>NC_089839.1:46320358-49287858 GCF_035609145.1 Eleutherodactylus coqui | reverse complement strand
GCCTGAGCTTGCATCCTCTACATACCAAACATGTGAAATATTTTGCACTAACCCCTACCCTTCCAGGTTATATATGTACGTCGTGGGGTGAGGTAATAATCCCCCATTAACATACCCAACCACATCTTCTAAAATACAAAGCCACTCATGTACCCGGCAGGGACTGAAATGACAGCTATGCTCACCCATACACCACTGTCACTGCAATTTGCTGATTGGCAGGGAGAGGGTTTCAGAGTGGCGGACCTTTACTGATCAACTATTAATTTTAGGCAGCTTAGTTATTATGTTGTGCCTTCAAATGTGGTAAAAAAAATCTGCCTTTTGCCTCAAAACAGCGCCACTCTTGTCAATGGCTGTGCTTGGTACTGCAGCTCCACTTAATTAAACTGCAATACCAGGCAAAGCTCATGAAACCACTTTAAATACACACTTGATCTTCCTTAATTGCAGCAAATTTGCCCCCGAACCAAACATATTTGGAACCTTCTTGATTTCAGTTAATTATAAGCTCAGAGACTTGGCACGGCTTTGTGATAGCTCTCCATCCGTTTCCAGTGGTGTGAGCTGTGTGACATCCACTTCTTCTCTGCTTTTCTATCTGTGCATTAGAAAAACATTTTACACGCTGATAACATGTTATTATCCAGGAGGAATGCGGTAATCACCATGTAACAGCTGTTTTCCTTCCTCAGTGACTATGGTCAATTTTTTGGGTCGATGACAAATAAAGACAAAAGTGAAGTCCGAAACATCATGCTGTCAGATTTCACGAGTAATGTCCTACGCGGCAATTACAAATTCCATTAGCGTGACACTGTAACATGTCAGCCACCAAGGGATTCAACAGATGAAATTCCCTTTAAATCTGCAGAACCACCTAAAAGAAAAAGTCATCATAAAATAGAATAGACTCAATATCATATACCGGATCGGCACTGTGCAGAGGGTACAAGGTCTGCCCACTGTTATAGTACAGTGAAGCTAATTTTGAGTTTTCTTCTCATAGATCATGTGAAAATCAGTGAGAAAACAACTGTCACTTAACGCATTATGGCTCAAGTCTTTAGGGGAGCCACAGGGTTTAATAGTGGGTAGACTGTTTGGTTTGGCCAGTTTGCCAAATTTTGGCAAGAAAGTTTGTTTGGTCTGCATTCGAACCAAAACTTCATCAATACCACTAAAGCTGATATATAAAATTGTCTAAGAGCCATAAAAATCCTCCTCCCATGAATGTTTGTAGAAACCCAAACAAACATCCATGCAGATGTCCTTGGTCAGATTTAAACCTAGCACTCAAGTGCTGCAAAGCAACAGTGCTAACGACTCAGCCACATTTATTATGGAATACAAAGAGGGGGGAGAGGAAGAAGAGGAAGAGGTTTGGCCAAGAGAACTGCCCGAGGTTCGGGTTCGCGTCGAATAGAATATTTGGCAAAGTTTGACTGTTTTTGGTTCACTCAATACTAATAGTGCTGCTATATGGTAGTATATGAACTGCCTCTTGTTGTTGTTAGCCATTTAGTCATTCACGACCATTGGAGAACCTAAAGGCGAGCTCCCTCTATGTTTTTCGGTTTTGCACTGCTTCTTTCAGTTTCAAGCAACTCTGCTCTCATTACATGGCCAAAATCCGTGAGCCTAAGTCGGGTGATCCTGCCCTCCGGTGATATATTGGGTCTTAAATAGAGATGAGCGAACACCAAAATGTTCGGGTGTTCGTTATTCGAAACGAACTTCCCGCGATGTTCGAGGGTTCGTTTCGAATAACGAACCCCATTGAAGTCAATGGGCGACCAGAACATTTTTGTATTTCGCCGATGCTCGCTAAGGTTTTCATGTGTGAAAATCTGGGCAATTCAAGAAAGTGATGGGAACGACACAGCAACGGATAGGGCAGGCGAGGGGCTACATGTTGGGCTGCATCTCAAGTTCACAGGTCCCACTATTAAGCCACAATACCGGCAAGAGTGGGGCCCCCCCCTCCCAACAACTTTTACTTCTGAGAAGCCATCATTAGCATGGCATACCTTTGCTAAGCACCACACTACCTCCAACAAAGCACAATCACCGCCTGCATGACACTCCATTGCCACTTCTACTGGGTTACATGCTGCCCAACCGCCCCCCCCCTCCCCCCCACAGCGCACACCAAAGTGTCCCTGCGCAGCCTTCAGCTGCCCTCATGCCACACCACCCTCATGTCTATTTAGAAGTGCGTCTGCCATGACGAGGGACCGCAGGCACACACTGCACAGGGTTGGCACGGCTAGGCAGCGACCCTCTTTAAAAGGGGCGGGGCGATAGCCCACAATGCTGTACAGAAGCAATGAGAAATAGAATCCTGTGCCACCGCCATCAGGAGCTGCACACGTGGGCATAGCAATGGGGAACCTATGTGCCACACACTATTGATTCTGTCAAGGTGTCTGCATGCCCCAGTTAGACCGGGCTTTTTAATTCATAGACACAGGCAGGTACAACTCCCTATTGTGAAGTCCCTGTCGACCGACAGCATATGTGGCTCCCTGGAACCCACCGGCGGTACACAAAAATATCCCATTGCATTGCCCATCACAGCTGAGGTAGTAATGTCGTGCGTAATACAGGTGGGCTTCGGCCCACACTGCATGCCCCAGTCAGACTGGGGTTCTTTACAAGTGGACACATGTAGGTTACACTCCGTGTGCACCTACAGCATGGGTGGCTCCCTGGAACCCACCGGCGGTACACAAAAATATCCCATTGCATTGCCCAACACAGCTGAGGTAGTAATGTCGTGCGTAATACAGGTGGGCTTCGGCCCACACTGCATGCCCCAGTCAGACTGGGGTTCTTTACAAGTGGACACATGTAGGTTAAACTCCCTGTGGACCCACAGCATGGGTGGGTGCCAGGAAGCCACCGGCGGTACATAGAAATATCCCATTGCATTGCCCAACACAGCTGAGGTAGTAATGTCGTGCGTAATACAGGTGGGCTTCGGCCCACACTGCATGCCCCAGTCTGACTGGGGTTCTTTAGAAGTGGACACATGTAGGTTAAACTCCCTGTGGACCCACAGCATGGATGGGTGCCAGGAAGCCACCGGCGGTACATAGAAATATCCCATTGCATTGCCCAACACAGCTGAGGTAGTAATGTCGTGCGTAATACAGGTGGGCTTCGGCCCACACTGCATGCCCCAGTCAGACTGGGGTTCTTTACAAGTGGACACATGTAGGTTACACTCCGTGTGCACCTACAGCATGGGTGGCTCCCTGGAACCCACCGGCGGTACACAAAAATATCCCATTGCATTGCCCAACACAGCTGAGGTAGTAATGTCGTGCGTAATACAGGTGGGCTTCGGCCCACACTGCATGCCCCAGTCAGACTGGGGTTCTTTAGAAGTGGACACATGTAGGTTAAACTCCCTGTGGACCCACAGCATGGGTGGGTGCCAGGAAGCCACCGGCGGTACATAGAAATATCCCATTGCATTGCCCAACACAGCTGAGGTAACGTCAGCTGGAATGCAGGTGGGCTAAAAATTCATTTGATTACACTGTAGGCAAGGGCCCACAAAAATTGCTGTATCAACAGTACTAATGTACATCCCAAAAATTGGCCATGGCCAGCCAAGAGGGCAGGTGAAACCCATTAATAGCTTTGGTTAATGTGGCTTAAGTGGTAACTAGGCCTGGAGGCAGCCCAGTGTAACGAAAAATTGGTTCAAGTTACAGTTCCAACGCTTTTAAGCGCATTGAAACTTATAAAAATTGTTCAGAAAAATTATTTGAGTGAGCCTTGTGGCCCTAAGAAAAATTGCCCGTTCAGCGTGATTACGTGAGGTTTCAGGAGGAGGAGCAGGAGGAGGAGGAGGAATATTAGACACAGATTGATGAAGCAGAAATGTCCCCGTTTTGGATGGTGAGAGAGAACGTAGCTTCCATCCGCGGGTGCAGCCTACGTATTGCTTACGTATCGCTGCTGTCCGCTGGTGGAGAACAGAAGTCTGGGGAAATCCAGCCTTTGTTCATCTTGATGAGTGTTAGCCTGTCGGCACTGTCGGTTGACAAGCGGCTACGCTTATCTGTGATGATTCCCCCAGCCGCACTAAACACCCTCTCCGACAAGACGCTAGCCGCAGGACAAGCAAGCACCTCCAGGGCATACAGCGCTAGTTCAGGCCACGTGTCCAGCTTCGACACCCAGTAGTTGTAGGGGGCAGAGGCGTCACCGAGGATGGTCGTGCGATCCGCTACGTACTCCCTCACCATCCTTTTACAGTGCTCCCGCCGACTCAGCCTTGACTGGGGAGCGGTGACACAGTCTTGGTGGGGAGCCATAAAGCTGGCCAGGCCCTTAAAGACTGTTGCACTGCCTGGGATGTACATGCTGCTCGATCTCCGCACCTCCCCTGCTACCTTGCCCTCGGTACTGCGCCTTCTGCCACTAGCGCTGTCGGCTGGGAATTTTACCATCAGCTTGTCCGCAAGGGTCCTGTGGTATAGCAACACTCTCGAACCCCTTTCCTCTTCGGGAATGAGAGTGGGCAGGTTCTCCTTATAGCGTGGGTCGAGCAGTGTGTACACCCAGTAATCCGTTGTGGCCAGAATGCGTGCAACACGAGGGTCACGAGAAAGGCATCCTAACATGAAGTCAGCCATGTGTGCCAGGGTACCAGTACGCAACACATGGCTGTCTTCACTAGGAAGATCACTTTCAGGATCCTCCTCCTCCTCCTCCTCAGGCCATACACGCTGAAAGGATGACAGGCAATCAGCCGGTGTACCGTCAGCAGCGGGCCAAGCTGTCTCTTCCCCCTCCTCCTCATCCTCCTCATGCTCCTCCTCCTCCTCCTGTACGCGCTGAGAAATAGACAGGAGGGTGCCCTGACTATCCAGCGGCATACTGTCTTCCCCCGCCCCCGTTTCCGAGCGCAAAGCAGCTGCCTTTATGGTTTGCAGGGAATTTCTCAAGATGCATAGCAGAGGAATGGTGACGCTAATGATTGTAGCATCGCCGCTCACCACCTGGGTAGACTCCTCAAAATTACCAAGGACATGGCAGATGTCTGCCAACCAGGCCCACTCTTCTGAAAGGAATTGAGGAGGCTGACTCCCACTGCGCCGCCCATGTTGGAGTTGGTATTCGACTATAGCTCTACGTTGTTCATAGAGCCTGGCCAACATGTGGAGCGTAGAGTTCCACCGTGTGGGCACGTCGCACAGCAGTCGGTGCACTGGCAGCTTAAAGTGATGTTGCAGGGTGCACAGGGTGGCAGCGTCCGTGTGGGACTTGCGGAAATGTGCGCAGAGCCGGCGCGCCTTTACGAGCAGGTCTGACAAGCGTGGGTAGCTTTTCAGAAAGCGCTGAACCACCAAATTAAAGACGTGGGCCAGGCATGGCACGTGCGTGAGGCTGCCGAGCTGCAGAGCCGCCACCAGGTTACGGCCGTTGTCACACACGACCATGCCCGGTTGGAGGCTCAGCGGCGCAAGCCAGCGGTCGGTCTGCTGTGTCAGAACCTGCAGTAGTTCGTGGGCCGTGTGCCTCTTATCGCCTAAGCTGAGTAGTTTCAGCACGGCCTGCTGACGCTTGCCCACCGCTGTGCTGCCACACCGCGCGACACCGACTGCTGGCGACATGCTGCTGCTAACACATCTTGATTGCGAGACAGAGGAGGAGGAGGAGGAGGGTGCTTTAGTGGAGGAAGCATACACCTCCGCAGATACCACCACCGAGCTGGGGCCCGCAATTCTGGGGGTGGGTAGGACGTGAGCGGTCCCAGGCTCTGACTCTGTCCCAGCCTCCACTAAATTCACCCAATGTGCCGTCAGGGAGATGTAGTGGCCCTGCCCGCCTGTGCTTGTCCACGTGTCCGTTGTTAAGTGGACCGTGGCAGTAACCGCGTTGGTGAGGGCGCGTACAATGTTGCGGGAGACGTGGTCGTGCAGGGCTGGGACGGCACATCGGGAAAAGTAGTGGCGACTGGGAACTGAGTAGCGCGGGGCCGCCGCCTCCATGATACTTTTGAAGGACTCCGTTTCCACAACCCTATACGGCAGCATCTCAAGGCTGATGAATTTTGCTATGCGGACGGTTAACGTTTGAGCGTGCGGGTGCGTGGCGTCGTACTTGCGCTTGCGCTCTAACAGTTGCGCAAGCGACGGCTGGACGGTGCGCTGAACTACACTGCTGGATGGGGCCGAGGACAGCGGAGATGAGGGTGTGGGTGCAGGCCATGAGGCGGTAGTGCCTGTGTCCTGAGAGGGGGGTTGCATCTCAGTGGCTGGTTGGGGCACAGGGGGAGAGGCAGGGGTGCAAACCGGAGGCGCTGAACGGCCTTTGTCCCACCTTGTGGGGTGCTTGGCCTTCATATGTCTGCGCATGGTGGTGGTGGTGAGGCTGTTGGTGTTGGCTCCCCGGCTGAGCTTTGCGCGACAATGGTTGCACACCACTGTTCGTCGGTCGTCAGGCGTCTCTGTGAAAAACTGCCAGACCTTAGAGCACCTCGGCCTCTGCAGGGTGGCATGGAGCGAGGGGGCGCTTTGGGAAACAGTTGGTGGATTATTCGGTCTGGCCCTGCCTCTACCCCTGGCCACCGCACTGCCTCTTGCAACCTGCCCTGCTGATGCCCTTGACTCCCCCTCTGAAGACCTGTCCTCCTGAGTAAGCGTTGCACACCAGGTGGGGTCAGTCACCTCATCGTCCTGCTGCTCTTCCTCCGAATCCTCTGTGCGCTGCTCCCTCGGACTTACTGCCCTTACTACTACCTCACTGCAAGACAACTGTGTCTGATCGTCATCGTCCTCCTCACCCACAGAAAGTAGTTGAGACAGTTGGCGGAAGTCCCCAGCCTCTTCCCTCGGACCCCGGGAACTTTCGAATGGTTGGGCATCAGTGACGATAAACTCCTCTGGTGGGAGAGGAACCGCTGCTGCCCAATCTAAGCAGGGGCCCGAGAACAGTTCCTGGGAGTGTACCCGCTCCTGAGCAGGTGTCATTGTAGTGGAGTGAGGAGGCTGGGAGGAAGGAGGAGCAGCAGACAGAGGATTCGGATTTGCAGCAGTGGACGGCGCAGAACTGCGTGTTGACGATAGGTTGCTCGAAGCACTTTCTGCCATCCAGGACAGGACCTGCTCACACTGCTCATTTTCTAATAACCGTCTCCCGCGTGGACCCATTAATTGGGCGATGAATGTGGGGACACCAGAAACGTGCCTCTCTCCTAATCGCGCAGCAGTCGGCTGCGACACACCTGGATCAGGAGCTCGGCCTGTGCCACACCCTGACTTGGCCCTCCGCGTCCTCGGCCGCGTCCACGTCCTCTAGGCCTACCCCTACCCCTCAGCATGCTGTATTACCAGTAATTTGATTTCACAGGCAGGAAATAAATTGGCGCAAGACTGCAGCCAAATATAATTTTTTCCGTTTTTTGAAAACGAAAGGCCCCACTGCCTCTAGTGAATGAATAATCTAAGTTTAATAACTGTGCTGTGTCCCTGCTAATGTGTCACAGAACGTGAGGGTAGCAGAGTTATTAACTGTGGCAGAGCAGGTATTTTTTTTCCCAATTAAGGAAAGCAAATGGCGAAGCCAGGAGTAAAACGTAGCTGGGTGCGTATGATTTTTAAACGTTGCACACGCAGCCGACACGTGTCCACCGCCCTTAGGACGGACAGAGGCAGGACAAATAGAATTATTTTCAGTTTTTTTCCACCAAAAGGCAGCACTGCGTATATTCAATGAACATGAGAAGTTTAATAACTGTGCTGTGGCCCTGCTAATGTGGCACAGAACGTGAGGGTAGCAGAGTTATTAACTCTGGCAGAGCAGGTATTTTTTTCCCAATTAAGGAAAGCAAATGGCGAAGCCAGGAGTAAAACGTAGCTGGGTGCGTCTGATTTTTAAACGTTGCACATGCAGCCGACACGTGTCCACCGCCCTTAGGACAGACAGAGGCAGGACAAATAGAATTATTTTCAGTTTTTTTCCACCAAAAGGCAGCACTGCGTATATTCAATGAATAATAACTGTGTTGTGGCCCTGCCTACACAATTCTTTCCCTGCAGTATCAATGGAGGGTGCAATGCTCTGCAGAGGCGATTTTGAGAAGAAAAAAAAAATGCAGCACAGCTAACAGCAGCCTGGACAGTACTGCACACGGATAAATATGGCCCTAGAAAGGACCGTTGAGGTTCTTGAAGGCTACACTCACTCCTAACACTCTCCCTGCCTATGCAGCACTTCTGTCCCTAATGCCGGGTGCAACGCTCTGCAGAGGCGATTTTGAGAAAAAAAATAATTGCCACTGCTAACAGCAGCCAACACACAGCTATCAGTGGCCCTAATAAGGACCTTTGGGGGGTCTTGAAGCCTACACTAACTACCAATTCTTTCCCTACAGCAGCTCCGGTACAAACAGCACTGTCCCTCATCTAACTCACACGGCATCTGAGGCGAGCCGCGGGAGGGGCCGACTTTTATATTCGGCAGACACCTGATCACCCCAGCCACTCACAGCAGGGGGGTGGTATAGGGCTGGAACAACACAGGGGGAAGTTGTAATGCCTTCCCTGTCTTTCAATTGGCCAGAAAAGCGCGCTAACGTCTCAGGGAAGGAAGTGAAAGTAACCCGAACACCGCATGGTGTTCGTTACGAATAACGAACATCCCGAACACCCTAATATTCGCACGAATATCAAGCTCGGACGAACACGTTCGCTCATCTCTAGTCTTAAACAATTCTGGACTTCTCTGTTACTCTCGCTGTCCAAGGCATATGCAGCAGCTTTCTTTCGCCAGCGCCACAGCTCCCATGCATCAATCCTCTTTCTAGAAGCTGTTTTCGCAGTCCAGCTTTTACATCCATACATGGCTATGGAGAACACGGTGGTTTGCACTATCCTGCATTCAGTTGCTATACCGATTTTCCTACTTTTGCAGATTTTGTCCATGTTTAGCATCACGCTTCACCCCAATGCTATCCTACATTTTTCTGCAAGATCACTACCGCATATAGGTTAAACAAAAAGGGTGAGAGGATGTAGCATTGTTAGACACCTTTACCAATCTTAAACCAGCCTGTGTTCCCATCTTGTGTTCTCACGGTGGCTTTTTGATTGGTATGAAGCGATTTTATTAGCTTGACTAGATGTGCCAATATACTCAGCTCTTGTAGGGCGTACCATAGCTTGTCATGGTCAATGTAGTCAAAAGCCTTGATGTAGTCGATGAAGCATGTGTAGATAGTCTTTTGGTATTCTCAAGCTTTTTACATGGTCCATCGCAGGTTTGCAATATGGTCACGGGTCCTGGTCGTCACCGGAATCCTGCCTGCGCATCATGGAGTGCCGCTTCAACTACTGATCTCAGTCTTTCCTGTATTATTTTGAGAAGGATCTTGCTTACATGTGGAATGGGGGCTATTGTTCGGTAGTTGGAGCAACTCTGGGACTCTGAACTGCCTACAAGTCCATATTATGCTCCCTTAGGGACTGCTGGCCTTAGGGGTCTGCAAATGGTGCATAACTTCTCATTACTAAAGATGAATGTCACTTTTTCTGTTGCCCTAGTCACCTGGAGCTTGCGTTCCTGTGCCACACTTGGAGTGCAAACCCATGGAAAGGTTGAAGCTTCATTCTCTCGTTTATTGATCAAGCAGTTTTTTTCATGCACTGCATAACTCTATTATTTGGGCACTGTGTGGTATGCAATATAGGGACCCCATATGCTGTCATACAGGGTCTATTCGTGGATCCTGAGAGCAACATTTTAATGTAGAGGAAGCTAGAACCAGTCACAGGTGAAGAGATTGATTATCTCATAAAATGATATCTTTCAAAGGGTGGGATATATTATGCAGCAAGTGAATTTGATGAGTTGGAAGCTGGAAAATGGGCAAGTGTAAGAATCTGGGAGACTGTGATAAAAAACAAATTATGATGATTGGGTCAGAGCAGGTGTTGTAGGGTGTTCCTGGTATACAGAAGTTGGTCCAAGGAAGGACAACCGCTGAAACAGCAACAGGATCATAAGTGCCCAAGGTTTATTGACGTACATGGGGTACGAAGAGTATCTTGGCTGGTCTCATTCCACAGAAGAGCTACTGTGCACAAATTACTGAAAAAGTTCCTGCTTAGTATAATAGGAAAGAATCAGATCACACAGGACATGCTTGCCACTCACTGCGCTGTGTAGCTGCTGACCCCTGTCCACTGTCAAAAGCACTTACAATGAGTATGTGAGCATCAGATCTGGACCATGGAGCAAGAAGAAGAAGGTGTCCTGGTCTGATGAATCACGTTTTCTTTTATACCTTGTGGACAGTCAAGTGCATGTATGTCCTGTACCTGGGGAAGAGATGGCACCGTGATGTACTATGAGAAGAAGACAAGCCAGCAGAGACAGAGTAGTCCTCTGCACAATGTTTTGCTGGGTACTTGGGTCGTGACCTTAATACACATGTGGCACGTAGCACCTACCTAAACATTGTACAGACCAAGTAGTCCCCTTCATGGCAGCAGTATTCCATAATGGCAGTGGCTCTTTCAGCTGGATAAAGCATCATGCCACACTGAAGAAATTGTCCAGCAATGGTTCCAGGAACATGATAAAGAGTTCAGGGTGATGACTTGTCCTCCAAATTCTCTAGATCGCAATATGATTGGCTGATAACTTCTTAAGGCCCATTTACATGCAAAGATAATTTTTCAATGACTGAAAGATTGAAAGGTTTAGGCCTCATGTCCACGGGCAAAAGATGATTTTAAATCCGCAGCGGATCACCCGCATGCGGATCCACACCCCATAGGGATGCATTGACCACGCGCGGGTAGATAAATACCCGCAGATGGTCAATAAAAGTGAATTTAAAAAAAATTGAGCATGAAAAAAATGGACATGCTCCATTTTCGTGCAGGTCTCCCGCAGGCTTCTATTGAAGCCTATGGAAGCCGCCCAGATCCGTGGGAGACCTAAAATAAGAATAACTTACCCGCAGCGGAGCGGGCAGGTCTTCTCTTCTTCACGGCCGGATCTTCTTTCTTCGGCCCGGCGGATGTGCCCGGGGCATGCGCGTGGCACGCTGCCGGCGTGCAGAGCACATCCGCCGGCCGAAGAAGATCCGGTCATAGAGAAGAGAAAATCTGCCCGTTCCGCTGCGGGTAAGTTTACTCTTATTTTCAGTGCTCATGTCCGCGGGGCAGGAGGGACCCGCTACGGATTCTCCTTGGAGAATCCGTAGCGGGCCTGATTTTCCCAGTGGACATGAGGCCTTAGCGATGTACTTTCATAAAATGTTAATGGCCATTAATACTTTATTCTTTTCATTTGCATGTAAAATGGCTTCCAGGAGCTGTTTGTAGAGCCCAGTATGTGATTAATCACACGCCCAGCTATGCAGACAGCTGCATTGTTCTGCTTGCAGCTGACAGCAGATTACAATGTTATAGAGATAACAGTGTGTGGCCTACTGACAGATAAATGTGTTTGCTTTACCTCTCAGTAGCAGAACTACGGATTTTAAATGAAACGAGCATAATGCCCACATTTACATGTAGCGATTATCGCTCATTCTCAGTCATTTGAATGAATTTTGGGTAATAACCGTTATGTGTTAATGGGCCTTAGGTTCCAGTAACCACAGGACACCTTCAGAGGTTTCGTAGTGCCATGCCTCGATGTGTCTGAGCTGTTTTGATAGCCCAAAGGGAACCTAAGTAAAGTACTAGGCAGGTGATTTAATGATTTAGAGATATTTCCATCTGTAATTTTCCTTTCCATAAAATAAGGCTATTTTCTAAGTTGTCACGTTTCTGCCTGTTAGTGTACCATAGCTTTAAAGACCACAGTGCTGCTTCCTTCATGATTTGGCTTTTGCACTTCTGGGTGTTGATTTCCTGTGTTCTGTTTGTCACAAAAATATCATTCAAATAAGAGAAATGTTGATAAAATATTTAACCTCTGATTTTGGTCTCATTTGAGAACCTGAAATTGAAATATTATTTTACATTCATCCCTTGTCTATAATCCATTACCATCAGGGGCGTAACTAAAGGCTCAGGGGCCCTGATGCAAAAGGTGTGCTGCCCCCCCCCCCCCCCCCCTCATCTGTATCTGTACCCGTACCCATACCTAAACCATCCTGCACAGAGGCATAACTTGAAGCTTCTGGGCCCCAATGCAAAACCTGTAACAGGGCCCCCAACTATAATGCTTTATTCATAGTACTGGGTTCCCTATATGGAGAAGAGAGGCTTTATGGGCTCCCTAAGGCTCCTGGGCCCAGGTGCAACCGCATCCCCTGCACCCGCTATAGTTACGCCCCTGATTACCATATACCGCCCCTTGTCTACGCTTTGTCGTAGCCCTGTATATACACTTATATAGTTTTGGCATGTGGCCTCCATTTCTATTCTGGTGTGTCATCAAAGGTCTTGGTGGGCACAACTGCAAAAGTTTGGAAGCCAAAAAAAGTCTGTAACTCAACTCTTGGTGAATTCCAGAGGTGCTACATTACCAGTCCATGGCTAGATGTAGGTTTAGTTTCTGGTTTCCAGGGCCAAATCCTGGGAAAGTATCCTCTTAAAGGGGCCATCTCATGACAATTTTTACCTGTTATGCAGACACCTCAGCTAATTCAACTATCTCCAGTGGTCCCATTGAACTGAATAGAGCGATGCTGCATATTCAGAGCCACGCACTACCATACATTTCAGGATGAGCCATGGCTGGGGTATCTGCATGACAGGTAAAACCTATATGAGACAACCCCTTTAAAGCAGAGGTACAAAACCTTTTTTATGTTACATGCCACTAACAGGGACCTGTCACAGAGGATGGAACTTGGTGACAATACAAAATGCAGTGAAATTTGCCAATGCTGAAGTCTGCATCAAAATCCACATTAGGTATGTAGATTTTGACAGCAGAATTAAAAAGGTTATCCAGTTATAAACTATTGGTGGCTTGTTCTCAGGATACGTCCTTAATAGTAGATCAGCGGGGGGTCTGTCAACCAGGACCCCCCTGATCAGCTGTTCTCTTGGGCGTTGTGCTCCTGCACTGAGCTGATTTAGACAGGAAGCAGACAGCTCCGTTCTCACTGCAGTGGCCAGGCTTGGTATTGCAGGATTCATTTTTAATGTCTGCTTCCTACAAAAATCAGCTCAGTGAACAAGAACGCAATTACAGAAAACACTTGATCAGCACGGACCCAAGTGACAGACTCCAGACAATCTACTATTGACAGCATATCCTGAGGATGGGCCATCAATAATTTACAACTAGACAACCCCTTCAAGCCATTTTCAATTCAGTATTCCCCATGAACATAAACAGATTTTGGTACAAAATTTCCCATGTGTTGCAGCCAAATTCAACCTTTATGAAAGGTCCCTTAAAGGATCCTAATTAGTTCGAAATTACAAAGTTCCTGTTGGAGTCCTAATGGATTCCCCTACAATCTGTTCTCCAGTGATGGCAACGAATTCCTCTCTACCATCTGTACATGTTTGCAAATGTCATAATTTCCACAGATGATCTGTGTTCTGCCATATGCCTGATGCTTCATACAGCAGATACATGATGATGAGGATGGTAATTATATATAGACTTGTACAAATTCATTATTTTTATTGCATATTCAATTGAAAAATGCATTGAGCAAACCCCTTGCGGAGATCCTACTATTTATAGCTGCTGGAGGAAGCAAGTCTTTGTTAGGAACACAATGTTTCTCTTCAGTTTTAAAATGCCTCATGGGGATTATTTCTTTAAACAAATAAATGATTAGAACAATGTTAACAGCGATGTGTTATGAATCAGCTCCAATTAGGTTGTCTAGATGAGAAGAATTAGAATGTCATAAATGCTAGTGGAAAAATCCAATCAACAAGAAATTGCCGAATAAAATATGGTAGACATCAACCAATATTATATATGGCGGCTGCATGGATCAAATGAAATACTACCAAAAAGTGGTATACGGCATTCTACAAATATGGCGCAAGTGACACATGCTATTTTTTATTTTCTCTTATTACATGTAGGCAAAAAAGATTCACGGGAGAGGAATGGCTAAATGTGCCCATATAACTTCAACATCTGTTGGCCAAATGGTAGCGGTTTCTCCAAGCCCTCCAATACACTTTCGGCTTGGCCATGTGTTTGTGTGTCTAGGGATGTAAGACACAGCCAGACAGCTCTAGCACTGGCTAATTTCACAGGGAGCAAAAGTATTGGGCGTTGAAATTCAGTGTCCCGACAGGGTCATTTTAATGCCCAGTGTGTAGGGACAGAGGCATAGCTAGCCTCATGGGCCTGGATGTAAAAGTTCAGGATGGGCCTTCTTATACCCCCAACTTTCCTCTTCATCGTTGGGTCTAAGAAGCCCATCAATGCAACACACATTCAGGGACATTGCTAGAATCTTAAAAGTAACATGGCCCCCCAACCATCCATGTACCATTCATAATACTGGTGTCTTATATATGTTACAGAGGCCTTTGGGCCCCCTAAGGCTCCAGGGCCTGGTAGCAACTGCTACCTCTGCCCCCCCTATAGTTACGCCCCTGTTAGGGATACACAGGAAGCAAGGTTGGGTATTCAATCCTTCCTTTTTTATGTTGCAAGCCTCTAACAGGGGACCGGCGGTGATGTGGGATGTTGCACCAAAGCATGTGATGTAGACCATTCGATCTGCACAATAATCAGCATCATTTCTGCATTGTCAAAAAACTACACTGGTGGTGTTAGGAGATCCTCGTATTCAGGCTATGGTCGCTCCAAAGTTGGCTTTGGCTGGTATGGGAATTCCTTGAAATGTACCAGAGTTGTAACTGAATACTGGAGTCTATGAGGGTTTATAATAAAAAACGTCTTGGTCATGATATTTAATAAACTTTTATAAACAAGTTCTGATGCTAGAGACCATAACAGAAAAAGTAACAACTCCTGGAACCGGGTCAAAAAAATTGATAGTCCAAGTCGCTTAACAGGTGCAGGTAACCAGAATCAACTGAGTACTTGAAAAGTGGCCTACTGTAAACGGGAACACACTGGTGGATGATTAGAGTTTGATACAGCAGGAGGGACTCGGGAAGACAGCAGGAACCAGCATATGTACACAACATGAATTTTGCCTGTATGGCTCCAACCGCCCTTTCTCCTAATTTGTCCGTAGGACTGGATTCTGCTCACTAGCATCCGTTGTCTTTGCGCAGCTACCCTGAATATGTTGCTCACTACTCAGATCCTCACCACGCTCTGCCACTTATGGAAACCAGAGCTGTGGAGTCCCATTAGAACCAAAAACTCCCCAAGCCTTCTGCACCAATCTTGGAGGAACAGTCACCTATAGCTAAATATGCAAGGCAAATACAAATAAAACAGCACAGTCCCCCTCTACAAGTGTAAAAGGGTCATGAGTGGTGTCTCCCACCCTACTTGTACTTTGGCTAAACCTCTTTGTCCCCAAACTAATTTGTACCTAAAAAAAAATAACAAAAATTCATATTCACTTTCCGGTCAAGTGATCTTGTACCCATCTAAAGGCATGACCGTTGTAGCACATCACTGCTTGACATGGAAATGAGTGGACACCATAGCAATGGAGCACTAGAGGCACACGAGAGGTAAGTATAGCCTATCTTGGCTTATTACTATTGAAACTCCACAATAACTTTCTGAGGATGTGGAAACAACTGAAAGTGGTGCCAGAGGATCTAGAACAGATTCACCTTGGTTCCGATTCGCCTTGGTTCCGATCTATCTTTACCCAACATCATTTGTAGGGGGAAAGTTCAGCCGCCCCCATACACTTTAGGATAGGTTCATATCCATTTTTTTGTTCTGTCCTAAGAAAAACGCATCCCGTAAATTCCCAATTGATTCCACTTGGTTTCCATTTTTTTGACAGAAAATAAGCCGGAGCTGCAGGACTTAGAGCTGTTGAAAGGAGTCACATGACATAAACCGACACAAAGAGTCTCTATATTAAGGAGTCTAAGTCATGCAGCAAAGCTCACTTCCTCAGGTCACTGACTGGCATTTACTGGGCACAATTAGACCCATTAGTTCAGCTTTGAGAGGGCACTGCAGAGAGGCCCTTATTGAAGAGGATCACTTCTGTTGATAGGTTCCCTTTAAATTCCAAATCAATGAGAAACTATTTTCTCCCTTGAGAAATGTCTAGAATATTGTCCACAAGACACTTGAAGTGGTTTACCAAGAAATGTCTGTCTGTAAATGAAATTAAAGTAAATGGCGAGGTTAAAGGAAAATTTTTAAAAAAGGATGTACGCACATGTGATACATTTTAATGTAGGTAACCAAAAAGCTGTAAACGATGCCAGTTCCTCTTTTAGCTCATAGAATTTTGCATGAAAGGAAACAAGAAAAAAAAAGTCAAGCATGAAGCGTCTACAAAGTGGAATAATTACAAATGTATCTTATGAAATGGTTATACGACCGTTAAAGGGGTATTTCAGCCAGCTGCATTTATCACCTATCCACTGGTTAGGTGGTAGATGATAGATTGGTCGGGGTCTAACTGCTGCAACCCTTACTGAATATCAGAATAACAACTATGGTCCCTTTTTACCTTAACCCACAAGACACTGGCAAGGAGGAGCTTTGAAGGATCTGTGGCCAAGTGCTTGGTTTTTTCCATTATTGCCCTAGACTTTGAATGGAGTGGCAGGCCCCTTGTTTAACCACCTCTCCATTTAAACTCCTCTTAGCCTTAGTCTTGCAGCTGTGGAGCAGCAGATGAGCATGGTCCCCCATTCTGGTGATAGGATGGGTCTAAATAGTCAGATCGCAACTGACCTAGGCCTATCAGCAGGATAGGGGATAACTAGCTGATTGGTGGGGTCCAACCACTAAGACCGCCATTAATTCTGAGAATGGTCATCTGGGGTATCCCTGAATGGATGTAGTGTCAGTCACAAATGTGCACTACCACTCCATTCATTTCATCTCGAATACAGGAGATATTTAGACAATGGTGATGTCGTACTCAATTGTGCACGATGGGAATTCCCTCATAGAGTGGGGGCCCACCAGTACCTTGCATCCTGGTTTGCTTATCACAAAACCCCGCTCGGTAGCCAGAATCACTGGAGAGGCGTCCCAGAGTAATGAGGCCCTCTGGGTCCCAGAGACCCCTGAGTATGTATCCAAGTATTAGGTATAAAACAAGTTCTCACATATATAGAAGTGCATGTACACTTACTTTCAATGAGCCATGTGTGATACTTGATACTTGAAAAAGGCGCTTGCAAGCTCTGAAACGCGTTGTATGAAGACTGAATAAAATACGGTTGATATAACTACTGGACCATTGGGCCATATCTATTATAACACTGGATCCTTGAAACGCAGAGCTTTTTTCTTTGGATATTTGGATCCATTCATTTCAGTGGGACTGCCGAAGATAGTTGATCATTTGAGCTTGGCTATCTCCAGCAGTCCTGTTGAAATGAATGGAGCAGCAGCGTAAATTTGCAACCGCGCTCTTTTCATTCCTGGATACATCAGACTCACATTCTCGTAACTGGTGGTGGTCGTAGCAGTCAGACCCCCAATGATCTGCAAATTATTCTCTATACTGTGAATAGGGGATAGCTTCTATTGGTGGGACAACCATTTTCCTATAAAATAGTGGGGCTGTAAGCAGAAAATGTTGAAAATGATCACTGCAACTATATAAATATGTACAAGGTTGAGCATGGTGAAATGAATGGCACGTAGCATTTCTAGAGTCTCCATTACACAGGGCACTTGTATTTGTCTTTCCAATTTACTAACACCACAAGGTGCTGCTGGGTAGCCACCATGGACAGCTGTCTTAAGGTGACTTTAGAGGAAGAATTCCAGAGGGATTGTGTGTCCACAGAAATACTTATGGGGGCAATAGAGATATTTCCATTTTATGTCATTGATTGCACTAATTTATCCATTGCATTTTTTATTTGTCAGTAGTATTGTTCGAAGAAGAATAAAAAAAATAAGAAAGAGAAGAAGAAGAGCAAGAAAATAGTCTTCTCCATCGGAGAAGGAAGAAGCTTGTTGGCTCCATGGCTAGCACTGTTGCGTTGTAGTAGTGGGGTTCTTTGTTTCTTTCTGGCTATTGACAATAACTGCATGTTTCTTCTTTTTTTCTCTTCCTCTACAGAAGGAAGAAGGGAGAAGGAAGAAGGAAGAAGTGTGGTAGCTGAGTTGTTAGCTCTGTCAAGTCACAGCCTGTGATACTTAGTGCCACTGAGGGTCACTATTACTACTAGCACTTCTAGAGGCCACTGTTACTACTGGGGGCACTATTACCACTGGGGACTACTATTACTACTGGGACTAATGGGGGCTACTATTATTAATGGGGATCACTATTACTAATGAGGCACAATTACTATAGGGCCACTGAGAGGAGGCATGATTATTATTGGGGTCACTGTAGCTATCTACATCCACTTGAAACTAAACCCTTCACTTCTTTAGACCACCAGGAAAGTTTTAATTAGTATGAAATATTTTTATCCTTTTTTCTATTATCTATACCTGGGTGCATCTTGTAGTCAGGTGCGTATAACAGTCTGAGAAATATAGTATTAATGACAATAATATTATAGTTTTTCTATTATTTATACTACTGTTATGCTTGTATTTATTCTGTTATGATTATCCCTCTTATGTTCACTCACAGGGCTTATTCATCTTGCCTGCATGAACATATATAACCTGTAACTGGACAGTAAGTATCTGGGCATAAATGACAAAACTCGGATATACCAAAAACACAATAGTTATATTAGACAAATATACAACATGCAAATCCATTGTCATACCAACAACAGGGAAATATCTGACCCTGGTCTACACTAAAAGGGGGAACCTACCTATAAGCAAAGTAATCGTCCCGATAAGGACGGCTCCATGTCAGGAGCATAGGGCCGAATTCACTCTCCCTAAAAGGTAGCAGAGCACAAATGTTATATAATGCAAACTCCAGAAAATTGAGTAACATGAACCAAAAACACAGACAAACCCCCAAGACCATGGAACAGATCAGACCAGATATAGTTCAGACACTGGTGTCCACACACCCACAGACAGAGGGAAATTCAGGCTTCCGCACATTTACAGATGGAGGGGAATTCAGACATCAGCACACTTAAGGACGAAAGGGGAAATCAGGCGTCCACACGTCTACAGATGGAGGGGAATTTAGACATCTGCACACTTATGGACTGAGGGGAATTCAAGGGTCCTCACGCCTAAGGACAGAAAAGGAAAACAAGCAGAAAGTCATGCATGCAGACCACAAACAAGACAAATAGACCTTGACACCAATGAGCACACAGAGATCTACACAGCATACATACTATCATCAGTGTTTCGATAGGAGATGAGGAGGTATAAAGACCAGCACCCTCTAGCTCGAGGGGCTGGTATTATGTGCACAGACCCCAGGTGATTGGCTCGCTAGAGCAATCCCCACAATCAGCCAGCCAAATCAGTCCCACCTGCATCGATGTGCTCCTGAAAATGCCTAGTACTAAAAGACCCAGGAGCACAAATTCTTACAAACGTGGCAACCCCCTTAACGGCTAGCCTATTTTAGGCCTTAATGATGAATCATTTTTTTGTGTTTTTCATTGTCACATTCCTAGAGCCATAGGTTTTAACTTTTCCACCAACATAGTTGCATGAGGGCTTGTTTTTTGTGGCACAAGTTGAATTTTTTAATGTCATCATTTTGGGGTACATATACAAGTTTTAGGACTTTTTTTGGAATGGGGTTGGATTTGGATTTCATTTTTACATTGTTCAGGATACAGAATACATTTGTGATAACATTATTCAGCATGATTCCGGCGCTATTAAGTTTATACAGTGTTTTATGTTTTGCTATTTTTGTACACTTTCTTTTTAAAGATTTGTTTTAGTGTCGCCACATTCCAAGAGCTATAACATATTTATTTTTCCATCTACGGATCTCTATGAGTGCTTGTTTTTTGCGGAATGAGCTATGGGCTTCATTTATCCCATTTTTGGGAACATAACATTTTAATCACTTTTTATTTTATTTTTTACGGCATCCACAGTTCACTCTAACTAATATGTTAAATCAACTCTGCAGGTCAGTACAATCACATTGATACCAAAGTTACATTGCTTTTTTTAAATACTATGCTACTTTCTCACACTTTAAAAATATACATTTTTTGTATTGCTGCATTCAAAGACCTTTAACATTTTTTCCCCATCAACGGTGCTTTGTCCGGTGCTTTTGTGGAATGAGTTGTACTTTTTAACTGTACCATTTGGTGATCTATATAATCCTTTTGGATTACTTTCTTTTTCGCTTTTTGTAAGCCAAGTTATGCAAAATACGCTATTTTAACCAATTTTTTTATTTTATTTTTAAGGCATGCACGCGTCTATGTGCGCAAAAAAAAGCACGCCTGATAGAACCATTGGTTCCCTATGGTGTGGTCACATATCCGTTTTTTACAGGCGCCCAAATTCGTGCACCTGCAAAAGATAGGACATCCGTGCGCCAGGAAGGTCCATAGTGCACATAAATATTCCCTGCGGGAAGTCCCCTCATCAGTGATGATGGCACTCCCGCGGGGAGGAAGAATTCCCTGCCACAGCTTGTCCCAGCTGTGACAACTGTGGCAAAGGAACACAATGTCCTCCCATTACTTTCGATGGGGCTGTGCCGTCTGAATGGGCGCACAAACTTTAGATTAGTGCACCTGTTCACGCGTTTTTACAGCGCCAGTGGGCACACATAAAAACGCCTACGCTCATGGGAAAGAGCCCTAAAAAATAGCAGAGCACAAATGTTATATAATGCAAACTCTAGAACATTGAGTAACTTGAACCAGAAACACAGACAAACCCCCAAGACCATGGAACAGATCAGACCAGATTTGGTTCAGACACGGGTGTCAACACACCTATGGACAGAGGGAAATTCAGGCATCCGCACACCTACAGATGGATGGGAATTCAGACATCGGCACACCTAAGGATGGAAGGGGAATTCAGATGTCTACAGATGGAGGGGAATTTAGGCATCTGCACACTTATGGACTGAAGGGAATTCTAGTGTCCTCACACCTAAGGGCTTTAAATATAAGGCCTTCCCTGAAAATCATCTCTATGTGTAGATTAAAAAAAACAGTGCTGTCCAGGCTCCAGCGCATCTTCTCTCTTGCATCCCCGACACTGTTCTAAAGCACTTTCCCTGGGTGGGGATTTAAAAGTCTGGGTCTGATTGTCTTAGCACTCAGCCAATCACAAGCAGTGCTTAGCCATTCATTGAATGACAGCTGAGCGCTGCCTCTGATTGGCTGAGCACTGTGACCAGGGATGCCAGAGAGAAGATGCGCTGGAGTCCAAACAGCACTGCTACGTGAGTAATGTTTTTTTTTTATCTACATCTAGGGAAGATTTTCAGGGAAGGGCTCATATTTAAAGCCCTTTCCCAAAAATCACTGTGGGGGTTGCCTGCATCCGATTGCTTTCAATGGGGCCGCCATCAGCAGCGATGGCCCCATTCAAAGCAATGGGTATGGAGCTTCAATCACAAGTTTTTTGCACATCCGTTGATGCGCTGTTTTGTCCACACATGCGTGTGCACAAAAAAACGCTCGTCTGACTGAGCCCTTAATGTGCTAGCTTTTTTAAATAAGTCATTATAAATGCAACAATACTAAATTTGCAATAAAAAAAAAAACTAAAAGAGGAAAAGTGGGGATTTGACTTTTTAATTTTTAAAAATATTTTTTACACTTTTTTTTACATTTTTTATTTTAGTCCCCACTAGGGACTTTGATCATTGCTATAATACACTGCACTACTGAAGTAGTGCAGTGTATTATATTTGTCTATGAGGCTCAGTCAGAGGCCACCGTAGATGGCAGATCCAGAGGACATCCTCAAGCCTCCAGGTGTCATAAAAGAACAATGAGACATGATGGAAAACTCATGTGTTACAGATGGATCCTCCTCCCTCTCTCAACCTTTAACATGCTATGGTCACATTGGGTTAAACAGCTGAAGATTTCTCTGGTCCCAGCCGATGGAGCTGGAGCTGAGCCCCCACGTCTCTAAGCATGGGAAACCCATGTCGGTATTCTAATGCTGTGCCATAAAATTGCACAGATTTGAGAATAACGCCCATAAGTGAGCGATGTAAATGGGTGTATAAGCGGTCACTGAGATTCTTATTACTATGTAGATTAATATTATGACTGCAATAATAATTCCTATTTTAACTACCTCTTCCGATCTATTTCACTCCCCATTGTTCACCATTTCACCAGTATATTATTCCTAAAAGTTTGTAAAACTAAAGGCATATTGTTGTCTGTATTGCTTGCTCAGAAGAAAAAAAAAGGAGCCATGGATCACTCAACATAGTCTGGCAGTTTCCCGAAATCTTCTTACGTCAAACCAGGTGCCGATAGAGTGATGAAGTCTTTCCTCCGAGGCAGACAAGGCTTCGTAGAGTGGAGGAGCAGGTGTCCAACTGGGTATCACTATAACAGTAGTCAGCCTGTGGACAGTTTATAGTTCTGGGAGACCATTGGCATTTATTGGCTGATGTAACCAAGCACCAGCTTCTGTGCAACTACAAGTGCCAGCCTATCTGTCATTAGAGGCTGTACTATGACATTTAGATGTACGCCATTTTGAAGTCCATATGACATGTAATAATATGATACTCAGGGTAGAAGCACTTGGGTAGAATCTTTAGCTATGATATACTCAAATATAATATGTACAATTAGAATATTTAAACACAATCTTTTGGATTCGTTGACACAAGGACATTCAAATTTACTGAAGTTTCCTGTGATTGGCTATTGAAAAAATATACATTAAACAGAAATACTCAAAAAAGAATACATTTATAACAACAAACGGAGAACAGGAACATCTGGCACTTATGGTGGTATGAGTAGAAGTACCATTTCCAAACCACTGCAGTGGATTAATTACGAAGAAGAAAGACGAGATGCCTAAGACTAACCCCAAAACCTATAGTATGAATTCCTTTTCTTGTTAATTGCTAAGCCAGATTTCCTAGTTGCAGCAGTAAATATGGTGTCTCGCCTGCTGAGATGCAACTAAGCCCTAAATAGTGCAATTATAATCAATACATTGAACTAATTCACCAATGGTAAGGATATCTTATGACCTCCAATTCTTGGCTAACAGATACTACAAAGGTATGAGAAATAAAAGTTCCATGACAAGGGGGTAGGTCCTTAAGGTCAAGGTTGAGCAGACAAGGAGCTGGGGACCAAAGCATTTGGTATCCTGAGAGATTTTCTAAGAAGGACTGTACCGCTTTCCAAAAAAAAAATCCAATTTAGTGTAGCACCAAAAAATGTGCAAAAAATTACCTATCTCCGAGCGACATTGCCAACAGAGGTTAGATATATTAGAAGATATCAATGAAAGTCTAGATGGCATAAAATACCATCTGCATAGCACTTTCCTTGTGGATTTCAGATGGGCCACACATTGAGAGTATTTATTACCCGCCAAGAATGCTTGATACCATGTGGAAGTATCTACCGAAATATTTCGATTCTTAACCCAACGGGACACAGAAAGTGGTAAAGCACTCAAAAGATTTTCAGAAATGACCCAATATATTTCAGATAGTCCTTCATCTCTACAAGTAGTATTGAAGAAGAAGAATTCAAGTGGGGATTTAGCCAGCAGCTTAATATTAAAATGAGTGTGTATAAAATGGCGGAATTGAAAATGTTTCTAGAAGTCTACTGGGAAATCTGCAATGTTTTCATAATAGTAGAAGAAGTTAAATAGTTATTGTCCCTAATTTAACAAATATACTCACCTCATGCCAGTTGGCAAAACTAATATTAGGAATGAAGAACCTAACTACTGAAGGTCTCGAGGCCCTAAAAATGGTATCTTCTAAATGGTAGCTATGGAGGACCAGGAAGTCAGCCATGGGTACTATGGAATTATTAACAAGGTGCATTCTCTATTGTAAAATCTGTCATCAATGACCTGTTATTATTTTCAGAAAACGTTGATAAGTGAGTTGTGTAGAGGGTAATTCTGAAACTCCATCCACCTTTTCTGACACAGGCATATGTGTTGGAAAATGTATGCAAATAAGTTCCAGGAAGAAGGAAAACTGTCTATTACAATTGAAGGAAGCACTAGAAAGACAGCTCTCCTTCGTCCTGGAAGTAGAGCTTATTTGCATAACTTTTTGTCCCAGGAAACATTGCATAGCCAATAAGACTCCCCATGTCTATGTTGGGCTCTTCATAATGAGAAACAGTATCTCTCTCCCCCAGACCTGTGGGAAAACATGGCCGGAGGATTACAATGGCCTGGACCCCAGGGATCAAGAGAAAGGTGCAGTGTGAGTTCCCCTAGTGAATGGAATGTGTGACCAATATTAAATTCTATCTCCACAAACAGTGAATGGGACTCGGGTTTTTCGGAACCCTGAGGGACCAAGTGGTTGTACACCCAGTGACAGGGTTTAGTCACAGGTTATGTGTGGTATTGCAGCTTTAGCAGCATTCACTTTAATAAAGCTAAACTGCAATACCAGACACAATCCATGGAAAAGTTTGTTTTATAAAGAACACAGCCATGTTCGTCTGATCCTGGACAACTCAGTTAAACTTTAAAGCACTTGTGACAAGTTTGGAAGTTACATCCTATCCACAGGATAAGTAAAAAAATTTCTGGTGGTCAGGGTCCAACCACTGGTACTCCCGCCCACTTCCCCAATCAAGGGAATGGAGGTTCAGTGTATCCTTATGTAAATGTAGCCATAGCTGAACATGCGTATTCCATTCATTTTATTTCAATGGGACTGCTGGAGATATCTGAGTGCTTCAACTCGGCTATCTCAGGCAGTCCCATTGAAATGGTGGTGTTCATGCTTGGCTACCATTTCATTCATTCAAGGAAATTAAGCATCCCCTTTCTCATGATTAGTGGGGTATCAGTGCCTGGATCTCTGATGATCCCATGGTTATTGCCTATCCTTTGCATAGGGAATAGCTTTCAATTTTGGCACAATCCCTTTAATTCTGGCTAGTGTTGAGTGATTATTGAAATAATCGGGTAGGGAATGACTGACCTGATTTTAAAAAATATTTGTGATTCTGGACACCTGTTTCCGACTTATACTAAAATCAATAGGGGTAAAAAATCAGATTCTCTAATTTGGACTCCTGGAACAAAAGTGGAGATGGTGGTGGCAGCCAAGTGGTTAGCACTGCTGTTTTGCCACGGTGGGGTCCCAGATTCAATCCCCGTCAAGGTCAGACTCAAACCCAGAACTCCAGTACTGCAAGGCAGCAGTGCTTAGCTAGCACACCTGTCCCCTTTTCTCAAAACTGAGAGTCAATATTTTGGCAATTTTTGCTAAAAATCAGATCGGGATGATCGATTTAGCAATAATCGGCCCGATTTTATCGCCTGACCGATCACGACAAGTATTACTACTTCTAGCCATGGGTCCTTAGGCACTGCTCAGATGTCTGAATCGTCAGCCCAACTCTATATGTCAGAAAATTTTAATTAATTTTTATTTTTCACTTGTAATGCAATAATCTAAAAATAAATTGATTTGCGGGAACAACGACCAACCCCTCTGGAGACTTTTCACCATAGAACCCAATTATTTGAATTAGATTTTGGAAATTGTATCACGCTGTCTGAGAACTCGGCCATTGAAGATCAGGAGAACATTATAGCTGTAAAGACACAATCACAAGTGAAGGAATGTCTAGTGTTCAGCAGAGGGAGTCATTGACACACAGACGCACATAACTCAGCTGAAGAACACTTAATAGCAAGAAAATGCTCAGTCAATTTGCAATGATTTCCGTCATGGTGATCGCACTGTTTCGGCTAAAGCGGTAATTACAGGGATCCATGTTTAAGTGTAAATGTAATGCAATCTCATGGAATTAACTGTACCAGACACTTCAAAGAAATTAATTCCATTTTAAGGCATAATGGAGTTTACAAGACCTGTTTCTGAGTTTTCACTGCGTTCATTCGGTGAGACGTTTTTAAATGATTTATGAAGTCTTTTCCTGTCACCGGAAAGCATGAACATGAGATTTGAATTCAATTATGAAATGAATCATCGGATCACAGTGTAAAAACGACAAATTATTTATATGAAGTTGCATAAAAATTGATCATTATGCTTTAATTTTCAATTCATAAAATTGCTTAGTTATATTAATATCCAATGTCTACAGGCAGAAAAAAAAAAAAGTAGTTTTTATTAATGTGATATTTTTTGCCATGTTTTTGAGGTTCACAGGAAAAAATAAAGGTGAGAACTTTCAAATTCAAGAATGCAAATTAGCTAATACTATAATAATAATAATCTTTATTTGTATAGCGCCAACTAAGGCCTCGTTCACACAAGCGTTGAGTTGCATGTGCGTGTGTGCGCACAAATCTGTGCGTCCACAAACGTGCCAAAACAAGTGTGAACGAAGCTGTGTGCCTATTGCAATCAATGAGACCGCCACTGCTGCTGGCGGCCACATTGAAAGCAATGGGATGCCAGCACCCCCCACAGTGATTTTCGGGGAAGGGCTTTAAACGTAAGCCCTTCCCTAAAAATCATTCCTAGCTGCAGTAAAAAATAATATATACTCACCTCTCGGTCACTGTCGGTGCTCAGGTGCGTCTAGCCACTTGGTCTCTGGCACTGTAATGAAGTTCCTTTAAATCCCCGCCTGCTGAAAGGGTTGCGTCTGATTGGCTGAGCACTCAGCCAATCACAGGCAGCACTCAGCCATTTATTGAATGACAGTTGAGCTCTGCCTGTGATTGGTCACAGTGCTCAGCCAATCACAGGCAGCGCTCAGCTGTCATTCATTGAATGGCTGAGCACTGCCTGGGGTTGGCTGAGTGCTCAGCCAATCAGATACAGCCCTTTCAGCAGGCAGTGATTTTAAATCCCCGCCTGCTGAAAGAGCTTCAGAGCAGTGCAAGGAGACAAGCGGCTAGACACGCCTGAGCCATGGCAGCGGCGGAGAGGTGGGTACAATTTTTTTTAACATTTTTTACACATGCTAGGGATGATTTTCAGGGATGGCTTATATTTAAAGCCGTTTCCAGAAAATCACTGCAGAGGTTGCCGGCAGCCCATTGCTTTCAATAGGGGCCACCGGCAGCAGCGGCGGCCCCATTGAAAGCAATGGCAGAACTTTTCGATCCTCTGCCACAGCTGTGGCAGGGGATTCTTTACTCCCCACGGGAAGTCACCTTGTCACTGAACACTGACAGTGCTTCATGGCATACTTTCTGTTAATATCTGCTACACTTCAGCTGGTATTTTCCTCCATTCATCTTGCAAATATTTGGTGAGTTCTCTAAAAGAAAATTCATTGACCCATCTACAATGGTACAAGGAATGTCATCATTGGACCATTGAGCAAGGGAAGAACATTCTATGGAGTGATGAATCACACAACTCCATCTTCAGATAAGATGGACATACCTGGGTATGGAGGAGCCTGGGGAATGCCTTCCGTCTGAGTATGTTGTGCCAACAGTTAAATATGGAGGAGGTTCCATTATGGTCTGAGGATGTATTATGCAGCATGGTCTTGGTCTGTTAGTTGTAGGAAATGGAGTAGCGGTGACAGCATATATGGTGCAAATAAAAGATTTCTTTATTCCTCCAAGCGTAAACGTTGAGTCGAAACGTTGTGTCTTTTTACGCTTGGAGGAATAAAGAAATCTTTTATTTGCACCATATATGCTGTCACCACTACTGCATTTCCTGCTTTATGAGGAGGGTCTTTTTGGATCAGACTCTACCTGGTGACTTTGCATACACATCCGTCCAGCTATGTGTGGATACAAAAGTGTGCTGCTGACATCTCTCTGTACGTGTTTGGGTCTGTTGGTTGTAGTGACAAGAACCATGAACACGGAGGTGGACATTCTAGACAATGATGGGCTGCTAACAATGTAGCAATACTTTTGGAATGGTCAGCCATACTTCCAGCAAAGCAACGTGCCTTGTCACAAATCCATCGCTGATTTACATTGGTTGGAGGATATGCATGTTCAACAGTTGGACTGGCCTGCATAGTCTTTGGGACAAACTGGAACATCAGATCAGAAATTATGAACAGCGTCCATCTTCTTTGAGACAACTCACCAGACATTTGGAGAATGAATGAAGGCAAATGATACACCTTAGTATGCCATGAAGAGAATGCAATGTCATTAGGGCTAAAGGAGGTCCACTATGTAAAAAATACTACTTTTGATTCTTGCTCAGCTGTCCAATTACTTTTGGTAGGATATTGTATTCCCCTTTGACCTGTGTCTTAGGGCCCTTTTATATGGGACGACCGTAGGCTTGTGTATTTTTTATTACCCCATAATCCTGAATATTTGATAATCCAGTACCTGTTAAATCCTATTGGGCATTTTATTGTGTAAACATTGTGGAAATGACTATTTGATGAACTGATTCCGATTTCTTCTTCAATATATTTATTTATTCTCATAAAGTCATATATTAAAGAGCACCTGTCTATCCCCGTTTTTAGTTCCATACTCACCTCCTATTGATGGGATTGGCTCTACTTAGGTTCAGCACCTGGTACTGTCAATGTGGTTAGGTGGATGGTCCTCACAGCTGATAGTCTATATATATAAAGAGACTGAGACTTGATTCCACAAGAGCCAACAAGCCAAAACAGTGTCACCAAGATTCTAAAGTCAGTCCATAGTCAAGTACTGCAGACTGCGTTGAAACTGCGTTGCAATGTGCTGAAACAGTGTTGCCAAGTTAAAGTGACTGCACCTCTAATTAAACTGCCAAATAAAGACTGATATTAACCCTAACTTGTGCTTCTTCTCTTACCCCACCTGCATGTGGAGCACTCCCTACACATACAACTTCTACTTGTTATAGAATCATGGCTGACCTTAGCTATATATTACCTGCACAGTTGCAAAAAGAGCTGACCACCAGCTTGTAGGGACGTGGGGAGGGGGGCATCAGGCAGATGAAATTTTTTTTTCTCCACGTGACAGCATCTTGCGAGGCTACATAAATAATCCTCATCCTACCTCTGATATTCCAAGGTGCTACCGTCAGCCCAATGGCGCCCTTGCAACACAATTGCTTAGTTCTGCTACTGTATTAATGTTACAAGCTTGGTAGTGGTACGGAGTTTAGTTCCGGGGCTATATTTATGTTATAAACCAGGTTCTGGTATTGTAACTATGTACAGACGTTGGTTTGTTCTGTATTTATGCTATGAGTTTGATTCTGGTGCTGTATTTATGTATTCAAGTTAGTTCTGGGGCTGTATTTATGTACTGAGCCTGGTTCTGGGGCTGTATTTATCCTATGAGTTTGGTTCTAGTGCTGTATTTATTTTAGGAGCTTGGTTCTGGTGCTGTATTTATGTTATAAGTTTGATTTTGGTACAGTGTTTATACATTGAGATGTTCTGGAATGGGTATGCTGCTATGTTACTGACTTCTGCACAAAACTGGCAGACCGCCTATCAGTACAATGTATATATATTTTTTATTTTTGTGACGGGAGGAGTACCCAAAAAAATTCCACATAGGGTGCCATCTAACCTAAGGCCATAACTGTATGAAATTCTCATTATCTGCTTTATTTTACCAAGATAATCCGTAACTTTTCATGTCCTTACAGAACACAGATCTATTCCAAGTTTTACTATGGTTCCTCTCGTTACTTGTTACATTCCAGGTTCTACCCATTTAAATAAATTTATCTATGAAATCTGATCACAAAGAAGTTATATATACCTCAGATTTGACTAAAAATGTCCATATTCACACTATATAGTATATTAAACTCTATGCATACACTACACGTAGATTGAACTGATCAGAGAAGATCTGAACTGCAGGTAACCTTCATCCCCACCTCGCAGTACAATGTGATGTACGAGTAACAGAGCCGTGTATTGAACAGTTGCTTAAATTTTGCAAGCTCATTGAAGATGAATGTATAGTGCAGGCGGCACAAGCCCTGACAGGCCAGGATACACAATGTACTCTACCTCACTGCTTATCTATTTTTTTTTTTTTTGCAAACTACCTGCTAGAAAACATCAGATACAGATGTCAAACCGCAGATGTTCTACACTTATACCTTCAGTGCGTGCTACAAGGTTATTTGACGTAGTGTGATGTGAACCGCAAATGCAGAGTTCTTTATCACTGCTTCCTATTGTATACAAACACATATGTACATGTGTATTGTAACATAACCACATATCCTGTATAGAGTAGTCTCGCTTAGGTTGAAACTTATGTTTCACTAACAGTCTTGTAGAATGGTCGAGGGAAGCAGGCTGGGGTTCTCCCCTCTTCAGTGGTGAAGGGCTCTTTATAGTATGGCCCCTTGGGAGTGAGAGACCGTGATCCTGTAGTGGCACCATACTTTCCTAGTTAACATAGGTAGAGGTGTCGCTAGAAGAGCCTTGTGTTCCAATCCAGGCCATACCGGCCCGATGGAGGGTCTTGACCAAAAGTAGTCCTGTGGGGTCATTGTGACACGCAGCTGTTGAGGAAAGCTCTGAAATCCACCGTACTCCACGATGATGCCTAGAACTCTTTAATAAGTGTATAATGACTTTCAACAACAACAAGAGCTCGTTATCAGCCTTGCTTCCAACAGTGTGTTGATTAAACAGCCTGTGACCATTTTCCGGGCGCAATGTAACAAACAGCCCGTATATTGGGTTTTGAAGTCCAGAAATGCAATCTTTGCCATGGTTGTATACCGGGACTAAGGATATCGAATTAGAATGTTATTCGGTGTACACCTGGGAATCAGCTATAGTTCCAACAAAGTCCATCATGGAGGTAAGAGGACCTGAGGTAGACACTCACACCATATTCTAGTGCAGGGACAATTTCCGATTAGCCTTTCCACTACATCTTGGTTCTCTACAATCAGTCCAGGAGCTTCTGCAGTGCAGATCTTCTCATCTTCATTTATGGCCTACTCTGCCCAACTTCCGATGATTTCCCACCTGTCACCAGCTGCTCCCCTCCCTCTCTTGAGAAGCAACTACACTTGTTTAGCAGGGCTTTACCAGCGATAAAGTAACAGTTTCACAATAGTATAACTGTACCCCCACCCCGTATAATGTTTAGAATTGGACTAATGGTAGCATGTGACTTTTTTTCCATAATAGATTATATGACTGTGAAAGATAATAAGTTCAGTGCCTAACAGTCACATGTGGTTCCCAAGTGGGCCTAGAGGTCCTTTTGTCCTATAAGCAGAAATAGAAGCCCTATTTCAGTTTGTGCATTTGGGGCCCGGGAGTGCCAAGTTACAATTCTGTAATTAGGCTATATAAATGATCTAAGGACCATGTTATATATAGATGTGTTCTCCCTTAACTTGGCCTCAGAGGGGTTGTCCAACTTCTAGCTGTTTTGCTACCGGAAGTAGACAGCTCTATACATTGTGCAGTGGCATGGATTGGTACTGCAGGCTGAGTCTTATTGAAGTCAATGAGACTCTGCTTTCTGCAGCAAAACAGCTAAGGCCTCCTGCACACTGGCAGAAATTCCGTGGCGGCATTTCCCGCAGAATTTCCGCCCGTGGAAGCTGCGGATCCACTGCAGGGTTGTCACAGCTTTATATGCACAGATAGCTGCACAGAAAGCTGCACATTTATCATGACATATGAATAACAATGGAGACCACTATATAAGTACAAGCTATTGCAGAGGTTTAGCTAGCAGGTAGGGCAAAAGGGAAGGTAGCCCTGGGCCCACTTACATGGCCAACCCCACTCTCAATTGTATCATTGTCTGCAAGGCACCGATACAGTTGTACCCTGTTATACAGAAAGACACCATAAGCTCCTTGATCTACTGTTCTCCATGTCTCATGATTTCTGACAGGATGTCAATTTCCCAATGCATATCAAAAGATGATTCTCGCTTGTTAAAGGGCTATTCCAGCAATACAAAGTGAAAGTTATATTCTTCATAAGGCGACAACATGTAATTGTGCAATGCAATGTTATAACTTGTTTTACAAAGCTATCGAGGAGAGGTGAATGCAAAGCTGGTCCCTGCAGACGCTTGGGTCGGGTCCCGCTGCAAGAATTCTCACAGCGGGATTCGACTCGGCCGGCCTTATATGTAAAGCCCTTCCCTGAAAAAGAATGCAGGGTGCCGGCAGACCATTGTTTTCAATAGAGTCGCCGGCAGCAGCCGCGGCTCCATTGAAAACAATGCGTGCATTCTCAATGGTGCACGCATGTCCTATCTTTGCAGGCACACGCCTGTAAAGCACGGACATGTGCACACACCATAGGGAATGCAATGTTGCAAATAGAAGCGTGTTTTTGTGCGTGCGTATGCACACACAAAAACACGCTCGTATGAAGCCACCCTAACTGCTGATGGGGCATTGTGGGAGATGTAGTTGGTGTACTCCTCAGTGGTCATTTTAAATAACAATGTGGAAATTTGAAGCTGCCTAGAGAGCAGTGATGGTGAAGATCAGCAAAAGAAGTTCTTGAAGTTCAGTTTTAGGATTTAAATGGACGATAGGAATAATGAGAATAAGTGGAAATTAGGGAAATTTTGAAAATCTTGACAAGTCAACAGAATACCCCTTAAAGGTGAGCATAAGCTTTTATTTTTTTCTTCGTGCCCAAGTTACAGTCCTGTTTGAGAGATCTGAGGGGACATTATTACTTCTAAAGGTCATTCAGGAGGCATTGTTACGTCAATGGGGAGCTCAAGGGACATTATTACTCCTAAGGGGCAGTCAGGAGAAATATATACTTGCAAAGGGTGCTTAGGGAACATTATTACTTTTAGGAGATTCTCAGAAGGCATTATCACTGTCAAAGGAGCATATGGGGGGCATTCTTATTCCTAAGGAGCACTCATGGAGCATTTTACTTGCAATGGGCAGTAAGAGGGTATTATTGCTTTTAAGGGGCACTCAAGGGGCATTTATACTTTCAAGGGGGCATTAATACCATCAAAATGGTATACAGAAAGCATTATCACTTTCAGGAGAGCAGTACTGCTGTTTAGGGGGCAAAGTGGGGCATTGTTACTTTTCTAGAGGGAAAAAGGGGGCATTATTACATTGTACGGGGCACAATGGTGGTCATAATTAAAATGTGAGGCAGAAAAGGGGTATTAATTAGAGATGAGCGAGCATCAAAATGCTCGGGTGCTCGTTGCTCGAGTCGAACTTTTCGTAATGCTCGAGAGCTCATTTCGAGTAACGAACCCTATTGAAGTCAATGGGCGACTCGAGCATTTTTGTATGGGACTGATGCTCCACATAGGTGATGACTTGTCAAACACCAGAAAACATCAGAAAGTCATGGAAACACCACAGAAACGGATAGGGAACGGCAGGGGCATCATGCATGGCTGCAACTGAGGCTCCCAGGTCCCACTATTAAGCCAAAATGGGGGCAAGAGTCTGGTGTCACCCCCCTAACAATTTACTTTGGACAAACCCTCATTAGCAAGGCACACGCACTGGCACATCTTAGCCAAGCACCACACTACCTGCAACCAAGGACAATCACTGCCTGCGGGTGACACCGCTGCCTCTTCTCCTGGGTTACATGCTGGCATTGCTGTCCAACGCCCGCACGACCCTGCGTCCACAGCGCACACAAAAGTGTCCCTGTGCAGTCTTCAGCTGCCCTCATGTCACACGTTCGCTTCATAGCCACACCACCCCCATGTCTTTTTATAAGTGCATACTGGATGAAGAGGAACCAGAGGACACACAGCAGAGGGTTGGCAGGGCCTGGCAGCAACCCTCCTTAAAAGTGTGGGCGATAGCCCACAATACTGTTGAGAATTGATGATAAATTGACGTACAATAATCATTCCAATCCCGTGCCACCTCCATGACAAAATTGTCAGGAGCCGCAAACATGGGCATAAAGGGGACATCTCCACAATGCAGCACACTTTAAGGTCACCTGATCGGCCTAGCCACTCACTACTGTGGGGTGGGATAGGGCTGGCACGTCACAACATGAAGTGGTAATGCCTTCCCCACATGTCTATTGGCTAGAAAATGGTGCTAAACATGCGGGGAAGGAAATGGAATTGACTCAAGTACCGGGTGGTGTTCGTCTCGAGTAACAAGCATCTCGAGTACCCTACTACAATGCATCTGGCGCAAATGTTTTTATTGCTTTTTTTATTTTATTTCCTGGGGATGTAGTTATTCTTATTGCACTATTTTTTTCTGATGCATAGTGTTTGGGTGCATTTAGCCACACAGCAAGTACAGAGAATACATGTAGGTGTTTAGTGCAGAGGTGTAGATTCTCAGGCAAGTTTTATAGAAATGAAAAGAAGCACCTTTTTGATGTCCCCATACATGTTTGGTTCACGTTGGGTGTCTATGTATGAAACGGGCTCAGGAGCCGAGCCCGCTGCATATATGGTGGGTGTAAGCTGTCATTGACAGCTGTCACCTGGCTGCAAAAGCCTTGATTATCATTTGTTTTGATCGTGGCTGTTAACCCCATTTAAATGTCCTGCTTGCCATTCGGCAGCCTTCTGAAGGCCCTCATGGCTGCCATGAGTGAGTGCCTATTAAGAGGAGCCTGTGGCATGTCTTCATAGAATGCCTGTCAGAATGCAATATAATATAATACAATAGTATTACATTATACTGAATAAGCAATTAGACGATCGCAAGTTCAAGTGAATACAAAAACTGTAAAAAAAATATATTAATTATTAGAAAATATAAAAAGTACTAAAAGTTTTTTTGTTTTTTTTTAAAAAAAACCTTTTCCCGGTCATCACATGAAAAAAAATAAAAAAACCTAAGAAACAGTAAAAATTGATATTGCTACATCTGTAAAAGTCCGATTTAATAAAATATCACATTATTAATTCTGCATGGTGAACACTGTTAAAAAAAAACTATATGCTATGGCAGATTTGTGCTTTTTTGGTCACCCCGATTCCTAAATAAAAAGTGATCAAAAAGTCGTATATATCCCAAAATGGTGTCAATAAAAGCTACAGGTCACCTCATAAAAAACAAGCCCTCACACAATCTCATCGACAGAAAAATAAAAAAAAGTCAAAAAATGCTTAACGGAAGCAATTTTTTTAAGGGGTATTTTTTTTTAAGCAGTACTACATAAAAACACTATATAAATCACCCTAATCGTACTAACCCATAGAATAAAGATGAGATGTCATTTTTATTGCACTATGAAGGTCGTAAAAGCAAACTCCCTCCAAAATGGTGAAATTGAATTTTTTTTCGTTTCTCCCAGAATTTTTTAAACATTTTTTGATACATTATATGGTATGTTAAATACTACCATTAAAAAAATATAACTCATCCCGCCAAAAACAAGCTGCCATATAACTGTGTTGTTGGAAAAATAAAAAAGTTACAATTTTTTGAAAGTAGGGAAGAAATAATTAAAACGCAAAAGCTAAAAAAACGGCTGCAGCAGGCGGGAGTTATTATCACTGCAGGTCCTAAGGATCATGACCATTTCCATGAACCATCCGTGACATAACTGTGTGTCTCCAAATATTTAAAGATGTGTTCACAAAAATCTTAAACCATGTGAACCCATATTCATCACAGACTATTACTGCAATGGGAACTAAATGAGCCAATTAAAATGATGATTGATACTAAGCAGAACCAGTTGGAGAGCCGCTGATATAAGTAATAACAAATGTATCACATTGATTTTCTCTTCTCCCACGGATTGGAGAGGAAGCAAAGAAACTTAGTCACCCCTGACTATATTCTTGGCAAATCTATTCCACGCTTTCTTTTGGGTTTGAACGATTTCAACATAGTGATTCAACTTACAGAGTATATTGCTTTCCTGGTAAAAGTGACTCATTTGTTGTATAACAGCTGAACGGGTTCCAGGATGGGATGCCATGTAACAATTTGTCTTTGGTTTAGAAATTATGTATATAGCTGGTATAAGCTTTTTTTCAGATACTTCAATCTTCCACTAGAAGAAGTTGGCAGGATCTCCAAAAGACGTAGGTTTAGTAACCCTCGGGGCACGTATGAATTCAGTTCCATTCTCCTATCACCTTCCTTGGTCCCTTTCGAATAAAGCTGTATTTGTGCTAAAGGTGAGTTAGTGGATCCGCCCTGAGAAATGCATGAAACATTGCCACAGAGTTAGTCTTTCAAGAACAAACAGATGATCCTAAATACATAGGGAAACATTCAAGTGTCATCTCTGTCTGTAAAGACTTTGCAGTGAGTTTAATAACTTGACTGGCTGGCTTTAGGAGTGCTGACTCTGTAGAACTCATTATGTTTAGTCCCCAAACACATGAAAGTCCTGTTTGGCAGCATACAGTTGCTGTATGCACAGGGCTAGTTTCTCATAGAAGCATTATCTTTTGTTCCCAGTCTTAAGGAGTTACTGTTTTTCCTTGTGGAGAGTGCTACAAGGGCATAGGGAGTCTTATAGGCCATGCAATGCTCCTTGGGAAAAAGATATGCAAATATGAAGCCATTTATTGGAAGCTAGCTACAAACATACAATCTTTTAATGCAGGCTCCAATTGTCCAAAAGGGGAACAGGTGTATCCCCCATTAGACCCTGAACCAGGGTTGGGCTTCCAGCTTCCCACACGAGCACAATACAAGAGCTGTACTACAGTATGTACAGATAGGCAGCGTAGAGCATCTCAGCCAACCTATTTGTCAATATAATAAATTGGGTAGTTTATTTATATAGACACATAGCCTGGCTGAAATTATATCTTGGTGAAATGGGAGATCGGACGCAGTTGTGTGTGGTGTCACTCTATACAAGATATTCCATTAATGTCAACTCAGGAATCTGCACCTAATGGGTGAACAGAGTTGACCAATACCTACGGAGCATATTTTCCATATACTTCCATAAAGACAGGATCACATGCAGCCACAGTGTTTGTAGAATATGAGCAAGGTTCAGCTAATATTTGCATGCAGCTGTACAGAATGAATTCTATGGGTGGCCCTAGGCACCCCAGTCCGACTTTGTTTTAATGGGTCTTGCAACATAATTAATGATATAAATCAAAGCAGAAACTACTCCATAAGGAAAAGATCTCAACCTACAAACAGCTTTTTCAGGGTTCTTGCTCCTCACCAGTCCTGAGTAAGGTTTTATATATTAGGCTGGCTACCTGTGTCTGCTGCCCTCTGGCTATTCGGGTAGACGCAGGTGTCGCTCTGCTCCTCCTGTATGAATGGACTCTTAGCTTCTACTTTCCATCAGTACTGCAGGAGTTAATCCTCCTCAGTGCTCTCATCCCACCTGCAGGGTAATAGGCTATTACCCTGGGTATTTAGTTGAACTGGGGATCCTCCTCTTTTGCCTGAGTGTTGGTGTGAGTTTGTCTCAGTCACCCAGCATAGGTCTTGTGTCTCTGACTTCTGTGTCTGCCCTGATTCCTGGACTTTACCTGGATGACGTTTGTCTCTGTCTACTCTGACTTTGCACTGTATTCTGTTTATAGTTTGACCTATTTCACCGGACTCCAGTGGCTTAACTGCTAACCACATCCGGACCACTCCAGGAGGTAGTGGCCTGCTCAGTTTCCTGCGGTGAAGTCCAGATACCTGTGCAGGTGAAAGGGTGAATACCGGGGAACCATCAGTATAAAGCCCTTAGGACTAACCCAAAGCCAAACAGGTTTGTTGGCACAGTGGGTCCACACTTGCTATCCATAACAGTACACTCAGGCCATGGACCCCACTGATACCTCCTGCAGGAGACTCTTGAAATTGTTCCAAGAAATAACTCAACAGCCTGATCGCCAGAAACAAACCGTGTCGTACTTGTGCAATGTGAACACTCGCCTGAAATCCATAACAGCTACCATAGCGGCATCTCAGCCATCCGCAGCAGCCGCAACTCTGGCACTATCCCCACAGGCAGCTTCTGCGGCTGGATTCGGTCCTCGATTATCTGCCCCTCCACATTATGAAGGAGATATTAAACAATGCTGTGGGTTTATTAATCAGTGCTCACTTCATTTCGAGCTGTTGACTCACCTGTTCCCTACTGATAACGTCAAGGTGGCTTTCATGATGTCTCACCTTTCTGTACAGGCATTGGCCTGGATAAACCCTCTCTGGGAGAGAGACGATCCTGGGGTCAATAACCTAAGTCTGTTTGTGGAGATGTTCCAGAGGCTTTTTGGTGAGCGTGGTCATACCACTTTGGATGCTTCCTCCCTATTGTGTCTACATCAGGGCAGTCTCACTGTGGGCCAATATGCCATTTAATTTCTAACCCTGGCCCTGGAGTTTGGCTGAAACACTAAGGCCCTGGCGGCGGCATTTTTGGAGAGCATGGCAAGTCGCATTGAGGACGAATTGGTGGGTTGTGATATTCCGTCTTCCCAGGACACCTTAATCTCTCTGGCCAGAAGAATTAATCTTTGATTCCAGGAAATGATTAAAGAAGCGACCCAGGAGAAGAGATCTATTCGACTGGCACCCAAGCTCCAGAGGCTGCTTTATACATCTCTAACTATGCCCTTGGCTATTGGTCCAGAGCCCATGCAGTTTGATAGGCTCAAGCTAACAGAGGAGGATCACATGCTCAGACATCCTAATAATCTGTGAATATACCGTGGCGCCCAGGAGCATTACATCTGCGCCTGTCCTCTTAAGCCAGGAAACTCTCAAGCCTAGAGCCAGTAGGAGAGGCTATCCTAGGTGAAGGTGAGTCCTCTCCAAGATTGAATTTACCAGTGACTTTATCCATCTCCGGTACTCAGTTCACTGTGTCATTCTTGTTCGGCAGGGAACATCTTGCATCAGGCCTTGGTGGACCGCTACCAAATTCCTATTTGACGTCTTGAGAGTCCTTTTGTGGTGACAACTGTGAATGGAAGTATCCTTTCCGAGACCATTCAGTTTGTCATGGAGCCGCTAGATCTGAAAGTAGATTCAGAAAAAATTTCCTTGCTGGTCCTTCCAAGGTCCACCAGTTGCCTGTTATTGGGTCTGCCTTGGCTTTATCCGCATAATCCCACCTTGGAGGTGTTAGGTTGGGGGTCATCCTGCTATTCCAAGTTCCTGCTTCCAGTACAGCCTGTGCCTCAGAACCTCCAGGGCCTGCCAGAGGCCTTCTACATTTTTGCTGATGTCTTCGACAAGAGGTGGAATGTCCACCTCCACATCATCTTTATGACTGTCCGATTAATCTGGGTCCAGGTTCCTTAATTCCTTGAGGCAGAGTATGCCCTCTGCAGCTTTCTAAGACCCAAGCTATGGCAGAATATGTCAAATGCAATCTCTCAAGAGGATTCATTCACAAGTCTTCCCCTCCTGTTGGGGCAGATTTTTCTTTGTTAAAGAAAGGAATCGGTCACTCCGGCCCTGCATAGACTAATATCCGTTACACTAATCCTTGAGCTATTTGACCACTTGCGTGGCGCACATATCTTCACTAAAGATGACCTACGATGAGCTTACAATGTAATCGGCATCCGCAAAGGTGATAAGTGGAAGACCGCCTTTAACACTAAGAGCACTATGAATATTTACTAATGCCTTTCGGTCTGGTTAATGTTCCAGCCGTCTTTCAAGGGTTTGTGAATGATATCTTCAGGGACCTCCTCTATGAGTGTTGTTGTGTATCTTGAGCAAATTCTGATCTTCTTGCAAGATATCCTCTCACATCATAGACAAGTCCGTACAGTACTCCAGCGGTTTAGGGAGAACCAACTCTACACCAAATTCAATAATTGCATCTTTGAAAGAAACTCTCTTTCTTTTCTAGGGTACCTAGTTTCTAATCTGGGCCTGAACTAGCCTTGCCCTTTTGAGCTTCGTGCTATTCAGCGATTTTTGGGCTTCACCAACTATTACCGACATTTTATCCCTCACCTTTCCATTTTCGCAGTGCCTATCTCTGCCCTCACCCGTAAAGGGGTAGATGCCAAGCGGTGGTCTCCAGAGCACGAAGCCACTTCCCAAGCCTTGAAACAAGTCTTTTCTTCACCGACTGGAGTTTCCCAAGCAGTTCTTCTTGGAGATTGATGCATCTTCCACAAGAGCGGGAGTGGTTCTGATACAAAGAAGTGCCTCTGGGAAGATGGTGACGTGTGAATCCTCGAAAAAACCCGATGGTTCTTATTCTTTTCCTGATTTGATTTTGTTTTGAACTTCCAGTCCTTTGATAAGAAAGTTAGCTGATACACTGTTAAGACCCTTTGATTCCAGTGATCTTGAAGAGAAGCCACAATACATCATAGACCCTGCCAGGATAGCAACCGTGGCCCCCATTCATATAAAGAGCATTCCTCCTGGAAAAACATTTGCACCTGAACCTAAAAAAAGACTTAGTATTGTCCTGGGGACATTGTTCCAAGGTAGCTGGGCGCCCTAGTTAACATAAAACTGCTGAATTAATTTGTCATCACTATTGGTGGCTGCCTATGGTGAAAGATATCTGGAACTTTGTCTTTGCTTGCACCACTTGTGCTCAAAGCAAGTCTTCGAAACAAAAACCCACTGGTCTTCTTTGTCCTCTACCCATCTCGGAGGTTCCATAGCAGCATATAGCTGCCCCCCCCCCAACGTCTATCTTTACCCATACCCAAAGGTGTAACTGGAAGATTCGGGGCCCCAATGCAAAATCTGTAACAGGGCCCCCCAACTATAATGCTTTATTCATGTGGCCCTTATCTGGAGGAGGCAACATAAGGGTACTTTTAGATGAGCTGATTCTCGTTTGAGCGAAAGACTGACGTCACCACTAGTTGGTTCGCTCTTGAGCAGCTTGTTTAGATCGGCAAATGCATCACTGACTCGTTCAAACGAGAATCGTTCGGAACTGTTAAGTGTTTGACATTCCAATTGGTGCGTCAATTTGAGCTTTGGATCAAACTAGAGTTATAGAAGACAGTTTCTCGATTCCAGGGATTTTTTTTTCCTTTTCTATAGACACCTTCTATATTGTATACATAATTTTCTGTCTAAATTGTATTTTTCTGCTGTTGAGTTTAATCCATTTAAGATCTCCTGGAACGCAAGTATTTCAGCCAACTGGACAGTGAATTATAACATTTATGAGAAGTATTATAAGACTTACAAAAACCTACAGGGTGAAAAATGACAGATACCAGTAGCTTTTCCAGTAACTGTAAATTCTGTGTCTGGCTGTAGCTGTTTGGAAGGATGGTACACCTAATCTATCATCGGTGGCGAAAGAAAAAGGTCAAAGGGCGATATATGAAAGCATCTAAGGTATGTGACAACATGTACTGGCCTCATTCTCATGTGCAAGTATGTGCCAGAATGTAATGTATTAGCAAGAATGAGAGGAACCCAAATAATAAAAACAACTGTAAAGCTCATAGCTACAATGATACAAACATATCTGATTCCATAAATTGCAGTAAAGGTTGAACCTGCCACAGATGATAAACATATAAATTTGGACAATCTCTTTTTATTAGAAGGGCCTCCAGCGATCATTTGTACTCTATGGTGAAGTCTGGAAGAAGGTGTTCATTTTCCCTGCAGTGTCTCCAAAGGTGAAATGAAGTATTGCACATTTCTCTACAAGCTTTTTTTTGGTGTACAATAATGGGGTAAAGTAAGTCAGCCTTAAAGGGGTTGTCCCGCGAAACAAAGTGGGGTTATACACTTCTGTATGGCCATATTAATGCACTTCGTAATGTACATTGTGCATTAATTATGAGCCATACAGAAGTTATTCACTTACCTGTTCCGTTGCTGGCATCCCCGTCTCCATGGTGCCGTCTAATCTTCAGCGTCTAATCGCCCGATTAGACGCGCTTGCGCAGTCCGGTCTTCTCCCTTCTGAATGGGGCCGCTCTTGCCAGAGAGCGGCTCCTCGTAGCTCCGCCCCATCACGTGTGCCGATTCCAGCCAATCAGGAGGCTGGAATCGGCAATGGACCGCACAGAAGACCTGCGGTCCACCGAGGGTGAAGATCCCGGCGGCCATCTTCACAAGGTAAGTAAGAGGTCACCGGAGCGCGGGGATTCGGGTAAGTACTGCCCGTTTTTTTTTTTTTATCCCTGCATCGGGTTTGTCTCGCGCCGAACGGGGGGCCTATTGAAAAAAAAAAAAAAACGTTTCGGCGCGGGACAACCCCTTTAAGCTGGCATAAGAAAAGACAAAAGTGTCTAACTTTTAACAAAATGCACCAGATCTTTCACATGGTGTGGTACACGTGGTGCATCTTTTGACTGCCTCATCTAAGTCTATGCTATCTAAATGTTAGACAGTGTTAGTAAATCTGCGTATTTGGTGTAAATGCTTGAAAAATCTCATGACACATGTAGCCATATGCCAAACAATTGTGTATGTTTCTCACAGACTCCCATGCTATAAAACGTATACGATACAGCAGTGTTCCCCAACTCCAGTCCTCAGGGACCGCCAACAGGTCATGTTTTCAGGATCTCCTCAGTGTTGCACAGGTGATGTAATTATTGTCGGTGCCTCAGACATTACCACAGTAGTTCTTACCATAGGAGATCCTGAAAACATGACCTGTTGGTGGTCCCTGAGGACTGGAGTTGGGGACCCCTGCGATACAGCATACATTTTTTGTGGAATGTCTGTGCATTGAGAAGTATTGTCAACTATATTATTCAAAATAGTTATTTTACTATATCGATATACTATCCTACCAAAAGTAATTGATGCCCTTAGTAACAATCAAAAGTAGTATTTATTTGCATATGATAATACTTAGGGGGGCTCCTTTGGCCCTAATGATATACTCTCCGTGACATACTTTTTACATTAGTGAATACTAGTCGGGGGGCCACTGCTCCCCTGTTGGTATTCACTCAGCGGTGCTGATCCCGGTGCACACTGTCGTCACAGTGTGCAGCCGGGATCCTCCTCACCCCCCCTCTGACGTCTCCTACTTGGTTCTGCGAGAGCAGGGGGAGGAGGCGTCCGGCAGCACACACTGACATCACAGTGTGCACCTGGGGTCAGCGCCAGCAGCAGCGCTAAGCAGAGGAGCAACGGTGCTCTGATGAGCAGGGGGTAAGTATGTCGGTCTCAGTGGGTCACTATTACTACTGGGGCTGCTGTGGGATTTCACTATCACTACTGGAGGCCGCTATGGGCGGTCACTATTGCTGCTGGGGCCACTGTGAGGTGTCACTATTACTAGTGGGGACGCTGTGGGATGTCACTGTTACTACTGGGACCACTGTGGGATGTCACTGTTACTACTGCAGCCACTGCAGGATGTCACTATTACCGCTGTGGGATGTCACTATTACCGCTGGGGCTGCTATGGGAAGTCACTATTACTACTGGGGCCACTGCGGGATGACACTATTACTGCTGGGGGTCACTGTGGGATGTCACTATTACTAATGGGGCCGCTGTGGAATGTCACTATTACCACTGGTGCCGCTGTGGTGGGTTACTATTACTGCTGGGGCCATTGTGGGATGTCACTATTACTACTGGGGACACTGTGGGATGTCATTATTACTGCTGGAGCTACTGTGGGATGTCACTATTACTGCTGGGGCCACTATGTGATGTCACTATTAATGCTAGAGGTCGCTGAGGGGTGTCACTAATACCACTGGAGCCATTGTGGGATGTCACTATTGCCGCTGGGGCCACTGTGGAGGGTCACTATTACCGCTGGGGCCACAGTGGGGTTCATTATTACTGCTGGGGCCGCTGTGGGGGATCACTATTACTGCTGGGGACACTGTAAGTGGGTCACTGTTACCACTCAGGCCACTGTGGAGGATCATTATTACCGCTGGGGCCACTGTGGGGGGGTCACTTTTACCACTGAGGCCACTGTGGGGGTCACTATTACTGCTGAGACCACTGTAGAGGCCACTATTACCACTGGGGCCACCGTGGGGGGCACTATTACCTCTGGGTATGTTTACACGTAGCGGAAATGCTGCAGAATGTTCTCAGCGGAAATTTCCGTGGCAAATTCTGCAGTATTTCTGCATCCAAAAAGCAGTCAAAATCTGCTCTCTGTCTATTTTGAAACAACCCTGTCATTTTTAGAACGACGGAGGTAAAATCATACGTTGTGATAAGCCCCGCCCCCTGAGGTGTTGGCATGTTGTGATAAAAAAGTGGTTTTGAGTTGCAGTTTGGGCACTCGGTCTCTAAAAGGTTCACCATCACTGGTCTAGGGTGTCAGGGTACACCTCCGTGTTCATGGTTCTTACCATTACAACTTACAGACCAAGACCATGCCATGTAACACATTCCCAGACCATAATTGAACCTCCGCTGTACTTACCTGTTGGTACAAGACACTCAGGCAAAAGGCTTCCCCAGACATCCTCCATACCAGGTACGTCCATCTGATGTGAAGATAGTATAGTGTGATTCATCATTCCATAGAATGTTCTTCCATCGCCCAAGTGTCCAATGAAGACGCTTTTTGCACCATTATAGATGAGCCAATGGACAGCTTCTGTGCAGTGGCATAACCCATGTATATAATAACATACAGTTCCCGTCTAGAGATGAGCGAACGTACTCGTCCGAGCTTGATACTCGTTCGAGTATTAGCGTGTTCGAGATGCTCGTTACTCGAGATGAGTACCACGCGATGTTCGAGTTACTTTCACTTTCATCTCTGAGACGTTAGCGCGCTTTTCTGGCCAATAGAAAGACAGGGAAGGCATTACAACTTCCCCCTGCGACGTTCAAGCCCTATACCACCCACCTGCAGTGAGTGGCTGGCGAGATCAGGTGTCACCCGAGTATAAAAATCGGCCCCTCCCGCGGCTCGGCACAGATTTATTCTGACATAGAGGAGGGAAAGTGCTGTCTTGGTGGAGCTGCTATAGGGAGAGCGTTAGGAGTATTTTAGGCTTCAAGAACCCCAACGGTCCTTCTTAGGGCCACATCTAACCGTGTGCAGTAGTGTGGAGGCTGCTTTTTGCAGTGTTGCACTTTTTTTTTTTTTTGTATATCGGCCGTGCAGAGCATTGCGCCCTGCAGTAATTATACATACTCCAGGGCCAGTAGTGGTGGCAGGGACAGAAGACATATATTTATTGAATATAGGCAGTGGGCCTTTCCAAAAACATTTGAGAAAAAAAATCTATTTGGGCTGCCTGTGACTGTCCTCAGTGTACTGGGTCTGTGCTGGGTGTAGTTGTCCTCCTAATTCATACGCAGCCAGCTAAGTGTTACAGCAGACTTGCGCAAAATTATTTCCTGGCGTTCCGTAAGCGAAGTCAGCCTCCAACCACAGGCCAATAAGCGGCACATTTAATTACAGCGTTCTGTTTCTGCACTACTGGTAATACACCATGCTGAGGGGTAGGAGTAGGCCTAGAGGACGTGGACGAGGGCGAGGACGCGGAGGCCCAAGTCAGGGTGTGGGCACAGGCCGAGCTCCTGATCCAGGTGTATCGCAGCCGACTGCTGCGGGATTAGGAGAGAGGCACGTTTCTGGCGTCCCCACATTCATCTCACAATTAATGGGTCCACGCGGTAGACCTTTATTAGAAAATGAGCACTGTGAGCAGGTCCTGTCGTGGATGGCAGAAAGTGCATGCAGCAATCTATCGAGTTCTGCGCCGTCCACTGCTGCAACTCTGAATCCTCTGGCTGCTGCTCCTCCTTCCTCCCAGCCTCCTCACTCCATTACAATGACACATTCTGAGGAGCAGGCAGACTCCCAGGAACTGTTCCCGGGCCCCTGCCCAGAATGGGCAGCAAGGGTTCCGAATCCTCTCCCACTGGAGGAGTTTGTCGTGACCGATGCCCAACCTTTGGAAAGTTCCCGGGGTCCGGGGGATGACGCTGGGGACTTCCGGCAACTGTCTCAAGACCTTTCAGTGGGTGAGGAGGCCGATGACGATGAGACACAGTTGTCTCTCAGTGAGGTAGTAGTAAGGGCAGTAAGTCCAAGGGAGGAGCGCACAGAGGATTCGGAGGAAGAGCAGCAGGACGATGAGGTGACTGACCCCACCTGGTTTGCTACGCCTACTTAGGACAGGTCTTCAGAGGGGGAGGCAAGGGCAGCAGCAGGGCAGGTTGCAAGAGGCAGTGCGGTGTCCAGGGGTAGAGGCAGGGCCAGACCGAATAATCCACCAAGTGTTTCCCAAAGCGCCCCCTCGCGCCATGCCACCCTGCAGAGGCCGAGGTGCCCAAAGGTCTGGCAGTTTTTCACTGAGAGTGCAGACGACCGACGAACAGTGGTGTGCAACCTTTGTCGTGCCAAGATCAGCCGGGGAGCCACCACCAGCATGCGCAGACATATGATGGCCAAACACCCCACAAGGTGGGACGAAGGCCGTTCACCGCCTTCGGTTTGCACTGCTGCCTCTCCCCCTGTGCCCCAACCTGCCACTGAGATCCAACCCCCCTCTCAGGGCACAGGCACTACCGTCTCCTGGCCTGCACCCACACCCTCACCTCCGCTGTCCTCGGCCCCATCCACCAATGTCTGTCAGCGCACCGTCCAGACGTCGCTAGCGCAAGTGTTGGAGCGCAAGCGCAAATACGCCGCCACGCACCCGCACGCTCAAGCGTTAAACGTGCACATAGCCAAATTTATCAGCCTGGAGATGCTGCCGTATAGGGTTGTGGAAACAGAGGCTTTCAAAAGTATGATGGCGGCGGCGGACCCGCGCTACTCAGTTCCCAGTCGCCACTACTTTTCCCGATGTGCCGTCCCAGCCCTGCACGACCACGTCTCCCGCAACATTGTACGTGCCCTCACCAACGCGGTTACTGCCAAGGTCCACTTAACAACGGACACGTGGACAAGCACAGGCGAGCAGGGCCACTATATCTCCCTGATGGCACATTGGGTGAATTTAGTGGAGGCTGGGACAGAGTCAGAGCCTGGGACCGCTCACGTCCTACCCACCCCCAGAATTGCGGGCCCCAGCTCGGTGGTGGTATCTGCGGCGGTGTATGCTTCCTCCACTAAACCACCCTCCTCCTCCTCCTCCTCCTCCTCCTCCGCAACCTCTGTCTCGCAATCTAGATGTGTCAGCAGCAGCACGTCGCCAGCAGTCGGTGTCGCGCGGCACGGCAGCACAGCGGTGGGCAAGCGTCAGCAGGCCGTGCTGAAACTACTCAGCTTAGGAGAGAAGAGGCACACGGCCCATGAATTGCTGCAGGGTCTGACAGAGCAGACTGACCGCTGGCTTGCGCCGCTGAGCCTCCAACCGGGCATGGTCGTGTGTGACAACGGCCGTAACCTGGTGGCGGCTCTGCAGCTCGGCAGCCTCACGCACGTGCCATGCCTGGCCCACGTCTTTAATTTGGTGGTTCAGTGCTTTCTGAAAAGCTACCCACGCTTGTCAGACCTGCTCGGAAAGGTGCGCCAACTCTGCGCACATTTCCGCTAGTCCCACACGGACGCTGCCACCCTGCGCACCCTGCAACATTGGTTTCATCTGCCAGTGCACCGACTGCTGTGCGACGTGCCCACACGGTGGAACTCTACGCTCCACATGTTGGCCAGGCTCTATGAGCAGCGTAGAGCTATAGTGGAATACCAACTCTCACATGGGTGGCGCAGTGGGAGTCAGCCTCCTCAGTTCTTTACAGAAGAGTGGGCCTGGTTGGCAGACATCTGCCAGGTCCTTGGAAACTTTGAGGAGTCTACCCAGATGGTGAGCGGCGATGCTGCAATCATTAGCATCACCATTCCTCTGCTATGCCTCTTGAGAAGTTCCCTGCAAAGCATAAAGGCAGACGCTTTGCGCTCGGAAACAGAGGCGGGGGAAGACAGTATGTCGCTGGATAGTCAGAGCACCCTCCTGTCTATATCTCAGCGCGTTGAGGAGGAGGAGGAGGAGCATGAGGAGGATGAGGAGGAGGGAAAGAGACAGCTTGGCCCACTGCTGACGGTACCCATGCTGCTTGCCTGTCATCCATTCAGTGTGTTTGGCCTGAGGAGGAGGATCCTGAAAGTGATCTTCCTAGTGAGGACAGCCATGTGTTGCGTACAGGTACCCTGGCACACATGGCTGACTTCATGTTAGGATGCCTTTCTCGTGACCCTCGCGTTACACGCATTCTGGCCACTACGGATTACTGGGTGTACACACTGCTCGACCCACGGTATAAGGAGAACCTTTCCACTCTCATACCCGAAGAGGAAAGGGGTTCGAGAGTGATGCTATACCACAGGACCCTGGCGGACAAACTGATGGTAAAATTCCCATCCGACAGCGCTAGTGGCCAGTTCCGAGGGCCAGGTAGCAGGGGAGGTGCAGAGATCAGGCAGCATGTACAGTACAGGCAGGGGAACACTCTCTAAGGCCTTTGACAGCTTTCTGGCTCCCCAGCAATACTGTGTCACGGCTCCCCAGTCAAGGCTGAGTCGGCGGGAGCACTGTAAAAGGATGGTGAGGGAGTACGTAGCCGATCGCACGACCGTCCTCCGTGACGCCTCTGCCCCTACAACTACTGGGTGTCGAAGCTGGACACGTGGCCTGAACTCGCGCTGTATGCCCTGGAGGTGCTTGCTTGTCCTGCGGCTAGGGTGCTTAGTGCGGCTGGGGGAATCATCACAGATAAGCGTACCCGCCTGTCAACCGACAGTGCCGACAGGCTTACACTCATCAAGATGAACAAAGCCTGGATTTCGCCAGACTTCTCTTCTCCACCAGTGGACAGCAGCGATACCTAAACAGTACGTAGGCTGCACCCGCGGATGGAAGCATTGTTCTCTATCACCATCAAAAACGTGGACCTTTTAGCTTCATCAATCTGTGTATAATATTCCTCCTCCTGCTCCTCCTCCTGAAACCTGACGTAATCACGCCGAACGGGCAATTTTTCTTAGGCCCACAAGGCTCAGTCATATAATTTTTGTAAGCAATTTTTATACGTTTCAATGCTCATTAAAGCGTTGAAACTTTCACCTGAACCAATTTTTATTTTAACTGGGCTGCCTCCAGGCCTAGTTACAAATTAAGCCACATTAACCAAAGCGATTAATGGGTTTCACCTGCCCTCTTGGTTGGGCATGGGCAATTTTTCTGACGTACATTAGTACTGTTGGTACACCAAGTTTTTGGGGCCCTCGCCTACAGTGTAATCCAATTAATTTTTTGCCAACCTGCATTACAGCTGACGTTACATCAGCTGTGTTGGGCACTGCAATGGGATGTATTTATGTACCGCCGGTGGGTTCCAGGGAGCCACCCATGCTGTGGGTCCACAGGGAGTTGTAACTGCATGTGTCTACTTCTAAAGAACCCCAGTCTGACTGGGGCATGCAGTGTGGGCCGAAGCCCACCTGCATTAAACATGACATTACCTCAGCTGCGATGGGCAATGCAATGGGATATATTTATGTACCGCCGGTGGGTTCCAGGGAGCCACCCATGCTGTGGGTCCACAGGGAGTTGTAACTGCATGTGTCCACTTCTAAAGAACCCTAGTCTGACTGGGGCATGCAGTGTGAGCCGAAGCCCACCTGCATTTAATTGGACGTTACCTCAGCTGTGATGGGCACTGCAATGGGATACATTTATGTACAGCCGGTGGGTTCCAGGGAGCCTCCCATGCTGTGGGTGAACACGGAATTCCCATTGCGGAGTTGTACCTGCCTGTGACTATTTATAAAAAACCGCGGTCTGACTGGGGCATGCAGACACCTTGACAGAATGAATAGTGTGTGGCACATAGGTTTCCCATTGCTATGCCCACGTGTGCAGCTCCTGATGGCGGTGGCACAGGATTATATTTCTCATTGCTTCTGTACAGCATTGTGGGCTATCGCCCCGCCCCTTTTAAAGAGGGTCGCTGCCTAGCCGTGCCAACCCTCTGCAGTGTGTGCCTGCGGTTTCTCCTCATGGCAGACGCACTTATAAATAGACATGAGGGTGGTGTGGCATGAGGGCAGCTGAAGGCTGCGCAGGGACACTTTGGTGTGCGCTGTGGACACTGCGTCGTGCGGGGGGGGGGGAGGTTGGGCAGCATGTAACCCAGGAAAAGTGGCAGCGGAGTGTCATGCAGGCAGTGATTGTGCTTTGTTGGAGGTAGTGTGGTGCTTAGCTAAGGTATGCATTGCTAATGAGGGCTTTTCAGAAGTAAAAGTTGTTGGAAGGGGGGGGGGGGGGCACTCTTGCCGCTATTGTGGCTTAATAGTGGGACCTGGGAACTTGAGATGCAGCCCAACATGTAGCCCCTCGCCTGCCCTATCCGTTGCTGTGTCGTTCCCATCACTTTCTTGAATTGCCCAGATTTTCACAAATGAAAACCTTAGCGAGCATCGGCGATATACAAAAATGCTCGGGTCGCCCATTGACTTCAATGGGGTTCGTTACTCGAAACAAACCCTCGAGCATCGCGATAATTTCGTCCCGAGTAACGAGCACCCGAGCATTTTGGTGCTCACTCATCTCTATTCCCGTCATAAACGACGGCTGATACCTCTAAGGGTCTACATCTTATGTAGCATGGTTTAGGACAAATGACATGCTAATAAAACACAATCCATTCTACTGATAGGGGTATTCAAATACTTTTTGAAGGATAGTGTATGCTGTATATTTGGGGAGCATTTAACAGCACATACACCAATCGTACATGACGAATGAGGCGTGAGCGTAGCCTTAGTTCGAGTATAGGTATATCGTAAAACTTTTCAAAGAAAGCGTAGAATGGTGTAGAGACTCATAGGCTTTCAATGAGTTCATAGACCACTTTGCTCTCCGAGGAGACCTATACAGTGCAGATCAGAGTTGAATGAATTAGTTGGAGTCTCAGAACCTGGACCCCCACTAATCAAACCGTCTGGCATGTTCCTATGACATTTTTATACATTTTTATGAAACCATAGGTGCACTTTAAATTCTTAAATCATAATAAATTTAAATCACTGGAAAAGCCTTTGTATTTCAGGTTCCATTCATAATCACTGTAAAGAAATTAAGCTGATCTGTATAAAATCTAAAGGTTAGGCATTTCTGAAATACCCTCACAAGGCATAAACACATTCTACAGCAGTAATTCCTTATGTTAAATTCCCATGTCAAATTAAACCCTTTCAGCAATGTGGTGAAATTCTGGACTTGTGCCATGCCCATGAAGCCTTAGAAATGTCTGCTGTGGCCATGAACGAAGTCTGTACTCTTATAAGCAATTTCATCATGCTCACATGGATTTTTTTTAGGTCTTTAACTTATATCATGCCAGATGCATCATGATTAACCAATAAACCTAAAGTGGTTGTCCAGAAGAAAGGGTAGGCTGTTTTTCCAGAAAGTGAAAGAGAGAGAGTTTCAGTACCATTCCAGACCACTATACAGTGTACGGAGCAATGTTAGTTCCCTCACACGGTGGCTTCTGCCAAGCAGTTGAGTCCCAAGGCATCGAGCCCTCATGATCTGATATTGATGACCTATCCTGTGGTGAAGCCATCAATATAATATGTATGCTGACGACACCCAGCTATACACCTCTTCCCGTGACATCTCTGCACCTTTACTCCAAAACATCACAAACTGTCTGTTCGCTGTCTCTAACACTATGTCCTCTCTCTACCTAAAACTAAACCACTCTAAAACTGACTTACTGGTATTTCCACCCTCCACTAACCGCCCTCATCCTGACATCTCCATCTCAGTGTGTGGCGCCACCATAACTCTTAGACAACATGCCCGCTGCCTTGGAGTCATATTTGACTCTGATCTCTCTTTTACCCCCTACATCCAATCTCTGGTCCGAATATGTCAGCTGCACCTCAAGAACATCGCAAGAATCCGCTCTTTTCTCACTGTGGACATGTTAAAAGCGCTTACTGTTGCCGTCATCCACTCCCGGCTCGATTATTGCAACTCGTTGCTGATCGGCCTCCCCTGCACCAGACTCTACCCTCTCCAATCCATTCTGAATGCGGCAGCCAGGCTCATCTTCCTGTCCAGCCACTACTCAGACGCCTCTGCCCTGTGCCGGTCACTGCACTGGCTGCATGTCAAATACAGAATTCAATTTAAACTCGCCACCTTCATCCACAGAGCCCTCCACAGTGCAGCGCCCCCCTATATCGCCTCCCTCATCTCAATCCATCAACCAGCCCGGGCTCTCCGCTCTGCTAACGAAACCAGACTGAGCGCCCCTTTAATTCGAACTTTTCATTCCCGCCTCTAAGACTTCTCCAGAGCAGCACCGGTCCTCTGGAACGCACTACCAAAGGCTACCCGAGCAATCCAGGACTCGCAGAACTTCAGGCATGCTCTAAAAACGCACCTCTTAAGGGAGGCATACCATATCCCCTAAACAAACCCCTCTGTACGCCGCCTGATAACATGCTCCCTGACCTACTGACTGCAATCCCTGCTACCCATCATAAACCGCTCCTGCAGTCATACTGTTTCTGCAATCACACGGCCAAATGTCTGACCATTGTCTATGTGTATAGCATCCCTCACTCTCCACCTCGCCATACTGCGCACATCTCCAGCCCTTTACCTTCTGTATCACCCCATTACTTGTAGTATGTAAGCTCGTTGGAGCAGGACCCTCACCCCTACTGTTTCCATCAACTGATTACTATGTAACCGTGGTTCTGTAATGTTTGTACTTTTGCCTTTCTGTATCCCCCTTGTCTATGTAAGCGCTGTGGAATATGTTGGCGCTATACAAATAAAGTTTATTATTATTATTATTATATAATAGTCTTGGAAAACACCTTGAACAAAGTAAGAAAAATAACATTTTTTACCCATAGGCAGATCTCCTACTCATATTTCATTAAAGCAACCTTCCAGGAAAAAAAAGTCAGCCCTGGGACAAGAGGGGCAGGGGGGTAAACTACCTGCAGTTGTTCCTATTTGCTTGCACTTTAATCCACTGGTTCTGGGCCTCATTTGCAGCTGTGCAAGATGACTACAGCAATTTTCTAACTACCTAATGCACACTGTACAAAGCTATCTGATTGGCAAACACAGATAACATGAGTAGCTCTAGCCAATCAGGCAACAGGTATAATCCATTAGTAGTCTAACACTACCAATGCACTGTGCAGATTAGGTAGTCTGAAGATTGCATTGGCCAACTTAGATGGTGAAAAACAGAATCCAGAACTAGTGAATCCAAGGGACGGAAGAAAACAACTGTAGCCAGGGGTGTAACTAAAGCTTCAGGGGCCCTGATGCAAAACTTGAGCCCCCCCCCCCCCCTTCCTCTATCTGTATATGTACCCATACCCATACCTAAACCATGCTGCACAGAGACATAACTTGAAGCTTCTGGGCCCCAATGCAAAACCTGTAACAGGACCCCAAACTATAATGCTTTATTCATAGTACTGGGCTCCCTATATGGAGAAGAGAGACCTTATGGGCCCCCTAAGGCTCCTGGGCCCGGGTGCAACCGCATCCCCTGCACCCTCTATAGTTACGCCCCTGACTGTAGCTAATATACCTCCCTTCCCCTCTGTTCCTGAGAAAGAATTGTGTCCTAAAATCAGAGGGTTACTTTAGGACTTTTAGGCAGCCATAAACTCAGAGATTAGGTCAGTCTGATCAGATATTCTTATGGTTTGGAGATTTTTCCAAGCAATTGAATGTTTTTTTTTGTAATCTATATCAATTTGTCCTGTGCTGTCAGTCTGGCAAATTATTGATCCATCTATGGGCCTCTTTAAACCCCAGCAGTTTAGGACAAACTCTATTCTACTGAGGGAAAAGAACATTACAGCTTTGGAAGAAAAGGAGCTCATTCTACTTTAAATGGCGGTGTCTTGGGTTCTATCAGTGCAACATGCTTTTTGTGTCATTTAAAAGCTAAGATTTTAGTAGCCCTTAAAAAAACTGCAGTTACAGCTGTTTAAGGTTTGGTCAGGAATGCTGAATTCACAGCTGTCATTTCAATAAATGTATGTACAGCAGAAAGGGAGTGGAAGAGTGAAGTGAATTTTTTTTTCATGTTATCAGCCGCACATCACTCAGAGTACATTTTTGCTCTCTGATTGTCCCATATAGGGTTTTCCCCAGAAAAAGAGTGAAATGATGAGGACTTGCTCATCTAGTCACTCCCCTACATTGTTTAAACTTGGAGATACTGCAAAAGGGGAAACAATTTACTTGCTCTTAAAGGAAACCTGTCACATACTTTTAGCTAAGCCTATGGGCTGACAGTAGGTGACCCACTGAGTCCGAGGAATGTAACTGTTATACTTACCATCCCCATCATTCCCTCGGTGTGAGTACTGTAAGCTGTTGCTCCATGCATTGAGCTGCGTTGATAAGTAGCACGCCCATTCTAATTTTATAATGGGCGGGCTATAAAGCAGTGCTGCTCATTGCATTCAGTGGTAACGTTCAGCGCTGATAGTTGGGAAAAGAAGAAAGATGTAAGTACAACACTTCCATCCTTGGACTACCCTAGGTCATCTATTTTCTGTCCATAAGCTTAGCTTTTTTAGATTTTTCACTAAAGACAAGTATTGCCTAAACATTTGATTGCTGGGTGTTTGACCACTGAGGCCCGTAGAATGGAACAATGGTCATGCATACACACCACTTCATTGTTCCCTTGGGGCATTTGGGGTGTGTCATTTTTAGGATCACTGGGGGTTCCAGTGGTCACACTCTCAGCCATCAGACATTTATTCCTTATACTATAAGGAATAAATGCCTTTAGTGGGAAACCTCTTTAACTCCAGACATATCTACCTCCTTAGCCACCAAACCTATGCTGAGCCTCTTATTACTCTTGGTCCTCAATTCTTCTCTCACCTTTTCACATTTATCATCATCTTCTTCCTTTTTCTTTCATTCTTCTATCTCTTATCCCAATGCCATTGATGTTCCTCATCTGTGCATCAGGCATATGTGCAATCTATGATATCTGTAGGAAATCTAAACCAAACTACAATCTAAACTTTCAGACACGTAAGGAAAATCTGTTTGTTATTATATTTTGCATGGTATTACTTACTGAAACCAGAGCAGATTTATTTCATATTTATACTGTTTCTGGATCTGTTACTCATGTGTATTTATAGTTTTGTTGTATAATAACTTTTATTTGCGATTTACACATTTTTCGAAGCTCACGGACAGCCATCAATCTTACTATTAAGTAACAAATGGCTTAAAAAAAGATCTGTCAGGTCTTCTATACTGCACTATACTATATAAGGGCAGGATAGAAATGAGAATTAAATGCTGAGCTCTGGGATACATAGTTTTCAATGCTTTGGCTATTATATGTAAACATGTGTTGAAAAGCTGCCAGGGTTCATAGAGAAGGCCTTGGGGTACTTCTTCCTTTCCCATACACCATGACTGACAGATTTTGCTGTACTAGTCTTTATAGTAGGAGAGCTGTCAATCACTTTGAGTGGGAAGACAGGCTATACTAAAAACGCATTGCCAGCACACCTTTGCTGCTGTGGGTTCTATCCTGTCTAGCTTGGGTTAATGTCTTCAGTCCTGTTAGATTAATTAGTCTTACAGCTGTTAGCTGAGGTGGTGGCTGGTGATTGACACTACTGTCAGCCAATCAGCTTCTCCCTTTTTTGCTATATAATCCAGCTCTTCCTAGCTAAAAGTTACTGGTTATTTTTCAGTGTTCCTGATTAAGTCATCTTGCTCAGTTCTCCTGTATGTTGTCTGGCTCCTGTGTTCTGGTTTGTCCTCTGTGTTTCTGTCCTCGTGGAAGAAGTGGGGTCGTCCCTTTCAGGACGGGTGCTCCACTGCAAGGTGGGTTCTATCTGAGGGGTTCAGAGTGCTCCGCTCTGATCGCTACTTCTTGTTTCTGTCTGCTCCAGCATCTAGCCACCTGTGTAGCAGGCAAATACATCAGTCCTGACTGCTCCAGTACCAAGTCATCTCAGGGTTTTGTTAGCAATCCAGGATGAACGTAACAGTAATAATAAATGGCCGTATTTTATGTGTGTAAATGGAGAGGATTGTATGTTGAAGTTTTCATGATCCCCTGGGTAAAAAAAAACAACAAGCCTGCAATGTGTGGTGATTCCTAGTAGAAAAGGAACTTTAACCGTTTCCAATTCACTGTCTGACGTCTGAAAACATTCTGATTGGAGGCTGTACAGCTCCGATGTCGGAAGATTTCCGGCAGGGTATTCTTACTGTATATTACTGGCCTCTCTGTTGTTGGGGGCCTCTCCAGCATGTCCCATACCGCAGTACCAGCTCTAGCCAGCAGATGGCACCATTGTATAATGGCAGAAAGAGAAAGCTCCATAGGAGATCCTGAATCCAAAATTGGATTGCAAAGGGTTAAAGGCTTGATGAAGAACCTGCCAATATGGTCACATGATCACATCACATGACCCTAGTTTCAGCCCCTCAAACACATTTGCTTCTCAGAGAAGGTCCTCTCCCAACCCATGAAGCAGAGAGGTATCAGCACACTCCTCTCACATTTGCTGAATGTACTCTGTGCTAGAACAGGAGATGAAGGAGGAGTCAAGATAGGCAGCATGGAGTAGCATGTAGCAGCTGGAACTCCTGTAGTGACAGTGAGTGACTGACCATGCCTGTAAAAATGTTTATGCCTGGCCAGACATTTGGAGGGAACTATTACTAAAGGTAATCAGGGCCACATAGGGGTTAATATCACTAAATGGGATCACTGAGAGGTTAAAATTACTAAATAGGACAACTGAGGGCTTAATATTATCAAATGGTGGCACTAAGAGGTTCATATTACAAAATGGGGCCACTGTACTGTTTTTACCACTAAATGGGGTCACTGAAGGGTTAATACTACTAACTAGAGCCACAAAAAGGGCATTGTTACTTATTGGGGCTAATATTACTAAATGGGACCGCAGGGGGGCATTATTACCAAATTAGACCACACAAGGGGCAGTGGTACTAATTTGGGGCTGCAGAGATGGTTCTATTACCATGGAGGAATACTGATAGGGGGTGATAATGGCAGTGTGAGGTGCAGAGACCAGTCATGGCTAGAAGAAGTCTTCATGGTGGTCTGGACCCAGATAGATAAGGAAAAAGAAACAGATGACACGACTCAGAGGACATGTCACCTGTGCTCACTGGAGTTAATTGCACTGTAATTGCTACTGTTGTGTAGAGCTGATGTCTATTACTTGGTGACTGCTCTGCTTAGAGGTATATTAGAGCTGAGCCGCTATACCTAGGTCCGCTGAATTATATAAGTTCTCTTATAGAATTTAACATAAATGTTTTGCTATGGGGTCCCATGACTTCTATGTCTTCCCCCAAATTACCTGGGCATTTTTATGAATGCGTCACTGACTAGCGGTCCAATATATGGGTGTCTGTGGTTGGCACTTTATTACAGGGTTGTCGCTATTTAGTGACACAATGGAAAAGTTATTGGTGGCTGGCACCTTACTACAAGGGGCCTTAGAGCCACAATAAAATACAGTTGAAGAGGTTTTCCAGGACACAAAGAAAAGTTTCTGCAGGCTTAAAATATTTCTTCCATGGCCGCTGAAGCCTGTGAGTGGCTGAGCAGTCAGGTGCACAATCAACAGCACGATTGCAGGCCGCTTCTTCCGAGTTTTTTGTGACAGGCTCCGGGGCTGCAGTGTGAAACAGAATGGGCCCTACATAAGATTTTATATAGTTATGTATCTTTTAATATGTATTTATATTATTAGGATTTTGTTGACTGGATAAGAAAAGGTTAATTACAATTTACCTGACAACCTGTCCATTTCCCCATTGGCTATCAGCTCCCCTGGTTGCCATTGGCCATTCTGCAAGATGGCAACAGTTTGGGGATTGGCTGGCAGACAGTAGGGTGATTGTGAGAAGATGCCCATGATTAGTGGAGAAGAATCTAATATAAAAAAACTTGTAGGCTTTTTCTTGCACCACATTTTGACCCCTTTGCATGACCCTTGTTGGATGATTTTGGTGTTATTAGATTAGTGACATCCTCACCACCGCTGTAAAATCATACAAAAAATGAGTTTGATACATTGAGTGACCTGTCAGGCCAGGTCAAAGTTCCTATGTTAAGTCTAGCGGCGCTGTTATGCTTTAGCCAATAGTGCCACTAGGCAGAGTCAAGCGTTTCTGAGCGATGTTCATATCATGTGCTTACCAGTTTGACTGATGCCATGCCCCCAAAACGTGGAACACCAATGATGGAGAAAGAACAATATAGAAGACAGATAAAGAGTCAATATTGAATTTATTGAAGAAAGAAGAACTTCTCCAATCCTCAGACTCCAGAGAGTTGCCAACTGCCTAATAAAATATTGTATTGTTTTACCCATTACCCTGACTCCTAGAGCTTCCTTCTCACCCCAAACCACCTGCACTGCACCAAGTACTGCACCACTCTCCATGGAAAGGGACTACAACCCCAACAACCGCATTCCCTTACAAAAAGTTTGTTCGTAGCAAGCTCAGGCTTTGCTTTGGACTGGCGTCACGACAATTAACATCATCATCCAGACTCAAGTGTCGGCAAATCTACACCAACTGTCAGCCACTGTCGTATTTGGGGAAATAGTGTGGAGAGTAGCCACTGTGAACGAGCATCTGGCCCTGAGACTACCGCTCGCATTGTTCTGCAAAAACCAACAACGCAACCCCCCTATTCTGGCTATAGTGCACTGCTGCATCTGGGATAGGTGAGCATACTTTTTTTTTTTAAAGGCTTAAACAGATTGGCATGTTTTTGTCTAGTTTTGCGGCCGTATGACGGGACGAAACAAAACCACTGATTTCAATCGGGATTCCCGCATATTAACCCCTTTTAATCAAATTTGTATTTTGGTTTTCCTAGGGGGCGTACTCTTTTTCTGCTGTTATACAATGGCGCTATATGCTGGCTAAGGCTAGTACTGCATGAGGTGACACACTGGATAGGCTCTGACAGCAGAGAGGCTGGCAATGTACAGTAAGAGAACCTCGACGGACGTCTTTCAACCTTAAATCATAATGTCTTTAGATGTTAGACAGTGGATCAGAGAGGGTTAAAACTATACACGAGAAAAGATAGGACTTGCGAGAAAGATAGAGCAGGACCTATATTCCCACTTTTTTTTTTACAAACTCGTGCTCAATAACACTACAAGTTTGAATAGTCCATAAAAAAATGATTCATGCACTAAAACATGCAAATATGTTGTGCTGAGGCATGCGCAATTGTGCATGCAGTCGTCTGAAGAAGGCCTTCGTATGTAATGATGACATGCAGTTTTCCTTCCCAATGCACCACTTAACATGCCACTTTTAATCCCTCTTATGCTATATATCCAACTCAATTCTCCCTGCCTACGCTATCTACATTAACTGCTTCCATCTCAGACTTTCAGCTTCTCGATCACTTAAGCCTTATACATTTACCCTGCAGCAGCGGCGTAACTAAATTCTCAGGGGCCCTGATGCAAAACGTGATCCGCCCCCCCCCCCCCCCCCTCTATCTGTATCTGTACCCGTACCCATATCTAAACCATGCTGCAGAGAGACATAACTTGAAGCTTCTGGGCCCCAATGCAAAACCTGTAACAGGGCCCCCAACTATAATGCTTTATTCATAGTACTGGGCTCCTTATAGGGAGAAGAGAGGCCTTATGGGCCCCCTAAGGCTCCTGGGCCCGGTGCAACCGCATCCCCTGCACCCTCTATAGTTACGCCCCAGCCCTTCAGAAACCCTAAACGCTTATTGTGCCTATAAAATAAGTGCGCCCATTAAGTCCTGCTTTCTAAAAAACAGATTGGATCATCTCTACATAATGTGCGAGTGTTCAGAAGTGCCCGATCATTAAAACATCTGTGAGCTGAAAACTTGCAGCTTTTTCCATCTTCTCCCAGTAACAGAATATTGTTAACATACTACATAATTCAGCATTTTTTAAACACAAAATTTCCAGCTGTGATAACTCCATAATGGAAAAAATACTTTAAGGGATGTGTATATTCTCAAAGCCGCTATTAAAATAAAAAAACAACACATTGCTTCAGTTACTGAGGTCATCCTATGTGTAGCCATAAATTGCACTTCCCAAAAGTACATCCCATAGCTTTATTGCAATAGGCGCCCGTCCAAAAGTTTTTCCATTCAAGCACAACAGAATTATTACATATAAAAAGGCCCACGATTCATTGCAAAACTTTTCTGATTGGTCGGTATTTCACTCCAACTTCCTAGAGGCCAAAGTTTTGCAAAACTTGAAAAAAAAAAGTGTTAGTGATGACCCTCTGGGCCAAGATATTTGACTCATTTAAACTAAAAAAAACTTTGCCCAATCTTCCATTAAGGCCAATAGAAGATAATGAATGTTTGTTTTTTTTCCTAAAAGCTTGTTACATAACTGGAGGCGGGACGGGATATTTTTCCATGTGATTTCATCTTAACATTATACATAAAAAATGATCTGTGAACTACTTCTAAGAAATAGAGCAATGAGTGGAAATTGGTAGGCAGAGCAATTCACACATACTCTGTCACTGAACTGTATCTGTCATGCACGCTTGAAGAATCAGGGAGGAAGAAAATCTTACAAAGCTCAACGGAATTCACTGTTTTCTAATAGTTACTATCAGGAATTCGACTACAAAGTTAAGGGCTATCTTTTCTGCCTGACGACTACTTTTTTCCCCAAAAACAGTTCCGTTCGTACATGGGCTGCACACACAGACCATAGACAAATGTTGCACGGTTCCTAAAGGGGAATACGGCCAATCCCCTTTTCAATGTTACCCAACCCCTTTAAATGGAATTTATCACCAGATAGGAGCACCATAATATGTTATATTGCTCATAGGGCAGGTTCTCAAGAACCAGTGTACAGACCATGCATCGGACTCAAAGCTGCACACTGTGAAGGTATACTATGCAGCTTCTATGGGGCCCATGGGGCAGGTGTGGAACAAGGGTCCCTGTCCCACCCAATTATAAAATAAGGCAGCAAAGTTGTGTATTATTAACTTAACCTCCATGCCTTTTCACTGGAGCCATGGATCCAGCTCTTCGAGTGCTGGTGCTTTCCCCCAAATGCCACCTTCCACCACCAACCGGGAGCAGAGGAATGAATAGACGGCCTCCCTAACATGGATCATCTGTGAATGATCCCTGCTCCAGCCAGAGCTTTCAGGAGTAAACTGCTCTGGAGGTAAGTACAAGATGGAGTGAGGCTGAATGAGGAGGACAATGGACAATACAGTGAGTGACCATATACTCACTCATGTGAGGGCCTCGTGTGGCAGAGAGTGTTAATTCAGCAGAAATGCAGTCCTAAGCCCTCGCTCACAACCTGAAGGTAGCAGGTTCAATTCCAACATGGTTCAGATTTACCCAGCATTCCATCTTTCTGAGCTTGGTAAAATGAGGGCCTAGTTTGCTGGGGGGTAGAGATGACTGGCAAAGGCAATTCCAAACCACCAAACAGTCTGCCAAGAAATGTAATGATGTGATGTCACCTGAGGAGTCCGTCATGACTCAGTGCCTCCACCAGGGGACTTTACCTTACCTGTGTTGAACCTATTTTTTAATTTATTGTAATTTTTACTCTGCATGGGACTTTAAAGGAGCTGGGGGCCTGGGTGTTAACTGAGGGATAAGAGGGATAACTTTTTTAGTAAGTAGAGCCCCATTTACACGTAACAATCATTGCTCAAAATTTGTTCAAACGATTGCTTTTGAGCAATAATTGCTGCGTGTAAATGCTTCCATCTTTCACTCTTCACCTGAACGATGATTTTTAGGTGAGCATAAAATCCCTTATTCAGCCTGAGAGAGTTAGCAGGAACCGCACGCTGTGTTTTCCATGGGAGTAACTGATTACACTGTATTCAGCTGACAGCCCGCGGCGGCCCGTGCGAAGACAATGCAACTGAGTGCAAAGTCCAGACTACATGCTGCAATTTGCACGCAAATGAAGGTAATAAACTGCTAATGGACATTACTGTCCATTAGCAGTTTATGCAAAATGATCGCTAGAACTGCCAATCTTTCATTCGTTAAAAGAAATGAAAGATTGTTTTTGCATGTAAATGGGCCTTAAGGGTGGAGGGTGACCAAATGAGTTTTGCTTTGGGTCCCCTTGGATTCTCGATATGCCCTGTCGAGTGTCACCATGCATGTGCATAGATTAGACATCCTCATTTTCCGGATTGGTAGGGATTGTAAAGACAAATTCAATCAGATTTTATGAGAGATATGTCTTAAAACCCTGAAGTATCTGTAATTTGTTTTGACATCTTAGGAATTTACGCATTTTACTTGTCAGTTTCTGTGGTTGTAACCGAGACATTTATTTCTTAATCATAAAAAATAACAAACCGCCCAAATGACCTGCCGTCTGCCCTGCTCTATTGTTATATTGCAACATACATTTCACAACTAATTGTTAACGAATTACTTAAAGTGACTCTCCAGTTTTGGCACAAAATTCTATCCCGCGACCGGAGAGGGGGGGGGGGGGCTATACTACCTGCAGTTGTTCTTCTCTGCCATCCCTCCAAGTGCCATTTTTAGCAATCTAAGATGGCCAACACAATCTTCAGACTACCGAATCCCCACAGTGCATTGGTAATGTTCGACTACTAATGTAGTATATCTGCTTGTTAATTGGCTGGAGCCAGAGGGGTAACTTGAAGCTCCCGGGCCCCGATGCAAAACTTGTAACAGGGCCCCCAACTATAATGCTCTACTCATAATACTAGGTTCCCTATATGGAGAAGAGAGGCCTTATGGGCCGCCTAAGGCTCCTGGGCCTGGGTGCAACCGCGTCCCCTGCATCCTCTATAGTTACGCCCCTGGCTGGAGCTGCTCATGGGATCGGTAATGCCCATGCTTATGAAGGTTGAAAATGAAGTCCAAAACCAGCATATTGGAGGGGCAGCAGAAAAGAATAACTGGAGGTAATATACCCTCCACATCCTTTTGTCCTGAGACTGAATTTAGCATTAAAACTGAAGGTTTTTTTTTAACTTATGACATTTGGAGCCCATTATTAGCAGTAATAGCTATCCTTATATTGGAGCTGGGTACAGTTACAGTAGGCAGAACATTCTAGCACATTACTAATGCATTTTAAAGTTGTTTATTGGAGATTTTGTTCTCTAAAGAGGACTGGTGATGTCACTATGTGAGTGGGGCTGGCTGCATAACTTGGCAGCTGCCGCCCCGTTAACTCTCTGCCTGTCTTTTGTTCATACTCACATCCGCTTACTTGTATGGACTCTACTTAGATCCAGATAGGGACATAACTGCCACCATAGCAGCCATAGGGGATACTATGGGGCCTAAACTGACTGATCCTGCTCACTACCGTGTTTCCCCTGAAAATAAGACGCTGTCTTATATTATTTTTTGCCACAAAAAGGGCACAGCATCTTATTTATTTTTTTTTTTTTGGGGGGGGGGGCTTATACTCACCTGGTCCTCGGTGTCCAGATGCCTCCTGATGGTCTTCGGCAGCGGAGCTGGGGTAAGAATGGCATCACTGAATCACTGAGATTGGCTCATCGAGCGCCGGCTGTGATTGGCTGCCGGCACTTAATTAGCCAATCACAGCACTCGGGATGCTGGAGGCAGGGTATTCAAAGCGTCATCACCAGCAGAAGCTCAGCTGTGAAACGAGGAGGACCCAGCTTACTGCAGTGCCGCCAAAGATAATCGGGATGCCGTGGAGCAGGTGAGTATTGTGGGGGGTTTTTTTGTTGGGCACCTGAGCTAAGTCCTATTTTCGGGGGGGCGTTATATTTCAAGCCTCCCCCGAAAACCAGATAGGTCTTACTATCGGGGTAGGACTTATTTTCAGGGAAACATGGTACTTCAGCTCCTTTCAACCCATAACTTTAGTTTGTAGAGGTCATAAGAGCTGATAAATCCCTTGAAATTCCTACCTAAAGCTGTTTTTTCCTAAACCAGATCTTATTCATCATGGTTATACATCACACAAAATATTGAAGTCTAGAAGTTCTCCCTCCCATCAGGCCACACCACAGTAAGGCCGCCTTCAACAGACAGTATCCGCTGAGTTTACAGTACAAGTCATGTGGAGGGGATTTAATAAATCCCCTTCACATGGTGCGGAGAATTTCGGCAATTACTTCACAGCTTTTTTTACAAAGCATTGCGTGTTCTGATTCCGCAGAATGTCTATTTATGCTGTGGAGTTGCGCTCAACTCTTGAAATACAAGGGTTGAATCTTGCAGCTGTTCCACAAGTGAAAACTTGGCCAAATCCTCATCATATATGTGTGGAGTTGGCCACCACAGAGTTTTTGTGGAATTGCTATGGGTATTCCATTGCGGAATGCCAATAGTGATTCCGCGACATGAGAAGGTGGCCTAAAGCTCCTTTAAGACGTAACAGTTCGTTCCGGTAGACGAGCACAATTATTGAGTTCAGCACTGGTCAACCAGGCCTTTACAAAAGCTAATTCAGATTCTAATAGGGGATGAACAATCGATTTCATCCCCATAGAGTTGTCATTGATTGGCTGCACATGTCCATTTACGTGGGGAGATAGCTGACCCGTGAGTATTTTAATGAACGCGTATACAAGCCCATCAGTGTTCGCCCCCTCATCGTCTGATCATTTGCACTTTTTTATGGCCCGGTCAGGCAAAAGAATCTTTGCGCAAACACTTATCGGGCTGTGTAAACGGCCTTTAAATTTAGATGATATTGTAACATGGCAAACGAGACTTATTCCTTCCTCGGTCAGAGGCAATTAGTCAGGCTTTGTCTGTCCAGACATCTTCACTCAACCATCAGCTCATCCATCTTTAATATTGTGCAGGCATCTCTTAAACCGCAGGGGGGCTTCTCTGCCTATATATCTAAATGATCTAATACCAGCTATAAGGAGGGAAATAATCTGGATAATGGATATTATGGAGATGATGTTATATAACTTTATGCAACACCAAAGAGCCGTCGGTGATGTGGAACATATGCCTGACTCCCTGCTGAAGCCTGAAAACATATGTGATGTAGTTATATTTCTGGTGAGCTATGGATGTCATAAAAATCTAAAGAAAGTAATGCAAACAATGTGACATCTTAAGAAATTATGTTCATCTTTGGTTTCCTCGCTTTATGTATAGCAGTGGCATATGTTAAGAAACTCTATCAAGATGGAAGCATGTCTGAAAAAAATGTGCAAGCTTAAAGGGTCATGCCAAGATGGCATCCCTGATTCATATGAGCATATGAACATCATAGAGCAGGGTCCCCTGTTTAAGACCCCCTTCTATGGTTAGACGATAGAGCTGCCATCCGAGTGGACTGTGTGCCATCCCCGTAATTCTAAAACTTTTCCTGTGTAGTCGCTGCTGCATGGGAAATGTCTCACTGGTCGTGGCATTCCCCAGCAAAGTCAGCTGTTTGTTGAGGTGCCAGGAGCAGAACCCAGAAGTGTATGCTTCTCCAACAGGGCAAGAACTTAAAGGGAAGGTGAGGTCTCATCACCACACAATTATAGAAAGAAAGACCAAATAACCTGTGGCTGTGGCAGAGCATCTTGATAGCCAAGGACACAACATAGAACATGTGAAAGTTACTGTATTAAAAGGCAACTTCAAATCTCAACGTCATAGAAGAATTTAGGAGTACAAGTTTATAACCATCCTTGATACTTTCAAGACACGACTCAACACTGGAAGTGGTTTCATGCATCACTGGAGATTATGAGAAAGCTATAGCAGATATAACACGCCGGCCTGGTGACCCCCTAACACCAATATAGAGATCATAAAACTTTCACATTCCATCAGTGGTCTAATTAAGTATTTACTCCTCTTCTCATCTTGTTCTGTTATTGTTTTAAGTGCACATTAATCACATCATATCTGTGCACACATATACTTCTCCATATTTATCCTATTATGCCTGAGGAAGAACCCTGAGTATGTTGGAAAGCTCGCCATAACATCATGTATTTTTGTTAGCCATTAAAGGGTATCATATCTACAAGATTACTTAGTTTCTCTTACTGAGAACAATCACATTTTGGTCCCAATTGACCAGAAACTTTTTTTGCGATTTTTACCTACGTGGTGGTTTTATGGTCCTACTTTTTTTTCCCCAGGCCTCCAAAATTATTTTTGTTGCATTTTTTTCACTACATTCAGGGCTATTTTTAATACCTATTTTTCACTGAAATTATTCTTTATATTTTATTTTTATATTTATTATTTTATATTTTTCACTAGGGTAATGTGTACAAAAAGTAAAAAAATAAGATTTCTTAAATGTGTAGCTTTTTATTTTTAAAATTATTATATTTACATTAAAATAAAGTCTAGTAATGTTTTGGACGTTTTGATATATAATTTGTATAATCTCAGATTACAGGGCAGATACAGTGATGGTTTGGGTTGGCAATGGGTTTTCCTTTTTTAGATATATATTTTTATTTTATTCTGCAATTTTTTGCATTTATTTTTGAAACTTTTTTTTAACATCTGTGTCCTCCTGACCTCCGGGGACCATTCACACTTTTTTTTTAATTTTACACTTTTCCATTATAATTGCAATGTCAATAGGAGCAGCAGCATCCATGGGAGCCCCAGTTATATGAAAAAACATCCCCCTGGTTGATATTAGTTACAGGCAGAGCTGGGCATGGTTCACATGATCGCCAGCTTCCATGCAGGAAACGGCAGTGCCACATCCTGGATTCTCTACATAGCACTCATTGAGCACTATGTAGACTGTAAAAGAGAAGACAGAAGCAATTAAGGATTGCTTCTGCCTTCTCCTTCCGGTCCTTGGCTGCATCTGACAGCCAAAAGCCTGAGCTGCTCCTTCTAGATTGCAGGAGCTTTAATCCAGTGCTGTATATTTACTATCAGCTGGGATTAAAGCCTAGGACCAAGCTCCGTATATTTGCGGCTCTTGGTCCTTAATGGTTTAAGGATGCACCAGAAAAATCTAAGCTCACAAGAAAAAGATAGTGTGACTACTCATTTTACCAATGGCAAATCTTGACCCTTTGGGTATTTCCCAGTGGATATATACACTGTTTCTTGTTGCAAGCACTAAGGCCTTGTTCACATTCGCATTACCATGCCATGGTACTATTCCAATATAGGAGCAGAGGATTCACTTGGATAAAAAAGGAACCAACTTCCCGGGTTGAACGGGGAGTCCGGTAGGTCTAAAATTTACACGCCTGGACTCAGCAGGATCTGTCCTAAAAGGACTATAACTTTGTTTATGGTGCTTATAGGAGGTTCTCTTTAGAGAAGATCTGTCAGCGTTTCCCTGGCTACTAAACCAATAGCACCCAGCAGTTGCTGACATGAGGGATCGGCTACACATATCTTCCCCACAGCTCGTACTTCATCAGGAACCTCAAAATCAGCATTTAATATTGCGGCATGCTATATGTATAGTAAATTAGCCTTAAACCATCTAATGGGTGGTCCATGTATTACTAGAAAGTGCTCCTGGACTTTCTGCATTATACGATCCTCAACCCCTCTCCTTCGCTCTTGATTGGGCGCTAGCGCCATACTTGAATCTTTACTCAAAATCCAGGGAGAGGAGTTAAGAATCGCACAATACAGAAAGGCCAGAACTAATCTAGTAATGGATGCACCACCCATTGAACGGTTCTAGCCTAATTTACGTAGAACGCGAAGTGCTATCAAACTCTGATTTTGGGTAATGAAGTATGAACAGCTAAGGAGGTATATGTAGCCTGTCTCTCATGTCAGCGTCCGTGCTGTGCTATTGGTTTAGTCGTGCTGGAGAGACACTGAGAGATGTCCTTGAGGGCTTAAACAGTGTTTTTGCCCTGTTATGCCCCACATAACGGGACAAAATAAAACTATTCATTTCAATGCTTTCCTCTTCAGTGGTAGGGCGCCTACCCACTTGCGTTGCCAATTTTCACGCGCGTTTTCGCGCGTTTTTTGCAGCCCTCCATTGACAATCATGGGTGCATTAAGAGAAAAATAAGGAGACATATGCAACTGACAGTTCCTATGTGAAAAAACCCCACGAAACGGAAAAAAAAACCCAGATGGACAAGAACACATTCTATACTAATTGCTCTTGAGAAAAAACGCAAAACATCACAGGAAAAAAAATCGCAAGTGGGTAGGCGCCCGTATTCTTCCGCCTTAATACTACGTGTGAGAAAAGATAGGACTTGCCCTATCTTTCTTCAATGTAGCTTTTCTATGTGCAAGAAAGATAGGACAGGATCTATATTCCAGGTTTTTTTTCAAATTCACTGGCAATAACGTGGAATTTGAATAGTTAAAAAAATGGGTTAATGTGCTAACACGCTTCGTAGCAGCAAGCGTATTAGCACATGCGCCCATCTGTTTCAGCCCTTAATTTGATGTAAGGCTTCTGGCACACTAGCATTTTCTTAATCAATGTGCAATCTGCTAAAAAAGTGGCTTCACATGGACTGCATAAGGACCGATATTGCTCAATGTGGCAACATACCCTAATTTTTAAAAAAAAGAAACCTTGTTATTTGTATAGCGGCAACTTATTACGCAGCGCTTTCAGGTAATTTATTTATTACCCCCCATTACAGACCTTGGAAGAATGAGTCGACCACCTAAGCCATGTGGGGATTGAACCTGCAACCTTCAGGTCGTGAGTGAGAGCTTAGGACTGCATACTGCTGACTTAACACTCTGTGTCACACATCAAAAAGCCTCCTTGTATGCACTATGCTAGTCCATTTTATGGATGATTCTCTCCTACCCAAGTCAATGGGGATAAAAGAAAATAGGGCAGCCCCTCAGATGCCTTCCATGTGCTGTCTGTTCTTTTTTTTAGAAAGATGCCAGAAAAAAAAATCAAGCTTATTTCAGTTTTTTTTTTTTTTTGCGGATGTGAAAAATGATTGGCACACAGAAGAAAAAACATGGGCACATGGGCAAAATACGGAGGCAAAATGGAACTGCGCACATGTAAAAAAAAACATCCTTTTTGGCGGATGTAAGGGCTTAAACAGATAAGCGTATCACCCCCCCTGATTTGAATGGCTAATTACCCTAATGAAGAGCCGCTGAACGCCGCGCATACCCGCGCAGATGTGCGTGTTTGTGGGTGCAAAAAAATAAATAAGTGAGAATGAACCCATTGAAATCAATGGATTCTATTCTCCGCATTTGGGGGTGGGATTTTCCCATGTATGCAAGCTAGCAAAAACACGCTAAGGGCTGAAACAAATAGGCGTCATTTAGTCCCGTTATGTGGCACAACAGGACGAAACAAAACCATTGATTTCAGTGGTTTCTTTTCAACTAGGGGGATGATTCTCGGGCATTAATCGGACTTGCCCTGTCTTTCTCGCACATCGTTTTTTTTACTAATCTTCCACTTTCTTTACCAAACTCGCCTAGAATAGGGCGGAGTTTGAAAGTTGAAAAAATAGATTTTTTTTACCTTGTTCATGCGCAACTACGCTTCTTAGCGGCGGGCATTGTTGCGCATACCCCAGTGTGCAGAAGCCCTAACACTGCTGGCTTTTTTTTACCCAAGTGTGCTCCAAGCCATGGGGTAAATTCACACGTTTTGGCAGCAAACACATGCCAGCTTAACTCAGATGAATGGGACAGTAACAGATCTGCGGTGTGTAACTTCCCCGAAACAGCTGTCTGTGTAAGCATTCTGGCTTCACTTTCAATTCCCAGTTACAAGGCTTGTATAAAGAGTCTAACATTGACTTGCAGGAATGCTGCCTTCCAATAGGTGTCACTGCAAAGGTATTGTTCCATCTCCCTAATTTGCATATTACCCAGAGGAGCCTTATAAGTCTCCTCACTCACTCACCGTCTAGGTGCTCTCCCTAAGGAGAAAAAGTAGCGTTCCTTCCCCCAAACAGCAATAATTAGCCGGTACATTACCAGAGAAGAGAACAGCGTTTTATTATATGTTTGCATTGTAATAGGTTTAGGCTTGAATCCAATCTTTATATTCATTTGTAAGCAATCCGGGTGCCTTATGTGTTAATTGCTCTGGACTTTGCATTAGCAGCCAGGGCAGCGTGCCATGTTGAGTGTATTTCCATGGGTACTCATTATACCATCACAATATTTCTCTCCATTCTCTCACCTTGGAGATGAAGTCATGTTCCATCATTCTTTTTAGGAAAGAATTGCTTCTTTTTGTGTTTAATTACAATGTTCTTTCTTTCTTGTGTGCTACAATATGGCAATATCGTGCTGTGTTTTTCTTCCTAGTAATCAACTAGCATTAAAAAAAAGGGAGTCTCAGCTTCTTTCAGGAAGTCCAGAGCTGTGTGTGACAGCTGCACCCGAAGTAGATCCAATAACTAGTTTTTCTCAATGCTCAAAGAGCTACACCAATGATGTAGAGGACACAGCTGGCTATCTTGGGTCTAACGCCAGGGCTGTTTCTTCCCTCGTCTTAAGTCGCACATAGAAATTCATACAGTTACATCTTTGATGATACTGCACAAAATGTGGGGGTTGAGATCATTTCCTATGAAATGTATTTCCTCTTCTTTATGCTCTCGGGGATCGTAGGACAGAATACGTTTTAGAAGAAAGGAGAAGTTTTGGCATGAAAATCATACATTTTGGCACACACCTAGAATATCAATTATTGAGCTCTTCCCTGTGCATAAATATTTAGCCTTGATTCCATATGTAGGTAGTTACGCTCTGTGAAATATACCAAAGCATGGAATGAAAACATATGCCGTTGCTTCGTTTTGTAAGTCACATTTAGCTGGCAACATTTTTGGATTCACTTTGTTTCTATGGAAAAAATAGATTTGTGGGCATCATCCGAAACAATGCAACTACATACAAAAAAATATAAATATGTATATATATATATATATATATATATATATATATATATATATATATATAAATAACAATATCAAAGCAAAAGGATAATTCATTGCAGAAAGCTGAACACTTGAAGGGAGCCTCTAGTACCCTGTTGTACCACCTCTAGCTTGGATACAAGGTGTGATACAGGTGGGTATGGAGGTTCTAGTACCCTGTTGTACCGTCTCTAGCTTGGATATAAGATGTGATACAGGTGGGCATGGAGGCTCTAGTACCCTGTTGTACCGTTTCTAGCTTGGATACAAGATATGATACAGGTGGGCATGGAGGCTCTAGTACCCTGTTGTACCCCCTCTAGCTTGGATACAAGATGCAATACGGGGGGGCATGGAGGCTCTAGTACCCTGTTGTACTGCCTCTAGCTTGGATACAAGATGTGATGTGGTGGGCATGGAGGCTCTAGTACCCTATTTTACTGCTTTTAGCTTGGATACAAGATGTGATGTGGTGGGCATGCAGGCTCTAGTACCCTGTAGGGACACCTCTAGCTTAGATACAATATGTAATACAGGTGGGTATGGAGGTCTATAGGTTCCATTTGTTATCCTGTGGCATATCAGTCCACACTTGTTGTAACTAAGCCTTTAGATTGTGCAAACACGTTTGCTGTTAAAGTTGGTGTCCCAGATGATCCCATACATGTTCTACTGGTGATAAATCTGGTGATCAGGCAGCCACATAAGTGTGACAATGTTGACACAGCTTCCTGTGACCCCTTGTGTGTGCGGCTGAGCATTATCCTGCTGGAAAATGCCTCTTAGAAGCCGCCATGAGAGGCTGCAGGATGTCCTGAACATATCACTTAGCTGTCATTGTCCCTCATCTCACTACTAGGAGTGACCGCCTGTCTTATGTGATGGCCCCCTAGACCATCACACCAGCAGTGTCGCTCCACAGCAAAAGACTGTATTGAGGAGCTCACCCCTAGTTCTCCAGACACAAACATGGCCGTCATCAGCGCTGAAACTAGACCTGAATTAGTTGCTGAAGGCGACCCAGTTCCACTCTGTAGCAGTCCAGTTTAATTGTACATGACACCACTGCAAACAGAGGCGATGGTGGATGAGTGTCAAAGGCAATACATGTAATGGGTGCCATGAGATCAAATGTCTTTCAGCCAAGTGCCTTGAAATGGTTCCGACAGACATGGGGGCTTGTAACGATGATGCCACCTGTCTCTGGATGGCGGACAATGAAACAGTTGGAGCTGCTAGTGCTTGTTGGACGATCATGCAATCCTTTCTACTGGTGATCTGTTGGGGGCTTCCTGAGCCCGGTCGCCTTGTGTGTCCTCACACATCCACTGGTCCCAACACCTAACAGTCTGGTCAGAAGAGCCCTGGTGAAAGCAATTCATTGATACGACTATCCAGCTTTTCCCATTCCAATAATGTACCACTTCCCAAACCCTGGTAACTGGGTGAAATCTCGTCTCTGTGTCGTAGAGGCGTCTACTAGTCAACAAGCTCTACACAAGCGGAAAAAGAGGTCAACTATACACAAGGAGCCTCAGGTGGCAAGACTGTTCACAACTCCAATCATCTACATATCTGCCTGAGATGGAACTGCATGTCAAGTTTTGCACCAAAACAACAACTCCTTCTAGGGGCTGTTTTTTTTTTTTTTTTACAAAACGTATTGCTTATATTTTTGACAGCATTCATACTGTGCAGCATTGTTTTCCACACCTGCCTAAGATGTTTGCACAGTTCTACATATAGTCAAGTACAAGTTGGAAGCTTTTAATTGAGTTGTAATGACTAGGTGTTTATTAGGTATGAAGGTAAATAAAGTGACCCTTTTTATGTGTTGTACTCCTCTCTGCTCAAAGTGATAAGAACGAGGCAATTATGTCTTTATAGCTGTTATGGTACCAAATTGTAAGGCAACAGTATAGGAAGATGTTTTTGATAATGTGCAGTGAATGGACACTTTATTAGAGACCCCATCTAGTAGCACATTGGACCTTTTTGACCTTCAGAACCGCAGCAGTTCGTCATGGCATAAATTCCACCAGATGTTGACATTCTTCTGCAGGAATATCGGCCCCATGCGGACAGGAAGCTTCTAGTAGTTTCCACAAATTAGATGGAAGTACTGACATGTTCTGAACAGCTAACAGGAAGGGGTCATCAAGTCATGCTGCTTGCACCAAATTCTGACCTCCCAACAGCACGGTGCAACAGAAATCTGGATTTATCTGACCAGATGTTGTTTTCCACTGCTCAATGATCCAATTGTTTGCTCTTTTGCCCACTGGAGTCTTGTCTTACTAATTGTGGAACTGGTCGTCTGCTGTTATAGTCCATCCTTACTTAGGAACAATGAGCTGTGCATTCAGACACGTTAGTTGAAGCACTAGATGTATTTAGCTGCATTTTGCTTGAATGTGCAGTGGTTACATTCTTGGCATCCTCCTCTGACCCCTTCGTTGAAGAGTTGTTTATGTCCACAGGATTCTCTTTTGCTGGATGGCTTTCCCTAGGTATACACATCATTGCATGAGGAAACCTCGTAGGGCTAGTCATTTTTTTAAAATTCAGACCCTGGTTAGTCTAGCACCGATGAGGAGGCCTTATTGTAAGTCAATGTGGACTCCCACTAAAACAGATCCACAAAAACTTGCTCATGTGATTTTATGCTGCACTCCGGGGTCGCAGATCTAATTTCCATACAGAGAAGCTCCAATTGTGAAGAGGGCCGAGGTCTTCAATAAAGTGGCCCTTCTGTGTATAATATACTGCATCGAATAAATCTCCAAATAGCACCAACATGATCTAAATGTATTTACTAAGCGTCCCAACCCTTTGTTCTGGGAATTGTTCTGCTGTATAAATAACCAAACGTTTCCTGTTGTAATTATTCGGATTACTTTATGAAAACTTTCTTTTTTGGCTCAGCAGTATGAACATGTTCTGGCTTCTGGTGAACTACACAGGTCACGGCCATTGTGCTGCACATCTCCATACCTCTAATCACTGCCAATATGGGAGTGCTGGATAGAGAGAGCGAGGTGGGCACTAATGCCAGGTTGTGAAGTGGAAATATGGGCAATAACTTGATTATCACATGTTTAGAGTGGGTGGGGGATCTGTCAACCTGATCTTTCCCAAGTATCGTACTTCATAGGAAAATGTTTAAGACTTTGGGCTGATGCGCATGAGGCTTCTAAAGAGGTGCATGTAGCCTATGCTGTACCACCAGGATTGGCCTTAGGTTAGATGGCATCCCATGCAATATATATTGCAATGATAGGCAGTCTGCCAGTATTCTGCTTGTGCAGAAAGCAGCAAGATAGCAGCATACCCACACCGTACAGTGACTAAATACTGTACCAGAATCAAGCTCATAACAAAAATACAGTAGCAGAGCTAAGCAGTTGTGTAATGGGGGAACCAATAGGTTGACAGTAACACCTTAGATCATCAGAGTGGAGGACACAAAGGCAGGATGATGATTCATGTAGCTCCACAAGATGCTGCCGCACAGAGGAAGAAGATCATTAGGCCTAAGGAAAGAGATTAACCCCAGCCTAAATCTGCCTGGTTTTCCCCTTACAAGCTGGAGGTATTGTTCCATCTCCCTTATTTGCATACTACCCAGAGGAGCATGGATGGCTTTAAAAGTCTCCTAACTCACTCAACTTCAAGGTGCTCTCCCTAAGGAGAAAAGATAGAGTTCCTGACTCAAGCTGGAGGTCGGCACCTTGTGCGACTCTAAGGCTTCATTCACGTGAGCGTATATTGGCCTCGCTTTCACGGCCGGCCGACATACTCAACTCTTTTGATGCCTTGGTTTCCAATGCATCAGTTCAGATGGGCGTTTTACCGGTGTGTAAAAATGTCCGTCTGGTAAAGATAGGGCATATGGGGCGTGTTCCAGCCGGCCCGAAAAGATAGTTCTGGACCTATCTTTTCCACCAGTCGGTCCCATAGACTCCTAGGGGAGACTATGAGAGCTGCCAGAGAAGGGAGGTGGGAGGGAGTTTAGCAGAGGCTTTGCTAAACTCCCTCCCCCTTCTCTCCGCTGGTTGTCAGAAAAAGGAGGAGACAGTATGGGGTGGGGTGGGAGATTAGCACACTAGCTCCTGCCCCATCCTGCCCCCTCCCATTGCAGATAGCCGGCAATGGGCGGAGAGGGGGAGGGAAGGGGATGGTTGTTTAGTAGAGCTAAACTCTCTCCTCCTATCCGATGGTATCTTGGGCTCGGCGACTACTCACGGGGCTCGGGCCATCTGAACAGGCACATAAACTTGGTCACGGTTGCCTCTCGTTCCTGTGATTTTCGGCCGGAGCGCCTGTGGGAAAGAGCCCCAAGGGACACTCATAGATAAGGACCATGTGTCACACTGTGTGCTTCTGAATTAATAAAACGTTTTAGTATTGAGTTTGAAGACTCCATTCATTAGCTGGGGAAGAGTCATAGATAGATAGATAGATAGATAGATAGATAGATAGATAGATAGATAGATAGATAGATAGATAGATAGATAGATAGATATGAGATAAATAGATAGAGAGATAGATATGAGATAAATAGATAGAGAGATAGATATGAGATAGATAGATAAATAGATAGATAGAAGATATATAGATATGCGATAGATAGATAGATATGAGATAGATAGATATGAGATAGATAGAGAGATAGATAGATATGCGATAGATAGATAGAAGATATATAGATATGCGATAGATAGATATGAGATAGATAGATAGAAAGATAGATAGATATGAGATAGATAGATAGATAGATAGATAGATAGATAGATAGATATGAGATAGATACATAGATAGATATGAGATAGATAGATAGATAGATAGATAGATATGAGATAGATAGATAGATAGATAGATAGATAGATAGATAGATAGATAGATAGATAGATAGATAGATAGATAGATAGGAGATAGATAGATAAGAGATAGATAGATAGATATGAGATAGATAGATAGATAGATAGATAGATAGATAGATAGATAGATAGATAGATATGAGATAGATACATAGATAGATATGAGATAGATAGATAGATATGAGATAGATAGATAGATAGATAGATAGATAGATAGATAGATAGATAGATAGATAGATAGGAGATAGATAGATAGATAAGAGATAGATAGATAGATAGATAGATAGATAGATAGGAGATAGATAGATAGATAGATAGATAGATAGATATGAGATAGATAGATCATTTAGTTGCTGCTTTGCACTAGTTTTCCTTTATTCTAGGAGGACACATCTGCATCTGATGGTACATGAGAAGAGATATGACTTCTCTTCTTCCTGCAGGCTCACGTGTTATCTGTTATAGGACGACGTTTCATTCTGTGATCAGTGCGGAAGGCAATCTAGGTATCTGCTACATATTAATGAATTGCCCCAAACTAATAAGCAGATGGCCAAATGTCAGATTACAAGATATTAGCTCAACGGAAAAATGTTAATTCAAATAGACAACCTCAGCTCACCTAGAACACTCAGCGTGTCCCCAAGGGCAGGTAACGGAGAAGTCTATGCCCAGATCTCAATGACATTTTGCTATTAAGAACAGCAAACTCCTCTGCAACATTTGTTTCTCATCAAGAAATTAATCAGCTTTGATATCTGCGCCTACGGATCTAGACTGCTGCAATCAAAGTAAAATGTTAAATTATTGAAACGCTCCTTTAAATGCATCATACGATCATACATATTTTACATTTAGCCTAAAATCACATTCACATGTCATCAAACATTAACTATTGACGTCCGATTCGCACCACCAATTAGCGGATCAGTTCTAGAAGCAGAGACTGAACTTGAAGCTGCTAGGCTCTTAATGCAAAATCTGTAACAGATCCTCCCCACCACCTATCATGTACCATTTCTACGACTGGTGTCTTCTTATATGGTGGAACCAGTGGCATAGCAAAGGGCTCATGGGCCCCAGTGCAAAAATTTATCTTGGGGCCCCCCAACTTCTCTTAACCCTTTAATGCAGAGGTGTAACTTGAAGCTTCTGGGCCCCAATGCAGAACCTGTAACAGGGCCCTCAACTATAATGCTTATTCATAGTACTGGGCTCCCTATGTGGAGAAGAGAGGCCTTATGGGCCCCTAAGGCTCCTGGGCCCGGGTGTAACTGCATCCTCTGCATCCCCTATAGTTACGTCAGTGGGTGGAACGTCCACCATTTTCATGTGACTGCAAAAGGAGTTTCTTTCCATTACATTCCGTGTAGGAGGCATTATCCTTAAGATACTCCATCAATGTGTGATTGGTGAATCCCTCCTTAATTGCAAGAATAAAGTCAACATAGTGGGGCACAACAATGTTTATGGATACAGCCCCACTCTAGTCCACTGGCTGTATCTGGTATTGCAGATAGTCTCATTTACTGTAATATTGAACACCCTTTTATGGTCCCAGTAACTGCACTTTATTGTCCTAGACAGATATGTTGATAAAGAAGAGAGAATGGCAGGCTACACCAGGCATAGCAAGACTTGGCTATATGTGGCACAGGGTGCCAAATACAAGCTTATGTGGGGGCACCAAAGGGATGTAGGCTGGGGGCGATCACCCTTTTAGGTATGCCCGGCCAGATGATCTTTTTCCTCCATGCGGCATTGCGTCTTGTAGAGCTATATGAACAATCCTCCTACTGGCTCTGCCTCCTTCCCTCTGATGTTCTGTGGCACCACTCTCAGCCCATTAGCTCCACTGCAACACAATTGACAAGTTCCATTACTGTATTTATGCTATGAGCTTGCTTCAGTGGCTGTATTTATATTATGAGCTTGGTTCTGGTTTTGTATCTGCGTACTGAGCATGGTTCATACTGAATGTATGTTATGAATTTGATTCTAGTGCTGTATTTATGTTATGAGCTTGGTTCTGGTGCTGTATTTATGTTATGAGCTTGGTTCTGGTATTGTATCATATTTGCTGAGTTTGGTTTATTCTGTATTGAGTTATGAGCTTAGTTCTGGTGCTGTATTCATGTACTGAGCTTGATTCTGGTATTGTATTTATTAACTGAGCTGTTCGGATGTGGGTATGCACAAGCAGAATATTGCAGAGATATGCTGCCAATGGTAAAAAATAGAAACCCCCTTCAAAATACTTATTCAGTATCATCCAATTTCATTTGGTACAATGTGAAGTCCATACCAATAATTTGTGTTTTTACTTTAAAGAGATTGTTTTTTCCGGAAATCTGCTGCAATAGTTGTAGATTTGATCGTTGCTGGCTCATTTGACCACATTTTACCAGATTATTCACTTTGATAAGCTTTTGTCATATCTTTTTGGATGTCTTCTGGCAGGCTTCTACAGTTCATATCTATGGCCAGACTAGTAATACGATTTGTATGCATATGACTCATCTGTGGGACTGCTCAGGGCTCTAGGTTGCAGATGTATGAACTGGAGTTATATACCTTAGAGGCCTATAAAGTCCACCTGTCCACGCTGAATAAAGTTATAACAAGATGATACAATGATACAAGATGTATTTTTAAATTCACCGGCATATGAAGTTTTTGGAGGTTTTGTGTAGGATCCACATCAAAATTAGGTCACTGCACTCAATCTTCACAGAAGAGCCTGTGACACCATATCCAATTAGTTATTACAAAAAGGCAAAAAAATAGCTTTACATGCAATTAACACCATATATTTGCATGAAAAAGCAACCACATGATATTAGACATGTTATGCTATATAAAAATGGCCATTAAAAAAAGAACCTCACAGATGGGGCATTAGCACCAGGTATATCAATGCAAAAGTCATAGCCTCCAATTCTTTGAGGGGCCATCATCTGGGTCCTGACAGTTAGTGAAAGGTCCTGGTAGTGAATAGTAAAGAGAAATACAAAACTGACATGACAAATTAGAGGAATTGTCACTTGTAATCACTGGGGGTAATTGCACTGTAATCACTATCACTGTGTATAACTGGTATCTGACAATTATGGGGTGACTCCATTATTTAGACGTATACTAGAGCTGAGCTGCTGTATCTAAGCCCACATCATTATAAAAGTTCTGTTTATAAAATATATGTTGATTTTTTGGAGGGTGACCAATGAGTTCTATGTATGCTCCTGACTCTACCGTAGTAGGTCATGAGTAGCCCCCCAAACCTGTGCATTTTTATGAAGGCATCAGCAGTTCGTACCTTAATATGTGGGTTGTTTCTCTGCCTGGTGCCCCATGATGGGACCATCACCGTTTTTTGATACAATACAGGAGGCACTGATGGCTGGCACAGGTCTCAGAACATACACCATAATATGAGAATGGTAGCAGCCAGGTGTCAGTCTAGATCACTTTCGTCATACAATGCCACTTGGAATGATGGGGATGGGGATGGGGATGGGGGTGGGGGATCACATGTTGTGATAAGCCCCCTCCCAAAAAAAAGACCCCAAAAAACACACCCTCTAAGTCACTCCCCCTTTTCCTTGGCAAGTATTTTTTGGTGAAAAGTTTTGAAGCCTTGGGAATGTCCAGTAGAAGACTTTCTGAAGAGGCCGTGACCCTGAAGCTTGCCTTCTTTATTTTATATTACAGTATCCAATCATCTGTGTTCAGTCCAGGGCTCTATAATAGTAATGACCTGAAGTAGTCGTTGCTTATCTTTCTTTTCTCTTCCTGGTATATTGTGTAAGATATTATTCCCCTATTTGTTTCCTCAAACGTGTCGAGCAACTTGCTAAATCATCTGTTTCTGTCTTGCACAATATTGTGGGGTTTTTCTAAATTGTGTTGCCTGTCAACTCTATATTTAGCAGTTGAGAAAAAAGCAAAAACATTTCAAATGACAATTTATAAGAAATGTACCCTTATTCATAGATGTAATACATTCCACAGCATTGTATAGAGAATGTATACGGCGACAACCCATGGTGTCCAACCCCTAATTCAGGAATGGACTGACCATGGTGACCAAAGGCAACTTTACACTGGTCAACTGTCGAGCGCATCATTCTCCGACAGCCGACCCAGCGACTATCGCTCCTGGGCTTTACAGTCAATACATCACTTATTTGTTTACTAATAGAGATGAGCGAGCATCCTCGTTAAAGGAGATGTCCCGAGGCAGCAAGTGGGTCTATACACTTCTGTATGGCCATAATAATGCACTTTGTAATGTACATTGTGCATTAATTATGAGCCATACAGAAGTTATAAAAAGTTTTATACTTACCTGCTCCGTTGCTGGCGTCCTCGTCTCCATGGAGCCGACTAATTTTTGGCCTCCGATGGCCAAATTAGCCGCGCTTGCGCAGTCCGGGTCTTCAGCTTTCTTCTATGGAGCCGCTCGTGCCAGAGAGGGGCTCCGTGTAGCTCCGCCCCGTCACGTGCCGATTCCAGCCAATCAGGAGGCTGGAATCGGCAGTGGACCGCACAGAAGAGCTGCGGTCCACGAAGGTAGAAGATCCCGGCGGCCATCTTCAGCGGTAAGTATTGAAGTCACCGGACCGCCGGGATTCAGGTAAGCGCTGTGCGGGTGGTTTTTTTAACCCCTGCATCGGGGTTGTCTCGCGCCGAACGGGGGGGGGGGTTAAAAAAAAAAAAACCCGTTTCGGCGCGGGACATCTCCTTTAAGGTAATTTTACTCGAGTACCTGCTGGCTCGTCACTAAAGATTCAGGGGGGGGGGGCGCGAGGGTGAGCAGGGGTTTGCGGAGGGGATCAGGAGGAAGAGAGAGAGATCTCTCTCACTCTCCACTCTGCCCCCTGCAGCCCCCCCCCCCCCCCAAAATCTTCAGGGACGAGCCAGCAGGTACTCGAAAAAGGCGATGCTCTCTCGAGTAAATCGCCTTAACGAGCATGCTCGCTCATCTCTATTTACTAATTAAAGTCAAAGATATAAACATTTTCAATTTTTCTCTGCTTTCATTTTCTGATTAGAGAATTTTTTATTCTGTGTTCTGTCCAATGCTATAGAGGGAAGGACATCTTAACAGTAGCCTCATGGGCACACATTGGGCAGGAGGGGACACATTGACCTTTATGGGAGACTGTTCTACACATGCTTTGTGACCGCTGCAGAGGTCATTTTGTAGGGAGGAAGAGTAGATAGTCAAAGCTAATCACCTAATGTGAATCCCATGTTATCCATATAGTATATAAGTGTTTACTTCTCAATGTCATCTTCTCTGTGATGTTAGTGAGATGACTGCTGCAAAGTGTTTTCTACAAATCAGGAAGTGACAGATTAGTATTAGGTCAGTAAGAAAAATGCAGTATTTTAAATATATAAATTGTGACCAAAAATGAAAAAACAATCTCCAAAAATTCTTAAAAAATGTTTAACACAAAAATGTGATTCATTTCCTGATGACACATCTCCTTTAAAGCAATCCTTTAGTTTCTGGACAAAATTCTGTTCCTGTACCAAACGAGGGTTCTATTATCAGTAGTTCTTCTCTGCTGTTCATCCAAACTACTGGCTCGGGGTCCTAGTGTCCAACATGGCTGTCATAATCTTCAGACTATGTAATCTCCCAGAGTGCAATGGTAGTGTTAGACTACTAATGTACTATACCTTCTCCCTGAGTGGCCAGAGCTGCTCATGTGATCAACATTGGCCAATCAGAGAGTGTGTATTAGGTTGTTAGAAAATTGCTGCAGCCATTTTGGATGGCTGAAAAAAGGGCCCAAAGCTGGTGGATCAGAGTGACAGCAGAGAAGAACAACTACAAGTAATATAATCCCTGCCTCTCCTGTCCCGGGACAAAATGTCATCCCAAAACTGGAGGGTCACTTTAAAGGGAACCTGTTACCAGGTTTTCCATTTCTGAACCACTGGCAACAGTTTATCATTCAGTAATGAACCTTTCTAAGCATGTCTCTTTTAATTCCCATAAACCTGGCATAGCTCTTGAAAAGTTGTTTTTATCATTCCCACGACGCATGTTAATTACTAGTTCCAAATGGGCTTATCCAGTAAATTCCAAATACCCTGGGACTTCTCTGAGAACACATCCGTCTTCCTTTGATTGATGTGGATGACATCCCTATGTCATCCACAAACGGCTCCAAATATCATGCTTGTGCCGCGCATCCTTGTAATTGGTTTTGCAGATAGACCAGCTGTCACTATGCGTGCGCCACTCCCAGAATATGCGTGATTAAGTCTCTTGTAGAAGACCTAAGGACATCATACATATCAGAGAAAGAAGCATGTTTGCAAAGGAACCCCCTTGTGGCTGAAACAGTCCAGATACACCCACCAAACTATTCAGAACTAATTAACACATGGGTCAGGAACGCTATCTTTTCTCCTTAGGGAGACCACCCAGAAGGCGAGTGAGTGAGGAGACTTATAAGGCCATTCATGCTCCTTTGGGTAATATGCAAATAAGGGAAAAGGAACAATTAATCCATATATCGCGCAGACGTTTTAAAAACAGATTTTCTAGACATATGTTGGTTTTAAGGGCACTAAAAGAGAACGTTTAGATAGTTTCATTACTGACTGAGATAATTCTACCAATGGTTCAGAAGGCGAAAAGCTGTCTATGACCATCTTAATCCATGCTATGATCAATTTCATGGGAGGCCATGCAGACTTCAGATAATATTACTTCTGTTCCATGTTGAATTTTATTCCATTGGAGGTCGTACAAACCACCAGCAACCTGCAAAACCTAAAATAAACAGCTAGTAATGTAGTTACCATCAAAATTCATCAGTGGTCCCTCATCACTGGTCCTCCATGGAAGGTGGATATTCACTTAACCTTTTCGAATCCCATTTGCATCCTGGTTTTCCTAGGGGGCTTACTCTTTTTCTGCCATTATACAATGGTGCTATCTGCTGGCTACTGGATAGGCTCCGACAGCAGAGAGGCTGGCAATATACAGTAAGAGAACCCTGACAGACGTCTTCCAACTTCGGAGCTGTACAGCCTTAAAACATAATGTCTTTAGATGTCAGACAGTGGATTGGAAACGATTAAATGAGTATTCCCATCACAGGAAGTACTTTCCTATCAATATGATAGAAGATAACTTGCTGATTGGTTAGGTTCCCACGTTTTCAGCCCTGGCATGTCCCAAAGTGTGATGACTAGGAGCGCTAGAGATAACCAAGCACTTGAACTCACCTATTAAGGTGATTGGAGAGGAGGACACATACACGTTCTCCATTGCCCACACTTCAGGTCTCGCCAGAGCTGAGATCTCAGGATTGGTGGGACTACCAGCAGTCAGATCCCCTCCAATCAACAAGTTATCTCCTATCCTCAGAACTATCCTTGCTGTGATGGGAATAACCCTTTAAGGTTTATTCTTTTTGCTCTAAGGCAACATTAGACATCAGTATCTTTACATGTCAGGGTCATTTGGATGAGCGTCCTCGAATCTGATATCTTCACATCATGTACTTTTCCAGCCCTTTAGGAATGCTATTTATATTCTTGTCCTAGAGAGTAGTAAAGGAATGTGGTACAAAAATGTAATAATATCTTATGGAAAGTGAAAAAAGGAATAGATCCGTATCTGGGAGATAAAGCATGTTTTAATAATACGGTATTCATCCTAACATTCCCTCCTACAGTCTCCTTGTCATATCTCTCATCATTTCTTATCTGTTGCCAATATGTCCAGATGTCATTACACTTGGCCGGTGATCATTGGCATGGAACGAGACCTAGCTATGCTCACCAGCTGTGAAATTTGGGTGATGTCTCTTACTTCTGAGATATAGATCTTTTCCTAGGATTTAATTAGGCTGCACTATATCAAAAGCGACATTTCTTCATGTCCTATTAGTTCCATGTTTTCCTGGGTAACTACATTCTAAGCACCGGTTTAAAAGTTTGTGACCCCTAGTTATGCTTTGGTTATGTTATCAACAGAGGCCTCAATGCAAAAGCTATAACACAGCCTTAAGCACCATGTGCCATGGCCTTTTGGGCACCCGTAGGCACTATTTCTTTTGCCCCTTTATAGCTACATCCCTGGTGGTCAAAATCTTTTGTCCTATTAATGGCATTCTTATATATATTCTTCTGTGTATTGTTATTAGAGGCATAGGTATATAAACTAGATTAAAACTAGGTGACCTGTAGTGGGTAATGAGCCTTTATTAAGTCATAATAATAATAATAATCTTTATTTGTATAGCGCCAACATATTCCGCAGCGCTTACATAGACAGGGGGGATACAGAAAGACAAAAGTACAAACATTACAGAACCACAGTTACATAGTAATCAATTGATGGAAACAGTAGGGGTGAGGGTCCTGCTCCAACGAGCTTACATACTACAAGTAATGGGGTGATACAGAAGGTAAAGGGGCTGGAGATGTGCACTGTATGGCGAGGTGGAGAGTGAGGGGTGATATACACATAGACAATGGTCAGACATTTAGCCGTGTGACGGCAGAAACAGTATGACTGCAGGAGCAGTTTATGATGGCTAGCAGGGATTGCAGTCAGTAGGTCAGGGAGCATGTTATCAGGTGGAGTGCAGAGGGGTTTGTTTAGGGAATTCGGTATGCCTCCCTGAAGAGGTGCGTTTTTAGAGCACGCCTGAAGTTCTGCGAGTCCTGGATTGCTCGGGTAGCCTTTGGTAGTGCGTTCCAGAGGACTGGTGCTGCTCTGGAGAAGTCTTGGAGGCGGGAATGAGAAGTTCGAATTAAAGGGGCGCTCAATCTGGTTTCGTTAGCAGAGCGGAGAGCCCGGGCTGGTTGATGGATTGAGATGAGGGAGGCGATATAGGGGGGCGCTGCACTGTGGAGGGCTTTGTGGATGAAGGTGGCAAGTTTAAATTGAATTCTGTATTTAACGGGCAGCCAGTGCAGTGACTGGCACAGGGCAGAGGCGTCCAAGTAGCGGCTGGACAGGAAGATGAGCCTGGCTGCCGCATTCAGGATGGATTGGAGAGGGTAGAGTCTGGTGCAGGGGAGGCCGATCAGCAACGAGTTGCAATAATCGAGCCGGGAGTGGATGAGGGCAACAGTAAGCGTTTTTAGCGTGTCCACAGTGAGAAAAGAGCGGATTCTTGCGATGTTCTTGAGGTGCAGCTGACATGTTCGGGCCAGAGATTGGATGTAGGGGGTAAAAGAGAGATCAGAATCAAATATGACTCCAAGGCAGCGGGCATGTTGTCTAGGAGTTATGGTGGCGCCACACACTGAGATGGAGATGTCAGGAGGAGGTCGGTTAGTGGAGGGTGGAAATACCAGCAGGTCAGTTTTAGAGAGGTTTAGTTTTAGGTAGAGAGAGGACATGGTGTTAGAGACAGCGGACAGACAGTTAGTGATGTTTTGGAGTAAAGGTGCAGAGATGTCACGGGAAGAGGTATATAGCTGGGTGTCATCAGCATACAGGTGGTATTGGAGGCCAAATCTCCTGAGGGTTTGTCCAATAGGGGCTGTGTAGATAGAGAAAAGAAGGGGACCGAGGACAGAGCCCTGGGGGACCCCAACAGCAAGGGGAAGAGGAGGGGAGGTAGAGCCAGCAAAGGAGACACTGAAAGAGCGGTCAGATAGGTAGGAAGAGAACCAGGAGAGGGCAGTGTCCTTTAGGCCAATGGAGCGTAGCATACTGAGGAGGAGTTTGTGGTCAACAGTGTCAAATGCTGCGGAGAGGTTGAGGAGGATCAGTAGGGAGTAATTGCCCCTCGATTTGGCTGTCAGTAGGTCATTGGATACCCTTGTAAGGGAAGTTTCTGTCGAGTGTTGAGGTCAAAAGCCAAACTGTAGGGGGTCTAGGAGAGAGTGCTCTGATAGGTAGCTTACAAGGCGGGAGTAAACCAGCCATTCTAGTAGTTTGGAGATGAAGGGGAGGTTTGAGATGGGTCGGTAGTTGGCAGCATCAGTCGCGTCCAGAGTCGGCTTCTTTAGCAGTGGGGATATGATGGCGTGTTTGAAAGAAGAGGGAAAGATGCCAGAGGTCAGAGAGAGGTTGAATATAGTGGTGAGATGGGAGATGACCACTGGGGAGAAGGAACGGAGGAGGTGTGAGGGGAGGGGGTCGCTAGCGCAGGTGGTGGGGCGAGCAGAGAAGAGCAATTTGGAGACTTCTTCCTCTGTCGCTGGTCTGAGTACAGACAGTGAGCAGGCGCTAGATGCAGTGCTGACAAGACTAGGGTCAGGGCTAGTCTGGGATTGGGAAGTTATTTCCTGACGGATGTCATCAATTTTCTTTTTGAAGTAAGCAGCCAGCTCTTCGGCAATGAGATCCGTCACCGGGGGCTGTGATTTAGGGCTGAGAAGGGAGTAAAAAGTATCAAAGAGCCGTTTAGGGTTGTGGGATAGTGAGGAGACTAGAGAGGTGAAATAGACTTGTTTGGCATGGTGGAGGGCAAGGTTGTAGGTTCTGAGCATGAATTTGTAGTGGAGGAAGTCTGCGGATGTTTGCGATTTCCTCCACAGCTGTTCAGCACTTCTAGAGCACCGCCGGATGAAGCGCGTTTGAGGCGTGAGCCAGGGTTGCCTCGGTCTACATCGGATGGCTCGGGTCCTGGGGGGCGCCGCTTCATCCAGGGCATGTTTGAGAGCGGTGTTGTAGTGAGCGGCAGCCAGGTTGGGGCAGGTGAGGAGAGAGATGGGGGACAGAGAGGACTGTAGGGATTCAGCAAAGTTCTGGGTGTGAATGGCCTTAAGGTTCCTGTAGGTACTGTAGGTAGGTGGGTCTGGAGAGATGTTAGGGAGCGTGACAGAGAAAGAGAGGAGGTTATGATCCGAGAGCGGGAGAGGGGAGTTAGTGAAGTTGGCAGCAGAGCAGACTCGGAGGAAGACCAGATCCAGGGTGTTTCCATCCCTGTGAGTGGGAGAGGCTGTGAGTTGAGAGAGACCAAAGGAGGAGGTGAGCGAAAGAAGCTTAGAGGCAGATGGGGAGATAGGGTCCTTAGTGGGGATGTTAAAATCACCTAAGATGAGGGTTGGAATTTCACAGGATAGGAAGTGGGGGAGCCAGGCGGCAAAGTGGTCCAAAAACAGGCGAGCAGCACCTGGGGGGGGGCGATAAATAACTGCTACTCTGGTTTTCAACCAATTGAGATGGTATTTTATCTGCCCCTATATGTTATACATCATATCACTGCATGCTTCACGCCCAATTGTGGAAGCTTGCAAGCAGATGTATGTGCCATGTGCAATGACACACTTTTTGTATTTGTAAGTCTGGAGCTACCTGGAAATCTGAAGCATATTTTCTGTTGCCTGCTGGAGACAATCAGACAAATAAAGTATTTGCATTGGTTTTCCCATAGAGGTTGCAAGTATGTACTTGGGGAAAACCAAGGTGAATACTTACCTGCAGTTTGTCTGATGGTCTCCTGCAGACGATGGAAAGTATACAGTACTTCAGATTTCCAGGCAGCTCCAGATTTTCAAAAACAAATACATGCAACATGCACAAGGACACGTTTATTTCTAATCTTCCACAATTGGGTGTGATGCATGTAGTAATATGCTGCATAGGTTATAGGGCCAGATAAAATAATGGTTCAATTTGCAGAAAACCAAAGTTATGACTCCAATAAAAGCACATTACCAGTTTCATATAACCTAAGCAAAGCAAAACTAGCGTTACATTTCCGTGAACAAAAAAAAAATTGTTACCTAGTGGTATTAAAGCTAATTGACCCAGGCACATGGCAGTAGGGTGTGGGCATATAAAAGTGCCAGAAATTAGTAGTGCTTATCAGCGCTGAAGATGGAAGCCCCAACCTAGAAGAACCATGAACATTTTTGGCGCTGCCATAGAAAAGATAGAAAATGCTGTGCCACAGGGGGAGAGAGTGTGGGGACTAAATGTGAGTAAGGCCAGTTCTGTACAGAGGAGAAGGGGCTGCTGCTGAGGGAAAGAGAAGGCGCACCGGGATGGCAGAGGAACAGAGCTTGAGCCAGAGAGGGACTGAGAGATCTATGGTGCCTATTGCCTGGAGCTAAGAGGGAGAAAGCAGCAGAAAGAAATAGTCTCAAAATGTAAAATGGTAGACCCCCCTTGCTTGTTGCTCAAGGCTCCATTTTTCTACGTACTCTAGCATGTAAATAATCCCATCACTGCAGCTAAAACCCTAGAGATCAAAACTCAGGAACAAAATTGGCACATAGTTGATACGAGAAAATGCAAGCACAATATACTCTGTTGTCTATAACACATTTATATCAAATGACAGAGAGCCTATTAATGATGGAATCTACAGATTGAGCAGACTTTATTGCACTAAATATTAAGTTACGACACAGCAGAGTTAATCATTGAACATATTTATTGCCAAACCATTGAAGTAAGAATTCGAAGTCTTATCCCTCCTACTTCACCAAAACATGTTGGACCTGAAAAAATGTGTTAATAGTTTAATTGGTTTCATATACAACTGGTCATGAGAGGATACTATGGTAGATTTTGAACCTGAGTATACTGTGAGAAGGTGACCGGCAAAGTGCTGGAGGGCATATATATTTCGCCTAGGATGCTCTCCTATGAGGCTTTGGGGAGCACTTAGCCAGGTACATGCCACCGAGCAGCCTGGGCTCGGTGGAGGAAGCCGGCAGTATGGTGTCAGTAACATTAAGTTACTGACACGTTGTAGCAAGTAAGTGGCTCCAAGCCGCATAATCCGGGCCGGCTTTTCCTGGAGTGACCAAAGTGAAGGGTGGGATGGTCACTCCCACGTACCAGGTGAGGCTGGTACCAGGCCATATAAAGCCTGGGCCTACAGGGCCTAGGAGAGAGCTGAGACCTCTGCAGGTCTGAGAGATGGTATTTTATCTGCCCCTATATGTTATACATCATATCACTGCATGCTTCACGCCCAATTGTGGAAGCTTGCAAACAGATGTATGTGCCATGTGCAATGACACACTTTTTGTATTTGTAAGTCTGGAGCTGCCTGGAAATCTGAAGCATATTTTCTGTTGCCTGCTGGAGACAATCAGACAAATAAAGTATCTGCATTGGTTTTCCCATAGCCTTGAGAGGTTGCAAGTATGTACTTGGGGAAAATCAAGGTGAATACTTACCTGCAGTTTGTCTGATGGTCTCCTGCAGACGATGGAAAGTATACAGTACTTCAGATTTCCAGGCAGCTCCAGATTTTCAAAAACAAATACATGCAACATGCACGAGGACACGTTTATTTCTAATCTTTCACAATTGGGTGTGATGCATGTAGTAATATGCTGCATAGGTTATAGGGCCAGATAAAATAATGGTTCAATTTGTACAAAACCAAAGTTATGACTCCAATAAAAGCACATTACCAGTTTCATATAACCTAAGCAAAGCAAAACTAGCGTTACATTTCCGTGAACAAAAAAAGAATTGTTACCTAGTGGTATTAAAGCTAATTAACCCAGGCACATGGCAGTAGGGTGTGGGCATATAAAAGTGCCAGAAATTAGTAGTGCTTATCAGCGCTGAAGATGGAAGCCCCAACCTAGAAGAACCATGAACATTTTTGGCGCTGCCATAGAAAAGATAGAAAAGTGCTGTGCCACAGGGGGAGAGAGTGTGGGGACTAAATGTGAGTAAGGCCAGTTCTGTACAGAGGAGAAGGGGCTGCTGCTGAGGAAAAGAGAAGGCGCACCGGGATGGCAGAGGAACAGAGCTTGAGCCAGAGAGGGACTGAGAGATCTATGGTGCCTATTGCCTGGAGCTAAGAGGGAGAAAGCAGCAGAAAGAAATAGTCTCAAAATGTAAAATGGTAGACCCCCCTTGCTTGTTGCTCAAGGCTCCATTTTTCCACCGTACTCTAGCATGTAAATAATCCCATCACTGCTGCTACAACCCAAGAGATCAAAACTCAGGAACAAAATTGGCGCATAGTTGATACGAGAAAATGCAAGCACAATATACTCTGTTGTCTATAACACATTTATATCAAATGACAGAGAGCCTATTAATGATGGAATCTACAGATTGAGCAGACTTTATTGCACTAAATATTAAGTTACGACACAGCAGAGTTAATCATTGAACATATTTATTGCCAAACCATTGAAGTAAGAATTCGAAGTCTTATCCCTTCTACTTCACCAAAACATGTTGGACCTGAAAAAATGTGTTAATAGTTTAATTGGTTTCATATACAACTGGTCATGAGAGGATACTATGGTAGATTTTGAACCTGAGTATACTGTGAGAAGGTGACCGGCAAAGTGCTGGAGGGCATATATATTTCGCCTAGGATGCTCTCCTATGAGGCTTTGGGGAGCACTTGGCCAGGTACATGCCACCGAGCAGCCTGGGCTCGGTGGAGGAAGCCGGCAGTATGGTGTCAGTAACATTAAGTTACTGACACGTTGTAGCAAGTAAGTGGCTCCAAGCCGCATAATCCGGGCCGGCTTTTCCTGGAGTGACCAAAGTGAAGGGTGGGATGGTCACTCCCAGGTACCAGGTGAGGCTGGTACCAGGCCATATAAAGCCTGGGCCTACAGGGCCTAGGAGAGAGCTGAGACCTCTGCAGGTCTGAGAGTCCTGGCTGGCTGGGTGCAGGAGCCATTTTGGGTTACCAGTGTGTAGACAGGAATGCTACATGTTTAGTAAGTGCTCAGACGAGCAGGATTTACTTTATGTTTGCCTGATGTAAAGGCCTGTATTTTGCTTTGTTTGCTTGGAAATAAACCCAGGCCAAGCCTGGACTAAAGACTTTATCGCAAGTGTCACTGTCTCTGACTGCTTATGCCCAGGTTGCTACCGATCCTAAACGCTAATCCCTCACAATACCCAAAGAACAATAGCAATGAATGTGCTCCCTATGAAGTGCCATGGAAAATGTTCTTGATGCCCAACATGGTCAACATTCTGACTCCCACATGAATTGTCACTTAGCTTTCTTGTCACGTATTTCTGGTTATTTATTGATATACCGTCTGTTCCAATACTTTTGCACATTTTAGCAGATTTGTCAGTTGGAAAAGCCAATTGACGACCCCAATGATGATGCTAATGGTAGATCTATTGGCCCAGCAAAGGATAGAATAGAATTGGTTTTGCTGCCCATAGCAACTACTCAGAACTCACTCTTCTCAGCCAACTCTGATAAGTGAGACCTGATAACGAAAGGTCCCTTTAATGGGCTGATTAACAAGCAGTTAAATGATCATACCAACAGCTGTACTTTGTAAGCTGTCCGTTGATCAAACGATAAATGAACTGGTTTGTCAATTGATCTCATTCTTTATGTGGATATTAAATTAATAGGTTTTGGAAGTTTCTACCATGCAAAACTACAACTCCCAGTGTGACCTTTACATGGTAAGGAAATGCTGAGAGGTGTACAATAGCAAACTAGAATGCTGTGGACCTTAAATATGAAGGCAACACTGATGTGATGCAGTCAGAGACACTGAGTGACTCACAGGTGATGTCCTCTAGACTTCTTCCTTTTCTTCTCTATTTGCTCCAGACCTTCATGACTTCTTCCAGCTAATTCTTGCCTCTGCAGCCCAGATGTTATTGACTTCTGAAAATAGCACTACTCACTGTGCCCCCAGAAATAACTTATACTCACTGTGCTCACAGAAATAAATTATACTCACTGTGCCCCCCGAAATAAATTATACTCACTGTGCCCCCAGAAATAACTGGTACTACACTGTGCCCCCAGAAAAAAATTATACTCACTGTGCCCCCAAAAATAACATACTCACTGTGCCCCCAGAAATAAATTATACTCACTGTGCCCCCAGAAATAACTGGTACTACACTGTGCCCCTAGAAATAACTTATACTCACTGTGCCCCCAGAAATAACTTATACTACACTCTGCCCCCAGAAAAAAATTATACTCACTGTGCCCCCAGAAATAACTGGTACTACACTGTGCCCCCAGAAATAACTTATATTCACTGTGCCCCCAGAAATAACATACTACACTCTGCCCCCAGAAATAACTGGTACTACACTGTGCCCCCAGAAATAACTTATACTCACTGTGCCCCCAGAAATAACTTATACTCACTGTGCCCCCAGAAAAAAAGTTATACTCACTGTGCCCCCAGAAATAACTGGTACTACACTGTGCCCCCCGAAATACCTCGTACTACACTCTGCCCCCAGAAATAAATAGCAATCTACACTTATATAAAATAAAATATTCACTGTGACTCCAGAAATAGATAATAATACACTGTATCCCCAGACATAAATGATACTACACTGTGCCCCAGAAGTAAATAAACTTTTTCTCTACTCAGGCAAGGCAGAAATCCACACATGGTGAAAATGCTGTGGATTTTTCACAGCGGAAAATTATGCGAAAAATCTGCAGCATTTCCTCTTCAAAAACCACATCAAAATCTGCAGCATTGGTGCAGATTTCGACTAGGATTTAGTTGCAGATCTGCAGCTGATTTCAGTCTGCATGGCGCTCCTCTCACCTTCACATACTGAGCAATGACAGACCAAAGAGGAATGACGACCCAAAGAATAATGACTGAAGCGGCCAGCATGGGAGGAAGAGAGGTGAGTATTGTTTTTTTTTATTTTTCTGACATCTGACCAAGGGGTAGGGTAAGAAACTGGGTGACCGAGGGAGCGGACCGGGTGACTGGGAGAGGGGGCCATAAGCCTGGGTGTCTCCCAGAAATCCTGGTGTTGACAGGTTTGGGATTTCGGCACAAGATCCGTCTGCATTCTGTGCCAGAATCGACGTCCCATTATTTTTAATAGGAACTAGGACCATAGTTCATAGAGTGCGGATTTTTCCATCTGTTTTTGAAAACCACATCGCAGTATTTCACAACGCCGAAAAAAGTGACATGTCACTTATTCCAAATTGGTTCCACACTGGCTCAGTATCAAATTGGAAATTTGTGTGAACTCTTTGGGGCATACTCATAAAGCCTTTTATAAAATAGTCAAAAATGTTTTGCACCAATGGGGATTTGTGCAAAAATTTGCAACTTTTTGGCTTTTTACATTCCCCTTACCGCTTTTATTAAAAAGTGAGCGGGGCTTGTCAAGAGAGGTGTGTCCAATGGGACTGGCGGATTACCCTAGAACCTGGCAAAAATTGTATGAAAAATGTACAGCAAGTTGGAGCGGGTGTAGATTTCTGTGCAAGCACACGCAGGAGCAGGAATGTGCCTAATACAATAAGTACCCAGCATGGTGGGGGGTAATAAAAAAAAAATTACTTGAAAGCGCTGTAGACTAAGTTGGCACTATATATATATATTTTTTTTTATTTTATCTTTTGACCCCTACGAGAGAATATAGATGCAATAACACTACCATAACTGCCTCGGCAAAAAAAAAAATATTCACCATGGAGCCCCAATGTTACCACCCGTAGAACATCATACAATTTTCAACACCAATTTTCTCAAGGAAGAGTCAGACTGCTCATGAGATGTAGATAGGAGTCTGATGACATTTATGAACAAGTAGTCTTTTTCTGGTTCATCAGATCGTGTTATGGCACAGAACTTCAGATGGATCCAAGAACAATGAGGGATTTCATTCTGGATGATAAGATGATTTCCTTTCAGCAAGTCACAGATGACGACGGCCTAAGCTATAATCAGTATTTCAGTCTCTTCAAATTGCCAACTTCATTTCCTATATTCTACATTGTAATTTAAGCTTCATTACTCATAACCCCTTTGTATTCCCATGTCGTTGATTATGCGCAGAAAAGATTGTCTTAAAGATAATGCTGCCTCCTTTCAAAAGCGACTGAAGAGGACAAGATTGAATTGGCCTTTACTAACGAAAATATTCAATGTAATGGCAAGACCCATATGAAGAAATAACAAAACATGAGTCTCATGGTGTCCTTCGTGCCACGGATTAACTGCAATGTGCTTGTAATGTTCCCCCTTCAATCCCTTTTATTTATCCCACATGACTCTTGCCAAGTCATCTGGAGGTCAGCTGTGATGGTCACCAGCCGGTTCGGAAGTTTCTGGAATGTTGGAAAGCGGGAAGATCATGACAACTGTTTAGATCAGCTGTGCTGAAGGCGGGAAATTCAGATATAAAAAGCTGCATCCGCGGTCCGGCTGTGCCTGTTGAAAATATGAAGAATCCAGCGCCCCATTCCATCCACTTGTAAAGATGTTTCGACTTGTCGTGGATAGTTTGTTAGAAGCCTGTGCTGGGTGGACTAGATCCGTTAAGATTAAAGTATGTGGACTAGAGATGAGCGAGTATACTCGCTAAGGCACATTACTCAAGCGAGTAGTGCCTTAGCCGAGTATCTCCCCGCTCGTCTCTAAAGATTCGGGGGCCAGCGGTGGGTGGGGAGCGGCGGGGGAGAGCGGGGAGGAACGGAGGGGGGATCTCTCTCTCCCTCTCTCCCCCCTGCTCCCCCCTGCTACCCGCCGCAACTCACCTGTCACCGGCGCCGGCCCCCGAATCTTTAGAGACGAGAGGGAGGATACTCGGCTAAGGCACTACTCGCTCGAGTAATGTGCCTTAGCGAGTATACTCGCTCATCTCTAATGTGGACTTATTGATAGGATTATTGTTTCATTTTCTTATTTGCTTGGTATGGTTTTATTCCCTCAAAAGGTATCGCCCATTGTTTTCAATTGGGTCGGCAAAAGCATTGCACAGCGTGCGAGGTGCATGCGAGTGGGGGTTGGACCAGATGACCCTGGAGGTCCCTTCCAACTCTACTATTTTATGATTCTATCAGTGCAGTGAGAGGTTTTCCATTGAAAACCATGGGAAACACTTGCCGATCTTTCGGGGCAGCTGTAAGCTGGGTTGGAGGATTGCTACATCCATAAAGTGATGCAAGGCTTCTTTGACACAAAGACGCCTCACTTCCATGGGGAAATCTTGCTTGCCCGTGTGAAACTAGCCTTATAGTTTTGTTGTGCAACTCTTAATAAACTCTGCAGCCTTTTCCCTCCAATTTACTTGTCTGTGTCTTACTTCTTAGTTAATGCAGATTGTATTGATTATGTACACTTGCATGCCAAAACTCATGGGCTAGTGGTAAATCATTCATTATGGTGGGCTTGGGGACACACTTGTATTGTGTTACCTTGTGAGTGAGGTTGAACATTTTGCAAGCATGGTCATGGCAAGGTGACATGATTTATCGGAGTTTCAACGAGGCCTGATAGTGGGTACCGGATGGATGGGACAATCCATTTCCAAAGTTGTGTGGGCATTAAACGTTCCTCGATCCACAGTGTCACATGTGTACTGGGAATACACCATAGAGGCATTACCACCCACAGTGGATAACGCAGTGGCCAACATCATGCTTAATGATTACTGGCTTCTGGCTAGAGTTGTCCTTTCGAATAGGCAAGAGACTCTGGCAGAAATCACATCCCCATTCAGTGCAGCATTTTTTTCCATAGGATATGGGAGCAAAAAAAACCACTAGAGTGCCTCTGTTAGCACAATGATACCAGACACAGCACCTCACCTGGGCTTGTGAGATCGCTAACTGGACTATAAAGGGTTGGCAACATGTGGTGTGGTCTGATGAGTCACAGTACCAATTGTTTTGGACTGATGATAGGTTTCGTGTGGGGTGCAGACCCCATGAAACCATGAACCTCAGTTGTCTATAAGCCACTCTACAGGCTGCTGGTGGTCCATACTGGTGTGGGGTGTGTCTTCATGGCATGGGTTAGCTCCACTGGTCCGCCTAAACACATCACTGACCAGTGCTCATAACATTTCACCTACTTGGTGACCAGTTACAGCTCTTCATGGATTTAATGTACTTCCACAATGATGGGCTATTCAAGCAGGATAATGCACAATGTAATTGGAATCAATTTATCCAGAATTCGTTCAAGAAGCATTCTGGAGAGTTTTCTACGAATGGTGTCGCCTGCACATTCGCCCAACATGAGCCTAGGCAAGTATTTAATGGGATTTTGTGGAACGGTGCATTCGAACCTGAGATCCTGCACCTATAGATATCACAGAGCTGTGGGTGGGTAGCCAGACACCATTGCTCAACATCCCTCCAAACGCCTTCCATTGTTAGGAGACTCAAAAGGCCTCTCACTAGCAAAGCCAGACTCCTACTGTACACTGATGAAGGGCAAATACCCTGAAACAGCTGTCTGTACATGGAGTCTGGCTTTGCTTTTAATTCCCAGTCATTGTTACAAGGCTTGTATAAAGAGTCTGACTTTGGCTTGAAGAAATGCTGCCTTCCAATAGCGGGCACTGTGGAGGTATAATTCCATCTCCCTTATTTGAATATTACCCAGAGGAGCATGTATGACCTTTTGAGTCTTCTACTCACCGTCTAGCTGCTCTCCCTAAGGAGAAAAGATAGTGTTTCCGCCTAATAGTTGTGACGTCCACCTTTGAGAGCTATACCTAAGTGTAGGATGGGGTTCCACCCATTAAGGCAGCTGTTTGCCTCCACATCCAGACAAAGGATGAATGGAGTGACAGTCACATATTTCCACTGCTTTCTCCATTTATGACTATGGGAGTTACAGAAACAAAAGAGGGATCAATATCTTTCAGACGTTTATGGTATATCCTATAGATATGCTGTTAATATCAACATTAAGAATACCACTTTAGAAGGTTAATCATCTTTCATAATGCCTTATTTTTTATATTGTGCAGTGTTATCAACCAACCAGCAGATGTCACTGCACTGAAATATAACCAATAGCTAAGTTTCTCAACTGCCTTGCTGTTAACAGCAGAAATAAAATGACTAGATAAAAATGTATTAATTCATGCTGTAGCCAGAGTTAAAGCGGTTGTCTAATGTCTACAGTCCTTTTTTTCCTGGGTTTCTAAACAATAAGTTGAAATGCCCATCAAACTGCTATAATCTAGGGAGGAACCAAACAGTAAGTGTTTAATGTCTCTGCAGCGCCACCACAGGAGAAATTAAGCATTGCTCAGCGTCAATTGATATTAATAGACTACCTGTGTAATCATGGATGTGCCAAGCCCTCCAGAGTACTTTTTGTATACCCCTTTCCTCCAGCTAATAGATAAGGGTCTTGAAAATGGAATTTTCTAAACCAGACATACTTTAGAAAAATTCATCCAAAAACAAATGGCAGTACTTCCAACAAATAAATGTGAAGGTACTAGTAAGCCATGGCTGCAACAAATGCAGTAACAGAAACACACACCTCAACACTAGTGATGAGCAAGCATACTCGCTTGTACCGAGTACCTGTCCGCTCGAGAGAAAAGGTTCGGGTGCCGGCAGCGGGCAGGGAGCTGTGGGGGAGAGCGGGGCGGAACGGAGGGGAGATTTCTCTCTCCCTCTCTCCCCACCGCTCACCCCTGCTGACTGCAGCAACTCACCGCTCCCCCCCGCCGGCACCCGAACCTTTTCTCTCGAGCGGGCAGGTACTCACTAAGGGCAATGCTCGCTCGAGCAATTGCCCTTAGCGAGTATACTCGCTCATCTCTACTCAGCACTCATACACATTTAATATCTGAATAAAATTGGACAACTATTCTTTATACTAACTGCATAAAAATACTAGGTTCTTAGCGGTCATTTTGATCAAAATATAAGGGCCCATCCACGCTTATTGGATGCATTCTTAATTTAAAAAATACCTCTCCTTAGGTCAAAAGCCTTCAAATAAATTGAAAAGCAGGATACCTTACTATATACTCTCAATGTAGCACCTGGGACAGAAGGGTGAATGGAGTACACAACTAAAGTGAAGGCAGACACTCCTCCACCAATGCACATGCAACCCATTCATGTACAATGAGCTTTGGCATTAAAAGCTTGCGAATTGCATCAATATGTATGCGATTTTCATACGCAAAAAAATGGCATATGGTTCCAATCGTTATAATGGTAAGAAACGCATCTTATTCCCATGCAAAATTGCATGGTATCTAAGTGTGATGCAGTTTTTTTTTTTTTACTACCATAGCAAATAATGGGGGATTCTTGAATAGTAATCACCCAAAAAGAGGAAATGCAGTATCTCAGACTATCGGACAGAACTCGTGAGAGCAAATCATCCGTGTCGTGTGAGTACAGCCCGAGGCCTCGGTCAGACGAGCGATTTTTTTAGCGCATGAATATGATCTTTATTACAATCATTTGCTCCCCATACACCCCTCTTGACCTAAAGCCCCTTTCGCATATGATGACTGACGGGTGCTAAAGCGCCAGACGGCCGTACCAGCATTTGTTGCTCCTTTACTCTTACACAAGAGCAATTATCGCTCAATGAACGAAAGTGAAGCAGGCGGAAGATCGTTCTTTCACTGCACAATTATCGTGCCAACCTCTCAATCTAGAAACCATTTACACGATAATCGTGTCGTGTAAAATGACCTTAATATCTCTACTGCTATTGGGTAATGGTGGTTTTTGGGAGGTATTAAAGGATGGTTAGCTCTGGTTGACCACAAACCACAAGCCCTGCTGGGAAGACATTGTCCCCTACTAATTAAATACCAGTATAATGTGTCTCCTGATGGGTAACATGACAAGTAGATTGATAATATCTAAAGCCTACAGTTAATTAAAGGAAAGAACAAACAAATAAACCCATGTCTTGGGTCATAGACATGAAGATTTTGTGGCTTTCATTTCACAGTTACAACTTGAAGTCTTGTAGACAGTGGACACCAACACTGAAATAGTAAGAAGATAATGTTCTTCTTAAAGGGGTTCTCCACGTTGCACAATCCCGACTTGTTAGGCTCTTTTCACCTACTGTTTTTTAAATCCAGTGCTTGTTCTGTCTGCATGGTGAAGGAAACCAGGGCGGAACCTGGACAGCACCGTGGGGGAGAATGTGTAAGACAGAGTACTCTTTGCTCTCGGCATCACATATATTTTCCATCCCTGTAAGTCCTTTACACTGGACCGAAAAGCGCGGTACTTGGCACTTTTCTGTCAGTTTAAAAGACTGTCAAAGATGTGATGCTGAGACCAAAGAGTACTTTGTCTCACATGTTGTCCTCTATGGTCTCTTGCTTTGCTCCTGCTAATTACAAACATTGTTTGTGTAACTTTTAACTCTTTCCAATGCAATTTGTATCCTGGTTTTCCTAGGGGGGCTTACTCTTTTTTGCCATTATAAAATGGCGCTATATGCTGGCTAAAGCCAGTACTGCATGAGGGGACACGTTGGATAGGCTCCGACAGCAGAGAGTCTGGCAATATACAGTAAGAGAACCTCGACGGACGTCTTTCAACATCTGAGCTGTACAGCCTTAAATCATAATGTCTTCAGGCGTCAGACAGTGGATTGAAAAGGGTTAATTAACAATACAGCTTTAAAAAAAAACTATACATCTTTTACTGCTGGAGGAGGTCACAGGGAAAAGTAACTGGAGGTTACCTGTAGTCTTCTTGGTCATTCGTGACGCCACAGTTCCGTCCTCTGCGGTGAAACTTGACAGTATAATAAAGTAGTCCACACACAGGAAAAAGTTCTGGACAAACCGGAAACAGTCGATAATGTCCGTTTACTGTAACTTTAACAAAGTCCACTTTACATCAACAGTTTGGCACAATTACAACAGGAGAAGGTGGTGTGACAGGGAGGATACTCGGGGTATTCTGGACAATCCATAGTCCTAGTTATCTGTGTGATCCCTCTCCCTGCAACTCTCTCTCTCTCTCCAACTCTCTACCGGTCAACACTCACACTTCTGGTGCCTTTCTCTCTCAAGCAATGGTTCTTCTCTCTCACTTCTCTCTCACCGGCATATCCTGAGTAGACTGGTCCCAGGCCAAGCCAAAGGCAATTGCTCAGCTTCCTCCATTCTGTCCACGCACAGACCAATCTGTGTCTGTGAGGTTCACTCACTGACTTGCAGGCTTGACACTCTCCAACTCCTGACTACTACAGACTCCGTCTGTCTACCTTTTACAGAATGCCTTGCATAGCATCCTTGCAAACACATATATAAAAAAAACATAGTCACATGACACACAACATGATACATTTTCCAGACATAACCCAGACTTTATCCCATTCAGTGCTGCAGAGGTGCAATACACATAATCCTGATGCATTCCACAATTAAGACACTAACAGGACAAGACAGACATATAACATTATGGAGGGGCCCTACTACCTCTGGGCCACTACACAGAGTAAATTAACAATTCCTCCCCTAGCTTCTTCCTTGTTGTAAACCTGCATTCACTTCCTTTCCAGAGGGCTGTATGACAGTGTCAGGGGGTGATGGAGAAGATCAGTAGGGTAGAGAAAACTACAATTACAGAGGGCTATATGACAGTGCCGGAGGATGATGGAGAAAATCAGGAGGACAGAGAAAGCTACTATTACAGAGGGCTGTATGACAGTGCCAGGGGATGATGGAGAAGATCAGGAGGGCAGAGAAAGCTACAATTACAGAGGGCAGTATGACAGTGATAGAAGATATTGGAAGAGATCAGAAGGATGGACAACAGAGAAAGCAACTATTACAGAGGATTGTAATTCAGTCCAGGTGAATTTTCAGCTCTAATCAGCAGTATGCTGGAATAGGACCAGAAGCTGCTCAGAGAGAGGATGAGAGATAGCTGTGTAGTATTGTGTGGGTGTGGTTATGCTACACAGTCTCTGAAAGAGGAGAGGGAGCTAAGCTTGTGCACCTCCATGAGAGAGACCAGCTGATCACTGCTGAGACTGTCTTCAGCCAAAAACTTGAATGTATGACAGCCTGCAAACCAAGTACAAGGGGGTGCTGATTACCCAGAAAAAATTGAGTTAGGAAGCTGAAACTGCCATACTATTCTACATATCCCCCCCCCCCCCCCCCCCCCCAGGATGTCAATGCACAACATCTCTCGGCTTTTTAAGTCACTGCAAATAGAATTCTTCTGACTGCTGGTCAAACCACTCATTTACAGCATTAGTTGCCTCCAAAACACTCCCAAACCGTTGTCCCTTTAAGGTTTTTTGAGATTGGGAAACAGATGGTAGTCAGACAAAGCCGGGTCGGGCAAATAGAGTGGATGAGGCATCGGTGGAAAGCCTAAGGGGATCATTTTTGCAATCCTGGCACCTGCAGTGTATAACAGTGCATTGTCATGCAACAGGATGACACCTTTGAAAAGCTTTCCTTGACGTTTTTCCATAATATTTTTCTTTCGCTTTGTCAATAACAACAGTAATATGTTACGCTGATGGTTAATCCCTTTGAAAGGTAGTCTACAAGCAGAACTCCCTTCTTATCCCAAAAAATGGTTGCGATTTGCTTCTGCACTGACCTTTGTACACGGAACGTCTTTGACCTGGGGGAACCACTGTGCTTCCATTCCTTAGACTGTTCCTTTGTCAGTAGATCCATGTCTCATCACCAGTTACCAGTTTGTCCAGGAATCTGACTTATTTCGTGCAAAATGCTCCAAAACAGCCAGTGTCGTCTCCACATGTCTCCTTGTGTTCGGTTATCAAAATTTTCGGGATCCACTTGGCTGTAAGCTTTCTCATTCCCAAGTCGTTGAGGATAATGGCACCAACTCTCTCAGATGATATCCCCAGATATCTCGCAATACTTTTGGCTGATATTCAGCGGTCCTCCATGATCATGTCATGGATGGCTTTCACATGTACAGGCAAGTAGACTAAGACAGGCCTTCCACTGTATTTCTCACTTTCAACACCAAAATGGCAAGTTTTAAAATTTTACAACCCAACTTTTAACTGTTGCATATGAAGGACCACTGTCACCCAAAGTTTGTGACATTTCATCATGGATCTTCTTTGCACCTTTGCCTTGGAGAAACAGGAATGTGATTATAGTCCTATGCTCTTCCACAGTGAACGTTTTGGAGATGCTGCCATGTTCACTTTGGACCGGAAAATAAAAGCTAAGTTAAAATCATGGGTAGTTGATTTTTGCATCATTGAATATAGACAAATAGACAAGTACACCCTGCAATTTACAGCTTCCTAGCTCAATTATTTCTAGATAAGGCTCAACACTTATCAGCACCCCCTCGTATATACGCTTTATAAGTACATGAGAAGAAAACTCAATGCAAAAAAAAAACAGATAAGTGCATCATTTTTTTTAAAGGACTTAGTGAAATATGCGTGTATAGCCTTCAGGGACTTATTGTACTTACAATTACTACACATTGGAGTACACTGTTATGGTTACTGTACTTATCACAGACTCGTTGAACCTCGGCATGTGTCTCCTGGGGTTGCAAGAACATCAGGCTGAGAATCCTAAACAATACAGAAATGTTGATATAATTTAAACAGGTGTCACTATTCGTGGCCATGATAAAATATTCCACTGTTTTAGACTATACTTACTTTTTTGTGCAGCTCAGGCTTTTTATGCATCCTTCTCCTTACATTTCTTTCTAGTCATTTAAATAATTGAAAACAGCAGCTCGGCGGGTTTGACGTGTCTTTGAATTATCGCAAATTCTATAAATGACCCAAGGCTGTTTAAGAAATGACTTCTACTAATTATTTTTGTTTTTCAGTACTGGTAGTCAGTGCTATCACTGTACGCTTTCTCCCGCTTAGACAGAATCCGTAGTGTCTCAGCATGGTGGTGCCAAACACAACTGCGTATAAATGGCTTTTATGATTCTTTTATAAATTGTGTTTGTGAAACACAGAGAGATAATTCTCAGGAGAGATCATTCTCAAAAGCGATAAATTACTTCATATATCTCAAGAAGTTCTGATACGTGGCACCCAGGGGGGCTTCGTATTGTTAAGTAATTATTTGTGAGGACCTGTCTTGTCAAGAATTTCAGCCATAGAAACGATTGTCTGTGGATTCTTGCCTATGGAGGTTTCAGGGGTTTGTTTATAAAAATGCAATGGTTTTTTATATAGCATTTTCTATAGAAAAAAAACATACTCGGGCTGTGTGTAATTAAAGGGAATATATCATCACACAATGACATGTTGTTTACGTTTTTATGTTAATCACATTTTCTGAATATTTGTGGTGATGTATTTCTAATTTTCCATGTCATCATCTAAAGTTCAAAAAAATCTTGAAATCTTGCGGTTTTTACTCTGGCCGGAGTTTCATAATAAACTGATTCTTCCTGTTCTGTAGAGATCATGTCTAGAGAAGCAGTCATCACAGGCAGGATTATAATGAAAGGCAACAGTGGTATATTGGTAATACAGGATCCACCATTTACACACAGCAGGTAACAGCACACCTCCTGCCCCCTCATCTACAAGGAACTCCGACAGGTCATAGGTAGAGATGGTAGAGGGTGCCGCTGCGGCTGACAGGTGAGTCGCAACGGGGAGCAGGGGAGAGCGGGCGGGAGAGAGGGAGAGAAAGATCTCCCCTCCGTTCCTCCCCGCTCTCCCCTGCAGCTCCCCGCTCCGTGCCGGCACCCGAATCTTTAGCCCCGAGCACAGCGATACTCGGATAAAGCCAATTACTCGAGCGAGTAGTGCTTATCCGAGTACGCTCGCTCATCTCTAGTCACAGGGCATTCAAAAATTTGCCCAGTATTATTGGCCGTCTGTTCACGACAATAACACTAACATGCATCTTTTTCACTATGCCCAACTAATTCACCTTAATATGGCCTGTTTGTTGGGTAAGATAAAGATAAATTGCCCCTTTTCCTTCTTTTTCCAACAAAATGAAACATTCTCGTATATCCATATAAGGAAATAAATAGCATATGGAATACAAAAAAACTAATCTCCGTGCAGGCAGTACACCACAATATTGAGTAATTGACAATACAAGAGTCAATGCGTTATCTCCAAAATACTGTTTCCTATGGTCCACCTGTCAACAAATATCTGAATGCTGGTAATAGCAGCTCAGGCAAGATGGCCTCCTCCGTGGTCATGTACAGAAAATGAAATTTTAAAAAATCCACAATCAGAAAGTAAAAACAGAGTAGAAAAAAAGCATATGTTTTATTATCTTAAAAATACATTGATGACCTTATTTTTATCCGGGATGGTTTAATAGAAGAGTTTGAGAATTTAAAATGTTTTTGAAACAACAACACATGGAACTTAACCTGTACCGGAAAAATATTGCACATATATAGTGAATACCTTGACCTAACTCTGAATCACGCAGAGGGAAGAATTTACACAAATACATATTTCAAGGAAGTTGACAGTAACAATCTTCTTAATTACAAAAGTAATCAGGAGATAGTGCCCAAGGACAGCGCTTTCCGCTTACAAAGTCGAATGACAAAAAGAAGACTCATAGAAAAAGGTTTTCCGAAAACACCAATTAAAGCAGTGTACAAGAAAGCCTTATTGAAACCACAAATAACCTAAAAATCCAAGAAAATAACTCACAACTACAGTTGAGCGAAAGTACCCTGCCGAGCTTGATGCTCATTCGAGTATTAACGTACTCGATGGTGCTCGTTACTCGAACGAGCATCAAGCCGTGTTCAACCCTGCCCCAGTTTTTGGCTCCTCCCCGCTGTGGCGGGCCTGTTTTGACCCCTCCCCGTTGCGACGCAGCGCATGTGTCAATGGCAAATTTTTGGAAAGAGAGAGAGACACACACACGAACCAAGAGAAAAAAAAAAAAGCTCGGGACCCAGCGTCCCACATACAAAAATGCTTGAGTCTCCTATTGTAGCCAATGGGGTTCGTTACTCGAGTAGAGCTCTCGAATTTTACGAAAAGCTCGACTCGAATAACGCGGACCCGAGCATTTGGGTGCTCGCTCATCTCTACTCACAACCAGTCTACGAATATCCAATACTCTCACAATTTCATCACTACCGTACCTTTAATCACTCGCATTAAGTAGTCAGAGGAATGTTAGAAAAATATTGGACAATCCTCCTTTATGATCCACTTCAAGCTAATTCAATTTCCAAAAAACTGAAATGAACATGCAGGAGGGCAAAAATCCTCAAAAACTTGAGAAACCAACAACTTAAAAGACCCCAAACGAAAACAAAAAATACCAGTAATACCGTCTTTCGAAATGCAATCAGTGCATTCTCATGTGGTCACAAATTTTGCAAATGCTACAGCAACATTGCAAATAAAAAGAAGTCATTTTCCATCAACACTACAGGCCATTCCTTCCAATCCAATGCTTTCTAAATTGCTCATCAGATTATGTGATTACATTGGGTGACCAACCCAGATGTTATTCAGTAGAACTAATAAACACTGGTCACTAATGGTTTTTTAAAACACAGCGTATTTCGCCATTTTGCAGTACCCTACAATTACGACTTATCAGCCCAATTGAATAAAATCAGTAAGGTCACCGATGATAAATTTGAGAGACTGAAAAGAAGTGTTTTGGATCTACAAATTAAACTCTTTGGCAACCAATTAGCCCAACAAAGGGCTAGAAAATGTATCTGTAAAGTAGAGAGGGATGCCAGCTCTCATTTTATAAGCTTTTCTTAAGCACCTTGTATTAATTTATTTATTTGTATTGGAAATACTATTTTATTGGTTATACAATTTTATGGGTCTCATTGTGCTCGCTGCTCGTTGCTCGTATTAGCATACTGGATGGTGCTTGTTACTTAAACGAGCATCAAGCCGTGTTCGACCCCTCCCCAGTTTTTGGCTCCTCCCTGCTGTGACATGCCTGTTTTGGCCACTCCCCACCGCGACGCAGCGTGCATCAATCGCAAATTTTTTGTCTGGTAGGCAGAGGAGAGAGAGAGAGAGGGAGAGGGAGAGAACACATGAACCAAGAAAAAAAAAAAAAAAACGTCTCGGGACCCGGCGTCCCACATACAAAAATGCTTGAGACTCCCATTGTAGCCAATGGGGTTCATTACTCGAGTAGAGCTCTCGAATTTTACAAAATGCTTGACTCGAATAATGCAGACCCGAGCATTCGGGTGCTTGCTCATCTCTAGTATGTATACGTATACTATATGCAACCTCACGTGTCTACGTACACTAGGTGTGTTATATCTGCTCCTTGGTTACTCTAATTTACCCATTACCCCACCCACATCCTCCTATTCCCTGCCATCTCCAACATTTTTTTATAAGTACTCTACCCCTTTATTTCTATCCCTAACATCCTTATCTTACATCTAACCATTTTTATTTTCTTAATATCACACGTTTTATATTATACTTTTATTATCCCACATATTATTTTAATCTATCACAGACGCTTAAGCACCCAACAGTCATTCCATGTAAAAAGGGCTTTAGCTTTGTTGTCTATTAACAATTGGTTGGTGAAGGAGCCAGTAGGAGGTTGGATTCAGGAGGCGAGAAAGATAAGGCCATCCTTCCTTAAACTTTGACCTTATCAAACTAGCATTGATATCTGGCTATGTCAAGGCCCATTTACATGTAATGATTATCACTCAAAATTCATTCAAACAACCAAAAATGAGCGATAATCGTTACAGGTGAATGCGGGCATTGTGCAGTTTTTGTTTGAATGATGATTTTAAGGTGAACTAGTGAGATATAAAGTATATCTTAATAGAGCGCATGCTGTTATCTCCACAGGAGGCGGCAGATAACATTGTAACCTGCTGCCAGCCCTGAACAGAACAATGCAGCTGTGTGCACAGCTGGGCGTTTGATTTATCACATGCTGGGCTCTGCAAACACCTCCTGGAGGCCCTTTTACATGCAAGTGAAGATGATAAAGTGTTAATGGCCATTAGTGGCCATTAACACTTACAGCAAATAGATTGCAAAATCTTTCAATCTTTCAGTAGTTTGAAAGATTATCTTTGCATGTAAATAGTGTGACATCGAATCTAATTAAAAAAAATACCTACAAAAATATCAGAACCCGGACAAGCACCTGGAGTAGCCTATTAAAAATCAAGAGGGTCTGGCAAATTTTTGGAAATGGTAATTGGAAGCCATGATGCTGGTGTGAACAGAGCGTAGTGTTCAATTCTCTCCATCTTGCAAAATGATATTTTGTAACTACAAAAACATTGACGTCCATCAGAACTTTTCTTTGACTTCTCAAAATCACATCTGGTTCCAAACAGTAAAACAAACGGATCTTTATGCAATCTTGTTCTCAATGACCCAGACGCGAGTCAGTATTATTGCTGCCCAAGCATGATCATGCCAGTCTATATCTCACCTGGCACCCGTTTCACACACAGGTTTAAGTTTCCACACTCACAAAACAAAGTCCAAAGTCTTCTCTCTCGATAATTTATTAACTCCAATCCTTTAAGGTCGATCAATAGTTGGCCATTACACAGAGGTTTCAATACAGCAGTGTTTATACTGCTAGATGTATTACAATCAATGCAGTATCAATCTGTTGTCTTTAGTAGTGCAATTAGTATGGGCAAACCCCGCTGCAAATATTATGTGTGATAAAATGTCTTGTGAAAGCAAGATTACCCAATGGATATATTGTCCCGCAGGCAAAGTTCAGTTTATTGGGTCTATTAATGTGTCATCGACATTTATGTCAGAAAAACAAAATATTTCATGGCTATGTCAAGGCCTCACCTACTAGCCACAGTGGAGTAACAAAGAGGGCCCTTCACTCTGGAGGACCCAGAATTACCCATACATTACTTGAATAGCCTAACTTAAATTGGAATTATGTAATGCTTCATTTCACCTGTAGTGGCGCTGCAAGGAAAAAGATCATCTGCTGGTAGATTCCACTAGAGATGAGCTGTGCTCATGCCTGAAGATTCGGGTGCCGCTGCGGCTGACAGGTGGGTCGCAGCAGGGAGCAGGGGAGAGCGGGCGGGAGAGAGGGAGAGAAAGATCTTACCTCCGTTCCTCCCCGCTCTCCCCTGCAGCTCCCCGCTCCGTGCCGGCACCCGAATCTTCAGGGACGAGCACAGCGATACTCGGATAAAGCAAATTACTCGAGCGAGTAGTGCTTTTCCGAGTACGCTCGCTCATCTCTAGATTCCACCATAGTGTAAGCTGATCACTAGGATATATGAGCAGCAGGGGGATATCATATCAGACAGGGACATCCTATATGTACACACAGAAGTACAAAGTCTACTAGATATATATGTACAAAATAGTATTAGGTTACATGTAAGACGTTTATAGTCCTTTTAGAACAAGAATCTCACAATACTCGTTTGGTCAAGCGAATTAGCTGGTGACGCCCTCACCAATTTTTTTTTTCGCTTGGGCAGCCAAGACTACAATTCTTGTTGAGATTCGTGCCGTGCTCATTTGCTAACATTCAGTGTTTAAACTGCCCAACAATCGAATGAGCCGCTGCTGAATTTTTTATGCCGGCTACAACTGAACAAAGAAAGAGAACCTCGTGATTGTTGTTCATCGTTCGTACATTATAGATCTACACACGTCCCTCGATGTATAGTTACTAAAGATGAGCGAGCATACTCACTAAGGGCAATTTCTCGATCGAGCATTGCCCTTAGCGAGTACCTGCCCGCTCAGGAGCAAAGATTCGGCTGCCGGCAGCGGGCAGGGAGCGGCGGGGGAGAGCGGGGAGGAACGGAGGGGAGATCTCTCTCTCCCTCCCTCTCCACCCTGCTCATGGCCGCAACTTACCTGTCACCCATGCCGGCAGCCGATCCTTTTCTTTCGAGCGGGGAGATACTCGCTAAGGACAATGCTCGATCGAGTAATTATCCTTAGCGAGTATGCTCGCTCATCTCTAATAGTTACCAGAGGGCAAATGTCCAGTATTTACATTGCTGACTGCATTCACAGAACTGGCACACAACGCTATATACACTTTTGCACTCTTCTTTTTAAATCAGTGTGTTTTTGGAAATTAAGACTTTTTGTAAATGGTTTTCATTTAAAATCTCTGATTGTTTGATTTATATGCTTGCATTGTTTTTCAAGTCACTGTAGACTGGAAGACTGAAATCTTTAAAAATTCTGTCAGTCAGAGTAAACGGACAGCTCCTCCCCTAGCCTGGTTCCCTGCCAGGGGAACAGAAAGCAGAGTGGTATGATGGTGGAAGAGATCAAGAGTTCATATAGATAGTGAGGAGGAACAGAACTAGCAGCTGCTCAGACAGAGGAGGAGACAGAGGAAGAGACAGCTGTGTAGTAATAAGTGGGCGGGGTTATGCTGCTTAGCCTCTAAAAGAAGAGGAGAGGGAGAGTAGCTTTTCCATGTTCATGAGAGACCAGCTGATCAGTGCTGAATGCCCTAGCCAGATCATTTTTCTGCAGGGACTTAGTAGGATATTTGTGTATTGATATTCTTTAAGACTTATTAATTATATTTCCTGTGTTGGCATACCACTTCTAGCTATTGATGACCTATGCTGACGAGCACGCTCAATGCGCAGAAGATACAACCCTTTATTTTAATGGGTTCATATTTACTCTTGCTTTTGCGCACGCATTTCGCACACGCAAGAAAACGAACCATAATTTAATTTGGTGTACAAATTTTGGTGCTTTTGCGCACCAAAGGTCCCCATAGGAGTCTATGGAAGGGTGCGTAAATGCACATCCCATACTAGCGTTATTGAACGGCACGCTGCTCAATTTCATGGGGAATTGAAAACACATGGAACTAAATAGGCTACACAAACTTTTAAATCACGACGCAGGTGTGTTCGCAATAGCACAAAAAGTACAGCAATATGCGCAGATACACGAGCGATAGCGTGATGTTCACGGTGCAAAAACGCTGTGCTATCGCATGCATTTTTGCTCTTAAGCTCATGCAGGAAATGCAGCAAAATATGCATATGCTCACACAAATATTCAATGCCACTTGCACAAATACGCAGTTCATATCCGCTTCCAACCATATAACACCGGCCTAAAAGAGATTGTACCAGAACAAGTTATCCCCTAAGCACTTGCTGATGGGTGAGGGTGTCCCCATCTGCCTGGCACTGTGGGGTCGGTTCTCCCCCTGCAGTGATAGCATAACGAAGGGAGTGCTGGCTGAGCATGTGCGGTCGGTGCCCCATTTATTACAATGGGGCTGCCATAAATACCCGAGCTCGGTTATCTCCGCAGTCCCATTGAAAGTGAATAGAGCATGAGTCCCCCTGCGCGACCAGCACTCCATTCAGTCTCCTCCTCACTGTGGGGGGTGCAGTAAGCCGGCGACTAGGAGGGCGAAGAACACGTAGCCCCCATTCTCTTGACCCTCACCAATAGGCAAGGTATTCCTGTGCATAGGGGATAACTTGCTATACTGATACAACCCTTTAATGGGGGTTTACGATGTAAAAAGAAGTTGTCAAAACCAGACGACTCGGCCCGTTCCGGAATGATGAATCATTAGTCTTTTCTGGCAGCATTTTCTTTGAGTCTGTTTTGGTAGAACATACAGAAATGTCCCCATTCAGCGATCCATCTGTTTGCTTGGGTTTGCTGACATTTACCTGTTCAGTCTCAATTAAGGCACAGCTCACTTAGTTCTCCATGGGAACTAGAATAGATTATTAGCGGTGCATTTCTGTAGAGTGCAGGTGCCCCGTAAAGCACATTACAGCTCATTTCCTGGGATCAAACAGAGAGTAAATATTGACTTTAGTGTCTCTTGCTCACCGAGGGGATTACATTGTGTAAATGTTCGAGTGATGCCAGCGTGCAACAGGAAAAAATATAGACTGGTTACTAGGAGTTTGGAGAGGTCTTTATAATATTGAGTACCAATGACTACTATAGGCAAAAAAGAAGTCTTGACTTTGATGTAATCTAGAACATTAAAGGGGTTGTGCGGGAATTTTACTAAAATGTGATTGTTCTCAGTGAGAGAAACCAAGTAATCTTGTAGATATGATACCATTTAATGGCTTACAAAAATACATGATGATATAGCGAGCTTTCGGACCTCTCAGGGTCCTTCCTCAGGCATAATGCTGGTCTTATCAACTGCAAACACGGTGAAATATGTCTCGAATTGCCAGCTAAAACACTGCTCTCTTTTTCATATCTCAGTCTGGAAGCAACAGTTTACATAATGGCAGTTTGTGCAATAGTAAAATCTCCTCAGTACAGTTAGTGTATTCTCCAAGAGGCCTATGGATTAACAGCGTGCCTCATAGCGTTATACCTAATTTGGGAATTGAGGTTGGCCTCACTTACAGTTTGTCATATGGGAGTCATCATTACTTCCAGCCCAGGTTTATCTAGGGTCAGACGTGAGCCTCTACCACGGTGGCCTTGAATCTTTGTCCCAATACCCCACTAGATTGGGTACATTGTGCAGTCTTCTCTCTTGTAGAAAGCAGTCTCTGCTTCCTCCGCACAGCACTCACTGTGCACTCCAAGTAGCACTCTCACGTCCAGGTTCTGCCCTCTTGCAGCTTCTCCTCGCTTTCATTTTCAGACGCTCTTCTTTGCCTATCCCTTGCAGACAACAGCAGCTCTTGCACACACTAATTCCTTGTGTTCCCCTGTGCTGCAGCAAAAATAGCATCTTTGAGGGTGTTTTCACACGTTGCAGAAATGCTGCAGATTTTCTGCAGTGCGAGCATTTACTATTAAAGTGAATGCCATTAAAGCAAATCCTGTTCAGGAAAAAAAGCGTTGCCGATCTTCTGCTGTACCTGTACTGTAACACTAACCTGCAGTTTTGCTGCAGATCCGCTGCAGAAATTCTGCAACAAAACCGTAACATTTCCACAATGTGTGAACACACCCTTATGTGGGAGCCCCAGCCAATCGCCAAAAGTCTATTGAGCATGTTCCGTTTCACTGTGCTAAATTGTGCTGCAAGTTTTGATGCATGCAAAAATTTTGGCAAAATTTTTGGCACATTTTCAGTCCATCTCCATGGCAATATTTTAACCCTTTAGGATAGACCTTTACATCAGCATCTCTAATTGCTATCTGTATTGCCCCAGAATAATGTCCATTATTCTATGACAATCAAGCTATCAGTTGGAGATGCTGACATTCTTTCTTTGCCATAGTTAAAGTCCACACGATTGCCAACACCAACTTTCTTTTAGGATGTTTTTGTTACAGAATGACCAAAACAAGAAGAAACTTTACAGGTGATTACTCAAACCACAAAGTCATCTTAATCACTAGTGCAGGGTGGAGTGATAGTAGGTCTGTTGTAAAAGCTCTATAGGGACAACGAGCAGGTTAAAATAGTCAAAGGCTGACCTATAAATAATTAATATATAACCACGGCGAGTTAATGTTTGTAGTGTATAATGGAGAGTGCTGTGGCTTTGTCAAATACAGTACCTTGTGCTGCAAAGGACACTTAATCTCTATATAAACGTAAAAGTCATCTGATGTAATGTGCTCATGGTCAACAGTAGAAAATCAACACCAAACATTGTTCTTTCTTAATCCACTTAACCGAGGAGTCGCTCCAAGATCTACATTATGTAATAACATTGGAATGTGCAGTAAGGTTGTCTACGTGACTATCAATGGATTATTATTTTAACCTGAGCAGGAAAAAAAAAAGGAAAGGAAAATGAATAGGAAGGTTCCGATACTGAGCCCATAAATGTTCTGATCCCTATAACTCCCTACTGATCCCTACTACTACAGAAGTTGTCTACATGAGTGATAATGGTTTATTGTTTTAAGCTAAGAAGTAGTATTGAATGAATTTTTCGGTTCGGTTTGGTCCGAACCAGAGCTTCACTAAGACCCCTAAAACTAGTGTATAACACTGAGGCCTTATTCACACGAGCGTTTTTAGCTGTGTACATACATCAGCCGAAAAGCGCAATCATGTGAAGCATTGGATTCCAATTAGAGATGAGCAAACATGCTCGTTTATGACAATTACTTGATCGAGCATAGCTTTTTTCGAGTAACTGCCTAATTGGGAAAAAAAGATTCGGGGGGTGCTGGGGGTGAGCGAGGGGTTGCGGGGGATAGTGGAGGGGAAAGAGAGAGAGCGCCCCCTTGTTCCCCCCTGCTATCCCCTGCTCCACCCTGGCGTCCCCCGAATCTTTTGGCCCAAGTAGGCAGTTACTCAAAAAAAACGATGCTCGATCGAGTAATTGTCCTAAACGAGCACGTTCGCTTATCTCTAATTCCAATGCATTCATTCCCATGAGCGATTTTCAGCCTCATTAAAAAAAATTGCGCCGTCAAAACAAAAACATCGGCAACCGTTTTTCGACAATTTTTTATGCTGCGCAAAAAGATAGGCCTTGACCTACCTTTGGATGAAGAATGCTGGAAGCTCCCATAGGCTCCTATGGGAGCTGAAAAAAAAGAGGGAGAGGAAGTTTACCTGCGCCCGACATTCGGAAACGAAGACAGCTGCCACTATTTAGGCTATTAGAAGTCATTCTGAAGATTTCTGCCGACCGAAGGAACTCTGGGCCGCAGCGTATTTTTCCCATGAAGTGCCCCTGTGAATGAACGAGAAAATGCTAATTAAGCTGGGGACTCGATCATGGCTATTCTTCATTAATGTGATTTTACGTTGCGTGCGGGTGTGCTTAAAAACTTATATGCTTGTGTGAAAGACACCTAAGAGCCATAAAATGTCTGCTTCTGCTCCTTTAATGTATGCACTATATATATATATATATATATATATAAAGATAATTAAGAGAAACAAAGGGAGAACATGCAAACTCCATGCAGATGCTGTCCTTGGTTAGATTTAAACCTATGACCTCAGTGCTACAAGGCAACGATGCTAACTTTTGATCCACCATGCTGCTGCTTCTTATTTCTTCCTCCTTCTCTTTCTTCTTCACCTACTTAATACATCTATGTACTATAAATAAAGGTGACTATTATAAAGAATAAACCCACACGAGCACATGGAAGACATATAAACTCCATGCAGATCTTGTGTAGTGGCCCGAAACACAATTGCCATACATGTCATGTCTTCAATGTTGATGCACTGGGCAAAGTGTCTTGTCTACTGTTATGTTATTGCAAAGCTGCAGCATGTAAGAGGTTAATGTCTGCAAGTGGCTGGGACATGTCTGGAAAAGTATCAATACATTCTGTCTAGTCACATGATGTCTGTACCCTGTAAATGTGAGTGATTGGGATGTGGTAGTGGGTTCCAGAGTCTGTCATATTCTACGGTTGAGAGTGGAATGCCGGCCACATGGGGGTACGTTCAACCCTCATGTGGTGAAGTGATGGAAGAAAAGGAGAGGAATCCTGAAGTCCTCTATGCCAGGAACTGCTTCTGATGAGAGAGTGAAGTGAGGAGTCACTGAGCTGTCTTCAAGTACTAAGTGAGTGTGGAGTGTTCCTACCTCCATCCTCCTCTGGAATGTTCCCCTTCCAGGAGCGGTACCTTACAGATAACTTGGCTTGTAGAACCAGTGTCACCCTGTGTCTCCTCCCTGAACTCACATTCTCTGTCTTGCCTGCACTGGTGTGTCAAGCTGTAATCTACGAATTTTCAAGTAAAGTTCACCAGTCATTGCCCGTTTCCAGTGATCGAGTTATCAAGTTTTAACTGTGTGTGTGGACTCTCTTCATTTAACCACCGGGTACAAGCTACCGTGTGAAGGAACGGTGGCATCGCGCGTGACAAATCTCAAGTCTACCACATGTATACAGGTAACCGCTGTCCCAGCACTGCCTGGAAGAGGCCTAGGCGATGGCGCAGAATCCATAACCTTTCCGCAATGTCATTGTGGAAGGGTAACGGATCAGAGGGCTTCCATTGACTTCAATGGAAGCCGTCCATGCAGAATCCGCACAGAAATGGAGCATGCTGCAATCATGCAGGTTTCTGCTCGTGTAGAGGGAAACGAGTTTTGCCATAACATGCTATGGGCAGTATTTGCTGCAGAATTTGGAGGTGGATGCCTGTGTGCAGGCGGCCTATGTGTCAGTCTATATGGCAAGATTATGTAAATAAAGTTTTCAAGGAAATATTTGGAAATGCATGCTACTCTATAAGGAAGACTTCTTATTTTTCCCCATAGTTCGTATTTATTATTCTGCTATCTTATACTATGCCGTACTTTCATGCTATTACTATATTGCATGTACACTATACGGTACTGAGCAAAAGTTTTAAACAGTTGTGTAAAAAGTAAGAATTTTCTCAAAAACGGAAGGTGTCTAATTGTCTCTAAATTTATTCTGCAGTAGGACGAAGACCAGAACTATCTTCAGCGTAAGGGCGAGCACCCACTGGCGTTTGCGTTTTCCGCGGGAAAAAAACGCAGCGTTTTCGCCGCGTTTCCCGCGATTTTTCCGCGCGTTTTTCGCGGCGTTTTCGCGGCTTTTCCATTAATTTCCATTGACTTTCATGGGTGCATTAGGAGAAAAATAAGGACACATATGCAACTGACAGTTCCTATGTTAAAAACGCAAACGCAACGCAAAAAAAAACGCCAGTGGACAGGAACACATGTTATCTCTATGCCTGTGCAGGAAAAACGCAAAACGCAGGTAAAAAAACGCCAGTGGGTGCTCGCCCTAAGGAAGAACAAGAAGTCCTGTAAGTGCTGATATGACACCACAGAGTCCTTATCTCATCCTAATCCAGTCTGTCTGGGATTACATGAAGAGACAGAAGAATGTGAAGAAGCCGACATCCACAGAAAATCTGTGCTTAGTTCTCCAAGATTTTGGGAACAACCTCCCTGCCGAGTTCCTTCAAAAATTTTATGCAAGTGTACCTAGAAGAGCTGATGCTGTTGTGAAGGTAAAGGGCGGTCACACCAAATTTTGATATGATTTAGATTTTTCTTCTGTTCATTCAATTTGCATTTTATTAATTGACAAAAGTAAACTAACACTCATATCTTTGAAGAAATTCTTAAGGCCTATTTAGACACAACGATTATCGCTCACAATTCGCTCAAAAGCCGTCTTTTGAGCGATTATCATTGTGTCTAAATGTGCTCATCTTTCACTGTTCGGCCGAACAACGGTTTTCAGTTCTGCTTGAAAACCGTTGTTCAGCAGAACAGCTGATAAGCAGGAGGGCATGATGTGTCTGCTGTCGGTGGTGCTGAATTCTCGATGGGAAGCCGTGGCTGAACAATGGAGCTAATTACAGAGCTCATACCTCCTATTGAGCTCTGTAACATCTCCAAGAAACTCATTTGCATGCAATTGCAGCTAATAAAGTACTAATGACAATTAGTGCCTATTAATACTTTATACAAAACGATTGCTGATCTTTCAATCTTTTGAAACATCTGTGTGTGTGTAAATGGGCCTTTACTTTGCAGCATTTCTCCCAAACTTTTACACAGTACTGTAGGTAATGCGATACTGCACTATACTGTGTATTCTATTCTATTCTATACTATTATATGTTACCATACCATAATATATTGTCAACAGCAGGCAGTGTTATACAATATAGTAAGCAACTGTTTCTACTGTAATATATTATACTATTTCTACTATACAATATATGTTATTCACACTGTAAGGCCTCCCTCACACAGGCGTTTGCAGTAAACACAGCATTTTTCAATGCTGCGCTTACTGCGATTTCAGCAGCACTGGAATGCGTTATGCCAGCGTTTTGGCTGCGTTTTCAGCACAGCTGATAACACAGCGAAGGAAGCTGGAAAAAAAAATTAATAAAATATTCACCTAGTAGCTGCCATCCCTGCAGGCTTCCAGGCACTTGTCTGTGCCTACAGAGCATCTCTTGTTCGAAATGGAGTTTCAGACCACGCCTTCAGCAAAAGATTGCTCTTATTGGCTGAGTCGCAAGCCACTCATTTATTGAATGGTTGTGATTGGTGCATCCAGTGCTGGGTATGATTGGCTCTGGATTAGCCAATCAGAGCAATCTCTTGCTGGAGTTGGGGTCTTCAAACCCCGTCACTAGCAAAAGATCCTCTGACAAGTGCCCGGAGCCCCGGAAAGCAGCACCAGGGACCAGACGGTGGCAGCATTGGTAAACATAACTTTTTTTCGGTAGTGCAGCTAGCGTTGTGTTCAACGCTGCCCAAAGTGTGGCACCAAGTTGTGTTACGCTGCAGCAGCGCTGCTAACAATGCCCATTTATTTCAATGGGCGACGCAGGGCTGAAAACAGCCAAAGATAGGACATGCATCGCTGTCAAAGCGCAGCGTTGAAGACGGTTGCATGAGCAGCCTCATTGAAATGAATGGGAGCCTTGCACAGCATTTAGCACTGCGCTCAAAAGGCAACGCTAAACGCTATACAAAATTGTCTGTGTGAGGGAGGCCCTATACACTGTATATAGTGTGTACTGTGCTATACCACACTATTCTGACTTTAAAGGGGTTATGTGAAGAAATACATTTTATCAAAACCTTACTGAGCTTGCTGTAAAAAAATTTTAGAATACATACTCACCCTTCCAAGCTTCTTCGTCACTGCCCTTTCGCTGGCATCAGATCCCCGCTGAACTTCACTAAAGGGCTCAGTTAGACGGGCGTTTTTTCGCGCGTTTTGCGCATGCGCATGCGTTTCGCGCATATATAGAACCAATAGTTCGCTATGATATCGGTCACATGTCCGCTTTTGCGAAAAATTATAGGACACGACGATTCGCAAATCGCGCCTATCTGCGTTCGCCGTTTTATGTGCGCACCAAAATCATTTTTTTCGCCGGTCAGACGAAGTTTCATGCGCATTTTGATGCGCACGGCAATTTTTCTCCGGTCAGACGGGCGTTTTGCAGCGACGATAAACGCGGGTAGGTGCAGATTTTTCCCGCGATTTTTCGCCTCCGGTCACGCGATTTGCGCATGCGCATCCGACATGCGATGCGCAAAACACGCGAAAAAACGCCCGTCTGACTAAGGCCTAAGGGAAGTGAGTGATAACAACACAACACTAGCTCAACTGCTCGCTGCTCAGTGATCCAATATTTGCACTCTTTTGCCCACTAGAGTCTTGTCTTCCTGTTTCACTTAGAAAGCAATGGCACTGGAACTGATCATCTGCTGTTATAGCCCATCTGTCTTAAGAAACAAGGAGTTGTGTGTTTGGACATATTAGTAGTAGCAGCAGTATTGTACTCAGCTGCAACTTGCTTGACTGTGCACCGCTTGTTCTTCAGAACGATTCTTCACATCCTCTTCTGACCCCTTTTGTTGACAAATTGCTTACATCCACAGGATCCCCTTTAGCTGAATGTGTTTCCTCAGTCACACCTTTCTCGGTGTACTCTCCACACTGTTGTATGAGAAAACAAGGTTGGCAATGCATGACGTCCTGGCCCTGGCTAGTCTAGCACCGATGACCAGGCCTTGCCGAAAATCACTTGAATTGCTGCATTTTTCCATTTTAATGTGGCACACACTCACACTTGTTGCTTGATTTTATGCTGCACTCAGGGGCCTAATTTCCATGCAGTACAAGCAAAAACAAGCAGCTAGAGCATGACACAACATTTAATATCAAGATTAACCCTTTCCAATCCAATTTGTATCCTGGTTTCCCTAGGGGGTTTAGGGCTCATGTCCACGGGCAAAATATGATTTAGGATCCGCAGCGGATCTCCCGCGTGCGGATCCGCATCCCATAGGGATGCATTGACCACCCGCGGGTAGATAAATACCCGCGGATCGTCAATAAAAGGGATTTTAAAAAAAATGGAGCATGGAAAAATCCGGACCATGCTCCATTTTCGTGCGGGTCTCCTGCGGGGACGGCTCCCGCGGGCTTCTATTGAAGCCTATGGAAGCCGTCCGGATCCGCGGGAGACCTAAAATAGGAATTTAAAGTATTTACCATCCGGCGCGGGCGGGGAAGGTCAGCTGTTCCTCACGGCCGCATCTTCCTTGCTTCGGCTCGGCGGATGTGCCCGGCGCATGCGCGCGGCACGTCGGCGACGTGCCGGCGACGTGCCGCCGGCGTCAGGAATTCCTCCGCCGGCCGAAAATGAAGGTCCGGCCGTGAGGAACAGCTGATCTTCTCCGCCCGCGCCGGATGGTAAATACTTTTAAATTCTTATTTTCGGCGCTCATGTCCGCGGGGCAGGAGGGACCCGCTGCAGATTCTACATGGAGAATCTGCAGCGGATCTGATTTTCCCCGTGGACATGAGGCCTTACTCTTTTTCTGCCCTTATATAACGGCGCTATCTGCTGGCTAAAGCCAGTACTGCATGAAGTGACACGTGGGATAGGCTCCGACAGCAAAGAGGCTGGCAATATACAGTAAGAGAACCTCGACAGACGTCTTTCAACATCAGAGCTGCACAGCCTTAAATCATAATGTCTTCAGATGTCAGACAGTAGATTGGAAAGGGTTAAAACTGCACAGATATTATATTTACTAACCACATGAAAATGCCAATTCTTAGTGTATTTTGATCAAAATATGTGAGCTCATCTGGCACGTCAAAGCACCTCATATAGACGGGTCCTTACACTGACAAACTGACCCCTCTTTGGGCCAGACCCTCCAACTTCAGTGAAAGTGGGATCTAACCATATGCTCTAATTAATAGTCTCTGGGACAGATAGGTGAATACGGTGCACAACAGATGCACCTAAATGTCTGTACAGGGGGGCTTCAATTGTGAAAAGGCAGGTGTTTTTAATAAAGGAGCCATTGAGTGTAGTATACACAGTATAGTACTGTATGTCACAATATACTATGCTGTACCATACCATATGATGCCTACTATGTATTCTATCCTAGACTATATCTAAACCCTACATCAGAAATGCAAATGGCACAGACAGGACTGATGACATATATTAAGAGGAGCCTTTAAATTTGACAACTCATCCTCCCCATGAGAACTGTATGAACAAGTGGAGGCGGTTGCGTAAATGGATCATTTTATTAGTATTTTCAGCTTTCATGTGTGTTTCTGGTTTTATTATTGTACATTTTCTTCTTACTAAAGACCGAAGCTGAAGACATGAAGTCACAATTCCCGAGCGCTGACTCTTCTAACAGATATAGACATGAGTCTATGGTTTACAAGTACATCAAGTTCATCAACCTCTCTGTGCATCACACAAGGGATTGCAGGGGGTTTGCTACAGTAGCGCATACATGTAGTGTATATACACACTTAACCCTTTCCAATCCACTGTCTGATGACTAAAGACATTCTGATTAAAGGCTGTACAGTTTCCGACGCCGGAAGACGTCCGGCAGCGTATTCTTACTGTATATTACTGGCTGCTTAGTTGTCGGGGAGCCTCTCCAGCATTTCCAATACCGCAGTACTGGCTCTAATCAGCAGGTGGCGCCATTGTATAATGGCAGAAAGAGAAAACCCCCTAGAAAACCCTGAATCCAAAATTGGATTGCAAAGGGTTAAGACTGGATTCACATGACCTATGTGAGTTGCGCCAGAGCAACTGAGGTGCTTGAGGACACACATGCTCAGTCAGCTTCCATCACTACAGAGCAGCCAAAACATATAGCTTTTGGTTGTCTGAAGAAGCTGAGCCTCTGTAGTATATGGCAGTATGGCTGACCTCAGCTTACCTATCCAGCGACTTCTGCACACTCTGTCGCACATGTGCGGTAGCCGTTGGCGCTGGGAGGGGGGGGTGAAACGTATTCCTCGATACTTCAGCAGAAGCGCCACGTAATGGATGGCTTCCATTGACTTCAATGGAATCCGGCCATGCGCAACCCGCACAAAATTGCAGCATGCTGCGATTTATTCTCCACGAGCGGGAAATCGCAATCTATTTCCACTCGTGGAGATGAAAAAGCATTTTGCCATTGAATACCATGGGACCCCTGCCGCAGACTCCGCAATGCAAATACGCCCGTGTGCAGGAGGCCTACAGTAACCCTAAATGTAGTGTAATTACTATTGCACTTTGTAGAGCTGGTATCTGACTATTACATAGTGACTGTATTATTTTGAGATGTCCTAGAGACTAGAGCCAAACCATTGTATCTAACTTAGCTGCAAAAGTTGTCTTGTAGATATGGTGCCTGTGTGATGATAGATAGATAGATAGATAGATAGATAGATAGATAGATAGATAGATAGATAGATAGATAGATAGATAGATAGATAGATAGATAGATAGATAGATAATGTTGCATTGATGGGTCTCCTAAGAGACCCATTGGTGCTGCACAAAGCTCCGAGTAGACCACGGCCAACAGTCATCAAGTGCGGTAAGAGGTGGGTGGGGGTTCCAAGTTGAGCTTTTGCACCAGAGCCCTTGAGCCTTTAGCTTTTGAAACAAGTAAATGTGAGTTTCACTCGTTCCCATTCCTGACTCTCTGAACTTTCTGTTATTGGGGTTCATGCCTCACCAGAACTATCACACCAAGGAGGATTGACCAACCCGATACACTTCACCATCACCCTATTTTTCACCATGTGGACAGCCAGTTTAGGGGAGGAGTTACAAATCCAGTAACAGCCACTGCGAGGCAGGGCACCAGCTGCCGAAAACATGATCCCCATTCTGGTTCACCACAGAATCATCTTATAGAATTTAAATAAAGGCACTGGAAATTAGCTATTGCAAGATTAAAATTATTGTAGTTATCTCTGATGTGACTCTATAGTCATTCTTCTATGTAGCAGGAATTTCTCTTGCTGGGTTACAGGGCAATAACCTCTATAATTCTATTCTGTCTCCCTGTCTGTCCCCTGATGACACGGATCACTTTGGGACAAGAAGCAGAAATGAGCCTGTTATTAATATAGCTGTCTGGCTTCTGACAAATGAGTAAGGATACAAAATAATTATCAAAACATGGGCCACAGGGTAAAGAAGGTGGGCAATTTATGCCAGAGAATGTGTGTCGCAGAGATATAACTTGAAGGTACTGTATCACAATGCTAATTCTGTAACAGTGTCCATCTACCACTAGTAGTGATGGCGTCTATTTATGTGGCAGAGGGTCCAAGGGCAAGAGTGTGACTTCTACCTCTTCCTATAGCTACAGTACTCCCCTGGTGCTCCTTATACCAGTTGTATGGGTATGAAACTGTATACGTTAGGGTCAAACTAATTTTCAATGAGGGACGCATTAGTCTTATGGTTGCCTTCAAAGGGCCGATTGTAATTGTAAGATTGTATATTAATAGTGAGCCCCATTGTGGCCCCAGTAGTAATAATAAACCCCATAGTCACCCCAGTAATAATTGTGCTCACCATAGTGGCTCCAGCAGTAATAGTGTCTTCCATAATGGCCCCAGTAGTAATAGGGTCCCCCTAGTGGCCCTAGTAGTAATAGTGCCCCCCTCATAGTGGTCCCAGTAGTAATAGTGACCCCTATAATGGCCCCAATAGTACTAGTGACCCCCATAGTGGCACCAGTAATAAAAGACTCCTATATTGGTGAATCGAGTAGTAACAGTGCCCCCTGTAGTGGCCCCAGTAATAATAAATGACCCCATACCAATCCCAGTAGTAATAGTGACCCCACCACTATCAGACTTTGGCTGGGCAGCATCTCTACAGGCATTCCACTTATCCAGCCTGCAGACGCGATCCAGCGGTGTCAGCGCTGCATACAGGACTGCGTACGCAGATGCCGAGGAAAAGAGGTCAGTGGTCACAGACTCTGCACTGCCACAGCTGGACCAGAGCTGAAGGCTGGGTGAGTCGAATGCCTGTAGAGATGCTGCCTGGCCAGAGACCAATAGAGGGGCACTATTACTAATGGGACTACTATGTATGCTGCACGGCCAGATTTGGCCTGTGGGCCTTGTGTTTGACATGTGTGGTATAAAACATAAATACTTTTTAGGTCAGTCCAATTTTTATTTTATTTTAAATGCATAGGCTCACTACATAATAGCCATGTGATTTATAACTGTAACTACGTAACTTCTATTGAATATCTATGATCAGTTCATTATGTCTTAGGCCTTAGTCACATGGGCGTTTTTCCACGCGATTTGCGCATCGCATGACGGATGCGCATGCGCAAATCGCGTGACCGGCGCCGAAAAATCGCCTGAAAATCTGCTCCTAGCCGCGTTTCATTAGAAACGGGCCGGAGCTGTCCAGCGCATTGCATTCCATGGAGCCGGCAATACAGCCGGCTCCATTGAATGCAAGCGCTGCGGGCGAGTGTGGCGGCCACGGGGATCTCAGGCTGCCGGGAGCAGGTGAGTACATCCTTTTTTTTTATTTTTTCACTTTTCAGGATGCATTGCAGGGAAGGGGTTATATATTTAACCCCTTCCCGACAATTCATCCCGCGCACGCCGGCAGCCCATTGCTTTCAATGGAGTCGGCTGTATTGCCGGCTCCATTGAATTCAATGGGCAAACATCGTTCTTCTCTGCCACAGCTGTTCCAGCTGTGGCAGAGAAGAATGATTTGTCTTCTATATGTTCTCAATGGGGTCGGCGCTGCTGCCGCCGGCCCCATTGAGCACATATAGAGAAGAGAACAGGAATCGCAGATCGCAGATAGGTGCGATCTGCGATTTCTGTTCTCTAATTTATCGGACGAGCGCATAAAAAGCGCTCATGTGTCCGATACCATTGCAAAGCAATGGTTTTAAAAAATCGCCGGACGCATGCGCATGCGCAAATCGCGGCAATAAACGCCCGTGTGACTGAGCCCTTATACAGTATTATCATTCAAGACATATCAGAATGTCTAAAGCAAGCCATACACATTTCATTAAAGAGGTTGCCCTCAGGATAGGTCATCAATAGTTGATCAGTGGAGTCCACCCCTTGAGATCTCCACCGATCAGCGGTTTGCTGGACCAACTCTCATTTCAGACAGAGACGGAAGCTCTGTCCATAATGCAGCAGCCAGGGTTAATATTGCAGGCAGGAGCTGTGCCTGCATTTCCAAACTGGGCCACTGCACTATGGACAGAGCTTCTTCAGTACTGGTGTATCTTGTCTCCACCGAAAGCTAGGGGCTAACCGGCCTTTGTTGGAGTTTACACCCCCTGTCATACCCCTAGCTTCCAATTGGCTGCTGGTGTGTCTGCTGTCTCATGCCCCATCCATCAGGGGTGAGGACAGAGAGCAGCATGAGCGGCCGCCCAGGAGCTTCAGGGGGGGGCAGAGAGGAACAGCAGCAGAAGTCTGGCGTTGACATGTGTGAGCGCGGCGGCGGTGGGAATTCCGGCAGGGGGACACATGTCTGCGCTTGTCAGTGGCAGGGGTGCACGGCTCCGGAGCACAGCCACGACACTGACAGTGAAGCCAGCTGATCAGGGCTGACAGAAGCAGACATGGCCGTTCAGAGTGACAGCGGGGGTCGGGAGTGGAGCTGCAATGTGAGGCACTGGAGACAGTTACAGTGGGGTGGAAAGGTGAGATGCGAGGCAGTCAGGGACCAATCAGCACCTGCGGGCGTCAACACAATCTGAACCTGCCAAACCCATTTCTCCACCCATACATCCGATGGAGACATAATACAACAGTACCAGCTTCTTCTGTCTCTGTCGGCAATGACAGCTGTGTGTGGATGATGAGATTTGTTAAAATCTCATCCTCTATGCTGCCACTACAATACACTATGGATTTTCCGCCTGCAAATTGAGACGGAAAATCCACAGTTTTTCCACTATGTGTGGATGCAATTATAAAATGTGCCAATATTCTAAAATATAAACATTATTGTTTAATGCCTCAATGGTTTCTTGTAGACTAGTCATAAGATAGTACAGCATAAAGATGAAAAAAGTGCCTAATATGCAAAGCAAGCTTCGATAAATTCATTATGCCATGTATACTCCTTTAACAAATATGGAAAATGTTCTGCCATTTTCACTGGTTGTAAAATTTCTGCTTCTTATTAAACTATTGATTAATGATGCGCAAACTTTTGAAAAGCTCGGTTCAGCCGGGTGGCCAAAATTTTGCAAAAAGTTTGGCTCAGTCTGAACTCGAAGTACAACTAAATCCCTTACACTGTCTAAGAGGCATAAAGCGAACTGAACCAGTAGAACCCTGCTTTGGGTAGCACTTTGCTAAAGCTTGGTTTGGGTTCATGCTGAACCAAACTTTTAGTTAAGTTCAACCCAAAACAAGACTCTGCTAGTTCGGTTCACTCAATACTACTATCAATTAATCTTTTCCATTGTGGAAATGAAATTAATTATATCAGGAGGAATCTTTGTTATTATTCAAGGCTCAATAAGGGATCAGACATTGATATTCAGGGTAGCCACCTGTAGGTGGCACTATGAAGACAGTTTTCTTACTTCTGGAGGACAGCTATTTTGCATGTTTTTTCCCAGAGAGCATTGGCCTAAAGGTTCCCTAGTAGCTGGATCTCTGCAAGGGAAATAAGTACCATCCAAGAGCTGGTGATGTTTTAAAGGGTTACAAGTGTTTGATGCTGAAACAGCTTGTCCTTCCAAGGACCATGAATCTCTTAAGACAATTAATTCCCTTAATAACTTGTAGATCTGGGTTAGGCAGCCGCTGTCTCCACAAGTATAATGGAACTGCATGTCCCAGCTGGAGCGTCAACAATTGCTTTCCTCTGGCGCAGATCTCTCTAAAGTTTTACAAAATACCTTGGAAACACACATTTTATAAAGACTCAGATTTTCCTTTTTTTCTAGGTTAAAGCTAAGCTTCGGCACAATGATAGGGCATTTCATTATTATCTAACAGCATCTCAATTCACCCATTGACCTGACTGTAAAATCTGGCAGGTATTCAAATATATGAACCACAATGAATTGTAAAACAAATCAAACAGGATCAGAGCTGAACCGCAGAAATCTGGCCCCAGAACAAATTATTCTAGAATAAATAAAAAGAAAATGTAGGGGCATGAATACCTAAGTCTGTGGTTTCTATTAATCCAGTCCAGAGGAACATAAAACTTGGCGAGTTTTCACCAAGTGACAAACAGACTGTAGATAGGTAAATAGATATGAGATAGATAGATAGATAGATAGATAGATAGATAGATAGATAGATAGATAGATAGATAGATATTAGATAGATATGAGATACATATAAGATAGATAGATAGATAGATAGATAGATAGATAGATAGATATGAGATAGATAGATAGATAGATAGATAGATAGATAGATAGATAGATAGATATGAGATAGATAGATAGATAGATAGATAGATAGATAGATAGATAGATAGATATGAGATAGATAGGTAGGAGATAGATAGATAAATTGACAGAAGATAGATAGATAGATAGATAGATAGATAGATAGATAGATAGATATTAGATAGATATGATATAGATAGACAGATAGATAGATATGATAGGAGATAGATAGATAGATGATAGATAGATAGATATGAGATACATATAAGATAGATAGATAGATAGATATGAGATAGATAGATAGATATTAGATAGATATGATATAGATAGATAGATAAAGATGATAGGAGATAGATAGATATTAGATAGATATGAGATAGATAGATAGATAGATAGATAGATATGAGATAGATAGATATTAGATAGATATGATATAGATAGACAGATAGATAGACAGATATGATAGGAGATAGATAGATAGATAGATAGATAGATAGATAGATAGATAGATAGATAGATAGATAGATAGATATTAGATAGATAGATATGAGATAGATAGATATTAGATAGATATGAGATACATATAAGATAGATAGATAGATATGAGATAGATAGATAGAGATGATAGGAGATAGATAGATAGATATTAGATAGATAGATAGATTGAGATGATAGGAGACAGATAGATAGATATTAGATAGATATATATGAGATAGATAGATATGATAGAAGATAGATAGATAGATATTAGATAGATAGATATGAGATAGATAGATAGATAGATAGATTGATAGTAGATAGATAGATAGATATTAGATAGATATGAGATACATATAAGATAGATAGATAGATATGAGATAGATATTAGATAGATATGACATAGATAGATAGATATAAGATGCATATGCGATAGATAGATAGATAGATAGATAGATAGATAGATCAATATTAGATAGATAGATAGATAGATAGATAGATATTAGATATATAGATAGATAGATTGATAGGAGATAGATAGATATTAGATAGATATGCCATAGATAGATAGATAGATAGATAGATATAAGATGCATATGCGATAGATAGATAGATAGATATAGATAGATTGATTGATTTATAGATAGATATATATAGATAGATAGAGATGATAGGAGATAGATAGATAGGAGATAGATAGATATTAGATAGATAGATAGATAGGAGATAGATAGATATTAGATGGATAGATATGAGATAGATAGATAGGAGATCAGTGTTCTCCTACTCCTGCATTGGAGTCCAAATCTCTACCTTCCTGATCCTGGAAAAAAGCTGCTATAGTCACGTGCCACGCATTGTGCATGTGACTACTCAACCAATCACAGGCTTCAGTGGTGCTAATGCCATAAATGATATATGATTGATAAAGCCTTTGATTGGTGAAGTGCACAATGACCACCCAAAGACCACAATAACATCTCCTGGAATTGGAATAGTGAGGTCTAAGGCCGCTTACACGCGGGTGACGTGATATTGCAGCGAGAAAATTCCAGCGATATCGCATCTGTGTTTTGTGCAATATGGCTGCGTTTTCTCTCGACAATATTGCAATTTTGTGTCACTACAAAGTTGCTTGACTTTGTAGACCTCTTTTGCCAGGATTTTCAAGGGGGAACTTGAAATATAAGCCCTACCCTGAAAATAAGCCATGGCAGCATAAAAAATAAAGAAAAAAGAACACATCAACTAACAGGCGCTGTCAGCTCCCCGTGCATCTTCCCTGAAGCTCCGTCAGACTTGCTTGAAGTTTTCCCTTAGCGCTTATTGGTTTGGAGATACAAAATACCCGCCTCCAGGAAGCACCGGCTGTGATTGGTTCTCAAGAGCTGCGGCTCAGCCAATCAGAGCCATTCAATGAAAATCAGAGCCAGCACTCGATGAACCAATCACAGGCATTCAATTAATGGCTGTGATTGGTTCATCGAGTGCTGGCTCTGATTGGCCGAGCTGCGGCGCTCAAGAACCAATCAGAGGCAGCGCTTCCTGGAGGCAGGGATTTTCCAACTCCTGACCAGGAAGCTATGCTGCAGAACTTCAAACAAGTCCGGGGGAACTTAAGGAGAAGTGCAGCAGAGCTGTACAGCGCCTCTTAGGTGATGTATTTTTTAATGCAGCCAGAGCTTATTTTAGGGCTTTGACAATAGGATTTCCTACTGTAAAAGGTGCATCGCACCACATGAAAACTGCGTTTTCATGTGATGCGATGCAATACAAAGGAAGGCTCCAAATGGAAACATGGGCTACAAAAAAAAACAGCAAATTGCGGTTGTATAGAGCATGCCACAATTTTATATTCTCGCAGTGGCGCAGGCTACAAAACATTGTTCATGTGAAAGAACCCATTGAAAAGCATGGGCTCCACATAAATGTAATTTGTAGCTCAGTCGCATCGCGAGAAAATCGAGCGACTTTATTGCCCGTATGGAAGCAGCCTAAAGCTCCAGCACAATACTGAGAAGCTACTTAAGGAGGTGTAAGGCTAATTTTTCTATTTTATTACATTCCCAACCCATTATATATTTTTTAAGTTCCAGAAACCCCCTTAAGTGTAAGTCAAAAACACCTCCTCCTAAGTTAACCATAACATATATTCCATTCTTACCAAGAAAAGGGCCCCAGCTACATTTGTTTACCTAGGCATCTCCACCTTCCAGCCTTCCGAATAATTGGGCATCAGGGCCATTGAACTGGGCTGGCCACCCTGCAAAATAACAAGCATTGTTGTCCCCTAGACATGCATTTAAAAAGGAGGTTATGCTTAACTCTCCCCTTTGTTTCCCCCTCTTCATTATCTTGTGTTCTCAGTCCAGACTACTAGCAGAAGAAAAGGGAGAATCTGGATGAGCCGGTATGGTGACTGATGACCCAAGTAGAGATGAAGTGGGCAACTCCATTAGATTGCGAGTGATATTATGGCCAAGCAGGAAAAAATATATGGTACTGCTGATAAGGGCTAAGGCTAATAAGGGGCCCAAAGCTGTCTGTGGACTGCCACCCACAGGTTATTCACCAGTCACTGCATTGGAGATGCAATGTTTCAATAGGCAATGATGTGCAAAGCTGGTTCTCAACATGGTGCCCTTCATTACACATAAGTGTAAATGCAGATGCCCAAATATGTATTCTATTTCTCCTCCCCCAAGGTCCCTCAAAATATTTAGTGCTTGTACACAACAGGATACAAAATAGAGGCTGATAGACAGAATGCAGAGATAGGGGGCCCCAATCATTTGGTAGTACAGACTACTTTCAATCTGGTCCTGCTTGGGATGTTGCATTTTGTTGATGCAGGTTTGAAGTGATCTTGGATGTTCTGTGAAACTCTGTGTCATGTTCCACTCCCTAGGATTTGTAGTAAGCATAACTTAGGTTGCCCATGTATGTTGGATGAACATTGGCCAATGTTAGCAGGTCCAGCCGATCATTATTAGGTATGGTGGAGGCTCCCAATTCTCCTTTAAAAACAGATGTCAGGGAAGATAAGGATCGTGTAGTTGGATTGGATTTCAGCTGTCCCATCCTTTTGCTCTTGGGGAAATAAAATGCCACCAAAGGTGTATTTCTTCTATTTCAACATTCAAAGTAAAAACACGCTCAGCTGAGCCGAAGATGCATATGCATGGGGATACTGGGAAAGATATCTGTTGGCTGAACAAGCATTAAACTGACAGCTGACTACAGTGTATGGGCAACCAACCCTTTCCAATCCACTGCCTGACATCTTTCAAAATTTTGATTGAAACCTGTACAGCTCCAATGTCGGAAGACGTCTGGCAAGGTATTCTTACTGTTTATTACTCTGTTGTCGGGGGCCTCTCCAGCATGTCACATACTGCAGTACTGGCTCTAGCCAGCAGATGGTGCCATTGTAAAATGGCAGAAAGAGAAAGCCCCCTAGGAAACCCTGAATCCCAAAGTGGATTGCAAAGGATTAATATATACCTTACATCTAATGTGTTTCTTTAACCTGTTAAGGACCACGTTTCTGAGTGCCATAGCATGCTGACCACAACTTCAGAATAGGACCAGGGGGATGTCCTGGCGTCAGCTCTCGCCCATGTGACCAGCTCTTCGGTGCATGCTCACTGCTATTTTGGCTCTGGCCACCGACACGAGAACTTCTCTGCATGTAAATGGTCAGATTATTTGGCTGGGGGGTTGGACACCCAAGCTAGCCAATCGCCATTAGTTTGTGTATGTTTATTCCAACTCCACCTCACAGATGACGCCGTTTATACTCCTGCCTGAATTGTGTCTGATGCCTGTCTGACTACTGGCTAAAGACTCTCTATCTAAAGGTGTGCTGGTCCAGTTAGTTGTCCCTGATTCTGACCTGCATAATAGTTAAAATAAGTCTGTCTGGTGATCATTAATGATCTGGAATGTTATTGCATCTTATAACCTGTACTTTTGTGGTTTCTACATATGTTACATCCATTCTTTGCTACATCCCCCATCTCCATCTAGGGAAAGGCAGGGTCACACCAGGTTCCTGTAGTGAGGTAGCCCTCATCAGGGCAGTTGCCTCTTTTGTAGGTAGGATTTCCTCTTAGGTTAGGATGAGTTCCCCTGTTTCATTATTTGTTTCCTTATATTATTTTGTGTTGTCTGCATTGCATTAAGTGTAATATTGAGCTTTTGCATGCTGGAAAATGTACTCCAAAAACGCATTTGAATCATACCCAATTTTGGACCATAATGGTGTGAGGTAGAATATTGTCTATTAACCGACCACTACCTTAGGGCGCCTACCCACTTGCGTTGCCGATGTTCGCGCGTGAAAAACGTGGCGTTTTTGCACGTTTTTTGCAGCCCTCCATTGACAATCATGGGTGCATTAAGAGAAAAATAAGGAGACATATGCAACTGACAGTTCCTATGTGAAAAAACCCCACGAAACGGGAAAAAAAACCCAGATGGACAAGAACACATTCTATACTAATTGCTCTTGAGAAAAAACGCAAAACATCACAGGAAAAAAAATCGCAAGTGGGTAGGCACCCTAAAGCAGATTTTCTACCCAGGTACGGAGAATTCATTCTCACATTAGCAAGTGGTTTAGAAGAATTTAGCCTGTAGGTGGAGGAAAACCTGAAGATTAGATGGGATGTTATACATCGGGTGCTTTCACAATGTCATTAATTGGATTACTGGAGCCATTGTTCCCTGCTTGTCCTTCAGTGCACCCCATACTTTGCTCCATTAAACATACATATCGTTGAGCAGGTTTATAATGGGTGCTTTGTACAATCTTGTCACAGAACTTTACATCCTGCAAATATTTGCACTTCAGGTGTGGTACAACCTCTGAGTTTATCACATGTCCCGGGTTTACAGCCCCTTATTATGAAGGCATAAGACGTTCTGATAAGAGGCAAACGTTCCTATGTGAGGGACTTCCTCAATCCAGTCCCTATATGATCTTTTATAATGGCAAGAACACACGGTAAGTCACATGCAACAAACAGCACAAGGTCAGCACATCCACCAAATAAATTAAATGCGAAGGTGCACGTGAACCATGGCGGCAACAATACAGCCCAAGCAAAAACACGTGGCAGCAATCATACATATTTAATATCCGAATAAAAATGCATAACTCTTGTATGTGCTAACCACATATAAATACAAGAATCTTAGCTAATATTTTGATCAAAACATGTGTACCCATCTAACATATCTATGTAACCATGCTTTCGGATGGGTCCTAACACTAACAGATGCCTCTCTTTTGGGTCTGAGCCTCCAATTGGATAAGGGTAGTAGGATACCAGGCCATATGGCCTAATTAAAGTGAAGATGGGTTTCCTACTTTTAGTAGACACTTCTCTTCGGGTCTAAGGCTTCAAATTAACCTAGGGAAAGTAGAAGACAAAGTTATATAGTCTAATTAAAAAGGCTTGGCGCAGATGGGTGAAAAGAATACATAACACAAGTGCAGGCAGCCAACAAACACCACAAGGTCATCAGATCCACCAAATAAATTAAATCTGAAGGTGCATGTAAACCATGGTGGCAACAATACAGTACTAGCAGAAACATGTGGCAATACTATTCATAAGCATTTGGAGGCTTATGCCCAAAGAGAGGTGTAATTTTAATTAGACCATATAGCCTGGTATCCTACTGAAGCAGGTTGGTAGTGGTATGTAATACATGGCGGTGACTGATGGTGGCTGACACAGCAAACTTTTTGTTTATAAATAAACAAACGTTACTAAAACATGATAGGTGGTTTCGTATCATTCCATATGAGGGCACTTGTACTTTGAACGTTACGAAAGTTCAACCCGAATTTCACATTAATATGTCTTAAACTTTATTTCTGGAGTTATGCTGCATTACAATGTCATTTCGGCCTCAATGCATTGTCGGTGCCAACGTACATCCAATGACTGCAGTGAATGTCGTTCATCACTTCCATATTCCTTAACTTCAACTTGGCACCTAGCACCTCTGTACAGTGCCTTGTACATACATTTTACACAGCACATCATTTATTGTCCCTAACACTTAACCCCCATATACCCAAACAATATAATCTATCAGCTCATAAGGCATCCTAAACTAACAGTCACTTCCGTCTGTCATAGTCCATAAAGTGTGCACACTTTAGTCGCTGGAGACCAGACTCACATCTCACATATCTGGCAGCTTTGTTTTTATCTTGGCTTGAGTCCATGGCGCTGTCCTCTTACGAGACCGACTCCCATGTAGGAGGGGGGATTCCCTCTCCTTCCACACACCTAGTTTCTTTCGGCCCTTTGGGTCATCAGGGCCCTTTTGTGTCGAGGTGCTCAGGTTCATGGCTGCTCCCCAGCTTGTGGGTGCAGTCTGTTACATTGCACCTTTCAAAGGGTGCCACCAGTCTCCAGTCATTTGCTGCCCTGATGCAACATCCACTGCACCCCTCTATATACTGCTGCTTCAGCTCTGATGCTGCATTGCCTGCTCTGTCACTGCTTTGCACAGACTCCCCCTGTGACGCAACTTCTTTTTCTTATATATCAGCTGACTGAGGCACTGAGAACTTTATTGTTTGCTCCCTAAGGAGACGGGCTTAACATCACACTTTCTCCTATTATGGGACAGTCTTCTAGTCACATCACCGCCCGCATAACCATGGAGGTGAGAGCCCCCTCAACAGCGCCACCGTCTCAGCACTGCCAGCGCTATTAACATGGCACCTTGTGTGGCCATCCTCCCTTGGTCCATGCCAAAGCTCTCTGATGAGAGCATGGCCTCCACACTGATGCTTGCAGGAGCCTTATGTTCCCCTTTACCCCATCCAGCTAAGTTCTGGGCCAGCGACGGCGGGACTTACAGCCATGGCTCACAAGACGCTCATGATAGTGGCCCAAAAGAGAAGTTTCTGTTAGTGCTAAGACCCATATGAAAGCATGGTCATCGGGACGTGATTAATGGGTCCACATGCTTTGATCAAAATATATGCTAAGAACCTTACATATTTATGTGGTTAGTACATACAAGAGTTATGCAATTTAATTCAGATATTAAATGTGTATGAGTGCTGTTGCCACGTGTTTCTGTTTCTGTCACAGCTATATCATTAAAAGTATTTTCCATGGTACCTTGCAATTTTATAAAGTTACCAATTAACTCTGTAATATATATATATATATATATATATATATATATATATATATATATATATATATATATACCGTATATATTACAAACTACTTGTTCTCTATTACATAGTCTACTGATTACATGTTCAAGCCACCATGGGTATTCGTAGAGATGAGGATGTCTGATAGCATCTCAATCATGATGCTACACCACACATAGCCCCTCATTGTCCATTCTAATCCAATGCTTATGTGCCCCATTCCATTCCTTGTCAGAGGACAGACTTGCTCTCCTCCTTTCATTTGGACTTGGGATATCAACTTAATCAGATCTGAAGAAACTTCTGTGATTGTTTCTATGGTGTATACATTTATGTCCCATAAACTGTTTTTACATGGGGATAAGCCTACTGACACATTTCTGATATTATAACATTAGTCATAGCATTAATGCAATACCTGAAATGCGTCAGTGCTTGACTGCCTTATTTGTGCTGTCAGGTGAAATAAAAGAGTTTTTAATGATTATATTACACAATACCTTGTAGAGAGTGTATATACAATTTATAAAGTGTCCGGGAAAATAGATGAGATTGATAGGCAAATGCCTAAACTGCTCTTTTTGACAAATTCCTAGTGGGCTACCTACTTTCCCGGGCCGCTTCAGTGAACTGAACTGTTAAAATCTTAACTGATCTTAAAGCAACAATGTACCCATGGCATCCATACCGAATACTATAGTGACCGCAGACTCAAGCCATTGCAATACGCGAGCTCTTGACCCTAGCCAATGCCAAGAGTTCAAGCAAGATGGTGCCCAGAAATGAAGAGGACCAAGAGGACGCTAGAGCTGTAAGTATATTGAGGTCTAGTCTGGGGTCTGATGATTTTGGGGATCTGGTATGAAGACAGATTAATTTAGAGGTCTGGTGTGGGGTCTAAATTTTTTTCTGTAGTCTGGAGCCTAATGAATTTGGGGTTTGGTCTTAGGGTCTGATTAATTTAGAGGAGTGGGCTGATTTCTTTTTTGTAATTAACTTAAAGGGGTTATCCAACCTTTTTAAAATTGATGGCCTGTCCTCAAGATAGGCAATCCTCTTCAATGGGACAAGCGTGTAGATCTTAGAGGCTATCCGTTTTAAAAGGTTGGTTGCCTCCTTAAGGATCTGATGAATTCAGGGATTTGTATATGCCGCATATTCACAAAGTACGCAAATAGTATCCCTCATATTGTGCAGTATTTATGATGACTATGCTAAATTTATGGAAATTATGGGTATAATAAAGTTCCCATTAATGCGTCCTGTTATCTGTCTATGTGAAAAGTCATAATCATTAAAAAGAATCAACTGGATATGAAATCACTTTGAACATAGTACTGGTCGGCTGCCAGGTAGCATTTAGATAAAACATAAGTCGCGCCAGCTTTCTGCCCTTTGAACTATGGGATTAAGACTTGAGGAAGAGTCAGCAAGAGCCTGAATTACCCAAAGGTAAATAATTGGAAGGGAAACATGTCTGAAAAGCCACACTTTAAAGTGAGAGATTGTTATATGATTGATATGGCAGCTGGCTGAGATACGAGGTTGATACACAATTACTAGGAATGTGTGTTTAAGAGGGTGTCTCCACCACGAGGCAACACCTCCTGTTTTGAAGTTGTTCAGTTGGGATGACTATTATGTTATTTCCACGACTTATATTCTTTGCTTGGTAGAGTTTAACCCCTTAAGGACTCAGCTTAGTTTGGTACTTAAAGGGGTTCTGACACAAATAATTTTTTTATGCTTTAGCAGCCATTGTTCCCTGGTCTGCCTAATGGACCCAGGGAACCCATGGGTTAATGGCTGCTAAAGCATAAAAATCTTATACTTACCTGTTCTCCTGTTGTTGTTGACATCGGGGGGTCATCTCCCGGCAGCATATTAGCACTTTCTGCTTAGGTTAAGCAGCCTGACTAGAGCCACCTGATTGGTGCACGCTGTGCAGTCACATGGTGCCGAAGAGCCAATCAGGTGGCTCTAATCAGCAGCGCTGCTTAACCTAAGCAGAAAGTGCTAGTATGCCTCCCGGCAGGCAGTCTTCTTCCTCCAGCAGCCGCGCCGCTCCGGGATCGCGCGCATGCGCAGTGGAGAGGTGCCCTCTGACAGGAGTCAGGACGGGCCGCGTCTCCACTGCGCATGCGCAGCACTCCGGAGTTCAGCCAGGACGGACGGGCCGCCCACAGCAAGCACTGCTTGTGACGTGCTTGCTGTGGCGGTCCGTCCGTTGACCTCGGAAGTGCCTGACGGACGGACCAGAGCAGGAAGCGGTCTTTTTGACTGCTCCTGCTCTGCTTTAAAGGCACAGAAGAAGATGCCGGCTGGAGGGGACATGCCTGGCGATCGGGCCAGGCCAGGCGAGTACAATTTTTTTTTTTCATGTCAGAACCCCTTTAAAGGGGTTGTCCCGCGAAAGCAAGTGGGTCTATACACTTCTGTATGGCCATATTAATGCACTTTGTAATGTACATTGTGCATTAATTATGAGCCATACAGAAGTTATAAGAAATTTTTCACTTACCTGTTCCGTTGCTAGCGTCCTCGTTTCCATGGAGCTGTCTAATTTTCAGCGTCCGGGTCTTCTTCTTTTCTGAATGGGGCCGCTCGTGCCGGAGAGCGACTCCTTGTAGCTCCGCCCCGTCACGTGCCGATTCCAGCCAATCAGGAGGCTGGAATCGGCAATGGACCGCACAGAAGCCCTGCGGTCCACCGAGGGAGAAGATCCCGGCGGCCATCTTCAGCAGGTAAGTAAGAAGTCACAGGAGCGCGGGGATTCAGGTAAGCGCTGTCCGGTGTTTTTGTTTAACCCCTGCATCGGGGTTGTCTCGCGCCGATCGGGGGGGCTGTTGAAAAAAAAAAAATCAGTTTCGGCGCGGGACAACCCCTTTAAGAATGCAAAGACTTTTTGGGATATTCATTTCTCTTTCAAAGGCCATAACTTTTTTTAGCTTTTTTTTTTTTTTTGTGAGCATGACCATATGAGGGCTTGTTTATTGTGAGGTGAGCTGTAGGTTTTATTGGTACCAGTTTGGGGTAAATATAATGTATTGTCTAAGATTTTTTTTGGGGGGGGGTTCCACATTGTGGAGCAATGTGATGCGGGGGGGGGGGGGGAAATCGCTCATGTGTATGACCCCGTTCAAAAGAATGGGGCTCATATTGGTGCGCAATGTGTGCGTCTCGCAAATGTAAGACATCTTGCATAAAAATCTCGGCCATGTGAAATCGGCCTTAATAGTTTTTGCTACATGGGGTGAAAAGTATGTCAAATTTATGTTATGATTTGCTACAGATGCAGCTATCCCAAACTTGTTTTTTATTTTATCCTTTTTCTTAACAGAAAAGAGATAAGGGTCCCAAAAAGTTTTTATGTTATTTGGATATTTTTAACCGTTTTTCCTTTTTATTTTACTTTTTTTCTCTGTAGGTGACTGCAGTCTGCAACCTGCAGTCTTATGATCGCTCTGATAATACCCTGCAGTACTTCTGTATCTCTATTCTTTTTTACATTAGAAGCCAATGGATAGTGGAGGATCAATGATGTCACAAAGGGAGCTCCCTTCCTCTGTTAACTCTGTACATGACATAATCTACATTATTGTTGCATATAAGAGATTAATAGCAGGGATAGGTGTTCTCAGGGTCAGAGTATGCCCCCTCCCTTCTTCTCACAATCCAGTGCTTGGCTGTATGGCAACTGACTGCAGAAGGAACCTCTTGCCTACTATTCTGTCTACTCTAGAAAACCAGACATCACCATAAGCCCCACCCCTTATCAAAGCCCCACCCATCAGCCATATACTAGCCATAATGACTGACCAAGATCTTTACAAGACTATTTGTTTCAGGAACATTTCGGGAATCAGACAGACTGACAAACAATATTGGAAACTTCAACTTCTAGGTTTATTGCTTCCATAACAGGAAATCACAATCAGAAGCAATGATCACTTATCCACTGGATAGGTGATAACTACTAAATCAGGTAGTGAGATAGTAATTGCCACCCTTGTTCCCCATTCCCCCAGCCACAAGGTCACAGCTGGAGAATCTTTATATGGAGCACCAGGTGAGCATGCTCCCTGGCAGTGCATTCAAAGCTAGTCATACACTGTACATGCTATTATTTCATGAAAAAACCACTAGTGAAGCTTGTCTAAAAGTGCCCATACACTTTCAATAACTGTCAGCCACCATGGGATTGAATAATTGGCTCAGCCAAGAGTTCAGGATTTGCTTTGGCAAGGTGGAGAAAGCCACTGCAAGGCAGCTGTGATGGCGGCTTATCTCCAAGGAGAACAAAAAGATTGGGTGTTAAAACTCAACATGCTCAGTCCTTATCTCCACCAATATCATCTGTCGGAGGAGGGTTGGGAGGCTACCATACACATCAGATAGTTGGGCAGATTCATGTAAACAAGGGACCCTTGGAAATGCATGACAAATATTTGTGCACAAGTGTGAATATTTAATCAGACAAGCAAATAAACACACAAAGATTTAGGCGCATGTGCGAAGCGCCTCCCCAAATGTTCAGGAATGTTCTAGACACTCTGGCATCCCATATAAAGAAAGGTCCTGCATCACAACTCCTGAATGGAGCAGAGGTTGTGTGAGGCAGAGATACAGCATAGAGAGAGAATCTCTCAAAGTGGTGGAGGCTGTGCAAAAAGGGCAATAGCTGCAGCAGGATTCCCTTACCCCAAGCTGAGGAATGGCTAGAAGGCTCCATTCCTATGGAGCTGTCCCAGGACTGTGAGGAGCACAGAGAGAGGCCCGAGCAGTACAGTTGGGAGCTGCGCTGATGTGGAGGACTGAGTGGAGCTGCTGCCTAAAATACAACACCTGACCATGGAACTGAGAGCCCCAAAGAGGGCAGTTGGACTCATGGAGCTGCAGCAAAGAAGATCGAATGTGGTTGTGGCATATCTTCCACCAACAAGGAGTCAGTGGGGCCCCCATGTACCATTGTGCGCACCAATAGAGACTTTAGTTGGATAATTTACAGGCCTGTGATAGTGAAAAGGAGAGTGGAAAAGGACTGAGTCATTTAGAAGAAACCTAGGATTAGTGTTGCATAATTAGTAGCATGTGGTAATGAGAATGTTGAAATCATCTGTCTGATGTAAAATGTTTAGAATGGATGTAATGGTGTAGCAAGCAACTTGATGCGATGAGAGAGGCAATATAATGTAACAAGTAGACGAGTTAAAGTGTGACATCAATGATGTCTGGATTATGGGTTGTAAAATCCATGGCTCCTACGTGTACTGAGTTCCCTATATGGAGAAGAGAGGCCTTATGGGCCCCCTAAGGCTCCTGGGCCCGGGTGCAACCGCATCCCCTGCATCCTCTATAGTTACGCCCCTGGTTCAAGTATCCGTGCCCTCCCATAGAGTGATGCAATGCAAACAATTTATTTTTAATAAAGTTTAGTGTTTGAAATACGTGTGCTGCTTCCGCCCGCCTCATCACCGTGCCATAATACTACTGGCTTGCTTTTATCCAGATGATTTTTACCTAATATCTATGGGGTCTTTTAGAATGACTAAATATTATGTTGTTGGAAAAGATATCAATATCAATATGTCTATGACAGGTAAATGGTGCTAGTACACTCTTTGTCAAAAAAAACAAATCGAGCCCCTGGAGGGAGTTGCCTTTTGATTAGAGTTGTAACGTGATTAGATGAATGGTCTTGCCACCTAAGGCCCTACAAGTGGCACCACCCTTGGTCTGTAAAAAGGCTCTCGGAGGCTTCTTGTGTGCAGTGACCTCTTCTTCCACTTGTGCAGAGCTTGTTGACCACTAGACGCCTATACTTCACAATTGAAGAATTCTTGTCCAATTAGCAGAGTTTGAGAGGGGCGCATTATTGGCATGTGAGAAGCTGGATGACCGTATCGATAAATTATCCGCTACCTGAGCCATTTTGACCAGAATGTTAGGAGGTGTTGGGACCGGTGGATGCGTGAGGGCACACACACAAGGTGACTGGGCTCAGGACACCCTCAACAGACCACTAGTATATATAATCATCTGATCATTCTACAAACACAAGCAGCTCCAATTGTTTCATTGTCCACCATTCAGAGACAGGTGGAACCATTGATACAGGCCCCTGTGTGTGTCAGAACCATTTCCATGCATTTGACTGAAGGATATTTGGTCTCACATTTGTTCTTCCATGCCTATCCGGTTGCCAGATTTATCACAGAACATGTATGGGATCACCTGGGTTGACAAATTTGACAGCCTATTAGTGTGCACAATCAAGAGGCTCAGTTACAGCAAACCAATATGCTGCAGTATACCATACAGAACCTGTATGCCTCCATGCCTGCCTGTATCACATCTGGTACCCAAGCTAGAGGCGGTACAACAGGGTACTAGAGCCTCCATGCCCACCCTTATCACATCTTGTATCCAAGCTAGTGGCAGTACAATAGGGTTCTAGAGTCTCCATACCCACCGTATAACATCTTACATCCAAGCTAAAGGCAGCCCAACATGTTACTAGAGCCTCCCTTCAAGTGTTCCGTTTTCCTTATCCTTTTGCTGTGATACTGTAATCACTTACTTATACAAATGTTACAATCACATAGAGAGAAAGTTTAATTCCATTCCGACGACTTCTTTTTTTATAGTGAGTGTATATTATATCTACAGTATATTACCATAGAAGGTATTTTCATATCACTGTTTTGGGGGGGGGTGTATCACTGTGAGTGTTATCCAAGTTACATAATCATCCATCCAATTGTCTTCAGACACTAGATACAGAAGAACATATGCCTGCCAAGGTGATTATGCAAAATGATAGCTCTGCATCTCCCACTCATTACACAGATTTGCTTGAAATTCATGGAATGTATAAAAACTTCCCATCCTTTCAGCCACACACAGAGATACACAAAGGAATGCACAAACACCATTTATTTCCTATTAAATATGTTATATGGAGGCTATGAAAGATCTGAATGATCCAAGACAAAAACTCACTGCATTGGATTAAAAGGTCAGACGATATCTGAAACTCATTGTTGTCAGATCTATAGCTAAAAAGCTCCATAGGGTACTTAACGGAGCTTTCCAGTTCTAAACTATTGATAGCCTACCAGAGATGAGCGAGCACCCAAATGCTCGGGTCCGCGTTATTCGAGTCGAGCTTTTATTAAAATTCGAGAGCTCTACTCGAATAAAGAAACCCCATTGACTACAATGGGAGACTCGAGCATTTTTGTATGTGAGACGCCGGGTGCCAAGTTTTTTTTTTTTTCCTTGGTGCTCTCTCTCTCTTTCTGCCTCTTCTCTCTCTTTCTCTCAATCTCTCTCTCGACAGCCAGGCAGCCAAAAAATTTGGCAATGACGTGCGCTGCGTCGTGGCGGGGAGGGGCCAAAACAGGCATCTCACAGCAAGGAGGAGCCAAAAACTGGGGCGGGGTCGAACACGGCTTGATGCTCGTTCGAGTAATCAACGAGCATCGAACGAGCATCAAGCTCGGCAGAGTACGTTCGCTCAACTCTATAGACCACCATTAGTAGATTTGCAGGGGTCACCCAGAACCCCAATAAAAATAGCCAGCTAGCTATTACAAGCAACGCAAAGGGAACACAGCTGCAATACCATACATTAAAATCAATGACAGCGGCATCTACAGGAGTCGGAGTTAACTACTTCAGCTCCGTACCCCTGTGTGTTGTGTGTTGGGGCATTGAAAGTGTTTATCTGATCAGCTGATTATCCAGGAAAACCCCTTTTAGTGTATATATATATATACACAGTTTTTACATATTTACACAGTTTAATGTCTCAAATATACTGTGAAATGAAAGTATAGAAGAAATAAACAAGTTAAGAGGAATTCAGAAACTTCACAACCTTTAAAGAAGAACGTATATGACAGCTTTAGGGCTAATGCTCACGGACAAATTTCTGCCACGTGAAACGCGGTGTAAATCCTGAGCGTTATCGCGCAGCTATTAGGTTCTATTGAACCTAATAGCTCAATGTTCACGCTGTGGAATTCTATTGTAGAATTCCGCTGCGTAAAAGAAACAGCGGCATGTTCTAATCGCCGCGGAAAAATGCGTGGTTGGCTTCCATTGCAGTCAATAGAAGCCGGCCGTCACACGATACTTCCGCTGTGAGGATAGCAAAGGTATTGCGTGATTACGCATCACTGCTCACTGCCGGCTGCGTCATCTCCCACTGCAGGCACGTCATGCGCTGTACTGCGCATGCGCACAGCGTTACTGGATGGGATTCAAGCGGAGAGGTGAGTATGGGGTCTTTGGGGGTCAGGGTATATGGAGATACCCTGACCTCTCTCTCTATACATACGTGTGTATATATATATATATATATATATATATATATATATATATATATATATATATATATATATATACGTATGTATAGAGAGAGATTTTACTTTATTTATGTCACTGTTAGGACCTTCACAGAGAGTATTGCTGACAGAGAGGTTGCATGACTTTATTCATTCTGTTTTTGTTGCTATGGACTGACAGGACTTGAGCTGCACACTTATTGGCTGAAGGGCTGGTATAAAAGACAAGTCCCTGAGTGCAGGGGAGAGAGAGACTCAGCCAGAGAGAGCTGCAGCAGAGCTGACTTACAGCTGGACCCCGAGAGGGAGATCCTCAGGTGATCAGCTCTGCATACCTGCACTCTACTGGAGAAACAGGAGCTGGTGAGAAGAGGCTGTGCCACCATCTAGTGTACAATGGATGGGTCTGGACCGCATCTTCCAGCAATGTGCATCATGACCCAAGATAATTGAAGCTGCAAAAACCAAAGTAATCAACTGAGGAATCATCCAGACCAGAACCTCAGTGACACATGTTCATGATTAACGTTGCACCCTAAGACCCTCAATTGCTTAGACAGAAGGTGATCCCTGGAATTTAGTCTTTGGCCAAAGATGTTGTGATTATATATCAGTTTATGGATACAGACTATTTCTACGTGAAATTGCTTATTCCTGTTCACAAATTCAAACTCGCTGTATCCATCATCAGCGAAGTTTGTACCAGAGTTTAAGTCTATATTGACACTTGTCTTAAAGAAGCTCTCCAAATTCCAAATTAAGTGGATTACTATTCCTGGCCAGCAATACTAATTATCCTTAAAGTAATTCCATTATCCAATTTTGCAGTAAAGTATTTTTTAATTGGTTAACCTGTGTAAAGCCTTTATATTTACTGTGTCATATCTCGTCATATGTCAATTTTATCGCTGTTTACTAGAGATGAGCGAACGTACTCGGTTCGGGTGTTTTTGGACTCGAGCACCGCTTTTTCCGAGTAACTAACTACTCGGACGAAAAGATTCGGGGGGCGCCGGGGGTGAGCGGGGGGTTACAGAAGGGAGTGGGGGGGGGGGAGGGAGAGAGCTCCCCCCTGTTCGGCTCCCCCCGAATCTTTTCGTCCGATTAGTCAGTTACTCGGAAAAAGCGGTGCTCGAGTCCAAAAACACCCGAACCGAGTACGCTCGCTCATCTCTACTGTTTACGTTTCGGAATTCACCTCTTCTCAATGAGGGGGTGAATTCCGAAACAAAATCTGCACCAATTGGTTAAATATCTGTAACAAAATCCACACCATCTGGTGCAGATTGGATGTAGACTTTCAGCTGCAGAATGTTTGCTGTGGACATTCTGCAGCAAATCTGCCCCATGTGAATATACCCTAAAGGCTCAGTAACCTTTCAGACAATGTATGCTCATATATTAGCTTGTGATAGTCTCATCATTTCTGTAATATTCTTGCATTAAAATATCATTGCTTTACCGCTGTTAAATCATGTTTAAAGTGCCTGCCAATAGGGGGTCTCCCTTCTAGCCTCTCTGTAATCCACTCTCTGTTGTTAGGTACAGAGCTTCTGTAGTAACAAGTACACATGAACTTTTCTTTAGCAACAGGGAGAGGCGCTGTCTTCACAGGAGTGCAACCTTACACTTACAGACAACAGGCTGACAAATCTGTAGACCCTGTGATTACGATCTCCACAATCTTTCTTGGGTGTGTATGTGTCTATGTGTGTACACATATTATATGTGCTCACTCACCATTTTCTCAGAATGCCTGAATCATCATGGGAGAGCCAAGAGGAAGGCATTCAGAAACTGCCCTCTACAGACTGTGCAATGCAGCATGGAATGTCAGGGCAAAGAAGTACAGGACAGTGAACCACTGGCAGAATGTATGAAAAGAGATTGCAAGCAGCAAGGCTGCAGAAAAATAAGGAAGACCACCTGAAAATCAGAATTTACAGACAGGAAAAAGACTGCAAACACCAGCAAATGAAACAGTGAGAAGAACCTGGTGTATTTAAGAAAACGTATTGAAAACTCAGGTTCAAAAAAGCATGCAATATACTGTGAAAATGTCATCTGTAACCTCAGACATAAATGAATCGCTTCCTTCAGACACAAGAAACACAGTTCTTGTGAATATTATGTCTTGAACAAAGGTGTAATGCTTACATCCAGAGATGGTAGAAGGTGTGTGTCAGCGGATGAGCTCCGTCTTGCCACAGTACTTAAAATTCGTTTTAGGAACACATTTTTGTGGTAGACCAAAGGTACAAACTTACTAGAAATGGGATTTGCACTTCCACTCACAAGGTACAGATTGTGCATGAATGATCCAGCTATGAATAGAGCGTACAGGCGGCAGAGCATCACTTTATAAACCGGCGGATGATGAGGAGGATGTATAATGTCATATAGCGCCAGACCTTTACATAACGCTGTACTGCTGATTGCATCTGAATGGGAGGATATAATTAGGCGATCCGAAACCATGTGGTCATATTGGTTATGCTGCAATAACATAGAAGGGGCCTCAAGTGAGGGCTCGCTCTCGAAAAACGAGTAGTAAGATTTGGGCTAACGTAGACAAGGTCTTCATTGAGTGTTGTGTTACATAATGTTCTTGCAGCACTGGAGTCCTGGGTTCAAATCTGACCGAGGACTATATCTGCATTAAGTTTGTATGTTCTCTCCATACTTGTGTGGGTTTACTACCACACTCCAAAAATATACCGTAGTGGATGTTGAAAAGTCAGCGCCTGTCTGAAATCTGCGGACTTCCTTGCTTAATAGCTCTTCTTATAACAATAAGTGAAATTTCCAAGCTAGGATTTAAAGGGGCTGACTGGGATTAGGAAAAAAAGTAGTATTCCATCTCAATCACTTCAAGGGAGCTGAGCTGCAATGCCAAACACAATCCATAGACAAGTGTGGTGCTGTTTTTGGAAGACAGTAGACATGTTTTTCCGATCTCAGACAACCCTTTTAAGCCAATTGCTTTAGAAAATAGTGCATTACAAATGTCAGTCATTCGACCATTGTGACTTATAAGAATAAAGATACAACTCACAAAAAATGAAGCCAGATACAAGATATATACTGCAGGGAAGGCTCAATCACCATATACTATGATAGCATGCAGCAAGCCAGATTGCAATATAGAGGAGCAAAATGGTCATGTGCAGACTAAGGGCTCCCACCCACTGGCGATATTTTCTTTCTTGCGCTGTGAGAGCATGAGAAAAATCTCGCATCGCAGCGCAAGAAAGAGGCCGGTATAGAACCGGCATATCGCAAATGGTTTCAATGGGGCTAGCGACAGCAGCGCTAGCCCCATTGAAAGCATAGGGAGAATGCCGTGGACTTCTGCCACAGCTGTGACAGCTGTGGCAGGAGTTTCCTTCATCCCCGTGGGGACCGCGGGGATGAAGGAATCCTCTGCCACAGCTGTCACAGCTGTCACAGCTGTGGCAGAAGTCCGCGGCATTCTATTCTATTGCTTTCAATGGGATCGGCACTGCTGCCGATCCCATTGAAATCAATGGTTTCAGCAAGCCCTGCGGAATGATTATCGGGGAAGGGCTTGAAATATAAGCCCTTCCCCAATAATCATCAATAAGTGTGAAAAAAAATGTAAAAAAATTATACTCACCTCTCCTGCTCTCAGCCGCGTCCTCCTGCTGGCTCCCCGACACTGCTACTGAGCTCTTTCAGCAGTCGGGGATTTAAAAATCCCCGCCCTTCTGAAAGGGCTGTGCAGATTGGCTGAGGGCTCAGGCAATAGCAGCTACTGCTTAGCTATTGGCTGAGCACTCAGCCAATCACACATAGCTCTTAGCTAAGATATAGCTATTCATTTAACTTTAGTATCGCATCGCAATGGAGAAAATATCGCCAGTGGGTGGGAGCCCTAAGAAGCAGACACTCAACCCAACCAAAGGTTGGGGAGGGGTGACTGCTAACAAACCCAGTCTGCACAATATGAACCCATACCAAGATGACCACCATAGATAACTGCGCCACACAATACAGGAGTACAACCCACACTGACAAAGCAGTGGATTGCCCTGTATTAAAAAAGTGTGCCACACCAGCATGCCATCCTGGCCTCCTCCAGCATCTATAGCAAACCGCATGCATAAATAATAAACACCTAGAGAGTATAACCAGCATCTTTGGTTAAGAGGAGCCAGAATAATTATTTGCAAACTAAAGCTGATTGGCTGGCTGGGATACACACCTCCAGTGCAGAAGTACCTCTGGCGGTGCCCAGCTCTGAAATAACAATGAGCATGTGACGGCGTGGGCCTTGATATTACCCCGGTCCTGATGATGTAGCTGGCGAGTCCTGACAATATAATTGTGAAGCTGCAGTGATGACATCACTAGCCATCAACAGCAAATGATGACATCATATGTTTTATAATATAAAAGGGACTGTGTTAGAAAATGCATTTGCCAATATTTTGAAGGACAGTCCAGACAACATGTAATGCTTCATTTCCCCTGTGTTGGCTATTTTTTTCGGAGCGGTGGGTGGAGGGGGATTCTAATAAAAAGGTATTGTTGAAGGAGGACAACATCCTTTAAATAACAACTAGTGTATGTATTTTGTATTATGGCCATTTTGTGTGTACTTTTCTGCCCAGACTTCCTTCCCACAGACACTTCCCAAAGAAACAAGCTCGTTCTGCTGTTTCCCTGGTTGTGTGGCCTCAGTCTATGTTAAGCGCACTTTGTGTATTGCTAAAACATATCTGCACAGATTCCCACTTAGAATGAAGTTACACATATTTTTTCTCCGGCGCTCTACCGCACACATACATCACTTATTAGGACGTCAATCCTCCATTCCTTGCAAACAAACAAATATCAAAATGCCTGCTTCTCGAAGGCCTTGCAAAACACTTTCATAAATCTACGTATTGAACAGAGCTTCTTGTTTATAAGATTAGCCCACACTACATTCCTTCCACTAAAAACACCTTCTGCATGTTCCTTCTGCAAGATGCAAGTCAATGCTGGAGGGACATTAATCACCCGAAGAGCAGGAGGACTGCTGTATCTACTACACATGGGCTCAGTCATATCCCGTTAAGTAGATTCAATCTCCTTCATGAAGATTCTTCTTGATACTGTATGACTGTATGAAGAAGAACACTGTGTACGACCTTCATGGAGCAGATGTAGATGTCCTCCTTGCACCAAGCCTAGGTCTCCGTGCCTTCTTGTTAAACCTATGCTGTTCGGTAGTATCAGGGGACCAATAAGCCGCCCCCCACAGGTTCCGGGGCTCGTTGCTGCTGCATCCATTGGGAACCCTACAGCTATATACTTATAAGAACAAATACTACTTCTCCTACCACATAAGCCTTACCTAGTTCAAAGTGGGTTTTAGGGCCGGCAAACTAGGCAACTGCCCAAGACTCCAAGGAAGGGAACCCAAGAAACAAACTAAAGTCTCCCGCAGATTTTTTATTCAGTGCATGGTGGGATTCCGTTAGACCACTCTCACACGACTGGATTAGAATTGCAGAATCTGTGATTGTCACCCGAATGGACAATCAGAATTTTTCTGCACACATTAAAAGAATAGAATATTTGCATATCTGGTCAAAAGAGTGGATAGCGATTGCGATTTCCGTGAGCGGAATTAAAGTCATAGAATGTTCTATTTTTGTGCAGATTCAGCACGGACGGCTTCCACTGAAGTCAATGGAAGCTGTCCGACCTGCGGCCCATCTGCAGTTGATATTGTCACTAGGCCACAAGTAACCGCGTCTTCGCCTAGCAATGGTGTGGAAAATACAAATATTTTTAAAAAGCGAGTGTCCGTGGTCACCCACAGTAAAGAAATTACAGGTCACCGACCACGGTCAGAGCCGAATTCCGCTGTGGGCCCGCGCATGTGGAATCCAACCCATCTGTGTGAGACCGGCTTAAGAATGGAAATGTACTATTAGGGTTCCATTCACATGGACGTATTTGCATGCACAATACACAGTAAGCAGAACCTATTTATTTCAATGGATGAGTCCACATGCGCATATTTTGGTGTGCATTTTCGGCCGCACAAAAAAAGATGGAATATGCTCTATTTGCGCACTAAAAGTACCCATAGAAGTCAATGTGCTAATGTGTTTGCAATATGCAAAGAGATGCGTGAAATGCTGCATAATTCTGCTGGTAAAAGAACATATTTGGAACTAATTTGCCATTTCAATCGGTGTATCTTGTTTGCTGCGCTCAAATGAACATGTCTTGCAAAATAACAAGCAGCCTTTGAAGTGGCCAATTAGTGTAATGGGTTCCATATGTTCTATTTCTAAAATACAACATGCTGCATATTTTTTTACGTGACCAAATTGCATACTCAAAATACGTGCATATGAACAAACCCATTTAAATCAACGGGTTCCATTCACTGCGTTTTGCGCATGCAAAAATGTCCGTGTGACACGGGCCTCAGGGCTCTTTCATATGGCATGGTTTTAGTGCAGTATAGACGCACAAAAAAATTGTGTCTAGACTGCACTAAAAATCGCGTGAATTGGCAATTTTTCATGCACAGAAGACTCGAGCTTAATGCACGTGAAAACCGCGCATTAAGTGGAGCAGCATGTTGCTTAAAAAAGCGTGGCTACTCCAGGAGGAGAGAAAGAAGAAAGGCTTCGGGATATCCCCATAGCAGGGAGAGAGAGCGGGGCTATGGGGATTCCCAAGGGATATCCCCATAACGCATAGAGAGAGGGGGCAGGGCTACAGGGGATCCCCGAGGGATATCCCTATAGTGCAGAGCAGGGGAGAGAGGTGGAGGGAATACACCCTTAGGGCTCCTTCACATTGCAAGACTACAAAATAGCAGCATGCTCTATACAGCCATTTGCGAGGTTTTGTATGTTTCCCTATGGAGCCTTCCTTTCTGTTGCATCGCATCACATAAAAACACGTTTTTTGTGCATCGTGATGCAGCTTTTACAGTATGAAATCTTACTGTAAAAGCCCTAAACTAAGCCATAGCTTAGGGAGAGGCGCTGTCATCTCTGGCGCAGGTCTCCTCTTTACCTCCGGCACTTGTCTTTAGTTTTCTGCCAGGCCTTCCTGGATTGAAGGCTTAGCCAATCAGAGCCAGCACTCAATAAACCAATCACAGTTATTCAATAAATCAATGAATGGCTGTGATAGGTTCATCAAGCACTGGCTCTGGTTGGTTGAGCCACAGCGCTCGTGAACCAATCGCAGCCAGCCCTTCCTGGACGCGGGGATTTTTATCCTCCAATCCAGGAAGGGCTGGCAGAAGACTTCAAGCAAGTTCCGGGAAGAACACGCGCTGGAGATGACAACGCCTATTGTTACAAAATTGTGTTATCACCACGAAAAAATGCAGTGGTTTCGCTCGGACCACCGATGCAATATTGCTGCGATTTTCTCGTGTTGGAATCGTGTTGCCCATGTGGATGCGGCCTAATAGGAATGTGTCATTAGAAAATTATATTGTATGAATCTAGTTTTTATGTTAAACATGGTTTTTAATTTATGGTGCTTATGATTTACATTTTTGATGTCACAATCCATATAATTAAGAAATCCTAAAATCCTGCAGTTTTCACCCTGACTACTAGCCTAATAATAGTCTGGCACTTCCTATTCTGTAGAGAAAATATTTCAGTAGTTAGCTCATTATCATCACAGGCAGGATTACACTGAGAGGTGACTTATGTATAAATATCCAGGATGCACCATTCACAATAGGTGACAACATAGCTCACCTCCTCCCCTCCCTGCACAGGTCACAGAGCATGCTTGGTATACTCGCCCATGGAAGTCAATGAGTCCTCGTCTGTCTATTGTGTCTATGGCTCACGAGTCTGCTGTAAAGCATATCTACTGTATAAATGCCGTAAACTGCAACTGAGGTGAGATGGCCATCACCATGCAGTAGTCAGTACAGAAAATAGAATTTTAAAAAGCTACAATCTGAAAATAAAGACGGATTAGAATAATGGAAAATGTTTCACTAGCTGGTTCTAATTAATTAAAAGTGATCTATTTTCTTTACATTCTAAGGAGTTTTCCAGGGCTAGAATACTGATGACCTATCCTTAGGCTAGGCCATCAATACCTGGTCACCGGAGGTCCAATTCCAAGCACCCTCACAGATCAGCTGAATGAGGCAGCCGTGGTGCCATACATTTGGTTGGACTGTAGCTGAAGTAGATGGGACTGACCTGCAGTACGAAGCACATCCGTAACTACATATATGGGATTGTGTCTAGTATAAAACTGAAGGAATCCTTTCATACAGTTGATCAGTGACTTTTTTGCGAGTAGGACCTCCCCCACCAATCAGATATTGATGGCCTATCATAAGTAGTGTTGAGCAAACTAAACCAGTAGAATTCTCTTTTATGGGTCAAACCTTGCTAAAAGTTCAGTTCGGCACAAACCTGTACTGAGCTTCTACTCGAAGCAGGGTTCTACTGGTTCGGTTCGCTCAGCACTAGTCCTGAACACTGGTGTATAACACTGTCTAAGAGTTTATTCACACGAGCGTATATCAGCCTTCGTTTTCACGGCCGGCCAATATACGCTACCATTTGAAACATTGGATTCCAATGCATCAGATCAGACGGGCGTTTTTTCACTGGGCCAAGATACCGCATAGGAGCACATTTCGGCCGGGTGCTTTTACGCCAGCCACGAAGACTATGACTCCTATGGGAACTGCCAGAGAGGGGAGGTGTAAGGGAGTTTAGCAGCGTGACTGCTAAACTCACACCCTTTCACTCCTTCTCTACGTCCCTTTCTGCTTGTTTGCAATGGGAGGGGGGCGGGGTGGGAGCTAGTTGGGACGGCCGACAAGGGCCGTGAGCTTAGCAAACTAGCTCCCACCCCATCCCACCTCCTCCCCTTGCCGAGAGCCGGTGAGGGATCGGAAAGGTGGAAGGCAGTTTAGCAGAGGTAAACTGTCACCCCCCCGCCCAATGGCAATCCGGGCTCGGCATATATGCGCCGGGCCATCTAAATGGGCGCACAAACGGCAGGTGCACGTAAAAACACCTATGCTGGTGTGAATAAGCCCTAAGAGGCATAAAAGCCCTGTATAACACCAACTTTAGGGGTTTTGGTGAACTTCTGGTCTGGTTAGAACTAATTTAGACTGAATTGAACTTTTTGCAACATTTTGACGCACTGCCTGAAACGCATTTTTTAAAAGTCTGCCCATCACTAATCGTAAGAATAGGCCACTAATATTAGAGTCCCAGAAAACCCATTGAATCAATTAATTAAACCCAATTACTATAATGTATGAGATGTCTTTGTTATTTTCAGGAATTGCCCTCTATTAGACCCTCGCAATGCACATTATGTGAACAAATCCCATAGCGCTCCATAAAAGATTAGTGTTCTGTTCTATTTATAAGTCTGTAATATTTCCCATCCGCGTATATTCATATTTTCAAAGGCCTGTGTGCACTGGGAGGGCGCAAGGTTGAATTTTCGCTTCGGGTGCCAAGTGCCCTTGCAGAAGCACTTTTTTGTAAAATGTATAATTGACACAGTGATGGCTCCGGCCCACCCACAGTGCTGCAATGTGCGGTGATGACCTTCCGATACAAAAGACAAGCGCACAGAATACTTCTATACTTCTAAGTAAAAAAGAGCTTTGTTTCAATGAAAAAGAGTAATAAATATGTTAGATTCTAGTAACTGGTCAGAAACAGATTATAATATTATGTCAAGAGTGAATTGATATATGCTATAAACCATACAAAAATCTACACAATACTTGACCAACCTTAGATGTATACAGTTACTTTCTATTAAAGGGGTTGTCTAGTTACCAGAAAACATTTTCCATATGGGTCAAGCTGTGCTAAAATAACAAAAGGAGCCATATATACCTTTCCTTAGCCCCGCTGTAGTCTTGGCGCTTGTTGTGGAGGATGACGTTACTTGCTGTCAACTGATACCTGCAGCATCATCATTCTGAACTCCTGGCATCAGCACTCACATCCTAGGTGCCATGATGCCAGGAGTTCAGAATGATGACCCAGTAGCAAGAGGGATAAAGCAATCAATCAGAGCTGTGGCCCCCATCTGTCTGAGAGACCCATAGTAGTTGCATGGTCTGCCTCTATGGAATACATGCCCTTGTTTATGGGAGTAGGGAAAAGCGTAACTCACAAACAACATTGCAGAGAACCACATGCACGCATGGTCTCCTCCTTGCAAATGGGGAAAATGGGACCCATTCTCTGGACAGGTGAGACTCTTGGAACTGATACATATCCGACATTCATAGCATATCATACTGAACGATCACTGAATTAGAAATAGCTGGCACATGACATCTTGTGAGAAGTAAAGCGGCACCACGTGATGGCAGGGTCGCAATCTGCTCTCAGATAATATGTTGACCTCTCCTCTGTGCAGCAGAAGGCAGCACTTGGCGGTCATGGGTAAATGACTTTGACCGTGGGCAGATTGTTGGTGCCATTATATCTGAAACATTCACACTTGTTGGTTGTTACCAAACCACAGTATCAAAACTGGTTGAACCATGGATGAACATTTCATAAAAGATAACACAGCCAGTAGGCCTCGTGTGGTTGATCCTAGAGTCAGGCATTGGGTGCTATCTGAGCATTGATGTTCCACAGTGGATCAACTGACTCAGTAGTGTAACAGCAGGGACATTATACAAATTTACACAATGATCATGCAACGTACGTTGTATTAACAACTGAAAGCCAATAAGGGCGTCTTTAATGACCCCGAGTCATAGTCAACAATGCCTCACATGGCCACAGGAAAGACATCAATGGACCTTGCATACGTGACAGAAAGTTGTCTGAAGTGACGAGCTCCATTTCCTGATGAACCATATGGATGGCTGGGTCCACATCTGGCGTAAATGGCATGAAGCCGTATCTCATGGCTGCATTGTTGGGGTTCAACAGGCCTTTGCTGGCGGTTTCATGGTCTGGGGAGTATTTTCATGACATGGTCTAGGACCGCTGGTCAACATACCCCAATCCTTGAATGGTTTACGCTACAGGGAACTGTTAGCTGACCATCCACACCCATATCTTCAGGAGGTTTTACCCAACCACAGTGCCATCTTTCAACAGGACAACGCTCCATGTCATTGAGCTTGGATCACTAGGGATGGGTGGGGGGGGGGGGGGAGAAAGACAACAATAAATTCTCCACACTCAGTTGGTCCCCAAACTCACTGGACTGCAACCCAATGCCTTCAGACGCACCTTCAGTGGAATGCTTGAAACATATTGCTCATGCATCTTCTAGTTCACGGGTGTCAAGCACATCAACATTATGATTGCCTTCAAAGGCCTGTTTGTAATTGTAAGATTATATTTTAAAGCATATAGTAAAATGAGAGGTGGGAGTTATGGGAGTTAGCAATACCTGGTGAAAGGTTCCCAAAAAATTTCCTAGATCAGAGCCTTATGCACTGGGTTAAGTAACAGTATAACAACGTCCTCTCTGATCTGTGCAGCATGCTTACAGGATATGGACAGGAAGGCTGGAATGGACTGTCCTCTGCAGGATGGTAGCGAGCGCCGGCCAGGATGTACAAACTGCCTCATAGTCTGAGCATCTGCAAGCACCACTGTATTGCAGGATAGGCTTAGCAGGAAAAGCAGACAGGTGAGTGCACACCAAAGGCTCTTGGTGCAACAGTAACAGCCACAGCGCTCATGCACCCGACTTCTCTGTGTAGGACCAAGATGGTGGTCATAATCTCGGCAGACTGCAAACGAGTGTACAGCGCACCAGAGAGTGTTCTCAGCACAGTTCAGGACCCTGAAATCTAGAAGAGGCTCTTCTGCGTCTGGATCTCATGGGCCACATAAAATAACATGGGGGGATGGATTTGACCTGTGGGCCTTGAGCTTGACACTTGTTCTAGCAGGAGATGTTTCTTTAACAAGCAGAAGAGGAAGGTCAGAGGGAGCTCTGCCAGCGGCCATGATAGCTACATCATTCTCCCATTATTTAAGACAGGAACCAGAAGAACCAACAATTGGAAAAAATATACGGGTCTCCTCTTGCCCATTTGGGCCCTCAGGACTTGAATGTTTAAGTTTTCCTCTGCTCAGATAATGATGGCTCGCTCGTGACTGACTTGCAAATACAGTCTTTTTTGAGCATTGATTTTACATTTCAGAACAATGCCCTTGTATTTTTTTTCTGGCACATTCTCAGAAACCAATGTATAACCAGTAACTAAACTTTAGAAATCCTTATCTTGTGTTTGTGCAGGCTGTAGGGGAGGAGTATTCAACTTTTGCACCTTTCGATAAGTCCAGAATATTGATGTTTGAATTTGGGTGTTAAGAGTCAAATAGCGACTGGGAAGAAATGTAAATACCCTGGTATCTGCAAAATTGGTGTCTGAAAATCAATAGCAGTGATTAGAAACTCATGAATTCCTGTGTCAGTCAATTAATAGGCCCTTAGCACATGGCAAAGCCGTGAACACAAAGCATCTGCAGCTCCATATGGTGGTTTGGTGCTGTATTACAGAAGTAGTCTTCTATAGATGCAATGCTTCTAGGGGGAGAACCTCCAAAATGTGGCATTTGTTAAAACATGACACTTTTATTCTGCTGGATTCCGTTGGAAACAATATGTCAATATTCAACTTACATGGGCTGTCTTTGACAGCTGACACACGCTCGATGCCGCTCAGTTGTCATAACAGTCCAAGACCTTCTGTAAGCCCTCTGGACTGCCATGAAAGATTGCCCATCAAGATGTACCTCTGGCACATTTTGACAGCTGACAGGGGAATAGTATAGGAAACCGGTTGACCATGGAAGGGGACTGATTGACCGGAAAAGAGGGCCCTACAACCAGGTGACTCCCAAGGTATCTGAGTGACTTGACAGCTCTGGGTATTGCATTAGACTGTATGAGCGATCAAACGATCACAAGTTTAATTGCCCTTATGGGACTCCAAAGAAAATAAAAAGGAGTGAAAAAAAGATTTTTTTGTGCTGTAAAAAAAGGATATTGTAAGTTTAAAAAATTAAAAAAACTTTTCATATATTTATAATAGAAAAAAACCAAACATATTTGATATCACCGTATTAATGAAAGCCTGATCGATAAAAATAATGCATTATTTATACCAAATGGTGAATGTTGTCAGAAAGAAATAAATACACAATGCCAGAATTGCGCTTTTTTTCATCAGCCTTTCTCCAAGAAAAAATGGAATAAAAAGCAATCAAAAAATCAAATGCGCTCCAAAATGGTACAAATGGAAACCACAAAATCCTTCAAAATCCCTCACACAATGTCCATTGATGGAAAGATAAACAAGTTATTGTGGTCCTAAGATGGTGACAGAAAATAGTTATTTTTCAAAGATAGTACAGCCAAAAAAAAACCAAATCCATTTGCTATCATCATAATTGTACTGACCAACCGCATAAAGTTGTGTAAACAATGTCTTTTTTGCCACAGCATGTACATTGTAAAAAAAAGACCCCCCAAAGATGCCAAAATTGCGGAATTAACCCTTTCCAATCCACTGTCTGACGTCTTCCTACATTCTGATTTAAGCTCATACAGCTCCAATGTCAGAAGATGTCCGACAGGGTATTCTTACCATCTATTGCCAGCCACTCCGCTGTCGAAGCCTCTCTGGCACACACACTGGCTTTAGCCAGCAGATGGAAACCCTGAATCCAAAATTGGATTGGAAAGGGTTAAATAGTACCATTGAAAAATACTACGAAAAAACAAGCCATCAGGCAGCTACATCGAAAATAAAGTTAGAATTTTTTTTGTAGGTGGGGAGGAGAAACCTAAAATTGAGAGAAAAAAATTAAGTGCCCTGTTGATAAGTGCTTAACATGTCAGTTCAATGGTTTAGTGGGCTTGTAGAGTGACAACCATTTTTCTGAGTTGGACATATTCTCAGGTTAGTTGTCACTTTCATCTAATTTTTCTTACAGGTCATGTAAAATTCATAACCTACTAAGGGGAAAGGCCCTCCCAGCTAAAAAACATAAATGTGCGCTCTAACCTGAGCATAATGAAAATGGTAGCAAAACAATGTTTTGAGTACTGCCAAACCCCCATAGACTAGTTTCAGGAGTGTATCAAAGGATCATTAATGCGCCCGCAGCATAGATAATTGTCCCGGTCAGTGAACCAAAATCAGAATATCCTAAGAATCTATGGGTCAGTGACCCTGCGGTTGGGTTATGACACTGATCCATATTATGGGAGCCTAAATGTGTCTAGAATATACTCATGTAAAGCTGACCTTACCCTAACTTCTCCAGTCAGTTCAATACCGGTCATAAGTTAAAGGCTGACTACCTGGCTGAACGCCCTATTTTAAAGGAAAACTGAAATTTTTGACTAACTTAGACAGTAAATGTAGTACTCAATGGGCGCCATTATGCTACGTCTCTTTTTTCTGCCTCTTAGAGGTGGTCCTAATCAGTGTTCACCTGTATGGTGTCCAGATGTGCTATATGGAGGGCATATGGACAGAGGTTGTCTTTATAAGACATAAAGGTTTATTTGAACCCATGAGTTATTACAAATTACATAAACTAAAACTTTATGGGTGACCTGAGTTATATCCTATATTCTGACGCATTATGATCCAAGGTCAACCCCCCCCCCCCCGACCCCTAAGAAAAAAAAAGTTGAGGAATATGCATTGTAAATTAATCAATGCTAAGAACATTAAACAAAAACAGTATGTTTCTTGTCAGTAGCCTGATTTCACCTTTATCAGCTTTGATTTATGAAGTACGGTATGGACGCTTAATTCATTTTAATAGGGCTAGATTTGTTTGTGATATACCCGACAGTGCAAACACGGCTTGCCATTAGGATGGAGATACGATCACAGTTAGTTCAATGTTTAACAAGCCCTTAAATGCCCCTTGGAATTTACTAGCAGCCATGTCCCTGGACTAAAACCTTAGTATTGATGGATCGTGTCAAGCCAAAATCTGAGGAGGTCAATGCATGATATGAGAGAATGACCTCACCATGTGTTCACCTATGTGCCATGACAAATATGCATGTTGTTAGAGAGTAAGCAGAATTTTTAAAAATTCATTGCATTACTGCCATCGCGAAATATACTAAGGCGTTGGGCTAAAAATACAACCTTTTCTATCAAGCGAGGTTGCATGACTCAAACAATGCATTAACTTCACGACTTCAATTTTTCCTTGTGTTACATGAAGTAACCATCTTGTATCTGTGACTCAACCAGATGGCATCATTCCCTCTTTGCACCCTCCTTTCCAGCAACTTCCTTTAGGGTGGAAGGACTTGGTTGGGCGCAAAATATGCACCTATTAGCCAAAACAGAATTGTGCAGCTCTCCTTCGTGCAACCAAATCAGCATTGAACCATCAATGCGGGGCTGAGAAGTTTGTCTTCATCTCTGTGCATAACCGGCTTAACAGTAGAAGGCGCTCCATCCAGCTCTCTACAGAACAGCTGCAGACACAACTGTTCTGTTCTAGTATAACAGTGTATAAAGAAATGTCTGTAATATATATACTTTTTTAATAGCCCTGTGCCCCCTGTGTCCAACCACCCCTGCTGTGCTTTGCTCCTCTCCTGGCTCATCTCCCAGTGCTTTGAAGGACAGAAGCCATTTAGACGGCTCCCCGCGGGACCCCATGCACTGTCAGGGACTCGGTACATTGGGTTGTGACTAGAGATGAGCGAGCATACTTGATAAGGCAAACTACTCGAGCGAGTAGTGCCTTATTGGAGTACCTGCCCGCTCGTCTCTAAAGATTCGGCTGCCAGCGGGGGACGGAAAGCGGCGGGGGAGAGCATGGAGGAACGGAGGGGAGATCTCTCTCTCCCTCTCTACCCCCCGCTCTCCCCTGCTCACCGCCGCAACTCACCTGTCACCCGCGCCGGCAGCCGAATCTTTAGAGACGGGCGGGCATGTACTCGAATAAGGCACTACTTGCTCTAGTAGTTTGCCTTATCAAGTATGCTCGCTCATCTCTAGTTGTGACATATAGTAGTGTACACCTGATGTATTGAGCCCCTGTCAGCGCATCAAGTCTGACAGGAAGCTGGCACGCTGTGAGGGGAAATGCCATCTGCAGAATAGAACAGCTTCTCTCTCTTTCAGCACCGGGGGGGTGGCAACATATTAGTGGTACGGGAGAATTGTAAAACACCAGAGTGGTAGGACACAGGGCTATTAAAAATAAAGTACATACAATACAGACCCTTCTTCATATATTGTTATACTGGATCAGAACAGTTGTGTCTGCAGCTGTTCTATAGAGAAAGTTACACAGACACATCTGGATGGAGCGAGCTCTATGTTATGCACTGAGGTGAAAATGTATTTCTTAGCCTCGCGTTCACCTACTGCATAGCCAAAAATTGGGTTTCTAAGAAGAATCTACAGAATAGGCTAATAAAACATATAGCAAAAATGCTTAGAATCACCTATTCTGTACATTTTTATAAAGTGCAGGTAGTCTTTAAGTGACGACAAACATGGACAACAGGTATTAAGTGGTAACACAACACTAACTAATCCTGTATAGGTCATGCAAACAAGTGTCTTAAATGTCATATATTTCCCACAATGCACCAATATGGGCTCCTGCACACTCGCGTTTTTCTTGCGCATTTTTTTCAGGCGATATCACTGCGTTTTTTTCATGCGATTCTCAATGGGACTTTCTAAAGTTAAAAACGCATCGCACAAAAATTTCAAAGCACCAAAAATGTGATTTTTCTCCTTTAAAATTCAGCAAACCAATCTGCAGAACTCTGTGTACACAATGTGTGACTGTACAATGTCACAAATGAGAACATCGTGTAATCACTGTGCAAAACAAATATTGAATACTTGCTGACTACACATCAGTCACTAAGTGCATTTTGCATTTATTATTACGTTTATTATTTTAGAGCATGAATGAATTCTCAAGGCCTTGTATCTTAGAACTTAGAGGCAGAGATACACTGTGGATATTTCTAGAAATTAACTCAATAATGTTCAATCTGTGGCTCTAAAGTTATTATATAAGTGAATATTTGTTTGTACACTTGTTTCTATATTCTGCATAGGCTCCTACACGCCTTGATGGATCTCAACCAAACTTGGTGCACATATTCTTCAAGATCCAACTTGTTGCTTATATAGCCAATCACAGCACAGCTTTTATATTACTAGAGCAGTTTAAGAAATAATGATTGGTTACTATTTGCAACAAACACATTTTTACACCATTTTAATAAGGGAGGCCTATTGTATAATCTACAGTGAAATAAGATGCTTTGTGATACAGCATGGTGAATACGTTAGACGTGGTGAATCCAAAATGCCTACAAAAAAAACAGAATCCCTTTGGACGAGTCGAAGCAAAAAATAAATAAAAATTCTTGCAAGCGAGTGGGACAAGTCAACAATGTGACCAACGACTTGAGAATGGTCAGGAAAGAGCCAGGACATCAACGGCTGCAGAGACTTCAGAACAGCATGAGGCACAAATTCAAAAAGAGAGGGGAAGAGCCAGAACATCAAGGGCTGCAGAGACTCTAGAACAGCATGAGGCACAAATTCAAAAAGAGAGGGGAAGAGCCAGGACATCAAGGGGTACCAGGCAATGCCGGGTATATAAGCTAACTATTATTATAGTGGCTCTCCGGCTGCCGTAAATCTAAAACTATTCCAGCATATCCTGACATCTACAGGTCACTGATCCTTAATTCATGCACAGAATAGGTGATACATGTATGACTACAAGGGGTCTGACCACTAAGACCTCAAAGGATCGCAAGAATGGCATAACCCAAGTCATCCCTAGTGAATAGAGCTGCAGTGCATAAAAGTTACCACCACTTAATTCACTGTCTATGAAGATAGTTGATCAGGAATGCTATCTTTTCTCCTTAGGGAGAGCACCTAGAAGGTGAGTAAGTGAGGAGACTTATAAGGCCATTCATGCTCCTCTGGGTAATATGCAAATAGGGGATATGGAACAATACCTCTGCAGCGCCACCTATTGGAAGGAATGCTGCCTTCTAATAGGTGGCGCTGCAGAGGTATTGTTCAATCTCCCTTATTTGATAATAGTCGAACGCAGAACTAAGCTGTCTCCTTCAGTTCCATAGAAATTGTACAAAAAAAACATAAGCAATCATACATTTATTATCTATCCTGTATATAGGTAATGTGTTTGGTGAGAAGAAAAACTTGGCTGTTTTCTTACAACAGTGACACATCTGTCCACAGGTTGTGTGTAGTATTGGCACTCAGCACCATTCACTTCAATGGCAAATGGGGACTGATAAGGGAACTATTTCTGGAAGAAGAATAAGAGCAGCCATGTGTTTTATAATCCTGTACAATTCCTTTAAGTGCAGAGTGATACTCAAGTAACTAATTTTATGGGCAACTTGGATAGAACTAACAATCAAAAACACAATATAGAGAGTGACTCCTGATACCAATGAATGTCTCAGTCACACAATTGAGTCAGGATAAATCAGGCGCTATACAAATAAAGATTATTATTATTTATTATTATTATTATTAGTTGAGGAGAGTATGAAAGAAAACGGCAAAACCAAAAATTAAAAAAAAAACTATTCGGTGTCTTAGCCTGAAGAAGGTACAAAAAAGCACAGCCAATACTATAACTGATAACTGTACCTTAAACAAGCCAATTATGAATATAAATATCAACAAGAAGTTCACAAAACCCCTAAACTGGTGGATAACACTGCCTAAGAGCCATAAAAAACCCTGTATAATACTCTAAGAGTGTTATACCGGGCTTTTACAGCTCTTAGACAGTGTTATACACCAGTGGTCAGGGCTAGTGTTGGGTGGACGGAGCTAGTAGAACCCTGTTTTAGGTAGAACTTTGTATAAAAGCTCGGTTTGGGTTTGTGCTGAACCAAACGTTTAGCAAAGTTGACCTGAAACAGGATTCTACAGGTTCAGTTCACTTAACACTACATTTAACCGTTTCCAATCCAATTTGTATCCTGGTTTTCCTAGGGGGTTTACTCTTTTCCTGCCGTTATACAATGGCGCTATCTGCTGGCTAAAGCCAGTACTGCATGAGGTGACACGTTGGATAGGCTCCGACAGCAGAGAAACTGGCAATCTACAGTAAGAGAACCCCCGACGGACGTTATCCAAAATCGGAGCTGTACAGCCTTAAATCATAATGTCTTCAGATGTCAGACAGTGGATTGGAAAGGGTTAAGTGCTAAAACCCTACTATCCCTTTAAATTAATCCAGTTAAATGTCAGCACCAGTCCATAAAATGACTATAACCTGGCATAGGGTATTCCAATCTCTATATCATAAGATCTAAAACTTTTGTTTGGGTGTGAGAACTCAACTGCTGGGATTTTAGCTGTGGATTCCAGGAAAAACAGAATATATATTTTTTTCTCTCTGTCCTCCTTAACACCATTTTCCTGGCAGTCTGGAAAGTCTGTGTTCACTATGACATAGTTCCCACTTGGATGCACTTTTGCTGTAGCATGAGAATGACTGCACACGAACAGAAAAGGGGATCAGAATAAACAGTCCTTCTTGGCGGCTCGCCGATACTCACATTTACTCGCATGACAGAGGAATTTTATAAGATAGGCTGGTGTATTATAAATACGAGCTACCAGATAATTCCAATACATGTGGAAGAGATGATTATGTACTGCACTGATGTATACATAGAAAGGTCCAAATAGGACATTAAAAATGAAATGAACTAAAAATGTACAATGCTTTAGCCACATAATGCAATCATCAGATGATCAAGACAACCTTGGTCTGTCTATCTATCTATCTATCTATCTATCTATCTATCTATCTATCTATCTATCTATATATATATATCTCATATCTATCTATCTATCTATATATATATATCTCATATCTATCTATCTATCTATCTCATATCTATCTATCTATCTATCTATCTATCTATCTATCTATCTATCTATCTATCTATCTATCTATCTATATATCTCATATCTATCTATCTATCTTCTATCTATCTCATATCTATCTATCTCATATCTATGTATCTCATCTATCTCATATCTATCTATCCATCTATCTATTTGTCTATCTATCTCATATCTATCTATTTATTTATCTATCTATCTCACATCTATCTATCTATCTCATATCTATCTATCTATCTATCTATCTATCTATCTCATATCTATCTATCTATCTATCTATCTCATATCTATCTATCTATCTATCTATCTCATATCTATCTATCTTCTATCTATCTATCTATCGCATATCTATCTATCTATCTATCTCATATCTATCTATCTATCTATCTCATATCTATGTATCTCATCTATCTCATATCTATCTATCCATCTATCTCATATCTATCTATCTATCTCATATCTATCTATCTTCTATCTATCTATCTATCTATCTATCTATCTCATATCTATCTATCTATCTCATATCTATCTATCTATCTATCTATCTATCTATCTATCTATCTATCTCATATTTATCTATCTCATATCTATCTATCTTTCTCATATCTATGTATCTCATCTATCTCATATCTATCTATCTATCTCATATCTATGTATCTCATCTATCTCATATCTATCTATCTATCTATCTCTCTATCTATCTATCTCATATCTATCTATCTCATATCGATCTATCTATCTATCTCATATCTATCTATCTATCTATCTATCTATCTATCTATCTATCTATCTATCTATCTATCTATCTCATATCTATCTATCTTCTATCTATCTATCTCATATCTATCTATCTATCTATCTATCTATCTATTTCATTTCTATCGATCTATCTATCTATCTATCTCATGTCTATCTTTCTATCTTCTATCTATCTATCTATCTATCTCATATCTAGCTATCTCATATCTATCTCTCTATCTATCTCTCTATCTATCTCATATCTATCTATCTATCTATCTATCTATCTATCTATCTATCTATCTATCTAAAGAAGAACAACAATATCTCAGCGCCTCAAGTATAAAAAATAAAGAATAAATGTGGTAAATGGTGAGTGTCCACTCACCTGGTGCACAGTGGACTCCTTTATATAAAGGAGCCACCAGCACCCGAAGTCCACGATCACCTTCAGAAAAACCTGGTCCACGATCCTACACTTTTAGGAGAGACGTCCCGGGGTGAAAGCCCTCAAGGGGCTTTAGGTATCCAAATGGGTATGTAATAGAGAAAAGTACCCCCGCGCTCTGGGACCAGGACACTACGTTTTATATTAATATATCCACTTTATTGCTGCGACGCGTTTTGACGGTACACAGCCGTCTTTTTCAAGCATTACATAAATACACAAATACACATCTTTATAAATACATGTATTTATAAGAATTGGGTGCAGAATTAGCCAATCACACTTAAACTCATGTTAATTAGTAGTCAGCACTCCGCTGCAGTTATTTACAGTGATCCTGATTTCCCCATATAAAGTTCAGTTCTTCCAGTCTGATTTTCCTGACATTTTCTTAGCTGCATTTTTCAGCAAAAGCCGTAAAGAGCTCATAACACATCCAAAGGATCTGATTGTTGGAAGGTTTTTCAGTGTAATTATGCAGATAACGGGTCACATTGAAGGTGGAAATAAATCTGAAAAAATATCATCTTGGTCAGATTTTTTAACATGACAAAAACATGGTATTTTAACAGGGGTGCGTGGACTTTTAGGATCCCACTGTCAGCAAAGACCGGAAGTCAGGTGAGTGTTGCAGCCAATCAGACGCCACAGTTCCAAACTTCTGGCATCATGTGAGTGACACTGCAGTGTCTGATTGGCTGCAACAGTCACCTACCTTCTGGTCTGGGCTAACAGTGGGAGCTTCACCGGAGTCAGTCTGCTGTTTTCTGGGAAAGAAAGAAGAGGTAAGTAATGCTTTTTTAAATTATTTTATCGAATGATAGGCCCTTAAGTTAAGAAGAACGGTCTTGCCACCTGCTGTCCTAAAAATGATTCCACCCTTGGACTATAAAAAGGCTCTCGGAGGCTCCTTGTGTGTATTGGACCTCTTTTTCGCCTTGTGTAGAGTTTGTTGACCACTAGACGCCTCTACAATGCAGTTGAAGAGATTTCACACAATTAACATAGAATAGAAATGGGCGCATTATTGGAATACAAGAAGCTAGATAGTCATATCAATGAATTTGCCTGCTACCTGGGCTATTCTGACCAGACTACTAGGAGTGGATAGGAACAGTGAATGCGTAAGGGCACGCATACATGGCGACCGAGCTCAGGATGATCTCAACAGACCACCAGTAGAGATAATTATTAAAGATGAGCGAACACCAAAATGTTCGGGTTCGCGTTATTCGAAACGAACTTCCCGCGATGTTCGGGTGTTCGTTTCGAATAACGAACCCCATTGAAGTCAATGGGCGACCGGAACATTTTTGTATTTCGCCGATGCTCGCTAAGGTTTTCATGTGTGAAAATCTTGGCAATTCAAGAAAATGATGGGAACGACACAGCAAGTTCTCCTCTGCCACAGCTGTAACAGCTGTGGCAGAGAAGAACGATGTTAGCCCATTGAATTCAATGGAGCCGTCAATACAGCCGACTCCACTGAATGCAATGGGCTGCCGGCGATCGCGGGATGAATTGTCGGAAAGGGGTTAAATATATAAGCCCTTTCCTGCAATTCATCCAGAAATGTGTAAAAATAAAAAATATATATATACTCACCTGGTGCCGACAGACGGAGTTCAGCGCGGCAGGCTGCAGTTCTCCTGAACTGCTCTGAACAGCTGTGAGTACTATTCAGCAGGCGGGGATTTAAAATCCCCGCCTGCTGAATAAGATGCCTCTGAATGGTCACAGCCTGACCAATCAGAGGCCAGCCCTCACTCACACCCATTCATGAATTCATGAATGGGTGAGTGAGGGCTGCCTCTGATTGGCTCAGGGGCAGCTCTCCTGCCCCTGAGCCAATCAGAGGCAGCCCTCACTCACCCATTCATGAATTCATGAATGGGTGTGAGTGAGGGCTGGCCTCTGATTGGTCAGGCTGTGACCATTCAGAGGCATCTTATTCAGCAGGCGGGGATTTTAAATCCCCGGCTGCTGAATAGTACTCACAGCTGTTCAGAGCAGTTCAGGAGAACTGCAGCCTGCCGCGCTGAACTCCGTCTGTCGGCACCAGGTGAGTATATATATATTTTTTATTTTTACACATTTCTGGATGAATTGCAGGAAAGGGCTTATATATTTAACCCCTTTCCGACAATTCATCCCGCGATCGCCGGCAGCCCATTGCATTCAGTGGAGTCGGCTGTATTGCCGGTTCCATTGAATTCAATGGGCAAACATCGTTCTTCTCTGTCACAGCTGTTACAGCTGTGGCAGAGAAGAAGGATTTGTCTTCTATATGTTCTCAATGGGGTTGGCGCTGCTGCCGCCGGCCCCATTGAGCGCATATAGAAATGATTTCTCAGGGAAGAAAGTTAAAGTAACCCGAACATCCGAACATCGTGTGGTGTTCGTTACGAATAACGAACATCCCGAACACCCTAATATTCGCCCGAGCATCAAGCTCGGACGAGTACGTTCGCTCATCTCTAATAATTATCCAACAAGCATGAGCAGCTCCAAATGTTTTGTTGTCCACCATCCAGACAGGTGGCACCATCATTACAGGCCCCTGTGTCTGTCGGAACCATTTTAGGTACTAGACTGAAGGACATTTGATCTCACAGCACCCATTACGTGTGCTGCCTTTGGCATCTACCCACCAACTCCTCCGTTTGCAATGGTGTTGTGAATGCTCTCTCTCGGGGCTCACTCTTTTCTCATCACAAATACAGGCATGCTAGGGAGCCTCTCTTCCTCTTCCATTCTTTACCCCATGAGTGTTGAAGGTACCCTCATGTGGCTGGCTCTCTTGATCAGGAACCCAGAAGAAGTAGAACACAGACCTCTGAGGAATGGACCCACTCACTTTCCCACTCTAAGACACTCGCATTTATAATCTTACTCATACCATGTGAGAGGACATAAATTGATACATTTACAGACAATCTCCAGGCTTTTGCACACTATTAACCCATCACAAGCTGTAGCTGTGCAATACACATAACAGAATGACTAGACAGATTTGCACAGCGCACCAACATAAGACATGAAATATATGACATTATGGAGGGGGCCAGGAAAGTATGTACTGGGCCACTACACAACCGAGTTGTCTTCAGTGATGAATCCAGGTTAGGTTTGGGCACTGACAATGCTGTGCTTGTGTCTGGAGACCTACGGGTGAGTGCCTCAATCCGACCTTTGTTGTGGGGGACATACTGGCCCCCACTGCTGGAGTGATGGTTTGGGAGCTCATGACATACAACCATTGGTCACCTCTAGTAGTGGTAGGAGGGACAATGACAGTTCAGCGATATGTTCAGGACATCCTGCAGCCACATGTGTTCCTCTCATGGCGACTTGCAAGAGATATTTTTCAGCAGGATAATACTTGCTGCACACAGCAAGGGTATCACAGGAATGTCCCCACAACATTGTCACACTTTGATGGCCTGCACGGTCACCAGATTTATCACCAATAGAACATGTATGGGGCCAACTGGGACGCCAACTTCAACAGCCTATGCGTGTGCATGATCTAGAGGCTGAATTACAGCAAATGTGGAGTGATATGCCGCAGGATACTATGCAGAACCTGTAGACCTCCATGCCCACCGTATCACATCTTGTACCCAAGCTAGAGGCGGCCCAACAAGGTACTAGAGCCTCCATGCCCACCATATCACATCTTGTACCCAAGCTAGAGGCGGCCCAACAGGGTACTAGAGCCTCCATGCCTGCCCGTATCACATTTTATTGGGCCTGAATGTTCCTTTGAATACTCATTCACTAGATACTTAGACCATGTTAAGAAACCAATGATCAGCTGATGAACAAACGAACACTCATTTGTCAGCTGATCGTTCAGTTTCACCAAACACAGGCAGTACGTCTCCCCATGTGAACAGGGAGATAACATCTGACCTATGGGGATGAATAATCATAGTAGCAATCGTTCGTCCCCCTTAAGCAGGCCTGTGTAATAGAGAATGAAACAAGCAGCACTGAGCCACCATGCTGCACCTAATAAATATATTTTATAGTGTAGGTTGGCCACAAATTGAACTTTACTATCAATATTCTATATACAACTGACAGGAAAGGTTTCTTTTCGAAGAATCTTGAATAGGAGTTGAATTTGCAGAGTCATTTCCATGAAAGAAGTTTCCTCTTGAAAAATATGAAGTGTGAGAATTGACGGACTGACAATTTGTAGAATCTGAACTAAATCCCAAACCACGAAAAAGGCATCAAGTGTTTATCCCATGACTGATAATTTCTCAGTCTAGACAAAAGCATTTAGCTTATTAGTGTGTTGCTATCTAAACAGCTCACACAGGAAAGGATATCTCATGACCGAGCTCCAAAATGGAACCCGCATTGCTGGAGTGGAAAATCTAAGTGCCAAAATTAAGGAAAAGTGGTTAAATTAAGCCAGCGGCTATAATTAAAAAGAAAGAAAAACAAAACCACTGCCCACAAAAGTAGAAATGTGGTCCTGTGATCTGCAGTTAACAACCTAAGAAACCAGGGGAAAAGCAGAGAGATACATCATAAAGAAGAAGGGAAAAGTTCTGTTATATACCAGACTATGAAATATGGGAATGAGGCGTATACTCGTGATTAGAGATAAGCAAAGTTTGGAAAAGTTCAGTTCTGCCGATTCACCAAATTTTAGAAAAAAGGTAATCTCAGTCTGAATTAGTTAGAACAGAACTAGAACTTTACCAATACCCATAAAATAATGATCCAGCTGAACGGCAGAGGTGGTGGTTCTCTTATGGCTTGATGGTTAGCAATGTTGCCTTGCAGCACTGGGATCCTAGGCTCAAATCTGACATCTGCAAATAATTTGTATGTTCCCTTTGTGCATATGTGGGTTTCCTCTTCATAATAATCACCTTTTATTTATATAGTGTATGCATTTATTGAGGAGAAAGAGGAAGCAGAAGCATGGTGGCTCAGCGGTTAGCACTGCTGCCTTGCAGTATCTAGGTTCAAATTTGACCGAAGGTAAAATCTTCAGGCAGTTTGTATATTCTCCCTCAGCATACCGAAAAATTACCAATAGGGGAATACAGATCATGAGCCCCAATAGGGACATCAAGTAAAGTGCTGCATTTTATAAATAAAGGTGACTATTATGAAACACAGGTAGAACATACAAACTCCATGCAGATGTTGTAAGATTTGAACCCAAGGGTACCTGTCCACCAGCATGAATCACGCCCTCTGAAGCTTTCCATAGCACTGCCCACAAGCAGAGAATCATCGCGATTCTCCACTCACGGCGGGCAATTCGCATGCTGTGAATTGCCCCGATTCTCCGCGCTCAGCCTATCTATCAGATAGGGCTGACCGGCAGAGATTCGGCAGCAGCTCCTGCTCCCGGGCGTTGGCTCCTGCAGCGGAGGTTCGCCACCGGATACCGCAACACCCGTGGACAGGGGGCCTAAGGCCCAATGTCCATGGGCAAATTTGATGTGCAGGAGACCCGCAAATCATGCCACCCATAGAGAAGTATGGGCGTCCGCAAATGAGTTAAACCATTCGGATTTGTTTTGTGTACCTTCTGATCCGGAAAACAAATCGCAGCTGATTAATTTTAATGCGGTTCCCGCATGGACAGCTTCCATTGAAGTCAATGGAAGCCGTCCAATGCGCGGCACACCCGCAGCTCACACTGCGGACGTTCCTCGGATCCCACAGGAAAGCAGGAGATTTTTTGTTTTTAAACTGTATGGTGTATGTCCGACGGCAAGCCGTGAGGACCATGCGCAGTACAGCAAACCCATAAGTGGGGAGATTCACGAGGACGCCGCTGCTTGGGAAATATGGGTAAGCATGGGTCACTGGCCGCGAGCAGGGCTGGATTCCGTGCAGAATTCCCCACACGGAATCCAACCCGCCCGTGGACATGAGGCCTAAAACCCCCCAGCACTGCAAGGCAACAGCCATAGGAGAACCACCACCACCGAGATGGGCTGCCTGAGGTTCTGATTTGCCACAAACCAAACTTTTAGCAAAGTTTGGTTCAGTTCACTCAACACTACTCATGATTACAGTCTATGGATGTAGCAAAGTTTATCTTGACTCAACGTATTACGGTGACTTTTTGTGCCACCGTTTATTTGGTCTTTCAATTGCTTTACAATGGGTTTTGATGTGCCGAGATAGGATAACAACAGCTTTTGATTGGCTAAAAATAAGACAATGCGTCGCATGCAGAAAGTTATCGCAGTAAATCTGAAACTCCTGACCTTTTTTCCTCAGATGGTCATGTGATCTTAATTCTGACCAGCTCAGATCTGCTTAGACTTATTTTGTAGTCAGTTTCACAGTCTGTGTGATGCTGTTGCATGGATATACATGGAAACAGCCATAGAAATGGGATATAAACATCCTATCACAGTTACTGATAACGATCACACAGGTCCGGTCACACAGTTATATTAGAAGAGATCACAGCTCATCCTCCTGACTGTATACTTGCGGTTTGTAGCTTATTTAGGGGACTATAGAGGTAATCATAATTAAACTTTTCCACAGCAGGCAAAAATGGTACAACCTCAGCTAATGCTGGGCTTGTGTATCATAGGATTGATTAAAGTGAAAGCAAAAAATCTCACTCTCCAGATGGTGACTGATAAGCATCAGACAGGGGGCTGCACTGCAGGGAAATGGCTGCAATACATGGAGGAGACCTCCAGAGTGTGGCTGGTGATCAGGCAAGGGGGGCAGGGATTGCACAGGATGGGGCATAACTTTGTGATCAGTGGGGGCTCCCCAATGAGACCCCAATCAATCCTGAGAATAGGGGTCCTGTGTCCCCACTATTCTTGTCGATGCGGTGACGCTTCTACCACCAGGTTTTCTGGTTCGGTTTAGGCTCTGTTCATGTCTGGTGATCTAGTAGTGAGTGGACAAAAATATGGATGCACTGTATGAAATGCATGCCTTAAAATTGGACTCTACATGTCTTATTGAGATATGATTTATATTCCCATGTAATGTAAGCGGAGGTAATATGGTACATCTGACGAAGCAACAAGCTTCCATAGGTCTGGGGTTTCAGCCACTCAGCAGCTGTTACCACCCAGAGCAGGGCAAGAGATGAAGTAAACACAAATTTGGCCATAAAGCTCCCAGCCAAGCCGAGGTCAAAAGGGCAGCTCAGTGCTAATGGTTAAAATCCTGGGCATTACCTTGTTTCCATATTTTTGTCCACCTCCTGTATATATACTCACACACCACACACATTTCTTTAGATACATTTTACTTTAGTATGGCGAAGAGACCTATGAGATTTGCAGGCAGCAGAATGCCTAATGCAGCTGCTAGTGACAGGAGGGCAGGGGAACAGAAAGCGTTAAGTGGGAGCAAGCTTAGTGGGAACGGGTGGAGCTAGAAGAAGAAGTGGGTGGAGAGTTGGACAAGGAAGAAGAGAAGAGGACGGCAATTGAAGGAGCATCGCGTGGAAGACAGAGGAAGAAGGAATTGCAAGACATCCACCCACCCACTCTAAGGGGTTACTGACAAGGATTGTTACATGGACATATGGAGGGTTGGGTTTTTTGGAAGTCATCACAGCTGTGTTAGAGGAGAAGAACCTTCCATGCTAACTACGGTATAGGGCGAGGAGGGTCTCCAAAGACGAGAAGATCAGGGCTTATGAATGCCCGTGGTGTTTTACGGATTCAAGAAATTGGCATTTATCTTAGTGCGAGTCTTTGTTAGAATTGGGGAGCGAGACAGTTAGGTGATGTCCCTCCAGTCTCGAAAGTTTGTATATATAATTTTTCTAGCTATTCACTAAAGGTGTCACCTCCATAATACTTTTTTGTCATTTGCATACAGGAGTTTTTAACATCATATGTTCCTTTATCGCAATGACGTAGCCAGTATAGATACATTCTTGGTTAAACTCATGGTCAAGGCCCTTCTGAGGACATCCGTTTTGTATGTGAACTTCTAGCCTTCACGGTCAGTTTCCTGGTCATGCTCTTGGCCATTCAATGAATTTAGGCATTCTTATTCTTAGTCATCTACTTTGGGAATTGTGTAATCTGCAAGGAAATATGCGGTGTATTATGTGTTAGCAAACAACACTTCCTGCACCAGACATCTTTGCTGACCTTCAGCACATTCTTGTAAACTGTTTTAGCCAATTTCAAGCCAAGATATTTCTGACAAGAACAAAAACACATATAAATCATTTTTATAGAAACTATAACACCCCAAGATCAAATGCAACCTCTGAAAACCAGACACAACAATAACAGACTATCAGTCCACTAGAAAGATTTTAATAGCTCCCATAAAAATCTGCTGGGAAACAGGAACACAGAGCGGCTATAAGACTTCTCCCTAATAGTATGTACAGTATAAATGAGAAATATACTATAATTACCTATACCATAAATACGCAGTAAAATAGGAATACATGAACGGAAATGTGGACGCTGCATGACAATAATGTGATGAAGCAGGTCCTATTGACCCCTCATTAGGCTTAACAGGATGGTGGCGCCACTTCACTTGCTCCATGGGGTTACCAAACGCAATCAACTAATATTATCAAAACAACAACAGTGTCTTCGTTAAGAGGGTTCATTGGCTCTACTGAAGATGTTTTAACTTGAAAACCAGCTGTAAAAAGCAACTTTAAGTGACAGACATGTCAACTGAGCTTAGAGGCGTAACTTGAAGCTCCTGGGCCCCAATGCAAAACCTGTAACGGGGCCCCCAACTATAATGCTTTACTCATAGTACTGGGCTCCCTATATGGAGAAGAGAGGCCTTATTGGCCCCCGAAGGCTCCTGGGCCCGGGTGCAACCGCATCCCCTGCATCCTCTATAGTTACGCCCCTGACTGAGCTGGTTTTACGGGGAGTCTCACTCTCTTTAGCCTCCTTTACACAGTGACATACAGTTTTTACCAGGTTGCCGGTAATCAGTAAAAAAAAATGAAATAAAAATTAGCAATTTACTCTAATAATCCTATAGGCAGAGAACTATATACTTACTGTTACATTTGCGCAGGGCTGAACATCAGGGACGTCATTTACACGTCAAACCAAGATGCAATTAAAGTCTATAATGGACCAGCCTACCATGTTTCCCTGAAAATAAGACCTTGTCTTATATTAATTTTTTGCACCAAAAGAGGCACTGGGTCTTATTTTCAGGGGAGGTCTTATTATATTTACATAGCAGGCTCGGTCCCTCCTGCTGCTCTCCACAGTTCTGACACACTTCCCGCAGTCTTTGGCAGCTCATATGACATCACTTCCTGGTTACCAAATTCATAAATCCCACCTCCAGGAAGCGATGGCTGAGCAGCGGTAGAAGAACCAATCAATACAGCGCTGGATGAACTAATGCGATGGCTGTGATTGGTTTATCCAGCGCTGGATTGATTAGCTGAGCCATGGTGGAAATACCAATCAACAGCCATCACATTGTAGAGGCAGGATTTATAAATTGCCTGAGCCACGGCCAATCACAGACATCGCATTGCTTCATCCAGCACTGCAATGATTGATTGATCAGCAGTCGAAGAATCAATCACAGCCATCGCTTTTTAGAGGTGAGATTTATGAATCCTATAACCAGGAAGTAATGTTGTACGAGCCGCTAAGGACTGTAGAAACCATGACGAACCTCTAGAGAGCAGCAAGAGGGACCTGGACCGAGCCTGCTAGGTAATGTATTCTTTTTTTAATGTAGTGTAACTAGGGCTTATTTTGGGGGTAGGGCTTATATTTCAAGCCTCCCCAAAAATATGGCTAGGGCTTATTTTTGGGGAAAATTGGAATATATGTGTTATCACCAAAATGGGGGAAACGACAACACACAGGAAAGGAAATACTATCCCTAATCAATATTTGCTTTGTGGACCCTGCCTAAAAGCAGGGTAATTGCCCATGTCTTGTACCTAGGGGACTAAGCCTGTCCCTAGATGGAAGATAGAGAAAGATATATAGCAGATGGTAAATGCAAACAGGAATAGAAAAAGGCACATAGCTGACAAGAGTCCCCTACCACACCAAACGCCACAGACAAGGCAGGACACAGGCGTCCGTCAACCATACAGACAGAGAGAAGACAGAACAGGACATGATTCAGGCGTCTGGCGACCCATCGAACAGAGGGGACTCAAAACAAGACATGTTTCAGGCACTTGACAACCCATCTGGCATAGAGAATTCAGGACAGGACATGGTTCAGGCGTCCAACAACTCATTGGACAGAGGGGATTCAGGCGTCTGCCCACCAATAGACAGAGGGGAACAAACAAGACATGACTCAGGTACATACAAGACAGGACTTAAACCAAATATAGATAACACAGGATCCTGACAAACAGACAAAGATCACACAGCATGCATGCACACAGAAGAATAACCAATGCTGACATAAGGGCGTGATCTGAATAAATATACCTCTATTACCACTGATTCATTGGCTACGGGAAACAACTCCCTGTTGGCTGATCCGGTCGGTCTCGCACCACAGGAGATATTGCAGCAGGGAAGAAAAGAGGAGAGCATAAACCACTAAGGAATTCCCAGCAAACAACACCCAAGGGGACTTCTGTAGTGACAAGAAACACTGAGGGATTCCTAACAGATGACTCCAAAAGGGAGCATTTGCAATGAGAGAAAGGCACCTATCCACATGAGGTGCCAAATGACACGGTACATGTGCCAAAGGCGCAATCAGGTTTAACATAATTACACAATCCTGACTCTACTTCCAAACATCCAAACACTCCAAAACATCACCAACTGTCTGTCCGCTGTCTCTAACACTATGTCCTCTCTCAACCTAAAATTAAACCTCTCTAAAACTGACCTACTGGTATTTCCACCCTCCACTAACCGACCTCATCCTAACATCTCCATCTCAGTGTGTGGCGCCACCATAACTCCTAGACAATACGCCCGCTGCCTTGGGGTCATATTTGACTCCGATCTCTCCTTTACCCCCTACATCCAATCTCTGGCCCGAACATGTCAGCTGCACCTCAAGAACATCGCAAGAATCTGCTCTTTTCAAACCGTAGACACACTAAAGACGATTATTGTTGCCCTCATCCACTCTTGGCTCGATTATTGCAACTCATTGCGGACCAGTCTCCCCTGCACCAGACTCTACCCTCTCCAATCCAGCCAGGCTCCTCTTCCTGTCCAGCCGCTACTTGGACGTCTCTGCCCTGTGCCAGTCACTGCACTGGCTGCCCGTTAAATGCAGAATGAAATTTAAGCTCACTACCTTCATCCACAAAACTCTCCACAACGCAGCGCCCCCCTATATCGCCTCCCTCATCTCAATCCATCACCCAGCCCGGGCTCTCCGCTCTGCTAACGAAACTAGACTGCGCGCCCCTCTAATTCGAACTTCTCATTTCAGCTTCCAAGACTTCTCCAGAGCAGCACCGGTCCTCTGGAACGCACTACCAAAGGCTACCCAAGCAATCCAGGACTCGCAGAACTTCAGGTGTGCTCTAAAAACGCACCTCTTCAAGGAGGCATACCGCATTCCCTAAACAAACCCCTCTGTACTCCGCCTGATAACATGCTCCCTGACCTACTGACTGCAATCCCTGCTAGCCATCATAAACCGCTCCTGCAGTCATACCAATTCAGCCATCACACGGCCAAATGTCTGACCATTGTCTATGTGTATAGCCTCCCTCACTCTCCACCTCGCCATACCGTGCACATCTCCAGCCCCTTTACCTTCTGTATCACCCCATTATCTGTAGTATGTAAGCTCGTTGGAGCAGGACCCTCACCCCTATTGTTTCCATCAACTGATTACTATGTAACCGTGGTTCTGTAATGGTTGTACTTTTGCCTTTCTGTATCCCCCCTGTCTATGTAAGCAATGCGGAATATGTTGGCGCTATACAAATAAAGTTTATTATTATTATTATCTACTTCCTGTTTGCAGCCAACAAGCCGCAACACTTACAGTGCCTTTCAAACATATTCACCATAGTGTTTCCTGTTTTGTTGCATTGCAATTAAAACGGATTTTTGGGGGAGTTTGTACTACTTGATTTACACAACTTGTTGAAGTATTTTTTTACCATGACCCAAACAATAGTTATGACAAAAAGAGGACTTTAATATGTGTAAGTATTGAAAGCCAATACCTTGTGGAGCCACCTTTGTTAAATTTGCAGATGCAAGTCTGTTTGGGTATGCCTCGGTCAGTCTAGCACATCTTGAGGGCTTCTCTGGACAACCATGGTTTTGTCCCGTTTTGTGTCCGTAATAATCACTGCCGCAAAACAGGATGAAATGAAACCATTAAATTCAATAGTTTCATTTTGACTTGTTGGATTCTTGCGCATAGTTTTTTTTGTCCTAACTTTCTCGCATGTAGTCTTTCTACTTGTGAAAAAACATAAGGCAGAACCTATGTTTTTTGCTTTTTTTTCCAAAGTTTGAATAGTCAAAGAAAAACACTGGTTCATGCGCTAATACACTGTAGCGGTAAGCGTATTTGCACATGCGTCAGTCTGAAGCCGCCCTGAAACTGGGATTTTTGTGTGTTCTTCCAGGAAAAACTGCTCTAACTTCTTCCAGTTGTGTTGGTGTACTGCAGTCTTCAAGTTCTGCTATAGATTCTCAGTTGGCTTGAGGTCTAGGCTTTGGTAAGACTGTTCCAAAAAATTCTGTTTCCCCATAGACTCCCCCCATTGTAGCTTTAGCACTATCTGGGTGGTGAACCTTACCCAAGTCTCAAATCTTAAGGTTTTAATTAAAGGGAACCTGTCACCTCCCTACCATAAACTAAGTTATAGTGCTGTTAGGGGAGGTGACAGGGAACTGGCGATATATTTTTTATACTCACCCGATCCCACGATCCAGCGCTGTCAGCCTGTGAACATGGCATGGCGCTGGAAAAATCGGACTCTTTTCAGTCCTCTGCACGCACTTTCCTTTACTCTCTTTTACTTCTCTTCTCCCTAAAATGGCATTCCTGCTCAAAACACCCCCTAATATCACCTCATCCCCCCCTAATTACCATATCCCTATCTCCACCAATCCCTCTCTTCCTCCTTTTCTATCCCCAACTCCCCCTTTTTCCACCTAACTCTGCCTTAACCCTTTACTCTCCTCCTGATCCCTAGTTACTCTGTCATGTAGGGCCTCCCCTTAGGGCCCCTGATCCAGCCCTGTACTTGAGCATCATTTTGACCCCAAGTAGTTGTGTAAAAAACCTACTGCAGGGATTCCCTTCATCCCTGCTTGGACTCCCTTCATCTCTGCAAGGACTCCCTCCATCTCCACGGGAATTCCCCCGAAAATCACTGCAGCGCTTGCCGGCAGCCCATTGCTTTCAATAGAGCCGGCTGTATTGCCAGCTCTGTTAAATTCAATGGGAGCACATCGCTCTCCTCTGCACAGCTGCGACAGCTGTGGCAGAGGATCGCGATCTTCAGTATTTGTTCTCAGTGGGGTCGGCGCATTTTTCTCACAATGCGACAGTGCTACAAATACTTTCCAATGGTTTCCTTCACATTACCAATGTTTTTAGGCTGCTACATTGCGAGAGAAAAAAATCGCTGGGTCCTGAATATTGGCACGATTTACGCTTTTTTGTAGCCCATGTTTCCCTATGGAGCCTTCCTTTGTGTTGCATCGCCTCACACAAAATCACTGTTTCGTGCAGTGCGATGCAACTTTTACAGTAGGAAGTATTACTGTTTGTCCCTAAAATAATTCCTGGCTGCAATAAAAAAAAAAAACAATGCATCACCTAACAGGCGCTGTCCGCTCCGCCAAACTCCTCTTCCGGCAGTTATGCAGTAGTTGTTTATAGTCAAAAATCCTGCCTCCAGGAAAGCTGGCTGTGATTGGTTCATTGAGCCGGGGCTCAGCCAATCACTGCAGTGCTCCATAAACCAATCACAGCCCTTCAATGCGATGGCTAGTTATTGGTTCATTGAGCACTGGCTCTGATTGGCTGAGCCACGGCGCTCGAGAACTAATCAGAGCCAGCGCTTCCTAGAGGCGGGGTTTTTGAACCTCCAATCCAGGAAGTACTGATAGAAGACGTCGAAGAAGTGACGGGGACCTGCGAGGAGAAGTGTGGCAGAGCGGATAGCGGCTGTTAGGTGATGTATTGTGTTTTTTAATGCAAATTGGACTTATTTGAAAATCCCAGCAAAAGAGCGCTACAAAGTCATGCGACTTTGTAGCGACACAAAATTGCGATATCACCGCAAGACAAACGCAGCGATATCTGGCAAAACACAATTACGATATTGCTGCAATTTTCTCGCCTGTGTGAAAGAGGCCTTAAGCATGCACATTTACGCATACGCTTGTGTGAAGGAGCCCTAAAACGTGCAATTTTACATGAACTTTGCTCCAGGTATGCCATGGTCCATAGGCTTCACCCTCTACATAGCCTTAAAGGGAAACTATCATAACCTTTGAGCCCCATGAACTATGAAAGGGTTGTCAGGGAAGTTTTGTTTCATACTCACCCTGCTCCAGCGCTTCATCCCCATGCAGTTGCCACACGCACACAGCGCGACTCTATTTAGCCACGTGTGTGTGCGCATTTTTTCACGGAGATGGGAGACCGTGCGCACAGAGCCAGCTGAGTCACTCTGTGTGTGCGAGGGGACACAGCGCTGGAATGGGGCGAGTGTGAAACACGCCTTCCAGCACACCCGTTCCATCCCTTTTGAGCCCCATAATGTAGTTCCCAGGCTCCCTTTAAGGAATTTTCTGGGATGAGACAGTCTATTTAGCAGTTCTTTCTATATCATGTACTGTATATCCTAGTAGGCGGGCAGCGCCCATGTGTAGGTATGTTGCCCCCTTCACATCTCCTAAGAGAGTAGTGACTTTGTAAGAACATCTAAATATTGATTGAACATGTAAAGTCGACTTTATTACTGCTTGTGTATGAACAGAATTACCTAGAAAATCCGTTACATCAGCAGCCTCAACCACACTTTGGGACAATTTGCAAGTTTGCATATTCATCCGAAAGAAAAATGTGCAATTCTACATTTTTGTGAACAGCTGAACACACAGCTGTCAGACGAGCTTTTATAGGGTTATTTAACCGAAAAATGTCATATCTTCCCTATATGGAGCATCGAGGTAAAGGCATTGTTCCTCTTGTCCCAGATTTTCCATTGAAATGAGGGCAATAAAATGTTTTCCCTCTTTTACAAGCAGTGAAGGAAACAGCAAAGATACTTTTTGAGAGCCTTTAATTCAGTTTTTTTTGGAGAATATTTGCCAATTACATGAATTGTCATCATATCTGTATGTATATAATGAACAGTTGTGTTTTAAAATGCTATAGAAAATTATAACGGTGCACATAAGATGTACTATCATACTACAAATGTGATAGCCTTTTAGAGGGAGTGTGTCATCAGAAAATGGCCTATTGTATAAACCACGTGTTTATGCTAAACATATTTTTAGATAAATCTTGTTGATTTCTTCTTTATTTCTGATGTCATGCACACACTCAATATATATGCATATATGAATATATATATATATATATATATATATTATATATATATAGTGGCAAGTTGGGGTCTGCTTGCCACAGGATCACCCCACTTTGGGATACCGGAATGGCCACCTCACCCAAATTATGCTCCTGAAACAGCAGATTTTCTTCAAAAGCAAAATAGGGTTCGCAACCCACAAGGTTCTGTCACTAACTCCTCCAGGGGCATCTGGAGAGCATCTCTTCCTCCTTCAGACTGGGTGACAGACCCAACTGGTCCACACTGGACCTTTGCCACTGCCAAGCTGTAACTTCCCCCCTTGCTTCTGGCAGGAACTGGCTTTTATGCAACCAATTCCTGCTGCACCCATCAGGTGTTAACCCTATCTTTTACTTTCCAGGTATCAGACTGCCTGACTAGCACACTCTGCAGGTCATTCTGATACTGCACCACTAATATATATATATTAAGAAAGTCCTCCAGGGGGTGGGGGCGGCAAAGACACACTGGACCAGGAAAGTCAATAAAACTTGCTTCAGTTTTATTTTAACATAAAGTCCAAACAAAGCAAAAACAGAGTAGTCCTTTCAAAAACAGCAGGTGCATCACACAGGGTGCTCAGGTCCATGTAGTGAGGTGTTGCTCCCTCCTCAGCTTATCAGACACTGACTCCTTGGGAGCTGCAGTCTCTTATGCCCCCACTAACGGGGACAGTGCCTTCAGCTGAGCCTCCTAAGAATCGGGGTGAAGTTGTGGACTGGACCGCCACCCTGTCCAGACTAAGAGCCTGGGAGGGAGATATACTCCATCCACAACTTCACCCTTTAACTGCCTACACTACACAAGAATGCAATGATATGAAAATCTCAACTAAACATATGTTTTGCATAATAGAACATACAACACATATCAGAAGGTGAAAGTGAGACATTTTTCCATTTAAAAAAAAAAAAAAAGTAACTAAAAAATTGATAGTAGCAACACATCTCAAAAAAGTTGGGTAGGGCCATGTCTACCATTGTGTAGCATTCTCTCTTTTTACAACTGTCTGTAAACATCTGGGAAGTGAGGAGACCAATTGCTGGAGTTTCGGGAGAGGAATGTTGTCCCATTGTTGTCTGATGTAGGATTCTAGCTGCACAACAATCCTCGGTCGTCTTAGTTGGATATTTCATTTCATAATGTGCTAAATGTTTACTATTGGTGACCGGTCTGGACTGCACAAAGCTCTTCTTCTGAGAAGCGATGTTGTTGTGATCGATGCAGTATGGGGTTTAGCATTGTCGAAATATGCAAGGCCTTCACTAAAGTGACATCGTCTGGTTGGGAGCATATGTTGTTCTAAAACCTCTACATACTGCTCAGCATTAACAGTGCCTTTCAAAATGTGTAAGTTGCTCATGCCACAGGCACTAATGCAATGTCAGAGATGCATGCTTCTGAACTGAGCTTGGATGGTCCCTCTCCTCTTGAGTCCACAGGACACAGTGTCCATGATTTTCAAAAATAATTTCCCATTTTAATTCATCTGACCACAGAAAAGTCTTCCATTTTGCCTCAGTTCACTTTAATTGAGCTTTGGCCCAGAGAAGACGTTGGCGTTTCAGGATTGTGTTGATATATGGCTTCTTCATTGCATGATTCAGCTTTAGGGCTTATTCCGACGTGTGTATATCGGCCAAGTTTTCACACCTAGCCGATATACGCTGTCCCTCTCTGCAGGGGGAGGAGGCAGGATGGGCCAGGAGCAGTGCACGGAGTTCCCGCCCCCTCTCTGCCCCTCGCCACGAGTTGCAATAGGATGGGGCATACGCACATCGGAATAAGCCCTTAATTTGCATTTGTGAGTTGTCAACTGTGTTCACTCATGATGATTTCTGGAAGTATTCCTGAGCCCATACAGTGATTTCCATTACACAATCATGCCTGTTTTTAATGCAGTGACGCCTGAGGGCCTGTAGATCTCGAGCATCCAATATTGAGCACTGGCCTTGTCCCTCATGCACATGAATTTCTCCAGATTCCCTGAATCTTTTGGTTATATGTACTGTGGATGTTGGGGTATTCAAAGTATTCAGAATTGTAGGTTGAGAAATATTTTTTCTGAATTTATCCCACAATTTTTAGGCACAGTTTTTCACAGATTGGTGAACGTCTGAAATTTTGCTTCTGAGAGACTACAGAGGACGGCAGCTCAAGGAATATAGCCAACCCCATAGTTATGTACAATAGAAACAAAAATCTGTAAGCGGAAAATAAAAACAGATTGAAAAAAATGAAACTTTCACTATTTGCTTTTGATTAGTAAAAACTATATGTTATACATTTTTATAGTTGATCTCCAGAGAAATAAATTTGTGCATTCAATATTTACTTCCTGAATAGGTTGCAGGGCAGCTGTTAAAAGCCACCTCTTGGAAATTCAATAGGCAGCCATCTTGGAGGAGACCCAGTAGGTATAATTTTGGGGTGTGGGAAAGTCATCCTACAAATATAGGCTGTCTTCGCACTATGTTTGATGTGTACATTTAGTGAAAACACCTGAAGATACTCATGACACATGTTTAACTATAGAGCCCTGTAATTTTCATGGATTCCAAAAAAACGTTTTTGTCATTGATATAGCTTTTCTTTAACTATTGTGAGACAGTGACTGACAAAGTGCTGGAGGGAGGATACGTGCCACCGATCGGCCTGGGCTCGGTGGAGGAAGCCAGCATTTGTGTGTCAGTAACACTATGTTACTGACACGGTGTAGTTTTGTAAGTGGCTCCAAGCCGCATAGTCCGGGCCGGCTTTTCCTGGAGTGGTCAAAGCGAAGAGTGGGATGGCCACTCCCACGTACCAGGTGAGGCTGATAACAGGCCTCAAAAAAACCTGAGCCTGCAGGTCTTGAGGGACACATTGGAGAGCCAGAGAGACGGCTCAGTGGAGCTAGGAGCCTGGCTAGCCCAGGGCGTGGCTGAGAAGGCTAGAGGTTCACAGGGAGACACCCCTAACCTCCGCACGTAGGAGAGGTGTGTGCTGAGACCTCTGCAGGTCTGAGGACCGGACTGGCTGTGCACAGCAAGCGTTGTTGTTTCCAAGTAAGTAGTCAGGGCCGGTCTATGTTTAGTGAGCGCTCAGACGAGCAGGAGTTAATTTATGTTGGTCTGGAATTAAGGTTTGGTTTTGTTTATGCTGCAATAAACCCAGGCAAAGCCTGGATTAAAGAACTGTATTGCCCGGTGTTACTGTCTCTGGCCACGGATGCCCACGCTGCTACCTATCCTAACGCTAATCCCTCACACTATATAGGAAAGCTGTCATGGCCACTGGCCGCAGTGTGATGATTGGGTACATGGTGGCGTCACGCTATCAGACCTGGTCCGCAACGTCCTCACATCAGCACATGTTCTCTGTAGTTTCGTCATTCGGTGTCTACAGTGATACAACTCCTGCTGTGTATGGGCAGATTGGTTGGCTAGGAGGTGGGACAGCCCAGCCAAGCCAATCGGCATTAGTTTGTGTACATTTATTCCAGCCCTTTCTCACGGAGGGTGTCAGTTATTCACTTGGTCTGGTCTGACTTGATCTGATACACTGTTTGAAGGTCTCTGATCTAACTGTCTGGCTCCTGTCCGGAGTCTAACTGGTCTGCGTTTCCCTGCCTGATCTGACTCTCAAGTTAAGTCTAAGTTTGTTTGATCAATTACTATTTACCTGAGTGTGGTTTCATCTTATCTATGTGATTCTGTGGTTTCTACATTTATCCTTTGCCACTATTCCCAGTCACCAACTAAGGAAAGTCAGGTTGCTGACGTGGGGTTGCCCTCATCAGTGCGATTGCCCCACTTATTAGTAGGATCTCCTTGTATCAGTTGTTTAGAGTCAGTTCCCCGGTTTTATCAATTTAATTTCCCCTATGTATATTTTTACCTTTGTAATAGAGTGTATATTCTTGTACTTTTTGGACATTATATTTACATTTGGGTAGGTCCTTATGGTTGCACTTTGCATGGACGTAAACGAAGTACAGTTGCTGCATTTTGCTATACTGTAGACTTCCAAAAAAGTGTTATCAGTCAAGACTCAAAAATCCCTATATGATGTATCAATGAACATTTTACAAGAAAATGCCAGTGACCCCCACCATCATCACCAATAGAGATGAGTGAATATACTCGCTAAGGCACATTACTCGAGCGAGTAGTGCCTTAGCCGAGTATCTCCCCGCTCTTCTCCAAAGATTCGGGGGCCGGTGCGGGGCGGGGAGTGGCGGGGGAGAGCGAGGAGGAACGGAGGGGAGATCTCTCTCTCCCTCTCTCCCCCCCGCTCCCTGACGCAACTCACCTGTCACCGGCCCCCGAATCCTTAGAGACAAGCGGGGAGATACTCAGCTAAGGCACTAATCGCTCGAGTAATGTGCCTTAGCGAGTATACTCGCTCATCTCTAATCACCATCTACTGTTTGGCCACTGTTGCTTTAGACCATTGCTCAAATGTCTGTAACAGTGAAAGTGATTTATGTAAACTACTATAGTCAGCAATAATTCCGGTCTTGTTGCTTCCTGAGCCTATACTTATCATTGTTTGATAGCTCCTTGCATGCAAGTGAGGCCCCTTAGGCCTTGTTTGTGGAAGGTTGCAATGAGTATTACTTAAGTGCCAAGTATGTCATATTGAAGTTAAGCCGTTAAATTCGAAAGCACCTGACAATGGTATTAGAAATGTGCAAATTCTTATTGACATTCCTAGAATATTCCCAGGATTTTTGCAACCATCCCATCTTGGTCAATAGGAGTTGAAAAGATATAGTACTCAATGTATTCGCTCATAACAAATATACACATGCAAATACCGCCAAACTGTATGGACGGCATAGAAAACCATCATGTAATACGTATGCAGTATGTAGTAGTATTTGTATTCTGAACTATAGTGTGGTTTATTGTGAAGGGTGGAAGAAAACCAGTCTACATACTGCTGGCAATTTAAAAAAAATTGCTATAGTCTCAAGGAAATGTAGAGCCAAAAAGTTGGATACCCAAAAAATCTTGACATCATCTTGTAGGCTAATTATCTAGGCCAAGAGGTCTCATGGCGGTAAAAATGTGTCCTTGCCTACCTTTCGGTCGGTGGCATATGACCGGATTTGAATTGCGGAATCCACGATCATCACCTGCACGGATGATCCATGGTATTCCATACACATTGAAAGAACAGAACATTTGCATATCCGCTCACACATTGCGATTTCTGAGAGCGGAAATAAAATCGCAGCATCTTCTATTTTTCTACGGACTCCATATGAATGACTTCTATTGAAGTCAATGGAAGCCATCCGACCTGCGGCCCATCCTCAATTGATATTGCAGATAGGCCATGGGCACCCGCGTCATTGCCTAGCAACAGCACAGGAAAAACAAAGATTTTAAAAAAAGATTTACCATGCATGACCAATGGCGAGCCACCAGGGTTATCCGCAATACAGAAGGAAGAAAGAAAGAAAGTCCGCAGGGTTGCCGGCCGTGGTTAGCGCAGGATTCTGCTGCGGGCTGCCGCATGTAGAATCCAACCTGTTCGTATGCTGCTGGCCTTCCTCTTGGCTGGATATGTCCAGATATATGTATCACAAGGAAACCAGCTGATTCTGTGATATTCTGTCACGAGATGACTATCATATGGATGTCTATTGTGATCATCCAGCAGTTGTCTTGTGAATTGTATAATTAAAGGGTTTTGCTCTCAAGTTGCAAAATTCTATTGGTTTAGTTTCATGTAAATTTACAGTCCTTAACCAAATTAGAGCATAGATAAGGTGGGTACATCTGTGTATTATGGCACTAATGCATCTGTTGATACTGCCTTGCAGGGGCATAGCTAAAGGGTCAAGGGCCCAGGTGCAAAAGTTTATCTTGAGGCCCCTTAACTTCTCTTAATCCCTTACTGCAGAAGCGTAACTTGAAGCTTCTGGGCCCCAATGCAAAACCTGTAACAGGGCCAATGCTTTATTCATAGCACTGGGCTCCCTATATGGAGAAGAGAGGCCTTATGTGACCCCTAGGGCTCCTGGGCCCAACTGCAACTGCATCCCCTATAGTTATGCCAATGCTACCTTGGTAGGCATTCCATAGACAATGTGGACTCTGTTTTGTAAGATCCCTTTTAAGACTACTTGACAACTTATGTTGGGGTCATGGCTGAATTGTAAAGTACTTTTATACTGATCTGGCACAAAAGGTTGGGAGCCCCATTGATCCAGTGAATCACTACTCAAGGAAAATAACCCTATCCACATGCAGCAGTTCTAAGCGTTTTAGATTTTTGCAGCATGTTACATAGTTAATGTAGAGCGCTTATGCATTGTCACTCACTGCAGAACAATAGCACCTACACTACGATACCGTTAACTTTTATTGCATAGTCCAGTTTCTACTGCATTGGACTATCAGATTTTTTCCAATTATGCACAGTAGAGAGCAAAGAATTGTGCATAGCGGTACGGTATGGCCTTTCACATAGTTTGATAGTTGCCTATCATTGGTCATATAAAAGTGCAAACAATTAAATGACGAACAACCAAAAACTCACCTGTCAACAGATCAGCTTGCTTACGGGAGCATAAAGATGCTCGCTGGTCGGCCATACATCTGTGTAAACTGAGAGATATGGAGCTGACCAGTAACAGCACTATATGGACAAACAAACAATCATATGAATGGTCTTTCATACCCTAAAATAGTCTAAAAAATATAGGTGAGCGACAATTTTATTGATCAATGATCATCTACCAGTGCAAATTACTCCATGTAAAAGGGCCGTTACTGTTCTTTCTTACAACCTAGAACACAAATGAAGGACATAGATGGACTCCCACTGCAAAAATAAATCTTTACCAGGCGGTAAGGGACATAACAAAAGGACAGTGTCACTCACTGGAGTACTATAGCAGCTACACTGCTATACCAACACAGCAATACTCCTAACTTGAGTGGGCTGAGTGGCTCGTACTGTATATACGCAACCAACGCTGTTTTGGATGCTGAAGAAGCCTCAGTGCACTTGCTATGGAAAGGAGAAGGGTGGAGCAAACCCGATGGTATTGGAGATTATGATCCCAGATGGTGTCTAGAGACCAAAAAAGCCTTAAAGTGGGCTGTGAAAGTTGAAGGAGTTGTGGAGGTGCTGTTAACCAGGAGAGCCCACCAATGGTGGGCACGTCAGTTATGTGAAAGGTTGTAGAGAGAAAGGACTGGTGAATGGGTGTGACGCTCCAAAAAAGATAGTGGGATGGTAGGATATATTATCCAATTTTTCTTGTATTGGGTATATTAAAAACCAGCATAGGATAAGCATTTTGGGGTGAACCCCTTCTTCAGTCCCGCTGGTGGGGCCATCGCTTCTTGGACTTCAAAAATATGGGTCCCAGAAAGAGCTTTTGTAACTAGTGGTGAAGCTGGAGACACGGCACTTTCCTGCAGTACTCAGTTGCCGATTTGTTTGTAGATTATCAGCAGCAATTTCAGACAAGGTTTTGAGGTGGCATAGTACCCAACAAGACAACCATTTGCTGACTAGAAAACAAACTGGAAATGACAGAAACTTTTTGGATGCACATTGGGAAGGGTGGCCAAAGGTGTCAGCGGTCACAGTCTAGGATGTGAGGGTATGTTTGCTCCATTGCCCACAAGAGTCTCTTCATCATTTATCACGAGAAACTAGTAAGTTCTTGGCATCATGTTAGAAAGCCTCTAAGCAAGTGAAGTTGAAACCCTACTGCGTTACATGGGTGTTCAGAAACTGCAGCCCTCTGATATAGTGAAGTGTGTGCAGTACGGGAAGGGGTTCCCTTGAAAATTAGTCCAAAGTCAGGAACTCTGACAACACGGAGTTCACAGATGAAGTGTGGTTCCATATATTGGCCATATGAATAACCAAAACACATGAATTTGGGCCACAACTAACCCTTAATGAAATCCATGAAAACCACTCCATCCTGTCAAAGTCAGTGTGTGGGGAGCATTGTCCTGCCATCACATCATCGGCCCTATCTTCTTCAATGACACCATCAACAACAAACTTTACCTGACAATATTCATGGAATTCATGAACCAGCTGGAAAGTGAAGGGTTGCAGAATGGTTACTTCCATCAAAATGCAGCAAGTTGGCTCATATACAACCAGAGCATGGTGAAAATTTGTTTCTTTGGTGGCAGGATCTTCGCAAAGGGTTTACTACCACCAAAATCACTGGACCTTACACCAACAGACATTTTTTGTGGGGCCACTTAAAAGGCAGAGTGTTTGCCCATAAACCTTGCACCATTGCCACACTTAAGAATAACATTAGACATGAAATTGCCACAATCAATGTGAGCACGCTGCAGTACGCTTTCAATAACTTGGAGCAGTGGATTCAGAAGTGCTTGGAGATCGTCAGTGGCCACTTTCAACATCTTGTGTGATGACTTTGAGCTGACCAAGAACCAAGGTAGAAGTCAGTCTTGTGAGATACCATTGTCTGGAACACAATTGTTGGGTTGGGCTTTGAGTGAAGCCCCTTATATATAACATAACACATAAAATAAATTCATTAGTCAGACACTCTCCCGTGTTATAACATCCCCTTGTACTGCACTTTAGCAAATCAGTACAGCCCTACAATAATAAAGGGTCTGTGTTCTTACATATCTGCGTCCACCGACAGACTGGCTCTGGAATCCTTCCTCTTTCTTCAGCTGTCTTGGCAGATGCCTTCCTCTTTCATGTTAGTCTCGGTTAAGAGCAGCCACGATGGTTATGTTCCTTAAAAAGATGTCATGTATAAAAGAGCGGTGCTCTTCCATATCAACATGCTATGAAACCTGTCAGCATCATCACCGGAGCCGCTCAATAACATCTCTGTGTACATCGGGGTAGCTCTGACCCTAAGCAACTGGTACAACAGCTGAACATGAACCTACAAGAAAGTGTTATAAGGGGAGACCAGGGCAAGAGCGAGCAGTCGAAAACCTGTCCAAAGTTAGGACGCTTTCTAAGGCCACATTTTAGTCTCCTTATCCATTGCCCAACATTGTATCATGAAACAAACTATGGTAGATCTTAAAAGCGTTCCCTGGTGATCTGGGCTGTTGAGGTCTGGGCGGAAAAGAGGTGTTGCAACTGAAATATGCATGTTAAAGTGTGTCTAGAATAAAGGGGCTTTATTATTTTCTTACTAATTAAAAAAAATCACAGAAAGCAGCCATATACTCACTGATGTACTGATACAAGAGGGCAGATATAAACATTACATGCCCCAACATGTGTAGTGTACAGAAGTTAATGTGTGGAGGCTTCTGGATGTTTCTGAATGGTCTATGTAGTCTTGTGCTTCTGTGTATTGTCAATGCGTTCCATGTGAGTGATGTGTATTGCCTAGCTGCAGCACTGAATGGGTTACTGTCTGGGTTATGTCTGGAAAAGTATCTCTTTGTATGTCATGTGACCTTGTTTTATATACTAGATTGACCCGGATGTTCGCTATGCTAACATAAAATGTTTCAAGAGTGGTGGTTGTGAACTTCAAAATCTACTTGGTTAGGTGATAGTTTAGAGTGTCACTTTGTATTTGGAGCAAATATTTTATATAAAAAAACCTACAGGTTTCTCTTTGTTTGTATGTCTTTCTCACTGTTTGTCTGTCTTTCTCTCTGCCTGTCTCTCTCTTTCTCTCTGTTTGTCTGTCACTCTTTCTGTTTCTCTCTCTCTGCCTCTCTCTATATCTGTCTCTCTCTGTCTGTTTCTCTCTTTCTATCTCTCTTTGTCTCTCTTTCTGTTTCGTTCTCTTTCTGTCTCTCTCTTGCTCTCGCTTTCTGTCCCTATTGCTCTCTCTTTCTGTCTCTATTGCTCTCTCTCTCTCTCTGTCTCACTATCGCTTTCTCTGGGTCTCTCTATCATGCTCTCTCTCTGTGTCTTTCTATTACTCTCTCTGTCTGTGTTTCTATTGCTCTCTCTGTCTGCCTGTCTATTCCCCTTGTTCTGTCTGTCTATTGCTCTCTGTCTGTCTGTCTATCACTCTCTCTCTGTCTATCGCTCTTTCCCTGTCTGTTTCTCTCTGTCTCTCTATTGATATCTCTCTCTATTTGTCTCGCTATCGCTCTCTGTCTTTCTATCATTCTCTCTGTCTCTCTACACTCTCTCTGTGTTTCTCTGTCTCTCTATCGCTCTCTCTGTTTCTCTCTGTCTCTCCATCGCTATCTCTGACTCTTAGAGATGAGAGAATGTACTCGTCCAGCTTGATACTCGTTCGAGTATTAGCGTGTTCGAGGTGCTCGTTACTCGAGATGAGTACCACGCGATGTTCGAGTTACTTTCACTTTCATCTCTGAGACGTTAGCGCGCTTTTCTGGCCAATAGAAAGACAGGGAAGGCATTACAACTTCCCCCTGCGACGTTCAAGCCCTATACCACCCCCCTGCAGTGAGTGGCTGGCAAGATCAGGTGTCACCCGAGTATATAAATCGGCCCCTCCCGCGGCTCGCCACAGATGCATTCTGACATAGTTCAGGGACAGTGCTGTCTTGCTGGAGTTGCTATAGGGAGAGTGTTAGGTGTTATTTTAGGCTTCAAGAACCCCAACGGTCCTTCTTAGGGCCACATCTAACCGTGTGCAGTAGTGTGGAGGCTGCTTTTTGCAGTGTTGCACATTTTTTTTTTTTTTTGTATATCGGCCGTGCAGAGCATTGCGTCCTGCAGTAATTTTACATAGTGCAGGGCCAGTAGTGGTGAGGCAGGGACAGAAGACATATTTAGTGTATATAGGCAGTGGGCCTTTCCAAAAACATTTGGGAAAAAAAATCTATTTGGGCTGCCTGTGACCGTCCTCAGTGTACTGGGTCTCTGCTGGGGGTAGTTGTCCTAATTCATACGCAGCCAGCTAAGTGTTACAGCAGGCTTGCGCAAAATTCTTTCCTGGCTCTGCTGTGCATTCCGTAAGCGAAGTCAGCCTCCAACCAAAGGCCAATAAGTGGCACATTTAATTACAGCGTTCTGTTTCTGCACTACTGGTAATACAGCATGCTGAGGGGTAGGGGTAGGCCTAGAGGACGTGGACGCGGGCGAGGACGCGGAGGCCCAAGTCAGGGTGTGGGCACAGGCCGAGCCAGTGCGGTGGCCAGGGGTAGAGGCAGGGCCAGACCAAATAATCCACCAACTGTTTCCCAAAGCGCCCCCTCGCGCCATGCCACCCTGCAGAGGCCAAGGTGCTCTAAGGTGTGGCAGTTTTTCACAGAGACGCCTGACGACCGACGAACAGTGGTGTGCAACCTTTGTCGCGCCAAGATCAGCTGGGGAGCCACCCATATGATGGCCAAGCACCCAACAAGGTGGGACGAAGGCCGTTCACCGCCTCCGGTTTGCACCACTGCCTCTCCCCCTGTGCCCCAACCTGCCACTGAGATCCAACCCCCCTCTGAGGACACAGGCACGAGTGCCTACCGTCCTGCACCCACACCCTCACCTCCGCTGTCCTCGGCCCCATCCAGCAATGTCTCTCAGCGCAGCGTCCAGACGTCGCTAGCGCAACTGTTTGAGCGCAAGCGCAAGTACGCCACCACGCACCTGCACGCTCAAGCGTTAAACGTGCACATAGCCAAATTGATCAGCCTGGAGATGCTGCCGTATAGGCTTGTGGAAACGGAGGCTTTCAAAAGCATGATGGCGGCGGTGGCCCCGCGCTACTCGGTTCCCAGTCGCCACTACTTTTCCCGATGTGCCGTCCCAGCCCTGCACGACCACGTCTCCCGCAACATTGTACGCGCCCTCACCAACGCGGTTACTGCCAAGGTCCACTTAACAACAGACACGTGGACAAGCACAGGCGGGCAGGGCCACTATATCTCCCTGACGGCACATTGGGTGAATTTAGTGGAGGCTAGGACAGAGTCAGAGCCTGGGACCGCTCACGTCCTACCCACCCCCAGAATTGCGGGCCACAGCTCGGTGCTGGTATCTGCGGCGGTGTATGCTTCCTCCACTAAACCACCCTCCTCCTCCTCCTCCTCCTCCTCCAACGCAACCTCTGTCTCGCAATCAAGATGTGTCAGCAGCAGCACGTCGCCAGCAGTCGGTGTTGCGCGGCATGGCAGCACAGCGGTGGGCAAGCGTCAGCAGGCCGTGCTGAAACTACTCAGCTTAGGAGAGAAGAGGCACACGGCCCACGAACTGCTGCAGGGTCTGACAGAGCAGACCGACCGCTGGCTTTCGCCGCTGAGCCTCCAACCGGGCATGGTCGTGTGTGACAACGGCCGTAACCTGGTGGCGGCTCTGCAGCTCGGCAGCCTCATGCACGTGCCATGCCTGGCCCATGTCTTTAATTTGGTGATTCAGCGCTTTCTGAAAAGCTACCCACACTTGTCATACCTGCTCAGAAAGGTGCGCCGGGTCAGCGCACATTTCCGCACGTCCAAGACGGACGCTGCCACCCTGCGGACCCTGCAACATCGGTTTAATCTGCCAGTGCACCGACTGCTGTGCGACGTGCCCACACGGTGGAACTCTATGCTCCACATGTTGGCCAGACTCTATGAGCAGTGTAGAGCTATAGTGGAATACCAACTCCAACATGGGCAGAGTAGTGGGAGTCAGCCTCCTCAATTCTTTACAGAAGAGTGGGCCTGGTTGGCAGCCATCTGCCAGGTCCTTGGAAACTATGAGGAGTCTACCCAGATGGTGAGTGGGGATGCTGCAATCATTAGCGTCACCATTCCTCTGCTATGCCTCTTGAGAAGTTCCCTGCAAAGCATAAAGGCAGATGCTTTGCACTCGGAAACGGAGGCGGGGGAAGACAGGATGTCGCTGGATAGTCAGAGCACCCTCATGTCTATATCTCAGCGCGTTGAGGAGGAGGGGGAGGAGCATGAGGAGGAGGGGGAAGAGACAGCTTGGCCCACTGCTGAGGGTACCCATGCTGCTTGCCTGTCATCATTTCAGCGTGTATGGCCTGAGGAGGAGGAGGATCCTGAAAGTGATCTTCCTAGTGAGGACAGCCATGTGTTGCGTACAGGTACCCTGGCACACATGGCTGACTTCATGTTAGGATGCCTTTCTCGACACCCTCGCGTTACACGCATTCTGGCCACTACGGATTACTGGGTGTACACACTGCTCGACCCACGGTATAAGGAGAACCTTTTCACTCTCATACCCGAAGAGGAAAGGGGTTCGAGAGTGATGCTATACCACAGGACCCTGGCGGACAAACTGATGGTAACATTCCCATCCGACAGCGCTAGTGGCAGAAGGTGCAGTTCCGAGGGCCAGGTAGCAGGGGAGGCGCAGAGATCAGGCAGCATGTACAGCGCAGGCAGGGGAACATTCTCCAAGGCCTTTGCCAGCTTTATGGCTCCCCAGCAAGACTGTGTCACCGCTCCCCAGTCAAGGCTGAGTTGGCGGGAGCACTGTAAAAGGATGGTGAGGGAGTACGTAGCCAATCGCACGGCCGTCCTCGGTGACACCTCTGCCCCCTACAACTACTGGGTGTCGAAGCTGGACACGTGGCCTGAACTCGCGCTGTATGCCCTGGAGGTGCTTGCTTGTCCTGCGGCTAGCGTCTTGTCAGAGAGGGTGTTTAGTGCGGCTGGGGGAATCATCACGCATAAGTGTACCCGCCTGTCAACCGACAGTGCCGACAGGCTTACACTCATCAAGATGAACAAAGCCTGGATTTCCCCAGACTTCTCTTCTCCACCAGCGGACAACAGCGATACCTAAGCAATACGTAGGCTGCACCCGCGGATGGAAGCATCGTTCCCTATCACCATCAAAAACGGGGACCTTTTTGCTTCATCAATCTGTGTATTCTATTCATCCTCCTCCTCCTGCTCCTCCTCCTGAAACCTCACGTAATCACACCGAACGGGCAATTTTTCTTAGGCTCACAAGGCTCAGTCATATAATTTTTGTAAACAATTTTTATACGTTTCAATGCTCATTAAAGCGTTGAAACTTTCACCTCAACCAATTTTTATTTTAACTGGGCTGCCTCCAGGCCTAGTTACCAATTAAGCCACATTAACCAAAGCGATTAATGGGTTTCACCTGTCCTCTTGGTTGGGCATGGGCAATTTTTCTGACGTACATTAGCACTGTTGGTACACCAATTTTTTGGGCCCTCGCCTACAGTGTAATCCAATTAATTTTTTGCCCACCTGCATTAAAGCTGACGTTACATCAGCTGTGCTGGGCACTGCAATGGGATATATTTATGTACCGCCAGTGGCTTCCTGGGACCCACCCATGCTGTCGGTCCACATGGACTTCCCATTAGGGAGATGTACGTGCCTGTGTATACTTATAAAAAACTCGAGCCTGACTGGGGCATGCAGTTTGGGCCGAAGCCCACCTGCATTTAATCTGACGTTAGCTCTGCTGTCCAGGGCACTGCAATGGGATACATTTATGTACATCGGGTGGGTTCCTGGCACCCACCCATGCTGTGGGTGCACACGGAATTCCCATTGCGGAGTTGTACCTGCCTGTGACTATTTATAAAAAAAAGCAGTCTGACTGGGGCATGCAGACACCTTGACAGAATGAATAGTGTGTGGCACATAGGTTCCCCATTGCTATGCCCACGTGTGCAGCTCCTGACGGCGGTGGCACAGGATTATATTTCTCATTGCTTCTGTACAGCATTGTGGGCTATCGTCCTGCCCCTTTTAAAGAGGGTCGCTGCCTAGCCGTGCCAACCCTCTGCAGTGTGTGCCTGCGGTTCCTCCTCATGGCAGACGCACTTATAAATAGACATGAGGGTGGCGTGGCATGAGGGCAGCTGAAGGCTGCGCAGGGACACTTTGGTGTGTGCTGTGGACACTGGGTCATGCGGGGGGGGGGGTTGGGCAGCATGTAACCCAGGAGAAGTGGCAGCGGAGTGTCATGCAGGCAGTGATTGTGCTTTGTTGGAGGTAGTGTGGTGCTTAGCTAAGGTATGCATTGCTAATGAGGGCTTTTCAGAAGTAAAAATTGTTGGGAGGGGGGGGCCCACTCTTGCCGCTATTGTGGCTTAATAGTGGGACCTGGGAACTTGAGATGCAGCCCAGCATGTAGCCCCTCGCCTGCCCTATCCGTTGCTGTGTCGTTCCCATCACTTTCTTGAATTGCCCAGATTTTCACAAATGGAAACCTTAGAGAGCATCGGCGATATACAAAAATGCTCAGGTCGCCCATTGACTTCAATGGGGTTCGTTACTCGAAACGAACCCTCGAGCATCGCGAAAATTTCGTCTCGAGTAACGAGCACCCGAGCATTTTGGTGCTCGCTCATCTCTACTGACTCTCTATCATTCTCCCTTTCTGTCTGTCTCTCTATTGCTCTCTCTGTTTCTTTATCACTCTCCCTCTGTCTGTTTCTCTATTGCCCTCTCTATCTGCCTGTCTCTCTATTGCTCTCTCTATCTGTCTGTCTATCACTCTGTCTATCACTCTGTCTCTCTATTGCTCTCTCTCTGTCTCACTATCTATCTCTTTCTGTCTATTGCTCTCTCTCTGTCTCTCTATCATTTTCTCTGTGTTTTTATCGCTCTTTCTTTTGCTGTCTCTATCACTCTCTCTGTCTCTATCGCTCTCTCACTCTGTCTCTCTATTGCTCTCTGCCTCTATCGTTGTCTTACTCTGTCTCTCTATTGCTCTCTCTCTTTCTGTCTCTCTATCGCTGTCTCTCTCTCTCTCTCTGTCTCTCTATCGCTCTTTGTTGGGCATTGTATGGTGCAGCTTAGCAGTGTATGCTGTGTTGCTTAGCAATGCTTCACTCATTCCAGTGCATGCCTGAAGCACAGCAGCACCGCCAATAGACTTAACAATGTCACTGAATGTCCCGGCACCCTGGAAGTCTCAGAACAGCCACACTGCATGTTATATGTTGACTGCTGGGTGAGTCCAGGGTGCCAGTGTGGTTTACCTGTGGGGTGCAGGGCAACTCGCTAGATCCTAATAAAGTGTCACTCATAGGTTGTAAACCTGCATGGTGCACTATACCCTGGATCTACTCTTTTGTGTAGAAATAAGCCCTAAGCAGCTGCCCCCCTTAGTATAAGGATGGTTTGTGAGTGGCTGCTCATCAGTGTCCTCACATGTGTTACTTGCTCCTCTGTTTGGCAGTCTGGCTGTCTGCATGTCGGAGGATAAGTAGTGTAAATGCCTGCCCTCTTGTATCAGTATATCAGTAAGTATATGGATGCTTTCTGTGATTTTTTTTCTGTCTGTTTTATATTTCCCTTCTTTTAACTAATAAATAGTAGATAGTGAAAAAATTCCAATTTTCTGATCTCTTTTTACTTTCTAATTGTACATTTATTTTTATTCTATTGTCTGTACATGACTATGGGGACAGCCATCTTGCAGTTAACAGCACTTAGAAATATGCTTTACAGCAGCCTCGTGGGCCATAGACACAATTGACAGGAGATGACTAGAGATGAGCGAGCATACTCGCTAAGTGAAACTACTCAAGCAAGTAGTGGCTTATGCGAGTACCTGCCCGCTCGTCTCTAAAGATTCGGGTGCCGGCAGGAGGCGGGGAGTGACAGGGGAGAGCGGGGGGGAGATCTCTCTCTCTCACTCTCTCCCCCCGCTCCTCCCTGCTCACTCCCGCAACTTAACGCTCTCCCCCGCTGGCACCCGAATCTTTAGAGACGAGCGGGCAGGTACTCGCATAAGCCACTACTCGCTCGAGTAGTTTGCCTTAGCGAGTACGCTCGCTCATCTCTGGAGATGACCCATTGACTTCTATTGGATGGTATTCTAGGCATGCTCTGTGACATGGGTATAAGTCATTGGGAAGGGAAGGCGGTGCACTGTAACGATCACCTATTATGAATAGTGGATTCTGTGTTATCTATACATAGGCATTACCAGAGGAGTAACTTGAAGCCCCTGGGCCCCAATGCAAAACCTGTAACAGGGCCCCCAACTATAATAGTTTATTCATGGTACTGGGCTCCCTATATTGAGAAGAGAGGCCTAATGGGCCCCCTAAGGCTCCTGGGCCCGGGTGCAACCGCATCCCCTGCATCTCCTATAGTTATGCCAGTGGGTGTTACATTTCATTGTTATCTTAACTAGTGTTCATAATGAGATGATTGCTAAAAAGTATTTCCTACAGCACAGGGAGTGTCAGACTATTATTGGTCTTAGGGCTCATGTCCGTGTATTCACCTCATATTATGCGTGCATTGCACAAAAGCGTGATGCGGGAAATGGAGTCAATGAAAGTCAATGGACTTTCATTGATCCATGCACAACGGCGTGTAGACACTGCATATTGATATGCAAGAGAAATAAATTGCAGCATGCTCTATTTCTCTGCGTACCACACAGCGTGAGCCCTATGCACTTGTATAAGCTGTATCATGTGTATTCACTAAGTATTGGCGCAGTCCCATTCACTTCAATGGCTGATTTCATTCTGTAACATGTATTAAAAAAGCCATAAGACATGGGCGCATGCGTATTTGCGCACACATGAGCTCAGGGGTTTTGTGAAACAAACAATGGGTGCAAAAACGCCCATCGCGTATTTTACTGGCGTTTTTGCGCCCGCAGGGCATGTGCATTTGAGCGTGGCAAACAAATACACATTGTTTTAAATGGCTAATTAGTTTAATGAGTTCTAGGTGTGTTTTTTTCCTGTACAATTACGCAGTGTTTCACGCATCTCCTGGTGTATTTTGTGTGCATTTCCGCATCCTTGTTGACTTCTACAGGGACTTCTTCTGCGCAAATGAAAATAGAACTTTTTGCTTTTTTTTGCTCAACCGAAATGGATCCTATTTTCTGTGTATTGCGTGAGCAAATTTTGCATACACAAATACGCCCGTGTGGAGGCGGCCATACTGCATTTTTTTCACGCACGTAGACGCAAGTCTGAATGCCCCAATGAAAATCAATGGGGTTTCAGTATTGCTTCATACATGCATAGAATATATATGGTGTCAATACTCCCATGTGAATGAGCCCTACAGGACTGCAGTGTCTAGAGCAGCGCTCCCTGGAAGCAAGACGGTTATTAATGAGATCGCTGCGGTAAGCCCAAACATGTTGTATCATGGTACTTTTATTAAACTCTTCTGACTCCGATTATTAGTAATTCCTGTACAGAAAGTTATTTTTTCGCAATCGAATTATGAATGGCAATGAGTTTTTGAGTCACCGATAACCACAGAACTACAGTTGAGGGTTGTTGTAACTACATGTAGCATCAAAAGAAGAAACATGATACATTTTGCTGAGAAGGAAAGAACAATATATTCTCTTTTGGATCCACTGAGTACAATCCAGGGGGAGGAGGATGCACCCAAGGCACCTATTCCCATATCTAAGGGGAATAAGAGCATTAAAAATCGTAACATTATGTTAGGGAATTACTATTTATGTAATTAAAAACTGATGCTTTGCTAAGAAAAAAAAAAGAATCCCCTACACAACTACAGAAAAGATCATACTTCCCTATCAGCACACTGAGAGGAGACATAGATCATGGGAAACTATAGCGCAGTCTAAACACATGACAACCAATCTCAATGAGCAATATCAAACTGAATGTCCTTGGCCTCCCAGAGATGTCCAACGTGCATGCCCTCTTTTGACCTTCACGAGTCACGACTAGAGATGAGCGAGCGTACTCGGAAAAGCACTACTCGCTCGAGTAATTTGCTTTATCCGAGTATGGCTGTGCTCGGGTCTGAAGATTCGGGTGCCGGCACGGAGCGGGGAGCTGCAGGGAAGAGCGGGGAGGAACGGAGGGGAGATCTTTCTCTCCCTCTCTCCCGCCCGCTCTCCCCTGCTCCCCGCTGCGACTCACCTGTCAGCCGCAGCGGCACCCGAATCTTCAGGGACGAGTACAGCGATACTCGGATAAAGCAAATTACTCGAGCGAGTAGTGCTTTTCCGAGTACGCTCGCTCATCTCTAGTCACGACCAAACATTTTTTCTTTTTTTCATTTTATTATTTTATTTTCATTTTTTTCTCTCCCTACTTTCTAATTTAGAGCCATAACTTTTTAACTTTGTATCAGTGTACCTGTAGCGGGCTGTTTTTTTGAAAAGTTGTATTTTTTTAGTGATACTATTTAAAGTACCTTATAATGTACTTCCAAACTTTCTAAGGGCCCTTTTATATGGCCGTAGGCGTTTTACGTGCGCCCGCCTATATTTTAAATCCCCACCTGCTGAATACTACTGAGAGCAGTGCAGGGAGAAGAGCCGGCTGGACGCGGCTGAGCACCGGCAGCTGCAGAGAGGTGAGAGTAGATTTTTTTTTTTTTTTTTACTCATTTTTGGATTGTTTTCAGGGAAGGGCTTATATTTGAAGCCCTTCCCCGAAAATTACTACACCGCTTGCTGGTAGCCCATTGCTTTCAGTGGAGCCGACTGTATTGCCGGCTCCATTGAATTCAATGGGAGAACATTGCGCTCCCCTGTGACAGCTGTGGCAGAGGATAGCGGGCAGCGCTCTTTTTGAGTTTCAAAACGCTCGTGTGACCGAGCCCTTTTCTGCGGATAAATGCTGCTAGCAGCGTTTTTTCCGCTGTGCCGCCCGCTTAGGTCATGCAAATTTTTGAACGCATCAGTTATGCGTTTAAAAATTTGCCCGTACAAACGCCCATGTGACTGAGCCGTACCGGAGGATCCTCTGGTAGTCCAGGAGACCAGACCAATCTTGTCAATGAGGATAACTCTTACAGAAGTCCTATACTGTCCCGGGGAGTGCAAAGAGAAGATTCCTATAGCAAAATAGAAATAGGACCCAATGCTGGTTCTTGGCCTGTCATAATGGAGCTTGTTTTTAGGAAAAATGATGTGACCCTCAGGTTGATTCTCCTCTCCTTTGTTAAAAGGGTTTTCCAAAAATTGAGAATGGTTTGTGTTTTTCAAGTGAGTGAGAAAAAAATGAAGGGTAGGGAATAGGCTAAAATTAAAAAAACAACACTTACCAGTTAGATGCATCACCCCCAGTCTAGCACAGGAACATTGGTCCCCACCCCTCTTATCTTGAAAAAACCTGCAGCAGTCATGTGCTATTCGTTGTACATATCACCATTCAACCAATCACTGGCTGTAGCAGTGATACTACGATGAATGGCACATGACCGCTAAAGGCAGTGGTTATTGGTTGAGTGTTCATATGTAAGGCACATGACTGATGCAGCTTCTTCCTGGACCAGAGCAATGGTGACCAGAGATCTTATGCTGGATCGGGGCAACATCAAACCAGTGAGTATCCTTTATTTTTCTATTTTAGCTCATTCTCTACTATTTGTTTTACTTTTGGAAAACCCCTTTCGCATTGTTGGATTCAGTAGAGTTGGGGAGGTTCACACTAACCATATAAAGGAGCGATGAGGATTTTCTTCCACCGAAAACCATCTGCATTGACTGATTTTTGACCGCTATAACATGCTATTTGAAAATTGTGCAGCTTGGTGTTGTGTAATGGGGATCATCTTACCATTATTGGTGTTTAAATCTACAGTTATTTTGAGAATTTTATGTTACTGAACAGCCAAGTGGGTAAAGGCGTTGTGCAGAGATGCAGAAAAAGGATGTTGCCGCCAAAAATTAGGTTAGCCCCAGGTTATATAAGCTCCATGTAGAGATGGAAGAAAGGTTCGGTCATGCAGTAAGTTCGGCAGAAGGGAAAAACTAGTTCTGATCTTGCCGACTAGCATCAGTGGAACAGGTTACCAGCTCTGAAGTGTAGAACCGGTGTACTGAAGAACTCTTCCTGAATAAAAGCAGTTTCCACGAAGCACGTATCTGGGCTTTGACATGTTATGTGTTGGCTTACCATATGGTACCGAGCCTTCTTTAAGCAATTCCCAATGCTGCTTCAGACTGTGAGAATTGCCGACGCCAGAACTCCCATGGCCCGGTCCACGAAAGAACCTGTGCGAGGCTTGTCCTGAGTCCAAGACCTTTCAGGTGCAGTAAATACAAATTTACATGGAGTGTCCTCACAAGCTTGTGTTTGTTCCCGCGTTTCCCCAAAAATAAAACACTGTCTTATATAAATTTTTGCCCCAAAAGAGGCACAGTGTCTTATTTTTGGGGGTGTCTTATACTCACCTGGCCCACGGCATCTAAGTCCCTTGCGTTGGTCTGCGGCACTGTAGCAGGCTTCCGTGTCCTCAGCGTTGACATATCACTCTTTCTGGTGACAGGGCTTTGAATTTACCGCCTGCAGCAAGCAAGTGCTGTGATTGGATCACGAGCACCATTGGCTCAGCCAATCAGAGCCGGCAGTCGATGAACCAATCACAGCCATTCAGCAATGTCATTTACTGAATGGCTGTGAATCATCGCAGACTAGGTGAGTATTGATGTTTTTTTTTCATGTAGTTTAGTTAGGGCTTATTTTGGGGGGGGGGGGGTCCTTATATTTCAAGCCCTCCCCCCACCCCCCACCCCCCGAAAATCGGGATAGGACTTATTTTCGGTGAAACACATTATTTATGATGCAACCTTCCACTCCAAAAACATTTATGTCAATAGACTTCCTAAAATTGGCTCCTCAGCTTATGCTAGCAAAATACAGTTGGGCAAAAGGACTGGTTTAATGTGTTTTTGTACCAATCAGTAGAATATTTTTTACTTTCTCATGAAAAAAATTTAAATAATTAGCCAATTTACGATCACACAGTTGTTTTATTTTGTGCATTTCCGTTTTTTCTCGAAATCTATATTTCACATAATCTATTCTGATCTGTCAGCTCCCCCGAGCAATTAAAGTGTTACCATAAGGGCTTCCATAAGTAAAATGCATGTTGTAATTCTATGCGGCACATTCAACAAGTGCCGCCATCACTCATCGCTGAAAAGAAACTTTTGTCAAAAGCTCCGAGAAAAAAAAAGAAGGAAATGCAGACCAATTAGAGTAACTGTTCCAGTGTCTAGAGCCTTTGTACAGCATAAAACTTTTTAGGGAGACCATATGACAGAGGAGCAATTGTGTCTCAGCCTGAGAGAGACCAGATGTGAGATCTAGAGAAATAATGGCAACTAAGGATGCCCTGATTGCAGAACATTCTTATTCAATCTTCATACTTGTGTTTACAAGTCGGAAAGTTCTGTAAGATTTAGCACTCTTGCCGGCTGTAGAGAAGTTGCATTTGTCTGTAGAGTTGGAAAAAAAACAGGTCTTCCATGCCCCAAGGTCTAGTCATTAAATTGCCATGACAGCATTGCTGTCTAAACTTGGATAAACAAGTTAATTCCATCTAGTTTTAGCTCGAGATGTGACAAGGTAAGATGAGGTGAGACAAAAAACAAACAGGCCCATTTTGGCTTTTGCGTGAGATTCCACAGAAACCAGTTCTATTTCACACAATGTTTTATAATAATGTGCCATTTATGTTAGACGCTTCCTGAGTTGGTCGCACAGAGCTGCTCTGTAGGAGAGGAATTAAAATAAAAAAAAATATAGCTCTAGCTGTTAGTTCACTCACATTGTATAACGGGAAAGCAGTGAATCAAAAAGCAGTTTCCACAGTTCAGATTTACACTACCGACATTGGAAATTTGCAGCATGCGTCCGATCTCTGGATGAAGAATACCGTGCAACCCCGTAAGTCTATCACTTTAGTTACTAAAGACCAAAATTAAGTTGGACAAACAGCTCCGTGTGGCATAGAGTGCTAAGGCAGCAGAAATACAGCTCTAAGCTCATGCTCACAACCTGAAGGTTGCACGTTCAATCACCACATGGTTCAAGGTTGACTTATCCTTCCAAGGTTGGTTAAGATGTGCTTGATAAAGTCTGTTGAGACGAAACGCGTTGCACTCAGGACTATATGTCCCAATAAAGAAATTTCTTCTATTTTTTGGAACTTATTAGTTCATTTGGAGCCATCATTTTTTATGTAGCGCTGAGTTTTTTCACTTTGCACCGGTGTGCATCTATTCATCTATTTTTTGCAGTGGGTCCTACTCTGCAGTAGGACCCACATTATCAGCAGCTCTCCGGATCTAGCCCCTCTGGATCAGTGAAGACCGGGATCACCTGAGCATAATATTTATTACAAGCTTACTTGGAGGTGGAGGTGATAGTAGGGGTCTGTTCAGGCCTCACTATTCACCGGGTAAGTCCAATCCACTTTTTACTCCGGCATTAGCTTTACGTATCTGATTCTCTCAGGAGCGCCCTCCTAACACCTCATACTTCCAAGGTTGGTGGTGGTGGTGGGGTAATAAATAAAAAAATGACCTGAAAGAGCTTCAGAATAAGTTGGCTCTATACAAATAAAAAGATTTATCTATTATTAGATAGTCGCCATATGAAGAATGTCATGGACAGCTGTTATAGCTTCTGGTCCTTACTTTTGTATAGGCTTGACCAAATATTTTGATGTCTATGAAAAACTGAAGAATTAGCAGATGCCAGCTACTTTTGGAACCATGATTGGTTGGTGATGATTTATTTCCCTCCAGGGATCCGATGCCCAAAGCTGTATAAAGATGCTATTGTTATTGGTAGGTTTTAAGAAGTAATTTGAAGTTGAAAAGTCTCTTTAGAAGATGTTCTCTCAAGACCAAGGCAGATTGTTAAGACATGCCATAGAGATCAACAGGGATCTGTTTACCGTAACCCAAGTTAGGGCCCTTTTACATGGGACAATTGTCGGCCACTGAAGTGCCCAACAGTCATCCCAGCTATAATTGCTCCTGTGCTTTACATGGACCAATCATCATTTAGTTTCTATGCTTGCCTAAACTTACCGAGAAACGATAAGCGAACAAATTATCGTTCAGCTGCTGGCATCATCAATGATTAGCGTTCAGATTCCCGCAGTCCAGAGAGATTCCGAACGATCGGTCCTTGTATAAAGGACCTTAATCCTTAGAATATGATGGGAGTTGCACTAGTAAAAAGTTGCTTCATGCCATCTCCTGTCAACTGTGCTTACTTTTTCTGGGTAGCCACATGGTCTGCCACTGACTATAATGGGTTGATCATGTGACATGCCAAGAAAGCCTTACGGAGTGGACAGAAGACAAAGTAGCACCGGAATTTATTAGCACCGCTGCCACTTTGTTCTTGTGATCCTCAGAGGATACAGTGGTCAGAGCCCTGTTAATCAGATATTCGTGGCATATCCTAATGATCCAGTTTAAGGGTACGCGTGCACATAGTGGAATTTGTGAGGATTTTGCACAACGGAAAATTAGCCCTTAATTCCACTTTAAATTCTGCATCAAAATCTGGTGTGGATTTTAACACAGATATTCATGGATCTGCAACAGACTTCACCCCTTCAATTGAAATTGTCAAATCTACAGTGGATCCATGTCAAAAACTGTGGAAAAATCCACACCACATGGTGCAATCCACATCAAGATTCACAGTTTCCTCTAGGGAAACCAAAGGATCAGGTGTTGAAATTCAATGCACTTAATCCTTCATCCGCTCAGCATCATCTGTTGGGGGAAAGTTGAGGCCCCTTTACACATTCAAGACCAATCTGGCACCACTGAAGTTGGAGGGTTCAGACCACTAAAGTCTAATGCCTATAGATTGGGTAAACTCCATTCTTCCCAATAATGATGAACAGGAGTTAAATGGACTGTTCTGTACACTACTGCTTCTATATGTCTCATAGAGCTAGCCACCACTATACCATACTATTTTTCCTCTCCGCAAGTATCCTGTTGAGTGGGTCCTCTGTTCTAGAGATCAGTAGGATTCCTAGCAATCGAACACCAACCATTCTGCATTCTCGTCCGAGCAGGCTCAGGGGGGGGGGGGGGGGGGCGGCGGAGGTGAGGCGGGGGGGGGGGTAGCAGCAGGGAGAGAGAGATCTCTCTCACTCTCCCCCCCACCTCCCTCCCCCTGAGCTTGCTTGGACGAGAACGCAGTTACTCGAGAAGAGCGATGCTCGCTCGAATAACTGCCTTACCCAAGCATGCTCGCTCATCTCTACTTATATTATCTATCTTGTGAATGAGTGATAAGTCTTATTATTTGTGAGAACTCTGTTAAGAATATGACTTTTTTTTTTAAAGTACCCCATTGGTCATAGCCATTTTCCAAGGCCCTTCAATAGCACTGTCCTATACAGCAGTACTGATCTCCATTAGCCATTGTATGTCATGAATGATGTATGGCACATTCATATACAATGAATAATGCTGCTACCTGACCTCAGAGCTGTTTTTCTGAACAGCCCAGTATTCTTTCCACTTTGTTTTGCCATGTCACTTAGTTAAAAATGGCATTTTTATGGCATACCCACGGAGTGAAATCATTCTCCAAGATTAGAAGAGGATAATGAGAAGGCGGTCTGATCTTACTACAAAATCTGGTTTTATTGTCGCACTTGTAGCATTGCCAGAGTATGCTCGTAAACAAGAAACATATCCTCATTAGAAGTCATGGACTGATGAAACATATATCCTACTATTCGGCCTGAACTACACATGGTTATATTTGTTGTATGAAATTATTGCTTGATTAGATTATCAGATCATGAAAATAAGAAGATAATATTCAGTGTGGCTGATTAAGATAATGTAGTTATGATACATAGGTGGTCAAAAAATGAATATGACTCATGTATCACACGAGGCTATGGCCGGAACATAAACCCCAACTGTCAGCAAGTAGAAAGGATTTACAGGCGGACCTTCCAGTCCCAAAGCAAAATCTATTATAGCGCCCCAAACTACAACGTGCCTCTTAAGGCCCTCATGGGCCTTAGTCAAAAGTCATCCAATCCTGCTGATTGTAGTAGGATCCGAAGTCTCTCGCATGTGTGAAATGCCCCGGCCAGCTGTCTTACATGGGGCTGTTAGTTTCAAAAACACACACCGCTTACCGATATCTGGCCTAGGTCAGCTCAGGGTTCTGTCAGTACCGACTTTCATAGACACTGAAGGTTTAAACAGACAGAGATCAATGGTTTGGTTTTGTTCCGTTGTACACGCCCATATGTTTAGGCGCTAAAGTCTGAGGCACCCTGGCAGAAGTATTGGGTTCATCGTATTAAGTCAGGGCACTGATGCATTCTCAAAGTTCCTTTATGCAGAATCGGGTAACTGTTCAATTCAGTAGCCAATGGTGGGTGTGGGCTCACAGTACAGGGTGTCTCTATTTGCGACACTGTCCCTGTGGAAAGGACACTCAAACTCGAATGGGTCTTTCCCATTACATCACAGAAGTACTAATTGATTCAAATATGCAAAGGTCTGGAAAAATAACCCTTGACACTAGTGTTGAGCTAACCAAAACAGTCAACACCCTGTTTTGGGTCAAACTTTGCTAAGAGTTTGGTTTGGCATGAACCCGAACCTTTGTCAGTTTATCTCGGCCAAACCCACCAAATGGCCTCTTCTTTCTCTTCCCCTTCTTCATTCTTCTTCTCTGCCTACGAATGTTATACATGGCTTTTGTGGCTCTTAGACACTGTTATACAGCACTTCTAAGAGTATTGGTGAAGTTTGTGTTTGGTTCGGACTAGATCAGACCAAAACAAACTTTTGGCCTAAATTTGGCAAATTAGTGCTACTGAACTTCTGAAAGGTTTGCTCATCACTACTTCCCACGATGTTCATGTACATGATTTTTCAGGCAGGGATTATTCACCTGCCATTTTTATACCAGTGATTAAAATACCTTTGGTGTTATGTTATTATATATAATAATTCCTTACATTTGCTAAAGTAATTCAAATTATATAAATATAATATCCATGACAAAATTGCAAATATGTAAAAGGAATCAGCTTTCCAAGATGCATGGTTCTTTCATTAAGGCCACCACAAAACATTTCCATCCACCTTTTACTGAAATCAGTGCAATGTAGAAGTCAAAAGGATTAAGTAATTGGATAATCTTCATTGTTTTATACATTGGAGTAAAAGCAGATTGCAGCAATTACCAGCAACCTGTTTTATTGAACGGCTCCTTCTTGTACATCTTTCTCCTTTGGGCTGCTATAAATGTTGACCAGATGGATAGGGATTTTAGATATGACTGTGTTCCGGAATGGTTCTTGGTGGGAGGTTTCATAAGAGTCTGAAGAACCATCACATACTTCACATAACATAAGCTAAAATGCCACAATGAAGCAACAAGTAGATGTAAATCTATAGAAAGTGAAACTTTAACAAAAGAAACTAGTCTTCCTCCTTTTGATAAGAGATGATAAAGTCAAAAGTGAAAACAACACTGGGGCCAGGGGTTTGAGCGGATGAAGATTTTAAGTTTTGATGCAAGTCTTCTCCAGGTACAGTATATACTCTAATATTAGCCAACTCGAGTATAAGCCGAGTCAATAAGTTTTCTCACAAAAAATTGGTAAAACTTATTGACTGAAGTATAAGCTGAGCTATACTCAAATATACACTGGGTAAAAAAAAAAACAATACTCACCTATCAGCCGGCGTCTGTGTCCCCAGCACGATGCTCTCCCCAGCGGTGCGGCAGCTGCTGCTGTCTTCTCCCTGTCTTGCTTTTGAAATCCCCGCCGTCAGTGCTGTGATTGGATCAAGCACCGGCAAATCACAGCTGGCGCTCAATAAACCAATCACAGCCATTCAGAATGACATCACTGAATGGCTGTGATTGGTCGATCGAGCGCCGGCTGTGATTGGCCCGGCGCTCGATCCAATCACAGCGCTAATGGTGGGGATTTCAAAAGCAAGTCACGGAGAAGGCTGCAGCAGCTAGCCACACCGCCAGGGACAGCATTGCAGCGGGGACACAGACGCTGGCTGATAAGTGAGTATTGCGTTTTTCTTTTTCTTTTTTTTTTTTTACCTCACTGGAGTATAAGTCGAGGGGGGCTTTTTCAGCACATGTTTTTGTGCTGAAAAACTCGGCTTATACTCGAGTATATACGGTGCTTGTTTTCTCCTACAGCTTATAAATATCCTATAAAGTCTGGTGCAGAACAAGATTATATAGAAGGCAAAAGAATAATTTCCCTGGGCCCCCACTATTTTAGAGTCCTCAATCAGCTACCTAAATTGTCTAACAGTCAAGCCTATTTCTTGTGTCCTTCAAGTAAACAATTTTCTGCCTGTCGGTGAGTCTAGAAGTATCATCTCCACTGCATGAGCATGCCAAAATCCACTTCTTGCTTCATCCACCTTGGTCCACCGAACATCAACATTGACTTAAAAGGGTTTACCGGGAGTTAAAAAAAAAGTTAAAAAAGGCTTAAAAGCAATAAAGATTGAATACTCACCTATCCTAGCGCTGCACACCCGATGCCTCTGCATGGAACGCAGAAGAAGCCAGCGGGCAATAAGTTGCTGTTCACTGTGCACATGACTGCTCAGCCAATCACGGGCTTCAGAAGAATCACTGCTCAAGCCTCTGAGTGGCGGAGGGATCATATGCACAATGAACAGCGCGTAGCCATCTGCCGCTTCTTCCATGTTCCATGTGGTGGACACTGGGGCTGCAGCACTGGAATAAGTGAGTATTTAATTTTTTATTGATTTTAAGCCCCAGTATAGGAATAATAAACAAAGTGATGTAATAGCACAGTATAAAGAACACAGTACAGGGGTAGTAAACAATATTTATAAATGAAGTAATTTGGGTAAAGGCACCTTTGCACGGGGCGATTGTTGCTCAAATAATCACTGGAAACATCCAATTCGGGCGACAATCATCCTGTATACACATTGCAACCAACAGCAGTCGTGCATCTCAAGTGCACTCCACTTCCATTCACTAAATGACTATTACTCCTGTGTGCCTTAATCCTTTCCAATCCAATTTGTATCCTGGTTTTCCTAGGGGGATACTCTTTTTCTGCGGTTATACAAGGGCGCTATCTGCTGGCTAAAGCCAGTACTGCATGAGGTGACACGTTGGATAGGCTTCGACAGCAGAGAGGCTGGCAATATACAGTAAGAGAACCCCGACGGATGTCTTCTAACATTGGAGCTGTACAGCCTTAAATCATAATGTCTTCAGACATCAGACAGTGGATTGGAAAGGGTTAACAGATGTATACTAGGTAGCATGCTAGTCTTCAGAAAATGGTGGAGTACAGACTCATCTCCCACAGATCAGGAAGGGGTAGGAGAATGCATACAGAGCCTTATCTTTGCGTGTACTCTGTAGTGTCATGGTCCATTTACACGTAACGATTGTCACTCAAAATTAGTTAAAACGAACAAATTTGAGGGATAAATGCAAAAAAAAATCGTTCGCAAGTCGTTAGTGCTGACTTTCAGTCAGCATAAAAACTATTGCTAATTTCTTGTTCTGTGTAAATGCTCCCTGCTTAATGCTTTACATAGAAGGTGAAGCGCTGAGCGAGAAGCCAACAAGAACCCATCGATCTATCTGTCTAAACACTCTGCACGAGCACTAATGACTTTAGCGGTGACGTCAGTGCTCATGCAGTCGTTTAGTCAACTGTCGTCCCGTGTAAAAGGGCCATTACCATCCTGCCTTATCGAGGCCTCTAGTACTACAATAGAGATATTGTTAACTCGCCCATGCAGAGGGATCATCCCTATTCTCATCTGTACAAGGAAAGATTAGAAGGAATGGGATGAAACTGAAAGGGAAAAGACACAGATTAGATATTAGAAAAAACTTTCTGACAGAGAGGGTGATGAATGAGTGGAACAGGTTACCACGGGAGGTGGTGAATTTTACTTCAATGGAAGTGTTCAAGCAAAGGCTGGACAAATATCTGTCTGGGATGATTTAGTGATCCTGCACTGAGCAGGGAGTTGGACCCGATGACCCTGGAGGTTCTTTCCAACTATGCTCTAACGATGATGAGATCACTCTGCTCATTGTTTCCCATTCTACACAGCAAAGTTTCGTTTATTTAGTCTTCTCTAGTGTCTGTATGAAAACTGAAATATTTCAAAATATAAAAGCTTTATAATAAAAACGTGATGTTGTATCATGATATATCAATTTCTGGTTACATACTCCCTTTAAAATTGGCCAAAATACATCGCAATAAACTTCTGATGAAGAAATCTCCATGTACAAAAAGTTTTTGTAAAGTCGCTTTTTATGAATACTGCCAAATCAGAACAAAGGTGACCTGAAGTAAACAAAACCTTGCTGAAAGCAAAAGGAAAAATTAGAATAAGGAGATTTCAGTAAATAGCTCAGCACTAAAACTTTAGTCCTGTCCACAGAGCAATGCATTGTATTGTCTGCTCCCAGCTACAATCATAGTAACGATGTCATATAGGCAGATGCGTGTCGTGAAGCTCCCGGACCCTGATGTAAAATCTGCAACAGACCCCTGAATATCATGTGCTGTTTATGATCCTGGTGTCCTGTTATAAGGCAGAGGGATCCTTGGATCTCTGTAGGCACCAGGTCCGAATGTGGGTGTAACCCTCTGTAAATGTAACCAACCATTTATCTGTTGATGTTAGGGTCATATCTTTACTCTTGCAAGGCTAGCGGCCCTCAAGGGGTAAAGTTAAATTAGGAAACCCTATTGTGTAAATCAAGGTGGTGGAACTGTGTGCATGGGGGAGTGGAGGAATTAAAAAGAATCAAGTGATGCCACAACACACGGAGAGTTGTCCACAAGTGTGAAAGAGAGCCAGGGGCATAAGGGTAGGGGGTGCAGAGGGTGCAGTTGCACCTTGGCCCAGAAGCCCTAGAGGGCCCATAAAGTCTCTTTCAACCAATACTATCAATGACGCTTTATAGTTGGGGGCCCAGTTCCAGATTTTGCACTGGGGCCCAGCACCTTCAAGTTACGCCTCTGAAGAGAGCCATTATGTTACTGATCTTGTGGCAGTGGAGAAAATGACTAGCGCCAAAAGACTGGTGGTAGTTTAAGCTGCAGTTGTGTCCAGCAGACCCGACCTGGCCATGTTGTCACTGAGCGGATTACCAACTGAAAACCAGGGTTAGTTGATTCAGATTGTATTCCTCCCTGCACTGGCCGGAGCAAAAGCTGGATAACCTGTAGCAATAGTTGTAGTGAGAACCTGGCTCCAGTCTTCCAGAAAAGTTTTAAGCCTGTACTTGCTTCCTGGCAATTAAAGTTGAAGCTGAAAAGTCAGTGGTGGTAAGAGCTATTTGTAGTCTGGCCGGTCCACTACCTTATGTAGGGGGGATACAGTTTATCGCTGTTGAAGGACAGTATGCTTGAGAAGGAATGGAAGAACAGAGTTGAGCAGGAAGAAAAGACTGGAAATTGTTGAGAGAGGCATTTAGTGCAGGACAGAGGTTGAAGCAGGAGTCTCTCCTGGTGTAATGCAGTGTTGCAGAAACAGTCCTAAAGATGGTTCACTCTGGGAGAAAGAGATACAGATGTTGAGAAGCTTGCAGAGTGTGCAGAGAGCAGATAAGCTGTAGACAGAGGGGAAAGGTCTCTCAGTTTATGCTGTGGTGTCGTAGTTACAGTCCTATAGACAGTGAACTCTGGAAAAAGAGTAACAGGCCAGTTTGAGAAAGTCAAGACATCTCAAAGTTTGAAGTTGCAGTTCCTCTGTTCTCTCCCCTCTGATGACGCTGAAATCATGATATCTCCAAAGACCCCTGGCAAACATTGGATTCTCCCGAAGGAAACCTAAAAGAGTCAGACATTTTCCATGCAGGAGGATTAACCATTCATATCTCTCCATTCTGGTTAAATAAGGCGGGCGGGGGGTCCTCAGCTGAGGACCTACCTTCATGATATCCTATTCTGTTGAATAATAGGTTGAACATCCTATCTATGGACTTCATATCTATGCTATATACTAGCCTACAAGGCTTGTATAGAAAACTTTCTAAATTGATATGTGAAAATATTCTTTAGGTCTTCCGGTAATAAAAACACAGTGACATTTTTACATTTGTCTTATGACTGAAGGAATTTGACCCCCCTGGTTCAGGTAAACCGAACTAAGGAATAGTATGTGGTCTTCTGGTTTTAATACCAAAGCTAAAAGTTGGCCACATAACAGATATCTGGAACAGGCCTTAAGCCCCATACAGACAATAGATTTTAGTAAGTATTTTGCATCAGTATTTGGACGCCAATACCAGAGTGAAGCCTACAGAGAAAAGGTATAATGCAAAGAGTTGCATCTCTTCTGCATTTTGGACCAACTCCTGGTTTTGGCTTACACATACTGGAGCTAAATACTGTTGTCTGAATGGGTCCTTAGGGATATTCTGACTTATTTGTTGCTCTTTGCTAATAAATGGCCTATAATTGAAACTTATGTTTCTTCTTGTGTCATCATTATTGCGCTACTGTAGTATAAATAGGCTGATGTTATCTGTTATCCGGCACAACACAATTATATTACACTCCATTGATTTGGTCCTGGAACATGTGGTATGGCCATTTCTTCTAAGCGTCCCAAGAGCAGTTCTTCAACACACCACCACCAGGCCACATGTTGCTTGTGCAAGTGAAGGCAGCCTGGTTGGCCTATACGTGCTACCATGGCCTACAGGACTTGTTTCCCAATGAGCAAATCTAGGACATTATTGGTCGGCAATTGCAAAGGGAGCTGCCAGCAGCGCATCATGATGATTTGTGTGTCCAAATGCATCCATCATGATAGAACATTCCTCAGGCGACAATTAATAACTTACTTGATAGCATGCCAAGGCATCTAAGTTTGAATAGTTTTGCGTGTGGCGCTCATACTTGATATTGATTTTTCGGTAAAGATGTTTTGAATATTTTGTTTCCCTTTTTTTTCATCATTTGCATATCATTAAAGGGGTTGTCTCGCGAAAGCAAGTGGGGTTAAGTACTTCTGTATGGCCATATTAATGCACTTTGTAATATACATCGTGCATTAAATATGAGCCATACAGAAGTTATTCACTTACCTGCTCCGTTGCTGGCGTCCCCGTTTCCATGGCTCCGTCTAATTTCGGTGTCTTCTTGCTTTTTAAGACGCGCTTGCGCAGATGGGTCTTCTCCCTTCGGCTCGGCTCAGCAGCAGCTGCGTTTTGGCTCCGCCCCTTGTACGCGTCATCGCGTAGCTCCGCCCCATCACATGCGCCGATTCCAGCCAATCAGGAGGCTGGAATCGGCACATGTGATGGGGGCGGAGCTACGCGATGACGCGTATAAGGGGGCAGAGCCAAAACGCCGCCGCTGCCGAGCCGAAGGGAGAAGACCCATCTGCACAAGCGCGTCTAAAAAAGCAAGAAGACACCGAAATTAGACGGAGCCATGGAGACGGGGACGCCAGCAACGGAGCAGGTAATTGAATACCTTCTGTATGGCTCATATTTAATGCACGATGTATATTACAAAGTGCATTAATATGGCCATACAGAAGTACTTAACCCCACTTGCTTTCGCGAGACAACCCCTTTAACTTGTCTATCGATCCTGCGATTTCCATAATTCCATGATATTTCCTTCTTGGTGTTGCAATTTCAATGTTGAGGAGTGTATGAGGGGCTGCTGATAAGTCTTTGGCTTTACCCAGAAAGAAACAAGATAAGAAGATGAAACTTTACATGTATGCCACATACTCTCCGCTGATGTCAATACAATTCTTACATCGGTATTCCAAGTTCTGTAAGCCTTGCAAAAAGAAGGATTTCAGTTGTGCCTCAAACCAGTCATCCGTAGCAGCCATGGCATCAGAAATGGTGTGAAATTTGGTACCCTTGAGGTGTTTCTTCAGGTTTGGAAACAGATGATAGTCGGAAGGAGCTAGATCTCGTGAATAAGGTGGGTGGTCAACCAGCTGGAAGCCTAGGTCCACCGGTTTTGCCGTGGTTGTTTGTGCAGTGTGAGTGGAGGCGTTGTCTTGCAGGAACAAGATTCCTTTGGACAGCTTGCCACACCTTTTGGCCTTCAGAGCTGCCTTCAGTTGGTCCAAAAGTTCAATGTAATACCTTGCATTGATGGTGGAAGCATTTTGAAGGTAGTCCACTAGCAGCACGCCCTCCTTATCCCAGAACACAGACGCCATCACCTTAGTGGCTGATTTTTGCACACCAAACTTCTTTGGGTGGGGAGACCCACTGTGCCTCCACTCTTTTGACTGCTCCTTGGTTTCAGGGTCATACAAATAAATCCAGGTCTCATTCATGATGACCAGTTAATCCAGGAAGTTCTTATCAGTCCGGAAACGCTGACCAATGGACCGGGAAGTTTTCACTTGCATGCTTTTCTGATCCGTTGTCAAACATTTGGGGACCCACTTTGCAGATAGCTTCTTCATGTTCAAATGTTCATGGATAATGACATAAATACATTTATGAGAAATCCCCATGATGCCTGCTAATCCTTTAGCTGAAATTGGCCGATTCTCCAGTATGAGGTTGTGCACAGCATCGACGATCTCCAGAACAACATCCTCTCTCGGTTGTCCAGGACGTTCCTCATCATTGGTGCTGAAGTGGCCCGTTTTAAATTTGGCAACTCAGTTCTTCACTGTAGAATATGAAGGGCATTGATCCCCCAATGTCTGCGACATATCACTATGAATATCCTTCGTGGACTTTCCTTGCAGAAACAAAAATCTTATCACTCCTCTGCTCTCATTTGCTGTGAATATCGCCTTAGACTCTGCCATTTTGTTTTCCCGCGTGCCTAGACCACTGTTGCCATACGCTAAGAACACAAAGCCAAAGACTTAGCAGCCCCTTGTATTTTTTCCCGGAGAGTAGTTATAACAAAGTACAAGGGGCGCTGTTAAATAGCAAATTCAGCTCTGCTACAGTCATTAATTCTGTACTACTGATTCTGTAAACTAAATTAATTCCGCTATCTACTTTGTGGGCTAAAAAACATCAAAAATCAAGACACAGTTAGTTTTTTTTATCAAGCAGCAAATGGACAATTCTACGAAAGCACCCGCACTATTTTCCATCCCACATAGCACCAATACATTTTGCCAGTGTGTGCAATAAAGGGAATGAGCATTGTTAAATCCCACACAGAGCAAAAATGGGCATTAGTGCCTAATGAAGGCTAATTCTTTTGCAAGCAGAATTAGTTTGCATCACTACACTGTTATGGCTTCAGGTGTCCCGGCTATTGAGCGGCCCATCTGGCTTACTTGTCCTTTTCAAAGAGATCACACACTGAGTGATGGCTGAAGTGGACTGGAAATAGTAACCTCAATAAGGAAGAACAAGAGGATTTAGATTGCTGTGTGACTTTTGCGCGGCAATGATCCACAGCTTGAATGGGTGACACAAACACAACTAAAACCTCTCTCTGCAATGCAAACATTGACTTAAGTCTCCCGCTTGTTGTCAAATTATAATTCTAGAATTTATAACAATTGTTGGACCTCCTGCCCGATCCCAGTTGGGAACATATGATGGAAAAACAACGGTGATATATTCGTAGATCGATAAATCGTTCCCCCCCCCCCCCCCCCCCCCTGTCAATTACAAAACTTTTCCGGATATGGAAGGCAGAAGTGTTTCCTTTTTGTCTTCTGTACATATTGGGCAAGATGTGACCATTTCTGTTAGCTCAGCTGTAGCATTGTAAAGAATGGCATTGTGGGATCTGCAGCTTCTTCTCAAAGTTTCAAATCTTGCTTACAATAATATGGGATTTTCCACTCGGTCTCACTAGGTGGTTTAAGAAGCCATTCATTTCTTAGAATCTGTAATTTTTTGTCCATGGCCAACAGAATTGCAGTTCTTAAAGGGAATGACCTATTGTTAGAGATGAGCGAGCACCCAAATGCTCGAGTCCGCGTTATTCGAGTCGAGCTTTTCGTAAAATTCGAGAGCTCTACTCGAGTAACGAACCCCATTACTACAATGGGAGACTCGAGCATTTTTGTATGTGGGACGCCGAGTTCTGAGCTTTTTTTTTCTTTTCTTAGTTCGTGTGTTCTCTCTCTCTCCCTCTCCCTCTCTCCCCTTCCTGCCAGACAAAAGATTTGCCAATGACGCACGCTGCGTCGTGGCAGGGAGGGGCCAAAACAGGCACGTCACAGCTGGGAGGAGCCAAAGACTGGGACGGGGTCGAACACGGCTTGATGCTCGTTCGAGCAGCGAGCACCATCAAGTACGCTAATACTCGAACGAGCATCAAGCTCGGCAGAGTATGTTCGCTCAACTCTACCTATTGTATGAATCATATTTTCATGTTAAATATATACATTAAGATTTTAAAAAAACTGATGTCATGCTCTATGTATATTTTAAAAAATCCTAAAATCCTGCAGTCTAATAATAGTCTGACACTTCCTGTTTTGTAGAGAAAAAACTTTCCATCAATCATCTCATTATCATCACCGGCAGAATTACAACAATGCAAGGTGACACCTATATGTAGCTAAGAAAGGATCCACCATTCATAATAGGTGATAGTCACAGCTCACTTCCTCCGCTTCTTGTACAATGACCTCTACACATGCCTAGAGCAGTCTCCCATAGAAGTCAATGTGTCCCCTTCTGTATACTGTGTCAATAGCCCATGGGTTCTGCTGCTCTAAAAACTGTTAAAGAGACCTAGTCATGACCTTTGAGCCCCATAAACTACATTATGGGGTTTAAAGGTCAGGAAATGCCAAGTCCAGGGAGTGGTATTTTATTTTCACCGGGTGTCCCGTTCCAGTGCTGTCTCCTAGTGTAGTTGTCAAGCGTACACAGTGTGACTCTTTTCAGCCTGCACTGTAGAGATGAATGGGAGCCCCGTGTGGTGCAGAGTGCCAAGGCAGCATAACTGTAGTCCTAAACTCTCGCTCACGACCTGAAGGTTGTGAGTTCAATCCCTGAATGGTTTAGGTAGTCGTCTCAAGGTTGACTCAGCCTTCCATCCTTCGGATGTCGGTAAATTGAGCACCCAGCTTGGTGGGGAGTAATAAATTAGTTACCTGAAAGCGCTGTGGAATAAGTTGGCGCTATACAAATAACAAGATTTATTTTATTTTATTTAGCTCACGCACACAGCCTGCAGTTTTGAGTCTGCTGCAGGTCTGCATGGCAACTTTCAGGCATGACAGTGCTGGAACAGGAAGCTAGGTACGTACAAATAGCAGATGCCCGGACTCCTGGGAACATGCCCTGTGAGCACTACAGCTTAATTCATAGGTGGTGACAGGTTCACTTTAACCGTTTGCAATCCAATTTCAGATTCAGGGTTTCCTAGGGGGCTTTCTCATTCTGCCTTCATACAATGGCGCCATCTGCTGGCTACAGCCAGTACTGTGGTATGTGACATGCTGTTGAGGCCCCCGACAACAGAGCAGCCAGTAATATACAGTAAGAATACCCTACCGGACATCTTCCAACATCGGAGCTGTACAGGCTTCAATCAGAATGTCTTCAGGCGTCAGACAGTCGATTGGAAAGGGTTAATGAAGGAAAAGAATCTCGCCAATCACTAAAGTGCTCTTAGTGTCACAGAATTGTCTTAAAGAGGTTCTGTCACATACTCTCATTAGTGAAACAGGCCGCACACTTTTACTGCTGACTCTTCACTTTTTCCAGCATTCTTATGTTTCCTTTCTAACCTTCTCCCTTTATCCTAATTCTGTGACGTTACGTTCAAAGCCTGATACTAGTAAATTGTCCCATAGGTACCACCCAGCATCAATGGAATGTCATCTCAACCATTGACACTGAGTAATGGAGGTCACCCATGTGACAATCTACTAGGATTGGGTCAAAAACTAACAACACCGATTGCAGTTGTATGAGGAGGGGCTAGAAGAAAAAGTGCTAGAATCAGTAAAGAGCTGACTACAAAGCTGTACAGCCAGTTTCGCGTGGAAAGTACCTCAACATACTAGAAGGACCTAAGAAGTAGGATGAATCCAAGGGGCATCTCATTCCCGATGATGCTCCTGGGCAGTCTGGATGCTGTGCTTCTTCCTGTAAAAGCCATGGGCTAAGGTGGGCTATTCTTGATGCAACACGACTCTGTCCCGTATTTTTTTACATTGTTTTGTATTCCTTTGTGCAATGTGGAACGTTCCGTGTCAGGGGAGATATGAAGGTTTTTTTCTTCAGTGTCATTTTACCTCCTCAGTAGAGTTCTTCTATACCATCCGGCAGCCACTGTGAGGAACTGAATGTGACATGGATAGCCCATAATAAACCCATCTCTCTGGCTTATGACTCAGCCACACCCAGCTTTGCATTGACTGTAACGCTTGCTTGCGCACTTCACCACCACAACAATACAACAAACGCTTTCATGCTATCCAAACAGTCACCACTCTGCAGTATAAGACATGTCCTACCATACATCTATTAGGCCTAAATGCCCTGCCCAGTTCAGTGACCCGATGATGTACACCTTCCACAGACCTTAGGTCTGGGAATGAGACAACTCATACAATGTCCAGATGGGCCACGACAGAGACCGTTGCATTAATCATTTGTTTAATGAACATTAGAAATACCTCAACACCAATGATCATCACTACTATAGCATTTCTTCTAATAAACATCAGGCATTATAGCGTTTCCTACACAGACATAGCTGTTTATATCACTTTCCTGCATAAACATTTGTATCTGTGTCACTTTCCTACCTGAGCATCAGCATTCTACACTGATCGATCAGTGCATTAGAAACACCTACTCAATAATGGGTTGGTCCATCTTTTGGGGTGATCATGGCTTTCAGATGTCAGGGAACAGATTCCACAAGGTGCTGAACATCTTTCATAGTCAAAGCAACCTCAGTTGTTCCATATTTTACAAGAAAGTTTGAGCAGATCTCATAGCCTTTTCCAGCATATTCCAAACATGTTCAATGGGATTACAGTCCAGTGAGTTTGAGAGCCAAGGCAGTGTGGAAACATCATTGTCATGTTACTCCTACTACTCCGTACTGAACTTAACAAGCTGACAAGGAGTGCTGACCTGTTAAAAGATGGCACTGTGGTCAGGGAAGACTTTCTCAAAATTTAGGTGCAGGTGGTCAGCTAACAGTTCCTTGCAGCATTCACCATTCAAGGATTGTGGTATTTTCACCAATTGTCCTAGGCCATACCAGGAAAACGCTTCCTAGACCATGACACCACCACTAGTGGTCTGTTTCGAACAAATGGTGCTCCCATGGGATACAGTTTCAGGCTGTTTACACCAGATATGGACCCAGCCATCCATAGGGTTCAGCAGAAAATGGGACTTGTCCCTCCAGACAACTTTCTGCCATGTGCCCAAGGTCCATTGGCGTAATTCTTGAGTCCATGCGAGGTGTTGTTGGTGATGATATGGGGGTCATCTGGAGAAATCTTATTCGTCTTTAGCTATTTAACCCCAATTAATGCAAGATACAATGCATGGTCATTGTGGAAATGTATCTAACTTCCCCACTATTGTACTGCTGGGTTAGTTGATCCACTGTGGCATGTCGTTGCTGAGATACTAGACCTGCCACCCAATGCTCGCCTTTAGGCTCAACCACACATGGACTATCACTGTGTGATCATCTGTCGGATGACTGTCCATAGTTTAACCAGTCTTGGTTCTGTGGTTCGGGAACAGCTAATAAATATGACTGTTTCAGAAATATCGGCCCCACACCTTGACTGGCAGTCAAAGTTACTCAAGTCCCCATGTATACCCATAACTGCCAAATATTGTCTTCTTCTGCACAGAGGAGAAGTCAAGACATTATCTAAGAGCAGATCATGACGCAACCATCACGTGGTACTGCGTTACTGATCACAAGATGTCATGACCCAGGCCAGCTGTTCCTAATGCAGTGATCAGTCAGTGTACATCATCTCTGTAAAGGAACTCTAACAAGTATAGCATTTAGCAGAATGTGTTAGATTAACTTAGTACATTTTCTGTACCTTTTCACTTGAGCAAAAGAAGTAGAGATGCCATTTCTACTTTCTTGACCCCCATGTAATATCTATAGTAATGCCCCCCTTTCATGTGGCATTACTAGAGTCTTCTCACGTGGTAGAAGTACCTCTTTTGCCCCCTCCCAACACCAGAGCACCAGGGACACTTTTTACCTCTGCACCCTCTATAACTACACCCCTGAATTATGTTATTGACATTGAGATGCAATCAAAATGTTCGAAAACTTGCTAAATATAATAACAGAACATACTGTAAAACTTTATACTAATTTTGGTATATTTGATTGAAATATCGCTATTATTGTGATTATCTTCATTGTATTCACTGATGCAGGTGTAAAATAAAAAACATAGACATCCGATATAAAAAGATTTTTTTTTTCTTTTTGCAAACCTTACAAAACCCTGAAGGGGCATGCGAGGCACAGAGTACATGTATTTGTTTTTATGCAATAGACCAGACTCGGATTTTTGTCCTTTGTTCTTCTTTTATGGTTTGGGGGTTACATAATAAGCACCTGGATGCACATGTCATTTACTTGTTCCTGCAGTCAAACAGGTTACAATCTCTATAAGTGCCATTCAATTTGTCTGATGCTGCCAGGCACAATCACAGCCTCAGCAACTTTTATAAATTGATGCATCAGGGATGGGGTTTCTGTTCAGATGACCCATGGGGAAAGGGCAAACCTGAAAGGAGGGATTATGAACTGCACAGAACAGCTTAGATTAAATCAGTTGAGTGCTGAAAATCAGGCTTATATTTATGCTTATATTTTCCCTTCACCATTAACACCATCGCTAAACACAACAGCGTCATTCAAATCCATTAGAAAGTAGCCGTGGCATGCAGAAAAATACAGTCAGGTTATCCTGTGCCAGGAAAGGGAGACAGGGAAGAGTAATGTGATTGTTGTAAATGAATGTGTCATACTCTGCTAGCTCTTTTGTTTCTCATGATTATTCCATTCCTTATTTGAAACAAGGATTCAACATCAAAAATATTTTAAAAAATAGCAAAAATATAAAACAAAAAATTGTTACAATTTGTCTCTTTTGTCCAAGAAACATTTCAGTTGGGTTGTTTATGCTTTAAAGGGTTATGCCAGACAACACTTGTATCACCTATCCATGGATAGGTGATAGAATTGTGATCAGTAGGGTTCTTATCGCTGAGACTCCAAACGATCCAGAAAATGGCGGTCAAGTGTCTCCGTCTTCTGTAACGACAGGCGATCTGTACCCAACCACAATGATGTCAGACTGAATGGAGCGGTGGCTGAGCATGTAATACAATGGTGCTAACCACTGAGCTACCGAGCTGCCTACTTGCGTAACTATAAGGGATGTAGGGAATGCGGTTGAACCCAGGACCAGGAGCTTTAGGGGGCACATAAGGCCTCTCTTCTCCATATAGGGAGCCCAGTACTATGAATAAAGCATTATAGTTGGGGCTCTGTTACAGGTTTGGCATTAGGGCCCAGGAGCTTCAAGTTACGCCTCTGCATTAAGGGTTTAAGAGAAGTTGGGTAGCCCCAAGATAAACTTTGGCACCCAGGCCCATGAGCTTTTACCTATGCCCCTGATGCTGCATGGAGCTTTCTAATCCATACACAGTCATGGAATTTGCCATTAGCCTTTATAATTCCATATATTATTTCCAAGTAATCAACACAATTGTATCACCGGTTTTCCAACTGGATAGAATATTAATAATGTAATTTACAGGGTGTCTCAAAAGTGTGAAAACACCCATATGGAATGAAAATGGTTTAGCAGATGGTGATCCAATTTTGCATACAAAGGAGGAAGGGGAAAATCTGTTAGGTTGTGTTACCAAAAAGACGGCCATTTTGAATGCAGACATCTTGGATTCAACTCTTATTTTTCCAGCGGGAAGGTAGGTGTGTGATACATCAAGCTGGCAGAGAACTTTACCAGAAAACCAATGGCTTCATTTTAACACAACTGTATTTCTTCTCATGTTTACAAAGTGATTTTATGTGAAATTAGAAAAGTGACCATAATCTCCACAGTGTGTGTTTGAAATTCTGCCCATCATGTTTGAGCGTTAACCCTATCCCTTTCACTCATTCCTGGTGGACTTTCACCAAAACACATTCTGTGTTTCAAATGTGCAACATTCAATGTCTTCTTAGGCCTCAGTCACACGGGCGCATCGGCACCCGTACACCGGCGCCGATGCACCCGTGTGACTGCAGGAAGGAGACGGATGTACCTGCAGATGGCCGTCTCTCTGCAGCGCCGAAGGAAAGAACACATGACCTGCAATGAAGCCGGTCACATGTTCTTTCCTCCAGCGCTGCAGAGAGACGGCCGTCTGCAGGTACGTCCGTCTGCTGGTGTCAGTCACACGGGCGCATCGGCGCCGGTGTACGGGTGCCGATACGCCCGTGTGACTGAGACCTTACAGTAAACAGGTGCCTTGACATGACCCCACAAATAGAAATCCAAAGGGGTCAAATCAGGAGAAAATGATGGTCACTCGACTGTACCCCTACAACCAATACACTTTTGGGGAAACTTCACATCAAGACAGTCTCTGACAATGCATCCATAATGGGTTGGGGTGCCATCTTGTTAGAAGAATTCTGTAAATGCTCCATTGTCTGACACCAATAGAGGAAACACTTCTTCATCCAACACGCTTGTGTAATTGTCTGCTAATAATGTTCCCTCAATGAAGAGAGGACCGACAATTTGGGTACCCCATAAACCACACCATACCATCACTTTAGACAAGGCAACCATGTTAGATGGATCAGTCCAATGAGGATTTGCGTCTGACCAGTCTGATCATTTGCTAAATGAGGCCAGATCAGCAGTTACTACATGGGTAATGGCTTTTAGTCATCCAGATTTTGGTTTATCAGTGACAGAATGGAATTTGGAAAGAAGTTTGGGTGGCGTAGATAGAAATCTGCTGTGATGACATGTGTGCGTGTTCACCTGACATAAAGATAATCTCAACACGTTCCGCTTCACATAACAGCATCATTCACATTGCCTGTAATGAAGATAAATGACTGTGTTAACATGAGAGTGAATAAACGTATATTACAATGAAGTACACCATTGTTTTTCTGGTAAAATTCTCTACCAGTTTGATATATCACACACCTACCTTCCCAATGGAAAAAAATAGAGGTGAATCCAATATAGCAGCATTCAAAATGGCCGTCATTTTGGTGACATGTCATAACAGGTTTCCTCCTTCATCCACAGCTTTTATGCTACATTGGATCACCATCTGCCAAACTATTTTCATTCTCTATAGGCGTTCCCATACTTTTAAGACAACCTGTATATGGTATATGATGTCAATGGCACAACGGCTAAAGGTATATTGCTTTGTACAATACTTTAAAGTTCCTGCTGTTCGATTTTTTTTTATTTTTCTCTCATTTATATTTTATAATCCACACATTCAAGAACATCTCCAAGCTAAAATCTATTAAAAGAGCCTCACATCTTGACAGCAACTTTTCAATTGCATAGAACCGGACACACAATTGATCACTGCAGAACCCCCCAGTGATGTGCAGTTATGGCAGGATGAAGCTGCTTCTGGCCATGCCTTTCTTTTGCAGTGGCCACTGCTGGGGAAATGTGGTATTACACTTCATCATCTATTCAGATAAATGGCTGACTTTGTAATAAATGAACAAGTTGGGTCATCCACATTGTTTACCATCTCTCTGCTGTGGCTCCCTCTGTGATTTCTAAATGCCCTAAAGTTATTCAGATGGGACAACCCCTTTAAGTAGTTGACCTTGATCTTTTAGAACTTCTAATAACACAACCTGATAAGACCTTCAGCTTTTTCAGCTGCAGCTGATATAATTACTAAAACTTTTGACTTCTTATATATAAACAACGAATGATGTTTAGCCTTGGGTGTTGGTTTTGCAAAATAGTGATGACATTGGGTACTATTCCTCGAAACGGTGAGTTTTAAGGGTGTGTTTCAAGACCTGAGGTCTGAAGGTTGATGGGGATGCATTCTTTGGATTGGGTGCAGCATGGGAAGTGTTTCTTCTTGTTTAAAAATAGGAGCTCTGATGGAATGTCTGACAATATTATGATAATTGATATTAGGATTGTCAGCATAATACGATGGGAGAATAAACAAAGCACAGTAAACATCTCCCAGATACACATGAACAGCAAAATGCCGAAACCAAATTTTGATAACTTAGCAAATTTCACTGCAAAATGATTTTACATGAGCTCAATTAAAAAAATCCTTCCATCAAAACTATGTTTAATTTGAGCATTTCAAGGTTCCTTTTACACTCTATTAATGGCTTCCGTTAAATGTATGGCACTTGCCAGGAAAGAGGCTGTGACGGATGCGTAACAGTGGTATCCATCACCCATAGGAAATAACATCATTCTGTAAGATAAAAGTATCTATTAAACAGATGCCATTATAGTCTATGGGTGATGGATGCCACTGTTAGGCATCCATTTATCGCATCTGTTACCAATAGATTATAATAGTATCTGTTTAATGAATGCTTCATATAAGCTGTTGAAAAGCTCATGACATATCCGTTAAATGGTTGCCTGTGATGGATGACTTACAGTGGCATCTGTCACCTATAAAGTATCATGGTGTCCATTTAACTCTAAGGTTAAAGTGGCCTAAAGTGCACTTGTTTGATAGAATAGCCTTCAGCAAAGCTCTGGCAACAGTTCTGCATTATTACTATGTTCCATTGCATATTATGGCTGAAAAGGTGACCATATATTGTACATACAATACAAGAGTTGTTCAATTGGCAATTACTGAATACTCCCCAGGGTCTAGGATAGAGGGGTCCAGAAGAAGGAAAGCGTGGAGCGACTCTTGATAAGGATGTGGTCCAAAGGGTGAAAGTATATTTGTAAGATATTTAATAGGGTGCTGCCAGTCCAAATACCATCACTGTAGGTAACAGGGCATGAAAATGCTAACCATAGAAAGGAAAGAATAGTGGACTGTAAGCGCAACCCTTATAGTTAAAACTTATTTAAACGAGGTGATTGACCCAATTCTTTTTATTGATTAAATTAATTTAAGCACAAACGTGTTTCGGGGACGCGGCCCCTTCCTCAGAATAGGCTGGATAGGGTACAGAAGTGTTGCCACATGAGCTCCTTTGGTAATCCAGTTTTCGCCAAGTCTTCTTTTCCTGGCGTACAGAAGGAGCTCATGTGGCAACACTTCTGTACTCTATCCAGCCTATTCTGAGGAAGGGGCTGCGTCCCCGAAACACATTTATGTTGGCTGTTAATCAATTCATTTAATCCATAAAGAGAAATTGGGTCAATCTCCTTGTTTGAATGAGTTTTATACTATAAGGGCTCTTTCACACAAGCGCTGCGATCTTCAGCCGCACGCATCATGACCAAAAATCTCATGAACGAGAGGCATCTCCTGTTTTCTCATCCATTAAGACGGCCAGGTGTGGCGTATATATGCTGCAGCCCAGAATACCATCAGCTGGGGGAAGAGAGTTCAGCTCTGCTAAACTTCCTCCCCCTCCCCACCCCTTGCCGGCTGCCAGCAAGGGGAGGGGGTGGGATGAGGCGGGAGCTTAGCAGAGCTAGTGGTGCTAAACTCCCTCCCCACCTTATGGGAGCTGTCAACAAGGGTAGGTGGAGGGACTTTATCAATTCGAGCCATTGCTAAACTCCTCTTTCGCTTTTCTGACATCACTCATAGGCGCCCATTGGAGTCTATGGGAACGGCCGGCGTATTCCGGTAAAAGATAGAACAAGTCCTATTTTTTCCAGCCGGGCATAAAAGCAGCCGGCTGGAATGGGCACCGTATGCGTGTCTTTTCTGGCCAGCCGATTTTACACAACAGAAAATCGCCCATCTGAATAAATGCATTGGAGTCCAATGCTTCAAATCGCCGCGGTAAAATACTTGTATGAAACTAGCCTAAGGGTTGCGCTTACAGTCCACTATTCTTTTTCTATGGTTAGTATTGGGATAGAGGGATGCCCCTGTTAGGAGTAGGAATGGGCCAGAGGGGCGCCGCATCTGAGGTTTTACCTGACACTGGCATCTCTTCAGGCTTTGAGGGAGCAAATCCAAGGGACATGTCGATGGCTTTGGAGGGCTGCAGGGAGAGCCCCACTCCCAACTGTCTTGGCTATATTTCTGGAAGAGCTTGTGGTATCGAAAAAATCAGGTCTGCATCAAATTTTGCTAGTACACCATTTTTTTGAACATAATTAGAAATGAAACACAGTTCATGAGCCTACTGTAGGGGGTTTGTCATGCAGGTGGTTTGCGGAGGTCAGGACAATGCAGAGATATGTCTTTCTCTACCCCTTCATATATTCTGATTAGAACTCAGGTCCTTGTAGCCCACGGTAAGACTTTCCACTCCCCTCTTTACTGGTATCTCGAGCTGGCTGGATCACGTCCATCTACTTTGCTTACTTTCCTCTGACTGCGCCAAAATGGCGCTGGTCTATCATCATATCCACTTCCACCGATCCATCTGTAGTCACCTGACATAAAACAAATTTCAAACAAATGTTCTGAACACAATAATGAGAATAAAATGGAGACAGAGGTATCACACTTCTACACATTAACTCTATGGGTAACCCTAGAATGGCCGATGAACAGTTTTAATATGCTCAATCTGTTTCCAACTTTTTTTAAAATAAAAAAAAGTCCATTTTTTAATAATCGATAACTTTTTGAGTATTTAGAACAAGAAGAAAAACTTAACGATGAGAGTAAAGATAAATCTATCATCCGAATGTTTAGGGATGGAGATGTGATATTCTAGTCTGCTCTGGGACATTAGCCTGTACCCTGTATCTTGATATATTTGTCACATTAACAGGTTAAGATCTTCTTAGTAATCAGAAGCCGCAATTTGACATTGTGTCATCTAACATTAACGGGTTCTATTGGTTTCCTTTAGAACCTAACTTCATTTCCATAGAGCAACTCCAGTCAGATACCGGCTATGAGTATACTCCAAAAAGTCAGGAGGTCCATATACTTGTTCATAGAGAGCAATATTGTAGTAAATGGCACAGATATTCTACATTCCTTTGTCACACTTGTGAATGGAAGGACTTTAAAGAGGACCTGTCAAGTCCTCTTGTCAGCAGGGCCCCTTTCATAGCTTTGTAGCCGCAGCCTCAGTGCCTCTATCAGAGGAGTAACTATAGGGGATGCAGGGGATGCGGTTGCACCCGGGCCCAGGAGCCTTAGGGGGCCATAAGGCGTCTCTTCTAGATATAGGGAGCCCAGTTCTATGAATAAAGCATTATAGTTGGGGTCCCTGTTACAGGTTTTGCATTGGGGCCCAGGAGCCTTAAGTTACGCCGCTGGCCTCTATCACAACTTTTTCATACTTCCCCTGTTACCTACTTTTCAGCTCTCCTTAGATTTGATGTTCAACACTTGGAATGTGTCAAGTGGGCAGTTATCACCACTCACTGTCAATCAAATCTGATATCACCCATTGACAGTGGGGACTACCCACTTGACACTTTCCGAGTGCTGGTATGCGGGAACGTCGGGAGTATGAACCACGTAAAGTCCACGACTGAGTCAGCAGAGCCATGACTACAAAGCTATGCAGCCATTTCCATTGACTTGAGGACATGACAGTTCTTCTTTAAATGGATGGTTCAGGGTCAGAAAAACATGGCTGCTTTCTTGAAAAAACAGTGCCACACCTATCCAGAGTTTGTGTGTGTTATTGCAGTTTAGACTCATTCACTTCAATGGAGTTGACCTGCAATACCCAACTTAACCCATAAACAGGTGTGGCGCTACGTGACCTCTTTTTATGGAAAGCTTTACTTACGGCAAATTTTTATCTGTTCTTCAGAGAAACTGGATGGACGTATGTCTTTTTTCAGCCTTACATACTATGTCTCAAAGCAGGTCATACACTATACACTGCAAACAAGGCCGCGAGAATGAGTCTATGGCCAAAAATAACCAAAAATAAATACATTTATGCATGATGGGATTGAAATCCAGCATTAAGAAATAGTTAACAAACAAAACAAGAAAACAGAAAATAATTTTTGTTTTCACATTTAACATCAAAATACAGTAGATAGGTATATAATAAGGACTGGAATGGCGCTTTGACAATAATAAACATTTCATATTTTTTTACCTAGAAAATTGTAGAATGAACTTCAACAACCTAATTAATAAAAAATAAGTTCTTAAAACTTTTTGTCTCATCTTCTTAGAAACTTTTGACTCATTGTCTGAAGTTTTAATTCACATGACCCAAATTCAAAACTTTCTTTGAAAGACACCCACAGAGCTAAAGCTATGATGATCACACCATGTTCGGCATGTACAGTCGAGGTATATGTTATAGAAGGCTTATCTCCTGCTTGTGCTCCCCCTTTGTAGGCTTTCATAAGCATGAAATTACTTATGTTGAGTTCACACCAGCACCATTACTTTTCATTGTTCTTCTCCGTCCTATCAGCTAAACAATGGAAAAATGTTAGTGCCGAATCCGAATGGAGCCAGACAGGCCTAAATCACTCTAGTGGAGTCCATTCGGCCCCAGCATGAGCTCCGGTATTTTACTGCACTATTTTAACCAACATTTTGTGCTGGATCTATATAAGAGGTCCTGAATTGTGCCTCTGGCACAGATATGAACATAGCCAGAGGCGTAGATATAGTGGGTGTAAGGGTAGCAGTTGCTACCTGCCCTGGAGCCTTAGGGGGTCCAAAGGCCCCTCCATCACATAAGAAGACAGTAGCATTCTAAACAGCATGTGGTAGATAGGGGGCCCTGTTACAGATTTTGCAAGAGTTTCGAGTTAGGCCTCTGAACATAGCCTATTCTGTCAATGTTATGTACTGACTTGCTGAGTCCTACAGAGCAAGAGATGCTATTTGTAGACACTCCAACTAATACATGAGAGTGTAACCAGGAACTTACCCCCCCCCCCCCCCAACTCCTCCTTTTACCTCAAAATTCCTTAAAGGGATTCTCCAGGAATGCCACGTAATGACTGCCGTCTGTGCAGTCTGTCGAAACCTTCCAAGGATGGGAGAATGCATGTGTAGACTGAAGGGAGAGGGAATGTGTCCATGGGTTGAGAGAAGAGATTAATACTACACAGTTCGGAGCAGTGCACTATTAGTTTTTGATACAGCCATACCCCTTTGGTCTGTCCATCCATTCTCCCATCCTAGGATGGGGCACCACAGACTGCACAGACAACAGCCATCTTGTAGCATTTTTGTGCAACCCCTTTAATAAGGTATAATAACCCTTTGAATATGCCAGTACATCTTTATCAGGTATTAGTGTGGCGTGTATCCACTTTAAGAAAAATTCAAATAAAGAAGATGGAACAATACCTCTGCAGCGCCACCTATTGGATGGCAGCATTTCTTCAAATCAATCTCAGACCATTTATACAGGTCTTTATAACAATGTTTGGGAATAGGACACCAAGACAGAAAACCATACACAGAAAGCTGTTTCTGGGTGTTTGCTCCTCATCAGTGGGCAGTAGGTTTCTGGCTTGGCTGGTGAGAGGCCTGTGATGTGGGTCAAGAGGGGTGTCATCTCTCGTTAGGGAGAGCACCCAAAAAGTGTGTAAAGACACCAAGAGGTTGAGTGGGTCGAGGGATGGCATTGCCTCTCCCCAAGGAGAGCACCCTGAAGGGGTATAAGAAGACACCTGAGAGGTGAGTGAGGAGACTTATATGGCCATGCACACTCCTCTGGGTAATTTATGCAAACAAGGAAGACGGAACAATACCTCTGCAGCGCCACCTATTGGATGGCAGCATTCCTTCAAATCAATGTCAGACCCTTTATACAAGTCTTTATAACAATGATTGGGAATAGGAAACCAAGCCAGAAAACCTTACACAGACAGCTGTTTCGGGGTGTTTGCCCCTCATCAGTGGGCAGTAGGTTTCTGGCTTGGCTGGTGAGAGGCCTGTGATGTGGGTCAAGAGGGGTGTCTAACATGCTTTGCCCTAATGTAGTATGTCTCCATATCCGAAAATCATGTCCCTACTATATTAATATGCCACTACTTCCCAAAAACAAAGCAAAATTTACTCTAAATAGAACTAATGAGAAATTTCAGCAATAATAATGTTGAATGGCGTCTCTTGATGCTGCAGTTTCCACCAGTATTCAACTAACTGTCCTGGTAGGAAATTTGCTGAAGTTCCATGCAACTTTCGGAAAGTTTGCTTCTTAAGTGTCCTCAGTTTGCTTCAGTTCTTTTGGACAATAATGCCAGTTAAGAGACTGATAGGAAAGTGTTGGTTTGCGGTACAATGGGTATACTGAAAACTGGCATAATTTGGAATATTAGCAAAGCCGACCATTCATTCAATCAAATCTGTCATCCAATATCAACATGACACTGAATAATAGCCTGAAGAGATGGTTCTTCTCAGCATAGAACGTGGAACAATCTCCATTTTAGATGTCATTTAGTGGTTACCAAACATAATTTTGGCAGACTAGAGGCACAGCATTCCCTTGAAGCAAACAACCCAGTTGTCTTTTCTGTTAGGGTACGTTTTATGTGGAGATGTGCTACACTAATATCCCTTTATCAGATGGCTTCCTCCATATTAATCCCTTGTGGCTACTAGACACCTCTGGTGCTGCTAGTCTTGTAAAATAAACATTTGGACTGGCTGTAAAATTTGGACATGGGTGATCGTATTACCTTCAAGTCTGTTGTTGTTAGCTGTTTAGTCATTCATGACCCTCGGTGACCCTAAAGGCGAGCTCCCTCCATGTTTTTTGGTTCTTTCAGTTGGTTAATAGCCATGCCAATATCAGCTTTGACAGTATCAAGCTGAAGTACCTTCAAGTCTAGCAATCTTCAACACTATGGGAGCAGGTTATCAAGGGTTGTGTCAAAAAAAAGCCAAAAATGATGGCACAGATTACATTTGTGCAATAACTTGTGACTTTTTGTCCTCTTCACACTTCTTTCACCACTTCTCGAAAGTAGTGAAAAAAGTAGAGAAAGGGGCTGAGCCTCCCAAGGCCTGTCAGATTTACTATCACACCAGAAATTAGATAAAATTATCACGCAAATCTACCTAAGATCATAGCTAGCTTAGATTTGAACGTCCAGCATCAAAGATCTGCCAAGGTTAAGAGGCCTTCACCTTTCTCCAGTGCTCTATCATTGAAAGGACCCCATATTTATTAGACAACATTCGTTCAAACCCACCAATTTTCACAGTCAACTAATGCATGTGTTTTAGAGCCTACGGACCTTTCTCCTTGAGATAAGCTGCCTCCAGAGCTGTCTGGCTATGGCTTTCTCCTCTGTCTCCATGTAAAGCACATGAATAATTGGTAGAACTGAGCGTTCATGTCTATGGGGATTCGAGATAAATAGCTGCTGGCCAAAGAAGTATTCGGCCCACAGTTATTGGACACCTTAAGACTGGTGAAGGATAGGAAAACCATTCTTTGTAAATCCCCCCCCCCCCCCCCCCCCATATGTCACATTTTACTTTAGCTAAAAGGCCCAAGTCTATTGCAACATGTTCCAAGGAATGCAAGACAAGTTGTTTCGACGACTCCCTTGTATTTCTACTGGTGGCTTCTTGTATGTATCATGAGTCACAGTGTAAACAGGAGTCTATCCTCAGAGCTTGTGTTCAGCTGTTGCAGAAGGTACGGCCTGACAGCTGTATGTGTGTTAATTTAGACTTTGCTGGAGGTGTCATAATCTAAAGCTATGTTACAGGCAGGAGCATGCAGCAGTCTGGAATGCTTACGTTAGCAAGTCTGTCATTGAGTTTACTTAACACTCATTTGTCTCAGTCTGCTTCAGAACAGAAATGCAGGCAATGAAAACTTATTTAACCCCCTGACAACATCAGCTGAAATGCGATAAAGATGCTAGTTAGCAGATCTCAACTTTTTAAAACAGCACAGATAGTTAGACTGTCTGTCCTATGACCTTGAACGACGGGCGCCCAGACTAAATAGTATCACTGAACTTTTTATTAAAAGCCCAACTCAAAGTAAATAGGTGTTGATGATGGTGGTAGCGATAGATTTCTCGTTAATAATGTTGCTCCTCGTAATCAGATAGGCAATGAAATTGGATCGATTTTTGAAAAATCAGATCGTGTCCGACCAACCAGATTTTTGGCAAAACTCAAGAAAAGTCGGCAAGTCAGCTATAGTGTTGAGAATCCACACCCCACACCCCCCTCCCCCCAAAAATCCTTTTTCTGCAAAGCAATAGTGCAAAACTACTGAGCCACCATGGGGAGATAAGAGGAGGAGGGTTTTTTATTATATGACTGCAGTAGAGACCTTCTGAAGACCATATTGGTGAACCCGATTTTTTACTCCTTGGGGATTGTAATTGGGTCATCCTATTTTTGGAAAATCGGGCTGATTTCAAACCAAACCGATTACCGTATTTTAATATCACAAAATATGCTTTATTTGATGAGCTGACCACTTTTTTTCTTCTTACATTTGATTATTTTAATAACTGTTCATCCCTACTCAATAAATATCTATATATTATAATACTACTAAGATATGTGTGCAGGCAGTATACACTAAGGCCTCATGTCCACGGGCAAAATAGGATTTAAAATCCGCAGCATGCTCTAATTTATCTCGGAATCTGCGTGGCCGGCCTCCATTGATGTCATTGGGGACGTCCAACCCACAGCCCATTCGCAATTAACATTGTGTATGGGCTGCGGGTACACAAGGGAAATACAAACAAAGAAAAAACTGTACTGCGCATGACCACCTGCGAGCCTCCGCGGTCATGTGCAATACAGTAAAGCGGGGTCACTGCCCAGGCTCACAGCCGGAATCCTTTGGATGCAGAAGAAGCATTATAGACAGTTAACAGAAATACATAACCCCTTCGGACATTTGGACTTGCATATTTAGCTGGTTTGAAGAGAAAAATTGGGTATTTTGGGGGAACATGAAAAATGTGTACTGTATTTGAAATGGTGTATTGTTACTTGATTAATCATTTAGTAATGGCATGTAGCGGGTGGGTGGCAGAGTCTTAGAATGCATGTAGAGGGGTCTCTAAATAGGAGTGTTTTCTAGTAGAAAGTGAAGTCTGCACCCGGAGAAGCTATTGCTTTCACGATAGATGCAGCCAGCATTGTGATGCAAACCCTGAAGAGTGCCGTGCCATTCAACTAGGCCAAGCAGTACAAGGGAAAGCAGAATGTGCCATTTGCCGCACACAGCTGCCGCCATCAAAGACTGCTTGTAACACTGCTACTGTTCAAGAGACTATTTGCTGTTATAACCATTGCTCTATAGTTCTTCAATTAAAATTTGTTGGCAGTATCATCATGTGGGCCTATAAATACGCTTTGCTACCAAACAGCCTTACGTACCAGTGCAACACCGGTGACCAGTATGCCTCCAGTAAGGGCCGGTAAACTATCCTGAACTAGCATCTGCACTTAGTTCTGTACTTTTCCAGGTCAATCAGGTGAGCCCAGTGTCAGCTTATACCCGCCTAGTGAATACTACTCTACTAGGGCCTCCACTATACCATGGATTGTAGATGTTGTGTGGCCTAATAATGTTCACAAGGTCCAGGTAGGACTCAGGAGTTTAGTAGCAATTGGTTTCTTTACTTATACACACTTGATAATTATACTTTTGCTATACAGGGAAAGGTTACATTAATGGTTCTCTCCAGGGGCGTAACTATAGAGGATGCAGGGGATGCGGTTGCACCCGGGCCCAGGAGCCTTAGGGGACCCATAAGGCCTCTCTTCTCCATATAGGGAGCCCAGTGCTATAAACAAAGCATTATAGTTGGGGGCCCTGTTACAGGTTTTGCATTGGGACCCAGAAGCTTCAAGTTATGTCTCTGTGCAGCATGGTTTAGGTATGGGTACGGGTACAGATACAGATAGAGAGGGGGGCCCAGCTCACCTTTTGCATTAGGGCCCCTGAGCCTTTAGTTAAGCCCCTGGTTCTCTCACAGAAAGGCACAGTTCATGTAAAACAGTAAGAACAGGACAGTGTAGGAAAACAGTGGAGGTTCCTTTGCCTGACCAAATTTAACCAAAATTTTTAAAAAATCACTAGTCATGAACCTTACTCCTCCATCATCGAAAATAACGTATTCATCTAACTTGACAGTACTGTAGACCTTAGACCAGTATACTAACTTCATATAGAAACAGTTATAGCTCCATATACTCTATAGACATGAACTCACAGCTAATTCAAGAATGTAACCTCTTTCTAAGGCTAAACTGGAACTAGTCTATAATGACTCAGTAGTCATAGGGGGTCACGTCTATTGCATAGAACATGGACTGGACCTACATGACATCAGTGAATTATTTTCTTTTTAAGTTAAACCTAACTTGTTGCTACTCTGTAGTTATCCAATGGATTAACGAACACAGACATCTACAATAATTTACTGCACTAACTGTACATAGACTGAAAAACTGTAAAACATAGCAGAAATCTCTGTACTGGATGTCATTAACCCCTTGAGTGGCACGCCCGGAAAAGTTCCGTGACGAACTCCACTGCTCAAAGCAACATAGCCCGGAAGATTTCCGGGCTATGTATCACTATGGGAGCTGCAGAGCACAATGCCACAAGCTGTGACAGTGTGCTCTGCCTACACAGACCCACAGAGAACAAAGCAAGGGCTTTGAAAAACCAGCAGAAGATATTGCCGACATGTCGGCAATGTCCTGCTTTGTTTACAGGTTGCCATAGAGACCATCGGCTTGTCAGAAGCAAGCCGATGGTCTCTGTGACAGGGAGAGCTTGGTGCTTGGCTGTCAGAGGACAGCTAGGTACCTGCTTTTACAGCAGAGATCAGAGAAAACCTCCGATCTCTGCTGTGTTAACCCTTTACATGCTGCAGTCTATGTGACTGCAGCATGTAAAGGGCTGTCACTGCAGCATGTAAAGGGCTGTCACCATCGGACCCCTGGAATGTGATCAGGGGTCCTGATGGGTCCCTGTGGAAGTCCCCTAAAGGGACAAAAAAAAATAAAAAAATTTAAAAAAATTAAAAAAAAAAAAAGGAAAATTTTTTTTTAAAAAATAAAAAAAACTCTTGTCTCCCTTTACTTTGTAAAAAATCAAAAATACAATCACACATGTGGTATCCATGTGCGTCGTAATGACCCAGAGAAGGAAGTTAATACATTATTTAACCCCTTAATGACATGGCCCCTTTTTTCTTTTTTCCCCATTTCTTTTTTTCCTCCCCCCTGTTTAAAAAATCACAACTTGTCCCGCAAAAAACAAGCCCTCATATGGCCATGTCAATGGAAAAATGAAAAAGTTATGGCTCTTGAGACGCAACTGCAAAACTAGTTGAAATTCAATGATTAGACCATTTTAAAAAACCTGCCCTGGTGGGCACGACAGGGTGGTAGGAAACCTGCCACTCAAGGGGTTAAAGGGGTAGCTGTAGTTTTATGATATAGTGAGTGACGCATATTGTAAGTGCTATATAGAGAGGCTTGCAAGGCACAATGCAACCTTATGGTACTAAATGAAGCCCTTGGAGAGAGAGACCAGTTCTAGTCAATCTCCTGTTGTAATTGGTGGTGAAAATATGTCAAGTGAACTGAAACAGGACCTTGTTTTAGGTCAAATTTGCTAAAAGTCTCAGGGCTCAGTCACACGGGCGCACTGCCGGAAGAAAGAACACATGACCGGCAATGGAGCCCATGATGCGCCCGTGTGACTGAGCTCTCAGAGTATTTTACGGGTATTAGACAGTGTTATATACCAGTTTTAGGCATTTTGGTGAACTTCCAGTTCGGTTTGAACGAACCTGACCTGATCAAACTTTTCAGTCCCTCCTGCCCGAAGGCTATAATGGGGACTCATTTCCATCTGTGCTATAGGGCCCTATTTCTTCTGTGTACTCAACCATTTGAGGTAACTTATATTTGTGTTCAGCTTAAATTACTATTGAGGTTAACATTGTTTCTCATGGTTGTTAAAATAGCAAAAAATATGATGTTCCACTTTCATAAGATCAGAGGAATCTTTATGTTATCCTAATGGAATCAAAAGCCCATAAAATCCTTATGGCTTCCTGTTAAGAAATTAAGCCCATTATAGCACTCAAAGGGAAATAAGTTTCAATTTTAGAGAGGCACCAAAATGTTTATTAATGTAATGAATTAAATGTTGGTTTCGACATCCACCTAAATGCTGAATGTAAACCTGATTGACTTATAACTTCAATCTTAACAGAAAGCCTAATTATTGTTAGGTTGTGTTGCTGGGACCTGTAATTCTATTAGGTTCCAGGAGCACATTGCCACAGGTGTGGGATAATTGAGTTGGCTCGGTGTGGTGTTCTCCAGCCAGTCAGTCACCACAGATCTGCTGCACGTATAAACCAGCCCCTCTGTCAAGAGGATGCCGATCTCCCACTATTTTGGTGTTTGGATTAAAGGATGTTGTTGTGTAGTTGTGTTCCTCGACATGTTCTAAGTGTCTGTCCAGGTGGCCGGACATGAGAGGTGAACAGTCCTGCTCAGTGTAAATGGTGTTCTGTGTGGTTTGCAATCCCTGGTGTGTTGGTGTGATGTGAACTGTGTCCTGTGCTGCTTGCACTGTTTACTATCTAGGGTGAGGTAGGTCCCTAGGTTCCAGCGCGGGGCCGTTCCAATTGGGATGATCGTCCTACTTGCAGGCAGGTTTTCTGGGGTTAGTTTTCTTATTAGAGTGGGGACTCATGAGACAACAAGGACCTTTGTCGCGAGCTTAAGTGTTTTAGCCAAAACACGAACCAATACCTCGTACCTAATCTATGCCATCTGTGTATGCGGGCAGGTATGCTAGGTGAGTGTTTTGGGCCGTTTGTCCATCCTTGTGTTATGTCTGTCAATGAGTCCAGTTCGCAGTTCACTTGAGCTTGATGTTCCGTGTGTGCAGTTTTCTAGTTTACAGAAGAACGAGACGCAACCAACTTAACAGGATACAAGCTTCTAAAAAGCCAGTCATTTATTCATCTAATCTCTTTCTCACTCAGACCTGGGGGTTATGCATGTTGGTTTGAAGTGTTTCTCCCACCATCCCTGAAGACAGTCTGGACACCTGTTTTCCCCTTCTACATTTAGTGCGAACCCCTTCTCCTTTCCCTTTGACAGGTGCTGCTCATCTGTTGAGCGATCCAGCCTCTGGGCAGTTCCCCTGCACGACTCTTAGCCTTGTTGCATGATCCCCATTATCCTGTTCCTGCCTCCTGGTCCTGACAATGCCTCTGTCTCTGATTAGGTTTGCTATATAAACCTGGCCCTAATCCATCCTTTCTTGCATGATTATTCTGCTCCACAGCATTTGGTCAAGCTCCACTTCTGCCTACTCCTCTACTATTACTACAATATGTCTTGATACCCACTGCTGGCTTCCCTTCTGACTACTCTACCCACCTCATCCATTGCTACTGCAAACCAAGACCTCCTCATACTGACTTCTGGCTTACCTTCTGACTATGCTGCCCACTTCATCCATTTGTACTGCAAACCAAAACCTCCCATTGATGACTCCTGGCTCTTCCTGACTACTGTCCAGACCTGCTGCATCTACACCTGAGGCTCCAATCCAATGCCTGAAACCGTTACATCCTATCTAACGGTGATGCTATTTGCATTCAGCAGCACCACTGTGAGCAGCGACTCACAGAAGAACAATGTGGGGAGCAAGTAGGCAGACATCACAGTGGCACAAAGCAACAATATTCCAAAGCTGCGTAGCTACACAGCAAATGCATTCTTTCTAAGGAACTGGAAAGATCTACTTAGTGCATCCCTGGTATACATTTAAGTGGCAAAAGTACTGACATGTAAGATATATATGTTATGTTTCCATAGAACCTAGCAAGTAAAACTAGATTTAATTTATTTAAACGACCTATAACTCACGTACCAGTAAATGCTAATTACACATAAAAAAGGAGAAAAATGATGAGTAGAATAATTTATGTTAAAACGCATACCATAGTGTTACATAAGTGTGATTCGAGGATATGTCAGTAGTTCTCATGTACAGACAGGTTTTATAAAACAGCTAAAAACACTCAAAGGTCACAAAATAGAAACTTTTAAGACAACCTATTTACATATGCACGTCATAGAGGTGTTACCTCAACTCTCACTCTTAATAATTTAGCCATAACTATTACTATTAGCAATGATCTGCATGTTAGCAAAGAAATCAACCAAAATAGCCCGTGAAGTTGCAAAAAATATTTATTAGATACGGGTCAACTTTTTTTGGGGGGAGGGGGATATGGTGAGAGACATTCTGCACAATCAGAAAACAAAAAAGTTTTGTAGGTTTATAGGTTCTGGTCTCACTGACTTCTTACCAAAACTTTTGGGGGTTCATTTTCTTTTTTCTTCCAGGACAATGATATTGATGGCTTATCATTGGCTGCTGCATTTAGGATAGATTGAAGAGCTGAGAGCTTAGAGAGGGAAAAACCGATAAGACGCAAGTAATCAAGAACAGAATGGATCAGGAGGACAGTAGAGATAGTATTGAGAAGATACACGGTGCGAGTCAAGGTGGACCAGGGGCTCAACATAGACAGTAACTTTAATGAGCAACAAGTTTCGGTACAAAACACTCTGCCCATTAAAGCTATTTTCTACCTTGAGCCCCTTGGCAACCTTGACTTGTTTCAGTAATGTTGTGTATCATCTCGATACTATGCCTACTATTCACTACCTATGGAGGTGTGTACACTGCTCCGGCCGGAGTACACTACAGCTGTCAAGCATTACATCCTGCCGTGCCATGTACATAACTATAGAAGGTGGGAGTCTGAGTATTTGTCCTTTACAACTCCCACCACATGGAATTCAATGAATAGCCAAGCTCTGCCTGTGATTGGTTGAGTACTGTGACCAATCACAGGCAGCACTCAGCTGTCATTCAATGAATGGCTGACTGCTGCCTGTGATTGGCTCAGTGCTCAGCCAATCAGATACAGCCCTTTTAGCAGGCAGGGATTTTAAATCCCCGCCTGCTGAAACAGATTCAGAGCACTGCAAGAAGAAGACAGGCTGGATGCAGCTGAGCCCCCGCATATGAGGAGAGGTGAGTATATATTTTTAACACATTCTAGGAATGATTTTCAGGGAAGGGCTTATTTTTAAAGCAATGGGAGAGCATCGCGATTCTCTGCCACAGCTGTGTCAGCTGTAGCAGGGGATTCTTTACTCCCTGCAGGGAGTCCTCTTGTCACTGAACACTGTGACTGTGCTGTCACAGTGTTCAGTGACCAGAGAACTGCCCGCTGGGGAATATTGACGCGCACCACGGACCTATGGTGCACGCATGTCCTATGTTTTGCAGGTACGTGCGTTTGCACGGCTGTAAAATACAGACATGTGAACACATCATAGGGAACCAATGGTTCAAATAGGCGTGTGTTTTTGTGCGCACAATTGTACGCACATAAACATGCTCATCTGAAGCCACCCTCAGAGAATGGATTGGGGCAACAAGAGTTTTTGATATATCTACAGTAAAAAAGGGCAGATTCTGGAGATGTTTTTAGGTGAAGATGATATTATTTTTGCTTATAAAAAAAATGCCTTGAATCTCATACATTTTCTACAAGCATTTTTTGGATGCTATTCTTTTTTATGAATACAGTTTTATTGTGTGTTTTTCAAGTCCTATTGAGAAGTTTAGGGGAAAATGTCTAAAAAAATACTACATTTAGAGCATGCCACACTTTGGAAAAAACAGAAGAAGGAAAGAAAACACAAAAAATGACCATTTGTTGTGCATTTATGCATTTCTCTATTGGCTTTCAGCAAACACCTGGCCTCAGTGTTTTTTCCCAAACACTCCTCTTGCTCCCTCTGGATGGCTCCTCTAGCGGCTCACTCACTGTCCCTCCCAGCAGCGACGGATGCTGGGCCACCAATCTTTTTTTTAAATCTCTATTTATTGTGTCTCTCGTTCAAGTTTTAATCCTGGGCAACGTTTGGTATCCCTGCTAGCCTAATAATCACATACGTGTGACAACAACGTCTGCCCTCACATGTCTGCCCGTTTGGGGCAGCGGAGCAGGGGTGCATCGGAGCATCACCAAATAAATCTGTCTTGTCGCGCTCCCTATAGAACTCTATGCATTTTTGGGAAAGATGTAGCTTATGTCCCTCCTCAGAATCTCCCTGCCAAATTTCAGCGGTTTCATCGCATTTATAATATTAGTATGGATGCTGATAATAGACAATAAAATAGAAAAATGGAACGTGCATATCTATCTGGTTTTAATTGGTATAAAACGTGCGATTTTATAAAATTATATTGATATTATTTCAAATTGTAGCAAAGAGAAGACAGAATAGGAAAAACAAGTATATATATATATATATATATATATATATATATATATATATATACAGTGGTAGAGTCAGCTCAGGTAGAGCGCGGGGTTGCAGTGTGGGCGGCAGTCAGAGACCACAACAGCGAGTAAAGTCCGTACAGGCTTGGCCTGTTTTTATTAGGAAGCATAAAAATAAACAAAATACAGCCTTAACTTCAGGCATAAGCCAAAATCCTGCTTATCCAGCACTTACTATCCCTGACTATATGTACGGCTTGCTGCAGACGCACGAAAAACCACACAGTCCAGTTTCTTCCCTGGGTCAGGGATAGAGTTTCCCGTGAGACCAGCAGCTTCCAGCATCTAGCTGCACCTAGCCTTCTCCCTGTCTGCATCTTTGTAGACTTTATGGGCTAGGTTAATTACCCAGCCTCTACACCTGGGAAGCTAGTCCCCCTAATAAGAGCTGGAGTGGAGGAGGTGGAATGGACAGCCCCACTACCAAGCCGGTCATCCATTCCAGAAAAAACAGGCCCAACACACTTTATAAAAAGCATCTCCAACATATAGTTGCTGGAGATCACATCACATCCCTGGTTTTCCCTGTGTCCCACGCAGTGAGACATGAACTCCCTTCATACCCACTGGGCGTAATACCTGAATGGAGGGGGAACATACTGACCGTCCCTCCGTCCATAGTTAATCCCTTCAGTGTCTCACAATATATATATATATATATATATATATATATATATATATATATATATATATATATATATAGTCAAGGAAATAGAGAGAAGATTGGAAGATTGGAACACCTTCTCCCTTATGATTAGGCCCAAGCATATAATGAAACTGAACATGCTGAAACCAAGCTAAATCTGACTTGTCAAAAACTTTTTGTTTAGATTTGATTTATTCTCTGCAGAGACTAAGTGATCCGACACGTACATCTGTCACCGGCCAATGTGAAAAAATAATTCTGTAACTGTTACACAAAACCATAGATTATATAGATTCTCAAACAAGAGAGGATAAAAGCGCATTTCCCGACCCACGAGCTTTCCATGGTTAAAAGTTCAATGATTCAACAAGTAAGAACCCTATGACATGGCTCTACTGTACAAAATCAATAATTTGTTCACATCGTCTCCTTTTACACAGAAATTATATATTATGTATGGCCTACTTCCCACTGTCTAAGCTCCCAAACCACACAAGCAGCATGTCAGGTCTTTGAAATTACTTCTTTCTCTCGGTGATTATTATTATAAATGTGCTTTGGAGTCAGGAATTATTTAGTGAGTTAGTGTGAAACATGAACTAGCTTGTGCTCCGGGCATGTTTCTCCCTCTTGGGTCTGGGCAAATGAACTGGTAAAGTTTGAAGAGTGAAAAATTGATGAAGCTCAGCGCCATAAGAAATTATGTTGCTTAATTTTTTTCTACTTTTTTTTTTAGATGAGGGAGAATAAGTAGTTTAGTGAATGTTGACGTAATGTATTAATCACCGGGATGGATGTCAGAACACCTGTTCCATCTTAAGTATTGAATTGGGGCCCATTTGGTATTAAAGCTCTTTTGCGTTCCATTATGGTTCTCAGAGTATTCAGTATGGCTGTTTGGCCCACTGACCAGTAATAGTTGTGCACTCTTGCTCTAGACTTAGGTTCTCCACCACAAGTGGTACATCCATAGTCCCCAGGGAATATTAGGGGGGGTACTTTGAAATAATTTATTTAAGTAAAGGATAGTCAGTTTAAAAAATCTGAGGAACAACACTCTACTCAATTGTGGTCATGTTACGTTGGGCTCCTGGGACCTGCAGTTCCATGGGTCTCCAGGAGCACACTTCCACAGGTATAGGATGATTGAGGTGGCTGGGTGTATATTGCTCCAGTCAGCCAATCACCACCGGCCTGCAGCACATAAATGTCAGCTTCTCTTGCTAGAGGGCGCTGGTTATTTATCTTTCCACTCATTCCCTCCCAGAGCCCTGGTGTATGGAGTCATGCATGTTTTGCTTTGTGTTGCTGCATGCATGAGGTTCTGGGTGGGATTCCCTCATCCGTTGGTCTGAACAGTGTTCTGTTCTACTTGCATGCCGTTTACCATCTCGGGCGAACCAGACCCTAGGTTCTAGTATGGGGCCAGCCCTAATGGGATGATTGCCCCGCTTCCAGGCAGGGCTGCCTGGGGTTTAAGTTTTCTTGTTAGAGTAGGGGCTCATGGGACAATGAGGACCCGTATTGTGGGCCAGTCAGCTTAAGTATCTTGGCCAAAATGCGAACTAATACCTCGTACGTACTTTAGCTATTCCATCTGCTTATGTGTTGGTATTCTTGGTAAGTGTTTTGGCATTTGTTAGTCGTTGTTGGATGTCTGCTCGCAAGTCCTATTTGCCATTCACTTTGTTTTGGTTTACAGTTATTTCAAACTTGAAGCGGATGTGCCAGGTCACAGGCCCCTTAGCAACTACCTTAGTCATTATGATTTAACTCTTGAGCTATGAACACCCTTTGGCTACTGTCTCATGCCCTATCAGTCTACCCCAACCTGTGGGAAATGGATTTCTCCACAGGTCAAAACCATTGATGATGAAGTTGAATAGTATCTGGTTCTCTATGGTGCCCACAAAGCAAGTTGGATACTCTAACTAGAAAGATATCTCATAAGGATCTATGTGTTGGGAGAGAAAAAAGCCATCACACTGTTAAATAACCTCACAGGGGTTTTGTTATGTCCAATCAGGACGACCTGGCTCTGGAACTTGAAATCTTCACGCAGATGCACAAAAAAAATACAAAGGGAAAGTGAACAGGGCTCAGTGGCAAACATAACATAAGGACTGAACTGATGACCAAAACACACCATACATACCTGCACACATAGCAACTGGAATTGATATAGAATGTACCAGGTATTAGTTTGTGAATTGTCCATGTCACTTAAACCCATGAGACCGCTTCAAGGGTTCTCATTGTCTTGTGGGTCCCTACTCTTACAAGACAACTCAAACCCTAGGAGTCCTGCCTGCAAGCGGGGTGATTGTCCCAATAGGCACCGCCCCACACTAGAACCTAAGGACCTGCCTGGCCCTTGATGGTAAAGGATCCAAGCAGACAGGACACAGTTCACACCACACACCAGAGAATGCAGCCCACACAGAACAGGACAATTCAATACACCATGTCCAGCAACCTGCACAGACCACCGAACACGTCACTGTTTCATCCATAGCAAGAAACATACATGGATGCAAACACAAGGTAAATTAGGAAACCAGCACCATTAGCTCGTGGGGCTGGTATATATATATATATATATATATATATATATATATATATATATATATATATGCAGCAGACCAATGGGAATTGTCTGTCTGGAGAAATCCCCCCCCCCCCAGCTAAAACATCGCACACATAGGTATGACTTGATAGGCATTCTGCTGTGACAGTACTGAGGCCTTTCAGAAGGCCCTTGGCCGCTATGATACGTCAACCCGCTCTCTGATTGCAGGGGGGGGCGTACGGGGAACATCGGCCGCGGCATTTTAATGCTGCTGAATAGAATTGACAGTGTCATTTAAAGGGTTAACAGCTCTGCTGAGCCATGCTGCTTATCGGAGCTGTTGCTGGTGGCCACCGGCTGTAGGAAACAGACATGTTGTGTGGAGCAAGATCGCCCTGCTATGTCCTGTAGCGTTAAGGGTTAAAAAAAAAAGGTATGTAAAATAAAAATGTCAAAAAAATTCCCTTGAATAATTTAAAAAAGTAAAACACACAAAAGAAAGCTATAAAGTGCTAAAAACCCAGACCCATACCAGCTCGGTTACTTTAATATATGTATTTTGGCTCAGTCTGTAATAGAACTAGCGGAAATACATAATTTCCTCGCAGGGTCTGCCATATACCATTCCAGCAAGCAACCAAAATATACATATTTATGTGAGGTGGGAACACGCAGTGTATGCGGAGGGTATAGAGATGGATGTTATGGTACACCATCTCCTTTCATATTTTCAACATCGTCGTTGTCTACTCTTTCCCTTCGTTTAACTTCGTGCTATTTTTTCTAGGGAAGTGCAACATTTTCAAGAATATACAAATGCTCACACTCGGTTCTCAAAGTGTTTTTCTTCGCACTGAAGCAAAACAAAGATAGTGAAGTTACCGTGTGAAGACGTCACTGGGACAGTGGAAGCTTTTCTACACATTCCCAGAGGTACTTACTCATATTTGTAGCGCCTCTGCGAACACAAAAACATAAAAAATGTAACATAGTAGTGGGAAGAGGTACCAGCAACATGTCAACATACCAGGTCCACCCTACATTTCTCCTTCCTCCGTGGGGTCAGATCTGGGTGCCGAAGCCAACTTGTAGTCAACAGAAAACAACTTTCATTTAATGATTTAAAAAAGTGATTAAAGGAAATTAACTTTTTTATTCTTTATATTTTTCCAGTATATTTCAGCGGCATTTACAATCAGACAACAGCAATGTATAAGCGCTACTATGTGAGCCCCGTTTGAGCACTATGAGAGCTCACTATAGAAAAGGAACCTGTCACCTAAATTAAGTTATGGTTTCATTAGGATAGGCAACAGGAAGGCGGGTGATATATTTGTTATGCTGACCCGCTCCCGTGATCCAATGGTATACCCTCTGAAGACTGCCAACCACACTGGACATCAGATTATTTTTTGCAGGGGTGTGAGCATGCTCTCCAGTAGACTTGTATTGGAGGGTGCAGGCACAGCACTGTGAAAGGAGTCGGATGTTCAGTGTAGCGTGCGGACTTCAGTGGTGGGTACCGCTGAGTGGGTGAGTATGAAAAATCCTGGCTTCCTGTCACCTCCCCTAACAGCACCATTTAGAGTGAATGCACACGGGCGGATTTGAATTGTGGAATCCGGAGCGGGCGACCGCCTCCAGATTCCGCAGCAAATACCGCCAATTGCATGCAATGTGAAGTGATTCTTCATGCAGACAAATGGAAACCAATTGCGGTTTCCGCTTGCGGATAAAAAATCAGAGCATGCTCCATTTTCCTGAGGATTCCGCATGGACTGCTTCCATTGAAGTCAATGGAAGCCATCTGATCCATGGCCCGTCCGCAATTCATATTGTGTACAGGCTGTGGATTCTGCAGGAAAAGCAGGAGTTAAAAAAAAAACAAAGCTGTACTGCGCATGTCTGACGGTGAGCCGTGCGGACCATCCGCAATACAGAAAAGAAGAAGAAAATAAGAGTACGCATGGATGCCGGCCAACAACGGGGTCGGATTCTCCTGCGGACTCCGACCCGACCATGTGCATGCAGCCTTAGTTTAGTACTCTAAAGAGCTAACGGTTTCTTTTTAGGTTGGGTTCACACGGGATGGAAATCCCGCGGAAATCTCACGGTTTAGCCTCACCAAAAAAACGTGAGATTTATACGGGAGAGCCGCAGCTTCAAAACCCACGGCATTTTGCTGCGGGTTTTGGAGTGGTTCGGCCATGGGCATTCTGCTACGGCTTTCTCTTCCCATACAGAGGAGTGATACGCAGCGGGGGAAAAAAGAATTGATATGCCACGGAATTGAAAATATGGAAGAAATGCTAATTTTTCCATTATACTTTCTCTCTGTATGCTCCGTTTCTGGTCTTACTGGTGAGAAATACGTCATTAGGATAAGTGACAAGTAGCAACAAGTAGCGACGTGAGTTATTTTTTATACTCACTCACTCACACGATTCCCTTTGAAGTCCGCATGCTGCACTGAACATCCAACTGTTTTCACAGTGCCACGCGCATGCTCTGCATAGACTTGTATTGGACACGGGACTATGAAGCGAAATCTTCAGTGTGGTGTGCGGACTTCAGTTGCGGGCATCACAGCAACTGGGGAGCGGGTGAGTATAAAAAATACTTCACTTGGCTTCCTGTCATCACCCCTAACAGCACCATTTAGTTCATGGTGCTATAGGGAGCTAACAGGTTCCCTTTAGGCACACTGAATGCTATGTGAGTACACTATTTGAGCACACTGAGCACTATATTAGCATACTATTGGAGCATACTGAGCACTATGTAAGTGCAGGTGGATGGTACGTGGATGGCGCGGTGGTGACAGGACAGAGACAGAGGCAGCACATATTTTTTTGTAAAACTGAACTTGAAATAGTTATTTCATTCCATTGGGGGGTACGTAATAGCAAAACGTTGCCTAATGGTTTTCTGGCTTGGTTTCCAATTCTCAATCATTGCTTTACAGACGTGTTAAAAAGTCATACATTGATTTGAAGGAATGCTGCCATCCAATAGGTGGTGCTGCAGCGGTATTGTTCCATTTTCCTCATTTGCATAAATTACCCAGAGGAGTGTGCATGGCCTTATAAATCTCCCCACTCACCTCTCAGGTGTCTTCTCACACCCCTTCTGAGTGCTCTCCTTGGGAGAGACGATGCCATCCCCCAACCCACTCACCCCCTAGGTGTCTCCACACCCTTTTTGGGTGCTCTCCTTAAGGAGAGACAACACTCCTCTTGACCCAGGTTGCCTAACAGAACACTTGTCTCGAACTGGAACACACAGGCCACCTGGAGAATATATATTGTCCGTTGGCCATTACTGATACTGCTGACGTTTGATAATTACTGTCAATGCAAAAGTGTTTGTTTCCCATGTGAATATTTGAATAAGTAAGTAGACATTGTGGATGTTGGGATATTCGATTAATTGTTGTATGATAAGCAGGGGTGGGACAAGCTTTCTTGGTGCCCAAGGCAGGAGGCAAAATACGTCCTACCACACTCCTACCTTTTCAGATGGACGATCCTTCATGGCATTAATTAGATATATTCATCAGAGAATACACATTTCATCAGGGGGTGCAAAGATAACAGCCGTACCCAAGTCTTGTGAAGGTGCAAAGACCCTTTTGCCACATAAGACCCCAGTTCTATAAATGGCAAATGGTCGATAGGAGGGCAGTGCTACAGATTTTGATTCCTCCTTTGGCTTTAATCAGTTTCTTCTTCTTCTTTCACCATTGAAACCCATAACTCTGCATTTACTTGTCATAAATGACAACTTTCTAAAAGACACAAATAAATATAATTAATGGATTCAACCGTATGAGCAAATCTACTCTAAGACTGGCTCCAAACGCAGCCATCCGTCAATGTCATTCATCCCAGGTAGAGCAACGTCTCGAGGTATTTCTACAAGGTACACGCCTGTTGTTTTTGCAATCGTGTAGTCAGAAGATTACTGATCCAGCAGTGACCCCCACAGTACAGCCTGGAGCAATAATCATTCTGCTATACCTGTCATTTGATTTTGTCATTGGATAACAGGGTATCTGATGTCCTTCCAAGACTAACCGTGTGTTCAATTCGGAGAAAAACTGCAGTAGATTTTGTATTAGCTTCAATTAGAAAGTGCCCATTGACGGCTTTCCAAACGCTGTTTACTTTTCCCTCGTTAAAGGAAAAAAAATACAAGCGGACAGTCATTCATCAGGCCTGGCAGAGAGGGCCCTGTCATAGTCTATGTTTCTAGGATTTTACAAAAAATGTTTCATGAAATCATTAACATTTCAGATGAACACCAGCGGCTTTTCATGAGTCCGCTCTGATTTCGTATTCTACAGAGCAGATCTGAATTAATTGAGCCATTAATTCAGGCTTTAATGCAGCACTGTCAATTTTTAACATGGGTCAGCCAGCTACGCTTTGTGGAGTCGGCTGTTTGATTAGCTTGAATTACTAAGCGTCACAAACTAGATGGTCCATTCATTCAGAACCGATTTCTTATAGATATTAAAGGGGTTGTCCCGCGCCGAAACGGTTTTTTTTTTTTTTTTTTTTAACCCCCCCCCCCCCCCCCCCCCGTTCGGCGCGAGACAACCCCGATGCAGGGGTTAAACAAACAAACCGGAGAGTGCTTACCTGAATCCCGGCGGTCCGGCGTCTTCATACTCACCTGCTGAAGATGGCCGCCGGGGTCTGCTCCCTCCGTGGACCGCAGCTCTTCTGTGCGGTCCATTGCCGATTCCAGCCTCTTGATTGGCTGGAATCGGCACGTGACGGGGCGGAGCTACACGGAGCCGGCATTCTGCACGAGCGGCTGCATTGAAGAGAGCAGAAGACCCGGACTGCGCAAGCGCGGCTAATTTGGCCATCGGAGGCCGAAAATTAGTCGGCACCATGGAGACGAGGACGCCAGCAACGGAGCAGGTAAGTATAAAACTTTTGATAACTTCTGTATGGCTCATAATTAATGCACAATGTACATTACAAAGTGCATTAATATGGCCATACAGAAGTGTATAGACCCACTTGCTGCCGCGGGACAACCCCTTTAAGTCAGACTGGCATAGGCGTAATGCAAAGTTCCTGGGTCCCAGTGCAAAATGTGGAACAGGACTCCCAACTACCATGTGCCACTTATAATACCAGCATTTTCATATGGGGTAGAGGGAGCTTTTGGCCCCCTCAAGGCCCAGCTGTGATTGCTACCTATGTATGTCCTATAGCTGTGGCTAATGAGGAAAAATGGCTTCTACCTCATTGGTTTTTTTTTGCCTTTCTCTGGATCAACATATTAGGCTGAACTGGATGGACATGTCTTTATTCGGCCTTATATAATATGTTACTATTAGAGATGAGCGAGCATACTCGTTAAGGCAAACTACTTGAGTGAGTAGTGCCTTATTCGAGTACCTGCCCGCTCGTCTCTAAAGATTCGGGTGCTGGCAGGGGGCGGGGAGCGGCGGGGGAGAGCGGGGAGGAACACTCCCCCCTGCTCACCGTCGCAACTCACCTGTCACCCCCGCCGGCAGCCGAATCTTTAGAGACGAGCGGGCAGGTACTTGCATAAGGCACTACTCGCTTGAGTAGTTTGCCTTATCGAGTATGCTCGCTCATCTCTAGTTACTATATTACATCCTGCAGAGTAGTAATGTCATTGATTTATTAGAAATGTATATTTCTTGAGCTAAAATTGTGATAAAACATTTCTAAAAGGGCATACGCTTAGACAAAGTAGTGTGGTGGGTACTAGTCTTGATGTTAGTCCAGACAGCATATCAGCCCTAAATTGGGAGGTTCCAAGGCTAATGTTGCCCATACATTTTAGACAGAATGAGCGTTCGGCCAACAGCTACAGTATCTTGCTTACCCTCTACGCACTTGCATGGTTTGGGTGGGCTGAGCGTGCATGTATTGTGAATGTAGAGAGGGAATGAAGCCACTGCCAGACACCATTTTTGTGTCCAACAATAAGTTCATAGTCTGAAAGACTGTAAACTCACAATACCTATAGTTTATCCTTCACCTGGTTGTCCGGAGATTGTTCTTCTGTCAGTAAACTCAAAGCTGTTGAGGAGGAGTGAGCGGTGGAGCACTTGACTCTGAGATTACTAACGGGGCTCTCCTTAGGACAATCTCTGCATTTCTCTCATGCCCACGAGCGGAAATCAGCTACGATTTTCCGCTCGCGGGGGAGAATCGCGGCATGTTTTAATTTGTGCGGGAAAATGCTCAGGTGGCTTCCTTTGTAATCAATAGAAGCCTTCCGTCCCGTGATACTTCCTTTGTGAGCACAGTGGAATTATTGCGGGAAATCACCTTAAAGCCCACCGCCGACGTGTCATGCACACGCGCGCTGGCTCGCCGGCAGAGACTCTGGCTGTGGATTTAGAGAGTTGAGTATAGGGTCTCTGGGGTGCGCCGGGTCTGATTCTGCTGCGATATTCCGCAATCGGAATCCGACCAGGCCGTAGGCATTAGGCCTAAATGGGAAAAATTGGCTTCCATCTCACAGTTTGTTTTTTTTGTGCCTTACTCTGGATCAACATTGGCTGGTAATAGACTGAACTGGATAGACATATGTCTTTTTTTGGCCTTACATACTATGTTACTATGAACTAAACTTTGCTGTGATAGAAAAAGAAACAAATATTAATCCAATGACGCAGATCACGTACAACGACATCATGGGCTGTACGAGGGCTTTTCTTCGTTTTGACACTATGTCTAGATGAAATATGTACGGATAGAACAGGCTGGGTATTGTACACCAACTGTGACAACAGCTGATGTAATATCCTGTGAGATTTCTAAAGGCATTTTTTATGATAGAGAGAGTGCTTATCGCGTTTTTTGAGTTTCAGGTCATGTGACGTTACTTTGCTTAAAAGGTGTGACATGTCTGCCACCTTATTCTCATATCAGTTGGCACATACATGTTGGAGATATAAATGCTTGCAAATATGTGTGTAACTAGTATACCGGGCAAGTCTTCACCCGGAAGTGGAGTAAGAAGCTGATTGTGCTTAATCATGCTATCGCTATAAGACCATAATGAAAATGATGCTTGTTTCCTAGTCTAAAAATTAGACATTATTTTTATATATTCAGCCTGTTTTAAGGGATGCATGCATGCAAAATTCTCCCCTAGTTCTATCTAATATGTCATATGTAAATTTCTCTCTACTGGTTCATGCGCTGAATGGAGTCGGAGCACGCCAGAGATCTCTTCTGGTTGTTCACCTCCATTCACAGTAAGCAAGCTATCATTCATAGGTGACTGACTGTTTACACAGGCCAATAGTCACTTAGTTTTTAGGTGAGCTGAAAACCAATCGACCCCAACAAGTGAGCCATTTTCGGGCATCTCTTGGGTCATGTAAAAGTACCCTAAAATTTCGATACCTGGTCTATAAGTCCTACTATAATGTTGAGACCTGGCTCTATGGCAAGTACTCTACTGTTTTGATGTGAAAAAACACTTTTTCACATCATGCTTAGTATTACCTAATATCTTAAAGGGGAGCGGTGTTCCCATTTCAGTCAAACATGGCAGAGGTGGGAATATGACATAGCTAGAAGTTAGGAAATAGCTGCCCTGGGTGTTCTACTCCGTTAGTGAAACTGCATAGATAACTCCAATCCTGGCCATTTAACCACTCAAGGGCCTTTGGCACAAAAAAATCATCATTGTTGGCAGCAGATTCCTCCATGCTGGCAATGATGAATCTCAATTGCAACATCTGAATTGACCTGTGTAGAGGCCAGTCAGATGAATGCTGACCTCATTGATCCATGCTCGTCTACCAGAGCAAATTCCTCCATATAAAAAAGGACCTTTTCGACTCGAACGTGAACTGTTCGACAGAGGGGACTAAATAGGCATTAGAGTCAAATATGGGAAAGTACGACTAAGAGCTCCATTAACACAATTATGTTAGGGATGTCCTGGAAGGTGCTACTAAGATGGCGTGTAGTCTCAAAACATATAGCCCATGCTGTCCCTGCATACCTCCAACATGATTTTAAGGATGCCCTGATAGGGGCAACGTATCGCGTTTGATAGACCTGCTCTAAAATCCATGGGCTATGGAGTTGAGTCTATCACTTCATTTACAGTTACAGGTCACAGTTTAGAACCCTTTGGAGGCACTGTTCAGTAGAGAATTAGAAGACGCTTCCGGAACACTGGATATGAAGCTTTTTTTCCCCATGACAGACCCATCTCTTCTTTATCAAACTAAATGCCCTCATCATGGACTAGCTGTCCATTTAGCTGCCCATATGATGACCTCACATACCACTTTTTCTGTCCTCTTCCCCAGGGTCCACCCTTCCACCTCCTTGTCAACTCTTCCCCTACACCTTCAGGCTACTTGTTTAACTGTTTAAATTGTAATCTTTCTGGGCAAATACAATTAGTGATAAGAATTCTGTAGTTTAACAAGTGTCAATGGTGGTCATTATTTTACTGTTTCTTAATGTCCCACCTTGAAGATATGCCTTGTGATCTTGATTGTACTTTGAGACTGTTTTCTTCTATTGTAAAAGCAATGAAAACAAAGTTGAAAAAAAGTTCACCCCTCTCCTTTTCCCATTCATCACCACATCTGTAAAAGTATGAACTATTAAAATATTATATTATTTATACTACATGCTTAAAATATGACCAAAACCCCTAAAAATGTAGGTTTTATTAGATTACAACCAAGCGTAAAGGGGTGCATATACAAAATATGTCACCAGATATCAAAACCAGATGAAATAGCCAATATGATAAATGCCACAACATAAACTGCTAAATAGTACATCTAATAAATATGTCACAACAGTAAGGTAAATATATCACAACATAGTAATGCTAAAGAGCAAGCAAAAGATGTAAAGGGCAAAATACAAACTAAAAAAGACATACGGATAATGGCATCTAGGGTACTGTGCTATTACTCACAATTTAGCCAAATCAATCCACTAGGATGAGGGTCAGTCGGTGGGGATCACAAAGACTGGTGCTCTCTTCCTATTCTCAACCTGCTTCTCATTGCCTACAAGTAGAGCGCACGCCCCGAGAAAGGCGACTCAAATTCTCAATGGCTAAGCCTCCACTGTAAAGCTCTAAAGAGCGTCCCATTTCCCATGACCATTCCCAGAGGCCAACACATTTCTCCATCATATACATGGTTCATCAAGGGATTACGGCATGTGCCACAATAGTCCACAAGTTGGCATGGCACCATTGAGAGACATTTTTTGTGTATACACTTATTTATACTGGGTTTTAATCTGACTATTAAAATAATAAAAAATGATTGAAAAGTCATAAGTGCCTCAAAATTGTACCAATTTGCAAAAACTCTCTATGCAAAAAACAAGCTCTCATATCCTTGATAGACAGAATAACCCCAGAATAAAGTTGCCCTGTCATTTATACTGCATGGTGAACATTGTTAAAAAAATGGAGATGAGCGAGTATACTCGCTAAGGCTAACTACTCAAGCGAGTAGTGCCTTAGCCGAGTATCCTCCCGCTCGTCTGTAAAGATTCGGCTGCTGGCGCGGGTGACAGGTGAGTTGTGGCATTGAGCAGGGGGGGAGAAGAGAGAGATCTCCCCTCCGTTCCTCCCTGCTCTCCCCCGCCGCTACCCCGCCCCCCGTTGGCCCCCGAATCTCGGAGATACTCGGCTAAGCCACTACTCGCTCGAGCAGTTAGCCTTAGCGAGTATACTTGCTCATCTCTATTAAAAAATAAACCCTAAAAACAAAGATGTAATGGTAATTTTTTTTCTATTCAACCCCAATTAAAACATTTTTTAAGTTTTTCAATACGTTATATGGTAAATTAAATGGTGCTATTAAAAATACAACTTGTCCTGCGAAAAAAAAAGCTTTCATACAGCTATGTCTACAGAAAACTAAAAAAGTTATGACTCCTGGAAGGTGGGGATGAAAAAACAAAAATGCTCCTGCCAAAAATAGCTGCGGTAGAAAGATATTAAAAGAAGTGGAAAGCAGTGAGGAACCAGGCACTTGTGGAATAGAAGTGGCAGGAGCCATTGAGTACATTTGTGCAGCATGGTAAGCAGCTTTGGAAAGAAAACTTTTTGTGTCTGATTAACCCTCTAAAGTAGAATTAAACTTTATAAAAACTTCTGACATGTCATAGTTTGAATCGGTGGCGGGTCCAGCTTCTGAGACTCCCACCAATCGCTAAAACAAACAGGCAGAGTGCTGTGATTGTGAGCGGTGTACGGACTTCATAGTCTTTCTGTGGAGCCCATATACCACTCCAAGAGGTGATGAAAAAAGTTAAATGGCACAGCATAGTACCTGGACACCCATCAATCAAAAGTTTTTTGACATGTCACTATAAAATGTCAAGAGCAGTGGCATGAGGTTACAGGAGTTGTGACCGAGCCTCTAGGCCCATTGGCCCCCATTGCCTCTAAAATTGCTGGGGTTGACCCTTCCCTACATCCCCCGTCAGAGCCAAGTAGTAAGACCACAGAAGACTTCCTATTCCATCACAGAGCAGCGCTGTACTCACACTGCCTGTTGGGTTATGCGGGCAGGGTGTTTCTAGTGAACATAAGAAGGGGAAAGAGTCATCCTATTCTATGGTCATATACCCAACAGGCAGCAAGAGGGCAGCACCGCGGTTTTTGTTTTTGAAGCAAGACGTCTCAGTGTTCATGCTGTTCAGTCACATGCAGTGTGGGGGGAGGCCATTGACTTTGGTAGCCTTTTCTTTGGACTGGGTGGATCACAGGGGGACTCTATTACTATATAGGGACACAGGTTGGATCTATAACTTTAAATGGGTTATTTGAGTTAATTTCTTTAAAAAATCAAGCCCTCCATGTATAAAAATTATAATCTTATACTTAGCTCTATGGGCTCCACCGCAGATCCAGCGCCGCATCCTCAGATCTCCTCCATGACATTGTGCTGACAGCCTGTGTATGGGACATATTGTTTACCAATGGCAAACTTTAGGTAACATTTGGGACACCGCCATACATACTGGAATAGGCAGAACCTGCTGACATTTATCTAATGGGCGGCTTGTCTAAGAATACCACCCCAGTCATCTATTGGGCATAAAACAGCTATTAGAGATGAGCGAACGTGCTCGGATAAGCACTACTCGTCCGAGTAATTTGCTTTATCCGAGTATCTCGCCGCTCGTCCTGAAAGATTCGGGGCGCTCCGCTGCTGACAGGTGAGTCGCAGCGGGGAGCAGGGGAGAGCGGGCGGGAGAGAAGGAGAGAAAGATCTCCCCTCCGTTCCTCCCCGCTCTCCCCTGCAGCTCCCCGCTCCGCAGCGCGTCCCGAATCTTTCAGGATGAGCTGAGAGATACTCGGATAAAGCACATTACTCGGACGAGTAGTGCTTATCCGAGTACGTTCGCTCATCTCTAACAGCTATGCATAGTAGGGTTGACCAAAAGGGGTGCATAGCTTAACCAAAAAATCCATGTCCTATGGGAGCCTCTCCGCTCTTCTTATTATGAAGTACTTTACTTACGCACCCTCGCACTGCAGGAGCTGAAGGGTGATTTTGTGTTGTTTTTTTTTTTGATGTTTGTTGGGAAGTTTTTCTAAAAAGCAAAAGTGATTTTGGGAATAACTCCAACATCTTATTGCTGGGGAAGTTCTAAATAGCCCTGCAATTTTACATATACATAGCTTGCCACAGAGGCCTGCCAGCTGTGAATAAATAGCATTTATTTCACGCTGCCAAAAGCTTACTGAACTGCATGGATACATTTGGCTGTTTTTATGCTAAGAAAGACCGGCTTTCATTAGGCCTAAAATGTGGGGTCCCAGTTGCTTCACATCCGCAGCATTCACAAGACTGGGCAGTAAATTGCCATTACATGATACAATCGAGAGAACGAAATTTTAAATGCCGGTCTGTGACATCATCTGGACGTCTTATAAAAGGGGGATCTGTACTGCAGTGCTTACAACGTGGAGGTGTGAAATCAGCAAATGCATTGTGGGAATGTGTGAAAAACATTGGCTTATATATTAAGGAAGAGCAGCTTTTGATTGAAGGTGTGAATAAGCGAACATTATCCTTGAGACCTTTTTTTTACGAGACAAAATGTTCTAAGTCCAAGACTGATCTGTCATAGACACCAGATTATGGATTTGCCTCTCGGCTTTTGGTCGTCATCTCTATAAATTTTAGTTTTACTGAAGGAATTCCAAAAACAAAATATTCAGTGGCAAAAGGAAAGAAGTTGTTTGATGACTGCATGTAGTTATAGATATATTCAGAGCTGTCACTATAAGGGGTGCAGAGGTACTAGTTGCACTCCGACCTTGGTATTTGATGGGCTACAGAGAATTCTCGGTCACACGGAAGACATTAAAAATGGCATATTGGAGGTTTTACACAGATTTTGCATTCAGGCCCAGGTAAGACTGTATGTGTATATATATATATATATATATATATATATATATATATATATATATATATATATGTATATATATATATATATATGTATATATATATATGCAGGGTGTCTAAAAAGTCTAGATACAACTGTATAGACTGTAAATAGTTTGGTAGTGAAAGCTGCAGTGAAAGGGGGAAACTTGTTGGGCCATGTTACCAACATGACGGCCATTTTGAATTTTAACATCTTGGATTCAATTATCCTTTTTCCAATGGGAAAGTAGGTGTGTGATATATCAAACTGTCAGAGAATTTCACCATAAAAATAATGGTGTGCTTTATTTTACCATAACTTTATTCCTTTTCATGTCAGCACAGTAATTTTTCCTCATTGCAGGCAATGTGAAGGACGGCATTATCTCAAGCAGAACGTGTTGAGATCTTCCTTATGTCAAGTATATGAAGCACATGTGTTATCGCAGCAGATTTCAATCAATGCCACCCAAGAAGACCTCTCATTATCCACAGTGCAGTTGCCAAACTTCTTTCCAAATTCAAAAAAAAAAACAGCTTCTGTCACTGATAAACCAAAACGTAGACAGCCAAAAACCATTACAGATGAAGCATTAGCAACCGCTGGTCTGGCCTTATTCAACAAGAGCCCACAAGGTAGAACTCATTGTATGTCTCAAGAACGTGGGGTTAATTGTGCCTCCATATAGTGAAGTTTGGCTACACATAAACAGCATCCTTACAAATTGCAGACACTACAACAGCCGATAGAGGACGATCTCAACACGTTCTGCTTGAGATAATGCCATCAGTCAAATTGTCTGTAGTGAAGAAAAATCACTCTGTTAACGAAGTTATGTTAAAATGAAGCACGCCATTGTTTTTCTGGTGAAATTCTCTGCCAGCTTGATATATCACACACTTACCTTCATATTGAAAAAAATAGAGTTGAATCCAAGATGATGGCATTCAAAATGGCCGGCATGTTGGTAACATGGCCTAACAGGTTTCCTCCTTTCCCCGCAGCTTGTATGCAAAATTGGATCACCATCTTGCCAACCATTTTCATTCTATATAGGTGTTCCAACACTTTTTAGACTGCCTGTATATTGATCCACTTTTGGTTTCACAAGGCATTTAATTGCTTTTCTAGTTGCTACTGTAGTGGCCCAGAACACCATCCTGTCCCCCTCCATAAATGTCATACATGTTTTGTCCTATGTAGATGCACTGTGCAAAGCTTGCCCTGTCATATCCAGTGTGTGTGTTGCACAGCTGCGGCGCTTGAGAGGTTAACAGTAATAAAATCGCTGCCTGTAAATGTATCACTCTGTTTTGTCATGTGGTATGTAAGAAGGTATAAATAGGAGTGTTTGAGAGCGGGAAGAAGTCTTCCATCTTGTCTACCTGAGAGAGTGCTAACACAGAGCCACATGGAAGCACCTTCAGCTTCCATGTAGGTGAAGATGGAGGAAGAGGAGTGACATCCTGTAGTGTTTGGAATGTGGATGTGAGAGGAGTAAGTCCTGAAAATGAGAGAGAGAGACCTACTAACAGGGACCAGTTCACACTACAGGCTTTTCCTGTGTGGCTGTCCATAGTTAGGATCACCGCACAGAGGTACCTTAATGTGACACCCACACGTCTGCCATGTGGGGTGTTTATTGGCTAAGCCTTCTTTAGTAATTGTCTGCCAGAGAGTCTGTGGAGTGACTTCTACCCCCCTTTCTCCTCTGGAGTGCTCCCAATCCAGGAACGGTGACATACAGATAACGTGGACTGTAGGACCATATTCATCCTGTGTATCCTCCCTACCTCTGAGCTATAGCCTGCTAACGTTCTAAAGAGAATTGTACCTGCATTACCTGTTGTAAAGAAGTTATTCATTAAGTAAAAGTTATACCGGGCCCTAACCGTTCCTGGGGACCCAAGGTACTATACACAAGTCTCCATGTTCATTTGTCTGCCATGTAGCATACCGGTGTGTGGGAATGGTGGCATCACGAGTGAACAGTACTACTACTCCCCCATCCTGTTTATTGGCATTCCCTATCATAGGGATGTCAAAGCTGGCCTGCGATACTACACTGGCCTTGGCTGTGTGTCATCCCTCTGGGACCAGAGCCTGGTAAGTGCCACTGTGATAAGTCAGCACTTATCTCTCCCAGCTCTTCACATTAGCTAGGTGCCCAGGGTCACCCCTCTAAGGTGTTGCACTACCTTCATGCAGAACCCGGGCTAACCAACTGTCACCGTGAGCGGAGCAGGAAGCAGATAGCTACATTAATTGTGCAGTAGTCTGACATGGGATTGCAGACATAACTCCCATTGAAGTGAACCAACCTTTTCCAGTCTTTTCAAAAGGATAATTTGAATACTTTTTTTCCCAGTAGGCAATGCTTGTAAGAATTCCTATATCAACTGGATCTCTGCAAGGAGAATCAGTACCTTCGACAGGAGAGAACATTTTGAAAGGCCGTTATTGGTGATGATAGTTTTGTGATGGCCTATTGTCATCATAGACGTAACTACAGTGGCAATATAAATAGTAACTAATGCAGGACATGGGCAACAAAAGTGAGGAAGAATTAGTATATTGGATGGACTGATCATTAGGACAGTGCATGGGGCCCATGGGCAAAGGGGGCTCACAGCTGACACACATGTGTGTGTCAGATGGGTGATGCCTGACACTGCTCCCTATGTCAGCACGTTGGCTGACTCTCCCTATTCCCCTGGAGTGAGAACACTTGAACTGGCTATGGTTTGCCATTGGTATGCATGTGAGCTCTGGGTGGGGTCCGTGTTGTATGCACTACCTGTTGTATGTTGGTGTGAACAGTGACTTGTGTTGTATGTCTGTGCAAGTGTCCAGACATGTAGTGTGTGTTCAGTCCTGTTCTATGTCATATGTTGGTGTTAACAGCGACATCTGTGCAGGGTGCCAGACATGTGCTTTATGTGCAGTCCTGTTCTGTGTACAGTGTATGTGTGAACAGTGTTGTGTCCCATGTGTTTAGTGCATCTCTCCAGCTCCCTGATCAGGGATAGTCAGGTCATTAGAAGAAGACGGTGGGGCCACCTTTATCAAGGCGATGACTCCTATTTTAGGCAGGGCTGCCGCTCTTTCCCTGATCAGTTAGGGACAGTTGTCCATTCTTCCTCCTGGAGGGATGCAATTGGTCCATGCCAGTACTCTATGTGTGTGTTTGCGGTTTTAAATGGACACGTTTGCGTCCGTTCTGAGAAGTGGCACTTTTCTGTGCCAAGCGGACATAACAACGCCCTTATACATGGGCTGATGCTTTGCTCTTCATGATGGACAGCTTGCATGCAGAAGTATAACCCATATATCCAATAGCATGCAGTTCTTGCCAAAACTATGGCCGACATCCCCAAGGGTCGGTATCTTATGTAGCATGATTTGGGATACATGATAGGTTAATAAGACACAATCCATCCTACTGATAGGGATGTTCAGATACTTTTGGTAGGATAATGTATTCAAAATTTAGGGTCACAAAATGATTTAAATCTATATTGGCCATTAAAAATCTTCAAACTGGCCATACATCTTCACTGATACCTGGTGATAGGTGAACGGGAACATTCATAGACATAGACAAAAAAGCATTCATGTAAGCAACAGATCATCCATCTGACTATCAGATGAAAATTTTAAGTCTGGCTAGATAGTCAACAGTGGGTTAAAGTGATAATTTATTGTTCAATTTCAGTCGACAAATACACATTTTAGTTGAAATTGTCCATTTCCATCAACTATAGTCCTAAATCTATGGACACTTTAAGACTATTATAATCAGTGCTTCTCCTCTACTCTGTAAAGCAATTTAGAGCTCAGTAGATTAATTCTGAGAAGGGGAACACAATGGCTGTAGGGTATCATTGTCCCAACATGTTTTTGACACTAAGCACTAAGAATAATCAAGCTAATAGCTCTGTATTTATGATAACATCTGATTGCCAAACCATATGTACAGTATATGAGATACAGTGTCTCCCCCTAGGAAATACTCCCTCCTTACGTCTAGTCTATAGGTATAAGCAAACTGACAAATTCTAAAAGGTTGTACAGGATTGGAAAAATATGGCTACTTCTTTCAGAAACGGTGCCACATCAGGCCATAGAATGTATGTGATATTGTAGCTCATCCCCATTCACTTCAATGAAACTAAGCTGCAATACCACACAAAACCTATGGGCAGGTGTGGCACTGTTTCTGGAAGAAGGCAGCCATGTTTTTCCAATCCTGGCCAACGGCTTAAAAGAAAAATGTTAAAAAATGTACAGAAGGCAGAACCCAATAGTGTCAGCAAGGAAGATACTTGAAGCATATGCATATCAACTCTCCACAGATATAGTCCACATAAAACATAGACTAACTTTTAAGTAAATTTGATTATTTATATTGCACTGATTCTGATGTATAGCCTGTATTATACTCCAGAGCTGTATTCACAATCCTGCTGGTTGACATTGGGAACAGTTCTCAATCTGTCTTCAGTCGCATTCTCAAAGGGAAACTCAGCCCAAACACCTGTCACACAGTTATAATGAAGAATATCACAGTCCAGCCCTATGGCTCCATACTCAAAATCTCTTTGTTCATTGAAAGGTTGTTTTCCAGGGAAATACTATTGATGACCTTGGGATCCCGACTGATCAGCTGAGAGAGCGCATGTTGTCAACACCGCAAATATACAAAGGTTGGTGCGGAAGCTTCTGCACTGACCTCTGTATAGTGGCCAGTGCTTGTAACTACAGGCACAGCTCTCATTGAAATCAATGGGACCCGTGCCTGCAGTTACAAGTGCTGGCCACTATAAGGAGGTCGGCACAGAGACTTCCGGTCTAACCTATGTGTATTTGGAGCGGAAGTCTCCGCGCCGACTTCCAATTTAGTGGCCAACACTTGTATCTGCAGGCATGGCTTTCATTGAATGGAATAGGAGCCATGCCTGCCGTGACAAGCGCCGCCACTACACAGAGGTTGGTGTGGAGACTTCCTTGGAAGACCTCTTTAATTAAGCAGAATATAGAGGAACAAATTGTCCCAATGTCCTCCTCAAGCACAGCCACTTGTCAGAGATGTTATGGCTCAACCAATAGAATTTTGATTGCAGCTCTGGAGCATAGTGCAGGCTGTAGTCCAGAACCAGTACAAGGTAAATATATAACATATTTATAGAGACTTAACTTTTATGGAGTATAAATGGGCTGTTTCATTAAAGGAGTTGTACGATAAATGACTTTTATCACCTGTCCATAGGATAGGTGATAAAAGTTTAAGGGATGGGAGTCTCACTACTGAGGCCCTTACCAATCCTATGAACGGGAGTCTTGTGTCCACCCTCCTATTCACTGCAAGATCACTGCACTCCTTACGGTGAGGAGAAGATTGAATGGAGAAACAATCATGCATGTGTGGCTCCGCTCCGTTCATTTTCAATGTGAGTGCTACAGATAGCATAAGGCTTGCATTCTGCTAAGGCCCACTGAAATGACTAGAGCAGCCATGTACATATGTGACTGCTGCTCCTTTAAATCTACTTCTTACTGCAGGGGAATACAGCAAACCTGCAGTGAGGAGGGATATGAGACCCCTTTCTCAGCTATAAAACCCCCACTAATTAGACTTTTATTACCCATGATGCTGATAGGTGGTAAAACTCATTTTTGGTACAACCCCTATCCATATGCCCTATCAAGACATAGGAACTGCAAGAGTGGTGGTCCCTCACTTGGAAACCACTTTGGTGGAGTCATTCTGGTGGACACAGCCTATCCATGCATTACATGGTCAGCCACTCATTTGTTCTATGTTCAGTGGTGAAGCTCTGTTTTAGATACTTCCTCTCACATTGCTGCTGATGTGGCACAAAGTCATACCACAAATGTGATTTTTGCATATTTACACTTTATTTTCCCTCTATTGAAGTCAACGTGAGTAAAAAAAAAAGTGCAAAACAAATGCTACTAAACTTGCACTGCAAGAGGAACACAACCCATAGGAATATATATGCAATTTATTTGTGATAGTGACAAAACTTTAAAAAGTTGCAAAACTTTTCTCCCGTAGAGTAACATTAATGCATATTACTCTTTTTTATAGCTTTATCTTTGTTTTTGTTTTTTTTAGGTTACAAAATAGAGATTTTATGTTTCTAATTCCTTTCTCTCACACTTTTATTCCCTCGCAGTATCTAACAATTCCATCTCCCCAATAAAACCAGCATATTCTAGGCACCCTGCAATCTATTCTCCTTTCACATAGATAAAAAATGTTGCTGGTCCTCACATGTCTTTCCAAGTTTGTTAATAATAGGTGCAGTGATTTAGTAGCCTTTTGTTGTGCTGCCATTAATGCAGAAGATGTTGAACAAGTCCAAACCAGTAAAGTAGGTTACATTCAACATTTGCTCTCCAGGCATATTTTACTATCCTCTTTCCTAGAATCAACTGTCTTTTGGCAGGACGGGGAAACTGAAGATGAGGGAATGTATTCCTGTGGCAACTATCTGAAACACAGCCCAGAAGATTAATCAAAATTACAGTCTACGGAGCCAGGGCTGCTCAATTTCATCTAATACCTTACATCAATTAATAAAGGAATGAGCCGGTATGGGGTGTGTACCCCCTCATCTCTTAGGAACACCTGAATCCCCAGCTAACAAAGGAACTTATGATCGCACCTCCTCCTCTGATATCTTATTTGTATGCCATTACTTTTTTTGGATTTGGCAATGTCCCATTCTCCTGAAAGATTTTTATGAGTCATCCTGCAAAAGAGCTGAGGTTTCATATTTTGTATACAGATTATCTTTCCAGTGACAGCGATGCAGACATCCATAGTCAAACTACAGTAGTTAACCCATTAACTCATTTTTCTATGAGTTTGCAATTTCAACTTTTCAAAAACTGCAAGTAAGATCATTTTCAGAGGCGAAACTAACTTGAATCTGTTGGACCCCAATGCAAAATCTGTAACAAGAACCCCACCAACCCATGTGCCATTTATAACACTGGTGGCTTCTTAAGTGATAAAGGGAACTTTGGGCTCTCTCAATCACCAGGGCCTGAGTGCTTTTGCTCCTCTTTATCTATGCGTCTGACATTTTTGCATGAAGAAATAGGAAGGTGGTTATAAAAAATATGTTGAACTGCCTCTGATTGAGTCTTAAATGGGTTTTCCAGGATTAGAAAAAAAAGGAAGTTTTTCAAAAACAGTGCCAATCTTGTTTTTTAGCAGATGCTGCAGGGCTGAAATATCCTGCTTACCCCACTTCCTGCATGGAGAATGTCCAATGTGTGGATCATTTTCTGTAGTGGTCTGGTCTCTCCTTCATTTTTTTAGCCTATAAACAAGCAATTTTAAGACACTCTGTGCCACATTAGGGGGCCATTTTACACTCAAATCAAGTGACAGACTTCCATTAAGGGGCACTGAAACTGACTGAGAGCCGCCTCTCACAATTGACCCAACCATACTGCTGATTGATCAATCTACCCTGCTTTGAAAGTTAATATTTAAAGAAGTTCTTCAACCTGTGTACCATAAAGGCCAAAAAATGCTAAAAGGTCCCCTAGAAGGAGGTGTCAGAGTCAAATGAAACTTCCTATGTGTGATTATAACATTGATATAAGTAAGAGATTACAATATCAGAGCAAAAGGATAATTTCTTGAAGAAAACTGAACACTTGAAGGGAGGCTCTAATACCCTGTTGTACTACCTCTAGTTTGGATACAAGATGTGTTACGGGCAGGCATGGAGGCTCTAGTACCCTGTTGTACCGCCGCTAGCTTGGATACAAGATGTGATACGGGCAGGCATGGAGGCTTTAGTACTTTGATGTACTGCCTCTAGCCTGGATACAAGATGTGATATAGGCGGGCATAGAGGCTCTAGTACTCTGTTATACCACCTCTAGCTTGGATGCAAGATGTGATACGGGCAGGCATAGAGGCTCTAGTACCCTTTTGCACCCCCCCTACAGCTTGGATGCAATATGTGATATGGGCGTGCATGGAGGCTCTAATACCCCGTTGGGCCACCTCTAGTTGGGATGCAAGATGTGCTACGGGTGAGCATGGAGGCATATAGCATCATGCAGCATATTGGCCCACATTTGCTGCAACTGAGAATCTTGATTGTGCAAACTCATAGGCTCTCAAAGCTGGCGTACCAGATAGTTCCATACAAGTTCTATTAGTGATATATTTGGCAATAGGGCAGCCACACAAGTGTGACAATGTTGTGGGGATATTCCTGTGACCCCTTTGTGTGCGCGGCCGAGCATTATCCTGCTGCCTCTTGGAAGCCGCCATGAGAGGAACACATGTGGCTGCAGGATGTCCTGAACATATTGCTGAGCTGTCATTATCCCTCGTACCACTACTAGGAGTGACAAACTGTCATATGCGATGGACCCCCAGACCATCACACCAGCAGTGAGGGTTATTTGCCAATCCACAGCAAAAGACAGGATTGAGGCGCTCACCCCAAGGTCTCCAAACACAAACATGGCCGTTGTCAGTGTCCAAAATAAACCTGGATTCCTTGCTGAAGAGAACTTAGCTCTACTCCATAGCAGATCAGTTTCATTATTCACAACACCACTGCAAAAGGAGGTGACAGTGAGTGGATGTCAAATGCCATACCCATAATGTGCACTGTGAGAGCAAATGTCCTTTAGCCAGGCTCTTGTAAATGATTTCGACAGACACCTGTAACGATGATGCCACCTCTCTTTGAATGGCAGACAATGAAACAGTCGGAGCTGCTTGTGCTTGTCGGGCAATCAAATGATCCTTTCTACTGGCGGTCTGTTAAGGGTGTCCTGAGCCCGGTCACCTTGTGTTTGTGCCCTCACACATCCACTGATCCAAACACCTCCTAATAGCCTGATCAACCATCGATACAACCATCCAGCTTCTCACATTCCAATACTGCGCCCCTCTCAAACCCTGTTAACTGGGCAAAATCTTTTTGATTGCATCGTAGATGTATGTCTAGTGATCAAATAACTCTACAAGCAGAAAAAGAGGTCCACTACACACAAGTCACCTCTGGGAGCCTTTTTAAAGGCCAAGGGTGGAACCACTTTTATAACCTCAGGTGGCAAGGCCATTCATCTAACCACAACTCTAATCATTTATATCCGCCTGAGATGTAACGGCATGCCGAGTTTTATAGCAAAATGATAACTTCCTCCTTATAGGGGTTGGATTTTTTTTGGACAATGAGTGTATAAAGAAAAATAAATCTAATGCCGCCTCATCGTAGCTAAAGATATTGTCCCAAAATTATCACATATTATAAACTCATGTTAATGAGTTGTGAAGATTGGTCAACTGACTCACAAAGGTCTGCTTTAAAGAGACCTTTATGAGCCAGTGCATCATCGAACAACCCAGTAACTAAAAAGAGAGGCAGTGATGTCTTGTAGGACTAAATGAAGACAGTAATCTTATGTAGACTTTCATTTTCTCTTACCTTGTTCAGCTTTTGAGGAAGGATTCAGACTTGGAAATGAGGCATGGGATTAACTGTGCTGCGCCTTCCTATATTAAATTCAATAGTCCCATGGATGCCTCTATGGTGGCAATGCCCTTGACAAATCTTTACAATATCGAGTATTTTGGGCCATGAGAAACAATTCTCTTGTCCTTTATATGGGCCTGACTCTGTATTGGCACATTTAAGACATAGATTACTCGCATTGTTCCTTAAAATAATTATAATTAATTATTAGGTCTGTGTGCCCCAATGGGAACATGATCCAATGTGAGCAATGACAATCTGTGTTCAATGCCACAGAATATGTTGGTGCTATATCGATGACTAAAATAAGTAAATCATTTCTCTTGAAGAATTGATTTACATCTAACTTCTTCCCTAGACTTGTAAAAATTCTACAAATCTAGTCTAATCTCCGAATCCATAGACACCCTTGTTAAAAAAGATAAGCTCTAATAAAACCTCTTCATGACATCACTAAAAAAATCATAACCTGCAATGGATCAACCAGTGCAAATAACTGACTGGTATTATGAATGGCTTACTACATGTTTGCACTTTGTTAATAAGTTATCTACATAAAGATAATCTGTGAAGTAAGGATGGATTGATTCGGACAGACAGGAAACAACTATTCCATTGGTGGGACATGTTTTTATGACTTGTAGGTAATCATTACTTCTGCTATTGTAGCAGGTAAATAGAATGGGACGAAAAAGACTCCACATGTCAGCAATTTTTTATTTTGATGGGAATTATCTAGAGAGGAGAAAATCAATATAAATTATCACTAGAAGAAGAAAATTGATGAGCATAAATACAGCCTAAGGACACAAGAAGGTCAAGTGAACCTGGACGGCGATGCACACAGCCAACGGTCTTCATATCTCGCTATACGTTCTCCATTGGTCTCTGTATATGCATGGCAATATTCTCAATCGAAGCAAAGCTTCCAGGTGTAAATACCTTCATATATATGATATATGATATTATGTTGGAGCATGTGGATAGGAACAAGGAAAGTAGAGTAATATCTGCCAATCAAGCAGCTTCCACAAGCAATTATGTAAGGTTTCTGGTCAGTTCAAGACAAAGTGTAGGCCTTTTTCACTTGGCCATAATGGGTCTCCATATGCAAGAAAGTCCCATCTGAACTAAGGAAGGGCTTTCTTAAAAAAACTTTTAGGTTCCCCTTCTTGACATAAAATGTATGGCCCTGACACAGAGTTGTGTTATGGCTCTCAGGAAGTGGCTTTACTTGATATGCACTATAATCTGATCAAGAATATACAATCCTTCCATCCTTCTGAGGTTGGTAAGTCAAGATGACTGGGGAAGGCAATGGCAAACCACCCTGCAAAAACAGTCTGCCAAGAAAACGTCACAGCTAGGAGTTGGTCTTGAATGCTTGCTTGCACCAGAGGACTTTACCTTTACCTAAGCTGGCCATACATTACAGAAAGGGTCCTCATGCTTGGCTATGTGTGCATGTATTCTGAATGGGAGAAGGATGTAAGCTACTGTGGGCAGCTTATCTCCCCGGAGAGCAAAGGGCCAGTCATGTTTGAAGGAGTTATCTGGACTTTAAAAAAAAAAAATACTTGCCACAAGGAAGGGAATAGCATGAAAACATAAAATTGTCATTACTCTTTGCCTCCAGTCTAGCAACCCAGTATCTTCTACTCTAGAAGCGATGACTTCCTATTCACCACTCTTATGACAGTTTCAGTCAGACCCTGGCCTCAGCGGTCACGTGCCATTCATGAGTCGCATTCATCAGTCGCATCTGACTCTTAGTCACTCCATGGATCAATGTTCTCCACACATTTCTGTTTTCACGTTTTTTTCAATTCCACGATTGACATGTTCATGGTGGCCTTGATTGTATCTAGCCATCTTGTTCCTTGTCATCCTGATCTTCACTTCCCACTGACCCCGCTAAGCATCAGTACTGCTTCCAGTGAGTTAGCGCGCATCACGTGGCCAAAAAAAGAGAGCCGCTGTTTGATGATTTTGCCCTCTAGTGATATTTTTGGTTTGACGTGATCTAACACTGCCTTTTTCATTGTCATGGAAGTCCAAGGCATCCATAGCATTCTCCTCCAGCACCAGAGTTCAAACGCATCAATTATCCTTTTGTCTGTTTTTCTGAACGTCCAACTTTCGCAATCAAACGTCATTATGGGAAAGACTATTGCATTGACCAGTCTGTTTTTTGTTCCAATGTTAATATCCTTGATTTTCCAGATCTTTTCCATTCCTTGCATTGCAATCCTACCAAGTATAATCCATCTCTTGATCTCAGGTCCAGATTGCCTGTTGCAATCGATTTCGGATTTCGTATCCAAGGAAAATGAAGCCTTGGACCGTACTGTTTCCTACCGTGGTCATGACTTTTATTTTCTTTCTGTTGAGATATAGTCCCATGTATTTTCCTTTTGCACTCATTGAAGGGTGGTGTCACCTGCATATCGGAGGTCGTTGACATTTCTGCCACCGATTTTGACTTTAATTTCTAATTTGTCCAAATTGCATCGCCTCATGATCGTTTCTGCATACAGATTGAACAGGACTGGTGATGGAATGCAGCCTTGCCGTTCACCTTTCTCGATTCCGAACCAATCCGTGTTTCCATAAGCTGTCCTGACTGCTTCTTGGTTGTTCTAAAGTGACCTTATCAGCTGTTCAATATGTTCTGGGACGACCATTTGCTTCAGACACTTCCAAAGCTTGTCATATTCAACACAGTCAAATGCCTTGCTGTAGTTGATGAAACCCATGTATACGTCCTTTTGATACTCTCAGGTCTTCTCCATGATCCAGCGCAGGTTCACGATTTGGTCTCTGGTGCCACGACCTTTGCAGAAGCCACCTTGAACGTCCGGCAGTTCCCGTTCAACAATTGTCCCAATGCGATTTTGTATGATCTTTTGCTTGTGTGATTAATGTGTATGGCGCCTTAAGACTTTTGTGACTGCCTCATGTTGACTATAATTTAGGACAATACCATTGAATAAAACTAGCTGACGCTCCCCAGGAGTCAACACTACTTAAATATTTAAATGTCCTTGTATGATCACCAGTGAATCATTTACAGTCCTCGAGGAATGGCATTGCCATGTGCCAAGTAACCCTTTCTTTGACTGCAAACACACTCAAGAAAGGTTTGGTTAAGTTTTAAAATGTTTATTTCATGCTTTCCCTTAAGGAAAGGAAGGTTTTATAGCTGTTGCCTCAGCTTCTCCAGTAAAACATTATTGTGCAAGGTATTAAACATTTCTGACAAGGTGTTACTTGTCTGAGTGTTTCTACCTTAAGCCCAGTTTATATTGCTTTAAGGGTTTCAGGAGATGGATAATGGCTTATCTGTTTCACCAGGGTTTATTAAGTAACCCACAGTCTTCTTTGTAGAGGGTCCATTGAATTGAGTTATCCTTCTCTAGTATTAGCAGTATTTGGCATTTTATTTCCATTTGACACATATTTGCGGCAATCCTGGGGCCCATATGTGCCAGGATTTCTGAAAAACAAACTTGCATCATTGTCCGCAGTGTGACATGTAAAAACAAACTAGAAATAGATGGGTGAATCTGATATTGCCATGGGGCTCTTAGTGTTGGCATGAAGCAATAGGAATTACAAGGGGGCATTCAAAAGAAAATGGAGGTAGGGTTGTATTTTCCAGAGGATATACAAATAACAGTAATTCATGGTTATGTCTGTGAGTTCCAACACAGTGAATATTGCTGGGTGTTGAGTGCAACGTCACTCATGTTTATCTATAGATGATGTCTAACCCTAATGTCAATTGTATATACTAGTCAGTCCGACTAAAAACGGGACAGCTAAAGAGTAGGAAAATTATAGAAATGTTTACATTTACTTTTCATTTGGATGATAGATAGATAGATAGATAGATAGATAGATAGATGACGAAGCAGGTGTGGACCCACTATGTTGCTGACGGATTTGACTTTGGGTTACTCCTGATGCTGCTCAAAGAGGTCCCTGGTCTTCACCCTTTAACCCCTTTTTTTGGCAGATCTGGTCTTCTAGTCAGGAGTAGTTTCGGAACAATGACAGTTGATGAGTCAATGCGTGGTACCCAAGGAGCAGGCAAGAAGAGATTCAAGTTAACAGACCAAGGTCAAGACAAGTGGAGTTCATACAATATGGTAGACAGGCAGGAGGTCAGGACAGGTGGCATACAGGCAAAGCATAGGTGAGCCAAGGTCAGGACAGGCTAAGTTAAAAGAAAATACAGATATACCTTAAGGCTGCCTGTCCACGGGCGTTAGTTCATTGCGTTACCCGCGATGATAATCCACCAGTGGGTAATGCAATGAACCGTTTCCATTGCTATGGAAAGCGCAGCCCCTCTGTCCATGAGCAGAGAATCATAGCGATTCTCCACTCGCAGGATTCTTGGCATGCCGCTATTTGCCGCAATTCTCAGCGGTGAGCCTATCTATCAGATAGGCTCACCGCAGAGCACTGACAGCGCCCCCCCCCCCCTCCTCCCCCACGGCAGAATATCGCTAGCAATATTCCGCAACGGCCGTGGACAGGGGGCCTAACAGAATCACGAGGAACCTATTGTTCAGGCACTCTCCAGAGAGCATCTTGATAGACTGGGAACAGGAAAGATAGATGCATCTGCTGCCTCTAATAGGCAGTGTAGACAGCAGGACATTGCAGAGCCTGTTGCACAGAAGACTTGGAGAGCTGTGACTGGCAGGAGGAGAAAGTGAGGAGAGGCAGAATGGATAGATGCCACAAGACATGTTTTTGAGAAGTATAAGCAATAGAGATGAGCGAGCATACTCGTCCGAGCTTGATGCTCGTTCGAGTATTAGGGTGCTCGAGATGCTCGTTACTCGAGACGAGCACCACGCCATACTCGTCTCGATTAAACGAGCACTGACCATTAAATTCAATGGAGCCGGCAATACAGCCGGCTCCATTGAAAGCAATGGGCTGCTGGCGATCGCGGGATGAATTGTCGGGAAGGGCTTAAATATATAAAGCCCTTCCCTGCAATTCATCCAGAAATGTGTAAAAATAAAAAATATATATTTACTCACCTTGTCCCGGCAGACGGAGTTCAGCGTGGCTAGCCTGCAGTGGATGTGAAGGGGGTGTGAGTCAGACATGCCCCTGATTGGCTCAGCGCTGAGCCAATCAGAGGCAGATTTCACTCACACCCATTCATGAATTCATGAATGGGTGAGTGATTGTTGCCTCTGATTGGCTCAGCGCAGCTCTCAGCTGAATGACAGCAGTTCAGCACCACAGTGCAGGGGACAGCAGGAGAAGACGAGGCTGTGCCCCGGCAGCTGAAGGGAGGTGAGTATCTATTTTTTTTGTTTTTTAAATCACTTTTAATTCATTTCCAGGGAATGGCTTATATGTAAAGCCCTTCCCTGAAAAAGAATTCAGGTGTGCAGCGGACCATTGTCTTCAATGGAGTCGCCGGCAGCAGCAGCGGCTCCATTGAAGAGAATGCCTGCATTTTTATTCTTTTTTACACTAAAATCTTTCTTTTTCAGGTAAAAGCTTATATTTTTAAGCCCTTCCTGAAAATTCATCCCGCGCTCGCCGGCAGCCCATTGCTTTCAATGGAGCCGGCTGTATTGCCAGCTCCATTGAATTCAATGGGCTAACATCGTTCTTCTCTGCCACAGCTGTTACAGCTGTGGCAGAGGAGAACGATCGTTATGCTGACAGTGCGGGGGGGTCTCACTCTTGCCACTATTGTGGCTTAATAGTGAGACCTCGGAGCCCAAAATGCAGCCCTGCATGTTGCTCCTCACCTGCCCTATCCATTTCTGTGTTTTTTACATGACTTTGGTGATTTGCTAAGATTTTCACAAATGAAAACCTTAGCGGAGCACCAGTCATATACAAAAATGCTCGAGTCGCCCATTGACTTCAATGGGGTTCGTTACTCGAAACGAACTCTCGAGCATCACTGAAAGTTCTACTCGAGTAACGAGCACCCGAGCATTTTGGTGCTCGCTCATCTCTAATAAGCAAATAACATCAACTAATGGTGAGCAGAAAATTCCCAATTAATGTCGAAAAAGAGGTTCTGCACCAGCAGAGGGTAAATAACCCAATAATGTAACCCCTATTATATATTTTAAAGAATTAAAAGTCACCTTAAATTTCCATGACTTGTATGAGTACGTCAACCACCAATCTCGTGCTTTTAAATAGTCACATAGCTCCTGGGTGACTTCTAATATTCTTCAAATTCACAGTGGGGGCAGATATAAATGGTTATTTTAAAGATGAAATCAAAAAGACACTGAAGGTGTAAACATTTAATTAAGTTTTTTAAAGTGTTTTTTAAGTATATATAACTTCAAAAGAAACGTCCAGTTACCGACTCTCGAATTATCATGAAATAATACACCAGGAACCTTATGCAAAGCGAAGACAACTTCTGTTCTAAGTGGCATGGGAAAATCAAGACTGTAAATGAAATAAGACTCTTAGAAGAAATCCATGTATCTCTTGTAACTGAAGCAGATCCCTTAGGAATGAAATTGATGGAAACCACACACCTCGATAATGTACTTTACCACCTAGTAGGGGACAGCTGGCACTGTCTCCATCTAATAGGTACAAAATGTTACCGGGAATTAGAGAGCAGATGAGATAGTTCATACTGTGGGGTAATGTAGGAGTAAGATGAAACATTTGACACAGATCGATTTTTTTGCTTGTGGATCATCATAATCATCACAGCTTGTTGGTCTTGAGACTTTAGACACTTTCAACATTTTTTAGTAGTATCAGCTACAAAGATCTAGATAAATGTTTCCCAAACTCTAGTCTTTACCACCTCAGACTCTAGTGCCTCAGACATTGCCATAGATGTTCTCTCTATAAGATATCCTCTAACCATAACCTGTTGGGTTGGGAGGGTCAGGAGGACTGGAGTTTGGGAAATACTGATTCAGATAAATTGACTTTAGATTCTAAAACATATGTGTGTTCTATATCTATATTGGAGAAGGGACTTTTTGACAACTTTTGTTTTTAGTATCCTTTGGACTCAAGCTACTTATGGTAGCCATGCTTCTCCGGAACACCAAGATCATTCTTGATTTTAAGGTTTGCATTCATCCATCGTTTGGGTGGTGGTACTCTTCTTTTTCTTTCTCTTTATGTCCTATGAGCAAAATGTTATTCTTTATACCATACTCGTTGAATGATGAGGGTCCTAAAGGGGTTATCCGTCTATTATATAAGTATGCCTATGGTGGATTTGTTGCAGGTTTTTCCCAGTAAAAGCCACATCAAAAACCACACCAATAGTGTGGACTTGGTGAAGTACCCTAATAAAGTATCTGATAATGGGTTTTCTAAACTTAAAGGAGATGTCTCGAGGAAGCAGTTAAATTTTTTTTTTGCCCAGTCCCCCCCATTAAGTACACATTACTAAGCCCCCCTGTAAATGACATTTCTAGCTGGTTCGTACTTACCGTTCCAGCGTTTCAGCAACTTATAAAGTTTTCTCAAGATGGCCGCCGGCTCTTTCCCCGTCGCTCGCTGCAGCCCGACGTGCGCGCTCCCGAGACGCCGCCAGCTGTGTCTCCATGGCAACCGGACGCATCGCAGCCACCGACCAGACGCCCCGCAGCCGCCGACCAGACGCCCACCGCCAGGCAGCAGGTAAGGCGCTAGCCCCCGGCTCCCCAGCGCTAGACCCTCAGCCCAGGTGAAGGCCCCGGAGCCCAGCGCTAGTTCCCCCGGCCTAGCGGCAGCCCCCCCCCCCCCCGGCCTAGCGACAGCCCCCCCCCCCCCGGCCTAGCGACAGCCCCCCCCCCCGGCCTAGCGGCAGCCCCCCCCCGGCCTAGCGACAGCCTCCCCCCGGCCTAGCGACAGCCCCCCCGGCCTAGCGACAGCCCCCCCGGCCTAGCGGCAGCCCCCCCGGCCTGGCGGCAGCCCCCCCCGGCCTAGCGACAGCCCCCCCGGCCTAGCGCTAGTTCCCCCATCACAGCGGCAGCCCCCCCCCCGGCCTAGCGACAGCCCCCCCATCGCAGCGGCAGCCCCCCCCCGGCCTAGCGCTAGTTCCCCCATCGCAGCGACAGCCCCCCCCCCCGGCGCAGCGCTAGTTCCCCCGGCGCAGCGCTAGTTCCCCCGGCGACCCATCACTTACCTGGGACGCTTCTCGGGGCTGCTGGGCTGGGCTGGGCTGGGCTTCTCCGCTGGGCAGCTCCAGTTTCTGCACCTTCCTCTAACAGAGGAAGGTGCAGAATGGCCGCTGCAGCGCGCTCCCGAGCAGTGACAGCTCGTCTGCGCATGCGCAGAAGAGCTGTAGCGGGGAGCACACTGAAGCGGCTCGTGCTGAATAGAGAAGACCGGACTGCGCAAGCGCGTCTAAAAAAGCAAGCTGCCAGCGAATTTAGACGGAACCATGGAGACGAGGACGCTAGCAACGGAGCAGGTAAGTGGAATAACTTCTGTATGGCTCATATTTAATGCACAATGTACATTACAAAGTGCATTAATATGGCCATACGGAAGTGTATAACCCCACTTGGTTTCGCGAGACCACCCCTTTAACAACCCCTTTAATGATCAGATGAATCCATAAATATTTTATGTATTCAATTCCCATTATAATAGTTTTTGTGCCTAAGGGCAATCACCTTACAAGGAATAGCAGAATCTATTGTGCAAGTATACCAACTGTCCAAATAAAGGCCATCCAAACTTTGGTCATCCAAACTCACCAATAACAGGAGAGCTGAACGACTCGACTTTGCCCTGACAGATGATTTTGGGGGAAAGAAGGTTCAGGGACATTGAAATTGAATACTCAATCCATTTGTTGTCCGAGACATAGGTTGCTGCTGTCTGGCTGTAGCTTAACTTCCCAAACACATGAATGTTCGGCCGAGCCAAAGGTTCATGTGTATGGGGAAGGATTGCCGATCGTTTGTCTGACAGTTGTTGAAGATGTATGGGCAAGCTCGGATTCACTTCCAAAAAGTTCATTATTTGGATTTTTCTATGACCGGTTGAAGAAGTGATTGGAACAATTCGACTCTATGTATGCCTTACAACTGAAACCATTATTGATATCTATTAGTTAATTTTTGGGGGGGATTTTATATTTTCAACATCAATTTTCATGATAATCGTCATTTTAAGGAAAATCTAATCTGTCAATACTCGCAAAGAATTAAAGTGTTACCTTTTCTAACTAGGAGTAGAAAATATTCATCGTCTGCTGACCTATGCAATCAGTTTCAAGCAATGCCAATACCACTTAACAGGTGGGTATTAATGACTTGCGATGCCTACTCTAGTAGACCAGATAAATGCTCAGGACACTAAGTACACCACACAAGTTCACATCCCATACTGTTTGCACCCTATTATATATTACCAGGTGATTGGGAAGTGATATTTAAACCAGTCTTTGTATGCTGAGGTATGACCTCTTTCAATGACCATCAAGAACAGAGAACTGGATATTTTCCTTAAAACACACTTGAAAGTCAAACAATGATGACCTTTGTGTCTATGGAGAAAAAAAGCTAACGAATTACCCTAAAGAACAATGATATTTGGACACTAAATATTTGCTGGATGAGATCCTGGCATCCATCCCTTGTATCCTGAGCAGAAAATACTACAAAATCATCGAGAATTAAACTACTGGACTTAAAAGAATTACCATTATTTCAGTGTCTCCAAGTCCTGGTGGTCCCAGCAGATTTTATGATTTTTTTCTATTGTTCTAGTTACTGTTTCTTAACCAACATAAATTGAATCTTCACTTTTTATGGTATGGAAATCTCTCAGGGCTTTTGTTTAGGGTGTAACAATTTACCTATTTTGATGGTCAACTTGGCATTTCCCAAATCAGCCTGCAAATTCTTATATTTTTCTTTCCCTGTGGTGAATTAATCTGTATGGGGAATTGATGTGAAAAATGGATAAGAAGGAGATTCAAGAATATCCTAAGGATATTCTTCATTAGAGAATCCTTATTTGCTAAAGGATTTATGGCATATCAACAGGACATGGCATAGATGTCCGATAGGTCTGGACCCCAACTCTGGGACCCTTGTTGATGCATGTTCATGGCTCTCTACACTTTGTACTATAGGAGTTACTCTTGTTATTCAGCTACCAGTCGCCACCTTATATGCGGGATGGGATGAGCACCTGCACCAGTTAAACATATGCCATAACTATGGTAGATCAGAAATCTGGTATGATATTTTCCATGATACATAGTCGGTTCAAGCATGGTGATATGGAATAGGAAGGGATTAACAAGAGGAATGTCTACTTGGATTTCTTTAAGAAACTTTCATCCATCATCCACTGATTTCAGCAGGACAACCCTTTCCGTTTGTCATATTAGAGCATATAGACACCCCGGAAGGTTTTCCTTCTGCAAGATCTATTTACAAGTTAAAGTGGTATTCCCATCTGGGCTTTTCATGGCTGAGATGCAAAAACCCAGTGCTCCATTCCGACTACCTGTTGGAAAGAGCCGAGTGCCTCACCTTAGCACTGTTTCCGAAGCCGCAATGGGAATACCCCTTTAAAGATGAAATATAATAGCAAGAAACATCTTTTGCTATGCTGGACCCACTTGGCCACTTATTACATGACTTTTTTAATGACTGCGTGTAATATACTACATTTACCCTGCGGAAGAGGATCACTACAGGTAAAATAAAGCATTGCAGGGAACCTTATGAAATCAATAAGTTATCTGTGACATTCATATTAAAGATGCTCTTTATAGTTGCTTCCTGCTCTGGTTAACCTAGGAAGGTCAAGGATAGGAGACAATTCTCCACTATTGATAACGTAAAGCCAATCAAACACATAAGAAGCACTGACTGGAATGTGGACAATCAACTGTCCATGGGATCTTTCAAACTGACCACTCGATAAACCAGTTAGAAGAAGACAAAAGTTGGCAAACTCAGCAAATTATGCCCAATACATTTAGCTTCAGCTGACCATGGCTAAACTTTTTCGACCTGGGGATACCATTTTTGGCAGATATTGACCATCACGAATGACTGTTCTCATTAACTTTTCAAAGGATGGCAAATCCGAACTCTGCAAAATCGGCCACGTAGACCAACTTTTGTCGGCAGCTTAATTCCTTATTAGGATAAGGTATTGAAAATGGGTTTTCTAAGCCAGCCAACTCCTTTACGCTTCAAAAGATTTCTAGAACCCATCTCCCAACTTTGAACCTTCAAGCGGCAAACTTCTTACATTTTTCACATTTTAAACAAATGTTATTCATGATGTGCAACTAAAAATAACGCTGCTCCATATGTTTTGTTTTAGAAGGTCTAACCTGGGGCTGACATGGAGGCATAAAATAACCCTTAAAACCTCCCAGATCATATTTATTGCAGTACGTGGAGATTTACAGCAGATGGGTATCACCTGGGCTTTAGCCTTGCACTGAGAAAACTCTTGAAACTGGATAGGAAGAAAAAGAAAATCCCCTTCTGTGTTTTATGACCTGACCGGGAAGTACGTGTCTTAGGAGCAGTCTGTCTTATCATACACTTGGGTTGGTTACTTTATCTGGAAGAAGTCAATGCAGATGGTGTAATGCAGTCTCACTCCCCACCACAATCACAGCACAATAGTGCAGAATAGGCCAAAGTTCATTAGCTTTTTTCCCCTTCATTCGGCCGCTTTATATGCTTCTCGCTTTTGTTGTTGTGTTAATCATTCATTTGCAACTAATAAAACTTTTATGCTTTTACGAGGTGCAAATCTTTAAAATCAGATGGCCCATTCAAACTGGATGATACAGCATATCAATGGCTATCAGTTGGAGTAGGTAATGACTGTGTAAAAGTACCCTAAAGTGTGCACTATGCGTATCAGAGACATTCGGGGCAATGTAGAGTATATCCAGTTTAGGAGGTCGTAAAATACAGTTTTTGGGGAATATCATGAATATATTGTATCAACATAAACATTTCTGCTTAGTTTGAACCATAAAAAGGCTAATAGAGAAAATTTGCACCCCAACCTACTTGCAATGCAATCGGTGAGCTACAAGCCACTACTTACAGCAATTTATTGTCATATATAAGGCTGTGTTCTCATTTTGTAGCCAAACGGCTGCTAAAGTCATCAACACGTAAGGCGGCTTTGCATGAGAGTATGCGCAAAAAACACTAGCCTCAGCACAACATAATTTCCACATGAATGAGCTTGTGCGCATGTCTGCGCATATCACTGTCCTTGGATTAAAAGGCTATTTAGCCTACTGTGGTTCAGATGTATTCTTTTCCCTGCTGATTTGCGCAGTGTTTCACATGCCTCCAATAGACTTCGATGGGGGCCTTTGCTTGCGCAATAGGTAGAAAGATAGAGAAGATCCTTTTTATTTTTTTGGTACGCCCGTAATGCGCTTATTCAGTGCAGATAAAAGCAAATTAATGGGTAATTGGATCCACATGTTTTCTGTTTCCAGCAGAATAATGTAGCGTTTCATGCAACTCCTTGCGTATTTGTACACACTCCCCCCCCCCCTCTCCCTCCATTGAGTTCTATGGGGACTCCTGGTGTGCAAATGCGCAGAAAGACAGAACATCTTCTAACTTTTTTGCACGGCTGGAAATGTGCCCACAAAATACGCACATGCGGATGAACTCAATAAAATTAATTGGCTCTCATCATTGCATATTGCACTAAGAAGTGGTGCAGGTTTCAGCTGGAAAATCTGATTATGGCCTAAGCCAGCTGAAGACTTGCAAAGCAGTTCCATTAATTTTAAATTTTGGGTGCATTCACACAGGCAATAAAATCTATTTTTGTGAGTTGTGAGACGCAGCAAACTTACACGAAAATAGAACTCATTCTTTTCTATAGGTCTATTTACATTTGATGGGGATGGTCACGCAGTTTGCAAACACACCTTCAAAGACAGAATGCAATCTGTAGGGTACATACAGCAGGAGACCTCCACTCAATAGTGTAGTGCTTCCGTCTTGTTTGCTTAAGGCAAGGCTTGTTAGCATGCGCTGTCATGGGCAGGTATGCTGCTTAGGGTATAGAAAACTGAGAATCTATCAGATTCAATGAAGATGAAATGTTCTTTTCTATTATTTCCCATAGAGAAGTTACTTCGGAAAGAGCTCCATCCAGAGGCGTAACTTGAAGCTCCTGGGCCCCAATGCAAAACCTGTAACAGGGCCCCCAACTATAATGCCTTACTCATCGTACTGGGTTCCCTATATAGAGAAGAGAGGCCTTATGGGCCCCCTAAGGCTCCTGGGCCTGGGTGCAACCGCATCCCCTGCATCCTCTATAGTTACACCCCTGGCTCCATCAATCTATATATATAACTAGCTGATATACCCGGCTTCGCCCGAGTTAATTTGGTACTGGTGTTGATCTGGTGTTCACACAGAAAATCTTATGAAGTCGTGGTTACTTTAGAGATACTGAAGAAAAACATATGTTCACCATTTTGCATAGTTCTCTGCGTTACCCAGGAAACACCACGTGGAGGTAACCATGCGAAGTTTCCTTCATATAAAATGACATCAGGAAGTGAAAGAATTAGATTACGTACATAAAATTTGGACACTAATTCTTTTGCGCTTAGTATTGAATAATCGAGTTGGGACCTATTAACTTTTCATATTTATGACACAATCAATGCTTGTGCCAAATTTCATGTTTCTATGACATTGGGAAGTGAGAGATTTAGATCATGTACGTAAAATTTGGACGCTAATTCTTTTGCGCATAGAATTGAATAATGGAGTTGGGACCCATTAGCTTTTACTATTTATGACATAATCAATGCTCGTGCCAAATTTCCCGTTTCTATGACACCGGAAAGTGAGAAAATTACCTTCCGCACGTAAAATTTGGACGCTAATTCTTTTGCGCATAGAATTGAATAATCGAGTTGGGACCCATTAGCTTTTCCTACTTATGACATAATCAATGCTCGTGCCAAATTTCACATTTCTATGACACCGGAAAGTGAGAAAATTACATTCCGCACGTAAAATTTTGACGCCAATTCTTTTGCGCTAGAATTGAATAATCGAGTTGGGACCAATTCGCTTTTCCTATTTATGACATAATCAATGCTCGTGCCAAATTTCCCGTTTCTATGACACCGGAAAGTGGGAAAATTACATTCCGCACGTAAAATTTGGACGCTAATTCTTTTGCGCATAGAATTGAATAATGGAGTTGGGACCCATTAGCTTTTCCTATTTATGACATAATCAATACTCGTGCCAAATTTCCTGTTTCTATGACACTGGAAAGTGAAGAAATTACATTCCGCACGTAAAATTTCGACGCCAATTCTTTTGCGCTAGAATTGAATAATCGAGTTGGGACCTATTAACTTTTCCTATTTATGACATAATCAATGCTCGTGCCAAATTTCATGTTTCTATAACACCAGAAAGTGAGAAAATTAGATTCTGTACGTAAAATTTGGACGCTAATTCTTTTGCGCATAGAATTGAATAATCGAGTTGGGACCCATTAGCTTTTCCTATTTATGACATAATCAATGCTCGTGCCAAATTTCCTGTTTCTATGACACCGGAAAGTGAGAAAATTACATTCCGCACGTAAAATTTCGACGCCAATTCTTTTACGCTAGAATTGAACAATCGAGTTGGGACCCATTCGCTTTTCCTATTTATGACATAATCAATGCTCCTGCCAAATTTCACGTTGCTATGACACCGGAAAGTGAGAAAATTACATTCCGCACGTAAAATTTGGACGCTAATTCTTTTGCGCATAGAATTGAATAATCGAGTTGGGACCCATTAGCTTTTCCTATTTATGACATAATCAATGCTCCTGCCAAATTTCACGTTTCTATGACACCGGGAAGTGAGAGATTTAGATTATGTACGTAAAATTTTGACGCCAATTCTTTTGCGCATAGAATTGAATAATTGAGTTGGGACCCATTAACTTTTCCTATTTATGACATATTCAATGCCCGTGCCAAATTTCAAGTTTCTATGTGAGAAAATTACATTCCGTACGTAAAATTTTGACGCCAATTCTTTTGCGCATAGAATTGAATAATTGAGTTGGGACCCATTAACTTTTCCTATTTATGACATAATCAATGCTCGTGCCAGATTTCCTGTTTCTATGACATTGGGAAGTGAGTGATTTAGATTATGTACGTTAAATTTCGACGCTAATTCTTTTGCGCTAGAATTGAATAATCGAGTTGGGACCCAATTTATTTTCCTATTTTGGAGATAATCTATGCTTGCGCCAAATTTCATGTTTCTACGACATTGGGAAGTTGGAGAACTTTTGGCGAGTCAGTCAGTGAGTCAGTCAGTGAGTCAGTCAGTCAGTGAGTCAGTGAGGGCTTTCAGCTTTATATATATAGAAGACGAAAGCCCTCACTGACTCACTCACTCACTCACTCACTCACTCACTCACTCACTGACTCGCCAAAAGTTCTCCAACTTCCCGATGTCGTAGAAACATGAATTTTAGCACAACCATAGATTATCTCCAAAATAGGAAAAGTAATTGGGTCCCAACTCGATTATTCAATTCTAGCGCAAAAGAATTGGCGTCGAAATTTAACGTACATAATCTAAATCTCTCACTTCCCAATGTCATAGAAACTTAAAATTTGGCACGAGCATTGATTATGTCATAAATAGGAAAAGTTTATGGGTCCCAACTCGATTATTCAATTCTATGTGCAAAAGAATTAGCGTCCAAATTTTACGTGCGGAATGTAATTTCTTCACTTTCCGGTGTCATAGAAACAGGAAATTTGGCACGAGCATTGATTATGTCATAAATAGGAAAAGCTAATGGGTCCCAACTCGATTATTCAATTCCATGTGCAAAAGAATTGGAGTCGAAATTGTACGTGCGGAATGTAATTTTCTCACTTTCCGGTGTCATAGAAACGGGAAATTTGGCACAAGCATTGATTATGTCATAAATAGGAAAAGCTAATGGGTCCCATCTCCATTATTTAATACTATGCGCAAAAGAATTAGCTTTCAAATTTTACGTTCGGAATGTAATTTTCTCACTTTCTGGTGTCATAGAAACGGGAAATTTGGCACGAGCATTGATTATGTCATAAATAGGAAAAGCTAATGGGTCCCAACTCGATTATTCAATTCTATGCGCAAAAGAATTAGCGTCCAAATTTTACGTACATAATCTAAATCTCTCACTTCCCAATGTCATAGAAACATGAAATTTGGCACAAGCATTGATTGTGTCATAAATATGAAAAGTTAATGGGTCCCAAGTCGATTATTCAATTCTAAGCGCAAAAGAATTAGTGTCCAAATTTTATGTACGTAATCAAATTCTCTCACTTCCTGATGTCATTTTATATAAAGGAAACGTCGCATGGTTACCTCCACGTGGTGTTTCCTAGGTAACGCAGAGAACTATGCAAAATGGTGAACATATGTTTTTCCTCAGTATCTTTAAAGTAACCACGCTTTCATAAGATTTTCCGTGTGAACACCAGATAAACACCAGTACCAAATTAACTCGGGCGAAGCCGGGTATATCAGCTAGTCACTGTATATGTGCAGAAGACTTATTTATTAGTAGCTATTTTCTTCATATACACTGAACAGACAATGTGATAGAGACCCCATATAGTAACATGTTGGACCTCCTTTGGCCTTCATAACTGCAGAATTCATCATGGTAAAGATTCCACTAGGAATGGAAAGAATTCTGTATGAATATTGGCCCCTGCGGACAGGATGCTGCTTGTAGTTGCTGCAAATTAGATGGAGGAACTGACATGTTCTGAACAGGAAGGGTTCATCCATTCATGCTGCTTGTGGCAAATTCTGACCTCCCATCAGCATTGTGCAGTAGGAATCAGGATTCATCTGACCGGATGTTCTACTACTCAGTGATCCAATTTTTGCGCTCTTTTGCCCAGTGCAGTCTTGCTGTTCTGTTTTTCATAGACAGCAATGGCGCTGGAATTGCTTTTCCGCTGTCACACATCAGCAAAAGACGGATTATATAGGCAAGAAAAAAAAAACATTCACAGCCCACATATAAATGGCACGTGCAATTGTACATGGATGGAAAAACATCCAGTTTTTGCAGATTCAAAATGGACAAGTATTTTCACGCTAATGGGCACCTAGCCTCAGGGCAATAGTCTTGTGTACAGCTTGCATCGGACAGCGCACACATCCATGTGCTGCCTGATACCCACAGGAAGAGAACACTGCATTGACGATTCTGGTTCATAATACGGTCCAGAATAGGAAATACTGCAAGTCGATTTAAGGCTGCCTTTCCACGGCCGTGATGGAAAATAGCTAGTGATATGGCGCCACAGGGGAGGAGGGGGAGCACTAACAGGTCTCCGCGATGAGCCTATCTAATAGATAAGCTCACCGCGGAGAATCACGGCAAATCGTGGCATGCTGCGATTTGAATCCAGTGAGCGGAGAATCGCTATGATTCTCCGCTCGTGGACACTGGCGCTGCTCTTTCCATAGTTATCGCCACAGATCGCCAGCCTAAAGCAACAACTTCTTAACAAAAGGTGAAAATGTGAGTTCTCAGTTCGCCTCTCTTAGGGTACTTTTACACAGGGCAACTATCAGCCAAAAAAATCGTCAACCAAGCGATTCGCAGCAATAGTCGTCCTGTATAAAAGCTGTACCCAACATGCTACTGAGTGAGAAATTGCTCATTAGTTGCTAGTCACTTTGCTTCAGCTTAGTCAAACAAAGTGACTAATGAGCGACTTCTCGCTGAGTATAAACAGGCAGTCATTCATTGATGAATGACTGCCTGTTCACAATGAATGGGGACAGGCGGTTAGAAGAGATCTCTGGCACCCTCCAGTAAGTAATAGTAATCAGGATGGCTATCGGATGCTTAATCGCCCAAGAGTTGCCTTATGTAAAAGTACCCTCACTGTCAAGATTCAAGCCCCCAATCTCCTGCTCGCCAAGCGGTAGCCCTTCCTACTGAGCTGTCCAGCCCTTTGGACAGTTCTCTTGCATAACTGTTGCCACAGATCCTGCCAACCCAGCCCAGGTCTTAGCTACACCTGGTTCTTGATTAGGCTCATTATAAAAGCCTGGCTCTTCCACTCCATCAGTGCAAGTTTATTATGACTTGTGCCTTTAACCTAGCTACCCCTCCTCCTACTGCCTCCCTTGCTGAATAGATCTTCATCCTGTGTACCAGACTCTGACTATTCCTCTCAACTCCGCTACGGCTAAAATCCTCTGTGCTGCACCATCATCCTGTATACCAGACACCGGCTGCCTCCTTGACCACACTTCCTCCCGGTAACAAACAAGAGACTTCAGTCCTGCGCCAGAATCGTGACACACATATAGATGGATAAGGCAGGATATGTAGCATAGGATCATACCATGAACTACATATATACACTACCGTTCAAAAGTTTGGGGTCACATTGAAATGTCCTTATTTTTGAAGGAAAAGCACTGTACTTTTCAATGAAGATAACTTTAAACTAGTCCTAACTTTAAACAAATGCACTCTATACATTGCTAATGTGGTAAATGACTATTCTAGCTGCAAATGCCTGGTTTTTTGTGCAATATCTACAAAGGTGTATAGAGGCCCATTTCCAGCAACTATCACTCCAGTGTTCTAATGGTACAATGTGTTTGCTCATTAGCTCAGAAGGCTAATTGATGATTAGAAAACCCTTGTGCAATCATGTTCACACATCTGAAAACAGTCTAGCTCGTTACAGAAGCTACAAAACTGACCTTCCTGTGAGCAGATGGAGTTTCTGGAGCATCACATTTGTGGGGTCAATTAAACGCTCAAAATGGCCAGAAAAAGAGAACTTTCATCTGAAACTCGACAGTCTATTCTTGTTCTTAGAAATGAAGGCTATTCCATGCGAGAAATTGCTAAGAAATTGAAGATTTCCTACAACGGTGTGTACTACTCCCTTCAGAGGACAGCACAAACAGGCTCTAACCAGAGTAGAAAAAGAAGTGGGAGGCCGCGTTGCACAACTAAGCAAGAAGATAAGCACATTAGAGTCTCTAGTTTGAGAAACAGACGCCTCACAGGTACCCAACTGGCATCTTCATTAAATAGTACCCGCAAAACACCAGTGTCAACATCTACAGTGAAGAGGCGGCTGCAGGATTTTGGGCTTCAGGGCAGAGTGGCAAAGAAAAAGCCATATCTGAGACTGGCCAATAAAAGAAAAAGATTAAGATGGGCAAAAGAACACAGACATTGGACAGAGGAAGACTGGAAAAAAGTGTTGTGGACGGATGAATCCAAGTTTGAGGTGTTTGGATCACAAAGAAGAACGTTTGTGAGACGCAGAACAAATGAAAAGATGCTGGAAGAATGCCTGACGCCATCTGTTAAGCATGGTGGAGGTAATGTGATGGTCTGGGGTTGCTTTGGTGCTGGTAAGGTGGGCGATTTGTACAGGGTAAAAGGGATTCTGAATAAGGAAGGCTATCACTCCATTTTGCAACGCCATGCCATACCCAGTGGACAGCGCTTGATTGGAACCAATTTCATACTACAACAGGACAATGACCCTAAACACACCTCCAAATTGTGCAAGAACTATTTACAGCAGAAGCAGGCAGCTGGTATTCTATCGGTAATGGAGTGGCCAGCGCAGTCACCAGATCTGAACCCCATTGAGCTGTTGTGGGAGCAGCTTGACCGTATGGTACGCCAGAAGTGCCCATCCAACCAATCCAACTTGTGGGAGATGCTTCTAGAAGCGTGGTGTGCAATTTCACAAGCTTACCTCAACAAATTAACAGCTAGAATGTCAAAGGTGTGCAATGCTGTAATTGCTGCAAAAGGAGGATTCTTTGACGAAAGCAAAGTTTGATGTAAAAACAATGTTATTTCAAATACAAATCATTATTTCTAACCTTGTCAATGTCTTGACTCTATTTTCTATTCATTTCACAACGCATGGTGGTGAATAAGTGTGACTTTTCATGGAAAACACAAAATTGTTTGGGTGACCCCAAACTTTTGAACGGTAGTGTACATTAAAGGGAACCTTTCATCTCAGAACACTACCATAAACAAAGTTACGGTGCTATTCTGGTGGAGAGTCACTGGATGTATTTCCACCCCCCCCCCCCAAACCGCTCCCCGGTTCCCACAGTGTCCTCCTGTGAAGATAACTCTGGGTACAAAGCTATGACTCTTCTCTGAGTGACAAGCGAGCACTCTCCCATACAAGTCTTCCAAATAAGTGATCTTCACAGGCGGACACCGTAGGAATCGGGGAGCGGGTAAGTGACTCCCAAGTACAGCACCATAATTTAAGGCCCTTTTACATGCAACAATTATTGCTAAAATGGCCAAACGACTGAATGAATTTTTGCATAGAATTACATATAAAAATAATGGCTTCAATTACCTCTATTTCCCTCATTAGGTAAAGTAAACTTAGTAGCAGTTGTTTGCTCAGGTGAGCGCGTGTTTATGCAAGGGATTATCTGACCAGCAGGATTCTATTGTCTTCTCCAGTCATGAGTAAACAATGTACTCATTGTGTATTCAAGGCAAACAAACATTTCCTTGTCAAGCCACTCAAAATACTACACGAATTCCATTCAAATAGAACATCTTTTGAGCGGCCTGACGACTAGTTTTATGCCAGCTAAAAAACAGTGGAAAATGACAAGTAAACAACAAGTGCATGACTACCTGCATTTACACCGAACAATTATCGCTCACTTACGGCTGTTTGAACACATTTTGAGTGATAATAGTTGCGTGTAAAAGGGTACTTAGTTTATGGCGCTGTTCTGAGGTAACAGGTTCCCTTTAAGATCTAGGGGGAATATTAGAAGCTTCTCAATATTATTATATTAACATTGTTCACTATCCTATGACTTTTATCCTTATATCAGTGTATGGTAAAGTGTAGTCACCCCTGCCGTAAAGGTAAGCTCAACCAAATAAAGGCCTTTTACATTTAGAGGAAAGAAAATAGCACCTCATACAATAGTAACCTTCATTGTTCCTATACATGGCCCTTTGATGTTTGTAGAATAAATGTTTGACATGTCATAAATCCAGTTTTCACCTTTGCCCCATCGCCATACACTGGCTATCATCAGCTTTCATGTGTCCTGTTAAAGTGCACGTGGAGGCTTAGCTGTTATGTAAGCAGATATGGGTTGCAGCTTGATGAAGAAGTGGACCATAAGTAAACAAGGTCTCTTCTCGAACCACCCCCATTACCATTACCTTCCTACCATCTGTGAATATATGATCCTGGTTGCAGAAGCATCTACAAGTTGACACTCCACCACATTATATTTAATGGGGTTTTAGATTTATATGGGGTTGTTAGATTTAGAAAACCCCATTTTCAAATACTCTGCTAGGAAATTCTTAGTTAACCTAGGTGATATCTCATTCAGGGGACTCGAAGTGAAGAGCAAAGAGTATGTCTCATGTCTGGAGGCCATTGCATAACATACAAAGTCCGCTGATTCTGCAGTCGATGATCCCTTTCCTCTTCCACCAGTCATGGTCATCACTATTCTCCTTCTCTATGTCTCCTGTACAATAGACATGACATTATTCCACCAGTTGCTGCCTCTGCCCGTAGGGCATGCACGAAGAGCCAGTGCACACAACCAGCGTTCCCATCCCCTGCCTATCTTGATTCTTCCAGAGTTATTTAAGGCACTTTTCCCCACTGGGAGATGAATGAACAATAAACTCTTAGTTATCCAGTCAAGATGTTTTGTGTCTGCTTCTTTTCCCGATTTGATCCTTGGTCTGAATTATTACCCAGCTTTCCCATACTCTGCCTGTCCTTACCTTGGCTCATTATACTGATTACACTTTGCCCAAATGCTGCTTACCCTGATCTTCTGCCTGTTTAACCTCATTGCAGAACTCCGCCTGCTCTGACTTCGTCCTGTTTTACTGGTTATGCCCTTGCCTGTCCCTTTGCTACTACAAGCTTTTTGACCTGTCGGGGCAGCTATCACTACTCTTACATCACTCCTGAGGAAACAACCAGGGGAATCACTACAGCAAGGATCAGATCCAGAGATGAGCGAGCATGCTCGGATAAAGCAGTTACTCGAGCGATCATCGCTCTTCTCGAGTAACTGCTTACTGGTCCGAGCATGCTCGTGGGGGGCGGGGGTGAGCGGAGGGCGGCGGAGGGGAGAGTGAGAGAGATCTGCGATTTGCTGGCCGCGAGCGGAGAATCGCAATGATTCTCCGCTCGTGGACAGGGGGGAAGCACTCTCCATAGCAACGCTATGGAGAGCTTTCACTGCGTTCCCCGCGGTTAGATTATCGCCGCGGGGAATGCAATGAAAACCCGCCTATGGACAGGCCGCCTTAGAATGACCATAGTAGACTTCTAGTACTGGTTACTAGTTATTTTAACACATCAGTCATATCCAGGTACTAGAATGACCCATAATGTCATTGTACGGAAATTTCTTCGGTGACTAAACCTTAATAAAAACAGACGGCATCCAAAAAATAAAATTCCTAATGATGTCTAAGAACTTTTTACGAAGGAATCTGGGTGTGAAGAAGCCTTTGGAGCCACTAGTGGAATTTAAATGCACTTTGAAAAGCACAAGCAGATGTTTAATTTGGAGACAACATGTCTTCCGTTAGAACCAAATGTTTTCCCTGACTATTCAAGGTTTGTTTGCAGTTGATTTATGCGCTGCAGACTTTGTTATGCCATTGATCCAAACAGGCCTCCTATGCTTGTATCTGACAGCATTGCTCAATGCGCACAGGCCTGTTCATGTCCTCTTTAGTCGTAACGGCCTAATTGCAAAAGACTTTAGAGAAATAATGTCAGCGTGTTCAATCTGCAGTTATTACAAAATTATACGTGGCCTCCTTTTATCTTATTCTAATTGCACTTGCTACGAAGGCTAAAACGTGGTTTTAAGTCAAAAACTAGTGGAAAAGTTTTAGGCAGGTGTAGAAAAAATGCTGCAAAGTCAGAATTTTTTTTTCAAAAATAGAAAGCATCTGATTGACTCCCAATGTATTCTTCCCCAGGATAACAACCTCATCCAGCCAATGTCATTAAGAACTGTCTTCTGCATAAAGAAGAACAAGGAGTCCTGGAAGTGCTGATATGGCCCTGCAGAGTCCTGATCTCAACATCATCCAGTCAGTCTGGGATTACATGAAGAGACAGAAGGATTTGAGCAAGCTGTATCCACAGATCTGTGGTTGGTTCTCCAAGATGTTTTTAAAAATTGTCCTGCCGAGTTCCTAGAAAAAAACTGTGTGCAAGTGTGCCTAGAAAAACTGAAGCTGTTTTGAAGGTAAAGCCTGGCCACAGCAAATTGTGATGGGACTTAGATTCCTCTTTTGTTTGTTCACTTTGTATTTTGTTTGACAAAACAAAACTATTAACACTTCTATTTTTGAAAGCATTTTTAGGGCTCCTTCACACTGGTGATCACGATATCACCTCAAGAAAAGTGAGACAAAATTGCTACTTTTTTCATGCGAGTTTTGATTCCTGTGCTGTTTGAGATAAAAAGGAGGCTCCATAGGGAAACATGAAAGATTTAAAAAAAGATCCGTAAAAAGACTCAAATAGACTGTTTTAGAATATAGATTGACTTCTTTATTAACTTCATTCAAGGTGTGAAATAAACAGTAGAAGTTCTCAAAGTCATAGCAATAGTGTTAAATATGGCTCTGATGATGATGATGATGGGCCTTTGGTTCACAAAGAGTCAAAAATTCAGAAGAGGAAGAACCCGAAGTTAAAGAAACCTCTAGGGAACCAAGTCTGATGGATGGCCCTTTCTTAGGCTATTGGTGTTCACTGTGTCCATTGGTGAGAACAGAAACCAAGCCTGGAGTCTGCCTCTTGATGAAGCAGATAGTTGGTGTCTACTGTGTTCATTTGTAAGAACAGAGACCAAGCCTGGAGTCTGCCTCTTGATAAAGCAGATAGTTGGTGTGCACTGTATTCGTTGGTGAGAACAGGGACCAAGCCTGGAATTTGCTTCTTGATAAAGCAGATAGTTGGTGTCCACCGTGTTCATTGGTGAGAACAGGGACCAAGCCTGGAGTCTTCCTCTTGATAAAGCAGATAGTTGGTGTCCACTGTGTTCGTTGGTGAGAACAGGGACCAAGCCTGGAGTCTGCTTCTTGATAAAGCAGATGGTATCCACTATGTCCACTGGTGAGAACAGAGACCAAGCTTGGAGTCTGCCTCTTGATAAAGCAGATAGTTGGTGTCCACTGTGTTCATTGGTGAGAACAGAGACCAAGCCTGGAGTCTGTCTCTTGATGAAGCAGATAGTTGGCCTGTGAATATATCTGACTGCGGAGTCCGATGATTGTCATATTCTGTCTTGTTGGTGCGCGGATCTCATGCCTGCCGTCATGTCATTGGCTTGTAGTACGGTTGTCGCCTCCAGATAGATCCCACGTTCATTCAATTTAGTGGAATAGTAATCTACAGAGATAAGAATAATATTTAGTAATGACTGAACATAGAGCAGAAGAATTACATTTAAGTGTCACATAATATATTCCTAGAAACTATTGGTAGATAGCTTTGTGGGAAAGTCTGAGGGTAACCTGTATCTGACTAACTTAAATATCCTTCTCCCACTTGGAGTCCAGTGGGCGGTCCTGATCCATGACTGACAGCTCTGCCTGTTTGCACAGCAAGGCCTGATCTGCATTTGCTTTATTGAATCCGGGGCGGGCATCCACCACTTTATCTTGCACATGAGCGCTCACAGAGGAACAATCACAGCATGTTCTATTTTGTGCAGGTTCCGCATGGATGGCTTCCATTGAAGTTGTCCAACCCGCAGCCCTTACGCAATTGGCATTGCGGAAAGGTTGCAGATCCTGCATCACGGCTAGGCAATGACACGGGAAAAGCAGGGGTTTAAGATAAGAACCACTAGTAATTCTGTTCCATTGTAGGTGGCCACAACAATAACTTTACACACAAATGACACAAAAAAATAGTGACGGATCGTGACACCTACATCTACTCTAAGGAAAATAAGATAAACTCACATTTCTCGCAGTTCAGAATCTCTTCCAATAAAGTTGGGTCTTTTATGATGACTTTGGCCAAATTTTCAGCAGCGTTCTTCGGCTAAAGCATCTGCCGTTTTCTTGGGTGTCCTTTTTCACTGTTCCTAGACATTTCCATTTGGTGCTGCATATCTCCACTGCTAGGCTACCAGCTTTTTCCCGCAGAGGCTCAGAAGAATGTGTCAGCTTCTTTAGACACATCCATGCAGCGTGCAGCGCTATCTCATACAGTTCTTCATATGGTAGCGCATCCTTAATCTTGCATTGGATTCCAATGCCTCAGTCAAGGTAAGCGTATTTCCGCTGTGTAAAAGTGCCCGGCTGGCCTGGATAGTGCACATGGTGCACATTAAGGTTGGGCGCTTTTACGCTGGGTGAAAAGATAGTTATGGAACTATCTTTTTCAAGCAGAATACATCCGCTACCATAGACTCCTATTACAGCGGCCAGAGAAAGGAGGTTGGAGGGAGTTTAGCAGCGTGTCTGGTAAGCTCCCACTCACTTCCCTCCTCTTCTCTGCCCCTTGCCGGCTGTTTGCAATGGGAGGGGGTGGGATGGGGGGAGCTAGTTGCTAAGCTCCCTCCCCATCCCACCCCTTCCTATTGCTGGCAGTTGACAAGAGGCGAAGAGGGGGTAAGAGATTAGCACACTAGTTCCCGCTCCATCCCACCCCCTCTCTTTGCCTCTCCCTGCCCAACGGGATTCCAGGTGCAACGTATAGTTAAAATGGGAGTTTTCATGCCCAGCTCATTGCGATTTTCGAAAATCATCACTCTCGTGTGAACAAGCCCTTAGATTGACAAGCATGTAAAACACACACTGAGGTGTTAGTATCCCAGTCTGCCTTCTTTGTAAGTATGTCCACGGGGGAGCTTTCTTCTAGGGGATGTGTCGGCTGTCTTGGTGGTGGTAAAGAACTGGACAAGTGAGCATTTCAAGTGGCTCCCACTGAAGTAATGGCTCCCCATTCTGCACAAGGCGAGGCGAGCCTGCCACCATGTCTTAGAGGTGGTTCTGCCCGTACATTGTGATCCCTAATGTCCTCTTCACACGGGTGTATTTGCACTCGTAATACACAGAAAATAGAACCTATTGATTTCAATGGCTTTGTTCAGATGCTCGTATTTTTCCTGTGCATTTTGGTCGCACAAAAAAAAAGCAACATGCGTTATTTTCTTACGCATTTGCGCACCCAAAGTCCCCATAGACGTCAATAGGGATGTGCAAATGCGCGCAAAATACTCTAGGAGATACGTAATACACGTCATAATTGCGTATGAAGGAACATCTGGAACTCAGAATTAGCCATTTCAAGCAGTGCATCTTTGTTGCACCCAAATGTACATGAGCACATGCGTATATGCGCACGCCTGCGCACTTCACGTTTGCAGAATCAACAATCCTTTTTTGCGCACATATTTACACATTGCGTGCGCAAAAAGGCATTGCTGATCCTGTAAACGTGAAGTGCGCAGGCGTGTGCATATACGCATGTGCTTATGTAAAGGGGTCTTAGAACCCTTTTACACACAAGGACCTCTCAGGTGCAGAAGCCCGGTAGGTCATCCCAGCGATAATTGTCAATGTGCTTTTACAAAGGAGTGATTATTGCTAGTGAGTGGAGGTGGAGCGCGCCGGGGGTCATTCCAGCCGGCCTCCATTCATAGTTAACAGGAAGTCATTCATAGTTGAACCTCTGCCTGTTGACACGGGCCGATACATCGTTCTACTTTTTGCATGCAGAAACTGAACGAATGCTCATTCGTCGTTCATTCGGGACACGCATTTACACTGAGCGATTTACCAGCCCATGTAGAATGGCCCATAGGCCCCCTTCACAACAGGATATGCATATTTTCAACCTCATAGGTGTAGCATTTTATCGGAGCGAACAGTGTGTGGGGGAGGGGGGGGGTTGCACACAAGACGATCATCTCCACATGGCAAACAAAAACGTAATTCATCTGATGAGTTCCAGATGCGTCTTTTTCCGTGTATCCTGCCATCATTGATTTCTTAGGGTACCTTTGGTGCACGAATGCACAGAAAAGTAGAGCATGCAGTTTTTCTTTTTTTTGTACACCCGAAATGCACATTTTTTTTTATTCCAAGAATTTTATTGGATTTTTCAAAATAAAGGTTACAAAGTCTAACAAAAAAATCATAGATAATTTTGTATAATATGAATGTCAAATCAAAATATAACTTTTTGGGGTGTTTTTGGAGAAGCAGTTTTTCTGGATTTGGTGGACTTACGGCACACTAAACCCAATTATGGTGGAGAATATTCAATTCAGACACACATAGCATAATATTAAGAAGGATTATACCCTTCGGGCTGGTTAGTCCCCTGGTTTCTTTGTGACACCATGTATGTTGGTCCTTGAAGAAGCAGCATCAGCTGCGGATGAAGCACGTAGGACGGATTTATTTTTTGGACTAGTTGATCGCGTCAGATCAGTCAGGGTGCAGTTACATGGCTGATGTTTTTTCGCAGATGGGTTACATGGGTGATTTTTTTTTCGCACAATTTCTGTGCATTGCAAGAAGCAGCAATGCGAGAGAGAAGTTGCATTATCGGTCCGAGTTTCTGATTTTGCACTCGCCTGTGTAAATGCACCCCTACTGTTTGGACCAACTAACTGTAGTTTTCTTGTGTATCCTGTTGGAAACCTTGCACACTTAGTTCTAATTTTACCCTTTCTATGCCTTAATGCTTAGGGCATAATAGGGCAATTAAGGCCAGGTCCATGCCCGGGTCGCTCTTCTTGGGGTGGGTGCCCTTTGTTGTTAGGGATAGACATACACAGGGCTGTATTTACAGCTTACACTGCTTTAGGCACTGAGCCCGAATCTGTCCCCCTCAAAGGCCCATTTACACCCACCAATAATCATTCTGATTGGTCAGAAATGAGTGAATCCTGACGATAATTGCAAAGTGTAAAGTTGCTATTACATGTGTTCAAAGACCCACTTTAAAAACGCATGTAAAAATGCATTTTGAAAAATACACGTGTATTGCGTTTTACAATTCCGAACATTACTTTTTGGCATTTTTCATCAGTTAATGTGCGTTTTTCAAAAATGCTGGAGTTTTTACATGTTTAGGGCTTAGTCAGACGGGCGTTTTTTGCCGCGATTTGCGCATGCGCATGCGTCCGGCGATTTTTTTAAAACCATTGCTTCGCAATGGTATCGGACACATGAGCGCTTTTTATGCGCTCGTCCGAAAAATTATAGAACAAAAAATCGCAGATCGCACCTATCTGCGATCTGCGATTCCTGTTCGCTTCTGTATATGCACTCAATGGGGCCGGCGGCAGCAGCGCCGACCCCATTGAGAACATATAGAAGACAAATCATTCTTCTCTGCCACAGCTGTAACAGCTGTGGCAGAGAAGAACGATGTTTGCCCATTGAATTCAATGGAGCGGCAATACAGCCGCTCCATTGAAAGCAATGGGCTGCCGGCGTGCGCGGGGTTAATTGTCGGGAAGGGGTTAAATATATAAACCCTTCCCTGCAATTCATCCTAAAATGTGTTAAAATAAAAAAAAATTGTATACTCACCTTTCCGCTGCAGCCGGAGTCCAGCCGCGGCCGCTGTCAGTTCTCCTGAACTGCTTCTCGGCACTATTCAGCCGGCGGGGCTTTAAAATCCCCGCCTGCTGAATGATCTGCTCTGATTGGTCACAGCCTGACCAATCAGAGGCCGGTTTCACTCACACACCCATTCATGAATTCATGAATGGGTGAGTGACTGCTGCCTCTCAGCGCTGGGCCAATCAGGGGCAGGTCTGACTCACATCCATTCATGAATTCATGAATGGGTGTGAGTGAGGCATGCCTCTGATTGGCTCAGCGCTGAGCCAATCAGGGGGCAGGTCTGACTCACACCCCCTTCACACCCACTGCAGGACGGCTGCCCGGAGCTGCAGGCAGAAGGTGAGAATGCAATTTTTTTTTATTTTAACACATTTTAGGATGGATTGCAGGTAAGGGCTTATATATTTAAGCCCTTACCGACAATTCATCCCGGGCTCGCCCGCAGCGCATTGCTTTCAATGGAGACGGCTGTATTGCCGTCTCCATTGAATGCAATGCGCTGGACAGCTCCGGCCCGTTTCTAATGAAACGCGGCTAGGAGCAGATTTTCGGGCGATTTGCGGGCGACTTGCGCGCACCGGTCACGCGATTTGCGGATGCGCATCCGTCATGCGATCCGCAAATCGCGGCAAAAAACGCCCGTCTGACTAAGGCCTTAGTGTACCTTTAAATGCAGGCAAAACTGCTGCCATATAATGGGCTGCTATTACACGAGTGCTAGTGGCAGCCGCTCGCGTGTTCCCAACATTTTCTGGGGTGAACCTGCAATTAGCGCAGAAGCGTTAATGGTTCTTGTGTAATAGCACTAATTGCTGGGTCAGCCCTATATGCCCACCATAATGACAATACAAGAAAATTTCAATATTGGCCCATCTGAATGATTTTCTTTTACTGGGCTATTAAGATCACAGATGTCTTGACTCAGTATAGAGATGTATATGATATCAGCCACAACACTAAGAATATTTAGTTAATTTATCGAGGACCTGTGACATGATACAGTCGGTGTGGTTGGCTCTATGGCTCTGTCACCGCGGCCCCGCCGACTCGATCACTTCTTTTTTTTTTCAAACTCAACTCTGTTCATCCTACCATCTCTTCTTGGTTCCCACTCTCGGAGCTGGGAGTCTCTCAAATAGGCGGTCTCCACAGCTCAATGTCAATTAAGTCTGCCGTAACCCATTGACAACGCCAACCACTTGACAGATTCACAGCCCCGTGAGCTGGAAGCAAGAAGAGTCAGTATGGTGAACAGACACGAGAATGAAGAACCAAAAAAAGGCATTAGAGTCATAAGCGCTGCAGAGACCGAGCTATGCAGCCGGCCCAACTGGCTTTACGCTGTGACAGGTCCTCTTTAACAAATCAGCATACAGTAGCAAAAGCACCACAAAATGTACATAACTTCCAAGCCAACAGTGTACTCCAAAGGCTAAATCTGATTTATTACTATGGAATTCTACTCCATGTAATAGCGTTAATCATAAGGGCCATCCAGAGTGATTTCTCTTCAAATAAACCCGTCTCTAAAGCTAGCAGAATAGATGAAAATCCTAAGTAGTGCTGGGGGTCAGAAAGTTCAGAGAAGAGTTACCAGGATAGTGAGCGGTCTGCAAATCATGTCCTATGAGGAACGGTTAAAGGATCTGGGAATGTTTAGCTTGCAAAAAAGAAGGCTGAGAGGAGACTTAATACTGGTCTACAAATATCTGAAGGGCTGTCACAGTGCAGAGGGATCAGCCCTATTCTCATTTGTACAAGGAAAGACTAGAAGCAATGGAATGAAACTGAAAGGGAGGAGACACAGATTAGATATTAGACAGTGAGGGTAATCAATGAGTGGAACAGGTTACCACGGGAGGTGGTTAGTTCTCCTTCAATGGAAGTCTTCAGAGGCTGGACAGACATCTGTCTGGGATGATTTAGTGATCCTGCATTGAGCAGGGGGCTGGACCCGATGACCCTGAAGGTCTCTTCCAACTCTACCATTCTATGAAGCGCCATGGAGAAGATAACAACCTGACAAGTTTATTACCAGAGTAGCTGACAATATTTGGATGCTGTGGAAGTTGGCATATATCAGCATGAGGTAGAGAGCGGACAAACACTCATCTGGGTTGGGAGGGAAGGCCTACAATTAAAACTGTGATGTCAAAGATAAACTAAAAAGATAAAACCCTCCACATGCTGCAGCAACAACAAACAAAAACCCGACACGTCTGTTGGATGGTCCAAAGTGATTCCAATGTTCTTACCCTGCACAGAATGAAAGACAGCAGCAGCATGCTAATTCTCTTGGTGCTCCAGTCTCCAGGTCACAGGTGCCGTGCCATGGCTTGGGAAGTGTCCGAAGATTCTTCTATATGGTGTTGTCTGCAGCTGGGCCAGCGCCTTGTGACGGTCTGCGCTTAGCTGATTGGTGGAGCAGCACAGTGACTGATTCTCCTCCACCAATCAGTGAAGTGCTGGATTAGGAGATAGGGATGGAGAAGGGGAGCTTGTTCTCATCCCCTTTCCTCGCAGTTACAACTGGCTGCACAAGGTGCAGAGAGAACACCCCTCACTTTACATCCAGCAAAAGGCAGGTGCCCGCACCTCTTTATGTGTGGAGGATGTAGGTTGAAAAAAAAAATTCTCCTGCTCCTGGGGCCGCCCCTTCCACAACTCATTTTTACTGCCATGCCAGATGTTGTATCTGCTGGATTGTCTGAGGTTCTCACCAGCTATTTTTGCAAGAATTTTTGGCTTGCCAAGAACACTATGCCTCCTGCCTCTCAAATGAACAACCAACGGACTAAACTGTTAGTACTTTCCATTCCAGCTGGTTGATTCTGAGATGGCAACCTTATGACAGCAAATTAAAAGGCGTTTCTGGGGGACTTTTACTATTGATGAACTATCCTCAGTTGTTTGTCAGAAGTCAACTACTTAGGATCCCTGCTAAGGAGTTGATTCCCATCACTGCTGTCAGTCTGTACAGCACTGGAAGCAGATAGTGCTGTCCGTATTGTAGTGGCCCAGTTTGGTACTGCAGGCACAGTTCACATTTAATTCAATGACAGCTATTCCTATAGGACGAAAGTGGGTCGTTGCGAACGCTGACAGCTTTATCTGTTTCCAGTGCTTTCCACACTGGCAGCAGGCACGGCAATCAGCTGATTGGTGGGGACCATTGGCAAGTACCGGTATGCATTATGTATGACATCATAAGATAAACCTTCATTAGAAAAAAAACAGCTGCACAGCTTTAGAATTGCAAAAACAAGAGAACAGGAGACTTTTTTTAATTTCAATTCTTTAATCTTACAGTTTTATTACCAAAGAGAAAGTTATACAAACAAATCACCAAAACAATTAGATTTGCTGCATATTTGTGTAATGTGTAAATAAATGTCATTAGAATGTTACTTTATGTATATTAGATTAAGTCATTGAAAATATTCTGTTATAAAGAACTAGCTGATATACCCGGCTTCGCCCGAGTTAATTTGGTACTGGTGTTTATCTGGTGTTCACACGGAAATCTTATGAGGTCGTGATTACTTTAGAGATACCGGTAAAACATACGTTCACTATTTTGCATGGTTCTTTGCGTTACCCAGGAAACACTACGGGGAGGTAACCATGCAACGTTTCCTTTATATAAAATGACATTGGGAAGTAAGAGAATTAGATTACGTACATAAAATTTGGACACTAATTCTTTTGCGCTTAGAATTGAATAATCGAGTTGGGACCCATTAACTTTTCCTATTTATGACATTGTGGAATCAATGCTCGTGCCAAATTTCACGTTTCTATGACATCGGGAAGTGAGAAAATTAGATTCCGTACATAAATTTTGGACGCTAATTCTTTTGTGCATAGAATTGAATAATCGAGTTGGGACCCATTAACTTTTCTTATTTATGACATAATCAATGCTCGTGCCAAATTTCAAGTTTCTATGACATCGGGAAGTGAGAAAATTAGATTCCGTACATAAAATTTGGACGCTAATTCTTTTGTGCATAGAATTGAATAATCGAGTTGGGACCCATTAACTTTTCCTATTTATGACATAATCAATGCTTATGCCAAATTTCATGTTTCTATGACACAGGAAAGTGAGAAAATTACATTCTGCACATAAAATTTGCACGCTAGTTCTTTTGCGCTAGAATTGAATAATCGAGTTGGGACCCCTTAACTTTTCCTACTTTGGACCTAATCTATGCTTGTGCCAAATTTCATGTTTCTACGACATCGGAAAGTTGGAGAATTAGTGGCCAGTCAGTCAGTCAGTCAGTGAGGGCTTTCGTCTTTATTTTTAATATATATATATATATATATATATATATATACATTACTAGGATTCTTTATATCTGAACACGTAAGACCTCAATGCTGAATGTTTATTGTATAGCCTCAGTAGGCACCCCCGCTTTCAGTTTGCTTTTAACAACTTTTTTTACTGTGTTCTACACTCTCTTGCCTTTTCTGGGTCTTCTCCATCCATGGGGATACGTTTTCTATTAATCTCCACCTGTATGAACAAGAAGGAAAACAAAGTAAACAACAATCTCTGTGACACAATCTTATTTTATCATAAGGCCCAATGAGAAAATCAAGGATTATCAAGTGTCTTCCAATCAGGGGGACACACAACAATTTGAAAACCTACACAAATATCAAAAATAAACACAAATCAACACAGGCTTGTCCCAGTGCCCAGGATTGTGTAGGTACAATGCCAATTCCAAAAAAGTTGGGACACTGTAAAATCTAAATAAATGTTACAGAAAAAAATGCAATGGCTTCCTAAGTCTCATATAAGCATATTTTATTCCTAATAGAGCATAGAACACATATCAGAAGGTGAAAAGGAGACGTTTTTCCCATTTCATTTTAATAAATGAAGTCATTTAGAAATTCATGGCACCGAAACATGTCAAAAAAGTTGGGACAGGGGTAACAAAAGGCAGAAAAAATAAATGGTACTAATGAAAAACAGCTACACGGTCAATGTTCTACTAAGTTAAATGACTAATTAAAAAAAACATGGTAGAGAGGCAGAGTCTCTCAGAAGCAAAGATGGTGAGAGGTTCACCAATCTGTGAAAAATAGTGTCTAAAAATTGTGCAACAATTTAAAAAAAATGTTCAACAGAAACTTGCAAAAGACTTTGAATATCGCACCATCTACAGTACATGATATTAAAAGATTCCGAGAATCTGGAGATTTGCATATATTGGATGCTCGAGATCTTCAGATCCTCAGTTGACACTGAATTAAAAACAGGCATGATTCTGTAATGCAAATTACTGCATGGATTCAGGAAATCATTGACTGTGAACACAGTTTCCTATACAATCCACAAATACATGTTAAAGCTGTACCTTGCAAAGAAGCAGCCATATATCAACAAAATCTAGAAACGCCTGCGTCTTCTCTGGGCCAAAGCTAATTTAAAACGGACTGAGGCAAAACGAAAAACTGTTCTGTGGTCCGATGAATCAAAATTTGACATTCTTTTTGGAAACCATGGACAATGTGTCCTGTGGACTCAATAGGAGAGGGACCATCCAGGTTGTTTTCAGTGCACAGTTCAAAAATATTTGGTGCATTATGGAGCAAATAATCTGGCAAAGATGACCCAGGACTGGTGAGCAGCTAGAATCCTACTAGAGTTGAGCGAACATACACTGCCGAGCTTGATGCTCATTCGAGTATTAGCATACTCGATGGTGCTCGTTACTCGAACGAGCATCAACCCGTGTTCGACCCTGCCCCAGAAACGAGCCTAGAAAAAAAAAAAAGCTCAGCACCCGGCGTCCCACATACAAAAATGCTCGAGCCTTCCATTGTAGTCAATGGGGTTCGTTACTGGAGTAGAGCTCTCGAATTTTGCGAAAAGCTCGACTCGAATAACGCGGACCCGAGCATTTGGGTGCTCGCTCTTCTCTAAATCCTACATCAGACAAGAATAGGACAGCATTCCTCTCCCAAAACTCCAGCAATTGATCTCCTCACTTCCCAGATGTTTACAGACAAGAAGAAGGGATACTAAAAATAATGGTAGACATGGCCCTACCCCAACTTTTATCAGATTTGTCAGTGCCATCAATTTCTAAATTAGTTCATTTTTTAAAAATGGAATGAAAAAAGGCTGCCTTTCACCTGCTGATTTGTATTTTATACTCTACTAGCTGATATACCCGGCTTCGCCCAAGTTAATTTGGTACTGGTGTTTATCTGGTGTTCACACGGAAATCTTATGAAGTCGTGGTTACTTTAGAGATACCAGGAAAAAAATAAGTTCACCATTTTGCATGGTTCTTTGCGTTACCCAGGAAACACCACGTGGAGGTAACCATGCGACGTTTCCTTTATAAAAAAGGACATCGGGAAGTGAGAGAATTTGATTCCGTACACAAATTTTGGACGCTAATTCTTTTGTGCTTAGAATTGAATAATCGAGTTGGGACCCATTAACTTTTCCTATTTATGACATAATCAATGCTCGTGCCAAATTTCAAGTTTCTATGACATCTGGAAATGAGAGAATTAGATTACGTACGTACGAAATTGGACGCTAATTCTTTTGTGCTTTGAATTCAATAATCGAGATGGGACCCATTAGCTTTTCCTATTTATGACATAATCAATGCTTGTGCCAAATTTCAAGTTTCTATGACATTGGGAAGTTGGAGAATTAGATTCCGTGCGTAAAATTTGGACGCTAATTCTTTTGTGCTAGAATTGAATAATCGAGTTGGGACCCATTAGCTTTTCCTATTTATGACATAATCAATTCTCCTGCCAAATTTCAAGTTTCTATGACAACGGGAAGTGAGAGAATTAGATTACGTATGTAATATTCTGAGTCTAATTCTTTTGCGCTAGAATTGAGTAATCAAGTTGGGACCCATTACATTTTCCCTTTTTATGACATAATCAAAGCTCGTGCCAAATTTCATGTTTGTACGACATCGGGAAGTGAGAGTATTAGATTATGTACATAAAATTTGGACGCTAGTTCTTTTGCGCTAGAATTGAATAATCGAGTTGGGGCCCCTTTACTTTTCCTTTTTTGGACATAATCTATGCTCGTGCCAAATTTCATGTTTCTACGACATGGGGAAGTTGGAGAATTAGTGGCAAGTCAGTCAGTGAGGGCTTTCGTCTTTATATATATAGATTTTGAATAAAATATGGTTAAGGCCTCGGTCACATGAGCACTGTGTTCTCACTCATAAGCAGAGAGAAAACAGCGCTTCTATAGGAACCAATAAGTTCCTATAGAAGCCCTCACATAAGCCCCTTATTAAAGGGGTTGTCCCGCGCCGAAACGGGTTTGTTTTTTTTTAACCCCCCCCCCCCCCCCCCCGTTCGGCGCGAGACAACCCCGATGCAGGGGTTAAAAAAACAAACCGCTCAGCGCTTACCTGAATCCCGGGGGTCCGGCGTCTTCATACTTACCTGCTGAAGATGGCCGCCGGGGTCTGCTCCCTCCGTGGACCGCAGCTCTTCTGTGCGGTCCATTGCCGATTCCAGCCTCCTGATTGGCTGGAATCGGCACGTGACGGGGCGGAGCTACACGGAGCCGGCATTCTGCACGAGCGGCTCCATAGAAGAGAGCAGAAGACCCGGACTGCGCAAGCGCGGCTAATTTGGCCATCGGAGGGCGAAAATTAGTCGGCTCCATGGGAACGAGGACGCTAGCAACGGAGCAGGTAAGTATAAAACTTTTTATAACTTCTGCATGGCTCATAATTAATGCACAATGTACATTACAAAGTGCATTAATATGGCCATACAGAAGTGTATAGACCCACTTGCTGCCGCGGGACAACCCCTTTAAGTGTGCTAAATCAGCGTACCTAACACGGACAGGACATACAGTGCAAACTCGCATGTCCGCTCCAAGGTGTGCAGAAAGATAGGACATGTCCTATCTTTGCAGTATGCTTTCAATAGGCTCCTATGGGAACCTTGACAGCACACCATTCGCACCTCGGAGCATGTGAACAGGCTGCTCCATGGAGCTGGAAGCAGCCCGTTCATGTGCTCTTTTTAGGGCAGTGAGAAAACAACCATAAAAGACATTTCCAGATCATTTCATGCTTTTTTTCTTTACATTTATTCACATTTTACACAGCGTCCCAACATTTTTAGAACCATTTTTGTGTATATATATATATATATATATATATATATATATATATATATATATATATTATATATATATATACACACACACACACACTATACACTATTCAGTAATAGGCTTTATTTACATCAGTGTTCAAGGCATTGTTCAGAGCCTCCTTGGCAGATTCCTTAAGCACCATTAAAAGCACAGCATACCAATATGGGGGTACATCCTCTTAAAGGGGTTTTCCAGGCAGAAACTATTGATCCTCAGGATAGGTCATTAATAGAGATGAGCGAGCACCAAAATGCTCGGGTGCTCGTTACTCGAGACGAACTTTTCGCGATGCTCGAGGGTTCGTTTCGAGTAACGAACCCCATTGAAGTCAATGGGCGACCCAAGCATTTTTGTATTTCGCCGATGCTCGCTAAGGTTTTCGTTTGTGAAAATCTGGGCAATTCAAGAAAGTGATGGGAACGACACAGCAACAGATAGGGCAGGCGAGGGGCTACATGTTGGGTTGCATCTCAAGTTCCCAGGTCCCACTATTAAGCCACAATAGCGGCAAGAGTGGGCCCCCCCCCCCCCTCCCAACAACTTTTACTTCTGAAAAGCCCTCATTAGCAATGCATACCTTAGCTAAGCACCACACTACCTCCAACAAAGCACAATCACTGCCTGCATGACACTCCGCTGCCACTTCTCCTGGGTTACATGCTGCCCAACCGCCCCCCCCCCCCCCCGCACGACCCAGTGTCCACAGCGCACACCAAACTGTCCCTGCGCAGCCTTCAGCTGCCCTCATGCCACACCACTCTCATGTCTATTTATAAGTGCGTCTGCCATGAGGAGGAACTGCAGGCAGACACTGCAGAGGGTTGGCACGGCTAGGCAGCGACCCTCTTTAAAAGGGGCGGGGCGATAGTCCACAATGCTGTACAGAAGCAATGAGAAATCCAATCCTGTGCCACCTCCATCTGGAGCTGCACACGTGGGCATAGCAATAGGGAACCTATGTGCCACACACTATTCATTCTGTCAAGGTGTCTGCATGCCCCAGTCAGACCGCGTTTTTTTATAAATAGTCACAGGCAGGTACAACTCCGCAATGGGAATTCCGTGTGCATCCACAGCATGGGTGGCTCCCTGGAACCCACCGGCTGTACATAAATGTATCCCATTGCAGTGCCCTGGACAGCAGAGCTAACGTCAGATTAAATGCAGGTGGGCTTCGGCCCACACTGCATGCCCCAACCTGACCAGGGTTTTTAATTCATAGACACAGGCAGGTACAACTCCCTATTGTGAAGTCCCTGTGGACCGACAGCATGGGTGGGTGCCAGGAAGCCACCGGCGGTACATAAATATATCCCATTGCATTGCGCATCACAGCTGAGGTAATGTCATGTTTAATGCAGGTGGGCTTCGGCCCACACTGCATGCCCCAGTCAGACGGCGGTTCTTTAGAAGTGGACACATGCAGTTACAACTCCCTGTGGACCCACAGCATGGGTGGGTGCCAGGAAGCCACCGGCGGTACATAAATATATCCTCATTGTCCTGCTGCTCTTCCTCCGAATCCTCTGTGCGCTCCTCCCTCGGACTTACTGCCCTTACTACTACCTCACTGATAGACAACTGTGTCTCAACGTCATCGTCCTCCTCACCCACTGAAAGGTCTTGAGACAGTTGCCGGAAGTCCCCAGCCTCATCCCCTGGACCCCGGGAACTTTCCAATGGTTGGGCATCAGTCACGATAAACTCCTCTGGTGGGAGAGGAACCACTGCTGCCCAATCTGAGCAGGGGCCCGAGAACAGTTCCTGGGAGTCTGCCCGCTCCTCAGAATGTCTCATTGTAATGGAGTGAGGAGGCTGGGAGGAAGGAGGAGCAGCAGCCAGAGGATTCTGAGTTACAGCAGTGGACGGCGCAGAACTGTGGGTGGACGATAGATTGCTGGATGCACTTTCTGCCATCCACGACAGGACCTGCTCACACTGCTCATTTTCTAATAAAGGTCTACCGCGTGGACCCATTAATTGTGCGATGAATGTGGGGACGCCAGAAACGTGCCTCTCTCCTAATCCCGCAGCAGTTGGCTGCGATACACCTGGATCAGGAGCTCGGCCTGTGCCCACACCCTGACTTGGCTCCGCGTCCTCAGCCGCGTCCACGTCCTCTAGGCCTACCCCTACCCCTCAGCATGCTGTATTACGAGTAATGCAGAAACAGAACGCTGTAATTAAATGTGCCGCTTATTGGCCTGTGGTTGGAGGCTGACTTCGCTTACGGAACGCCAGGAAATAATTTTGCACAAGCCTGCTGTAACACTTAGATGGCTGCGTATGAATTTGGAGAACTACTACACCCAGCAGAGACCCAGAACACTGAGGACAGTGACAGGCAGCCCAAATAGATTTTTTTCCCCAAATTTTTTTGCAAAGGCCCACTGCCTATATTCAATCAATATGTCTTCTGTCCCTGCCTAAGCGCTTCTGGCCCTGGAGTATGTCAAAGAACTGCAGAGTGTTGCACTGTGAACTGCAATACAGCGGTGATTTCACAGCCCAGACAGAGCCAGGAAATAATTTTGCGCAAGCCTGCTGTAACACATAGCTGGCTGCGTATGAATTTGGAGAAGTACTACACCCAGCAGAGACCCAGAACACTGAGGACAGTCACAGGCAGCCCAAATAGATTTTTTTCCCTAAATTTTTTTGCAAAGGCCCACTGCCTATATTCAATCAATATGTCTTCTGTCCCTGCCTAAGCGCTTCTGGCCCTGGAGTATTACTGTAGGGCGCAATGCTCTGCACGGCCGATATACCAAAAAAAAAAAAAGTGCAACACTGCAAAAAGCAGCCTCCACAGTACTGCACACGGTTAGATGTGGCCCTAAGAAGGACCGTTGGGGTTCTTGAAGCCTAAAATACACCTAACACTCTCCCTATAGCAGCTCCGGCACCAACAGCACTTTCCCTCCTCTATGTCAGAATGCATCTGTGGCGAGCCGCGGGAGGGGCCGATTTTTATACTCGGGTGACACCTGATCTTGCCAGCCACTCACTGCAGGGGGGTGGTATAGGGCTTGAACATCGCAGGGGGAAGTTGTAATGCCTTCCCTGTCTTTCTATTGGCCAGAAAAGTGTGCTAACGTCTCAGAGATGAAAGTGAAAGTAACCCGAACATCGCGTGGTACTCGTTACGAGTAACGAGCATCTCGAACACGCTAATACTCGAACGAATATTAAGCTCGGACGAGTATGTTCGCTCATCTCTAGTCATTAATAATTAATTGCCGAAAACCTGCCACTCGGAATCCCTGGTGATCAGCTTATTATCATCCATTCTGCTGCAGTGGAGCCAGACATTATTATAGGGTTTTGGAAAGGAAGTGCCATACCTGGTCTGAAACAGCTTATTATACTTTTGCCATCCGGAAGTGGAAGTGCTGGAACTTGATGAGATTGGCCACCATTTACCTAATTTGATAGGGCAGCTTAAAATAATTCTTTAACATACAAAAATATTGCAATTAATCATTTCATAACTGTGGATGCAAGGAGGAGAGATGTTGAAATATATCTCTCGCAAAGATTACATATCTATCTATCTATCTATCTATCTATATACAGGGTGGAGTGCGGTAATTTGCTAATTTGGGAGTGAAATAAAAAAATAATGAACTTGTAAAAACTTTATTTTATATTTTATTTACATTGAACAGTAGTGGAATTTACAAATTATTTGGTTTTAAATATTGTATCTGGCAAATGTTGACCTTCGCTATCCACACACTGCTGCATACGTTTTCGGAAGTTCTCATGCACTCTTTCAAGCATGTCGACTGGTATTCTGGCAATCTCAGCGTCAATATTGTTCCTTAGGTCTTCCAGGGTGTTGCTTTTTTGAGTTGCAGGTTGTGGCAGCGCTGTTGGTCGAAGAGAGGGGAGAGTGGGCGTTGCTTATAGTGGCTGACGGGAAGTTTGTCTGCAGCTGCTTTTCAGTTGCCATCATGCAGTGGACACGTGAGGTGCGTTCATTTTGTGTTGAAGCGTATTTTTCAAATAACCACTCGATCATTGCAATGCAACGTGCTTTTCGTTTGCGATTCGCTGTTCCCCTACGCGGACGTGTTCCTGGACGGCAATCAGTTGTAAATTGGGTAAATGCATTCAGAACAGCAGGGAATGTGTCATCTGTACGAAGAGGACCTGCGAGAAGTGTTACAACACCACAAAACATCGAACGAGTTAGAGCAGCAGTATTGCAATCTCCGAAACGCTCTGCTCGGAAGCAAGCACTTGCTCTTGGCATTTCAAGACGTTCTCTCCACCGGATTCTTCCTAGGGAACTGAATTTTTACCCGTATAGAATGTGCGTGGTCCAACAATTGTCAGCACGGGATTATGTTACACGACGAACATCTTGTGAAGACATGCTTGCAACCATACCTCGTGACGCAATTGTGTTCTTTTCTGCTGAGGCACATTTTCACCTCAGTGGGTGTGTAAACAAACCAAACATGCGGTACTGGAGCGACCCCAGAGAAGTTCACCAGAGACCTCTGCATTCGGACCGCGTCACTGTGTGGTGCGCCTTATCACGAGGAGGCATCATTGGCCCTTACTTTTTTCCAGTAACTGTGAATTCCGAACGTTACTTAACTATGCTGCAGAATTTTTTCCAGCCAGCACTCGAGGCAATGCAATTAGAGGATACATGGTTTCAACAAGATGGTGCCACTGCACACACAGCGAGAGTTACCATGAATTTTTTGAGGCAAACGTTTCCTGAACGGCTTATCTCTCTGAGGGGTGATCTTAACTGGCCGGCACGCTCACCAGACTTAGCCCCATGCGATTTTTTTCCTTTGCAGTTACCTGAAGTCTAAGGTGTATTGCAACCGTCCCAACACCCTGGAAGACCTAAGGAACAATATTGACGCTCAGATTGCCAGAATACCAGTCGACATGCTTGAAAGAGTGCATGAGAACTTCCGAAAACGTATGCAGCAGTGTGTGGATAGCGAAGGTCAACATTTGCCAGATACAATATTTAAAACCAAATAATTTGTAAATTCCACTACTGTTCAATGTAAATAAAATATAAAATAAAGTTTTTACAAGTTCATTGTTTTTTTATTTCACTCCCAAATTAGCAAAGTACCGCGCTCCACCCTGTATATATATATTACTATTAGCATGTCCTCTGTCAAGATGTACTGTATACAAACAGTTCCCAATAAAAGCTTATATGACTTGACCAAGCGTGTAATAATTTAATAGAGCAGGGAGGAATTGTGGCCACCAGGAAGCTCTGATATTACTTATTACCTAGTGGACCAAAAGTACAGAATGCAGTCCTAAGCTCTTGCTCACGACCTAAAGATTGCAGGTTCAATCCCCACGTGGTTCAGGTAGCCGTCTCAAAGTTGACTCATCCTTCCGAGGTCGGTAAAATGAGTACCCAGATTGGTGGGGGGGTAATAAGCAAATTACCTGAAAGCGCTGCGGAATAAGTTGACACTATACAAATAACAAGTTCCCCCTCCCACTATCCTACCAAAAGTATTTGGACACCCCTATCAGTAGAATGGATGGTGGCTTGTTAGCATGTCACATGTCCTAAATCACGCTACAGTACCAAAGATGTAGACACTTGGAGGTGTCAGCCATAATTTGTTTTGACTTGTTTCATGTCACATGCCTCGTTCCAAGGAACTTACAGAGTTTACGCATGGTATCCTTGTTGGTTGTCACATTAGTGGACTACCGGTTTCTGACATTCCTGTTAAAACCCAGGTCACCATTTCAACCATGGGTTAAATGATCACATGGTGGAGGGGAGAGGGACATACCACGACTAAATCAAGAACCGGACAACCGAACGAGACAAACAACAGCTGGGAGGGATTATTCGCTAAGCTTACTTTTCCATTATCCAGGAGCACACTGAGTGGAAAGCAAGTCAGCATCACCACCAATGAGAGGAACTGAACTGCACACTGTTGTATATACAGGTTATGTCGCTGTACACAAGCCATCCATCACAAACCTATCACAACTCAGGTATCCAAATACTTTTAGTAGGATAGTGTATCGGGCAGAAAAAAATGTGTCCTACTTGCCCAAGAAAACGTGATATGGTTGAATAGAATATTAAAAAGTAGCAAATAAAGTCGAATTATGGAGTATAGCGAATAAAAACATTTGGAATGGAGATGTCGTTCACTTCCAGGTTCCATATGTTTTTGTGACTCATAAAGCCCATTAATAAAATACAGAATATGGCTGTACAAACCAATAAATCTGTAAAGTGAATACTTCAAATTACCCTACGCTTACATCACTCTTCCAGTTTCCCAATCCCATGGACTAGCTTGGCTCAGAAAGCACAACTTTACAGCAAAAACTTTAGAACACTTTGTTCATTGATGTTACAGGGGCAGATTAGAAGAAGTGGCTTTATTGCTTGCAGCAGACAAACAACCCGTCGAATGTTTATGCCGAGTTGTCAAAATATATTTATTAATCAATCTGAGCAAATCTGAAACATCTGCCGCTTGCTATCTCTTGGCGGTGTAAATTTTCATGCGCGCTCTTTGTGGGAATGGCAAGACCTTGGTAAACAATTTAAAAGCGGGATAAGGACACGGCATTCTGTAAGCTACACACATCATCGCCGATAGTAATGCACTTTTTTTTCCCCCACAAATCAAACATCTGGCCAACATTAACCAGGGCATTGTGTAAACACCAACGCGGAGATAATCAAATGCTCCACATTCATTAGAACTCTGCCGAAGACCATGTTCCTAGCTGGCTACAACCATCTCCGCAAAAAGAAAAATTAGACCCAGAAGAGAAAAAAAATGTTCTTAGAGAATGAGTCATTGACTTCACTTATTTGGCAGGACCTGTACTTGTAACATGAGGTCTGGAGATAAGATTACAGGCATGCCCTGGACGTGACTGTCTTAAGGCCGCCGGTATGTAAGTTTCAAAAACAAACACCACATGGGCAATGGAGAATTTGTTGTGAAGGGAAGTAATCTCCATCGAAGACCAAGATATCATTAGACGGAGGATTTGCAGTACAATATATGGCAGAGGCGGGTTAGGAATCCAAAGAGGCCGTGGAAAAAAAAAATACAAAGTGGTCTCATGTAATAGGTGGGTCAAAACTGGCATCACCAACACTAAGGCTGTTTTTATTCAAGAGCCTACTCGCCGATCCCAGGACCCAACTTATACATCAGGATTTCTCCCAGTAGAGTTTATGGCCAATCCACCCTTGGCATTTGGTATATGTTAACACTACCTAATCTGTGCTAGTAATATAGATCTATAGCTCATTCTTTGAGTATTACTTCCGGGGAAGAGCCAAGACCACCTTGAACCACCAGTAAGAACAAAGGACATAACTATAAAGGGTACAGTGATATAATGTTAACAATCGAAAACTTTTAGTTGAACTAGATAAATTTAAAGACAGGTTCTAATACACGTCTTGCCCCCTTGGCCGCTATGACCTCAGGCTCAAGGAGCCTTCTGCTTAAAGCAACTCTTCAGTTGACAATAAAAATTGCACTAACTATACAGAATGTATAGTTGACATACCTGTTGCTCTCCATTTTACTGCAGTTTGTCCCTTTACAGTCCCCTCTTCATGTATTCAAAATGGCTACCAGATTCTCCTACCCTACAGTGTGCTTCAGTATTTTGAGATACTGCCCCCTGAGCTCGGAGCAAGGGACCCACAGGGGAATAATGAGTATGGACTCAGTGCTGATGTAATCAGTGGTGGTCCATCTAAGACCAGAGTAGAGTGTCTAAGACTACTAAAGAATATCGTGTATAGGGTAGTCTGAGAATCTGCTGGCCATTTTACATATGGAAAGAAGGGACCAGAAATGGGACGAACTATGGCAGCAACGTTTAAAAGGAGGGCACCAAGTATGTCAACTATACATTCTCCACATATTGTGAAATTGTTACTGTGAACCGGAGGATCACTTTAAAGTCATGAACTCATGATTACTCCAAAAAACACGTTTTATTTAAAAATATGCAAATTCAAAAAGGTGTGAATAATATCATTAACCCCACAATCTCACTAAACCTATGTTCACAATACAGGGAGATATAAGATGTTATTTGAGACTGTTGCTTCAAGTTTCTTTCATGATCTGCCTGACTTGAAGGGGACATTGGTGACCTCAGATTTTTAATACTTCAATATGGGTTTGCGTGTGCTCCCTGTTTTTACATGGATTTCCTCTAGGCACTATGGTTTGTTCTCACACTCCAAAAACATACTTAAAGCTTAAATTGGCTAAATAAGAAATTGGTGTGTAGATGTTTGAGATAGGAGATCTAGAAACTGATGTCCAGATCAACTAAACAAGTTGGGCCAAATAAGCAATATAAATTAACTAGTTATTAGTATTATTTATAGTACCAGTGTTTCTGGTGGCTCAATGAGCCACTTATAATATAATATAGTGAATGACATCATCACTTGTAACTCACTGAAGGACCTGTGATGACGGTTGGAGTTGGATGACATCATGTGATATGGGGCAGAGCTCAGAGCTATGGTGATTCAGCTGCTCACTGAGATGAAATCATGGCTGGGATGAAGGACCAGTGATGACATCACCATCATGGGATCAGGGGCAGGGCATGTAACTCACTCACTCACGGACAAGTGGTCTTACTGATAAGACTTTAGTACTTTAATAAGACTTTCATCAGATGGCAGAGTTTCCACCTAGACAGGAAGTGGAAGTATGGACTAGTAGCATTGTCTCTGGAGGAGAGTTCTGTTTCTAAGACATGTTTGCTAGGTGTGGTGGAGTAATCCTGCTACCAGCAATCGCCTGCAGTATTCTGGGAGGGGGTAGTATCGAAATTGTGTTGCAAAGGAGAAGCCAGCCACGCGCAATTACGAGTAGTGATACTGAGGCAGAGACAGAAACTAATCGAAACATCAACCCTGGAGAAGGGTTGGCCTTATAACAGAGATTTCCTTAGTCATAAAGGATAGCATGAGTCTAACCAAACAAGGGCACCTGGTGTAAGAAGTGATTGATACAGAATTGGTAAATTGGACTTTATTAGAGACTATTCTCACATTCTCATATACATATATATTCATCCATAGGAAATGAACAGGTGATTGCAACCTCTGCCTTAGTGATTTTCTCCTGCATCCACTACATGGCCTCTTTCATATACTGTGTATATGACCCAATATTTTACTTACAGCAATTTTTTTCTTGATGCTGTTTCTTCTCTAACTCTTCAGATTAGTTGTTAATGGACTTTTAAAGATTCAGATGACTCATATTTTGCCAAGGCATGTTTGTTTTAATGTCTGATGTCTGGTTTCCTTATCATGATCTTATTTGGATTTCTGTATGTTGTGCAATGTGAAAATTCAATCCGCCTTTTGTGTACTTTTGGATCTGACTCTGTTCTGCCTCCTAGAATTTTTACAATGATACTGTTGACACATTCAGCCTAGTTGCCCACTCACACGAGTGCATTAGTTTTAGTTTTGTCCCGTTTCACAGCCTGATTATCACGGCCACAGAACAGGACAAAACGATCGCACTGATTTCCATGTTTTAGTTTTCACCAGCGGGATTCTCACCCGTTAATAGTACGGGCAAGAAAAGATAGGGTAGGCCTTATGTTCTTGCTGGGGGTTTTTTCAAACTCCTACGGCGCAGAGTTTGAACGGCCCTAGAAGGAGGTAAAAAAAATGTTCATGACCAACAATGGTCCGTAGCGGCGAGCGTAGTTATGCATAAGCCCCTTAAGGTAAGGCCGCAGGTGGCAGAATCTCTCAGGCAGCGAATGTGTCTCACGTGCAGATTTTGCTGTGGATAGGGCTTGCCCTTTCTTTCTTGCGCATAGTTAATACTACATGCAAGAAATATTGGACAGGACTAGAGATGAGCGAGCATACTCGTTAAGGCAATTTACTCGAGAGAGCATAGCCTTTTTCGAGCACCTGCTGGCTTGTGCCTGAAGATTCGGGGGGGCTGCGGGGGGCGGCGGAGGGGAGCGGGGTGGAGAGTGAGAGAGATCTCTCTCTCTCCATCCCGATCCCCTCCGCAACCCCCCGCGCCCCCCCCCCCCCCCCGAATCTTCAGGAACGAGCCAGCAGGTACTCGAAAAAGGCGATGCTCTCTCGAGTAAATCGCCTTACCGAGTATGCTCACTCATCTCTAGACAGGACCTATCTTCCCGTTTTTTGTTGTTTTTTTTCAAACTCACACTATAGCGCTAATGCTCTCCGTAGCAGCTGGCGTATTAGCGCATGCGCCCCTGTGTTTAAGCCCTCAAGGAGAAAGGTTGTCACCAGTGATGTCTGGCAGCAGTTTTCTCTCCTACCTCCATTCAGAACACATGCACAGCCAGGTCGAGTTTGCATGTGTATGAAGTGGTCAGGAAGGAGAGCTGTTGGCCAAAATCTAATATCTTCGTATGCCGTGAACTGAGTTAAGAAAACGGCATGTGACTGGGGACAGGCATAGGAGGGGTTAAGAAAAGCGAGCTTAGAGGGGGTGGAGCTAGGACAGGAAGCGAAGAGGGAGGGGGAGCGGAAGTAGACCAGAGAGGAGACACACGAGGAGAAGAAGGAAGATAGGAGCTGAGAAGACAGCAGCAGAAGAACAGCAGAGAAAAGTCAGCGTTAGAGGACATTAAGGTGGAGAAGAACAGCAAAGAACAGGACAGCAAGAAAAGCGAATTGTCGCCGCAAGTGGAGACAACAAGCGGGAAGAAGGAGAGAGCGTCGGAGGGTCCGCGGAAGCCAGAAGCCCCAAGACGGAGGTTGGAAGACCTACGGTCGCAGATCCAGGCAGCGATCCAGCGGCACGGCGCCGAGTGGCTTGAGGATCTTATCGCCAGCTGCAGGTCGGGATCGGAGTCGGGGAGGCCCCTCGGGTCGGCAGCAGGGGAACTGGAAGCCAGAGGAGGAGCGGCGCACCTGGGGGATGCCGGGCGAGGCCGCCTGAAGCGAAGTAAGAACCCCCCAGTGCGACTCAGTCCGAGTCCCGCCGCAAAGAGAGGCGGCCGCAGGAGCAGTCGCTGCAGCAAGAGTCCGCAAGGAGCAGGACGCGCCACGAGGCTTTCAGCGGGAAATTTAAACCGCGTGGCGGCGAGAGCGCCCGCGGAGGAGCAGCGGGTACAGCCGGCTGGCAGTCCGCAAAACAGCAGGAGCAAAGCGGCAGCATCGAGTGGATGCTCCGCCACACAGAGCCAGCGCGCGGCAGGGCGCACGGTAATGGATCCAAGCCGCGGCACCGAGCTGCCAGGAAGGCGCGAAGCGTGCGGAGGCGCGCGGCGGGAATGGAGGCCCTCTCAAGATGGCGGCAACCTACAGCAGCAGCGTCAGGTAGCGGGTAGAAGGGCGGGAGGAAAAGCGCCGGTGAGGCAGGTGGCTGGGGACTTAAATCCCTTTTCTGGTAGTGCAAACGCAGCTGGGGGGGAGGGAGAGGGGGTACAGCCCGGCCACCAGCTCTGTGAGTAGCGCAGGCTCTAGGGCAGGGAGCGCACAGGGCAGTATAGATAGCGGGGAGACGTCAGGAGGAAGTAGGAGCCTGTTGTCGGTCCACACACCGGAGGGACCCTTGACAAAAGACTTATTCCGGTCACGCCACACCCAGTCAGGGTCATAGCCAGTATGCCCCCTATCTTCCACCCGCTGGCACCGGGTACTCATACAGCCCCCAAGGACGCGAGCATAGCAGTCACGCGGCTCGCAGACAACCCTACCCGCAGCAGTAAGTGATCGTGGGCCCAAGCACCCATAGACGCTGCTATGTCAATCCACATTTTGTGGGGGCCCCCTCGTCCGGGGGGGGGGGGCGAATCTTCACACGGGTACGCCAGTCGCGCAAGCAGCAATGGACAAGGCTTGGGCGCAAAACGTAGACAGAGAGAGAGAGATAGGAGAGAGAGATACCAGCGAAAGCACGACAGCGAGCTCGCTAGGCTAGTGGCGGATGCAAGCGAAAGTAGGAGGAGGTCAAGTAGAGAGAATGAGGGCGACGGGTTTAGTGGTCCAGGATAATGGTACCACAGGGAAACCTACCGCCAGGCAGCACTTTCGCCAACTCCCCCTGCAAACAGGGACAGTATACACCACAGGCGGCGGGATACACCGCAAGAACGGCCGGAGCTGGGCCACCTTGGAACAGTGAAGGGAACAAAGGTGCGAGTGGCTCCGCATGAGAGTGTGCGGCAGCCACTGCTCGGCAGGGGCAGGAGCCCGGGAGGAAGACTGGCAGGGACCTTTCCCTTGGCAATGCCGGAGGTCGGTCAGGCCGGTGAGTCCGATTGTTTAAGTGCGTGGAAAAATGTGATGGATCTGGTGGTGGTGTTAAAAATCGCTGTTGAGCAAGGTGGATCAAAAAGAGGTTTTGTCAGTGTCCTGTGGACCCCCAGGGGGCGCGGGCCCGCCTGCGGGGCAGGAAGGTGGTTGCTCAACAGCCGGTGGTGATGTGTGATGGATCCCGCTAAGGCGGCGGAAAGAAATGATTTGGTGTTGGTGTTGAAATCGCTGTTGAGCAAGGTGGATGAAAAGGATGCATGGTCAGTGTCCTGTGGATCCCCAGGGGGCTCGGGCCCGCCTGTGGGGCAGGAGGGTGGTTGCTCAACAGCCGGTGGTGATGCGGACTCGCTTGGTGATGTGGACCCTCTAGAAGGGTTACGACATGCAGACTCATTGTTCTGCGGTGTTGCCCCGTTAGGGGTCGGTGTGTCAGAGGAGTTATTGGATAAGATTCGCAAAGGTGGTATGTGGATAGTTGGTCCTTGCTATCGGCGGACCACGTGATGGTGGATAAGGAGCGAATATCAGAGCGCGCAGAGATGCTAGTGTATCTTGATACGATATTCAGTGCATATAAATTGCACGGAGGCGCCGCATGGCGCTATGATGAAGACTTTTTCGGGTATTGGTCAAAAGCTACTGACGTTCTGTTACAACTTATTTTAGCGCAGCGTCCGCAAAAAACGACTTTTTAGCCCCTGCAGCTTCACCAAGATCGAATGGCTCCGGTTGGCTCTACAACGAGGGCCATTGCAGGTTTTACTCCACATGCAAGTTTCAGACATGAGTGTTCTGTCTGTGGGGGCCAGCGTGGCGCGGTACGGTGTTTTTTTTTTAGGAAGCAAGGCAAAAATCCTTAGACCAGGTTTTTTCGGTTTCGTTATCCCGTTTACGTTTCAGCCCGTCTCCACGATGTGCCCAAATGTAAAATCAGTGACGGGCAACATAGATTTAGTGAAAAGAAAAGTTCAGAAAAAGGTAGCAGCGGGTCGCATGGCGGGCCCCTTTCGAGGAACCGCCCTTTGTTAATTTTGTGGGTCCCCCCATTGGGGCTAGTCCCAAGAAGGAAGTAGTGTCGCCTGATACATCATTTATCCTTCCCAAAAGGGGAGCCGGTTAATGACGGTATTTTCAAAGGGGCTAGCGTCAGTAGTTTACGCTTCTTTGTACCAGGCAGTGTCACTAGTTAGAATGGCTGGTAAGCGACTCAGTTAGCATAAGCGGATATCGAGTCTGCCTTCCGGCTGCTGCCAATTCACCCTGAGTGTTTTCATCTGCTGGGGTGTAAAATAGACAACCAATTTTTCCTCGATATGTTGCTTACCGGTGGGTTGTTCTATTTCATATTATTACTTTGAGCGGGTCAGCTCCTTCCTGGAAGGGATGCTCAGGTACGAGACGGGCATCACATCGGTTACGCATTATCTTGATGATTTTCTGTTCACGGGAACGGAGACATCGGGCTCGTGCGGTTTTTGTTGCACACTTTCCGGACAATGATATATAAAAAAAAAAAAAGCGGGGGTCCCATTGTCTGAAGAGAAGACTATGGGACCTGTAAGCAGGCTGGCATTTCTGGGGATCGAGATCGACACCGAGGAAATGGTATTCAGGTTGCCGGCAGATAAAATAGCTCGCCTGCGAAAAAGGGTTAAAGACGTTGCGAGTCGGTAGAAGGCCACGCTGCGGCATGTCCAGGTTCTGATGAGTTTGTGAAACTTCGCCTGCAAAGTGATACCCATAGGCCGCGTTTTGCCAGAAGGCTATCGCTGGCGATGGCGGGAGTAAAGGAGCCCCACCATTTTGTGAGGATCACGCAAGGAATTCGTGGTGCTCTGCATATCTGGAGAATCTTTCTGGAATTTTTCAATGGGCAAGTGGTGTGCCACAAGGAGGAATGGTCGGGACCCGAGCTCTGCTTGTTTGGTGACGCAACAGGGTCGGCCGGTTTTGGTGTAATTTTCCGGAACCACTGGTGCAGGGAACCTTGGCCAGTATCCTGGATGCAAAAACAATGGAATAAAAACATTACGCTTTTGGAGTTTTTCCCGCTGGTGGCTGCTCGGGAGTTATGGGGTGCAGAGCTCCAGGACCATAAGTTGTGTTTTTTGGTCCGATAATGTTTCGGTGGTGCAAATTATTAACGGGCAGCCTTCGGCTTCCCCGACGGTGTTGGCATTGCCGAGGCACGTGGTGTTACGATGTTTGCAATGGAATATATATCTGCATGCAAAACACGTACCGGGTTATGGAAATCTGGCAGCCGATGCACTCTCTCGTTCGCAGATGGAGTGGTTCAGGGAGCGGCACCCGCAGGCGGATGCCGAGGGGGTACGCTGCCCGCATTTCTTGTGGAATCTGGCAGAGCAGAGATGCTGAAGCTAGTCGAGACATCTGTGGTGGTTGGCACGTGAAAAAGATAAAATTACAACGCGGTTTGGCGGAAATGGTTGATTTTTGCCGGGGGTTTGCATGGATAGGGTCGATAAGGCCCGTTCGGCAACGCTGGATATGTTAGCGTCTTTGCGGAAAAAACGGTCGTCAGTTGATGCAGTTAAAAGCACCTGGCGGGTGTAGCATTCAGTATTGAAATGGCATGGTTTCGAGGATATTACAAAAGTACTCGTTTTTCGCCAGATCGTGTGGGCTTGGAAGATAGAGAAGGTCCAGGGGACGATCAACGCCCGATCACCTATCCAGTGCTGAGCAAGTTATTAGATATGTTAGAAAACACGTGTTTTGAACGGTTTGGAAACTTTGTTGTTTAGGTTGGCCCCCTTTTTTGCTCGCGTTCGTTTTTTGCGGCCTTGTGGATTGGAAAGCTTGTTCCCGCCAGTAAGTTTAAGGTGGGCGGGCTACTTTGGAAGGATGTGATCATGGTAGACGGGTCGGCACGCGTTAGGATAAGGAAATCGAAACGGTGTTAAGGTCAGCAGGTTTTTGAACCGGCGGAATTCGGGACTCACTGCTTTAGAATTGGGGCTGCCACATCGGCGGATGCGGGAGGTATGAACGAAGAAGGCTTAAAAAGACTGGGTAGATGGAAATCCCAAGCATATAAAATGTACGTGAGACCCGACCGGATAGTGGGGTGAGGTTAGTTTGTAGTTTCCTCAGCGTTTTTGTTTTCCTCAGCGGTTTTTGGTGGGTGTGTTTGTGCTAGTGCGGGTTTTTTGCCCTCGTATTTCCCCTTTTGTTTTTTCTCAGCCGCGGAGCCAGGGAAGGTGTGCATCGTGGGTCACTCTTACGTTTATTGGGCACATAGGAGGGCAGCGGTGCGCCCATCGGGAGTGGTCTTAGGCCTGTCCGGAACATCCGTAACCTGGCATGGAGTACGGGGGCTAGTATGGTGCGACATGTGGAAGCTCGTAACGGACATATTTAGGCGTAACCCCCGGAGAGTGGTTTTGGTCGTTCACGCTGGGGAGGAACGACCTGGGGTGGATGAAGACGCTTGACCTGTTGGTTATTATGAAGCAGGACATTTGGCGTGTCCGCGAGTGCTTTCAAGGATTTATTATCGTTTGATTGGACATAGTCGCGCGAAGACACTGGAGAGGAGCGAGAAATTTGGAAGCCCTAGATAGAGCTAGGAGGTTAGTCAATATGAAGATGTCTCAGTTCGTTCGGTCCATTGGGGGGGTGACGGTTCGTCACTGGGAGCTAGAAAATAGGGATGAGAGGGGCGTTGAGGGAGGACGGGTCCACCTCCATGACGTAGGGTTGGATACTTTTTATCTGGCTTGCAGGATGGTGTAGAGGCAGCTCTTTCTTGGGTCGGTGGGGTGGGACAGAATGAGCCGCAGTAACGCGGCACATCCCGTGTGGCCCGGAATTTGTCCATGCTGGTTAGGGAATAGAGGAAGGTTTGCAAGCCGAAGGACCGGGGCTTACGAACGTCCTCGGAGGACGGTTTACGGACTGATAAAGTTGATCTGCAGACAGCATGGATAGGTCTTGATCGTTAAAAGTTATTATTAATGTTGTTTTAATTAATAAAGCTGTGGCCTACCCCACGTTTATACAGCAAGAAGTGGTAGACATTCGTTTATTTATTAGGTAAGTGAGCTGGTAAGTAAGGTAATGTCCCCAGTCTCGTATGCCGTGAACTGAGTTAAGAAAACGGCATGTGACTGGGGACAGGCATAGGAGGGGTTAAGAAAAGCGAGCTTAGAGGGGGTGGAGCTAGGACAGGAAGCGAAGAGGGAGGGGGAGCGGAAGTAGACCAGAGAGGAGACACACGAGGAGAAGAAGGAAGATAGGAGCCGAGAAGACACCCGCCCACCCGCCCGGAAGGTCTGGGTAGGGGAGGAGAAAGGACTGTAACAAATGGCAGTTGTTGGAAGTTGTCACAGCTTGTGTTTGGCCCGGAATTTGTCCATGCTGGTTAGGGAATAGAGGAAGATTTGCAAGCCAAAGGACCGGGGCTTACGAACGTCCTCGGAGGACGGTTTACGGACTGATAAAGTTGATCTGCGGACAGCATGGATAGGTCTTGATCGTTAAAAGTTATTATTAATGTTGTTTTAATTAATAAAGCTGAGGCCTACCCCACGTTTATACAGCAAGAAGTGGTAGACATTCGTTTATTTATTAGGTAAGTGAGCTGGTAAGTAAGGTAATGTCCCCAGTCATGAACAGCTTAACCCCTACCTTCAACAACTACCGGAAGGCGCTGTGTCAACATGCAATCAATTGCCCTGAATTGGAATTTCGGCACTACTGCAGTGTCAGAATTATTCAACCCCGTCATGACATACGTCTTTAGTGAATTCAGCTTTTCTCATCCACTTTAGTAAGTTAGGGTTCTAGTCACCTCATTTATCTTGTCTCTTCTGTGCTGGGGTTTGTAGTCACATCTTCTCCATTATTTAGCAGCCAGGTTAGAGATAAGCGAGTGTACTCGCTAAGGCAAATTACTCGAGCGAGTATTGCCATTTTCGAGTACATGCCCGCTTGTCTCAAAAGATTCGGAGGGCGGCGGGGGAGAGCGGGGAGGAACAGGGGGGAGATCTCTCTCCTCGCTCCCCCATGCTCGCTCCTGCAACTCACCGCTCACCACCGCCAGCCCGCGAATCTTTTGAGACGAGCGGGCATGTACTCGAAAATGGCAATACTCACTCGAGTAATTTGCCTGATCTTACATGGGTTTTGCATTGTTTCCTCATGGCACTCTACCCATATTTCAAATGACTTGAATCCAACATACGCAAGTGTCAGAATTCACACTTGCCCAGTTCTCATTGTGCACCTTCTGCTGAAAAGTAACAAGACTGGTAGACGTTGACCAAATCATTCAGTTTTTTCCTCGTTTCTTTTATTGGAAGTTTTGGCTTAAAAGCTGTATCATATTTCTCTGGTTTCCATTAGGTTTCCTGGAAATAGGTCCATTTTCTTTTCTGCTTTTATTTTTTTGGTTTATTAGCAAAAAATAACGGAATTCTTGCAGAAACACATAATTATGGTGCCTGAGTCCTGAATAGTTTTTATCCCCATAACGTCAATTATTTCATCTTGTCTCTTGGTACATTTTCAAGATCAGAGAGAAAGAATCCTTCTTTATACTGCTGTGGATATATTTCCTGTCCCGCACAGTGGAAGGGATACAAAGGCATTGCAATAAACTGATGAATACAGATTATTATATTGTGAGCAGTTTAAGGTAAGCAATAGTTCCAAATTATATACATGTACAGTAATTCAATCCAGATGGTGAAACAGTTTTCATTCTCCAGCTCAGCTTTTATTTTCTGATTATAGATATTTTTATTCTATGGGGCGGCCATCTTGCCTGAGCTGCAGTTACCGGCATTTAGAGATATGCTTAAAAGCAGTCTCATGGGCCATAGACACAGTGTAAGGATGGGGATTTATTTACTTATATTAGATTAATGTGATGTTTGCTATGTGAACATAAACTGTTTACCTTTGAGTAGCAGAGCTGAGTGTGTGTACCGCGTGTAGCAGAGCTAAGTTTGTGCATATACCTGCGTGTAGTACAGCTGAATATATATATATATATATGCGTGTAGTAGGGCTAAGTGTGTTAACCCGCATGTAGTAGAGCTGAGTGTGTTAACCTACATGAAGCAGGGCTGAGTGTATATACCCGCGTGTAGTAGAGTGTGTGTATATGTGTGTAGCAGTGCTGAGTGTGTGTACCTGGGTGTAATAGTGCTGAGTGTGTAAATCTGCATGTAGCAGTGCTGAGTGTGTGTACCTGCGTGTAGTAGTGCTGAGTGTATATGCCTGCGTGTAGCAGTGCTGAGTGTACATACCGGCATGTAGCAGTGCTGAATATGCATACCTGGGTGTAGCAGTGCTGAATGTGTGTACCTGGGTGTAGTAGTGTTGAGTGTGTATACCTGCGTGTAGCACTGCTGAGTGTGTGTAGCAGCATGCAGCAGTGCTGAATGTGTGTACCTACGTGTACCAGTGCTACGTGTTCTTGTGTGCAGCAGTGCTGAGTGTATGTACCTGGATGTAGTAGTGCTGAGTGTGTAAAGCTGCATGCAGCAGTGCTTAGTTTGTGTATATACCTGCGTGTAGTAGAGCTGAGTATATATACCTGCATGTAGTAGTGCTGAGTGTGCTAACGTGTGTGTAGTAGAGCAGAGTGTGTTAACCTGCGTGTAGCAGAGTTGAATGTATGTACCTGCGTGTAGTAAAGCTGAGTGTGTGTATATATGTGTAGCAGTGTTGAGTGTGTGTACCTGGGTGTAACAGTGCTGAGTGTGTAAATCTGCATGTAGCAGAGCTGAGTGTGTGTAGCAATGTGCAGCAGTGCTGAGTGTGTGTAGCAGTGTGCAGCACCGCTGAGTGTGTGTAGCAGCGTGTAGCAGTGCTGAATGTGTGTACCTACGTGTACCAGTGCTAAGTGTGTGTTCCTGCGTATAGCAGTGCTGAGTGTATGTACCTGGATGTAGCACTGCTGAGTGTGTAAAGCTGCATGTAGCAGTGCTTAGTTTGTGTACTTGGGTGTAGCAGTGCTGACTGAATATACCTGCGTGTACAGTGCTGAGTGTGTGTACCTACGTGTACCAGTGCTAAGTGTGTGTTCCTGCGTATAGCAGTGCTGAGTGTATGTATCTGGGTGTGACAGTGCTGAGTGTGTATAGCTGCATGTAGCAGTGCTGAGTGTATATACCTGCGTGTAGTAGTTTTGAGTGTATGTAGCAGTTTGTAATAGAGCTGAGTGTATATGCCTGCTAGTAGAAGTGCTGAGAGTACATACCTGCATGTAGGAGAGCTGAGTGTGTTAACCTACATATAGCAGAGCTGAGTGTGTGGAGCTGCATGTAGCAGAGCTGAGTGTGTGTACTTGCGTGTAGCAGAGCAGAGTGTGTGTAGCAGTGCTGATTGTGTGTAGCTGCGTGTAGGTCTGCTGAGTGTGTGTACCTGCATGTAGCAGTATAGAGTGCATATAGCTGCATGTAGCAGAGCTGAGAGTGTACCTTCGTGTAGCAGTGCTGAGTGTATATACCTGCGTGTAGTAGAGCTCAATGTGTATACTTGCGTGGCTCAGAAATAAAACCATTTGGGACTCTTCACTTCCCTATTTTTTCTCTGACTGGACGCCATCTGGGAAGCCCTGCCAGCTTTCCCCATACAGATCCCTTGCTCTTACCTGATGGGGTCTGCAGGGCTGTCAGTACTGTGTGCCACCTTTGGAGGGAAGGAGGAATCCAGCAGCAGAGCGCTTCATCTTTGCTCAAAAAACCAACGACAGAGGAGGAAGGTGCAGGAAAAACCTCTGTTGAGCGCTTGGGGAGCACTGTCGCCACCTTTCTCCTGGTCATACTGAACTCTCATCGGCTGTGCTCTGGGCGGTGAGTGATCCGCGAGTCCACCTGAATTAGTTGCTCAGGAGAACAGCAGCAAGCGGAGCTCATGGCTCTTCGGCTTCATATCAACGTCGCTTACCAACGCTATGCTCTCTCTATGCTCTCCCTACGCTCTCCCTACCCTCTATCTACGCTCTCTCTACGCTCTCCCTACGCTCTCTCTACGCTCTCCCTACGCTCTCCCTACGCTCTCTCTACGCTCTCCCTACGCTCTCCCTACGCTCTCTCTACGCTCTCCCTACGCTCTCCCTACGCTCTCCCTTCCATCTCATATTATACAGATAACATTTTTTTGAGACTTTCCTGTTAACATTTGCTTTTTTATAGCCTATAAATATTAGGCATCCTCAATATAAAACACACTTTTGAGTCCTATTGCTCAATGATTCTGTGATTTACTGTTCTTTAAAAATATTTCAGATAATCAGGTTCCAAAAGCAAGAGTTCCAGTTGAGTAATAATAAACCTAAGTCTATAATTACAGAAAAAAAAAACTTTTTCTTTCTTGTCAAATGGAGCAAAATAACATGAAAAGCCGGTTCCCCTCTCTCCTATCCAGTAGTCAGCAGAAGACCCCCTGAAGAAGACCGGCACCTGGAAGCTGTGAACTTAATTCTGCATTAACGAACTTTATAAAAATTTACAAACAGCAATATTGGTGAAAAAGAAATAAGCAACCACTCCGCTAACATGTTTCAGACTCATCAAGTCTTGATTCAGGTGGTCACAAAGCAAGATGTCTTACTAGAGTTGGCAATGACTAAACTGGGCCAAAGAGGAATATAGAATCTGCTATTTCACCCAGTACCACATAGAACTGTATGGATCTACGCAGTATGATGCTACGGTTGTGGTCCTCAAAGCCGGCCCTTATCGGTAGTAGCTGGCTAAATCATTAACCACCTTTTAGGCCCAATGTCCACGGGTGGATTTGAATTACAGTTCAAGCCGACCATAGGGAAACATGGGTGTCCGCAACTGTGCGCTGGCCGGCTCTTCCGCACAAATCCGCACTATGGAAAAAGAAGACTCGGGTGGGTAAGCAGGGTTCTCGACCGCGGGCAGGGTCGAATTCCACTGTGGGCTCCCGCATTTGAAGTACGTAGACATGAGGCCTAGGTTACTTGTAGAACTAATTGAGTCAGAGCAGGGGACATGCTCATAAGAGGTCAGACTACGGCTTACTATCCCCATTTTTGTACCCAAATAACATTTATTGGTTATGAGCAGGCAAACAGAAGTTGGCCTACAGAGTCTACAAGTACAGAAAGCTGTAACATACAAAAACCTGTATAAGGGTGGATTCACACGAGCGTGTTCATGTGCGTACAACTGTGCACACAAAAACAAGATTCTATTAGAACCATTGGTTCCCTGTGGTGTGTTCACATGTCCGTGTTTTACAGGCGTGCAAACGCACGTACCTGCAAAGCATAGGACATGCCTGCATTATAGGTCTGTGGTGCGCATCAATATTCCCCAGTGGGGAGTCCCCTTGTCACTGCACTGTCAGTGACAAGAGGATTCCCCGCAGGGAGTAAAGAATCCCCTACCACAGCTGTCACAGCTGTGACAGCTGTGGCAGAGGATCGCAATGTTCTCCCATTACTTTCAATGGGACCGGCACTTCTGCAGTCCCATTGAAAGTAATGGGCTGCTGGCAAGTGCCTGTTGAAAGGGCTGTATCTGATTGGCTGAGTGCTCCCAATATCACAGGCAGCTCTCAGCCAATCCTTGAATTCAATGAGTGGCAGGGTGCTGCCTGTGATTGGCTGAGTGTTGTGACCAATCACAGGCAGCACTCAGCTGTCATTTAATGAATGGCTGAGGGCTGCCTGTGATTGGCTGAGCACTCAACCAGTCAGACACAGCCCTTTCAGCAGGCGGGGATTTTAAATCCCCGACCTGCTGAAAGAGCTTCAGAGCAGGGAGAAGACAGGCTAGACGAGCCTGAACCCGTCAGCTGAGAAGAGGTGAGTATAATTTTTTTTTTATTTTTAACACATTCTAGGGATGATTTTTAAGGAAGGGCTTATATTTAAACCCCTTTCCCGAAAATCCCTGCAGGGCTTGCCAGCAGCCCACTGCTTTCAATGGGACTGCAGAAGTGCCGGTCCCATTGAAAGCAATGGGAGAACATTGCGATCCTCTGCCACAGCTGTCCCCTCTGACAGCTGTGGCAGGGGATTCTTTACTCCCCATGGGGAGTCCCTTTGTCACTAAATACTGTGACAGTGCTGTCATAGTGTTCAGTGACAAGGGGGCTCCCCGCTGGAGAATATTTACACAGCAGCGGCGGAGAGGTGAGTATATATGTATTTTTTCATTTTTTTTTACACAAAGCCCTTAAAGCCCTTCCCCGAAAATCACTGCAGGGGTTGACGGCAGCCTACTACTTTCAATGGGCACGGACCTGTATTCATGCGTGTTTGTGCACGTACGTGGCTGTGTGGTTTTGTGCGCACCTATGTAATGCACATGCACACGCTCCTGTGAATGAACCCTAATAACAAGCCACAACGCCACTCTGAGGTATTCAGAAAGAGAATTAACATTGTAACAATAAAAAAGTACCCATTTGTTTTGTTGTTTTAAGGGTTCTCCTTACACCACTGTCATACCTAATATAGGAGCTATAAGGCCCCAGAGCAAGGATCAGCACCAAATCTTTTGCACCCAGAGTACATGGTTATATTTAAAGGGATTGTCCAAGTCGAAAAAAAAATTTGAACAGCCACAAATGCATTAAAATAGCGAAAGAAGCTGCATTAACCTCTCTTCTTCTCCCAAAAAAAGCATACTGGCTCCTGCAATAATCCCAGTCTTTTCCAACAGAAGAAGGCAGGTGACCACTGCAGCCAATCAGAAGCTGCAACCTCACCCAGGATGTGAGGTCTGATGCCAAAAGGATGAGCAGTGACACTGAAGCCTCTGATTGGCTGCAGCAGTCACCTGACCTCCGCTGCTAGCAGAAACCGGAATCCTCACAGGGGCTAGTACACTTTTTGCCTGGGACAAAAGAAAGGCCAGTATAGTTTATTTTGTTATTATATAGCAGCTGTTTACATTTTTTTGGACAACCCCTTTAAGCCGTGCCTGATTCTTCCTCTCTCCCAAAGACTATGTATCTTGAGAGGAAGAGGGAGCAACGGTACAAAAGTGGAACCCCATTTTGATTTCCCTATGGGCCTGCTCCCCTACCCTACGTCTACTTCTGCCCGATCTCTTCAGTTTCAGTAGCCCTTCTCATGTTTCATCATGCCAGCATGCGTTCGTGCAGTAGATTATTGAATGAGAAGATACATACACATGTTACACATTATCCCTCTGTTTCAATTTGCCTATAGGGTAAAACTTTTTATTTTTCCTGTAACTTAAGTGATTTCTCCTCATACCAAATAACTCCACAGAATTAGATAATCTCCAGTAACGAACCCTCGGGCTGCTCTAGAAAACACTTCTTAACAAGGCAAAACTCTTTTCTCTCATAAAAATACACACAAGCTATAAAACATATAAGTAGAAACATACAATCATATAACCAAAGTGATATTTCACTACTGTAACAATACATATTACATGCCAAGAACAATCTGTACATTCTCTGCAATTATAACGAGTGACTATACAAAGAAGAGAATTCATTTTACAGAGCAATGTGTTGCCTGATGAAAGAAAAAAATGGACCTGATATTAAACCGAGACATGCCACCTGGTAACCAATTGGCCTTTCAATAGGTGGCGCTGCAGAGGTAATGTTCCATCTCCCTTATTTGCATATTACCCAGAGGAGCATGAATGGCCTTATAAGTCTCCTCACCTTCTAGGTGTTCTCACTAAGGAGAATAGATAGCATTCCTGATCTGGCAACTAAGACATCCTCCTAAGTCATGAGATGTTGCAGGTCAGAGGTGTGTTGTACATTGTGTTCTTTACAACAACATCCAACTTAAAAGGGTTGTCCGGGACTTTTGCTATTTATGACCTATGTGTAGGATAGGTGATCAGCAAGGGATTGCTGCTTAGGATCCCCACCAATCAGCTGATCATTGGGACTGCTCTCATTGCAGTGGAAGCAGATAGCTCTGCATAAGCTGATTGGTGGGGATCCCAAGTGGCAGGATCAACTACTTCCACCACTTACTAATGACCTATCCTAAGGATTGGTCATCAATAGTAAAACTCCCAGACAACCCCTTTAATGAAATATAAATGTATGCATATTGAAAGCTAAGATGAGGTTCTTTGGCATGTGCCCATCAGTGCCAGGTGAGACGCCAACAAAACTGTATCAAAAACTGCGGTTTTTCAAAAAATAGTGCCATGTATGAAACCACCCTAGGCATACTAAATAAATATGTCTTCTTCTTTTCCAGAAGATATGTACAGAACGTTTATGCTCTGTATTTGCTCTGTGCATTACCTTCTATTGATCCTCTCCCTTGGTGTACTTTAAAGGGGTTGTCCCACTAGCAACTATTGATGACCTATCCTCAATGTAGGTCATTAATAGCATCCTGTAGGAGTCCACCACCTGGGACTCTCACAGGAGCAATCAGCTGTTCCGCTAGTTGAGTATCTTTATATACAGAGCTGTTTTGCTGAAGGAAACAGACAGCTCTGTACATTGCACAGTGGCCAGGATTGGTATTGCAGTCCCCTTTATTTAAATGTAGAACCCCACATGGTGTAGAGTGTTAAGGCAGCAGAAATGCAGTCCTAAGCTCTCACTCACGACCTAAAGGTTGCGGGTTCAATCCCACCTTGGCTCAGGTAGCCGGCTCAAAGTTGACCTTCCGTGGTTAGTAAAATGGGACAACTCTTTTTAATGTTCCCATATAATAGAGTCATGCAGTACTCAAACAACTTTGCTATAAAGTGTTTGTAAGTCAGAGATAGGTCTGTTGAATTGGCAGGTTTTTCCAGCATGGAATTTGACCACCCTGAACTTAACAAGAGGGACATGACCTTCACAAAGTCAAACTTACCATATTGAGTGTCTCTTGGGGTTAGCCAAGGTGGTTTGGCACCAAAGAAACAGTGCCACATTCTTGCTGCAACAATAACCGTTCTTTACTGAGGAAATACACACGTTGGGCGGCGGTACACAAAGTTCCTGGCGTTAGCGGAAACAGTGAACCATCTTAGCATCTCTCTATTTAGTCAGCACTGCTGCCGGTCTCTCTGTCAACATCACCACAGTCTCTTTATGCAGAAACAGGTGGCACACGGGACCTGTGGGCACTGTCTAATGTACAGGACTCAGGAGCATCCCTGTCTGATTGCTCAACATGACAGTCACTCCATAAAGTTACTTCGAAGGTCAAACTGTGTGTGCCTACTGAGCTGCATCACGCCACACGCAATTCTACGCGGGAACCCAGCATTTACATTCATGCTCGTAAGCACTCGCAGTCTCTTACATCCAAAGATTTGCATAAAGTAGGGAATTAGTGCCCATCATGCCCATACATGCTTTTACTTAGCATTCGTGCTTCAGTACTTAGTCAACTTGCCCATGCAGATGCTTACATGCCTACGCAACCTAGTTCCGGATGCCAACTAGTGGCACTTCATCAGTACTGAGTGGGTACATGGGTGTATGCAAGTTGTACCCTACATGTCCGTCTGCTGTGCAAGACCCGCGGGCACTGGACATTGCATGTCGGATTCCAGTTCATGCTATGGACCAGAAGAGGACACAGACCATGGGTCTGCAAGAAAATACACTCGTGTGTATAGCTAAATTGGCTATAATGTGTTCGCGTTCCATCCGTAAAATACGCGGACAACACACAGACTGAATATACGTTTGTGTGCATGAGCCCTAAAGATGCACCCTCCAACTATATAACCTCCTATTAATAAAAATAATGTGTTCTATTCACATGTGAGCTCTGTGCATCTCCCTACATCCTATGGCTGGCTTCACATGAGCATATGTGTATTTGCGCGCTCCTGAGTCCTACATACAAACAAAGACACAGCGACTGAAAAAGCTAATTAGTCATAATGAGTTCCAGATGTGCTCTTTTTCCAGTGGAATGACACAGTGTTTCACTCATCTTCTTGCGAATTACAGGCGCATTGGCGCATCCCCCTCCCATTGACTTCTATCAAGACCTTTGCTGTGCAAATACGCAGAAAAATAGAGCAAAATGCGTGAGAAAAATAAGGAAATGTGAAAACCCCATTGAAATCAATGGGTATTACACTCTATAAATTGCACGCGCAAACATGCGTATGAGAAGCCAGCCCTAGAAACTAGACGGCAACCTCAGTAGGAGCTATAGTGTTAACCCTATTAGTTGTCATCCGACATTTCCAAAAACAACTCTAAAGCATCTGAACACAAGTTTTTGCTACTTTTTTTGTTTTCATACTTTCAAACCCGCATTTGAAATAATTTAAACTCTCATTCTAACTAAAAGCGTTAGTATGGTCGGCCTTCATCCCTTTGAGGGAAATTCATCCTTTTTAATTCCTTGAAGTCGAAAGAGTTGAACCGAACATTGAAGCTTACTTTCTCTCTGCAGGACGCACCTTAAAAATATTCAAAGCAAGAGAACAGTTGAAATGATGAAATGGTTGTCAATTTCCATTCGTGTGCAAGACAAGACAATAAGATGACACAACCATCAGATAAGAGTATGAGCAAGAGATAAGAGTATGAGCAAGAAGGCACGAGGGTGTTGGTAACACTGCTATTATTTTGGCAAGGCAATGGCAAAGTAAGTGAAGCAGAAAGGCATTCGAAATGTCATAACATATGAAGGGTTTGAAGGAGGAGATGATTTATCATCTGCCGAAGGAGTAACGAAAGCACGTTAGTGACTAGAATATGGTATGATTCACAACACTGTTTTCACATGCACAAAAAGAAAAAAAATGTGACGTGAATTTCTCAACATCGATTGAACTTGTTGTAACTATTGATATGGAAATGAGTCTTCAGTTTTTGGAACTGTGTAGAATCAGTGAAGGAAGCACATGCCTATTTGCTCGAACACGCTGAAACAGGCTTGTAATATCCTGTCCTGTATACCGAAGAAACTCATATCCTCTATATGCTATAGTCCCCACCATGGAAAAGCTCAAACAGCTGCACATATTGTTCTTGTGCATCAACCCATAGACCAATTTTTGAGTGATAGTGGAATAAACATGATGCATTAACCATAACCAACTCTAAATTCTAGACACAGGGAAGAACAGCCAATAATTTTTTAAGCAAGTCTCCAAGAAATGTATATATAATTCCTCTTAATGGGAACAGTTCGTCATGGTCACTTTTGCTAAATGCAGCCATTATAAACTCTTGAAGATTTTAATGTTACTTTTCCTGACCCACGTCATAGGCCTCTTACTAGCCAAGCAGGGAGCCTACTGCACATTGATGAGGGGCAAAACCCCTGAAACAGCTGTCTGTGTATGTAGTCTGGCTTAGTTTTCAATTCCCAATCATTGCTCTACAGACCTGTGTAAAGTGTCAGGCATTAATTTGAAGGAATGCTGCCTTCCAATAGGTGGCGCTGCAGAGGTATTGTTCCATCTCTCTTATTTGCATATCACCCAGAGGTGCATGGATGGCCTTATAAGTCTCTTCACTCTCCTTCTTGGTGCTCTCCCTGAAGAGAGATGTTACATCTCCCGACCCACATTACAGGCCTCTCATTAGCCAAGCCAGGATCCAACCGCACACTGATGAGGGGGAAAAAAACACGAAACAGCTGTCTGCGTATGGATTCTGGCTTCGTATTCAATCCCCAATCATTACTCTACAGACTTGTATAAAGGGTCAGGCATTGATTTGAAGAAATGCTGCCACCCAATAGTTAGTGCTGCAGAGCTATTGTTTCATCTCTCTTATTTGCATATGAGGGATGGCCTTATAAGTCTCCTCACTCACCTTCTTAGCGCTCTCCCTCAGGAGAGATGTTACATCTCCCGACCCATGTCACAGGTCTCTCACTAGCCAAACTAAGATGCTACTGCACTCTGATGAGAGTTAAAACCCCCGTAACAGCCGTCTGTGTATGGATTCTGGCTTGGTTTTCAATTCCCAATTACTGCTCTAAAGACCTGTCAGGCATTAATTTGAAGGAATGCTGCCATCCAATAGTTGGCGATGCAGAGGTATTGTTCCATCTGCTGTGTTTGCAAACTCTTGAAGAGGAACACCAGTTGGAAAAGCAGTAATTTGAGCGATCTTCCTCCTTGTTGTGAGCACTCTTGGATCTAATTATTTTTTCCACCATGCATAAAGGTAATTTTTGGGAATTCCAAAATAGCAGGAAAAGGTGCTTGTTTAAATGGGCTTCATACAGGCCATTCCAGATTGTGGAGAGGGCCAAAAACTTATGATCATATGTCCCCATGTATATTTTCATTATTGTGAGCAACACATTCTTCACTTACATGGGGAGATGTGCTGTCAAGAATGAGGATTTGTTTCTCCCCCGGTTTCTGGGTAGTTTGTTGCACTGACATGTCTACGTGCCGTTTTCTTTTGAAAACTGGTTTCTAGAGTTCTAAGTAAACATGAAATAAACCTGAATGTGAGCTTGTTTAATAAAAGGCATAAAATCCCCACTGTTCAATGACATGACCCAGAGAAATAACAGAAAAACAAGTTAATCCAACTATTCCAGATTCCAGTGATAGTTACACCATGTGTGAAAATAACTGAAACTGTGCCGGCCGGTCACATATTCACTGGAAAGTCCTTGTAAAATTTTTATACACATCCCTATGATAAAATATGTGTAAAATAATTCAGATGGGAATATACTATACAAATCACTGGTCAAACCATACATGGAGTATTATGTATCATTTTGGGTACCTGTGCATAAGAAACACATAACTGAACTACAGCAGGTACAGAGGAGGGCTGCCAAGGTAATCAACTTTAAAGTGACCCTCTGGTCCTTGACAAACCAAGATGGGCACATGGCTTCTCTGACTACCCAATGCACACCAAGAATTACTAGCTTTGATTGGCCTGTAAGAGAATCAGAGCACAGTGTGTACCAGGTAGTCAGAGTAGCGGTGCAATCATCTTAAGGGTTACTTTAAGGGAATGGCTGTACCAAGACAGGTCATCAAATATGGGGCTATTCAGCTTGGATAAAAGACAGCTTAGGGGCGGCCTAACTACTATGTACAAATATCTGATTGGACAGTAAAGAGATCTTTCTAATGATCTTTTATGCACCAAGACCTGTAACCATGAGAAGGGAGGAACCTCAATGTCTAGAGGAAAGTTACACCATCATTATAGACCTGATTCTTTACTGTAAGAGCAGTTAGATTATAGAGTTCTCTGCCAAACGATGTGGAGATGATGAATTCACTGAACACGTTCAAGATGTGCCTGGATACGGTTCTTGAAAGTAAAAAATAGTACAAATTATATGTAGTAAAGTTGTGGAGGTGGGAAATTAACCCAGGGATTTATTGCCAGATGTGAAGTCAGGAAGAATTTTTTTCCCCGAATGTGGAGCAACTGGTAACTACCTTGTGGGTATTTCTGACTTCCTCTAGATCAACACGGTAGAAATATAGGTTGCACTCAATGGACCTTTGTCTATTCTCAACCTTATGATACTATCAAACTACTAACGACCACTTGTCTGTGAATATGTATGTATGTATGTGATTCTTTTGCTCCACCCCTGGTGATGTCCTCACTCCGCCTCCTTTGTGATGTCATTGAAGGTCCTACAACATATACAAAACATAGAGTCTGATCGACAGAAGAACAACACAGTTAGGGCTCTTGAAAAGGGGAGGACAAAAATAACAAAATAAAAATACAACTAAACCGTTATTATGTCAGACACAATTCAGCAGTCCTAACAGACACACTGACCTACCACCACCACATGTGTGATGTGTGCGGATCATAATGCATGGACCATGTAGTAGAGCTGTGTGGGGCATTGCGTCACCAGAAACACTGTTTCTAGAATTTCCTATACAACTCAGTAGTCCTGACAGAACACACTGACCTATCACCACCACAGAGATCCGGTGGGCTGAAGGACCTATGGTGATGTCACTGCTGTGGGAGAAGCCAGGTTGTGCTTGTCTTCTGTGGTAATCAAGTTACTGTGTGTGTGATGTGCCACCAGACACACTGGTACTATAACTTCTTAATAATTACTAGCTTAGTATATATAAATCAGAGATTCGGTGCCCAGCAGATATGTGCAGAAGCTGCTTAGACTAATACAGCAATCTTACCCTACCAGCGCGTCGAAAGAGTTCAAGGGGAAATCTAGCCCAATGGGCTGAACCTAGGAAACTTGTGAGATTTGCCATCACTGCACCCACGCCAGAGATAGCCAGCTCCACAAAGTTTCTTTCTGCCCTGAGTAATATATTTCACATTACGCAGCATACGTGCGACCAAAATTAGTCTTTTACTATAGAAAATGATTGATATTAATATGTAAATTAGTTATTAAAAATAATTTGCCTCTTATAGGTATTACGGGTATTAGTATTTCTTATAAACGTGACTGTAAAGTCTAGCTTCTATGTTATCAGATTACAGCCACTCACACTATGAATCATCGTCTCACAGTGAAGAATTTCTCTGTACCCTTTCATCATTGCAAACCATCATTTCCCATGATAAAAGTTTCACATGTGACAAACAACTAGAAATCTTTGCTCTAAACAGTTGCTGTACTTTTTTTTTCGCCTCAAACAGAAAAATATTACGTCTTTTTGTTTTTACCTGAATAGCGAGATCTATTTTTATAATTTGGTACGCATTTTTTAAGTATTCGAATTTTTAACGATTAATTTACTTACTTTATTTCATGTCTTTTAATGATTTAATATTTTTCAAAAACCTATAGGCTTATGTTCAAAGCCAACGGGTTAGAAAAACATGGCTGCTTTCTTCCAAAAATAGCGCCACATCTCACCCTGGCTTGTATGTGGGATTGCAGCTCAGCTCCACTCAAATGTGATGAGCTATGATATTGCAGCGACCAAGATGGACACTCAGGACACGAGGCCTACGCTGAGGAGCTGGGGGGTAATGTTGTCACGGTGACGCTTACCAGACTCCTCCCCAGAGGGACACACGCGACCTTGGCCTGAGTATCACTGGGCCTCTTCCGGACACCCTGAGGATAGGGATGGCCTATGTACATATAGTAGACTTTCAGGTTGTCACGTGACGCCACTGTTCCTTACCCACCGGAATGACCCTCCGCGATAATAAAGAGAGTCCACACATGCTTTAGTGTTGAAGTACCTCAGTCCCTGGGAACGGTCAGGGCCTGGTAAAACTTTACAACTTCAGAACACACCAATGCAGGCAAGACAGAAGAATGGGGGTCAGGGAGAAAATCAAGATGATGCCGGTCCTACAGTCCTCATTAGCTGCATGGTACCGCTCCTGGAAGGGAAAGAGGAAGACTCTCCACAGACACTCACTTATTGAAATACCTCTGCACGGTGGTCTTGACTTTCTTCTGTCAAGGACTGGGGCCGGGTACAGGAAGTCCCTGAGAAACTGCCTGCAACCCCTGTCCCTACCTACTAGCCCCCCTGGGCTATACCCGAGGGCAACAATTGGGCGACGGTCCCTACACTCACTAGGGACACGGGGCAGAAGTCAGACTAATGGACAACGAGGAAACAAACAGGCACAAAAACAGGTCAGGCAATCTGGGTCAGCAACTGGAGAGAATGCAGTACAAGGGGTCAGGCGAAAGAGCAGTCAGGTCCAAGCAGTAGTCAAAAAACAGAGCACCAAATACAGGATACGCGGGTGTAGCAGGAAGACTAAACATACACTGGTACTGGGGAAAGGAACACTGAACAAATGCTGTCAGAACTTCCCCCCCCCAGCAGCTAATTGTGGTGGGGAGCCTGACAGCAACAGGAGCCAATCCCAGGGCGCTGGGAGAACAGCCCCCAGTGCCTGCAAACGACAGGCAGAGGCCCAGACATCACCCAGAGCGTCCAGAGCAAGGATCCAGACATAGTGCAGCCAGTGCAGATCAGAGATCCAGACAACAAACAGCGAATACAGAGCAGGCACGCTAGGGTGTCATGGTAACAGGACGCGGCGTGGGGTGGTAACCCACAGCGTCCCCAGAACCCGTCTAACTAGGCACACGCCCCCTCCACATGAGAGCGCGTACTCAGAGCCGGCACCCCGGATCAAGGCGGCCAAGGGATGTCACTAAAACCGGGGCTGTCCTGCGCCACACCCCCGCAGCTCGGGAACTAAGACCCGTGGTGCAGGCACAGATACCCCAAGAGCTGCCGGACCTGACATCTTCACTGCTCACACTCTTCCTCTCTCTCTCTCCAATGGTTCCTGGCATTGCACACCTCAGGAAACCGTTCTTCCTCTTCCATCACTCTTCACCACATGAGGGTTGAAAGTACCCCCATGTGGCTGGCACTCCACTTCTCTCACTGTGATGGACTCTCTCCTGCTCCTGTTCACAACACCCAAATCACTCATACTTATAATGCCTAGCACACCATGTGACAGGACATAAATTGATACTTTTTCAGACTATCCCAGCCACATGCAGACATTAACCCTCCACTTACTGCAGTTGTGCAATATACATAACAGGAGACAAGACAATCTGCACAGTGTATCTACACAAAAGACCTGATATGTATGACATTTTTGGAGGGGCCAGGAATAGGTGTTTTGGGCCACTACAATATCATACATGGTCTATGGGGAAAAGGGCTTCCAAGGAGTGACAAAGAAGTCAAAAATTGTAATGGATGGATAAAATCTGAAACTTAAAGTTCATTCCCATGTGTGTTAGGGGTCTATGTCTCACTGTTCCGTTTTTGGAGTAGAAACACAGAATTAAAACGGAGATAAATGTTTTCATTGCTTTCAATGGGTTTTCAAAAATATTGGAATGCCTTTAGTTTGTTTTTGTTACATTGTGTTTCTGTCTTTTTGACTGTGCCATTTGTTCTCTTTAAAAAATCGAAACATAATGGAACAGGAGCAAACTGAAAGTTTTCCCTTAGTTTTTTTTAAAGCCCATTCAGATCAATAGGGAAAAAATGGTAATGTGTATTTCTGATTTAATTCCATTTTTCTGTTCCAAATACAGAACGGAGAGATGGAAATATCTAATGCAGATGCGAACGATCTGAGAACTGGAGTTGGGAAACACCACTACAATGTCTTGTATCATAAGGTCCTGATGGAAAAGTTTTCTTAAGGCCCAATGCCCACGGACGGATGGTAGCTGCGGAATTTGCGGTCAGACCCCCTGCTGTAAATTCTGCAGCAGCGTCCGTCCATAGAAATGCTATGTTAAAAGATTCTTCCCTGCCCACAAGCGGAAATCAACTGCGATTTTCTACTCGCAGGGAGAATTGCAGCATGTTCTAATTTGTGCGGAAAATCGCATGGACAGCTTCCATTGTAGTCAATGGAAGCCGACCGTCCTGCAATACTTCCACAGTGAGCACAGCGGAAGTATCGCGGGAATCCATGTCATAGCCTTGCGCCGGCGTGTCATGTGTTGCGACTCGCTGGCCGAGACACTCGCGGCAGATCTACACAAGTAAATATAGCGTCTCTAGGGGACACCAGGTCTGATTCCGCTGCGATATTCCACAGTCGGAATCCGAGACGCGGCCGTGGGCAGGAGGCCCTAGTCTGTATTTGCACTGGTGAGTGCGGTATTGGTCCCAGAAACTCAGACCGATATTGTACTTGTAAACCACCTATTTTTGCGTTGTTGCACATGTGATTTTCACACGTGTGAAATTTGCATGTTGTTGCAATATTACTCACGTGGAACTTGTATTTCTATGCAAATGCAGTGCGATTTTTTTTTTTTTATTATTATTAATTTTTTTCCCCTCCCATAGCAGCTAATGGACACTTCCTTAACAAAATTGCCTAAAAATAGGATTTTTCTATCTCAGACCATCAGTCCAAGAGAAAATCACTGGTGCAAATAAACACACTGAAATTACTGTGTTATTTTCACGCATGAGTTCAATCCATATCACTATTGTTCTGAAATCGTGCATGAAACTCACTTGTGTAAATACAGCCTTAGCTTAGTAGTGTCTTACAATGTACAAACTTTAGAAGAACTCTACCAGGAAGTTACACTACAAATTAAATAGGATTCCCAGGGAAACAAAAAAAATCTAATTTAATGTAAGCCTGGCTTCTTCACAAAACCTAAAATTTAATAAGAAGCTAACCTAAACACCAGCCCAAGAAAATCTAGATTACAGGCTATTTAGTAGAAACATATGTGCCTTAATGTAACTGTAGCTGACTTGTCCTCTGTCTGTGTTTACACATAATCTGTAATAGGTACTTTTCAACGGAAAGTTGTTCTTAAGAAAATCATTGTAATAATAAAGCATTAAGTAATAGCATGTAATTACACAATCACACAACTCGGAACAATTCACATATAAGTGATGGGTGATACAACTCAAAGAAATGAGCAATCAAATGACTTACGCACTACAGTTCACTCAAGAAGCAAACACTCATCAAACTCTTCATGGTTATTTATCGGCACTCGCCCAAGAGCAGATCTCCCATGAAAGATGAAAACCCATTGCTTGGACTAGTTTTTGCCATTTTTCCTTCAGGACAGCTTGTGGAAGATCTATTTTCAAACTTAACATAATTTGTCAAAACTGTTAAGGCTCATTCGTATGTGAGTTGCACCCAAGATTCTCCGGCACAACCTGCACTGGACAGCACATGGTCATACGTTCATGTGCTTTCTGAGTAGTGGACATTGCATGACCTAGTGTCCGTGATATGAACCAGAATAGGACAAGCAGCATTTTTTTTCACATGGACCTAATTGGCTATAATGGGTTCACAAAAAGCACGTTGGCAGGATATTGTAAGGACTGTGGATGTGGAACCACTGTGCCAACCTACCGGGTAGGTGAATATGCAATCCAGCACGGTTGACAGCCAATCCCAGCATGGGAGGTAAGGTAGCAGATGAACAGCTCCGTATGTAGATGAAAACTAGGGATGGTATCTTGCCCTGAACTGATAACCAGGAGAGGGAGACCCCTGCTTACAAGCGGAGCACTCGTCCTGATAAGGACGACCCCATGGTCTTCCTCTAGGCGTTGACTTACCCTGGCGGGCCACAACACCTGTAAGACAAAGATAGAACAACACCGGGGAGTAAAGAAACAAAAGAGGAAGAAGTGGACAAGGATAAATAGAGAAGTGGACAACGGTAATAACAGACCACAGAGTACACAAACGAAGAACACACAACACAAGCAGAACGCAAGGTAACTGCCGAAGCAGCAGCTGGACATGACGTGAAGGGAACAAACTCTCATCAACACTACAGCAAGGTCTGAAAGGCCCAGGCTAGTTATATAGGATGTCGATTAGAAAAGAAGCATCAACTGAACAGGAGACGAGAAGCTATTAACCCTAGGAGTGCTGGAAGAGAGTGAATATAAGCTCAGGGAACTGAAAAAATGCGCAGACACCCATATTTGCCAGACACAGAAGCAGAAGATTACGTCTGAACAGTGCACCTAACAGATATATACCCGTCTGCATGGGCTCTTAGTATTATCTGATAACACCTGGTCAACTTAGAGTGACCACCCGGTTTCAGGACAAAATTCAGGGGACAGGAGAAGGAGGAGGGTATGTTACCTGCACTTGTTCGTCTCTATCGCCCCTCCAATCCAATGGTTCTAGACTTCATTTTTGGTCATTCAAGATGGCTGCAGCAATTTTCTAACTATATAATGCACACTGTGTGCCGCTCTCTGAATGGCCAGAACTGATCAAAAAAGCAACTCTGGCCATTTACAGAATAGATATAGTGCATTGCTAGTCTTAACAGTAGCAATGATCTGTGGGGACTGGGTAGTCTGAAGATTACACCAGCTATCTTGGATGTCTGGCAACAAGACCCGGAATCCATGGATCAGAGGAATGGCAGAGAACAACTGCAGGCAATGTACACCGCCTTCTAGGCCCAGGACACAATTTTATCCCACAATCAAAAGGTCTTTTTAAGGCTGGGTTCACACTAGGCGTAATCCCATCGGAAATCCCGCGGTTTGACCGCAGCCGAAACGGCGAGATTTCCGACGGGAGAACCGCCGTGGAAAAACCCGCGGCGGCTTTGAAGCGGCCCGGCTGCTCGCTCTTCTGCTGCGGCCGGCGCTCCCATAGAGGAGAGCGCGGCCGCGGCGGAGGTAAACAAGTAAATAGACATGCTGCATCTTTTGAAACCGCGGCTGCGGCGACCGCAGCCGCGGTTTCAGCCAGACTTACCGCAACGGATTGGCCGTCCCGTGTGGTGAGATTTCTGAGAAATCTCGTCCACATGGCTGGCCAATCCCGAGATTAGCGGCCGCGGGCGGATTTGCCGCGGCAAAATTCCACGTGGAATTGCCGCTGCAAATCCGCCCTGTGTGAACCCAGCCTAAGGGTTTCCACCTCTATACTCAGGGTAAATCATCAATAGTTGACCGGCAGGGTTTCGTCACTCAGGACCCCAGCCGAACAGCAGTTCTCCTGGTGGCTGTGTCTATAGGGCAGGAAGCAGATAGCTCCTTATACATTGCAGCAGCCTGGTTTGATGCAGGCACTCTTCCCATTGAATTCAACACAGGTTGCTGAAATGTGTAATGCGCTATATGCTTCCTACTCCATACACATTGACAGCCACCCAGAGGATAGGCCAGAGTCCCAACTACTGGATCCCGTCAATCAACTACTGATGACGTATCCTGAAGCTATCTTGTCCACATGGGCCAATATTCCTGCAGAACAGTTTCCACACTAAGGCCTAATGCACACTGGCAATTTTGGACACGGTTTCAATGGGTTCCCTCACATGGAGCGTTTTGGGCCCGCATTTCCATCAGGTGAAGAAAACTCTATTTTTGTGTGCATTTGCAGACCTGAGGCTCAATAGAAATCTATGGGGGTGCTCAAATGTGTACCCATGTGCATGATGTTGCACGTGTAACTGCGCAATTTCACGGTGCTAATTACTAACACTGGTGACTAAATAGGCTGCTCAGCCAGTTCAAAACTGATGCAGGTATCTCCTGCGCTGATGTGGGCGGGCCCGGCAGCGAAAAAAAGGATACTTACCTGCGCAGAAATTGCGATCGGGCTCTATTCAGAACACAATTACGTCATGTTTTCGGAAGGTACAATTACGTTACGCTCATCTACGGGAGGCCTCAGCGAAATCTCTAACACCGTGAGTTGCAGCACATTTAAAGGCCAAAGGAGGTCCAACACATTATTAAATGGGGGTCTCTAATAAAGCGGCTGTTGACTGTAGGTTATTTTATAGATAACATAAGTCTTGTCATGTTCTGTATTTCACAAACTTCATTGTGTTCTCGAAAGCATCAGCGTAAATATATGTATGAACAGTTACACAGACCACAAATTTCCCAGCATGCATTTTTTTCAGCTATTAACACCAGTTCTGGACAAGCATGCAAATCAGAATAGTTACTGTGTTACTAGAATTAGTTTCCTCCATCTGCAACCACAACCTATTTAGCTGATACACAAGTAACATCTTCTTTTCCGATGCCTTCTGTCTAATTAATTGTTTAGAAGAAGTACAAAAAGTTCTGTATGCTTATAAAATGCTAGAAAAAAGTTCCATTTCCCGTAGAAGCCACCACTGAAAGTGAAGGTTAAGATATTTGCTGTGTACAACTCCTGTTACTCGGCACTCAGTAAGTGATTTTTCAGTCTGATCTTAAACCTTCTTCAAAACATCTGACTGCACCTGTAGGTAAAACTGGCAAAATTAGTATTAGAAGCACAAGAAAATACGCCCAGCACACTACTAGTGTTGAGCAAGCCCTACCAGGAAGCCGAGACTCAGGGGCCAGCACTGCAGTGCTGGGGGCCGGTATTAGTGTCGACATAGGAAGTATGGGCGTGACCGGGCTGAGCTAAAGATCACGCCAACAGCTCCCGATTGGCTACGACGTACCCAGCTTGACCGAACTGCATCATAGGGACGACGGTAATCGCTTACAGGTCCGATCTATGTTGATCGCGGCGTGTAAGGGGTTTACACAGAAGGAGGGCGCTCCCTCTGTTTTGCATCATCGGACCACCGCGATAAAAAATTGTGGAGGGCCGACCGATCGCCTTGGCAACAGGACACCAGATACAGGTTCCCTGCTTTGCCATTGCCTCCACCAAGCTATCTCTCTCTCGCCAGCTCCGGGAAGGCGTATGCGTCCCGCAGCCAATCAGGAGCTGTGGGCATGACCTGGGTGTTATCTCTAACTCAGCTTAGTCATGCCCACACTTCCGGTGGAGACATATTACACTAATGCCCTGGGGACCTTGGTTTAAATCTGTATGGGGTTTTTATGTTCTCCCCATGTTTGTGAGGGTTTCTTTATAAAAATAATTACCTTTATCTATATACTGCATACATTTATTGATAAGAAGGAGGAAGAAGTAGGGCGGCTCAGTGGTTAGCTCTGTTGCCTTGCTCTGTTGGGGTTCTAGGTTCACATCTGACCAAGGGCAACATCTTTATGGAATTAAACAAAGGTGATCACTATGAAACAAAGGGAGAACATACAAACTCCATGCAGATGTTGCTAGATTTGAAGCTAGGACCCCAGAATAGCTACACTGTTAACCACTGACTAAGTGGCACACCAAAACATCTGTGGTTGAACAATGTGAATTACTTCATTCGCAATGTAGAAAACAAGTACATACAGCATAGAAAACCTGCTGGAACACTTCTATTTAGTGCATAATATATCTTATGTAACTGCTGCCCAACTCCACCCTGTGCCTCTGTTTCGGTATGCATGATGCTCCATAGCCATGTTAAGGAGTAGTTACAATTAGGGCTCTTTCATATGGGCATATGCAGTTTCGGTCCATTAAATATACGGATTAAAACTGTGTGTATTTGAGCTTTCTTGTGTTTTTTTGTGCTCATACTTATTGCGTTTTTCACGTGCGCAAAAAAATGCAAGGAGGTCCCAGAGATTTCTCCTGCCTTCATGTGCAAATATGTAGTGAATACACATATATTATGCATATTTGCATAATCCCAACCTAATTTGGCTTAGTGTGAAACCGCAAATAGTGATCCGTCAAAGAAAGTATAGGAGTTACACTTACTGGGGAGGAGGGGGGTATGATGACCATGAGCCCCCTCCTTGAAGTGATGACTCCTGCAGTCTCCAAATAGATGTTTCCCACACGTTTTTTAAAAATGATGCAATAGCAACTTTAATTTCAAAACTTCGCTAAAATAACAGGCAACGCGTTTCAGTGCACACAGGCACCTTTCTCAAGCCATAATGTAACATAAAATACTCACATATATATAGGAGATAGATTACTTACAAATCATACCGCTGGTGGGGGCAGCCATATTGGGGGCGTGTCATAATGTGCCGACGTCACGGCGCCGGTCACATGGTCAATGTCTTCAACCTTCTGATAAAGTATGGGGGCGTACTAGGATGACCTACGTCATTGGGGGCGTGTCATAATGTACCCACGTCACGGCGCCGGTCACATAGTCAATGTCTTCAACCTTCTGATAAAGTATGGGGGCGTACTCGGATGACCTACGTCATTACGCCGGTCATGACGTAGGTCATCCTAGTACGCCCCCATACTTTATCAGAAGGTTGAAGACATTGACCATGTGACCGGCGCCGTGACGTCGGCACATTATGACACGCCCCCAATATGGCTGCCCCCACCAGCGGTATGATTTGTAAGTAATCTATCTCCTATATATATGTGAGTATTTTATGTTACATTATGGCTTGAGAAAGGTGCCTGTGTGCACTGAAACGCGTTGCCTGTTATTTTAGCGAAGTTTTGAAATTAAAGTTGCTATTGCATCATTTTTAAAAAACGTGTGGGAAACATCTATTTGGAGACTGCAGGAGTCATCACTTCAAGGAGGGGGCTCATGGTCATCATACCCCCCTCCTCCCCAGTAAGTGTAACTCCTATACTTTCTTTGACGGATCACTATTTGCGGTTTCACACTATTTATTGAGCGCAGAAATTTTTGTTTTGCTGATAGCTCTTTTGTATTTCATTTCTTTGGGATCACTCTCTTATGAGAGACCCCAGTTATTTCTGCAGCTCTCCCCCGGGTATTGGAGGATCAAAATAGTGCTGAGTTCCACTGCATGTCAACCTTGAGGCGCTATCTGGTTTACCTTCTCGTAATTTGGCTTAGTAGCCATCTAAATCAGGGGGGAGTGATTCCCCCGCCCGTGTCAATAAGCAGTGCCTGTGTAAATGCGCACAGTATTTGGGCAAGCATGCCCGCAAAAAGCCCTCCTTCACAGTGCAAACACATTGCACTGGAGCAAGCGGTTTTGCTCTTACGCTTGTGTGAAGCCACCTAAAAAAAAGGGCAAACATACCCGTGTGAATAAGCCCTTTTAAATAGCTTTTTGAAAGTAACCATAGGCCTGATGTGGTCCTCGGTGAAAAGGACTCCTGTATTAGAGATTTTGCAGCAGGGGCTTCACATGACCCGGGTATGCTAGAGTCACCTCCACCATGACTCATCCACCTTGCTACTTTACCCCCCCCCCCCAATGATACACTGAGACCACTGTATATTTGTCATATAAGTCTACACCCCCCCCCCCCTCCCCTCTGGGGGTCTAGACTTTTAAAAAATGATCCAGGCCACCCGGGATCCTTTCCCAGGCCTTACTCAACGCACCAGACCCAGCAATAATGAACAAACATGAAGGAAAGTCTTAAGGGTGAGGGCGTACCCACTAAACTCCCTCCACTCAATATAAAAAACCCAGCTCCAAGGACCCCCCCACCCGCCATGGGCTGCCATGACAGGACATGCACAATTACCACCAGATATATTTGTATCACTTGAACTTGTGAAACTCATGGAATACTTCCCCTCACCATTCACCTCTCCAGGTAGGGTGGGTCTCTTCTCACTTTATTCCTAAAATGGCGCTCCCGCCTAGAACTTCCCCCTTTTATCACTTTCCCTAACTCACTCCCCTAATTCTATCTCCCCCAATCCCCGTCTTTCCCTTCCTTAACCTCCGCTCCCCCTTTACCTCCTACTCTCTCCTATTACCTTTTTCTCCTCTTCTGGCTCCCTAGCACCCCTGTCATGTAGGGTCTCCCTTAGGGCCCCTGGGCCCCCGATAAGACCCTGTACTGTTATTCCTCTGGCTAAATTTCCATTTACCAGTAACCTGAAAGTAAAATTTGCCATACAAAAGCACTGAAATAACAGAGAGAATGAGACATGAGTGCAGAGGCTTAGTTTCTGTTTCCCTATGACAGTCATATATTCTTCATTTCTTGTCTTATACAGTTTTACTGGGTTGAGCAAATATTATGGTTTTAGGTTTGTGATGTCTTTTTTTCCGGGTTTAACTTCTTATCCAGCAGAAATCTTATCAGACGCTGATGAAAAATTAACCGAGTTACTAACATATCTGATGTCCTGATTATTTCCTGTAAACAAAGTTCTCTGTAATGTTCTCTACTATTAAATGGTAAGTGTATACTATGTGCAGTAAGCTTTACCAGCCAGAGATATTATCAGAAAACCCTCACCTTACCTAAAGAACAAAGTGGGTTTGGTTCCATGAATCATATACAAAAATATCATTGCAGGAAGGCATCGTGCCCGTGTCAAAGGTGCCAGCAATCGCTTCTTTGCAAAATTCAATTTTTTAAGTGACCCTTCCAGTTTTGGGGCAAAATCTTGTTCTGGAAGCAAAGGAGGCAGTCTTTGACATTTTAGGTTTGACCTGAGTGTTCTGAGTTGCTAACATTATGCTATCCAACAATCCTACATGCAAGGCCACAAGTGTTAGACAATGCATTGTCACTAGAGATGAGCGAGCATACTCGCTAAGGGCAATTGCTCGAGCGAGCATTGCCCTTAGCGAGTACCTGCCCGCTCGAGAGAAAAGGTTCGGCTGCCGGCGCGGGTGACAGGTGAGTTGCGGCAGTGAGCAGGGGGAGCGGGGGGCAGAGAGGGAGAGAGCGATCTCCCCTCCGCTCCTCCCCGCTCTCCCCCGCCGCTCCCTGCCCACCGCCGGCAGCCGAACCTTTTCTCTCGAGCGGGCAGGTACTCGCTAAGGGCAATGCTTGCTCGAGCAATTGCCCTTAGCGAGTATGCTCGCTCATCACTAATCGTCACCAACTAGTGTGCCTCAAATGACTGAAGGAAGGTGGAAACACCTTAGAAGGAGTCAGGATTAAAACATTTCTAAGAAAAAAAAACTAAGTTTCTTTGTTCAAGAGGTTGAGTCTTAAACACTTGTGACATCTCAGGTTTTGTGCATTAAGACTTCTCTGATAGTAATACCCCTCCGGCACTTCTTTACTGGAACATTTCCAAAGGACAGACAATAGATATAGAAACTACAGATAAAGCAGGTGCCAAAATGACATCTGATTAGTGCTGTGTGCCAATGTTTTAATGTAAAGCATTGCAGCCCGAGATACTTGAGCCTTTGGCACACAATCTCAGGTTTCTTGACACATACACAAATCTTTTCCTTCCAACCAAAGGAGGCCATACCTGTTAGATTGCTGTTGGCTCTACAGCTATCAACACCAGTGCCTCCCATAGCCTACAAATTCCATTGGATAGATACATAAGGTCTATGGAAAAAGCAGTAAGCCCTCATTGTGGTTGGGAAGAAAACCTAAAATTCGACCAATCCCTTTATGACCCAAATCACATTAATGATTCATATCCATGAAAGGGGATGTCCAACAAAAGCAAGTTAGTCCCTATCCACAGCATAGGGGCTAACTTGCTGATCAGTATATATCCAACAGTTGGGACCTCCACTAATGCCTAGAAAATGACTCCAGTACGTCCTTAAGGGCTTTGACAGAGGAGTGCGTTACGCAATACTCTAAGGGCGCCCACCCACTGGCGTTTTTTTACCTGCGTTTTGCGTTTTGCGTTTTTCCTGCACAGGCATAGAGATAACATGTGTTCCTGTCCACTGGCGATTTTTTTTTGCGTTGCGTTTGCGTTTTTAACATAGGAACTGTCAGTTGCATATGTGTCCTTATTTTTCTCCTAATGCACCCATGAAAGTCAATGGAAATTAATGGAAAAGCCGCGAAAACGCCGCGAAAAACGCGCGGAAAAATCGCGGTAAACGCGGCGAAAACACTGCGTTTTTTTCCCGCGGAAAACGCAAACGCCAGTGGGTGGGCGCCCTAACTCCTGTGCACTTTTTTTCTGTGCAGCGAGTGTATTTTGCGCTGAGCATATTTGCACATGAACCGCTCATCCACATGGGCGGGGGAATCATCCCACCCTAATTTAAATGACTGATTAGCCTAACACAGTGCCAGTGATCCTGGGCATGCACTCTGTTTAACACATACCTGTGCGGGCAGATGTTTGTGTTTGCACACCTCCCATAGACCCCTATGGGGCTCTTTGGTGTGCAAATACGGACAAGATAGAGCAGGTCCCATTTTTTGTGCCCGTTGTTGTGCAAAAAAAGAAGTAAGAAAGAACTCTTCGAGTTATGTGCACAGGAGCATCCGGCACACAAAATCACGGTATAACACATTCGACTTTTTAAACCCAAAATGTGGGAAACACTAAAACTTGGCTATTTTTAGCAGTCCCACTGAAATGAATGGAGCAGAGGTATTCATGTACAACTGCCCTTGTTCACACTTCAGGAAGTATCGGAGTCCAGTTCTAGGAACCGGTAGGGATCCTTACCAATCAGTCCCCCATTGTTCTGCTTTTGTGGGACAGCAATTCAGACTCAGCATTACTGCTCACTAGACTTGACTCCACTCCAATCATCCAAATCCCTGAAGGTCTCTGAAAAACTGGTGCTCTAAATTCCAAATGTAACGTGGATTTCACACGGGCGACAAAAATCACATGTATGCGGAGCCCGTGCTTCCCAATGGGTTGCTTGGCATTAGCGATGTTTTGTAGGCTGCTAAATTGCGAGAATACAAAATCGCGGCAAGCTCTATACACCCGCGATTTGCAAGGGTTTGTAGCCCATGTTTCTCTATCGAGCCTTTCTTTGAGTTGCATCTAGAGATGAGCGGACGTACTCGGTTTGGGTGTTTTTGAACTCGAGCATTGTTTTTTCGGAGTAACTCACTACTCGGACGAAAAGATTCCGGGGGTGCCGGGGTGAGCGGGGGGTTGCAGAGGGGACTGGGGGGGGGGAGAGAGCTCCCCCCTGTTCACCACTGATACCCCCCCCGCTCCACCACGACGCCCCCCGCTGTATACTTCCCACTGTAAAAGTTGCATCGCACTCCACGAAAACCGCGTTTTCATGCGATACGATGCAACTAGAGATGAGCGAACGTACTCGGTTCCGGTTTTTTTGAACTCGAGCACCGCTTTTTCCAAGTAACTCACTACTCGGACGAAAAGATTCAGGGGTGCCGGGGGACGGCGTGGTGGAGCGGGGGGTAGCAGTGGTGAACAGGGGGGAGCTCTCTCTCTCTCCCCCCCACCCCCACTCCCCTCTGCAACCCCCCGCTCACCCCCGGCGCCCCCTGAATCTTTTCGTCCGAGTAGTGAGTTACTCGGAAAAAGCGGTACTCGAGTTCAAAAACACCGGAACCGAGTACTCTCGCTCATTTCTAGTTGCATCGTATCGCATGAAAACGTGGTTTTCGTGGAGTGCGATGCAACTTTTACAGTGGGAAGACCTACTGTAAAATTGCGGGAATGCGAACGATAAAATCGTTCCATGTAAAAGCAGCTTTGGTCACAGTCTGTTGTCAATGCTGTGCTACAGTATACACATATAAATGTTTTACTACACTTATCCTCTATAGCTACACCTATTTACATAGGCCCAACCCAGGTTTTAAAGCTCCCTTAGCTAAAGCCATGCATTAAATTGCAAAGTACAGAAGAAATACTGAACACACGATGGTAAACAATAAAATATTGTTACGTTGTATAAATATGGCTGCATCGGATTCATAGATGGCACATTTGCATCTCTTTCTTAAATATATTTTTTTAACTTTATAACCAATTTTTTATTTTAGGTCAGCTTGATAAACAACCATTTCAGCCGATGATGCAATATGTCATGGATGCTTTTGTCATAATGCTGGTTGTGAGCCCCTTCATATGTAAATTGCGGAATAAGTTGGCTCTACGCAAATAAAGATTATTATTATTAACCCTTTCCAATCCACTGTCTGACGTCTTAAGACATTATGATTTAAGGCTGTACAGCTCCGATGTTGGAAGACATCCGTCGGGGTTCTCTTACTGTATATTGCCAGCCTCTCTGCTGTCGAAGCCTATCCAATGTGTCACCTCATACTGGCTTTTGCCAGCAGATAGCGCCGTTGTGTAATGGCAGAAAAAGAGTAAGCCCCCTAGAAAAAACAGGATACAAATTGGATTGGAAAGGGTTAAAGGCTGGATCAGAGATTACAAGGATTACTGAGGGCTCAGCAAAATCGAAGTCTCAGAAGGGAATGGACATCAGTTTATTTTTAATGGACGTCTTTGGCACTCTGGTTGGAATATTGATCCTGGCTCTCGCTAAATACACTGCACACCCAAGACTTTAGGCCGAGCTCACACATATGGCAGCGATCTTTGACTGCGCATGACAGCGTATCTCACGCACGCTGTCAGGCGTAGTCTTCCCAGTTTCCTTTTTTTTTTAAATGTCCCACTAAGCTGTAACTTGGACAACCCCTTTAAGTAACAAAAATGTTTTATTAAAGGGTTAAAAGGGTTGTTATATAAAAACAATAGCCTGTTTATATATTTGTGACCCTCTGGCAATGATCATTATTACAAGTGCCAACACCCACGCATGTCTTTTGTCAGGCTAGCATTAGGGTCCTTTAAGAAGGAGCAATTTGCACTGTTGACAAGCGCCTATCAATGAAATCAGTGCTCGTCCACCAAGCCGTTACAAGCCGATTCAATTCTATTAGTGGATGAACAATCATTCATATGACCGTTAATCCTCATAGAGCTGGCATTGGTCAGCTGCATATCTCTGTTTTGGGCCTTTTTACATAGACCAATGATCGGTACCAATGTTCGTAGGAACGTTCATTTTTCTGGTCATCAGGTCATGTGAACCTGTTCCCAATCAGCCGACAAACGAGTGAAGGCTCACTTGATGGTTAATCGAACCTTTAGGCCTCATGTCCACGGGGAAAATCAGATCCGCTGCAGATTCTCCATGTAGAATCTGCAGCGGGTCCCTCCTGCCCCGCGGACATGAGCGCTGAAAATAGAAATTTAAAAGCATTTACCTATCCGGCGCGGGCGGGGAATGTCAGCTGTTCCTCACGGCCGGATCTTCATTTTCGGCCGGCGGATGAATTCCTGACGCCGGCGGCACGTCGCCGGCACGTCGTCGACGTGCCGCGCGCATGCGCCGGGCACATCCGCCGAGCCGAAGCAAGGAAGATGCGGCCGTGAGGAACAGCTGACATTCCCCGCCCGCGCCGGATAGGTAAATACTTTAAATTCCTATTTTAGGTCTCCCGCGGATCCGGACGGCTTCCATAGGCTTCAATAGAAGCCCGCGGGAGCCGTCCCCGCGGGAGACCCGCACGAAAATGGAGCATGGTCCAGATTTTTCCATGCTCCATTTTTTTTTAAATCCCTTTTATTGACGATCCGCGGGTATTTATCTACCCGCGGGTGGTCAATGCATCCCTATGAGATGCGGATCTTAAATCCTATTTTCCCCGTGGACATGAGCCCTTAGTGTTGGCATGAAAATGCTCAAGGTCACCTTAATATCTTCCAGTGTAAGCATGGAAATGTGCTCCTGACAAATGCAAGCTGTATGGGGATCAATAGTATCAGCGACTGTTCATGATCATACCAGCAATCACCTGCCTGTGTAAGGCTGCTATAACATGAGCACCGTTAACGCTCATGTAACAGCACTAATTGCCAGGCTGCTCCTACGCTTGCGGAAAATGCAAGCGCTAGCAGCACCTGTTGGCGCTTGTGTAATAGCAGGGTAAAACTACTTAATGAGTACTAATCAATATGCTATATTATTGGTCAGCACTAATTAAAATGGGCAGGAAAGTGGGCTCATATAAAGGGGCCTTTACATGGGAAGATGTACAGCTCACCAGCAAGCATTTTTACTAGAGATGAGCGAGCATACTCGTTAAGGGGATTTACTCGAGAGAGCATCGCCTTTTTCGAGTACCCGCTGGCTCGTCCCTGAAGATTCGGGGGGGGCACGGGGGTGAGTGGGGGGTTGCGGAGGGGAACGGGAGGGAGAGAGAGAGATCTCTCTCACTCTCCCCCTCCCCCCCGCTCCCCTCTGCCGCAAAAAAGGCGATGCTCTCACGAGTAAATCGCCTTAACGAGTATGCTCGCTCATCTCTAATTTTTAGGCATTCAGGTGACAGTTCTTGTCCAATAATCTAGCTGTGTCAAAGGTCCTTAACCCCTTCACAACCAATGACGTACCGGTACGTCATGGAGCGTCAGGATATGTATGAAGAGAGGTTGCGTGGCAACCTCTCTTCATACAGTGCGGGCGTCAGCTGTTTATAACAGCTGACACCCACAGGCAATAGCCGCGAGTGGCCGCGCGGCCAATCGCGGCTACTAAAGGGGTTGTCCCGCGCCGAAACGGCTTTTTTTTTTTTCAACAGCCCCCCCGTTCGGCACGAGACAAACCCGATGCAGGGACTTAAAAAAAAAACGCACAGTACTTACCTGAATCCCCGCGCTCCGGTGACTTCTTACTTACCTGGTGAAGATGGCCGCCGGGATCTTCTCCCTTGGTGGACCGCAGGGCTTCTGTGCGGTCCATTGCCGATTCCAGCCTCCTGATTGGCTGGAATCGGCACGTGACGGGGCGGAGCTACACGGAGCCGCTCTCCGGCACGAGCGGCCCCATTCAGAAAAGAAGAAGACCGGACTGCGCAAGCGCGTCTAATCCGGCGATTAGACGCTGAAAATTAGACGGCACCATGGAGACGAGGACGCTAGCAACGGAACAGGTAAGTGAATAACTTCTGATAACTTCTGTATGGCTCATAATTAATGTACAATGTACATTACAAAGTGCATTAATATGGCCATACAGAAGTGTATAGACCCACTTGCTTTCGCGGGACAACCCCTTTAACTATTTAAATGCCGCTGTCAGTTCTGACAGCGGCATTTAAATCCCTCGGGGGTCCCGCACGGCCCCCCTCCGCGGTGAGATCGGGGGAGCCGTGCAGGTGTCATGGCAGCCAGGGGCCTAATGAAAGGCCCCAGGGCTGCCTTAACAGACTGCCTATCAAGCCATCACCGTCAGGTGGCTTGATAGACTGCCTGTCAAAAAGCAGTATGATGTAATGCTATAGCATTACGTCATACTGCAGGAGCGATCAAAGCATCGCATGTTAAAGTCCCCCAGGGGAACGTCAAAGTAATGTACAAAAAAAATCAATAAAGTTTTTTTATTGGAACAAAAATGTAATAAAAGTTTAAATCACCCCCCTTTTGCCATATAAATTATTAAAAAATCTAAATCATAAATTAAAAATATGTATTTGGTATCGCCGCATCCGTAAAAGTCCGAACTATCAAAGTTGCGCATTATTTTTCCCGCACGGTGAATGTTGTCCGGAAAAAAAATAAAGAACGCCAGAAATGCCCTTTTTTATTTATCCTGTCTCCCAGAAAAAACGCAATAAAAAGCGATCAAAAAGTCATATGTATACTATCAGAAACTACAGAACATTCCGCAAAAAATGAGCCCTTGATAAACTATGTCGACGGAAAAATAAAAAAGTTATTGCGCGCACAAAATGACGGCAGAAAATAACTGAAAAAAATTAAATGTCTTTGAAAAAAAAAAGAGGAGTATAGTAAAAAAAAACCTATACAAGTTTGGTATTGTAGTAATCGTACCGACCCATAGAATAAAGTTATTATTTCGTTTTTGTTGCCGTTTGTGCGCCGTAGAAATAAGACGCACTAAAAGATGGCGAAATGTCATTTTTTTTTTCATTTTACTACACTTAGAATTTCTTTTTAAGTTTTTCAGTACATTATATGGTACTTTAAATAGCACCACTGAAAAATACAACTCGTCCCGTAAAAAACAAGCCCTCATACAGAGACGCCGATGGATAAATAAAGGAGTTACGATTTTTTTAAAGTGGGGAGGAAAAAACGAAAATGGAAAAAGAAATAGGGCCGCGTCATTAAGGGGTTAAAGGAGTTGTCCAGTTGTAAAGTATTGATAGCCTATCCTTAGGAAAGGCCATCAAAAGTAGATTGGCAAGTGACCACTGCCGTGGCCAGGCTTGGTAATATGGGCATTGAACTGAATAGGAACTTGGCCCACAATACCAAGGCTGGCCATTGCAGTAAGAACAGTGTTGTCTTCTTCCTGCAGAGTTCAGCTCAGTGTATGCGCACAATGGCCCAAATTACAGCTGATCGATGGAGCTCCCGGGTGGCAGACCCTCGGTGATCTACAGTTGATGGCCTATCCTATGGGTACAACTGGACAACCCCTTTAAGTCAATTAAAATGTACCAATCATTCCCCTTATTTTTGATAAGTGGTGTCAGGGAAATATGGCAGCCATTAATTCCTCCTGCCTTCATATGCATTACGATGTATGACCATCTCAATATGTTAATAGAGGATTCAGGCGTTATTTAAGGCCAGTCTCAACCCTTACTGTAGTAGTCAATGGAGGGGGTAAAGAACAATCTTCTTGGTGGCACTAAAAGCTAAGAAGGGAATAAAGATTTTGCAATATTTACCCAGTTCTTACTTCTTGCTTGCTAAGCAAATATAGTCCTTTATATCCCCTTCCTACTCTCATACTAGAAGCATATGTGTAATGTGTGATACCCAGTCTGGTGACCTAAACGTGTTTTGCTGTAATGGCCATGGTTTTGTTTCTGGCACAACTTCTACGTTGTTTCCCTTCTGGTCTTCTGAACAATAGTAAGTCAGGAAGGTTTAAGTTCAGCCCATTTCCTGTTTAAAAGATCATCGCGGGTTTCCCACACTTATTCCTTAAATCCACAACTAAAATCATGCAAAATAACAGTGAGAACAATGACAAGCTCCCGGCACGTAATGACACTTCCGAACAGTGGCTCTTCAAACACAAATGATGTTGGGAATTGAAGGAGTAAAACTCAAAAAAGGGACCCGACCCGTAATGGGCAATGTTATTATCCACTTTACTACAGTCCGTGTTTAGGAAACCTCATTGTAATGCAGTAAGCCAATGACAAGTCCTTTCCAAGTTTGTAAAACTTTTTATACTTTACAGGCAAGAACATCACAGAGTCTTGATGAGTCATCGGCCAAATTGGTGCAAATAAACAAAATATTGGTTGCAGTGGAATGAGCTGGTGAGTCACATGCCACAATGAATCTTCCAAATCAACAGGCTTTTAAGTATCTGAGTCCTGATTTATTTGTCTAATCCGCAGGAAGTTCGGATTTTCTATAAATGGATGGTTTGTAAGATCACTCTCTCTCTCTAAAGCAAGTCACCCTAGCGGTCAGAGTTTTGGAAAATCATGGCAAGTACTGCAAATTGAAAGCAACATGTGGATATACTTATACTCCACAGACTAAATGACAAAGGGTCAAAAAAAAAGAAGGCGATCCAAGGCAAGGACTAAAGTCCATTGCTAAATACAAGGTTAGGATTATGTACAAAGGCAAACCAGGTGGCAGGGACCCATTTAAAGCTAGGCCAAGTGCAACTATTTAGGTCTACAGACAGGTGACAGAGATTTTACCCTATACAAGGTGGAGACGTGCTTGGAGCATGCTCAGTGGCACATGGAGTCACAATGGCTCTGTCCTCCATGTACAACCATAAGACCCCATAGACGCCTATAGGGGGATGTTATATTATGGTCGCAAACAACTTGCATGGAGTTATCTTATGACCATGTACATGAATGTTGAATGGCAGCAGAGATGAATAGCTAGTAACCAAACATATCATCAATATCATCTAAACTAAACCCATAAGATCCAGGTCCTAGTTGGCACTAATCTAAATATACATACAGGCTTGGTTTTAACCCTTTCCAATCCAATTTGTATTCTGGTTGTCCTAGGGGGGCTTACTCTTTTTCTGCCATTATACAATGGCGCTATATGCTGGCTAAAGCCAGTACTGCATGAGGTGACACGTTGGATAGGCTCCAACAGCAGAGAGGCTGGCAATATGCAGTAAGAGAACCCTGATGGACGTCTTCCAACATCGCAGCTGTACAGCCTTAAATCATAATTAGAGATGAGTGAGTATACTCGCTAAAGGCAATTGCTCGAGCGAGCATTGCCTTTAGCGAGTATTTCCCTCGCTCAAGACAGAAGGTTCGAGTGCCGGCGCGGGGGAGCGGTGAGTAGCAGCTGTCAGCAGGAGGGAGCGGGGGGGGGAGAGGGAAAGAGATCTCCCCTCCGTTCCGCCCCGCTCTTCCCCGCAGCTCCGTGCCCGCTGCCGGAACCCGAACCTTCCGTCCCGAGCGGGGGAGATACTCGCTAAAGGCAATGCTCGCTCGAGCAATTGCCTTTAGCGAGTATACTCGCTCATCTATAATCATAATGTCTTCAGAGGTCAGACAGCGGATTGGAAAGGGTTAATTGTCACTTGTGAACTCAAACCCCTACATGGTGAGTTCTTTTTTATCTTGCAGGCGATGCTCCATGGGGAAAAAAAAGAGTATGCAAATTAGCTGTAAAAAAAAAAGTATCATGTTAACCCAAAAACTCATCCAAAACCAAGAACCACCCATCCATAGCCTGCTCCCCTCTTTCTCATCAGTATAGATGAGATGCCTATGATGCAGTTTGCGAACCTGTTATTTTTACTTTTTCCTGGCCAACTTATCTTAACAATCACGGACAGCCAACATTTTGTACAGACACATTAGAGAAGCCATTAATGATGATTAATGAATGATGAAGATTATAAGTGATACATATTTATAGGTCAGATAGCAATATGAACTCCTTACCAGCAATTACTGGGAGCTGTAATATGAGGATAATTACAATCATAATAACTTGCTCAAGTCTCAAACAATTCATGGACTTTCTTTTTAACGGAACTGGAATAAACTGCCCTATTTTTACACACAGTCCGGAAATTTCGGGACGGTTGGAAACCCTGATGCAGATCTGGGGGCACTGGTTCTTATTGATGAGACCCAGCTGGTAGACTTTCTTGCACCCAATGCTTCATGGGTAAAACGTATGCAAATTAGCTTACCTCCAGAGAAGGATAATAATAACACGTATTTTATATCAGTCAACTGTTCCAAAAGAAAAGGACAATCTGTAAGAAAACTGTTTCTCGTCAGTACAAAGCAGGGTATTGGATGACTGGGCGATATGCCTTTGATGTAGCTCTGGTCCTAGTGAAGAGACCCAGCTGGCGTATGGAGACTTACTTTTACAATGCTGCTTGGGGGGGGAAAAGTAATGTAGTTGTTATTATGACTTTTTGAAAAAAGTTTGAAAAAACTTTACCCCATAGAATATGGAGACTTGGTTGTCTTATGAACCTGGTGAGCAAGTTCTACATATTGCAAGGCATCAAAGCTGTTTCTGGTATACCAGAAGAAAAACAAAGGGATCTTTGAGTATCTGTCCTGAGTCTCTGAGATCCTATAGAGCTTCCATTAACACAAGAACAGGCTGTTACTCCTGAGAATATCACTCATTCTTGTACATTCCTTGCATATTCAGTCACAGTGACCTGTTCTCATCCAGCAGGCTATTTTGAGAGATGCGGCCCGATATGTTACCCTATGAAGTTCTGAAACAATGAACTCCTAAATAGTTAAAGAAAACAGATTGACTTCAAGCAGTGGAAAGAAGGAGGAGGAGGAGGGTGGGGGCTTATTTAATGCTGCTGCAAGAAGTCAATTGGTGGCTTGTATTGTGCATTCAGACAAACAACTTGGAAGCAAGAACAGGCCCCAGCAAGCGAAATCGTGAAAGTCACTATGCCTGAAGGAAATCCCTGTAATCCTTTGATACTATGCATGAGGATGCAGGGAACACCTGGATTGCTTTGGCTTCTTCCTTGTGTTGATGTGAGGCTACAGTGTGAATAAAAGCCTGTTGTGGTTATAGGAAACCCCCAAGTGCCTTTGCTTTATTAAAGTCCCAGACTGCAGGCACATCTGCTTCCCATTTGGAGCTCATCACCCCTGTATACAATGACAACCCTCCTTCTGGGCACCCTGCCAATGGAGCCTTAAGATGTATAGTCAGCAGAGGGTAGGATGGCATTCTCCTACTGATCAGTCAACTTTTAAGAGGAATGAGGTCAGCTCAAAAATGGAAAGGTCGGGAGTTACCAAGTGGCGGAGAAAGAAAAGATGTTGCAAAGAGACGTCTATTTAAAGGGATAGTCTTATTTACAATGTATACAAATGCAGTAAATTTATGTAAAAAGTACAAAAATAGCAAATAGATCCAAGGAAAGCGATGATTATGCATAATGTTGTATTATTATGATTGAATTTATCATTGCATTTATAGTGCCAACATGTTTTACCATGTTGTTTACACCCTATATCAGAGACGTGTGGATCTTAAAGTGGTGGACCCACATCTAGCTGTTGTGCTGCAGGAAGCTGGCAGCTCCGTATATAATGCAGTGGCCAAGGTGGGTACTACAGGCTGAGTCCTATTGAAGTGAATGGGACCCAGCTGGCAGTACCAGTCAGGGCCACTACACAATTTATGGAGCTGTCTGCTTTCTGCAGCAAAACAGCTAGAAATAAGACAACCTTATTAACCCCTTCATGACATGGCCTATTTTGGCGTTGAGGACCAAGCGATTTTTTGGTATTTTTCCATCTCCATTTTTCAAAAGCCATAACTTTTTTATTTTTCCGTGGACGCGGCCGTATAAGGGCTTGTTTTTTGCGTGGCGAACTGTAGTTTTTATCGATGCCAATTTTGGGTACATAGACTATATTGTAAATTTTTTTTTTTTTTTTTAAATGATAGCAGAGAGAGAAAACGCATCAATTCTGCCATAGATTTTTTTACTTTTTTTTTACACTGTTAATCATGCAGCATAAATGAGACTTTCCATTTTTTCTGCAGACCGGTACGGTTACAACGATACCAAAATTCTAACATTTTTTTTAGGTTTTCCCACTTTTCTGCAATAAAACCCCTTTTTTTTGGAAATCTTTTTTCTATTCTAAATTGCTGCATTCAAAGTCACGTAACTTTTTTATTTTTTGATGTACAGAGCTCTATAAGGGCTTATTTTTTGCGAGACAAGCTGTAGATTTTATTGGTACCATTTTGGCGTACATACGACTTTTTTGATCACTTTTATTGCGTTTTTAGTGAGGCAAAATGCTAAAAATGAGCATTTTGCCTCAGTTTTTTAGCTTTTTTTTTAGCGTTTTTTTCGGTGCACAGTCAAAAGCATGTGCAACTTATTGTACGCATCGTTACGGACGTGACAATACCAAATATGTGGGGTTTTGGTTTTTTTTACCTTTTTTTATGCTAATCTGAGAAAAAGCATAAAAAATGGTTTTTTTACTCTTTTTTTTTACATTTTTTTTAATTCATTTTTTAAATCTTTCTTTTTTTTACACTGTTTGTGTCCCTCTGAGGGACTTTAACCACTGCCCTGATGATCGCTGTCATAAGGCATGGCAGAGCTACTGCTCTCCCATGCCTTATCGCTCATACAGCGATCTCAGGCATAGGCAATACAGGACGCCAGTGTCTGGCGTCCTGTTGCCATGGTGACAGGCCGGGCTCTCGCGATGACATTGCGAGTTCCGGCCGGAGGCACAGAGGGAGCCGCGCTCCCGCTGTGAACTCTTCCCCTGCCGCGATCTACTTAGATCGCGGCAGGGAAGGGGTTAAAAGTGGCGGGCGCATCTCCGATGTCCCCCCGCTGCTGCAGCGAGACGCCGGCTGTGACTGACAGCCGGCTCCCGCTGCGGGATAGCGCTAGATCACATATGATCCAGCGCTATCTCCAGGACGTAAGTTTACGCCCTGTTGCGGGAAGTACCCCGCTCCCAGGACGTAAACTTACGCCCTGCAGCGGGAATGGGTTAACCCCCTTAGCGACCTCCATTACGCTTTTTGACGGCCTGTATCGGTGGTCTATGTATGAAGAAAGAACGCGGGGCGACCTCTCTCCATTCAGTGCGGGCGTCAGCTGTTTATTACAGCCTTCTGAAGGGCCCCAGGGCTGCCTTTGCAGATGGCCTATCAAGCTGTCCCCATGGGGTGGCTTGATAGGCTGCCTATCAGATTGCTGTATGACGTAATCATACTGCAGGAGCGATCAAAGCATCACTAGTTGTGGTCCCCTGGGGGGGGGGGGGGAGCTAAAAAAAAGTAAAAATGAGATCAATCAAGTTTTACTATTTGTAAAAAAAAAAGGAATAAAAGTTAAAATTTCCCCTCTTTTGCCATACCTATAATAACTAAATCTAAATCATAAAACAAAAATACATATTTGGTATCACCGCATCTGTAAAGGTCCAATCTATCAAAGTTGTGCATTATTTACCGCGCATGGTTGGCATCATCCGAAAAAATAAAGGACGCCAGAAATGCACTTAATCGGTCACCCTGTCTCCCAGAAAAAATGTAATAAAAAGGCGACCAAAAAGTTGCATGTATTCCGAAATGGTACCAATGTAAACTACAGGATGTCCCGCGAAAAAGCCCTAATACAGCGACGTCGATGGATAAATAAATGAGTTACGATTATTTACAAGGGGGGAGGAAAAACAAAAGGGGGTTAACGGGCCTGTCCTATCAGTACAATCTCTGCCCATGTGCTGTTTTAGGGCAAAAAGATTTGCACAGGGATGGTGTGATCTCATACTTCTGATGTCTATAGAGTAGAGATGAGCGAGTATACTCGCTAAGGCATATTACTCGAGCGAGTAGTGCCTTAGCCGAGTATCTCCACGCTCGTCTCTAAAGATTCAGGGGCCGGCGGGGGAGAGCAGGGAGGAACGGAGGGGAGATTTCTCTTTCCCTCTCTCTCCCCCCCCCCACCCCCCGCTCCCCGCCTCAACTCACCTGTCACCCGCGCCGGCCCCCGAATCTTTAGAGACGAGCGGGGAGATACTCGGCTAAGGCACTACTCGCTGGAGTAATGTGCCTTAGTGAGTAATCTCGCTCATCTCTACTATAGAGCCTATCAAACATCCAATCCTATTTTCCTAACAAAGATGAATGGCAGCCACTTGCTATAATATGGGGATCTGAACTGATAGCTGATCATTTATTTAGCCAACAGTTATCTTATGCCTATTGTCAGATTTAGAGAAAGTCTAAGTTTAGAGTTTGAAGTCTAAGGTTGCTAAAACCACAACCCCTTAGGGTGCCTTTATACACAGGGACTATTGGGTGCATAAGCGCTCAACAGCCGTCCCATGAACTACCGGCCGACTATCGTTCCAGTGAATGGAGGTGACATGGGCCGCGTACCTCCATTCACAGTAAACAGGAGGCACTCAAACATTGAGCAGATCCTGCTTTCTAAAAACCAAGCGACTCTGACAAATGAGTGATTTCCAACGAGAATTCATATGATAATCACCCATGTAAAAGTAGCTTTAGTCAGTGCTCTGCTATAGGAGCGCTCTGAATTAAAAGTGTAGGTATTCTTCAAAACCAATATTGAACACTGACTAAGGGTGCCTACCCACTACAGTTCTTGTTCACTGCGAAATTTGCAGCGTTTTTTTGGACCGAGTGCCTTACCCGGTGGCCAATGATGCGAACCCACCCCCCACCCAACCCCTGACTGTACAGAAGTCACAGCGCTTCCTGCGATCGCCCATCACCGAGCATTGATGCGGCCGTCGAAACCGAGATGACAGGCGCCAGTCATGACAAAGGCGTGAAACGGCGGCCGGGACGGAGAGATCAGCAGGCGGGTGCAGAGCAGGCATGCCACAAATGTTGTCCGGGATGGAGAGGTGAGCGGACACCTGCATAAGCAAGCATGGCACTAATGGCGGGTGGGATGGAGCACACAGGCTGCAGCGTCCGCATAGATTAGTCCCAGCGCTGCAGCCTTAGCCTGAGGGTTACTATCCTTCCTAGCCTTACATAATGACATGCAAATGCTGGAATGTTACTGCGGTAACATCGCAGCATTTACAGCTTTTAATGTAAGCCTAAGAAGTATAGTAACCCTCAGCCTAAGGCTACAGCAGCAGCGGTGGGACAAATCTATGCGCACTGTCCTGCTAGGATCTTTACAGCTTGACCCTATCGGGAGGGTTCCTCCTTTCAAACCCCTAGCTTCCGGTGGTGTCAAGATACACTAATACCCACCTCTTGCGCTAACCTCTGAACCACCATAGTTCAGGAGGACAACACTCTTGTTTCAGGTCTCTTAGACAGTGTTCAATACTAGTTTTAGAGGGTTTTATGAAATTTGGATTCGGCCAAAATGAACCGCCCAAAGTTCGGATTCCTACCGAAACAAACATTTAATACAGTTCGACACGAATTCAGGTTCTATTCGCTCTTCTCTCTAAGTTATGGATTGTAAAAGTCTCAGTCTATGGCCAGCTCTATTTATTACAAAAAGTGGTATCTGCTTTAGCTAATGAACTTTTGACCATAAATTTGTCATAGCATGGTATCGTAATGAACTAAGTCCTAACTTACATGGCATTTTTGGTCCATTCAGTTCATCACCAAGTTTCCTTAACCCTTTCCAATCCAATTTGTATCCAGATTTTCCTAGGGGGCTTACTCTTTTTCTGCTGTTACACAACGGCGCTATCTGCTGGCTAAAGCCAGTACTGCATGAGGTGACATGTTGGATAGGCTCCGACAGCAGAGAGGCTGGCAATATACAGTAAGAGAACTCCAACATCGGAAGCTGTACAGCCTTAAATCCTAATGTCTTTAGACGTCAGACAGTGGATTGGAAAGGGTTAAACCAGTTTTTGTGGATATAACTATTAATAACTTTCCCACTCTTTATCTCTTCTCTGTAATATCCTACCCTCTAGAATCTTACGAGTGCCTTTCATGTACTTTAGTTTGCTTTCATGCCTTCTCTCCTACTTGTTTCTACAAGTGATATAAATTAATTATAGCCAACTGTACTCAAAGCTAAAAAAAAATGATAAAAGCAGCTTTAAAAAATAAATGAATAAAAACGAATATTCAATGAACTGTAGACCCGCTCTTCTAATCTCGTTAGTTCTGGTGAGGCAGAGGTTACAGTAATCCTCGAACAAATAAAACTTCATTCTATGGGGTAAACAATCACTTCTTAGACTTTAGATTGAAAGGAAAACTATTTTCTCTCCTTACGGCAAATAAGTGAGAATTTCCCCGCTGCCATCTGATAGTAGCTGCTGGGGGAAAGGACTCAATATGTGAAAGGGATTTTTGATCTGACTTTAGATCAGGTTCCACTTTAACTGCCCAAAGATCAGTACCTTCTGGTCAGAGGAGCTTTAATCTTCAGAGGGCAACTTATAAAATAACTTTGCCACTTTTTATTTTATTTTTTTTATATAAATACAGTGTAAGAAAAACTTCCAAAGTTTTCCTCTCTTTATAATTAAATAAACACGAGAGGAAAACTTGGTATGAAACAGGGGAAAAGCAGATATACCCCCATCTGTAATGATGTAGCAGATACTGTACGTCAGCCATTAAACAGCAGACATATCCTTAATGGAGTTTTCCGATTTATTTTATATAGTTTCAGGCGCCCGTGTGCAAAACTAACAAAAATAAATATACTCAATGCAATGCCGGACCACCGGTATCTAACAGGTGATGTCACCGGGCCACGGTGACATCAAGTAAATCTTGTCACGTGGGTTTCTAATGTAGAAGCCACCAACAGATTTATGGGATATGATCAAGATGGCCAACACAGAATACGTAATCCCCACAGGGTATTGGTAGTTTTACACTACTAATGCATTATTCCTGCTCTCTGATTGGCCAGGGACACTAATGTGATCAGCACTGGCCAATCAGACAGCAGTGCACAGTGCATATTGGGTAGTTACAAAATTGCTAGAGCCAGCTTGGATGGCTGAAAACAAGACCCGAGACTGGTGGATCCGAGGGGTGGCAGAGAAGAACAACTGTTGGTAATGTACCGTCCTGCCCAGGGGCATAGCTAAAGGCTCATGGGCCTGAGTGCAAAAGTTTATCTTGGGGCCCCCCAACTTCTCTTAACCCTTTAAACAGAGGCGTAACTTGAAGCTTGCAATGCAAAACCTGTAACAGGGCCCCCAACTATAATGCTTTATTCATAGAACTGGGCTCCCTATATGGAGAAGAGAGGCCTTATGAGCCCCCTAAGGCTCCTGGGTCCGGGTGCAACAGTATCCCCTGTATCCCCTATAGTTCCGCCAGTATTTGCAACTCTCTTAAAGCAACCCTCCAGTCTACAGAATTTTTTCCGTAGACTGGAGGGTTGCTTTAAGAGAGTTGCAAATTTTCGAACTTTAAACAGTTTTGTGCAAACGTTTGCAACTTTTTAACACAAGACATTTGGCACAAACCCAATGTTAAATTCCCTTCAAGCAGTGTCTGGACAGGGCCACAGTCAGCCAATACTCATCTATATACTCTATATAGTCATCTAGCTGCTTCCATAACTCCCATAGAAGTGAATGGAGAGACATGGTCACCTTTCCACTTACTCTTCAACTGCGTGTGCTTTGCTCACCTTCTTTAACCACCTTCTTTGGTCCACCACATCATGTGTGCAGTAGGATATACCATAGCGGTTGATGGACATAATAAGGCATTTAGCGCTTATGGGGTGTAGATATTTCTCAGCAGTCCTGGATATAATTGCTATGGTTTGATCTGCAGGCCACGTGTAAAACCAAGCAACAAATGGACCGAGAATTAATTAACATATGAAGTCATGTCCAGTGAGGCTGTCAATTTTATGCAAGAGAAATGTATTACCTGTCGTGGCATCTATCCGTAACCAGGCACAAGGTTGCAGGAGGCAAAAAGAAAGAAAAATAGTGTTAATTATGGTTGTCATTAGGCTCCAGGCATTCGGCACAGCCTTATAAGGCCACATGGAGTCTCCATGGCTCCATATCGCGGAGCTGTAGGTACTTTGTGTGCCACCCTATAGTCACATCATATTAGAGCAATGCTTCTGGAAGAGAATAGCTCTGAAATATGGCATCCAAGTGGACAAACTACATTTTTTTTCTCCTATTGGCTTCATAACATATAAATTCGAAGGCACACACAAAATATTTCCTGTGTTGAGTCTATATTGGTCAATATCTTTATATATCAGGTCTAAAATATACCGCAGTGAGCATTAACAAAAACCATACTGCAATTAAAGCAATAGATCTTCTTCAATGAGTGCCATGGGCTGATTCCTATCTCACCTTTTTACTTAGAAATGTAATTTCAGGTCAATGGCATAGACAAGTCTTCCATATAATTACAGGTCAGCGGTGTGACTTCGCTCCAGGCTCTTCTTTCAAAAAAGACAGATCGTTTCACAGTAACACTAATAGCCAAAGGACGAAACACCTAAGAGACATGACTACGTTCTACTGGCGCCTGATATGCAGTAGACCGTCAAGAATTTACATATTTTGCTGTAAAACTGACATTAGGGCATCTCATATCTTTCTAGCAGAGATATTGTATGATATTTTATGAGAATCGATGCTTGAAGTAGGCAGTGACCCTATATAAGAGAGAAAAAGGGAGGCAATACAGTAAGGCTGCTCTCACATATGCGTTCAGAATACATTGTGTGAAACCACGTCATTTTACCGCGATTTCAAGCACCATTTTCAAATTCATGTTACAGCCTTTGACAACGTTTTTTAATGCACCCCATCACTGTGATGGGTGATAAGGTGCATTACAAAAGAGTTAAAACGTGAGAAAATAGAGCAAAATTGCAGAGTTAGAAATGGGAAAGGGACTTGTTATTTGTATAGAGCCAACTTATTCTGCAGTGCTTTTAGGTAATTTATTACCTCCAAGCAACTTTTGTATTCACTTTACCAACCTCGGAAGGATGAGTCAACCTTCAGCTGGTTACCTGAGGCATGCAACCTTCAGGTTATGAGTGAGAGCTTAGGACTGCATACTGCTGCCTTAACAGTCGGCACCACACAAGGCCCCTCATTTGATTGCTGCTCTGCGAGGCCCCGTTGAAATCAATGGTGGTGTTGTACCATGATCAGCTCAGAGTTTGGGATGCCGCACTAATTGCGGTTAAGAGCGGTGAGTGTGAGAGCCGCCTTATGACAATAAAATAGTCATTAGGATATTGAAATTCCCAAATGCCACTATATGGTGTACTCATTACTTACTTACATAGCACAGTGATGTACACTATCTTACTAAAAGTAATTGGAGAACTGAGCAAGAATCAAAAGTAGTCTTTATTTACATGTGTTAGTACTTAGTGGGGCACCTTTGGCCCTAATGACATTGGGTACTCTCTGTGGCGTACTTTCTACTAACGTCTGATACACTTCAGCTGGTATTTCCAATCCTGGAACATCCATATCCTCAAACCAATGTAAATATTAGTATTACGAGGGGCATAACTGGGGGGGGGGGGCAGGTGCCCCAGGCGCAGCAAGAAGGAAGGCAGAGGGGCAAATCTCAAGCAGCAGCTGCCTGGAGCCCAACACAATGCCTCTCTGTACTGAAGTAAACATTTCAGTGTTATAAGCTGCAAGTAAAGAAGATATCAGCAGCTCCGTCTGCTATGTTTTGTGGGCTGGGGGCCACGTTGCAGAGCTGCTCTAGCCCAGTGCACTGCTCCTTTAAAGAGAACCTGTCATCAAGTTTTTACAATGTAATCTACGATAAACTTTTAGAAGTGCTGCTAATGAGATGTCCTTATCGCTAATTAGTTTAGATCTGCTTTTGAAGCTTCCGGCACTGTATGATAATGTGTTGAACAGAGTCTGATTCTTCCCTCAGTGCCACGCCTGGCACACCCTGGTTCTTGCTTGGCATACATACTGATTTCTCTTCTTTGCTGTAATCCTGCACAGATGCCATAGAAAACCCTGCCCGCGCCTGCGCACCTCTACTCTCCATTACTGCAGCGTACTGCGCATGCGCCTTCAAGTGTTCCTCTAACAGTCATCTGACCTCGGACACAGAGGGAGTAACGATCCTCAAACTGAAGTTACAGCTGGTAAAGGAGGGGTGAGGTGCGCAGGCGCAAGAAGGATTTGCTAAAACACCTGCATGGGATTACAGCAAAGAAGAGAAATCAGTATGCATGCCGATCAAGAATGGGGGGGGGGGGGGCTGGCGCTGAGGGAAAAATTTGACTCTTCCTGCAAAATCTGACTTTTTTCAGCTCATAAGAAAACAGTGCAGGAAAACTTCAAAAACGGATTGTAAGGATACCGGGGCACGTATGACAAAACCAAACAGCAATATGGAGATCTCATTAGCAGTCTGTTAAAGGTTTATGTGCATTGCATTGTAAAAACTTGATGACAGGTTCCCTTTAAGCTCTGCCGCCCCTCATTCTTCTGTGTTCCCTCCATGCACCATGTAGTTGTCTGCTCAGAAGTTGCAATGGAGAAGAGGAGGACAAAGTCATTTTACTAAGTAATGGCACATTGCTAAGATATGCCATTAGTTTATGATCAGTAGGGACCTACCTTCTGGGATAACCCACCGATCTGAGAATGAGGGGACCGCAGCGCTGGTTCAGTACTGTTTCTTTTTTGCTGTCTTTCCCTGCATAGTTGTGCTCCCGACCACCCACTGTGCAGGCAAACACAGCAGAGCCCCATCAGCTGCACAATGTCCCTCTGTGATGTCATCGGCCCTCTGCTATGTAATCCTGGAGAGCTGATGAGTTACCATGGCCACCAGACAATGGTGGTCTACAGCAATAATGCACTGCAGTACCGAAATACTGCAATGTATTATCATAGTGATCATAGGTTTACAGGTTCAAGTCCCCTCTAGGGATATAAAAAAATAATTAAAAAAAACTTTTTTACACACTTTCCCCTCCCGGCATGTTTGGTATCAATGCATCAGGAACAATCTGTCCAATATATGAGGTGCTTTTGGTGTCCAGATCGGGCGTAACAACACAAAAGAAGATCGTTATACCCAGAATATTTCCAGTTCCATTAACATATGCACAGGGTTAATATTGGTACAGATTTTCTAAAATGCATTAATAAATTTGCTACGTATTTTTAAAAAATTGCCATTAAAATGATAAAAAAAAATGTTTAATTATATTTTTATTGAGTTTTTACACTTTTAGATTCATTAATACCATACATTGTAATGTTTAATAATCCACAATATGTAATGTTAAGTATGGTGTCATAGAGTGCATGATTGAAGCCAATGACAGTGTGTAATTATCATCCCTCCTAGCTCATAAAGCAGACAGCATCACCCAAGAGTTAAATGGTTCACACACTAAGAGCTTTCATCGTGATGTGATGTTCTCGAATCTAAAATAGTATATTGTGGTTCATGTTATGCTGTTAATTGCAAACAGACAAGGGAAGGAGAATTTCTAAAGCTGATTTCCTGAGCCTGGGGGATAGTAGTGGCAAAAGCAGATTAAAAGGACAACTGGAACAGAACTAGAATAGAGATTTGTCTTAAACCGTAGAACAATAAGCAGGAGATGAGGGCAATCAACCGTGCCAAAATCTGTATAGAGATCAAGGAGTCCACGCAGTAGTGACCTTGGGACTTATTCAGCAGGAGGTAGGCAGGAATCCTGTATAAGACCATGTCACTGAAGGAGCAGTCTGGAAATGTTAAGCAAGTGACATCTGATCGACTGGAAAATTTGATGTTCCTAAAACCCTAAAGGGACCTTGGTATTAGGGTCATTTTGGCATTAAAATGAGGTTAAAAGGCATGAAGCGTGCTAACGTTGCATGAATACAGCTAAACAGGACGCAGTTTGGTCCCACTGTACATTTAAAGGGAAGGATCATTTACATTTATAGGCTTCTTATTTTCCGTTGAGAACATCAAATGTTCCACCTGAGCCCATTATTGTCTTCAATGATTCTACAGTTGATGTTGTCCGGATGGTTACCGGATAATACTGTCTAACAAAAGGCGTGTGTCAATGACAAGAATGGAAATACATGATGTGTGCGGAATAAGGCTTTCATTATCATCCTGTATATCTCTTATTATTTGCTGGGAAGACTCTAAACGATGGGTTCTGCTACTTGTCAAGTCGGTGAACACCATGGTGTCACATAAGTGAAGCTAATGTTACTCGACACTCTTCCGGCAACATTCTACTCACCAGGTCAACAACCATTCAGATGCTACACACCGCTTTCTTTTATCCCCTCACTTGGTGCTCCTCTAGGGCAGTCTTTTCCCTCTTCTAACTACTCCTTTGCTACCTCCCACATCACAGTCTGTCACCATACATGGCATATCAAGAATAAGGGTAACTTATCTGTCTGAACAGTCATTTAAAATAATCACTAAGGTGTATGAATGACTGTTATTTGTGAGCTTTTTAAACAAAGTAATTGACGTGCCCCTTCAGGGAGGCATACCAAATCTCCTGATCCAATCCCTCAGCCCCCACCGCCCTGACAACATGCCCCCTGCCCCTCCCTATGGCTCCCCACACCTTCCACTTTGCCTTTTGTATACATCTTCTGCCCCTGTACCTCCTTATTTGCCCCTGTACCTCCTTATCACCCCCCCCCCCGTTATGTTACCTAATAATTACATACCATATGTAACTTTTGTACTGTTTTATGCTCGCCTGTGCCTCCTCTCTTGCCCCTGTATCTCCTGAACCACCGCCACACACAGATGTGTTGAGAGGATGCATGTTGGAGAAGCTCCTCCTAAGAGAGTATTGAGTGATAGTAGCCCTACAGGCATGAATGCAGAATGCATTGTTACCATCTCTGCACCATTGCATGATGTCAGTGGCTTCCTCGCTCTCTCCTACTTTCAAACGTTGCTAACATTGAACCCGAACACTGGGTAAGGAAAGAAGGAGAACCAAAGTTATAACTTGTAGGTCTGGTAGCGGGCTTTTTAGAGATTGAGTGGCTCTTGGATTTTCGATAAGAGGATGTGTTTGTTGATCTGCTGATTTTGTCATTTAGACAGGTCATGAAAGTAAGTGGGAGTGCAAACTGTGTGACCTTCACAGTTAAAAAGAACATAAGGATCAAATACCCCTTATAGTGTTGAGCAAAATGAAACAGTTGAACCCTGTTTCAGGATGAACTTTGTTAAAAGTTTGGTTTGATGTGAACCGGAACCTTGGGCAGTTCGCCTCAGCCAAACTCACTAAAATCTCCTCCTCCTCAATCTCAGACAGTGTTATACACCAGTTTTATGGGCATTGATGAAGTTCTGGCTTGGTTGGAACTAAATTAGACCGAACCCAAATTTTTGCCAAAATTTGTTGAACTGTCCGAACCAAACTTTTCAAAAGTTCTCTTATCACTAATACCTTCTTTTTGGCTGGAGTGTAGGATGGGCATGCACCAATCTTCTCCATAAGAGTCTCAGAAAAGCCAAAGTAGCATCCCCACTTAACGTTTGACTTGTCTGATTTGCCAGATGCAAAACTGAGCAAAGCAGAGGTTGTCTTTGTAGATTTGTACAACCCTATTAATACCTTACCATCATGAGGTAAAATTAGTGGGTTTGCCTGCAGACTCTGCAGCCCTGCTGATTCTTTGCCTGATATTTTTTTTCATACTGTCGCTCCTTCGCCTGGATGAGCTCTTCTTAGGTCTGGTTCCTGGCACTCTCAAAGGTCAAGTGGGCGGTTCCTACTGCTAACTCCTATTAAAGACTGATGCTAACCATTAAGAGTGAGCAGTTAGGATTGTGGACTTGACACATTGATAGTCTCGGGAACTAGACCTAAGAAAAACCCAACCTAGACAAGGAAAGTATTAACCCTTTCCAATCCAATTTGAATCCTGGTTTTCCTAGGGGGCTTACTTTTTTTCTATCATTATACAATGGCGCTATATGCTGGCTAAAGCCAGTACTGCATGAGATGACACATTGGATAGGCTCCGACAGCAGAGAGGCTGGCAATACACAGTAAGAGAACCCCGACGGATGTCTTCCAACATCGGAGCTGTACAGCCGTAAACCATAATGTCTTCATAGGTCAGACAGTGGACTGGAAAGGGTTAAGAAAAAGGGGATAGAGTCAGTAGGGCCGCTGTGATCTATTGCAATATTTTATTCCACAACAAACCTTATTTAAAGGCCTTACCACAAGATATGCTATAAATGTATAATGTCTTCAGGACTCTCAGATAACAGAAGAATAGAGATTCTGTAAATTCTGTTTTACAATCCAATCCGCCAGCAGCAAGAGATGGGGCAATGCTGTGTCTAGCCAGCAGTCGATGCAGTGGCGGTGTAGTATTACATTTATTTACATGACTGTCCATCCATGTAATACATTGGCAGGCTGAGTTTGCCAGAACTGGAGATGGCCTTATAGGGGGTCCTTTCATTCTCATTTCACTCTATGAAGTCCATATGCCCTAGCAAGTCATTGGACAGTGGTTGTCTTTATGAAAAAAACTCCTTTAAGATTTAAGAGGTTAATGGTTTGGCACTGAATTCTTGTCAAAGTTCCTTCCAGCTAAAGCTGTCTACCTCGTAACTAGCCAACTATCTCTGGAAATCCCACAATCTAAGCAGCATGTTACTATTGGAAGTTTCCTGTGGCAAAGACAAAACAAATTAGATGCAGAATTTTCTTCGAGAACTGTAACTAAAGTCATTCCAAGGTCTTAAAATTGTGGACAAAACTCCTGGCAGTCTCCATGTACCTTCAGTCTGAACTATTTAGTGTCAAGAGCAGTCAACTTTACATAGCGATCAGGACTTATTTTTCATAAATCTGATATGATCCATTTATTAAGTCTTGGAAATGTTGTAGACTCATGCACATACTGGATATGCCGAGGCATAACTTGAAGCTCTTGGGCCTTAGTGTAAAATCTGTAACAGAGACCTCTTCCCCACAAACCATCAGAAGCCATTTGTAGCATTGGTCTTCTCATACAAGGCAGAGGAACCTCTTGGGTCACTTCAGACATTGTGGGCCCAGGTGCACCCCTTGTAGCTATGTTCCTGTGTGTATGCCATAATGGCTTAAAGAGCAGCCTTCTTTAGGTCTTCAAGACGGAGTATTTTTTATTTTTTCAAAGATGTACATAATTTTTTTCATCAAAACTGGATGAGGGCTTGTTTTTGTGGGACAGCTTGTACTTTTTTATTGGCACCTTTTTGCATTGCATATGTTTTATTGATTAACCTTTATAATCTTTTTTTTTGGAGGGGGAGGGATTGGGTAAAAAAATGCAGTTATGCCATTTTTGCGATTTTAATGTGCCTTGTGGGACACAAATAATGTATTGATTTTCTTCTATGGGCTAGTGCAAATATGGTGATACCAATTTTATATAGTTTATTTAAGTTCTAGTACTTTACGATATTCGGTACTCAATGCCTAGAATGCCATAACAGCTCCTGTGCCCATGACATCCACTGGATGTGCCATTACTTGCTTTTCTGGTAATTTTTGGAAGAAAGAAGTAAATCTAGATTATTCTACTCATATTTGTATACAGTACTGGGCAATAGATGTTCTTTTTTTGTGGCAAGAGGAGTCACCCCAACCACACAGGTCACAATTAAAACTCACGCCCAATACCACTTTATGTAGTCCCTATATTAGTAATCAGGACTGTCTAAATTGTGTATGAAAACCAAGCGCTCCCTAACTATACTCTGGAAATAAAATAAAAAATACTCAGTTCTGTATGGGCAGAATCATATTGGCTCAACAAAGTACCAGAGGGTCTTCTAATAGCCCAGACTTTGGACCTAGGTGTCCAGCAGAAAACAACCTCATTTGAAGCTCATTTAAACTGTAAATTGCACTTTCAAAAACTTTTGACATGTTATAGTGATATGTCAAAAGTTTTGATCGATGTGGTCCTGGCGGATCGATCAGTGAATGAAGCAGCAGAAGTGCTCAGCTAGCTGAAGACTGGCTCAATCAATTTAGTCTACCAAGAAATTCGAAAAATATCAACTTTTTGATTGTTTCTGATTGGCCTCCTTCTCCATCGGTAGGCCTCATTTTGAAGAGTTGAAGAAGAGTTATAGATTCACTTTTCAGTTTGTTGACAGTCTCAATCACTACCAATTGAAGCCCAGAAAATCTGATAGGTCCAGGGTGGAAAAAGAACTTTGTGAAGCACTGAAACTCCATAGCTGTATCTTATCAGCGATAGGCTCAGCATAAAGACTCTATGATATATCAGAAATGTTTATAGCCAGAAGTTCACATTAAGGGCGCTTTTACATGGGACGACCTGTTTGGTGCAGATCCCCGATAGGTCATCCAAGCTATAATCGTTCCTGTTCTTTTACACAGGAATGGGAATCATTAGTGAATGGAGGCGGAGTGAGTCGGGATCGCTCCAGCCTGCCTGGCTCTATTCACAGTAAGCATAGAGTCGTTCATAAGTGAACGATTGCCTGTTTAGACAGGTCTATCCCTCGTTCAGAAGCGAACAAATTCTCCTTGAGCGTTCAGTTGGTGCATGCATTTATTCTGAATGATAATCGTTCAGATACTTGCTGGATATAGGAATCTAAACGATTTATCGGCCCATGTAAAAGGGCCCTAAGAATTCACTAGCGGAGATTTTTAGACAAACAGTCATCTTGGTATTGTATATGAGATTTAAGTTTGCAACTTTTTTCATATTCAGCTAGTTTGCTTCCCAGGTTTTCTGAGTCTCTGAAATATTATAACTCATTTAAGGCCCCCATGTACATTAGAGTTTAGTTGTCTAAACCCACTGATAATGGTAGAGCCGGACGACTCTTTAATGTGTATGGGGGCTGCTCAACTTTCCCCCGACAGATGATGGCAGGAAAAAGAAGAATCAGGGACATTGAATTTCAATACCCAACCCTATTGTTCCTCGAGAGCTAAGCCACCATTAGAGCTGTCTAGCTGTAGATTTACTCTATAACACATGAATGTTTGACCAAGCTGAAAGCTTATATGCATGGAGGAGTCACAGGAAACAGCTATCTTATGAATAATTGTTCATCATACAGGTTTCACATGGACTAGCTATTGGCCGGAAAAAAAAATTAAAAAATCGCCCAAACAAGCTATTTTGAGCAATAGCTGTCCTGTGTAAACGCGCGACCAGACAGGGCACTGAGGGAGAAATCGCAGATTAGTCGTTTCGTTTTAGGTCACTGAAACAAAACGGCTTGTGAGCAAATTCGCACTCACTGTAAACAGGCAGTCGTTCATCTTTGAATGACTACCTGTTCCCAGGGAATGGAGGTAGGTGGCAAGAAGACATCTCCGAAGTACTCCAGCTCCATTCACTAAACTATCGCTCCTGTGTAAAAGCATAGAAGTAATAGTCAGCCCATGTAAAATACGCCTTAGGCCTCATTCACACGAGCGTGTGTTTTGCGCGTATAATGCACACTTCTAAAAGAACCAATGGGTTCCTATAGAAGTCTTCATATGCGCAGAATTTAAAGCACAAAACAGCGTGCACCTAAAAAAGATAGGACATCAGCTATCTTAAGTGCGCATTTTGCCGGAGTTTCCATTGACTCCTATGGGAGCAGGAGTTAATGGAAACTCTGTTAATCCCCGCAGGGAGTTCTCTCATCACTGAACACTGTGACAGCATTATCACAGTGTTCAGTGATGATGGGACTCCCCGCAGGGATGAAAGAATCCCTTACCACAGCTGTCATAGCTGTGGCAGAGGAGCGGGATGCTATCCCATTGCTTTCAATGGGTCCGGAGCTGCTGCAACCCCATTGAAAGCAATGGAATGAAGGTAAACCCCGCAGCAATGATTTGAGGGAAGTGGGGCTTGAAATATAAGCCCTACCCTGAAAATCATCCAGAGCTGTAGAAAAACAAAAATCTTAACTCACCTACAAGCATTGTCTAGCTCTTCTCCCCTTTCCCTGGCAGTCTTTTTCTTTCTGGTGGCCAGAATTCAAAAAAATCCCCGCCTCCTAAAAGCACTGACTAAAAAGCTGAGCGCTGTGACCAATCAGAGGTAGTGCTCAACCATTCATTGAATGACAGCTGAATGCTGCCTCTGATTGGTAACAGCGCTCAGCCAATCAGAGGCAGCGCTCAGCTGTTCATTGAATTCAATGATTGAATGGCTGTGATTGGTTCCTGCACTCAGCCAATCAGAGGCAGCACTTCTGGGAGGCGGGGATTATTAAATCCCAGGCCAGAGGAAAACGATGCAGAAAAGTGCCGGGGAGCCAGGAAGAAGATGCACTGGAGCCCCTACAGCGCTGCTAGGTGAGTAGAGATTTATTTTTTTTATTTTCAGCAGTTAGGGGCTATTTTCAGGGTAGGGCTTATATTTCAAACCCTTCCCCAAAAATCTCTGCGGGGGTTGCCTTCTTCCCATTGCTTTCAATGGGATGGCCCAATTGAAAGCAATAGGATAGAATTGCACTCCTCTGCCACAGCTGTGACAGCTGCGGCAGGGGATTCTTTCATCCCTGTGGGGAGTCCCATCATGACTTGACACTGTGATAGTGCTGTCACGGTGTTCAGTCATGATGCGACCTTCATGTAGAAGCTGCTTCAGTGAACAGGCAAAGTTTTCCACTCATGCAAGCAGCTGGGTTTTTTCGTGCACATAGGTGCACAAAAAAACACGATAGTCTAAATGAGGCCTAAGTCTGTGAAAATCAGAGTCTAACTCAAGAAAAGCAGGATATTAATGTTCACATGGCAGGAAAGCGATGTCTATTTGGGTGGTAGAGGAACTGTTCAATGCATCCTGCAAGTCCAAGTAATAGTTCTCCAGTTGCATTCATGATTTACGTGAAACTCTTTTCATTCTATTGGACAGCATTGCTTTTCATATGCCAATTTGGATGAAGCACAAACGTTCAAAAGACTCCAAACACACAAAATATACAACCGCTATCAACATACTAAATATGTGACTTATTAAAAGTTGTTCTTTTTTGTTTTTTGCTTGTTGTTATTCTTTGCTGTCCCCAGATGAACTATTCTGTATTTTATTTCAACTACATTCTTTGAGTTTTTTATAAAATATTATTTTAGAACTAAAATAGTGCATAAACTGTTGGTGAAGGAGTGGGATAGTTCATATTCATCTGACAGGTAATGTAATGTTACTTCAGACATACCATGAAGTATGCTGGTTGATCAGCATTGATCTACTTTCCTATCAGTATCAAATCTGGCCTACTAAACAAGTAGAAGAAGGACATATGGGTTCTCAGGTACAGGAGGTTGGTCACACCAACCACTATTTTTATGCCATTGCAATTACTCTTAGTAACCATGCCAGATCATGACACATCAATGTTCCATTTTAAACTTTCTCTTATCTTTTTGGTAGGGTTGGAGTGACCTACTGTACATAGGGATCCCCTGGTGGGCCCAGGCTCAGACACAGAAATGGGCCTCAATGGTTCAGCAGAAAATGCCTTTTGTAGATGATTTTGGAGCTAATTATTTGCCACTGGAATCTATTTCTTATGTAAGGAACCATATATAGCTTGCTGATTTCAACAGGGCCATCTGACTACCTTACGTTTATAGGGGCCTCTAAACTCTCCTTCGACAGATGATGTGAGAGAAAGGAAGAATCAGGCTGGTTGAATATTATATGCTCAATCCTTTTGTTCTCACATAAGTTAAGTCACCACCAAACGTGTCTGTCAGAGGCTTAAGGCCCTTTTAGACACAACAATTTTTGCTCAAAAATCGCTCAAAGCCATCTTTTGAGCAATAATTGACATCATGCAGTTTTCGTTAAACCGTTGCTGATCGTTGATATTTCAGCGATCAGTTATCAGGAATTCACAGTGAGATACAGCTGATATTATTGTTTCAGCTGTATACCGCTCCCTGAAGGCAAGCGGGGTATGAAGAACAGACCTGTCCGGCTGTGTTCTCCATACCCGGCTCTGAGCGCTCGGCTGTATAACAGCCGGGCGCTCCGAGCGGGGAACAGCTGGATGCAGAAGACAAGCGGGGCCACTCCGCTTGTCTTCTGCATTCTCCGCTCGGAGCACTCGGCTGTATAACAACCGGGCACTCTTAGCAGGGAACAGCTGGATGCAGAAGACAAACGGCCCCACTTGTTTTCTCCATCCCCCGCTCGGAGCGCAAGGTGATCGCTCAACATTTGTGAAGTTGGTATGGAGGAGTCTCAACTTTTGTCCAACAACAGTCAAAGGTGTATGGTCACCTCTACAACTTATTGATGACATGTCTTGTGTGTACTATGATAATACAATTAAAAGTGAACGTACAGTTTTATGGGTAGAAGCTAAGAATCCTTTCCTCTGTTAAGGGGGAAAGGGACTTGTTATTTGTATAGCGCCAACTTATTCCACAGCACATTCAGGTAATTTATTACCCCCAGGAAGCTGGGTACTCGTTTTACTGAGCTGGCTACCTGAACCATATGGCGATTGAACTTGCAACCTTCAGGTTGGGAGCGAGAGCTTAGGACTGCATTCTGCTGCCTTAACACTCTGCTCTCGGAACCCCAGTCTGTTGATGCTTGTGAGTGTCTTCTTCTTGGCTCAGAACTCCTTACCCAAGAGACACCTCCTCTGGGTACCAAAATAATGGCTTCTGTAATTGCAACTACTATTTTAGCCCCCTTCCAGGAAGTTAGAAAGTCTATTATATTAGGTATTGTTCACTAGATGATAGAACTGCTCTTAAAACCAATTAGAAAGAAAATAAAGAAAAACATTACATTGCAGTCTGATTCCAGAGTTTATATCACAGATATTTCTACATAACGGAGGATGTATCTATAGAACGTTTTGGAAAAACTATTCATTTTACCATGGGAGTTATATGTCCTAAAAAGAAAATGTGATGTCACCATACAAAAACATTTTGTACTCTTGACTAATGTTTAATCCCGCAAGCCTGGAAAAATGAGATAAAACATTAGTGTTCTGAAAGAATTGTACTTCACTAGCCAAGAACAGGCTGTGTGATGAAGTCAACTTCATCAGCAGAACATAAAATTTGTGATTCTAGTGTGTCCTGACCACCTAAACGTGATCTCTTGCCGTGACTCTTGCATATTTAAGGTCAATTTCAAGTTCAAAAACTTGGCTTGGGCCCTTGTTTTCGGATGACATTGTTCTTGATAGTCCATTGGAAAACAAGAGGTAGAACAGCACACCAACTGAATGAATGAATGTTTGTTTTTGTGCAACTTTTTGGGTGTAGACAACATTTAACAGGCATATACTGCATCAAAGAGTTCAAGAAAGGAACTCAACTAGCTTCAAAAGAAAATGAGTAGGTGATGCCTGTATTGAAAGTTTGTCTGGGACCCAACGGGGAATGTCTGCCTCACCTTTGCATTCCTTGTTAGATCACTGGCAAGCTTTTCATAGAGGCCTCACCTTCTTCTCATGGACAGTGGTCAACCCAAGTAGAATGTGCACCCATACATCCTACCTCCAAGAGTTGTGTTGCCTGAAGCATTTAACCTCTATTCTCACACTCTTCCAAAGCCTATCAAATATTAATCCTACACAGGTCTACCAAGCACATAGACCTGAGTTTCATGTTTTTAGAGAAACCACCGCTAGAAATGGTTCTCTTCCTTTTCGAAATATTTACCTTGCTGTCCTCCCACCTCCTCTCTCTATGTTTTCTCTTATTTTCAGCAGCTGAAATAATAAATGTGCTGGATATCTTTCCAGTATTTGTCACAACAAACTCACAAAAACATGGCTTGAAAGAAAAGACACTGTCTTTGTTGTTTGCCTTTAAGGTTTCTTTTAGCTTGGAGGTAAAAGTTGAAGGGACCCATGACCCGAAAGTCAAAGGTCAACCTTAGAGATGGAACTCAGGTCATTCAGTCAATTCCTGGATAATCCCTGTTGAGTGGCTCTCACTAAAGAGTATTTTTTTTCTCTGTGGGCTTTTTAAAATCATGAAAGAACATTGGAGTGAGAAAGCCCTGTAAAAATGTATGAGTCAGTGAAGTGCAATGGGTGGAGGCTACTGCTACAGGCTCAAATATCTGCTTAGGGGCTTTGAATCTCCTCTGTTGTGAGACTCATTTTCCCACTAAGTACCTTCTCTAGTTGGAAATAAAAATATTTGGCTCATAACCTGATAAATATGGCTGTACATGGAGTACAGACTTAGGTTGTTGTCTTACAAAAGTACAAAATATATGGTAAATATGGTTTAAATTGTAGAAGATGCTAAAACTCTGTATGCAATATGTTATTGCGCTGTCACCTCCTACCATTTCCTCTGCCGCTTGCAGCCAGCAACGTGTTATGTGCAGAAGATACTGCACCTTCTGTACCGTCAGGGCTGCTATCATGGCTGCCCATAGGGTGTGCACATGCGCTGAGCCCTCCTCCTTAAGGATGAGCATGTGCACCCAGTTTCCTTTTACCCCTGGCTATTTAAAGCACCCTTATTCACTGAAGGGTGCCTGAGTAATTGGTTTTGTATAGCACTGTAAAGGTGTTGTAGTAATCTGACTGACTCCTGGTTTGACTTGTGCCCAATTCACCCATCTTTCCTGTCTTCTCCCTTCCTGACCTTGACCAACCTGACGTATACTTTAATCATGATTAGAGATGAGCGAGCACCAAAATGTTCGAGTGCTCGTTACTCGAGTCGAACTTTCAGTGATGCTCAAGAGTTCGTTTCGAGTAACGAACCCCATTGAAGTCAATGGGCGACTCGAGCATTTTTGTATATGACTGGTGCTCCGCTAAGGTTTTCATTTGTGAAAATCTTAGCAAATCACCAAAGTCATGTAAAAAACACAGAAATGGATAGGGCAGGCGAGGAGCAACATGCAGGGCTGCATTTCGGGCTCCGAGGTCTCACTATTAAGCCACAATAGTGGCAAAAGTGAGACACCCCCACACACACACACACACACTGTCAGCATAAAGATCGATCTCCTCTGCCACAGCTGTAACAGCTGTGGCAGAGAAGAACGATGTTAGCCCATTGAATTCAATGGAGCCGGCAATACAGCCGGCTCCATTGAAAGCAATGGGCTGCCGGTGAGCGCTGGATGAATTTTCGGGAAGGGCTTAAAAATGTAAGCCCTTCCCTGAAAATCATCCAAAACTGTGTAAAAATTAAAAAAAAATATATACTCACCTTGTCCCGGCAGACGGAGTTCAGCCGCGGCCGGCCGGCAGTTCTCCTGAACTGCTGTGAGTAGTATTCAGCAGCCGGGGATTTAAAATCCCCGCCTGCTGAATGGGCTGCCTCTGATTAGTCATAGCCTCACCAATCAGAGGCAGCTCTCACTCACCCATTCATGAATTCATGAATGGGTGAGTGAGTGCTGCCTCTGATTGGCTCAGAGCAGGGACCAATCAGGGGCAGCTCTCAGCTGAATGACAATGGAGCCGGCTGTATTGCCGGCTCCATTAAATTCAGTGGTCAGTGCTCGTTTAATCGAGACGAGTACCGCGTGGTGCTCGTCTCGAGTAACGAGCATCTCGAGTACCCTAATACTCGAGCATCAAGCTCGGACGAGTATGCTCGCTCATCTCTAATCATGATACATCTGCTTGCTGCCCGTTCTGACTCTCTGTCTGCTTCACCAATATGCAAGAACGTTGCCAGTCTTGACCTCCGTGTTGTATATCGACTACATCTCTGCTTTCCCATCCATACCATATTATCTTAAGGTTAAGGTTACACGGAGACTTTTTGTAGCGCTAGTGATCAATATTTAAGGGCTTGTTCAGTTGCCAGTCAACATTCGCCTACAGCTGCAGCTGCATTAAAATAGCAAAAGGTGTACTTACCCCTCCTCTGCCACCGTGATCCATTTTGCCTTGCCCTAAAGTAAGTTAACCACGGAAGCCAATCAGAGGCTGCTGTGTCACCACCTGTTCTCCTGACATTAGTGCTTACATCCTGGGAGTCATGATGCCAGAAGTTTAGAATAGTGATCAAAGCCCGTAGCACTAAGGTGACTTCCTGTGACATTATAAAAAAGAAAATCTTCTTATTTGTATAGCAGCAACTTATTCTGCAGTGCTTTTGAGTAATTAATTTATACTTTCACATTTTATAGCTAGCTAGCTCCAATAGATGGCACTAAAGAGGCAGCTTTCTTCCTACTGAATGAGAGCTACTTTGCATACCCTTTTTCCCAGGTTGCCTTGCTATATTAATTTCTCCCCCCAGCAATGCACTGAGGATCCTTGGGACCACTAGAGTAAATTATTCTGAGATCTGACTGTGTATTATGCTGAACTTGTGCACCTAGCAGATAGAACTTGCCTTCTGCTGCATTTGGGGTATTCAGTTATATTAGTAAGCTATTATGTTAGAACCTTTGGAGAATGCTCTTTGATTTTTGTGCACCACTCTCCACCAGAAGAAGCTATTGGAATGCCAACTGGTAAAACAAGAGGATACCCATACCTAAAGAACAGTCTCCATGCTGATGGTGCTCCAATAGGAGTCAACCCAAAGACTAAAAAAATAGCTCTGCCACAATATTGACCATTAACCTCTAAGGCTGATTAAGACTCAAAAACTGTTTTCGACTTAGAAATAGGATATCCCTGTGAAGAAAAAATTCCTCTTACAATCTGTGCTTTTCAGTAAGTATTAGGATTAGTTAAAAAGGTGTGAGTGTCCACACAAAGTACATGAGTCCAGTTGGTCCCACAGTAATGAAGGAGAAGTTGTGGAACATTGTATTCTTGTCTGTTTATTTTCAATGATGGCAAGGAACATATGTCACATCTCGACATATTGTGTATCAAGTGCTGCAGTATACTAAGAACTGGAATTTCTGTTGCCCTAACCCCCCAGACTCTATGGACATCTTTAGGGGGCAAGTTATTTATTTATTACTTGCATGCGTATATTTTGGACTGACAATCATTTTTGTAACAGGGTCTAATTAAAAATGTTGCACTATTTGTCTTTTGCATATCACTGTATAATAATACTGCAGCCTACTGAAACTTAAAGTGCATTTACACACATAGATGATTGCTCAAAATTCATCAGAAACTCATCAAAATTCATCAGATGGTTTTGAGCAATCATTTTGCATAGGTACTAATGGGCTAATCATCCCTTTAGTACTTTACTACATGTGTTTCGAGAACAGTGGGTGGTCTGTTCTATAAATACACCACTATTGTTCTCCAGTGGGACAGAGGCTGTTGAAGAATGTTATCAGCGCTGCCTGCGGAGAACACAGCTGCTGGGTAGGAAAAACAGAAGGACTTGTACTTTAGCCTCTTCATTCTCAGGATTGTTGGTATTACTGGTAGTCAGACTCCATTGATCAGAATGTGATACCATATGCCATCACTGTTGGGAAAACTGTTTTCAATGTTGCTCAGCTGCAATACCAAGCACAACCTGTAGAAAAGAGTGGTGCCTTTTTTGGATACAAATCCTTTTTAAAAATCTCAAACAAATCAGAATTTATGGACCTGATCTAGTGTTAGTAATGCTCATGGATAGTGATACTGAGAAACCCCAGAGAATGCATTTAATATAGGATCACTTATGTATATCTAGGTTTATAGATCAGTATGTATTAACCCTTTCCAATCCACTGTCTGACCTCTGAAGACATTATGATTTAAGGCTGTACAGCTCCGATGTTGGAAGATGTCCATCGGGGTTCTCTTACTATATATTGCCAGCCTCTCTGCTGTCGGAGCCTTTTCAAGGTGTCACCTCATGCAGTACTGGCTCTAGCCAGCATATAGCGCCGTTGTATAACGGCAGAAAAAGAGTAAGCCTCCTAGGAAAACCAGGATACAAATTGGATTGGAAAGGGTTAAGACATACCTTATAACAATCATGAGTGTTAAGCGAAACAAACCGGACTAAAACCCCTTTTTCAGTTCGAACTTTGCTAAAAGTTCAGATCGGCACAAACCCAAATTGATATTTTAGCAACGTTTTACCCGGAACACAGTTCTACTGGTTTGGTTCGCTCGTCACGAGTCCTTAACACTGATGTATAACACCATCTAAAAGCTTTTATGGGCCTTAGTGTTGTACACCAGTTTTAGGGGTTTTGGTGTACTTCCAGTTTGGTTCAAACCAATTCCGACTGATCCAAACCTTTTGCAAAAGTTCGGCAAAATAGGCAAATGAAACATTTTAAAAGTTCGCTCATCACTAGCGATAAGCCAACCCTCAACTTGATATTCTAAGACATGGACATATTCGGTGGTTTCCTGATAATAGGACTGGCAGCAGTGGGTGTATTCATGCATTTGCTTACAGGATATAGAGTATTGGGATATTACACAGTGTTGTACAGATATTACCTTCATTCACAACAGTTTCACAGTCTGATTTTCATTCACACTTGCACCAATTTTACAGAGATGCCTATGGCGAAGTAGGGGCAGGCAACACAGGAATTGGGGTATGATGTGGACACCAGGCTTACAAAAATATATAGATATTTGTATTTTAACAAATAAACTTGGAGATGAAGTTGCCGTAGAAGCTTCTGTTAATAGATAAGTAATATGCGGTTATTCAGAAACATAAGACACCTTAACTGACTCTAAGAATATGCTGAGCTCTAACGTGAGTGGGGTACGGTAACAATCTGTTATAAGTCCCTAAGATCTGAAACACACTTCAACCGTGGAACACGTGGTTGTACCACCCAATGTTTCAACCCAGCAATGGCGGTCACCTACACACAGTCCGAAAAAAATTTGAGTGTTGTCCAATAGCTTGTATGCAACTGGCGGATGAAAATGTGTTCCTCTGGTGTCGGCTTGAGCTCACGTATTTTAACTGGCAGGCCTGCATTTAAGTCCCTACCCATGTACACACGTCTGGCCTTTTCCCGAGGGCCCACCACACTTACATATCTTCAGCGTGTTCAGTACCCTAATGCAGTACCCTGATTTGCAGAGCTGCAGGAACAAGTAAATCCTTTACAGCATTCTCTCTAGCTGTAGGCCCTGCAGTTTTTTTCTCTCAATGACGTTGGTTTTGGCACATTACAGTGTCAACTAATGGCTGCCTCCTTCCTTGTGCTGCTAACCTCCTATATCAGGTTTGCATTCTCTAGGACACATCCTCCATGGCTCCTCAAGCCAACTCCTCACTCCTTTGACAGCTTTCTCTCACGGCAAGTACAGTCTCTCTTAAGACTCAGTACCACTGAAATTGCTCTCCAGCTTGCAGCTCTCTATGATCTCAAGTCCTCCAGATCTCCAACCTGATCTCTGCAGCCAATGGGAAGTTGCAAACAACACTCCCTAGAGAAATAAACAAAATGCAGCAATGTATGGCGGCCAGTAGAGGTCACCCTAATAACATCAAAATTACATAACTATAAGAACCATAACATAGTTCAGTACAGCAAAAACTCAAACCTGGGTTCCCTCCTTACACCAATAATGAATGTGGGAGGTTAATCGGGGTATCTGAGGACAATATACAAACTACATGCAGATGTTGCCAATAGTCAGCTTCTAATCTAGAATCACAGGGTTAACCATGTAGTACATTGTAATCCATCAAATCTTCTATGTTCATGATTTTTATACCTAATCTAGGTTCGGGGGGTGGGGGTGGGCTGACTGTTTCTTCTCGTGGAGAGCAATTGGTGACAAGAGTCCCATAGGTCATGTAGTGCTACTTCAGAATAAGAGTGTTCAAATTTGTTCTCAGCTAGGAAGTAGAAGGATGCCTTATAACTCAATATCCAACCCTTAAAGGAGTTTTGCCAATTATAAAGCTATCCCGTATCCACAGAATAGGAGATAACTTTATAATTGTTAGGGATCCAACCACTTGGACCCCACCTACCCCTTTAAAGGAATTGTTTGACTTCAAACTGACGCTCACCCCTCCTGACTCCCCGCTGTGTCCACCACCTCAGTTCCCAGTCTTACCTATAACTGAATGCTCACAAGCTGCAGCAGCCTCTGTACGGGACATTAGAGGAGAGGGCACTGAGCTCAGTCATTGACTGCAGAAAGCTGTGATGTCCTGTACAGAGATTGCTGCTGCAGCCTGCAAACATTACATCATGAGGCTGGAACTGTGGCAATGGACACAGCAGGGAGCCAGTAAAGGTAAGTATCAGCTTGTTTATTGTTTTCACACAGGGGAAGCCTCTTTAGATAAAAACTAATGAACTAGGACAACCCTTTTAAGTATTTTTTTTATTGGATATGAAGTGGAACTTAACAATATTTTTGTCCTATTGCAGCAAGGTAGAGAAGGAAGGCACCTGCTGCAGTCAGTAGTCTTAGCCTGGGTTCACACAGGGCGGATTTGCTGCGGTTCTGCCGCGGTTTGCCGTTGCATATCCGCACTGCCGCAAAACCGCTGCGTTTGCAGTGCAATGCAGTACAAATGTGTTTGGGCAAAAAGCTGTTCTCACAGGATGGATTTTTTCCGCACTGCCGCAGTGCGGAAATGCAACTGTGGTGCAGTTTTTCAAGATGCAGCATGTCATTTCTTTTTACTTTTCCGCAGCGCTTTTTTGTCCATAGACCTCTATGGACGCAGCAAAATACGCTGCAAAAGTAAAAAAGTGCTCCGGAAAAAAACGTGCAGAAAATATGCAAGAAAGTACGCAAGACAAAAATAACCTTTGAAGCGGTTTTGCCGCAGAAGCAGTTCTTCTGCGGCAAAACCGCAACAGAAAAACCGCAGTAAAACCGCAACAAATCCGCCCTGTGTGAACCCAGCCTTAGGGCTCCTTCACACTGGGGATTGCAATATGGCACTGAGAAAATTGCAACTTTTCTCCTGTGATTTTTGAGCGTCAGCGCTGCATTTTCTCGCAAAAACATTGCTGCCCATTGCGATTTTCTCACGCGATTTTGCTGCGATTTTTTAATAGGACTTTTTGATGTTAAAAAGCGCATGTCATTGCACGAAAATCACAAGTTTGTGCTTTGCGATGCGATAAAAAGGAGGCTCCATAGGGAAACATGGGAGATAAGAAAACCACAAAAAGATAAGGCTCGCAACATCGCAAGAGTGAAAACATTGCAAATGTTAAGGAAACCATTGAAAGCCATTGGTTTCATAAATCTGCGTTTTCACTCACTCTCGTATCGCGCAATTTTAGCGCCAGTGTGAAGGCGTCCTTACAGTCAGACACAGGGCAGTGAGAAGGAGAAGGACACGGCTGATCTCCTGGGACACATAGAGAAGATTTCTTATATATTTCAAAGCTTTTTTTTACTTTTGTGCATTTTTTCTGTTTAGTTTTCCTTTAAGTGTTTGCTTTTCGTCCTAAACATGTTACTTTGCTAGAAGTGTAGATATAACTTTGTAATCTGTCCTCACTTCAAATAACATTTCCCTTCTTTTCTTCCCTCCTGGACAATGGACAAACATGGACAATGGAAGATTATCCAGACCCTGACTTTGTCCCGGCACATATTTATTGACGCTGTTGATTAACGATTGTTACACGAATTAAAGGAATATTTTCAATAACAATAGCCTAAATCCTATTCCCTGCAGATCTCAATGAATGATGTAATTTCCAGTGGAGATTGTGGCTTTGTCGTTTGAAAAGCTGTTATCCTGATAATAAAAGATGAATTAGAGTCTCAGGGGGAAGAGAAAGAGATAGAAACCAAACCTTGTGATTTCTCGAACATGTTTTTAATAGTGCACATGGAGTGTGAAAGGGGAATTCTCACGCTCCCAAACAAGACATAAAATCCCAAATTTTGTTTATTAAATGATGTAACTCTCATTAACAAAAAAAGGGATTTTCAAGATATGAATCCTATAGAGGGTCATTAACAAAATAAAGCAGAACAGTGAGCGAGTGCAAAAGTAATTTTCCTTATGTTGCAACCCAAAGTTCAGAGTCATTCTTCATCCTCCGCACAAGAGCAAATCATAACTATGCTCCGAGTACTATTTTATAGGATATTACAGTGAGTCTCTGAGGAAGTTCTTGCATCACATTGTTTCATATTAGCCATATCCTTAGTCATTTTACAAGGGCCATTAGAAGACCAGATACTGGTATATATGACAGCTACCTTCTAATAGGTGGTTCTGCAGAGGCATTATGGCATTATATTATCTATCATTTGCATAGCAAATTTCCCAGAGGAGCATTGCATGGCCTATAAGTTTCCTTACATTTACTGTACTTGGCGCTCTCCACAAGGAGAAACCATACCCCATCCCGACTGTCACCACAGGTCTCTCACCCAGTCAACTAGAAACTTACTGTACACCATTGAGGGGCAAGAACCCAGAAACAGCTACTTGCAGATGGGTATCATTTCCTTATGGTGAAGACTCTGGTTTGGGTTAAATTGTCAATTATATTAGGATAGATGATAAAAGCCCGGTTGGAGGGTGTCTCATTGCTGAGACTCCCACCGATCCCAAGAATAGAGTCTTGTGTATCACTGTAGACTTACTGCAGCCCTCGTATTGAGGTGAAGATTGAATGGAGTGATGGCTACACATGCGCAGTGTCGCTCAACTGGACTGCCAGAGATAGCTATGAGCTGTGTGCATGCACTCAACTATTTCATTCAGCCCCACTGAAATGAATGGATCAGAATCCGCTCATGTGCAGCCATTATTGACTTCAGTCTGATGCTACAGTGGGTGGAAGAAACATTCATGCAGAAGAAGGGGACTCAGGTCAAATACCAGCGCCATTAGTATTGGGACATCTGAGGAAGGGGAGATCCTAGATGATGACCGGTGGGAGGAAGAGAGCAATGAGAAGTGGTAGCAGCAGCGCAGATCATCTTCAGCTTCCAGTCCTCACAGGGGCTCATCATCTCATCGCAAGGATCTGTGGCTGGCGGTTCTAGGGAGCAGATGTCAGTCCGCGAGGCTGCTAGAAGTTTTCCCCCGGTGACGGCCTGCTCAGTGTGCTTCAGCACAACAGGTAGTATCGGTCAGTGATAGGGGCAGCGCAGGGGTAGGAGAGGCATTGTTATGGGATTTAATGCCAAAATTGTTGGAAGTGTTGTTGCAGTAGCGTAGTGGCCCAGAGTTAGTGGGGCCCCTCCATAATGTTCCATGTCCCTCTCGTGTCAATGTCTTGTTTGTAGAGTGCATCAAGGTATGTGTATTGGATGTTTGCAGGACTAAAAGAGTTAATGTCTGGTGTGTTCTGTCCTGTCTGGACAATGTGTCGTTTGTGGTCATGTGATCATGCTATGTACTGCATATGCATTTGCAAGAATGCAATGCAAGTCAGTCCAGTCTTGGAGTCAGTCTGAGTCAGTCAGCCACACAGACACTAGAGAGAGGTTAGTCTGTGTGTGGAGTATGGAGGAGGCTAAGCAACTTCCTTATGCTCAGCCTGGGCCTATTCAATCCAGGAATTCTCGGAGCGTCTGCTGACCACTGGGATAGGGAAAAATTGCTTCATAGCGAGAAGAAGGAGAAATGTGAGTGTTTGCCAGTGGAGAGACAGAGTGAGTGCCAGGAGTAAAGAAACTTGCAGATAACTTGGACTGTGGATTGTACAAATACCCCATGAGCTCCACCAAGATATCATACTTGTAAACTGATGTTATTGACTTTATTCCCATGTTTAAGTAAATGGACAAGATTAACCATTCTGAGTTTTGTTCCAAAATATACTCTTCTGGTATTAGACTACTTTTTTCATCTACGAGATCCATCACGGGAGAAGGGACGGTGGCATCATGCGTGACAATTGGACTACAGGTAACGTCCGGTTACTATCCCTGTGATCTCCCCCAGCTATCCTTAGTGGGAGGAGATGGTAGAGCCCCGGGACAAGGTTTTTCTCAACCCCACTGTCTCCTCGGCTGTGGGCCTGCTCTTTGGACACTGCAGTAGCGTAGCAGGTCCGGAGATAAGGGGTTCCCTTTACCGCTGCAAATTTCGGGTGATGCAGCAGTCACAAATCGCAAATTTGGGAGTGGAGGTTGTGTTGACAGCAGAGGTCCAGTCTTCAGGTCCCATTAAGACCATGTTGAAGGTTGCACTTTCTACCTGTGCTGCGGCAGAAGCAGAGTAGGACAAAAGTAAAGCTGTGGATGATGTTCACCTGGTGAATAAATGAAGCGGGGTGGGAGGTTTGTTTTAATGGCCCTTTGGGATCACATCCGTAACAGAAGGACAAGGAAAAAATCTGGAAAGACGATTATGTCAAGATTTTTTGGATGCTTTGCCTTGAGAAATCCAATTTAGATTGGTCCCAGTTATGGTATGAAGGAGGGAAAGGAGAAGCAGCATTACCACTTGATTCTGCAAACCTATTTATGAATTGGCTTAAGGCCTTTTCAATCTTGATAGGCGTCAAGAGAGAGAAGGCTCTGGAGCATTTTTTGGCACTGTTTTGTTACCTCAATTCGATTGGAAAGACATATCAGGTGTACAGACGTCTAGCATGGCTCCAATACTATGAGCAATTTAGGCAGCGCAAGGTGGTTCATGCATCCTTTAGATAAGAGTTACAAGGACATTCGTTTGTGGATGTGCTTAATGGCAGCCTTTAGAGGGGCTTTTTAGCAGCAGGGCTCTCAATGTGGCTGCTGTTGGCAGTTCCAAGTATAATGTTTTGAATGTAGGGGATCGCATAGTTTGTTACGGTGCTTTAAAAAGGGCAAAGTAAAGGGATCCAAGGCTCAGCAGAAAACGGGTGAATGTGGTCAGGGTGGATGAGATGCTACCATTTCTAAGGAGGTATCCCGATTGGCAGTCGGCTGTGCTTCTCCGGTGGGGGTTCCATTATGATTTTCCTATTCCCAGTCCAGCAGCCGTGTCTGCAGCAAATGTTCAGAATTTGGCAACGGTATATGCACATGTGGTCATTGTTTCTGAACAATTGCAAAAAGAGCTGGATTTATGTAAGATAGCAGGTCCTATTTCAGACCCGCTGTATGCCGATTCGAGAAGGGCTATCCATTGGGTTTGGTGCCCAAGAAGGAACCTTTCAAATATCACCTAATTCATCATCTGTCCTATCCAGCCAGGTTGTATGTTAATGATGGGATTCTAGCGGAGGCGTGCCCTGTATCGTACATGTCATTTGATGCCGCAATTTCCTGGATTCAGAGTTTGAGGGGGGGTTTGAGGAATTTTTGTGGAGCTATGGAGCACATTTGAATGCTATAGGCATAGACATGTGGTGCTTGGCCTTGCAGGAGGGAACTGAAACTGCTTTGTGGGTGTAGGGGGATGATCATGAGTAAGGGGTCACTCATGATCATCTGGGGCAGGAAAAGGTCCCTGGAGGTAATATGTTTTGGAGACAGTTTCCTTGTGCAGTATGGATAAATCATTAATGTTATGGGTGTTTTATTTACATGCTATACAGCTACGGTAAAAGCGATGTTTGAAATTTGTAATAAATGTTCGTTATTGCGGGGTTTTCAACCAATTTTGTTTCTGTGTTATTGATATTAAGTATAGAAAAGGAGAAGGGGGTTAGTTACTCTATTGGATGTGGTCATAAATCCCTCCAGTCATGTATCTTAACCCCTTCATGACTAACCTATTTTGTGCCTTAAAGACCAAGCGCTTTTCATCATTGCATTGCAAGAGCCATAGCTTGCTAAAATAGCTGTAGGTGGGCTTGGTTTTTGGGAAAAGGTGTATATTTTAATGGCTGTGTCACGACCACAGGGCAACCAAAAATCACGTGAACAAATCTGCCATTTGTGTGCCCGTTCAGACAGCCCGGGTCTAGCACATATATGCCGAGCTCAGATTGCCAGACAGTCCCACCCCCTCCCTGTCTCTCAGCAAAGGAAGGCAGCAGGGTGGGAGCTAGTGTGCTAAGCTCCCGCCACCTCTCCATCCATTGGCAGCTGCCAGCAACGGGACGGGAGCTTAGCAACTACCTAACGACCCGCCCATTGCAAACAGCCGGCATGGGGCGGAGAGAAGGAGGGAGGAGGTGGGAGTTTAGTAGATACGCTGCTAAATTCCCTCCCACCTCCTTTCTTTGGCAGCTACCATAGGCTCTCATATGAGTCTATGGAGCCGCCACTATATTCCAGCCAGGGTGATAGTTCCTGAACTATCTTTCCTGGCCAATGCAAAAACTCCCATCCAAACTGCGCTCATCTTGGCCGGCCGGGCGGAAATACATCCATATGAACTGATGCATTGTAAACCAATGCATCAGATGGGCAACATATATTGGCCGGACGTGAAAGTGCGGCTGATATACGTTCATGTGAATGACGGCTCAGTCACACGGGCGCTGATTTAATTACTTGCTGCATTCTAAGACCCATAATATTATTATTTTTCTGGAACTGGTCTTATTTTTGGAGGAAATCTTGTAGTTTAATTAGATATTTTTATTTTGAGGTACATATGACTTTTGGGTTCGTTTTTATTATGTATTTTGGGAGGTGAATAAAAGAAGGATAACATTTCTGATATAACTTAAAAAAAATATATTTTTACAATGTTCTTCCTGCAAGATAAATAAAAAAATATTTTCATTGTCTGGGTTGTTACAAACATGGCAATACTTATTATGTGTTGGTTTTTAAACTTTTTTTGTATTTAATCCATTTAAAATGAGTTTTAAACTGGATTTCTTTTTTTCAATCAGACTATATTAAACTTTTTTGACACTATTTTTTAGTCCCCGAAGAGGACGATTGTTCGATCACCAGGATAGTACACTGCATTACTGATGTAATGCATTCGACTAAGCCTATAACAGCAGTATATTACACTGTACTGGAGGCAGGGTCTAGTAGGCTGAGTTACATGGCGAACACAGAGGCCTTTGTCCGGCTTGCAGATGCTATGGGAACCTATTGGTACCTTTCAATTTTACTACGGGATGTTGAAGGGTACCCCTCCCACTCTCATTGGTTTATATGCTTAAGTTGCTATTTATTGTGACATGTAAGGCCTCATGCAAAGGGCATAAGTGGAAGACCTGCAATTCACTGCAGAAAGACATTTAAAATGTTTGCAGGCGATCGCAGATTCAATGCGGATGTATGCAGATGCATAGCGGATCGTCGTCGCAGAAAAAAAAAATTTGCAAGCCCAATGGTGCCTTCCCAAGCCTCCCTGCCTGGTCTTCACGCAACCTGAGAATTACCCGCAAGTATACATTGCGGATTAAATGTTTCCATGGAGATCATCGGAGTCCGTCTGCACGGAATCCTCGCTAAAATGGAACATGCTGCGATTTATTTTCTGCTTGCGGAATCCGCAAATCAAATCTGCATGTGTGCGTGGAGCTGAAGACGCTCCATGCGTTACAATGGGTGACTTGAACAGCATAGGTGCCTATCGCAGATTCTGCAATTCAAATCTGCCCGTGTGCATGAGGCCTTAGGGGTTAAACTGTCAGGATCTGCAATTTCTGGCTATTAGAGCAGGAACCTGGCTGTCAATAGTCAGTCAAGCCACCGCCTTCAAATTATATATGTGCAAGTTTAAAGCCTATTAATGAGGTCAGTAAAAAGGCGTATTGCGGTCACAAAGGGGTTAAACTGCTGCAGATTTGCGGTGCAAAACTCATTTTGCAAATTTGCAACAATTCCATTACATCTGGCCCCGCTGATTAGTAACCAAGTACAGAAATTCTACACAAGGCAGCATTGGAGGTGGGCAAGTATCACATTCAGCTGAACTCTCTGCATTGTTCCACCTGTTTGCTCGTTAATTAATGTCACTTTATCTTCATGCCGTACAGTGAATAATAACAGCAATCGGACTGTCACTTCAAGAGCCGCCTTATTGTGCCTGTGATTTCCTGGACGACCTCAAGAACCGATCTCCTTTCTCTGCAGCAACAAATGGGGTGACACAAAGCAGGACACCTGATCCTTCAGCCTTCCACCTCCTTGCTTTGTGCTCGCCTTCTTCCACTACCAAGATGTCATACTTGCCCAACCTGTTTTCTGTTTACTTGTATAAATGGAAGAAAGGCATTACACGAACAATGGTCTAAGAAAAAAAGGGGTTAACCAAGGAGTGGCTTGAAGAAAGGCCTGTCATACAGTCATCCACATAATTGCTGCTCACTACCCCGAGCAAATAAAGGAGCCGCTCATGCAGAAACGCTGTATTTTCGGTAATATGATGATCTGTTTAGATTGAGTGCCTCCTTTGTCACAGTCTGCAACACTTTGGCAAGCGACCAAAATTAAATACAATGAGACAGATCCATTAATTAGTGCAAATTCCAAAGCAACAGGTAATTTATGCAAAACCACATGATTAAACCTGCTGAAGGTGCCCATACATAGTAGAGGAAAAGTCAGCCAACTATCTAAGGTATAGCGGGACGTTTCCACTCTCCTCCAATGGCAGAGGTCATCGAGAAAAAGACAGAGCATGTTGGATTTCAACGTGCCAGATCTGCAGGAGATGAGCTGATGCCAAAGGTTTCTGGTAGCAACTTATTCCCCATTGAAAGCACATGCACACTCATTAATGACTTCCTATGGGTTCTTCCAGATGAATAATTTTTTGACGCGCCGCAAAAAAATCGCCCGGCAAAAGATAAGACATAGGCGCAATTTTTTGACGCCATGATTTTTCTCTATCAAAAGATAGGACGAGTGCTTTCTTTTGACGGCACAACGCTGTCAACTCCATAATCTCCAATGGGAGACTCTGCGAGACGGACGGCAAAAGGAGGGGCAAGGCATGCCGCCTGAGCTGTGGCATTGATTGGCCAATTCATAAATCACACCTCCACAATATACTGGCTATTGATTGGTTCTTCAATCAGCCAATCAATGCAGCGCTGGATGAGCCAATCACAGCCATCGCATTGGTTCATCCAGCTCTGCATTGATTGACTGACCGGCACTGGATAACCCCAATCAGAGCTATCACCTACTGAAGGTGGGATTTATGACTCTCGCAAGCAGGAAGTGATCTTCTGTGGGTGGACAAGGACTATAGGACGCATGGTAGAGCTCCAGAGAGAAGCGGGAGGAACCAGCCTGAGCCTTTTAGGTAAATATTCCTTTTTTTTGGAGTGCAGCTAGGGCTTATTATTGTTGTAGGGCTTATTTTCTAATGTTAAAGTCGCATCAACCGAGAACCATGATTTCATGCTTTGCGACAAAAATGAAGGCTCCATTAGGAAAGATGGGTTACAAAAACATTGCAAATCGTGGCATACCGCGATTTTTTTTTTTGCAAGATAGCATCAGAGAAAACATTGCTAATGTGAAGGAACCCATTGGAAAGCATGGGCTTCACATACAAGAGTTTTCTCGTGTCACAGCAAAATTGCGCAATTTTGTCGCCCGTGTGAAAGCAGCCTTACTGTTTTTGCATTATTCCCTTCTGGACTTGAGCCCAGAAAGCCATTGTTAGTATTGCTGGTTGGGTCATTCAAATGATCCTACGGATGATCAATCAGCCGCATATACATGAGCAATTTTTTTTTCCTGCATCACAATGCAGCCCACATGAAGCCATCATATTGTACCAAGATAAATAACACTCCATAAGAGGGGTTGTGCTAAAATGCACAACCCATTCCATAATGTGGGACTAGGGGAAACTGCTTATTTCCCCATGTCCTGCTCTTCACACAACCGGCTAGTAGCTGATGTTACTGGGGAAGAAACAGCCAGTGTGATGTTTTCCCTGGAGCTGTAGTATTATAAAACGACTGTTCCCAAGAATGGCCATTCTTTAATTATGAGGATGGTGAATGCTCTGCCTTGATGGGAGCGAATCTCACAAAGCAGCTCTCCCTTTGGGGGCCATGGGTAGGGGGACCCCTCTCTACCACGTCCAATTGGCACAACTCCTTTAAGGTGCTCATAAGATACCAGTATACATTGCTATGTAATACTGGGTCATTTTAGTCTTCCTCTGGAGTTCCTGTCCAGAAGGGTCACAAGAAAACAGAACTCTGGACCGTTGTCCAACTTGCCATCTTCTAAAACAATCCTGGCGATATGACACCATATTGTAGACCTAGAAGTAATGCCTCTAGTGAGAAATACTTGGAGCATAAGCTATCCTATTAAGCAGGCCACAATTTGTTTCTGTCAAATTTTTACAAAATCCAACCAAGAAAAATCCCATGCAAAATCAGTGGCATACGGAGGCTGTTGTACTATGGCTCCATACAACTCAAAGGTTGTAAAAAGTCTTGCCCATGAGCCCTAGAGATGAGGGTTGTACAAAGTCATGTCCATGAGCCCTAGAGACGAAGGTTGTACAAAGTCATGTCCATGTGCCCCAGAGACGAGGGTTGTACAAAGTCATGTTCATGAGCCCTAGAGACGAGGGTTGTACAAAGTCATGTCCATGAGCCCTAGAGACGAAGGTTGTACAAAGTCATGTTTATGAGCCCTAGAGACAAGGGTTGTACAAAGTCATGTCCATGAGCCTTAGAGACGAGGGTTGTGCAAAGTCTTGTCCATGAGCCCTAGAGAAGAGGGCTGTACAAAGTCATGTCCATGAGCCCGAGAGACGAATGTTGTACAAAGTCATGTTCATGAGCCCTAGAGACGAGGGTTGTACAAAGTCATGTCCATGAGCCCGAGAGACGAATGTTGTACAAAGTCATGTTCATGAGCCCTAGAGACGAGGGTTGTACAAAGTCATGTCCATGAGCCCTGGAGACGAGGGTTGTGCAAAGTCCTGTTCATGAGCCCTAGAGACGAGGGTTGTGCAAAGTCATGTCCATGAGCCCTGGAGACAAGGGTTGTACAAAGTCATGTCCATGAGCCCTAGAGACGAAGGTTGTACAAAGTCATGTCCATAAGCCCTAGACGACGAGGGTTGTACAAAGTCATGTCCAAGAGCCCTAGAGACGAGGGTTGTACAAAGTCATGTCCATTAGCCCTAGACACGAAGGTTGTACAAAGTCATGTCCATGAACACTGGAGACTAGCACCTTCTAAAATAACTGGTTGTACCTCCACCACTTCACTCTACTTGTAGGCTTCCTGAGCCCCCAGGTCCTAACATGTCTATATGACAGGTCTCAAAATGTTCTTGTGTGGATTTCCCCTATGCCTTTGTACATTTTATGGACTTTTTCCCTTTCTATTTGTACGTGTCAAATGTCTTTCTTCACAAAACTGTAGTAATCCTACAAACTGGAAATACAAATATTATTGAGCTATACTGCTGCTCCCTGTCCCACAAATGCAAACACCGGGGGCCGGTCATTTCCTGATGAGCTCATTGACTTGGCTTTACAGTTGGCTCCGGTACTAAGTAATCCCTGAGATGATTGCATAACACTTTCATTTGTCTACCAACCACAACAATCTGACTATCCAAGGAGGATACTGTAAAGAAATGCCACTTGGCCTTGTATGACTATTACCTACACAACGAGAAAGCTGCCAGTTCTTGGAACCAGGATGGACAGGAATACATTACTAGGAAAACTCGGCACCTCTGAGGGCAAGGGAGGTTATGGAAAGACATAATGAAAAAACATTCTGGATCCCTTCTCAGTCTTCTCTTAAGTGCCATGCACATCCAAAAATAAATGGAAATATAGTGAAATATATAGAAAACACTACATATAAAGTGTTTTGGTTTTTCCTAGGAATTCAGAAACGCCTGAATAAAAATGCATGTTCAAAATGTAACAAGACGAAAATCCACACCATAATGGAGGCTTCAAACAGACCCATTTGCGCATGTAAAAATTGAGTGCAGATGCGAAGGATAGAACCCATTGACTTCAGTGGGTTCGTTCTCATCTCCTTGTTGTGCGCAAGCATCTCTCACAAATGCAAAAAAATAGAACTTGCTCTATTTTTCTGTGTAGTTGCGCACCAAAGGGCCCCATTGAAGTCTATGGGAGGTGCACAAATGCGCGCGCAATATGCAACGGGATGCGCAATACATTGCACAAACCCTCCGGGAAAAGCACACATTGGGACCTCAGGCTTTATAGGCATTCAAATCATGGCGAAGGGGTGTCCCCTGCCCATGTGAACATGCCGTGCCCACACAAATACATACAGTAAAGTAAGCAGGCACGTGCACAAGCAACTGGGACCTCTGCCACTTTTAAAGCTGCCTCTACTGGCTCTCTTCAGTACTGCACCACTATTTTCCGCGGCTGTAAATCAGCTGTCAGTATTTTTAGTCTACTGCGCCTACTGCTCTTCGAAAATTCCCATCAGCCCCACACACTATGCCCTATAAGGCTGGGTTCACCCAGGGTGGAATCCCGACAGAAATCTTGCAGTTTTGCCTGCCGGGAAAGCGCAGCTTCAATATCCGCGGCACTTAGCTTTTCCATTGTGGACGGCGCTCCCATTGATCGGGTTCATTCACGTGTGCATATTTTGCACAAGCATCTCATTCGTGCAAAAAAAAAAAAAAATGCAGCATCTATTTTCCTGCGTATTTGGGTAGGAAAATAGCAGATATTGAACAAATTACACTTAGAGAATCATAGGGACTCTATGTGCCGCCAGACAGGCTCTGCCCTGTGCATGATGACTAGTTGTGCTGGTTTTCCTCGATGAGGCCTTATTCACACAAGCGTTTTATCGCTACTATCTTGCCATGATAAAACGGCCATGTGAAGCGTTGGATTCCAATGTATTCATTCATATGGGGCAATTATTAGCCGCGTAAAAAACATCCAACCAAGATAGCATATCGGTGGCCAAATATACCAGTTGATGTTTTGGCATGGCCTGAAAATATATGCCTTGCCCTATCTTTCAGCCACGATCGGCTGGCGGCACCCATAAGCTTCTATGGGAGCTGCCAGCAAAGGGAGGGGGAGGGAGTTTAGCAGCAGCTAGCGCTACTAAACCATGTCAGCTGGCTCTATTTAACTAATTGATGTCATGCTAAGCATTTATACTGGCCGAAGGAATTCCGGGCAGCGGCGTCTATATGCCACACCCGGCCGGGTGAATCGGTGAGAAAACACAAATTTGAGCCTGACTTGGTCGCGGCTTCTTCTCGTTCATGATGTGGCCACGTAAAACGCATGCCCGTGTGAAAGAGGCCTGACTCTAGCAAAAAATAAGGCCTTTTACACTGGGCCAATATCACTGTTAAAGGAGCGCCAATCACCGAGATTGGCAATCGTTTTGCTGGCCTTTACACAGGCTGATAAGAATTATCAGGCCTCCCTTGACTTGGCCTTTTCTTGGGGGTGGCGGTGTGCTTGTAGTCATAAGTAGTAAGGCTCACCGCAACCGATACATTGGCCTCAATTATTGCGCTGGCCTGAAGTTAGTATTGCATTCCAACAGCACAGCATTGGACTTTAGTGTAGCAGTCTCATGATGGCTTGGCAGCCACTCTAATAGTAACTTAATTAAAGTGCTGATAACTTGACGGATATAAGTGACCCCCCCCCCCCCCCCCCCCACACACACACACACACACACACACACACTCTTAAAGGGGTATTCCAGTTACACAAAGTTGCTGTCAAATGAATGATAATGAAAAGTTTCAATTAAAGTTTACAATGTGGTTCTGCTTTAGATTTTGGTTCTGTTCAGTCCCACTGTGGCATGCATAATTGAGTATACACCCATGTGAAAAATTTTCTAGGGTGGTTTCACACGGGAGAGAAAATCGTGCGAGAGTCTGTAAAAAAGAAGATTATGAAACCAATGATTTACAACGGTTTTCTTCCCATCTGCGATGTTTTCACTGATGGGATGTTGAGAGAACAAAAAAATCACAGCACGCTCTATCATTCTGTGATGTGCAATTTTTTCCTTTTTTTAAATCTCCCATGTTTCCCTATGGAGCCTACTTTTTATCGCATCACAACACAACAAATTGCAATGCGATTATAACATTAGAAAGCCCTATTATCTTTTGTGATAAAAAAAATTGTGCGTTTTTATCGCGGGAGGCAGAGATACGACACGAAATTATTCTAAAAAAAAAAAGGATTGCTGACGCCAAAAAATCGCGGGAACAAAGACGTGATTTTCTCATGGCAAAATCGTAATCGCCCTCGTGAAACTAGTCTCAGTCTTTGGACAGCACAATCCTCATTCACACGGGGACATGTCCTACTGCAAACAATGTTTTTTTCTTTTGGCACAAACAACCCAATCAGCCAAGGAACATGTGGTATTAGTGCATCTTGACACCACCGGAAGTGTGGGTGGCGACAAGATACAGTCTTCTTGACAGGCCGGCCACTCCCCCCTGTCAGGTCCTAGCACTCACTAACAGCGCCTTAGCCAGCGTTGGAGTGGGCTGCATACCCGGACAGTGAGGGAGCGGTGGCACAGCGGCTTTCCCAGCCGCCTGCCTGCATTGTGCAGCGGTGGGGGAGACAGAGTGAGCGGCGGCAGAGCCGCTTCCCCGTCAGTCTCCCTGCACTCAGCAGCGGCTCTGGATTTTGGGGGACCAGCAGCGGCATCAACAGCAGCGGCGGCAGTACTGTGATGCCTCACAGTGAGTAACGGAGGGAGGGGGATGCAGAGGCTGGAGGCCAGTGGCGGACAGTGAGGGAGCGGCGGGGATGGCAGAGTCGCTTCCCCATCGGCCTCCCTTTACTCTGTAGCGGCCGCCGACACAGAGAGAGTGGGGGACCTGTGGCCCTGACTGTCACTGAGGGAGGGAGGCAGGGGGACGCGGAGGCTGGAGGGCAGCGGCAGGCGGTGAGGGAGCAGTATGGCGGGAGGGACGCTAGAGCCGATTCCCCGTTGCCCTCCTTGCACTGTGCGGACACACAGGGAGCAGGGGACATGCTGGGATGACAGGGGGCTGTAGGCCAGCGGTGAGACTGAAAAGAAAGAACCTTACAGGCTTGAGCCAATCGGGAGCTAGGGGTGTGAGAGGGGCGTTCCTCCTGTCAAACCCCTAGCTTCTGGTGGCGTCAAGATACACTAATACCCGAACATGCATTGTGCTCATTCGTCGGCTGATCGCTGCCCTGTTTACAAGCTAAAGGATGCGCATTCATGTTGATCGCCGCACGTAAAAAGGCCTTATGTTAACATGTGGCTCATTTATTGCAGATATTTCTTCACCCGTATTCATATAGTTGAGATTGCCGACATTCATTCACGTACTGCAGTAACAGCCCATTCAGGTACTGCATGGAGAAATTTCTGCAATGACTCATCCGAGTGTGAATATGACCTACGGCAAAGCTTGGAAAGCTTTTGTTCTAGTATTAACATGAATACCATAGATGGACTGTTCGTGGTCAAACAAGTAGAACTCGTTGATAGTAATTTCACCCGTTTATCTACTTTGACTCCTGATGTCCAATTATTTCACAGTTTTTGTGGTCAAAATGTTGTGACCTGCCAGAAAAAGGTTGAAAAATGGGTGTGAAATAGGTGTATTCGGACACGGCCTAATTTGTTCAAATTTCCCAAATGTTACAAGTTTCTTTGACCCAGAAAAGACTCTTGAAGCCTGAAGAAGTGTCCTGTAATCTACCGTATGCAAGAAGAGGCCAGTCCATACAGTATACATAGTCTAGAGGAACTCAAGCCTGCCCATACCTGTGATACATCAATTATATTCATTTACTTGGACATTAAAGCTACAGGCAGTAAAGGTCTTACACCCCATGGAGGCAACAGTTACAGTCTACATCTTATCATATAGTCAATGTACGAGGAACACAGAAGTCAAGAGGCGGCATTCCCAAATTTACTACTAGTATTTTAAGTCATTACATGGGCAATAAAATAAATGGACTTAGTTTATCATCCACTGGTAATGTCCTCATTAACAAACCTCCAATACATCAAAAACATGGATGATTTCTAGAGGGAACTAATAACATTTTTTGGGAAAAAATGCAATTTGGTTGATAAATTGTTGCTTTTAAACCAAATTTAAAAAAATATGATTATACATCAGGTGGCACATGTTTAGTATCCTCGTAACAGGAACAACCTTACTACACTATTCTGTACGCTTAAAGGGGTTTTCTGGGCAAAAACTATTGATCTTTCCTCAGGACAGGTCATCTCGGAGATGAGCTGCAGTATGAGCAGGCGGCCATAGGGAACGGGAGAGGAAGTGGTCTTGCTGGCTTCACTCCCATTGAGATCATTGGGAACTGGAGCAGCTATTACATGTCCGTGGCCGTCCCCGATGTCGGAGGTGGAAGTCCCAGAAGTGTAGTAGCCGGCATTAGCGGCCATTGATTTCAATGGGAGTGAAGCCAGCTTGGCCACTTCTTCACCCGTTCCCTATGACGTACGTCGGGCCCGCTACAGTAACAGCAGGCCGTAGAATTTACATGCATTACTCTACAGAGGGCCCAAAACTTTACCACTAAAGGCTCCTTCATACCAACAAATTTGGGAAAGAGCACATCTGGACCTCATTAGGATAACTAACCCTTTAAATCAGGACGGGGGGTGTTGCGCACATATGAGCAGGCCCTGCATGCGCAAAAAGTGCAATATAATGCGCAGACACGTGTGCAAATCAACCTCGCTCATAGCGCAAATACGTTGCGTTGAAGCAGACGCATTTGCCCATACATTCATGTGAAGGAACCCTAACAGCTCCTGCAGACAAGTGTAGGCGCAGATACACTCGCGATATGGCAACTTTTTACGCTGTGAAGGTCTCACTATCCCGTGAATATCTGCGTTGTTTACTGTACTCTCTGCGCTGCTGTTAGTCCCCGATGTTATCGATTTCCCTGCAAAATTGTGCAGTTAACTGTCCAATTTCGCAGGAATTGGGCCCACATTTGCACACCCCCCTAGACTCCTATGGAGCCTTTGGTGCGCAAAGGCGCTCAAAAATAGAGCACCGCGCAATTTATTTATTTTTTTGCAAAAATGATTGTACACCCATTGGGTTCTATTCTCTACGCAATGCGCGCACATACTGTGTTTCCCCAAAAATAAGACCTACCCCGATAATAAACTCTACCCTGATTTTCAGGATGGGGGGCTTAAAATATAAGCCCTTCTCCCGAAAATAAGCCCTAGTTACACTAGGTGAAGAAAAAAAAACAATACTCACCTCATAGCCGGCGTCTGTGTCCCCCACGATGGTCTCCCAGGCGCTGCAGTAGGCTGCTGTGTAATCCTCCTGGCTGTCATAGGATTCTCTCTCTGGTAAACGGGGCTTTGAATTCCCTGGCTTCAGCAAGTGAGTGCCGTGATTGGATTGAGCACCAGCCAATCAGAGCCGGCGGTCCATCATTGATGCAGATGCATGCCCCAACTGAACAACAAACGAGAAATCATTTGCTTCCTGTTTGTTGTTCAGTTTCTGCATGCCGAAATCTGAATGATGGATTGGCCCGGGTAAACAGGTTGTCGTTCACTTATGAAAAACTGTCCATCTGTGCCCAACAGGTCATCCAATGCAAAAGGCTTTTAATAACTTAGAGACTTCTGTGTTATAATAGGTGACTATGTATAATATACTCTATCCTACCAAAAGTATTTGGACAAATATCAATAAAAGAGCACATACAGCCAGGAATTAAAAAAAGAAGACTTGACGGGTCATATCAGCCCATCACTTACCCCTAAATTAGGTCATATGACAAAGAAAGAATGGGCTTGATCCTCCTGCATGAGGCCTGATGAAGAAGCATTAATGATGTTTGACCATAAGGACACAACGATTTTGGGGGGATTTTCATCTCCACTGTTCAAAAGGCATAACTTTTTTATTTTTCTGTCGACATGGCCGTACCAGGGCTTGTTTTTTTGAGTGGCAAACTGCAGTTTTTATTGGTACCACTGGATACATATAGTGTATTGTAAAATTTGTATTACCGTATATACTCAAGTATAAGTCGAGTTTTTCAGCACAAAAAAATGTGCTGAAAAAGCCCCCCTCGGCTTATACTCGAGTGAGGTAAAAAAAAAAAAACCTCAATACTCACTCCTCAGCCGGCGTCTGTGCCCCGGCGCGATGCTGTCCCTGGAGCGATGCTCTCCCCGGCGGTGTGGCAAGCTGCTTCAGTCTTCTCTCCGCTGTCATCTCCCTGGCTTGGTTTTGAAATCACCGCCGTCAGTGCTGTCATTGTATCGAGCGCCGGCCAATCACAGCCGGAGCTTGATAAACCAATCACAGCCATTCAATGATGTCATTCTGAATGGCTGTGTTTGGTTTATCGAGCGCCGGCTGCAATTTTAAAACCAAGCCAAGGAGATGACAGTGGGGAGAAGACTGAAGCAGCTTGCCGCACCGCCGGGGAGAGCATTGGGCTGGGGACACAGACGCTGGCTGAGAGGTGAGTATTGCTTTTTTTTTTTTTACCTAGTATATACTCAAGTATAGCTCGGCTTATGCTCGAGTCGATATGTTTTACCAATTTCTTGTGGTAAAACTTATTGACTCGGCTTATACTCGCGTCGGCTAATACTCGAGTATATACGGTAATTAGAGATGAGCGAACGTACTCGTTAAGGGCGATTTCGCAATCGAGCATCGCTATTTTCGAGTACCTGACTACTCGGGTGAAAAGACCCTTAACGAGTACGTTCGCTCATCTCTAACGGTAATTTATTTTGAAGGCACGAAGAGAAAAACATCACTGACAGGATAATTTTTTTTGCAGGCTGGTACAATTCCCCCCCAATTTTTTTTTAAGGTTTTTCCATTTTTGCACAATAAAACCCCATTTTTGGAATTTTTTTTTACATCACTGCATTCAAAGTCCCATAACTTTTTTATTTTTCCATGGACGGGACCTCTATAGGGGCTTGTTTTTTTGAGTAACAAGATGAAGTTTTTATTGGTATAATTTTGGAGTACATGCGGCTTTTTAAATCCCTTTTGGGAGGCAAAATGAACAAGATAAGCATTTTGCCTCCGTTTTTTAGGGTTTTCTTTTTGCATTTTTTGCTGTGCAGGATAAATAGCGTGTTCAATTTATTGTCACGGGTCATTATAGATACGATGATATGAAATACGTATTTTTAAAAAAAATTTTATACATTAAAGTGAAGTAAAAAGGGAGGCGCATTACATTTTTTTTACACTATTTTTTCTTTTACATTTTTTATATCCCTGTAGTGGACTTGAACCATAAAAGCTCTGATCGCTATGATAATCCAGTATCGCTCACAATAGCAATCACAGCCCATGGCAGGTCCAGACACCAGTGTATGTCGTCCGGTTCCCATTGCAACCCAACGGCCCTCCATGATCACATTTCGGATGACATCACAGAGAGAGAACGCTTCCTCGGTGGGCCCTTTACATGCCGCGATGTACATTGATTGTGGCACGTAAGGGGTTAGGAGCGAGGATCGATGTTTTCACTGTTATCAGCCACAGTCGTCTCCTGCTGCGGGGTGGCATGGATTCATTCCTGAGCCCGCGTAAGTTTATGTCGGGTTTAAGTAGCCTCGAAAGCTTGCATATAGAATGTTTCTGGTTAGTCTATAAAGGTGTCGCCTCTAGAATACCCTTTTCTTTTTTTCTACAGGAGTATTTAATATTACAAAGATTTTTTGCTCTACATCAGCCTGTATGGGCTTACATGTGTGAACGCGGGTATGAGGTGCTGCAGTCACATGTAGAGCATGTATAGTCATGAACAATAAGCATTGCATCAGATGTCTCAGCTGTTCACACTCTACTGCAGTCAGCACACCCAAGAACAACATGAGTGTGGACATAGCCTTCAAGTATAATACTGTAGTCTCCTTATCAATGTTTACAAGCAAGATGTGGCATGTCAACTTAATGGAATTGCCAACTCCTCACAAGTAGCATTGCACTTTGATATCTTATTATGCTGCTATCGCCTTGTGTTTCTGTCAGGAATTCAGTATGTAGTTATTCGGTAACTTCTGGGACACCAGGATAATGATTGAGGGTCATCGTTACAACTTCTGCATGGGTCGTCAAGCAGCTATCTCAAGACTTCCGCACATCTACTGTAGTATGTTCTTGCCGCCATATTGCTATATAACTAAGGGGTCGGCTGCACACGGATTTCACATGCGGAAGCCCTGTGTCCAGCCGGTGACTCCTCGAACCTGTCTTCTTTCTTTTGTACTGTAAATGGTCCGGATGGCTCGCGGTAGGACATGCGCAGTCAAGATTTTCCAGTGATGACGCAGAATCCGGGTCGAATGACTTCCTTTGACTTCAATAACTTTACATACTTGAACAGCACAACTAAGGCTATGTTCACTTCTGAGTCAGGAACCTCCATTCAGAGGTTCCATCACGGATCCGGCACAAAATGGCGGAAGTAAAATTCTGCATGACAGACTCTTTCATCCGGTAAAGACTAAATAGACACCACTATAGTCAAAGAGGTCCATTTCTTTGCCCCGGCTGGGTTTTCAGAACAGGCTTCCAGCCAGCATTTCTAGGCTCCCACTCTATCCAACCAAGCCGTAAGCTCGCCCCTCACCACATGACCAGCGCTGAACATGCAAAAACCCACAGACTCCCCTACTCATAGGCACAGATACTTGTAACTTGGGGCACTTTTACACGGGCCAAAAATTGTTAAGATTCCCACATCCAGCTGCCATTACTAAGAATCGGGAACAGAAAATTTACAAAAGACTAATGAAAAATAAAGGGGCAGTGGGGTAGGGTGGAGCGGTCACCTTAACACCCCTTACTGCTGCATTGTCTACATGTACAAAGTCACATACAGAACTCTGATTTTAAACTCCACTTGATCCCCTCCCTTCAATAACAGTTTTGATGCTGCAGGCAATATGAAAGATCACAGGAAGGTAACACATGATTCATGCCAGATACCTTGTCTTGCAATCAGTGTCATGGCAAGTCATCTGATCCAACTGTCCTGTAGACGTGCGGCTTCACATTCTGCCCCCGTATTGCTCTCTCTAATAACAAAACAACAACAACAAAAACGTTACTGCTCACATGTCCTTGTAGTACCCAACAACATAACTTAAGCAACTCATGGAGCCTTCTTGGCGAGACTGCCAATAGACATAAGGACTCTTACGGTATTATCACTGAAGCTACTCAGATGCATTTTTTATAATTAAATATGGGTTGTTACTTGGTTTTCTGAGCTAATATTGGCATAAACAGACCTGTAGACTCTAGTGCAGAAGCAGAACTTGAAGCTCCTCCCCAATGCAAAATCTGTAACAGGCGCCCAACTATAATGCTTTATTCCTAATACTGGGCTCCCTATATGGAGAAGAGAGGCCTTATGGACCCCCTAAAGCTCCTGGGCCCAGGTGCAACCGCATCTTCTGCATCCCCTATAGTTACGCCAGTGCACTAGTGCTCACCTTTCCATGAACTGTTGGGGTCTACAGAGGTTGCCTCATATGAGAAGGCCATATCGTAATAAGGGGGGGTCTGTTTTTGATTTTCATCATTGAGTTTCCAGGGGTTATAAGTTAAGTCATTAGCTACAAGAGCAAATACATACATGGTTTCAGGATAAGGGCGGCGTCACGCGAACGTATGTTTGAAGAGCCATGTAATCGGCCTGTTTCGTGCATGTCAACGCGTAGTACTATAATATTTGCGCTCGCAGGACCAGTTTACATGCAGGCGTGACACACCCTCTCTGTGGAATTGATTGGCTATTAAAGTCTAATGAGGTCCAGCTGTCTTCTTTTCCTGTGTTTTGCAGTGTTTCATCCTTCCTCTTGTGTATTTGCGCACCTCTCATTGACTTTTAAGGGGCAAGTGCTGCGCAAAACACAGGAAATTAGGGCAAGTCCTATTTTTAGCAAATGCACTCGCAAAACGCGCTTATGAGAACGAACCCATTTAAGTGAATGGGTTCTATTCTCTGTGTGTAGCGCAAAATCATTTGCAAACCCAGCCGTGTGAAGTAGCCCTAAGATATCGTGCTCACCAACATTTAACGGGCGAGAATGCCGATAGTGAAAACGAAACCACCGAAATCCTATTGAAATCAATGACTTTGTTATGACCTGTTACTCTACGCATAAGGGGACAAAACCATGTTGGTCTGAATCCACCCTTAGCAAGGAAAGAAGTGACTACAAGGTTCCCTATATATTGCAGAACACCTTGGATGGCAGGCTTGAAGGCTTTGCAGTTCTCCAGATAGGTGTGATGGGCATTAAGCAGACATGGCTCAGGAACGCGGAGAGTCAGGCCGGCCGGAGGATCAGCTAATGTATCCCATTGTTTTCAATGGGGAACCTTGCATCGCATCGCACTTGCGTGGAGCTCGCACGCCGTGTGTTGATGTTCTTTCCAGCCCTATTGAAAATACCCAAAGATAGGACATGCCACAATGTTTCCCCGCACCGCGATGCAATGTGGGGAAAAAAATTGCTCATGTATATGATCCCATTCCAAAGAATGGTGTTCATATTCATGCAAGATTTGTGCGTCTCGCAACGCACAGATCTCTCGTGATTTTCTCGGCTGTGTGAAAGCTTCCTAAGACCGATCTACTAGACCAGTGTTTCCCAACTCCAGTCCTCAGGGACCTCCAATAGGTCATGTTTTCAGGATATTCTATAGTAAGAACACCTGTGGCACTGACAATAATTACATCACCACTACTGAGGAAATCATGAAAACATGACCTGTTGGGGGTCCCTGAGGACTGGAGTTCAGAAATATTGCACTAGAGGATGAAGGATCTTCCAGCGAGCCCAGGTTTTTTTTTTGACCACAGTAAAGCCCATGAGGGCCAAAAGAAGACCATTCCATCTAAAGAGTTGGACATTAATGTGATCCTCATAGCTTGGGATCTCTGCATGTAATACAGTTACCTAGTTCAGAATAATACTATATTCATCACCAAGGTACAAACTATGCACAGTATTTTTGACCCTTTTGCCCTGGAGCAAGAAAGGTTTTCTGAATGCCTCTACGCTGCATACTGTACATGTGATATGTGTATTATTATCCCAGACAGTTATTACTGAAAATTAGTGTAATTTGCACTGGTATGTTTCTTCTTTTTTTGAAAAGCTTGGCCCATACTATCTGCAGCCTGCGGGCTTTACAATTGTTCTACCTTGCATTACGTTCCAGCCTTAAGCCATCCGGGTAAGAATGGCTCTGTTGTTTACTGTCATTTGATTCCTTTAAGATGTTGCCACTTGCTCTCCTTTAGAATTCTCCTCATAACATTGAAAAATAAATTCCAAGACAGATAAGTCATTGCCAACCCAACAAGAGAATACCAAGTATCAATCAAATTATTAAGTGTAATCTCTGTATTCGCACACAGGTGATAGGACTATCATTTTGGTTAATTCTCAGAAGGGTCGGTGATCCAGGGATTATTCCGATTGCCAGACTTGGAGTCAGGAAATAATTTTCTTCCCTTAAATAAGGAAGATTGGTTTCTACCTCAATGGGGTTTTTTTTGCCTTTTTTGCCTTTTTTTTCCCCTAACATACTATGTTACTATGTCTCCTTAGACATGACAAGATCATGTTGACAGGTTGGAGAATAGAGTATAGCGTTTTAAAAAGGGTTTTCCAGTTGTAATCCCTTTATGGCCTATCCTTAGTGTAGTGGCCCAGAGGGTCCACCAAAATAGTCACAACCATTTGTCCTGTAACACCTAGCTATGGGCTCCGAGGAGACATAGAAGATGCTGTACTTTGGAAAACTCCGTTTTTCCCCTTTCTTCTCAAGCTTGAGTTAAACTGCTTGGCAACAACTATCTTCATATTGGCTGCTTGTCATGCTATCACTGATTGATGGAGGGGTGTGATGTGATAGTCCAGAGTTGGAAAATATCAGAGTGAGACAGGATGTCAGGGGGAGGTTTAGATAGAAAGTGCAGGAGTTAGACAAGAAGAGAAGGGAGTTGGAGAGGAGAGTTGGGAGGAGGCAGTCGGAGGAGGAGGACGTGCAGGAGGAGTTCTGCAGTGAGAGCAGAAATATTGTGTTCTTGAGTGAGGAAGCCAGGATTCATCAGCTTCTTCATCAGCAGCAGTGTGGAGGAAAAAGTTTGGGACCTGTTTCAATAAAACAGTGAGTTACACAAACCCGGGGAAGTCAAAGCCAGGGATAGTAAAGAGGCCCATCTTCAAGTCCACTTCTTTAACTGCATTATAATCTTCCAGTAAGCCTAACAGATAACTAGGACTGTGGAAATTCTACTGAGTAACCTCTAGATTCAAATAGAGAAAGAACATTTAAAGGTTAAATTGTGCCATATTGAATTCAACTGTGCATCAACATTTATTCTGCTTCAAAGTAATATCTATGTTAATTAATGCAAAATTGCCATTGTTGTGCACTTCCAGTTTACTAATCAAAGCTACCAAGGCCCGCGTCAGTTATTTCGACATTAACTATTGGAGTCCCGGATGTAGTGCTGGCGTCACGTGACAATCCACCGTTAGAAACCATAAATTACAAAACTCTTTTACCACTGTGCGGCGACCAAGCCAGGCACCTTACTGCCATTGCAGAGAGAGATTGCAGAGCCACCCCTGACAACCATTCTTTCTTCCCCGTGGTTTCTCCCACTTGGGCATAACCCGCTCGGAAGCTGCATTAGAATAGGTCAACTGGCTGAACTAGATTGGCATTGTCTTCATTCGACCTTACATACTATGTTACTATGTAACAATAGTAGATAGTCGGAGGTTTGCCGCCTGGGACCTCTGCTGAATCAACTGTTTGTATAAAAGTCTACAGGCAGATGTTTCAGGGCTTTCCTGTTTTTTTAGGTGGGTGACATAGTTATGGGTATATGGGACATCAGGGACTCATGACCCGCTTCTGGCAATACCCATTCAGGGGAGGGCCAGGTCTTAAAGTAGGCTGTGTGGCCCCCATGGCCCGGAGGTTCCAGTGGTAGCCTACATAGCCATCGAAAGTCATCATGGCTGGATAAACAACATATTTATAAACAGTAAAACAGGATAACTTTTAATACGAAAATCTGGGATAAATCAACATATTGATAGAGTCAAAGAGGCCATATGAGAGGTTGTTACATAGAGTCCTGGACTGGTCACTTGGAATCAACAGTAAGTGATGGAAGTTTCGCCAAATAGTCTTTAGGCTCATCAGCACAGAGCACCTTTAATCACTGTACACCGGAAGGATCGGGGATGGCTCTCTTTCAGGCCCACTGAGACAGATTCAACATTCTCGAAGGGGAGGGAGTGGAGGAATTGCTTGACACTGACTTTACTTGTTCAACATATCTTTGTCCACTCACCGGAGGAAAACTGTCCATAGGATGATTGCTACAGCCTTGTAGCACAAACCAGGAGAGATTCCTTTCTCCTTCCATCTCCAGCTTAACTTCCTTTTTTTAACATTCTACTTTCTGTCCCTTCCCGCTCAGCTCTGCTCTTCCATTCCTGACCCTGTGAAAATAAAACAACATACTAACATCAAACAGCAGTAAATTGTCCCATTCCCTTTACATTTGAGTTGATTTCTGAGGGAAGAAGACAGCTCCATTCTTACTGCAGTGGCCAAACTTGGTATTTCAGGCCAAATTCCCTTTCATTTCAGTGGGAGCTTAGCATGCAATACCAACACTGGCCATTGCAGTAGGAATGGAGCTTGTGTTTCCTGCAGAAATCAGCTTAGTGCACGAATACATCGGCTCAGCAAATACCTAATAGGCAGGGGCCTAGATGATAGACTTTTGCTGATCTACTATTGATGAAATGTCCTAAGGATAGGTCACAAATAGCTACAAGTGGACAACCCCTTTAAGAATTTGCTCAACTTTTAGTATCACATATTGTAAAAATAATAATATTGATAATGTCGAAATCAGTGGCTCCCATCCCGTGGCTGTTTGTCTGTTGCAAAACTGCAATTCGCAGCATTCGACTTCAAGCTATCAGAACATTCTGGGAGTTCTAATTTTTCAACATCTTGAAGTCTCATGTCGGAGACCCTTAAGGTGGCCATACATATTAGACATATATTGGTCGAACCCAGTGATTTCGATAGAGCCGTCTAACTAATAAGTATTGGTGTGTCCCAACTTTCCGCGATTGATGAGAAGAGCGATCCCCAATGTTGACCCCCTACATGCCACAATCAATGTACATCCCGGCATGTGAAGGGTTCAGAGAGGGAGCGCAGAAGGTCGATGGGTTGCCATGGCAACCGGATACCAGACACTGGTGTCCTGGCCTCCCTTGGCCTATGATCACTATAGTATAGAAGTACTGCAATACATTATCCTAGTGATCATACATTTTATGGTTCAAGTCTTCTACAGAGACATCAAAAGTGTAAAGAACAATGCGTAAAAAACAAAAACTTTTTCGTGCACTTTCCCGTTTGTATAAAAAAAAAAAGTTAAATATCCTACATATTTGGTATCATAGTATGTGTAACAACTTGTACAATAAATTGAACATATTATTTATCCTGCACGGCAAAAACTGTAAAAAAAAAAAAAAAAACCCTAAGAAATGGAATCAAAATGCTTATTTGTTCATTTTGCCTCCCAACAAATGCAATAAAAGTCATTTAAAAAGTTGTATGCACCCCAAAATGAAACCAGTAAAAACAACAGCAAAAAAGAAAAACCCTCACATAGCTCTGTCCATGGAAAATAAAAACATAATATGACTTTGAATGCGACAATGTAAAATGAATATGATAATTTTTTTAAAAGGGGGGTTTTATTGTGCAAAAATGAAAAAACCTAAAAAAAAAAAAAATTTGGGTATCTCGTAATCGCAGCGCCGCACTGAAAAAAAAATGATCATGTAATTTATGGCGCATGATTAACGCTGTAAAAAAAACAATGGCAGAAAAAAATAATAATCAAAGTTTTACAATACATTATATATACCCAAAAATGGTGCCAATAAAAACAAACCCTCATATGGACATGTCGGCGAAAAATTGAAATGTTATGGCTTTTGAAAAGTGGAGTTGAAAATCCTCAAGAAATCGTTGCATCCTTATGCCCAAAATAGGCCATGATTAGAGATGAGTGAGCACCCAAGTGCTCGGGTCCGCGTTATTCGAGTCAAGCCTTTCGTGAAATTCGAGAGCTCTACTTGAGTAGCGAACCCCATTGACTACAATGGGAGACTCGAGTATTTTTGTATGGGGGACGCCGGGTACCGAGCTTTTTTTTATAGGTTCATCCCTCTTTCTCTCTCTCTGCCAATGACGCGTGCTGCATTGCGGCAGGGAGGGGCCAAAACAGGCATGTCACAGCGGGGAGGAGACAAAAACTGGGGCGGGGTCGAACACGGCTTGATGCTCGTTCGAGTAACGAGCACCATCGAGTACGCTAATACTCAAACGAGCATCAAGCTTGGCAGAGTGTGTTCTTTTAACTCTAGCTGTGATCTTAAGAGGTTAAAGGGAATCGGTCATCAACTAAGTTATGGTGCTTGCTTATAGTTAGGGGGACGTGGAGTCCGGAGAGCTTCTCTTCATGTTCACCTGCTCCCCCGTTCCTGCAATGTCCCCTGGTGAAGTCAGCATGCACGTAACAAGCTGACTCTGCATCAACCTAAACTATAAGCGCCATAACATAAAGTTCCCTTTAAACTGAAATTTTGCTAAAAACAAGATCTGTCATCTTTATAGGGACAGGTGCAGAAATAAGCTTTTATATTTCAATGAAAAAATGTCACCTAACTTCAGCATTTCTTCTGCCCACATGTTTCTTAGAACAGATATCATCACGGAGCTCACGTGTTTCCAAAATAAAGCAATTATTTTTTGCTCCATGTTTTGCTGCACCTTTACAAAGAATTTGCAGCAGATATACGTCTGTTAAGAACTTTTCAAATCTTTATGGTGTTCCATCCAGTGTCATATAACCTAATTCCTTTTGCTAATATGTGAAAAAGTTGGAATGTTTTTGCAATTTGAACCCTTGATCAAAGAAATTAGTTTTTCCTATTTTCCGTAATCTTCTATGTTCATTTCGGTGAAGGTTTCTACAAATTAGAGGTCAATGTTCACAAATCAACCTTTAGTTTAATCACTAAATTCTGGGATAATGGGTGGCCTGGATCCAACAAAGTAAGAGCCAAGCAGGGGGCCTTCCTCTATGGCATTCACCTGCCCTGATAGAGATAACGGACTTATATCTGGTTTCAAAATGCAATTCAGTGCATTACACAGAAAAATCCATCAAACATTAAAGGGGTTGTGCCAAGATGGAATCCCCTGTCCATAAGCTATTAGGCCATATGAACATCATAGAGTGGAATCCCTCCTCTATGTAAAGAATGGAGAACAGCTCGCGTTATGCAAATGGCCATACTTTAATACTAGTTTTCTGCGATGGCGGCTCTTCAATGGCTGTGGCTCAGTGGTCAGCCCTATTGCCTTGTAAAACTACATGCAGATGTTATCCTGAACATAGGACTCCAGTGACGCAAGGCAATAGTGCTAACCACTGAGTCACCATATTGCGTCCTCCATCTCCGAAGGAGGAGGAGAAGTAAAAGAAACATAAAGAGAACATACAAACCCCATGCAGATGTTGTCTTTGCTCCGATTTGAACCTGAAGAATGAAGTGATTGCAGAACTCCCGCAAGTACCCCAACCTCTACATTTTGCTATCCGACAGTGGTCCTGTGCATCAAACCTCCATGGATCAAACATCGTTGGAATAGGTCATCAAAGTTTGACCCTGAAAACCCTTTAATGTGGGTCAGTTACTGCATCCAGTTTTTCTCGAATTCTTTTTTAGTGACTTAAATTTCTTAATGTTGTGAATTTATCATCATCCTGGACCTCCACATTTCCCTTTTAGAAATCCTAGATGATTTATTTGAACCTTATGCAAGGTTTGGTTTATACAAGGTCCTTTCTGTCTAGTAATGTTACACCTCGGTGATGCAGTCAGTGATTAATTGTTTTAGAAACATACTTAAGTGTTGAGATACCTTGAGGGTTAGGTAAGCCAGCTCCACGAGTTACAAATAATGATATCATCCCGTTTCTATGAAACTATTCTTATTTGGCCTTCTCCCTAGCCTAAGGCTAGATGTTTGGCAAGCAATTCTTGGACCTGGCAACTTTTTTAAAGATCAACACTTGTCTGCTCTACCCAAACATAGTAATATAGATAGTATGTAGACCACATTCCTCCCAAATGTGCCACTATGTCATCTTCTGCAGCATCACTTCTCCAATAACATTTGTCGATGGCAATAAAATTGCCTTTTTTTCCCAGTTGAAGCATCGTAAGAAACCAGCCGGAGAACGCATCATTACAGTGGTACTCTGGTAATAACCAGTTAGCACCTATCTACTGGATACTAGGTCGGAGGTGTGGATCCAACTGTTGATGGAATTAGAAGGTGTTACGTTTCAATTTCTGGCCTACTTTATCCTGTCCCCAAATAATAGTATGGCATTTAGTGATGGTCGATGCTGAAAAAAAAAACCCTGTAGCTGGAAAACCCCTTTAAGTCACCGGAACCCATCAGTAATGGTGGGTCCAAACGACTTTCTAATGTCTATGAGGGCATCTCAACTTTCCCCTGATAGATGATTGCAAGGAAAAGATGGGTTGGGGATGTTGAATTTCAATGCCTGATACCTTGGTTCCTGGAGGGATAAGCTGCCACAAGAGCTGTCTGATAGTGGCTTACCTCTCTAAACCCATGAATCTCAGCCATGATGTGTATGGGGCAGCCGTTGCAGACTGCTGTCGGACAAAAACATCGTTTGTCCAACAGTTGTTGGAGGTTTATGGGCATCTTTACTCCTTTCCATCGATCCCTTTTGCTACTGTCTGTAGATCAACAAGAAGAGGGGTCAGAGTGGATTACGATAATACATGAACTCAGGATCAGACTACTGTGTTTGTAGTCTGTTACTATGGATTCCCACAGTACTGCATAGAGGCTGTATGCACAACACAGTAGGAAGGTTTTAAGGTTAACTATTTACAAATTTGCTTCATTACTTTATTAAGATTCATTGGCACAATACAAAAATTTATTGCAAAGGTGAACACGGCCATTGAGCATGCCATTGTTCTGCCAGATTCTTCAGGTTCTTTCCATCTATACAGTCAGTACATTACAACCCAGGACACATGAAAATTAGATCAGCCAGTTTATATAGTGCATGCACACACTTGCAGATTGAAGCAATTCATTTATTGAACAGATACTAGAAAAAAAAACAATATAACCACAAACATAACAGAAAGAGCTGACGGGAACCTCACACTGACAAAGGCATTGACATTTTTGCAATGCATCACAGTTAAGAAATGATAGCATGTTACGGTATATCATAATATCAGTACATCTCAAACTTTTTGTCATACTGCTATTTTTTTAATATATGTCCCTGTTGAGCACATACCTCATCCGATGCCACATAAATTCTGCAATAATTGTCTTTGTTCTATAATGTAAATGCACACTTTCCTCTTTCCTTAGTCTACACAATATTTTGCTTGTCAATGTAACAGTTTGTGTCCCATAGCTAATATTCCGATTGTAACCGGTGGGAAGAATTTGTAATAATTCTTAACTAGAGATGAACGAGCATACTAGCTAAGGCAAACTACTCGAGTGAGTAGTGCCTTATTCGAGTACCTGCCCGCTCGTCTCTAAAGATTCAGCTGCCGGCGCGGGTGAGTGGTGAGTTGCGGGAGGGAGCCGGGGGTAGCGGGGAGTAGAGTGTGAGATAGAGATCTCCCCTCCATTCCTCCCCGCTCTCCTCCGCCGCTCCCCGCCCCCCGTCGGCAGCCGAATCTTTAGAGACGAGCGGGCAGGTACTCCAATAAGGCACTACTCGCTCGAGTAGTTTGCCTTAGCTAGTATGCTCGCTCATCTCTATTCTTAACCATTTTGGATCCTATGAGTAATTTTCTTCGGTCACTCAGTCATCAAACATGGCTACAAGAATACAGAGCAATGAGGGGAGGTGAAGTAGGAACGAGGAGAACGAGGAGCCATAAAGAGGGCCCCCATTGCAAGCACATGGGGCATAGAGGCATAATGCTGAGGGTTGAGCATCCTCAACCCCCAGACAAGCAGTCTAAGCTGCTGTCTTGACATAGGCAAGGCATGACAGCAGTTTTAAGACTCTTTGTGTGACATGGAGGGAATATGGGGGGGTTGGCAGAGAGCTATGGAGAGATAAAGGCAGCGAAATGGGTATACGTTTGTTTGGGGGATAGAAAAGGTAGTCCAAGTTAGGCCGAATGCACACGATTCCCACAGCAGAATCCGACTCTGTGCCCAGCCAGTGACCCCTGCATATTGTCTTCTTATCTCAGCTGCGGGTGTGCCAGCCAACGCTAGGCGATGACGCAGATACCGCAGCCCATCCATATGGCAAGTTACTTACAGCTGCATCCTGTTTAGAATGACCATCCCTAAGGCCCAATGCACACGGGCATATTTGCACAGCGGAATCCGAAGTAAATACTGCCCATAGACATGCTATTGAAAATCGCTTTTCCATGTCCAGGACGGAAATCAATTGCGATTTTCCACTTGCAGAGGGAAAATTGCATCATGTTCTATTTCAGCGCGGATTCTACATGGAATCAATGGACGCCTTCCGATCCATGGCCGGTCCGCAGCTGACACTATATAGGACTTGCAATGCTGCCTGGGAAAAAGCTATACGAATGGGTAATGGAATAGTTCTCCACAGCGCCACCTATTGGAAGGTAGCTTCTTTGTAAGTCAATATCTGACCTTTCACCATGACTAAGGATGTTCGCCAAACTAGAATATTCATGTACATACAGCTGTTCCAGGGTTCTTGCCCTTGATCAATGCACAGTAGTAAATGCATGCAAGAAAGCCCACATGCACCATGTGGGTAATCAATGCAAACTCTTGCTTTACATTACTTTGCAGAAAACAGCTATACAAATGGTAATTTACTCCAAGCTACATCTATGCTCAATTATTTCAATAAATAACTCTTAACCATTCTTCAGTTCATTGTCCTGCTGCATATGGAAATTTCCATCAATACAGCCCTGACCGCATGGAACTGCAAGACGTTATAAAGTAGTGCAGTGACCTTTCTGGTTCATTAGTCCTCACATTCTGTGTAAACATCCCACATTACCAGCTCCACAGCAGCCCCAAACCATGACATTGCCTCCACCATACGTGACAAAAGGCATTGAACACACCTCCAATGGACTTTCATTTGGTCTGCTTCTCACGTTATATAAGTCATTCATCTATAACCTTTGTACACTGTAACCTATTTACTATTTGTCACTTTCGAATACACCCAACTAGACAATCATGTATACATGGCAGAGGCGTCACTTGTTGCTGCCCAAAGTCAGTAACGGGGCTCCCAACTAAGAAAAAACTCATGGGTCTTCTAAGGCTCCAGGGCCCGTGTGTCTGCATCCTCTGCACCCACTATATGATACATGGACAGGCCAGATCCACCAGAGCATCTACATGTTCTTTAAGAGACACTCTAAGGCACATTTATTAACACTGTCTAAAAGTTAGTGCAAACTAAAGGCCCATTTAGGAACAGCGATTATCGCTCAAAAGCCATCTTTTGATCGATAATCATGTCGTCTAAACCTGTGCCCATTGTGTACTTTTCATGCACTATTCGTTCATCGCTGATTTCAAGCCAGCTTGAAGTCGGTGATGTGTCTTATTGAGATCGCACGCTGAATTCTCAACGGCATAGTGCTGATTGCATTCTTTGAGCTGCAGTCCCGCTCGAGAACAAAGCAGCTGAATGCAGATAACAGACCTCCAGCTGTTATCTGCATTCAGTGAAAGGCTTCATTTGCATCCTAATAAACTCTTAAGTAGCTGAGTAGCTACCTAAGAGTTTATGCAAAATGATCGCTCAAAACTGTCACTCAAACTGACATTTGAGCAAATTTTGAGCCATCATCGTTGCATCTAAATGGGCCTTAACACAGAGGGGCTTAATTACTATAAAAAATTTGACAGTTGTCTGCACAAATGGCGCCAGAAAACTGTCAAATATGCTTTAAACCACATTTGCTTTGTGTCATAGACATTTTCTGACACTTTTTTTGTGTCCAGTAAAGGGGCATTCCTTCATTTTAAAAAAAATGAGGCACGGCCTAAATAGTGCTAAAAAATCACACCAAATTGCACTAAACATTTGGTATAATTTTTGGTGTAAACTAAGCCCACTAAAGAGTGGTCTAAACTGAGAATAGACTGTCTTAAAATTTGACAGGTTTATCACTCAGCAGGGCTAGTGTGATAAATCTAGCACATTTTAAACCTGAGGCTGCTCTCACTCATCCTGCCTTTTACTGCAATGAGCGCGGCGCAGAATAGCGCTTGAATGCAGCCCTGTTTGCTCTATTTTCACGCGTTTGAGTGGTTAAGGCACCTCATCACCTAACACATTAAAAAATGCAGTCTAACGCAGTAGAATGAGTTACAAAAATGCAGTGCGAAATCACAGTAAAACACCATGCATTGGAAAGCGGTGTTTTGCTATCACATGTGTGAGAGCAGTCTGAGTAGTCTTTAACCCTTTCCAATCCACTGTCTGACGTCTAAAGACATTCTGATTGAAGGCTGTACAGCTCTGATGTCGGAAGACATCCAGCAGGGTATTCTTACTGCAGATTACTGGCCACTCTGTTGTTGGGGGCCTCTCCAGCATGTCACATACCGCAGTACTGCCTCTGGCCAGCAGATGGTGCAATTGTATAATGGCAGAAAGAGAAAGCCCCCTAGTAAACCCTAAATCAAAATTGGATTGCAAAGGTTTAGGTTTGCACTGTGTAAACAGTATTGGTAAATACGCCCCATAGAGTCTTAAAATGTGGCAGTGTCATCACAGCAACTTCTGCTGAAAGACCAAAAGAATTTCTACACCAAACATGTTGCACCTCTTTTCTATATCTACCTTACGGTATAAGTTAGGGTCTTCATGACCGACATCGACAGCATCTACTTTAAACAAATAGATGTTGATATCTAATGAGCCGTCCTGGCTGTAGGGGGGTTAAGTGAACTTACCACCGTCCTGTAGAGTAAGTTTGGATATTATCTCATTCACTTCAGTTTTGTTCATTCCTACTACATCTTTGAGCGCTTGGACATACATGTTTTTCCTTTTTTTGAGCACTATAAACTGGGCCTAAATCACACCAAATTGTGCCAAAATTTTGGCCAAATTTTTGATGTAAACCATGGCAAGTAAAAAGTGTTCTGAAGTTAGACTAGACAATCGTAAAATTTGACAGATTGATAATGTAGCAGAGCTACTGTAATACATGTGACGTATTTAAACACTACCTAGTCTATGCTTGCATTATCTAAACAGTATTAGTAAATGAGCCCCAGAAAGTGTAATAATGTGATAGTGTAATCACAGCAGCTCATGCCAAATTTTAAATCTGCTAAATTTTAAGACTCCCTAGTGTAAATTTATATCACCTATTACTTGGCTCAGTTTCCGCCAAAATTTGGGCACAAATGATCCCATGTCCCGTTTTCATAAAGCCACACCCCTTTTTCAGATCAGTTGAAAAAAGTGCCTGAAAGTGTCCAAAAATAAATAGCAAATGTGGCACAAGGTACATATGGCCGGTTTCGCATCTGCATCGGAGCCTCCAGCTGCCGGGTCCGTCACAGATGCGGCTGAAAATACTGGAACAAAAACCGTTGCACGCAGCACTTTTTTTCTGCCCAAAAGCCAGCCAGCTGGGTGAAAAGTGGGCGAACCTCATTATAGCCTCAGGGATTCAACCCGAACGGAGCAGATAAACGGAATACCCAGTGCAGGTGCGAGACAGTTTTTTGGTACTACTTCTAACTTATAAAGGCCCATAGGGCGACTCACAAAAGAACATCAAGTAGTCGGGGTAATATAGTTCCAAGAAAAAATTAATGAACCCTTTGGAATTGTATGGATTTTGCATTAATTACTAATAAAATGTGGGCGGATTGTTATCTAAGTCATAATTATAGGCGAACACAATGTAACTTAGAAGACACAAAGAGCTGCAGCAGTCATGTCTTTTGTTGAACACAGAGAGTAATCATCCACAGTGCAGGGAGAAAAAATAAGTGACCCCTTGAATGTACTAATAACCCGTAGATCCCGCTTTAGTAGCAGTCACTAGTGCAGAGGTTGCAGAATCAAAAGACCTTTTAATTTGATTACATGTTGAAAATCTGGAAAATCTACAAGTCAACGTTGTTTACTTCAGAAAAGTGTCTGCGATACAAGATGTGAGGCGTAAGATTATATAATAATAACCAGGGCTTGTCTGGATTACAAAGCCAATTTTCAAATACCCTATTAGGAAATGCTGAATAAATAGAGGGGGTCCCTTGTCCAGGACCCTCATCTATTAGACAGAGAGTGGAACAACTAAAAAAAACATCTCTGCTCTCACTTCTAAGGGCCTGTCATGTTCTTACATTACAAGGACTATCCATTGATTTCATTAAGAAAAGTCGTCGTTCTTTATTTTTCCTTAGGTGATGTAAGGGGTTTCCCTAAAGGGTCAAAAGCTTCTCGTAGCTATGGACAAAACTTTGCACCAAATTATCGTGTCCACCAAAATCTGCTCCAAATTTCAGCATAGTAGAACTGAGCATGCCTAGTGGACAGTTAATGAGTGGCTGATGCCTGGCATATAAAAAGGACAACTTCTTGCTGGGCCACAAGAGGGAGCAGGGACTGTGACAGTGAGCAGAGGTGTTGCATCATTAAGAGATGTGTGATAGTCTTCAGAGGAGCTGTGGCCTGGGGGAGAGAGGAAAAGTAGTGGGAACACAGAACTAGGATGTGAAAGGGCTGTTTGGAGAGCACATACGACACACCATGATCTTGCACATACTTAGAGAGAAAGTAGCCATGTTACAAGATCGACCTGACGGGGGACAGCTGATTGCAACAAGTAACTGAGGAGAACAGCGAGGTAGAGTTGCACTCTTGACTTAGGACAAGACTGAGTGGGTAGTAGTGGTGTTTTCCAAACAACAGAACTGTAAGTGAGGCTGACCTCAATCAATATAATAGGTATGCACACCATCAAGGGTGTTATTAGGTAATCAACAGGCCACATTGAAGAAGCCATGTACTGCATTGAGGAAATTATACTATTGAAAACGCTATTGTTACACGCACTGCCACTTTGGACTGGACTATGATAAAAGTTAATTGCTTACTTGTTATTAAACCCTCATTGTCTTGCATTACTTGAAATTTTGTTCACTAGCCGGAAAACCCCTTAAAGCCCTACCACGGTAAAGGTAAAGTCCCCTGGTGTAAGCACCGAGTCATGACTTACTCCGAGGGTGATGTCATATCATGACATTTCCTTGGCAGACTGTTTTTGCGGGGTAGTTTGCCATTGCCTTCCCCAGTCATGTTTTAACCCCCCCCCCCCCCCCCCCCAAGCAAGCTGGGTACTCATTTTACCGACCTCGAAAGGATGGAAGGCTGAGTTAACCTTTAGCTGGCTACCTGAACCAAGCGGGATTGAACCCGCAACCTTCAGGTCATGAGTGAGAACTTAGGACTGCATTTCTGCTGCCTTAACACTCTGCAGCGAAGCTTATTGTTGGAAAATAACTTAGTCCACACACAGGGTTAACTTTTCTGAATAAAACTGGGAATGATCGGTAATATCCGTCTCCTGAAACTTCCATAATAGTTCAACAACAGGTTAGGACAGATACAGCAAGAGAAGGTGGTGTAACAGGGAGGATACATGGGGCAATCCGGACAATCCACAGTCCTAGTTATCTGTGTTATTCCGTTCCGGCGACTCTCTTTCTCTCCAACCCTCTACCAGTGCGCACTCACGCTTCCTGTGCCTGAACACGCCATGGAACAATCCCTCTTCTCATCCGGTACTTAGTGGTAGCATCGGTACATCCCAGGCGGAGTAATCCCAGGCCACACATCAGGGAATCGCTCAGCCTCTTCCATGCTTCCACACATAGTGGCTGTATGTAGCCCAAATCTCACGGACATCTCTCCTCACTCTCACTTCTGCAAGAAGTCCCCAAGACTGCTAGACTACCCTTTGCAAACACATATATATTTCCCAGTCACATAACATATAACATGATACATTTTGCAGACATAACCCAGACATTAACACATTCATTGCTGCAGAGGTGCAGTGGGACACTACAGTGTGTCAATGGGAACAAAATATTAGACAGGCATCTCTGTGTAGTTAGATCATCATAATATTTCTGGGAGTCTTGGCATAGACATCTTCAAGGAAACCCCTATTTGGCACTGATTATAGACATTTCCTCTGTGGTGCTAGGAATCCTACTGGCAAAATTCTGCATGCACACATAAGGGCATCATCGCCGGCTCATAAATTCCCATTAATGTTATCCTTTACTTTAAATGCAGACTTGCAATACAAGAAGCAATGGAAATGCTAGCTATGTGCAAGATCATTATCTTGACATTGTACCGTAACAGTAAAAATAGAAGGCAAAAAAACGTGTCCAGAGCAACGGCGCTAAAAAGGGAACCTTGGAAATGTGATGATCAACAATGTCAAAAGCAACATAGGTTGACGAGTCTCAGACAGCAAACGCGACCTGGCAAATGCTGACACCAGGCGCCAGGTGTTTAATCATTGTCCCAGCAGAATATGGATGCGGTATGCTTCATATCAGCTTCCAGAATAACAGAACGTCCACCTATAGCTGTCCTTGCTACTGTAGATCCGCTACCGTAAAATAATATAGACCAGGATGATAACCGCAAAAAAATGAACTGTAAAGTATTATTTGGCAGCTTCAGCATGACTAGCCTTTTTCTTTCCCAATTTCACCTTAACTCATCCGACAAACATTTACATTACGGTGAACTCATAAAAAAAAGCCTTGTGCAGATTCATCCTGGCCCGTCTCCAGAACACTATTATTAGTAGGGTCGTAATCATGACAACGTCCTAAACAAATACCCAGACACGGCATGGACTACTCAACTCGTAAGACTTAAAACATCTTCTACTGCTGGGATAAATATTTGTAAATCATTGAAGTACTCAATCATGAGTTCCCTTCTGTCAGCTTATAAGGTCAGATCATCTCAAAAAATTACATTGTGTTGGTTACAGAAGAACAGATCTTACAGATACAGATAGAAAAAACAGTGTGTCAGCATTTAGTCTGACATTAACTTGCAGGAATGCTGCCTTCCACTAGGTGGCACTGCAGAGGTATTGTTCCATCATCCCATTTGCATATATTTCGCTGAGGAGCATGCATGGCCTTATAAGTCTCCTCACACACCTTCTAGCTGCTCTCCCTAAGGTGAAATGATACCCTTCCTGACCAGCATTTATATGATATGTTCATTTTACATTGTCCCACAAGGCAAGACATCGGGGTTAGATATAAGCTTCGATATTGTATAAGATCATTTAAGTATTTTTGCTCTTAACCTTATCAACTAATTAACATATCTAATAACTCGCCCCTTCTCTACATCCAGTTTACAACAATTTTCGTAGCCTCCAGTGTGCCAACAGTATTGATTTTGAAACCCAAGTGTCCTGATTAGAGATAAGCGAGTATACTCGCTAAGGCACATTAATCGAGCGAGTAGTGCCTTAGCCGAGTATCTCCCCGCTCGTCTCTAAAGATTCGGGGGCCGGCGCGGGTGACAGGTGAGTTGCGGCGGGGAGCGGGGGGGGGGGGGGGAGAGGGAGAGAGAGATCTCCCCTCCGTTCCTCCCCGCTTTCCCCCGCCGCTCCCCTCCCCCCGCCGGCCCCCGAATCTTTAGAGACGAGCGGGGAGATACTCGACTAAGGCACTACTCGCTCAAGTAATGTGCCTTAGCAAGTATACTCGCTCATCTCTAGTCCTGATCCAAGACTAAAAGAAAGGGACAAGTTGCTCTTTAGTCAACACCCCAAGAGCATATCAAATAGTATGGTCTATTAAAGAAAGTCCATTTGGGATTGCAAAAACAGATTAGGGCCGCATGCACATGGGCAGGTCGGATTCCGCATGCTGCCGGACTCAGGCCCTGGCAGCCGTGGCGTCCGCGCCTACCTGGTTTCTTTTTCTTCTGTCTGTACTGCGGATAGTCTGCATGGCTCGCCGTCGGACATGTGTAGTACTGATTTTTTTTTAAACTCCTAACCTTTCCCGCAAGCCGTGGGTCGGACAGCTTCTATTGACTTCAATGAAAGCCATCCGTGTGGGAACCGCAGTAAAATGGAGCATGCTGCTATTTTTCATTCGCAAGCAGAAACCGCAATTGGTTTCCGCTCATGTGCATGAAGAATCATTTTTCCATAGCATGCTATGGAGGGTTGTTGCTGCGGAATCCAAAGGCAGACGCCTACTCCGGATTCCACAGCAAAAATCCACCCATGTGCATGAGGCCCAATCCAGAAGATGAGCTCTCATACAAAGTACATATGATAATTTGCAACAATAGTTGACAGCCACTAAAATGAAAGCCCTACACTAGTCTGCATAGTCTGCACTATCCTACCATAATGAATCAGACACCGGAGCAAGAATCACAAGTAGTATTTATTTCCATATATTAATACTTAGTGGGGCTCCTTTGGCCCTAATGATATCGGATATTCTCTGTGGCATACTTTCTACTAACATCTACACTGCAGCTGGTATTTCCCTCCATTCATCCTGCAAATATCTGACAAGTTCTCTCAAAGGAAATGGACACTGTTCATATTTCCCAACCCAACATTCTAGTTTGTCCCAAAGATGTTCAGTAGGGTTCAGGAAAAGTTGTGAAGTTTTAAGCGTTTTAAAGAAAAAGTAAAACATAAAGTGAGTGGTTAAAAAAATATGTCGTGACCATCTCTTACCCACAAAAAATGTTATAACCTGGCATGAGGGTATTGTTGGATGGGACAATTGCTATGAGGGTGGTTACTGTATCCCAGAAGTCGTGAATGGCATAGCCGTATGTCAAGCCTGTGGGGCCTGCTGGTAAGTGTGCAGCATGGGGCAAGTTATCAAGTCCCTGACTGTAGTAACCAAGATACCCACTGATAAGGCTTACAGATCGCCTACCTTCTATCTATTGAGAAGCAGCCAAGGGCAAATTGCCAAGAGTTGCATGCCCTAGCAAGGCTACCTTAACCCATCTCTTTGCACCATGACTCTTTCCCTGAGAGCTGCTGGAACGGGTGGAATTCTCAGTCTACATCTGTTTAAATTCATCTTTTCAAGTTAACGTCAAGTGTGAACCTTGGAAGAGTTATGTCAACACTGTATGTGTACGTGTTGGCAAACAAGTCTTATAGGGATCAAGACACCTTTGTGACAGAACTTCAACTCAAACCCACAGCATAAGCTGTACTGCCGTGTTCCTTTTGTTATATACTGTGCCAAATCGTTGTACACAAGTTTGAGAATTGTGTTGTCGAGATACAGTAAACACTGTGTTAAAAGTAACCTGGGTCTTGGCTGTCAGGTCTGTAACGTGCATGCAATGTCAGCACCCCCTTATTCGTACACCTGTATAATGCCAGGCATATATAAAACAAAGTTTGGCATGTTGGATTTTAGCATGCAAATTCCACTGTAGAAGCACTTGTAGCCAGAAGCTTCTGCCAACTGCCTATCCCTCTTTTACTATGACACATGAAATGTTTGCTTGGCCTCTGATGTCATCTAGTTAGCAGTGAAGGTAGATGGTGGAACACCTTGCAAGGAGATCAAAGCTCTCATACTAACTAATAAATCACTAAAACATAATCACCTTTTTTGCCTCAAATTGGTGGTGGAGGGCATCTCCCTGGTGGCGGATTCTCCTTGGCAATCGCTTCTTTTGTCCTCCCTGTAACTCAGCTCCTATCATGAAAGTGGTGTAACCACTAACTATAGGGGATGCAGGAGCCCATGAGCCTTAGGGGGCCCATAAGGCCCCTCTTCTCCATATAGGGAGCCCAGTACTATGAATAAAGCATTATAGTTGGGGGCCCTGTTACAGGTTTTGCATTGGGGCCCAGAAGCCTCAGGTCATGCCTCTGCGTGTAACTATACTTTAATATTGAGAATCATATTACAATAGGTCATCAGTATTTCATTGGTGGTAGTCTGGCTCCCGACACTACCCTTTACTGAATAAAGGGGCATGGCACTCCAATGAGTGCCATTTCCCTTTCAGTGTTTATCCCTTCACAGTACTGTTCATATAGTTGTTCATTCACCCTACTGCCAGAGGCCTTTGCTTTTGCACTGATGATGATTTATCCGTTCAGTCATTGCTGACTTTCGGTCACTTTGTGGATCAGCATACGCCATGCTTCCCTGTCTTTGGTCACCTCCTTCAGACTTTCCACAGTCATGTTTGTGTCAACCTTGTTGTTCCTAGCCAGCATGTTCTTTGGCGTCCTTGTCTTCTGGACCCATTGACTGTGCCGAGCATTAATGTTCTTTCAAGAGAATTGGCTCGTATGACATGACCAAAGTATGAAAGCCGTTGCTTGGTGATTTTGCTTTCTAGTGATACTTTTGTTCTGACATGGTCTAGGATCGACCATCTCTGCCCATGGTATGCGCAGCATATGCCGCCAGTACCACAACTCAAAGGCCTCCATCCTTCTCCTGTGTACTTTCTTGAGTGTCCAGCTTTTGCACTTATATGTAGTTATTGGGGAAATGATTGCATTGATTATTTGGATCTTTGTTGTAATGTTGATGTCTTTGCTCTTCCATATCTTTGCCATTCCTTGCCTTGCACTATCACCACAAAACCACCAATGCTGTGTTTTGCCACGGTTTTGCAGTAGTTGTAGTTAAAAAAGGAACATGACTGCTATGTCTGAATATAGATTTACACACAACACAGGGACAGAGGGTTAAGCTTCCTACATGCACCCCGATACTGAGTGCTAACAAGGCCCCTTTGAATTGGCAAGGATATTAAAACACATGACTAGGGTAGCAAGCTGAATCTTTGCCCCAGTAAAAGGAAAGCTAGACTGGGCTATCCAAAGTTAGAGGTAAAGTTTTCCTCTATTTTTCCAGAATTGGCACCATCTTGTCCACTGGTTGTATTACTTCTAGAGGTAAATGTACACTTCCTGCCCCATACCTCCTGCACTACCCCCACCCCATTTGTGTACTAAAAACTGCATATCACATGTTATCGTCACATTGCCATGTTCCCCCTTGCTCCACCTCCTGTCCCTGTACCTTCTGTATCACCCCCACTCCCTTTGTTTCCAAATAATTGAATACCATATGTAACTTTTATAATTTCTGTAATTTTCGTATTGTTTGTGTTCCCCATGTGCCTCAAAAGCGCTGCGGAATAAGTTGGCGCTATACAAATAATATATTTAGGACCTCATGCAGAGTGTTAAGGCAGCAGAAATGCAGTCCTTGGCTCTCGTTCACGACCTGAAGGTTGTGAGTTCAATCCCTGCTTGGTTCAGGTAGCCTGCTCAAGGCTGACTCAGCCTTCCATCCTTTCGAGGTCGGTAACATGAGTACCCAGCTTGTTGGGGGGTAAAAGATGACTGGGGAAGGCAATGGCAAACCACCCCGCAAAAACAGTCTGCCAAGAAAAGGTCACAATGTCATGATTCGGTGCTTGCACAAGGGGACTTTACCTTTACCATACAACTAAAGATTATTATTATGTATTATATTAAATGGAGATAAGCTGCAATACCAGACAAATACCATGGCCTAGATGGCACAGACCTATTTTTCTAATCCTCTACAACCCCTTTAAATGCTGTACAACTCTGCATTGCATAAAAAGCTTTCCTACTGTTGAATTTCCGGGTCGTAAGCAAATCTCTTTAAAAGCACTGGCCAAGTCCTTTTCATTAAAGAACAGCAGGGAGAATGTACTTCACAAGAAATTTGGTAATAACAGCCATGAAACACCTGGAGGTGGTATACGGCTCTTGTGACCCCAATTCCAAGATATCTGCTTACGTGTGGGCAAGTAAAATAAGATATCTCCTCTCTATAAGTTTATTGCATGTCTCTGATCAGCTTTAATGCTATCTGCTGCTAAAAACCCCCTTATGTGTGATTCTATTCAACTATTTAACTTCATGTAAATGGGAAGCTTATTCTCAGCTCCGTTCAGAGGCAAATTTCCCCAATTAAGATTAAGGCCGAGCCATGTCAAAGCATATTCACAGGAGCTTTGTTTAGGGGATTTTTTTTTTACCATGTATTTCCATTACAAAAGTAAAATCCTTTTGAGCAATAGTCAAAGAACTTCATTATGACCTCCAACTAAAAATAGCAAGAAGACTGGAGAAAAATGACTATTACAAAACAGAACTTTTTGGAAAACATCTCAGAAAACCAGAGATCCCTATAACCCACGGTGGATGGAAATAAATAAACACACAAAATCACGGGCACATGTTGCGATAGGCCAAGAATTCTCAGTCGCTGGAGGAGCTTCAATTCATCTTTCGGTTGCTTACAGCAAAGTTTTGTTCAATGAGACTTTCACAACCAACCACATGACCGCCGAAGGATTAGCATGACCCAGGGTCAGTATACTGAATCACATTAGATTAGCCCAGGATCAGGACGTAATGATGTCTTAATGTAGTTCGGAACTGTGATCAAATGCATGCTAGAAATGTGGTTTATTATGTTCCAGACCGGAGCTGCCATAGCAGATGCAGTACACAACATAGGTAAGAACCAACCTTATGATTAAAGGATAACAAAAAGGAAAAACGGATTGATATTTTTGAGTTTTACCGAAGTCTTCGTCCTTCTCTTTGCCATAAACACATAAACCCGCAGCTTAAGGATTTAAACTGTGTAATGTGAACCTATGGTTGAGTACAAAAAAGTTAAAAACTTCAAAAATAAAGTATAGCGTAATAGATTTTCTGGTTTTCATGTTATGGTCTTGATGTGTATAGGAATTGAGCCTACAATAGATACACATGGACATTAGTCAACCTGCATATAGCTCTACTGTTCCCAGATGCCACTTCTGAGCAATATCATTGAATTGCAATTTTTCAGGGCAGCTGAGTGGATAGTGGGCTGATCTCATTATAGTCAATGGGGTCCATTGAGCGCTGTTCATTCCATCCTAAGACAGAGCCATTTGGCCATGGGGATTCCCTTTCCTGCTCCCCAAGCAGAGCAGAAAAGCGAAACTCGAGTGCAGATGTGAAACCACCGTAATGTAGTCATGAATGGCAAGGACTGACCTTAGGGGTATGCAATAATGCGCTTTTTTTTGCAAAAGGCTCCACTGGCCTTGAATATTGCACCCCGAAACCCACACTTTGTGCCCAGAATCATGGAAAGACAGCTAAATGTATTCAGTCGCACTGGTTTTTGTTTTCAGAGAAAAATACATTCCCTTATCATATTTAATGGCATTAGGTCAAGCTTCATATGGTTGCCATATAATAGATATATTAGATATTAGAGCTGAGCAACTAATATCTAATGTGTATGGGGGGTCCTGAGTCTCCCCTGATGACAGATGTTCGTGGAAAGCAGGATTGGGCATCTTGTATTTCAACATGCCCAATCCTCTGTTCCCATGGTAGATAAGTCATTGCCAGAAGGGATTGAAACAGCTTATTTCCCTTTGCCTATTAAATATTTATGTACGATCCTGCATAGCAAGGAGACTAAGGTTCCGAATTTGGCTGTCCTTTTCAGTGTGATCAACCTATAATATACAGCGTCTTCAGGGATGTTTCTCTAAATGACATCTAAAGCAAGGATACCACACCAATTACTTAACAAAATGATGCTTCATGGTGTCAAAAGGACAGTGTGACCTCTACGAAAGGTGTTAAGTCAGGACCGGCAGGTTGGTGTTGGGGCAAAGCCTTGTTTCGTCATTGTGGGACAATCAGTGGTCAGTGTGACAGCTTCCAGTACCGGGACTTTACAGGCAATGATGCAGGTACAGGGTTCACGAAGACTGGGAACCTCTGGTCAAAAGTGTGATCACATGGCTTAACCAAGTCCCGGCCCTGTTTCTTGGTGTCCAAAGGAGGGTTCCACTCTATGATACTTGCAAACTGGAACTTTATTTAGAATATTGCTTAGTAACCTTCTCTCTCGCCCACTGACGTAACTATAGGGGATGCAGTTGATGCGGTTGCACCCGGGCCCAGGAGCCTTAGGGGGCCCACAAGGCCTTCCTTCTCTATAAAGGGAGCCTAGTACTATGAATAAAGCATTATAGTAGGGGGCTCTGTTACAGGTTTTGCATTGGGGCCCATGGGCTTCAAGTTACGTCTCTGCGTTAAGGGATTAAGAGAAGTTGGGGGGCCCCAAGATAAACTTTTGCACCTGAGCCCATGAGCCATTAGCTACGTCCCTGCTTTCGCCCTTCTGGTTTGTGAGAGCTTGCTCCAGCTCCTACGGGCACCTATATATATTGAAACGTTATAAACAGGTATTAACTATAAAACATTTTTAAAGCAACCAATCCAGTTACCCTCTTAGGACTAAGGACCCTATGGAGTAAGTGAAGACTCTTGGGCCCCAAGGCAATCTGTGTATTTTACCACCCCATCTACCATCTGCCATAGTACTGGTGCCTTCTTACCTGGCAGAGGGGTCTTTGGACTCCCTCAGGCACTAGTGCTTTGTAATGACTGCTACCTGCCCCCTATAGCTACATCCCTAATTCACAGTCTCAAAAAATGATTTGCATTAAAAAGGAAATAAACAAATTGTATCGAACTAGGTGATAGACAACAGCAGGATTCTGATTTCAAAGCAATTAGCCATCTGAATTCATTAAGAAGTTAAGCAAATGTAAACTTAGTCGGTTGTCCACAACTGGGGGTTCTTGGTTGTTAGAAGTTATTTTATACCTGAGTTTTATAGAAAGTTCACGATGTAAGCTGAAATCTTTATTATGCTATATATTTTTTGAAAGAAAGTGGAATGGAGCCAATATTTACAAAATTTTATCCTAAAACTGGTCATACACATTAAATACTGCAATCAGCTTTCACCTCAATACACGAAACACACTGGCCACAGCCACATGTATGTGATTGTTCCCATAAGGAACATATGGCAGTCATGTCTGAAATCACGGTAAAAGCATAGCAGTTTTGCCATAATTTCGAAAAATTGTGACAAGAAGCACGTTGAGACTGCAAGATGTGAAATAAGCTCTGAAAATTGTCAGTGGATCATCTGTCAGACACATCATTGGGAGAAATTGGATCACACTCATTTGTCAGCTGATTGCTAGGATGTTTACACATGGCAATGATTGGGAAGGAACATTGTCGGCCCAAGTTAAAGAGCATTGACATGAATCCTCTGGCCCGCAGCTTTGGCCTCTGGCTTCAGGATTTTTACACATATGAAATGAAGCACACTGTATATGCTTTCAGGAACCACTACACATTATTGCCCCATTGCAAATTTTGCCATAATTCAGAGCAAAAACTGTGTCATAGCTGCAATGTGCAACAAATGTTTGGGCAGCCACGGTAATACCAGGTACTTCAAGCCCAGGACGGCCATCTAGTCTACCTATATTATAATTTGCCATTGCATTAACCCACATAGGCCTGTTATGGCCACCAGCCACTGCCAACAGTGCCTTATCTCAACTTTCCTTCTCGTCAGTCATAGCCGTCAATATCCTCATGCTCAACATCTTCTGTGCAGCAGATTCTGCACTCTTCCCCTACATACTGCCTCTGCCCATAGGGCACGTGTGCTAGGGCCACCTCGTAAAGGGCTAGCACCACGTAATGCTTCCGTACCCCAGCCTATCCTGGCTCTTTTCAGGTCATTTAAGGCACCTTCCCCTAAAGAAGGTGCCTGAACAAAAGGTTCCTAGTACTCCAAGTGAGATTTTTCCAGTAATCTGTTTGCTATTTGGTTTTGACCCTCGGCTTTATACCCAGCTTTCCCAAACTCTGTCTGTCCTGACCTTAACCTGTTTTCTGACTATGTATTGCCTGATTACCACCTGTCCTGGCTTCCAGACCAATTTACCATATCGCATAAACTACACCTGTCGTGACCTCAACCGGTTATACTAACTATGGCCTTGCCTGTCCTTTTGGTTCCATGCTCTGATGCCACTTGGCCTGCCTTCGCCAACTGTCACTGCACTGAGACTATTTCTGGGGAAATGACCTGTGGCAGGGGAGTAACTATAATGGCTGGAGAATATGTGGCTGCACCTAGGCTGTAGAGATTTAGGGGGCTCATGAGGTCTCTCTTCCCCATATAAAGAGACCAGTTCTATGAATGAAGCGATATAGTTGGGGGTCGTGTTACAGATTAAAAGGGCCTTTATACTAAAACTACGACAGCCAACTGAAAGACACAACCAAGCTTGTGTATATAAAATTCATACTAAAAATTGATACGTCTTCACCTAAGAAAAGCCACCATAACTAGAGATGAGCGAGTATACTCACTAAGGCACATTACTCGAGCGAGTAGTGCCTTAGCAGAGTATCTCCCCGCTCATCTCTAAAGATTCGGGGGCCGGCGCGGGTGACAGGTGAGTTGCGGCGGGGAGCGGGGGGGGAGAGAGTGAGAGAGAGATCTCCCCTCCGTTCCTCCCCGCTCTCCCCCGCTGCTCCCTGCCGGCCCCCAAATCTTTAGAGACGAGCGGGGAGATACTCTGCTAAGGCACTACTCGCTCGAGTAATGTGCCTTAGCGAGTATACGCGCTCATCTCTAGTCTTTAGTGAATTCAGCTTTTCTCATCCACTTTAGTAAGTTAGGGTTCTAGTCGCCTCATTTATCTTGTCTCTTCTGTGCTGGGGTTTGTAGTCACATCTTCTCCATTATTTAGCAGCATGTATTGTTTTTCGTACATGGTAAAGTCTGATCTTACATGGGTTTTGCATTGTTTCCTCAAGGCACTCTACCCATATTTCAAATGACTTGAATCCAACATACGCAAGTGTCAGAATTCACACTTGCCCAGTTCTCATTGTGCACCTTCTGCTGAAAAGTAACAAGACTGGTAGACTTTGAGCAAATCATTCAGTTTTTTCCTTGTTTCTTTTATTTGAAGTTTTGGCTTAAAAGCTGTATCGTGTTTTTCTCGTATTGCTCTACTCGAGCAAGTAGTGCCTCAGCCGAGAATCTCCCCGCTCATCTCTAAAGATTCGGGGGCCGGCGAGCGGCGGGGGAGAGCGGGGAGGAACGGAGGGGAGATTTCTCACTCCGTCTCTCCCCCCCCCCCCCACCGCTCCCCACTGCAACTCACCTGTCACCCGCGCCGGCCCCCAAATCTTTAGAGATGAGCGGGGAGATACTCGGCTAAGGCACTACTCACTCGAGTAATGTGCCTTAGCGAGTATACTCGCTCATCTCTAACCATAACCTTTTCTGGATTAAATATACCTGTAACTAATGAAATACTCCACCAATGGATCAGACAGGAGCACATAGATAAACTCAACTTTATAGTCAGGAATGCCATGATAGAGCCTTAACCCAGTGAAGACATTTTTCCATGTTCATGTGTATATTGATATTTGGAATGACTGAAGAATAACATTTACAAGATTTCAACATATTTGGCGAAAAAGACATTCCTCTGACAACTGAAAAATAAACCCTAACGCTAAACAGACCCATCTTACCACGTATGTACAATTGAAGGGATTCACGGGAGTTCTACGAAGCTGGTGGACATTATTCTGTCTGGGCCGCCAGTTTATTTTAGATTGGGAAACTTTGCAGGTGACAAACATTAGTTATAATTTGACTCCCCTATTTTAAACAAAAGAAGACCAAAAACATCTCTGTTTTCAAAGTTTATGCTCTTAGACTCGATAGGAACATTTTAGACCTCAGTCCAAAGTAGAAAGTCTTGGACGTATTTGGAACTAATTAGATATTTCCTTCAAAATAAATAGAAAAAAAGTAAAGAAAATAGACAATGTCCTTCTGAGAAAGACTACATTCATGGAGTAAAGCTTCTTAAATAGAAGCTTTCAGAACCAAATACTTGCAAAAACACAGAGTAGGGAAATGATATCCCAAGTCACTATTGACCACGGTAAGGACAACAATCATATATCACAGTCACCTTAGATTCAAAGAGGAATACAATCTGGATTTAGAATATGAAAGTAATTAACATTGATGGTGAAGCAGCCGGACAGAAGAAACATTGGTTTGTTGTTGGGCATTAATGAGTAGAAATTAAGTAAAGATGTTGCTTATTTGAAATGACTCGTTAGAAACACATAATGGTCTTTTAAGGGTATGTGGGCATCAAGAGTAAGGGAAAGGTGTTTGACAAAAGATCTATTTAGCATCTTGAATAAATTATTAAATGACTAAGCAAAATCTAGATGAGCAGGTAGATAGTTACAAGGGTGAGTCAAAAATTATCCGCACTTTGGCTGCAGAATTTATTTTAATCAACTTCCAGAAAAGACAAATATGTTATTTTTTTCAACATAATCTACCTGCTTTTCAAAACATTTTATCCATCTTTCAACAATTTTTAGATTCCCTCATCGGCTGTCTTGACCTCTTTGTCAGACGTGAATTTTCGTCATCTTAGGGCTTCTTACAGGGAAGTCCAATGGGGCAAGAGCAGGAGTATAGGGAGAATGCTTTAACACCTCAAATCAATAAAAAAAATTGTTTCCATACATGTTCAATGTTGTCATCAGTCATGGATATGGACGGGAGAAACAGCGACCTACACTGGAAAGTGTTGATGAGACAGGACGCCTAACTAACGTTTTATTATAACTGGAGTGCGCATAATTTTTTACTTACCCTTACAGACAGACTGTAGACAATCCCTTTAGGGCTCTTTCACACTGGCGATCACGATATCACTGCGAGAAAATCGCTGTGATTTTTGAGTGTCAGCCTTGCTTTTTCTCGCAAAAACATTGCTGACACCTGCAATTTTTTCATGCGTTTTTTTCAAGTCAATAGGATTTTCTAATGTTGAAAATGCATCGCATGAAAATCGCAAGTTCCTGCTTTGCGATGCGATAAAAAGGAGGCTCCATAGGGAAACATGGGAGATTTAAAAAAAAAAAAAACGCAAAATGCAGAAAGATAGGACATGTCGCAATTTTTTTATCACAACATTGCATTAGTGAAAACATCGCAAATGTGAAGAAAACCATTGAAAATCACTGGTTTCATAATTCTGCGTTTTCACTCACTCTCACATGGCGAGAAAATCGCACAATTTAATGGCCAGTGTAAAGGCGCCCATAACCTTGTGTTTTTTTTACTTCGCCGCTGGCTAGAAGTGGTAGAGGAAGACTGCCTGCACACGATCTGCTACGGAATATGTGGCGGGTGTTCGCACCGCACATCCGCAGCAAATACCGTCCATAGCACGATATAGGAAAACGCTTTTTCCTGCACACTTGCGGAAACCAATTGCGAGCCGAAGAAAAATCGTAGCACGCTCCATTTTTGAGCGGATTCCTCGCGGACAGCTTCTATTGAAGGCAATGGAAGCCATCCAACCTGTGGCCCATCTGCAATTAACATGTATATATAATGTGTATGGCCATAATATATATGTATGTATGTATAGCCATACGATGTGGTATGGTAGTAAATGTAAGAAGAAAGAACCTCCAATTATTTATAGGCTCTTTCAACCCATTATTAGATGATCGCGGTGTCTATGGAAAATAACAGAGCACATCCAGCTTGCCTTTGTGTGACATTCATTGGAGTTGTCATTTTAGCAAATAAATTATCTTTCTCAGGGATGAAATTGACCTTATTTAATAAACTTCATGTTTGAGGAGGGATTAATAATTAACTCTGGTTGCATTTTGCAATGATGTTGCATTTCCGTAAGCATGAGCAAACATAGAGTGGTCTCTCCGGGCTGCTAATACAATAGAATCCACGTGTTCAGCAAGAAATCTTACAGTTAATGGTTCATTTAGGTTAAGGTGTTGTCTTATTGAAGTCAAATAAACTTAATACTACAGACTACAGACGAATCCTGGTTAGAGATGAGCGAACGTACTCGTTTAGGACAATTACTTGATCGAGCATAGCTTTTTTCGAGTAACTGCCCAATCGAGCGAAAAGGGGGGCGCCGGGGGTGAGCCGGGGGTTGTGCGGGGGAGTGGGGGAGGGGAGAGAGAGAGCAAGCTCCCCCCTGTTCCCCACTGCTACACGCCGCCCCCCACCCCCCGGCGCCCCCAGAATCTTTACGCCCGAGTAGGCAGTTACTCGAAAAAAGCGATGCTCAATTGAGTAATTGTCCTAAATCAGTACGCTCGCTCATCTCTAATCCTGGTCTATCATATTTGCCAAGTTATAAAAAGTGTACCTTTTGATAAGGATCACTCCTTTAGTGCAATTTAAGCTTCAGACGCGCAGTAGTATATTCACTTATTACCAAACTTAGGGCGCCCACCCACTGGCGTTTGCGTTTTCCGCGGGAAAAAAACGCAGCGTTTTCGCCGCGTTTACCGCGATTTTTCCACGCGTTTTTCGCAGCGTTTTTCGCAGCGTTTTCGCGGCTTTTCCATTAATTTCCATTGACTTTCATGGGTGCATTAGGAGAAAAATAAGGACACATATGCAACTGACAGTTCCTATGTTAAAAACGCAAACGCAACGCAAAAAAAACGCCAGTGGACAGGAACACGTTATCTCTATGCCTGTGCAGGAAAAACGCAAAACGCAAAACGCAGGTAAAAAAACGCCAGTGGGTGGGCGCCCTAAGATGGCAATACAGTTCAGATGTTTGCCTGGAAATCCTACTGATTTTAATGGACCCATTAACAATGGTGATATATAATAAATAAATCTTGTTATTTGTATAGCGCCAACTTATTCCGCAGCGCTTTCAGGTAATTTCAGGTAATTTATTTATTACCTGGTGATGACCGCTCATTCATCTTAAGTAAAACCACCCATCATGCTTGGTCAGTCTACTTTTCCCCTCAATGAAATGGCATCTATGGTGCGTTAGACGTAAGTTGGTCAAATCCACAAATTTGCTAATTGGTAGGGGTCTCACTGCTGAGACCCCAGCTGATCTCAAGAATGGAGATTTTGTGTCACCCTCTGCCTGTCACTGGGGGGTCGCTTCTCCCCCCTTCCCTGTAATGATATCATAATGAATGAAGTGCTGGATGAGTCGGTGCTCCATTCATTTCAATGGGGCTAACGGAAATACCCAACCGATTGCCACTTGGGTATCTCTGCAGTCTGATTGAAATTGAATAGAGCGTCAGCACACTTGCGTGACCAGCACCTTATTCAGTCTCCTCTTCACTGCAGAGGTTTCCAGTAACCCTGCAGTAAGGAGCACAGGGGACACAGGACCCTTGTTCTAGAGATCGGCAGAGGTCTCAGTGCTGAGACCCCACCGATCAGCAAGTTTTCCCTATCCTATGGATAGAGGATAACTTGCAGTCTTGGTACAACCCCTTTAAGTAAGGTAAGTGTGAACATCTCAGTATTTACGCCTGTGGATCATTCACTTCAACCTCTACTTAAGTATGTTACTTAGCAAAAACTCTCAATATTCCAAAACCAGTGTTGGTTGTTGGTTGTCAACGTCTGGCCATTTTATGACTTTGACATTTGACAACTTACAGATGCTCCCCTACTTGCAAACAGGTTCTGCTCCAGGAACCTGTTCGCAAGTCCATTTGTTCGCAAGTCCGAACAAATGTCTGTATGAAGCGGGATCGCGGGTGCAGGCTGTTCTTACAGCGGACACCCGGCGGCAGCAGTTCCGACGAGCCGCGCCACTCGTCAGAACTGTTAACACTTTAAATACCGCTGTCAGAGCGCACGGCTTGATAGGCTCTCTGCATAGGCAGCCCTGGGGCCTTTCAGAAGGCCCCAGGCTGCCTAGCAACCGCACAGTGTCCCTCGATTTAACCGGACAGGCTTCTATCAGGCTTGATAGAAGCCTGTCCAGTCCCTGCACAGTATGATGTAAAGCCATAGCATTAGATTGTTAGTAAATCGTAAATCGAACGTTCGCAAGTCGGGAACTATCTGTATGCTGATTCTGAATCAGCCATATACGCATAAAGATTATAGATGTCTCATGTGGCGCAGAGTGCTAAGGCAGCAGAAATGCAGTCCTCAGCTCTAGCTCATGACCTGAAGGTTGTGGGTTCAGGTAGCTGGCTCAAGGTCGACTCAGCCTTCCATCCTTCCGAGGTCGGTAAAATGAGTACCCAGCTTGCTGGGGGGTAATAAATAAATTACTTGAAAGCAGTGCGGAATAAGTTGGCGGTAGACAAATAAGATTTATTTTATTTAGTTGTACTGATTGTTCTTCCACCCAACTTTTTAAGGGGATTCATAATCAAAACTCTTGGCCAATCACTAGTCAGTTCTGCAGGGGTTCTGATAAAGTGAATGTCTCAATTAATTTTTTCTCATGTTAATTTATTGTGACTCAAGACTATTCCAGTATCCTACCAACAGGTAGGTAGACATTTATTTGATCTGTTGGGATAATTGGTCCAACCTCAAACAGTAATGGAACATATTAAAATATACAGTATATAGTTTATTCTTAGGATTTGTGGCCCTCATGGAAGCCTAAGTGAAGTCATATTCAGAGATGGGTGTTTTACTGCTTTCCACTATTGCATTACATTTAGTTGATGTCTCCATTCATTCTTGGTGCTTGTGGTCAAGGGCATAACTATAGAGGATGCAGGGGATGCGGTTGCACCTGGCCCCAGGAGCCTTGGGGGGCCCATAAGGCCTCTCTTCTCCATATAGGGAGCCCAGTACTATGAATAAAGCATTATAGTTGGGGGCCCTGCTACTGATTTTGCATTGGGGCCCAGAAGCTTCAAGTTACGCCTCTGCTTGTGGTCTTACCTCTGCTCCCATATCTTCAAAGACCATTGAGGCATTTCAATTTGAAATCTATCTTTAGACGATCCAGTAACAGAGTAAAGCTATGCTCACATATGCATCTTGGCTTTCATTCATAACTGAGGACATGTTGTGGTGCTTGATCTCTCATACACACAATCCCAATTGCCCTTGACAGATCCGCATTGACATCCATCTTGGCTAGCTGTCATGGTTTGCATCATACTGCACTATTTTTTCCATCAAGTCTATTGGAATTGCTGATGGAGGATCTTCCAATGTAAATACGAACACCACCTAGTAGGATTTCGACACATTTCTCCAAAACTCTAAATGAAATTAAAGGTGGCAGACATCTTTAAATAAATTACCTTCCATCCTGCAACACCTCCTAACTAATGTGACATGTACTTTATAAGCCACTCATCCTTCTCAAGCTAAGTGACCAGCAGACATGCTTCATGTCCAAGTCTTTGATCTTTGCCTTTTGTTGTTTATTCTCTACCCTGTTGTCCCTGTAAAGCAATTTGCTTATACTGGAGTCTGACACCCTTTTGTTTGTGACTCTCCCTCCCCAAATGGCGGACTTTTGCTATGTACAAGCATTAATATGCAGACTGTGTAGCACCCAGCATGGTCCTTGTTTGCTGGACACTTACCCTAGCAAAACTTGATATCCTAAAGAGAGTCTTTCACAGTAGGTCATATTATTTCATAGTAATTCTCAAGCATGATTTAGAAGCTCCTTTTGATATCCAGTAAATGCTATGGACCCTATGCTTTGGGGAAAATACGTTAGGATCAAGGCTATCTCAAGATATGTCAAAATCAGGCGTATATGCACCATACAGGTAGACAGACAATGTAGCTTTCCTGTGTTTCCCGACTGTTCCAATTTGTTTAGATCTTTTTGAATCCTCTCTCTTCTCTAATATTAGCTATTCCTCCTAGCTTTTTCTCATCAACAAATGGGATCAGTTTTCCCTCAACCTTCTCCTCTAGATCATTTATAAAGATGTTGAACAACTGGGCCTAGGACAGAGCCTTGTGGTACCCCACTTGAGACATTCTTTCAATTAGATGTGCAGTCATTTATGACCACTCTTTGAGTACAATCACTAAGCCAGGTGTATCCATGTAACAGCTGCCTTCTTGATCCCATATTTGGTCAACATTCGCCATCAGAGGAAAGTTGAAACACCCCCAATACACATAGGATGATCCTAGCCAATCATGCCGCTTTCCTCTCCTATAAAGAATGGGAAGATGGTAGGATAGGGGTAAACAAGCACTAGGGCCTTCATACCCTTCATATGAATATAGGGTGGAATGAACCAGTGCCAGGACATAGGCTTAATTTTGATTTATGATATGAGGCTCCCTCTGCTTTATGGATGCGTCTTGTTACCTCATTTATATATAACCCAATCTTGACTTGATTATTGAAATTGGCCCATTAGAGCCTACTTACAAAATAGACTATCATTTTTTTGTAAGCTTTTTATTCTCAGGATGACAATTGACATCCAACTTGCTGATCCTTCTCTTACTTGACATCTACTATTGGAGGAAAATCACAAACATAAATCGAACTTTCAGCGAAGTTCTCTCCAAAACAGGATTCTACTGGTGCGGTTTGCTCAATACTAGTCCTGATCACCGATGTATAACACTGTCTACAAGCCATAAAAGCCCCGTATAACATTCTCAGAGTATCATACACCAGTTTTAGGAGTTTTGGTGAACTTCCACTTAGAACTAATTCGGACTGAACCGAACTTTTTGTATAGATTCTTCGAACTGGCCAAACCGAATTTTCGCAAAAGTTCACTCATCACTAACCAAGAGGCATAAAGTGACTGATGTGTATTGATACAGTTACACAATGGTCATGTTCATTACCCATGAGTAACGTAAATAGATTATGTGGGAACCCACTACTCTATCATGGTTCGTCTAAATTAATATGGTACTATTAAGCAAAGAACAAGCTTGGGTGGTGAGCAGGGGAAAAATTTCACAAGGGAAACGAAATCGAAGGTCTATAGAGTAACAGACCACCATCCGTGTAAATGAAATAACACATTTAGCTTTTGTTCTGCAACTTTTCACTGGATCGACCAAAACGTCAGGATTTTAGAAGAGTGTAAAACAATCTAGGCCTAAAAAAAAATAAAAAAATTCTTTGTTTCTGAGTCTATTCCGTATGATAAAAGGGTATTGTGTTGAAATAAAATGCATTGCCAAGTGTGTTCTATCTATCAGGTGGTGCAAGTTAGAGATCAAAGAAATGTTTGAGCTTTCTCATTCGGAACACACATACATTTCCAAACAAGTTCTCATCCAGCACAATTGGTCAAAGTTGGCCTCGGTAAGAAGCCTGTTCTGTAAGCCTATTTTCTAGGACACAAAAAGCCCTCCTGAATGTCTTTGAGAAGTGCAGTGTGCAGGAATTCTTTTACATTTCTTTAGGAATTTCCCTGATTAGAAAGAGTTTTTCTTACACCTACAGAGTCCCGATTGAAGGGTGCACAATTCAGAACGTTATTCTCAGGATTTCTGTAGATTGTTTCTTTGACTGGAGAAGAAATATACATGTATTTTTGGTGAATTACTTTACTTGAGTACTATTTGTGCCTTGACTACATAATCACTCTGGTGAGTCCTGGAGAAGAATTGCACTTGGCAAGGGTTTAAGTAAAACGAAGTATTCAAATATCAATACAGGGTAATTCAAAAAGAATGGTGCAAACGTAGAGCTGATGTATTCATACATGAATTGACATACAACAGCCAGAATGACATCAAAAGATAGAAGAACTCTTCAAGCTCTTAATGTACCTACAGATCTTCAATGTGAACGCCGTTGGTGACACGGCTGATGTATCCGGGCATATCCTCTATTGATTCCATTGCAGCGGAGTTGAATTGTTTTAGGTCATATCTAGGTTCTGTGGTATTAAATATCTCTTCGTTGCGTTAAAAACTTGGAGAGTTGTTAGATTTTTTTAATATCACTCTGGCTGTTGTATGTTAATTCATGGATGGATAAATCAGCTCTACTTTTGCACCATTCTTTTTGAATCACCCTTAATATTAATTCTATAATTCATGCTGACAGATGCATCTGGTGAAAATGACAAAATTTAGGCTAAGGCCACACAACACTCACAATCTCCCGATCTATAGAACTTACTGTTGTTAAATTGCAGCTCTGTGGACTACATCTACTTGCAAATTGTAGCGCAACAACATTGAGATCTATTGGATTGCAAAATCACAGGGCTATATTGCAATCATTGACCACAAGATCTGGGCCGTGTATCCCAAGCCTTAAGGCCCATTTAGACCCAACGATTCTTGCTCAAAATTTGCACAAAGCCGTCTTTTGAGCCAGAATCGTTAAGTCTATACGCATGGACATCATGCAGTTTTCAGGAACAATTCGCTCATCGTTGCCTTTCAGCAAGCTGAAAGACAACAATGAGTCTTATCAGGACCGTGTGCTGAGTTCTCAGCCGGATACCACTGATACTATTGTTTTAGCTGGTATCCTGTTTGGAGAACACAGCAGAAGTATGCAGAAGACAGCGCTCCAGCTATGTTCTGCATACCGCGCTTGGAGTGCTCAGCTGTATACCAGCTGAGCGCTCCTTGAACACAGCAGCTTTGTACAGAAAACAGCGCTCTAGCTGTGTTCTGCATACCCCACTCGGAGCGCTCAGCTGCATACCAGCTGAGCGCTCCAAGAAGACAACAGCTGTATGCAGAAAATAGTGGTCACACTTGTCTTCTGCATACAGCGTAAGCCTTCATTTACACACTTATGCAAAGTGAATGCTCAAAACTGTCACTCAAACTAGTGTTTGAGCGAATTTTCAGCGATCATCTTGCCGGGAAAATGCACACAACGATAATCGCTCAAAAGATGTCTTTTGAGCGAATTTTGAGCGATAATCGTTGTGCCTAAATGTGCCCTTAGGCTTCATGCCCACAGCCACGTTATGGCCCTTCTGAAAAAAACGCTACATGTCCTTTTCTTGTGCATATTCACAGATGAGAATAACATATTCAATGCATGAAGTCAATAAATATTGCACAACATATGGACCGGTGTTCATGTGCTTACCAATTTTTCATGGGCACAACATGAGCATAGCCATGTAATTGCGGGCCTTCAAGTAGTATAGAGATGTAATAGGGCACTCATAGAAGTCTATCGGGACATATTCTACCTCCATATGCCTCAGATTTCATATTTCTTTGGATTCCACGTGAATTCAGCAGAGAAAATCACATTCTATATTACAGAGGTATTCTACCACAGATGCAATGTTTTGAGGGGGTTATACTTTCGACATATAGTAGCCCATGAAGAACTAGACCTTGGCACACTCCCATAGAGCTGTAGGTGTCTCTGTCATGTGCATTAGACCTAATCAGAAACCTCCTAATAGTCCAGTTTTGAAAGTTTCTCAATAGCAACAAAAAGTGTTGTCCAGTTGAGAAGCCCCATTTTCATATACAGTATTAAGAAATTCAGAATACTTGGCCAGAATGGAGAGCAGTTCCAAAGCATGACCTTCGCTCTGGAGGACCTTTCCTGCATTCACAGACCACCCCTATTGATCTAATTGACATGGAGGCACGGCATTAACAATTAAACACTCTGTCAGGTTTCCCCACAGATTAGACATAATCTCTGAGGGTCCAAACAGGAGGACACTTTGTGATCATCTTATTGTTAAGGAACCTTTCTATGAAATAGGAATTGAGAGTGTAATACCTTTAGAAGGCATCATATATGGTGGCTCCAAGGTCTGAAGATGCAATAATGAAGACATATTAAATGTGTTGTATACTTCTAATGACCCCCAAATAATTATATAAATTTTTTTTAATCCAGCATACACAAGAGTAATAGAGTTATAGGTAATCAAAAATTAGAAAAAAACAGACGTTGGACCATCTCTTGTAAGCTACTGATTGATGATCACAAGTAAGAGGAGATTTGCAAGCAAGTTGCAAAATCTCAAGATGATGTAATCTTTTCATTTACCCATAGATAAGAGAATGAGGATCAAATCGTGTCTCTGACACAACAGAGATCTATAGACCAGGAAATTGTTTCATCAATCAATGTATTATCCAATTTGCCATACATCAATTGTATTGTGGACTTAAAGTTTGTAGGACTTAAAGGCTTGTAGAAAAAAGTCAAAGCTCCAATGGTGTAATAGAAGGGCTTTGGGGTGTTGAAACTGTTTAAATATTTAAAAAAAACCACATTTTTATTGTCAAAAAGTTTGTGCCCCCAGGAGTTGGTGCAGTAATTGATGAATGGTGCTGTCCCGCATCTGGGAGGGCCAGTTGACACTAAGCTATGATCAGAAGGTATCTACATAGAGTTTGTATGTTCTCTCTGTAAGTTTTCTCCGGGTACTCCACTTTCCTCCCACACTCCAAAAACATACAGACATGTGAGCCCCAATGGGAACAGAACACAATATCAAATTATGTAAAATGGTGTCAAATATGCATTAACTAAATAAATACAGATGAAAGATGATACCTGGAGGTACAGGAGGCTGTAGTGAAGGAGATGGGAAGTTTGCTATGCCCGTGGTGCCGCTCTGTGCAGCCCCATCCGTAGGTCCAGTCCAGCACTTGGAGAAAGAAACGCTTATCATGTTAATAAAAGTTTTGTTGCTGCCATGATGTCATGATGGACTCCGCTCAACCAGAAGCAACTGGGGCAAGAAGTGGGAATGTACTGCAGCATTTTCCCTCCAGTTCCCGGTCTGGTGGTTCCAAGACCAGTGATGGCTGAAGACCCTGCCACCATCTTAGGCACAGTATGTTGACAGTCAGTTCTGTTTGCAGGAATTACTGCCAGTGCCCGGGTACAATGCTGCACAAAGTTCCAAAAATTCTGTGTTACTAATTTGTAGGCACTCTGTGTGCCACCATATAATGCCTCCATAAGGTGCCTCATTCTTCCCAAGAAATAATGCTTCTACGGGAACGGACGTCTGTAAATTGACATATGATGAAGCATGCCACAATTTCTTTTCACTTGGATCATTCTGTAATGTGTAAGAAGAAAATGGCCATGTCCCTAAATGTAAATTGGAGGTACAGTAGGGTCATATGAAATTCTATTGGTGCCGTATTGTGGTTCCTCTCCACTAAAGATGAGCGAGCATGCTCGTTTAAGGCAGATACTTGTGCGAGCATTACTCTTCTTGAGTAACTGCTTACTCGTCCGAGCAAATGCAGGGGGGCAGCGGGGAGAGTGGGAGCGAGAGAGAGAGATCTCTTTCAAGCTCCCCCCTGCTCTCCCCCCGCATTTGCCCGAAGAGTGATGCTCGCTCGAGTATCTGCCTTAAACGAGCATGCTCGCTCATCTCTACTCTCCACACATCTATAAAATGACTTTGAACATGAGTCCTATAACTGTCTTAATACAATTGTTTCTGCATCCTTTTTCTGATTATTAGTCCTTCGACATTTACTGTACTCTAAGCAACTCTTCTATAACCTCTAACTCAGCCCTGGTCTTTTTCCAAAATTGTCTTCAGCGCTTGTAAAATATGGAGACGTGGCATTACTTCCCAGTATTTTTAATAATATATGTTGACTTTGCATGTGATAACATCTGAGCATCCCACGTGACAGTTTTGCAAACACAAATTTTATTCCCTTAGACTCAGTCTTGGTCCAAGAATGACTCAAATCCCGGTAACGTGTAGGTTACTAAGAACATGCTGATGTTGACTAGGATCACATACCATACTTTGCAAACATTTTAAGCAAATAGATAGCGTCACCTCACATGAGCTCATTGGCATGAATTGACTATTGTCAACACATATATCATATGGTGACACTTCTGCAGTCTTGTTTAACCTCTCAGGTGCATGCCATGCCATCAACTGTATTCCTATTTAAAGGGGTTGTAAAGGATTAGAAAAACATGGCTGCTTTCTTCCAAGAACAATGGTATGTCTGCCCATGACTTGTGTCTGGTATTGTTGCACAGTTCTATTGAAGTGAGTAGAGTTGAGTAGCAAGAACCTATACAACCTTGTGGACAAGTGAACCACTGTTTTGGGGGTTCTGATCATTTACCTTTAATAAAAAAATAATAACATTAAAAGTTTATCCAGGCATTTACCATTGACAATTACTATTTAGTATCCTCAGGATATGTTATCAGCAGTTGAATGGCTAGGGTTCACTGCTCGAAATCCCCACCAATCAACTGGTCCTCCGGCCTACTCTCAATGCAGCAGGGCCAAACATCCATATCAGTAGTCAAGGCCAGACTTGTGAAAGATGGCTTCACTCCTATTGAAATTAATGGGAGTGGTGCCTTCTATTACACTCCTGGGCCTATGAGGAGCGAGGGGCTTGAATTGTTACAGAAGACATCACTCCATTGAGTTTAATGGTAGTGAAACCATTTAATACGCTTTCGGCCCTGACTACTCCTGTAGACGTTAGACCCCGCTGCACTGACAGCAGGTCGGAGGATCAGCTGATTTGTGAGGATACTGAATAGGGGATCCCTGACGATTAACTATTGATGACGTATCCTGAGGATAGGTCATCAATAGCAAATGTCAGGAATACCCTTTTAAGTTTGATATATTTAACCCAGAGGCATAACTTGAATCTTCTGGGCCCCAATGCAAAACCTGTAACAGGGCCCCCAACTATAATGCTTTATTCATAGTACTGGGCTCCCTATATGGAGAAGAAAGACCTTATGGGCCCTCTAAAGCTCCTGGACCCAGGTGCAACCGCATCCTCTGCAGCCCCTATAGTTACGCCAGTGATTTAACCCCTTAACGACAACCATATATTCTTTTTTTGGCAGCCACTTAAGGGTATTCTTCTGATTTCAAAATCAACAAGCTTTAATTATTTACCACATTTTGAAATTACGGACTGTCTGAAAATGGTTTTACAGTGTTGGCAATTATGGAGGAGGAGACAGATGTTGTCCTTGGGTCAGATTTGAGTCTAGGATCTTAGACAGAGTTATACACCAGTTTTAGGGGTATACATTGTCTGTTATCTTGCTAAGAAGTGAACCCTACAAGGAAAGTCTGTGTTTAGTCTATGTACAGTGCAGTAAATAGGAAATGTTGTGTTGTACCCTAGATAACTACTCAACTAGTATAGTCAGTAGTAGGAGGAGGATGTCCTTTACAGTTACTGGCAATCCAGTACATAATGAGTCAAAATAAAAGGTGTAGTGTGGTGAGATGTGCTACTGAAATTGATGCAAGGAGAAAAGAAGAAAGCCTCCGCTCTACAGTTGTGGGTTGTTTAATAAAGTCTTAGCAAGGTACCAAGTGAAAGTAATATGAACAAGAATGACATATGCAATAAAGGGGTATTCCGGGACTTTTACTATTAATGATGACCTATCTTCAGTTGATTGCCGGTAGTCCACCATTCAGGATCCCCCACCAATCAGTTGTCCATCAAGCCCATTGTCAATGCAGCATGCTATACTTCATCATCATCAATGGTCATGGTTGAAAGTGTAATACATGGGAGCGATGCCTTCCATTACACTTCTGGCTCCTCATTACAGTCAGAGCTGGAAGTGTAATAGGAGGCATAGCTCCCATTGATTTCAGGGGGAGTGAAGCTGTCTGTTGCACTTCCAGCCCTGATCACCAATGACAACATAGCAGCCAACTGTCATCGGACCTCTGCCAATCAACTATTGATTAAGTATGCTGAGGATAGGTCATTAATAATAAAAGACCAGAATATCAATTAATACCATTGAGAAAATTAGTGAAGATGAAAGTGGCTGACTCTGCAGCTTGCAATCAGACTCAGAGGAGTGAATGGAGGTGCGGCACTAGAGTTTCAGGAGCCTGGGACAGGTGAGTATAGGCTCTTTTGTTATTTTTAGTAGGGGCATTACACTACTATACCAAGTCATACAACTGTATCCATTACATGACCAGAATTACAGGAGGCGGCCATACTTACCAGTATACAAAATACAAGAGCAGGTATAGACACCATATCCCTCAGCATGTAGACAGGCAAATTGCTATATGGAGGAGCCCTACACAGGTGCAATATACTGATGAACAACCACTCACATACTTACCACACATTGGGGGTGGCTGCTTAGTATAATATTTGCATATAGATAAGGCATAAACAGGATGCCAGCTCCACTGATACGTGTAGTGCACCATGCAGGCTTACAGCCTATTAAGGGCGTCCCATATGATAAAGCACTGTGGGCTACCCTGCACCTCAAAAGTGAGCCACACTGGACTGACAAAAATAACCATAAATGCCAATAAATATAAGCTATTGGTAATATTTTGGCAAAGTATGCCAACACATAACCTACGTCAAGGGTCCTGGCTATTTTGTGAGCCTACACTATCTCCTTTGTCTGAAGTGTTAGTATAGGGACTCGCAAGATAACGAGGACCCTTGACATGGGTTGCAAGTTTTGCATATTTTGACCAAAATATTACCCAATAGTGCATATTAATTAGTAGTTGCTGTTATTTTTGCAGTAAGCAGTCTGGCTTTATATGCTGGGGGGGTCCAGGGTGTTGGTCCAGTGTGGTTCACTGTTGAGGTGCCTAGGGTGCTTTATGGTATGGCGTGTCATTAATAAGCTGTAAGCCTGCATGGTGCACAACACATACCTTATCTATGTGCAAATACAATACTAATAATGTGGTAGGCATGTGGATGGTCATTCAAAAACATAATGCACCTCCTCTATGTAGTAATTTATCTGTCTGCATGCTGGGCGATGTGGTGCTTATACCTGTATTTTGTAGTAATATACCAGTAAGTATGGCCACATTCCTTGATTTTTGAATTAATATGTCCTTGTTCATTACATGACCAGGACTGGTTTTTATCCTCTGGGACATGGGCGTAACTATAGAGGATGCAGGGGATGCGGTTGCACCCGGGCCCAAGAGCCTTAGGGGGCCCATAAGGCCGCTCTTCTCCATATAGGGAACCCAGTAAAGCATTATAGTTGGGGGCCCTGTTACAAGTTTTGCATCGGGGCCCAGGAGCTTCAAGTTATGCCTCTGCTCTGGGACTAAACTATGAAAACAGAGGTCTTGAAAACAGTATATTTGGGGAACTGTAGAACTTTTTTACTATACAAATGCTGTCTTTTATTTACTGAAACCTCCTTTGAAGATTGACCCATATCAACTAAGGACCGTCTGAGAAGTTGCTATGTACGGCACAATTGTTTTCCTCTGTCCTACTTTCATACAAGTGTCTCATTGTAATTCCATATTACACTTACTTGCCAAAACTGAAGCTAATAACTTATTCTACGGGGTTTCCTTTTGTGGAAACAGTAATCCTTCCTTACTTCCCCTATGACACAACATTTACTCTTGTCTTAAAAACTAAACCTTGTTGGCACCTGAATGCCAAATGTACTTAAACTATTGCTGAAACAAACGTGAACTAATTATATCAATTGTGATAAAGCAATTATATGAAATGAATGTGGAACAAATAACTGGAAAATATGCTTGTTGTATCAAGTATTGTAATATATTTACAGATAGATGTTCCATTTCAAGGGGTTGTCTGGTTTAGAAAACATATTCTCAATATGCCATTGTAGAATCCTGAGTTAGTATAGGGAATTCCATCTCCCAATTTTATAGCCAGAGTGGAGACTAGCTACAAAGAGCATCTCTGGAGGACCCAACATGTCTGCATATTATTCGTTTCAATGGAAAATGTGTAATACCACATCTGCCCTGTGGTGGTGCTGCAGAGGAATAAATCACTTGCTGCCAAGATTCCATCTGTAGATTACATTTGATCGCTGTTAGTCCCAGCAGTGCAACAACCTATGATCAGCCCATGTTTGGAGGACCCTTGTAACAAAAAAGACAACCAAATTAAATGGTTATTTTTAGAATAATATAATTTGTTATTATGCAGAGTAAAATGAGGAATGGGAAGGCTTAAAGGGATGTTCCCATATCGGACATTTATGGCATATCTATAAGATATTCCGTGAATGTCTGATAGATGCAGGTCTCCCCTCTGCAATGCACACCTATTTGTAAAATGAGTGGCCCCTGACCCACCCTGTCTCGCTTCATCTCCTCCACAACCAGGCTCAAAGAGGTGGCGGGGTTTTACGGAAACAGCCGAGCCGCCTCTATTATGTTGTTAAAGGGGTATTCCCATAACGGCTTTTCATACCATAGATGGGAAACCACTGCTATAGTTACCTTGGGCACCCATTGATTTGAATGGGTGACTGTTGTCTGAGGAGTCGGACCAGAATAATACATACTGGGATTTCTTGTACAGTGCATGTAAAATACCAAAAAAAGGGGGAAAAAAAGAAAATTCCAGCCCACCAGCTACCTTCAAACCAAAGAGAGCATGGACATGGTCCACCAGAACGTGCAGTGAAGACGTCCAGCTTATCCAATAGTCTAAAAAAATACTTAAACAAAGCTTTATTGAATAGCATTTTTAAAAATCCTCTTTAAATTATGGGAAAGAGTCTATTATTTTTGGTGACTTTTTCTGGCGCCATCCAGCAACTTTATTTATAGCCTAAGGGCCCTTTCACGTGGACGAATTTCCACGCTTATTTGTATGTGCAAAATTTGCACATGCAATGCTCAGAGAATAGAACCCATTGATTTAAATGGGTTGATTTGCATAAAACATTCTTGCGCGTGCATTTCGTGCATGCAAAAAAAAAAATGCAGCATGCTCTATTTTTGTGTGCATTTCTTCACCAACGGTCCCCACAAAAGTCTATGGGAGGTGAGCAAATGTGTACTCAAACGCGCTCGAAAAAAAATATTTGGAACTCATTAGGTCAAATAGCCTTGAAGATCACAGCGGGGGGGGGGGGTGTCCTGCGTCCAAAATCAGAGACGAGCGAGCACGCTCGGATAAGTCAGTTACTCGAGTGAGCCTCGTTCTTCTTGGGTAACTGCATTGTTGTTTGAGTGTGCTCGGGGGTCCGCGGGGGTCCGCAGGGGGGGGGAGAGAGTGAGAGAGATTTCTCTCTCAACCCCCCATCCCCCCGCCGCCCCCCGAGCATGCTCAGACAAGAATGCCGTTACTCGAGAAGAGTGAGGCTCGCTCGAGTAACTAACTTATCCAAGCATGCTCGCTCATCTCTAGTGAAAATCATTCACATAAATAAGCCCTAAATTGGTTTTTAGAAAACACACCCAGGTTTAGAAGATGATCAAAAATTTGGGCAAAAAATGTCATGTGCCTCCTCCGTTACAGCTCCTTCAATAGAGAAGACTAAGTATTATATTATAGTCAAGAAATGCTTCCCTGGATTTGAGTCAGCATCTTCAGAGGGAGTGGTGACAAAGGTGCCCTTTCACTACTATGTGTCATTGCTGGACTAGATGGCAGATAATCTCACCAGTGCTTGCTCAGTTGGCATGCTCCCAGTTTCAGTGCCACGTTGGACAAAGAGTGAATGGAAAAATCCTTTATAGACGCTAAACTTTTTTTCCATTTTGAGCATAATATAGAAGATTGTATGGTATAAGGCAGATTTTATGTTATTGATCTTCTGTGCATTTTTGCTAATACATTTCCGTATTACTCTATAGAGATGAGATTTTTGTCAATATATACATATAGAAATGTGTTATTATAGCAACAATTGTAACCCTCCCCCTAAAAAAACCCTAATAATCATATCACGATTTACTTACATGCAAAGTAATTGACTTAATCTGGACAATATAGAAGGTTACCCAACCAAAAACACAGGATAGGTGATAAATGATTGATCGTTGAAGGTTCAAATGCTGGGACCCCAAGGGATCGTGAGAATGGCATACCGCGAGTCCCCGAGGGAATAGACCAGCAGTGTACATGTGTGACCACCACTCCTTTCACTTCTGTGGGACTAAGAGAGATAGCCAAGCACATATAACGGTGGTCATGCATGTGTATCGCCACTTTGTTCACTATGGGGACTGGAAGTGAGCCACTCTCATGATCCCTGGGTGATCCTACATTTATCATCTGTCTTGTGGATTGGTAATATATGTCTTTGGTGGGATAACCCCTTTAAAGTGGTTTATTTGGAAAGTGGGTTTCTGAAATTCCAGATCCAGAGAGAAATAAACTCTAAGTAGTAATAGAAGGTGCTACCTGAGTGTAGCATAATAGCATAGAGTAGGGCAGGAAAAACATAGGTCTTTCGGTTTTGCCCAGCTTCTTTCAGTTGTGTGATATCCATGCTAGTATCAGCTTTGACAGTATCAGCCATTGTGTCCTTTGGCAGCCAGGTCTTTCAGCCAGCTATATAAATATAGAATATATATATCAGAATGACGCCTGCTTCACACGGGCTACAAAATCATTGCTCCAAACGCATCTATGTGAAGCCCATGGTTTCCAATGGGTTCTTTCACATGAGAGATGTTTTGTAGCCTGAAAGAACCCATCGGAAACCATGGGCTGCACATATATGTGTTTTGTAGAGATGTCGCATTTTGTAGCCTGTGTGAAACAGGCCTAAAAGAAACAGGCATCCTCCTTACATATACATACATATACAACTTACATCAGTTGAGGGAGACAATGAAAAGATTTGCCTTTCGGGAGGAGCAGCACCAAGATGGGGCTTTGCCCTGGGTGAAGGAGAGCCTAGCTAACTGGATCCTTCTTGTCAGTCCCTATAATGTTAGAAATGGATGCAGATATATATATATATATATTTCTTTTGGATTGCTCTGCATGTTGCACTCGGTATTGTTGCTCCATAGCCTACTGTAAGGAAACAGCTTTCCGCAACGAAGCCCTCAGTGATATTGTTGCCCGTCCTCCTGGGTCTCTTACAAGGACAAGAAATAAGACACAAAATGTTAATCCTAAACTAGCATTCTTCTAAGATATTCACGTTGGTGCAAATACCAGCGCAGGGACATTAGGACTAAAGCACAGTCCTCCAAGTATTGTTACACTATAAGCCTTAAGTAAAAAGACTCAAAGCCAAATTATGAGCCGAACTGTCATATGTCCTGCCAGATCGTCCATGATTAATCTCTCATATGTTCCTTTTCTTCCTTTCAGCTGTAACGGATGGGTTTCTTTTTCTCACAAATCTGCTAAATATGTCTTTTTTTCTACTCTCCTGTGGTCTCCGCTGCCTCCTTTCCCAAATCCTCAGTCTCATATGGTTTCATAAAGAAGACTAGAGGATACAATTACTTGATTACAACCCTGAAAGAAGAGGACTCAGGCCAAGTGTCTCTGGTAAAAGCCAAATCTCTTTTTGGCCTATAGCAAAGGCCTCGTATATGGTGTATGTTTTTCTACGTTCCTGAATGCTTTTTTGGAACATTTTTATTCACATCATTTATCAATTTGATTGCTTAAAATAAAATCAAAAACTGCATGCTCCGACAATCCAATCAGTGAACGGCCAATATGTCTTTTATTATGACTAATAATAAGATCTCGGCTTCCTGGAAAGATTATGTATCATCCGCAGAGCTCCGTACAATGCATTGGGCCTTTATGAAAAGCTTTTAAGACTCATCTTTATGTCCTCGCCTTTATGGGTTCTGATAAGACTGATTTCTATTTTAGGTGGTCTGGAAGTTATAGTAGGATTCATTTTCAACAAAGGTCATGTAGGCCTCATTCACACAGAGATGATAGTGCTGCTGGAGTTGTTCGCTGCTCAACCTCTGACCAAAATGTACTCTGCAATTACATTAGATCCAGGCAGCTTTTGCAGACATTACATGAGTTGTAGAGACGGTTCTAGGAAAGGAGTTTTGTATTTTTCTCTATTGAAAACTATATGTATGAACCAGGGGCGTAGCTAAAGGCTCATGGGCCCAGGTGCAAAAGTTTATCTTGGGGCCCCCAACTTCTCTTAACACACAGGGGTAACTTGAAGCTCTTGGGCCCCAATGCAAAACCTGTAACAGGGTCCCCAACTATAATACTTTATTCATAGTACTGGGCTACGTATATGGAGAAGAGGGGCCTTATGGGCCCCCTAAGGCTCCTGGGCCTGGGTGCAACTGCATCCCCTATAGCTATCCCAGTGGAACCATATGTGTCTCTTTATTGATGTCAGTGGAAAAAGTTACCAAAAAAATTTCCGGCTTAAAAAAATTGGGTAGTGGACCCTAGGAAACACGGTACATTTCTCCATTTCCTGATTTAAAAAAAAAACACACCTAATATTGTGTAGGTACTCCTGCTGCTAAAACCTCTCTGACCCATCAAGAAATGGACTTTGAAGGTGTCCTGTGGTATTGGACACCAAGACGTTAGTAGCAGATCCTTTAAGTCCTCCAAGCTGTGAGGTGTGGATCGGGCTTGTTTTTCCAGTACATCCCACAGCTGCTCAGTTGGATTGAGATCTGGACAATTTGTAGGCCAAGTCATTGCCTTGATTTCCTGTTCATGTTCCTCAAACCATTCCTTAACAACTTTTTAGAGAGACACATTGTGCTGCTGTAAAGGAGTGCCAGAGCCTCCGTGAAAACACAGGTGGCGCTGCAGTTCCTACAATCTTCACCTCCTCAATAACGTGGGCATGATGCCGCTAGAGCGTCACTTACCAAGGCACACAGTAGGAAGACGTGCCAGCCCCATGGTGATGCAGCCAGTATATTACCGCTGACATAAGAAGAAGAGGGGTCAGTATAAAGCACTAGGTAGGACACTATCTTGAAGGCTAGAGTAGTGAGCCATGTGTGTAACTGGGTGCAGCTGCCCTCCCCTCCTGCACATGGCAAGTGGAAGAGGGGAAAACCTGCAGCAGGGCTAAGTAGAACGGGAGGTCTAGAAACCTCCAAGGTCCAATAAATAAAGGAGAGGGTCAGGATAGAAATAAAGTACAAGAAGAGAAGGAGTCTATTCCCTCTGATGCATGTATGGGCCTGGGCAGAGGGAGATTGGCCAAAAGAGAGCATCACTATGGCTGCATAAAGCCAAAGATGCCCGCAGATGCTGATGCAGCCCGGCAGAATGTTCATATTTGATAGGGGTAGCAGTTTCCCTTCTGAATGACCAAGATTATGATGGCAGAAAACCACATTGAGGACTAGGCTGCAGAAGAGAGCAAACAAACGACCTGAAAAGCCATGCGTGAGAGGAGAAGAAGCCTATCTTTCTGCTATACTGCTTCCTGAGAGAGTGCCAGGGTCCAGGAGGAGAGGCAGCAATAGTACCATCAGGTCAACAAGCGTCCATACTTCAGCCTGTGTGTCAGCCCCTATGACCATAAAAACGGTGGAATGGAGAATGCTCCAGGTAAGTCAACACCATTGCAAGTGAGAAGAGACCACAACCCAAGCTAGCTACTGATATCATGGCCCCTGTATGAGAAGGGCGCCCTTTAAGACTGGCAGTTGTAGAGACTGTGTAGTTAACCTTTTGTGCTCCCCTACTTTACTACTCTATGAACACTTCTTGTCCCTATTTTCTATTAGCACATTACTGCGTAGCTAGTACCTTCCAATAGGTGGCACTAAAAGGACAGTTTTCCTTCTTTCTGAAGGGAGAGCTCATTTGCATACATTTTTCCCCAGGGAGCACTGCATGGCCTATAAGACTCCCTATGCGAACATGGCGCTCTCCACAAGGAGAAACAGTACTCCCGTAGATAGTATTTAAAAATGCTGATACTGTTATACCTTACAGATCCCATGAATACACGCTACACGATGCGCAGCTCTAGTTCCAATAAATCACGTTAGTAGCCTATAATGACATTAACATCTGCTATCCATTGCTCGGCACAATGGCAGTTATTTTAGAACAATACTAATCAAACAGTGTGAAATAATGGATGAAGTTCGGCTTGTATCCACTTTACCGAATTTCACTCAGAAGATGAAAACCACAGAGTAATGACTAATGAGATTCCTGAGCAGAAACACATGCAATCCATCAAACTCCAGCCGCCATTTGCACCTCTTCCTTATATATACTGTATATATGGAGGGGGGGGGGTAAAATAAAGCTGGGAATCCCCGGCAGTTCAGAATAGCCACATCTGATTCATTGCTTGGATTTGACAGCAATGCACACGCTGTTCTTTATACATAGATTACAAATGACTCCCTTGTATCAGGTTTTTAAATACAGCAGCTGGGTGGATATATTTCCAGCTTCTATTTAGCTTCAGCATTTTTTTCCCCTTGATGTTTCCCATGCAGCGACTATGAAATACATCCCGGGATGTGGTGTGCAGCTATGACTCATGTTCTTCATAGCACTTGGAGTGTTTGCACAGTCGCTAAGGTGTATGCCACTTAAATGTTATTTTATTGTGATTTTTATCATCCTAATAATGGAGTCGGCCATCTTGTTTGTTCTCGAAATCCCTAATCGACTAGACAAAAATAAAGAAAATCCAAGAAGGAGATGAATTCCACCAGAATATGGATAAGAAATTTGCTTTTGGCATTAGATAAAATGAATGTCTTTCATAGGATGTCTAGACAGTCCAAAGAGTATGGAGGCTGCCCAACTATCTCCTAGTCATCCGGGGGGAGTGAGGATCGTGCATGGTGCCTTTCCACACATGTATACATGGTATTCAGAAATGCAGTCCTAAGCTCTCGCTTACGACCTGTAGGTTGCTAGTTCAATCTCCGCATGGTTCAAGTAGCTGGCTCAAGGTTGACTCAGCCTTCCATCCTTCTGAGGTTGGTAAAAAGAATACCCAGCTTGATGGGGGGTAATACATAAATTACTTGAAAGTGCTGCGGAATAAGTTGGCGCATTGCATTTAAATGTAAGGGGTCGGTCCTCCCTTTTATTATTTTATAAGTGAGTTAAAAGTAAAAATTGTATTACCATAACTTTAAGGAGAAGTGGAAAGCCAAAGGATTTGGAAATGGGTGTTTCTTGTTTCTAGCATGAGTACTGAGTTGAAAGGACGTAAATCAACCCAAGGTGTGGTGAGACGCCATTACTCCCAGGAGCAGCACTTAGCATGGTGTGTGGTAAAAAGTCCTAAAGACTGAAAAGTGAGAACAGTTAGCTGCCTCAATTGGACCAACCTCGTTCCAGTTCAACAGACTTTGATTGAAATTTTTTGACTATATGCCTGACTGTTTGCCTCCCCATACATATCGCTTCACCCAAGCAAAGAGATGAGGTGAAATTGTTAAGAAAAAGACAGTTGAAGAAACGTTCCTGTTGCAACTTAAACTGCTAGTTGCCGTATGAATCATTTTTGCATACGTTGCCATGTGCCCCCTGCAGCTATTGTCCTTGACCTGACCTCTGTAGACCTAATTTGGCTAGCCATCTACAATTATTTGAGTCACCATTACGCGGTGAAGGAGAGCCATGATGTTGCCCTTGCCATCCATGGAACCTACTACTGAGGTGTTCATACCGGCTGGCCTGACTTCATAAATATTGAGCATAGAGAGAAGAGCAGTCTGTAATCAATCACTACTTTTGTTCTCTGTCAGATCCCATTTGCAAGTGCTTTGGGCTTTTTACTAAAAGACAAGATTTGGTTTTGGTCATTAGCCCTAGGACTACCAGGAGAAATAAAAAGTCTGACAGCAAAATTATGGGATTTCCATAAACCATATAGTATTCCTGTTCTGGCTCATATCTCTAATCATTTTACAATGCCTGTTAAAAAGTCAGATATTGACTCGGGATAGCTGCCTTCCCATAGGTGGTGCTGTGGAGGCATTCTTCCATCACTAATTTGCATAGCTTTTTCCCAGGGAGCATTGTAAGTCCTATAAAACTCGCACATATTTGCTGTGCTCTCCATAAGGAAAACATTACCCTGTGCCAGCCAGCACTATACTGTACACTGATGTGGAGCAAGAACCCCAAAACAGCTTTGTGTATATATGTACTTTGGTTTGGCTTACATCCCAAGTCATGTTGCAAGGCCCGTTAAAAGATTGGATAATAACATAAAGAGAAATTACCCTTCAATAGGGGGTGCTGTGGAGGCTTTATTCCCTCACTGATTTGCATATACAATAGATATAAAAGATGAAATGGCATCAAATTTTATGCTCCTTATTTTTATAAAGAATGCAAAAAAATGAACAGCATCGTATGATATGATTAAAACAAAAAGTGCTCATATAGTAAGTAGTCAGAACGATGTAGTCATTTCAGAAGCCTGATAAGTGATCTGATAGTAAAAAAAAAATAGTCTGAGCCAACATATACATTAAGCAAATGTGAGATTTTTGGGCTGATTCCTGGCCTATGGTTCCTCCGTATGTGTCAGATCCATTTTTCCTTTTGAAGATAATTGACACCAGATGTTTTTGGCAGTCATTTATCCCCATGCCCATGCTGAAATAAACATGCACACTCCATCGGGCCAAGATAGTTACAAAGGATCATTGTTTCCACAGACAGCAAATCCCACTGGGCTGACCCCATACACATTAGATTGTCTGCAGATCCCACTGAAATTGGCAGGATCATTCAACTATTAACCAATTTTTATGGATAGCATTAGGTTGGCTATGAATGATTTGCTATAAATACCGATCAAGGTTGTGCAACCTCCAGCTTTTTTGCATTTATTTTAGGAAATTATTCATGTGATCTTCATTCTTCGAAAAAAGGAATGAAAAGAAACAAAAGTGTATAGTTGGCCATTTAAGGACTATGTATTCAGCCCTATAGACATAGTCACTGGCATAACTATAGGGAATGCAGGGGATGCGGTTGCATGGAGCCTTGGGGGACCCATAAGGCCTCTCTTCTCCATATAGGGAGCCCAGTACTATGCATAAAGCATTATAGTTGGGGGCCCCGTTACAGGTTTTGCATTGGGCTCCAGGAGCTTCAAGTTCCACTTCTACATTATGGAATTAAGAGAAGTTGGGGGGGCCCAAGTTAAACTTTTGCACTCGGGCCCATGAGCCTCTAGCTATGCCCCTGGACATAGTAGTCTGTTGTCTATTAATGTGGCAACCACTCTATGAATATTCTGTAGTGCTGACAAATACAAACAGGAAGTGACATGAAAAGGGTTGGGTTTATCATTATACTTTATTTTGTCTAAAGCACCATTGATTCCAGGGTTCTTGTACATATGAAAGCAGAGGTTTACCTTCATTACATATGGAAAAACAACAGGAACAATAAACATGGACTAAATGAGATAAGGAACCCTAAGGCCGGTCTCACATGGGCGGATTTGAATTCCGGAATCCTCGGCCAGCCAGTGGATCCGCAGCAAATGGCATGCATTGAAGGTATGTAAAAATTGCTTTGTGTATTCTACAAGTGGAGGAAAAATCACAGCATGCACTATTTTTGCTGCAGACTCCACACGGATGACCTCCATTGAAGTCAATAGAAGCCGTCCGACCCGCAGTCCATTGCGGATGGTCTGCGGGTACCCGTGTCATCGCCTAGCAATGGAGCAAGAAAAACAAATATATTTTTACAAAACCATCCGCAGTACAGAAAGAGAAGGCACGCGGGGTCGCCAGGGTCACAGCCGGATTCTGCATGTGGAATCTAGATCCTTTGTGTGATCCAGGCCTTATACTGGATGACTATTGGCCAAATAATTCCTTGAATTCAAATGAAAGTCATTCAGTTTAAACATGGTCACTGATGGTGAGGAGCGATAAGTCGCTAGTTCTTTAATTTCAGTTTACCAAAACAATTTGCATTGAGATTCCTTCTATAAACTTTTCTTGGATTGTTTGTATATATCCAGAGCCGCTGGGCTAGCAGCCAGATGTGCATTCAGAGGGACTGTTTCTGGCACTCCATCATATTGCCAATCCAGGTTGGTGCTACATTATTGCTTCTAACTCTTCGGAGGGTAGAAGCTGCCCATATAGTGGTGGTTGAATGGTTACTGTAGGTTGTAGGCTTGACTCAAAAGGTGGGTATTCAAGGTGGTGGAGAGTCTGATGTGTTGGGGTAGCGAGTTCCAGACTCCATGTGATACATGGGAGTAATCTTAAAGACAATTGCGGAAGGACCAGGCAAGAGGAAGTAGAGGAGAAGGACTTGTAAGGACCGGAGATTACATGTCAGGAGGTATTGAAATAATAGGTCAAATATATAGAGGGCACAGGCTATGAACAGTCTTGTATGTAATTGATTATATCTTGAGCTGGATTATATGGACAATGGATAGTCAGTAAAGGCATTCTGAGAGGTTAGAGGTGGATTAGTTGGGCAGCAGAGTTTAGGATAGATTGAAGGGATACAAGTATGTTGGATAGAAGGCCAAAGAGAAGGATGTTTCAGTTTTGTTGATTCAGGGTTGAGGAAAGATCATATCTGAGAGACTGGGGAAAGTATGGAGCCAATAATTGTGATTAATAAGTTTGATGGGGGTATTAAGTTGGTTGAGGGAAAGATAATTAATTCATCTTTCCCATGCTACATTCATACAAGTAGGAGGTAGCGATGAGCAAACTTTTAAAAAATTTAGTTCGCCAAACTTTTGTCAAAAGTTTGGTTCAGTTTGAATTTGTATGAACTGAACCAGAAGTTCCTCAAGACCCCTAAAACTGGTATATAACACTAAAGGTGACAGAGTTTGCAGGTTCGCCTGTGCACAATTTCGTTCAGAATTGCGTTCTCAAATCTTTCAATCATTCACATTTACTATACCAGTTTGAATGATCAAACGATCGCTGTTCATACGCAACGCCGTACAGGCGATTATTTTTATGCATGCATTAAATGAATGGTGAACTAGAAGCAAAAAAGATTCCTGTTCGTTGTTCAATCGTTGGTCATGTTTACACTGAGCAATTATCATTTAAATTCGCATGATCCCATGAGTTTTTGAATGATAATCGTTCCATGTAAAAGGGCCCTTAGACAGTGTTATACACCAGTGTTTAGGCCTAGTGTTGAGCGAACCAGTAGAACCTTGTTTTCGGTAGAACTTTGCTAAAATCTCAGTTTAGGTTTGTGCTGAACCAAACTTTTAGCAAGGTTCAACCCGAAATGTAGTTCTACTGGTTTGGGTCACTCAACACTATTAGGAAGAGAAGAAGTATATAGCAGACAGACACTTTGGGATTCTGGACAGCAGAGAGATAACATCTGGGCCATAGACGTAGATTTGAGTATCATCAATGTAAGAGCTCCCACCCACTGGCGTTTTTTTCTCCAATGCGCTGCAAGAGTAAGTGAAAAATCTCGCAGAGCAGTGCAAGAAAATCGCTGGGATATCGCTCCGACATCGCCAGTATTTTCAATGGGGCCAGCAGCAGCAGCTCTAGCCCCATTGAAAAGATATGGAGAATGCCGCGGACTTCTGCCACAGCTGTGACAGCTGTCACAGCTGTGGCAGAAGTCCGTGGCATGCTATCCCATTGCTTTCAATGGGATCGGCACTGCTGACGATCCCATTGAAAGCAGTGGTTTCTGACAAGCCCCGCAGAATGATTATCGGAGAAGGGCTTGAAATATAAGCCCTTCCCTGATAATCATCAAAAAGTGGTTAAAAAAATAATTTAAAAATTACTCACCTCTCCGGCGCTCAGACACATCTTCTGGCTGGCTCCCCGGCACTGCTGTCCAGCACTTTCAGCAGTCTGGGATTTAAAAATCCCCGCCTCCTGAAAGGGCTGTGCGGATTGGCTGAGGGCTCAGCCAATAGCAGCTAGTGCTTAGCTATTGGCTGAGCGCTCAGCCAATGGCAGATAGCTCTTAGCTATTCATTCATTAATAGCTAAGATATTGCTCTTCACAGCTGTGGCAGAAGTCCGCGGCATTCTCCATATCTTTTCAATGGGGCTAGCGCTGCTGCTGGCCCCATTGAAAAGACTGGCGATATCCCAGCGATTTTTGGGTATCTGCCAGCGTTTTTCTCGCACTGCGATGCGAGACTTTAACTTTAGAATCGCATCGCAGTGGAGAAAAAAACGCCAGTGGGTGGGAGCCCTAAAGGTGGTACTGAAAGCCATGAGATTCTATCAGCTGTCCTAGACCAAAGATGAAGATGGAGAAGAGTAGGGGTAATTCAGTTCTTGGCTGGTATGTGCATTCATACACAGCACTGGGCAAAGAACAACCAAAAAAATACCCAACATGCCAAATTTTGGAGTACTCATCTCTGTTCATCTGGTAAGCAATGTAACTAGATGTTCCAGATAATCTCAAACATTTAGCCCTTCATTCTTTTTCACCTCCTAACCTAACAAAACACGGATATGGGTAAGCGAGATCCACGTGGAGAGCTTCCAAAAAATATTAGTTTAGAAGCTTGAAGTAACAAAAAGTACGATGAACCCAAATAATATTGCAAAACAGGAGAAAAATCCTACATCAATATTTTTCAGCCGAAATGATGGGGTGGATTTTATGAAATGAATGAAAAATTTTGTCCTGATGGTTCATTCAAAAATGATGACAACCTTACATCACAGTCCCTGGCAGAAGGACAAACAAATAAAGTCCTGTGGTTGGGGTGGGCGGTTTTAAGACCCTTGAATGTTTGCCTTTTAACCCACCAACACTTCAGATCTTCTTTAAAACTAATTAGCAACTCTGAAGATGAGAGATGTTGTAACAGTGGAAGGACTGAGTAATTTCTTGCCTTGAGCAGTCCCGTTGTACTGGATCTTATTTAGACATTATTTTTTAATATTTTTCCTTTGAGGTAACTGGCAAGGAAATGGATGTTCTTTGTAGTAATTTGCCATACAGCTTTGCAACATGGTTTTACTGCTACACACAGACACTTTACACTCCCCTCCTAGAGGTTAGGAACACCATGTACTCTAACAAACATATCATCATTTGGCTCCCATCCAGCGGACAAAATCTTTTTCTTGAACTTAGGTCAAAGGGATCGCTTACATGTATAGACATCAATTATATTAAAACATCAGGTTTTCGAATCAACACGAATAGTTTTTTCTTTTTTTTTCTTCTGTTGTGACTTTTCTTGATATTTTCCCTTGAAGTTTTGAAATTCTGTTATGACACTCATCTAATGAAACACAGATCTATCATTTATTATAGCAGAAGACTGCAATGTAACCTAAAGAATTCCTTGACGTGCAGCTGTTTATTATTTTTCTACCCCCATGTAGTACAATGTTCCTGGTTTGTAGCTAGCTCATCTCCAAAAAAACATTCTATACACTATGAATAGAATAGATGAATGGCTATGATTAGAGATGAGCGAACGTACTCGTCCGAGCTTGATACTCGTTCGAGTATTAGCGTGTTCGAGATGCTCGTTACTCGTGACGAGCACCACGCGATGTTCAAGTTACTTTCACTTTCATCTCTGAGACGTTAGCGCGCTTTTCTGGCCAATAGAAAGACATGGAAGGTATTACAACTTCCCCCTGCAACGTTCAAGCCCTATACCACCCCCCTGCAGTGAGTGGCTGGCGAGATCAGGTGTCACCCGAGTATATAAATCGGCCCCTCCCGCGGCTCGCCACACATGCATTCTGACAGAAATCAGGGAAAGTGCTGCTGGTGCCGGAGCTGCTATAGGGGGAGCGTTAGGAGTTATTTTAGGCTTCAAGAACCCCAACGGTCCTTCTTAGGGCCACATCTGACCGTGTGCAGTACTGTTGAGGCTGCTTTTAGCAGTGTTGCACAATTTATTTATTTTTGTATATCGGCCGTGCAGAGCATTGCGTCCGCAGTCTGCAGTCATTGTACAGAGTATAGGGCCAGTACTGGTGAGGCAGGGAAAGAGATATTCAGGCTATATAGGCAGTGGGCTTTTTCCAAAAAATTGGGGAAAAATACTATATTTGGGCTGCCTGTGACCGTCTTCAGTTTACTGCGTGTCTGCTGGGGGTAGTAGTCCTAATTAATACGCAGCTAAGCGTTACAGCAGGCTTGCGCAAAATTGTTTCCTGGATCTGCTGTCTCTGTTACATCAGCGCTGTCATCCCGCCAGAGGGAAAGAGTATACATAATATTATACGCTGCCTACAGTATCTATCTGCTGGGGGTAGTAGTCCTAATTAATACGCAGCTAAGCGATACAGCAGGCTTGCGCAAAATTGTTTCCTGGATCTGCTATCTCTGTTACATGATCGCCGTCATCCCGCCAGAGGGAAAGAGTATACATAATATTATACGCTGCCTACAGTATTTATCTGCTGGGGGTAGTAGTCCTAATTAATACGCAGCTAAGCGTTACAGCAGGCTTGCGCAAAATTGTTTCCTGGATCTGCTGTCTCTGTTACATGATCGCCGTCATCCCGCCAGAGGGAAACAGTATACATAATATTATACGCTGCCTACAGTGTCTATCTGCTGGGGGTAGTAGTCCTAATTAATACGCAGCTAAGCGTTACAGCAGGCTTGCGCAAAATTGTTTCCTGGATCTGCTGTCTCTGTTACATGATCGCCGTCATCCCGCCAGAGGGAAAGAGTATACATAATATTATACGCTGCCTACAGTATCTATCTGCTGGGGGTAGTAGTCCTAATTAATACGCAGCTAAGCGTTACAGCAGGCTTGCGCAAAATTGTTTCCTGGATCTGCTGTCTCTGTTACATCAGCGCTGTCATCCCGCCAGAGGGAAACAGTATACATAATATTATACGCTACCTACAGTATCTATCTGCTGGGGGTAGTAGTCGTAATTAATACGCAGCTAAGCGTTACAGCAGGCTTGCGCAAAATTGTTTCCTGGATCTGCTGTCTCTGTTACATGATCGCCGTCATCCCGCCAGAGGGAAACAGTATACATAATATTATACGCTGCCTACAATATCTATCTGCTGGGGGTAGTAGTCGTAATTAATACGCAACTAAGCGTTACAGCAGGCTTGCGCAAAATTGTTTCCTGGATCTGCTGTCTCTGTTACATGATCGCCGTCATCCCGCAAGAGGGAAGGAGTATACATAATATTATACGCTGCCTACAGTATCTATCTGCTGGGGGTAGTAGTCCTAATTAATACGCAGCTAAGCGTTACAGCAGGCTTGCGCAAAATTGTTTCCTGGATCTGCTGTCTCTGTTACATCAGCGCTGTCATCCCGCCAGAGGGAAACAGTATACATAATATTATACGCTGCCTACAGTATCTGTCTGCTGTATCAGCTCAGCATTTTAAAAAAATAGAAGCAAAATACTTAAGGCCTACTACTGGCCTTTGGCCACTTGACTGCTTCTGCGCTGTGAATTCCACTGGCTCAGTCATACGCACCTACGTCTCACTACAGGCGTGTGCAAAATTGATTCCTGGCTCTGCTGTGCGTTCCGTAAGGGAAGTCAGCCTCCAACCACCGGCCAATAAGCGGCACATTTAATTACAGCGTTCTGTTTCTGCACTACTGGTAATACAGCATGCTGAGGGGTAGGGGTAGGCCTAGAGGACGTGGACGCGGAGGCCCAAGTCAGGGTATGGGCACAGGCCGAGCTCCTGATCCAGGTGTATCGCAGCCGACTGCTGCGGGATTAGGAGAGAGGCATGTTTCTGGCGTCCCCACATTCATCTCACAATTAATGGGTCCACGCGGTAGACCTTTATTAGAAAATGAGTAGTGTGAGCAGGTCCTGTCGTGGATGGCAGAAAGTGCATCCAGCAATCTATCGACCACCCAGAATTCTGCGCCGTCCACTGCTGCAACTCTGAATCCTCTGGCTGCTGCTCCTCCTTCCTCCCAGCCTCCTCACTCCATTACAATGACAAATTCTGAGGAGCAGGCAGACTCCCAGGAACTGTTCCCGGGCCCCTGCCCAGAATGGCCAGCAATGGTTCCTCTCCCACCGGAGGAGTTTGTCGTGACCGATGCCCAACCTTTGGAAAGTTCCCGGGGTCCGGGGGATGAGGCTGGGGACTTCCGGCAACTGTCTCAAGAGCTTTCAGTGGGTGAGGAGGACGATGACGATGAGACACAGTTGTCTATCACTCAGGTAGTAGTAATTGGAGTAAGTCCGAGGGAGGAGCGCACAGAGGATTCGGAGGAAGAGCAGCAGGACGATGAGGTGACTGACCCCACCTGGTTTGCTACGCCTACTGAGGACAGGTCTTCAGAGGGGGGGGCAAGGGCAGCAGCAGGGCAGGTTGCAAGAGGCAGTGCGGTGTCCAGGGGTAGAGGCAGGGCCAGACCGAATAATCCACCAACTGTTTCCCAAAGCGCCCCCTCGCGCCATGCCACCCTGCAGAGGCCGAGGTGCTCAAAGGTCTGGCAGTTTTTCACTGAGAGTGCAGATGACCGACGAACAGTGGTGTGCAAGCTTTGTCGCGCCAAGATCAGCCTGGGAGCCACCACCACCAGCCTCACCACCACCAACATGCGCAGACATATGATGGCCAAGCACCCCACAAGGTGGAACGAAGGCCGTTCATCGCCTCCGGTTTGCACCGCTGCTTCTCCCCCTGTGCCCCAACCTGCCACTGAGATCCAACCCCCCTCTCAGGACACAGGCACTACCGTCTCCTGGCCTGCACCCACATCCTCACCTCCGCTGTGCTCGGCTCAATCCACCAATGTCTCTCAGCGCACCGTCCAGCCGTCGCTAGCGCAAGTGTTTGAGCGCAAGCGCAAGTACGCCACCACGCACCCGCACGCTCAAGCGTTAAACGTGCACATAGCCAAATTTATCAGCCTGGAGATGCTGCCTATAGGGTTGTGGAAACGGAGGCTTTCAAAGGTATGATGGCGGCGGCGGCCCCGCGCTACTCAGTTCCCAGTCGCCACTACTTTTCCCAATGTGCCGTCCCAGCCCTGCACGACCACGTCTCCCGCAACATTGTACGCGCCCTCACCAACGCGGTTACTGCCAAGGTCCACTTAACAACGGACACATGGACAAGCACAGGCGGGCAGGGCCACTATATCTCCCTGACGGCACATTGGGTGAATTTAGTGGAGGCTGGGACAGAGTCAGAGCCTGGGACCGCTCACGTCCTACCCACCCCCAGAATTGCGGGCCCCAGCTCGGTGGTGGTATCTGCGGCGGTGTATGCTTCCTCCACTAAACCACCCTCCTCCTCCTCCTATGCAACCTCTGTCTCGCAATCAAGATGTGTCAGCAGCAGCACGTCGCCAGCAGTCGGTGTCGCGCGGCACGGCAGCACAGCGGTGGGCAAGCGTCAGCAGGCCGTGCTGAAACTACTCAGCTTAGGAGAGAAGAGGCACACGGCCCACGAACTGCTGCAGGGTCTGACAGAGCAGACCGACCGCTAGCTTGCGCCGCTGAGCCTCCAACAGGGCATGGTCGTGTGTGACAACGGCCGTAACCTGGTGGCGGCTCTGCAGCTCGGCAGCCTCACGCACGTGCCATGCCTGGCCCACGTCTTTAATTTGGTGGTTCAGCGCTTTCTGAAAAGCTACCCATGCTTGTCAGACCTGCTCGGAAAGGTGCGCCGGCTCTGCGCACATTTCTGCAAGTCCCACACGGATGCTGCCACCCTGCGCACCCTGCAACATCGGTTTCATCTGCCAGTGCACGAACTGCTGTGCAACGTGCCCACACAGTGGAACTCTACGCTCCACATGTTGGCCAGGCTCTATGAGCAGCGTAGAGCTATAGTGGAATACCAACTCCAACATGGGCGGCGCAGTGGGAGTCAGCCTCCTCAATTCTTTACAGAAGAGTGGGCCTGGTTAGCAGACATCTGCCAGGTCCTTGGAAACTTTGAGGAGTCTACGCAGATGGTGAGCGGCGATGCTGCAATCATTAGCGTCACCATTCCTCTGCTATGCCTCTTGAGAAGTTCCCTGCAAAGCATAAAGGCAGACGCTTTGCGCTCGGAAACAGAGGCGGGGGAAGACAGTATGTCGCTGGATAGTCAGACCACCCTCCTGTCTATATCTCAGCGCATTGAGGAGGAGGAGGAGCATGAGGAGGATGAGGAGGAGGGGGAAGAGACAGCTTGGCCCACTGCTGAGGGTACCCTTGCTGCTTGCCTGTCATCCTTTCAGCGTGTATGGCCTGAGGAGGAGGAGAATCCTGAAAGTGATCTTCCTAGTGAGGACAGCCATGTGTTGCGTACAGGTACCCTGGCACACATGGCTGACTTCATGTTAGGATGCCTTTCTCGTGACCCTCGCGTTACACGCATTCTGGCCACTACGGATTACTGGGTGTACACACTGCTCGACCCACGGTATAAGGAGAACCTTTCCACTCTCATACCCGAAGAGGAAAGAGGTACGAGAGTGATGCTATACCACAGGACCCTGGCGGACAAACTGCTGGTAAAATTCCCATCCGACAGCGCTAGTGGCCGAAGGCGCAGTTCCGAGGGCCAGGTAGCAGGGGAGGCGCAGAGATCAGGCAGCATGTACAGCACAGGCAGGGGAACACTCTCTAAGGCCTTTGACAGCTTTCTGGCTCCCCAGCAAGACTGTGTCACCGCTCCCCATTCAAGGCTGAGTCGGCGGGAGCACTGTAAAAGGATGGTGAGGGAGTACGTAGCCGATCGCACGACCGTCCTCCGTGACGCCTCTGCCCCCTACAACTACTGGGTGTCGAAGCTGGACACGTGGCCTGAACTCGCGCTGTATGCCCTGGAGGTGCTTGCTTGTCCTGCGGCTAGCGTCTTGTCAGAGAGGGTGTTTAGTGCGGCTGGGGGAATCATCACAGATAAGCGTACCCGCCTGTCAACCGACAGTGCCGACAGGCTTACACTCATCAAGATGAACAAAGCCTGGATTACCCCAGACTTCTCTTCTCCACCAGCGGACAGCAGCGATACCTAAACAATACGTAGGCTGCACCCGCGGATGGAAGCATTGTTCTCTATCACCATCAAAAACGTGGACCTTTTAGCTTCATCAATCTGTGTATAATATTCATCCTCCTCCTCCTGCTCCTCCTCCTGAAACCTGACGTAATCACGCCGAACGGGCAATTTTTCTTAGGCCCACAAGGCTCAGTCATATAATTTTTCTAAACAATTTTTATACGTTTCAATGCTCTTTAAAGCGTTGAAACTTTCACCTGAACCAATTTTTATTTTAACTGGGCTGCCTCCAGGCCTAGTTACAAATTAAGCCACATTAACCAAAGCGATTAATGGGTTTCACCTGCCCTCTTGGTTGGGCATGGGCAATTTTTCTGACGTACATTAGTACTGTTGGTACACCAATTTTTTGGGGCCCTCGCCTACAGTGTAATCCAATTAATTTTTTGCCCACCTGCATTAAAGCTGACGTTACATCAGCTGTGCTGGGCACTGCAATGGGATATATTTATGTACCGCCGGTGGGTTCCAGGTAGCCACCCATGCTGTGGGTCCACACGGAGTTGTAACTGCATGTGTCCACTTCTAAAGAACCCCAGTCTGACTGGGGCATGCAGTGTGGGCCGAAGCCCACCTGCATTAAACATGACATTACCTCAGCTGTGATGGGCAATGCAATGGGATATATTTATGTACCGCCGGTGGCTTCCTGGCACCCACCCATGCTGTCGGTCCACACGGAGTTGTAACTGCATGTGTCCACTTCTAAAGAACCCCAGTCTGACTGGGGCATGCAGTGTGGGCCGAAGCCCACCTGCATTTAATCGGACGTTACATCAGCTGTGATGGGCACTGCAATGGGATACATTTATGTACAGCCGGTGGGTTCCAGGGAGCCACCCATGCTGTGGGTCCACAGGGAGTTGTAACTGCATGTGTCCACTTCTAAAGAACCCCAGTCTGACTGGGACATGCAGTGTGGGCCGAAGCCCACCTGCATTAAACATGACATTACCTCAGCTGTGATGGGCAATACAATGGGATATATTTATGTACCGCCGGTGGCTTCCTGGCACCCACCCATGCTGTCGGTCCACACGGACTTCACAATGGGGAGTTGTACCTGCCTGTGTCTATGAATTAAAAACCCCGGTCAGGTTGGGGCATGCAGTGTGGGCCGAAGCCCACCTGCATTTAATCGGACGTTACCTCAGCTGTGATGGGCACTGCAATGGGATACATTAATGTACAGCCGGTGAGTTCCAGGGAGCCACCCATGCTGTGGGTGCACACGGAATTCCCATTGCGGAGTTGTACCTGCCTGTGACTATTTATTAAAAAAACGCGGTCTGACTGGGGCATGCAGACAACTTGACAGAATGAATAGTGTGTGGCACATAGGTTCCCCATTGCTATGCCCACGTGTGCAGCTCCTGATGGAGGTGGCACAGGATTATATTTCTCATTGCTTCTGTACAGCATTGTGGGCTATCGCCCCGCCCCTTTTAAAGAGGGTCGCTGCCTAGCCGTGCCAACCCTCTGCAGTGTGTGCCTGCGGTTCCTCCTCATGGCAGACGCACTTATAAATAGACATGAGGGTGGTGTGGCATGAGTGCAGCTGAAGGCTGCGCAGGGACACTTTGGTGTGCGCTGTGGACACTGCGCCGTGCGGGGGGGGGGGCGGCATGTAACCCAGGAGAAGTAGCAGCGGAGTGTCATGCAGGCAGTGATTGTGCTTTGTTGGAGGTAGTGTGGTGCTTAGCTAAGGTATGCATTGCTAATGAGGGCTTTTCAGAAGTAAAAATTGTTGGGAGGGGGGGGCACTCTTGCCGCTATTGTGGCTTAATAGTGGGACCTGGGAACTTGAGATGCAGCCCAACATGTAGCCCCTCGCCTGCCCTATCCGTTGCTGTGTCGTTCCCATCACTTTCTTGAATTGCCCAGATTTTCACAAATGGAAACCTTAGCGAGCATCGGCGATATACAAAAATGCTCGAGTCGCCCATTGACTTCAATGGGGTTCGTTACTCGAAACGAACCCTCGAGCATCGCGATAATTTCGTCCCGAGTAACGAGCACCCGAGCATTTTGGTGCTCGCTCATCTCTAGCTATGATGTTACTAAAGGCCCCTGAAGACAGAATGCAGATAGTAGACACCATGAAGATAGGTGTATTGCTCCTATATTTAAAAGGGGTTTTGCCGGACTATAAAATTGTTGACTTAGGGCTCCCACCCACGGGCGTTTTTTTCTCCACTGCACTGCGAGAGTAAGTGAAAACTCTCCCAGAGCAGTGCGAGAAAATCGCTGGGATATCTCTGCGACATCACCAGTCTTCTCAATGGGGCCAGCGGCAGCAGTGCTAGCCCCATTGAAAAGATATGGAGAATGCCAGGGACTTCTGCCACAGCTGTGACAGCTGTGGCAGGAGTTTTCTTCATCCCCGTGGGGACCATGGGGATGAAGGAATCCTTTGTCACAGCTGTGGCAGAAGTCCGCGGCATGCTATACCATTGCTTTCAATGGGATCAGCACTGCTGACGATCCCATTGAAAGCAGTGGTTTCTGACAAGCCCCGCAGAATGATTATCGGAGAAGGGCTTGAAATATAAGCCCTTCCCCGATAATCATCAAAAATTGGTTAAAAAAATAATTAAAAAGTTATTCACCTCTCCTGCTGTCAGCTGCATCCTCCGGCTGGCTCCCCGGCACTGCTATTGAGCTCTTTCAGCAGATGGGGATTTAAAAATCCCCGCCTCCTGAAAGGGCTGTGCGGATTGGCTGAAGGCTCAGCCAATAGCAGCTAGTGCTTAGCTATTGGCTGAGCGCTCAGCCTATGGCAGATAGCTCTTAGCTATTCATTCATGAATAGCAATATCTTAGGTATTCATGAATGAATAGCAATATCTTAGCTATTCATGAATGAATAGCTAAGAGCTATCTGTCATTGGCTGAGCGCTCAGCCAATAGCTAATCAGTAGCTGCTATTGGCTGAGCCCTCAGCCAATCTGCACAGCCCTTTCAGGAAGCGGGGATTTTTAAATCCCCGTCTGCTGAAAGTGCTGGACAGCAGTGTCGGGGAGCCAGCCGGAGGACGCGGCTGACAGCAGGAGAGGTGAGTAACTTTTTTATTATTTTTTTAACCACTTTTTGATGATTATCAGGGAAGGGCTTATATTTCAAGCCCTTCTCCAAATCATTCTGCGGGGCTTGTCATAGGGGATAACTTGGGGCATAGCTAAAGGCTCATGGGCCCAAGTGCAAAGGTTTATCTTGGGGCCCCCCAACTTCTCTTAACTCCTTAACACAGAGGCGTAGATCCTGGGCCCAAATGCAAAACCTGTAACAGGGCCCCCAACTATAATGCTTTATTCATAGTACTGCGCTCCGTATATGAAGAAGATAGGCCTTATGGGCCCCCTAAGGCTCCTGGGCCTGGGTGCAACTGCATCCCCTATAATTACGCCAGTGGGGATAATTATCTGATCTTATGGGTCCAGCCACTGGGATCCACTTGATCACAAGAGCAGAGGTCAGCAAGGTTCTCGAATGAATGAAGTCGTGGTCGTGCTGATTGGGGCGCCTTTAATTTCAATGGAGCTACTAATGATAGCCAAGTGCTTGAACTCTGCTATTTCTGGCAGTCCAGTTTTGGGACTGTGATTTTTGTGATCGGTCCAGCAGTTGGATCATCACTGATCAGATAGTTATCCCCTATACTGTCAATAGGGAGTAATTTCATTTTGTGGGACAACCCCTTTAATGGTCCTATATCAGATAAAACACCTTAAAGTACCACACTGATTCATTGTGCAATGTATGGAGTTGTCCACTTCTGCAAGCAAAGCATTTCCATACATTAGAACACTGAGTGATTAAACAATCAATGGGGGTCTTGGGCAGCTGATATCCACCGATCAGCTATTGATGACTTTTCATTAGGATAGGTCATCAATCTTAAAAGTAGGATGACCCCTTTAATCTGCATGGAAATGTATTTGCAGTACCATAAGGATCAGTCTTAAAGGGGTTGCATGAAGATTACAAGTTTGGGGAAAACTTTCTGATCAGTTGGGGTCTCAGTTGGAACTCCTGTTAGTCTCGAGAACAGGGGTCCCATGTCCTTCTTCGCCTGTAACTTTGGGGTCGCTTCTTTCCCCACAATGACATCAAAAGAATGGATCTCTGGCCGAGCATGTGTAGCCAGCGCTCCATTCATTTGAATTGAACTGATGGAAATACCCGAGCGTTTGCTCCTCAACTATCTCAGTTGATAGGGGTTAAATTGTAATCTTGGTACAACTACTTTAATCTGCCATAATTCCAATAATAACTGATTATGCCTTTATATACAACCCCCTTATATATTCTTTAAGATGGCTCAAAAAGAGGACTTACAGTTTGCAAGATGTTGCCCCTTTACAACTATAACTTTATGAGAACCAGTTTCATTGTAACCTTGCTACTTATGACCCTGGACACATAGTGCCCTAACAATAAAAGCTACGAACACTGCATGAGCGTCACGTACGGGGCCCAGGTAGTGATCTACATGTAAGGTTATTGACCAGTTTTTCTCGGTTTTGCTTGCCAGTGTCTAAAATATGCTTAGTTGAAAAGCAGGATAAGCCGGTTTTCAGTCTTTGGGGGTTAGAGATTATCAAAACAGAGCAGATCCATTGTACTTGTCTTACCAAAGCCCGGTGGCTATGAGCAAGGTGCTTTGTAGGAAGTGGCTAAGAATTATCAGATTGAGCCGTGCTGTGCTGTTTGTTCCAGATCGGTTTAGCAAAAGTAGCCTTTGACTGGAAAAAAAAAGAAAGAAAAATATATTTATGGAGAAGGTAGCAGAATAATACATATCATAGTTAATGGTGCATGTCACCTTTCTATCTTACAGAGGTTCCTGCTTTGCATTTAACAGGTTGCATTTGGTACTCGCTGCAGGGGAAATGGAAGATTACATGGTGGCCGTTCAAATGAATAGCCATCCATGTAATGCATGGGCAAGCCAGGACCACCACTGCGAGAATCACTGTTACTGAGCAGCTTGTCCTTCTGCATGGAGAGAAATGGCCTCCATCCCTATCACCTTCATATACCCTAATAAGGCATATGGACAGGGATTGTGATTCCAAGACAACCCCTTTAACTTTGGGCATCTACTTAACGAGACTAGTCTAATTTATGTAAGTCCACCCATTAAACATCACAGAAGTGTTCGCATGGAGGGTTATAGGAGGTACATAAGTGCATTTCGCCATTTAGAAGTGCTGAGAGGGTTTGGGTAATTCTTTGTGCTGCTATACAGAGCCCAGTGATTGCGGTTGTTGGACAAGGAGAAGGAGATCAGTAGCTGGCATCCCTTTACATTGGCTACTGTAGGGTCCACAGGGATGATGCTTGATGTAAGGGGCTGCCCTAAAGGGTTAAGTGCTATGCAAATGGGAAACATTGGGGTTTCTAATGGCTAGTTTAAAAAGCTGCACCTAGATATTGCCTTCTATGTGCTTTGCTTTGATTGGCTGTCAGGAGGTCACATGTTGGAAGGTCCTAAAAAGGAGAAGGAGAGGGAGAACGGACTGAGCATGCTCACTGGGAACCTTCTAGTGGATTGATGCCCTGATATAGAAAGGAGCAATTTGAGCTGTGCAACAGAAGTTTAGAGACTGTGTAGAGAGCTGAGGTGTTGCTGTGTGCTGCTGAGAGAGAGACAGCAGAGACTGTAAAGAGAAAAGAGCAGCAAGGACTGAAAGTAGTGGTGCAGATCCAGAGTACTAAGTCTGCAAGGAGCTGCTGCTGTCCTGGTTAAGCGATTGCTGGTATACAGGGAGAGGAACCATGGGGAGGCCAGAGAGAGCGCAGGATTGCACTATAGAGCAATGGATCAAGACCAAGGAGGACATCGAGGAGTTTGCTGGCAACGAGTTGTAAACGGGGTCGGCCTCGGTAAAACTGCTAGGTGTGCACACCACTTGAGGGACAAAAAAGGTAGTCCTCAGGCCTGCAACAGATGAGGACTGAGCTTTAAAGATCCAGAGACACTGATACCGGAGTTTCATTTAGTTTGTGCTGCAGATTCGCTGTATTGTGGGAAGTGAAGTGCTGATCCTTAATAAACTAAATGTTACATTACATGATTTACATTTTTTATCAACAGGACTGACTTGGTTACAGTATTACTGATACTTTTCTGCCAGCGCTAGTATTTTTTCACAGTAAATACAAAGTATTATTGTTCCTTATTGTGCATAAAGTACTAATAATCCAAGAATGTAGTTAGCCGTATCTAGCGATAGGTGGTTCTTCATTGACATTTAATTGTTTATTTGCTATTATAACATTACTCACTCTTACTCCTGCATATTTTTTTGTAACTCCTTCTGCCGCATCATATCCTGAATCCGTGTCACGATACCACCACAGGCGACACATGACATGGGATTTAAGGGGTTGTCCCAAGATATACATTTTTCCTCTATCTACAGAATAAGGGATAAGTGTCTAAACAGTGGGAGTCTGGAAGCTGGGACCTCTACCAATTACAAGAATGGAGTTCTATGTATCCCCATATTAAAGAGGACCTGACATGGGATAAAGGCAACCGGGTTGGTTGCACAGCTTTACAGCCACAGCTCCGTTGACTCTCTCTCCATTTTTTTTCATGCTTGCCTCTCTTAGTCCCGATGGGCTCCTCTTAGGTTCAGTTCCCTGTCAATGTGTCAAGTGGATGGTCCCCACCGCTCACTGTTAATGGGTGACATTACACTTGATTGACATTCCAACATCATCCATCCATTGACAATGCGCAGTGGGGAGCAACCATTTAACACATTGATAGAGCCAGTAGCCGGACCTAAGAAGAACATGTCTTGGTGAAGGGAGATGAGATCGACAAAAAGAAATAGGGATAGAGTCAGCGGGGCTGCAGCTGCAGAGCTATGCAACCAGCCCTGTTGACTTTATCCCATTGTAGGTCCTCTTTAATGGAGTGATGGTCGATGATACTAACCCATTCATCTTTAACAGACTGACAAAGATTTCTAAGCACTGTACTCACCTTTTCTTTGTCAGTCCCATAGAGATGAATGGAGTGGCAGTGCTCATGTTAGGTTGCTGCTCCTTACATATTGGGGACACTGTGTGATGCAGCACCCCTTCATTCCCTTTATGGGGTGTAGTACAGTGCATACAGTGTATCCATTTTTAAATGGTTTCTTTAAAGGAAATATGTCACCTACTTTTAGTCCTATGAACTAAGCTTATGGGCTGAAAGTAGGTGACCCATAAGTATGGGCATGAAAGTTTTATACTCACCTCCCCCGTCATTTCCCCGGTGCCAGCACTAGAAGCTGCCTCTGCATTGAGCGGCATGCTAAGTAGTCCGCCCGTTCTAATTTTATAATGGGCTACGTAGCAGCACCGCTCAATGCACTGAGCGACAGGTTTCAATGCTCACACCGGGAAAAAAGGTGGGGCAGGTAAGTACTGTATAACATTTCCATCCCCAGACTTATTAGGTCACCTACCTTCAGCCCATAAGCTTAACTCATAGGCCTTAAAGTAGCTGACATGGTCTCTTTAAGGGGGTTCAAGATAGAGTCAATGTCTGTCACCTGTGGGTACCACAATGGTGTACATTAATCAAGCAAGATGGAAGTAAGCAGTAGTATTGTAGATTTTCTTGAGATTTTATAGATTTCCTGGAACAAAAATCACAAAAGTCAGCGTTGAAAGTGCAATCGTAATAGATATTTCTGTAAGTTATACTATTCGTTCTGCCAAAAGTGAAAAAAAACAATGTTTAGCAATCACAAGTACGGAAACTTGATCAACAATCTTTCTACATTAGCTGCGGTTGCAAATGGAAAATGGATCAGCGCACCCAGACAATCTTTTTGTTTTTCAGAATTGATAGAGTTCTCTAAAGACTTCTGCCCGAAAATGAATTTAATGGGTACGGTGAAAGTGAACATAACTCCTTCTAACGTCTCCCACAGAGTCATTCTGACATCTCATACCATGACCATAACCACAAGCATGAAAATAAACAGTCTTCCATTCTAGCGTAAGCACGGTCAGGAACTCGAAGGCTTTCAGATTCAGACTTCAGATAATTGTCTGAAGGAATGGCTTTAGCATTAACTTGACATGTCTAAAATGAAGCCCTATCCCCTTTTATCAAATCACCCTGCCTCTATTAGGACCATAATTAAATCCTGGCACTGATTGCGCCATCGCCTTGACATGGTACGTTCTGCCGTCACGGACAGTCATGTTGCATACTGAAACGCGTTGTAAGCTATGGAGTTAAAAACAGCTTGCCTGGCAAATTGTAATGTACAGCAAAATAAACGGCACCATCAGTAAGGAATTCAGTCACAGCTGGAAAAATAACTCTTTGGCCAAGTATACCCATATGTGAGAGCATTGGGACTCGAAAGTGAAATACTAGAGGAACAGATTCTGAATTAATGCTACAGTAACATTTAATAATGGGAGGTACAACTTTTTTTTATCCTTAGCCAGCCTGTTAGAACGGATGTATTTTGCTCTTTAGGCCTCATGTCCACGGGCAAAAGAAGAATTAAAATCCGCAGCGGATTTTAACTCCTCTCCTGCCCGCGGATCCGCATTCCATAGGGATGCATTGACCACCCACGGGTAGATAAATACCCGCGGATGGTCAATAAAAGTGATTTTTTTAAAAATGGAGCATGAAAAAATCTGGACCATGCTCCATTTTCTTGCGGGTCTCCGGCGGGGTCGGCTCCCGTAGGCTTCTATTGAAGCCTATGGAAGCCGTCCGGATCCGCGGGAGACCTAAAATAGGTATTTACTCACCTGCTCCGGATCTTCCCTTCGCCGCGGCTTCATCTTCTCTCCGTCGCGGCCGGATCTTTTTTTCTTCGGACCGGTGCACGCACGTGGCACGCAACCGACGTGCCCTGCGCATCCGCCGGGCCGAAGAAAGAAGATCCGGCCGTGACGGAGAGAAGATGAAGCCGCGCGAAAAGAATATCCGGAGCGGGCGAGAGGTGAGTTAAATCTTATTTTTATGCCTCATGTCCGCGGGGCAGGAGGGACCCGCTATGGATTCTCCATGCAGAATCCATAGCGGGCCTGATTTTCCCCGTGGACATGAGGCCTTAGGGTTTTGAAGTAGAGGCAAAAACCACTGAGTTTATGAGTATGCCCCCTGCTGGATGTGGTAGGCCTAACCTCAAGCTTCAGTATGTGACTATTATGTGGGCCTCGTGTTGTGCAGAGTGTTAAGGTAGCAGGAATGCAGTCCTAAACTCTCGATCACGACCTGAAGGTTGCAAGTTCAATCCCTGCATGGCTCAGGTAGCTAGCCCAAGGTTGACTCAGCCGTCCAAGGACGGTAAAATGAGTACCCAGCTTAATGTGGGGTGGGGGTGGAATAAATAAAAAAAAATGACCTGAAAGCGCTACACAAATAATATGATTGATTTTATTATGTATATATGATCAGCATTGATTTATCTCTCGTTAATTAAAGTGTTGTATATTTATGACATAATTTACACTAGTTTCTGGCATAAATCATAGTAAGGGCGGACACCCACTGGCGATATTTTCTATCTTGCACTGCGAGAGCAGCTGAAAAGACTCGCCTCGCAGCGCAAGAAAGACGCCGGAATGAGACTGGGATATCGCCAGTCTTTTCAATGGGGCAAGCGGCAGCAGCACTAACCCCATTGAAAAGATATGGAGAATACCGCGGATTTCTGCCACAACTGTCACAGCTGTGGCAGGAGTTTCCTTCATCCCCTATCTTAGCTATTCATGAATGAATAGCTAAGCACTATCTGTAATTGGCTGAGCGCTCAGCCAATCAGCACAGCCCTTTCAGAAGGCGAGGATTTTTAAATCCCCGCCTGCTGAAAGTGCTGGACAGTAGTGTTGGGGAGACAGCCGGAGGACGCGTCTGAGCGGCGGAGAGGTGAGTAATTTTTTTTTTTTACCACTTATTTATGATTTTCAGGAAAGGGATTACATTTCAAGCCCTTCCCCGAAAATCATACTGCAGGGTTTGCCAAAAACTACTGCTTTCAATGGGACCGGCAGCCGCGCCGATCCGATTGAAAGCAATGGAATAGCTTGCTGCACTTCTGCCACAGCTGTTACAGCTGTGGCAGCTGTGGCAGAAGTCCGCGGTATTCTCCATGTCTTTTCAATGTGGCTAGCGCTGCTGCCGCTGGCCCCATTGAAAATACTGGCGATGTCGGAGCGATATCCCAGCGATTTTCTCACACTGCTCTGCGAGGTTTTTCACTTACTCTCGCAGCGCAGTGGAGAAAAAAACGCAAGTGGGTGTCCACCCTAAATCTGTTAACCCTCCTGCTAAGTCCTAAGCTCTTGCTTACAACCTGAAGGTTGCAAGTTCAATCCCTGCATGATTCAAGCAGCCGGCTCAAGGTTGGCTCAGCCTTCCGAGGTCAGTAAAATGAGTACCCAGTTTGGTGGGACGTAATAAATAAAAAAAATTACCTGAAAGAGCTGCAGAATGAGTTGGAACTACGCAAAACCCATGATTTATCTATTCCTCATTAATTAAAGTGATGTTTATTTGTAGCATAATTTACACTAGTTTCTGGCATAAATCATACTAAATCTGTTGACCCTCCTGCTAACCCCACCCACTTCAGGAAAAGTTGAGAGCACAACATGAAAACAAAAAATAAGTTTCAAAAAAAGTATGTGCCAAAAATTGTGACTTTTTTACACCAGAAAACTTGCTAGCACAAATTCCTTAAATTTCTTCATAAATTACCCCTAAGTTTATTATTTCCTATTTCTACATGGCAACTGGAGACATTCTGAATCTGGGGGGTTCCTACTACTCACTATGGCTGAAAGAAAGCTAACACCCACTTAATAACATGCAGGAGCATGCACCAAGAAACACAATATATGGGCTTCCCCCAACTCCCAATGGGTCCTATGAAAGTGGAGTGGCCGTCCTCTTTGGTAGGTATAATAAATGATTCAGATAAGTTCCAATCATGAGCATTCATGTGCACAATCTATGTATCTACGGAAGCTAAATTAACTTTTTGACCAATCAGTGGTCCAAAAAGTCATGGGGCATGCTACTGGCAGATGGTCGCCATTCTTTGTAGTTCTCTGATGGGGTGCATTACTGCTACTTGCTATGGTAACATGAACCAGTCAGGTGATAAGAAGGTTATATTTTCATTGGTGTTGTGGTTTCATTTTTAATATTTGCAGAATTCAAACTCCAAATATGCTTCAAGTAACAGAATGCATTGTGAAAACCACATGTGTTGGCCGGAGATGTGCAAATCTCCTACAGACTGGTTCGCAGAATTCTGATATTGGAACAATATTGCTTCAGACATGGTTCGGATTTTGCAAATCTTTTGTTTGTTGTTGAGTCAAGCAAAAGTTGTCCAGAGAGACATTTTAGGCATAAGAATAGAAGATTGCAGAGTTGATGCCTAAATGCTGACAATGCTAAATGTATTCAGTATGCAGGGTACGGGCAAAGGATAGAGACAACCCCCTTTTGTCTCGCTTCTCCATGAGGGCACTTCACAATGTCCTATCACCCACAAATAATGTGGCTGACACTGTTTTGTGGGTATTTCTTTGTAACAGAGGTGCAACTAGGAGCCCTTGGACCCCTGATGCGAAATCTGTAATAGGGCCCCCTATCTATCATGTGCCATTTATAATACTGGTGTCTTGATATGTAACAGATGGGGCCTTTGGGCCCCCTAAGGCTTCTGGGCCCAGTAGTGACTGCTACCTCTGCACACCCTATAACTACACCCCTGCTTTGTAATACTGTAGTTTATGGCAAACTATTTTGTATGGGCAGTTATGGATGTACTGTTTTCGGGACACATAGTTTCATAGTGTATGGAGAATTTGTGGCTAACGCTCATCAGGGACACCATGGCCATCATTATTATGGAGTACTGGAGTCTCAAGGCCTAAGGGTAATACTCATTGGCAGCAGGGGCGTAACTATAGAGGATGCAGGGGATGCGGTTGCACCCGGGCCAAGGAGCCTTGGGGGGCCCATAAGGCCTTTCTTCTCCATATAGGAAGCCCAGTACTATGAATAAAGCATTATAGTTGGGGGCCCCGTTCCAGGTTTTGCAATGGGGCCCAGGAGCTTCAAGTTACGCCTCTGATTGGCAGCATTGTGGTTGGTTGAAAATTGGCCATTATAAAAAGTGCTGATATTTCCTTTCTTGCTCTTCACAGAATCTGAAGATCTTGAAGATCCTTGTAGGCATGTTTGTGGTGGCATCAGCGGTCCATCTGTCAGCCACTTTAAATTATATGTCTTTGGCCAGTTTTAGAATCCCCAAATCCACATAATCCAACTGATTCACACAGGGATGAACTAAGAAAGTGTCAGAGAAACATTTTCACTTCCCATTTTTGGACTGGACTGGAATGTACTGGATGTTTACAGAAGAGTGATGAGCGCTAAAACTACTCTCAGTACACTACAATCCCGGCAAATTGTGTTTCTTGGAAAAGAATCTTTCACCTTGCATCAAGTTTATATGTGATTTGGTTTCTGCAAATTTTTGCACTATATAGCATACTCTTAGGCCGCTATTACACGGCCATAATATAGGTGGTTCATTTTAGCATTCATACTAAGGTTGCAACATGGGCCTAGGGTGATCTAAGTGTGACCATATACATTGGAGTGTTGACCAAATGTGCTGACTTCATTGGGAACAGGCAACCATCAAATGTGTATTAGATGATTGGCTGATGCTTTTTCCCCAGAGTGTGCCAAATGAATGTCAGACATGTTTCATTTCAAAATCCTTGGCCCTTTATATTCAAGCGAGATAAGCCACCTTTACAGGTATCTGAAAGATTCTCCTTCCCCATTGAGAACACATCCATGCTTGGTTGAACCAAGTGCCCATGTGTATGGGGAGGTGAGAAAGAATATTAGCTATAGAAGGTGTATGGCCACCTGAAAGTGATTGCATCAGCATTGAAAAGTATCCCCTATCAACAAGTTAAAAGATTACTGTTTGATCATTGGAGTCTCACCACTCCATCGATCCCAAGAATGGGGGTCCTGAAGGGCCCTGTATGAATGGAGCAGCAGTTGGGAATGCACAATGCCACTCCATTCATTTCAAGGGAATGGCTGGAGATAGCTAAGTGCATACTCAATTGCCACTCCATTCATGTGGGTCCTTCAGGTTTCCCATCCTAGGGATCCCAATAGTCAGACCCTCACTGAACATAAAGTTAATTTTCAATGTTCGCACAGCCCATTTAAGTCTGGTTTAGAATGGGGATAGAAAGTCCATGTGAAAACAGTCTTAGAGATGAAAACATAGACCATACAGAAGTATTAAAATCCAAAAAGCAATGTCAAGAACCACTACATATCTATTGACTCTATGCTGTTGATGGCTTGCTAGAAAAATATGGGGGGGTGCAATTAGTAACCTCCAACAAATGGTGGATTTCTGCTATAGACTATATTAATGGGATATTTTTATAGGTACTCCCTATATTGAAAACACGGGTGATATATTTACGATTAGTTGATACAGTAATTGCCTAATGATTTTGGTAATAAACACCTAGATTCCCTATTACTAGAATAGTCTCAGTTGTAAAAGAAGAACCTTTATTCAAAATAGGCCTTTATACCCTTGGCATAGCCATACGAACTACTTTGAAGCAAAGCTGCCCATTACCGTTGGTGAATTCTACCGATTTTGGACGGATCCCAGGAGAGTCAAAGGCTTTGCTCACATCATGTCGGCCCTATAATCTAGGCCTACACAGTTGCATATGTCTTGCATTATAATAAAAAGGATATAACTCCCAGTATATGTTTTTAGGTTTTCTGACATAAAGTGTAACGCTTTGATATAGACGTAGAACCAAAGGTGTTATTTCTACAGCCAACTATATTACCATAGACCTCTGTATGTTGTACTGGCTAAAAACAAGCTGACATCTACTGCCCGTGGCCGGCTAAGTTAAATAAATCTATAACTTCTTCCAGAGGTAAAAAAACAAGAAAGAAAAATAATATAAAGTTCCTAGTAATATATTTTTGGCCGTAAACATCAAAGCTTTCTTTAAAGCAATTTCAACGATGAATGAACAAAATCTAAAGTTCCGAGCTGGTATTAATAGTCGCGTAAGTGTCAGCCAAAAGCAAATGAAATACTCCCAAGACTTACATGATGAATAATGAGCCCTGTACTTTGAGATTCCGACTTAATTACAAGTGTTAATCTTACAGGTAAAGGGACACCAAATGGGCTAATTAGCACATAAAACCCAACACAAGGGAAATATTCTACAGCTTGTTCTAATCTGATAGACTGAATATTATTTTTATTACATATAGATTGAAAAATGCGACCGGAGACAGCTAAATCACTAAATCATGGACATCCAATACAAGGCAGACAAAACAGCTGCACGCAAAAGGCACGGTTATTTACAGCAAATCACATCCTGTTGGCTTGACGGGCTAGATTTAGTTTTACTGTAGTATACTGTATGTTACTATTTATCTGCTTTTCATTACATTCTGGTTTGTTCATTGGTAACCTTTAATGAACATATTTTGGCAAACTTTAAGAGGACCTGTCATACCCTCAGGTTAGTGGGGCGGGCTGCATAGCTTTTCAGCCCTGCTATGTCTATTGCCATTTTACTTTTGTCTCTACTCCCCGCCTTCTGTTATACCAAGTTGCGTTAGGTTCGGCACATGGCACTTTGAATGTGTCAAGTGGGTTGTCTCCACTGCTCACTGTCAATCAAATCTTACAGGCCACCCACTTGACAGATTCAAAGCTTTGGGAGCTGAATCTAATGGGACGTGGTACTGGGGAAATGGGGAGGTAGGAACAGAATAAAAGCTGTGATAGAGTCAGCAGGGCTGCAGTTGCAAAGCTGTGTAATCGGCCTTGATGACCCCAGGACATGATACGTTAATGGGGACTAGTGAAGTTCAACGGGTTATGCATCTTGACACAACCCCTTTGAGAATGTGGGGTTCTGTGAGATCAGCTGAATACCCCGGTCCCTGTTCTTGATAGCTGATTTTGCTAGGGGAAGGCTTACATTTCCCCTCCAGTGTAATATTACATGACAGCCATTGATATGAATGGCCATTCTGTAACAACAGTATGGCACATAGTCCACCTGATCAAGAGCCAAATACTAAGCAGATACCAGTTCTGGGATATAGAGGGGGATTCTGAATAGGGAACCCAGCTCTATGCCATTTATATGTCCAAACAGGGCATATGAACAGGGGATGCCATCTTGGCACCACCCCTTTGATGGCTTTCTTAAAACCAGCCCTGCCCATAGACTAAAAACATCCGGGTGTACAGTATAGTTTCCTATGCCATCAAAAGGCACTTAAAAACTGGAGGAAACTCTGACAGTAAGAGGTCTGACAGACCAAAGGCCACTACAAGATCAGATGAAGAGTTTTTGAGAGTCAACAGTTTGCGTGAACGGCGCCTCACAACGCAAAATCTTTAAGCACAGCTTAATGCAGCCACAAATAAACAAGTCTCCATTTCAACTGTGAAGAGAAGACTTCTATCTGTAGGTAAAACAGGTAACAGGTATCAGTAAGAAGGCCACTGCTAGGATTGCAAAATAAGACAAAGATTTGCCTGGGCTAAGCAGCACTTCCATCATGCTGGGTTTTTGTATGACATTAAATAGGTGGCAGGATGGTTCCCAAGTGTGTGACAGCAACTCAAACATGGGGGAGGAAGTGTGATGGTCTGAGGCTCTTTTGCTGGATTCAGAGTTAGCAGCTTGCACAGGGTGACTGGCACACTGGATAAAAAAGTGCTATGACAGCATTTTGATACTCCATGCAATACCCTTTGGTGTACACCTAGTTGGTTATGGTTTCATATGAAAGCAAAAAAATGATTCAAAACATACTTCTGGGTAATATCACAACTACTTAAGAAGACAAGAATGACAATGCAATGGCCTGCACAGTCCTCAAACTTAAACCCCATTGAGGTTTTTTGGGATAAACTGGACAGAAGGGTGAAAACAAAGCAACCTACAAGTGCAGCACATTTGTGAGAACTTCTGTAACAATGTTGGGAAGAAAATTTGGAGCAATATCTGATTGTAATTATAGACAGAATGCCTCGATTGTGTAAAGCTGTCATATCAGCCAGAGGGGGCTACTTTGAAGAGTCAAAAATCTAGATTTAATTTAATGAAACAAAGTTAATCCATTATTTTTATTCATTTTAACTTGTTTATTTCTTCTATGCTTTCATTTTAAAGTAAGTTTGAGACATTAAGCTGTGTAAATATTTTTTTTTTAAACGTAAAAAATTAAGGTGTTCTACAACTTTTGACTGGTAGTGTACTTCTGACATGTGTCACTATAGAGCCATACAGTGGTGTATGTCATTCATTGGCCATAACGTTAAAAGTACAGATAATGCACATTTTATGATCTTCTTTTACAATTTCTGGCTGGGCATCAGTTGCTAAGCAACAGCCTAATATATTTAGGGTATTGTGGCATGCACAGATCATGTGCAACATCACATGGAGCCTTTAAATATCCATCTTATGGACCTTTGGACACACTGTATGCCATCCTATTCTACAAAAAAAAGTTTTGTATCCATTAAATGGTAGGTATATAGACAAACAGTAGAGCCCTATAGACTTATATATGGTCCACAGTACAGCTCTGTACAAATATGCTCATGTACTTGATCCCTTGCCTTAAAAATATTACTTTCATTCTTCTGTTGCCATGAACCAAAAAACCCTTTTGTTACAACATATAAAACCAAGTTTAGAACAGACCTGAGGGCACTGATTCCTTATCAAAAACAAATAAAAACCATTCCTGGTAATCAAAAATAGCAACATGTTATTCGTTTACTATTTCAACCTTTTCCAATGAGAAAAAAATGAAGGATTTATTACTCAATTACCATAAATTGACTTTAGAGACAACGTTGGACTGTCATGACAGGGTTTGTAGGGAGCTAGGACAGAATGTTAAGGGGTTAAAAAGTTGTGGGGTGGTATGAGGGGGTTGTTTTGATTGATGGTGAGTGGAGAAGGATGTGGTAATGATGGGAGCAGGACCTTCTAAAGGTTGGGGGGGTCTGCCATTCACTTGGAGAGAATGGATCAGTAAGCAGCCCGCTTGCCCTGCTTCGGGTGGTATTCTTAATAGAATTGTGAGGGTTGGTGGGCCCTGTCATGGAAGCTGCTGGGAGGAGCTCACGATGACGATCTGTAAGGTGGTTCAGGGGCCATCAGAGGTATGTCGCCCCGCTTTAATCAATTATTTGAATGGTGGTTGGGTGTTTGTTCCGATGGGGCAATCCTGGGAAACTGGCTCTAAATGAGTTAGGCAGTACCCTAGGCATTTTCTTCATCCCCCAAGTTGGCACAGTGAAACTGAAGGCTCATGTTGGGTACCGTGGTTAGATGGCTATCCTGGGCGCCTTCGTTCGTGACACTTCTTCTTGATGATATGATGGTTTTATGGTTACTTTATATGAGAATGTTTTTGGTAACTTTTGTATTTGTTCCATTAAAAAGTTGCTGTGGTCACAATTTTTCCATCGTTGCTCATCGTCTTGAGTTAGGGGAGAGTAGAAGTTGGGGAGTATTAGAAAAGGCTATGAGGAAGTTTATCTGCAATACCATAGTCATGTTTATATTATTACTTCCACCCTGCTTCTCCTACAATAACCATCACATTTAATGCTAGCATCATAGCCAGGTGTTAGTTCGCCCACTATACACTGGACATAGGCAAACACAGACAAGACCGGAGGATTAATGCAGCCAGCCCATGGATATGATATCGGCAGAAGTGGTGAGACTGCATGGGACCTGGATCATGTGACCAGCATTTGGAGAGGCAGATCGGCAGAGAGTAGGCAGCTGATTCATATTGAAAAAAAGTTTTACATGAATTCTAAACTACTGAGTTAAAAAAGTCCCTGGAATATCCCTTTAAAGCTGCCCTTACACCTTAGATCAGGGGGGCACAACTCCAGTCCTCAAGGGCCCCAACAGGTCATGTTTTCAGGATATCCTATAGCAAGAACACCTGTGGCAATGATAACATAATAATTACATCCCCTAAGGAAATCCAGAAAACATGACCTGTTGGGTTGTCTTGATGACTTGAGTTGTGCACCCTGATTTAGATAGCTGTCCGCGGAACTTTTAACCCTTTCCAATCCACTGTCTGACCTGTGAAGACATGATTTAAGGCTGTACAGCTCCGATGTTGGAAGACATCCGTCGGGGTTCTCTTACTGTATATTGCCAGCCTCTCTGGTGTCGGAGCCTATCCAACGTGTCACCTCATGCAGTACTGGCTTTAGCCAGCATATAGCGCCATTCTATAACGGCTGAAAAAGAGTAAGCCCCCTAGGAAAACCAGGATACAAACTGGATTGGAAAGGGTTAACAGGTACTTTAAGGTAGTCTTATAGGCCATGCAATGCTCACTGGGAAAAAAAAGAAAATAAATTAGTTACGTTCCAATAGATGGCGCTACAGAGACAGCTTTCCTTCTTCCTGGATATTTGAATATCTTTACCAGAGTGCATTGCATGGATTATAAGACTCCCTATGCCAACCTGGCGCTCTCCACAAGGAAAAACATGGCCTCCACCCAAGTCTGAGATATATACCCGTATATGATTGTGCGTCCCATTATAGACAAGTACTGATGTGTATGCTGGCAACTTCTGTACAGAACTGTCGAATATGTTAGCGCTATACCGTATATTGGAAGTTGGAAACAAATACAAAAGGGGGCTGATTTTCACCGGAGTCGCTCTCTAATTTACATAACTACTCGCTGTCAAGTATGAAATTTAGTGGAACTAAATGGTGATAAATGATGAGAACGACAACCAATTCTGGAACTTGATAGAAGAAAGTTAATAAATGTGTAAAAATGTCAGATTTGTTGCTATGGCAACTGGACTATTTTTCTGCAGACTAGATTTATAGGAGGCCGCCACAGTTTAAATAAAATATAACTTTATTATCTCCGAGAGAACATAAGGAACTCACTTTGGAATACACCGGATATGGCTATGTCACCTTATAACCCAAGACGATGAGATGAAATCTTTGAAGCTAAAGTTCTTCCAGCCGAGGCAAGGAAAATCATTTCACGATGTCTACAATTTAATTGGAAAGAAGACTAAACAAAGTGAAGCGATGGTCCATCCACATGTAACCACCTGAGTTACTCATTAATTGTAGCGCCACAAGCAGTCGTGGTAATGGTTATTGCAGATGCCTACTAGGAATACTGTTCACCGCGAACACTTATGGCATATTGATAGGATCAGCGGGGGTCAGACCACATTCACTGATACCAAAAACAGAAATTTATGGTCTCTGAATTGTAGAGGAGGGGTGACCATACATGTGCAGTCACTCGCCATCATAGGCAGGATATAGGCTGCTATGAATAATCTGCTTATGGATGTTTGGAGTAACAGTACAACACCTTGGCTTGGATTACCTCATAAGCACTACTACCGTGTTTCCCCAAAAATAAGACAGTGTCTTATATTAATTTTTGTTCATAAAGGTTTAACTTTTTTACATGTATAGCTGCCTGGACGCTATTTAAATTGACTTTTTTTACATAACTGTTAGCAGGGCTTAATTTTGGAGTAGGGCTTATATTTCAAGCATCCTCAAAAAGCCTGAAAAACCATTTTGCATCCTCAAAAATTCTGGAAAATCATGCTATGTCTTATTTTCAGGGTATGTCTTATTTTCAGGAAAACAGGGTATCAGCCTGATACTACTAAATGGAGATGACTTAAGGGGGTTGTTCCGTTGTAAACTATTGATGAGCTAACCTTTCCTTAAAATAAACCATCATTAGTAGATCGGTGTGGTTTTGCCATCTGGGACTTCCGCTGATCAGCTATATTGTACTGAGCTGATTTCCACAGGAAGCAGACACCTCCATTTCCACTGCAGTGGCCAGGCTTGGTATTGCAGACCATTCACTTCAGTGGGAACTTTGCCTGTAATACCAAGCCTGGCCATTGCAGTGGGAATGGAGCTGTCTGCTTCCTGCAGAAATCAGCTCAGCGCAAGAGATCATTGCGCAAAAAGGAAAGCAATGAGTACACTAAAGAATTTAACCCATTCCTCTTCTATCCAAAATCCTTATGATTAGTACTAGTTACACAATGGTGAAGAGTTTTTCTTTCTCTAAGTGATGTAGTATAGGACAGTCTAGTCTGTCCTATCTTGGGCAGATGAGGCACCAGGGTTTTTAGTTAGTCTTATAGCTGGTTTCAGTAAATTACTAATAGAACATATTCTTATACAGATAGGGACATTTTTATAGCTTTTTTTGTCACTGGCAAATTTTCTGCTTGTTTCTATACTATTTGCAGCACAAAGTGGGCCATAGTACTAATTGGGGCCACATTGGATCCTTTTACTAACTGTGGCACACAAAAGGACCTATTGCTAATTGGGGCCACAAACAGGGTCACTATTACTAATTGGTGGCACAGAGGGGTCACTTTTACCAAGTGGGGGCACCCAGGGCATCCTATTTCTAACTGGAGTCACAAAGGGAGAGGGTCCTTTTAATAAGTGGCACTATGGAGAGGGTCGCTATTACTAAGTAGGGAACAGAAGGTGTCATTATTATGAAGTGGGAACACAGCAAACACATTATTACTATGAGAAAAGTCCATTAGGGTTTGCGGCAGCAGGATAGGAAAAGTGTAGAAAGGCGAGTCATGGCTGGAAAAAACTTTAGTGACGGTTTGGGCCCAGAGAGAAGAAAACCAAATATGGACAACTGTAGAGACGACGTCCCCTGTGATCATTAAAGATAACTGCGCTGTAATCATAGTGTGTATTTGAGTGCACTATATGGTAACTTATAGGTTATTTAGAGGCATGATAAAGCTGAGCTGCTGTATTTAAGCCCACTTCATTATAAAGCTTGTATATCGGTTTTTTTTTTTTTTTTTTGGGGGGGGGGGGGGGTTGGGGGCAAATTGACACATGCTGGATTTGTTGTGGATGTTCTGCTTCGTAGCAAATTTGCACCAAAATCCATGCCATTTGGTGTGGATTTTCATGTGGATTTTGGTAACAATCCACCCAATTGAAAGGGGTGAATTTGGTACAGATCCACACCAAATGGTTATTGTCATGGTTGTTTATTTAATGTTATTCTAATGTGGAGGCTCAAGTTGTGTGAACAGCCTCGAGTCCACAGTCCCCTTAAGGTGGTGAGCTTAGGATAGGTCCCCTTAAGGTGGTGAGCCTTGAGTAGGTCCCCTTATGGTGGTGAGCCTAGGGTAGGTCCCCTTAAGGCGGTAAGCCTAGGGTAGGTCCCCTTAAGGTGGTGAGCCTAGGGTAGATCCCCTTAAGGCGGTGAGCCTAGGGTAGGTCCCCTTATGGTGGTGAGCCTAGGATAGGTACCCTTAAGGTGGTACGCCTAGGATAGGTCCCCTTAAGGTGGTGAGCCTAGGATAGGTTCCCTTAAGGTGGTAAGCCTAGGGTAGGTCCCCTTAAGGTGATGAGCCTGGGGTAGGTCCCCTTAAGGCGGTGAGCCTAGGATAGGTCCCCTTAAGGCGGTGAGCCTAGGATAGGTCCCCTTAAGGTGGTGAGCCTAGGATAGGTCCCCTTACGGTGGTGAACCTAGGGTAGGTCCCCTTAAGGTGGTGAGCCTAGGGTAGGTCCCCTTATGGTGGTGAGCCTAGGATAGGTCCCCCTAAGGGGGTGAGCCTCGGATAGGTCCCCTTAAGGCGGTGAGCCTAGGGTAGGTATAGCCATTGTACTGGAGCAGAGGAGCTTTGCATCAAAAAAACTGCTGCAAATGTTTCTGCTGGGAAAGAACTCGTAAAACTTTGAAGCATAGATTATAGAAAGAAACAGAAAGAATTAATAATTAATCATTTGTATTACAGCCTAAATAAACACGCTTGTTTGTAGTCTTACAATCTGTATAACAAGGCTGGCTAAAAATGTTCCAAACACTTTTTCAGGCCCAGATTGTGAAATTTGAAACTGACTTTGTGTTATTTATTTAATACCGTATAACTTTGTTATTTTTTTGCTAAACACAGACGATTGCATTATTTATATGCATTGGAGGTTGTGAGTTGTGATATGAAATGCAACATAGTTGGGGCCATATGGACCACCAGAAAATCGGGGGATCCTCAACTGGACCCAAGTTATGACTCACTACAAGGTGATTCAAAAAGAATGGTGCGAAAGTAAAGCTTATTTCTTCACACATGAAGTGACATGCAACAGGCAGAATGACATGAAAAGATAGAACTCTTCAAGACTTTAATGCTCCTGACAGATATGGGTGCCATTGGTGACACTAGATGACCTAAAACACAACGCATATCTGATGCAATGGAATGAATGAACGAACCTGACATCTACCATGCCAATTTATTGCTGGGTTAGACACCCTTAAAGGGGTTGTCTCGCGGCAGCAAGTGGGGTTCAGCACTTCTGTATGGCCATATTAATGCACTTTGTAATGTACATCGTGCATTAAATATGAGCCATACAGAAGTTATTCACTTACCTGCTCCGTTGCTAGCGTCCCCGTCGCCATGGATCTGTCTAATTCTGATGTCTTCTGGCGTTTTTAGACGAGCTTGCGCAGTCCGTGCTTCTGGCTGGTGAATGGGGCCGCTCGTGCCAGATAGCTGGTCACCGCGTCGTCATCGTAGCTCCGCCCCGTCACATGTGCCGATTCCAGCCAATCAGGAGGCTGGAATCGGCAATGGAACGCACAGAATCCGTGGTGCACCATGGGAGAAGACCGCAGTGCATCCCTAGGAAAGGACCGGCGGCCATCTTAGGGAGAAGATTTTTATAACTCCATATTTCGTCGGATCGGTGAGTAGCAAGCGGTTTAAAAACCGCTTTAAATTGCTATTTTATGCCAGGGGGGTGACAGGGGGAATGGGGTAATGTAAAATTTTGATGTTTGCCGCGAGACAACCCCTTTAATGTTTCAGTGCAGTGCCCACAGAGGTCAGGAAGGGCATCATTTCTCCTTAGGGAGAGTGCCTAGAAGGTGTGAGGAGACTTATAAGGCCATGCATGCTCCTCTGGGAAATATGCAAATGGAAAGATGGAACAATACCTCTACAGCGCCACCTATTGGAAGGCAGCATTCCTGCAAGTCAATGTCAGACTTTTTAACAGGCCTTATAACAATGACTAGAGGAATATAAGCCAAAGCCTTCTCCAAATGGAAAAGAAAACTTACACAGACAGACTGTTTTGGAGTGCTCTCCCTAACCAAGCCAGAAACCTGCTGCATACTAATGAGAAACAATCACCCAGAAATAGTCTGTCTGTGCATGGTTATCTTTTCTTTCTGGCTTTGGCTCACAATCCCCAGTTATTCTTACAAGACTTGTTTTAAAACGTCTGACATTGACTTGCAGGAATGTTGCCTTCCAATAGGTGGCGCTGTAAAGGCATTGTTCATCTTCCCATTTGCATAGTGCCCACAGACACATGGCTTGCTGCTTTCTTAAAAAAAACAGCTCCCCACTTGTCCATGTCTGGTACTGCAGTTCAGATATATTATGAAAAAATGCAGTAGTCTGCACTAATGTGAATGAGGCTTTGAAGAAGTTACTTTTGGGTGTCAACTTTGACAACAACATATCTCTGCATAGCATTTTATGCAGTCACAGATGAGAAATAAGACCTTTTGTATGAGCGCACATGAAAAAGAAATAATCTCATACAGTATTTCATTGGAATTTCCTGAACATACAGTTTCCCTCCCTTGTTTTACTTCTTCCTAACATGAATGGAATTTCTTCTCTCCTCTGTATTCTGTCAGATATAAAGGCTGTTTTACTTTGCCTCTTATGGTCCCAAGCTGGTTCACTGACAATTGGACTGTGTAAAGGGACCAAAGATTAGCTAACGAGCAAACACTCGTTAATGTTTAGAATCTGACACCCCCAAAGAACATATAATCTGCTCTTGTACATGGAGGTAACGAGTGCTGACCAACATACTCATCGTCCATCAGTGCTCGTTAGCACAGGCAGATTATCTGCTTGTGTAAAAGGACCATTAAAGGGGTTTTCCAGGGAAATACTAGTGATGACCTATCATTAGGATAGATCAACAATAGTTGATCGGCCTGGGTCCGCCATGCCTGCATTTGCAATTGCCGGCCACTACACCGAGATTGGCATGGAGGCTTCTGCTCCAAACTCTGCGTATTTACGGCGCTGACAGCATGCGCCTGCTCAGCTGAGCGACGGACCCTGGCTGATCAACTATTGATGACCTATCCTGATGATAGGCCATCAATGGTATTTCCCAGGAAAACCCCTTTAAGGCCTCTTCACACGAGCGTAATTTACGGAATGAAAGTTGCGTAATTGCACCTTTTTTTAATATTAGCGATTTATATAATGTAGACATGTTCTGCACCGCCGTACAGAGTGTCATCACTTGCTTCAGTCTCTGTAGAGATTGGGAATCACAGATGAGTTTTTGGAAACTCATGCAAACACAGGGAGAACATATAAGCAGATATTGTCCTTGGGCATGTTTGAACCCAGAATCTCAGAGCTGCAAGGCAATAGAGCTAACCACTGAGCAACCACGGAAGTGACATACTATAAAAGATGAATTGTCTTCTTAAGTCACATTGTTAGGCCTGGTCTACAGGAATTGGATACAAATCTTATGCCTAAGAGGGAATAGATGAAATGAACAATCCCCCAGCCTTTGCCCCCAACTTCAAGTGCTCCATTGTACCGATTGTTTTAAGGGTCTAGCAAAGCCCCTGTGTTGCCTTTAAAGTTGGTCATACAGCTCAGATAATTGCACATTTTTGTTCTGAATGGTGAAAGGGAAATAAGTTGCTGCCAGGCACTGCTTATCTCCAGTACGAAAAAATGGATTGGGCATGTCGAAACCCAACATGCCCAACCATTCTTTCCTAGGACATCTATTGTTAGCCAAAAGTCATGGCACCTTCATACACAGTCGAACTCTGCAGCCAAAAACCAGTTAGGGTATTTTTAAGTGTCTGTTGGGTGTGTGAGAATGCAATGATGCAAGCATCAAGTCATGGCTGAATCCTAGGGTGATGTCACATCACAATGTTTTCTTGGCAGACTGTTTTGCCGTTATCTTTTACCCCCCCATCAAGCTGGGTACTCATTTTATTGACCCTCAGAAGGATAAGTCAACTTTGAGTTGGCTACATGAACCCCACAGTGATTAAACCCACAACCTTCAGGTCATAAGCGAGAGTTCCGTAACACTCAGCGCCACACGAGGCTCAGTAAAAAAAATTTTAAAAAATGGATTGGGCATGTTGAAATGCAACGTGCCCAACCATTTTTCCTATGACATCCGTCGTTAACCAAAAGTCAGGTCGCCTTCATACACAGTCAAAGACTGTAGCCAAAAACAACCTATAACCAGGCACTTAAAAACAGTTGGAATATATTTAAGTGTCTGTTGGGTGGCGGAGAATGCAATGACACATATACTAATAAGCATATATGGTGTGTTGCCTGCTATCCATACGCCTCTCAGCTATTCAGCACCACCAAGTGGGCTGTTGTGTAACACTTCGACTCCTTTCACAAATTCTTCCTTACAATTATAGCTCACAGGGGGTGGGGTGCTTCCTGATAATGGAAATCCTCTCTCCTGGTAACAATAGCCCTGGCACAGCCGAGATACTTTTTTGCCATGTTTAGAATAGAGATGTATTGAGGCCTTTTGCTCCTGAAATGTTGCAAAGTTTCTCCAAGTTTAAAGAGACTCGACAAGCCTTTCAGTGCTCACTGTTCCCAAATATGATTATGAGAGCTTCCAGTCAATGGAGGCATGCTAAAGCTATTATCATCTTCAGACCAGTCCAAAGAATTTTTGGGAAAGTGGTTTTTCAGCTGAAACTTGATGATGGTGAGAGAATGAACTTGCGAGAACTGAGAGGAAACATTTGGACTGAAACTTTCTTATTAAATGCAAAATATTTTCCTCTGGTGGATATAACCCAGGGGTGAACTTATTATTTTTACCATATTGTTAAAGTTATAGGATTATTGGAATAATGTTTAATAGGAACGTGTAATTATGTACTTATGTACCCCACATTACATGATCAAATCTACTGCTGGATTCTGGTTACATTACAATATTTTTGAATGTGTTTTCTATTTGCAATAATCGTACATACGAGATCATAAAATGTGATATTTTGTTAAAATAACCAACATTTTTTTACACTTGGCTGTAAATACAGTCACATTTCCCAATAATACAAAAAAAACCCAGAAATATAAAAAGTTGCACCCTTGGGAGAAGTTTTACAATATTCTCTTGAGTTATTTTGGTAACCTACACCAAAACTGATGCAGGGTGACAACTGCCAACTAATGTTGGCCATATGAACTAGTGTTGAGCAAACTAAACCAGTAGAACCTTGTTTCAGGTTGAACTTTGCTAAAAATTCGGATTGGCGAGAACCTGAAACTCAGGCGGTTTGTTTCAGCCGAAACAAAAGTTCATAAAAAGCCCTAAAATTTGTATTGAACTCAAAGTGCTAAAATTGGTGGTTTTATGGATGTAGCTCAGCAGTGCCATAGCGCTGGGGTCGTAGGTTCAATTGTGACCATCAACAACATCGGCATTAACTTTGTAAAACTCCATAGAGATGTTGCCCTTGGTTAGATTTGAACCTATAATTCCAGCACTACAAGGCAACAGTGCTAACCATTGGGGCCACCTCATTTACATCTCTAGAGAAGAAGAAAAACAAAGAGAACATGCAAACTCCACACAGCTATTGTCCTTGGTTTGATTTGAACCTAGGACTCCAGCACTATTAAGGCACCACTGAATCACCATGCTTCTTCTTCCTACTCTGGAGGAGGAGAATTTGAACTGGACTGAACTGAAATTTTTGACAAAATTAGGTGAGCTGGCTGAACCAAACTTTTGAAAAGTTTGTTCATCTCTAGTCAAGACATGATGTTGTAGTTTTAGAACAGCTGGAGAGCCACCAATTTAGAGATTGCTACTCTACTGTGTATGTGGAACTCTGGTAAGACTTCCTGCTTCCTATCCCCCTCTGATGAGTGTAAAGTCAGATTTTAGGCTCACTTTACACTTCTTGTTGAGCATCCATGCTAGTATTGAGTTATCAACTCATTATGTATTATCTGCTTGTGCAGTCGTTTACCTGACTGTCATCCCGCGTAAAAGGGCCACACATTGCCTAAATACTGGAGTATTGTTGGTGCAAATGCACATTTTTTTCGTCCATGTGGCAAAAATTCAGTGTTCCTGCACACTAGTGTATGCATAGACACGCTTGGAAGAGGATGGTGTGATTACGCACATGTCCACGCATTTTACTGTACATGTTTGCACTAACTGGCCTGTTCATATCGGCACTGGAGACACCCGTGCCGGTTTTGAATGGGCTCAGTAGCTTAATTAGTGCCTAGAATTAGCAATTGGCACTGCGAAATTGCGCAGTTACACGCACAATTCTGTGTAGACGGGGTGCTTATTTGCTCACCCCCATCAACTCCTATTGAGCCTTGGGTGGGCAAAGGCACACAAAAATAGAACAAGATGCGTATTTTCCGCCTGACTGAAATGCGGGTGCTAAAAAACTCAATGTGAGGGAACCCATCGAAGTCAATGAGTTCTATTGTCTGCAGTTTCTGTACTGTTTCCTACAACATGGGTAAAAAATGCAATGAATACTCATGCAATTGCGTATTTGCAGCGTTTTTATGGGTTAGTTGAGTATATTTAGGGTTTTTTCTTTTCAGCGGCACAAAGGGAGCATGAATAATATGTGAAGGTGTACATAAGAAATAGCTACTATATGGGGACACAAAACAGGACTATTACTGTGTGTGGGCACAAAAAAATGACTACTACTGTGGGGGACACAGTGGCAAAAAGGTGGATTACTACTGAGTGGGGGCTCAAAAGAGGTCACTACTAGTGTATGGAGAAACGTAGTGTGTGGGGGCACAAAAAAAGACTAGTACTGGGGGGGAGCACAGTGGCAAAAAGGAGGACTAGTACTGTGTTGGGGCACAAAAGAGGACTACCACTGTGGGGGCCTCAAAAGGCAACATTACTAGTATATGGTGAAACAAAGGCTGGACTAGTAGTGTATGGAGGTACAAAAGAGGACTACTGCAGAGCCGAAAATATCTGCAGAGATAAGTCATAGCCAGAAGAAGTCATCAAGGCGGTCTAGACCAGAAGGAGAACAAAAGTAAAAATGATTACGTCCAATCAGAGAGGGCGTCACCTGTGAGTCACTGTATTTACCGATACTGTATCTACTTAGACAGTCGGTGTAGAACTAGTGCATAGTACTATATGGAAGTAATATTGATCTTTGTATAGTTGTTTATATTCAATTAAAGTATGGTAATATCATTCAGTGGTAGTAATATGTGTTCATGGTGTTGCCATGGTTTTGGCCTTGCATAGTGGTATTATTAGGAATATTGGCCTTATTGTGCTTTTTTTTAATAACAGTATGGAGGTAATATGTGTTTTTTGAAGCTTTACTATAATACTGTACATAGAAAATGGGCACTTAGCTATGATTGGCTTATATCCCTCTGTCTTTATTGACCCCAACAACTCCCCGGACTCTATTAGAAATCTACTGTGTTATTTCCTGTTTATTAGGAAATTGCATTTCTCTCTGTTAGATTTTCTGATGTCTCTCCTACATCAAAGAGCACAAGTGGACAGGGAGCAGGCCCCGGCCTTGTCTAAATAATCCCAGATGTCACCAATTTGGTGCAGACAAGCTCCTCAGCTTCAATATTAAAACTGCTAGCTCAACAATTGTCACCAAGACAAGGCCCTGCTCTCCATAGAGCTAGCTCTGCACATGTCTTGAGTCAATTACATCACCAGATCTCAAGAGATCAAACACTCTGGAAGGAAGTTTAGCAGTTCCAAGAGGTTTTTGATTAGGTGTAACTTAGACTGCTCAGATCTTTCAGCAGCAGGATCCCAGTGTGAAGGAGACAGCCTTATCACAGCTGAAGTGTGACCGTGGACCTAGGTAGTTCCAGACAGGCTTTCTTCTTTATCTGTACTGCAAGGACATGGCTATTCTTAGTTTACTTAGGATTTTAAGTCTATCTTCACTGTCAGACTAAATCTGTCAATTATATACCAACCCAGAACGTGGGGAAGTTGTTCATTAAAATAGCCGTTCCTTAAGGAAATAGCAAGATATTTTTTTTCCTTTTACAAGAAGTTTCAGGGATAATTAGAAATAAAACTTGCACATAAAAATTTAACAGTTTCGTACGACCCCTGAGTTGTACTGAGCCATAGTGGGACAACCATAGACGAGGCTAGGGGTGTAGCTAAAGGGTCATGGGCCCAGGTGCAAAAGTTTATCTTGGGGGCCCCCACCTTCTCTTAACCCCGTAACTTAAAGTTCCTGGACCCCAATGCAAAATCTGTAACAGAGCCCCCAACTATAATGCTTTATTCATAGTACTGGGCTCCCTATATGGAGAAGAGAGGCCTTATGGGCCCCCTAAGGCTCTTGGGCCTGGGTGCAACCGCATTCCCTATAGTTATGCCAGTGGACGAGACTAGAGATGAGCGAACGTACTCGTCCGAGCTTGATACTCGTTCAAGTATTAGCGTGTTCGAGATGCTCGTTACTAGAGCCGAGCACCACGCGATGTTCGAGTTACTTTCACTTTCATCTCTGAGACGTTAGTGCGCTTTTCTGGCCAATAGAAAGACAGAAAAGGCATTACAACTTCCCCCTGCGACGTTCAAGCCCTATACCACCCCCCTGCAGTGAGCGGCTGGCGAGATCAGGTGTCACCCGAGTATATAAATTGGCCCCTCCTGCGGCTCGCCACAGATGCATTCTGACAGAGATCAGGGAAAGTGCTGCTGATGCCGGAGCTGCTATAGGGAGAGCGTTAGGATTGATTTTAGGCTTCAAGAACCCCAACGGTCCTTCTTAGGGTCACATCTGACCATGTGCAGTACTGTTGAGGCTGCTTTTTGCAGTGTTGCACATTTTTTTTTTTTTTTTGTATATCGGCCGTGCAGAGCATTGCGTCCAGAGCATTGCATCCTGCAATAATTTTACATACTCCAGGGCCAGTAGTGGTGAGGCAGGGACAGTGAAAGACATATACAGTCTATATAGGCAGTGGGCTTTTCCAAAAAAATTTGGGAAAAAAAATCTATTTGGGCTGCCTGTGACCGTCCTGACTGTACTGCGTCTCTGCTGGGGGTAGTAGTCCTAATTCATACGCAGCCAGCTAAGTGTTACAGCAGGCTTGCGCAAAATTCTTTCCTGGCTCTGCGTTGCCTCTTACATCACCGCTGTCATTCTGTCCAGAGTGAAACAGTCTGCAGTAATTTTACATAGTCCAGGGCCAGTAGTGGTGAGGCAGGGTCAGTGAAAGATATATACAGTTTATATAGGCAGTGGGCTTTTCCAAAAAAATTTGGGAAAAAAATCTATTTGGGCTGCCTGTGACCGTCCTGACTGTACTGCGTCTCTGCTGGGGGTAGTTGTCCTAATTCATACGCAGCCAGCTAAGTGTTATAGCAGGCTTGCGCAAAATTCTTTCCTGGCTCTGGGTTGCCTCTTACATCACCGCTGTCATTCTGTCCAGAGTGAAACAGTCTGCAGTAATTTTACATAGTCCAGGGCCAGTAGTGGTGAGGCAGGGACAGTGAAAGACATATACAGTCTATATAGGCAGTGGGCTTTTCCAAAAAAATTTGAGAAAAAAAATCTATTTGGACTGCTGTGACCGTCCTCAGTGTACTGCGTCTCTGCTGGGGGTAGTTGTCCTAATTCATACGCAGCCAGCTAAGTGTTACAGCAGGCTTGCGCAAAATTCTTTCCTGGCTCTGCTGTGCGTTCCGTAAGCGAAGTCAGCCTCCAACCACAGGCCAATAAGCGGCACATTTAATTACAGCGTTCTGATTCTGCACTACTGGTAATACAGCATGCTGAGGGGTAGGGGTAGGCCTAGAGGACGTGGACGCGGGCGAGGACGCGGAGGCCCAAGTCAGGGTGTGGGCACAGGCCGAGCTCCTGATCCAGGTGTATCGCAGCCGACTGCTGCGGGATTAGGAGAGAGGCATGTTTCTGGCGTCCCCAGATTAATCTCACAATTAATGGGTCCACGCGGTAGACCTTTATTAGAAAGTGAGCAGTGTGAGCAGGTCCTGTCGTGGATGGCAGAAAGTGCATCCAGCAATCTATCGACAACCCAGAATTCTGCGCCGTCCACTGCTGCAACTCTGAATCCTCTGGCTGCTGCTCCTCCTTCCTCCCAGCCTCCTCACTCCATTACAATGACACATTCTGAGGAGCAGGCAGACTCCCAGGAACTGTTCTCGGGCCCCTGCCCAGAATGGGCAGCAATGGTTCCGAATCCTCTCCCACTGGAGGAGTTTGTCGTGACCGATGCCCAACCTTTGGAAAGTTCCCGGGGTCCAGGGGATGAGGCTGAGGACTTCCGGCAACTGTCTCAAGAGCTTTCAGTGGGTGAGGAGGACAATGACGATGAGACACAGTTGTCTATCACTCAGGTAGTAGTAATTGGAGTAAGTCCGAGGGAGGAGCGCACAGAGGATTCGGAGGAAGAGCAGCAGGACGATGAGGTGACTGACCCCACCTGGTTTGCTACGCCTACTGAGGACAGGTCTTCAGAGGGGGAGGCAAGTGCAGCAGCAGGGCAGGTTGGAAGAGGCAGTGCGGTGGCCAGGGGTAGAGGCAGGGCCAGACCGAATAATCCACCAACTGTTTCCCAAAGCGCCCCCTCGCGCCATGCCACCCTGCAGAGGCCGAGGTGCTCAAAGGTCTGGCAGTTTTTCACTGAGAGTGCAGACGACCGACGAACAGTGGTGTGCAACCTTTGTCGCGCCAAGATCAGCTGGGGAGCCACCACCACCAGCCTCACCACCACCAGCATGCGCAGACATATGATGGCCAAGCACCCCACAAGGTGGGATGAAGGCCGTTCACCGCCTCCGGTTTGCACCGCTGCCCCTCCCCCTGTGCCCCAACCTGCCACTGAGATCCAACCCCCCTCTCAGGACACAGGCACTACCGTCTCCTGGCCTGCACCCACACCCTCACCTCCGCTGTCCCCGGCCCCATCCACCAATGTCTCTCAGCGCACCGTCCAGCCATCGCTAGCGCAAGTGTTGGAGCGCAAGCGCAAGTACGCCGCCACGCACCCGCACGCTCAAGCGTTAAACGTGCACGTAGCCAAATTTATCAGCCTGGAGATGCTGCCGTATAGGGTTGTGGAAACGGAGGCTTTCAAAGGTATGATGGCGGCGGCGGCCCCGCGCTACTCAGTTCCCAGTCGCCACTACTTTTCCCGATGTGCCGTCCCAGCCCTGCATGACCACGTCTCCCGCAACATTGTACGCGCCCTCACCAACGTGGTTACTGCCAAGGTCCACTTAACAACGGACACGTGGACAAGCACAGGCGGGCAGGGCCACTATATCTCCCTGACGGCACATTGGGTGAATTTAGTGGAGGCTGGGACAGAGTCAGAGCCTGGGACCACTCACGTCCTACCCACCCCCAGAATTGCGGGCCCCAGCTCGGTGGTGGTATCTGCGGCGGTGTATGCTTCCTTCACTAAACCACCCTCCTCCTCCTCCTCCTCCTACGCAACCTCTGTCTCGCAATCAAGATGTGTCAGCAGCAGCACGTCGGCAGCAGTCGGTGTCGCGCGGCGTGGCAGCACAGCGGTGGCCAAGCGTCAGCAGGCCGTGCTGAAACTACTCGGCTTAGGAAATAAGAGGCACACGGCCCACGAACTGCTGCAGGGTCTGACAGAGCAGACCGACCGCTGGCTTGCGCTGCTGAGCCTCCAACCGGGCATGGTCGTGTGTGACAACGGCCGTAACCTGGTGGCGGCTCTGAAGCTCGGCAGCCTCACGCACGTGCCATGCCTGGCCCACATCTTTAATTTGGTGGTTCAGCGCTTTCTGAAAAGCTACCCACGCTTGTCGGACCTGCTCGGAAAGGTGCGCCGGCTCTGCGCACATTTCCGCAAGTCCCACACGGACGCTGCCACCCTGCGCACCCTGCAACATCGGTTTCATCTGCCAGTGCACCGACTGCTGTGCGACGTGCCCACACGGTGGAACTCTATGCTCCACATGTTGGCTAGGCTCTATGAGCAGCGTAGAGCTATAGTGGAATACCAACTCCAACATGGGTGGCGCAGTGGGAGTCAGCCTCCTCAATTCTTTACAGAAGAGTGGGCCTGGTTGGCAGACATCTGCCAGGTCCTTGGAAACTTTGAGGAGTCTACCCAGATGGTGAGCGGCGATGCTGCAATCATTAGCGTCACCATTCCTCTGCTATGCCTCTTGAGAAGTTCCCTGCAAAGCATAAAGGCAGACGCTTTGCGCTCGGAAACAGAGGCGGGGGAAGACAGTATGTCGCTGGATAGTCAGAGCACCCTCCTGTCTATATCTCAGCGCGTTGAGGAGGAGGAGGGGCATGAGGAGGATGAGGAGGAAGGGGAAGAGACAGCTTGGCCCACTGCTGAGGGTACCCATGCTGCTTGCCTGTCATCCTTTCAGCGTGTATGGCCTGAGGAGGAGGAGGAGGATCCTGAAAGTGATCTTCCTAGTGAGGACAGCCATGTGTTGCGTACAGGTACCCTGGCACACATGGCTGACTTCATGTTAGGATGCCTTTCTCGTGACCCTCGCGTTACACGCATTCTGGCCACTACGGATTACTTAGTGTACACACTGCTCGACCCACGGTATAAGGAGAACCTTTCCACTCTCATACCCGAAGAGGAAAGGGGTTCAAGAGTGATGCTATACCACAGGACCCTGTCGGACAAGCTGATGGTAAAATTCCCATCCGACAGCGCTAGTGGCAGAAGGCGCAGTTCCGAGGGCCAGGTAGCAGGGGAGGCGCGGAGATCAGGCAGCATGTACAGCACAGGCAGGGGAACACTCTCTAAGGCCTTTGACAGCTTTCTGGCTCCCCAGCAAGACTGTGTCACCGCTCCCCAGTCAAGGCTGAGTTGGCGGGAGCACTGTAAAAGGATGGTGAGGGAGTACGTAGCCGATCGCACGACCGTCCTCCGTGACGCCACTGCCCCCTACAACTACTGGGTGTCGAAGCTGGACACGTGGCCTGAACTCGCGCTGTATGCCCTGGAGGTGCTTGCTTGTCCTGCGGCTAGCGTCTTGTCAGAGAGGGTGTTTAGTGCGGCTGGGGGAATCATCACAGATAAGCGTACCCGCCTGTCAACCGACAGTGCCGACAGGCTTACACTCATCAAGATGAACAAAGCCTGGATTTCCCCAGACTTCTCTTCTCCACCAGCGGACAGCAGCGATACCTAAACAATACGTAGGCTGCACCCGCGGATGGAAGCATTGTTCTCTATCACCATCAAAAACGGGGACCTTTTTGCTTCATCAATCTGTGTATAATATCCATCCTCCTCCTCCTGCTCCTCCTCCTGAAACCTGACGTAATCACGCCGAACGGGCAATTTTTCTTAGGCCCACAAGGCTCAGTCATATAATTTTTGTAAACAATTTTTATACGTTTCAATGATCATTAAAGCGTTGAAACTTGCACCTGAACCAATTTTTATTTTAACTGGGCTGCCTCCAGTCCTAGTTACAAATTAAGCCACATTAACCAAAGCGATTAATGGGTTTCACCTCCCCTCTTGGTTGGGCATGGGCAATTTTTCTAACGTACATAAGTACTGTTGGTACACCAATTTTTTGGGGCCCTCGCCTACAGTGTAATCCAATTAATTTTTTTCCCCACCTGCATTAAAGCTGACGTTACATCAGCTGTGCTGGGCACTGCAATGGGATATATTTATGTACCGCCGGTGGCTTCCTGGCACCCACCCATGCTGTCGGTCCACACGGAGTTGTAACTGCATGTGTCCACTTCTAAAGAACCCCAGTCTGACTGGGGCATGCAGTGTGGGCTGAAGCCCACCTGCATTAAACATGACATTACCTCAGCTGTGCTGGGCAATGCAATGGGATTTATTTATGTACCGCCGGTGGCTTCCTGGGACCCTCCCATGCTGTCGGTCCACAGGGACTTCACAATAGGGAGTTGTACCTGCCTGTGTCTACTTATAAAGAACCCCAGTCTGACTGGGGCATGCAGTGTGGGCCGAAGCCCACCTGCATTTAATCTGACGTTAGCTCTGCTGTCCAGGGCACTGCAATGGGATACATTTATGTATAGCCGGTGGGTTCCAGGGAGCCACCCATGCTGTCGGTCCACACGGAGTTGTAACTGCATGTGTCCACTTCTAAAGAACCCCAGTCTGACTGGGGCATGCAGTGTGGGCCGAAGCCCACCTGCATTAAACATGACATTACCTCAGCTGTGATGGGCAATGCAATGGGATATATTTATGTACCGCCGGTGGCTTCCTGGCACCCACCCATGCTGTCGGTCCACACGGACTTCACAATAGGGAGTTGTACCTGCCTGTGTCTATGAATTAAAAACCCCGGTCAGGTTGGGGCATGCAGTGTGGGCCGAAGCCCACCTGCATTTAATCTGACGTTAGCTCTGCTGTCCAGGGCACTGCAATGGGATACATTTATGTACAGCCGGTGGGTTCCAGGGAGCCACCCATGCTGTGGGTGCACACGGAATTCCCATTGCGGAGTTGTACCTGCCTGTGACTATTTATAAAAAAAACGCGGTCTGACTGGGGCATGCAGACACCTTGACAGAATGAATAGTGTGTGGCACATAGGTTCCCCATTGCTATGCCCACGTGTGCAGCTCCTGATGGCGGTGGCACAGGATTATATTTCTCATTGCTTCTGTACAGCATTGTGGGCTATCGCCCCGCCCCTTTTAAAGAGGGTCACTGCCTAGCCGTGCCAACCCTTTGCAGTGTGTGCCTGCGGTTCCTCCTCATGGCAGACGCACTTATAAATAGACATGATGGTGGTGTGGCATGAGGGCAGCTGAAGGTGCTTTGTTGGACGTAGTGTGGTGCTTAGCTAAGGTATGCATTGCTAATGAGGGCTTTTCAGAAGTAAAAGTTGTTGGGAGGGGGGGGCCCACTCTTGCCGCTATTGTGGCTTAATAGTGGGACCTGGGAACTTGAGATGCAGCCCAAATGTAGCCCCTCGCCTGCCCTATCCGTTGCTGTGTCGTTCCCATCACTTTCTTGAATTGCCCAGATTTTCACAAATGGAAACCTTAGCGAGCATCGGCGATATACAAAAATGCTCGGGTCGCCCATTGACTTCAATGGGGTTCGTTATTCGAAACGAACCCTCGAGCATCGCGAAAATTTCGTTCCGAGTAACGAGCACCCGAGCATTTTGGTGCTCACTCATCTCTAGACGAGACCATTGCTGGCTTAAGGCTTTATTCAAAGGAACATTTTTATGCAGCTACGTAACCGTGTTTTCACACTTGGGTGAAAACCGTGACCATCTGAGGCATTGTATTTTAATGCATTCGTTCACACGGGCGAATTTGTGGCCCGCAAAAACGTTGCACCATAAAAAATAGATCATAAGCGACTGAAATCGGTGGGCGCATTCACACACGGCCGGAAAAAAAAAGTTCTGGATCTACCTTTCGACCAATATACACTGGAGACTCCCATAGGCTCCTATTGGAGCTGGAAAAAAAGGAAGCAGGAGGGAGTTTAGCTGCGTCCAACGCAGGGAAAAGCTTACAGGTGCCTCTATTTAGGCATTTGAAGTCATTCCAAGGATTTATGTCGAGCGAGAAATTCCCGGGCTGCGGCGTACTTTTTTGCTAAAACGTGTTAATAGATAAGGAAACACTAATTAAGCTTGGGACTTGAGCGCAGAAAATCGTCCATTCATGCAAATTAACGTGGCTCACAAGCGAACGTAAAAACGCATACATTCGTGTGAAGGAGCCCTTAGCTACATGCAACCCATGTGGTTGCACAGGTAGCCGGCCACCAACTTGTAGGCTGTATATAATCGTTCCCTTAGGTACACCTGGCCAGACTATCCTCTTCCTCTGCACAGCAGCGTCCTGTGGAGCTACATGAATCATCCTCCTCCTCTCCCCTCTGGTGTCCCAAGGCGTTAGTCAGTTCTGATTCTGTATTTATGTTATACCCTTGATTTATGCTATGAGCTTGGTTCTAATTCTGTATTTATGTACGGAGCTTGGTTGTGGTGCAGTATCTATCTTATGAGTTTGGTTCTATGCTTTATTTACAGTATGAGCTTGGTTCTGGTGCTGTATTTATGCTATGAAGTTGATTCTGGTACTATATTAATTCACTAAGCTATTCTGGTGTAGGGCAGAAGTGTAATAGGAGGCCTGACTCCCATTGATTTTAATAGGAATGAAGCCACTGAAGATGGTGTATGGCCCCACTGAGCAGTGGATCCCCGACTATCAATTATTGATTACCTATCTCGAGGATAGGTCATCAGTAGTAAAAGTCAGAAATAGCCCTTTTACTTCATTCACAGAATACGTATAGCAATGTGATATAATAGCCACTTGCCCCCTTTTGGCTGGTTCTTCTACTTTGGCTCCTATGATCATTTAGTCGGTGTTGCCATTATATCAACTTATCAGTTTCAAAGACACTTTCTAGATAACATGGAAAGGTCATGCTGACAGGGACATGACGAATGGATATTGATAACAGTTAAGTGCAGCTCTTGGTGACAAGAATAGTATGCAATGACACGTATGGATTCTGCAAAAGTGAGTTTCACCCTACCAGAAGCCTTCACTATGGCTCCAGCAGAGATGATCAAACACATCCTACAACTAGGCCTCTCATGGGTATTGAGTTGACTAGCATGACCCATGTTATGATCCAATAAACTCTATGTCATGACATGAAGAAGGAAACTAAGCAAAAACATGTTCAGAGCGGGTGTTACTTCCCTGACAAACACGCTAGTAGCGTATATGCTAGTGCATATTGCTTTGGATGTTCTTTATAGTGTTAGTGTTTGGGGGGTTGGAGGGAGGTGCTGACTATTTTTTAAAGCCTTGCCTCAGACAATGGTCACCTCGTTGATTTTCTGATCTGAAGTAATTTTGATGCTTTTTCAAGGTCGGACTGCCCAGCAGAGTATCAGAGGATCTTCCAGGGGTGTAGGCCTTGACACAATAATGGGTCACAGAGGTCTAGCAGAAGACAACCCTACTTAGGGGTGACTTTGGAGCAATCTTGCCTTCTGGGTCTATTTCTTATTAGATGAGTCACAAATAAGCTATTAGATCTTATTGATAATATGTCTTGTGAATAAATGATATCAACAAAGATTACAATCTATATATATAAGGAGGACGAAAGCCCTCACTGACTGACTGACTGACTGACTCACTGACTGACTGACTCCCCACTAATTCTCCAACTTTCCGATGTCATAGAAACATGACATTTGGCACAAGCATAGATTATCTCCAAAATAGGAAAAGTAATTGGGTCCCAACTCGATTATTCAATTCTAGCGCAAAAGAACTAGCATCAAAATTTTACGTACAAAATCTAAATCTCTCACTTCCCAATGTCATAGAAACTTAAAATTTGGCACGGGCATTGAATATGTCATAAATAGGAAAAGCTAATGGGTCCCAACTCGATTATTCAATCTATGCGCAAAAGAATTAGCGTCCAAACTTTACGTACGGAATCTAATTTTCTCACCTCCCAGTGTCATAGAAACGTGAAATTTGGCACAGGCATTGATTATGTCATAAATTGGAAAAGCTAATGGGTCCCAACTCAATTATTCAATTCTATGCGCAAAAGAATTAGCGTCCACATTTTACGTACGCAATCTAATTCTTTCACTTAAAATTTGGCACGAGCATTGATTATTATGTCATAAATAGGAAAAGTTAATAGGTCCCGACTCGATTATTCAATTCTAAGCGCAAAACAATTAGCATCCAAATTTTACGTACGGAATCTAATTCTCTCACTTCTTGGTGTCATAGAAACTTGAAATTTGGCACGGGCATTGATTATGTCATAAATTGGAAAAGTTAAAGGGTCCCAACTCGATTATTCAATTCTAAGCACAAAAGAATTAGCGTCCAAATTTTACGCACAGAATCTAATTCTCTCACTTTCCAATGTCATAGAAACTTGAGATTTGGCACGGGCATTGATTATGTCATAAGTAGGAAAAGTTAAAGGGTCCCAACTCGATTATTCAATTCTAAGCACAAAAGAATTAGCGTCCAAATTTTACGCACGGAATCTAATTCTCTCACTTCCTGATGTCATAGAAACGTGAAATTTTGCACGGGCATTGATTATATCATAAATAGGAAAAGCTAATGGGTCCCAACTCGATTATTCAATTCTAAGCGCAAAACAATTAGCGTCCAAATTTTACGTACGGAATCTAATTCTTTCACTTCCCGGTGTCATAGAAACTTGAAATTTGGCAGGAGCATTGATTATGTCATAAATAGGAAAAACTAATGGATCCCAAGTCAATTATTCAATTCTAAGCGCAAAAGAATTAGCGTCCAAATTTTATGTACGTAATCTAATTCTCTCACTTCCTGATGTCATTTTATATAAAGGAAACGTCACATGGTTACCTCCACGTGGTGTTTCCTGGGTAATGCAAAGAACCATGCAAAATGGTGAACATATCTTTTCCCCGGTATCTTTAAAGTAACCATGACTCCATAAGATTTTCCGTGTGAACACCAGATAAACACCAGTACCAAATTAACTTGGGCGAAGCCGGGTATATCAGCTAGTACAATTATAATTGGACATCACATGTTCTGTAGATGGGGGGTAGAACTTGCAAAGGAACTGAACACTTGCTGCTAGATTCACCTGCAAACCACAGTAAATCGCTGAGGGTCCCAGGTATGACACACCATGTCATAAGCTTATTTTCATAACAAAAATGGACTGTACAAACTTAAATTCTATGGAGCGTCTGAAAAACTTGTGAAAAACAAACAGGAAATCAAAAGTTTAGAAGGTTTTTTTTCCAATGCAGCCAAACATGGCTGAGAAGGGACTGCAGGGCTAATCTTCTTTGAAAGAACTCACCAAACATTTGCAGGATGAATGGAGGGTAATACCAGCTGAAATGTATTAGATGTTAGTAGAAAGTATGCCATGGAGGTATATGCCATGTCATTAGGAGCAAAGGAGCCCCATTAAGTGTTAATATACATAAATAAATACTACTTTTGATTCTTGCTGAGATGTCCAATTACTTTGAAGTTAGAGGTAATATAAAAAAAAAACTATATAACTATAAATATATAAGAAGATTAAAGTATAGTGACTGTAAGAGGTTATGGTTGTACTCATCATTCTAAGAGTATGAGGAAATAGTGAGAAAACAAAAATATACCACGCTACCACGAAGCGAGTCTGTGACTTTTGCAAATTTCCTGCCTGATTCTGTAGGTGGTGTTATTAATATAAGAAATTTTTTAAAGGGCAACTAAATCCTAAAATATCAGAACATTTAGAGATTTTCTGCCCATACACTTGTTCTTCTTTTTTACTATGCAAACCTATAAGGCCTAACGCTGTTCTACATGCCTGGATCCTATATTCAGCTTACGTCGCACTATATAGCATTCCTCTGACTGCTCTCTTCACATGTCGGCACCTCAGAATAGTCTTCAGGGGCGATTTACACATCCTCTTCCCCTATGTCCCTTGCAAGGTAGTAGTAGTCTAAGGTTATGGTGATAGGATTACCACCCTAGACGTGTTAGCAGCTAGAAGCCACTAAAGCAATGATCACCATTTCTATATACAGAGTTCCATGTACAGAAAGAGAAACATAGAAGACTGAGGGCAGCAGAAGCCCACATGGTCCATTTACTCATAGTAGCTTCCTACTAGGAGAGGTAGATTCTCATCCCCGTCATGCATACATTTGCTTACCGTTGATGTTCTCGCCACATCTGAAGTTTGTTCAGAGTTGTAGCTACTACTCTTTCAGTGATATAATATTTTGTGACATTGTTTCTGATCTTTGCTCCCAACTAATTTCAGATTGCGCCCCCTTTTTCTAATGTAGGGTTGCACAACTTTTTCTGGTCTAAGGGCTACATTGCCATTCTGAACCACTTGAAAGGGCCGCAAGGAAATTCCCATCTGAGATAATTAAGGTATATCCTAAGTTAATGCCATAATAAATCAAAGTAGGTTCCACTTCCAGGACTCCCACCTATTGGGAGACTGGGGGTCACCTTCACCCCCAATCAGCACTGCAGAGAGGAGGAGACAATGCATTTCTCCATGGTAGATGATGGATGTCGAGGTAACGGCCCAGCATTTCATAAATCCTATACACTAAAATGGAGAGAGCTGCATGCATATACAATGCCTCTAACATATATACTCATTTCTGGAGTGCCAAATGGCTCAAGGAACTTTATTCTCCTTATATATATGGGACCCAGACATTACTACACAATGCACCCTTGGTAATTGTCCGAATATATAGGGGACAGAGACATGACTACACAGTGCACCCTTAGTACTTGTCCTAATACCATGTTTCCCCCCAAATAAGACCCTGTCTTATATAAATTTTTGCCTCAAAAGAGACATGGGGTATTATTTGCAGGGGATATCTGTGATTGGTTCATTGAGCGCTGTAGTGATTGGCTGAGCTGCAGGGCTCGACAACCAATCAGAGCAATCCCTTGCTGGAGGCAGGGTTACAAACCCTGTTACCAGCAAGTGATCTTCTGTTGGCTGCTGAGAACTGCAAGCAAGCCTGCTGGTTCTCCGGAGACCAGCGGGAGGGGCCCAGACAGTGCCTGCTATGTAATGTAACCCCCCCCCACACACACACACACACACACACTTCCCCAAAAAGCAGCATAGGCTTATTTTAGGGGTAGGTCTTATTTTCTGGGAAACACGTTATATAGGGGGCCCAGACATGGCTACACAGTACACCCTTAGTACTCTGTTCCTGTTGCCCTGCTATGTGCCACTCCTCTTCACCTGACATGGAAACTACACGTGAGCAGCCACACATAGATATTTCTGTGTCTAGATGATTGGGGCTCCACCGAATGGCATTGCAGGACACACGTGGCCTCCGGAACACATGTTGTGCACCTTTGTTCTAGTGTTTAGTTTCGTAAAACTTAATAACAGGAAGTTCTACCACAGACTGCCTCTCCATTCTGTACACACTTGTTTAGATCCTCCTTAAAGGGGTTGTTCCAAGATCACAACCCCTGTTCATATGGTCTGCTACGGCAAATGATCACCATCAACCTACTCACAACCCATAACACAGGGCTACTTAGTAAGAACCAGCGCAGGTTCTGGAGGACTTTCTACCATTCTGGTATTATATAACTACATATCCCCGATAGTGGTCGCTGCAGGGAAATTGTTTAGCTGACCGTGGCTTTCCCTAGCACCCTAGCACAATCAGCTGATTGCCAGAGGTGCCGAGAGAGGAATCTGCTGTGATCAGCTTATTGCTCAAGCACTCTGGGAGGAATTCTGCATCTTGGAACTACCCCTTTAAGGTGGACATTAGATGAACATCTAATCAGGTGAACTTGTTAATTTCAGCAAGACCAGTTGCCCATCTAATATGTGGGGAGGGCGTTTTGACTCTTTTCCTGAGCACAGAAATCATATATATATAAAAGGGACCCAGAAACGGCCACCCAGTGCACCCTTAGTACTACTCTTTATATATACACAGATGTGTAACTTGAAGCTTCTGGGCTACAGTGCAAAACTGCAAAAGGGTCCCCAACTATAATGCTTCATTCATAGTACTGGGCTCCCTATATGGAGAACAGAGATCTTATGGGCCCCCTAAGGCTCGCTCGTGGGCCTGGGTTCAACTGCATTCTTGGCATCCCCTATACAGGGCTAGCTGCATCTGCCTCCTCGTCCATGTGACCTGTACACAGGGCTTCACTTGGCCAAGAGCCTACGATGACATCAAAGGTCATGTGATGCACCCCTAAAATGAAGAAGAGGAGTCGATTCGGTAATAAATCACCACGGGCAGTGGAATGGGGCACATTAGAAGTTGCAAAATATATATATTGGAAAACCCCTTTAAAAAGCATTTGCATGTTGAACCATGTTTTTGTGGTGCGTGTAGTCAATTTATAGTCGAAATTACACTGTCGCTTGCCAGCTGGCGGGCATTTTACCCACTACTTAAGAAATAAAAATACCACGACATATCTGACTCATAGAAAAGTGAATGGTTTGTTATCTCGGAGAGGAAGGGAGTCACGTGAGTCGGCCACATTACTCATGCAGACTAGAATTGAAGCAAGTACACAGCTATTAAGTATATTTCCCTTTCCTGTTTGGCTCAATCAATAGCATAGTGTCTTGTGCTGCTTCTCCTGCTGTGTTTATAACACCAGACGGAGCAGTAAGTTGGCCCGGGGTTACCTGAAAAGGTCCAGTCTGTCCATGTTCTACATTACAGCTTGAAAGGTTAACACCGACAGATGTTTTCATTTAAAATAAATGACTATTCCCAGTATGGTCCTGGCCAATGTGGACTTTAACATCTCCAAATTTCAGTAAATGCTTAGCCCTGTGTACATATTTTTGAAGGCCCCAGCTAAGCTTACACCAGGTAATTGGTCAAAAATGTCTTTTGATTCCAACTGCAAACTAAGCAAAAACCTCTTTAATGTTTCAAATAAGGTAAGATCAATTATGTAAAATAACACCAAAACAACAAAAACAATCTAAACGGACCCATGTCTTAAAAAGTCTATCTCACACAGAAGGATTAGTATGACGGAAAAAAACAAGTTCCTTGAGTCCAGAAATTCGGAGGGTAAGGCACTCGCTTCTGGCACAGAACTGCAGTATATTCGGGATTCTCATAAGATCAGGAACAGGGATAATGAAGTAGCAGAATCCTCAAAATTATAAAAGGGATGTTCAGCCACTTTTCTGGAAGTTTACAATCCTAAGGGCTTGTTCAGACGTGCGTATATTGGTCAGGTTTTCACGCCCGGTCAATATACGCTGCCCCTCTCTGCAGGGAGAGGAGGGGGGACGGGAGCAGTGCACTGAGCTCCCGCCACCTCTCCACCCATCGCCACTATTTGCAATAGGAGGGGGCTGGATGGGGTGGAACTTAGCCCTGTCCTGCCCCTCCCATTGCAAACAGTGGCGAGGGGCGGAGAGGGGGCGGGAGCTCAGTGCACTGCTTCTGGCACATCCCACCTCCTCCCCTACAGAGAGAGACAGCGTATATCAGCCATGCGTGAAAACCCAGCCGAAATACGCACATCTGAATATGCCCTAAAGTTGGTTTCCCATGGGTGAGAAAATCACGCGACTTTCATCTGATGCGAGAGCCACTAAAAAAACTGATTATAAAACCAATGATTTTCAATGGGTTCCTTCCCATCTGCGATGCTTTCACTGATGCGATGTTGAGAGAATGAAAAATCATATCGTGGCATGCTCTATCTTTCTGCTATGATGTGATTTTTTTATCTCCCCTGTTTCCCTATGGAGCCTCCTTTTTATTGCATCACAATGCAAACTTGTGATGCGAGTTTAACATTGGAAAGTCCTATTGACTCTTTCTTTAAAAATTGCGACAAAAACGCAGGAGAAAATCGCGGGAGAAAAGACGATCGTCCTTGTGAAACTAGCTTAAGGCCGCCTGCAAACAGACTTTATTCGCTGTAGGCTTCCCAAAGCAGAAAAACCGCAGCAAGTACGCATAAAATCTGCAGTGGCCAAATCCGCATCTAAATGGTATGGATTTTGCAGCGGATTTAAGCCCCATTTACAAATGATGCCCGAACACAGTAGCGAGTATCGCCTGCATCGCTCTGAGCGCGGCCAGCATGGTGGCGGAGCGGGCTACTGAACCTTCTCCGTCTGCCCGCCCGCCTCCATTTACTGTAAGCAGTCATTCAAGAGTAAATGACTGCTGTTTACACTGCTGTTGCGTTGTTCAGTTTTTTGCATGCAGAAACTGAATAACTAAACAACTCTCACTCAGTTGTTCAGTCGCTGCATGCATTTACACAGGACGACTATCGTTCACATTCCTGCGGAATGCCAGAAATTCGAACAGCTTCGAACAATAATCATCGAGTGTAAATGGGACATTACTTGAAGATCTGCAGCAGATTTTAAACCTTGTATTTCAAGAGTTAATATCCATAAATAGGCATGATGCTGATTTAGGGTGCCTTTCCACTAGCGTTTTTTTAACGCTGCAATATCGCTGCGTTTTTTTAACGCGATTGTCAATGGCACTTTCTAATGTTAAAAACGCATCGCACAAAAATTGCAAATTTGTGCTTAAGACCCTATTAGGTGCCTTTCACATGGGCAGAATTTTTCCACATTCTGCACCACAAATTTGTTGCTTAATCCACAACTGCAAAGTCTGCAGGTCTCATAGTGATAGGGATACACGTAAAATAAAAAATAACGAAAACCTTATAAACTGTATGGTGACTAATGCTAGAAATCTGACCAATAAAGGAGATGAACTAGAAGTAATGTCTGAGGAAAACTACAACATAGTGGGAATACTGGAGACCTGGTTGGATGAAAGCTGTGACTGGGCTGTGAACTTACAGGGTTACAGTCTTTTCAGAAGGGATTGTAAAACCTGTAAAAGCGGAGGGGTTTGTGTTTATGCAAAATTCTGTTTAAAGCCCACCTTACAGAGAAATATATGGGAGGGAGAGAACCTGTGGAATCTCTATAGGTGGAAATACATGGAAGGAAAAACAACAATAAAGTCCTCATAGGGGTTTGCTATAGACCACCAAATATAACAGACGCTAGTGAAAATCTATTGCTGGAGCAAAAAGATGAAGCAGTAAATCACAATGAGGTAATTATTATGGGAGGCTTTATGCAGATATAAACTGGGAAGCCGAAACCTGCAGATCTCATAAAAGTAACAAGTTTCTGTCAATAACTAAAGATAATATAGCTCCATAGAAGTTTTAACTTGTATGACACAGTAATAAGAACCTAAGGAAACCTTTGGGTCCATACTGTACCTCCTGGTACCTACAATTTCATATGTAAGTTTTTTTTCCATGGATGCGTATGGTGTTTTTAGAAAAGAATGCCATATTATGGAGGAATTACCAATTACCGTAATAATGCGGTTTTATCCAATGGAATAATAAGGCAGCACACAGAGTGGCTACAACTATGTAGTATGGGACAATAATGACTTCATGAGTCACTTATAACAATTTTTGCATGTATTTTTTCTTCACTTATACCCCAATAGTTGACTTTGGCCAACCCTAATCACCATTGTCATATGTAAAATCCCGGTGCATGTTATACACTATCTCTGCCTGTCATATCTCTGCCTTGTGCAGACATACAAGTTAAACCATGTAAATGAAAGGAACTGTCAATAGACGCCTGCAATAAATGAAGTGAGGCAGTCTCCATGCCAGACATGCACAGCTGTACAGATGGGTAAGCTAGACAATAGATAACTTTTGGGAACTTATCAGCAGTAACTTGTGAACTCGCTCAACAGGGTACCATAAGTCACTTCAACAGAGCATATAATATCTTCTTCTGGGTGCCAGTGAAACAACAGGTTTTCTGCACGACCATTTGCTCTTGAGCCTGTAGACTCTCCCCAATGTCTGTCACTGTCGTACACTTGAGATTCTAGATGGCCACATTGTGAATTACATGAAGGTCTATGAACAAATTGACGAAAATTGTCATATTGAAAATGATCTGCCTTGTTCTGTGACCTGGACTGGGCTTCTCTTGATGGGTGCATAACTGTGGTTTGGCAAGAATGACTTACCAAGTGTTGCCAATGAGTGAGCAACGTCCAAAAGTATCCAACATGACACATCAACGTTTCCAGTGAAATTTGCCTTCCGTCAAATCTCAGCTGAAGGCCAACTTTATATTCTCTAAGGGCCATGTGCATAAAGGGAGAGTCGAGACACCCCATTACACATTTTGGTGGGATCCACCAGCATTAACCTAATGTATACAGGCAGTTTTACTTCTTTCCGATTTTCTCACTCTACACCATAAACAGCCACTGGATTTCTCCCAGGCTGGTCATCCCTCTAGTCCTACTCAAGAACCCCGAATCAGCTACCCATACATGAGCATTCTGCTTTAGCTTAAATCCCTTGTCATGTTGCAAGGCATGTTAACAGGTCAGTTATTTACTAATAGGATAGCTACCTTCCAATAGGTGGTGCTGTGGAGGAATTGTTCCATAACTCATTTGCATAATTTTTTTCCCAAGGAGCATTGCATGGCCTAGAAGACTCCCTACACCCACATGGCAGTCTCCACTAGTAGAAACCTTATCCCCCAGATTCATAGTCCTACCTACAAGAGTCCATAAAAACTCATCTGTATCCATTTTTAACTCCATCCTGTAGTTGTAAGTTTATTTGGTCAGAGTTATTATTGTACTGTGCTTCTCTTTTGCATTTGCATCCCTCTATCATGTATTGCATTTTATATGCTAATATATAAAAGCTAGAGATTCTGAACACCTATGAGTAACACACTAAAGTTTCCATGAGATTTGTGCAGCATCTGTACATCAGGAAAGGGGGAAAGCTGGAAAGGACCCAGCTATTCAAGTGAGATAAAAACCGACGTCCACTCACAACTCATCCGATTACAAAGATGAAAGACTGCGTCTTTAACACTTGGTTCTGATTACATTCCGTTTTGCAGAGAGAAGAGGACGAGCACACCCCTTGCTTACAATGCAACATTTTGTTTTAGAGCAGAAAGCGGTTGGGGGGATATCAGTTTCGGTATCATGTCACAGTTCCTTTCCTGTTGTACTGGGTGGATTCCACTTGGCCTGCCAGAATGTCAAGCCAAGTCCATGTATTATCACGGCTATGTTCTATAAACAGTCCCGTCTCACACGCCACACAAAAATTAAACACAGGGGAAACAAATTACTGGCTATTTCAGCAGATTGTTTAAAGAGGAATGGCCCTTAATGACTCTGCAGTCATAGACGAGTTGTAAGAGAAGAAAGAAAGAGAGAGAGGGAGAAAGAAAGAGAGAAAGAGAAAGGAAGAAAGAGAGAGAAAGAAAGAAAGAGAAAGAAAGACAGAAAGAGAAAGAAAGAAGGAGAGAAAAAAGAAAGAGAAAGAAAGAAAAAGGGAGAAAGAAAGAAAGAAAGAAACAAACAAAGAGAAAGAGAAAGGAAGAAAGAGAGAGAAAGAAAGAAAGTTCTCAGATGCACAAAGTTAAATTGCAAGAATTAGCTTTTATTTCGAGATTTTCATACCAGAAAAGCAGGAAATATCCAAATTTTTGCCTTCCTTGCATAGACAGCGGAATTCCGCACGGAATCCAGCCCTGACCATGGCCGGTAACTCTGCGTACCTGCACTGTTCTTCTTGTTCTGTATTGTGGACGGGCCGGCCATTGCGCCGGCGCACATACGCAGTACAGATTTACCTGCGCCGTCGCTAGGCGATGACACGGTATCCGCAGCCTTTCCGGAATTAATATTCCAGAATGGCTGCAGGTTGGATTGAAGTTAATGGAAGCCGTCCATGTGGGTCCCGCACGAAAATGGAGTAAGCTGCGATTTTTCCTTGATTGTTCTTCATTTCCGCTCGTGTGGAGGAAGCAGTGGATCTCCATAGGAAGTAACAGGTGGTATTTGCTGCGGATTCGCAGTGCGGACGCCAACCGCGGATTCCGCAGCAAATATTCGCCCCCTGAGCAGGTACCCTAATCCCTTTCATAAAATATTTATTAGTCGATAATAACTCTTACGTTAAAACAAATTCATGCTTATGTAGCGTATTGTTGCTACAGATCATAGGAAGGACAAATTGCTCAGAGACCTTCAGCACCTATTGATCTTCACCTCCAGTTCCTTAAAGTGCTTTTTTTGCCTAACAAATGTATCCCAACTAGAGATGAGCGAACGTACTCGTTTTGAGTAATCACTCGATCGAGCACCGCGATTTTCGAGTACTTCCGTACTCAGGTGAAAAGATTCGGGGGGCGCCGGGGGGTGGGGGGAGGCGTGGCAAAGCGGGGGGTAGCAGAGGGGGACAGGGGGGAGCCCTCTTTCTCTCCCTCTCACCCCCACTCTCCGCTGCAACCCCCCACTCACCCACGGCGCCGCCCAAATCTTTTCGCACGAGTACGGAAGTACTCGAAAATCGCGGCGCTCGGGCGAAAAAGGGGCGTGGCTGAGTAGGTTCGCTTATCTCTAATCCCAACACATCTAAAGGGGCAATGTCTGTGGTTAGCTATGCAAACAAGCATAAATAAAATAAAATCTTGGTATTTGTTAGCGCCAACTTATTCTGTAACGCTTTCAGCTAATTATTACTTATTACCCCCCACCAAGCTGGGTTCTCATTTTACTGACCTCGGAAGGATGGGTCAACCTTGAGCCGGCTACCTGAATCATTGCAGGGATTGAACTTGTAACCTTCAGGTCGTAGGCGAGAGCTTACACTCTGCACCATCTTAAGAAGAACAGCTCTGCGCCAACATTCCATCCATGGGCACATAAGATTGCTTCATGCATCATTTCCCACCATGTTTTTTATTCCAAACATTTCAGGAATGGATCTACAAGCATGTCATTTAAAGGGGTTGTCTCGCTGCGAAAGCGAAAAAAAAAAATTTTCACTTACCCCCGCATTCTGCCCTGTTAAAAAAAAAGCATAGGTTAGTTTTTAAAAAGCACATTGCACTTACCTGCATCAGCGTTCTGCAGCTTCTTCTATTCTTCTTTTAAAGATGACGCCGCTGGTCTTCTCCCACGGTGCACCGCGGGTCTTCCCATGGTGCACCGTGGATTTTCTTCTCCTTCCTTATGTTCCATTGCCGATTCCAGCCTCCTGATCAGCCTGATCAGGAGGCTGGAATCGGCACACGTGATGGGGCGGAGCTACGATGACGACGCGGTGAGCAGCTCTCCGGCACGAGCGGCCCCATTCACCAGACAGAAGACCGCACAGCGCAAGCGCGTCTAAAAAAGCAAGAAGCCAGCGAAATTAGACGGATCCATGGCGACGGGGACGCTAGCAACGGAGCAGGTAAGTGAATAACTTCTGTATGGCTCATATTTAATGCACGATGTATATTACAAAGTGCATTAATATGGCCATACAGAAGTGTATAACCCCACTTGCTTTCGCGAGACAACCCCTTTAAGGTTCCCATACACCTTCAACATTGGCTTGTTGGACCGACAGCTGTTCTTCCCAACACACCTTCACACACATGCCTGCTCTGCTTTTCAATGAGGAGAGGAAACTGCTGCTATACAACTCTGATGGCGACTTATCTCTGCTGAGAACAAAAGCATTAGGCCTCACACCTTCGACATTGGTTCTTTGGGCTGACAGTTATTCCTTCTGACCCCTTCATACATACCTGCACAGACATGCAAGCTCGGCTTGTCCACGCATACATGTATTTTCAATGGTGAGAGTAGAGTAAACTGCTGCTACACCCCCATGATGGCGATGTATCTCTACTGAGGAAAAAAGGAATGGCCATTGATCCTTTCTTAATTCTTCCTATCCGTGACATCATCTATCAAGGAAGAGTTGGGAGGCCCCCATGCACATAAGATAATGGTCACGTCCTGCTGCAATCAGAGGCTTCGATCAAGTTTTCTGAAGTGTCTATGGGACTTCAGTCTAGTCAAAAGATTACACTGCTGCAGGTCTGAAACCATTGCCCTTGATGAAGGTGTTCAAAATCTTCAATGTTGAGTTGGTACAATCTTTAACCTTTGATCGAGAGTGCAATCAGTGCAGTTGTAGTTGTGGACCACTTATTTGACGAGTGCCAGGACCCTTTCATCCATGTTATCAGTGGAGGCTCTCTAACTCTCAGCAATGCCAGTAGATATTGAAACTTAGAGAACCCTTTGATTACTTTGAATTCCAATTCCAGTTGGGCGAGGTTCTTTTTAAGACTCTTCATGTTTTCTATCTGCTAATTGTTATATTCTCGTAATTGTTTTAAATCGGTACCGCACTATATTCTAGCCTGCATTCTTTTACTACATGCCGAATACAAAGGTCTACCAAAAAAACTTCACAGAAGATAATACTTTCTAGCAAAAAAAAAAATTTAAGTTGCTTCCAAAATTCCGTAAAGACAGAAACTCTCAGAAAGGATACCAAGAACTCTGGGCACATTTATGATAACATTGCCAAATGGTGTCATCCAGATTTACAGCCTGAGATGCTGAAATAAATACTTGTTTTCAGCAAAGGCTGGAAAAATAAGGTTTTCAGGGAAAGGTTAAAGGTCACATCGGAGATGGTGAATAGATCTTTGAGGATTGTGTTGTGTTCCTTAGCTTTTATATTAGCATAAAAGTTTATACTTTCAATTTTTATCCAAGCCAAAGTATTAAAAAAAACTAAAAAAAGCTTATATTAGCACGCACCGTGATGCAGTCACATGACAGAGATAATCCGGCCTAGACTGGTTCTACATACATTAAAAGAATAGCAGGCCAGTTAAAACAGCAGAGTGTGTTTTTAATTATATTCTGTGTCTGGAACTGCATCAAAACAAGGCCTGATGGAAAAGTTGTGTTCAAGAAGCCAAAAGTCAGTGATGTTATCCATCAGCCTCTTCATGGGGTCAGAGAGCATTTCTGGAAGAGGAAAATCAAAAACAGATTTACTGTAGGCTGTTTCCGTACAAAATTTGTATCTCGCTTTAGTTTCCAAGCATCTTTAAAGCGGTTTTGGAATCAGAACTTTTTTTTTTTCTTTTTGGTCCCTTCAGTTTAAACACATTTTAAAAAAATGTAAAATTTACTATCGTTCAGACCACCTACAAGAAGAAGATAAACTAAGTGGAACATTTACGAAAACCAACATTTGAGAAGGATTGAAGAATTATACTATAAACTATGTAGACCCGCAATGACGTCCATCATGGTTGGAGTAAGAAGTTTGATTTGATATGGAAGAAATGTCACCATAATATTTGACCATGCCTTCGTGAAATTTAATGCAATGGGTTGGGTTTTACTGACACAGCAATTTTGAGAGAAAGCTTACAATTTGGGTGGTAAGTCGTTATGTTATCTGACCTTTAGCTAAAATAATTTTGGCAAATCAAAAAGGATCAATGAGTGACTGAGAGCTCAAAATATAATACAGAGTAAAAGTGGCTATACACATTACATTTCAACAAGTTGGGCTAATCATCTAATGTGCATGGGGGGCACTTCACAACTCTCCCCCCCAACCCCACCCTGATCATAGATGTCAAGGAAGATAAGGATCAGGGAGTTGGATTTCATCTGCCCAATCCTTTTGCTCTTGGGAAGATGGGCTTTATCTCCTCTCTACATAAAGTACACATGTATGCTCAGCCAAGTGATTATACATGTATATGGGGTGTTAGGCAAGATAGACGTCTAGCGGCAGGGGCATAACTATAGGGGATGCAGAGGATGCAGTTTCATCTGGGCTCAGGAGCCTTAGGGGGCCATAAGGCCTCTCTTCTCCATATATGGAGCCCAGTACTATGAATAAAGCATTATAGTTGGGGGCCCTGTTACAGATTTTGCATTGGGGCCCAGAAGCTTCAAGTTACGCCTGTGGTTTAGCCAAATGAGTATTTGGCAGACAGCTGATTAATGTGTTTGGCCACCATAAGGCCTTCTGCAGAGCCACTTCCATGGTGCACACCGCCTAGTGAGTCCAAGGGTAAAAAGTTATCTTGCTGATCATTAGTGTCAATGAGTCACCTGCCCTTTTCTTAACATAAAAATTATAGTTAATGGTCCCAGGACTGGCATCAGCACCAAACAATCGTAGGCTTCTGAACTTGATGGACCCATAGTGATCTGAATAAACCTGCTTTACGCTTGCCAAGTTCAGGTAGACAGGAGGCACATTGTGATCGTGCCATCCAAAGACCTATACTCACCTGTGATGGCCCCGAATGGTCGAAATGGAAAAAAATACAATACGGCTATATATACGTCTGCGTGAACATAGCCAAATAAGCCGCACTATTTCTTCCATCAAAATAAAGAATGCCATGATAAGTCTGTGGACTCCATTGGCTGCCACCATTGATTGCCGTGTGAGGGATTGGACATTGCATCGTGGCTTCCTTTTATAATGGAAACCATGATGCAGATGTTAATGGAAACTTAACAATTAGTTGTTATGCTCTGAGGCATTACTTGAAGCTTCTGGGCCCCAATGCAAAGTCTGTAACAGGGCCACTACCTACCATGTGCTACTGGTATTCCTTTAGAGATCCTTCAAGCACCAGGACTTGAGTGTTACTGCTAACTCTACACCTTCTATAGCTGTTCTCCTTTAATGATATAAACAAGTAATATTTACTTCACTTTCTTCATATTACAGTCCTCATCTTCGGTATGAAGAGAGCTTGTATCACCACTATTATGAGGTCCAGTAAAATGGATATCTCATAGCTAGTTGATGGTCATCTAAGCTTTTTCTTTTGGGACCATCTGAGGGACTTTATTATTGGTTGGAGATTACCGCCTTAGGGGGCAATTACATAGCTGATGATCAGGAACAAATGTTCAAGCAGTGCCCCTTGTGAAGGTGGTGGCTTGCTTGTTGGTTGATTCCATCTTTTATAGAGCACCAAAATGACACAAAATGATACAATATAATTAATGCAACGGAGGACAATGTGTGGCTACAAACGGACCTGGACAAGCTGGGGGCTTGGGCAGAAAAATGGCAAATGAAGTTCAATGTTGAAAAATGTAAGACTATGCACATGGGCAGGAGGAACGGATGTCACCAATATTCACTTAATGGGGTACCACTAGGGAAAAGTGATATGGAAAAGGATCTGGGGGTACTAGTGGATAATAGACTAAACTGGAGTAACCAATGCAAGTCAGCCGCTGCAAAGGCAAATAAAGTCTTGGGGTGCATTAAAAGAGGTATAGGGGCGAAGGACGAGAACATTATCCTTCCATTATATAAGGCACTTGTCAGGCCTCACATGGAGTACTGCGTACAATTCTGGACACCGGTGCTCAGGAAAGATGTCACAGTGCTTGAGGGGGTTCAAAGAAGAGCGACTAAACTAATACATGGAATGACGGGACTGGAATACCCAGAGAGGCTGTCCAAATTGGGACTATTTACTCTAGAAAAAAGAAGGTTAAGAGGCGACCAAATAACCATGTATAAGTACATGAGGGGACAACACATGGATCTCTCCCACGATCTGTTTACACCCAGGACCACGACGGTAACAAGAGGACATCCGCTACGATTAGAGGAAAGTAGGTTTCATCACCAACACAGAAAGGGGTTCTTTACTGTAAGAGCAGTTAGACTGTGGAACTCTCTACCGGAGGAAGTGGTGATGGCAAAATCCATAGAGGAGTTTAAAAGGGGACTTGATGTCTTTCTGGAGAAGGATATTACAGGATATAAATTTTAGTTTAAGTGTCAATCCTGGTATACAGGCAGGTAGGAACTATTAGGGGTTGATCCAGGGAACAGTCTGATTGCCATTAGGGAGTCGGGAAGGAATTTTTTCCCCAAAAGAGCCAATTGACTTCTGGCCTTGGGGTTTTTTGCCTTCCTCTGGATCAACACAGTAGGATAGACAGGCTGGACTAGATGGACAATGTCTTCATTCGGCCTTACATACTATGTTACTATGTTACTATGTTACTATGTTACCAAAAATCACCGTTACTGGCAGGACATATCTCCATGTAAGTAGGAGATGCTCTGCCAATCATTTGGCCACAATACAATCTGCATAAGTATATGTAAAAGCCATTTAAACGAATGCCGATATTGTTGATTGGTAGTCAATATTTGGCTCAATGTAAAATGGCCCTTAGAATCTTATTTAATTCCCTCTCTTATATTGCGCCAATGCACTTGGCATTGCTGTGCACAGTTTTCAATCACTTGCATCAGTCCTAGACCAAAATAAAAATTTTCCTGTCTTCCAAACAGGGCCAATTGTTGAACATAGGAAGAAACCCACATAAACACAGGGGAATGTACAAATTCCATCCAGATGTTGTCCTTTATCTGATTGCAACTATGACCCCCATGATGCCAGGTAACATTACTAACCTTACAGCCCCTGTCTTGTGTATCATGATTCACTAACAATGCAGCCCTGTTGCAACTGCATCATCCCATAATTATGTATTCCTTTTGAGTAAAATGATCCGAAAACTAATATGTTCAAGCCCGATTCCAGACCACGCAAGTCTGTGGCAATCATTAACCATCTATTTAAAGTAAATGTCCATCTTTTGACATCATGTTTCTTTCTAGTCCCTACAGTATGTGCTGATTCACGTCATAATTCATGTTTATAGCAATTGTTACTCAGTTTTTCTGATACAGAGTTGCAAATGCCCGGTATTAGTGTATCTTGACGCCACCGGAAGCTAGGGGTTTGACGGGGCTTCCATGGAGGAACCGACTTCTCACACCCCTAGCTTCCAATAGGTGCAAGTTTAAAGTCCTGAAAGGTCCTAGAATTCAGTATATTGCAGCCGCCACCGGCTGTCACAGACTGTCCCCCTGCGGCCTCCCTGGGCCAGTGAGTCAATGTTCCCCCTACGCTCTATGGCCTCCGTTCAGTACTCTGCGGCCGCCGGCTATAGTGGCTCTCTGCAGTGGCGGTCACCAGCGCTTGCATGGACCGAAGGGTCTGGCCGCTGGCTTCAAGGCCGAAACGCGTTGCAGCACCTGTCAGCCCTCATTATTTTCTCCAGTTGTACTGGAATTTGATGGGTTTTTTTGTTTTTGTTTGACAATAAATGTTTTTTAAAAAAAGAAGATAAAGATTATATTTTCTAGTTTAATGGAGACCTGCCTGCTAAAGAGTTTATCTCCACTATCCACATTGACTGGCATGACACGTCTTTGAGGTGTCTCTTTTCCTTGGGGACCCCTCTTTAAGTAAGCGACTTTTGTCCTTCTCTCCAATTGTTTAAAAAAGGATTTTTTTTAAGTAGCGCCGACCCCACATTGTCTTTTTTCTCCCTCAGTGTTACACGGAGGTTATTTCAGTCCAGTGGTGAGGAGGAGCTTGAATTAGGCAGCGGCTGTCCCTAGAGGCGGGCCTACGTGGTGTTCTGGCAGCAAACCTGGTGGTGCATCATCAGCCTGTGTGCGGCCTCGGCCTCTCGGGAGTAGCTGTATCCCACAGGCTCTGGTTTATACTTGTTCCGTTGGAGAGGGGAGACCATGCTGGTGCATAGTTGCTTATGAACTTGCAAACTTTACTTCCAACTGATAAAACAGAGCAGCTTCTTATAACTCCGGTGATAATAATACCGGGGAACATTTCATAAACTTGTTTCTTTAGGCACAACAGATGCAAAAATTGACTACAGCTTATCTCCGGTCCATAGGGTAACAATATAACCGATGCAATGCGACTGGACGAAACAGTCTAATGGTCTGTTACTTTTTATATTGCACAGAACGCTTATGTCTTATTTCGTAACCAGGCAGGACTCACCTGGGCTGTGTGGTGAAGAGGAAGCCACATGTATGCACTAGTGTGCGACCTTTCTGTAAATTCTGGTCCACCTTGGGTAAGGATTAAAATTTGCACATGCAATACACAGAGAATAGAACCCATTAACGTCCATGCATTCGTTCATGTTTCCGTATTTTGTGTGCGCATTTCGGTTGCGCAAAAGAAAAATAGAACATGTTCTACTTTTCTGCATATTTGTGCACCAAAGTTCCCCATAGAAGTCAATAGGGGGTGCACAAATGGGCACACAATACACACAAAGAGAAGAATGAAACACTACATAATTGGGCAGGAAAAAGAATGCATCTGGAACTCAAAAAGACTAATTAGCAATCAGTCGTTGTTTGCCATGCGCAAATGAACATGCCTTGCGAGCCCAAAAAGTACAATAAAACACGCTAATTCGCATGTAAAGAATTGCTCATTATGCAAAAAGTGCTACACTCATGCACTTGCAAATATGCATACGCTCGTGTGATGCCAGCCAAACACTGTAGAGTTGCCGGTGTCACCAGACCTAAACACATCCCCCGTTAGGACCAACACGAGGGACATCTGTCCTGCAAGCTGCTCTCTTGCTTTTCACAAGATGGTGTGGTTTCTTCTTCCACCACACATCCAAAAACTCTCTTACCTCCACCCCTTGTGGGGCATAGCGTGCTAAGGTAGCAGAAATGCAGTTCTAAGCTCTCGCTCACGACCTGAAGGTTGCGAGTTCAATCCCTGTTTGGTTCAGGTAGCCAGCTCAAGGTTCCATCCTTCTGAGGTCAGTAAAATAAGGTTGGGGGTAATTACTTGAAAGTGCAGTGGAATAAGTTGGCACAATACAAATAACAAGATTTATTTTTATTTACATGCCCAGCACATTGATCATAGATCCACTAGTGAACTAGTAGGGAGAATTTACACATATAAGGGAGGGTACTCCTTACACTTGAGATCGGTGGGGGTCTCAGACCCACACTGATGAGACTTTTATCATCTATCTTGTAGATAAGTGATAAAAGTCAATTCTAGGCATACTCCTTTAAATGATAGCATCTTGACCGCCTGCAGCCACCACTTTCTTCCTCTACAATTCCCATGATAGCAAAACGATCCAAAAAAAATCTTTTTCATAGAAATGAACGATAATTAAATAGTTTCCACCAAAATCTTACAATGAAACCTCTTAAAAGTAAAAAAAAAACAAAAAACAAGAAGTCTGGTCTGGCCATAACAATGCTGGAAACCAGGTCTATTTTTCACTGTGATAAACATACACAAACACACATCTGACCCTCCTTATCCACAAGATGACCCGTGACCTGGCCCAGGGTCTCCTGGACAGTATCACTGACTTTTGACTTCTCAGAAAACAGCTTTCCAGTCAAAGCCTGCTCTGATGCAGCTCCAGGCACCATCAATAATCAAAGCCATACTTTGATGCTATTTTCAGACCTCTGCAAGGCCGATGGGGGGGGGGGGGTACACCTCCCTAACTTCCACTTATTGGTGTCAGATGGGTTCTCGCTACCTACCAATTGGATTTTAAATACCTATAAAATAGAAGATCTTGACATGTCATTTATAAAGAAAATAGTTGTTAAAACCGCCGCAATAAACAACGCCTGGTTTCTTCTTTCGTTCCGTGAAGTTTGGGATTTGTGGCAGTATTTGGAAGGAGATTAATAAAAAGTTGCTGAAAGCATTCAGTTGGCTTCCTGCAATAACATGACTCATGAAGAACTCGCTGCCTGGATCCTTCATTACTCTACATTTAGGAACTTTTTTTTTTTTCTGAAGATTTTTCATTTCTGGGATTTTAGATCAGTTTTTCTATGTATCTCATCGGCCGTGGGTGTAGGTGTTGTTGCAATACAAGGCCTCGGCTTGCTGAGAGGTTTAGAATAGTACACGAGTCCATAGAGATGTATTAAGATGTCTTTACCAGTTAACGTTATTGACTTCAATGTCTTACACATAGCACGCTGAATCCAGGAAATATGGAAAGCAGGAGTGGAAAATCTTGAGGGTGGGTGACAGTTGGCCAAGTCAAATGTTTTACCTTCATACAGTGCAAGTTTAAAGGGATTCTATACAAAAAAAGGGGAGAGAGACGTCAATAGGCATGATGTGGGTGGAGAGAAGCTGGCAAAGCCCGCCTCTGTGACTCGGAGCACAGCTCAGAGTCCAATGTCATGAACCCGGTAAAAGAATCCCTTTACTGAAATGGTGCTACAGGAGAAAAAGGGCCATAAACGATAGCAACCAATCAAATAGGAGGATTTATTTTCAAGACTGTTCCACAAAAATGACTGTTAGAGTATTGGCTTATGTTAAAGGCATCATTTCATCAAGAAACATGGAGCGCTCAACAATTATTCAATTATTACCCTGACTGGGTCCGCCATAGCAAGAGTTGCCCATTCATAATATCTATATACCCTAATAGAGCATACAGAAAGTGGTTATCTTCATGAGGTCTTCAACTTTCTGTCCTCTGTATGCAGAGGTGTATTTAGAAGTTTCTGGGCCCCAATGCAAAATCTGTATTGGGACCCCAACTATAATGCTTTATTCATAGTACTGGGCTTCCTATGTGGAAAAGAGAAGCCTTTTGGGCCCGCTAAGGCTCCAGGGTCCACCAAAAACATTTATCCCATACCCACAGCCAATGGCATACACGAAAGAAATGGGACCCCACACCAAAAATTTAAATGAGCCCCCCATTATGGTGTCTGGTTTTACTCACCAAAAAAAAAGAAGGAGCCTGGCCTTTCTTTTCTATTCCATGTCCTGTAAAGTGAGCCTTGGGCCAATTGTCCACTTCTTAATTTGCTACAATAAAGTTTCTCTGTGAAGGGGGTCCTATATACGTTCTTGCTATCAATTAGCAAAAAGGATGGTATAATCAGAGCTGAGGCCCCCTTTCTTTAATGATCCATAGCAGTCTGCCTCTATGATATGTACACCCTTGCTCACAGCATAGGAGATAAATGTATGATCACCGGGCATCTGACTACTGTGACCTCCGCCGATCATGAGAATGGCACACCCCAAGTCCTCCTAGTGAATGGAACAACAAAGTACATGAGTGACCACCACTTCTTTCACTTCTATGAGACTAAAGGAGATAGCCGAGCACAGCACTTGGCAATCTCCATAGACAGTGAATGGAGTGGTGGTTACACATGTGTTCTACAAATGCATTCACTAGGAGGACGCAGTTTGCACTATTTCCATTTTCTCATGATTCCCAGGAATCCCAGCAGTCAGACCCCCAGCTATCATACATTTATCATATATCCTGTGTATAGGTGATGAATGTTTTTGGTCAGGTAACCCCTTTAATCACTGTATAATAAAATGTTGTACAGCTATCTAATATACTATTAAATTAGCTTTCCAATTTCAACATTTCTGCTTGCGGTCAGTGAATTGATGGTCTTCTCAAGATAAGGGATTCAGAATGCATTCCACCGCCCTAGGACTCTTAAGTTCAGCCTGTTCCTCTTCTGTCCTTTTAGACCCATCTCCTCTACATATGCTCAGTTCTCAATGCGGGTCCAGACGATCTGTAGTAGGGTCTATTGGTTCCTACAAGCTTATTTCCTGACCCCGTTCTATACTATATGCACTACCCTACAAAAAGTAATTGGACTCGTAAGCAAGAATCAAAAGTAATATTAATTTTCATATGTCTTAATACTTAGAGTGGCCTCCCTTGGCCTTAATGACATCGGATACTCTCCATGGCATACATTTTACTAACATCTGATATACTTCAGTTGGTATTTCCTTCCATTCATCCTGCAAAGGTCTGGCAAGTTCTCTCAAAGAAGATGCATTGACCCGTCTACAATGGTGTAAGGAGCGTCGTCATTGGACAGGTTAGCAATGGAAGAACATTCTATGGAAGGATGAATCACACTACTCTATCTTCAAATCAGATTGAGGTACCTGGGTGAGGAGCAGCCTGAGAAACACCTATTGTCTGAGTGTGTTGTGCCAACAGTTAAATATTTTGAAGGTCCATTATGGTCTGGGAATGTTTTACATGACATGGTCTCGGTCCGTTGGTTGTAGTGGCAAGAACCATGAACGCGGAGGTGTACCCTGACATTCTAGACAATAATGTGCTGCTGACCATGTGGTAATACTCTGGGAATGGTCGGCCATACTACCAACAAGACAACACGCCTTGTCACTCTTCCAACACGGCTTTGTGTTTATTTAAGAATATGGATTTTCCACAATTGGACTGGATGCACAGAGTCCCGACCTGAACCCTACTGAACAACCTTGGGACAAGCTAGAAAATTGGGTCAGGTAATATGAACAGCGTCCATCTTCATTGAGGGAACTCGTCAGATGTTTGCAGGATAAATGAAAGGAAATACTAAAGTGTATCAGACATTAGCATAAAGTATGTCACGGAGAGTATCATGTGACTTTTGGAGTATTGGAGAGCACAGGAGGTATTGAGGACACTCACATATCAATGCAAAAAAGTATGGACTTTGAGCAGATTTTGGAATAGATCCCATTGAGTAATAAAACTTTACCATGACATGAGACAATAATCCACATATCATCAGTACCAATATTTAGATTGCAGTATTCTCAGTCTGCAAGATTTTCTGCACGTTCCTGAAACAAACAATCTTATAGAAATCTATAGAAAGGTCCCCCGGACTTCTGCGCATGCTCTGAAGCTTTACTATATACCTCCGAAGAAATACAGAGAGGTGGCCCAGCAGAGAGCCACATGCTCTAGCATACACACTCCACCTATCCTGGTCATCCATCATACTGTAGTAGCTGAACAGGATGAACATTACAAGCATGACTGTAACCCTTAGACAATGAGGAATTAAAAAATGAATGGGCAAATGAAAATATTACCAGAATGGAACATTTTGTAAATTCATTATGTTTACATGTGCTATTACCAGTGGAGTTAACTGGAGCAATCAATGCCAGTCAGCTGCTGCAAAAGCTAATAAAGTCTTGGGGTGCATTAAAAGAGGTATAGGGGCGAGGGACGAGAACATTATCTTCCCACTATATAAGGCACTTGTCAGGCCCCACATGGAATACTGCGCACAGTTCTGGTCACCAGTGCTCAGGAAGGATGTTACAGTACTGGAGGGGGTTCAAAGGAGGGCAACTAAATTAATAAACGGAATGTGAGGACTGGAATACCCAGAGAGGCTATCAAAATTGGGATTATTGACCCTGGAAAAAAGACAGTTAAGGGGTCATCTCTCCCATGATCTGTTTATACCCAGGACTGCGACGGTATAAAGAGGTCGCCCTCTACGTCTAGAAGAAAGCAGGTTTCATCACCAACACAGAAGGGGGTTCTTTACTGTTAGAGCAGTGAGACTGTGGAACTCTCTGCCTGAGGAAGTAGGGATGGCAAAATCCATAGAGGAGATTAAGGCCTCCTGTCCACGGGCAATATTTCACTGCGTTACTTGTGGCGATAATCCGCACTCAGCCTGATGTACACGAGCGTACACATTTTTAGACACCAAAAAATGCTCCCCAGCGGCTGCTCCCGCGGCAGAAATCTGCAGCGCTATATATTGCACCGCCCATGGACAGGTGGCCTAAGAGGGGACTAGATGCCTTTCTAGAGCGCTATGATATTACAGGATATAAACATCAAGGACTCCTGTTCACGGCAGTGATTTCGCCGGCGATAAATCGCCGGCGAATCACACTGTCTGAAGCTTTCCATGGCATTGTCATGGAAAGCGCCGGCCCCATGTCCACGAGCGGAGCATCATTGCGATTCTCCACTTGCGGCCAGCAATTTGCAGCTTGCTGCAAATTGCCGCGATTCTCCACAGTCAGCCTATCTGTCAGATTAGGCTGACCGCGGAGATCCATCTGCGGCTCCTGCTCCAGGGCGGGGGCTCCCGTAGCGGAGCTCCGCCGCGGGATACCGCAACGCCCGTGGACTAGGGGCCTAAATATCCAGTGGGGTTGTTGATCCGCAGATCTTCCTACTGCCGGATTTGGAGTCAGGAAGGAACTTTTCTCTGAAGAGTGTTGATCCAGGGATTACTCTGACTGCCATTATGGAGTCGGGAAGGAATTTTTTCCCCCAAAATCGTGTAAATTGGCTTCTACTTCATTGGGGGGTTTTTTTGCCTTCCTCTGTATCAACATGGGGGGGTAATAGCCTGAACTGGATGGGCATTGGTCTTTTTTTAGCCTAACATACTATGTTACCTCAGATGTGATTCAACAGATAGGACCACCCCTTTAAAGATTACGGACACCTTCAGGGTCAATTTTTTTTATATTTAAATGCATGTATCTTAGGCTGACAATCATTTTTGCCATGGGGTTGGTTTAAAAGCTTTGTACTCTTCATTTACTGCAGTTTCTATATATCACTGCATATAGATATTGCATTAGGATTAGAGATGAGCGAGTATACTCGCTAAGGCACATCACTCGAGCGAGTAGTGCCTTAGCCAAGTATCCTCCTGCTCGTCTGTAAAGATTCGGGGGCCGGCGCAGGTGAGAGGTGAGTTGCGTCGGGGAGCGGGGGGGAGAGAGGGAGAGAGAGTTCTCCCCGACGCCAGCACCCGAATCTTTAGAGACGAGCGGGGAGATACTCGGCTAAGGCACTACTAGCTCGAGTAATGTGTCTTAGTGAGTATACTCGCTTATCTCTAATTAGGATCCTTTTACATTCGGATGACTGTTGGGCACAAAAGTCCCCAACAGCCGTCCCAGCGATAATCGCTTCTGTGCTTTTGAGTGATCGTTGCTCAGTAAATGGAGGCAAAGTGGTGCGGAGATCGCCCCATCCGCCGCCTCCATTCACAGTAAACAGGTAAGACGTTATCTAGGGGCCTTGAATATTATATAGGTTAGGAGTGCAATAAGGGGAGAAGAAGCAGGGCAAGACACAGCCTTACAAGGGTTAGTACTGGTATGTGAGGAGGGGACAATAGTAGGGACAATAAGGGGACTCACCTACCGGATAATTTTTGGGCTAAAGTAAATACTGGTGAGCGGTGGTCAGTCTGTTTTAAGACCTATAGAAATGAACGAGGTAGAACATAGTGGCAATAATTAAAAAGAAAAATGACATCACGCAGGACTATATTTAAACATGTGCTAACCATTCACAGCTTAATGTTAGTGGAAATTATGACTTCACGGCATAATTAAATTTTGGCCAGGATGGAGCAGACTAATGCCCTGTCATGACATACTGTCAGCGAACCAACAACTTATTCCAGAAGATCTGCCCTGTCTTAATGCTTCAATAATGATGCATCATTCTGGTCGGCGTAGTTCTCTTAAGTAACAAAGCATGATGTAATCCGCTGCCACATATACATATTGCTGCTTAAGAAAAACATTGAAATCCCAGTGAGGTGCCATGTATGTACAATAATAAATTCCATAGCACCATAGAAACAGCCCTGCGGTGTACAGAAGACCGTAATGCTTGGAGAAAAAAAAAGGTACTAGAGGATATTTTTGAATATTTTTTAAAATATCAATTGTATCAACAAAATAGGGGTCCTCGAGTCATCCTCGTCTGTCATTAGTTTTGAATGGGAAATATGGCTTACATGTTATATACTTAGTAGCGGGTGGCACAAGAGTGCAATCAATAGACACAGTACTTGTGGTTTTAAGGACTTCCAGGTTTGAATATTAAAAGCCTGTTAAAAAGGTTGGATATTGCTATGTAAGAGGCTGCCCCAAAGCTTAATAAGTAGTTATGGCAATGGACTGATAGATGCACCAAAGGTTGAGCCGAAAATACCATGTGCACTAGAAATTGCGCCGAGTTCCATCATACCCTGTTTCCCTGAAAATAAGACCTACCCTGAAAATAAGCCCTACCCTGATTTTTCAGGGAGGCTTGAAATATAAGCTTTCAGGCCAAGGGTGGCGGTATTTCTCAAACTACGTAGTCTGTGAACTGTTCGCGTGCTGCTGTGGTGAAAGTGTATCGTGAGTGGACAAATGGCATTACTGGAAAGGACTGACGTGGAAACTGTAGAGCATTGATGTGAGAGGTGATCGTCGGCTATGAAGGTGCGTGAGGGCCAACAGATACACTGCAGTGGAGCAGCTCACCGTGAATATTAACCAGGGGGCTACCGGACGTGTGTGAAAACCAACCCTACTGCATACAGAGCTCTTAACAAAGGTGCGTTGGAAGAAAAGGCTTCAATTTGCAGGGCAGTATCGTAATTGGAACCCCGCTGATTGGCAAAGGATTCCTTTTTTCGTTGAGTCATGTTTTCTGTTTCATTCAATGGATGGATATTGGCATGTCGGGTGGGAAACATTAGAGAACAAACACCCTGCAACCATTGCTGGAAGAACACATGTCGGTGGCGGGGAGTTTTTTTGTGGCAGTCTCTGGGCCACTCATCCATGTGGAAGGCACTCCGAACCAATTTGGTTATCAATTCATCCTTGCAGATCATGTACACCCATACATGCTGTTTGCCTTTGCTGGGGCAGATGGGATCTTCCAGCAAGACAATGCGACATGCCACAGGGCTAGAAATGTCCGACAGTGGTTGAAAGAGCAAACCAAGACTTTTTAAGTACTTTCCTAGGCCCCCTAATTCTCCAGACTTGAACCTAATTGAGCATCTGTGGGACCACCTCGCTCATCATGTTCACTCCATGGATCCTCCCCGATGCACCTTACAGCAACTGTGGAATACCCTGCAGTCAGCGTGGCTCCAAACACCCGAGACAACATATCCGCATCTTATTAAGTGACTCCCAGCCCGTCTAGCTGCGGTCTGTGCGGCACACGGTGGTTACTCTAGATATTAGCTGGTGGTTATGTGACTCAACTCTGTATAAGTATCATACACCATAAGTGGACACCTGTTCTTTGCATACAGAAATACCAACACACATGTCAGTACAGGGGAAGCCAAACAGACAGCTACAATATAGAATTTCTGATGACATCAGCTAAACTAATATTTACCTTGTATGAGAGACGATGTATTTAGGATCTTATGTTTCCTATTCATAGGAATGCAGACTGTACATTCTCTTTTCTACTTTTAGATATAGCATTGGTCTTCAACCTGTGGCTCCCCAGCTGTTACAAAACTACAACTCCCAGCATGTCTGGCCAGTTGTTGGTAAAGGCACCAAGTAGCCCAAATTCTCTGCATGTTTATTATTTATAAACCACATAGAATCAAATTCTGGTCAAAACCTATGGTTCATCATTATTGTATTCTATAAGGCATGTTTCTGATCTGTCGTTCTTGGCCAATCAGTAGGAAAAGTGTAGGGGCTCGTGCACACAGCTATGCTATGTGCATCAATTGCCCTGAGGGTGACTGTTCTCAGCAAAAGAAACCAATTTAACCAACCTTTTAATGGTTAACAAAAAAACATGATGTTATAGCGAGCTTCTGAACCTACCTAGAGTTCTTCTTCAGGCTTAATGAAATAGATCAAAAGAGGCATATATATGTTTTATATACATATAAAATGGCACAGACATGGTGTGATTAATTTGCGCTTGAAACAATACCAGAACAGGATGAGCAGAGGAGTCAATAATTAATTAGTCCAATGCTAAAGATGTAAAAAGTTTTATGGTCTCTGAATTGGTGTTAGGGGGTCACCAGGCCTGTGTGTTATCTCTGCTATAGGTTTCTCATAATCTCCAGTGATGCATGATGCCACTTCCAATGTTCATTCCGGTCTTGAGAGTGTCAAAGATTGTTAGAAACTTGTACTCCCCAATTCTTCTATGACTTTGAGATTTGAAGTTGCCTTTTAATATAGTAACTTTCATATTGTTGTGGTAACTGCAGTACCTTTTATGTTAAATTTGTAGTGGCTCAAATGGGTCCTACAAAAGTGCCTTGCCTTTAAATGGCAGCGCTCAGTTCATGTATAACCAGCAGGGGTTAACTAATACTTAATTTGCCCTACGACAGCACTATTAATAATCTGCCAGGTGGACAGTTGATTCTCATGGGTTGCCAGCGGATTGACTGCAAGCCAGTGGAGTGACAGTTGGGAGGCAGTTGATCATGTAGGTCTGGGGAGTGAGGAGAGAGAGAGGTAGGAGAGGAGTCGTGTCGTAGTAATAGCGAGAAAATCGTCAGTCAATGAGATGTCAGTCAGATCAGAACAGTATAGTGCGCAGAGAGTTTGTCAGTAAGTCTGCTGTTAAACAAGTGAACCATGAAGTTAAGTCAGTGTGACCCTGCGTGTAGTTGAGAGGCGTTAGTCAGACAAGTGAGAGAGTTAGATAGTAAAAATCTTCGGGCGTCCATCAGAGAGAGCGAAAGGGACAGTGTTAGTGTGCATAGAGAGTGAATTGGGATAACCGGGAGATGAAAGATCCCTGTCACCATTGCAGTCCGGGAGCTGCTGGAAGCTACCGGAAGAGTTGTTGGATCCAGAGGCGAGTTGCGGCCTGTCACCGGAGAGTCCCTGCGAGGTGGCCGAGACATGAGATGTAAAACACAGAAGTATTCATTTTACCATGAGGAAAGGGCCCCAAATACAGAGCAGAGTTATAACTGCAGACACCAGAGCCACGGAATACCCTCAAAGCCTGGGCAAAAACAAGGGTGTATACGGCTCACAGGTCACGCCACTGAAGAGCCATTAAGCCGCCCAAGAAAAAAAACTAACAGCACTGCCATACGTTACACAGAGCCTCATCTCTGTCTGTAACCTGAGGAATACCATGTACATTATTCCTAGTAATGATACTTCGAACATGTAAAGAGAATAACCACTTTTAATGAAAGGCTTGTATGTGTCCACTGATATATGATTGCTACTGACATCAACAAAGAAATGGAAAAGAAACTTATTACGTTTTAAACCCTGGTTCTTGTGATTTCTTATATGCATCACAGTTAACATTCTTGTGCTAATGTAGCACTGGCGTCACAAATTATTATTATCATTATTAAAAATAGCAATAACGCCACAAAAAGGCTGCTGTGGCTCTGCCTCTTGCAAAACGATCAAACTTTACAGGAGAGACAGAAAACATTCCCATTTTGAACCAATCAACTTGATTCATCCTATCTAAAGAGAGGGAATTTGATGGTTTCTCATTAGTCTGTTGACATACGACATATGACATACAGTTGGTGTAGTTCACTAGATTGGCCACCTGGTTCAACAAACCAAAATTTGATATTTTTTTACATACGACCGATTGCAGTTGTGTCCGTGACTAGAAAAATGCTCAGCCACAGGTAAGTCGGTCTTTCTTTCAATTTTTATCCTGTTTTTCCAACAAGGTGGCAGAACCCTCAGGAGTTACCTGCTTCAGCTTAGGTTGCTCCCCAGCCCTGGCTCAACAGCAAAATGTAAGTGGCATGCCCACTGCTTTTGCACAAGTCTATCAAGTGCCTCCTGATTACCAAGGAAAGGCACCCTTTCTTTACAAGAACGCTGTTATAGAGCCCTTTACTGGCCATATCAAGTACTGTATTACCCCAAACCCTATTGCAAAACTGATTGTCAGTCCAAAAAACATGCCTTCCAGAGCCTTTAAAGACATTTATACCCTATCCACAGGAAAGGGGGTAAAGGTCTGATCCTTGGGAGTCCTTCCACTGGGACCCACAGCAATTGAACTCATATGACCCAAGTGACTTGTGCAGCGATGCACATAGAGAATAAATGTCTTTAAATGGAAAACCCCTTTAAGGATTTACACTTGACTGAAAAAAATGTCAAAAATTGTCCCCAACTGTCCTGAATAAACCTGGTCTATAGTTCATTCATGACCAAAACGTATTGTACTGAGCCGGAAGTGGAATCCGACCCTGCCGGCGGACAGCCATCTTGCATACCTGTCCGGGTCTTCTATGCTCTGTACTGTATATGTGTGTACGGAAGTGCCATCTGGCACGCCGGCACACATGTGGAGTAGAGTTTTTTTTCCAAACTCCTTCTTTTCCACGGAATCCGTGGTCCATCCACAATGTCAATTGCGGACGGACCGCAGATTGGACAGCTTCCATTGACGTCAATGAAAGCCCTCCGTGCGGGAACCGCAGCAAAATGGAGCATGCTGTGATTTTTTTTTATCCACGAGCGGAAACCGCAATTGGTTTCCTCTTGTGGACATGAAGGGTCGTTTTAGTACAGCATGCTATGGAGGCTTATTGCTGCAGAATCCAGAGCTGAACGCCCTGCAAAAATAATAATAGAGTATGGTGGATATGGGGAAATTATAAGCTTAAATGAACATAAAATGAGTAGTGATACAGTGGTATCGAAATCAATGGACTTGGTGACCTTAAATTCTCGGGTTTCAATGAATAGAATAAGCACTTTTTACCGTAAATGTACTTTCCGCAGTGGCAGAGGATATGGTAGTTCATTATTGTTATTATTCCATCTAATAATAATGATTAAAATAGTGTCAAGGGAAAAGCCACATAGGAAAATGACTCATGTGCCCATCGCCTGCTCCGTGAATCATTCATAGTGTTGTGTTTGGAGAGGATTGTGGGCATTGCAAGCTATATGTCACTAAGCTCATTTTTTTACATGTGGATAACAAATGTATCTGTGTTTCTAAGGCCGAGGATATTATTTCCTAATAGGAATAGTGAACATCGCAACCATTAAAGGGAACCTGTCATCAGTTTTGAAACCCCTCTACACCATTAAAACAATTATGTAATGCACACTTCCACACTTATTAGTCAACCTAAGCATACCTTTGCCGAGAAGGTTGTTAAATTTCCCGCGCTGCATGCAAATTACCAGAGAGCATCTGGTGGGCGGGCCGCACCATCTGTGCCATCCTAAACACCAACCCTCTCTGCTAGAGTGACGGGATGCTGATGCTCATCGTAAGACTGGAATTGGGGATTAGTGGTGCATGCGCTGTTGAGTCTGATTAATCTGCCCATGCCAGGGACACATGCGCTGTACACCTTGACAATAGGGGAAGTCCTTAGAGCTACAAAATCTGGCAACGTTCCGAACAGCCAAGTTACCCCTAGCCGTGACCTGACAGACCACCCGCAGATGCAATAGACTACCCCCCTACTAACTCCAAGGGATAACACCCTAAAGGAGCCCCAATATCCAGCCTGACAATATGAAACAACCTCAGATTAATTTTAGGGAATGCCTACGCATTAGCCCCCCCCCCCCCCCCCCCACGATCACCACCAAATATAATCACCAACTCCAAGGACTACCCCTGCAGCTGCTAAGACATGAACAACATGCCTCCAACACACCTGCCACCAAGTCATCCACCTCTTTGGATAACTAGTTGTAACACATGTAAGAGTATGTCCATTGGCTGTAGGTATATATGAAATAGGGAGTTATGCATTTGAATGACTACAGACCCTGAAGGTGATTTTCAACTATGGCACTTGTAGGGATTTCCCCCCATTTCCTGCTGTTTTACATCTCTATGGAACCACTTGATTATTCTTCTCTCAATATCAAAGCATGACCTGGATGCACATTTTAATTTATGTTTTCCTTTTCATGCCACTGGGAACGCCTTCCTTTCACTTATTTGGCTTGTGTCAGGAGCCTCTTGCATAGCTTTGATATGCAGAAGGTGCCAATAGAATATACAGACTTTATTCCAAGGTAGGAAACATCCACCAATATTATAAAAAGTAAAGGTATCATTTGGGGATCGCTTACTAAAAGAGATGAGCGAGCATACTCGCTAAGGGCAATTACTCGATCGAGCATTGTCCTTAGCGAGTATCTGCCCGCTCAGAAGAAAAGATTCGGCTGCCGGCGGCGGGTGGGGAGCGATGGGGCAGAGCGGGGAGGAACGGAGGGGAGATCTCTCTCTCCCTCTCTCCCCCCCGCTTTCCCCTGCTCACTGCCGCAACTCACCAGTCACCCGCGCCGGCAGCCGAACCTTTTCTTCCGAGCGGGGAGATACTCGCTAAGGACAATACTCGATCGAGCAATTGTGCTTAGCGAGTATGCTCGCTCATCTCTACTTACTAACCAAATAGTACATGATGCCACAGTGCTTTCATGCCCCCCAGATTCTGTGCTTGCTGTTTAGATCCAGTGGCGTACCAGCCATAAAGATAAGCCATGCTAATCTTGTAAAAGTTGGGGGTTCAGGAATTTCAGAGTAAAAAAATTTGTTGCTTAAAGGGATTGTGACAATAGCCCTATTAGGGGTTATGTGACTCATAAAACAGGATTTCACACCCAAACACCCCACCCCAAACACACACACACTCCCTTCCCCATGGCCAAGAATTGAGAACTGCTGAGTAAAAGTAGCTCCATTCTGGTGGACTTTGCGCCATCATGTTATTACAAAGCAGCCATTTATGTGAAAGGATAACTTATATTACTACATCAGCCTCTGAAGGGAAATTGCATGGCAGGCCATGACGTCCCCCATCAAAATTAGTTGATTGCCGGGGTGCCGAAAGCTGTTTGAACAACGTTCTTGGAAACGTTGTTCAAATTGGCACAACACTTTTAATGAAGGGGTTATTAGCACCCTTCCCCTCCTGCCATTAGGATTTCCAGTCTAAGTGGTGGGTTTGATATATGTAGTAGCTGCTGTCTATTTGCTCATGTAGGAAGGTGGTTAGTGGATATTTCTCCCCATTTACCAATTGAAGTGGGCAGTAGAGGGTAGGGCTCACACAGTAGTGAGGTGCCCCATAGCAAAGGTTAAAATGGGACTCCTTTCTTTTGCTGGTTAACACCAGAATTCTCCATATCACCTGGGACTGGAGGATTTGGTGCACCTCCATCTTCCTTTCCATGCCCCTTGGTTTCCCCGGCTCCCTTACTCACTAAGACTGTAGGAGCCGTGGAAAGGGGACCACTGCACCCACCACTTCTTAGTACCCACTGAAATAAAGGATGCAGCCAAGCTAGACTAGGTCCCCACTCTCTAATGCAGAGAGCCCCAACCTTTTATACCTTATGAGCTACATTAAACTTTGATTGATGGTCGGTAGCCATGTTCAATTCAAAGATAGAGAGAAATGTTTAGGTTACGGCTACACAGAATTCTTGGGTATGGCACTCGTCATGCGGCCAAAGATTGCACCATGCCCTCTACATCACAACCTAATATAAGTCAATCTGATTATGTCATGACTAGCAAGTTGCCATAACTGGAAAGTCCAACCTGATTACTGCATTCACTTGCATTCATTTGCAATGCAGCAGTAGTCAGGTTGCAATCTTTGGCCACATGACTCATGCCATGCTGAAAGCCAAAATGTAGATCTAGCATTCATGTGAAAAAAGTATGACGTCTAGTATTACACCATTCAAATTGGCACTGTTAGGGCTCAGTCAGACGAGCGGAGATCCGCGCGGAAAAAAAACGCACCGCATGTGCAGGCAAAAACCCGCACCTACTAAAGAAAGAACATATGGGTGGCAATGGACGTGGTCATGTGGACTTTTTCCCGCATGCAGTGCATTTTTTTTCCACGCGGAAATACACGCGGATCTCCGCTGTCCGACTGAGTCCTTAGGCCCCCTGCACACGGTCGGAAATTCCGCGGCGGGATTTCCCGCAGAATTTCTGCCCGTGCCAGCCTACATAGGATTGTATTACAAAACGTAATCCTATGCAGACGGCCGTGATTTGTCCGCATGAAAACGCATGCGGAAAACAAACCGCGGCATGTTTTATGTCAGTGGTGACGAGCCGGCTCTGCTCTGCGCATAGCAGGAGGCTGAAGACCCCAGGAGCGGGTGAGCCGCAGGTCTCTGCAGCGGCACGGGTCCACATCCCGCTGCAAGAATTCTCGCAGCAGGATCCAACCTGGCCGTCTGCAGGCGGCCTTAGGATATATCTACAATAATGTCAATTGCCAGTGCATATGGTTACAACTCAGGACTCGAGCCACACAGCAAGGGGTCACAAGCCCCGTGTGGCTCCTGAGCCACTGGTTGGGGACCACAGCTCTAGGGGATCCATTGCAACTACATGGGCTTTCTGCATGATCGATATGTTCTTGTGGGGGGTAATTTGATCTTGCCCCCTCCTCATATACCCCTTTACAGTGCAAAATATAAATAATAAACCAAAGTCGGGTCTCTAAACTTCTAGTTGAGCAAGCAGCACTCCAAACATGAATTGCAAAGCTTTTCCCATTGGGATAATAATCTGCGTTTTTCTACAATATATTAAAACGCTTTCGCCAAATTTCACAACTATTAGATATGTCAATATGCCAAAGCATCACAATAAATATTCTCCGTGGTGTTCCCCAAGGACACAACATGATTTTTTGGTCTGGAAGTTTCCCATTGGCAGGACAATGCAGAGTTCTTGGAAATGTCATTTCCCAATAAACTTGCTGAGCATCTGCACAAATGAAAAGGGTGTGATGGGAATCCTTATTGATAAACATTTCCTGTCAAAACATGAAGCAATTACATTAGGATATAGGGTTATTACAGATCGGACTTTCATCCAAATCGCAATGTTGTGAACTATGACATACTAATCTAGGGACAACCAAACCATAAATATACGAAATACCAATAACCTTCACTGATTTATATGAAATGTTCCCATTCACAGACTATTTCCTCATTTCTTTTGTTATTAGAAAATAACTTAAAGGGGTTGTCCAATTGTAAACTGTGTATGGCTTATGCACAGGATAGGCCATGAATAGTAGATGGGCAGAGGTCCACTGCCCAGGTCCCCCTCAGGTCAGCTGTTCACCAAGCTGGTGCACCGAGTTGATTTCCGCAGCAAGCAGACAGCTCTGTTATGACTGTAGTGGCCAAGCTTGGTATTACAGGCAAAGTTCCCAATAAAGTGAATGGGAACTTTGCTTGTAATATCAAGCCAGGCCGCTATAGTAGAAATGGAGCTATGTGTTTCCTGCAGATTTTTTTTTTGTACGCACATTAAATTGTTATTAATCATAAACAATGACTTTCGAACATTTAGATTAGGCAATAGTTGTTACAATTGCTAGAAAACAAATTGCCTCATTACAGACTACTCCTTTAACCCTTTCCAATCCAATTTGTATCCTGATTTTCCTAGGGGGCATACTCTTTTCGACCGTTATACAACAGCGCTATCTGCTGGCTAAAGCCAGTACTGCATGAGGTAACACCGTTGGATAGGCTTCAACAGCAGAGAGGCTGGCAATATACAGTAAGAGAACCCCGACGGATGTCTTCCAACATCAGAGCTGTACAGCCTTAAATCATAATGTCTTTAGACGTCAGACAGTGGATTGGAAACGGTTAATAAGAAAATGTCTGGATACTGAGAAACCAGGGGAAAAAGGCCAAATACAGTATAGTGTTATATGGTGGCTATTCAGATGTATGGCTGTCCATGTAATAAATGGGCAACCCAAGTTCATGGCGGAAATAGATTGCAAAATCTTTCACTCTTTCGAAAGATTATCTTTGCGTCTAAATGGGCCTTTAGCTGTAGCTGTCCTATAACCAGTTGCATAGATTTTAATCGGATGATAAAATTGGAAGTTGCAGTAACGCCACAATTGTGCATGCACCAACTCCATATTGAAAACAATATACAGAAATTGTCTGTAGTGTTTTTGAAAATTGCAAAAAAACCAGACCTATCCCGTTTACAGGACGACTGAATGCTGCTTGGTATGTCCAAGAGTAAAGACATAGCTTGCCAAAGGGCATTGTAACACGAATACAGTACAGTGATTTTTTTTTCCTTCTTCCGTGTCACCATGTCAATCATTCGACCTCTATGATTGCAAGTCCTTTTGATGTGAGGGCTTAATTGTCACTTAATGCTGTGTCACACCATTCAATGCCATCACTTTCCAGTCTCCTCAAGAGCTCAGCTAGATAGATGATACCATCTAAGAGGATCTGCTAATGTCTCTAGTCTTAAGTTAAATAAGATAAAGAAAAATGTGCTCAAGACCAAAAAAGTCCACATGAGTAGATGACTTTCACATCCGCTAATAATTAACAGTACTTCCAGTTTAGAAATTACTCAAGTTACAGATTACAACAATTTGTATTGCATTTGTCACCAAGTAGGTAAAGACCAAACCATGTGTAGGACATCTTGGTGTTCATGAAAGGTGGGTCACAGGTTAAAATGTATGTGGGTCATATCAAACCATATAATAAACTACTACTATGCTGCTATAACCCACAACCTAATGATCCGGAATTTCTGCTGACTCCCTTTACTCCATTTAAAAGGTGTTCAAGAGTTGTCTAACTAAAACTATTACTATATATATATGTTCTAGTAGGGCTATCGACTGTCCTACATGTATGGGGTTATTCCGACTTCCTCCAAGACGATGTTGGGAGGAAAAAAGATCAGGTAGATTGAACTTCACACCTGATCCTATTATTCTTCCTGGAGGAGTCTGGCTGTGGCTTTCTCCACTCTATTGATGGAAAACACATCAATGCTTGCTCAAACTAAGCTTTCACGTGCATGGACATGTCAGAAGAAATAGCTGTCAGCCATACAAGTGTTGAGAGTTGATGAGCACCTCTAGGGAACATGGGCATCATAGAGGATGGTCATTTCCTCAGGACACCCTCTATGATCTCTAGTAAAGAGCTGCTAAGTTTTGATGGGCTCAGCCCATCCATTTATGATATGGATAGCCATTCAATTGAATCAATCAATTCATCCATGTAGTCGTGTCCGACTCTCAGTGACTTTATAGGCGAATATTCTACATGTTTCCCTGTTAACCACTGCTTCTTTCAACTACTCGATGAACATATTGGTATCCATTTTGATGGTGTTGAGCCAGCACGTTCTCTGTCAGCCCTTTCTTCTGGTTCCACTGGTCACTCCCAACATTATTGACTAGCAGATTTGCACGCATGGCATGGCCAAGAAAAGTCAGTGGCAGTCTAGTGACTTTAACTTCTAGCGATGTCCCTGGTTTAATGCGATTCAACACTTCTCTGTTTGTTACCCTGGCTGTCTATAGTATTCTTAATAATTTCCCCCAGCACCACATTTCGAATTCATCGATTCTCCTTCTGTTGGCCTTTCTAAGTGTCCAATTAAGATCCATACATCATCGTAGGAAAGACGATAGCTCCAACTGGTCTGCTTTTGGGGGATAACTTTGCCGTTCCAGATCTTATTAATGACAACTATTTTAGAATGACCCAATGTAACCCTACGTTTGATTTCTGGGGTGGATTTGCCATAGCAGTCAATTTTTTGATCCAAGTAAGATGAATTCCCGAACTGATTCAATTTCTTCATTGTTAATTTTAATCTTCAGTTTCCCATTAGCTGCTGTCATCGTGATCTTTGTTTTCTTAACGTTAACGTGCAGCTCCATTTTTTCACTTTCTTTCTTAAGTTTTAAAGCCATGTTTATCAGGTCCTCCTCTCTTGCTGCATCATTTGCATATCTCAAGTTGTTGATTGTCCTTCCTCTGATTTTCACTCAATGTTGTAGCGAGTCCCGGTCTAATTTCCTCATGATCACCTCAGCATAAAGGTTGAAGAGAAATGTGGACAATATGCAGCCCTGTCTCACACCCTTGCCAAACCTGAACCAGTCTGTATCACCATAGAGTGTTCGCACCATTGTTTATTGATTGATATAGAGTGATCTGAAAGATTGATCAAGTGAACTGAGACACCAAGGTCAAGCTTTACTGTAGTCATTGAAATGAATGAATAGCTAAGGGCTATGTGTGATTGGCTGAGCACTCAGCCAATAGCTAAGCAGTAGCTGCTATTGGCTGAGCCCTCAGCCAATCTGCACAGCTCTTTCAGGAGCCGGGGATTTTTAAATCCCCGACTGCTGAAAGAGCTTCATAGCAGTGCCGGGGAGCCAGCAGGTGGACGCGGCTGAGCGCAGGAGAGGTGAGTATGATTTTTTTTTCACACTTTTGGCAGATTATCGGGGAAGGGCTTATATTTCAAGCCCTTCCCCGATAATCAGTCCGCATGGCTTGCAGAAAGCAGTGCTTTCAATGGGATCGGCAGCAGTGGCGATCCCATTGAAAGCAATGGAATAGAATGCCGGGGACTTCTGCCACAGCTGTGACTGCTGTGACAGCTGTGGCAGAGGATTCCTTCATCCCTGCGGTCCCCGCGGGGATGAAGGAAACACCTGTCACAGCTGTAACAGCCGTGGCAGAAGTCCCCGGCATTCTCCATCTCTTTTCAATGGGGCTAGCGCTGCTGCTGCTGGCCTCATTGAAAAGACTGGTGATATGTCGGCGTGATGCCGATTTTTTTTCTCGCACTGCGATGCGAGACTTTAACTTTAGAGTCGCATCGCAGTGGAGAAAATATCGCCAGTGGGTGGGAGCCCTAATACTACTTTTTTATTGCAGCAGGAAATATATGGTTGGTGCAACTTTCCCCAAGAACCAAAGCTGATTGATGTGAAATTCAGAAATTGGACCTATGGTGATCAATCAATTGCTGGGCTAGCTACATTTCAAAAGGGTCTGTCATGATAAGACACCCCCATTTAAAGATATGATAAGCAATTAATAACCCTGGAGATGGTATGTGGTAGAAAGAGGCAAAAGCAGAGCTCCCAATTTTAACTTTTACCATAGAGTCACTTCTTCCCTATCTATACCCTAGTTAACATATAAGACATGATACTGATTGCATTACTACTACAGGGTGGGTCATGGAAAAGTAGCCTGTCTCTGATCCCGGCACCACACCCTTATGAAAGCTGTCTAAAAAGAAAATCTGCCTTTGCCATTGGCGTGGGTTCATGAACTATTTTTGGAAGACTGAACTGTGAGCAAGGGGTTATGGGCAACACGTTCCCTGGACTTGGCCATATGCAATTTTTATCTGTGGGGAAATTTAAAGCAGAAAATGAACGCCAATAATCCGCATATCGTGGATGAACTCAAGGAAAACATAATGAACACTATCCGCAGCATCACAATTGAAGAGCTGCAGGCAGTATCAGCCAACATGTTGCCTATGGGTGCATAAAAGAGGCGGGCTACTTTTCCGTGGCCCCAGTATTAAAATAAGAAAAGTTTCTGACCATTTTGAATAAAAATGATGTTATTCTCTGTTGGCCGGGAGCACAAGGTGTACCATTGTCTATGGGTAGTTTGTGCTGGCATAGTACATGGCCAGTGTCTGCAGTCCATGTATCAGAGTTGGCACAAACAATTTTGGGTTTCTAAGAGAACCAAACAAAGCAGTACTGGAAATGAACCCAAAGAGGGAATATTCATTTTTGAATGAAATATTGATTTTCAATGCATAGACACTGGATGAGCATGAATCACACCAGCCACAGCGGTCATGCGTCTATGATGAAAGGTGTCCTTTGAGCAGGATGACAAGAGGACTGCTGATTTTGGAAGTATTGCAAGAGAATGACGAAGCAATAGAGTATGCAAACACTGGGGTAATACGCAAAGTTCATTCACATGATGGGCTTTAAATATGAATAATTGCATTTCTGATACTAAAAGCTGAATCCATAACACAATCAGGCATTGTAGGCGACTAACTAATGCATAGACTTTTTGTATCATTTTCTTATATATAAGTAGAGATGAGCGAGTATACTCGCTAAGGCACATTACTCGAGCGAGTAGTGCCTTAGCCGAGTATCTCCCCGCTCGTCTCTAAAGATTCGGGGGCCGACGCGGGTGACAGGTGAGTTGCGGAGGGGGGCGGGGGGAAAAGAGGGAAAGAGAGATCTCCCCTCCGTTCCTCCCCGCTCTCCCCCGCCGCTCCCCACCACCCGCCGGCCCCTGAATCTTTAGAGACGAGCGGGGAGATACTCGGCTAAGGCACTACTCGTTCGAGTAATGTGCCTTAGCGAGTATACTCGCTCATCTCTATATATAAGCAAAAAAGACTAGCTCAAGACCTTCAAAGCATCAAAACCATATGTGATCTTTACTCTAACCAATGTAGGTATCCATCTATGGGTTAGAGACATTGTCTCATTTCTCATAGGGTATTTGACACCATAAAATGGGAATCCTTCATCACAACTCCCCTTCCACCATATAAGTCAAAATGGAGATCCACTAACAAATATTGCACCTTGCACCAGTGAACCCAGTCCGCACATGTATTATGGCCATTCATTTGAATGGGTGTATGTAATACAATATTTCCCCTGCTGCCAATTGAAAATTCCTCCGGCAAAATCATGTGCTATCTAGGGTCTCAGGGCTACACAAAAGAAGGTAAAAAAGATAAGCTGCTCACTGACTGCTTCCAATATAGCATTCACCTAGGGCCGTGATGGTGAACCTATGACACGCGTGTCAGCACTGACACGTGTAGCCATTGTCGCTGACACGTGGCCGCTGTCGGCGCTGATCCCGGCGCAAACCATGACGTCAGTGTGCAGCCGGGATCCTCTTCCCCCCTCCCCTGACGTCTCCTACTACTTGGTTCTGCGTGAGCGTCTGGGGGAGGAGGCGTCCAGCAGCACACTGACGTCACAGTGTGCGCCGGAGATCATTGCTGCTAGCGGCGCGCTGGGCAGAGGAGCAGCGGTGCCTCCACGAGGTGGGGGGCACTGCTGGGGGCCGCTGTGGGGGGCACTGTCACTGCTGGGGGCTGCTGTGGGGAGTACTGTCACTGCTGAGGGCCACTGTGGGGGGGGCCACTGTCACTGTTAGGGGCCGTTGTGGGGGGCACTGTCACTGTTAGGGGCCGTTGTGGGGAGCACTGTCACTGCTGGGGGCCGCTGTGGGGGGCACTGTCATTGCTGGGGGCCGCTGTGGGGGGCTCTGTCACTGCTGGGGGCTCATCATTACTGAGATGAGTGAAGGGGAGGCTGGGAGAGGCGAGGGCCTGTGCTATGGGTGTTTGGGGTTTATTAAATACAGTTATACATTATAATTATACATTTTTGCTATTTAAACTATAAATATTGCAAATTTATGGTTTTTTTCTCGAAGTGACACACCACCTGAGTTATGCTAGTTTTTTGGCGAATTTTGACACACCAAGCTCAAAAGGTTGCCCATCACTGATCTAGAGAGAGTATGTTGATGCATGGACATGCACTGAGCCGGATCTCAGGTGGAACATAAAATTATAGCAACGGTGAAGCCCAGCACCAGAAAAGTAATAATAAAGGTTAAAAATCCATAGAAGAAGGGTGATTAATGGCTATTTTATTTTTAGGGCATTCTTTACCCTGGAGTGATTTTTTTTTTAAAGGTCATAAAACTCCTTTAAGTAAGAAAGGGAACCAGCCAAGTGTCTTGCTATTCATGGCATATGTGGGGTGCAGTAGCACAATAAGGGGGACGGCCCATTTTGATCTTTACCATCGGGCAACTCACTTTGCAATTTATAACTGTGCATGCAATACTGCAAACAAAAAACTTTCATGCTTTCAATACTTTTCTATAACCTAGTTCACGTTGCTAGGCTCATTTCCTTGATGTGGACTCATTGTGAATACACAGAGGTCATTGGGTCATGAAATGACCTTCATGATTCTCAACACAACTCATTGACCCCTATATTTAACTGAGGACATGGTCTCCATCATTAAAAAAATCTCACCCTGCATGTATTAGCAGACTGAAAAGAAGAAGGGGGTGGGGAGGGACAGGAAACAGAGACATGACCTTTGTCAAAATAGTACAAGACTCACTCTGTTGGCTAACCTCATCGCAAATAGGACTACTTTTGTGCACTCGAAACAGACATATCTAACAATAGACGCAATAGAAAAATCTAAATATGTGGAAAAATTAAAATTATCAACACCTCCGTACATGTAAAGAGAGCTTCAGAATCACATGCCATGAAGATAAGAAGAACGTAAAGTTTTAAAGTAAGACATTTTGAAAAGTTACATAAGTTTTGATGACGTACAATCTATATATAAAGTCTTATAAAACAATGTCTGGCACTGATAAGATGCTCTGTCTTCGGGCTAAGAAAGAGGTCCTTTGATTCCGAAATACCACCAACACAAAGGAAACTGATACAGTACGGTAAACCGACCCAGATATGTTGTGATAGACATTATTTGTGGTAATCATGCTACAAAGAGTGCCCTCTATTAGAAAGCTATCTGTACCTTACATTGGAGAAAGACTTATGGTGGTTTCAAATATGCGCTCAGGTTTTCGTTTGGGGAGCAGGAAAGGGGACGCCCTGTGGCCAAACGGCTGCATTTCTGGCCAGAACTGATCAGCCCCAGAGGGACCCCATTGACTATAAAGCGGGCCGTCCACTTTTCACCCAGCTGCCCGGCTTTTACTTTTGATATTTTGAGCCAAATTTGTGATAGAACCTCCCCAGATGTGAAACCGGCCTTAATTAATGAGATACAATGATACGGTCTTCCGGCTTGTTTTTTGTCAGGGTAACCATTTGGACATAAAGCACTTAAGGGCAGGCCATACACTTCATACATGTGTCATCCAACGACTATTCCTCTTGACCGCCGAAACTCATGCATGCTCCACTTAGCCGAGCGTACATGTGGTCTTAATGGGAAGAATGAATTAAAAGCCCTCTTACACCGGCTGTTGAATGGGCAAGAATGTTCATACAAATGTTGGTTTGTCCAATCAGCAACTTGTGTAAATATTGCCACAATCAGCCAACTAATGAGCAAACGCTTGTTTGTTGGCTTATCAGATCCATGAAAAATGAATGATTGTTCATACCCATACTACCGATCTCCTGCCTCATGTAAACAGCAGAAACGTGCACCAATTGTCATGGTATATTGTTGCTCAATACTTGTTAAGTGGCAGCACAAAATCAGCCTGTATATAAGGGCTTTATGCAACTGCCAGACACCTCTAGATGCAGATTATCACCCTTAAGAAAAAAATGATTGGGCATATTGAAATCCAACAGTCCAATCCTTATTTCTCCCAACATCTTCCATTAGAAGAAAGTCAGGGCACCCTCACACATTAGATAGTTGGCCAATCCCACTCAAATTGATGGATTTATCCAACATTAATCTAATGTATATGTTCATCTGTAGTCTAATAGACAGTCATTCAATCAGGATTACTTAGAGGGGTTTTCTTAATATTAAAAAATTGCCCAAGGAATAAGCAAAGAAGGACATACATTATTGACTCTTTTAACGTGTCTCTAGTTCAGCATCACCTACCCCCCGCTGTTCCGATTTTGCTAAAGCAGGAAATGATGGTGCAGTGTCCAAGGAGCAGGCCCTCAGCCTAGGAGACAGCGGGGTAGAGTTTGGGCCTTGTCATGGGACTCTACCGTTTCCCACACTGAGGGTAGCACAGGGCCCGTTCAAGTTACCAAGGGCAGGCCTTTCAAAGGGGTAACCCAATACGTGCTTTACCTTAAGTTCTTGTCACTCGTAACGCCACCGTTCTGTCCTCTGTGGTGAATCCATAAGGCGACAATAAAAAGTCCACCCACAGAGTTAACATTTCAGAGCCAAACTGGGAATGGTCAGTAGAGCTCGTGTTTACCTGAAGTTTAAGTTACAGTCCAAACAGATTACATCCACCATCAGGACACTGGTGCAGGCAAATTAGTGCTGTTACAGGGAGGTTCTCTCGGGTTGCTCCAGATGGTCCGTAGTTGAGTTATCTGCGTGACCCGGGCTCCCGGCAAACTTCTTCTCTCTTTCTCTCAACAGGTACACACTAACGTTTTAGGAAAACGCACTCAGCACTGCATGGCGGGTTCTCGCACACTTGCGGTCTTCCAGGTCACTAGCATAAAGGCCTGAGTAGAATGGGCGTAAGGCAAATGAAAGGCAATCGCTCAGCCTCTTCCATCTCCACACACAGACCGATCAGTGTCTGAGGGGTTCAATCAGCAGAACTTCTCTCCTCCTTGCACTTAAAAGTTCTTACTAGACTCTCTTGCATTCCACCTTGCAAACACATATATAAAAGTTCACGTGACACACAACAAGATACATTTTCCAGCCATAACCAAGATGTAAACCCATTCAGTGCTGCAGAGGTACAATACACATCAAATGCACACACATTGAAGACACTGACAACACATATTCATACTTATGGAGGGACCCTGTTAACTCTGGGCCACTACAATGGCATCACATGGCTGCTCCAGCCAATCACTGGCCTTAGTGGTCACAACATGACTGCAGAGGGCAGCAATTGGCTCCAGTGAGCATGTGAGTGATGATTGTAACGCCACTGTTTCCTGTTTCAGTGGGAACTGGAATGGAAGACACTTGGTTGATGGCCTTGGACCAGAGGTACAGTGGAAGGGTGAGTATTTTTTTCTTTTTTGATGCCATTCCCTACCCTGGAGCAATGGCATTAGACCAGAGGCACACTGGAAGGGTGAGTAATGGCTGTTTCATTTTCTTATGCCCTAGGGCACATTTTTTTTCAAGGTCGGAAAATCTCTTTAAATAAAAAAGTAGTTGACCCCTTGAGTATCAAAACTGCATCCATTTCCAGCAAAAGAACTCATCCATATCAGTACACTAGAAGCTATCAAAAGGCTTCCACAGTTATGAAAGGTGCATAGGTACACCTATGAGATATAGGGCAGCCCGTTGGATTGAAATATGGCGTCATTAACCCTTTGCAATCCAATTCAGGGTTTCCTAGGAGGCTTTCTCTTTCTGCCATTATACAATGGCGCCATCTGCTGGCTAGAGCAAGTACTGCGGTAAGGGACATGCTGGAGAGGCCCCTGACAACAGAGCGGCCAGAAATATACAGTAAGAATACCCTGCCGGACGTCTTCCGACATTGGAGATGTACGGCCTTCAATCGGAATGTCTTCAGACGTCAGACAGTGGATTGGAAAGGGTTAATATGTTGTAAGCCTGCAGGGTGCACTACACGAACCGTGTGGTCTGACACCCTGTATTCGTTTTTTTGTTTAGGAATAAGCACTAAGCAGCCACCCCCCTCAATATAAGGAAGGTGTGTGAGTGGTTGTTCATCAGCGGCCCGCGTGAATGGCTGAAAATACGCGGCTAAATATTTGGGACTCGATCGCGGCAATCATTCCTTCATGCGATTTTACGGCACATATACGGGCAAACGTAAAAACGCATACAGTTGTGTGAAGGGGCCCTTAGGTTGTTAATACCGGTACTAGACTGATGGATTTATTGATTGAGTAGCAAGCTGCCTTTATATAACACATCTCACTATCTGCTACTGGAATATATGGAATAAATTGAACGATACTCATGACTTTCAAAGGACAAGCGCACTTCTTGTGATGTATTGTTTCCACTTTTCTTTTGCTCGTACAATATACCAGATACCCGCACAATAGGTGCTTTGTCGGTGCCCAGGAAAACACTGTAATCTAGTATATTTTAATGTGAACTTTCAAAGGATCCTTTAGTAAACAAAACCCTAACTGTTTGCAAAAAGATCATAAGATGACTACATGCGGTCTGAGAGTAAATGTCATGAATGTATTTATTCTTCAAAATCAAGAATATTAAGTTTACGGAGTCACACCAGGCCCGGTACGTAAGGGCAGGACTTGCTTAGTCTTAAAAGGTTTGCCTACTGTAGGAAAATCACTTATTGCTAGAAGCATCCCCGGAAAATTAGCCGATGGCCGATGCCCTGCTGCTTGAAACCAACTGCAAGAGAAAGTAGCAGCGAGGGGCTTTTAGACAAGGTTCAAAAAATCGTTCAAACTAGCGAAAATGAATGATAATCGATCAGTCTAAACACGAACCAACGACCGCACGGCGAACATTCACTTTTTGTTCGTCGTTCATTTCATGCAGGGATAAAAATTATCGTTGGCTCGTTCACTAATCGTTCGGCTTAAACGGCGCTCGTTCAGTCGTTCCCATCACTTATACAGCAAACGTGAAAGACTGATCGATTCTTGTTGGAACGAGCCAATGATGTATCTGCCTATCTAAACTGGCTGCACTCCCTCATTCAATCAATAATCGGCCCATCTAAAAAAAACCCTATGGCCTCTTTCACATGGCCTTAGGCATTTTTACATGCACCCATTCAGACGGCAGGGGCCCGGCGCATATTTGCCGAGACTACCATGCCGTTTCCCTTCCCTCGCCTGCTCACCCACTCACTCCTCCTCTCCGTCTGTTTGCAATAGGAGGGGGTGGGGTGGTGCTAAGCTCCCGCCCCTTCCCCGCAGCCAGCAATGGGAGAACGCGGGACAGGGCGGCACTTGGCGCCGCCCCCATCCCGCCACCTCCCCTTGCAAACAGATGAAAGGGAGGAGAGAGGAGGAGAGAAGAGGGAAGGAGTTTAGCAGTCACGCTGCTAAACGTCCTCCCACCTCCCTTCTCCGCCCGCTGTCATTGGCTCCCATAGTAGCTAATGCAGTGTCCGACATAATCTGAACAGAAAGATAGTTCCAAGACTATCTTTTGAGCCCGACGTAAAAGCGCCCGGCGCTATATTGGCCCAACTGGGTGCTTTTACTCCGCGGGAATTCGGCCATGTGATCTGATGTATTGGAATCCAATGACTGAGATCATAGCGTATATCAGCCAGCTGTGAAAACGGCGGCTGATATACCCTCATGTGAAAGAGCCCTAAGGCTGTGGTCACACAGGGCGTAAATCCCACGGAAATCTTGCTGAATGACCGCAGTGGGACCGCACGGAAATTCCAAGCCAGCTTCAAAATGAGCTTCAAAACAATCAGTTTACAGGTTCTCTCCTCGAAAAATGGAGCAGAACGATGGAAACCCTGAACTGAGCCTTCATGCAGGCGCGAAAACAGCCTTACCTATTATGTAAGTGGGTCGTAAAGCGCCCTGCTACCCCTCCTACTGAAGCGGTTCTGACAAGTGACCCCAATGGCCACGTTCAGCCCCATTGGGTAGAGAGAGAGAAACATGAGAGCACACCGGAGAGGAAGCATTGCCTCCTACATGACGTTATGGTGTCAATGTTGGGAAAAATGTCAACAAGCAAATTATCTTGAGAAGGGACAATACTTTGTGGTTGTTTTTTTTTTTTAGGAGACATTAGGACTTGAATGCAACTTGTATCTTCCATGGGTGAAGCAATATCAGGTCTTAATACAATCAACACACACAAGAATGGTGGATGTCATTGGATGCAACATTACATACCAATAACTCTATAGAATTGTGAGAGAGGGGGGCTCTTATAAGCCTGCGAAGACATTGAGGTAATGGCTCCATCATGGAGAACTGCATGGGAGATGACCATGTCCACACTTTATCTCCAGAATTCCTGTGTACCCAAAGAAGTACAGAGAGCCTGGTACAAGATCGGAAAGTGTGATTGTGACCTATAACCTCACAGCAATCCTTCCTTGTGCCTACGTGCAAGTATTTTATTGTGAAATCCACAAGAACAGCACAGATAAGTTATTGCTCCACTTTGCATTATAAATACAGCTACTTGCAAACTGATTGCTCAATCTTCTACAGTCAAATGTTACCGTGCAAGATATGTAGGTTAACAAAACACAGTCTACAGCAGAAATGTTTAGAAAGGGGGAAATCCACTGAAAGTGGTCTGCTAGGATAGATAAATGGTAGAGATCAAATCTATGTACTCTCCCTGTGTGAATTTCCCAAAGTACAGTTGCACTGATTGGAGATTGCCATCAGTTGAAAATGTCTGATACAACATTTGAAGGCTGGCGGTAGACAAGATCGCTATCATTGATTTCTCCATAATAACCTATGCATGCTTGCGCTTCCCCTTTAAAAATACTTTTCTTAAAGCAACAGTTATTTCCCATATATATGAATAGGATCTCAATAGCAGCCATAATTATGACTCAGTACATTTTTCTTACACACCTACCATGTTTTCTTGAAATAAGGTATATCCTGAAAATAAGCCCTACCCTGATTTTTCAGGACTTTTGGGGAGGCTTGAAATATAAGCCCTACCCCAAAAATAAGCTCTGCCTGGATTACATAAAAAAAGGAATACTTACCTAGCAAGCTTGGTCCGGGTCCTTCTGCTGCTCTCTGGAGCGCCACCGTGCGTCCTGCAGTCGTCGTTCACCCACAAATCACTTCCTAGTTACGGGATTCATAAATCCTGCCTTCAGGAAGCGATGGCTCTGATTGATTCTCGAGCACTGCTCAGCCAATCGATGAACCAATGCAATGGTTGTGATTGGTTCATCCAGCGTCGCATTGATTGGATGAGCAGCGATCGAAGAACCAATCACAGCCATTGAGTTGTAGAGGCGCGATTTATGAATTGGCCAATCAATGCCACGGCTTAGCGCATCGAAGCTACTGAGAGAAGCAGGAGGGACCTGGACCAAGGCTGCTAGGTAAGTATAATAAGCCATCACCCGAAAATAAGGCCTAGTGCCTCTTTTTAGGTACAAATTAATATAAGACAGGGTCTTATTTTTAGGGAAAGCACTGTAATTTTATTTGCGTAGGGAGGCGCATAGCAGTTGTGTAGTCAGCGGATTGGAAAGGCTCTATATGGTAATAAATACTATAAAAATAAGTAAACAACATAGAAATGTCTTAGATTCTTATTGAAACATCCAGATATACTTGTGATAGAGTTGTGATTGCGAAGAGCGATATTATAATTATTGATATCTTTGCAATTGATTCAAATAATGCATCAAAATGTGTTGAAGTGAAAAGGGTGGTCTGGTTTAGGAAACCCCTTTTCTATCACTCTGTTAGGGAATCCCCAGCATATGGAGGAAGATCTCCTTTTCCAATCTGGAAAGCGACTGTAAAGAGCATCTATTACTCTGAAGGATCCAACATGTCTGTGCATTTGAAGGGAGTCCCCGGTACTGGCAGGTGTGGAAGCACCAAGTGGTTTCTGCATAGGCATAGGGAAAATGTCCGCCGCCTGGGGCGCTGGAAGTGGTCACCGGATGCCCATAACAGTGGTATTGGTGGGCACCCTGCTGGGCATGATGAAGGCAGTCACATACCACTTGTCTGGGGATAGCAGCATGCTGGTAGAACTTTAATGCAGAGTAGACCAACAGAAATAATCTTTGTAAGTCATGGGTGGGCAGCAGGGGCGTAACTTGAAGCTTCTGGGCCCCAGTGCAAAATCTGTAACAGGACCCCCAAACTATAATGCTTTTTTCATAGTACTGGGCTCCCAATATGGAGAAAAGAGGCCTTATGGGCCCCCTAAGGGTCCTGGGCCCAGGTGCAACCGCATCCCCTTCACCCCCTATAGTTACACCCCTGGTGGGCAGTTTTGCCAGAGATCACTTCTGGTAGGATACACCAGTAGTATGAGCACTCTGGCTTGACTCGGCAGTCGGACTTTCCGGTGATCCAACTGGAGGAAACTCGTCTTAGGGGGTAAGGATCCAGTGGCCCAATCCCTGCAGCTCTTTCCTGTATAGAACTCTCCTGCATGACCGATGTGAAATACTGCTGCACCACACACTGGCTAATTGGCAGTTGCCTTTTATGTCCAGGATGTGGCGTATCCTCGAGTCAACTCGCACCCAGCTGACTGTAACATCTTAAAGAGACATCATGAAACCAATGTACGGCTGTACCAAGCTATACCATTGAAATGCATGGAGGGGTGGTGCGCATGGTCACCAGCCGCTCCATTCATGCAGGGACCTCTGAGATCCCCATTTTCAGTACTGCTGAATCCCACCAATCAGAAAGTTATCCCCAATCCCGTGGATGGGGAATAACTGTCTATCTTAGGATACTCTTATTTAAAGCTTACTGTTATTTCCAAAAAGACGACCAGCAGAAGAAATGCATAAAAGGTTCTTTGGCGTACTTTAAAAATCTATATATTTTTATTTCTCAATTTTTTGTTTATTTTCAACAAAAACTTTTTGGGAAATATCTTACTTCAATGCCAAAGTTCTAATATGTGTTCAGGCTGGACCATATGTGATTGCAAATCTCTATGCAGACATGCATATCTCCCTATTCAAATCAGTTATATGTGGAAATTGATCTAGATGGTGATATAGAGCCCTATAATATCTCCATAAGGAGGCGGAATGAGGACAGAACACAGACAAGAACCCGGCAGTAATGAAGCCTCAGGCCTCGGGCCTTTAACTTCAAGCAACTTAGCATTGCACTAAGCTACTAAACCTCTTGGACATTTCTTCTGCTAAGTATGAAGAAAGGTATTTTTGTGTCGCTATGTGTATTTATACTGACCAAACAATAACCTTTAGGCTCCCTGCCATAGTCCTGTAGCTAAATACTCATGGTCAAAGGTGCTTATTGGCACCTCTCTCCTGGCACGGAGGAGGCAGGATAGATGTGTCAAAATGCCCCTTCCATATGTTTATGACCAGTGATGGGCCGACAAGAGCCGTATTTGCCACTAGACACTAGAGGTCCAGAGAATCAAGGAAACACATGTACTGTAGCTTGCATGTATCATACATGTGTAGGAGTGATCGAGGGGAAGGGAAGACCTCTGCTGGAAATAGGCAAGGACCATAGAGGGGCTTTTGCACAGATTTTACCTGCAATCGGCAACATGTTGAGTGGGTTGGGGCTTCTTGCTAATGGCTCCCAGAGCTCCGTCGTTACTGAAGGAAGGCTCTGAGGATCTGGAATGAAACTGTTGGACGAAAGCTGAGTTATTCTCACGCCACATTCTATTGCTCTAAAAGGAACTTTAATAGATTGCAGTCTATGTAATTTAAACAATTTGTAGGGAAACTATAGCAACTCCTTTCTCTGTGTCGCTCGGTATGGGAAGGCCTGAAAAAAAACAGAAAATTTTTTTTCAGTTTTTTTTCTGGAAAAATTAAAAAAAGAAAAACAAAAACGAAGAATATTTTCCTTACCAATGATAAATAGCATGGTATTCAAACTATATAACATTAAAGATGGCTTTAGAAAAAAATGGGGAAAAAAACTGTTTTTCCAGGCCTTCCCATCCCTACTCATGGCTCATATAGGAGGCTTATTTTTAAACTCGGTATCTCCAGTTTTTTCACCGAATGATCCCTTTGATCCCTGATATCAATCAGTTACCACTGAACCCTTGACTGAAGCCTGATAGATGCATCCTGCTTCTGCACGATGCTCACCCAAACTGTGCGCCAGCCAGAACAAAATGGTGCGATTTGCTAACAGTCACCTGCTCACTTCAAAAGAAACAGATACACAGAAAAGAACAACATAATTATCAAGACCATGTAGTACTACTAAATACCACCAAGGGACCAGGGGTGTCTCCACTCCCCCCCACACAAGGACTTGAACCCAAGTTGAGTCTTGGTTTTGTTTGAGTGAAGGAGTTTTTTTAATTTTTTACAAATGGTCTAAATTCATGGTGTTGTGAAGCAAATAGAGCATGCAGAACAGTGATTGCAGCCAGGTTCTTAAGTACAGTACTGCATGGTACAGCGAACTGAGATGGCACGTGACTAAGGGCGTAGCAAGCCACATCATGAGACTCTCTTTATTCATGTCATTTACATTATGGGTCATCTGTTTGGGAAATTGTAGCAGGCTCCGTGAGAATAATTGTGTTTCTCTTAATTAGACAGGGAGTGCTGCTCTATTTTCCAGGTCGGCCCTGCCCAATTAACATGTCTGCCAAATTATTGCAATCAGTTCATAAAGGAGAAAGAGGAAATTGTGTAGAAAACCAAAGCTGCAAATGATTTACAAATTATATTTTAGGGAACATTTCAACTCTTAGGAAAGATCTTGAAGGATTGTATTGGCTTACGAGGGGCACTACTCAATAAGAACAACAGCGGTGCACTACTGTAGCCTATCATTAGCTTTCATTTGTTAGCACCGATAACCTCATACAAGTCTACATGGAGTTTTCTCAGCATGGTAAGTCATAGAATGTACTTAGAAATATATATATGCCATAACTTACAACACTGTTTTTATAAGGCTTGGTATAAGCCAGTCGAAAACTCATCAATGAGATCAGCATTCATTTAAATGCCTATGCAGTCTATATGGGGGACCAACAATAGTTAAAGGGGTTGTGCCAAGTTATAAAGTTATGCCCTAACTTTATAATCAGTGGAGATCCAACCACTGGGACCTCCACCGATCGAGAGAAAGAGTATCCGGTGGGTCCCGAGTGAATGGAGCGGAGGTTGCACATTCACTTCAATAACAGTGCTGGAGATTGCCAAAGCACTTGAATGCTGTCATTGAAGTGAAAGGCATTCAAGAACCAACCGGAGCCCTGTTCTCGAGACCGTGGGTGTCCCAGCCACTAGATCGCCACCGCTCATAAAGTGATCCTGTGGACTGGATAACTTTATAACTTGGCACAACCCCTTTAATACAATCATTCGTTCCCTCATACATTTTCATCTCCCATCCACATCCACATGGGAAAATGTGCCACAGACAGCAATATTGTTTCCGGCAGCAGTAGTGACCCGATCAATAATCATGAGGATCTGCCTCTGGATCACTACAATGCAGGAGCCAACGACATGTTATGCAGGCAGCACAGCCCAATTTGAATGAATGGGGCTAGGGTTGCCCTTCCTTCACAATTCTGTGGCAAATGAAGTGGCAAAAATAGCATCTCGGACCATTCACTTCAATGGAGCTGAGATGCAATACCTGAAACAAAGTGTGGTCAAGAGTGTGCTGTTTTTGGAAATAAGTAGCCATGTTTTTCTAAGGCCTTATTCACAGGAGCGTTTTTCGCGGGTAATTTATCATGTGAAGCATTGGATTCCAATGCATTCACATGGCCGATTATTAGCCATGTAAAAACTTCTGGCCAGCGAAGATAGGACATCAACGGCCACATACGCCAAACGATGTTTTGAAGCCGCCGGAAAAGATAAGCCTTGTCCTATCTTTCGGCTGCGATCTACCGGCAGCTCCCATAGGCTGCTAAACCATGTCAGCTGGCTCTATTGAGATTTTGAAGTTTTTTAGAATTTTATACCGCACACCTAGCCATGTGGATGGGCAAGCAAACGCAAGATTAAGCTGCAACTTGGTAACGGCTTTTTCTCCTTCATGTGCTTTTTGGCTGCAGTGCAGGTGGCCGAGATTCATGGAAATGAAGCCTGATCCTGTAGAAACCCCTTTCACTGAATACTAATGGGGCAAATTTATGAAGGCTCTCTAATACAGAGCGTAAAATTAGTGAGGCAGTCCGAAGATGCAGCAAGTCAGCGTCTATCAGTGTTGCCTGCTGTTTGATATATTTGGAGCATTTTTGGCGCACATTTGACTCAGTTTCCTACTTTATACCACCTTTTAGTTGGTATACCGTAAACTAGTTTTTTGCACCTAAAAACTAGAGCAAGCCAGTACGAAATCCGATGCATTTTGCAACTATACACTTTATGGCTCCTTTTTAGACGCTTTGGAAAAATGTCCAGCAAAGGCACAAACATCTAATTTTGTGATGCAATTTATTAATAAACTTGTCTAAGTTAATTTGCACCAAAATTTTTGCGCAACCGATGCTGGAATTCTGGTGCAAGAATAATAGTCAATCTGCCCCAACATGTCCAGTACTTAGAAACCAACTGGATGAGGAGAGACAATATAAAGGGACAGAACTATATAAGACAAATCTAATAAGCAAACAGCTCTAATAACACCTAAAATAGTATAGTAACACACAGAGTGCAGCTACTAAGTAGGAGAAACACATAGATAAATATACATATGGCAGACAGCCAGATTGTAAATACATAGATCTATGATAACGAGACATATAATTACGGTAATCAAGAGTTGAAGGCCATAAAAAAATTGTACACCCATCAGAATTTCCCAGCTATTATGTCATCTGAGCACTATAAACCCCATCATGTTTGCTCCAACCAAACTACCCTTGAGCAGAAGGAAAGTTGGGTGTCTTATGCCGTTTCTTTATGCATCATAGTAGATTAAATAAAACATATCCTCTATACCTCTATGAAAAGACTATATGCCGCAAGCTAACTGACTATATTTCTGCCTTCCTTCTTTACTGCCGCTGTCATCGGCTGTCACTTAAAGGGGTTGTCCAAGTTCTAGGTTTTCCCCAAAATGCCTTTCTCAGGGCTCAGTCATCCGTGTTTCTGGACGATAAGACGGCCGCAGACGAATCTCCGCATGACCGACTCCATTGCCGGCCATATGTTCTTTTTTCCGTCCGGTGTGGAGAGTCGTCCACACCCGCAGTGCGGCCGTCTTGTCCTCCAGAAACACGGGCGGATTGGCGCCCATGTGACTGAGCCCTCAAGGAGTGAAATAACTTTCAGGCATGTACTCACCTCCACTGTGTCCTGTGCCACTGCGCTTACCCAAACCCAACGATTTCAATGGGTCCAGCCAACCATCTAATGTGTATGGAAGACAACCAGACTTTACCAGTCCCAGATGTCAGGCGAGATAAAGATTGGACAGTTCAATTTCAACTATCTTAGGTCAGTTTCAGACAAGCATATTATAACACATCTGTAATATGGATCTAAATTACACATTGGCCATTATAGTCTTTCAAAATGGCCATACATGTTCAATAACACCAGAGAATGAATGAATAATCTTTCTAAGGCCATTCTTACAAGGGAAAATCATTCATAGACGAAAGACATTTCGTAAGAACGAAAGATCTTTTCTCCGATTAGACAAAATTTTCGAACACAGCTCCCTTCTTTCCAGACTATGACGCTGTTTCATCAGTTGACTAAAGTGATCGTTCAATATTAAATTTCACCCACTGAACATTTGTTATGATTGAGATTGTCATTTTTCATCAACGTTAGGCCTCATTCACATGGGCGATGCATCTTTACGCTGACCACACCACGGACTAAAAATCGCATCATTGAGGAATAGCCACAATCGAGTCCCGAGATTAATTAGCGTTTTCTCTTCCATCGCAGGAAAAATCGCTGCAGCGTGGAATTCCATCAGTCGGCAGAAATCTTCGGAGTGACTGTTAACCCTTTCCAATCCACTGTCTGACGTCTGAAGACATTATGATTTAAAGCTGTACAGCTCCGATGTTGGAAGACGTCTGTCGGGGTTCTCTTACTGTACATTGCCAGCCTCTCTGCTGTCGGAGCCTATCCAATGTGTCACCTCATGCAGTACTGGCTTTAGCCAGCATATAGCGCCGTTGTATGATGGCAGAACGAGAGTAAGCCCCCTAGGAAAATCAGGATACAAATTGGATTGGAAAGGGTTAATGCTTAAATAGAGCCAGCTGTCTTCTTTTCCGAGCTCCGAACGAGGGTAAACTCTCTCCCCCTCCCTTATTTTTCAGCACCCATAGGGATCTATGGGAGATTCCTGCATTTTTCGCCAAAAGATAGCTCAAGACCTATCTTTTGACAAAACTTGAAAGATCGGCGACCGAATATAGTCACCAATTTAACTTCTTGACAGTGCTATTTTTTCATGCGCCTGAAAATCGCCCATGTGAATGTATGTATTGGAATCTAATGCTTCACATGGTCGCAATTTTCGGATAACGCTTTATTGCAGCTAAATAGCTGCATAAAAACGCTTAAGTGAATGAGGCCTTAAGATCCATTTACACAGGATGACTGTCGGGCAAACGATGCCCGAAACTGTGTGTCCGCGCTCCCGTGCTGTCACATGGGAGCTAGCAGAGCTGGCTCGCTCATGGAGCGTCCCGCAGCGGGGCGGGGCAGTGCAGGGGATTTCTCTCCTCTCGCTCCCCCACGCCTCTCCATTTACTTAATTCAGCGGCTGTTCAGTGGTGAACAGCCGCTATTTACACTGAACGATGAGCGATGAAGCTCATCGCTCACCGTTTATGCTGCATAAATGATGGTCAATGAGGAGGTGTGCAGACGCTTGGAACAGAGGCAGGCTCTATATTTTAAGAAGTGATGCAAGCGGCAAGAGCAGAATGAGAAAAAAGCTGCAAGTGGCACTAGTATTAGTCTCACTGACTACCGGAGTGCATCACCATCCAGTATCCGGCCATGACTGCAGGAAAGTGGTTTCCACCTTGAGGGACCAAAGGTGAGACCAGTGTATTTTTGTCTGACACTCAAATCCAGAGTGGCTTAGGCTCAAAGAAAAGTCCCAGTGTCTACAGTAATCTCCCTCATGGTCAAGAGACCTCCATGTGTCCAGTAAATGCACATAGTATCACTTGCTAAAAACTGTTACAAACTCTCTTGTGGTAATATACCTTATCAGCATTAGCAATGTGGTTGCTTCCACCATCTGTGCCGCATGGTAGACCTCTGTCAACCATGTGCCAGCCCTGTGATCCGGCTTACTTCGCCCCCTACGGTATTAATCCCACAATACGCTGTGTTGAACGCGGCCACTGCAGACCCTCCATCAGAGAACCTGCCAGTGACTCCTCTTCTATCCGAGGGGGCCACTAAAATAGCCTATCCCCCAAACAATCCCACTCTCTTCGGGACTCTTAGCATTCCAAAATGAGTCTACCTATATATTTCTATATCTCTTTAGGAATTAAATCTGGTATCTCCATTCTTAACAATGGTGAGGTTTCCCAGCAAATGGAGCCTCACCAATCTAACTTTGTAGGAAAACTTCGTTATGAATAAAGATCAAGAGATTGTCTTATTCTCACTTTTGTTTGGCCATCACCAAAAGGGGGGAATTAACTATCCAAGTTCATTTGGAAATCAGCTTTATCTACGATACATGAGATTTTGTTCAACACCTGCTCTATTATACTGACGCCATCTCTCAATGAATCCACATACTGTACCACTACTATAAATACTCCAGATTAATGTAATCTACGGTCATGGTACTGACATACACAGTCCTTGTTTAAAAGCCTAGCATTACCTAAACTCCACAAAGAGGACTACATCAAACTCTCCGAGCATGACATCATGACATCATTGAATTACATCATCATGCATGTTGACATAGAAACAGATACATTCGGTACATGGAATGTAAACATTAGATACATTTAATAAACATCCAACCATCCAACACCGAGAAATGTTCCTCTCTCGTATTTTGTGATAAAACATTGAAACGCTCAATTGGAAACAATAAAAGTGACATATTTATGAATGAAGTAAATTATTGTAATAAAGCCCACAGGAGCGGGATTTGTAATGGAGAAATTACCACAGTATTACAAATTCTCTTAATTAAATGATTCATGTTGAGCTGCCACCCAACAACGTAACCTTATGATCATCCTGACACTCCCAGAATGCACTGGAGAAATGACAGCAGATCTATTTGTCTGGCCGGTCACATAATGATGCACTCTGTATCATATGTGTATTAATCCTCATTGGCAGCAACCAGTGATAGGAAAATCCAGGATATGATTAAGGCCACAGACAGTTGCTTCAAGAGCATAGGAGGTCAAGTTTATGGATGCGACCACATTCTATGCTTCCTTCGGCCGATGAATGACATGACACGAGGAAGAGGGATTCTCTTCTCGATTTCACATACTTAACCTCCCATACCACTGACTACCATGCCCACTTAGAAGAACACACTGATCGCATGCCACTTGGTTATATAAGCCACAGCAGCCAATCTACTAACAATCACATAGTTAGGGTGCCTACCCACTTGCGATTTTTTTTCCTGTGATGTTTTGCGTTTTTTCTCAAGAGCAATTAGTATAGAATGTGTTCTTGTCCATCTGGGGTTTTTTTTCCGTTTCGTGGGTTTTTTTCACATAGGAACTGTCAGTTGCATATTTCTCCTTATTTTTCTCTTAATGCACCCATGATTGTCAATGGAGGGCTGCAAAAAACACGCAAAAAACGCCGCGGAAAACGCGCAAAAAACGAGCGAAAACGCTGCGTTTTTCACGCGCGAAAATCGGCAACGCAAGTGGGTAGGCGCCCTTATACAAAACTATACACACAAAAGCAACAATTCTGTATTATACAAAACAGTATAATAAAAAGTCATAACTGTTGATTCAATTATACAGGGTTAGTCAAAAAGAAACCGCAAATTTGGAGATTCGATTACAAGCAAGCTACAAAAGACGGGTACACAATCCGCACATCACTGAAAAGAGGAAGGTTCAATGTTTTTTATGACTGGTAAGTTCCATTTTCGACCACATCGTAGCGCTGTTTCTTGTTGTTCACAGTTTATAGGAAAATGGTGCCATTGCAGGAGAAATTGTTTTGCGTGCTAAGTGGGAGTCCATTGCTCATGCGAATTCTGCCGCCGATTCAAAAAGTTGCCGCAAATTTATGAGTGACACAAAAAAAATTTGCTGAACTGAGTTGCCTATGCAAACAAACGTCTCATGAAAATGTGGAATGGAGAATGAGAGGCGCCCAAGGCTACGTAGAACTTACAGGTATGTCATAAAAAACGTTGAACCTTCCTCTTTTCAGTGATGTGCAGATTGTGTACCCGTCTTTTGTAGTTTGTTTGTCATTAAATCCCCAAATCTGCTCTTTCTTTTTGAATAACCTTGTATAGGTTGATATTAGAGTTGAGCCAACGTACTCTGCCGAGCTTGATGCTCGTTCGAGTATTAGCGTACTCGATGGTGCTCGTTACTCGAGACGAGCATCACGCCGTGTTCGACCCCGCCCCAGCTTTTGGCTCCTTCCCGCTGTGACGTGCCTGTTTTGGCCCCTCTCTGCCGCGACGCAGCGCGTGTTAATGGCACATTTTTTGGCTGGCAGGCAGGGGAGAGAGAACAAACACACGAACCAAGAAGAAAAAAAAAAAGCTTGGCACCCGGCGTCCCACATAAAAAATGCTCAGGTCTCCCATTGTAGTCAATGAGGTTCGTTACTTGAGTAGAGCTCTCGAATTTTATGAAAAGCTCGACTCGAATAACGCATTTGGGTGCTTGCTCATCTCTAGTTGATATCCAAGTTCCAATTTGGATAGGACACTCACATACACATCCTAATACAAAACTACATACCCATATATCATGGTTTATCAAATTCACCCAAAAAACAGTAAAGTCTCAGTAAGAGGCTAGCAAGATTAATCAATTTTTTTTACCCCAGAAGCCAGAATGCCACCTGAGGGCTCAGTCACACGGGCGCCAATCTGCCCATGTTTCTGTACGATACGACGGCTACACCGCGTGCAGACGAATCTCCGCATGACCGGCTCCATTGCCAGCCATGTGTTCTATCTTCCGGGCGGTGCGGAGAGTTGTCCGTACCTGAAGTGCGGCCGTCTTATGGTACAGAAACACGGGCGGATGGGCACCCGTGTGACTGAACCCTGAGGGTGAATGCAAATAGAGCATAACAGGCAGACCCACCTCCCTGTGGAAACTTAGCACAAATAGGGACAATGTTTTGTCACCGTATTGCCAACTCAATGTCACCATACCTATGATGATGCCACCTTAACCTACAATAGACCTTTTATGGAGACCTATCCACCCCATGCTGTGACAAATTAAAATTTAGGGGTGGGAGGCTGCCTTGATGAAACTGCCCAAAAATGATCAGCCACTTCATAAGCCTTCCCTTATGAAGTCAAATCTAGGCCCACTCCTCCACCAATTAGGCAATCCCTCCAACCCAATGCTATACTAATTAACCCCTTATCTCTCTCCACTGACATGCTGTGCCTCCGCCTCTGGGCTACAGAGCATTTCTGAGAAAGTATAAGCTAATATAGCTGACAGATCAAATATTATAATGAAAGGCACATCTACCTGTGAACATACACCACTTTACATATTGATTTAATCTTCACAGAGAGTTTAATACCCTGAATTTACATGCAATTACTTACATTGTACTGCCTGGATCATTGCCATGAGCTGTATGTACAATTGTTCAGGCTTCAGAGCTGAAATCTCTTTATCGCTTCAGTGTCTGCAAGTTATACAGAGCTGTAATATTCTTACATTTTCGTCATTCATATATGCATATAAGGTCCTAATGGGCTGACTGTCAATGTAACACTGACAGAAATAATGAACTAAATTACCGAAGTATTGCAGTGTATTATAGAATTTATTAAAAGGCTCATATTGTCAAGTCCTACGACATACAAATAAATCTCAAAAAGCAACAACAGAATTCATCTTGTTTTCTGTTTGCTGTCAGTGAATGTAAACATTCCTTTTTATACATTTAGAGGCTAAAGACCCCTCTTGTAACCAATCATGTTAGCCGGACATGATCAAGACAGGTCTTTAGCCTCTGAATATGTACATAAACTGAAACACAAAGTCCTGTATAATAAAAAGTCACTGACCTTTTAATGACCGAGTTGCTACCCCTGCTAGTACAGTAAAACAACGACTATAATAGAACAGTTATGAAATGATAGATAAGCAGAGTACTATCAGATCAAGACTGCATAGAATTAGGGAAGAGTTTAAGACATTGAGTAGGGACGATCCATATTATGTTTAGTGTAAGGAGTCACAGGAGCCAACCTAACTGCATTCTGTCACAGGAAGAAACATTTTGCCTTAGGTACCTCACACCTAGTCTGGCTGAGCAATTGGTCAATTAAGGAGATAATTAAAGCGCCTGTTCAAAAGCAGATCTGGCCTCTTGACCCAAGAGTGGAGTGGCCGGATCCTTGACCAATTTGGTCAGACACTTGTGAGACCAAATTAGGCTGATCCAGCTGTTCAGGCCAAATAGTCTGAGCCTACAGGAGACAATTAGTTCGGGACAGTAAATTGAATGATGCAAACTATATAACATCCTCCTCACCATTACCAACCTGGTGCCATTTAAGATTCTCATGTGCTCTTTGGTTTCTACTCACCAGGACACCATCTATAAGCAATCAGATTCAATCCTCTCTTCTGCATATTGCACCAATTGTGTTTAATATTCAACAGGTAGTCATCATATATGGATTGGGAATGATGATTCTTTAGGTGTAGTGGCTAAAAGAATTCCCCATGGGCACTGAATGCCATTGTCATACTATACCCACCAGCTCAATTGCTCTTCATCGGTGTGGATTGTTCCTAAAAACAGGTGTGGGACAGAAAAAAAAAGCCTCTAGGGAAGATTCTCTGGATAAATCCCTTCCATAACTCATGTTACACTTACCTGGAACCTAGAGAAGCCAAGCACATACATAGTAACATAGTATGTAAGGCTGAAAAAAAGACATGTCAATCTAGTTTAGCCTATTACCACCCAATGTTGATCCAGAAAAAGGCAAAAAAAAAAAACAGTAGACGCCAGTTTTCCTCATTTTAAGGGAAAAAATTCTTCCCTACTCCAATCTGGCATTCAGAATAAATCTCAAAAATATATTTTGAAGCAACAGCCTCCAATATGTGGTTCTCCAGCTGTTGCAAGACTATCACTCCCACCATACAACTGTCAGCACCCAGGATTTTCGGTGAATTTGTAATTTCCACAGTCCCTATAGTCATGTCTGTAGGTTACCTTAAAGTTATATCATAGGTAAAGGTAAAATCCCCTAATGCAAGCACCGAGTCGTGACTGACTCCTAGAATGATGTCACATTGTGACATTTTCTTGGCAGACTTTTTTTGCAGGATGGTTTCTCATTGCCTTCCCCAGTCATCTTTACCCCCCCCCTCCCCAACCCCCCAGCAAGCTGTGTTCTCATATCTATTTATCTAGCTAACTAGCTAGCTATCGGGCCTCGCGTGGCGCAGCGCGTTAAGAAAGCAGATTGCAGTCCTAAGCTCTCGCTCATGACCCAAAGGTTGCAAGTTCAATCCTCACATGGTTCAGGTAGCTTGCTCAAGGTTGACTCAGCCTTCCATCCAGCTTGATGAGGGGGTAATACATAAATTACCTGAAAGCGCTGCAGAATAAGTTGGGGCTATACACATAACAAGTCCCTTCTCCCATCTAATATCTATCTATCAATGTGACATATGGAAACAGTAACCTATCTGCAGCTGCAACCACAGTTGGTATATATCTTGGTTATATTTATATGTATCTCAACCACCATTGCTAGAAAAGGGGCACTTGACTTTTTATGACAATCTCATATCACATGAAAATAGTACCAAAGAGCTTTAATCTGAGATGATGTCATACTTTCCATGAGAATTCTGCTTTCAGACACAGTGGGATCTTGAGTAATGTGATCTGAGTACAAATATGCCTGCAATGCATTACCAGAGTTAATTAGGCTGCTGCTTGTGTCTCGGAGTATGACATATTTAGAGGAACAACTGTGAGTTTCTAATATTTTAATTCTTGCATATAAGATGAATTTAATACATGTAAAGTAAGCATGAAATGGCCCGGGATTATTTGCCTTGAATATTGAAGCATAACTCCATACTTTCCCTGAAGCGGTTCAAGACTGGCACCAATAGAGCGCCCTTCTGTCTCCCAGAGAGCTCTCCTCGCTGCTCAGGAAGTCTATTGATAAGGAAACAAAGTCCAGTTTAGTATATAAAATGTTATATTAATGTCATAAATGAATGAGGACGTCTACAGTTCACAAGTGGCTTCTTCACTCAGTGTCCTCACAGCAGCCTTCACATGCAATCAATGATGAACATTATTGTATGAACCCTCTCATATTGGGAACAAAAGACCCTTTAAGTCTATGCCAGAAATAGAGGATAGAGACCTGAATGTTCATGAGCAGAATTTTATCTATGTCTGGATTTCTCTTAAAGGGGTTGTCCCGCGCCGAAACGGGTTTTTTTTTTTTTCAACCCCCCCCCCGTTCGGCGCGAGACAACCCCGATGCAGGGAGGTAAAGAAAGCTCACCGGAGCGCTTACCTTAATCCCCGCGCTCCGGTGACTTCTCTACTCACCGCTGAAGATGGCCTCTTCCTCCGTGGACCGCAGCTCTTCTGTGCGGTCCATTGCCGATTCCAGCCTCCTGATTGGCTGGAATCGGCACGTGACGGGGCGGAGCTACACGGAGCTACACGGAGCCCCATAGAAGACTGCAGAAGACCCGGACTGCGCAAGCGCGGCTAATTTGGCCATCGGAGGGCGAAAATTAGTCGGCACCATGGAGACGAGGACGCCAGCAACGGAGCAGGTAAGTATAAAACTTTTTATAACTTCTGCATGGCTCATAATTAATGCACAATGTACATTACAAAGTGCATTATTATGGCCATGCAGAAGTGTATAGACCCACTTGCTGCCTCGGGACAACCCCTTTAAGACTGGGAGGGGAAAGAAAAAAATTGTAGACTTGATTGGCACAACTCTGACAAATATTTTAATGAGTATTATACCCGGTTCTTCCTTTATTAATAAAATTAAAAGCAGTCAATATAACGCGTTTCGGGAATACGGCCATTCTTCAGAAATGACTGAGGAGCATGGAGTATGTCAGAGATTTCTCCTGTCTGCTTCATCAATAATGGTTTTTGGGCTCCCCGATTTTGGTTTATCAGCGACAGAATGGTGTTTCGAATTTGGAAATAAGTTTGGCAACTGCATTGTAGGCGATGGGATGTCTGGTTGAGTGTCGTTGATTGAAATCTGCTGCGATGACAGATGTTTCACGTGGCCTGTAATGAAGAAAAATGACTGTGTTAACATGAGAATTAATAAAATGATGTTAAAATGAAGCAACCCATTTTGTGTGGTGAAATTCTCTGCCAGTTTGATATACTACACACCTACCTTCCCATTGGAAAAGTTAGAGTTGAATCCAAAATGGCTGTATTCAAAATGGCCGCCACCTTAGTCACATGCCCTAACTGGTTTCCCCCTTCTCTTGCTGATTGCTGGGGGGTCCAACCGCTTGGACCCAATTTGATCCTGACAAGAATGGGGTTCTGGAATGCCCCTAAATGACTGCAGTGATGGTCACACATTGGCAAAACCATTTTCATTCTACCAACACTTCAGAAGCAATGTGAGATTACAGCAATAACCGAAAAAGAACTAGAGGCCACATTGAGTAAAATAATACAGTTCCTTTTCACAGCTTTGCCACTCTATTAGTATTTAGCAAAAATTCATATTACTTGTGATCTATACCAATAACATTTGATAATTAACATTGCTAGATAGAAAAAATATGAATGATGAATGCAATGCACAGCTGAACGTATTATGATCAATGTCCCAACTCAGTTCCATTGTAAAAAGTGCTAATCGACAAAGCATATACGGCGTTTGTTTAGATTTCTTTTAGGGTGGACACCCACTGGCGTTTTTTTCTCGCACTGCGATGCGAGACTAAAGTTAAAGTCTCACATCGCAGTGCGAGAAAAAAAGCAAGCATCACGCCGGGATGAATGAATAGCTAAGGGTAGTGTGTCATTGGCTGAGCGCTCAGCCAATAGCTAAGCAGTAGCTGCTATTGGCTGAGCCCTCAGCCAATCTGCACAGCCCTTTCAGGAGGCAGGGATTTTTAAATCCCCGACTGCTGAAAGAGCTTAATAGCAGTGCCGGGGAGCCACCAGGAGGACGCGGCTGAGCGCCTGAGAGGTGAGTATAATTTTTATTTATTTTTTTACTCACTTTTGGCAGATTATTGGGGAAGGGCTTATATTTCAAGCCCTTCCCCGATAATCATTCCGCGGGGCTTGGCAGAAACCATTGCTTTCAATGGGATCAGCAGCAGTGCCGATCCCATTGAAAGCAATGGGATAGAATGCCGGCGACTTCTGCCACAGCTGTGACAGCTGTGACACCTGTGGCAGAGGATTCCTTCATCCCCGCGGTCCCCGTGGGGATGAAGGAAACTCCTGCCACAGCTGTCACAGCTGTCACAGCTGTGGCAGAAGTCCGCGGCATTCTCCCTATGTTTTCAATGGGGCTAGCGCTGCTGCCGCTGGCCCCATTGAAAACACTAGCGATATGCCGGTCCTATACCGGCGTCTTTCTTGCGCTGCGAGGCGAGAGTTTTCTCGTGCTCTTGCAGCGCAAGAGAGAATATATTGCCAGTGGGTGTCCACCCTTACACGGTTGAGAATCGCTGGTATGGGGCCGAATGATCATTATTATGATGGTTTGTCCACATAGAGCTGTCATTGGTTGGCTGTACTTTTCCTGTTCCAATGGACACCTGAACAGTGAGCGACAATCAGCTGACTAAGGAACGCTCAAGTATTCGTGCCTGGTAATCGGGCCATGTAAAAGGGCCTTAAGTAGCAGTACTACACAATGTCATCATATAGTGCTCAAATAACGTACCATCACCAAATAACAGTATCTGTCTCAGGTGCTAGGCCATTTGTGGTACCCTCTTCAGCTGGAGTCTCTGGAGTAGGAAGCTGTAATATACAACCCATAGATGTCTATGGGGCGAATAATACCTCTATATACAGAGAAGAGTTTATTTGTAGGATATGATTGTTCCTAGCAAAGGAAACTAAGTAATCTCGTAGATATGATACCTTTTAATGGCTAACAAAAATACATGATGTTATTGAGAGCTTTCGAACCTCTTAGGATTCTTCCTCAGGCATTTTTGTAGGACTCATATTGCATCCAGCAGAAGAGAAATCTCATATGGTTACACAAAGAGGCACCATATGGTGGCACATGGCATGAGTGGGACTACAGGGACTCAGTGTGACCCTGGGTCTACGCACACAACATCTGTATTGATTTGTATTGTATAACCATGGAGACACATGACTTGCACAGGAGCTGTATACAAAAAATGCTAAAAAGTTTTGGTTTTTTTCATCTAAACCATATGCTTCATTTTTGTTAATTAATAAAACCCATTTGCCAAAATCTAAACACCCTTTAACCTTTATATCCAGATGATCTATTTGGGAAATAGTAAAAAAAAAGGAAACCAACTCATCAAGAGAACCCTTTTCATTATGGAGACAGATGACACAATATGTAAGGCAAAAACATGGACATGTTCATCGTCTTAATTAATTTCCCATGTCATCCTCTACTTCTGAATACAAGAATCTGTCTCCTGTCCGTTGCACTGTCCAGTTCATGATGGAGGGCAGATCAGTATGAAGATGCCTGTGTGCTCATAACTTATCTGGGATGAATCATTACCACTTGAAACATACAACAAATCTTCCCTTGGTTGTAATTTAGGGACAAGACAGCTGGATACAATCATTCTAAATAGTTTCAGCCTCTATAACCTACAGGGATGGAGACATAAATACTCGCTCTCCCCCATTTACTGTCAGCAGCCTTGTTGCAGTAACATAGTGGCTGGTGTAGCCTTGGAATTATTCCTTCGGCCAGTTTTTCTTGGCATTTCTCCATCTTTGCACTTACAAGATAGGACGCTATCATATCCAATGATGTCAAAATTTTTGCTTATTTTGGAAAGTTCAAGTAGAGGGAATTTTTTTTTTTTACTTTTTGGTTGAAGAAGCATAAAATCCAGAACATGTCCATGAAATGAAACCCTTTTTGGGGAGTAATTTGCGTTTTATTGGAATTGGCCTTAATAGACATTTTTAGTCCATGTAATAGACATTTAAGCCATTAAAACCGGTTTATAATAAATCAATGGTGGCAGCTCAAGCCAAACGTAACACAGTGTAATAAATATAAAAGACCTTCCTGTCCGATATGCCTGCGGGGGCATATCAAGAGTTTGTCAGTGAGTTCGACATTTTGATTGTTGGATCTCTGTTTTTTCTTTTTTTTTTTCAGAAGATGTTGTTTCCCTCTTTCCTTGCTTGTTAAAAAGCCTTTTGAAAACGATCTTTTATATGGCTTTTAAATAGCTGACGAGAGAATAATAATTGTGGACGTTTATTGCTGTGCCAGACACACAGTGGCATTCAACACACAGGCATTGCAAATTTAATGTGAACGTAGAGCCGAGCTTTAGAATCTGCGACTATTCTACTAGTGCAATAATGAACATGCAAATGGACCCAAAAGTCCATTGTCCATAGTATTATTTAGGTTGTTTTTTTTGTAATGCCACCCCAAAACCAAGTGAAAGGATCAGATTCTGGTTTGTACAGATTCAAATGGAGAATATCAATGGGTTTTCCAGGACTAGAATATTGGTGGCCTCTCCGTAGGATGGGTCACCAATATCAGTGGTCCAACATCTGGCCTCCCCAGTGATTGAAGGGTTGCAGCACTTGGGTGTAGGGAGGTTCTGATATGCCTAATGTTCTGATGTGATTTGAGATTCTTTAAGATTGCCTGGATCTTTGCTGAACTGAGTGTTGCTAAATTATTAGGGTATCGGAATAGAAGCAGACACCAAAAGATGCTACTTATTATCGAGAGCTCGGCACCATTCAGTCACGAAACGCAGCACTGAGTAAATTGCCTTGTACACCCGTTTTTACAATTGCTGATGTTCTTGTCAATAAAGGTTATCTTACCTCAATCAAATATGTGGTCCATCCATGGTAAAGTGTCAACCCGCTGCCAGATATCAGGAAACGCCTTGACCGGGTCTTTACAAAGTGCTTCCCGGTGAGCAGTCCGAACCAAAGCAAAGGAGCTGGTAAGCGCCGTGGTCTCCGCAGCAATGTCTAGCCACAAACCTGCTTGAGGACCATTGTGCCCCGGGGCCTTCTTTATAGGCAAGGCCTGCAGCCTCTTCATTGTTTACTAATCACAGCTCCACGCATCTTGTGGCTGTTGTGCCAGAGGCTGCAGTTCAGTTCTATTCCCTCAAGAAGGGCTCATCCAGGCGCCACTATCCCTTCAATCAGCTGAAGTGCTCGAGTCCCACCCTCACCGATCTGATATGAATGATCTACCCTAACGTTCTGGAAACCCCATTGGTATTATGGAGATCGCTGTACTAATGCAAGTCAATACAAGTTGACCTTGGGGTCCCATGGCCCTCCATACAGTGTCTTTGTATATTGATAGACTAATGGGAATAGAACAGCTCCCAACAACATTTTCCATTCTGAGATATTATAATTACGGTACATTTTACCAATTGCCCCCATACACATTGGACTAATGGCAAACAAACCCACCAATTTTGGCAGGACCAACTGAACTCTAATGTGTATGGAGTCTTCCTACTTTTCCCGGACGGATAATGTCATGTCTTGATCTTTAATTCCTGGCAGGAAATAAGCTGCCACCACAAGGCTGGGTTCACACAGGGCGGAATTGCCGCAGAATTTCCGTGCGGAAAGTCCACACGGCAATTCCGCCCGCAGCTCCTAATCCCAGGATTAGCCAGCAAAGTGGATGAGATTTTGCAAAAATCTCGTCCACACGCTGCAGCCAATCCATTGCGGCCAAGATGCACGAAAACTGACAGACACCATGGAATTCAATTCCGCAGCATGTGAATTCTTTTCTCTCTTCCACAGCAGTCTTTCTATGGGGAGAGAAAGCCGCAGCGGAATGCCGACGGCGAAACCGCTTCAAAACCCGCTGAAATTCCGGCCCGTGTGACAACAACCATAAGTGTCTGGCAGTGCCTTACTCACCTTTCCCCACACTGGCCAAGCCCAGTATGCATGTGCATCAGGGAACTGGGAAGAATAGCCATTAGCCAAATTAGTATTTCGCTAACGGCTATTCAAGGTGTATGGGCATCTTTAGACATGAAATGTCATCCTTGCTCATTTAATCATGTATGAGGGAAGGGATGTTGTAACCCCTCTGTGTAGGATTGTGATTCTTTGGGAAATTATTTTGATGGTCCCTTCATCTATACATAACATGTGCACATCTACCATAAATGTACAGTAATTCAGATCTTTGATCTAATATGTTATAAGATCGGTTTCTAAGATCTAATAGGTTATTTTTAAATAATTCCATACAAAAGACCTTAGTAACAAGTAATAGTCTCCAAAATCACCTCCAAATGGGGTTGTCTTCTGCTGGACCTTTTTGGGCCTTTAAGTCAGAGCCAGGGCCTATCAGAGGATCCTCTAGTACTCTGATGGCCCAGTCTGATCTTGTGTCACACATTACACGTCAGTAGGCATCATAAATATGCGATGTGGCACAAGCTGGCAAACAGTAACATGTACGGGCACCTTCCAACCTGTTGCCCCGAACAAAGGAAATAGCTCATCTCTACATGTGCATTTAGGGATTGACAGATCTAGCACTAAAGTATAGAATAATGTTGGGATTGTGAGCATTGTATAAGCGAGTAGTACTTTTACTACATCGCCCATCCGCTCAGTAACATCTGTTCTGCAGTGACTACAATGATAATTTCCAAATATGTAATGCATTACAGTGTCAACATTGTTAAGTCAACGCTCAAAGGAACTGCGTTAATGCACCAGGGTATATTGAATAATAATGATGTGTTGGTTCATTAAAATTTCACAATCGACACAGTAACAAGCTCTGACTGTGAGCAATAGGACTACAAACATTGTGTAACAAGCCTTTTAAATTAAATATGTATTTCTCACTCCTCACATCAGTCAGCCATGGAGAAGGCGGTATAAATGTCTCAGTTTCCAAGCAGATGATTAAATTAGATTTAACAAAAAGCAGATCCCAATTAAAAGAAGGGAAAAAAAGATGAGAAGCTATAGGGGTGCCCTTAATTACACAGTTAATAAATTAGAGGAGCAAATCTAGTGGATTATGAGCCGGGCAACCATCTCCTGGTGGGTCTACTGAAGGTCAAAGGCCTTCAGAAGAGTGTTTAATAGGAGATGCCTTCAGGTAAGCAAGGCATAATACACAACAGATCCCAGGGATGTGCACACCATAATACTTGGGATTAGTGTTGGGTGAACCGAAACAGTCAAACCCTGATGGCTGAAAGGTACCACCATAGTGCCAAACGGTTTTCCCTCATCCATCGAAATGTTCCCCAAATTTTCCTACTTATATCTCCTGTTGTTCAGAAGATATTCTGGGTAGACCCCATGTTTGAATAACCATGACTGTCATGGGACCCTGTTACAGATTTTTGCATTGGGACCCAAGAGCTTCAAATTGTACTTTTGAGCACTGTAGAAGAACAAAGGGGAGACAGCACCTCAGAAGACAATATAGGTCATAGGGAGAGGGAGGGAGAGCTTCTTCAAATTCTCATACGATCCACATCAGTGGAGAGCAGCATGTGGAAAGATAAATCCCGATATGTGAAATGGGGGTGGAAAACAGTTAAAGTATGGCCCAATGCGCTTAGACTGGAAAGCCCAGAGAAGAAAAGAAGGTACTCACTTAGGAGAGGGGAGAAGACCTCGCTAGTGGATGGCTAGGTGAAACTCTTAGACAGTCCCAGATGACCTTGCATAATCAAATGCCAACATCCAATGGAGTGCAATATTTTAGTTTATTAGGACACAGTCATTAAAATCAGTATACAAAATATTGTGGTTGGTATGGTGCAACGCATTTCGGAGCATAAATGACCACCCTTCTCAAGCACAGGTCTAAAAAAGTGGTACAAACATAATGGTAGGAAAGAGAGGAAGGGAAGGGGAGAGGGTGGGATAAAGAAGGGACGGAGGGAACAAAATAAAAACATTAATATGTATGTCAATGATGAGAAGACATCGGGGAAAAAAGGCTCATAAATAAAGTAAATTGCATGTCATCACCAAAGAGAGTATATATATATATATATATATATATATATATATATATATATATATATATATATATATGTATATACATGCACATATATAAATGTATGTGCAAATCAATACAATAAAGACTCTTGGTAAAAGATAAGCCATAAAATCATATAGTGGAAACATCTATCTCATAGGGCAAATGGTATATTGTATAATTAGTGTGAACAGTGTGTGTGGCACCAAATCCTAAAAACATATAGGCAGAGTGCAGATATATATTAACCCTTTCCAATCCAATTTCGGATTCAGGGTTTCCTAAAAGGCTTTCTCTTTTTGCTGGTGCAATTTGCTGGCTAAAGCCAGTGTGTGCGCGCCAGAGAGGCTCCGACAGCAGAGTGGCCGGCAATAGACGGTAAGAATACCCTGTCTGACGTCTTCTGACATTGGAGCTGTACAAGCTTCAATCAGAATGTAGGAAGACGTCAGACAGTGGATTGGAAAGGGTTAAAATCCCTAATGTGCAGAATATCATCATACACTACTATCCAAATTGCAGTAAAAGGTGCTCATTACAATAAAAGGCGCTTGAAGAGCTTTCCAGTCTGAGCGCATTAGGCCACACTCCAACTACTTTTGAGCACTGTGGCTGTAATGGAGGTGTCATGGCTGTTGGGAGAAAACTGAAACTATGCTAGGCATGGTCAGAGTTTGTGGAGCAAGGACAAGAATGCAACAATTGCCATATTCTGTCTTATAAAAATTACCGTAAATTGGAATCATTATCAATAAAAACATTAGTATTGTCTTTCATCACAGACGTAACATGAAGCTCTTGGACCCCAATGCAAATCTGTAGTGGTATTCCCAACTATCACATAGTCTTTATAGCACTTGATCTTCTTTTCTGTTGCAGAGGGGGGCTCCAAGGCCCAAGATTAACCACAAGCTCTGCAGCCCCTATGGTTACGCCTTTGACAGTGCTCTCATTACAGACACATTGCCTTTGTCACTGGTGGTCTATCACTGACCATGGTTGCCCAACTGGTCAGCTGGACTAGACATCTACTTCCTCCACTGGAATCAGGTCTACACTAATTTCTGGCAAACTCTTAGTCAATTTAGAAGAATAGACACGTATGGAATACGTGTTGTTTGTTGCATACTATAATTCCTGGTAATATGAATCTATATGATTATCACTGATGTATACTCTTTACTTTTTACCAACAACACCCATTTCGGAGAATACGTTTGGTAAAGCACTATACAATATGGCTAAATTACATTCTTAATAATGAATGGCTTCCGAGTGATGACTAGGCCGTAATTACTGATTTGTTGCAAAGGCTGTCAATAAAGTACAAGGCCTCATGCTTACTGTGTCTGGAATGAGCTGTGTCAGCAATATGGCAGCTGAACAGTTTTCATCTTTCACAAGGAATTGCTGGAAGGCAAAGCCAGGTTGGGAATAGTAATTTTTTAATAATTATATACTCGAAAAAAATCAAGCACCGATATGTCATTAGTTCTGTTTGACTTTATCACATGTAATTATGAGCATAGAGATTCCAACACATGATGTGACATACGCTGGTACTGTCTGAACTTTGATTTGTGAATAGATGAACAATCGTTAAATCTAGGGATAAGAGGAGACATGTTTACCGAATACCTCAGTGTGTAACACCTGAACATCCAAGAACTTCCCTTCCGTGGTGGAGTCTTATAAAATGATTTACAAAGAAATATATATGTCTTAGAAAGAAATCTTAAAGATCTCAGCCATAATTAGAACAGAAAAAATAGCTTCTGCAATTATAGTGTGTATGGCTGGGTTCCCATATACATGGCCATCTGGCTTTTTTTCCCTCCGGCGTTGTAGTGGAACACCAGAAAGAGATTGATGCCAGAACTGATCCTATAGTTTTGTATGGGACAGTTCAAGGCATCCGGAGAATCAGTTTTGATGCCTCCCTCCGCCAACAGAAAAACATTGCATGCAGCATTTTTCAATCCAGATGAGATGCCAATGTTTTATGGTCCATCTTCAGAATTCGGAGATGTATGGGCACCCTAAGGCAAGATCATCCGAATTCTTGCTTGGCTATTGTTCTCAACTCCCCCTTACACATGTACAGTTGACCATTCTTGAACCCAGAGACTTAGTTAGTTGTGGAGCTTGGTACAAGGGTAGGCACCAACAAGCCTCTCTGCCTTGGTGAGGATATTTAAACATAGGCCTAGTGTACCAAAGTCAATATGTTTGCCCCATATGAAAAAAGCCTAGCCATAACCCATTACAATTGATAGTGTACCAATAAACACGTATGTAGACAAACTAACATATTTTGGATATCAAAGCCTCTCACTCAAATTTCCCCATCAGAAAAGTAGGATGATTTGAAGGTGATCGGGATGCACCCTCCTGTCTCTCTTATGTCAATAGCTAATTGTTTTAGTGGGAGTGCTCTCTGAAAAAGCAAATATTTGAAGAAATTTTCCACAGTCCTACAGCTTTTTGGCCAACGAAAATACCAAAGTGCCCTTCAGTGGACCCAAACTTCAACCCAAAATTTGTCACCAGGCTTCAGTAGAAGACAACCCTATTTGAAGCCAATCACTTATCTATTACTACATGATCACAAATAACTAGAGATGAGCGAGCATACTCGCTAAGGGCAATTACTCGAGCGAGCATTGCCCGTAGCGAGTACCTGCCCGCTTGCAAGAAAAGATTCGGGTGCCGGCGGGGGGCGGGGAGCAGTGAGGAACGGAGGGGAGATCTCTCTCTCCCTCTCCCCCCCCCCCCCCCCCCCGCTCCCTCCTGCTCACTCCCGCAACTCACCGCTCCCCCGCGCCAGCAGCCGAATCTTTTCTTCCGAGCGGGCAGGTACTCACTAAGGGCAATGCTCACCTGAGTAATTGCCCTTAGCGAGTATGCTCGCTCATCTCTACAAATAACCTATTAGATCTTATTGATGACTTGTCCTGTGTATGCAAAAATAACATCAACACTCTGCAATGCAATAAAAAGTGTATATGCATATGTTTTACATAGTTGAAGAGTGGGCCTTCAGAATTATTTCTCTAGTGGGCTCAAAGAACCCCAGTCCGACATAACAGTTACGTAACCCTGTCCCTCTTGCAAGATCAAATGAGGAGTAAGATCTCTAGTGTCTTAAGGTACTATATGTCTTCAAAAGTTGTCATCGAAATTCTTGGTTGTCCGACAGCTATTCTTCTCATCTCCTCCTTACACATGCAGACTCTGTTTGCCCAGCAAGCATGTTTTCTAAATGGGGAGAGGAGAGCAAATTGCTGCCAGACACCCCTGGCGGCAGCTTATCTCCATCAAGAACAAAGTTAAACATGCTGATCCTTCCCACACCTTACATCATCTATAAGTGGAGATTTGGGAGGGCCCCCCCCATACACATTAGAGGTCAGCCAATCGGGAGGGCCCCCCCCCCATACACATTGGAGGTCAGCCAATCTGTTCGTCCAACAATACTAAGACACTACAACTATGGAGGTCTCAATAGTTGTAGTGTCCAAAGTAAGTATAGTCCACAAGTTCAGTACATGGTAAAAACATAATGGTCAGCAAAGTGGTTTGTGTCCTGGATTTGGACCCGACCAAGGATAATATCTGCATAAAGTTTTACTCCCCACATTTGTACTCGTGACCTGAAGGTTGTTCAATCCCTGCATGGTTCAAGTAGCCAGCTCAATGTTGACTCAGCCCTCCATCCTTCCGAGGTTGGTAAAATGAGTACCCAGCTTGGTGGGGGGCTAATAAATATGTTACTTGAAAGCGCTGCAGAATAAGTCGGTGCTATACAAAAATAACATGATTTTTATTTGTATGTCTTTACAAATGGTGAACTATATTCTTGGCAGAAAACACGTGGTCAAACCCCAGGCACACTGGAGATTTCCACTCCGGCCTGACATGGACGTGGTAGTAGAAATCTATGCCTATGTATGTTTTTTTCATGTGGAGATACCAATGTTTTTGGTAGGAGAATTGAACATCCTGTTTTTAGAGATGCACTTGCTTTTCTATCTAAGCACATCCTGCAGTGACCTCCTAGAGCTGAGGAACAGGAAGCTACAGGCCATCACCTGTGATACATGGATAGCATTTTCCTTCCTGTGAAAGAAAAAACAGATCTTCTATGTGTGATGAGTAAGAGACACCATTAGGGTGGTTTCACACAACGTTTTCAGGAGAAATGCCATGTTTTTTTCATGCCTTTAACCAGTTCCTGACTGCCCATGGACAATAAGCGTCCAGTTGGACGTACCATGCCTGCTAAGGAAGGAGAGCAAGGTTTTTGTTCAGGGGGTGATTAAAAAATGCCTTAGCCTGATGTTGGCTGTAAGTCAACAGGCGAATATGAAAGGCATTTCAAATAGTGCACTTTATTTATTCACTTTTGGTGCTTTTTTAGTTGTATATGTTTTTAGGGATTTTTTTTTTGCAAAACTCAGCACTCTTCAGATGTTAGGGTTTTTTAAGGAGTTTTTTTCCCATTGGTTTCTCTGTAAGAGACGAAAAACAAAATTACAAAAATGTCAGAGTAAATTAAAAACACCAGTTGAAAAATTGACTTCTGAAACACGAAATAAAAGCATTGTGTTTTTTAAATACGCCACACAAAAAAAAATGTGGGAGGTATTTGCTAAACACTAGTGGTCTTTTATCAGCAGTGCGCTGGATTAAAAGGCACTAAATTTATTAAAAGGTACAGTCAACGTCAATATTACTGGTTGGTATCGTGCCACTGGCGTAACTAAAGCGGATGCAGGGGATGCGGTTGCACCCGGGCCAAGGAGCCTTGGGGGCCCATAAAGCCTCTCTTCTCCATATAGGGAGCCCAGTACTATGAATAAAGCATTATAGTTGGGGGCCTTGTTACAGGTTTTGCATTGGGGTCCAGAAGCTTCAAGTTACGCCTCTGTATCGTGCCATCAGTTTTCTGTGCGCCAGGGCAAAAACTAGGACACAGTGACATTGCATCCATAGTGACATCATGTCACATAGCTGCATCCAGTGGCCACATGATGTAATATCCTTATGGATGAATCGTCAGTGTACAGACATCACCATTGCCTGCAGCCTTTGGACTGTTCACACTGCAACACGACATACTATTGCTATGCAATGTCACTTTGCAAAAGAGAAGGCATTTTTCAGGCAGCGTTGGGTGTCAGTACCGGGATACACAATAGTCGGAGCAAAAGCTGCTGCCCCGATCCCTATGTAGTGACCTGCACTTCTAATTCCAAGCGCAGCTCCCATTGATTTCAATTACATCAATCATAAACACCGGCTAATATTCAAGGATAGCGGCTTCTGCCCTGACCCCTGTATATTCCGGCATCGGCAGTGCACGCTGCCTGGAAAACCCCTTTAAGTATGACAGCATTTCATGAAATTTTAGTTTTTGCAGGTTGGCTTTGTTTTTCAGGTCGCAGAAACCACACGAAATGAAAAATGGCAGCCACATGTTAGCTGGAATACTGTACAGTTTTGGGGTCATTGCAATCTTGCAGGCTGTAGGCTTGGCATTTTTTTGACGGTTTATGCATTGGCTTCACATGCGGAACCATAGCTGCTGTAGGGTGACCTCCACAGCAGAAATCTATGCCAAGAGCTCCTGCAGACTAGCAAACCGCAGGCAATAGAACCCATTGCTTTCAATGGGTTCCCTCACATTCTGGGTTTTTGCACTCAATTTCCCATGTGCGAAAATATATGTGACATGCTCTACTTTTGTACACATTTGTGCACTCGGGCACAATCGGAGACTAATTAGGCTGCTTAGACGGTTCAAGCACATGAAGGGACCTGGCAGCGTGGAAAAGTACAGTAGAATGCGTGGATATGCGCGCAAAAGCACGTGATAGCGGTCCTTTCACAGCGCACTTGTCACACTCCCGCGAGCGTATATACACCTATGCTTGAATGCAGGAGCCAGCAAAGGCTATGAATGTCATTAAACCCACAGGGTATTAGTGTATCTTGATGCCACCAGGAAGTCCTGGTGGAGTCAAGATTGACAGGGTGGTGACACCCCCTGTAGCTGATACCCTGCACAGCATCCAGCCACACTAGGTCCTGGAAGGTCACTACAATGTGCCGGAAAAGACATTGAGCGGTCTGTGGTGCAAAGGCACAGCCGGCGCGCTACCCTGCCTGCCTGTTGGCGACCGCAAAAACAGCTGTGGAGGGAGGCCAAAGCCGCTTTACCCCCTGTGCCCTCCATCATCCCAACCCCACTCTGCGCTTCAACACAGATCAGGGTGGGCAGCTTCTGCACACCTGTCGGGGAAGGGGCTACAGCATCCATAATGACCGCCTGCAGCGGCCGCCGGGAGGCAACAGACCACGGCCCGTGGGGAAAGGGGTTAGAGGTGGCAGAATGCCTGACTGCAGCGGCCGCTGGCAGGCAATGGAGCGCAGGAGCAAACGCACGGCTGGAGCAGGGGCCGGGAGCCTATGGAGGTACAGGGCGGCCTGACGGCAGCAGCCAATGGAGATTCCTCAAGCCGTGGAAAGGGGTTTGGGCCAGGAGCGCACAGAGGTGTGGGTAGCACTGCATTCCAGCAGCAGCAGCGTTGTGGCCTGCCAGGACCTGAGGCAAACCCACATTTTCACCCAATCGGCTACAGGGGGCGTCACCCACCTGTCAATCTCGACTCCACCACTTGTTCATGGTGACTTCAAGGTACACTAATACCAATGCACAGTGCTGTGTGAAAGTTTTTGGCAAGTGTGAAAAAATGTTGCAAAGTTAAAATGTTTTCAAAGATAGAAGTGTTAATAGTTAAACCAACATGGAAAAGGACTTGGGGGTTTTAGTTAACTGTAAGCTTAACTGGAGCAACCAGTGCCAGGCAGCTGCTGCCAAGGCAAATAGGACCATTGGGTGCATCAAAAGAGGTCTAGGGGCACATGACGAGAACATTGTTCTTCCTCTTTACAAGTCACTGGTCAGACCACACAGGGAATACTGTGGACAGTTTTGGGCACCGGTACTCAAGAAGAACATATCAGAGCTTGAGCAGGTACAAAGGTGGGCAACTAAAGTAATAAGTGGAATGGGCGAACTACAATACCCAGAGAGGTTATCAAAATTGGGGTTATTCAATTTAGAAAAAGATGGCTGAGGGACGACCTAATAACTATATATAAATATATCAGGGGACAATACAGAGATCTCTCCCATCATCTGTTTATACCCAGGACTGTAACAAGGGGGCGCCCTCTACGTCCACAGGAAAGAAGGTTTCTACACTGACATAGAAGGGGGTTCTTTAGTGTAAGAGCAGTGAGATTATGGAGCTCTCTGCCTGAGGATATTGTGATGGAGAACTCGATAAAAGAGTACAAGAGGGGCCTGGATGACTTTCTTGAGCAATACAATATTATTTGTTTTAATAATCCGTTGTGAAGGGTTGTTGATCCAGGAATTATTCCAATTGCCAGATTGGAGTCAGGAAGGATTTTTTTGAGGAAAATTGGCTTCTAACTCATTGTTAGTTTTTTTTTGCCTTCTTCTGGATCAACATTGGGAGGTAATACGCCGAACTGGATGGATATATGTCTTTTTTCGGCCTTACATACTATGTTATTATGTTACTTTTTGGGCGATGATAATTAAATGACTGCTAAGGAGTTTTTCCTACAGAACTGGAGAAGCATCAGACTAGTGGAAATTATAAAATGGCAGGATTTTAGGATTTTTTAAATTATAGATTGTGGCATTGAAAGTTTTTTTTTTTTAAATCACCAAAATGTCTTTAAAAATATGTTTAACATAAAAATTGAATTATACAGTAGGTCATTTTCTGATGTCGCATCCCCTTTAAGTTCATACCCAAGACTTGACCATTTCATAGTAGAACGTTTATGGAGTAAATGTTTCCTATTGAGTTTGTGACTAACAGCACATAAGTCTAAGGAAATGGTGCACTGCAATCGATCTCCCAACACATTGTGGTTTCAACCTAAAAATCATCACCAAAATCATAACAGCAACTTAGATTTTTGGTTGCGATTTGTGATCTGATTCCCACGCGGGTCATTCGAGGTAATGCAAATTTCCTATTAATATTTTAATGAGTCAGAATGCCAAATTACAGCTGATGCAGAATCTGCGTCCTGAACATCAAAAAGCAGCAACTGTGTGTTTCCTAATTAATGAGTGGAAAACGCTAAAATCAGAATCACAGATAAACAACCCAAAACAAGCTGCTAGATGGATAAACTTGTATGTATTAAGCTGCGGGGATGTCTGCACAATGTCCCAGTACTGTATACATAACACTATATACACTACAGCCCAAAGAAATGTTCAGGAAATTGCAGTGACAATGTATACTTGTTAATCATTTTTTCATTTTGTTTGTTAAAGGGCCAACATGAAAAAAAAAGTTGTGAGAAGAGTCCAAAAATATGTATGGAGTATTTCACATTTGGCGTGCAGATGTTTGCCGATGTCAGCACTTTTTCGGACCATGAAGTAATGCTCTGTGCATACGGATTACAGAAAATCTATGGACAATAAATCCTTTCTTCCATACCCCTTTAAGGGCATATAGACTGTGCTAATGGATCCCCATAAACTACTAAGACAAAAGCCCCTAACTCCCTAAGCAACCCCTGAGTTGAACATTTATGCATATGGGAGAATCGGTAGAATCATGGGTTGCACTAATTATCATTGTCCAAAAGTTGTTGAAGGTGTATGGGGCACCTTAAGATCTCTTTATGTATACGATACATGACTTGCCATGTATATCTTAAGAGAGAATAATAAATCTGTCGTAAAGGTGCTGGCCATGCACCCTCCTGTTGATCCTGCCCACTCCTTACCACTTTGTAGAACTGGTGAGTGGCATAAAAAGTTGAAACTTTTAGGACAAATTTGGTGTGCACCAAAATTTGCTACTTTTTCACACCACTAAACTTACATAAATTCCCCCCCGTTTGGTTATTACAGCTCCATACTACAGATATGTAGGCACTCCATATACTGCCATATTGGCTGTATGGCCCCATAGAAGTTTATGGAAGCTATATACTAATGTATTTGAGTCCTTATAGTTCATTGCTGTGTTATACATTAGTGGTTCTAGGTCCAAGGCAAGCCTGAGGAGCATAAAAGAAGAATTAAACTGGTTTTCTGGGACTAAAATATTGCTGACCTAATCTGAGGATAGGTTCTGAATACTGGATGGGTAGGGGTCTCCTGCTGATCAGCTGTTTGAAAAGGCCAACATGCTCAGGTAAGCACTGCAGCCTCTTCATGAGCATACTAAGCACAACACCATTCATTTACTTGTGGCTATGCTTGGTATAGCCGTTTGCTCCCAGTTACTTGAGCGGGATTGAGCTGCACAAAGGCCACGTGAAGTAAACGATCAATTATTAAGTAAAGAGGGTAGTAGAGAAAGAGAGCGAAAGACTGAGGAAGTGAAGAAGGAAGTGATGGTGTGGTGTTCGTCCAAGATGGAGGAAAGAGAAAGCAGGGTGAAGTGCTACAGCAACTAAAACTCAAGAGAGTGGAAAAGCGAAGAAGAGTGTAAGTACCAAGTCTCAAATAGGAGCGAGGAGTCTTCGGTACATGGGGTCAGCTCAAGAAACAGTGAGTGCAACCAGTTCTTACTAAACTAAGGAGAAAGGCAAGTGCAGCAATCCCATCCAAAATCCTAAATCCCCATGCGAGATAGCCTACATAGAAACACCACAGATAACTTAGACTGGTGGCATCACTGTCCTAACTTAAAACGGAAGCAAGGAACTGGTACAACAAATGCTGATGTCAGAGGCGTAACTTGAAGCTCCTGGGCCCCAAAGCAAAACCTGTAATAGGGCCCCCAACTACAATGCTTTATTTATAGTACTGGGCTCCCTATATGGAGAGGAGAGGCCTTATTGGCCCCCTGAGGCTCCTGGGCCTGGGTGCAACCGCATCCCCTGCACCCTCTATAGTTACGCCCCTGGCTGATGTTCATTGCAACAAACCGTGAGTGCATGTATTTTTGGGAACTCTGCACAGTTGAACTTGTTAACCTGTTACAGAAAAGGAAGTAAACTTCATATCTTTGGTTTACTTCAAAAACAACTGGTTTGGTCTCTTAATTATTTCTTCACCACCAGATTGCATATCACACAAAGGGTACTGGCGTCACAAACTCAGTTAAGTTAAAAGCCCCTTTGACCTATCCCACCATTTTTGCCACTGCGTGCAGCCAGAAACCATCATGTTAAGTTTGGGAAGGACAGCTGAGCCCCACAGATAACCAACTCATTACCCCGCTGTCACCCCCATGCAAGACCCCATATTTGGCCGCCGCACAAGGTAATGGCTCTTCAGTGCCATATCTACGAAAGACATTCTCCCCTTGGAAGCAATGCTTCTAGAGGAGAATACCTCTCTACATACGCCCATGTATCTCTATGGCTGCTCTATTACAATGATATACGAATCATAGCCATAATACTGTGCATGAGCCCTAAGGTGGAAGTTTGTATGGTTATAATACATGATGTACATGCAATTTGTACAGGCAAGAAAAAAAATTTCCAAATAGCAATTTCTATTGAGAAATTTTCCATAGTTATATCAACCACAGTATTTTTTTCTCTGTTGGCACGGTTGCAAACTTTTGCAAACACCAACTGAGAAACCAAGGTTCTTATCTGGTGTAAATAGCTGCCTTGTATAGATCTGCAAAGAAGAACTGTCATCTATATAGCATATCCTCCTCTATAGGTCACATTTACCACATTTCAATGGCTAACCACTGGTATTGAGTAACATAGCACAAAGTTAATGTGAGTGGAATATATCATGAACAGTCTAATGTCAGTTCCTTTATCAGTGTTGACCACAACATGACAGTGGAGCAGCAGTATTCTGAGACCAGCTGAGGAGATATATTTACACATAAGTCTCTTATCTCACACGCTTTGCTGTTAAAGAGACCCATTTAAACGTCACACTTGGGAAGAGCACGTATGAAGCAGCACAAATGGTTCCAATATGCTGAACCTAGCATAACTGGTTACTTGTAGTCAAAGTAAATATAGCTTTTAGACTGGGATTCATTGTTTATACCAATGTAGGGCGATATGCCCATATGTCACACCAGAGAAGAGATCTTTATCACTTTTCAATTGCGTTTTTTAGCTCTGGTTGTCATGAATGTAATCAATAGGTTACTAACTAAAGAAAAATGGTAAAATTAAAATATTTGCTATCCAACTACAGTAGGTATCAGGCATGACAACTGTTGTTGGTGCAACCAAAGACGATTAATTCCAGAACTAAGCACAGGGTCAGACCGGAGGATGGAATAATGGAATATCTATGGTTAAACTAAGTGGCTAGAAGCGGTTACAATAAGTAACTGTGATAATCACGACAAGGTATCGTCTGAACTGCCCAAACCAGATCGGAGCACCTGCCCTGAAAATAGCGACCCTGCTGACCATGGATTGCCAAGCTACAGGCACAGAATACAGGGATACTGATCACTAAAATTCTGAATACAGGACCACTGACTACAGGTCCACTGAACACAGATCCACAGAACGCTGGCCAGAACACGTGAAGTATACCTGGCATCCTTTGCACAAAGAATATGGTTCAAATACCCTCACATGAAGAATAGCCCAGCCAGCATTTCTGCACTGGAACTGAATGGGGATATTAATACCTAAGTATCAGTGCTAAATAATACTATGCATATACCGCCCAGAGCATTATGTTATCAAGGACTGACATTGTCACATCACGCTGGACTAGCTCCAATAACCCAAAAGGCATGGTTCTGCCGGCATCTTGACACTAGCCTTATTATGGTCGATGACCTATTAGGGCAAATGAACATCATAAAGTGAGGTCCCCTGCTCAGGAGCCCCTCTATGACTCAGAACAGAAAACCTCTCAGTAAGAGTGGTTCCCATTCTGTCAGACTTTCTGGCCACCCTGGTATTACAGGACCACCATTTATGTGAATGACGGTCCTGTAATATATACTATATTACTACTAAAGGGGAAATGTATAGTTGACCATGGCTTCCCTAGGCAAAATCAGGTTATTGCCCAGGGTGTCAAGAGCAGGACCTGGGCAGATCAGCTGTTCACCCCAAGCCCCACATTCTGAGAGAGGATTGTGCACCTTGGCACAACTCCTGGAACCTGGATAACACAAAAGATAAGTCACTTGAAACTACCAAATTAAGTACATGAGGGCCTGCTGGCCTTTCCTTAATGGCAGAGTTTGGGGGGAATGAGGAGATCAGTCATGCTAGATTTCAGTATGACCAATCTTTTGGTCCCACAAGAATTAACCAGACATATTATTGATGGAGTTGAGAGAAATATTTGACAACCATCTCATGTATATCGCTGCTTTACAGTAACCTAGGAAAGATTTAGTGTAATTTTTCTTGGTGAGAGACTTCCCCTATTTACTTGGTCAATTAGTGCCTCATGCATACAGATGTACAGGGTGTCTCAAAAGTGTGGAAGCACCCATAGAGAATGAAAACGGTTTGGCAGGTGGTGATCCAATTTTGTATACACGCAAAGGGGAAAACCTGTTAGGCCATATCACCAACATGACGGCCATTTTGAATGCCATCATCTGGGATTCAACTCTAATTTTTCCAGTGGGAAAGTAGATATATGCTATATCAAGCTGGCAGAGAATTTTACTAGGAAAACAATAGAGTGCTTCATTTTAACATAACTTTTCCCGTTCTCATGTTAACACATCGATTATTCTCATTACAGGCAATGTGAATGATGGTGTTATCTCAAGCAGAACATGTTGAGTTTGTCCTTATGTCTAGTGAATGAAGCACACATGTCATTGCAGTGGATTTCAATCAACGCCACCTAACCAGGCCTCTCATTAGCCACAGTGCATTTGCCAAACTTCTTCCCAAATTCCGAGAAACAGCTTTTGTCGCCAATTAACCAAAATCTGTACAAACAAAAACCATTACTGATGAAGCATCAATAACAGCCATTCTGGCCTCATTCAGCGTAGCACTCATCTGTCTCAAGAATCTGAGGTTAGTCATCCTTCCATGCAGCAAATTTTGCCTACAAATAAATGGCATTCTTACAAATTGTAGATGCTACAATACATGATAGAAGGATGATCTCAACACATTCGACTTTTGATAACACCATCATTCACATTGCCTGTAGTGAAGAAAAATCACTATGTTAATATGAGAACAAATAATGATATTTTAAAATGAAGCAAACCATTGTTTTTTTGGTGAAATTCCCTGCCAGTTTGATACATCACACACCTACCTTTCAATCCAAGATAGTGGCATTCAAAATGGCCGTCATTTTTGTGATATGGCCTAAAAGGTGTCCTCCTTCGCCCAAGGCTTGTATGCAAAATTGGATCACCATCTGCCACACTGTTTTCATTCTACATGGGTGTTTACACACTTTTAAGACACCCTGTATTGTATAACCATGTGGTATGGATCATTATATGATGGCCATAGAATTTTATTGGCCAGATAGCGCTTTTGTGTACTTAGGTCCACAGAGGGATCCTCCATTTTTATTGTCATACACTATATGAAAAGGTTAAAGCAGGCAACTTATTTCAAATATCTTAAAAACAGTTTTGAGGTATTGAGTGGTGAATCTTTTCTATTTTATCTATTACACACACAGAAGTGATTCAGCATTTTCTCAATTGATGCCTTAAATTGAAAAAACCCAAAGGCAGATTTACCACATGGCCATATCACATAAAGTTACTGATAAGTAGACGGCAGGGATAAAATGTATATTTTTTCATAGAGACAGATAAGCAAAAGTTTAACGGACTGTCTACCCGAGGCCAGGACCTGTATTACTCATTCCTAGTGATAACAGTCTGTGCTTGCAGGAAGTTAGCAATGCTACAAATGAAATAGATGATAATCGAATAACGTGCAACCATATGACTGAGTTGGCTTGAAGACAGATGGTGTGGGAACATGGTGGTTACTGCAGAATTGTGCTAGTCATGTGGTTTGGTAATAAATAGAGATGAGCGAGCATACTCGATAAGGCAAACTACTCGAGCAAGTAGTGCCTTATTCGAGTACCTGCCCGCTCGTCTCTAAAGATTCGCCGGCAGGAGGGGGGGAGCAGGAAGGTGGGGAGATCTCTCTCTCCCTCTCTTCCCCCTGCTCACTGCCGCAACTCACCTGTCACCCACGCCGGCAGCCGAATCTTTAGAGACGAGCGGGCAGGTACTCGAATAAGGCACTACTCGCTCGAGTAGTTTGCCTTATCAAGTATGCTCGCTCATCTTTAGTAATAAGTAATAATTCCAATGCATCAGATCACACAGACGCTTTTACACCGGCCAGAAAAGATAGTCCTGGAGCTATCTTTCTGGCTGGAATACGTCGGCCGATGCACAGACTCCTATGGGAGCCTATGCTAGCTGCCAGAAAAGGGAGGTGAGAGGGAGTTTAGCAACGTGACTGCTAAACTCCCTTTCCCTTCTCTCCTCCTTTCCGCCCTTTGCCGGCTGTTTGCAATGGGAGGGGGTGGGAGGGGGCAGGAGCTAGTGTGCAGCCAGCAATAGGAGGGGGCGGGAGCTCAGCACACTAGCTCCCGCCCTGCCTCCTCCCCTTGCTGGGAGCCAGCGATGGGGATGGAAAGAGGGAAGGCAGTTTAGCGGAAACTGTCTCCCCTTGCCCGATGGAGCAGCAGATTTGTGCGGCTATTCACACGTTTTTATGGCACCGGCAGGCACACGTAAAAATACCTGCACTCGTGTGAAAGAGCCTTCAGGTGATTTTTGGTTGGCTGTGTCACAGCCACAGTGCGACTGAAAATCGTGTGAACAGGCGCACTATTCTGCTGTTTGTGCGCCCATTCAGACTGCCCGGGTCTGGCACATAGATGCCGAGCCCGAATTGCCATTGGGTGGGTGGAGACAGTTTAGCTCTGCTAAACTGCCTCCCCCTTTCCGCCCCCTCGCCGGCATTCAGCAGCTACTGTAGGCTCCCAAGGAGTCTATGGAAGCCACCGCCATATTCCGGCCAGGAAAATAGTTCCTGAATAGAGATGAGTGGGCATACTCGGTAAGGCGATATACTCGAGAGAGCATTGCCTTTTTCAAGTACCTGCTGGCTCGTCCCTGAAGATTCAGGGGGCCGCGGGGGTGAGCAGGGGGTTGTGGAGGGTATTGGGAGGGAGAGAGAGAGAAAGAGAGAGAGGGATCTCTCTCACTCTCCTCCCCCTAGCTGCTCAGCCCCACCCGAATCTTCAGGGACAAGCCAGCAGGTACTCGAAAAAGGCGATGCTCTCTCGAGTATATCTCCTTACCGAGTATGCTCGCTCATCTCTATTCTTGAACTGTCTTTCATGGTCAGCGTAATAGCGCTCGACCGATATACCCTCCTATATGCTATCTTTGCCCGGCCGGGCACTTTTACGCTGCAGGAATATGCCCATCTGAACTGATGCATTGTAAATCAATGCATCAGTGGGCAGTGTATATTGGCCGGGCATGAAAGCACAGCCAATATACACTCATGTGAATGAAACCTTAGTCTTCAACCTCTCTATTGAACCTAAAAGAGATTTTTGAAAGATTTTCTAGCATTTACTTGAATATTGTACGCTTTTGAGTTTTAAAATAAGTGCCAGGAAGTGTGAACATTTAGATCTCTCTCTAAAACCCAATAAACAACTTTGGAAGAAGCTTACTATAGCACTGTCTGTAGCGTATTCTTCAATTACCTATTTAGGGATCAAGGTGGGAAGAGCACCAGAATCACTTTATCACTTGAATAGATGATGATTAACCATTCAAGTGATAACGACTCTGGCTCACCCATTACCCTCCTATATTAGATAGGTAGATGCCATTGACTTAAAATGCTTAGTTTCTCTTGGCTCCTTTATCTTATACAGACAATTATACTGCTATTGCAATATAAAAACATCAACCACCTATATTTCGCTTTCTCTTCATTTATTGGGGCCAATTAGGGGCCGAAGATTTCTATAGTTAAGCAGATGTTACCAAAAGCTCACGGGGAGGGTAAAACCTACTGATATTAGACAGTATAACTTAGCTAGTCTTTTCCAGTAATGCATTGATTGGCTCCAGGACTCTAACTGGTATACCAATTGGTCATTGGAGAGACGACTAGGTTTTCCATGGAGCTTAACCATACTCTTGCATACTAGATATACAGCTTTACCATTAACAATCTATTAGTGAATGGAAAGCAGTGTGGGACATGTATCATCATCATTCTTATGTCTAAGTTTTTTATCGTCTGGGATCAAATGTAGCAGAGCCAACTTTATCAGTATAGTGGAAAGATCAACTCAACTTTGCAACATGTGTAAATATATTTAGAGATGAGTGAGCGTACTCGGTAAGGACAGATACTCAAGCGAGTATCGTCCTTACCGAGTACCTGCCTGCTCACCCGCAAAGATTCGGGTGCCAGCGGGTGAGAGCAGGGGAGAACGGGAGGGAGCTCTCTCTCTTCCCCTCCCTCCCCGCTCCCTCCTGCTCACTCCCGCAACATAGCGCTCACCCACACCGGCACCCGAATCTTTGCGGGCGAGCAGGCAGGTACTCGTAAGGATGACACTCGCTCGAGTATCTGCCCTTACCAAGTACGCTCGCTCATCTCTAAATATATTCTGTGTTCTATATTTTTTTCTTTTCTCCCTACCTATTTTGTTATTGGATTCTACGTGCAGATTTATATATATTTATTTCGACAAATAGGTTCAATATTTGCTTAAGAATGAGTTAAGTTTTTGGATTTCTATGACTCATCATTGTTCATCTATGATTAGGAACTAAAGATTGTTTTTAATGGCACTTGGTAATTTGGAACTGCACTATCAGTAAGAGCCGAGGTGTTCAGGCTCGAAACGCGTAAGTATTTTTCTCTCCTACAATAAGTCAGGTGATACAACATATCAAAGTATACTGGATATGGAGAGATTAGAGACTGACCATTCAAAAGAACAGCACACCAATTCCTTTTTTTTTTGTAATGTCATCTGTTTATTAACCAGTTCTACTCTGCAACTGCTTTTGGGGGAATACTGACTAGTTCTCGCCCCTGATTTTGACTCTAACTTTATTTTGTGTACTGAAAATATATCCTTGGATCTGAAGAAGAGAGGAGGTAATTCTTCTTATGGGGAATGTTTCATGAAGGTACCTATCATTATTTATTTCTCTGCAGATATCTACAATGGGTTATGTGTTTCTGGAATTTTTTTAAAAAATGCAGAATTGATGAGTTTTCTCACATTGTCCTACAAAAAAAAGTTATGAAAAGTTATTTGCAAGTTATATGTACGCTTAGGTCCAAAACAGGCCTTGTCCTTAAGGGGTGAAAGACTCCTTGATGGAAAGACACTGGGGAAGAAAAAAATTCAGGCCAGAATCAAAATATTGTTTGTAAAATATATTTTCTTCCAATTTTGTTCCAAGCACCTAAGAAAAGCCTCCTCTTTGTTGCCTGGAAGTCCATGAACTCAGTAATTACTGTGTGAAATGGCAGCCAGCCACAAACATACTGTAATTACTACTTGTTACCTTGAGTGCTCTCCCTGACAAAGTCACTGGCTCAAATATCACATCACTGAAAAGAGAGCCTAAAGTTAAACAAAAAGTGTGGTAATGTAAAAAAAATATATATTTAAAAATCCCTATTAAATAGATGCAGTGTCTATTTATGGGGAGGACTGAGAATGTGACGAATTTCAACAATTTCGTAAAGTCTCAGCACTCACTATCAGAAGGGTCTGTTCTACATTTTCTTCTTTACCAAAATTATCTATTATTTAGGGTAAATTAATGGAAACTTTTTACTTCTTTGGTCACTTTTTTTTTCGACCAACTCCTGTTTTTGCCAGGAAATACCCGATATCTCAATACTGGTATTCTATATTGAAATAACAGTAGAGTATTTGAACAGGATGGCGTAGACGCGCTACATGATGGTATGGGAAATGGGCCCCCGGGGGCACCGGCCCTGGGATTTCGATTTAGTGTTATGGCCCTTGTAATAGATAGAGAGTAAAACCCAATTGGAAAGTTGAAGAGTAGAATGTGAGAAGCAGAAATCTACTAACCGCATCTCTCTCAGTCCTGTGAGATCGCGGCTGTGACTAAAGTAAGGAAAGCATACTGGAAGTAGTCTCCTTCTGCTTCGATACATGCATTGAGCCGTCCTTGGACCTGTGTTCATTCCAGGAACTCTCAATGTGGATTGGACCTGAATCTCCTGCAGGCGACAGTGTATGACTTCCTAGATGGTCTGCCCTTCGAGTATGCTTTCCTTACTTCAGTCATAGCTACAGTCCCATGGGACTTAAATAGACGCGGGACATGCTACTCTTCAACTTTGCAATTGGGTTTTACTTTCCCTCCTCTTTTACAGGAGGCCACAACACAAAATTGAAATCCATGTTCCGATGCCCCCAGGGGCCCATGCACCGTCATATAGCGCAACCATGCCTTCCTATTCAAGTACACTATTGTTATTTCAATATAGGACACTAGTATTGAGATTTAGCGCTGGATTACTCTTTTTGACTACAACCTGTATATGGGATTTAACACGGAATCAAAATCAGACCATCTGAATGCACCCTAGCAAATATTTATAGTGATTACTATTAGTAGCAGTATATCAGGAGATGATTATCCACTGTGTAGAAGGGTATGACCAGACCCATAATACTTTTTTAAGGGAAGGTTTTACATGCACAGTTTTTTTTGGAAAGACATCTGCGTAGTTTTTGATGCAACTTTTTAAGCCAAAGTCAGAAGTTGATCCAAGAGGAACGAAAGTACATAAACGTCTTTTCTTTATATTCCCCAATATTTTTTAATCCACTTCTGGCTTTGTTGCAAAAATATACATGAAAAACTGCCACAAAAACCGTTAAGGTTTTTCCAAAAAGACACACTATGTATGAAACCACCCCAAAGCTTGCTACAGACAGGAGATCTTATGTCCATGGGGACAAAGCAAATGCTGCTTAATCTCTTCCATCAGGGGAAATAGTGATTGGACAGGCTAGAATTGTTTTTCACCGGATAAGTGATGCCAGAGGTCACTGTCAGTTCCACCACAGAAACAACATGTCCATTCAGGGAAGTCTAGGAGGACAGTTGTCTGCTGAACCTCAACTGTCTTATGTTTATGGCCCGCTTTAGGTCTCATGTAAACAAACTTCTGCATTTCACAGATCAACTTTTCCTCAACAGGCATTGAATTCAGTCTTTCCAGGGGAGAGCTCAGTTTAATATAGAGCATGCAATGGAGGAGTTACACCGTATTCGGATTTCTGTTACATGGATCCCAAATCCATGAGACCTTGGGTCATTTTCACACGGCCGTTACTATTTTGCAGCAATGGTTTTTAAGCAAAAAACTGTAGTGGATCCATCTATTGTGTAAGAATTTATTCTTCCCTTTTTACATAAACTCCTGGTTGTGACTTAACCCCTTCCAGTCCACTGTCTGACGTCTGAAGACATTCTGATTGAAGACTGTACAGCTCCGATGTCGGAAGACGCCCGTCAGGGTATTCTTACTGTATATTACTGGCCGCTGTGTTGTCGGGGGACCTCTCCAGCATGTCCTATATCACAGTACTGGCTCTAGCCAGCAGATGGTGCTATTGTATAATAGCAGAAAGAGAAAAAACCCCTAGGAAACCATGAGGCCAAAATTGGATTGCAAAGGGTTAATATATGGATGCAAAATACTGAACAAATCTGCAATATGTTAAAGTGTCATAGCGTGATGATGTGGAAGGTCCAGACACCAGTAGTTCATGCACTAAAGCAAATCAATGAACTCACAGAAAGCGGCTATATACTGATACAAGAGGGTATATACACCGCTTATCCCTCACTTTCTGTGATTTTAAGCAAATTAATGCAACTAGATGAAATGGCCACCTTATTAGAGACTCCTATTTAGTATTGTGTTGAACTTTGTTTGACTTTCAGACCTGCAGCAGTTCATTTTGGTGTAGCTTCCACTAGGTGTTGAAATTGTCCTGTAGAAATGTTGGCCCCTGAGGACAGGAAGCTTCTTGTATCCAGTTTCCCCAAAAATAAGACCTACCCTGAAAATAAGCCCTGCCCAGCTCTTTCAGGATTTTCAGGGAGGCTTGAAATATAAGTCCTACCTCAGAAATAAGCCCTAGCTGCATTACACAATTTTATTTTTTTTTAAAGACATACTTACCTAGCAGACTTGATCTTGGTCCTTCTGCTGCTGACTGGACGTCCGCCCCGCCGTGCATAATGCAGTCCTCGTTCACGCACAGAAGATCACTTCCTGGTTACGATATCCATAAATCCCACCTCCAAAAAGCGATGGCTCTGATTGGTTCTTGAGAGTTGCTCAGCCAATCAATGTAACGCTTGATGAACCAATGCGATGGCTGGGATTACTTCATCGAATGCTGCATTGATTGGCTAAGTATAATTTATGAATTGACCAATAAATGACGCGGCTCAGCATGTCGAAGCTCCAGAAAGCAGTGGGAGGACCCAGACTTAGCCTGCTAGCCAAATATAAGACATCCCCCTGAAAATAGAGCCTCTTTAGGGGTAAAAATTAATATAAGAAAAGGTCTTATTTTTGGGGAAACATGGTAGTTTCTACTAATTAGATGGAGGTGCTGACATGTTCTGAACAGCTGACAAGAAGGGTTCATCCATTCATGCTGCTTGAACCAAATTCTGACCTCCCATCAGCATGGTGCAACAGAAATCTGGATTCATCTGACCAAGTGAGGATTTCCATTGCTAAGGCCGGCTTCACGCGGGCGAGAAAATTCTGCAAGATTTATGCATTACAAGATCCATGTCCATGTCCTTGTCCATGCTCTCGCATCACACCGCCCATTATTTTCAATGGCGCCGGCAGCAGCATCGCACCATGTGCAAAGTGCACGCGATGCAATGCAAGGTCTCCTATTGGAAACAATGGGAGAAACGCAGCGGAGATTCCCTGCATCCCTGAAGTGATGCGAGGCTGTTTTCACATGAAAATGCCTTGCATCCTCTGAGTTTTTACATGAATGGCTAGGGCAATTCAAAGCCTGATATTGCCCTCGCTTGTGTGAAGTTAGCCTAAGGGCTCCCACGCACTTGCGTTAGCGATTTGCATTTTTTTAGCGCTGCGATAGAGCACAAAAAATTTCTAGTTTGAAACAAATGAGTTGTAATGTGTCTATGCGCATTTGCGATTTTTTTTTCCGCAGCGCAGGTGCGATTTTTTTTATCGATTGCGACTGCCCTATATTAGTGCGATGTCCGATTTTTCCTTCGCCCATGCAAGTCAATGGGTGCCGTAAAAACGCAGGGCAGTCACAATACATAGAGCTTTGCGATGCGAGTTTAGTGGGGGAAAATCACAGCGCAATCGCACAAAAATCGCAAGTTGGCAACTGCGATATCGCAGCGATTTTAAAAACGCACTATCGCCCTCGCAAGTGGGTGGGAGCCCTTATTGATACAATTTTTGTCCATTGAAGTCTTTCTGTTTCTCTTAAAGGGGTTGTCTCGCGAAAGCAAGTGGGGTTATACCCTTCTGTATGGCCATATTATTGCACTTTGTAATGTACATCGTGCAATAAATATGAGCCATACAGAAGTTATTCACTTACCTGTTCCGTTGCTAGCGTCCCCGTCTCCATGGCTCCGTCTAATTTCGCTGGCTTCTTGCTTTTTTAGACGCGCTTGCGCTGTGCGGTCTTCTGCCTGGTGAATGGGGCCGCTCGTGCCGGAGAGCTGCTCACCGCGTCGTCATCGTAGCTCCGCCCCGTCACGTGTGCCGATTCCAGCCAATCAGGAGGCTGGAATCGGCAATGGAACGCAAGGAAGGAGAAGAAAATCCACGGTGCAGCATGGGAGAAGACCCGCGGTGCACCGTGGGAGAAGACCAGCGGCGCCATCTTTAAAAGAAGAATAGAAGAAGCTGCAGAACGCTGATGCAGGTAAGTGCAATGTGCTTTTTAAAAACTAACCTTTGCTTTCTTTTTAACAGGGCAGAATGCGGGGGTAAGTGAAAAAAATTTTTTTTTGCTTTCGCCGCGAGACAACCCCTTTAAGATCCTTTTTCATGGCCGGGTTATCAGACACAAACATTCATCTGACAATCAGCCCATGCAAAAGGGCCAACAATCTGCTGACGAACAAGTGAACGCTCGCTCATGGGCTAATTCATTGATTTTCAGCATGCATAAAAATGCCTGCTAACCAAATTTTGTATGGCAGGCCTACGAGGATGATTGATCGCACTAGCGATTGTTCGTCCCCCATAAGCTGATTTTCAGCCAATCTAAAGGAAAATTAATTGAGCACTGATTGACATGCCTACCGATCAGCACTCGTTACATCTGGTGGACAATTAGGCCAGTGTAAAAGAATCTTTAGACAGCAAAGGCACTCAAATTCGTTGTCTGCTGTTATAGCCCACCCAGGCTAAAGAACGATGAGTTGTGCATTCGGGCTCATTAGTTGGAGCACTAGCATTTTATTTGGCTACAATTTGCATGTCTGTGCACCGCCTATTTATCAGAAAAATTCTTGACATCCTCCTCTGACCCTTTTTGTCAACGAGCTCTTTACGTCCAGAGGATCCTCTTTCACTGGATGTTTCTGCACCATCACACCAGTATACTCTCCACACTGTTTTACGCGAAAACCCAACAAGGTTGGCAGTATATGAACTGCTGGTTCCCGACTCGTCTAGCACCGATGACCCGGCCTCATTGGAAGTCGCTCAGATTGCTACATTTCCTCATTCCAATGTGGATTCACACTGAAACTGATCCACGGAAAACTTGTGACTTGGTTTTATACTGCACTCCGGGAAACTCCAATCATGAAAGGGCTGATGTCTTTAATAAATAAGGCATTTAGTGTATATTATAAAAGTTCTGCAAAATGAGGGCTAAAATTCCTCAAATGCAAAGTGAAAGACTGATAACAAATTATAGGATGTATCTGGTTGCAATTATTACTGTACTTGTTTAAGTGTTACGATCGTGTGGGCAAACTAAGCAGGGGGCCCACACGATCGTGACCAAAGGGGACTGAGTACGCACACGGGTTTCAAGCAACTGACACTGTGCTACCGGGAGGTTGACCTGGCCCTACCTAAGTGGGGACATTGCCCCAATAAGGGCAGCCCAGCAGTCTTCGGATCTGGGCCCTAGCTGATCCTAGGAGCCACACACAAGAACAGGACGCATTCACATGCCACATTACAGGGACTGAACCACAGGACACACAGAGCTAGAATACACAGCATACAGCAGCCACAATGCAAAAACTAATAGCAGATGAAAAGCTGAATATAAATGCGAGGTGTTAGTTCGTACATTGGCCAATGAACTTAAGCTGCAAGGCCCTCGTGTCTTGCAGTCCCTACACTAGCAAGACACATCTACTAGAGGGCCCTAGTGGCCAACCTAGCGCAGACATAGCAAATAAACTCAGCAGAACAAACTGACACAAAATAAACGTACAAACGGACATGAACCACAAGGCACAGATCACACAGCAAGCTGCAGCAAAACACAGATAGCAGGTCACACAGCAAACTTCAACAGACAAGGATTCATGACTGCTCACCCTGAACACCATACAGAGACTGACCAGGAGCTGGGTTTTTATGTGAGCACGAACTCAGGAGATTGGCTAGCAGGAAGTACCACACCCAGCCAGCTCAATCATTAAGTCACAAAGTCATTAAAACTTCTATGAAAAAAAAGCAACTGCTTCTTTAACCCCTTTAGTGGCATGCCTGGAAAATCTACTAAAAATCTGTGTTGAAATGTGCTGAAGACTACCTAAATCTGCCACTGAAGGGGTTAAACCTAATTATTAATTGTGTCATTTTTAGACTTGGGCTACAGACTTTATAAGGCATAGCAGTTGCACAGGAGTACAGTAAATTGCTGTACTCCTGTGCAACTGTTATGCCTTATAAAGTCTGCATTACTGTCAGTAATACATTAAGATGTGCAACAATTGCACAAATATGGTATTCATGTATAACACACAGTATCACAAAAAGTTGTAGGGTGATAAAAGTCTTATGGAAGTTTCTTGATGCTGTCACACTAGTTATTGTTTAGGGGGCAGTTACTTTTAAACATGGGTTTTGAGAGCTTTGTTCTATTACTAGACTGAGCAATTATCAAGATATTGTAGTTTGTGATTACGCTGCTTCTCTTTATCTATTATTATAGTTTTCTAGGTTAGAAATACTCATTGTATAACTTGATGCTCCCAGAGCGTTTGATACTGTGCCGCATCAAAAATGGGATCATGGGGAGCATCGGAGGGGTCTAGAGGCGCATGATGAGAACATCGTTCTTCCTCTTTACAAGTCACTGGTCAGACCACACATGGAATATTGTGGATAGTTTTGGGCACCGGTAATCAAGAAGGACATATCAGAGCTTGAGTCGGTACAAAGGCAACTAAAGTAAGAAATGGAATGGGCGGACTACAAAATTGAGATTGTTTAGTTTCCAAAAAAGATTGCTGTGGGGCGTGACCTAATAACAATGTATAAATATATCAGGGGACAATACAGAGATCTCCCCCATTATCTATTTATATCCAGAACTGTGACTGTAAGAAGGGGACGCCCTCTACATCTAGAGGAAAGTAGGTTTCTACACCAACATAGAAGTGGGTTCTTTACTGTAAGAGCAGTGAGACTATGGAACTCTCTGCCTGAGGATGTGGTGATGTGAACTTTGGATCAACATTGGGGGTAATAGGCTGAACTGGATGGACACAGGTCTTTTTTCAGCCTTACACACTGTGTTACAATGTATATTGTGACAAACCTATGGAACGGGCACTTATTTCTATGCACAGCACTACAGTCAAGTGGATTATATTTACTTTGATGATATTAAGAAGGGGCACAATCTAGCTTTTTTTTTAAAGAAATGGTGTCAGCAGTCAAGTCACCTATAGATACAATGCGTCTGTAGTGCTCTTTAGCACAGTGAAGGTTTAGGGGCATGGTGAGGTCACACTAAAAATGTGAGGAATAGACAGACCCAGTGACTAGACGTAAGTAACATACAGACCCCTTTATTGCCATTTATTCACTCAGTTCATAGGGAGAAAGGGGGATTGTAATTCACTTTGAATAGATTCCGTTTCTGAATTGCAGACGTCCATTGTCTAGTAGTACTGATTGGCTTCATAGGATTCCTCTTTTCCTTATGGAGAGAATTCTGGTTTAACTTATATCCTGAGTCCTGTTCCAAGGCTTGTTAAAGAATTGGGCTTTGCTATCCATTAGATGGCACTAGGGAGTCAGTTTTTTTTCTCCCTGGATGAGAGCTTATTTGCATACCCCCTTTTCCCAGGAAGCACTGCCTGGCCTGTAAGACTCCCTAAGCCAACTTGACAGATAGATTCAGTGGAACATATATGGTCTATATATTAGTTGGGGTGGTTTTAGACGGAGCGATTTATGGGTAACGCAGGCAGATAAATCAATCATTCATTCACGCGCAAATCGTTCAGTCATTCACATTCACTGTATCCATGAATAAGAACAACTGAACCATCGGTGTTTAAACCGAACCATTAGCGAATGAGCCAACGATGATTTTCATGCTTGTATGAAATGAACGATAAGCAAACGAATTTGCTCACCGTCCGATCATTGCCTGTGTTTACACTGAATGATTTTCATTCAAATTTGAACGATCCAGAGATTTTTTTAAAGGCAATTGTTCCGTCTAAACGCCCCTTTAATTACACCAAGTGTATGCAACAGAAATGTTTTTTTATCGCACACAGATTTTGTAACCTTTGAAATGTGACCAAATCTAACTTTATATGCTGTCATAGGTAAGGGTCCCTTTACCTGAAATGATTTATCAGTGGAATGAGTGAATGAAGAACAAGTTGTTTGCTTTCAAACTGCATCCGAATTTTTTGGCATTTTCTTCGTTTACATTGAACCCTGTGTGGCACAGAACCTTGTGTTGAGGCAGCAGAGATGCAGTCCTAAGCTCCCGCTCATGATCTGAAGGTTGCGAGTTCAATCCCCGCTTGGTTCAGGTAGCCAGCTCAAGGTTGACTCAGCCTTCCATCCTTCCGAGGTTGGTAAAATGAGTACCCAGCTTGGTGGGGAGTAATAAATAAATTACCTGAAAGCACTGCAGAATAAGTTGGCGCTCTACAAATAACAAGATGTATTTTATTTGTGAAACGACTGGCGAATGATGAATTTTATACCTGAATGAAATGAATGACGAATGATAAGCGAAGGAATGAAATGCTTTTTGCTCTGAGTCCCCATGAAGTTGGCACGCAGATAGACTGTTTTCAGACAGTTCTGTGCACACGCTCTGCCATCCATCTCTGAGAGACCACTGATGACCTGGGGGCAAATCTGATGCATGCCATGTGGAAGGAAGGGAGTCTTAGTCACGGAAGAGAACAGCACCATGGACGCGAGACAACAAAAAAAGCAACCATACACATGAGACCGGTCTCCCATGGATTTAGTATGCAGACTTTTAGAGACTGTGACAGAATGACAAACATAGACTGAGTATCTCCCCAGATGGGTCTGTGATAAACAGGGATTGTGACGGACTAGGCTTGATTAAGTGAGTTCGTAAGAGTAGCAATCTGTATAAATATTGTTTCTAATGAGAGGATGAGGCATTGTGGTAGCAATAGTATTCTACGTTGAGGAAAGTATACATGACATGGGAGTGATGTGTTGTAGATATCTTGCACCTACGGTGTGTTGAGTCTGGGATGCCGTAGAGAAAGTCGAGTAATGGAGATGGATAGTTACAGGTGAACTTCATTTGAAGTGCCTTGTCGTGTGATGTAGGTATATTGTCAGCGTGTATCCTTAAGTAATTTGAGCCCACCTAAGGAGTGATAGAAAATTACCATGGGTCCAGGGGCGTAACTATACAGGATGCAGGGGATGCGGTTGCAACCAGGCCCAGGAGCCTTAGGGGGCCCATAAGGACTCTCTTTTCCATATAGGGAACCCAGTTCGATGAGTAAGGCATTATAGTTGGGGGCCCTGTTACAAGTTTTGCATCAGGGCCTGGAAGCTTCAAGTTACGCCTCTGCATGGGCCGCAGGTTACCTGCAACTTGGGTGCCGAACCCGCAACCTCTTTCACATGCATAACCACCACTCTATTCATTCACGGTCAGGAGATACCTTCCTTTCATGGAATAACCCCTTTAATGAAGTAATTGAAGTAACAATCTGGCTTATGTATATACATTAATTGAATTGCTTAACATAAACTTCTCCACTTTTTCGCAATCCTACAGCATAATTGTAGGGTGCGGTTGAACTTGAAATAGTAATTAGGAACATCCAAGGCCTTCAAGCTTCATGGTATACTGACTGTATACATTTAATGCTCGGTTCGCACATGATGCGAGCATGGAGACATCTGTTCCAAGCATCAAAACGGCCGAGTTATGGCTGAACAAGAAACACAAAAGCAGCGAGAAAGAGGTTTTTGTGTCTGGAAAGTCCAGATCTGTACAAGACATTAATATCCATCATGTTAATACCGTCAGCTCAGCAGGTTAATGCTGGCTTTACTGCGGGGTGCTTTGTTTTTAGGTTTTCTCGGTAAATTTAACTATCGTTTTTTGTTTGCTCCTGTTGAGGTTTGCAAACAGGTGGTTATGTACTTAACCTCGAACACAATGGTGGGTGGGGTGTTCTTTATTTTTGCTCTTTTTTAGTTGAGTCTACTTACTAAAGACTTGTCAATAGATTTAGTGGGCCTCTATAATTAAAAATTAATCTCTTTACGACCACAGAGGGGCTAGAAAAGGAAGTACTTTCTAAACCACCAGTACTGTTTGAACACTCACGGCATGTCTACACTTGGTGTAGACTTAATAGAAATGTCAATTAGTTAGAAACATGGTGCTAGATACAGCCCTGTGGCACTCTCCGACCACCACAGCTAGACCTGCCGTAGAGTATGGACATTTCCTAGACCTACAAAAAAATATCAAACTGACAACTTGGGTATTCGAGCAGGGGATCCGAGGTTCCTATTCTTGTCTGTACTTCGACTGTCTAAATGAAAGGCCTGATTCACACAGGCAATATTTACATCTATATGCTGTCCGTGTTTGTAACTGACTAAACATGGACAACACACCAACCCATGACAGTCAATGGCACTATGCAGACAGTTACATTCTTAGGATGTCAGTCAGCCATTCAAGTCAATGGATGCACCAAAAAAAGCCCCAAGTGCACAGGGATGACAACAGCGTGCACATTGTTTTCATCTATTAGATGAGCCAATTATCATCTGAATGAGCAAATGACGTCACCCTTGGCCCAAAAGCCAATAATCATCCTTTTTTGCGATTCTGATTAATCGCCCATTTTACCCAAGTGATAGCTTATTGCACACCTTTATATACCCACCAAATCAGCCTACGACACGTCACTTCCTTCATGGACTCTGTGCTGCTGATGTTGAAAGTAGGCGGTGGTCAAAATAGTGTAATTCAACTGTGTCATTTCAAATGACCACCTCCACGGCAATCATTTGACCTCTCTGAAAGAAATGAACCAAAAAAGAGGGTTTTATGGCCTAATTGATGTCTATAGCCTGCATTTTCTGTATGAAGTTATGATAGCCTCAAAAGAGTTCAAAAGGTTCAGAAAAAGTTTGTGTGTACAATTTAATAGAGCCCATGTGTATTTGTTTTCATGGACATTAAATGATTGGGTGCTATCAGCATTCGGTTGTTTGGAAGGGTCTTTGGTTCAACTTCCAAACCCCAAATCATTCATCAGTCCAGACCTGGCTTGTCACATGGATTAATGAGGTGTAAATTAAAATCCTGAACAATCAATGCCCGGAGGTCACCTTTGCTTATTATCCAAAACTACATGTGCACCTTGACGTCATGCGTTGACCTTCTCCTCTAGATCCAAAAGGGTTAACACCTGTGTAAGCAACATCCAATCCTGACTCTATCAGCAAAGTTAAATGTTTTTTTTTCTCTCTCAAGGTGACTTGTCCTGCCTAAAAAAAAATTGAATGGGGGCCTTCACTGCAGACCTTTGTTTAAGGGCTTGTCCTTCTCTTTCAACACTCTATTTACTAGACTGATGTTTGGATAATGGGTTGGTGGGGGAGAGGGTCATTTGCAGAGGTCTCTTATGCAATGAGTAGGTCACATTCAACCTTTAAAAAGGACTTTCTGTCTATTGTTCTTGGGGAGTTGCATTCATTATCAGGCTGTTTTTATAATAATATTGCCTTCTTTGGGTTTTAGGGCAGATTTATGACTACATTATGACTGCTTGAAATTAGGTTCCACCTCGGAGCTACTTTAAACATGAAGATAAGAATTTGCATTATTATTAATTCCCCAAGGCTCTACTTTCACATCTGCATCATGAAAAGGAGCCAATATCCAGTACCGGATCTGTCGCCCCATGGACTCGAATTACTTATAATGAGATCCATCAGCTCTGTTAAAGTTTCTGTCCCTTTTTTCTCACCAAACTTGATGAAGTTTGCAAAAATGACTCCAACCTCAATGCAGATGAGAGCCCAATTTATATCCACTATATTAATAAAAAGTAATTGGATACCCGAGCAAGAAACAAACGCAGTATGTATTTCCATATGGTAATACTTAATGGGGCTCCTTTGGCCCTAATGACATCAGATACTCTCCATGACACACTTTCTACTAACGTCTGATACGCTTCATGGTTCTTGCCACTACAACACCGGACTGAGACCATGTTGCATAAAATATCTCCAAACTGTAATAGAACCTCCACCGTACTTAACTGTTGACACAATACACTAAGGCAGAAGGCGTTCCCCAGATGTCCTCCACATATAGATACATCCACCTGATTTGAAGATGAAGTAGCATGATTTGTCACCCCATAGGACGTTCTTCTATTGCTCAACTGTCCAATGATGACGGTTCTTGCACCATTGTAGATAGGCGAATGCATTGGACTTTGTGATGGACAGCTTGTGTGCCGCGGCATAACCTCTAGATCCAGTAATGTGAAGTTCCCATTACAAACTATGGCTGAAACCTCCAAGGGTCTGCATCTTATATGGCATGGTTTAGACGTGACATGCTAATAAGGCATGATACATTCTACTGATTGGGGCGTCCAAATACTTTGGTAGGATAGGGCATATTTTACACAACATGATCACTTTGTGAGCAGAAATAATCAATGTCCTAGTATAGGGCAACCATATGGACATCGGATTCCTCACGGCTACCCTCCTGGATCCATTAGCAGAATACAGAAGTTAGTTAGGGGTATTATAACAGCCTCTCCAGTCTTTCCAGTCACATAATACAGATGACATACTGTAAATGCCATTGTATTCTGCGAACAGCACCTAGAGACAGCAGATCCTCAAAGAAAGAAAGATTCTCGAATTATAAGACTTCAAGCCAATGGAAAACCTGGGTGCCCATTCCCCATGGCCCACATTGAGAAACACCAATCAGGAAACCTTCTGGAGAACATCCATGTCTTTGGTCTACATACTTCAAAAATACTTGCCCCTATACATGCTTTATAACATAAAGTCCCATCATGATCAGCAGATATTTATTCATCTCTCAGTTTATGTCCCAGTTTGGTACAAAGAATGTATTATTTACATCAGCTCGTCCCAAGTTGGGCTCACAGTTTAAAGTCGCTGTCTCAGATACCAATACTAGAGTCAATTTTTAAGGAAACCAATTAACTTACCAATATGTTTTTGGGGTGTTGGAGTATCCAGGGAGAATCCTGTTGAACCATGGAGAAAACATACAAGTGCCATGAAAATTGTGCATGTGGTCAAATTGACAATCAGGACGCCTGTATTGCAAGGCAACAGTGCCAACTGCTGGTATCATGTGCTGTGAAAAGGACTAGGCATAAACAATATAAACCCATCCCCACAATTAGCCCGTCCAACACAAAGTCCATAAGGTAGGCCAAACAATGAAAACACATACTCTTTAACAAGTGGACTGTTCTTGAGGTTCAGTGGTATCATCCTTCAGTATGGGAGTTTCTTGTGGATTTGAGCAAAAATTTGTACAACTTTTTGTCCACAGCAGTAACTATATACATCGATATGGTGCAGAATGCCACAGTTTCCATTTCATTTAATGTCATGTTGCACATTATGACTCAAAATGATCTTCAATCTAACAGTTCATGTCTGTACATGCTTGCGCGAAAGTCATTCCAAGAAATATAATGACATATAGCAAGAATATCGCTTGGGAGCAAAAACTCTTTAGTTATATGGCAGCAAACCTACGGATGTTGAAGACTTCAATAGTATTTTGAATCAATACGTATATCTGATGTCTCCTATCAGTGAGCTAATGCAAATAGGGATGGAAATGCGAAAGGAATGTAATCCTGCTATACTGGGCATATCCTGGGAAGCCAGTGTACCACGAATCCCTAGAACTATGATGAATTCATGCATACTATAGACTTATGTTGGGAGACTTGTCAATATTGAGATCTGCTGAAAAGCTCATGTTCCTGGGGACAGGATAGCCATCTCCTCAAGTCTCAGGTTGGGTTTGGTTGAAGTCCAACTCCGACCTTTGAGGTGTGTTACCGGTGCGACTACATCGGGCACATCACTTCACTAAGATAATGGGGGTGCCACCGGGCCCTGCTTCTAAAATTGGGTGGAAGGGATTTAGTAATTCAGTAATAAACACTCACCGCAGCTGCGGTTTGCTATGAGTATCTGGCGTACGGAGCCTCTTGAATGTTAGCTTTTTCGCTCCTTCCCCTGTCCGGCTTCAGTGCTATGATTACAGAAAGTACCGATGCTGGATCGGGGAAGGAGTGAAGAAGCTGCGATGGAATAGACGGGCACCTCTAGGTTGCAACTTATTTGAACACATAATCAAATAACTATAAGGGTGGTTTCACACCTGCAACCAGGGTTCCACTACAGGGAACAGGAAAGGGAATCCCCACGGCCAGAGGCGTAACTTGAAGCTTCTGGGCTCCGGTGCAAAATCTGTAACAGGGCCCCCTACTATAATGCTTTTTTTTATAGTACTCGGCTCTAAGTATAGAGAAGAGAGGCCTTATGGGCCCCCTAAGGCTCCTGGGCCCGGGTGCAAAAGCATCCCCTGCACCCTCTATAGTTACGCCCTTGCCCAAGGCCGAACAAACAATGCCGAATGGACCTCATTGACTAAACCAGGGTTTCTGCTCAGCTACCCAGCTTTTGGGCAGAAGAAAAAGTGCTGCATGCAGTATTTTGAGCCGGATCTGCGATGGAATATCCAACTGGAGGTTCCAACACAGATGAGAAAGCGGCCTTACTCCTTTGACATTTAATTTTTCTTTTTTTGGACCCTCATGGCACATTGTACCCCTATAAGTGTATATACCTCTCCGAATGATGCTATATTATAATATAATATGTTTATAATTAAGGCTTTGCCACTGAATTTACTCCATTCACTCAGACAGTGGAAGATGTGATATTCATGCTTTTTAATTCTAAATGGATGTCACGTCTTTACACTTTCTATTGTTTTTGTTAACACTGAAGACAACTTGATGACATTGATTTTTGCTCTAGAGAGCTGTCTGTTGTAAAACTGTTCAACTTTTATTGTTAAAACTAATAAAAACCAATTTGAGAAATAAAATAATGAATTGTTCAGTGTAAATGGCATGTCAAGCGGATAATACACAATCATTACATCACCGCTCGTCACATGCTTGCTCCAATTTAGCTTGCAGGATGAGGGCGGATTCAGACGAACGTGGTTTTCTCCCCTTATGCGGCTGTGATAATCATGGCCGCATAACGGGACGAAACAAAGCCTCTAATTTCAATAGGATTTCAGTGGTTTTGTTTTCACTATTGGGATTATTGCCCATTAGTTGTACGGCCAAGAAAGGATTGGACCTGCCCTATCTTCCCTGCATGTAGTGAATACATTGTGCGGGGAAGATCGGGCGGCACCTATCTTCCCCCGGCTTCTTTCAAATTCCTATGCACTGGCGCAGGGGGAAAAATTCCCCTCGTTCAGGCGTAACTTCGCTCCGTGCCGGTGAGTGTAGTTGCGCCTACGCTTGTCTGAAACCGCCCTAAAAGGGTCTATAATCTCCGGCCACTACATTCAGCTGTCATCCCTTTTGCATTGGCAAAACGTCTGAGACTCCCTTTAACCCATCTGCCTGCAAGAAGAATTAAGAGCTCCATATAAGTCTGAGTTCAGACAAGGTTGTGTATTTCCATTGCAGCAAATCCGCATTGAATCCACATCAAAATCTGTAGGTGATGCATGTGGATTTTGGCATGCATTTAAAAAACCCCATTTACATGTAAAGTCCCCTGGTGCAAGCACCATGTCATGACTGACTCCTAGGGTGACATCACATTGTGACATTTTCTTGGCAGACTGTTAATGTGGAGTGGTTTTCCAGTGCCTTCTCCAGTCATCTTTACCCCCCACCAAGCTGGGTACTTATTTTACCTACCTTGGAAGGAGGAGTCAACCTTGAGCCGGCTTTCTGAACCATGCAGAGATTGAACCCGTAACCTTCAGGTTGTGAGCGAGAGCTTAGAACTGCATTCTGTTGCCCTAACACGCTGTACCACATGAGACTTTTACATGTAGTATACTGGAATTAGTTGTAATGACATGCAAGAAAAATGCCACAACCTTTTTTCCGTGATCCTAGTATGAATCTGCTACAAGAAAATGTCTGTAGGCCTCCGTAGAAAATTGTAGGCAAGCATAGGCAAAGCCTGGACCCATAGCTGTGTATGGGTGCCCTATCACAGACCCCCATGTGCAAATACGCTCACGATAATCGTTCCATCTAAAATCATCCTTAGGCTCCATTCACGGGGGAAAAGTGCATTTGCAAAACTGCATACGTTTTTTGCCATATTTTACTAAAAACATAGTAAAAACACACATGGCTTCACCAATGCACTTTTTGATGCGTTTTTTTTAATTGCAACCGAACTGTCCTGTGTGAATGGAGCCTTAGGGCTCCTTCAGACGAGCATATGAGCAAAGGTGCATGCTTCAGCGCAACATATTTGCGTTATGGACAGCTTTGATTTGCGTTTGTGTTTGCGCATTGTACTGTATTTTTTTTGCGTACGCCTGTTCATATACGTGTGTAACACATCCACACCCTGATTTAAATAGCTAATTAAATATTTAATTTAGTAATGTCCACATTTTTTTACACTATTGCACAGTGTATTGCGCATTTCTGTTCGCATTTTGCGCGCATTTGCACACTTCCCATAGACTTCTATGAGGACCTTTAGTTCACAAGTGCACATAGAATAGAGCAGGCCTATTTTTTTGCACGCGCACAAAAAAAGTAAATGAGAACGAACCCACTGACAGCAATGGCTCCTATCCTATGGGTATTGCGTGCGCAAATACGCATTCAAATACGCCCCTGTAGTTGCAGCCATGCAGGGTTCATAAAAAAAAAAAGTATAAATGCCTGGTGATGACTCTTTGAGCAAATGTCAATGACTGAGAACAACTTTTCCTACTGTTTGTGCGATATAACGTCTGTACATAATCAGGGGGACGATGATTTACACGTACAGTCCAATATATATGGTAAACACCTGTACGCGTTAACACCTTTTCATGGTGAGGTCAACAAGTTGTAGCCAGTACCGCCCGGTGAACTCTCCCAGTAGTCCAGCGCGCTCATTGTAATGAGCGGTGTATGTGAATGTGCTGTGACTCATTGTAGAATTCTTTTGTCAGAGCCTCTGGGGTAAAAATCATTTAGGAGGAGCAATGGCCCATCCCATAGCCCCGAGTTATTTGTCTGTAGCATACTTGTGCGTATGACGGCATGTCCCAGCATGACAGAGGCTTTATACAGAATGGTAAAATACTCGGCATACATGTGTGTACTGCTGGAGGAGATAAGACCCTGTGGCTGTGAAGCCATGTAGACCATGTCATTCATAATCCCTGAGTTGTCCCCTCTGGACAAGTTGTTGCATAAACTGTGAAAACTTTTTTAACCTATTATATGGTTTATATTTCCAGGACAGTTCGTACCAGTCATCTAGAGTCCTGAATTAGAACTCATCACATTTGGAAAATCTCCTGTTTTATGTGTAAAGGACACACCTTATGGGGTTAAAGTTGCCATGAAACTATAGCGGGAAAAGTGTGTTGAAAATTGCAGCATGTCCCAAAATGTGCACCAAATTTTTGTGCAGTAGAACTGAGCATGCTCACTGGACTCATTGGATGATGCCTTGATATGAAAAAGGGTCATTTAAGCTGCATACTGAGGTGTGGCAACATTGGACAGAAGAGTGGAGAAGCTACTGCCTGTGATGCTTACATGTGCACAGACACTGTGAGAGCAGACCTGAGCGCTCAGTCGGCAGCAGGAAGGCGAGCAGAAATGGTACAGCCTGGAGCAACGGGAAACCTGTTGGTATAAGAAGCAGAGAGGAGTGCTCCTGACCTGCAGGAAACGTTATAGGTCACTGGGGTCATTAAAAGCTGTGGCAACAACTTGTAAGTGAGGCCGGCCTCTGAATCGACCATAGGACCTATGGTGTGACATAAATAGGGACAGCTATTAGTTACCCAGCAGGCTTGCTCCACATACACGGAGTGTGTAAAAGAGGCTGAAGATGTGAACGGCGTTCAGCATTGTGTGAATTCCTTATTTGTGGACTGTAACATTTTTGCCAGGAAAAACAGCCAACACCATGTCTATTATAACCCAGGATCTGTATTTCTGAAATGGTACCATTATCAGCCAAGTGTCATTGATATTGTTCACAAGGTACTATTTCTTACATTTGAGTTAGCAGTTGATAGCGCCTACGTACTTGATGGCAAAAGTTGAATTGCTCATCATTATTTCTGTTATTTACTTTCATTCTTACGATCTTAAATAAATATTGTATCCTTTGGATACTGCTGCACTGTATCCTGCATCCGGCGTCGCTACCCCCACCCACGACATATGTGGCAAACGTAAAACATGTACATTACTACTATAGACTGCATGTGTTGTCAATAGGTCACTATGAGAGATGAGCAAGCATACTCGATAAGGCAAACTACTTGAGCGAGTAGTGCCTTATTCGAGTATCTCCCCGCTCGTCTCTAAAGATTCGGCTGCCGGCGCGGGTGACAGGTGAGTTGCGGCGGTGAGCAGGGAGGAGCGGGGGGGAGAGAGTGAGAAAGAGATCTCCCCTCTGTTCCTCCCCGCTCTCCCCGCCGTTCCCCACCCGAATCTTTAGAGACGAGCGGGCAAGTACTCGAATAAGGCACTACTTGCTCGAGTAGTTTGCCTTATCGAGTATGCTCGCTCATCTCTAGTCACTATGTTTTTTGGGGGTTGCAGACTGTATAGAAAAGCATAGCATGCTACATTTTTCTATACAGTACAAAAATGTTATACTGATGTATACCAGCCTGATGAATGCCAAGAGGAACACACTTTTGCATCTATCAGGTCTATTGGGTTCTATGGATCCCCAATCAGTGTGTGAACTAGGAGCATCCCCCGGCCCATACACGTTGGATGTGAACACAGATTGAAGTTATGCACTAATACAACACACAGCCCTCACCCCCCACTATCCTATTGCTAAAGGATTTTTTGTCAACGACCATTCATGGGGAAAAAAAGGAACCAACTAGTGAATCCTTTGACCCATAGAAAAAAAAAACTAACTCTGATGGAACAGATGCCCACTGATGTGAAAATGAGCATTTTGCCACCTGTGTACAACCCATTGAATAGGGATCTGTAGATAAGTCTACTCCTTCAGGTCTTGTTCACACAAAGCAGTTTTAATGCATGTGAGTGTTTTAGCTAAAATTTGGATTAAATCCCTAAGGGCAGTTTTACACAAAACTTTTTGTGCCAGCATTTCATGCAGTTTTTGAGCCAAAACCAGAAGCGGATGCAAAAGGAATGGGAAACATGAAGACTCGGTGCAACTCGTAACCAACAGCACGTGGAGACCAGTCCTTGTCCTGTCCAGTATACATGGATACTGCACATTTCCATGCCTTGGAATGTCCTATTTATTATCCATGACATCGGTCCATGTGAAAAGCCGTCCACATATATAATGGCACAGGCACAGCCCCAAAAATACTCTAGCGTGAGAGAAGTAGGGTTGCCACCTTTGTCACAAAATAATATCAGCCAAGGTGAAAGGGGGCATGTCTTATCATAATGTATGTTTTTACCTCCATTATTCTAGTGACAGGAACTAGTAAAATTGCCCCTAATGGTGGCCACTACAATAACAGCACCCGTAGTAGTGGCCCAAATAGTAACAGCTCCCCCAGAAGTAGCCCCAATAGTAACAATGCCCTTAGCTGTGGCCCCAATAATGACAGCATCCTCAGTAGTGACCCTAATAGTAATGCGGTGGAAGAACCAATCAACAGCCATCATAATGTAGAGGCGGAATGTATGAATTGGCTGAATCACGGCCAATCACAGCCATCGCATTGCTTCATCCAGCACTGCATTGATTGGCTGACAAGCGGAGAAAAAACCAGTCACAGCCATCGCTTCCTGGAGGTGAGATTTATGAATCTCGTAACCAGGAAGTGATGTATGAGCGTCTGAGGACTGCAGGAACTGCTCTGAACCTCTAGAAAGCAGAGTGAGGAACCTGGACCGAGACTGCTAGGTAATGTATTATTTTATTTTTTTATGTAGTGTAACTAGGGCTTATTTTTGCGGTAGGGCTTGTGTTTCAAGCCACTCTAAAAAATTAGGCTAGGGCTTATTTTTGGAAAAACAGGGTAGTCCAGAATTCTAATTTCACAAGTATTTACTAAAACAGACATGTCAGGATAGCGGATTGGTCCTCTTTAAAGGGGTATTCCGGGCATTTACTACTGATGACCTACCCTTAGGATAGTAGTAGGGTTGTACATCCACATCGGTGTCAAAGTCGGAAATACAATAGACGGCTTCACTCCATTGAAATCAATGGCAGCAATGCCTTCTATTACACTTCCAGATCTGACCAAAATGAGGAGTCAGAAATTTAATAGAAGGCATCACTTCCTTTGATTTCAATGAAAGTTATTACACTTCTGGCCCTGACCACCAATGCAGACGTCCAACGGGCTGCAGGATCAGCTGATTGGTCCCCCTCAGATCAACTGATGACCTATCCTGTGTATAGGTCATCCATATGTCCGGAATACCCCTTTAAGTTAAAAGTTAGATTTTTTTTTTTTTTATAAAACATTAACAAACGGCCAAAGAAAATACCAAACAATCTGTAAACTATATAAAACCTACAGCAGAACATGAGATTTAACTTCACCGCACGGAAATTGTACTCTACCCCCCAGCAGACCCATCCACCAAAGATGCAGCCACTTGTTTAGTGCATTGCAAATGAATTGGACTTTCCTCCTTTTCATCTGGATGGATGTACATGCGGCCTTTTTAAATCCTGCAGAATAATTCTTTTTAATCTCTCACTGTATCGGCCCTTTTGAAATGCATTGTGACACCCCAGCCAGTGGAAGAGGTTGTGAAAGCCGAGCATTCAGATTGCCGTTCTCATCCAAGTCCCCGCATTGCCGCTACTGAAATGCTCTTTCTTGGCTTCTTTCTTTCTGCTTTTAATGGTCCGTGTTGTACAGAATGAAAAAAAAAAAGCGTTTGGAACAAAAGAGAAATGAGAACTTTGAGTTAGAGAGGGTCACACAGTAGAACAGCATCTCATCTCCACTCTCTTCCAGTAAGCGCGCTCTCCCACGCCTCCCTGTCACACAATTGTTATTGTCCCCTTCTGTCTATCAACAGAAAAAGCCTTGAGTGGAAAAGACTGGGAAGAGGTCACAAAACAGTGGAAGGATTTCTTTAGCGCATTCACTCATCGCCATGGAAACGGCTGAAGCAAGAACGGAGCCTACATTCTAAAGCATTAACTACGCAATTAAGCAACTCCGAAAAAGTGCACGTTAGAGAAATGTCACCGCATAGCTCTGTAACCGGAGTGGAACAGAAATTAGCTTCTTTGGTGTTCAAGGCAAAGTAATTGATTAGATGGCACAATAATACAGTAACTCCGGGTTTTGTTATCGACACAATATGTTCTACTTGTCTAATCATCTGCTGAAATAACGAGAAAAGACAGAAAAATTACAATAAAGCTGCTCTGCTAAGGAAGAGGAAAAAGTTTGGGGCGCTAAAATGGTATAATTGTTAAAAGTTGTTTTTGAGTTTTGTTTGCTTCTTACACTTCTAATTAGTTTGTACGGAACGTCCCTGAAGACTAGAACAGAAAATCTGCTTAGTTCTGGGACATTGGGGTGCAGTTCAAGTGTCTAGTGGGGTGTAACTATAGAGGTAAGTGAGCTTTAAAGGGTTTACCCCAAAATCTAAAGTTATGCCCTATCCGGCGTAACTTTATGATCTCGAGAGCAAGGTTCCCATGTCCCCCTCTTCTTGTCACTGTGAGGTCATTTCTCCTACCTACAGTGACCTCATATTAAATACAACACTGGCCACAAGTGCGTGGCCACCACTGGCGTAACTATAGGGGATGTAGGGGATGCGGTTGCACCCGGGCTCAGGAGCCTTAGGGGGCCCATAAGGCCTCTCTTCTCCATATAGGGAGCCCAGTAATATGACTAAAGCATTATAGTGGGGGGCCCTGTTACAGGTTTTCCATTGGGGCCAAGGAGCTTCAAGTTACGCCTCTGCGTTAAGTAGTTAAGAGAAGTTGGGGGACCCAAGATAAACTTTTTCACCCAGGCCCATGAGCCTTTAGCTACGCCCCCTGATGGCCACCGCTCAATTTATTTGAATAAGGTTAACAAAAACTGCCAACTGCTTATTCTCAGTTATCTGCAGCAGTCCCATTGAAAGTGAATGGAGCGGCACCCTCATGAGCGATCGCTGCTTAATTCAATTTCCTTGTTAGGCCCCTTCACACAAGCGAATGTGTATTTGCGTGCGCAGAAACATAGCATTTTTGCATAACAAATTACGCTTTTTTTGTGCGTGCATCGGCATATTTTACTGTACATTTTGTGCCCACAAGGCATGTTCATTTGCTAATGTCTAATTAGTCCTAATGAGTTCCAGATATATTCTTTTTCCAGCGAAATCACACAGTGTTTCATGTATCTCCTTGTGTATTGCACGCACATTTATGCACCCCCAATCGACTTCTATGGGGACCTTTGGTGCGGAAATGTGCAGAAAAATATAGCATGTGGGGGGTGCAATAAGTCCACAGTGAAGGGTGGGGGAACTGGACCCCCTTCTCAGGATTGGTGGGGGTTTCAGTTGTCTCATTTCAACAATTCTAAAGTTAGCCCCTATCCTGTGTATAGATGAGGGATAACTTCAGATTTTGGGATAACCCCTTTAAAATGGTTAAAATAAAGTTCTAACATATCATAGTGACATGCTGAAATATTGATTGGTGGAGGTGCAGGTCCTCCCCCCTCCATCTGTACCCATACCCAGAGGCGTAACTTGAAGCTTCTGGGCTCTAATACAAAACCTGTAACAGGGCCCCCAACTATAATGCTTTATGCATAGTACTGGGCTCCCTATATGGAGAAGAGAGTCCTTATGGACCCCCTAAGGCTCGTGGGCCCGGGTGCAACCGCATCCCCTGCATCTCCTATAGTTACACCCTTGGGCAGGAGCATTCAGTACCAAGCCTATTTGGCTGTCATCAGCAAGCAGTGCACAGACTTTCTATGGAGTCCATACAACGCTCTAAGCAAGAATAGAAACAGACAAATGAGTACAGCCCTCAACTGAGACCTTCTGTCCATTCGTTTTAGTGATCAGTGGGTGTCTCAGCACCTGGACCACCATCAATCACTACATCTGTCAAGTTACTATGACATGCCAGAAAATTTTAAACTTTAATTATCTTTTAAAGGGGTTTTCCCACTAAACACATTTATTGCTTATCCATAGGATAGGTGATATATGTATTAACGCTGAGGGTCCAACCACTGGTATCATGAGAGTGGCGCACCCTGAGTTCCAATATGAAGGCTGATGCATAGAAGTGGCCACTGCTCCATTCTCTTCTATGGGACTGGAACAATGGCCTCATATGTGCCCAACCACTCCATTCACTACTGGAACTCAGGAACCGCCATTCTTGTCATCCCTGGAGGTCCCAATGGTCGGACCCTCGGCAGTCATAGATATATCACCTATCCTGTGAAAGCTGCATATAAAGGAATATGGTGATGTTATATCAGCGTCTATGGGGAAAATTAATTAATATGCAAATTTCATACACCAGTCTCAATTTGAACCCTGCTGGAGTAAGATGTGTCTAATGTATTAAGAGGCATATACATTCTAATATATTTGGCGCATATCAGATTGTCCATGCACCAAAAAAGAAATCTATGCCAGCAATGAGGTGGAGATTTCTGGTGTAAGCTGTGCCAGTTTCTGCCATACATTATAGTTAAATCTGTTGGGCTGGGGCGATCACGCTCAGCTAAGCCACACCCACTTTTAAAAAATCTGCTGTGAGTGATGAAAATTGAAAAAGTTGCTAATTTATAGTGTAAAAAAGGCAAATTTTCCCCTATATGTGTATGCATTTTTGCATTGGTTAGCCTTTTACTCTTTGTCATGTTCCGGTACCAAGTTGCGATGAGGTAGGATTTTTTGCCATGACCTCTTATCTTGCTAGAAGTCGGAGAAGTTGTAGTCATAAACAGAGCCACATGGTCAGCAGCAATTCTCACATAGACTGTGTCAATTAGACACAAAGAAAGAAATCATTCTGTAGGGTTACTTCCCCGTCTAGTGTTATGTAACATACAGGTATTTTCTATAGTGTATTGCAAAAGGTGAGTGGTTTATGTTTTTATTGCTTTACAGTCTGTTCTACACTCTTCTGTGGTTATGATGCAATTGTGTGAAGTTCTATGTTTCCTGTTTATACTCTAGGCTTTATCATCAAGAATAGAATTACACCTCATCATGTATGGACCTTGATCAGGAACTGGTTTGTGGTTTTGACTATTAATGAGGATATTCACTATGAGCGTTCCCTATTTAGAAGAGTCTCTTGACAAGAAAACTGATCAGAAAGTATTCCCTAACTGTGAACCCCAATGATTAGCTGTGCTGAAACCTGGTAATAAGTGTTTGGTTTCCCTGCAGCGCCACCACAGGGGAAATTAAGCATTACACAGTGCTCATTCAAATCAATGGGTTGTCTGTGTAATGCAGGACAGGATGGGTCCTCCAGAGCGGATCCGCAGCAGATACCTTTCATAGCATGCTATGGATAATCGCTTCTTCCTGCACACTCGCGGAACCGAATTGCAATTTCTGCGAGCAGAGGAAAAATTGCAGCATTCTCTATTCTTGTGCGGTGTCTGACCCACGACCTGTCCGCAATTGACATTGCGGACAGAACGGATAATGACGGCGCAGGAAAAAGAAACTTTTTAAAAAAAAATCTGTACTGCGCATGTATGACAGAAACCACTACGTATATTACAGTAGGAAAGAAGTGAGAGGAGGACATGATGGAAACCTTTATATATGTTACAGAAGGAGAGAAGGGAGAGGAGGACATGATGGAAACCTTTATATATGTTACACGAGGGAAGAAGGAAGAGGAGGGACATGATGGAAACCATTATATATGTTACAGGAGGAGAGAATGGAGAGGAGGACATGGTGGAAACCTGTATATATGTTACAGGAGGAGAGAAGTGAGAGGAGGACATGATGGAAACCTTTCTATATGTTACAGGAGGAGAGAAGGGAGAGGAGAGACATGATGGAAACTTTTATATATGTTACAGGAGGAAGAAGGGAGAGAGGGGACATGATGGAAACCATCATATACGTTGCAGGAGGAGAGAAGGGAGAGGGGGACATGATAGGAACTTTTATATATGTTAAAGGAGGAGAGAAGGGAAAGGAGGGACATGATGGAAACCTTTATATATGTTACAGGAGGAGAAAAGGGAGAGGAGGACATGATGGAAACCTTTATATATGTTACAGGAGGAGAGAAGGGAAAGGAGAGACATGATGGAAACCTTTATATATGTTACAGGAGGGGAGGAGGGCAAGGGGAAACATGATGCAAACTTATATATGTTGAAGGTATAAATAAGGTTCAGAAGTGATTTTATTAGGATGCTGAGCACTAGAACAATTGAGTGCAATCTGAGATTAGTTGGGGGGAAGATCAGAAACAAAGTCAGGAAATATTCTACTAGAATAGTAGTAGATGCTTGGAACACATTTCCAGCAGATGTGGCTGGGAAATCAAGAATAAATTAATTCAAGTTGCCTGGGATAAGTATCTATCTATCTATCTATTTATCTATCTCATATCTATATATCTCATATCTATATCATATCTATCTATCAATCTCATATCTATCTACCTATATCATATCTAATATCTATCTATCTGATATCGGTATTCTTGTATCTTGTTACCACCGGAACTGTGGGTGGTGAAAAGATGCTGTCTGTTTGACAGGCCGGCCCTGCCCCCCTCTCAGGTCCTGGCAGTTACTAAGAGTGGCTTACCCGGCGGCACTGCTCCTTCTTCTCCTTGGAATGGGCAGTGGCGGCAGCAGAGTGGCTTCCCCACCGGCCTCCCTGCAATGGGCAGCAGTGGCAGACATGGGGGGAGTGGCGCCAGTAGCAGCACAGTGCTGCTTCACAGTGACAGTGACTGACTGAGTGAGGGAGGGGGACGGGGAGGCAGTGCAGAACGCTGCAGGGGAGCAGGGACACTAAGTCAGCGAGGAATCAGCAGCAGGACACCGCTGCGTGACAGTGGGTGATGAAGGGAGTGAGGGGGACGGGGAGGCTGTGCAGAACGCTGCAGGGGAGCAGGGACACTAAGTCAGCGGGGAATCGGCAGCAGGACACCGCTGCGTGACAGTGGGTGATGAAGGGAGTGAGGGGGACGGGGAGGCTGTGCAGAATGCTGCAGGGGAGCGAGGACCCAGCATTAGCGGGGGATCAGCAGCAGCGAGGCACTGGGTGAGAGTGGGGGAGGCTGTGCGCAAGGCTGTGGGGCAGCACAGTGCTTGGTGCCAGTGGGTGAGGGAGGGAGAGGAACGGGGAGGCTGGAGGGGAACGGGGACAGCGCTGGGTAACAGTGTGCCTGGCATGGGGGGTTAGGGTGAGGGGTCGTTTCAATGTGGGGGTTATATTATTAGCTGTAAATACTTGCATGTTCATGATGCCAGCTGTGACATGCAAACATTAACAGCTACTAATGTAATCCCTAACACTGAAACAACCCCTCAGCCTAAACCGCTATCCCAGCATGAAGTGAATCCACACACTGCTAGGACCTCTGAGGGCCTGGCTGCACACAGCCAATCAGCAGCATGTGGGCATGCACTGGGCGGATACAGCCCATCACTAGTTCTCCACCCATTCTGCTGGTGGTGACAGGATACAAGAATACCTCTCATATCTATCTATCTATCTATCTATCTCATATATATCTATCTATCTCATATCTATCTCTCTCTCTCTCTCTCTCTATATATATATATATATATATATATATATATATATAATATCTATCTATCTATCTCATATATATCTATCTATCTCATATCTCTCTCTCTCTCTCTATATATATATATATATATATATATATATATCATATCTATCTATCTATCTATCTATCTATCTATCTATCTCATATCTATCTATCTATCTATCTATCTATCTAATATCTATCTATTTATCTATCTATCCGTCCATCCTAAGAGAGGAATAAAAAGGAAATAAAATAAGAGCAAACTAGATGGATCATGTAGTCTTTTTCTGCAAGCAATGTTCTCTGTTTCTATGGTTTAACACATATTGTATTAAGTTCAGATGGGCAAGGACAAGATGATTTGCTGGTAAAAGCCTATTATACCATTAAGCTGAATATTTTGGTCTCATATCCTAGTACTGGGTAGTGCACTGGATTATAATGTTATATGAGGAAGGCAACAGTAATCAATATAGTACGCTAGTCCATTACCAAGCAACAACTCTACCAACTGTCGTAGATTTGTGTTTAAAGCCATTGAATTAATCTGTTATGATGTCCAGAGATTCGTTTGTTGCATTGAGTTAAGATAAATTAATTCAAGAATAGGGTCTAGTCATAACAATTATCTAATGTAGCTTAAAAAGCTGTTGTATCGTTTAGAAAACCAATTTTCATACACCCCATTAGAAAATCTGAGTTGATTGAAGGGGTCTCCTCTATTCATGGCCTCATGTCTTGGCTAGAGTAGAGAACAATTACATAGAGTGTCACTTCCTCTGGAGAACTTGTCCTGTATTCTACAGATATCTAATTGGTTTCAATGGCCACATGCAGTGTACCTATGCTTTATTTCACCTGTGGGGGCGCTGCAGGGTAATTCAAGAACAATAGCCAGGTTTCCCTACAGATTTCAACTGATCAGTGGGGGTCTTAGCAGGGGGACACTTTGTGATCAGCTTATTGTCAAGGAACCCTTCTGAAAAGTTGGGATTGCATTGAGATTGTAAGGTATCTGTGAACAAATTCTCTTAACTGTAATTTGCGCAAATTTTTCTAACCCTCCCTAATGTGATGGCTCATGCTGTGAATAAACAACGATTGCAGTACTCCTAACACACAATGTGGAAGTGGAATTAATACAGTTCATCACATTCTATAATAAGAAAAAGCTTTTCTAAGTGTCCTGTTTACATCACCGTATTTACATGACTTCCAGCAGATGGATGCATTCTGAGATGATGCATTTATCGCTACGTCATGGAATTATACTGTTTAACCCAAAGCAGATGTTTTCTAACTTTCATGCCTTCAACAGTATTAGCGAAGGTCATTTTAATCTTTGCAATGTTATCCGCATTGCAAATATTCACATTACTTCCACTCTAAATATGTAAGAAGACCACCTTCCCCGGGCTCCAATTTGTAGGGATTTTGCTTTTTGTAAGACCTCATTGCACACAAGAGTGTATATGGTGCAAAACGGGGCAATTATGGTTCTGTATCATGGAGCCAAGGGTATTAGTGTAATATGTCTCCATCGGAAGTGTGGGTGTGACCGGGCTGAGCTAGAGGTAACACCTAGGTCACGCCCAAAGCTTCTGATTGGCTGCAGGATGCATATGCCTACACCGAGCTGGCAAAAGAAAGATAGATATCTTGGGATGACCTCACAGAGGGAGCACGCTCCCTGTGTGAAACTCTTCACACACCCCGATCGACATATATTGCAGCATGTATGGGGTTTACAGCAGGGGGCGCTGCTCCAATGCATCCCCAAAGCTGATGGAGCGGGAGGTCAGCTATCACTGACAGTTGGCGCTCCCACTGCTAGAGCTGGACAATGTCGGGGCTAATGGCAAAGTAGGACACCTGTATCTGGCGTCCTGTTGCCATAACAACCTGTCGGGTCTACGGGATTTTTTATAGCAGGGGTGCATTGACGAAAAACAGAGGAAGCTCCCTCCCTTTGTGAAAACCCTTTACATGCCACGATCAACAAAGTTCGCGGCATGTAAGCGCTTACCAGCGTCCCTATGATGCACCGAGCTCTCAGCAGCTGGGTACGCTACGGATGTCACCTGTGCATTACGTCCAGCTCAGCCTGGGCACGCCGACACTTCCGGTGTTGACATAATACACTAATACCGGAGCCAAGAACCACCATATGGCACTGCTCTACTGGAAGTAATGCTGTGAACACTAAGGCTTCTTCAAACTGCAGGGGTGCGGGAGTTGGAAACCCACCAATATGAAACTGATGACCTATCCTAAGGATAGGTCATCAATATTTGAAAGGGGCTGTGCTAACTTGCAAAACCCACACATATCTGCTGCAGTATCTGCTGCAAGGAAAATGTAGTATTACAGGACAATCATTCACATGAATAGTCATCCTGTAATACCAGGGTGGCACAAGGTCCACCAGAACGAGAGCAGCTCATACTGCTGAACTGCTCTCCCTTCTACAATCCTGAGCAGGGGATCCCTCTCTATGGGGGATCCCCTGGTGTGCGTCCTTTTGACCAGAAAACTTCAGAGCCTCCAGCAAGAATATGACCAGACAATAAGGGTTCTATATTCAGTCAAATGATTTTTTTATCTGATTTCCTGTCTGTAAAAATCCTACTGAAATCAGACAGAAATAAAGCATATTCATTTAAATTGGTATATTCACATGTACACTTTTTTTAATCGGAAGGAAGAGTCCAAGCAAAAAAAAAATTGCAGCATGTCTTATTTTGTTACCAATTCAAGTCTACAAGTGCTTTTAAAAAAATGGATTGCACTTGTTTGCTGTGATTGCGATAGTGTTATATCGTATGTAACCATGGTAACCCTAAAAAAGTGTGTAGCAGCAGGAAGTGTGAAGAACCCATCATGGGTTCATCTTTTGCGCACATCTGCACATTCCCATTGGCTTTTGGTGCGTAATTGCACAGGTAAATAGAGCATGCTGCATTGGTTATTTTTTTTGCGCAGGAAATATACGATTATTTGAACAAACCCATTGACATCAATGAGTTCTTCAGTTCTCCCCATGTATTGCGCATGCGTGAATCTGGCCTTAGACTAAATTCATTTTTAAACAACTTATCAAAGACTTCTATCTCCTGGTGATATTTTGCCTGTAAGACTGTAGCTCAGAGTCTGTGTGAAGAAAAGCAAGGTTTCCGTACTCAGTATGATATATCGACCTTATAATGAACCGAATGTAAATACGTTATACGCACAATGTACTGAGGTACAACGGCCGTCATCAACAAAGGTGTGGTTTTAATAGATGCTTATCTAGAGCCATGTGCAGGATAAGTTCTATATCAATAATGCATACCTCTGATACATGATATGTATGCTAATGACTATATAGGCCCGGCATAAAGAGACAGACCCAAGCCAATCCTACTAGTGGCCATATAGGACATACAACCTAAGGCCTCATGCACACAGAGTCGTCATAGAGGCCTCTACTTTACCTCTATACGCCTCCATTTATACACAGAGACAGAAGCAGTCTCCGTCACATTTCATACAATGCCATATGTGCCATACTAATGTGTCGCACTGATGCCACCTATGCCATCATCAGTGGATACTCGGTGTAACAAATAGATTCCATCTCACTGTAGCAGGATGACTTCAGTACCTGACATTTAATCACTTAGATGTCAATGGCAACCGTGGCATCTAAGTGATATTATAGACAGATGGTGAGTCCCAGGGGCCATGCATTGCCATAGAGCCAAGGCCTTAAAGGGGTTTTCCAGGACTTTACTGTTGATGACCTATGCTCAGAAAAGGTTATCAGTAGCTGATCCGCAGGAGACACCTTTTCAGGACCCCCGGTGTCAGCTGTTCTCAGTATAGGCAGAGCCACTAGCAGCTGACGTGATATTAGGTAATCACTGGAGGTCTTATGCGGTGGATCCCCACTGATCAACTATTGATGACCTACCTTAAAAAAAATAAAACCCCTTTAATGTCCATTTGGAGCAAGATTCTTTTGCCTTATATCAGGCCATGTGAAGTTGCACCCTATCAGCCAACAAGGGAGCAAACGCTCATTCATTGGCGGATCACATCTATTGTGCAGCCCCAAAAAATCAATTGTTGACCAGCGCTCGTCATCAGAAGAACATGTAATCATGAAAAAGGATCTTTACCCAAGGACCCAATCTCTGCTACATTTATATGCCCATTACGTCCTAAATAGAGATGAGCGAGCACGCTCAGATAAGTCAGTTACTCGAGCGAGCCTTGCTCTTCTCGAGTAACTGCATTCTTGTCCGAGCGTGCTCGGGGAGGGGGGGGGCGGTGCTTGCTCGAGTAACTGACTTATCCGAGCTTGCTCACTCATCTCTAGTCCTAAACACTAGGCATCCTGATTACATATAAATATTGCAATGTGATGTAAAAGAGAGTTCTGGACCACAGGTTCAAGACCCCTCCTGTGATTGAAAAAAAATTTAAATTAATTAAAGCTAAAAACAATCTTCTAAGAAGGAAATAAAACCCCTTTTTTTAATAATTATGGCTCTTTTAATGCAGATAGGCAAAATGAAATTAAAAAAATTGACGTCCCAAATGAGCAATGTCCTTGATGGATTTATAGATATATTGATTATGACCATATCACCAAATTTAGAATAGGCCATAGCAGACACTTACCATGCTCCCCATTGATGTGTCTGCGTATATGTGGGAATTTTGGGTCTCCAGCTTCTGGTTACCATATCAATAGTTTTAATATTCCCTGTCGGTTTTATCTCTTCTATGAAAGCCCTACAAATGGTTTCATGAGTAACGACTGAGTGCATTTATTACAGACCCTAAGCATATCCGTATTCTGTGAGGCACTCTCATTTCCGTAGACCCCCATGGTAATAAGCCATTCAGCTTCGCTCTGAAATAAGGTCTTTTGTCATGTGACAGGTCAATGCCATACGAACCCCAGGACAGGCATTATTTTCAATTACCTCAAAGAAACTCACAGGGGTGGCTCCAAATGAATGAAAAACAGGTTTTCTAGCTCCTGTTCCACATGCATGCATCATAAAAGAAATCCAGTGTAAGCAACGTGTTGCATTAAGAACCAGTATATACTGGTTGGAATTTAAACAAGATGTTCTTTCTTTAGGTGAGTAATGGAAATTTTCACTATTGGCTGAAAATCTTGCAATTCTACACAAATCCTGACAGCAGATTCAATGCAAAAATGCATAAAACATCAGCCGCTATTCAGACGAGCTATGCAATTCTTACAGGGCATCTGCTGAAAACTAAAGAAAAAAAAACATTGCTAAAGTCCTCGAGCTGCTAAAATAGTGATAAAATCACATTCAATCACTTCTTAGTTTCTAGTTAGAACTTTATCTAGGAAAGCTGGGTGACAACCAGCAAGCAAACACTATGGAATCTGTAGGGGGTTGTCACCAAGCTTTCCTACAGGGAAAATTTATGAAGCAGTATGATAAAAAAAATAAATAAATATATATATATAAAGCGTCAACATATTCCACAGCACATTACAAATCAAACGGTACATATAAAGGCAAAGCAAAATAAAAAATAAATCTTATTATGTGTATAGCACCAACATATTCCACGGGTCAGGAACGCTATCATTTCTCCTTAGGGAGACCACCTAGAAGGTGAGTGAGGAGACTAATAAGGCCATTCCTGCTCCTCTGGGTAATATGCAAATAAGGTATTGTTCCATTTCCCTTATTAAAGGGGTTGTCTCGCGCCGAAACGGGTTTTTTTTTTTTTTCAAACCCCCCCCCCCCCCCCCGTTCAGCGCGAGAGAACCCCGATGCAGGGGTTAAAAAAGAACACCGCACAGCGCTTACCTGAATCCCCGCGCTCCGGTGACTTCTTACTTACCTGCTGAAGATGGCCGCCGGGATCTTCTCCCTCGATGGACCGCAGGGCTTCTGTGCGGTCCATTGCCGATTCCAGCCTCCTGATTGGCTGGAATCGGCACGTGATGGGGCGGAGCTACACGGAGCCGGCATCCAGCACGAGCGGCCCCATTGAGAAAAGAAGAAGACCCGGACTGCGCAAGCGCTTCTAATTTGGCCATTAGACGCCGAAAATTAGACGGCTCCATGGAAACGAGGACGCTAGCAACGGAGCAGGTAAGTGAAAAACTTCTTATAACTTCTGTATGGCTCATAATTAATGCACAATGTACATTACAAAGTGCATTAATATGGCCATACAGAAGTGTATAGACCCACTTGCTGCCGCGGGACAACCCCTTTAAGTTATTCTGCAGCGCTTTCAAGTAATTTAATTATTACCCCCAAACAAGCTGTTACTCCTTTTACTGACCTCAGAAGGATGGAAGGCCTAGTCGACCTTGAGCCAGCTACCTGAACCACACGGGGATTGAACTTGCAACCTTCAGGTCGTGAGCGAGAGCTTAGGACTGCACTTCTGCTGCCATAGCACTCAGACATTACACAGCTGTATTTGTGCATTGCTCATGTAAAGCATACACGCGCAATGCACAGAGGATAAAACCATTTGATGTTAATGGATATGTTCTCACGAGCATATTGTGCGTGCGCATTTCACGCGCATGTGAATTGGCCCTACATGCGCCAAAAGTATAGTACTATGCGCAGACACGCGCACAAAACAACCTCATCAAACTCATTTACTGCACAAATATGCTGCGCTGACGCAAGTGTAGTTATGTATACATTCATCTAAAGCTGCCCTAATACTAATAACCTAATAGAACAGTAGGGGTAAGGGCTCTGCCCGCAAGAGCTTACAATCTGTGACGTATGAGGTACAAGTGCTTGTTCTGAACAATGGTCCAGCCATCTCATAGACATAGGTCAGTATAAATAATGCTGTGTGAGCCGGTCACCAGCCAATATCTACATATGTACATAAATGCATTTATATGTATAGGATGAGTGGGATATGGTTATCAGCTTCGAATGGGGAGTGTATGTACAGTGTAGATTAGGGGGGGGTGAGAGGCCTCCATAAAAAGATGAGCTTTTAGTAACATGTATGTAAGGCCAAAAAAAAGGAAAAAAAAAGGCCATCCAGCAGTTCAGCCTATAACCCCCCCAATGTTGATCCAGAGGAAGGCAAAAAAAACCCAATGAGGTAGAAGCCAATTTTACCCATTTTCGGTAAAAAAAATTACTTCATGATTCCCATCAGTAATCGGAATAATCCCCGGATCACCGACCCTTCTGAAGTAATCGGTGACTATAACATGTAGGCTAGGTTCACACGGGATGGATTTGCCGCAGATTCCCGTGCAGAATTTCTGTGCAGCAAATCCACCCGCGGCTCCTAATCCCAGGATTAGCCAGCCATGTGGACGAGATTTTATAAAAATCTCATCCACATGGGGCAGACAATTTGTCGCGGCAAAGCAGGGCGGAACCGGTGATGCGGCACAGCATTGACAGCCACAGCATGTCAGTTCTTTTTTTTTCTGTTGCGGCCTGACTCCTCTCTATGGGGAGAGAAAGCCGCAATGGAATGCCGGAGGCCGAACCGCTTCAAAACCTGCAGGTGAAATGCCATAGGTTTTGAAGCTGCGGCTCTCCTGTGGAAATCTCGCGGCTTTTCGGTGCGACCAAGCCGCAAGATTTCCGTCACGTGGGAACCTGTAATATTGTATCACTTAAGAAAGACGTCCAGGCCCCTTTTGTACTCTTTTAGTGAGTTCTCCATCACCACGTCCTCAGGCAGAGAGTTCCATAGGCTCACTACTCTTACAGTAAAGAACCCCCTTCTATGTCAGTGTATAAACCTTCTTTCCTCTAGACGTAGAGGGCGCCCCCTTTTTACTGGGTATAAACAGATGATGGGTGGGATCTCTGTATTGTCCCCTGATATATTTATACATAGTTGTTAGGTTGCCTCTCAGCCGTTTTTTTCTCAACTGAATAACCCCAATTTTGATAACCTCTCTGTGTACTTAGGACACACTTAAAATTGTGGGATATGACCTAATTTTCTGGGATAGCACATTCTATAGAACTGGAGCAGCTCAGGAGAAGTCTTGGAGATGTGAGTGGGAGCTTCAGACTGCGGTGGAACTTAGTCTGACCAACATGCAACCTCAATTGGTCACATACACTCCAGTTTGTTGTCCATACATTTTGCTACCATTCCATGTTTTGCAATGCTTTTTATATTTGTTAGATGCTGCCTATGGGTTTAGATGACAGAGCTTTACCCCCATTGTAATGGGTGCCAAGATTCTGTACAGACATTATATTCTAAAGGCCAATTTAGACGTCCCATTTAGCCGTCTTTTGAGCAATACGTTTTCGTGCACAAGTCGTTCATTGTTCAATTCTAGTTTTCTTGAATTGAGCGATGAACTCTTATCAGCGGCGCAGGCTGTTATCACAGTTGGCAGCGCTGATAAGATTCTTTCAGCTCGCGTCCCGCTGGTAGTTTACAGCGGGACACGAGCTGTAAGCGCGGAGAACAATGTACCTGTTTGCTTAAGCAGAACAGCTGCATTGTTCGCCGAATGATAGCGGCAGTGTCCGCCTGCACAGCTCTTTAATAGCTACTTAGCAAAGATGATCGCTCAAAACTGTCACTCAAACTATTGCTTGAGCGACGTTTGAGCGATCATCTGTCAGTGTAAATGGGGTCTAAGAAGGTGCTGCAGCATTGGCAAATGAGTAAGATGAAAATGTAATTTAGTGCTTCTGGTTCTGGACAGCTTAGATCATCTACATAACACTTACATAGGAAACGTTAAATTTAAAGAGACAGATGCCCCCCACTCTTTATGTAACGGTGTCATATAGTACGTAACAATGCAGAATGGTCTTCTTATAAATCTGTCAATCCTGTTCTAATACGTTCCGTCTCAAGACAAATATTGCTCAGATGCTTTAAGAGACTGGTTGCACTGGGAAGCCTCTTGCCAGCAGACATTCCTACAAAGTACATTTTTAGATGTTTTTTTTTTCTAGAAATGAAAAATTCATTGCAAAACAGTCCTCTCGTGTTGAATGCTGAGGATTAATTAAATAAAGATGATGTTCTCAGGATAAATATAAAATGTAAAAAATGGATATGTGCAGAGGCAAGACAAGACTGATTTGGGGATTATGCATCGCATGCCTGTGCCGAAGGACTAGAAGAAAAAATGTCTTCATTTGTCTGCCTTTAGTATAAGGGGCTAAAAATATTGGGTTTTCCCACTGCTGGAGCCGAAAATGATGAGCTGCAATTTGCGGAAGGACCTGGCAGTAAGTTCTGCAGTGCCACCAATGAAAATGAAGTATCACATGCTACTAGAGATGAGCGAGTATACTCGCTAAGGCACATTACTCGAGCGAGTAGTGCCTTAGCCGAGTATCTCCCTGCTCGTCTCTAAACATTGGGGGTCTGCACATATATTTTACGCCAACATAAATATGCACAAATACATTCATCTGAGTATTGAAACACATGGGTGTGTTTTCGTCCCACTATGTGACCATGGTAATCACGGCCACATAACGGGACAAAACAGAGCCAGTGAGTTCATTTTCACTAGCGGGATTCTCGACCGTTAATTGTACGGTGCGAGAAATGATAGGACTTGCCCTATCTTTTCCGAATGTAGTTAATACTATGTGCGAGAAAGATAGGGCAGGACCTACATTCCCGCTATTTCTTTCAAACTCCTGCGCTATGGCACGGAGTTTGAGTGGCAGAGGGAAAAAAAAACTCGTACATGTGCAACTACTCTCAGCGTAGTTGCGCATACGTCCGTCTGAAACCGCCCTATAGTGTTTGTCACTGGCATATTCACATGAGCTTGACAATCGGCTGATTATAGCCAGTGTCATACGGCTGTAAGCGCATTTACGCACACATTTGCACAATGGTCCTTGTGTATTTGCACACCCATGTACTTGTTTTACTGTACTTTTTGCGCTTGCAAATCGTGCGCATATGTGAATGCAAAAAACAACACAACCATGCTCCCATTCATTGAAATGGGCAATTAAGTTAATTAGTTCGATATGTGCAGAAAAATAGAGCACAGTGCATTTTTTTTTTTTTGCACAAACGAAATGTGTACACAAAATATGCTTATGTGAATGAACTTACTGAAATCAAATCACCGCGCGCAAATACGTTCGTGCGACCCAGGCTTTAAATCCTTTATACCAGCATTTTCCTCTTTCATAGATGTTAGCTTCAAGGAAGACTAAACCTAGAAATGAATGATAAAACTGAGCAGTACATAATCTCGGCCCCACTATTTTCGGCATATTCTTCAAAGAAGTGTTGTAGAAATTCTACAGAGAACTGAGGGGTTAATCTTCTACTGATATGTTTTGCTTTTGGCTGGTGAATGGCTCAGAGCAGGGCTTAGCAAGGGGAGCAGGCTTAATGAGCTTTTTGTCCCTTTGCACACAAGGCCCCAGAGGGGAGAGGCTCCTGCTGCAGCCCACTACCTGAGGGCTCTTTCCCACGAGCGTATATAAGATGCCGTTTTCACAGCCGGCCGATATACGCAACCATCTGGGGCGTAGAAGCTCGTGAACAGGCGCACAAATTCAACGTTTGTGCGCCCATACAGACAGCATGGCGCCCTTCCCCCCCTCCCCCCAGCCGGCTCACCTCTTCTCTCCTCCCCAATCTCTAATTGCACCCTCGCCCGCCCTGTCCCACCTCTTCCCATTGCTGGCTATGGACGAGGGGAGGGCCCCACCGCCTCCCATTGCAACTAGGCCAGTGGGGAGGAGAGAAGAGGGAGGGAGTTTAGCAGCTAAGCTGCTAAACTCCCTCCCACCTCCCTTCTTCGGCCGCTGTCATTGGCTCCCATAGGAGCCCATACAGCAGCCGACATATTCGGGCCCAAAAGATTGGACTATGTTTTGGGCCCGATGTAAAAACGCCCAGCGCTATGTTGGCCAGCCAGGCGCTTTTACGTCACGGAAATACGGCCATGTGATCTGATACAGTGAAAACGGCGGGCTGATATATGCTCGTGGGAAGGAGCCCTTAGGCTGGAGTCACATGGGCGTATATCGGCCGAGTTTTCGCCTGGCCAGTATATGCTGCCCCTCTGATGCATTGGTTTACAATGAATCAGTGCACATGGGCGGCCAAGATAGTGCATTTCGGCTGGGCACTTTTATGGAGAAGGGAGGTGGGAGAAAGTCTAACAACGTGACTACTAAACTCCCATTCTTTCCTGCTCCTCTCCACCCATTTTTCACTGACCCACAACTAAAGTAATATAACTTTAACTTTAACTTTAACAGTTCACTTACAGGCGAAGGCCATGCAAATGTGTAATACTCGTTTATGGCCCCTTTATACAGGACGATTATTGAGAATTGTTCAGTCGTTTAGTTTCTGCAGTTATTTCACTTTTGAATGACTGTCTGCCTTAAGTGAATGGAGGCGGGCGGAGGTAGAACGCTTCCCGGCCCGCTCCACCGCCATGACGGCAGCGATGTGAGCGATACTCGCTCCTGTATAATAGCAGGAGTAAGCAGCACTGGGGCGAGTGTTGGCCATTGTTTGCCCGACACTCGTCCTGTGTAAAGGAACCTTAATATACACATGGCTTCCAGGGTCAAGGCACCCCAGCTATGCTGGCAGAGGTCAACATGAAAAGCTTTATGGAAAATTCATGATGGTACCGCTCACTGGTTGGTTAAAGGGATTTTTCTTCTAATGACAGTAGCAGTCAGATATTTATCCCCTACTCTGTGGATAGGGGATAAATATCATTCATAGGAAAATCCCTTTAAAGGGGTCGCGTCATAAAAAAATAATTCTATATTTACCTATTCCTCCCCAGACAGTCTTCTTACCAGATCTTTACCTCCCCGATCTTCTCTTGGCTCCTCCAGTCCCTCAGGTCATGTCACCTCCAGCCGGACGGATCTTCTTCTTCCTGTTTTGGAGCGTCCACTAGCTGCAGTTCACTTCCTGCAGGGCAGTGAGCGCTACGAGTGACGTAGCATTCACTGCCTAGCAGCCATACTATATGAAACACTAGCAGTGAGATATCGCGCCTGCGCGCTAAAGCAGGCTGCCGAGATTTGTGTATTTCACAACACACAAATCTCGTGTGATTTTCTCACCTGTGTGAAAGCAGCCTAGATTCGAACCCAGGACCCCAGTACTGAAAGGCAACAGTGCTAACTGCTGAGTGACCGTGCTGCCAATATACCTTTTTAAAGCTATATTTCGATGTATACTTCTTTAATTACAACGTAGGCCAGATTTGAGGCAGGGTTGCTCGGCCATTGTTCCTCTCTATGGCCACCATATCTGTTACCATCTACTGAATGTAATATACGATATGTGTCTGTATATATGATACAGGTCTACATAAAGGAAGCATTGTAGGGAGATGTGAGCTATTACACTAATACTAGGTGTGTGCCGACCTAATGTAGAACATTTCCTTACACAATAGAAAATGGCCCGATTTTATGAAGTCATCATTACTCACCTGCTAATAACTTCCAGTAGTGTCTGCGGCGATCTCCAGACAATCCCTGTATTTATGGGTTAAATAAAAGCTAGCCAATTATTATACTTGTGTCTCGATTAGAGTCTGATGACAGAACAGGTTGCTCAAAGGGATGTGAGTCTAGTTTCCCATGACACTGGTTTAACTGGGGTATTTCCACCATGAGGCTGGTTCTTATATACTATTGTATTATGTAGGTGTGTAGGCTTGTATATTTACTTCTAGATCAAGTTCTGTATTGTTTTTAAAAAACTAAGGGTACTGTGATATTGACGGAAATGTGATCATCTTCAATGGTGGTGCCCAAGTTGTTGCCATGATTTGCCTGTAATGTAGCCCTAAAGCACCTGCAGTATTTATAAAAATATTTAAATGCTAATTTCTAAAATATGTTATTAGTTATAGTTTTTAAAGATGCTACCCCTCCCTCCAGAGGCATAACTTGAAGCTTCTGGGCCCCAATGCAAAATCTGTAACAGGGCCCCTAACTATAATGGTTTATTCATAGTACTGGGCTCCCTATATGCAGAAGAGAGGCTTTATGGGCCCCCTAAGGCTCCTGGGCCCGGGTGCAACCGCCTCCCCTGCATCCTCTATAGTTACGCCAGTGCCTCCCCCACAGGTGAGTATATGCAGTGCCATCTATTGGAAGGCAGCATTTCTGCAAGTCAATGCCAGACCAATAGATAGCGATGCAGAGGCTTTGTTCCACCTACCTATTTGCATAAATTTCCCAGGGGAGCCATTAAAAGGGTTGTGCCAAGATGGCACCCCCTGTTCAGATGCCCTAATAATCCAATTTATTTATATAGTACATGCATATTACACAGCACTTTACATCACTTGGTATTTTGTTCTGTCCCCATTGGGGCTCACAATCTATAGTCACTTATCTGTATGTTTTAGGAGTGTGGGAGGAAACCGGAGTATCTACACAAACATAAGAAGAACAAATTATACAAACTCCATGCAGATGTTGTCCTTGGTGGTATTTAAACCCAGGACCCCAGTGCTCCAAGGTAACAGTACTAAGTCACTGTGATGCCCATATGCCTATTAGGGCATATGAATATCATAAAGTGGGGTCCAATGCTCGGGACACCATCTATGTCCCAGAATGGACCCCGCCTATGTCCCAACTGTCCTGCAATACTGCATTCCCCCAACAGCAGCAACTACAGAAAATGTTTGGCTGGCTTCTCCCGGCAGAATCAGCTGTTTGTTGGGGGGGAAGGGGGAAGAGCGGGACACCAGGCGATCAGCAGACCAACCTGAGCCTTGCATTTTCAAAGGAGTTGTACATATTGGCACAGCCCCTTTAAGCTTTCTACATCACCCGAAAGGATGCAAACCTTATTGAAATGTAACATTTACCTAAATCAGGGTGGACGAAGTTCTAAATTTTAAAGCGGGGACTTTTGACTTTTTTTCCATCTATTTTTATTGAGGTTTTCGTTTTCCTGACACTTTGCTCATGATGGCTGCAGTCATATTTTATGTTGTATCAAATGTCTCCAGATCTGAAATTGGAAGCTTCATGTTTTAACACATCCTCGTGAGTTACTATGGTGATCGCCACCTGATGTTTGACTAATCCTTACTATTTTTCCAACCGTTGAGTCATATTTTGACTAATAAATGCGCTGATAGTTGCAAACCATCAGAAGTTTTATTAGAATTTGTAATTAAACTAAAATTATAATTAATGTGTTCTAAATAGAGCCTATAAATGTTCATTGCCTCTTCTTTGTATGTTTTCACTTGTATGTACTAACAGGGCTGCAGGAGCTGGACCTGCTCCATTTTTAGGGTGGAGTCACACACTGCTTTTTTTTTTTGGCAAAACGCCACTTTAATTCTTGATGAAGTTTTTAAAGCTGAAGCCAAAAGTGGATCCAGCAGGAAGGAGAAGTAAAGATCCTTCCTTTATATTTACCATTCATTTTGAATCCATTTCTGGCTTTGGTTTAAAAAAAAACTGCATGTGGACATTCCACTGTAAAGGCCCATTTACATGCAAAGAATCTTTCAAAAGACAGTAAAATTTTGTGAAAGTGTTAATAGTCATTAATGGCCATTAACACGTTATCATCTTCATTTGCATGTAAAAGGGCCTCCAGGAGCCGTTTGCAGAGCCCAGTTTGTGATTAGTCACATGCCCAGCTGTACACACAGCTGCATTGTTCTGCTTGTGGCTGACAGCAGATTACAATGTTATCTGACGCCTCCTGTGGAGATAACAGCTTAAGGTCTACTGAGAAGTAAATGTGTTTGTTTTATCACTCAGATAAATGATCGATTTTAAGTTCACCTTAAAATCCTTATTCAAACGAACAGTGCACGGTTGCCTGCGTTTACATGTAGCGATTAGCGCTCATTTTCAGTCATTTGAAAAATTTTGAGCGATAATCATTACGTGTAAATTGGCCTTAAATAAGCCCCCGTGTGGACCCAGCCTGGGGGCGTATTCACACATCGCTGATTTGCTACGGATTTTATCACAGATTTTCTTGCAGATCTCATCTCTTACATTTGTATTCAAATTGCAGGGGTAAAATCTGCTGCAAGAAAATCTGCACCAAATCAGCGATGTGTGAACACGCCCTTAAAGTAGAATAGGGGTCTGTGTCTGGTATTAAATCTCATCACTATTCAGTTGAGTTGCAATATGAGACATAGACTATGGACAAAACTAGCGCTCCTCCTAAAAAAGAAGACCTTTTGCTCTTATGTCATACAACCCCTTTAAAATTACCCCCCCCCCCCCCCCCTCTGTTTACAGACCCTTGAGTCTGCTGAAGCTACCCACAAAAGGGACAGATGAACTATGTATATGCCGATCCTAGAACTCCCAGCGCACGCAAGAGAATTTGATCGCCATGTTAATGACAAGGAGGATGTCTCAGGTCAAAGTAGCAAGGAGGGGTGGCATTAGGAGTGGACTCAGGCCAGCAAAAATGGTCTGGCCAACCTGCCAGTGCTGGTCCAGTAACTCTAAGGTGTTGCAAAAATCTATGAAGGGGATGCCACAAAGACAAAGATGATAGTGAAGGGCTACCGGGGCCCATGCTGCAAGTGAAATCACTGTTCATTTTGAACATCCTAGAAGGTCGCTACAATCTTCCAATTATATAATTGACACAGCGTTTTGGTAGTGTTAGACTACCGATTCACTGCATCGGCTATCTGATCAGACAGCATTGCTCACTTAATCAGTGTTGGCCAGTCCGAAAGCAGTGTAGAGAGGGCATTAGGTATTTAGAAGACTGCAGCAGCCATCATGGATGACTGAAGATATGGATTGGAACCAGTGGAACGGAGGGATAATGGCACAGAAAGCCAATGGCATGTAATATGAACTACCTCCTCCAGTACCAGGATAAAATTTTGTTCAGTAACCAGAGGGCTGCTTTAAAGGGGGTTGTACCAGAATTTCCAAGGTTATAATTTGCTGATCGTGGGGGGGTCTGACTTTTGAAAACTCTGCCGATCTCAAGAACCAAGGTACCGTATTTCCTGTCTTCTTCCCTTTCAATTGGAATGCCAAGATACCCGAGCGACTCCCGTTCAGGTATTTCCGTCAGCCCCATTGAAATGAATGGAGCCCTGACTGTGTATGTGTGGCCAGCATTCTATTCAGAGTGACGTCACTGCTGGGGGAGAAGTGATCCAGACAGTAAGAGGAGAGCGGGACATGGGAGTCCCATTCTCAAGATCGGCAGGGGTCTGAGCAGTGAGACCCCCACTGATCACAAGTGTGTGAATACAAAATAACTTGCAATCCCTGACTCCTCCCAAAAGTTGCATAATCCTTCTTCCTTTGTGTTGAAAGATAATGCTACAAACCACATCAAGCCAAGTACACACCTTACAACAGGATGTAAATTCCTTCTATGCCTACAACAAAGATCAGTGTGGAATACTTGTATGTCAAAGTGTCCTTATCTTGTCCGAAAATTAGCTATTTTGTTGGGTTTTTCATATGCTAACGTCTGGATGTCCCTTGAGGGGTGTCTTTTGTATTGCAAACCCTTAAGCCAGGAGGTGATATGTCTTAAAGGGAGTGTCATCATTTTGTATGATAATCCCTATGGCCGTAGGCAGTTTCCTTGAAATTGGCAACAACTATAGGTTACAGCATGCACTAAATGTTAATTCAACAAGTCTAGCAAGCATTTACAGGAGTTGTCCCATTATTAAAAATGACATTTTTCTTTTAGATCACAAGGGGAAAAAAACTTTTTTCAATTCTGCATCTATATAGTGCTGTTATATAATTGGTATGCTGCCCTCTGGTGTTCACTCTCACAACATCCACCTAACATGTCCCGTGCCGGCGGTCACACACGCTCAGTAGCTCAGTACCACCAGCTGGATGCAATGAATAAGACCACTCTCACACACACTTTCAGATAAACGCTGCTCAGAACCGCGATATTTTACCCTGATTTCGAGGAGCATTTTTGACCGAATGGTACAGTGTTTGACAGCACTTTGTAACGCACTCCATCATTGTAATGGCTGATGAGGTGCTTTAAAAAAACGTGGAAACGCAAAAAAAAGAACAAACAGTACTTGAAAATTTTCACGTCAGAAACACCGCATTTGACCACTGGTTTGCAAAACCCCCCTAATCATGGTAAAGAGCGGCCAGTGTGAGAGCGGCCTAATTCCTGCGGGAATCTCACACTTGAATTGGCTTCTTCTCATCGACAGTACTGTCATCAATTCTGTGATCTGATTGACTGCAGCATGTTCCAGGCATCTTCATATTAAGGCCTCATTCACATGGGCGATGCGATTTTATGCTAGCCGCCTCGCGGCCGAAAACGACATCAGTGAGGAATAGCCGCGATCAAGTCCCAAGATTATTTAGTATTTTCTCGTCTATTCACAGGGGCATATCGCGTTAAAAATACGCTGCAGCGCGGAATTCTGACGGTCAGCAGAAGTCCTTCTAATAGCTTAAATAGAGCCAGCTGTCTTTGCTTCCGAGCGCCAGACGCAGGTAAACTCCCTCGCCCTCCCTTATTTTTCAGCTTCCATAGAAGTCTATGAGAGCCTCCAGCGTTTTTCGTCGAAAGATAGTGCAAGACTTATCTTTTGCCACAACGTAAAAAATTAGTGACCAGAAACGATCATCAATTTGATATTCGGACAGTGCAATTCTTTGAACGCACCCGAAAATCGCCCATGTGAACTGATACATTGGAATCCAATGCTTGACATGGTCGTGTAAAAACGCTCGTGTGAATAAGGCCTTAGATGTTTGTTTTTAAAATCGCACATAACACGGCAGGCTGAAACAGTTTTTTGATTTTCGTTTATAAAAAGGGGGCGTGTTCTTCCTCTGGATATAAAATGGGACAAAAAACGTGCTTTTGATCACATCGTGTGAAGGTGCCCAAAAACAGTTTTTTGGTGTATCATGCATAGTGTTTATTGGAAAAACGTCACTGCATTTTTTTTATGCCTGTTTTTTTGAGCCAAAACCAGAAATAGATCCAGCAGAAAGGAGAAGAATAAGTCTTTACCTGACAGCTTCAATTCCATTGGCTTTGCCTCAAAAAACTGCATCAAAACAAATCTGTCGTGTTTCTACAAAAAAATGGATTCTGGCTTGCTTTCCAATTTCCAATCATTGCTCTACAGACTTGTATTGATTTGAAGGAATGCTGCCATCCAATAGGTGGCGCTGCAGAGGTATTGTTCCATCTTCCTTATTTGTATATACCCAGAGGAGCATGCATGGCCTTATAAGTCTCCTTATGATTGAAATCAATGGTCTTGTCCCATTCTGATTATCACGGCCGCATAACAAGTGAAGAAGCCCTTAGCTGCAATCGAAAGCCAAAGTAAGCTAGTGATTGGCGTAATAGTCACCTGCCCCTGGTGTCGATGATGTCATTGTTGGCTTGCTGCTGCCAGCCGAAACCGGAGTAGAATATTTTTTGCCCCCAGATAACAACTCTATAGATTATACCAATTAAAGCTGACAATACATAATCATTAATTTGTAGGGGGCCACAGGTTGAGTCCTCAGCACTTTTCTGATCATCAGAACCAGTGGCATTCGGTTGGCCAAAATGAAGAATGGGTAGAGTTTGGCCAAGCTCAGTCAAGGAGGTTGTATACATATTTTGGTAGCTGCCTCACCAAGAACTTGGTGTCCTCTACCCTTTGGATTGGCTTAAACAAAGTCTGTAGGCCTATTAATTGGATTGGCTCGGGGAGGAAGGGAGAATAGAGGAACTGGTGTGTCTGGTGTGACCACTTGGCGGCTCGATATCACTGTACAAATGGTTCTGACTCACTGTTCCGTCACTGGGGGTCATTGAACGAAGGACTGAGGCTCTCTGACTTGCAGTGTCTACCAGGAGAAGCTCTACGACCACACCTGTCTCATACTCTAATCTCTAATTTCCATCTCACTTTCCCGCTTCTCCAAGCTCGTTCGACCCCCCCCCCCCCCCCCTTCTTAAAGACATAGTTTTGGAGAAAACATATGAACCCTAAAACGTCCCCCCATTTTCAAACTGCACCCCCATAAACATGTCCGTTCAGATAATCCAGGTATATATGTATATTTCAATAGGGATATAGAGATAACCGTCTGCCACATAACTCTGCCACTTATCAGGTTGCATTAAACGGGTGCAGTGTTACATAACTGAGCGCTAGTTGGCCACTGAGTCAAGAGTGCAACTCTAAAGGTTCAGTGAGTTGATTAAATACTTTGTTCATTGTATTGGAAACATATAAAGCCTCTTTGTATTAAATGGAATTTGCCTTCCTTTACTATGACCAGTACAATAAAAGCCTGCGGTTTTTACACTCTCAAGAAGCAGTACTTTATTGCAAGAAGCAGAATGACTCAACAGTGAAAGAATACACTGTGCTCGCTTCTACCTCATGATTGTCAGCATTCAAACAAGCCCCCGCATTACATAACAATGCTCCATTTGCTCGGGGTGCCGTGTCTCTTGGCAGGTAACACTGGGGTAACACGGAATTCCAAGAAATATAAGGAAACTTTTAGCTCCTGGGCCTGAAATGTATGTTTGGTGCACTAACAAAATTGACTTGGCCTCTATCCAGAGAGATGAGGGGTTACGTAAGGTTTATGGCAGCTGTATGATGATAAGAGGGTTTAACGAACATGGGAGCTTGTAAAGATGTCAGAAAGAAAGAGCTTATGATGTAAGTAGAACTCTACATCCAAATATCGACTTGGGTTGTTGTAATGTCTCCACTGTAGAAGTTAAAGTTCTTCAAAAAGTTTAGCCTCTTAGTGATACGCCTTTTTAACAACCCCAGTAATGGGCTTTAAACATGCACATACTTTTTTGGCCTCGGCTAGACGGGCATTTTTTGCTGCGATTTGCGGATCGCAGGACGGATGCGCATCCACAAATCGCGTGACCGGGGCCGAAAAATCGCCGGAAAAATCTGCTCCTAGCCGCGTTTTGCTTGAAACGGGCCGATTACAGGAGCGCTGTCCAGCACATTAACTTCAATGGAGCCGGCAATACAGCCGGCTCCATTGAAAGCCATGGGCTGCCGGCGATCGCAGGATGAATTTTCGGGAAGGGCTTAAAAATATAAGCCCTTCCCTGAAAATCATCCAAAAATGTGTAAAAATAAAAAAAAAATCTATACTCACCTTGTCCCTGCAGACGGAGTTCAGCCGCGGCCGGCCGGCAGTTCTCCTGAACTGCTGTGAGTAGTATTCAGCAGGCGGGGATTTAAAATCCCCGCCTGCTGAATGGGCTGCCTCTGATTGGTCACAGCCCTCACCAATCAGAGGCAGCTCTCACTCACCCATTCATGAATTCATGAATGGATGAGTGAGTGCTGCCTCTGATTGGCTCAGCGCAAAGACCAATCAGGGGCAGCTCTCAGCTATTGAATGACAGCTGAGAGCTGCCCCTGATTGGTCCCTGCGTTGAGCCAATCAGAGGCAGCACTCACTTACCCATTCATTAATTCATGAATGGGTGAGTGAGAGCTGCCTCTGATTGGTGAGGGCTGTGACCAATCAGAGGCAGCCCATTCAGCAGGCGGGGATTTTAAATCCCTGCCTGCTGAATACTACTCACAGCAGTTCAGGAGAACTGCCAGCCGGCCGCGGCTTAACTCTGTCTGCAGGGACAAGGTGAGTATATATTTTTTTTTTTTTTTTACACATTTTTGGATGATTTTCAGGGAAGGGCTTATATTTTAAGCCCTTCCCGAAAATTTATCCTGCGATCGCCGGCAGCCCATTGCTTTCAATGGAGCCGGCTGTATTAAATTCAATGGGCAAACATCATTCTTCTCTGCCAATGGCTTGGGTGACTACTGACAGCCAGGCTCCTGCTCTAACTGCCAAGAGCAGAGAAACTTCAGGTCCTGGCAGTTTAACCTCATACAACCCACAATAAATAGCAACTGCGGCATGTAAGCAGATGGAATGCAGAGGGAGCTCCTCCTGCCATCAATTGGCATCCACAATGTGACTGAAAGCAGCAATGGGTTCCCAGGTCAGCTGGAGATCTGAAAAAGGACTCCATGTCTGCTATGTAACTCAGCCTATTATACCTTGCCTCCGGCAGAGTCCAATAGGCTGCTGTCATGGACATAGCAGAATGCACTATATAAGTAATGCAGTGTACTATCCTAGCAATCGCACTCAAGTCCTCTTGACTAAAAATAGTTTAAAAAACGTTCAATAAAGTTTATATTAATTTAAAAAATCCAGTTTAAAAAAAATACACATTTTTTTCCCACCAAAAGACTTTTTAAATAGATGAAATGCAAAAAAATTGTAATAAAGCAATAGGTATTACTAGATTCATGCCGATTTAATGGAAATATTTTGTTATTTATCTCACATGGTGAACACCGTAAAAATAATCTTAATTAAACAATGCCAGAATTGCTATTTTCCTTTGGTTCACCTCCCAAAAACCACATTAAATAGTTATCAAAAAGTCCAATGTACCCCAAAATGGTACCAATCAAGTCTGCAACTCTTCTCACAAAAAAACAAGACCCCACATAGCTCTGTTGCCAGAAAAGTAAAATTACTATGGGTAGAATGAGTCAAGTGTTCGTCTTGAAAAACCTAATTTATTGTGCTACAGTAGAAGGAAATGAAAAAAAAAATCAATGTAAACTTTGTATCGCAGTAATTGTGCTCATCCAGATAAGAGAGTTGTTATCATGTTGTTTTAACAGAATGATAAATGCCATAAAAACAAAACCCAAAAAACAATGGTCGAATTTACGGGGTGGGGGGGTCCTAAATCAGTGGTCAGTCAGGGGTGTGTCCCAGACTACTGCAGAGGAGGCCTCTTGAGTGACAGGAGTGTGTCCCAGACTACTGCAGAGGAGGCATCCTAAATCAGTGGTCGGTCAGGGGTGTGTCCCAGACTACTGCAGAGGAGGCATCTTGAGTGACAGGGGTGTGTCCTAGACTACTGCAGAGGAGGTATCCTGAATCAGTGGTTGGACAGGGGTGTGTCCCTGACTACCTCAATTTAGGAACTGTAGCTAAACTATAGTCACAGATCACAACTATGTCTTGACTGAGGTGAGCTAAAAAGCAGACATGGAGCAAGATCTGAAGACAAATAAATAGCAGGTAATCATCCCCTTTAAGTACTGTCTTACATTTCAATTTTGAGTTACAGACTGCAGGATTTCTTTAAGGGTATATATAGCAGAAATATTTACATTTGGGCATCATGTGACTACTGCAGCCAATCAGTGGCTAAAGAAGTCATGTGCCTGTGCTACTGATATCACCACAAGGAGCCATGATGCCAGGAGTACAGAAAAGCATCACTGCTGCCGTTACGTAAAGAGAGACCGATGTAGGACCGCAGGAGCCGCAGCGCTGGATGGCGAAGGAAAACGAGAGGTGAGTTCCAGTTCTTTTTGTTGTTTTACACACATGGCCCTTATTTTTATTTATGTAACTGCCCATATGTCTTTTGATGGTGGTCATTAATGTGCTTTATTCTGATGAGCCGTCTTTTTACGGCGTTGCGTCAGAATAAAGTTGGGGAGTGTAACAGCTCCCTGCTTTGAGCTTGGAGCAGTGACCGGAGGCTGCACTGAGCGGTCCCCAGTCATGTGATCACCGATACTCAATGTGTAATGGCGATTGCTGAAAACGAGGGGAAAAATTAAAGTCCTTTCTGTTTCATCTCTTCTCACTGTTCTGATCGGTGAGAGCTGGTAAAACATAGTTAGCCCGCTCTCACGCAGACATTAGCAAAACGCTACGTTCAAAATCACTGAATTTTCGAACGCATTGCATAGTGTTTGATAGCATTTTATAAACATTCCCCTATGATTGTGATGTGCGATGAGGTGCATTAAAAAAGCGTTAACATGCACAAGAATAGAGCAGACAGCGCTCAAAAAGCGTGTTCAAATGCAAGTCTACAAGTTAATGGGTTTAGTCTATTGTTAATGGGTTTAGTAAAAAAAATCTTCCATCCGTTCATACTGCCCTACCAGTGCTGTGCATTCCACCCCGGTTATACCGCGAACCAGCTTTGAAACGGTAATGCATTTCTTCCATTTTAGTGATAATTCCCAAGTCCCCCCAACAGATGACCCAGCCTACGGTCAGCCTAAATAAGTTGAGGACCCGAATCTCCCTGCTATAAGAGTCCTTCCAAAATGTATGTATTCCTAAGAAATACCTGTCAGTTGACAAGTCCTTGATGAGCTTCAACGGACGGTTTTCCTTCCAGCAGTTCATCTCATTCAATTGACATATTGTAGTTGAAAATATGAAAAAAAATGACAATTTTTAAAAATTCTCTGCAATTTTGGTGTTTTTAATAAATCTACACAAGTTCTATCCATCTATTTTTATCACCTAAACTAGCTTACCCGTCGCGCGTTGCTGCGAAGACAGACATACATAAATACATTCATTTTTATATATCTAGTGTAGTAATGCATAAAGGACAGACAGACAGACATACATTCATTTTTATATATATAGATGACATCAGGAAGTGAGAGAATTAGATTCCGTACGTAAAATTTGGACGCTAATTCTTTGGCGCTTAGAATTGAATAATCGAGTTGGGACCCATTAGCTTTTCCTATTTATGACATAATCAATGCTCGTGCCAAATTTCAAGTTTCTATGACATTGGGAAGTGTAAAAATTAGATTCCATACGTAAAATTTGGACGCTAATTCTTTGGCGCTTAGAATTGAATAATCGAGTTGGGACCCATTATCTTTTCCTATTTATGACATAATCCATGGTCGTGCCAAATTTCAAGTTTCTGTGACATTGGGAAGTGTGAAAATTAGATTCCGTACGTAAAATTTGGACGCTAATTCTTTGGCGCTTAGAATTGAATAATCGGGTTGGGACTCATTACCTTCTCCTATTTATGACATCATGGCTCGTGCCAAATTTCAAGTTTCTATGACATTGGGAAGCGAGAAAATTAGATTCCATACGTAAAATTTGGACGCTAATTCTTTGGCGCTAAGAATTGAATAATTGGGTTGGGACTCATAACCTTTTCCTATTTATGATATAATCAATGCTCGTGCTTAATTACATTGGGAAGTGAGAAAATTAGATTCCGTACGTAAAATTTGGACGCTAATTCTTTTGCTCTTAGAATTCAATAATCGAGTTGGGACCCATTATCTTTTCCTATTTATGACATAATCCATGCTCGTGCCAAATTTCAAGTTTCTGTGACATTGGAAGTGTGAAAATTAGATTCCGTACGTAAAATTTGGACGCTAATTCTTTGGCGCTTAGAATTGAATAATCGGGTTGGGACTCATTACCTTCTCCTATTTATGACATAATCAATGCTCGTGCCAAATTTCATGTTTCTATGACACCGGAAAGTGAGAAAATTACATTCCGTACGTAAAATTTGGACACTAATTCTTTTGCGCATAGAATTGAATAATCGAGTTGGGACCCATTAGCTTTTCCTATTTATGACATAAACAATGCTCGTGCCAAAATTCAAGTTTCTATGACATTGGGAAGCGAGAAAATTAGATTCCGTACGTAAAATTTGGGCGCTAATTCTTTTGCGCTTAGAGTTGAATAATCGAGTTGGGACCCATTAACTTTTTCTATTTATGACGTAATCAATGCTCGTGCCAAATTTCAAGTTTCTATGACATTGGGAAGCGAGAAAATTAGATTTTCCGTACGTAAAATGTGGGCGCTAATTCTTTTGTGCTTAGGATTGAATAATCGAGTTGGGACCTATTAACTTTTCCTATTTATGACATAATCAATGCCCGTGCCAAATTTTAAGTTTCTATGACATTGGGAAGCGAGAAAATTAGATTCTGTACGTAAAATTGGGCGCTAATTCTTTTGCGCATAGAATTGAATAATCGATTTGGGACCCATTACCTTTTCCTATTTATGACATAATCAATGCTCGTGCCAAATTTCACGTTTCTACGACATCGGGAAGTGAGAGAATTAGTGGCAATGATGGAAATCGAATGATCTACGTGGGGGGGTCGTAACCGTCGACGATGCTCGCGCACGCGCCATTTATCATAGAATATTTGTACTATGCCTATAATCTTCCCAGGAGTGCACTCAACAACTTCCCAAAGTTTCATGGCGATCGGATGAATGGTGTAGTAGCGCATAAAGGACAAACAGACAGACAGACAGACACACACACGCACGCAGACATACATTCAATTTTATATATATAGATGAAGTACAATATGTGGCGGGAAAACAATGTCAGAAGAACTGTCTGGATATGCAAAACCTACACCGAGTTAAGGCTTATTCGCATGAGCAATATTCTGCGCAAATTTTGTGCAATATGATGCACACAAAACTCGCAGGGATATGAAATCCATTCTTTTAGAGAAAATAATCACAGCATGTTCAACCTTTTGCCGTTCCCTTGGAACGCCTCACCCATTATTTTCAAAGGTACCTTAAAGGCCATCGCATGGCACTCGCATATTGAAGTCAATGGGAACCACGTGTGATCCTAACACATGTGTGAAACACATTGCGGGAGGATCGCAATTTCACAGAAGCGATGCAATTTTGAAGAATAAACGCTTTACAACGCCGTAAAAAAATGCTCGTTGGCAAAAGCGATATCGCGCTCCCCTGTGTGAATAAGCCCTTATTCTATATTAAAGTGACATGTCAAATTTCCCAAATCTGGTCTGGCCATTAGGGCATAAACAGGCTTTGTTACAAACGGCTTAAAGGGGTTTTCCGTGTAAATACTATTGATGACCTATCCACTGGAGAGGTCATCAATAGTTGCTCAGCCGGGGTCCGCCAATCAGGCCCCCGACCGATCAGCCGAGCGGGCGGATGCTGTCAGCGCTGCAATAACACAGAGGTCACAGGAGAAGCCTCTACGCCAACCTCTGTGTAGTGGCCGGAGCTTGTAACTGCAGGCACAGCTCTCATTGAAATCAATGGGAACCATGCCTGCAGTTACAAGCGCCAGCCACTATAAGGATGTCGGCACAGAGGATTCCGCTGTGACCTTGCATTTGGAGCGGAAGCCTCGGCGCCGACCTCCCATGTAGTGGCCGGTGCTTGTAACTGCATCCCCATTAATTTTAATGAGAGCCGTGCCTTGAGTTACAAGTGCCAGCCACTATAAGTAGCTCGGAGTGGAGACTTCTACACCCACCTCTGTATTATTTTGGCGCTGACAGCATGCGCCCGCTCAGCTGATCGGTCAGGGTCTCCGAGCGATGGACCCCGACCAATCAACTATTGATGACCTATCCTGATGAAAGGTCATCAATAGTATTTCAATAGAACACCCCTTTGAAGTCATATAACCCCCCCCCTTTACTATTTCCTTATGGGGACTAAAAAAAAAATTGTGGGCAACCATTGTCTCAAAGAATAGGACTTTTTTTGCAACGATCCCAAGATCGCCCATGAGGTCACTTTCTGGTAATTCATGCACAATAAGATATCACCATTGCATAAAAAAATTTAAAAAATGTAAGAAATACCGGTTATTGTCAATGTAGTAGGAAATCATCCCAATTCTCTCTGCCATTGCAATGGTTAATAATCTGCTCTGGCAGCCGGTATGTAATATGCATATACAGCGCAGCAGGAAATCACATAAATATTTGTTCTTCCATAGCATTTTTATAGTCTTGCAGTATTTCATATTTCCAGCGATTTGGCACAGCCCTCAGCAAGAGCAAGCATGGACTGGCAGCTGAGAAACTGGAACACATTCTTTCGCTTTTCCGAGAGATTAGCAGCTGTCTACATCCCATTACCTGTGACGTGCCTATCAGCTAAGAAAGTTCAGCACAGGAGAGAGGCTTAGGACAGTTTTACGAGGAGCTCCAAGGCGCACCCCCCTCCCCTCTGCACTGGCTGCACAGTAAAGGAAGTTATGCAATATCTCAGCCTGATAAAAATAACAAATTAAGTTCAAATGAGTCATTAGAAAGGAGTGGAGATGCTGAGACAAGCAGGAAGGGAGAGGAATGTTTGAACTGTCCCATCTGATTTTAGAGGTTTTTATTATTTTTGGCCTGGAAAAGGACTTCAGCGTTATCTCCAGTGAAAAAAGAAAACCAACAACAACAGCCCTATCTTCTAGAATAACGTCTTTCCTCACATGCTTTCCTCTGTGACCAGGCCAGAAAAAATAATCCGCTGCAATCTCCAGTTTCCAACAGTTAAAGAAAAGATCTCATTAAAATACGCGCTCCGGAGGACTTCGTGTAATATTCATAGATGGAAATGTACGCCGTTTGACACGAGTTAAAGTATCCACAGAGGAAGTTTTCTTTTTTTTTTTCCTTCTTTCCCCCTGAATTCCTTTGTTTCCTGTAGAGTTTGTTGTTTAAAACAATGTTCTGCGCAACATATTTCCCCTATGGGTCTGGAGATTATAATAGAGACAATCTAGAAAAATCTCAGCGGAAATCCATAGATTCATTCAAAAAATATCCTATGAGATAACAGAAGTTCAAATCGTAAAAAAAAAAATGCTTGCAGGCTAGATTTTTTTTTTTATAAAAAGGAACTGTTTCCCCATCTGAAAATGAGGGGATCCAAAAATAAACTGCAGTTTTTGTGGAGGACTTTTGAACATCTACTTCAATGATTCGCTAGGATCTTGGACCTTATACAGCTAATGCTGACCATAAAGGATCAGCCATGTTGAAATTTAACACACCCATTTCTTGGTTCTCGTGATGGCGGACCAATATTAGTTTTACGTTTTATGGCTTCTTGTGTGGGATGTTTTTTGACACCCCACCATCAGAAAAAAAAAAAAAAAAATATATATATATATATATATATATATATATTGCAGTCTGCCTGTATTGTGCTTGTGCAAAAAAGTAGCAACATATCAGCGAACCCACAGCAGAACAGATCAGTGAATAAATACAGAATCAAGCTCGTAACATAAACACAGCATTAGAACATGTTCATAACATAAATAAAGCACCAGAAGCAAGCTCACTACATAAATACAGTACCAGAACCAAGCTCAATTTATAGATAAAATGCCAAAACAAAGTTCATAACATAAATACAGAACTGAACCAAGCTCAGAAAAACATAAATACATCACTAGAACTAAGCTTAGTACATTATTACAGCTCCAGAACAAAGCTCAGTACATAAATACAGCCCCAGAACCAAGCTTAGTACATTGCTACACCCAAAGAACCAAGCCTGTAACAAAAATACCGGAACAGAGGCACGCTTAGTATATAAATACAGCATCAGAACCAAGCTCAGTACATGAATCTAGCACCAAAATCAAACTCTTAACATAAATACAGTACCAGAACCAAGCTCTTAACATAAATGCAGCATCAGAACCAAGCTCTTAACATAAGTACAGCATCAGAACCAAGCTCTTAACATACATTCAGCACCAGAACCAAGCTTGTAACATAAATATAGCACCAGAGCCAAGCTCTTAGCATAAGTACAGCATCAGAACCAAGGTCTTAACATAAATTCAGCACCAGAACCGAGCTTGTAACATAAATACAGCACCAGAGCCAAGGTCTTAGCATGAATATAGCACCAGAACCAAGCTTGTAACATAAATACAGCACCAGAACCAAGGTCGGTACATAAATAAAGATCCAGAACTAAGCAATTGTGTTACAGGAAAGCTGATGAACTGACAGCAGCACCTCGGAATATTAGAGGGGAGGAGACAGAGCTAGGAAGAGGATTCAAGTGGCTCTATAAGCCACTGCCGCACTGAGAAAGAAGATCCTATGGCTGGGCGCCCCTAAGAAGCGTGATAGCCCCCAGCCTACATTTGTCTGGTGCCTTTCTACAACCTGGTGGCCAACTTTCTGTGTGATTGCACAGGTCGCACAAAGCTAAGGCCAGCGATTTAAAGGACAATCTGTTTGCCCCTAACATATTAGACTCTATACAGGATTAGATGACATTTATCTAAGATGCATACCCAGCTTCAAGTGAACGTTAAAGTTTTTAACCCCTATTCATTTTTATGCTGATACTGTAGATCTTTTATAAGACCTGGAGCTCCATTTTTTCTGATGTAGAACTCAAGATCCTAAACGTAATGCTAAAAACATCTAGACAAGTCAAATCGCCTTCTATAAAAATGGACCCTAGTTGGTGTCTAAGATAGGGAAATGAGATTGTGAGTAGAGATGAGCGAGCGTACTCGGAAAAGCACTACTCGCTCAAGTAATTTGCTTTATCCGAGTATCGCTGTGCTCGTCCCTGAAGATTCGGGTGCCGCTGCGGCTGACAGGTGAGTCGCAGCGGGGAGCAGGGGAGAGCGGGCGGGAGAGAGGGAGAGAAAGATCTCCCCTCCGTTCCTCCCCGCTCTCCCCTGCAGCTCCCCGCTCCGTGCCGGCACCCGAATCTTCAGGGACGAGCACAGCGATACTCGGATAAAGCAAATTACTCGAGCGAGTAGTGCTTTTCCGAGTACGCTCGCTCATCTCTAATTGTGAGCCATATTAGGGACATGAAGTGATGTGTGATGACAATGTGTACAGCTCTACGAAATATGCAAACGGTATAAAGGCAACAGAAGTAAATACATTTAAGAAATTTGAATGGACATTCCCTTTAGGGCCATCAATAACTTGACAACTTCGTTTCAGCTGTTTGCACATCCCTTTTGAAACTACTGTCTAGTTTGACGGTGAAGTGAACGCCTCTCTACTGAGATAGTCCACCAAGTGGCAACAGCCGCTACATGGAAGTAAAAGGTCTACTTCACAAATACATGATTCTTCATACAGTGAAACTTTTTCATCCTTTCCAAGAGTATTTTTATGACTAATAGTAGTATATCGTTAGACTTAAGGTGGGTTTACACTGAACAAATGTCGGGCAAATGATGCCCGACACTCGTCCCTGTGAGTCCTCGCTCCCGTGCTCCTGCACGGGAGCTACTATCGCTGGCTCCCTAACAGAGCGGCCAGCAGGCGGGCGGGGAGGCTGCAGGAAATTCCTCTCCTCTCGCTCCCCCACCCCTCTCCATTGACGTAACACAGCAGCTGTAAACATAACATGCATCATCTCGAGTAACTGCCTTCTCCCCTGAGCGTACTCGGGAGGGCGGCATGGTTGAGTGGTGGGTGGTAGCGGTGGGGAGAGAGAGAGATCTCTCTCACTCTCTCCCCTCTGCCGCCCCCTGCTGCCCCTCCGAGCACGCTCGGAGGAGAAGGCAGTTACTCGAGATGAGCAAGGCTCACTTGAGTAAATGACCTTACCGAGCTGCTCGCTCATCTCTAATCATAAACGATGGACGATGAGCTGATCGCTGATCTTCAGGGTAAATAGCGGCTGCTCAGTACTGAACGGTCGCTATGTTATGTCAATGGAGAGGGGGCGGGGGAGTGTGAGGAGAGAAATCTCCTGCAGCCTCCCGCTGTGAGCTAGCGATACTAGTTCCCATGCAGCAGCACGAGAGCTAGTATGTACGGGGATGATTGTCGGGCATCGTTTGGCTAAGACAATGCTATCAAAGCAATCTTAGTACCTTATCTCATCATATGTGTCCAAGTAAGGTCACGTCGCTGATGAAAGCTTCTCATGACCATATACTGACCCCTTGATGATGTTTTTTCTTTGTTGAAAGAATGAGCTAATCTTCCTCTAAATATCGTCATAAATATTATATTTCCATCATCCGATGATTCCCAAATGTTTGAGTGGGATACTCCTGTTAAGGCCTCACGGGTATATTACAGCTCTTTGTACATAGCATGGTTAAAAAAAAGTTCACGCCATTCATTCATACAATTTCATGCAAGGGGCATATTGAGTATTTTTGGGACATGTTCTATTGGTCACCATATACTGTATGTGGGGGTATTCTTTCTTAGCAGTGTTGCTTCTAAGGCATAATATCTGTGTACATACAGAGAGTCCAACTGAGATGGTAAGGCAACTAACGTTGACTGTGCCGCTCCATACTGAGGAGCTCTATGGCCTCCATCCTCTACCTGAGGCCTAATGTGGACTAAGGGTAATGATGACTGGCAGATGTCTATGGCCAGTTTAAGTAGCCTAGTATTGAACAACTGTTATGTTTTAGTGCATGAAAATAATCTACTTTTAATACATCTCCAAAAGGGGAGGGGGGCACATTTTTTCAGGCCTCGCAATTCTTCGAGATTACAAAACAATCTAATTTCCCTAGAGGACTTTTACTTGCAAGTCATCATAGGGTACCTTTACACAGGGTAACTATCGCCCCAATAGTCACTCATACGAGTCGTTGAAGCGTACATTGGTCATTTGCTTTTACACAGAGTAATGATTGTTTAACTGTTGCTTGCTGAGCTATCGATCATGGGGGATATCTCCATGCAAATTTGTTCACAAGCCAACTTTTAGTCTACCAAGGAGTCTTTTTTAGGTAAGCCGACAACGAACGAATAGTGTCCTGTCGGTGGTCGGATGCACATGGGATGACTATTCCCCATAGTCACTGTTTCCAGTGATTATTTGGAATACCTACAGTATCTATTCCCATGCGTTAGTGTCAGTATAATAATGAAGGCATCTATTAGCCCATGCATGCATTTACAGAAGTCAACCCTGGGGGTCTTTGTTGTAATATGAAACAATCGGCCCACCTGGTGATTGGCCCAAGGATATTGATGAAGGGCCTTTAACTGCAGAGAGGCTGTTGGATATTGCCATCAATGGGTTGTATGGTGCTGGTCATTAGCAACTTTCTTCCTGTGCTATACATTTAAAGTGGATATTGGAAATAAGTCAATAGCCATTCTCCTTAAGGGTTTGGTCTTTCTCCTGTTTACTGTAAATAACCCATGCATTTTAATGCTATTGAAGCATAGCTATAGTTTTTCAAAAGACCCCCCTAGCACATTTATTTATATTCTACAGTGTAGTACACAGATTACTGTCATTTACAAGTCTACAATCCCCTATTAGTAATTTGGAGTGTGGAATGAAACCAGAGTACATAGAAGAAACCCACACAAACACAGAGAGAATTTGCAAATTCCATGCAGATAGGGGTCTTAGTGAGATTTGAACCTAGGACCCAGGCACTGCAATACAACAGCTCTAACCACTGAGTTACCATGCTATTTAGAGCTTCCATTTGGGTTCTGCTTGTGTGTCCAATGCATTTAATTCTGCTTGCTGCTATCCAAACTTCAGTGGTTCCCAATTATAAGTTAGTGGGGTCATGTGTACAATAGTAGTGTGAACATATAGGAGATTCCCTAGGAAGGGGTCCCAAGCCCCCATTCCTAACCTCTGAGATGTGTGCATCCACTCTACATAAAGATTGATGAAATCATCGGAAACAGAAGAGGGAGCCTTCTATCTAATAGATAGGCTGACCACGGAGAATCCTCAGGTCCAAATTGAGCATGATGGTCAAAGCCTACGTGTCATGGTTTGGGGTTGGGTGGCTTGTGGTGGTTTGATTGGGCCCTTCTTTTTTTGACAGAGGGGTCACAGGAGAAGCCTATGTGGAATTGTTTCAGCATAGTGTATACCCACTTCTTATAGATCGCTACAATGTTGATGATCCGTGGTGGCAGCAAGACTCCACCACATTATGCCACAGTGGTTCACAATTGGCTGAACAACACGTTCCCCAGCCGCTGGATCGGATAAAGAGGTCCGGTACAATGGCCGCCTCAGTCCCAGCCTTCACACCACTAGATTTTCTTCTGTGGGGTTATCTGAAAGTCTACAGCCAAAGAACTGAATCAATTGAGGACCTGAAGCGCCGCATTGCTGAAGAATCCAATGCTGTTCCACCTGAATTTTGCAGAAAAGCATTAATGAATGTTGAGCCTTATATAGCGTCGTCATATATTGGCCACCCTGTAGTATATGTTTGGAGAGACCAGGACCCTACCCATACCAGGATACCAATTATAAACTAGACAAAAGAGATATTATAATCCCATATAGATAAACAAATGCATAAATCTAGGGACAATGCCTTTATGGTCACATTACACACATCCAGTTCATAAATATTCAAACACAGGATAGAAAAGGGAGGTATAGGGGAGCATTCCCACGTGAACCTCCTGCTCTGAGAGCAATGGGATTCACATTTGCATAGAATTCATTAGAAATTCTATGCAGCTTTAAAACGGCCATGTAGAGAATGAATAAAGCCCTGTTATTTCTATAATAATGATGGCACGCATAAATACATAAAATGTACATTAAATTAATACAATATCGAAGGCGCCATTAGAATATATTATATCACAACTTACAGATCCTACTACAAACTACTCTGACTTGTGCTCTCATAGTCACAGTGACTTGATAAACGGCTTGGCGTTGGGATGGACATCCTGCCATTGTCAGAGACTTCCGAGGGTTACAGCTCCTGTCACCCAGACCATCATCTTAAAGACTCAGATCAACAAAATTGTTACTAGTGTCTTCCTTAATGACGTAGATTCTACTTTTGATGAGGTCAGCAATCCTCAATAACTGTATAGATCAGCCTTTATTGGGTTGCCTTTGCAGATAGTATAGTGCAAGAAGTTGTGCTTCAAGAATTTGCAAGTAGGATTAGTTCCCGGACAGATAAATAATGGACAGCTAGAAAAACTGCAAAGGAAGACAATAAATGATCGAGGGGTGCAATTGCAATGCTAAGATTTCCCTTGTGTTGTGGAGTTTCGGGTAGTCGGTATGTGGGATGACCATGAATAGGTGATTAATAGCCCTAAAAAGTCTCTTCAGTCCTATTAAAAGACCACAGTGTTACAGTACCAGTAGGGGGGCTCGCTGGGATGTCCTCAGTGATGAAATTGTGGAGCCTATTCACCAACCCCCAACTAACTTTCCCTCCTAGTACAAAGTCCTGGGATTGCCTATCAGCAGGACTATGTAATCAGAGATTGATATTTACACTTCATTGGTAAATGTGATGGCTGTATTTGTTTAGTTCAATAGGTTGTGCTAAAAGCACTGCTTTATGACGGCTCGAATGATCCAGATTTTAGGTGGTACATGGCACATATGCATTCCGCCGTGCTGTACAGAGATCGTCATCACTTGTATTGTTCCTTGCCCCCATTGTGATTCCTAAATTAACCTATCGGTATGTTTTTTTTTAAGTGTGAAAAGTAATAAAAGTATCTGGAGAAAAGCTAATCAAAGATGGGAGAGCATATAAGCTCAATATATGTTGTCCTCGGTCAGATTTGAACCCGGGTCCCCAACACTGCAAGTCAACAATGCCACCATGCTAAGTTCTATAGGAACAGTACCTACAATGCCAGTTTTGGTCACTCCAGGGTGTATGGAGCTATCTGCTTCCAGTTCTATACACTGATGCAGTAGCCCGGCAAACAACTGTTTAGCAGGAGTCCCAGGCAATGGACCTCTACTGATTAACTTCTGATGATCTATCCTGAGGATAAGTCATCAACAGTCCAAAGGTGGACAATCCCTTCAAGTGTTCAAAGGGGTTTTCTGGGTAAAGGCAGTGTAATATATTGTTTGGGGCTGATGTCTCTTACGACAATTTGTGCTGTGATGCAGTTCTCCTGCTGGTCACATGATAAAAAGGGCAATATGGTGACTCAGTAGTTAGCGCCATTACCTTACAGTATTGGGGACCTGGGTTCAAATCCCACCAAGGTCAACAACTATATGGAGTTTGCACATTCTGCCCATGTTTGTGTAGGTTTCCTCCGATGCTTAAAAAACATACTAACAGACTTACTAAGACTGTAAGCCCCAGTTGGGCCATCTAGTAATATACAGTGCTGCAGAATACGTAGGTGCTATATAAATCTGCAAAATAAAAAGGAGGGGAGGGGTCCTTTTCCTGCAACTCCTTCTCCCACCAGCACAGCAGAACTCCTTCATAGAGAGAGGAAAGCTGAACTTTTGGTCACGCTATTTCCGCCGTCCACTAAGGGTGTGACCAGCATAGTGATCTGGGTGACAGGTGGTCATTGCCAAGGACACCTTCATGTAACTGGTGGGGAAACGGCACATTGAGGCACAGGAGACATCAGCTCACTGCCTTTAGCTGAAAACCCCCTTTAAGATCTAGCTTCGTGCCAGATACCACAGGACACAACTTCAGAGGTCTTGTGGAGTCCATGACTCAATGGGTCAGAGCTATTTTAGTGGTACAAAGGGGACCTAAACAATATTAGGCAAGTAGTTTTAATATTATGGGTGATCAATGCATATGCATAATATATATAGCGAATAGCGTCTACAGTCCTCTAAGATTATGTTCCCATCTGCATTGAGGATTCCATTTTCCTACTCTGTTATGATAGTAAAAATACAGAATCCCTTTGCTAAGCGGTTCTGTTGTATAATGGAACCAAAATTGACCAAACGGACCCCGTTGACTATAATGGGGTCCATTTGGTTCTTGTCACCCTGTCTGACATTTTGCCAGGCAAAAATGTCTTGTATGTAGGACTTTTTCATTGGCGCTTGATGACAGATCTACCCAGGAGGCTCCGAACGGCTCCTCTGGAGCAGATGTGAACAGAGCCTAATACAAGTGCTGTCCTGTCTCTGTGCCTTGTGGCTACAGCAATGTTCTCATATGTGACACAGCTTTCCAAACAAGTGAAGATGTATTATCTGTCACTGCAGAATAAATATGTGATGCCGCCCCATTCCGGGCCCTTTAGACAAGTCAATAAGGTTACAAAACAAAGACCAGTCCTGCTTGTACATGAAGCGCAATAAATACAAACTTCCATGAAGAGCATTAAAGATGTTATGTACGCATCCAAAGGAATATTTTTTTAACATTTGGAAAGTTGGAACAACAGATCAGATTTTTATGTCGCCAATATTTTCCTAATGGCACAAGCACCTCCTGAATTCACTTCAAACCTTCTAAAAATGGACCAAAAAAAGCACATCTGCTAAAAAAGTTGGAATTTACCAGTGGGACAAATGTGCTACTATTACACATGAGCCATTCCATAGCAATGTGTCCTGGTCTATAGATATCTGCTTTTATGAAACTTATGCCAAATGTTTCCCCCCAAGAAACAAGAAATAATATAAAGGTTAACGTATATATATATTTCTAGAGAAAGTAATGAACATTCGATAGATAGATATGAGATGATAGATAGATATATTAGTAAATAGAAGATAGATAATAGTTACTATAGATAGATAGATAGATATGAGATAGATAGATAGATAGATAGATAGATAGATAGATAGATAGATAGATAGATAGATATGAGATAGATAGATAGATATGAGATAAATAGATAGATATGACATAGATAGATAGATAGATAGATAGATAGATAGATAGATAGATAGATAGATAGATAGATGAGATAGATAGATAGATGATATATATGAGATAGATAGATAGATATGAGTAAGATAGATATGAGATAAATAGATAGATAGATAGATAGATAGATAGATAGATAGATAGATAGATAGATAGAGATATGAGATAGATAGATAGATAGATAGATAGATAGATAGATAGATAGATAGATAGATAGATAGATAGATAGAGACATGAGATAGATAGATAGATAGATATGAGTAAGATAGATATGAGATAAATAGATAGATAGATAGACAGATAGATAGAGATATGAGATAGATAGATAGATAGATAGATAGAGATATGAGATAGATAGATAGATAGATAGATAGATAGATAGATATGAGATAAATAGATAGATAGATAGACAGATAGATAGAGATATGAGATAGATAGATAGATAGATAGATAGATAGATATGAGATAAATAGATAGATAGATATGAGATAGATAGATAGATAGATAGATATGAGATAGATAGATAGATAGATAGATAGATAGATAGATAGATAGATAGATAGATAGATAGTGACATTCAGCAACAAAATAAGTCCACCTAAAAAAGTTTTTCTTTTGCCCATCAAGTTGGATAAAGTTTAATCCACAGATTCCGTAGCATGGGAAAATGATATATGAAAATAACACGGAACATAATCTCTAATAAGTAGGTAAGAACTTGGTTAGACAGGCCCTGAACTCATTTGCACACACCCAGTTCTAGTTTGTCCTCCGTCACCCAAGGGAATCCATTACTGCAAAATAATCTCAGGATTGTTTTTCTGTGACTCAACCATCATCATCATCTGGATACGTGTTCTTCTCCCAGGCCTGGAGTGAACCACCCATCACTGTTTACAACCAGCACATCACAATATTGTCTTCACTGAGCTGTGACCTATAAAAGTTTATGGCCTTTATGGCTGTCCTGCAGGAAGGTAACAATAGCAACCTGACATCAAAAGACTCTGAGAAGAAGAGCAGGCCTGGTCAAAGGGTAGCAACTGGGGTAAAGGAGAAAGTGATATACAATGCTAAATGGACCAGGGTTGTAGAGATAGAGGATATATAGATGATGTTAGTCAGGATGGCATGACCCATGTCCTAGGTAGTAAAACTTCATATCACAATGGGAGCCCCCTCTCTGTTATATACCACATGTATGTAATGCGTGTTGAGTAACACCACATAGTCCAACTAGAGCTACCACTCTCACGAAGGTGCAAAGATGACTCACTACTAAAAAGGAAGGGAAGTAACGCCTGTTGCTCATGCCACAAGTTTGCACTACTAGTTTCCCATTCTTTTAGCATACTTGTGTGTGTTAACCATCATCCACCCCTCTTAGAGCCCCTTTACACGGGCTGAGAAGTCGTTCAAATCCCTGCAATCATCGACAATCTGAATGGTTATTGTTCTGTCTAAATGCATGTACGATTGAACGACAAACAAAAATTTTGCTCGTTGTCGACTTTCTGCATACGTAAACACTGAATGACGGAACGCCCCATGCAAATGAGCAGTCGTTCATCTATAAACAACTGCCTGCTTACTGTGAATGGAGGTGGGTGGCCGACATGATCTCCGTTCCGCCACCATTCACTAGCGATGATCGTTTCTGCCTAAGGCACTGAAACAGTCATCTCCGGGATGGCTTGTTGGGTATCTTTGCCCGACAGATCATCCTTTGTAAAAGCACCCTGATGGTACTCTTGTGGCCCACCTATATATTTGGTGTTGTCCACATTGATGTGTTTCCACTGCTGCCACCAAAGTACTGATTGCCTATCTTAATTTACATAGGTAATACTTTTCGGTTGGATGCGCCACCAGACCCTGCCGGTGTCGCTGGGCAGCAGGAAACAAAGTTGCGTCACGCCAGCTTGCAACAGAAGTAGTCTGGCGTTGGTGTGGGTCCACACAGAAGCCAACGCTAATGCACTGACAAATATTGTGGTACTCAGAGGTGTGTTGCTACGGGGAGGCACAAGATAGTGCATCAGTGGTTATGTCTAGTGCCAAAGGGACCTACTGTGAGTCTTGCAAAGCAGCAGGCCTATGTACGGTGGCTGTCAGACATGCCAGAAGGCTGGACGACTTTTGGAGCCACTTTCTGAATAGACGAGATTTGAAAGAGAGTACTTCCTGGAGTTGTACGCATTGCACACTTGCAACCATGGCTAGTTCTGATCTGTGGAATATTGGCATTGAAGACCCATGGAGATGTATGGAAATATCTCTATATTAAAGGGGTTGTCCCCACCGAAACGGGTTTTTTTTTTTTTCAACCCCCCCCCCGTTCGGCGCGAGACAACCCCGATGCAGGGACCTAAAGAAAAATCCGCACAGCGCTTACCTGAATCCCCGCGCTCCGGTGACTTCTTACTTACCGGCTGAAGATGGCCGCTGGCATCTTCTCCCTCGGTGGACCGCAGGGCTTCTGTGCGGTCCATTGCCGATTCCAGCCTCCTGATTGGCTGGAATCGGCACGTGACGGGGCGGAGCTACACGGAGCCCCATTGAGAAGATAAGAAGACCCGGACTGCGCAAGCGCGTCTAATTTGGCCATTAGACGGCAAAAATTAGACGGCAACCATGGAGACGAGGACGCTAGCAACGGAACAGGTAAGTGAATAACTTTTGATAACTTCTGTATGGCTCATAATTAATGCACAATGTACATTACAAAGTGCATTAATATGGCCATACAGAAGTGTATAGACCCACTTGCTGCCGCGGGACAACCCCTTTAAGTAACTGGTGCAACACTATGAGCAGCAAATAGGTGGGCAGGCTGTGGTAAAGACTTCTTCTCAGAGAGCCTAGGACGAGCTAAGAGCCAACCATCACTTTGGCAAAACAGGACTTGATGGCACCTCCAGCATAGGGTGAGGTCCTAGACGCCAGTTATGGACCACTCAGAAGAGTCATGTGACCATCCAGTGCTGATAATTGTTCAACTCCAATGTCTATAGTGTCTGGGGACCCCATATTACATGGCTCAGTGAGTCCAGCCTACGAAACATTCCTATTCTGCGTTCCTCACCACCTCGTGTATTTAGGTGGTATTGCCCTTTAACTAAAAATTGCGTCTCCATAGTATTTTTTTAATAGCCGTGGGTGTGACAATGCTAATTTACAGGTGATAAGCAAAGATTAACCTTTCATTATCCTCCTAACATGTTTATTCACTATAAATCCTGTGCCCTTGTTGCCGGAGGGAGAATGTGACAGTGTGACTCAGCTGACTGTAACCCTTTCACTAAGAGCATTGTTGGATTTAGGAGCACAATAGGTCTATCATTACAGCAGTGTCACATCAGAACAAACAGGCTTCTTGGGATAAATCACAGTATATAGCCCGGGCTTCTGACAAAGGATGGACTTGTTTGGTTTTCAGCACTCCATGCATTTGATCCTGGGCAAGTGCCCATATGTGTATACCTGATGGATTTGCAGAGAAAATAGAGCGAGTGATGACTGTACCGCAGCTCACATTTCAACACTGCCGAACAATATTCATGCTGATCCCGTAAGACATGTTTGGCCATTAAAAATGCATTAAGAGCAGACGGGGCACAATGCAAATTATTTTTTTTAATGGACTTAAATACATGCACTGTTTATTCTCAACCGTTTTACTTACAGAGCGTCCACCACGGGACAACCGCCCCCTTTATGTCCAAGGGAATCAACATTTGGACATGTTTTTTCGTATGTGACCCTTGTGATTTTTTTTTTTTACCACATAAATTGTTTTCGGTCTGTTTATTTTTAAAAGAAGGCCTTTATATTTTTGGCTGTTAGGTATGACATAGACCGTGTCCAAGCCACAAAGCATGATGTGTATTGCTTCCAAGGCGAATAGAAGAGTTTTGCTTACATAAGGCTTCATGAATAAAACAAGTCATAAAACAAAGTTAAGTGGGGGTCTATTTTCGGTTACCCCCAGCACTGTTGAGAAAGATGGGCTTCCAAATCTTCGCTCTCAGTGAAGAAGGGTGAGCATGGGTTATCATTCGTCATAGAGGTGAATGAGAGCATCAGAAATAAGCTTGATGAGCAAGCTTTGGCAGTTTCCTACCCTGCTAATTATCTCTACGGGGAGTAACAGTGCATGCTCAACTTGCTCTTTAGCCAAGAACAGAGATTTGGAGTTACTCCTTCTTGGCAATTATAGGCATGATAGAGGTTGGAAATTCAGCAAACTTACTGTTACCTTACCATGTTCCTCTGGCCGATTCTTGTCCAGGCATATGGCAACCACTCACCTCCACCTACCTAGTATTGCAGTTCGGATAGTCTCCTGCAGCCTTCAGCTATTGGCTACGACGTTTTCCAAGACAACATGGGTGACTTAATGATGACCACAGGCAACTTATTTTCCAGTCCCCCAGACCTTTCCCATTCTTTGCTTTACTTCACTGTATCTAGCCTTATCTTTCTATGTCATTCTGGTTCTTAATTCGACTCCTTCTGCCTCGAACCTCACATTGCTCACCCCTTAGTTTGCACCCAGCACACTTTTGCCTGCACTTCTATTTCTGATCTCAGGTCATCTTCTAGTTACATCTCTGAATTCCCTCTGTTACTTCAGCTCAGTTTCGATTATCTACACCCGGCCTATAACCACTGGGCTGGGGGATACATGTGTTCCGCGAACTCATTCTGTGTAGTCCCCAACCATTTGGGCACAAAAATTCCCTTTTTGAGTGTGGGTAAGTACTAATGGTACACTGTATAGCTATCTCTATTTCCTCCATATATTAGGAGAATGAGGTCCTTTGACCCCGATTTGGCACTCAAGAAAGGAGTTTAAGAGTTAGAGGTGGCCATCTCTGCATGTGGCTCTCTCCATTGTAGTTCATGAGAGTAGTGAAATGCTAGGCTGTTACCACAACACCCATCGTCTACAATGGAGGGAGCCACCTGCATACTCGCATGCATTGACTCTCTAGAGTTTTGATTGGGGGCAAAGAGTGGTTCAATATGAAAATGTGGCCCTTGGATGAAAAAAAGTTTGTGCATCCCCCAATTTTCATATTATTGACTATGAATGTGAATATGACTCTGAACCTTCTACTATTGGCTGCACTAACTATATGATTCCCATTGTTGTTCTTTTTTACAAACACTACCAAGTGTGAATAGGCTATAATTGAATATATATCCTAATAAATCTGTTGCATCAAGTGTTCCTGTTCCTACAAATCACGAGTGGCTAATATCATGAAGAAGCAGGAAGCTGCTGCATGTATTTTTAAAGATAATTGTTAGATAAAAAAAGATAAAGTTATGGGTTACTGGTCAGAAAGTTACGTTATGACCAGCTAAGCGAGGTTCTCTGGGAGATTGAAAACTGTTGAATTGTGGTAAAGTATAATAATAGCTAAAAATTGCATTTTCTCTACTTATCGGTGCTGTTTTGCCACCAATGTTCTTAGGTGGGGCTGCAGTGTGATTGACAGGTCTGTACAGATCAGGAAGTCTCCCAGCACAGACAATAGGAGGCATGGCCAACCGTAGCTACGTATGACCCCTGTCGCTGCACAGGGTGCTAGCCACCAGCTTGCAGAGGGGGCACCAGACGAATGTCAGCTTGGGGCAATCGCTCCTCTTAGATGCTCCTGGCCAGATGATCTACTTTCCCCATGAAGAATCTTGTGGAGCTATATGAATAATCCTACTCCTGGCTTTGTCTCCTCTCCTCTGATTCTCCGAGACGCCACTGTCAGCCCACGACACCCCAGCAACTCCATCGCTTAGCTCTGATGCTGTATTTATTAGTAACATTGGTTCTGGTTTTGTATCTATATACTGAGGTTGGTTAATGATGTATTTGTTATAAGCTTGGTTCTGGTGCTATATTTATGTTCTGAGCTTGGTTCTGGTGCTATGTTTATATTGCAAGCTTGGTTCTGATATTGTATCTGTGTACCGTGGTTGGTACTGGTGCTGTATTTATCTTATGAGTTTGGTTGTAGTGCTGGATTTATGCTATGAGCTTGGTTCCAGTGCTGTATTTATGTTATGAGCTTGGTTCTCTGTTGTATCTATGTACTGAGCTTGGTTAATGCCATATTTAAGCGCTGCGGAATAAATTAGCGCTATACAAATAAAGATTATTATTCTATTATTATATTTATAAGCTTGGTTTTAGTGCTGTATTTATGTTACAAGCTTGACTCTGGTACTGTATCTGTAAACTGTGTCTGATTTCTAGTGCTGTATTTATATTCTGAGTTTAGTTCTGCTATTGCATCTATGTATTGAGCTTGGATCTGGTGCTGTATTTATGCTGCAAGCTTGGTTCTGATATTGTGTATATGTACTGTGGTTGGTTCTGGTGCTGTATTTATGCTATGAGCTTGGTTCTTGTATTGCATCTATGTACTAAGTTTGGTTGTGGTGCTTTAGTTATGTAATGAACTGGGTTCTGGTGCTATATTTAAGAGATAGGTTGTGGTACAGTATTTATTTACCGAGCTGTTTTGGTGTGGTGTGGTGTGGTGTTTAGGAGCCTTGTGTGGCACGGAGTGTTAAGGCAGCAGAAATGCAGCCCTAAACTCATGCTCACCTGAAGGTTGCAGGTTCAATCCCCATGTGGGTCAGGTAGCTCACTCAAGGTTGACTCATCCTTCCGAGGGGGGTAAAAGATGACTGGGGAAGGCAATGGCAAAACAGTCAGCCAAGAAAACATCATGATGTGACATCACTCAGGAGTCAGTCATGACTCAGTGCTTGCACCAGGGAACCTTACCTTGCCTTTTTGGTGTGGGTATGCTGCCATCCTGGTGCTTTCTGCACGCAGAATACAAGCAGACTGGCTATCAGTGCAATATATATATAGCTTTTCCTTATGATAGAGTGTGCAAAGAAAGCTACAGCTGCCACCACTGTCAATAGACATGAATTACTATGAACATCCCATCAGTACTCGGTGTTGTAAACATATTGCACAATAAGTGTCCCCTTCAAGATGGGCCTGTATCTTGAGACTGCTGATTGCACACATGAAAACCACAGACAGGTGTTCTCCACCAGAAAGTGACATCTTCCGAGAGCCATAAAGAATCACAGGCATTTGCCTCGATCTGTCATCGCTGATGTTTTCATCACAGATTCAAGGACTTTTAGCATTTGCTGAGCTGCGGCCTTCAGCTGAATTTCAATGAAAATAGCTGATTTTGGTCCTGAACTTTGAAACCTGAACTTATGTACTAGGGGGATTAAAGGCTGTTTGTATAACCTTGTGTCTGTACTGTCGCTGCACATCCATGTACTAAGCAGACTGCAAATTGGATTTTAGCAGTTCAACTTGTACATTTTATTTTTATACTTTCTTGGAAATGGCTCACTTAGAAGTTTAAGACCATGTGGAGATATAATGGAACAATCTGTAGTGGAAAGGGCGAAATGTACAGCGAAAGTCCGCAACAAATCCGAATGCTCGGACTTATATATGATCGGTAGTACTAAAGAAAGCGACACCAGAGATTCTGCTCAATGTAGGTGGCATAGATGTGACTAATTCAATATTGTACCAACCAAATTACTGGGAAGACAGAAAATACACGGAACAGTCACTTTATTAGAGACACCGGACTTTTCACAATTAGGGTTTACCTGTATTGAAATTAGACCGTTGACCCCGGAGTGCAGCGTAGTATCAAGGAAAAAGTCTTCTGTGGATCAGTTTCAGTATGAATCCACATTAGAATGGAAAAATTGAGTAAGCAGAGCAGTTTCCAACAAGGCCTGGTCATCGGAACTAGACTAGTCGGGAAGAGGACTTCACTGCCAACCGTGAGGAGCTTTCTTGTGCAACTGTGTGGAGAGTATACTGAGAATGGTGTGATTGAGGAAAAACATCCAGCCAAAGGGGATCATGTGGACGCAAACATCTTGTTGACCAAAGGGCTCAGAGGAGGATTCAAGAATCGTTTGACAAACAGGCGGTGCACAGTCATAGGAAATTGCAGCCAAATACACTATGTTGACAAAAGTATTTAGACGCATACAGAAGGTGATGAAATTCAATTTTATTCACATTTTTTAGTACAGGCCGCCATTGGCCTTAATGACTGTGATAATCCTCCTAGGCATGCTTTCCACCAAATTCTTATAGATGTATGGAGGTATTTGATACCATTCCTCTAGGAAAGCTTCAGATAGTGATGTAGGGGATGAGGGGCGTATTGAGCGAGATCGGATATGGCGGTCTAGTTCGTCCCAAAGTTGTTCGATGGGATTGAGATCTGGACTTTGTAATGGCCAATGAAATTTGCATACATTCTTCTCATCAAACCGAGCCTCAACACCACATGCTGTATGACATAGTATTTAGTCATGTTAGTAGAGACACAGAGCTGTACCAAAGTACTGCCACAGGGTAGGTGATGCCACATTGTCCAGAATGTCTTTGTAACCATTGGCATTGAAGGTGGACTTCGCTATAATCAATGGCTCTGGTCCTTCCGAGTAGAAACACCCCCACACCATAACAGAACCACCTCCAAACTTCAATGTTGGGACGATGCAGTTGTGTAAAAACTGCTTTCCAAGCAACTGCCACACCCAAGTGCGGCCATTCAATTGGAAAATGGTGTATTGAGATTCAGCCGTCTGCAATACTTGCTTCAACTCATTTACAGTCCAAGAATGACTCTCCAAGCACCATCGCAATCGCCTCTGTGCATGCACTGCTGTGATGGTGAGCTTGTGTGCAGCCGCTAGTCCATGGTAGCCCTTTGTTTGAAGTTCCTTATGCATGGTTCTGGCGCTAATGGATGTTCCAATGGCCTGCAAGACCTCCTGAGCGAGTGTTTCATTAGACAATGTGCGTGATGCCTTAACAGATCGTGCAAGGTTTAGTTGTCCACGTTCTGTCAGTTTACAAGGTTTCCCCGAATGTGGCTTCACTGCAAACACACCGGATGTTTTCAATTTCCGAATAACATTGTCAATGGTGGACTTTAAAAGGCCCGAACGTTCTGCGATGTCCCATACTGATTGGTTGCTCAGGTGACATCCCACCATCATACCCCATTGGAAGTTTGTCAAATCTACAGCTCATGGCATTCTGATGGTTTCTGTACTGGGATATGCCTGTGGGATACGCTCCTTTATATGTTCACACATCCGACTTATATATCCCCTTCACCTGACAGCACAGGATTGGAGGGGCTCCTAAAACGTTTGTCAACATAGTGTACAATGATGGTGCTTCAGCTAACATGTCTGAATGCAAAACTGGGCTATAACAGCAGATGACCATTTCCTCCACCATTATTGTCCAAGAAAACCAGAAAGACTAGAATCAAGTGGGAAGAAGAGCACAACAATTGTATCACTGAGCAGTGGAAATACATCTCCTAGTCAGAGGAATCCAGATTTTTGTTGCACCATGTTGATGGGTCAGAATTTGGCACAAGCAGCATGAATCTATGAACCCTTCCTGTTAGCAGTTCAGAACACGTCAGCACCTCCATCTAATTTGTGGCAACTGCAAGAAGCTTCCTGTTCTCTTAGGACAATATTCCTGCACAACAATTTTAGCGCCTAGTGAAATCTATGCCATGACAAATTGCTGCGGGGGTCTGTTTGCATTTTCGCTCCGCTCACCTGGTATTTTGTGCCCGATCTGCGATGGAACTTCCGACCAGAGGTTCCAGCGCAAATGTGAAACCACCCTTATTCATATGTTTTAGGCACTTTTTATGTACTTCGTATTTGTTCACCAAAGATCTTAGCTACAAGACAGCGTGTCGAAAAAGTCAAAAAGAAACCATCTGCCGGGAATGACTGATATTACGCATCCTAACACTGCATTGTATAGAATGAATGTTTGACCAGGCCTGGATCATTAAGCCTTTAGTAAACAGGTTTTAGTCTTCAGAATCTGCAGTAAATAGGCTCTCAGAAGTTCATCTGATACAGGATCATGCAATCTCCAAATCTTGTATCTTCAGACGCTGTCAGTCCATTAGATGGAAGACAAAAGGCCCCCCTGTCCGCTACATAAACACCATTTAATGATGCATTAAGCAAAACATTTCACATGACAGCAGAATGTTTACATGATCCTGACACCGGCCATTTATAACACAGCAATTCTCCTGTTTATTCACTTAAAACAATGACATGGCTGGTGGCCATTTTTCCTTCTGTCTTGCTATTGGCTATGCAAATACAATACAACACAAAATAGGATCAGAGAAGATATGAAAAACAAGCACAGGTACATGTTACATACTGTATAGTGTCAATGGCCGGTCTTAGCTAAGAGCGCCCCGTGTGGTCACACAGGGTACTGGCAACCAGCTTGTAGGGAAAGGGGCACCAGGCAGATGTCAGCTGAAGGTAATCAACCTCCTTAGGTCCGCCAGGGCAGATGATCTTCTTTCTCTGTGTGGTAGCGTCATATGCTGTTACATGAATCATCCTCCTCCTGGCTCAGTCTCCTCCCCTTTGATGATCCGCTGCCAGGCCATTGATGCTCCTACAATACAATCACTTAGCTCTGCAACTGTACTCAGGTTTGAGGGTTTGATTCTGGGGCTGTGTTTATATTATGAGCTTGGTTCTGGTGTTTTAACTGTGTACTGAGATTGGTTGGTGTTGCATTCCTGTTATGTGCTTTGTTCTGGTGCTGTACTTATGGTAGGAGTTTGGATCTGTGCTGTATTTATATACTGGGCTGTACTGGTGCTGTATTTATGTACTACAGTTGATGCTGGGGCTCAATATTTACATATTGAGCTTTATTCTGGTGCTGTATTTATGTCTTGGGCTTGGTTGCTGCTGTACTTATGTTATGAGCTTGGTTCTGGTACTGTATGTATGTTTTGAGCTTGGTTCTGATACAGTGGTCATTCACAGAGCTGTTCTAGTGTGGATATGCTGCTGTCTTGCTGCTAACTACACAAGCAGAATACAGGCAGACAGCCTATCAATATATATAGGTTTTTTTATATGAAGTGGCGATCACCAACCAAATTCCGCACAGGGTGAACTAAGGCCAGCACTGATAGTGTACCCCCTCCCCCCAGTACCCCGATAGGACACTCTATTTAAGTGACAGCCATAGTGCCCACATAATGGACAATCACCTTGAGTCCAACTCTGGAGATAATTTTGCAGCAGATGATCAGCTAAAATAGCTGAAATCGCCACTTCTATGTGTTCGCCCAGTGATTACTGATATAACAGGTCTGTTTTGCAGGTACTGACTTAAGGCCCATTTAAACGCAATGATTATCACTCAGATTTCATCAAAACGATGGCATATGAGCGATAATTGTTCACTGCCATCGTTCACTCTTCGGCTGAACGATGATTTTAAGGTGAGCTTAGACAGATAACAGGGACCGCACGCTGTGTTCTGCATGAGGTCGGCGACTACATTGTGTTCAGCCGACAGCCCGTGCAAAAACAACAGAGCTGTGTGCAGAGCTCAGACCACATGCTGTGCTCTGCAAACAGCTCCAGTAGGTCATTTTACACGCAAATGAAGGTGATAAAGTGTTAATAGACATTAGTGTCCATTAACACTTTATGCAAAACGATCACAAAAACTGACAACCTTTCAATTGTTTGAACGATTATCTTTGCGTGAAAATGGGCCTAGATCCTCTTTACTGATAACGGGTCCACCAAGTTTACAGGCTTCAGGTGCAACAAAAATCTGATATAACAGCATGTGATCCCACTATGAACAGCGCCACCCTTTCCATTGTGTGGACAGTTTTAAGTGCAACGATCAGCATAAAAAAAACCAACAACAATATCCTTCTATAATTACTTACTTACATTCGAGAGTCTACAATATATTACTATTCAGAAGACAAAAACCCAGTGTGTGTGTGTGCGACTGTGCTTTCCACTGTGGGCTGTACAATGAGTGGGATCAATGCATGAACAGAGATATGTAACCTATACCTGCTGTAAGAAACACAAAGCCAATTCACTGGAACATTTTACAGTAATTAAGAAATGTGTGAGCGGGAAATATATGCGTAGGTATAATTATAAAGATGTATGAGCACTAGGAAGTGCATGACAGTAAATATAAAATTATGCAACAATGGAGATCATCAGTCGCTGGTAGTTCTATTGAAACACAGCAAACACTACCTGCATAGACTGTACAGTAACTACAGTACAAGCAGCAGAGCTAGAAAGCAGCCAATACTGAAGAAAAGTTATAGCAGCTAAGCATTTCCCATGGGGCAAATGTAGTATTACACGCCTACCATTCGGACTAATGGCTGACCATGTAGTACATGAGAGGGACGGGTCGGACCAGGGGCATAACTATAGGGGATGCTGTTGCACCCGGGCCAATGAGCCTTAGGGGACTCATAAGGCCTCTCTTCTCCATATAGGGAGCCCAATACTATGAATAAAACATTATAGTTGGGGACCCTGTTACAGATTTTGCATTAGGGCTTAAGTTACGCCTCTGCCGGGTCCAGAGTGCTTTTTCTGCCATCAATCTACTGTTTAGAACACGAGGTAATGCCATTCCGATGTCATGTTAACTGACGATGACAGCCACTCAAAAAAAGTGGTGGACATTATTCATTGCATGTGCGTGTAAAGTCATTTTGTTGCATCAGGATTGGCTGCAATGGCCACGGCCCACCTTGCTTATCTGCTGCTAGGGCCACGGTTGGGTATCGCTGTCATTCACACACTGCTCTGTGTACTCCTCTCCTGGCCCTCTGGTGTCTGGCTCCCACCCTCTCTTTTAAAAGACCAGTGCGTGTTCCTTAAACCTGTCTCCCTCCAATCTTGGCACAGCATCTGCTATATTAGGCATCCACACCCTAAGGTGGATGCCTAAGCAATCGGTCTCATTAGCCACTGTGACGAAGACCCTGTTAGTTATGTTCTTGTTCTGACTCCTGCCTGACTTCTGACAACTCTGATATCTGTGCTCCCTGACTTTGACTCTGTTTACTGGACTTTATTATTGCCTGCCCTGACCGGCTGCTTGGACCTCATTATTGCACCTGTGTCACCAGCCCCAACTTCTGCTATGTTTCTGAATAAGCTCTTGTTCGCACTTCGTCTTGTGTGCGGTGTCAGCAGACACACTAATGGGACTATCTATGCATGTAACGGCTTAGGGACTCCACAGCAGAAATTATATTTTTGGAGAGGTGAACACCAGGGTTCCTCAAGTGCTACCAACTCAGGTAGTCCAAAGTGAAACGGGTGTGTGGCAAGGCGGATCCACATGATGCTGATCTTCGACTTCCTGAACCGAATGGAAGGGGAAAATGTATTTTTAAAAACTGTAAGTATATTTGAAATATTATTATTTTACTACGCAGTGAAAAGTAAAGTGGTTTTTCACAAATCACTGAAATCTTGAAAAATTCTGTACCAATAACAACATAACAAAATAACATGTAGGAAATGTAGTGGCCAGAAAGCTGACCTGAAAGTTGCCATGCTCATTCTTGCATTTATCTTCAGTATCAATCAGAATCATGGAATGGTAGAGTTGGAAGGGACCTCCAGGGTCATCGGGTCCAGCTCCCTGCTCAGTGAAGGATTCACTAAATCATCCCAGACAGATATTTGTCCAGCCTTTGTTTGAACACTTCCATTGAAGGAGAACTCCCGTGGCAACCTGTTCCACTCATTGATCACCCTCACTGTCTAATATCTAATCTGTGTCTCCTCCCTTTCAGTTTCATCCCATTTCTTTTGGTCTTTCCTTGTGCAAATGAGAATAGGGCTGATCTCTCTGCCCAAACCCAAGAGCAGATGATCTTCACTCAGCTACAGATTTTTTTCAAACCTGACATAGGCCAAAGAGTTTAAAACCATCTATATTGATAATCTTTATTTTCTATGTACATTTATTCTGCTTCCAACATCATTACCCCGGTAGGGAAGCTGAGACGTTTACCGCATAGCTCTCCTATTGAATTTAAGAATAAATCTGTAAGATGTTAAACATCTAAGCTCCCCGAAAAACACCATCTCTAGATAATGGAACCCAAGTATGTTTTTAGTTTGGGAAATTTAACCCTTACAGTAAGCTGACATCACATATCGGTAGTGGCGGTTTTAGTAGATGCTAAGCAATTATTTTTGGTGAAGTATTCTGAAACTGTATTATCTAGATTGCCCATGTATGACATCATTTAGTCACTTAGTAAGATAGGTTTCAGTCATGAAGAGATGACTTGTGTCACTTTCAGAATGCACCAAGTGTCACTTTTTGACAGCGTCTGAGACATCAACAAATGTTGAGTTGCCACAATAATAATGATCTTTTTGAGATTTTCCAAAGCAGTCCTTTCCTCTACCCTCTAAAGGTACCCAAACATGTGACAGTATGGAAAAAATATGTCTTGTATTGAAGTGTTCATTCATTTCATACAATGGTAGACTCATAACTCCCACTCAAGCTCTAGCTGCTCGAATATCACACCGCTGGGTGCATATATGGCTCAAGTGGATATGTAATGAGAGCAGCCAGAGCCCATCTATTTCTGCAGGGGTGAATGTATTTGTTCTTATAGAGGTTGTCTGCTTTGTGATTGGCTAGTGCTGATCACATGAGCAACACTGGCTAAACAGAGAGCAAGTATAGTGCATTGATAGTCTAACATTACAAGTGCACTGTGGGGATTAGTTAGTCTGAAGATTGCAATGGCCATATTGGATGGCTGATAAAGGGACCCAAAGCGGCATAACAGATGGGCAGCAGAGAAGAACAACTGCAAGTAATGTACAATCTGACCACTCCGATCCTGAAACAGAATTTTGTCCTTAAAACAAGAGGGTATCTTTAATAGGGCTACAAAGTGAATTGGGAGCGCAACAGCAAGTTTCACAAATAAAAACATGTGTGTGACTTTTAATGTCGTATGACTATTTTAGATTTTCAATCAAAAAACATAAGCCAAATCACAAATAGTTCACAAGTAGAGATGAGCGAGTATACCCGTTTCGAGTAATTACTCGATCAAGCACCGCGATTTTCGAGTACTTCCGTACTCGGATGAAAAGATTCGGGGGGCGCCGGGGGGCGGGGGGAGGCGTGGCGGAGCGGGGGGTAGCAGCGGGGAACAGGGGGGAGCCCTCTCTCTTTCCCTCTCCCCCCCACTCCCCGCTGCAACCCTCCACTCACCCACGGCGCCCCCCGAATCTTTTCACCCGAGTACGGAAGTACTCGAAAATCACGGCGCTCGGGCAAAAAAGGGGCGTGGCCAAGTAGGTTTGCTTATCTCTATTCACAAGTAAACCAAACTCTAAATGTATTGATTTTGTCTTTCACCGTTTAGTGGAGATACTTCTATCCTATATAACAGACTCAACAGATATTCTTCAAAAGTTGGGTGGGATTCAGTTGGAGTCTGACATGTTATTAATATACATTCATTCAATACACTGATGAGGAAGTTTATTTCTTTCTGTCTGCATCGGTTGTGGACTCTGATTGAGTTCATCCTGATTTTATAGAATTTGTTTCTTTCACATAATTTTTTTGCTTTTCAAGCAGTTTTTATAACTACAGCTCCAGGGGACAATAATGGGCACGCCGTGTGCCCCCTCATATGCTAATTTATTCCTGGGGCTGTGGGAAAGGGAGCTGGTTCCACATATTGAGACGGTCCAGTTGTGGTGGTGTTTTGTAGATGACACTATTTTTATTTGGCAGGGCTGTTATCAAAAATTAGATTCATCTATCAGCCACCACATGGCTTAAGTCTGACAATTGTCTATGAGCATAGCATCCCACACTCTCCACCTCGCCATACAGTGCACATCTCCAGCCCTTTACCTTCTGTATCACCCCATTACTTGTAGTATGTAAGCTCGTTGGAGCAGGACCCTCACCCCTATTCTTTCCATCAACTGACTACTAAGTAACTGTGGTTTTTGTATTTTTGTACTTTTGTCATTCTGTATCCACCCGTTTTTGTAAGCGCTGCGGAATATGTTGGCGCTATACAAATAAAGAGGATTATTATCTATGTACTCTCTGAATTGCAATAATTGTAATATTCGATTGACCTGTAGGTCAAATCATTCTAACATTGACTTTTTGGACATTCGATTTCAGGTGGCCTTCCTGGGAATTTGTTCATTCTGATGTATATAGAAAGGAGTCAGCAGTAAATGCGTTATTACATGCAAATTCGCCCCATCCACGAAAATTAGTAACTAGTATTTCAACGGGTCATTTTTTAGGGTAAAAGAGCTCGAATGGTGAAACAGGTGAGAATCAAGCTAAGGGATTTGAGTGGGCAATTCAGGGAGAGAGAGGATGTGATAAGGACTCTATTTATCATGGTTACCAGCGGGCTAGGAATACGAGAAGTGAGGATAAGTTAGTTCTCAAGAAAACAATAAAATTGGCAGAACTGAACAACTTTTCCCTAATTCGAAGGGGGCCTTATGCCTGTATTTAGACTATTTTTGTGCAAATGACCCCTTTGACTTATAATGGCGGTTGTCGATGATTTAACAGCTGTATGATGTATCAAAAGTGATGGAAACCCCAACAGAACCCCAATAGAAGTTCATCAATGTGACTAGCAGGTCATAAAGGTAAAAATATTATTATGGAACAACCCTTTTAACCTCCTACAATATATTTCACTATATACTGTATATATGTGTGTGTGTGTTTTTTTGGATAGCTTCTTTAGTCTGATGAAGAGGCCTAAATAGCCTCGAGAGCTTGCTGGAACATCATTTATTTTTGTTAGCCATTAAAAGGTATCATATTTACAAGATTATTTTTCTTATTCTGCTTTCAAATCTGCGGCCGGGATTTCTGTCTTCCTGCTCTATTATGGGAGCAGTAAAGGGGAATCCGAATGGATCCCATTGACTATAATTGGGCGCAGAGTTCTAAGGCAGCAGAAATGCAGTCCTAAGCTCTTGCTCACGACCTGAAGGTTGCAGGTTTAATCCCTGACTGGTTCAGGTAGCCGGCTCAAGGTTGACTCAGCCTCCCATCCTTCCGAGGTCAGTAAAATGAGTTCCCAGCTTGGTGGAAGGGAAGAAGAGGGTTGGGGAAATAAATAAATTTCCTTAGAGCGCTGCAGAATAAGTTGGCCCTATACAAATTACAAGATTTATTTTTTTTAGAATGGTGTAGGTTCATTCTCCGATCAGCTGACCAGCATTTAGGGCTCAGTCAGACGAGCGGATATACGTGCGTTTTTCCGCATGTGCAGACAAAAATCCGCATGACCACGTCCATTGCCACCTATATGTTCTTTCTTTGACAGGTGCAGATTTTCGCGGAGATACACATGGATCGCCGCTAATACGCGCAGATCACCGCTCGTCTGATTGAGCCCTTGACCGGAAGAAAAAGCGCTTTTCCTTCTGATATTTTGTGTCTGATCTGCAATGGAAATTCCGAACGCAGATGTGAAACCATATACTAAGAGCAATTACATTCTTGAGTTCAGCAAAGCAAGTCCAGGCCATGGGAATGTAGCTGTGCAGTTTGGCCAATGTGACTCAAATGTTGCAAAGTGATGCAAATGGGGGTATTTTGCATACGATTTCCCTTCCTTTTATCTGGGGTAATGTAACTGTTTTACAACCACTGGTTTTTACAAGGTTGTATTCATTAGGATCAACTGGTGAGAAAGGTTTTTTCAATCTGTGCAAATGAAACAAACAAGCTCTGTGTAATGTGCGGCTCTGTCACCTTCCTGTAATATTAATAGAAAGTCAAGACAATGACTCCCCGGCTCAATGTGTCTGGCTCTGGATATACAGGTTCCCATAACAGGACAAGCAACAACAATGTCACTCAACACAGCGAGGTGTCACCTTACTGATCTGAAGTCAGTGTCACTGATAGGGCACAATGCATCTACTAATCTGCTTCTTCTTCCATGCACTCATGTTAAAGTGAATGTTCCCTCCTGATAGGTTTACATTGATACCTTAGGAAATTGGATCTATAACTATTTTCCTATACAGTTTTCTTATTGGAGTCGCTCCAATTTATATACTAAGGGATAACCGTGTATACAATTTCCTAATAAATGTGTGTAAATCACTATTTAACAACACTTTTGCAATGCTTCATTATTACAATCTTAACAAAAAGTTGTGCAACTTTGCATATACATTGCATTACTTATTTTGTACTGATTGTCGGTTACATGATGTTCTCTTCAAGTCAGGAGGCGCAATAATTAGCATAGAGCATAGGTGGCAAATAAGGTTTGACACTAACAAATGTAAGGTTCTGCAAATGGGCAGGGAAATATAGGTCACCATTATATGCTAAGTGGGAAATCACTGGAGAAACCAGTGTCAGGCAGCTGCTGTCAAGGCCAATAGGATCATAGGGTTCATCAGAAGATGTCTAAGGCAGATGATGAGAACATTGTTCTTCCTCTTTACAAGTCACTGGTCAGACCACACATGGAATATTGTGGACAGTTTGGGGCATCGGTACTCAAGAAGGACATATCAGAGCTTGAGCGGGTACAAAGGCGGGCAACTAAAGTAATAAATGGAATGGGTGGACTACAATACCCAGAGAGGTTCGCAAAATTGGGGTTATTTAGTTTAGGAAAAAAGATGGCTGACCAACTCGACCGACGTCAGGTTAACACATTCTTTGACACTTAGTTGAAATGATATCATTCAAAATATTATAATACCCCTGTACCAGGATTGGAAGGGGTCTTGTGGTGGGATTTATTTTATAAGCCCTTCCCTATTTTTCCACTGTCTATAGTGGTTATTCGCCCCATAAATTATTATTAAAATTTATATTTTAAATAGTCTAGTCAGTGAAAGGGCATAAATATATTAGGGGACAATACAGAGATCTCTCCCACCATCTATTTATACGCAGGGCTATGACTGTAACAAGGGGGCGCCCTGTACGTCTAGAGAAAAAAATATTTCTGCACCGACATAGAAAGGGGGTTTTCTACGGTAAGAGCAGTGAGACTATGGAATTGTCTGCCTGAGGTCGTGGTGATGAAGAACTCGATGAAAGAGGTTAACAGGGGCCTGGACGGCTTTCTTAAGTGATACAATATTATATGTTATATACAGTCACTGATTACTTCAGAAGGGTCGGTGATCCGGGGATTATTCTGATTGCCTGATTGTAGTTGAGAAGGAATTTCTTTCCCTTAGGCCGCCTGCACACGGGCGGAAATCCCGCGGCGGGATTTCCGCCACTGAAAGCCTGCATAGGAGTGCATTACAAAACGCACTCCTATGCAGACGGCCGCGGTTTGGCCGCGCGAAATCTTGCGCGGCAAACAAACCGCGGCATGTCCTATTTTTGTGCGGGGCTCACAGAGCCTCGCACAGAAACGTCACTCACCCGGCCGCCGGCCCCGGTCTGCGCATGCGGCACATGAAAGAGCCGGGGCCGCCGGGCACGGGTGAGTACGCGCTCGTCTCTGCAGGCGCTCGGGTCGGGTCCCGCGGCGAGAATTCTTGCCCCCCGGATCCGACCCGCTCGTCTGCAGGCGGCCTTAATTGGGGAAAATTGGCTTCGACCTCATTGGGGTTTTTTGCCTTCCTCTGGATCAACATTGGGGGTAAAAGGCTAAACTAAATGGATATATGTCTTACTATGTTTTTTTACTATGATGCTGGGAGCTCGAGTCAAGAGACTCGTGGTCAGCCCGGGACCCGCCCCCTTGTGGGGGTCTGGGTGTTGAGGCCCTCCGCTGATTGCTGAAATGCAGGGGCTGCAGTGCTCACCGGTGCGCTTTGTCTCTTTGCTACCTTTCAGCAGTTGACAAAGGGACACAACTCTCACGTGAGCGCTGCAGCCCCTTCTTTTCAGCGATCGGTAGTGGTCTCGACACCTGGACCTCGCTAATCACAACTTTTCAAATGTCACTCTGACATGTCCAAAGTTTTTAAAAAGTACTCTTTAAATAGTGACCTGAATACCCGCTGCTCTTTATTAAAGGTGTCTGTTGACAGATTCCCTTTGAAGAGATTGCCCGGGCTTAGAAAAAAGGGTCTTCTATCCTTCTAAAAACAGCGCGATCTTATCCACATGATATCTATAGTGTTGCAGTAGATTTCCATTCAGTTAAATTGGGCTGAACTGCAATACCAGGTGCAGACAATGAACCACAGTGGCGCTGTTTTTGGAAAAGCAGATTTTTTTCTAACCTCCTACATCTTGTGTTATTCAACATTCTGCTAGGTAATTGCTACCAGGGAGCAGATGGGAACTCAGATAATAGTTGCACATCCTGGCCCTTGGAATTAGGGTGGGAGCAAAGACTTTTGTGCCACAAGAAGTAAACACCAGTTTATAAATAAAACATGCTAGTGGGGCCCTTGCTACAGATTTTACAATGGGGCCCAGGAGACCAAAGTTACACCTCTGCAAGAGTAAACTGTTACAAGTATCTTTGACACCTACAGTAGGTTCCATTTGATTCCTTGTCCTGATAGTATATTTTGGAAAGTAAGCAATTGTTTCTGGTATATCAGAGATTCTTTGGAATCAAGATCCCCATACCTGATCCTTGTTTCATTCACAAAAATAACAAAATCACTAAAAAACAATTATAGAAAAATTATTACTGGATCATCTCAAATATAGCTCAATCCCCTTAAAGTCAACCTGTCACCAGGTTCATGCTGCCCAGAACCTGGGGCAGATATGCCTATTTGGCACATGTATCCTTTATTCTGAAACGCTGTAGCGATTCCGAAAAAAAACACTTAAACGTTTCACTCAGAGTTCAGTTTTCGGAGCTCTCAAATCAAAAAGGCAGGTTGCACCAGACTTTCCCAGTCTGCAGCATCAAAAGTGACAGCTCCTCTCCCTGCTTGTGTATAGGAAGAGAACTGTCAGTCAACATGCTGTGGGAGGGGAGAGTCCGGTTTGGCCCGCCTCTTTGACTCAGAACTCTGTTCCAACTCAGCTCCCAGTCAAACTATGCTTCTATTTCGGAAAGCAACAGTGCTTCAGAATCAAACATACATGGGCCGAATTGGCATATCTGTCCTGGGTTCATGCTGCCCATGGTTCAGGCAGTATGAACCTGGTGGCAGGTTCCCTTTAAATGAACCTATTAAGTATCCTTTAGGTATTTACAGCTGTTTACAGAGACAATGTCCTTTCATTGATGCCCAATGGTCTATATATTAACACATTGAGGCAGATTTACTTATACTGTGTAACACAGGACAATGCAAGCTTACACAGGCCATAAGGCCTAAGCGTTCCTCCAGACAATTGGGTTGTGTTAACCCTTTCCAATCCACTGTTTGAAGTCTTCCTACATTCTGATTGAAGCCTGTACAGCTCCAATGTCAGAAGACGTCCGACAGGGTATTCTTATCGTCTATTGCCAGCCACTTTGCTGTCAGAGCCTCTCTGGCGCACACACACTGTCTTTAGCCAGCAGATGGCACTGTTGTATAACAGCAAAAAGAGAAAGCCTTTTAGGAAACCCTGAATCCAAAATTGGATTGAAAAGGGTTAAAAGACCAACGATCAGCCAACAGTTTCAGCAAGCATGAAAAAGTGCTCGCTGTTTGGCCGTACATTGGCCTTAAACAGACAGATATATTGCCAGCCTATGAGGTCAAACAGTCATAATTACTCAGCATTCCGATCGGCACTTGTTAGACTGGACCAAGAACTCAGCCAATCTTAAAGGGCAATTAGACTAAACAATCCTAAAATACGCCAGGTTTATTACATTGGCTCATGCTGGATGATAAATCTGTCAAATTTTTAGACAGTTTAGTCTAACTTCATACCAGCTATTTGTTGGCGTACTTTCCGCCAGATGTTGTGCCAATTTTGGGCGCATCTTTTGTGTGTGACGACTTTCTGGAGCAATTTGCACCAGAAAACTGTCACATTTTCAATAGTAAATCTACCCCATTATGCATATTCTTTCAGCTTCAGACAACTATAAGAACCTATTTCACCAGTGACAGCCTGATACCGAGTCTACTGGGTCTTCACATCAAATGTATAGAATGTGAAAAGGATGGACTTCTTATATGTACTATCTATGCTGGTGCGCCAGGACACTTTAGGCATAAGAGATTATGCCCTAAAAGTCAATGCTTCTCAATTGCTGGTTGACTGTACTGTGTGGAAGGATATTGTGGAGAGCCGTAAAGGAAGAGGCCTATGACTAGCACCCTGTTCTCATCAAATTACCTTTTGGGAAGCAAGGAGTCCCCATACTATTCTTGCACAGGGGCTGTTTTGGCTGGCTGCCCCAGGCAACATTTTGGCTCCATTTGATGATGCAACCATGGACGGTAGAACCGCTGATGATCCAAGAAGTGCAGATGATCTAAAATGTTACATCTCACACAAGGAGATTTTTCAAACTCATTCCCATTTACATGTTCCACAATTTTGTCCTCTGTACAGTACTGTGCATAAGCTTTAGGCGGGTGTGTAAAAAATGCTGCAAATTAAGAACTTTTTTATAAATAGAAGGCATCTGATTGGCTCCAAATTTATTCTGCAGTTGGGCGGTAACCCCAAACATCCAGCCAATGTTGTTAAGAACTATCTTCAGCGTAAAGAAGAACAAGGAGTCCTGGAAGTGCTGATATGGCCCCCACGGAACCCTGATCTCAACATCATGGTTATTCCAAGATGTGTGGAATAACCTCCCTGCCGAGTTCCTTCAAAAACTGCATACAAGTGTACCGAGAAGAATTTATAGTGTTTTGAAGCAAAAGGGTGGTCACACCAAATACTGGCTTGTAGATTTCTCTTTTGTCCATTCACTTATCATTTTGTTATTTGACAAAATATCTATTAACACCCCTTTTTTTTTAAGGATTCTTACTTTGTAGCACTTTTTACACACCTGCCTAAAACTTTTGCACAGTACTGTAAGTGGCAACTTTAGTCATGGGCGTGTCTGTCCCAAAGACTATAGGTTTCAGTGAGACTTCTCACCATCTATGTTTATCTATACTGACACAAAGGAAACTAAATAGGGATGTTGTCACATTTCCTTTTTTTTTTGCTATGTTACTAGATTCCATCACATGTTAGTCTGGAACAGCGAAAATGGCATTCCGGCGGAAACTTGGACTGAACAATACCCTTTCATTCTTCAAACGGAGGCCAATAAGGTGTCCATTGACATTCAGAAATGAACAGAACGTTGCTCAAATGGAGACTTTATTGACCCCGTTTTAGCAATGGAAGCCTGGTGTTCTGTCCAACTTTCCATCTAGATACCATTATCAGCAATCCAGATGGAAACGTGTGACAGAACCCAGGGACATACTAACAAACTAGGTATGGCTACATCCTAACTTGTTACTGTGTTTTGAGAACACTCAAAGATGTAGGAGACCTTCTTTACTCCTTGGTGATGACACGGCCTCTAATGCTGTCATGAAAAGCGAAAACTTGACTCAGTAAAGGCCCATTTACACGTAATAATTATTGCTCAAATTTTGTTCAAACGGGATGAATTTGAGTGATAATTGTTCAGTGTGAATACAAAAAAATATTGCTCTCTTGTAGAGATGAGCGAGCCTGCTCGGATAAGGCGCGCTCATGGGGGCGGCGGGTAGGAGCAGGGGGAGGGGAGTGAGAGAGATCTCTCTCTCTCTGCCCCCCGCTAACCCCCCCCCCCCCAAGCCTGCTCGGATGAGTATGCAGTTACTTGAGAAGAGCGATGCTGGCTCGAGTAACTGCCTTATCCGAGCAGGCTCGCTCATCTCTACTCTCTTGTCATCCACGGTTGTTTAGGTTGACTTTTCAGTCAACTTAAAAAACCTCATTGGCTTCTCGTCCTGTGTTAATGCTCCCCATCAGCGCTTCCCATAGGAGTCGAATTGCTGAGCGAGAAGCGGACGTGAAGCCAGCGAGCCGTCTGCAGGTCTTTCAGCGGTGACGTCAGCACTCGGGCAGTCTTTTAAAAGACTGTCGGCCCGTGAAAAAGGGCCTTTAGACTGTGGCCTGGTTCTCCGGTGTTGAGAAGGTTAATGGTCGTTGCATTAGTTACCAATTCAATTAGTTAGCAGGAGACGTCTATTCCAATGAATATTCTGCTCTATGCCATATTGCAGACAGGCAGAGTTCACACAAGTAGAAGAGTTTATACTAAAAGCAAAATTCAATTACCCAAACATAAATGTATAGATGATGAAATCTCCAGTCCTGGTCATTAGCGATTGCTATGGAAATGAACGGAGGTTAAACAACATTTATAAGTTCATTGTTTACCAGGAGCAGGGCGAGGGATATATCATCCTCTGCTGGAGCAGCCTGTGGAGCATATGCTGAATGTCACAAGCTACTTAGTGGATTAAATGGCCCACCCATGGTGTAGAAGCTTTTATGTTTTTCAATTTAAAGATTTTATCCCAACCATGTTCAAGTGTATGTCTGAAGGATCCACCGGTTCGGCTGTTCTCCCGGACTTAATCCTGTGCCAAAACCCTTCACCTATTCACCGCTTCTATTTCTGTCTCTTGTTTTATGTGTCAGCAAATCACAATGGAAATGACTCCATGCTATACCAAAAAGTTTTATTAATGTTGCATCAAAACTCCTGTTTTACCTTGTAGACCCCCAAACCAGAATTCATGTATTCTGTTTAAATCAGAGGGCACATGTAGACATTACATAGAGTGGTAAATTAATAAACAATATGAACAATAGTGAGGGTCCTGCTCACAATTAATGGGGAAATAGGGATGACACAAGAGGTAGAAGTGCTTGTTCTGTAGTCATCTTTTATATAAACAGGGTAGCATACGTAAAACTGCATGAGTCGGTAATCAGCCGTAGCTGTGGATGTATGGGATACACCAGGATGAAGGTGGCTGGGTTCTAAAGGAGAATATAGAATAAAGGTAAATGAAGAAGAGTGAGATTGAAGGATGTGATAGGTCTCCCTAAAGGGATGTCTTTAGGGATTGCTTAGAATTGAGTATTGGTAATTGACCTGATTGTCTGAGATAGCGCATTCCAGAAAAGTGGTGCAGCTCAGGAAAAATCTTGGCGATGGGAGCGGGAGGTTTAGATTAAAAAGGAATTTAGGGTCCATTTACACCAAAAAATTATCATTTGAATGAGCGAATTATGTCAGAGTTTGCTCGTTCCCTTTCAGGCAGCCTATTTATACAGGCAGATACATCGTTGGCTCATTCAAATGGGAAACTGGTCAGTTGTTAACATTCGCTGTATAAGTGAATGAGAAGGACTGAACAAGCGCTATTTAAACCAAATGATTAGTGAACAAGCCAAAGATGATTTTTATGTCTGCATAAAATGAACGACGAGCGAAAAGTGAACGATTTTTATTGTTTGATGTTGGCTACGTTAAGGGCTAATGTCCATGACCGGATGTCTGCCGCGTTTCACGTGGCAGAAATTCGTGGCGTTATGCCGCAGCTATTAGGTTCTGTTGAACCTAATAGCTTAATGTTCATGCTGTGGAATTCCACCCCATTATTCCGCAGCGTGAAAGAAACCGCGGCATACTCTAATTGCCGCGGGAATATGCGCAGCCAGCTTCCATTGTAGTCAATGGAAGCCGTCTGCCACGCTCTACTTTCACTGTACCACAGCGGAAGTATCACGTGATTCCGCATCACCGCCCACTGCTGGCCGCATCATCCTGCACTGCCGGCACGTCACACGCTGTACTGCGCATGCGCGCCTGCTTGAGGGCTGGAAATAGCAATGAATGGCACAGGGTGGAGGCATCAGTTTAAAGACTGAGATAGACTAGCTGCACTAGTATAGCGGTTGGACAGATAGATGAGCTTGGCTGCTGTGTGAGGACAGATTGGAGAGGGGAGAGATAGTGAGGGGAAGACAGATTATTAGTGAGTTACAGTAGTCAAGTTGACAATGGATAAGGTATGGCAGAGCAAAAGAATGAAATATGAGACCAATCTATGGCCAAATCCGCCACAAAATCTACATATAAGACATGGATTTTTCTGTAGAATTGTTGTGGATTTTCAGCAGCATCCACGGTGGAAATCATGTACCATGTCGTGACCCTGCCTTAATGAGATTGTTAGGGTTCCTCAAGAGGATTTTTTTAGGGGTCCCTCCATGGTAAAAAGTTTGGGAATTTCTGCCTTAGACGATGGTCACCACACGCTTCTAGCTTTTGTTAGTATTGGGCAATAATCTCTTTCCTCATAGAAAAATGTACCATGGGTTCCACACGTGGCCTACCACACAAATATAAAATTCCTATTATAACCGTAAACTAAGCTCACAAACTGATTTTGAAATATTTCTGCTCCTCAACCACAACGTTAGTTGCTTTCAATTTCAACCACAAGTCTATGTCTGGCTGATTTTTATGTCTCAATATACACCAAACACAATGGGCAATAGACAAGGTTTCACTAGTCCATAAATCAAACAAGGCTCTGTAGGGGGTCAAAATCCATGAGGTTTAAAGTAGTATGATTCTGCTTTTTACAATGACAAACATAGACCCTGTAGGGTGCATAAACTTTGTGTGTAAACAATGAGTCTATTTGGTAAGGAACTTCATGGGTTTGGATTTCTACCACTACCAAAAGCATCAGAAATGGTCCTTTGACATTGTCAAAGAACTAGGAACCATGTAACGAGTGATGATCAACAAGCATGTCGACTTACACTCATCTCATTTTCTTGTACATGGGCTAAGAATTGGCTTATGGGGATCAATAATGGGCCCATGAAAAAAGAGCCTTAACAAGCAAGGGCGTTCCTATTATAGAGGTATATCATGCAACTGCTTGGGAGCCCATGGAGAGTGGGAGCCCTAGCTCTGATTGCACTATGCCTTTTGCTGCTAGGCAGTGGTAGGTAAAGGTAAAGTCCCCTGGTGCAAGCACTGAGTCATGACTGACTACTAGGGTGACGTCACATCATAACGTTTTCTTGGCAGACTGTTTTTGCGGGGTGGTTTGCGGTTGACTTCCCCAGTCATCTTTTACCCCCCAGCAAGCTGGGTATTCATTTTACCGACCTCGAGAGGATGGAAGGCTGAGTCAACCTTGAGCCGGCTACTTGAACCACTCGGACCACAAGCTTCAGGTCCGCCAGGCGGTTAGAGATCATATATATGACCCAGATTCGAAAGGTGAACTGCATTGTTAGCAAACAGAGAGGTAGATAACTGGCCTGAGGGTCAATTTAATGAGCATAGAATAGGAAACAAACATCAGGCCCTCCTGCCTTGGGTGGGGTGGCAAAAATAGTCACCATAATGGGGAGGACCATTTAAGTATTTGCTATGGGCCACATCTCTTTTATGTATGCCAGTGTTAAGTTATTATATCTTAGATTGCTTTCTGGGATAACCAAGTTGAATAGCTGTTTGGTGGGAATGTCATGAACCGTTCATAGAGTTTATAATAATCTGGAGAGACGTTCCACAACAAGGGCTGCTTCCCACCAGAAAAGACACATATACCCAAAAGACAGACCAAGTCAAACACTCCTCACAATAAAAAAAAGAGCAACGTGGAAAGACTGGCCCCGGACAAACGTTCTGATGAGGGACTATGTGGCTCATAGCACATAGATTGTGGGGCATCCTGAAGTAGCTGTATGGGGTGATGAACCTGTTGTCTCATCTGTGCAGGTATAATATGAGGAAGTAACAGCTAGAAGGAAGCACGAGGTTGATTGGTAGGAGAGATTTGAGTTTGAGACCAAAGGCAGTATTTAAAGGTCTCCTGGCTGGGTCTCAACAGTAAGATGAGATTGCAACATGAAGGGTAACATAGTACGTTAGGCTGAATGAAGACAATGTCCATCTGGTTCAGCCTGTTTCAACCACTTTCCTCCCGTGATTGTTGTAGATGGCATCACAGGAAGTCACCTGATGGCTGCAACCAATCAGAAGCTACGGCGTCTCCATTCTGAACTCTTGGCATCATGGCACCCAGGATGTGGGAGCGGACGCCAAAAGAATGGGCTGTGACGCTGACTTCCTGTGATGTACAAAAATCACAGTGAAGACGGCGGGTCAACGGCACTGGATCTCCACAGCTGAGGACACAGATGGACGGCTCTATTTCTTATTTTAAGACACTTACAGCAGCAATGTTGTCTGGAAACCTGAGAACCCCTTTAAGTGTTGTTGATGTGTATCTGATTCAGAGGGATGGTAAGAAGTTCCTAAGTCTTTAATATGTTTGCTCCTTACCGTCATTTCCGTTGCTTAGCTGGAAATAAAGGAAGAATGCATTTTTCAATAAAAGCTCCGGAGCGATGTTCAAGCCAAACGCATCAAAGGAACGTAGAAGTATTAATAATATAACCGGAGTACAAAAATATTGTGACTAAGACATACTACAGTGTACAAAACAGTGCAGGACTATCATGTTACTCCCGAATCTGGGAATCATAGTAAGAAAGAAACTAACTGTGAAACTGGGACTTCCCCACAAACCGAAGACCTTGTTTGAGTCACGATGCCACAGATGTGCCTGCTGATTGTTCACAAGTCTATAATTTATGGTTTTCGACTTTTCTTTATAGGATATTAAACGCAATAACCGGAGATGACAAGTTTGTAAAAGTCTGGCACATTCCATGAAAAAGAAAACGGGTCTAGAGGTGGTCAATGGGAACTTCACAATTATATGTAAACTAGGAGCTACTGGTTGTATATAACTGATTGCACAGATCTCATCTGGCCATCAGGAAAACATTGCGTTCTTCTATGTTTTGGGATGAATCTTTAAAGCTAATCTCGAAGCTCTAAAGTTGCCCATACACATCCAACAATGTCGGAGTAACAATGTTCCTCCAACAGCTGATTCCATTAGCTGCTCAATACTTATGAACATTAGGATTGGCCAAAAGTTTGTGTGTACAGAGGTAAGGGTACTTTTAATCAGGCTGATAATTGCCCGAGTAATCGCTCCAACGAGGGCTTATGGGCAAATGTCAACCCGTGTAAACATGGCACCCGATAGGGTACTGAGTGGGAAGTCGCTCGGTATTTGCTAGTTGTTCTGTTTAGTTCACTGTAACGGAACGACTAATGAGTGACTTTTTGTCCATCTTTGAATGGCTGCCTGTTTGCAGTGAATGGAGGTGGACGGCCGGAAGAGATCTCTAGCATGTTCCGCCTCCATTCACTGAACGAATATTGTTTCTATGTGAAAGCACAGGAGCGATATATTTAAGCATCCAACAGTCATACCATCTAAAGGCCCATTTAGACACAACGATTATAGCTCAAAATTCGCTTAAAAGCCATCTTTTAAGCGAATGCCGTTGCGTGTAAATGTGCCCATCTTTCCGTTTTCTGCCGTCATTCGGCAGAACAGCTGATAAGCTGGACCGCACGCTGTGTTCTGCCCGGGGAGCGCTGATAACAGCTGATTACACTGTTCAGCTGTAATCAGCGTGGCAGAACAAAGGGGATGTATTCAGCAAACAGCGGGGGGGGGGTCTGTTCCCAGAATACAGCTCCTGGCGGTCCACACACTACTAATTGGTACTAATAGGCATTAGTACCAAATAGTAGTTTTATGCAGAATGATCGCTCAAAAGCCATCTTTTGAGCAATCATCTTTGTGTCTAAATGGGCCTTAAAACCACCTGATGAACAATAGCATCAATGCATTGAAATTCAATGACCCTGACTCGTTTACCCCTGACATTATCTGTCAGGGGAATGATGAGCCCCCCCCCCCATACACATTAGACAGTCATCCAGCCCTGCCATTTTTGGTGGGTTTCAGGCCTAACGACTAAGGCCTAACCTGTATGGGAGCCTTAAAATATAACTAAACTTTTTTCAAACTTCTGATGTGACATAGTGGAATGTCAGAAGCTACGATCGGTGGGATCCGGGTGCTGAGACCCCCAAAAGCAATCAGCTGAGTGCCCTGCCATGCCATTGCCCCTGCGAGCGGTCTACAGGCGTCATAGGGTTTGTATGGAGCTTGTAATGTTTTTCCTATGCACAAACCTACGTTTGATTGTAGTCTCTACAAAGTAATGCAAGCGATTACATCCTCCGTACAATGCTGTATCGGCCTTGTATAGGATAATTCATTTTCCCTAATTATAACATGAATGATTCCAATACGCTGAGACCCGCCATGACTCAGGAGAAGACCGAATTAAGATTGGAATTGTGCAAAGTGTCTGGCAAGACTGCTGCTTAACTCTTTCCACGCCTACACAACCTGGATAGCTGCCAGGCCAACTTTGACAGGAGGCACAGTTCTGCTCATAGCAAGACCCCATCTGAAAAATCTAACATTCCTCTAGCTTTATGTAATTAACTGGGCCCGAGGCATTAACTTCCAACACTTAACCAATTGTGCGCTGGGCGCAACATAAGTTGTCGACTCTTTGTTTTAAAGCTCAGGCATCATTGTTTAATTACTGTCTGTAGTTTAATCAGTTGGTCTCAGCTATTAGCTAAGATTTACTTCACCCTCTGGCAATATATTGTAAAGCAACCCCTTCCTGTAAGGAGAAGCGAAAAAAAACTCCAACATGCTGCAGCAAAACACCAATACACCCTCAAGTGACTCCACTAATGAAAAGCAGATTTACACTTTGTTAGCCTATTAAAGAAATACTTGCATAGTTTCTTGAGTCTTCCTTTAACTTTTAAAGATCTATTTATTTTAAGCTTTGTCGTAGAAATCCTGTATGGTGGCAAATAAATTTTTAAAAACTCAGAAATGTATTAATTATTAGATGAGCCAAATGTATCACAGTGGCTCCTGCATCTGATAAATTTGGCACATCTTAAGGATATTTGTACATTTATACTACTTCTTAGTTGTCTAAGGCTTCATGCCCACAGCCGTGGCGGACTCTGTCAACGTAATATAGCATCGGAGTCCGACACGGCGCCCCACAAGACCCCATGATCACCTCTCCAGATCCGCCATACCAGTCCCGTCCAGCTAGGCGGTGTGCATGGCTGGCGGTTAGCGGTGATGCGTAATCCCACGATACTTCCGCTGTGCTCACAGAGTGACGGACGGCTTCCATTGACCACAATGGAAGCCAGCCACGCGTTTTTCCGCGGCAATTGCTGTGATTTCTTGAGCATTTACCATGAACATTGAGCTATTAGGCCTTACTTTAAAGCATTTGGTGCACCAACATTTTGGCATTTATTAGAGCATGTAAACTAGGCCCCTTTTCGCTCTAAACTATGCCCCTTTTCTGCCAAGCCACACCCTCTTGCCTCGATAGCTACAAAAAGTGTCTAAATCTCATAATAATGCCGGCTTCGCATAGGCATAAGTGTATTTGCGAGAGCCTGAGTACTGCTTTTTTGCACACACATCAGTGTATCTTACTGTATTTTTTACCCCCACAAGGCATGCTCATTTGCCCCCGACAAACAAGACGCATTGATTGAAATTAGGCTAATTAGTTCCAAAAATTTTCTTTTTCCAGCTGAATATTGCGCACGCATTTCTGCACCCCCCCCCCCCCCCCCTTTGACTTCTATGGCTCTATGCAACCTCCAAGTTGTATGAAGCCATGCATCGAAACCCATTGCATTCTGTAGGTCTGTATGTATACTGTAAATACAGAAGTGAAAACATTGTGCCTTGCTCCATTGGACACCTTACTTTGCTGCTATCCTCTGTTAGTATCATTGCTTCCAGGGAAGAAGAATATGTTTCAGCACAAAGGAGTACCTATGGCTCTGTGTTCCACCATACAGGCATCATACATAGTTTTTCAGTTATTCAGTTTTCCAAGTCGACCTATTGGCACATCAAGTAGGAAATATTTACTTGCAATATTATATTCATTACCCATCATGCATAATTGCATGCAATTCTACAACTAAGGACAGTCAATGTTAGTGAATGAGGTTTTAGGAAACCCTATTCACTGGCAGCACGAAAAAATCCGCTGCGGAGTCATGTTGCAGATATTCAAATCTACAGCAAGCGCTATTTGTTGCAGATATTTCACCGCCGATTTCATTCCTTTCAGCGCAGTGAGTGAAATCCGTGGCGACATACGCAACCAAATCAAGGGCGGATTTCATTATAGATTTTCGTGGTAATTTTAATGCAGAGTCACAGTGGAAACGTTACACTGCATGGCGAATTAACCTAAAGAGGTTTTCCTCGTTAATTTTTTAAATGTATCCAACTACTGTAGCAATTCAGGAAAATAATAACATCGCCCAGACTCACCCATCCTGGATCGCTACAGCTCCAGCGTAATTTCCGCCATTCTCCATGCCAGCGCTCTGTTTACAAGCTACAGTCAGCCATGTATGCGGAACGTCACAGACTGACTGCAGTCAATTACAAGCCTCAATGGTGAACCACTGAGGCCTGCGATTGGAAAGGAGAATGGTAGACGCGACAGTGAAGTTGCAAGAACCTCGGACAAGTGAATATGGGCTACTTTGTTATTTTTCGGAATGGCCAGACAGATTTATTTTTTTTTTTTTTTTTTATTAACACGGAAAACCCCTTTCAGTTACTTTTATAAAGCTTCATGTGTAAATGTTCCTCTGGACACTGCATAAATCTCTGATTCCATACATTTTCAGCTTACCAATAGCTGTAAGGGGCAGGACTTCACTGAGGGGTGGGGCTTAATGTCTACAGCACGCAGAGCAGTGGAGGAGGTGCTCCTGCGGCATCCGGATGCCTTACAGCCAGAAAGAGGTGAGATCTAAAGATTGGGAAAAATGCCTAAACGCCTGGGACATATGTTACAGAATTTTTTGGATGGATCCTACATGTTTAATGTAAAAGCGAGACAGGATAGGATCATTGGGGACGATGATATTGAAACGACCACCCAAGTCTGGATCAACAAAGATGGCCGAACTACTTCTCCGACTACCTGTGAATTAGTATGCAATGGTAGTTTAAGAAACTATTGCTCTGACCGTCCAATGATGCTCGTGTGGGCAACACTGGTCAATCAAAGCAGTTGTAGTGTCTTAGACTAACGAAAAGTACTAATACACAGATGTACATTAGGTAGTCAGAGAAGCGGTTCGGCCATCTTTGTTTGCCCGGAGGGTCACTTTATGGTAAGCAACTGTTTTTTTTTAGGCCTATTTAACTAATTAGTTAGTTTAATATAAACTGATAGGAAACCAAATAATTCCCCTTCAAAAAGTCTTAGCTGTTGTGTTTCCTCTTTCAGTCTGACGAAGCAAGAGAAAAAAAGCTAATTGTGTTCGGCTTTCTATTTCAGGTAGATCACATTTGCGGTACATTGACGTGTGAGTAGTTTATGTCCATTGGTGATATTTTTTCTTGATTACATTCAGTCAGTAAAGTGTTCTCTGAAGTCTCCGCTAAGGCCGACTTCACTTACAGCATAAACGCTGCGGAACACCCACAACAGATTTCGCTACGGAAAATCTGAAGCATTTACTGTACAAGCCATGCGGAAATTTCAAAAATACTCCTTCACGTGGTGTGGAAACTTTCAGCAACGAATCCGCTGCATTTTTTTTTTTAACTTACAAGTTTGGAGTTTTATAAGGTTTTCAACCATTCCCGTCTTAGCAACGGTTAATCAGCAATTTAAAAGAAGAATCACATATAAAATGAGAAAATGTTGTCACAAACAGACATATCAGTAAAGAAGAAAAACACATCTGTAGAGCAGGTCATGGAATTGGGCCAACAACAGCTAAACTCAAAAAATATTTAAAGGGGTTTTACCAGAACAAGAAGTTATTCCCTATCCATGGTATACGAATAACCTGCTTATTGGGGAGACCCCCCACCAATCTCGAGAACTGGACTCCCCTGTCCCGTCACTGCGGGGGTCGCTTATACCCCAGCAGTGACGTTCCTCTGAATGATACGCTGACTAAGCATGCGTGGTTAGCGTTTGATTCATATCAATGGGACTACTGAATACTTGAGTGGCGCACCCAATCGGGTATTTCCATCACTCCCATTGAAATGAATGTGAATGAGCATCCCTGATGTAGAGGGGCATCATCCACAGGAAAAAAGGAGATCAAGAAGAACAAAGAAGAAAGGGAGAAACAAGGAACAAAGGCATAAGAGAGAAAAGAAGGGAGAGAAGAAAGAGGGAAATAGAGATAGGGCCGAGGACCTGCCCACATGGCATGCACCAAACAAGAGGCTAGATGGCAGTCAAGGGTCAGACTAAAATGATGATAGGTGCAGATTTTGCCACTGTGAATTTCCAGCGGTATTCCTCTGTGGAACGCCCACACCGAGCACGCTGTGTGAGAAGGCGGCCTAAGAATTACGCTATTATTTTTGTAGTAGAAACTTATTTCGCAGCGTTGTACAAAAAGTGCATTTCTACTGAGGTGTACACACACCAGATTAAGTGGTGAGAATTTGTGCACATACACCACTTACACCCTAGCTGGATTGAGGGCCAAGTGAAGCCGTGCTAACCACTATGGTACATTAACAGGCCTTCACTCGATGTAATATCCATGCTACTATGGAAAATTAGAGACCCTCTCCGAGCCTTCGCAATTACTAAAAAGGGCCATCATTATTTGTGAATGTAAGGCCTCAAGAATACGGCAAAGTCTTGTGTTTATGGCATGTTCACACACAGCGGATTTGCTGCAAAATGTCCACAGAGGATATTCTACAGCTAAGAGCCATCATTATAACCCGCACGATTTGGTTTGGATTTTGACACGGTTTTTAACGCAGATTTTGGTGAGGAATTAAACCCCTGATTGAGAAGAGGTGGATTCTGCAAGTGTGATCGGCGATAAAATTGACATGCTGGGAATTTAAATTTCGCACCACATGTCAATTACCGCACAGGTGTCCTGTGGATGAGATTTTGAAAATCTCATCCACTTCGCTGCTAGTGTAATTGCTGCAGATTTTCCATGGGGAGGGTCCGCATTGGAAAATCCGCGGCAAATCAGTCCTGTGTGAACATGGCCTAAGAGGGCATACGGCTCCCTACAGCTTATTATGACATGAGGCACATGACGCTACAGTATGGGCCCACAGATTTCTATGAGTTCCATACTACAAATCAGAACAACATGCTAATATATACCCATGTGTAAAAGAATCATTTATATTTATGTCATGGTGCACATAATTGACATATGATTGATTTATGGTTAAAGGGGACCTGTCGCCTCTTATAAGCGCCATAAAGTTATTATGGTGCTAATCGAATAGGTCTTGCAGAGTCCAGGTTAGTTTATACTTCCTGGACTCCCTGTTCCCCCAGGGAGTCGGTAGGCAGTCAGTACCGGTCGGTGCGTGCCTGCTCTCATTGTTCTCTATGGGGTGACAGAACGAGGAGCCCGGTAAATAAAAAAATTACACCTTGAATGCAGCGGAACCTATCCTATAAGTACCATAACGTGGTGCTTATAGGGGGCGACAGGTTACCTTTAAATTAATGGCCAATTATTAGGCAAGGCCATCAATATTAGATTGGTGAGGATCTGGCTCACAGCACCAAGATCAGCTGTTTGAAGGGTCCCTTATCTTGTTCACTTTGTTCTGCTATGTAGTTTTGGTAGCAGTTGCACCTGGTATTGCAGTTTATTGCAGCTTTGCCCCAATCAAACAAGTGGGACTGAGCTGCAATACTAGGCACAGCCACTAAATGCATGGAGCTCTGCTTTTTAAACAATAAAGGGGGCCATTCAAATAGCTGATCGGGGTGCTGAATGAGCCATTAATTTTAAAGAACCAGATAACCCCTATAGCCATAAGCATGTCAATCATGCATACACCTATGTAGCAAACCCATATATCACCTGACAAATATACGCAACTTCACAATACTAGTATATGGCAATCGTTAAAGAAAAAAGTTTAGCCTTTTCTAGGCTTTAAGTTGGGTTCACACAGCCATGTGAGCTGGCGTGCCACGCAAGAGTCTCGCCGTCGGCACGCAACAAGTTGCATACTTGCTGCATGCCACCAATCCCCATGCCAGTGCCATTGCATGGGGCTCCCAGTGCTCTAACTTTTATTACATATTCTATAGATAGGTTAAAAATCTTTAATCAAGGGAAAATCTCCCTAAGAGGGGTTTCCAGTGGTAAACTATTGATGGTCAATCCTCAGCATAATTTATCAATAGTGGATTGCGGGAGGTCCGTTGTCCAGGATCCCTACAGATCAGTTGGCTTGCTTGTGCACCGAGCAGATTTCTGTAGAAAGCAGACCTCTCCGTTGCCAATGCAGTGGCCAGACTTAGCATTGCAGGCAAAAAAAAAAACAATTTCAAGAGGAACTTGGCTTGCAATACCAAGCCTGGCCACTACAGTAAGAACGGAGTAGTCTGCTTCCTGCAGAATTCAGTTCAATACAAGTGTGAATAGCTGATAGAGCAGGGAGATTGGCTGGTGTCCATCACTAGTTTACAACCGGACAATCTCTTGGGCTTACTCACATGAACATATTCTCTGACAGGTGTACTCCACAGATAGCACATAGACCCCTTATAGCTCACAAGAGACACATTATTATACACACACACACACACACACACACACACCTACGGTCCTTGTGAAAAGAAATCGCTACATGTCCTACTCTTGTCTCCATTCACACATGCAATGAGCACTGTCCAGATGGGTGTCCACGTGCTGTCCTATGCAAGTTGCACTCAATATTCTAAGGGGCAACAGCCACGTGAATAAACTAAGAGCGGTTTCACACAAGGTTTTTGCAGCAGTTTTCAGCCAATGCCAGAAGTGGATCCAGCATCAAGAAGAAATAGAAGGCCTCTTTTTAGATTTCCCATTCCTTATAAATCCAATTCTGGCTTTAACTCCAAAAAATCTGTGTGAAACCATCCGAAGTATTCAGGCAGTTTGTTTGCATGCCATCTGGCATCTTTCACTTATACATTGGTGGGCAATTAAAAATATATACACACACACAAAAAATGCAGCCATTTAGTTGTTCAGCAGCCATATTCCAATACCTTGCTATAGTATGTGAGCGGTTTGCACCCAAGTGTTATATTATTGTATCCCTGGCACCAGTATACAGCCCGGTCCAAAAAGTTTTCCACTAATTTTAATGTAAATAAATTGAAAAAAAAATCTTAACTAATAAAAGCAGATGGAACTAAAGATCTATTCACCTAGTAGGAATCTTTTTTAAAAATCTTCATCAGCAAACACCCCTGGAGGGCAGGAAACACCCACCACTCAGGGCTCAAGCTAAAATCCCCCTTCCACAGCTTCTCAATCAATAAGATTGGACTAGCAGACAGCTCCTTCATATGGTAATTTACTTACTGTTTTTCTAAAGAAATAACCTATTTACCACTAAACCTCAAAACACAATGTATCAACAATTTTATGTAATGGCATACAAAAACAGGATATTTGAGAAGTAGCTATTGTTCCCTCTTATCACTTTAGAGAGGAAAGCTCACTGGCCTTCTGAATGTTTATATGCAGGAAGTCTGGTATGTATAGGAGAAAAAAAAAACAAAAAAAAAACTGCTTCTTCCGCATTTTTTAAATTATTTTTTATAAACTTTAAAAGGTTCAGAAGAACCAAGATTTATACAAATCTGTATATATCAATTAATGCATTCCTTTTGTCCTACACTTAAAACAGTCTGTAAAACCGCTGAGCTTTGTAAACTTTCCGAAATGCAAGATAGAAAAACTTTTTTTATTGAACATAGTCAAACACTGCCCCTAGTGGTGACATTAAAAATAATGCGGCTCAAGTAGGTTCAAAACAAGGGATCAGGAAATTGCACTCCTGACCACACAAATACCTCATTGCAAAAATAAGAAACCCCATCGCCTTTTACATTACTGATCTTCATCTGGTTTTAGTTTTTGGCCAGGAGTCCATTTATATCTGTGCTATACGTTTCATAAAGAAACTGCAAAAAAATTTATATATAATCTCCTCTTGTGATGCAAACCGCTGGTTTGACTTTGTAATACTTGAAATTCCCATTCTACATTTCTAAGTCCAGTTCTGCAAGTACCTAAATATCCTCAATGTGTGTACTGAATACAGTTGGAGGGGGGGGGGTGTAAAAGTAAAAGTTTACACTTTTATGGGTAAACCTATACCCCATGATAGACAAAAAACACATGTGCCTAGTTTCCCCCCCTCTTTAAATATAAAGGCCAGGAAGTTCAATTGGTGAATGATCAACCCCAACCATGTGACAAGGCAAGCCATTGTGTAAGCAGAAAGGTTTCAGACTATGGCAAATACCTACTGAACTAGCACTTTGAAACAGTCTACAATACTTGGTATTTGTCTTGGCCCAAAGCCATAGAAATTCTTGCAAGAACAGCCCTTTTGCAGTTGAAACTGCTAAACCTGTAGGTGAAAAAAAAATTTTTTTTTAAAAGCCCATAACAACCCACCATAGACGCAGAAAAAGAAAAATCTCAAATTGTTTTTTTTTTTTATTTCCAAAAATTTATTGGGAGAACTACAAAACATTTACAGTACAAATTTTACAGTCTCACAATTCTTAGTGAACCGACTAATTATATATACATATAATTATAGTCAACTCATCCTTTCGTTACATTCAGGAAAAAAAAAATATTGGTTAAAGTAGTTCAGAAATAAAAGAAAAAAAGTACATAGTGCTCAGTCGGTACCTACTATGTACAAGGGAAGGGGGGGGGGGTAATAAAGAAATGGGGAAAAAAAAAAATAAAAGCTACGTTTCTGCCATTTACCATCAAGGTAAAAGGAAAGGTAAAAACGCTTGGCTTTTCATCTTTAGAAATTTTTTAAGACACTTGCATGTACTGCATGAAGTTTCAGATGCAAAAAAAAAAAAATAAAAATAAAAAAAGGTGGCCTTTAGCTTAAATTAGAGTGGTAAGATATAAACAAAATCCCATCCCTACATTCAATTTTATCATCATCACACCTTTACACAATACTTTTTTGGTTGAGAAACATTTAAGGCAAGTGTGAACTCTTCAAAAAGGCACTGTGAAATATAATACTGGGACCCAAATTATTGCTACATACCATCACAGTGATAGCGGTGGAAATAGACAAAAAAGAAAAAAAAAAGTAAAAAAAAAAAATTTTTAAATAAAATAATAGTAATGGAAATTCTGAGTGAGTCACTCAAGTCAAATTATAATGCTTTTTCTTAGCTCTTTTGGACGGGCTACAAGATTATATATGAAAATGGGGGTGGGAATTAAAATAAAGTGGGAGGAATATAAAAAAAAAAAAAAAAAAAGCCATACAAAAAAAAAAAAAATTTCCTCAAACTTCTTCCACAGCACTGAGATTTCTTAATAGAAACCATTCAATCTTTTTTTTTCTTTTTTATTAACGTAAACAAGGAAAGGAATTAATGAAATAAATATTACATACAATCTCTTAAATTAAGATTTTACTCATTTACAATAAAATAAAACAGGTGAAGTTACAAAAAAAAGGCATATATTACTGTGAAAAGAACATACACTCAACATTTTGCAGATTAATAATGGCAATCATAATTTAAACGTAATAAAAGAATATATATCTATTGCTTTTCATCATACCCGATAAATACAGTATGAACAAATTATTCAATGTATATTTTTCACAAGATAATAAATAAGTTAAATAGTTTTTTTTTCATATTGAGTTGTGTGCAGTGACAGGCAAGCAACTCAGACAGCTAAAATAATATAATAAAAAAAAACAAAAAAAAAATAAATCAGCAGTTATTCAACAATTATAAACTAACTGAGTGCTTCCAAATAGAGGAACGAAAAAATTGTTCTAAGCTAACAGCCCACTAAGTGATGGAAAGGGAACTGATGTTAAACTTTGGAATGAAAGTTGTTGTTTTTTTTTAATTTTTTTTTTAGTACAATGTTAAGCTAAAGAAATAGACATCTTAGAGGGTTGCTTGTTGTTAAGGCATATTCTCGGCAGGATGGTGAATTTTTTAAAAAGCTTACGTTTTTTTCGTTTTTTTTTTTTCCAACTGGACTGTTGTTTTATTATTAAACTCTTGGGGAGAGAAAAAAAACAAAAAAAAAAACAAGGTAAAAAGTGTACTTTCACCTCCCCCCTCCCTCCCCAAGTTTGCTGTGCTAATGCTTCAAGAGAGAGATGGAATGCCTGCTGGTGCATAAAACTATCCCCCGCCCCCAAAAAGACACATCCCACCCACTAACCCCCACAGTTCTATAAAAATAGTTTTGTTCTATTTGTTAAGTTTGCCCTTTTGCGAGTAAGGTTTCTTCTTTTTTTTTTTTTTCTTTTTTGTTCAGCTTTCAGGATTTTTTTTGGAGTCTTTTTCCGACTCTGCTTTTCATTAAATAAAAGTTGGCAGAGGCACAAAAGGCAAAAAAACAAAAAAAAGTTAACAATAATAATACAGGGAACATCATGAGTGCCAGCTTCAAAAAGTTCAAGTGTTTAGTCCTTGCTGTAATTACAATGTCCTAGAGTTGGGTCATCCTCTTTCTTTCACCCTCCTGAGTCTCTTATAGCACATATTGAGGGAGTCGCGGGGACAGACTGGCAGCTTTTTGTGACAATACAGGGGGGCAAAACTGGCCCCCGACACTTCCGCTGTATTTAAAGGCAGGGTGGGCAAAAAAACAATAACAAAACCCTCTATAGTCCATTCGCCAGGGCAGCTTGTGGAGCCTAAAGACCCCCAGCTGCCACATAACCTCTAGTGCAGCAGAGCACTTATTGTTCTGCTATTTAAAGAAATATAACAATCAACATGACCAAGACTTGGGCAGCACTTGCCCTTCAATTCTATTTAAAACAGAGGTTCTGCAGCAGCTGTGGGCTTTACAGCACTGCCCTCTGTTATTAGATAGGTGGCTATGAAGCCCACATCATTAAAACAAAGAAAAAAAAAAAGAACTCATACCAGCCTGGGTAGCATTTGCCTCCCCAGTCCAGAATACCCCCTGCAGGCAAGGGGTGGTGGTGGCTCAGTCATCAGAGATGGACAGCCTGCTGAAGATTGGCAGGCGCCTGTTTGAGTCCAGGGTTGGGGAATCGGATCCACTCAGGCTGCCAGAGCTCAGGGAGCCGCTCAAGTAGCTCTCCCGGTCAGAGAGAGAGTCGGGTGGGCTTGGAGGAGCATCAAACACCGGAGACTCAGAGAGACGCCTCAGAGGTTGGAAGTTGAGGCTTGGTGGGGGAGAGTTGGAGGAAGCTGGTGGCTGCTGACGGCAGTAGGCTGCAGGATTGTTGTAGCCAGAAAGGTTGTGGGTCTGGATGGCCAGTGGGGTGATGAGGCTCAGCTCCTGGCCAGAGAAGGTGAAGGCATTGTTGGCACAGGGCACAGCCTCCTCACAGTACAGGGAGTTGGAGGGCTGTGGAGGAGGGGTGCGAGAGGTCGGGCTCTCCAGTAGAGGGGAGTCCAGGCTGTGGTTGGGGAAGCCAGAAAAGCTGAGGCTATGGTGCAGCTTAGGGCGCTGGCCATTGAAGCAATCAGTAGGGGAGCCCCCTCCACCAGGTGCCTGCCTCCTTTCTTCTGCATTGTGGATGAAGTGGCAGCGGGGACCATAAGGACAGAAACCAATGGTGTGGAAAGTACGGCACAGCTCCGTCTTGTACTTGGGGTGCCGGGTCAGGCTGCGCAGCTCATGGAAGCCATGGGCAAACTGGCACTTCTCTCCATACTTGCAGGTGCCACTTTCCTCAAAGGGCCGGCACAGCTCAGTCTTGTAGCGGGTAGAGTTGATTTGCGCCCCGGATTTCTGCTGCTGTTGCTGCAGGTGTATGAGATGCTGGCTACGCTCCCCATTTTCGCTGAATGATCGGTCCCGAAACTTGTTCTCTTTGTTGAGCAGGGCGGTGCTGCTTACTACCGAGGACTCCTTGAGGTTGTTGTTGCAGAACTTGGGGGACGAATTATTGTTGTTGGCTAGAGACTGCAAGTTGCTGGCCGAGTGTCTGCGCAGGAAGCCTGGGATCAGGCTCGAGTTTGGGGTAGTCACAGGGCTGCCCACTGCCTTCTTGTCCAGCATGCTGCTCAGGTTCAGATTGTTCAGGACTTTCTCGTTCTAGAAGGGGAGAAAAATCAAAGAGAACATTGTCAGGCTCCAGCAGTATAAGCTGCACTCTTACTCACCCACTTACAGAAGTTGCAGCACTAGTAAGTACACCCTTCACAAGACGCTTACCAGCTCAGCTAGTTTCTTCCATACAGCCTAGATTGCAGTAGTCAAGCAAGAAAAACATCATCCAACACACATTAGCTGGTGCACTTTTCAGTTCTCAGCAGCCAGATCCTAAATGCACAGTGAGAAGTCATTCCAGTCTGGAGTACTAGCCATCTGGCACAAGGCAGCCTGCACACTTCACTCCTACTTGCACACTCACAAGACTTTCCTAGAACTTCTGGCTGCTACATGAGACCACAAACTTCTCAGCACACAATCCTTGGGGTGCAACCAGCTCCTCTAGACAACTTTGCACACAAGCTTCTTGAAAAAAAAATTTTTTTAAAGGCACACACCACCAGCCCATGCTAGCAATTGCTTAAAAAAACAAGAAAAACCCTAAAAATGAAAAATCACACATAAAAAACTCAATCACATTGACTCCTGCAAAACTGCATTCCATGCCCACCCCCGATCTCTCCAACACATCAGCCAAGTCCCCCCAAAAACGAGTGCATTCTGCACCACTCACAGCCCAGCGTCCTCCCTGCAAAACTCTTTCCAAGGAATGCACCCCCTTCTCCCGCATGCACGAGGCCATACACACCTTACAGAACAAGTCGATGTCGTAGAAGGCGGATAAAAGTGTTGCAGACATTTCCAGATCCAGTTTGTAGCAAAGTCCAGAGGACCGAGAAGATCCTGCGTTACTAAAGGGGGTTTGGAATAGCCACGACTAAGGCTCCGAGGGGGGAGGGGAAAGGCTGCCAGGTCCGAATTCACTTGGGTTGATTGGAGTTGAAATAAGTGCAACGAGCTGACTCCCCAGCCCGCGTCCAGCACCACTATATAAATGCTTACTAGGGCACGCGGTGGGAGGGATAGAACACTGACCCAGCCAGGGTCTCCGGGCAACGCCTCCTCCAGCTGTGACGTCAGCCTGCTGCTTTCCTATTGGTCGCCGCCAATTTCCTCGGCTAGAAGCTCGTGCGCTCTAAGCAGACTGCACAGTTAGAGCCCGGGCAGCGAGCACGTAGCGAGCAGCTGCTGCCTCCTCACTGCAAATGTCCTCTCCTCCATTCATACACCCCAATACTGTGAAATACTAACAAATATCACACCCTATCCCCCATATTCCAGTCAGAACTGGGGGGAGGGGTGGGCTGAGGTAAAACAGGGGCGAAAACACCTCAAAACTCCCTGCTTTGTGGAACTACAAGTCTCAAAATGCCCTGACAGGAATATAAACTCGTCCACGTTCTCTCCTAGTTCGTCCTATTTACACCTCCAGTCCACCCAACTAAAGTCCACTTCATGTTTTCCGCCATTGTTTGCAGGATACTAAAAATAAGGGGTTAATGCATAAAAGTCTGACAGGATATACGTTTATTTCAACTGCGACTATATACGGAAAACATGGAAATGCACTTTTTAGGCTTTTTTTCCAAAAAAAGTTTTTGCTAAGAGTGACCCGGTGGGAGTTGTATGTCCCTGAGCGTAGCGTGTAGCAGTCGGTCACATGTGGCGTTTGCACATACATGACGAGGCGGCGGTTCTCATAGACCTCTGGGTACAGGGCCCCTGACAGCAGGGTGTCTCAATGAATCAAGGAGTATGAGGGGAAACCCGAGCAGCCCCCTCCCCTTCTTCGCTCTCTCACATTTCCTTGTTTATTTCCTTCCATCCTCCTCCCCTGTCTGCCTCACAAATGGTTGCTGGAAACTTTTTTTTTTTTTCTTCTTCCTTCTCGCCTCCTGCAATCTGAGCTTTACCTTCCAAGTTACTTATCCCGTGATAGGCGGTAGATAAGTGCAAGAAAGTAAAGGAGAGGGCGAAATACGTAAAAATAAAAAGTGGAAGAAATAAGCGCAGCACATGAACGCGCACAAGGGGGGGGGGGGGGGGTACGCTGCTGCTAAGGCAGGGGGCAACCAGCGCTGGTAAATATGGTTGCAGCGGCTTTAGGGCTCCTGTGTCAAAGGACAAGAAGTTTGCTTGTTAGTCCTATCACAAGACCTTGAACGTCCGCCAACTCTCTGGGAACGAATGAGCGCGTCCGCATTGTGATAAAGCGAAGACAAGAGAGGCAGTGCAGTCAGAGCGCAGGGCGAGGGGCGGTGGCGAGGCGCGTTCCTACAAGTTCCAGCTAGGCCCTAAAGCCTTTTTCTCGGCAGGAATAAGAAAAAAAACCCTCTGCTACTACAGAGTCTTGTTTTAACGACAAAGTAGCTGGCAGCTCTGCCACCGCTTTATTAACGGCTGATCGGCACGGATTGCAAAAGTGGAAATGGGGCGAGCGGGCGGTTTTTTTTATGTTGAGCTGAGTAGTTCTTTGCCAGGCAGGCAGAGTTAGGGCAGGCTGATTAGACTCTTAAAGGTAAAGATTTGCACCCGGTCGCCGACTTTATTTAGTATTGCTGAAAGTAAAAGCTCAGTGTTCTTGCACTATGGACTTGAGCTCTCCTCTCCGGGGTCTGGAGAAACACTAGAGAATATTAGCTGGGGGGCTGCAGACAGTTTACATCCGTGACAAAGTCCTTAGTGATCTTAGATTATGAATATAGTGAGCGGAGGAGTATATAGAGGGGGCTGAAAATGGGGACCATACTGGTACACATTCACCCTGGGAAATTACGTCATTTGTAGGCCTCATAGTTGGACTTCTTTTTTCTTCTCTCTGCCCCATCCTTATAACATACATGCTCATGTATCCTATAGATTAACGCACAACACGAGCGCTGCAGAACATCTTTAACACCTCCACAGTATACCTATCAGAAGCTCCTGGGCCCCAATGCAAAACCTGTAACGGGGCCCCATCTATAATGCTTTATTCATAGTACTGGGCTCCCTCTATGAAGAAGAGAGGCCTTATGGAAGCTCCTGGACCCCCCGGGTGCAACCGCATGCCCTATATCGTTCCACCAGTGTTCTATCCTTATATTATCAACCAAATTATTTGCACCCGTGAATTATTCATATTCTATACCAGACGCCTACTTTCCAGCTGTTGCAAAAAACTTATTTCTGAACCGTATTTTAATTTTTTTTTTTTTTTTGCAGCCATAATAGTGTATCATTTAACCCTTCCCACCCTGCTGGCACAATGTTCTTATAGGTTGGCAAAGGCTACTGGTTTCCAAAGTGTGGCTGTTTGCAAAAACTTCTCAACTGTGAGAACAAGCATGCTGGGAGTTGTAGTTTTGGGAGAGCCACAGGTGGGGGATCACAGCTTTTAGGCAATCTAAACGTGTGCGTTTCTGCACATCCATGCACCCGAAACCGGGATGCAAAACCATTCCATGCATTAAATCCAATATGTGACGGCTTAACGTCAATAAGCTGCTCCAAAAGCAACATCTGCAAGGATAGGTTAACTCTGCATCTGGCTGCCTGCACAGAGCTCTGTGTGTGGAAGACACAGCATGTGCAGGCTGACCACGTAGCAGGATGTTTGAGCCTCAGCATTAACCCTGTGCAGCGCTGGAGAGAACAGGCCATGCCGCCCCCAGGCCTCTGCACAGAGTACAAGCCCATAGCACAGTGTTTGCAGTTTACAGATTCACTTCCTTCGGACTCAAACATATTAGGAAGTGAATTTGTACCATCATGTTTTTTTTTTTAACTTGCTGTCTAAACACATTGCTTAACCCCATCCACGCCAGTCCTATAGCTGCGCAGTTCTGGCATCTGGAGGATTTTATATTGCGTTTTATAGACTGACTGCAAACCAGATAGTTTACAAGTTTATAGCCCAACCTAGAAATGCATGATATGAAAGTATGATCCAGCGATGGAAACTTGTGTGCCCTCTCGGGTGCAAACAACTTATCTATAGAAGTTGCCATAAAAGTTCTCCCACGTGGCACTTTAAGGGTAAAGACACCCTGTAAGTGCCCCTTCCTAGATGGCTGCATTGGCACCTACAAAGCCTTGTGTGCGGCTGCCCTCTGTGCACTTCTGTCCCAGTAGAAGAGAAAAAGCTGTTTGCAAAACTTGCAGCGCCTTTCTCTACCCTCCCCAGCACCACACCCAGTTCAACATATCCCATCCTCCACCCGGCAGTGGCTGGTTAATGAGTGACAAGCCAGATCCCCTCCCCCAAAACTTCCTATCTCTCCCTCCCTGGAGCTTGTGCAGCTGGTTTGCAGGCTAAATAAACCTAGTCTATGCTATCTGGACTCAGGGAGCAGATCATTAACTCCTTCAGCAACAGGAGTGTAGCGTGTGTGAACTGTTGCAATGTACTTTTGCAGCAAGAACTTTTTTTTTCACATGTACACTCCTAGATTAAAGTTGTACAGACTTTGCTTTGCACGTTTGTCTCATAACTTTTATGGCAAAGTACTTTTTTTTTAACTGCGTCCGATTTCTATAGGGTGTTCTATAGGTGAGCTGCATTTTTACAGTGCTTATATCTCAGCAGATAAGGATTAAAGGGCTTGTACCAAGATTACAAGTTGTCCCCTGTCCAAAAGATAGGGGATAACCTGCTGATCAGTGGGGTCTCACTGTTGAGATCACTGCCAATCTCGAGAATGGGGGTCCCATGCCCTCCTTACTGCGGGCTGACTGCACTTCCTGCACTGAATGGAGAGCTAGTCGCGTAAGTGCCATTATGCTCCATTCACTTTCAGTGGGACTGCGGAGATAACCGAGCGGCAAGCGTTTGGGTATTGCCGTCATGCCGATCTAAATGAGTGGCGTGCTGACCGCGCATGCATGCTTGGCCAGCGCTCCATTTATTTTGACGTCAAAGCAGGGAGAAGCAATCCCTGCTTTGACAGGCAGAGGGGTACACAGGACCCCTGCTTTCGAGATCGGAAGGGGTCTCAGCCATGAGAGCCCCACAATCAGCAAGTTATTCCCTATCCTGTGAATAGAGGATAATTTGTAGACTTCGTACAACCCCTTTATATGTTCTCAGGCTTGTTTAGCAAAGCTGCTTTATGTTACTCAATATACATACATAGTGATGACATTCTATGTCTGAGTACAGTGATTGTATCCTATATATCATAGGGGTTCATCACTTTGGACAATCCCTCTTTGCTGTAAGGATCTACCGCGATCAGTTGCGATTTGCAGAAGGACCTGGGAACAAGTGTTTGATTTCCCTACAGCACCACCACTGGCCAAATTAAGCATTGCACCGTTGTACATTGGAGCCAATGGACAGTCAGTGTAATACATGGACAGGCCGGGTCTTCCAGAGCAAGATTTACTCTTTGTTACCAATCTGTGCTCTGGATGTAAAGAACTACATAAAATCATTACCCCCAATCACATTCATCATAATTTGCTTTAATGCATAAAATTGCAGATCGGGGAGGGGGTTTCTGAGCATATCCAGTGGTCCTTTTCATAACGCCCCTCTTAAAATCAGAATCAGATCTCCGCATAAAACATACAACTCCTTCAGTCCTGACAGATTTCACTCTTCACCCCAGTCCTTGTGACTTCAAATGGCTCACAGAAACTTCCCCTTTAAGGGGTCCTTCACACAAGACGGAATTGTCTGCAAGACGCAGCACAGATGCAGATTTTGCCAATTAGTGTGTTTTTTATGTTTTTAACGGCAGAATATATTCTGCGCAATTGTTTGCGTTTTTTTCCTGCAGACTTTAATTGCGGAATTTCATCTCCTGTATGTTAGAATTCTGCAACAATTCCGCAAGACGTTCTTAATTCCGCAACAGAAAGCTTTTTCACTGCGGGATTTAGTCTTACGGTTAAGATTTTAACAGGTGTGGAACTCAAGCCCCATAGGGATCACATTGTGACGCAGAAATGTCCACGCCGACTAATTCCGTGAAAGGTTCCTAAGTCTCGCAAACCTGTAATACTGCACAGACCTCCACCCTCAGCAACAGCCCCTGAGGTCTTACCACTAGCACAACTAGAGTAGTTAGCTGGACTTTAATTGTCCTCCTCTGCTGGCATTCACTGTCCTGAGCATATAAGAAGTAGAAAAAAGCTGAAAACCTCGTATTATGTACTAATTACAGGCCCTCGGGGTAGGAGCCTGTACTGTGGTGCATGTACTCCCCCCCCCCCCCCCCCACTCTCATTTTATAACGTGAATGCTGAAATCCAAATTAATTAGGTTTTATTATCATCAGAAAATTACATTTTTCCCTTAAAGTATTTTATGGTTTTCCTAGTTTCTATATTTCGGATGAAATTTAACTGCAGTGTTGAAATAAAAAATGGTTGAAATATTTTCATTGCTTGAGGGATATTAAGGTGGAACAGAAACTTTCAGAATTCCCAGAGCTCTTCATAAGGGTTAATACTTTTTTTTTTTCCTCTCAAAGATTCCTTTACACAAAGGCAGGGTTACCACGCCAATTACCGTAGCGGCACTTTGGCAGAGGCACATCTCCACCAAGTGGTCAACACTGGTAGCGCATGCTGCAGAACTGGAGCCATAAAAAAGGCCTGCCTGCCACATGGAAGTGAGACATGTTGAGATAAGATTCCCTCTAGCTAAAATGACATTCAATACCGGCGTAATAATAGAGGTTGTCTCCGAACAGTCATTTTCTCCTACACAAAAGTGCATTTGTAACAAAGCAAGAAAGAGAATTACAGCAGTTTAAAGCCCTGACTGTACAATCATGAGTCAGACATACTGAAGGCTTTGCTGCAGCTCATGGTGACCTTGGATTAGTCACTTTATCACTCAGTTTCCCAGGGCGTCCAGCAAGAAAAATTGTGTACTAATAGGATATTACCATTTTTATCATCCGCTTCACTTTGGTAGGGCAGTCACGGCCTGTTTGTGAGAGCCTTTGTGTGACTGTGGTTATATACTCTGTATATGGATAGGGTGGTTTGGGGGGGGGGGGCAGTTTATGATGCAGTTTATCACATAGCATCGCGGGAAAATATTGCTCATGTCTATGACCCAATTCAAAAGAATGGGGTTCGTATTTGTGCGGCTTACAATGCACAAATCTTGCACACTTTTTCTCGGCCGTGGCCCTTAGGGACCTTTCACACGGGACGGGATAGGCCACAAAACGCACTGCAAGCCATAGTAAATTTCATACCAAAATCTGCAGCCTTCCGTCCCGTGGAAAAAGTCCCTAAGGCCACCTGCATACGGACAGGTCGGATTCCGCATGCGGGATCCCACCGCAATCATTATTGTGGAAGGCCCGTGGCTCGGACCGCTTCCACTGACTTCAATGAAAGCCGTCCGTGCGGAATCCACATAGAATCGCAGCATGGCGCGATTTTTCTCCTCCGTGAGCAGAAAATCGCAATCGATTTCTGCTCATGTAGAGGAAATCCAATTTTGCCATGGGTGGTATTTGCTGTGGAATCCATAGGCGAACGCCCGCTCCGGATTCCACAGTGCAAATCCACCCATGTGCAGGCGCCTTGGGCTGATGTCACATGGGCATTTGTGTGTTTGCACATGGAAGAGCACAGCATTTTTGTGCATGTGCATTGGTGCATCCTCATTGTTTTCTATGGGGATTTTGGAGCACAAATATGCAGAAAAATAGAGCATGCTGCGTTTTTTGTTTTTTTTATGGCGACCGAAATACAAAAAAATACACACATGTGAACGAACCCGTTGAAATCAACAGGTTCTCTGCGTATTGCACATGCAAATTTATTGTGATGCCATTCCTTGGGAGCCATGTCTGCCTCAAAAAAACGCATGAAAAGTACCACAGAAACCGTTGCGTGAAACCGCCTTCAGGCTGGCTTCACATGGCTGAGCACGCTATTGGGCCGTGAACCTCGGCTTAATATCGCGCTCGGGAACATGTGATGTACCTGAGGATGGTCACAAAAGTTGTTTTTTTTGTGTTTTTTCCTATAGAGAAGTGTATGCGAAAATGCTAAAAACAAAACGCCAGAGCCAAAAAACAGCGCAGAATTGAGGATAACATGCCACCAAAAATAATGCGCTGTCTGCAGGGCACTTCAGATTTTACAATTGATCCACAGACAAAATTCGGGGTGTGCCTTTTTTTGCAGAAAAAAAAAGGGCCAAAAAAGCTAAACCGTGTGCTTGCAGAAGAGCCTATGCATGACAGTGACGTTATTCTTATACAGCATTTAACGCGACGGACCATCCATGCGGAAGAAATAGAACGCATTCATTTCATTGGGTTTGTTCACATGTGTGTATTTTGCGCACAATTTCGGCTGTGCCCGAAGAAATGCACCATGCTCTACTTTTCTGCGCATTTGTGCACCAAAGGTCTCCATAGACATCAATGTGGTTTGCGCAAATGTGCGTGCAATACGCAAGGAGATGTGTAATACGCTGAGGAATTCTGGGGGCATCTGGAACTAATTAGCCATTTCAAGTCTTGTTTGCCGCACACAGATGAACATGCCCTGCGGGCGGAAAAAGTACGGTAGATCACGCCAATGGGCATGCAAAAAACAGCGTTGGGGCGTGTGCAAATGTGAATCCACCCATGTGAAGGAGGCCTAATACACTGCACACAGCTTTTTTTGTCCCGTGCTGCTCACATTAGCAATGCCGGCCAATCACAGCAGCATGTAGTGTTGTAGGCTACTGATGCGCGGTGTGGGTCGCGTCACAGAAGTGGTGCCGCCATCTTGGTTGGTCTATACGCAGAGATTGTACTGGATTACGGAATTGGAAATGTTTAATATTTTATGTAGCGTACCTCAAACTGGAGGGAGCGGACATCATCCGTATAGTTAGTGGTTCTGAGCGGAGAACATGTTTATGAACGTAGTAGTTACACCCCTGACAATAGCTGCAGAAATTGTTTCCTCCCAACAGGGAAAGAGACACCTTGATACATAAACTCCACAGTCAGACATAACTGCAATTTTAGAAAGCGCTACATTGTTATTTATAGTTTGCACAGAGTACTTTAGTATGTTGTGTAGTACCCCTCAGTGACCAGCGTGTGTCACTGTTGCTGCCATCAGTAAAGATGTCTGATGATTCCTTGTGTATAACTTTAACATTGACGTTTGTATCTTATGTAAAGTTACTGCACTGCAGGAAATACTACACAACATGTTCCCTGGACGCTGCATGGAGTAGCTACATACACCGTACGGCCCGGTTGCTGTTGTAAGGCTCTGAATTACTGTGCTTATGCAAAATGGGGCTATTACATTTGAGGTTTTGCCATGTTATGTATAGAAAGCCTAATTAGTATACAATGAAAAGCTATGTGACTATCTTATATCATTTAGAGTTCAATTGCTCACTAATTTCTGTTTGCTGTCAATGAATGAAAACATAGTTTACATTCTGAGGCAGAAATATCCACTAAGCTGCAACTCACAGGGGACTTTCTATATCAGGCCAAGACTGGCCAACAGAGGAACAGATAAATCCCCCCATGGGCCCTAATTCAAAAGTGGGCTCACTGTGCAAGTGGAACATTGACTGGCCAGCCAGGATCCTCCTTTCCTGCTACCCACCTTCTTGATGCTGCTGTGGTGCCTCCATCAGCAATCATTTTGCACCACTGCGGGTGCATCTATGCCAGGCTCACAGAGCTGAGAGTCCAAGGCAAGAGCCAGGCAGTCGGCTGCTGAGAGGACTACTACCGTCTCCGACAGCTGCACAGCCGCAGGACCTGCTAGGAGTTGTAGTTTCGCCACAGATTGCATTCCACAAGGAACCTTCTTCAGGCTTACTTCACACGGGCGAGCGCCATATCGGGCCAACATGCAATTTCCCTGTGGATGCGATCTTTCACTACAGCTGACAGCCGCGGCGGAGGGTCATGGAGGTTCTCCCATTGTTTTTAATGGGCGACATCGCATCACAACGGGTGCACCTAGCATATTGTGCGGTTTTCTCGCCCGTGTGAAGCCGGCCTAAGGGTGAAGTCACCCAAAAACAATGCCCACGTTCAGTTTTACCACAAATCAGCATGTTTTTCAAACTTATTGCTCACAACTCGGCAGGTAAAAGGGTTGTTCACCCGCAAAAGAACACAGCCTGCAAATACCAAATTAAAACTGGCACCGTTTTGCAATAAAACTGTATGTTGGTGCAGTATTTGGACGATACCTGTGATCTCACCCTTTACTGGATATGCCATAAATGCCACCTTTGGAATCCACATCTCTTGGGGGTCCACCAGTTCCCGCTCTCCACTTTCTCCAAATACAGCACTTCAATAGAGGATGCACGCAGATACAGCCACTTTCCCACTGAGACTACAGCGACTCAATGAATTCTACTAATGAGCCTCAGACCCCCCTGATCCGAAACTGTTATACACTGTATAACCTCTGCAGCTGTAGTATGAGAAGTGATGGGTCAGGAGGACCATCAGTCTATATGAAAAAACTTTGTGCAAATAGAACATGAACATAGTAGCCAATTAGGCTGTCTGTGGAATACCCAGCACACGGCCTGAATATAAGGGCCCTTGGAGAGGTTATCCCAAAATCTACTTTTATCACCTATATTTATCAGTGGGGTCTCACCAGCACTGATCCTGAGACCGGGGCTCCCACGTCTCCCTCTCTGCCGCCCTGACCCCCTTTAGCGAGGAGGAGCTTGAATGGAGCAGCAGTTGCATATGCATGGTGCCACTCCATCCATGTTCAATGGGACTGCCGGAGACAGACGAGTGCTTGTAAGTGCAACTATTTCCATCAGCCACATTGAAATGAATGGAGTGGTGCTGCACATGCATGACTGCCGCTCTATTCGTTCTCCACATCACTGCAGTTGGGTGCGGTGGGGAGTGGGGCACAAGACTTCCGTTCTTGGGATCCATGAGAGTCTCAGCAGTGAGACCCCCAACAATCACACTTTTACCACTGATCCCGTGGATAGGACTTATGTGTAAAATTAAAAATTCTGCAACTTTCTAATATACTTTGTTTTTTAATTTCTTAACATTTTCATGATCTCTGCTTGTTGTCAGTGAATTGGCACATGGCACCTAGTACGGTACTTCTTGCAGCTGGTAGTCCATCTGTAAGCTTAAAGGGGATTACAAAGATAGACTTTTATCACCTATCCATAGCATAGGTGATAAAAGTCTGAGCGGTGGGGGTCTCACCACTGAGGCTCTTACCGATCCCAAGAATGGGGGTCCCATGTCCACTGTCCATCTCACTGCAGGCTTGTTGCAGCCCACGTAGTGAGGAAGAGATTGAATGGAGCAATGACTGCACATGAGTGTCGCAGTGCCATTCATTTCAATGGGGCTGCTGGAGATAGCTGAGTATCAGCGGTTGGGAGAAGCGACAAGAAGAGAGGACACGGGACCCCAATTCTCAGGATTGGTGGGAGTCTCAATATGGTTGGGTGATAAAACTCTATCTTAGTACAACCCCTTAAATACACAAGCTGAACTATTTTCTATCATGTCCTGATAGTTTTCTGTAAAATGTATCAGTTTGGCATCCAGGCTCTCATATAGGGATACAAGCCAGGATACAACTGTAACAAACCCTCAGCTGTGAGAAGTAACATAGTAACATAGTAACATAATATGTAAGGCCGAATGAAGACATTGTCCATCTAGTCCAGCCTGTCTATCCTACTGTGTTGATCCAGAGGAAGGCAAAAAACCCCAAGGCCAGAAGTCAATTGGCTCTTTTGGGGAAAAAATTCCTTCCCGACTCCCTAATGGCAATCAGACTGTTCCCTGGATCAACCCCTAATAGTTCCTACCTGCCTATATACCAGGATTGACACTTAAACTAAAATTTATATCCTGTAATATCCTTCTCCAGAAAGACATCAAGTCCCCTTTTAAACTCCTCTATGGATTTTGCCATCACCACTTCCTCCGGTAGAGAGTTCCACAGTCTAACTGCTCTTACAGTAAAGAACCCCTTTCTGTGTTGGTGATGAAACCTACTTTCCTCTAATCGTAGCGGATGTCCTCTTGTTACCGTCGTGGTCCTGGGTGTAAACAGATCATGGGAGAGATCCATGTGTTGTCCCCTCATGTACTTATACATGGTTATTTGGTCGCCTCTTAACCTTCTTTTTTCTAGAGTAAGTAGTAGATTTGTATGGGCTTTTAGTCCTTGGATATAAACAAGAATGTTCCCCTTCAATTATAAAATGAGAGAAATGAAAACACTAAGTAAGTTAGAAAGTTTTGTAACTTTTCATTATACAAAGAGCTGGAAAGCCCCCCCCCCCCCCCCCCCCCCCACCTTCGTTACCGCAGAGTCTGTGGAAAACAAACAGTATTCAGAGTTTGAAAAGCTGATGCCGATGTGTTTCTATATACTCTTCTTTACTTTGACAGATCCTATTTGTTTCTATGGGTTTCAAGCTCTGTATACATTCATCCAGGATCTGTTCTCCATCTATGGGCTCTGCATGCACCACTGATCACTGGGGACTAAAGAATTAATTTGACCAGATTGCTTTGGCATGTAGAGCCCCCTGCTGTTTAATTCCCCCAATATCCCTCCTCTTGTCTTTGGAAGAAGGGAGGATGGAGCACATATTCCACATTAACTTCCTCCATAACAAATAGGCAACTGGTAGCAAGAACTGAGCAACATGTAACTTTCCAGCTGGGCCTGCATTGCTCCAAAAGTTGCGCATGTTTCATGCAGTTTTTAGATGCATGAAGAAAAAACTGTCTAAAGCTCTAAAGTTATCCCCAACCGTCACCAATTCCAAGAACAGGGGTGGACTTGGTTGCGGAGTGAATGGACCGGAGGTCACGCAGATGAACCCTTGCTACATTCACTTCAACGATAGCACCGGAGATGACCAAGTTCAAGCCCTTCAGCAATCTGCGGTACTGTCATTGACGTGAATGAAGCAGTGGTGCGCCTGTCCAACCTCCGCTCCATTCACTTGAGGGCTAACTGCACCCCCGTTCTGGGGATCAGTGAGGGTCACAGCAGATGGACCCCCACTAATGATAACGTTATCCCTTTGGTACCATGCTTCCGTGCCTTTGACCTGTCCGGTGCCACCGTACTGAAGCTACTCCGGGGAAAACGATTTGGAGGCCAGATCCCTCTGAGAAAGAGGTAAATGTGTGAAGAGCCGGGACCTCTTTAGGAATAATTCACACGGGACAGAATTAGTTTGTGAGGACGTTGCTGCGTCACAATGTCATCCCAATAAGCCTTGAATTCCGCACCTGTTATAATCCGCACACCTTTACTTCAAAACCGCAAGATTAAATCCCGCAGCGGAAAAGCTTTCTGCTGCAGAATGAAGTAAGTCTTGTGGAATTATTCCGCAATACCCAGGGATGTTCCGCAGAACGCATTGTGCAGTTAACAACGCAACAAAATCTATACTAATTGACAAAATTGATTGAAAACGATGGGAGATGCGATGCGAGGGCCCGACAAAAGATAAGACGTGCCGCGATTTGTTTGAAGTCGCTCGTGTGTATGACCCCATTCAAAAGTATGGGGTTCATATTTGTGTGAGATTTGTGTACCTCGTATCGCAGAAACCTCGCACAATTTTCTTAGCAGTGTAAGGGCGGACCCACTGGTGGTTTTTTTTCCACTGCGCTGCGAGAGCAAGTGAAAACTCTCGACTTGCAGTGCGAGAAAAAAACCTGGATGACGCCGGGATATCGCCAGTCTTTTCAATGGGGCTAGTGGCAGCAGCTCTAGCCCCATTGAAAAGATATGGAGAATGCCGTGGACTTCTGCCACAGCTGTCACACGGAAAATCTTATGAAGTTGTGGTTACTTTAGAGATACCAGGAAAAAAATATGTTCACCATTTTGCATAGTTCTCTGCATTACCCAGGAAACACCATGTGGAGGTAACCATGCGACATTTCCTTCATATAAAATGACATTGAGAAGTGAGGGAATTAGATTCCGTACGTAAAATGTGGACGCTATTTCTTTTGTGCTTAGAATTGAACAATCGAGGTGGGACCCATTAAGTTTTCCTATTTATGACATAATCAATGCCCGTTCCAAATTTCATGTTTCTATGACACCGAAAAGTGAGAGAATTACATTCCGTACGTAAAATTTGGACGCTAATTCTTTTGCACTTACAACTGAATAATCGAGTTGGGACCCATTAGCTTTTCCTGTTTATGACATAATAAATGCCCGTGCCAAATTTCAAGTTTCTATGACTCCGGGAAGTGAGAGAATTAGATTCCATATGTAAAATTTGGACGCTAGTTCTTTTGCGCTTGAATTGAATAATCGAGTTGGGACCCATCAACTTTTCCTATTTATGACATAATCAATGCTCGTGCCAAATTTCACGTTTCTATGACACCGGGAAGTGAGAGAATTAGATTCCGTACCTAAAATATTGACGCTAATTCTTTTGCGCTTAGAATTGAATAATCGAGTTGGGACCCATTAGCTTTTCCTATTTATGACACAATCAATGCCCGTGCCAAATTTCAAGTTTCTATTACACCAAGAAGTGAGAGAATTAGATTTTGTACGTAAAATGTGCACACTAAATGTTTTGCGCTTAGAATTGAACAATTGAGTTGGGACCCATTAACTTTTCCTATTTATGAAACAATCAATGCTCGTGCCAAATTTCAAGTTTTTATGACATCGGGAAGTGAGAGAATTAGATTCTGTACGTAAAATTTGGACGCTAGTTGTTTTGCGCTAGATTTGAATAATTGAGTTGAGACCCATTAACTTTTCCTATTTTTATGACATATTCTATGCTCGTGCTAAATTTCATGTTCCTATGACATTGGGAAGTGAGAGATTTCGATCATGTACGTAAAATTTCGACGCTAATTCTTTTGCGCTTAGAATTGAATAATCGAGTTGGGACCCATTAGCTTTTCCTATTTATGACATAATCAATGCTCATGTTAAATTTCAAGTTTCTATTACACCAAGAAGTGAGAGAATTAGATTCCGTACGTAAAATTTGGACGCTAGTTCTTTTGCGCTATAATTGAATAATCGAGTTGGGACAACTTTACTTTTCCTATTTTGGACATAATCTATGCTCGCGCCAAATTTCATGTTTCTACGACATCGGGAAGTTGGAGACTTTTTGGTGAGTCAGTCAGTCAGTGAGGGCTTTCGTCTTTATATATATAGATATAATTACTAGAGATGAGCGAGCGTACTCGGTTCGGGTGTTTTTGCACTCGAGCACTGCTTTTTCCGAGTAACTGACTACTCGGACAAAAAGATTCGGGGGGCGCCGGGGTGTTGCAGAGGGGAGTGGGGAGAGAGAGAGAGAGCTCCCCCCTGTTCCCCACTGCTACTCCCCGCTCACCCCCGGCGCCCCCCGAATCTTTTCGTCCGAGTAGTCAGTTACTCGGAAAAAGCGGTGCTCGAGTGCAAAAACACCCGAACCGAGTACGCTCGCTCATCTCTAATAATTACAGATATATAATTACAGATATATACAGCCGATTCATGAATAGCTAAGATAGAAAATATTGCAAGTGGGTGTCCGTCCTAAAACCGACCTTAGTTAGTGGCTCTAGACACTGTTCATTAAAGGGGCTCATACAGGGGGACCTCTTATATGACATCCAAGGGCTCTAATATGGCTAAACCGCAATACCCTACACTGCCCATCAGTCCATGGACAGGAGTGGTGCAAATTTTGGTAGAAAGCAGCCATCGTTTTTTTAATCTCTTTAATCTTTTTGGAATTCTTTGGACTTGAAGGCTTTGTAGATCAGCGAAGGGCAGCTTCATGCACCGTAGGAAGGCGCTAGACTTGTCTTTCACAGCTTTTGGCATAGACACTGTTGCGTTGTTCACCTAGGGTTGCAATTTAGTTTAGTCTTTCTATAAACTGAAATTGCTCTGTGACAGGAATATCCAAAGCAAGTAAATGGAACCTGACACCGTGGATTGAAATATTGTGGAAGTCGCAGGATTCCATCCTCCTCCTCAGTAACAAGGGATTGTTTAGCTCCAGCCTTAAATGAGTTTTCTGTTTTTGCTAACACATGTCATATATCCTATCAACATATGCGGAGTTTATAGAGAGACTGTGTGTTTTTGTTGAGGACGGAGGGGGTGGGATGGGGGGGGCATTGTTCAGGATCCCCAACTAGAAACCAAAGCAAAGAATGGCTACAAAACCCCTCTCCCTCCTTGGAGGTCCTGGCACACGCATACATTATATGGACGGCATATTGATTCTTTGCACTCTTTTATTAATTGTGTTTTTGGAAATGAGAACATTTTGTAATTGATTTTCACTTTTAAAACTTTTTAGAGTTTGATTTCTATGCTTGCATGGTTTTCCAAGGCAGTGCAGACTGAAATCTTAGCAAATTTTAAGGCTGGGTTCACACGGGATTAGAAAAACTTGGTGTTTTCATCTAAATATAATGCCACCCATATTCATAGGTTGTGTCTGGTATTGCAGTTCATTTCCTTTGAAATGAATGGTCTGAGTTGCAATACCACATACAACCTGTGGTGAAGTGTGGCGCTGTTTTTGGAAGAAAGCAGCCATATTTTTCTAACTCTTTAGAACCCCTTTGAGGTAGGTCTTCATTAAGGTGGCTCCAGCTTATTTCATATTTGAGAACTGGGGGAACATAGAGGAATAGCGTGAGTCCGTAGGATTCTATAGCAGCTATATCTGGGATGCAAGGATGCAGATCCTGACTAGCGTTGTTTGCATGATGCCTTAGAATATGAGCTCTCATGTAAACCCATATTTGCATGTTCAGCCTTCTCCTGATTGTTCAGTACTGCGGAATATTTTGGCCTCTATGAAGAATGACAACAGTATTGATACATAGACACCTCGTACACGTCGGACGTAGATATAAGTAAGTCTGGCCCAACCTTTCACGTGGCCGCAGTGCCTGTAGCAGAGTGTCACCTTATATTCTCTAGGAGGAATGTCCGTGACACCAAGAATCCAATAAGACGTGTGCCGTGATTAGGAAACACACTTGTAGAGATAAATGTGCTCCATAATAAGAACCGCCCTTGTTTAATGACAGGTAGCCTTCAGGACACTTTCCCAGCCGCGGCGAGGCGCCCGTAGACCAACACTGTTGGTAGGTAATGAAGGGTTTGCAAATGCGTGGCTAAAGGTGGCCGAGGGGGATTACATACCAGGCAGGGAGAGGACAGCACTGCCGACAGCTGCAAGGACCAGAAGAGAAATGGATACACTAATATTATATAATAAGGTATTATGAGGTTTGTTATCAATGCAAATATACTAATGACTGGTATTGCTCACAACAGGTAAAGGAGTATCCCGGATAAGCTTGTTTCTCCAGAATCAGTGCCGCTCTTATCCATGGATTGAGTCTAGTATCAAAGCTAAGCCACATTTGCCTGAATAAGTATGAACTGCAATACCAGACGTAGCCACTGGACAAAAATGGTACTTTTTTCAGGAATTTAAAAAAAAAAAAACAAGCAACTTGTCAGTCCGGTTTCACATCTTTGTTGGAACCTCTACTGGGAGGTTCCATCACAGATCTAGCTCGACGTACCAGAAGAAAATACCGGGCAGCTGAGCGGAAACTGAACTGATCCCAACAAAGTCAAGGGAGACCATTCGGCGTTGTTCGTTCTGGCCTGAGACAGAGGCATTCAGCCATGGGGATTGCCCTTTCCTGTTTCCCGAGTGGAGCAGGTCAGCGGATCCCCGAGCGCAGATCTGAAACCATCCTTACTGTCCTACCTGCATATGTCCATCGTTACCACTCCAGATCTCATGTTTAGGGGCTGTCGATTGTGAATCCTGTACTCTGACATGTAAGATTTATTACCCTTCCTTTTTATGTTTCATGAAGCATACCTCCAGTGAGCCACTTATTTATGTAGATCAGTGTGTAGATTTAAGCGTCACCACACTTGGTTCCAGTAACAGGTCTCAGTTGATGGCTGTGACATCCAGACTCATTGCTCTCCACTCCAACAAAGTCTTCTGATGTGGCAAAGTTAGCCCTGTCCATGGTTTTTCTATGTACTGGCAGAATAGCCCATGCTCCTGGATAAAGTCAGGCCTGGCTGCCTATTTAAAGGGGTATTCTGGCCTTTTTTCAACTCTTGGTAGGTCATTAGTAGCTGATCAGTGGAGGTCCGCCACTTAGGATAGACATCCATCAGCTGATCGTCTAGCAGGGTGTCTGTCATCATTAATGGACAAGGGAGGAAGTGGGAGCACTGGCTTCACTACCATTGAAATCAGTGGGTGCACTGCACTTCTATTACACTTCCCGCTCCTTGTTAAGGATAGGACAGGATTTCCGGTCCTATCAGTAACAGGAGTAGGAAGTTCAATAGCAGTGTTGTGCTCCCATTGAGCTCAATGGGAGTGAAGCCAGCTCTCACACTTCCTGCGCTGACATCTGATGGCGACGTCCGGCCCGATGCAATGGGCAATCAGCTGATGGTCTGGGACCCCAAGCAGTGGACCCCCATACATTAACTACTGATGACCTATCCAATAGGTAGGTCTTCAGTTGAAAAAAGCCAAAAATACCCTTTTGAAGGATTTTCCAGCCTTTCTACCTCTCCTGCATATTAACCTCTTAACGACTGCCCCATCGGGAAACTACGTCCTCAGCAAGTGGGCTTTAATCCTAGAGGACGTAGTTTATGCATCCTCTTAGGATTAATGCCCACTTGCCTGAGGACGTGACAGCTCCATGCTGTCGGTGCCCGCAGGTAGCCGACAGCATGGAGCTGTCATCCCAGGATGCGGGCAGTCCCCCCCTGGCATTGAGATCGGCGCTATCCAATGGATAGCGCCGATCGCAATAAAGTAAATAAAACTGGTTAAAAAGTCAGATATTCAGCTGTCCTGATGGATCGGATCCATCAGGGCAGCTGAAATTACTCACCTGGCTTGTCCGCGGTGTCCCCCCGAGATCTGGTCCTCCCGGATCCGCCACCGACCTTCTGCGCATGCGCGCCAGACGATGACGTCATGCGCATGCGCAGAAGCCCAGGAGCCCACGGCAAATTTAAAAACTCCTGGCTCCCAGCTTCTGCAGGTAGCCGGGAACCAGGAGGTGTTACCGGGGACCGCGGTGAGCGGTCCCCAGGCCCGCGATCGCCGCTATCCACTGGATAGCGGCGATCGCGAAAAAGTTAAAAAAAAAGTTAAGTTTCACCTCCCCTCATGGATCGGATCCATGAGGGGAGGTGAAAATACTCACCTCTGTCCTCCCCGATGTCCCGGGACCCGAAGTCCCTGTCTGTGCATGCACGCCCGATGTCAATCATCGGGCGCATGCACAGAGGGGCTTGAGCCCCGGGAAATTTAAAAGCCCTCTGCTCCTGGCTGCCATGTGTAGCCAGGAGCAGAAAGATTATACCGGGGACATGATCACTGTTATCCAATGGATGACAGTGATCATGTAAAGTTAAAAAAAAGTGTAAAAAGTAAAAAAAACAAAAAAATAAGATTAAAAATTTTTAAAAAGCTTGTGTTTCACCTCCCCCCACGGATCATATCTGTGAGGGAGGATGAAATGACGTACCTAAGGCCCGCGGATTTATCCGCGGACCTTACCCCAGCTTCTGTGCACGCGCCCGTCGCCACAATGGCAGCCGCATGCGCAAAAGCTGTGGTAATTTAAAATCTCCCTGCTCCTGGCTACAAAACTTAGCCGAGAGCCTGGAGATCTCACGGGGGGCCGCGGTGAGCGGTTCCTGGTCACGTGTTCGCCGTTATCCAATGGATAATGGCGATCGCGTAAAAGTTAAAAAAAGGTGAAGGTTCATCTCCCCTCACCGATGCGATCGGTGAGATGAGATGAAACTTTTTAACGGAGGCCTCCGTATTTGCACCCCGACGCAATCCTCTTCCGTGAACTTTCCCGGATTCTGCGCATGCAACTGCCGGCAAAACACTGGACACATGTGCAGGAGTCGGGGAGCCCAGGAAACTTAAAATCTCCTTACTCCCAGCGACCAATGGTCGCCGAGAGCCTGGAGCAGTGACGGGTGGCCTCGTTGAGCGGGCCGCGGTCACGTGATAAAAAGGTAGCGATCTATCTTTGGCCGGTCTTACATGACCGGATAGGAATTACGGATCCCCCATGCGTCTGATCCGCGGTAATACGCAGATCAATCGCATTGGATTACACAATTCCGCTCACATTAGCGGGTCAGAATTGCGTAATCCACTCGCAGAAAAGAGGACGCAGCAGGTTCTATTTTACCGTGGATATCCGCAACATAGAGCCCATTGTGCTCCATGGTCGCGGATATACCCGCAGCCCATACGCAACTACCTTGTATACGGGCTGCGGGTACCCGCGTCATCACTAAGCGATGGTGCAGGAAATGCAAACAAAAAAAAATGTACTGCGCATGACCACCTGTGTGAATAGGCAGTTATGCGCAGTACATTACATGGCCTTACGCAGGGTCACGGCCGGCTCACAGCTGGGATCCGCTGCAGGCCTCCGTAAGCGGATTCCGCCTACGGCTGCGTGAGCCCGGCGTTATTCAGACCGCTACCTGTAATACGCAATTTACAAGAAGCCCCGGGAATGTTCGCCTTCATGCAGTTCCAGAAGCAGCTTGTTGAGCGCCTTCTGTGTGAGACCGCCGCACCTCAGCAAGCTTACGGAGACTCACAGAGCGCCACTTTTTACACCCCATCCCTGCTACTGAGGTCACGAAATACCCCCCAAAAAGCATGAGAGGAGGGGGGATACCCGGTTTTATTGCCCCATGCACCCATCCCAACCAGCCTCCGTAATTACCCCTGTCTTTGGAAATACTACACAGTTCACATTATTACTTTTATCTAAGATTTGGGGAACGCTGAAACGGGCGGGGGGGGGGTGATTTTTTTAAGGTGTCAATTTTTATTCCGTACAAGTGGGCAATGGGGACTGGAATTTATTCAGTTGTACCCTGAAATCCAACGGGTGCTCCTTCCATTATAGGCCTAGCCATGTGTCCTTTAAGTAGATTAGGGCCACTAGGGGTATGGTTCTGAACACGGGACAAACAGGGGTATCCATTTTGGGGTGAAAGCCTTCATTCCTATGTGTGCTGTACAAAAAAAACTGTTTTTAAATTGATACAGCTGCCAAAAAAATGAAAATAGTATTTTTTTTCCTACTGCTTAGATTTATTCAAAAGTTGTAGTGTAAAAATACACAGGACACCCCTAGATAAATTCGTTAGGGGGGTTAGTTTTCAAAATGGGGTCATTTGTTGGGGTTATCTGTCGTTTTGGCCGCTCAAGAGCTCTACAAGTGGGCAATGGCGCCTAAATCATCTTCATGCTAAATTTCTGTTCTGAAAGCCACTGACTACTCCTTTCATTTTGGGCCCCGTTGTGCATCCAGACATAAGATTAGGGCCACAATGGGTATGTCTCTGAACACGGGACAAACAGGGGTATCTATTTTGGGGTGCAAGGCTTCATTCATGTGTGTGCTGTACAAAAACAGCTGTTATTAAAATGACAGAATTGACAAAAAAAGGGGTCTAGTTTTCAAAATCATTTATGGGTCATTTATGAGGGTTTTCTTTGGTTTTGGCCGCTCAAGAGCTCTACAAGAGTGCTATGGGGCCTAAAACGCCTTCAAGCAAAATTTATGTTCTGAAAGACACCGACTGCTCCTCTCATTTTGGGTCCCGTTGTGCATCCAGACATAAGATTAGGGCCACAATGGGTATGTTTCTGAACACGGGAAAAACAGGGGTATCCATTTTGGGGCGTAAATCCTCATTTTCATGGGCACTATAGGAAAAAATATGTCTTTAAAATGACAGATTTGCAAAATTATGAAATTTTATTTTTTCTCCTCTAAATTGAATTAATTCCTGAAAAAAACTGGTGGGGTCAAAATACTCATGACCCCCCTCAGTGAATACATTAAGGGGTGTAGTTTTTTAAATGGGGTCATTTGTGGGGGTATCTATTATTCTGACACTCATGAGCCTTTGCAAACTTGGCTTGGTGCAGGAAAACAAAGGTGCTCTTCAAAATGCTGAAAAGTAATGTTAAATTTGTACGTCCTCTAAATGGTTAAAAAAAAACACAAAAGTTTTTCAAGTGTGCATTCAGAATAAAGTAAACAGATGGAAATATATGTCCTATCAAAAATTTGTACAGTATGTTTGGACATATATGAGATATTACAGTTGAAAATGTGAAAAAATGCCTTTTTTAAAATTTTTCCAATATTGGTACTTTTAATAAATATACACAAATTATATCGGTCTCTTTTTACCACCTAAATGAATTACAACATGTGGCGAAAAAACTGTGTCAGAATCACTTGGATATGTAAAGCCTTTACGGAGTTATGCTACGTTGAACGACGCATGTCAGATTTCCAAAATTTGGCTCTGTCACTAAGGCGCAAACAGGCTTCGTCACTAAGGGGTTAAAGGAAACGTGGCATCAGAAAATGACCTGTTCTATAAATCAAATATTTGTGTTAAACAAATTTTTTTAAAAATTTGGTGATTTTTTTTTACATTTTCAATAATCACAATATATATTATTACAAACTTTTAATATCCTGCAGTTTTCACAATGACCACTAAGCCTAATAAATCTGACACTTCCTGTTCTGGAGAGAAAACTTTTCAGCAGCCATCACAGGTAGGATTACAATGCAAGGTAACACCTATATTTATAGATAACACAGGATTCACCATTCACTATAGGTGATGGTGATGGTCACAGCTCGCCTCCTCCCCTCCCTGCACAGGTCACACAGCATACCCACAACACTTTCAGATAGAACTCAGTGGGTCAGCTCCTGTCCATTGTGTTTATGGTCTACAAGGCTGCGGTGAAGCTTACATCGCAGCTCAGGTACGATGGGCACCCCCATAATTTTGTACAAACAGTATAATAAAGCAAATTAAATATATATTCAAAAAATAAAAACAGATTACAAACATTGAAAATGTCTCACTATCTGGTTTTAATTAGTACAAAATGATAGGTGATACACTCCCTTTAAGGTAACATTGTTTGGCTATTGTTCCCACTGAATTCCTGGATTCTGCTTCTTTTAACCCTTTGGATTGTCACAATCTACTTCTTGTTCTACTCCCGATGTTGACCCTTGACTCCTTTTCTTCTTCAGTTCTGTCTTGTTCTCTGGCTTGTTGCATCCTTGGTGATGACCCCTGGCCGTGTTCCTGACTTTGCTACAGATGCTAATCAGTGACTATTCTGGGCACCGCAACCCGAGAATCCAAAATGGAAAAGTCCATACCTCTTTGCAGGAGTTAAGGGTGAAGATCAGGAAAATTTCTTAAAGGGGTTGTCCAGTTATAGTTCAACATTGCCACTACAGCTACAACTGTGTTAAGATAACAAAAACAGCAGTATGTACCCTTCCTCTGCTGCGGGGTCAAGCCTCACCTTCCTCCCAGTGTTTGTTGAAGAAGATGTCGTCACCGGAAGCTACCTGACCACTGCAGCCAATCAGAGACGTTATTGATGTTTTAAAAAAAAAATTTTTTTAAATAAAAGTATAAGAAAAATGGGCAACATAACTAGCGGAATATTTGACAATGTATTTGAGAAACACTCCAAACAACCCCAACTGTCCTCAACTGTGCCCCCAAACAACCCCCGCCAGACTATATGGAGTCTGGAACCAGTGACTGCTTCTGCATACAAGCCTGGACACAGAAGCCTGTCTAGACTCGCATGCGGTTCACGGCCACGGGCCTGCTTCTGGCACCAGGGGAGAAACAAACAGTTGGCTAAGATAAGACCATCTCTTGCCCACACCCTAGTACTGGATAGGAGCGGCCAAGGACTCAGGAGGACAGGAAGGAGAATTGCCGCTGCCCACTGGACCTGGAGTGACTGAGTCAGACAGACCCAAAGCTGCCAGTGCCTTGTCATCTGTATGAGCCTGTGGCCTCGCCTCCTCCAGACTCAGCCTGTGCAGCCACCCTTCTCCTCCAAGCCCAGTTGCTGTCACACGTTGCAACCGTGAGCGTTACCCCCTTGCCTTAACAACGAAATAAGAATGCTTACCTGCTTCGCCAAGTCACCATGAGCACGTGAATTGTCTGATGGTGTAAAAAAAATCTCAGAATGTTTTAAGTAAATTTACGACTTGGTGTTGACCGCATTCATAGTCTGGGCTGCATGCTGCCCGTTGGCTGCGGGTTGGACGCCCCCGCTGCGCACTGTTTTATAGCAGTTGTCAGGCATTCTAGTAAATGTCTCCCTGGAAGAGTTATTTCTGATTATTCATGCATTATGTGTAAACACATACAGTAATAAAAAGACAAGTGGAAATGAGTTAAAAAGAGGAAAATTCGAGAACTGAGATCAGCTGAGGACTGTGCATATTGTCACATCGCCTTGGTATTTGTAGACAAATCACGGCTAATGCGGCAGCTTTCTTGGAAAACGGCACTTGGATTTATGTAAGCAAGTTTCCATCTGAGATAGGGAACTACTGAGCTGCCAAAGCTGTTGCTACATAAGTAATATGTAATAAATCATATTAATTAGTACAACAAGTAGTAACGCTAGAAAACAAAATACCATATTTCCAAATGTATCAGAATAGCGGCTAATGCTCCACTGTTCTGTTACAGAGCTTCAATTCACCTGCTCCATAAGCATAGCATAACACGATGAAAGCCACCACCACTAGAAGGAGCTTATTACTGAGCTCAATGGGCGCTTTACTCATCTGTCTGCAGTGTGCTCCCTCTAGTGGTGACTGTGAACACCAAGACTTGTATTATTTATGGTGGAGCGCTAAGTATAAAGTCATGATATTTGCAACTAAGGATCGTTCTACATGGGCAGGTTTTCTGCCTGAATGAGCCTTGATCAACAGCATAAATGATACGACCCACAACAAGCAAGGGAGGGCATGGCAAGCTTAGGTGACCTCTTAGTGCGCCACCTAACCATAGGGGTCAACATTTTATTGGTAACATTTTTTTGTAACACTTAACATTCTATCCATCGGGGGCTTCCAAGTGTAAATTACGTGAATCCTGGGGAGCGGTGAGCATGGCTTGTATTGCTTACTGCTTCTTGCTCCCAGCTGGTCCTGCTCTGGGCTCCGGCGCTGCATGTAGTGATCCTATGTGCATGATAAAACATTCTTCTAAATTACATATACTTTTTCATTACTATCTGATATTCCAGATCAATTGATAATCTGGGTTTTATTCCCAGTCCCAGAAATACTGGATTACATAAAAATGACTGCATTTTAGACCTAATAGATTGATTTCAGGAGAAAAAAAAACAATTAATGTCCACATTTTATCCTAAACGGAAAACATAAGTGACACGTGTCTGCGAATCGCTTGACCACTGACTGAAGTGTGATCGAATCTACAAGTGAAACTGAACCAAGGGGTGTCAATAACCCAGTATTTCAGCAGAAACCAGAGGGTATACGTTACATGGGATGATGGTAAATGGCAGGCAGATAAGCTCCATCGGAGCACGGCCTGCCTTGTGATGTGCTCCTGTATGACAATCACGGGTGCCGTTGCTTTCGAAATGACTTAAATCAATTAGGAATTAAAGGAAGCTGATAAAGCCATGCAGTTTTCGAAGGGTTTTTCCACCAAGGTGAGTGATGGCACAGCACTACAATGTACTGATCAGTGTGGGTTTGACCCTGCAGCATTTCCAGGCATGGCAGAGCTCCAATTCATTGACTATACAGCCCATTAACTTAAAGGGAAACTGGCTTGTCCTGTGAGCTCTTTAAACCAAGCTTTCGAGGACAGGGGACGTTGAGTCCATGGTGGTGACTTTCACACTCACCTGCCTCCATGTTTCTTCGCTGTCCATTTGTAATACTGGCACGGTCCATGTATAAACATATAGAAAGTTCAGTTTTAATTGCATTGCAATCTTTGCTTTTATCAGCACACATAGTGCTGAGCAAACTGAAACAGTCAAACCCTATTTCGGGTCAAACTTTTCTAAAAGTTCAGATTGGCGCGAACCCCTGGCTGTTCATCCTGGCAGAACCCACTTAGAAGACGCTGGTGGTGGCAGTCCTGTGGCTCAGCAGTTAACACTGTTGCCTTGCAATGCTGGGTCCTAGGTACAAATCTAGGCAAGGACAACATCTGCATGGAGTTTGCATGTTCTCCAAAGTCATACTAATAAGTGAATGTAGATTGTGAGTCCCAATGGGGACAGAAGATATCAAGTAATGCAAAATGCTGTGTAATATATGTATTTGCTACATAAATAAAGATGATTATTAGGGAACATAGGGAGAATATTACAAACTCCAAGCAGATGATGTATTTGGTCAGATTTGAACCTAGAACCCATATTTCAGTCACCATCATTGTTATAAACCATTTTTTTTTTGGGGGGGGGGGGTATTTGTGAAGTTCTTCAATTCAAACTGATTTGGACATAACTGAACTTTTAACCAAATTTACGTGAACCGAACATTTCAAAAGTTTCACACAACACGAAATATACATATGAGACTTCTAACCACTAAGATATGTTACTTGTGACTCATCCCTATTGATAATTGATCTAAGGGCCCTTTCACATGGCCCAATTTGAGGCAGATGAAGAGCACCAATTTTGCAGCTTGTTTAATACTGCGACTGCCGGGGTTGAGCACCCCCCTAGAACCGCCAAGGGGACACATCTGTCCGCAGTGCTATTTTTGACATGACTGCAGTTCTATCGGATCTTTTCTGTGGTTTATGTTCTGCGTTATAATAGTACAGTGATACCTTGGCTTGTGAGTGCCTTAGCTTGCAAGCTTTTTGACTTGCGAGCAGGCTCTCTCCCAAATTTTTGCTCTGATTTAAGAGCAAAAACTCGGGTTACGAGCCTGCTTCGCATTTCCCACGGGGAGTCCCCTCATCACTGAACACTGTGACAGCACTGTCACAGTGTTCAGTGACAAGGGAACTCCCCGCGGGAAGTAAAGAATCCCCTGCCACAGCTGTGAAAGCAATAGGATGCTGGCACCCTCGCAGTGATTTTCGGGGAAGGGCTTTGAATATAAGCCCTTCCCTGAAAATCCTCCCTAGCTGTAGTAAAAAAAAAAAATACTCACCCGTCCGCCGCTGGCACGGCTCAGCCGTGTTTTCTCCATGCACTGCTCTGAGGCTTTTCAGCAGGAGGGGATTTAAAATCCCCGCCTGCTGAAAGGGCTGTGTCTGATTGGCTGAACACTCAGCCAATCACAGGCAGCGCTCAGCCATTCACTGAATGACAGCTGAGCGCTGTCTGTGTTTGGTCAAAGCGCTCTGCCAATCACAGGCAGCTCTCAGCCATTCATGTGAATATATATAATTTTTTATTTTTTACTATAGCTTAGGGATGTTTTCAAGGAAGGGCTTATATTTAAAGCCCTTCCCCAAAAATCACTGTGGCGGCACCGGCATTCCATTGAAATCAATGGAAGAGCTTCATGATCCGTAATGGATTAACGGCGTTTTCCATTGATTTCAATGGGGAAAATTGATTTGACTTACGAGTGTTTTGGGTTAAGAGCTCCGTCACGGAACGAATTAAACTCTTAACCCAAGGCACCACTGTACTTATTTAACTTCGATCAGTTGGTAATGGGTACTTTGGATGGGTACCTTACTTTGTGAAAAATATGTAAAAACTTCCTTCTTTCTTATGAAGAAATTGTATATTTTGTTTTATTTTATTTGAGACAATTACAAATTTTAATTGAAGAGAACCGTACATGGCGTTCATAAGAACCAGTCGATGCTGGGGAAATGACGAAATGGAGGGTCAATTTTATAAACTTTATTTAGAATTGGTCAGTACAGTAAAAACTTTAGCATTTTAAACATTTTTCTTTGATAAATTGTTCTTGAACATGTTTATAGGAAAACTAAATAAAAATCGTTACATAGTCTACATATAGACCGGGAATGCAAAAAACACTTTGCACTAATAGTAAGTATGCTTACAATATTTGGCTCCAATATCCATGGCATGGAGAACAAACATAGTAATCAATGGTTCTGCATTTGTTGCAAACAACTTTCTTACAGGCATGACATTTCAAGTATGATTTGTCATATCCAGTGCTCTTGGCTTTTACTTCACGTTTTCTACGTTTGCCTTCTTTTTGGTACCTCATCAGGCATGGATGAGCGAGCAGTTGCTAACCGCATCACGGCGTGCGTCTCAGCACGGTCTTCTTCCAACTCCAGATGGAAATCCCTACGTTTCATCTTCCTAGTGATGTCTTTTTTATTAGCAGTATTGTACTATACAATACTTCCTTTTCCTTCTTAATGACTACAGGTACTTCCCTACGAGCTTTGTTCATAGTGCCAACTGTACTCCGTGGACCTCGCCTCGAGCCATACTGTAACACACAACACGCCCGTCACTCAGCTAGAGAAGCCATACAAGTGACAAAAGTTATTATGGTTCATAGAAAAGAAGAAAGGCTTATGCTATGTGTTCTGCCTACCTCGCCCCTCGCTTGTTCTTCCAATTAGTGGTATTTGAGAATAAATATTATCATATCACCAAAAGACAATTACATTTAACAAAAAATGTAGTTAAAACTAAGATTAAATCCCAAACAATGTGATGTTACTGTCAAGAGGACAAAAAGTGTCCCCAGGGCGGTTCTCGGTAAAAGCAGGTTATTTTTTTAGGTGAGGGGTTGACCCCCCTAACTAAAACTTTTTGGGAAATTGATGTAGACTCTAAGGCCGCCTGCTCATGAGCGGAAATTCCACGGCGGGATTTCCCGCCGCTGGAAGCCTGCATAGGATTGCGTTAACAAACGAAATCCTATGCAGGCGTCCGCCCCTCTCCTCAAGGTAATTTCCTGTAGTGGGGCAGGGTTTCAGGGCTTTCCCCAAGAGGGAGGAGGGGCGGGATAGAAGGATCTTCCTCCCGTAGCCCTGTCCCCTGCATGGTTTGCTATGGGGATTCTCTGTGAGAATCCCCATAGCAAACCATGGAGGGGTGGGGCTAGAGGCATCAGACCCCTCTAGCCCCACCCCTCTATCAAGCCTCCACTCACACTCTCTGCACTATGGGGATATCCCTTGGGATTTCCTCATAGCAGAGAGAGACAGCTTCGCTACAGTGGGTTTCCCCAGAGCAGAAACAGTGAGCGAAGCAATGGGGGACTAACCCTTCGCTCCACTCTGTCTCTCCGTGCTATGAAGAAAGCCCCATAGCTTCATTTACTCTCCATTCTTTGGTGAAATCCCGAAGCTCTGTGGGGCTTCTTCTCTCTCCTCCTGGAGCAGCTGTGCTTCTCCAAGCGCAGCAACTCCAATGAGCGGGCAATGTTCCATGCAATGCGCATATGAAACATTGCCCGTTCACGCGTTTCCAGCCCATGTGAGCGGCGCATTTATACAGTCATTTCTCCACCATGCACTTTCATCACTGTCGGCAGCACATTCATTTTTACACGCGGGACCATGGTTTTTGGTGCCAAATAAAAAATGCGATCACCCAGAAAAACGAGCATTTGTCTGATATCTAACCTACGCCCCTTGACACAGAGCAGTAACGGCCTGCGTAGAGGGTACAATACAAGGAACTAGGGGAGAAGAAACCTTCTTTAAACAGCCGACTTCTGAAACGTTCTGTGACTAAGTAAATGGAATTGGAAAACAATATGGACATCATCTGCTAGAAAGCTGTAATAGAAAGCCATGAATGGTTTCCTGGGACATACCGACATCTACAGTTACTCATCGTCAATATTCCATCCTCGGCGCGGCCAAGTGTTCCTGCTGAACTGTGATGAAAATAATGTTACTTTTAAATATTCCACAATTCCCCCCCCCCCTTTTTTTTTAATTTCTCAAAAACATTCTCCCTTTCTGGATCTGGTTTAACGATGCTTACTCAGAGCTCTGCGCCCGGCATGTAAACAATGGTTAGGAAAGAAAAGTTAAACTCTCTTCCAAGGAACTTTTGGTTTTTATTAAAACAATGTATGAAAAACGTCAAGTGCACTTGTAGCGGACGAGATGCATGATTCATTCCAGTCATTTAAAACCCATTTTACTCAATATATATATGGAACCGATCCTCAGGCTGCTTCCCACCTCATCATTGTGCGGCTTTTTTGTATATTTTACTTGGTTGGAATAAAAAGTTGGAGGAAGATTCATCCCATGTGCTGCAGTAATGTGTGAAAGTATAACAAGGAGGCGGCTCAGCCTTTAAATTCTATTTTTTTTCCTTTTAAAGGCCTCCATGCACATTAGAGTTTAGTCGTCAAAACCCACCTCAACTTCTCTCTGACAGGGGAAGACTGACGTTCAACACCTGAATCTTTTGTCCCTGGGGAGATAAGCCACCAACACAGCTGTCTGACTTTAGCTTACCTCCTTAAACACACATCTGGACTGAGAGGAGCATTCACAGGTATGAAGAAAGGGGAAGCAGGTTGTGATGAACAATCCGGTTGATGAAGGTGTATGGCGGCCTTGGAGTGGTAAAGTCTTAAGGCCCTTTTACACGCAACGATTATCGCTCAAAATTCGTTGAAAGAGACAAAAATGAGTGATAATTAGAGATGATGAGCGAACGTACTCGTTTCGAGTAATTACTCGATCGAGCATCGCTATTTTCGAGTACCTGGCTACTCGGGTGCAAAGATTCGGGGGGCGCCGGGGAGCGGGGGATGGCGTAGTGGAGCGGGGGGTAGCAGTAGGGAACAGGGGGGGGCTCTCTCTCTCTAACACTCCCCCTCCCCACTCCCCTCTGCAACGCCCCGCTCACCCACGGCGTCCCCCGAATCTTTTCACCCGAGTAGAGAAGTACTCAAAAATCGCGGTGCTCGAGTGAAAAAGGGGCGTGGCCGAGTAGGTTCGCTCATCTCCAGTGATAATCATTACATGTAAACGCGGGCTTCGTGCACTTTTCGTTTAAATGATGGATTTTAGTTCACTTAAAACCCATCGTTCAGCCACTGAGAGACTGAGCAAAGGCATTCCATTTGAATGTATTTCTCTCCTCTTTCAAAAGACTGCAGGATGTTCTCCCTGTGACATGTTTACGCTAGCTGCGCAGAGAACAATGCAATCTGCTGGCAGCCACAAGGAGAACAATGGAATGTTCTGGCAGCTGTTCGCACAACTGGGTGTGTGTTTAACCACATCCTGGGCTCTACAAACAACTCCTGGAGGTCAATTTACATGCAAATGAACATAATAATGGCCATTAACACTTTATGCAAATAGATCTCTAAATCTTTAAGTCGTTTGAAATATTGACTTTGAGTGTAAAAGGGCCTTTATGTCCCCCTCTTTTTGTTACTGCTGGGTTGTTTCTTCCACCCATAGTGATGTCACACTGTATGGCAGAGTATGCACTATCGGCACTCCATTGATTTCAAAGGGGCTGACAAAAATACCGGAGTGTTTGCCGCTCGGCTATCTTTGCCGTTCAATTGAAAATGAATCGAGCTGTAGCGCGCTTGTGTGACCATCGCTCCATTCATTCTCCTCCTCACTGCAGGGTTCCGTTGAGCGCACTCAGCAGTGAGACCCCCACTTATCAGCAAATTACCCCCTAATCTGTGGATAGGGGATAATTTGTAATTCTGGTAAACCCCTTTAGGTCAATGTCTGTGGTACAGTGAAGAATGGCTTGAGTAGGTGAATAAGATGTAACACTGCAGTATGGACGTGATGGAGATTTGTTATATAACGTTTCTTGTGCAATCTTGAGACCTAGTGGAAAATATCTAATAAGTGTGCATTAACACATAGCGGATTTTGCTGCCGATCAGCCCCAAAATTACCAGCACATTTTCCGCAGTGGATCAGCACATTTGTGTGCACGATTATCAGCCCATGTTAAAGGATCTTTAAGATATACTTCCATCTTAACTTTTATGGCATACCCACAGGATAAGCCATATAAATGACATGTGCAAGACCCCCAGATATCTCGAGTTGTGGCCCCCATAGCCCCTGGCCTGGCTGTATAAGGTGGCTGAAAATTACAGAAATGGTAGAGCACTCTGCTGTTTCTGTACCTCCCATCAGAGTTCTGGAAACAGCATGGCACAGCGAGTTATACTGGAGTTACAGTGTAGATCGCTGTGCTAGTTCTGTAATTCTCTATCACTTCTATGGGAGTTAAGGAAACAGCGTAGTTTGGCGCACTCAACTGTTTCATACACAGGAGTGTCCCTATCATGACTATGCTTGGCTGGGAGGAGCACACCACAATGCTCTCCAACCTGTAGGCTCCATATGTTACAAAACTAAGAGCCCTCTTACATGGGACGACCTGTCAGGTGCAGAGTGCCCGACAGATCCTGCGCTTTAACACAACAGTTATCATCGTTAGTGAATGGAGGCAGAATTGATGGGGATTACTCCTGCCCACCCGCCTCCATTCTCAGTAAAGAGACAGTCATTCAACTGCCGATTGTCGTTCAGTTATAATGCTTGCATAAACGGAACGATGAGCGAACAATTTATCGTTCAGTTGCTGTTTGCATTCACATTGAACGATAATAGTTAAGATTCTCTCTGGATCGTGGGAATCTGACTGATCGGCTCGTGTAAAAGGTCCTTAACTCTCATCATGCCCTAACAACCGGCATCGGAGGAATGTGTATGTTTATTTCAACATATATTGGGGTACATTGGTTGTGTCTGGTCAGTTTTTTTCATGCCAGAGCCGGACATTACTGATGATTTTTTTATATACTTCAGCTTATGCTCCAGAGTCCAGAACCAGATAGAAAAACACTGCCTGCAATATTTTTCTGTTTGGTTTGGGAAAGCATTTGGCATCAAATCTGAAGAGCTGGATGCCTTGAACTGTCCCATAGACAATTATGGGATTAGTTTTGGCACCAGTTTCACTTCAATGTTGGGGGGGGGGGGGGGGGGGTGAAACAGAACCTGGCCTAAAGCTTATGTCCCCCATGGAAACAAAGGATGGTGAAATCCAGCGTGACCAACCCCTCTTTTCCCAACATATGGGTTAAGAGGACTTTTATCTCATATATATGGCCTGCTGAATGCACTGGTTAAAATGGCAACAGTCCAGAAACTTCTACTAGTTTTCCATCTTGTAAATACATTCCTAAGGTAAAATCGACGGTCTGTCATCCAGTAGATTTAGAGGGTAAATATGGAAAGTACAAGTCATTGTCTAAAGGATAGTTGACATTCGTTGGTTTCACATAATACCACTGACATAGTTGAATAACATAGATCAATAGTGTTGAGTACTGTTGAGCAAACAAACCAGTAGAACCTTGTTTTGGGTCAAATTATGCTAAAACTTCAGTTCAGCAGGAACTCAAACTAAGCTTTTAGCAAAGTTCTACTCGAAACAGGGTTCTACTGGTTTGGTTCCCTCAACACTAGTCCTAAACACTGGTGTATAACACTCTCAGATCACTATAACCTCTTTGTTCAGAAAATCACAAGGCTTTGACGCTCAGTCTTTATCAAACATGTCTATGTGACAAGGCACAGGACCATTGTTGCGTTGTTGAGTTTCCCGGACTGTCTCCCCCCATAATACACCGCTTATAATTAAAGAAAAACACAGCTGCCCATAAATATTCATAACATACGCTCCATATAAACCCTATTAGCACATCCTCTTATCCAAACACTCCAGAAACCATTGGGTGCCATCCGTTCTTAGTAAGATCTGTAAGAACCATAACGAAGGTTTGAAGGATGACCTTCCAACTGTCCACCAAGCACAAGAAGACCGTCTCCCCTCGAATTTTCAAATCTTCGTTCCTTACTCGCATAGTTGGTTACCTTCCATATTGATCTTTAATAGAATGAATCACCCCCATCCTCTCACCCTTTAGAACATTGAATTGACTACAGGTGTCTGACACCCGGCGGTACAGAATGTACAAAACAATTTCCTCCCCGGTGTAACTCTAGTTGGGGTGAGTTCACCATGTTCATTTCTTCATACACGTTCACATCATGTTAGTTGATGTAGCAAGAGCAGTACGGCCATCAAAGCTCATTTCTGGCATTGATTTTTTTTTTGAGCTATGTCTAATTTGGGACCCTATGATGACGTATGATGCATAGTTAGCCAAGACTCTGCTGAGAGAGTTTTGTAAAACATTTGCTGGAAGTGAACAAAGAGGCCGAATTCTAAATTGTAGTTTGTTCTGTTTGCGTAAATAACCTCCTACAATCTGCAATCATTCTATTAGATGGGGAGGTAAATCTTTTGCATCTGCTTCTCCACATCCTGTTTTTCACTATGATCTCTTCAAGGAACAAACTGTGTTACAATTCATATTTTGTGCTCTTCTTACGGCTCCTCTTCGGTGGTTGATAATCTTCTCAAACACATGTAGATCTCTAGATTAATTATTGTCCCCGCGGCAATCAAAAAGAAAGGCTACATCTGCAATATCAAACACCTTGAGAATGACGTATAACGAAAGATACGTTCTTTTATTTGCAAAACTTTGGTCAATTAAGTGGTGACATAGAAACATTGCGAAAACAAGCTTAGAAAAAAGTCTTAAAGCCTAAGCTGTGCTTGACCTTCAGGCTTCACAGGCACTACACGTACCAGTACACTGCACGTCCGGCAGGCCACAGGTTGTCCATCTCATGAAGCCGACTTCTTATAAAGAAGTTCCAGCATCTTAATACAATTCTCAGTCTTTTCTTTATGAATTAGTAATCTGGAGTATTGAGTAGTTTTCAGGAACTCCGGAGTAAGTGGTAGACCAAGAAGACTGTGTTGTACTTTCTCTGATCGTTCATATGCCTCTTGGGAAATCTGGAGCAGCTTTGTATCCTGGGGTTGTAGACAGAGAGGAGTTGAGACTATGAGCTCCTTGAGATGTTTAGAAAGTAGTCTAACGTACACAAGCTTCTCAGCCCAAAAGTTGGCTTCCCCTTTCTCGAAGAGATCATCTTCCACCTGTGAAGATGCAGAAGAATATTTGGTTAGTGGTATGATCTTGGCTTATAGTCTTCTTTAGTATAATACACTCATTGACAAAAAATATGATGCACCCATATAGAAATATCGGATTGTTGCAAATCTTGAAATTTGGTGTCATGGTACCCATTACATGTCAGGCCATCAACAACCTTTGTCACCTTTGTTTGCAGTGGTGTCGTGAATGAGAAACCTACACTACTACAGACTAGAACCGTATAGTCTTTATTGAGGAGTCCAGGTTCCGTTTGGGAACAGATGACGGTCGTGTTCTAGTATGGAGACCTCATGGCATAGGGCTTCAATCTTGCCTTTGCTGTAGAACGACACAATGACCCAACTTGCTGGTGTGATGATCTAGGCAGCCATCGCATACGAGAGTCGGTCACCACTAGCAGTGATATGAGAGGCACTAACAGCTCAGTGATATGTTCAGGACACGTGTTGCCTCTCATTGCAAGGCCTCCAAGAGGCATTCTTCATCAGGATAATACTTGCCCATACACAACAAGGCTTTCCTAGGAATGCCTCCCTCAGGCTTCCACACTTCCTTGGCCTGCCTAGCTGGCAGATTTATTACCAACTAGGAGTATGCAGCCTATGAGTATGCAGGATCTAGAGGCTCCGTTGTAACATGCCGCAGGATACCATATGGAGCCTGTGTGCCTGCATGCCAAACCATGTCGCATCACGTATGTGGTTGGTGGTGGGTTGCTCCTCTATATAGCAATCTGGCTTACTGCATGCCTTCAGGTCAAATAGCAATTGAGCATTTCCTGCAGTATATATCTAGTATCTGGCCTCTTTTTCTGTGAGTTACGTATGTGGGGTAGAGCAACCCAACAGCATACCAAAGCCTCCTCTGAATTGTACAGGTTTTCCCAGTAAATTCACTTAGGGTGGTTTCACATCTACGTTGGGTATTCCACTTTCCTGCTCTGTTTGGGGAACAGGAAAAAGGAATCCCCGTAGCTGAATGGTTCAGTCTCTGGATGCAACTGAAGAGCACTGGACGGACCCCATTGACTATAAAGGGGTCTGCCTGCTTTCCGCCCAGCTTTTGGACGGAAGAAGCAGCTCTGCATGCAGTACTTCTCCTTCCGATATTTTCAGCTGGACCTGTAATGGAACCTCAAGCTGGAGGTCTTGACGCAGATGTGAGAGCGGCCTAACTTATATCAATGTTACAATCACACTCACAACATTTCATCTGATTCGGACAACTCCCTCTAGGTGCATTACTTTTGTTTCAATGAGTGTACACAGCCATGCTCATCACCCTGTCTGGACGAGGCAAACACCTATCTAATTTATGGACACTTAGGATTTTACAGCAATCTGAGAAGGCCGATGGGTCCTCACAGACCTTCATTAGCAACGGGGAGGAGAGAAACCAAACTAAGGATATTCCTGGAAGAACGAGCCTTCAGCAAAGTGTATTTCCTATTACATGTGTGTCAGACAGGTTTATTTATCTAGGCCTGATATACTGTACCTAAGAGAGCTCCAGACTAAACCTTCTTCTATATTTGCACAAGCAGTTGTCTATTTACACTGAGCAGGCAAACTATTTTTGCTGCAAGTTAACTTTATTTAGACAGAATCCTGGCGATGGGTTTCCAGATTTAGGTTGTTATAGTCCTTTTTTAAATCTCTGATCTTGGGTCTTCATATTTCCATTGGCAATAATATCATTTATAAAACTTTGTGAGACTTGTCACAGCCCCGATGCCATTGGCTAAGTGAGACATTTAACTATAAGGTGTATTTAACAAGTGCAGCAATATACAGTCCAGGCTCCACTAGTCCCATCCCGGCAGCTCACTTCCCATAATGCAGAAGTTATTGCCGGTGGAAGCCGCCTTCAAGTCCTAATGAACTGAAGCAATTGAAATCAATGGGCCATCTGTGCACTGCGGTTCTCCAGTTAAGGTACCTAAAGGGAGGCGGTCGCAACTAGGAGACCACCTCTATTATGTCCATATGCACTAATAGGGCATATGGAAAATGGTTGACAAAAAACATAACCCCTTGAAGTCATCATAACAACTTGCTAATGTGTATCTTGCTTTTATTAAGTTGCATTTCTGACATTCACAAATCTAAACATGCGAATGGTCACCCATGATCCTGCATGCTGGGACCTGCAAGTGCCTCTAAGAGACTAGCTGCCGGGGGTATTTATTTATGCGTCCTTCAGTTAGTGCCTGCCACATCTGTGGATAAGTGTAATACAAATAACCTCTGTCTGCCTGTTCCAGACGGGTTGTGTTATTTCACAAAATGTATTTATTTTGGGATAGCCTAGTAATGTACTTATTGTCATATTTACTATAGCATTCACTTCTAAGGCCCCATGCACACAGGCGGAAATTCCGCGGCAGAGCCCCGCACAGAAATGTCACTCCCCGGCTGCTGGCTCCGGTCTGCGCATGCGCCGGCTGCCGGCACATCAAAGGGCCGGAGCTGGGGGAGCAGGTGAGTGCCGCGCTGATCTCTGCAGGGGGTAGGGTCCCGCTGCGAGAATTCTCACAGCCGGATCTGACCCAGCCGTCTGCAGGCGGCCTTAATGTTAAATAACCCTACATGATAAATAATCTGATTAGAAGAGAACAAATCCTAATCTGAAACGGTCTATCCTTGTACACGATTTTATCTAAAGAGGTCCAAAATGCAGTGCTGATCGATTTCCCAAAATACACTAAATGGCCCCTTTATTACAGACCCCCATCTAGTAGCACGTTGGACCTCCTTTGGCCTTCAGATCTGCAGCAATTCATCATGGTATAGATTCCACTAGGTGCTAAAATGGTTCTGCAGGAATACCGGCCCCTGCGGACAGGAAACTTCTTGTAGTTGTTGAAAATTAGATGGAAGTGCTGACATGTTCTGACCAGCTGACAGGAAGGGGTCATCGATTCATGCTGCTTGTGCCAAATTCTGACCTCCCATCAGCATGGTGCAACAGGTATCTGGATTCATCTGACCAGGAGATGTTTTTCCTCTGCTCATTGATCCAATTTTTGCCTACTGGAGAATTGTTTTTCTGTTTTTCTAAGATGGCAATGGAGCTGGAACTGGTTGTCTGCTGTTATGGCCCATCTGTGCTATGGAATGACGAGTTGTGTATTTGGACACGTTAGTTGAAGCACCAGAGTTGTATATCCGTGTGTTTTCCTCCTCTGCTGATGTAAAGATGGATGTTTTAGCTCTTCAGGAATTGGTAAAAAAAATGGAACTTGATGGACACATTATTAAAGGGGTTTTCCAGAGACTGGGCAAAATTTCCCTAATGTTTCCAATTATGGCCATTATTCCGAATGTCCATCTAAATCGTCAAACTGAACTTCAGTAATTTTTTTTTGCCGACCCGCACCACTGCTGCTGTCTAGCCAGCTTCAGATTTCCACATTGTTATTTGAAAAGGCTGCCGGGGAGTACAGCCTTGTAGAACAAATTATGTTGCAAAGTTACATGTTATCACCTTATGAAGAAGCTAACTTTTACTTTGAATCACCGAAATACCCCTTTAACCCTTTGCAATCCAATTTTGGATTCAGGATTTTCTAGGGAGTTTTCTCTTTCTGCCATTATACAATGGCGCCACCTGCTGGCTGGAGCCAGTACTGCGGTATTGGACATGCTAGAGAGGCCAGTGACAACAGAGCGGCCAGTAATATACAGTAAGAATACCCTGACTGACATCTTCCGACATCAGAAGCTGTACAGCCTTCAATCAGAATGTCTTTAGACGTCAGACAGTGGATTGGAAAGGGTTATTGACTGTGCAATGAAAGCACACCTATGATGGTCAGTGAGCTGGACGGACCCCATTATAGTCAATGGGAATGGTTCGGCTCTAGCATGTGCTGGATCTGGCGTTTCCAGTATTTTCGTTGTTCGGCTCAAAGTATGTAACTGAACAATGGAAATCATCAGTATCCTGGGCATAGATATGAATGGGGCCTTACTGTTTCTGCACAATGTAGGCAGTAAGCTCCCTCTAGTGGTGGCAGCAGACAATTTTATTGTTTAGCTATATGTCTAAGCAGGGGATTGGGAGCTCTAGAGTGTCTTGACTAGGGAGTAATATGGCTCATTGATCAGGCATACAGGCCTCCTAATAAAAATTCAGGCCTACCAACAAAAAATGCAATTTTTTTTGTCCTTATTTTTGCAGTTTATAAAAATAAAAACTTTCAAACTTGCAAATATGACCCCATTTACCAACTTCTAGTTAAGGTAATTGAGGATCAGAATAGTCTGTGCATTTTAATATTAATAATAATTAAAAGCTACTCAGAGCCGGTGTCATAAATAAGTTATATTTTCCTCAGCAACCTCCTCGCTCCGTAACTAAATGTTTGGAGATTCAGAAAAAACCATAAAGCTTTTCCTGTTTGAGCAGACATTGGAGTAATTCACTATAATCATTACAGCTCTTAAAACACCTATACTGTTTATGTTCCTTTTTGCTCATTTGCTTTCATTGTGTCATAGTAAACGTCCTGTGAGCCCCCTTGGCCTAGCAGCTTAATTATCATGTGCCCGCATTCATGCCTGCCATATCCTCTTGTAAAATGACTGCATCGGTATGCACAACACCTGTGCGTCTAATTGGGAATACGGAGAACACAACATTTCTTCTGTCTTGTGGGTTACGTCAGGCTCGGTACAGAACGTCCGGGATAATTGTTCTGTGCCGGCTTTTCGCACCCCGGTCTTTTTTTTGTCATTCTGTGGACGCCGGTTGTGTAATTACCATTTTTGTGGTTTCTGGACAGCCAAGATCATCTTCCCCGAGCAGCCACTCCAGAAGGATGGTGACACCGTGTGCTACATGATCCCACTGCTGAAGAAGCTCACATAGGATCCCGAATGTCAGGTCCAAGGCCATGGGAGGATTGACGATGCAATAGGGAAACCCTGTAGAGAGAAAGGGCATCGATATCAAACATTTGCATAAATGATCAATCTTGCATGCAGTTTTGCATCTCGGATTATAGGTTATGTTCACACGTAGCTGATTTGTTGCAGATTTTGGTGCAGATCTGCTTCAGATTTCACCCCTTCAATTTGAATTTAATTGAAAGGGTGAAGTCTACTACAGATCTGCACCAAATCAGCTACGTATGAACGCACCCTAAAAGCCATCTTTTCAGCGATAATCAATGCTTGTAAATGTGTGCCCATTGTGCACTTACTGTGTACTTTTCGTCCATCGCTGAGTTCAGCTCAGCTTAAAAATCCATCAGGACTGATAAGAGGGACGGCATGCTGTGTTCTCTGTGGGCAGCGCTGATAATATTCTTTCAGCAGCTGTCTGGCTGGAGAACAATAGCGATGTATTTAGAGAACAGACCACCCGCTGTTCTCTAAATACATGCAAATGAAGCTAGTTAGCTACTAATGGGCTGATTAGCCCATTAGTAGCTAATGCAAAGTGATCGCTCAAAACTGTACGTTTCTGTCGAATTTTGAGCGATCATCTGTGTGTGTAAATGGTGCTTTAGGTTGCAAGTGGTTTATTTTGGAAGGTAAAATCAGAAGCTCTCCTACATCACACATCAGTAGAAGATCAGGTGACCATCAGGTCTCATGCATGTCCTTTTTCTTGTCAGATTCTCTACCCTTGAGGGAGTTTTCAAGGAGTAAGATACTGATGACCTGTCCTCAGGATAGTACCAAAACACACATCTCGGCACTCATACACATTTCATACCTGAAGAAAATTGCACAAGCTTTGTATTTACTAATTGCATGAAAGTGCAAGGCTTAGGCCCAAAGAGAGGTGTCTTTCAGAGTTGGGAACCCATCCAAACCCGCTGCCTGGACGTGGTGAAGGGCCCATATGTTTTGATCAAAATATGCGCTAGGAATCTTACATTTCTGTGCAGTTAGTATATACAACACTTGTGCATTTGTGATATTAAATGCTACCAATGCTGAAGATACGTCTACGTGTACGTCTAAGGTCTATGTGCACCTTCACATTAAATGTATTTATTGACATTGTCTTTTGTTGCATTTTTATTTGTGGAGGAGTGGCTGTCTCCACTTTTGTCATGCACTTCATTCACCCATTTGTTGTAAGCCTTTTAATTAAACCATATGGTCTGGTATCCTACTTTCCCTGAATCCAATCAGAACCTTAGGCCCCAAAAGAGCTGTCAGAGTTAAGAACCTATCCGAAAGCAACAGTTGCTTAGATGTGGCAGATGGGCCCACATGTTTTGCTCAAAATATGCGCCAAGATCCTTGCATTTTTATGCCATTAGTATATATAACAGTTATGCAATCTTATTCTGATATTAAATGTGTAAGAGTGCTGAAGCACATGTTTCTGTTACTACATAAAAAGTGCAAGGTTCTTGGCCAAAATTTGATCAAAACATGTGAGCCTATCTGCTATTTCCAAGCGATCTTCATTAAGATGGGTTCTACTCTGAAACAGACTTACCTCTTTTAGGGCCTAAGCCTCAAATGTATTCAGGGAAAGTAAAATGCAAGCCACACACTCCAATTAAAACACTTGGGACTGAAAGAGAAATAGGGAACAGGACAGACATGGAGGCAGCCACTTGACAACTGCAACAAGAAAAACTCAGTCTGCACATCCTATAAGGGAACTAATTGCAATGGTGCACATAAACCATGGCAGCATCCCAATATAATAGAAAAAACAGGAGTGGCAGCCTTCATGTTTGTCCTGCACCGTATTTCTCCATGAATCCAGGGTGTTTTATTTGGAGTATATGTCTTGGATTCTACTTTCCCTGAATGCATTTGAATCTTGCACTGTAAGAGAGGTGAGTGTGCTTCGGCATAGGACCCGTCTTAATGAAGGTTGTCTGGATGTGGCAGATGGGGCCACACGTTTTGATCAAAATATGTGTTAAGAACTTTGTACTTTTATAGAGTTAGTAAATGCAAAGGCTGTGCAATTCTATTCATGTATTAAATACACATGAATGCTGAGGCACGTGTGTTTGCTCCTATATTGGATTGCAGCCATGGCTTACATGCACCTTTGCATTTGATTCACTAATTATGTGAGACGGCCTATCATCGCGTATGACAGAAATATTGTACTGTGTATCGCCGTCATGCACGGTCTTTCTTTTTCATTTAAACTTCCCGCTTTGTAACGGCACACATATATACACCGCCCATACGCAATTTAATTGCATATGAATGGCGTTGATTACGCAGCCATAAAGAACAATTGCCTCTCGCGCGTAATACTCAGCAAAATAGAACACGCTGCGTTCTTTTTCTGTGCTCGCATATTACGCAATGATTACACACAAATGTGAACGAAACAGCGTAAGCCAATGTATTTGATCGCCTGAGATTTAACGCGTAATATGCGGACGTAACGCCTATCCACACTAAGTCAAAGCTGTGACTGTTGCCACATATAAATATGGGGGAACGGGGGTAAGTGGAATAGTTATACAATCAATTCTAGTTGTAATGTCTGTGAACTGGTTTGTTTCCTCCTGGACAGCCTCAATAATTCGTCTTATTCAATAAAAAAAATAGAAATGCGGGCGGGTGTGAAAACTTTTTGTCATATGTGATATATCACAAAATAAGTAAAACGTCCAAAATGTTAATATAAATGCAAACACAACTGTGCCAGCAGCTTACTGATGCCAATGGATTCCTCAAATTGTAGGCATTCAGGGCATCGTATATCATACAAGAACAGTCAGCGGCGGATATGCCTTCAATGTATGCTGCGGTTCGGCACAAATATCCCGCCTACTGTCAGGGACACCGCTCAGGTGCTGGCAGCACTGCCGGAGGGGGTTGCTCGCTAGACCTCAGGTAATTAATATCCCCCCTGTATGTTTACCTTACAGAACAAAGATTTAAACAGAAAGGAGAGGTAGAATGTGATAGATGATACCGAGATATAAACACAATAAATCACACCGTTACGTGTCAGCGGTGGACACAGTGAGGGATTATTGAGACTCTGTAGAGGAATGGCTACAGAACTATTTCCATACACCCTATTGGTTTGAGTTTGATGGTTTTTGGTGAAAAAGTATTGTAATCAGAGGAGCAACTAGTAAATACAGATGGCAATATGTGACGGAAAGGTAGACTGTAAAGGCCCTCAAACATATTAGAAAAAAGTTATTTGAACCCGGTATTTTCGACAGGACCGTGCTGATGTGTATAGGGGTCACACAATTGCTCCCCCCCTCCCCCCCCGAAAGATTATGTCTGGAGAAAGGAGGATCGGGCATGTTGAATCTCCCTGGAGATAAGCCGCCAGCAGAGCTATCCGGTAGAGGCTTTCTCTGCTCTTCCTATTTAAAACACATGAACACTTGTCGGAGCCGATAATTTTTTTTTTTCTTAAAGGGCTAGTCTGGTGATTTTTTTTTCTTTCATTATGCAACTTTCCACCACTATCCAATATATATAAGTTATCTAGTGTCACTTTGTTTAGCCATTCCTTTTTATATGAAACTCCTTGTCTGCTTCTTCTGAGATGGTCATGTGATCTCAATTCTGATCAGATTTACTTGGGTTTTTGTGTCGAGTTTCTAGTCAGTTTTTCAGTCTGTGTGATGCTATTACATGGGCCCTACCACAGAAATTGCTTAGAGGGGGCACAGGCACCCTCCCTCATCTCAGTTACTGATGATGATTACATGGCCCTGTCACACGGTTATAATAGAGGAGATCACAGCTCATCCTGCTGACTCTATTCTTATGGTCTGTAGCTTATTTAGAAGAATATAGACGGTAATAATTAAACTGTGTGCCCAGAAGGCAGAAGTGGTATAGTATCTAGCTAATGCTGTGGAGATGCATCATGGGATTGATAGTACAGAACAGTGAAAGCAGCATCAAGATGGTGCCTGAGAAGCATCAGACAAGAGGTTGCACTTCATGGGAGTCAGTGCAATACACAGAGGAGACCTCTGCAGTGTGACAGGCAATCAGGTGAGGGGTTGGGGTTAGAAAAATGTTTTTTTTTTTTTGCCGGAGTGGCCCTTTAAAGGGGTTGTCAGTTTTGTAAATTACCTTTTAGTTGGAGGGATTCTCATCGATAAGCTGATCAGAACCTGCTACTACAACTTCCAGTGATTAGCTGTAATCTATAGGTAAACCTGTCAGTAAATGTTCAATTTTCCTGCAGTGTCACCACAGAGGAAATTAAATGTTACATGATGCCCACTGAAATCTATGGGCTGTATGAGTAATCCACAAATGTGTTGGGTCCTCCGGGGGCAACAGATACTCTTTGTAGCAATTTACTGCTCAGACTAATAGATGAGGGTCCTAATTGTGGGACCGCCTTCTATTAACTCCCTAAAGGTGCATTTATACCACAAAGATGATCGCTCAAAACATGGCTTTTGAGCGATCATTTTGCATAAACTACTACTTGCCACTAATGCCTATTAGTACCAAGTAGCAGCTTGTGAGCTGCCAGGAGCTGTAATCAGGAAACAGACCTCCCGCTGTTCCCTGATTACTTTTGCTTTGTTCTGCCAGCTGTGAACAGCAGAGACAAAGCAATCAGCTGTTATCAGCTGTTCCCTGGCAGAACACAGTGTGGGGTTCCCCTTATCAGCTGTTCTATCTGGTTTTCAGACAGAACTAAAATTCATCGTTCGACTGAACAGTGAAAGATGGGCACATTTACACACAACAATTATTACTCAAAAGACAGCTTTTGAGCGAATTTTGACCGATAATCGTTGTGTCTAAATGGGCCTTTACAGTTCATTTGAAAATTAATTTTTTTGTACTGGAAAACCTATTTATTGTCATTACTGATGGAAAATCCAGAAAAATGTCAGCCCCCAATATCACTATTTCATCTCTAGATCTGATAATCTTCAACAGCATTTAATTATATATGCGTGAACGATATTAGGGTAGTCCTACATAGGATGACTGTTGGGCACCCAACAGCGATCCCAACGGTTAATGCTCCTGTGCTTTTACACGAGGGTGATGATCGCATACTGAATGGAGATGGAGTGCACCGGAGATCATTCCTGGCCACGTGCCTTATCGAAACACCCAAGGGACCTACTTATATGTCAATGAGGTACACTCCCATTGGGCATTGTTTGAATTCGGCAAAGTGTTATGGCTTCCAGCATGAACAAAGCTAAGAGAACAAAATGCTCTAAAGCTCTTGGATTTTTGTGCCAATGCCGTGCCTAGGCCCATGACCAAACCAGTAGGCATGAGTTAAAGAGTCCCCCAATGTATTTTATGGACTGGCAATTCATCACGTTGTTTCGCTCATGTCTGTTAACCACCAATGATGTCAACCACCACCAAATGTTCATCACCAGCTGGTTATTTCATTGCGTTCTTACACCCCCACCTCCACTTTTCTCTTAAGTGGTACTACAGCTTGCAATTATAACCCGTGCAACCCCCTCAAAGAGGAGGTGTTGATGGACTCTTATACCTAAACTAAAAGTAAATCAATTAAACAGAGTTAAACGAATTGAAGTAAAGTGTGACCCGTTCGTAGTCCAGCCGAGTTATGGAAACTTTGATATATTAATATGTCAAAGCTATATTACCGGCTCTTTTACATAAGGCAAGCTATACTCTTAATTGAGCACCGACCAGGATGTTTTTAATTTGCCCCTGGCTAGCTGTTCTGGAAGTGTGCAGGATCTCGGACTAAAATAAATCAGACCACACTTTATTAATCTGTCACTTAACATTAACCACTCGTGAAGCCCCCCCTCCCCCAATTTGCGGCCGGATACTATTATAGCCGTTTAGCTTTTGCTCTGCTTAATGTAGCGATGATTCATATTGTTCGTCTTTGTTTACCTCATTGTGCTGCTTGCACCTCCCTAGGCTTGTTTACCCCATAGCGTTCATGCCTACATTCCAGGCTTATGGGAAACTGATTAGCTTTTGACTGGAAGCCAGTGTAGGATGTAAAAGAGTGATGCTTACTTAAGCAAGACTACTACATTAACTCTAATGAGTAAGGGGAAAAAAACTAAAAAACGAGAAGGCGGTGGAGGAAGGAGAATTCTAAAATGGGCTAAAATTCACTTTGCACAAGATTCCGAAATGTAAATCAAGCGAATTCGACATTGTTGCTGCGTTGCGTCATCACAATTCCTAAGCAGAGTCTTTGCTAAATATGGACCCGAGCGAGAATCACCACATGCGGAGACTGGATCATTTCACAATCTCGGCTCTTGCTACGTCCCGCTATTACAAACAAACCCGTCAGGCAGTCATTAGTGATGTGCTTTATATCCGTCCTGTAAACAGTTCTAGCAGCAAACATAACACACAAACATTCGCTCTAATATACGATCCCCCTGAATGACATTGTGTAAATAGATGCTGATGGAAAGCAGGACATGACTCAGGACCTGACACGGGGACAACCAAGAACAACACCATTCACGGCTCAAGGAGGTGTCCAAGCCAATTGCACGCATTAGATGGACGTGTGGGCTACCGGCTGGTTTCTTTGCGGCAAGAAAAAGAATGTAGACAGGAAACTACAACTAATGGTTTGTTTTTTGGCCTAGATATAAGCCCCTCATTAGCAGTTTACTTTTGCTTATGCTCTTAGGGTGAAGTCACACGAACGTATATCGGCTCGGATTTTACGCCGAGCTGATATACGTTGTCCTCGTGTGCAAGGGGGGGGGGGAGGATGGAAGAGCCAGGAGCAGGAACTGAGCTCCTGCCCCCCTCTCTGCCTCCTCTCCGCCCCTCTGCACTATTTGCAATGGGGAGAGGTGGGACGGGGGCGTGGCTAATTCACGGAACTTAGCCCCGCCCCTTCCCATTGCAAATAGTGCCGGGGGGCGGGAGCTCAGTTCCTGCTCCTGGCTCTTCCATCCTCCCCCCCTGCACACGAGGACAACGTATATCGGCTCGGCGTAAAAACCGAGCCGATATACGTTCGTGTGACTTCACCCTTAAAGTTACAAAAACTCTGTGGCACCGAGAAGGTGCATCAGGCAATGATCTTAAAGGGGGTTTCTGGTCTTTTATTATTGATGAGCGATCCTCAGGATAGGTCATCAATACTTAAAGGGGTTGTCCCGCGCCGAAACGTCTTTTTTTTTTTTTCAATAGGCCCCCCGTTCGGCGCGAGACAAACACAATGGATGGGTAAAAAAAAAAAAAAAAAAGTTTAGTACTTACCCGAATCCCCACTCTGCGGCGACTTCTTACTTACCTTACCAAGATGGCCGCAGGGATCTTCACCCACGATGCACCGCGGGTCTTCTCCCATGGTGCACCGTGGGCTCTGTGCGGTCCATTGCCGATTCCAGCCTCCTGATTGGCTGGAATCGGCACACGTGACGGGGTGGAGCTACGCAATGACGCGTAGTAGGGGGCGGAGCCAGAACGCCGCTCGTGCCGAGACCCAAGAGAAGGGAGAAGACCCTTAGACGGCACCATGGAGACGGGGATGCCAGCAACGGAGCAGGTAAGTGAATAACTTCTGTATGGCTCATAATTAATGCATGATGTATATTACAAAGTGCATTAATATGGCCATACAGAAGTGCTTACCCCCACTTGCTTTCTCGGGACAACCCCTTTAATGGGTGGGTGTCTGTTTTTCGGGAGGCCTACCGATGAGCCGATTGTCCAGCTGTCAGTGCAACAAGACCGGATGTCTGCATCAGTGATCAAGGCCGGAAGCGTAATAGCCAACTTCCATCTCATTGAAATTAATGGGTGGAATGCCTCCTACAACACTTCACTTCCGGTTCCTCATTGCGGTCAGAACTAGAAGTTGATTTCAATAGGAGTGAAACTGTCTATTAAATTTTCGGCCTTGACCACTCATGATGGCGTCTAGCCCCACTGACATCCCCAAGGGTCAGCTGATTGGAGGGGTTACCGAGCAATGCACCGCCGCCTATCAACTATTGCTAAGGATAGGAAGACTTTTCTGAAGAGGAAAACTAAATCTACTGGATCTCCATTGGCTCTGTAGTTGGACATCTACACCCTCGACATATTATAAGTTATTTCAGGCTGAAGAAAGTCTGGCTGTAGTATCCCTCAATGGGATTACTGACCGAATTCCAAAAAATATCTGCCCCTCCCACTATCACTGGTTTATCATCTTACATCTCTACGGTCTTTTGAATCTCCACACATCTGAATTATATTATTAATAATATGCATTTTATAAAGTGTTCTACTTCTGTAGTCAACCAATAACAGCACCTCTTACCTGGGACACAGGATGACATGTATGTATGTTGCATCATATTAACTCAAAAGTGTATTGAGATGCAGCTCCAAAGTAGTGAAAGAAATAGTCAGGCAAAGAGCATAATCTGAGTGTTGGCCAGACCTGGGGCACCCGCCTTACCTAAAGTCTTATCGTTTATGGTGGCCCTGTGGAATCGGGGCAGACCTTAAAGAGAAGTCATCCGTAGGAACTATTTCCATTTTATTAGAAATATACATATATCCCTCCCCCACCCCCCTAAATAGGACCTAATAAAGAAATTTTAAAAAGCCCCACGACTATTGTATTAATCATCCGCCTCCTCGGAAGGAGTCCAGCAGGCACGTCCACATAAGGTCCTCTGATGTCCCCAGAGAATTTAGTAAAATGGTCATTCTGGGGGGGGGGGGGGGGGCACAATTTAATAAAACAAATATTAGTGATAAGTTCTCTTGAAAGGGGCTGTCCATTTTATTAAATCCCTTTTTATTTGACGGTCCCCCTGAAAATAAGGTTGTCCCGCTGCTGAGACCTTCAGCAATGATCTACAAAATGCAGAGGAATCTGGTATCATGTATTGTAGTGTTCAATTTTCCTGCATGTCCACCACAAGGGAGATGAAGTATGGGCCCTTTTACATGGCCAATAATCATTCAGACTCCGACGATCCAATGAGAATCTGAACGATTATCGTTTAGTGTAAGTGCATGCACAGACTGAACGCCCAGCAATAACTCGTTCGCTTATTGTTCGTTGTTCAGTTCCTGCATGCATAAAAACTAGACAATGAATAGGACAGCTCTGTACATTGTGCAGTGGCCGGTGCTGGTACTGCAAGCTGAGACCCACTCACTTCAACCTGAAGTACCAAATCCAGGTCACTGTACAGGAGCTAATTGCTTGTTGCAGTAAAACTTCCAAAAGTAGGCAACCTGTTTAAGGAAACAGTCCATGCCCCACAATTCCACAGAAAGGAACAGAAGGAGAAAAGCCAAAGATACGAAGTTCTGTCAATACATGAAACCCTTATACACGTTTAGTATCTTAGAGACTGCTGTGTAACATATAGTGGAGTGGAGATTTAGCAATACTTGTTTTTCCAGCACAATCTCCTTCAAGTGTGATATTTATTTTCTTGAGGAACACTGTTGTCTTATCCAGTGACTCCAATACGGAACGTGGGCAGCACCGGCCGCCTTACTTGCTTCTACTTGTGAAAATCTTTTATAGAATTCTAAGAAAAGAGGAGTGAAGCAAGGAATGCGTTGATAAGTAGCTTTCCCTGATTCATGAGAATCTCGATTCCACTGTGAAAACTTGGATTCAATGTTTTCAGGGTCAACATTTCTTCCTTAGCTACGACAAACCCGACAGGAAAGTCTCATCTCGCAGCGCGACGTCTGGTGCACCATGTACGGCAGAAATAGATTTTGGTCTGCCATAAAAATTCATTTCATTCGCAGTCATTTCATTCACTAGAGATGATGGATTACACTGCGCCGAGTAAACTCTTATCTCAGCACATTCTTTGAGACTGTAATTTCTACCGTTCTTGTGTGGACCAGAAGTTTCATCTTAGGTGTACTTGGCTTTTTAGCAACACAGATTGTCCCATTAAAAAAATGCTTGTCCCATCTGAGATATTCCCTTTCAGGAGGTAGCTGATTGCTGGGAGCAGGACTCAGGGCAAACAGCTGATTTTTGCCAGGGAGAGCCAAGGCCGACCAGGTATTTTCTCTGTAGGCTTAGTTTTACAATAATAGGTTAACCCTAGTCCTCTAGAACGACATTCTGTAGTGAAGCATAAGAACTGTGGTTATTTTCATCAGACCACCCCTTTAAAGAGATTGTACCAGAATTGCAAGTTATTCCCCTATCCACAGCCAATCTTGAGAACGGGGGTCCTGTATCCCCCTCTGCCTTCTTTCCCTTCAGTGGCATTAGAATGAATGAAACGCTGGCCGAGCAAGCATGATCGGCGCTTCATTCATTTCAATGTGGCTAGCAGAAATAGCTGAGTACAAGCACTTGGCCATCTCCGGCAGTCCAACTGAAATTGAATGGAGTTGCAGCACAGTTACATAATTCAGTCTCCTCCTCAATGCAGAGGGTGTAGTAAGTTGATAGGAGGCATGGGAGTCCCATTCTTGGGATTGTGAGAGTCTTAGTGGTGAGACCCCATTTCAGGACTCAAATACAGGACCACCTGTGCTCTGGACGGTGGCTCTACCCATTGAGCTATCCAGGCTTTTGGACAAATTCCCCTGCAAACCCTAGCCTTGTTTCTATGTTCCAGTTAACCTAGTTCCTGCCTCCTGGTCCTGACCCCGCCTCTGTCTTGGTTGGACTTCCTATAAAAGCCGGGCCCTGCCACTCCCTTAGTGCGAGATTATTCTGCTTCACAGCATTTTATCCAGCTTCCCTTCTCCCTGCTACTGCTACAAGATTACCCGTTGCTGACTCCTAGCTTTCTCTTCTGACTACGTTATCCGCCTTATCCCTTGTACGGCATACCGTGATTACCCATTTCTGACTCCTGGCTTTCTCTGCTGACTACGTTACCTGCCTCATCCCTTGTACTGCATACCATGATTACCCGTTGCTGAAGCCTGGCTTTCTAGACTTGCGGCCGCTACACCTGAAGCTCCACCCTAATGCCTAATCCACGACACCCCCACTGATCAGCAAGTTAGGGGATATGGGAAATACTTGTGATTCTGGAACAACCCCTTTTAGGTGACTTTGCCTACATAAAAGAGCTTGGCTCTTATGGCTTCAGCATATCATTGGGAGATTTGAAAACAGCGCTCGTCGGTTTCTGTCACTCACATAGAGCTAAAGTGTAAAAAAAGTGGGCATATTTGGCCGCCACTTCATTTCAACTCCTCCTTGCTGCGTTTCTGTGTTGTTTTAGCAGTTGTGGTGGTCGCAGCATTTGGACCCTAACGTTCCAACATTCATCATCTCCCCAGTGGATAGTTGATAAATGATACCCATTTAATCTGTTTTAATCAAAAACTAATTGCTTCTGCATTAAAAGAGTTGTACCATAGTCAGCTTTTATACCTATTCCACTGAGACCCCCACAGATCTCAAAAATGAGGGTCCCATGTGCACCTATTTTCAGTACTGCAAACTCGCTGCACCCACACAGTGACATGGAGATTGACTGGAGAAGCAATAGCACACATGTGGTGCCACTCATTCATTTCAATGGGGCTGACAGAAATACGGTAGCTGAGTACAAGCGTTGGCTATCTCCGTCAGTCCCACTGAAAATGAAAGGAGATCCGTGGAGATGTCAACAGTGAGACCTCCATAATCAGACTTTTATCATCTATCCTATGGATAGGTGGTAAGTCGATTATGGTACAACCCCTTTATGCTTTCTGCTGCCATCCTCTGACCACCCTGACTTTTTCATCCTTCTATCAACTAAGTTGTGTGAGAGCTTTTTTTTTCGCAGGGCGTCCCGTAGTTTGTATTGGTACCATTTTGGAGTATGTGCAACCTTTTGATTGCTTATTGAATTTTTCTCTTGGAGACGGGGGTGACCAACATAGAACAATTACTACCTTTTATTTAATAAAACTTTTTTTTGAACTTATTTTTACACTTCTTTTAGTCCCTATTAGGCAGTGGTCCCCAACCTTTTTTTCCTCCAGGGACCAGCCTCCAGCAATATGATTTTTCCATGGCCCAGCGGGGTGGGGGTGGGGCTTTGGTCATATGGGGGCGGGGTTATGCAGCGCTGTAGACCGGGGGGTGCTGCTGGGACCACTCTGCTGCCCTGCTACACTCCCTGGCACCCTCAGATATGCGCTCACCGGATCCGAAGCACTGTCCGTGTGGCCATGTCCCCACAGCGCTGCAAAAACTCTAGGGACCCCGTCAGTTCTGACAGCGTGGTTCCTGAGGTACCCCTATGCTCTCCGCTCCGTCACTGCTATGCTGGCGTGCCCCCACCCCCGCCATCGGTAGCAGACAGCAGCACACGATGGAGCGTGTCCTCCCCGCCGCGGTACTAGCCAATCGGAAGCTAGGGGGTATTCACTCCAAAGTTCGCTCAGCCCCTAGCTTCCAGGGACGTGACATCAAGGTACAACAGTACCGTGCTGGTCTGCGGCAACACGGACCGGCAAAGAAACCCTAACGGCCCGGTCCGCGGACCGGTGGTTGGGGACCCCTGCTATAAGGGATTTGAACTTGCGATCATTTGCTACCTCATACAGTATAATGTAATACTGTAGTATTGCATTATACTGCATTTTGACAGGCAGTCTATAAAAAAAGGCGTGCCAGGGGCAAGCCTTGATAAGCATTCATTCATGGCAACCAAATGGCACCCCAAGATCTCATCGTGCTGGGTGGAGTGTTTGGGACCCTTAAATTTCAATCAAATCGTGTAAATACCGCTTTTGACAGTGGCATTTAAAGGGTTAACAGCTGCGATCAGTATGAACACCGGCCACAGATGTTGCTGGCGGGTGTCAGCTCCATACAAACCCTGATGCTGAAGGGCGTACATGTACACCCAAAAGCATCCAGGGGTTATTAGGGAGAGGGTGCCCTAATTCTGGATCATCACCGATTAGAACAGAAAGTGGCTACAAATAGCGTCTCTCGCTTTGGAGGACCCAGCATGTCTGTGCATGATTGTGCTATTGATTCTAATGAGAGTTGTGTAATGTGTAATTTGAACTGTGGTGGCGCTGTAGGGGGCTGAACAACTTCTGTGTTTGGATCCACCACAGATCATCCAGCAGCCAGCTTATCATCGGGACTCTTCTAGCAGAAAGGGATTTTCCAAAGCAGATATGCTTTTAAAAAAATCCCCAGCTTGTTGTCCCCAACTTAATTGTACAGAATTCCCCTTTTAGAAGGATTAAATCAAATGTCAATCGTGACTTCTTGCATAGAAAGGTGATTATAGTATTTCTGGTCTCATTGGGCCATGAATCCAGGGTGAATGGACTGAGCTGAGCTGTCATCAGTATTGGCCATTCTTACTTTCATTCACCACTTTCCCGGACGTAGATTTCATCTTATTGGCCTTTAACACTCTGCGCAGCGCCAAGCTGGAAGCAGCAACCTTAAGAAAACAAGCTCTATCAGCCCTTTGTACTTCAGCACTGCAGCCGCTTCATTAGAGGGATCCTGAAGGGCCGAGTCTCTGCTCTCCACCGACCAAATAGTGATGTTATATCCTAGTGATGTCATGTCACCTTCAGTACATTCAGTAATGCATTCACCGCTGAGAATCATGTAGGGCGTGGTTTTACATCACAATCGTATGTCCGCCACATAGAAGCAACAGCAGGGCAGAGGAAATACATGTAACATATTATGTAAGGCCAAAAAAGGACATATGCCCAGCCTATTACCCCCCAATGTTGATCCAGAGGAAGGCAAAAAAAAAACCCAATAAGGTAGAAGTCAATTTTCCCCAATCTGGCATTCAGAATGGTTACAGGAGAAAACCAAGATATGGAATACCTGAAATTGGGTTCAACCATGTTCTTTGCAGTTACTCAGGACTGAATGCCCAGTTACGGTCTTAACCACCGATAATGCAGACTCCTAGCTGGTATGTAGCATACACCCCAACCCTCCACATCACCACCAATAACCAGGCGTACTTTCATATTAGGCCCTCACCCAACCTGGTCTGGCCGGAACCCAGCCTCAAATCCCTACTGCTGCCTCTACCTGAATATGTCTACAGGGCCACTTCGGTGACCTTAGAAGAGTTGGAGTTGGCTCTCCAAGCCGTAGGGGCAGAGCAGTCCCCTGTTCTAGCTGATCTGGCACCGGATAACCAGTCAGAAGGGAAATATCCTCTGAGGCCCTGTTTGGAATTTGCTGCAGCGGCATATAACTGGGCGGTGGCCGGAGACATTGATGCTCAACTATCTCCACAAATAATGCTGCAGGTTCTCCTTTACTTTATGGGTCGTTTAAGACTCAGCAAGGAGATTTTTGTCGATTCAAGTCTTGAGGTGGTTAAAAAGCACAGTCTGGTGACTACAGTCAGCCATTTTTTATATGCGTGAACCCAAGACCCTTCTATACTGCTGATCTATAGAAGATCCCTAATTGAATTTTAATATATAGGGAACAACATTTTCTAATTATTATGCAACTTTATAGCATAGATAGAATTTCAGCCTTGAAAAGCTGCAGCAGGGGAGTATATTTCACGCGCTCCGCCGAGGATATACATCATCTTTATTGGCCTGCTGAGAAAGCTCGTGCAGCTGAGATGAATGCAGCAAAATGTAGAAGATGACAGATTTAATATACAGAACCGTACGCCCTGTTTAGAAATGACACGACTGTGAGGTATTGGCGATGAATAGTGTCCATTTAGGAAATACCCAACATATTTTTGGAGCGTAGTCACTGATAACGGGGAAGTCGTCTTACGCCTTTCATGTAATATTAAATAAACTTCATTAAAACATGCAAAAGAGAAATATAATAATGAAGTCCAGACAATATCACAGTGCCTAGAGACCACATACATGACACAGAGCGGTATGGGACAAGCTTATCCCCCCCAATGAGACATCTTAATGGGAGTGCGATCCGGGGCATAGAAGAGGTGAACAAATAATTGATAGGGATCACTAAATGGACACTTTAGTTGAAACCCTTATCCAGATGTGCCTTGGACTTCCTTTAGCCTTCAGATCTGCAGCAATTCATCATGGCATAGGGATATTGGCCCCTCCGGACAGGAAGCTTCTTGTAGATTCCATAAATTAGATGGAGGTGCTGACAGGAAGGGGTCATCGATTCATGCTGCTAGTGCCAAATTTTGATCTTCCCATCAGCATGGTACAACAGAACTCTGGATTCACCTGAGCCGGAGATGATTTCCCCACTGCTCGGTGATACAATTTTCATCCACTGGAGTCCCGCCCTTTGTTTTCTTGTAGACAACAATGGCGCTGAAGCTGGTCGTCTGCTGTTATAGCCCATCCGTGCTAAGGGGAAAGAAGTTGTGCGTTTGGACACATAAGTTGGAGCACCAGCGTTGCATCGCCTGTTCTTCAGACCGATTCTTGACATCATCCTCTGACTCCTTTCATCGACAAGTTGTTGCTACTCACAGGATCCCCTTTCGCTGGATGTTTTTTCTTGATCATACTTGATCTGTATACTCTCCACACAGTTGCTTTAGAAACCCTACAGTGTATGAAATCCTGGCCCGATAACCTCATTGGAAGTTGCTCAGCTCGCTGGATTCTCCCATCTAATGTGGATTCATACTGAAACTGATCCACGGAAAACGTGACACTTGATTTTCTGCTACACTCCGGGGTCACCGGTCTAATCTACATACAAGGAACCGTGAAAGGGACGATGTCTCTAATCAAGTGGGCATTCCATGTATAGTAGTACCCCATTATGAGCCACAGCAGGCAGATGAGCGAATGACTGTAGTATTCATCTAGTAGTACATCTATAAAGCCATCTCCCCCCATCATCACTACATTATATCACGTATCTCCAGTTCGGTGGACTGTTGGCATCGCGTTCCATTAAATCCAAGACTATTGAGCAACGACGAAGGAGACAAAGTATTCAAACAACCCATAAGAAAATATGACTTAATGCATCTTCTTGCAGGATATTTAATTAGAGCTTCTCATTTCCAGACCAGGACAGTTACGATGCAGCAGAGCCGACCATTATATTAGAGACGGCGAGCTTCAACCCAGCTACAATAAAACCTGTAATAACGGAGAAGACGGAGTCTTGAGTTACATGAAATGGCTGGAAAGTATGCACTTATCTTACTTGTGAATGCTTCTGCTGTCAAATAAGTAAAAACCGCTGCCAATCTGGCGAGTAAAACAGAGTACTTAGAAATGTAGCCTGTCAGCCGGTGCCTACGCCTACTGAGAACAGACCGGGGCGAGGGGGTCCCGCATCCCTCATCCAGGCACAGTTCCTGCCCTTTGGGATATAACCGGAGTCATGGTGGAGAATAAGGTGGGGCAGTGAGAAAAGGCAAATAGGAACAAGATGCAGTTTTCATTTACATACATGGCATCATACAACATGAGATTTCCAAGGTATACAACATGAGATTTCCAAGGTGGCAGCGTCTAAACCCAGGAGGGGATGGCACAGCGTAAGATCAGATAGCTCTCCCCGCACCTGGAAAGGATAAATCCTAATCTTAAATCTCTGAGATGAGCTCATCTTACCATAAAGCTAGTACAGAGGGTAAGGTAATACTCCTGAAACAATCCGCTTAATCCCTACCCGGAATTTACCAGACCTGGGTGTCATTTTACGCCCCACACAGCTTGAGACCCCCCGATTTATGGGAAAAAGGTCTATAATGTAGATGCAAGGTAGAGTAATCATAAACTGCTGGTGTGTGTGATATGTGTGTGTAGGTGTGTAATACGGCACGGCGGGGGTGTACGCTGCATACCTATGTCTGTAAGGAGGAATATTACACCGCTGTGTGCATACATCTGTCCCCGCCTCACCGCCGTGTGCACGGAGCGTCAGGAGAACTAAGAGCTCTACATTAATCAGCCGGAACGAGAAAAAGCAAATCGTTATGGCAAAAACTAAATATTAACCCTTTGCAATCCAATTTTGGATATAGGGTTTCCTATGGGGCATTCTCTTTCTGCCATTATACAATGGCGCCGTCTGCTGGCCAGAGCCAGTACTGCCTTATGTGACATGCTGGAGAGGCCCCCGACAACAGAGCGGCCAGTAATCTACAATAAGAATACCCTGCTAGATGTCTTACAACATCGGAGCTGTGTACAGCCTTCAATCAGAATGTCTTTAGATGTCAGACAGGGGATTGGAAAGGGTTAAGATGTCTATTTATTGCATAGGGATGTCAGAGAGAGCGGAGAAGGACTTGGGGATTTTAGTTAACTGTAAGTTTAAAGGGGTTTTCCAGGGAGAATACTTCTGATGACCTGTCCTCTGGATAGGTCATCAGTAGTTGATCGGCTGGGGTCTGTGGCTCGGGACCCCGATCGATCAGCTGAGCGGGCGTGTGCTGTTAGCGCTGCAAATACACAGAGGTCGGAGCGGAAGTCTCCATGCTGACCTCTGTGTAGTGGCTGATGCTTGTAACTGCAGGCACGGCTCTCATTTAAATCAACGCAAGCTGTGCCTGCAGTTACAAGCGCCGGCCACTACACAGAGGTCGGCGTGGAGACTTCTGCTGCTCCGACCTCTGTGTATTTGCGGCGCTGACAGCATACGCCCGCTCAGCTGATCGGTCAGGGTCCTGAGTGACGGATGCCAGCCAACCAACTATTGATGACCTATCCTGAGGACAGGTCATCAGTAGTATTCTCCCTGGAAAACCCCTTTAAATGGAGCATCCAGTGTCAGAAGGCTGCTCAAGGCAGATAGGATCAATGGGGTGCATCAAAAGAGGTCTTGGGGCATACGGCGAAAGCATTGTTCTTACTCTTTACAAGTCACTGGTTTGGGCACCGGTACTCAAGAAGGACATATCAGGCAAGCAACTAAAGTAATAAACGGAATGGGTGGACTACAATACCCAGAGAGGTTATCAAAACTGAGGTTATTTAGTTTAGAAAAAAAAGATGGCTGAGGGGCGATCTAATAGCTATGTATAGATATATCAGGGGACAATACAGAGATCTGTCCCATCATCTATTTATACCCAGGACTGTGAATGTAACAAGGGGGCGCCCTCTACATCTAGAGGAAAGAAGGTTCCATCACCAACATAGAAGGGGGTTCTTTACTGTAAGAGCAGTGAGACTATGGAACTCTCTACCTGAGAATGTGGTGATGGTGAATCCGATAAAAGAGTACAAGAGGGGCCTGGATGGCTTTCTTGAGCAATACAATATTATATGTTCTAGTCATTAATAACCTCAGAAGGGTCGGTGATCCGGGGATTATTCCAATTGCCAGATTGGAGTCGGGAAGGAATATTTTTCCGTAAAATGAGGAAAATTGGCTTCTACATCGTTCTTTTTTTGCCTTCCTCTGGATCAACATTGGGGTATAATAGGCTGAAAAGGATGGACAAATGTTTTTTTCAGCTTTACATACAGATAATTGTATAAGTGCAAATTACACATTTTCTTGGTTTTTACATAAATTTTACAATTGTTAAAAAATGAAAATAAATCTACATTTCTCTCCTTCCCCGCCCTACTTCTTTGTGAGGACGGAGGTCCATTACCCTTTTGAGTTGTATTTCCTACATTGGTGTCACATTTACTACTGTACCCAGTCTACATGGAAATGTTTGTCAGCAAATATTTGCATTAAAAGTCCAAAGAGCAGAAACATGGTTAAGAGAAGCGGGAACTAAACGAGTTAACTAGGAGTCGGACATGGGGACTTTATTGTATGGCGTTATACCAGCACAACCCCAAGTTATTACATGCACAGTATCATAGGGTGGGATCCGAGGTGCTCCAATGTCTCCCTACATTGAGGCTTGGTAAGAGGATGCAAGCGTGTAAGCCTGTATGAGAGGACTAGAGTCTGATACTGAAGACTTCCCTCTGACAATTATGAATTAACCTAAAGGTTCACATACTTATCCCAACAAACATTTCAATGTGAATGTATATGCTCCAGATCTGCTGCAAAACTTTCTGCAACTGAAAATCTGTTCTATTAAAGGGTGTTTTCAGGGAAACACTATTAGTGAACTGTCCTCAAGATAGGTCATGGGTAGTTAATCGGCAGGGCCCACCACTTGGGATCCTCGGTAATCAGCTAAAGCAGTGTTCCCCAACTCCAGTCCTCAGGGACCGCCAACAGGTCATGTTTTCAGGATTCCCTCAGTATTGCATAGGTGATGTAAATATTGTCAGTGCCTGAGACATTGCCACGGGTGTTCTTACCATAGGATATCCTGAAAACATGACCTGTTGGTGGTCCCTGAGGACTGGAGTTGGGGACCCCTGAGCTAAACAATCGCCTGTTGTCAGTGCAGTAGGGCCAAAGGAAATCATCGGGGGTTTGAGGCAGAAGCGTCTGGAAAGGCTTCACTCCCACAGAAATCAATGGTAGCTGGAGCCGTCTATTACATTTCCGGCACAGACATCCGGGTCAGACGTAGAACTGTAAAAGGAAGCAGTGGCCCCATTGATTTCAATGGGAGTGAAGCTCTCTATGATGCTTCCGCCTCTGACCCAGATGACTACCTCTGCCTCTGCTGCACTGGCAGCCTGCTGGGCATTCAGCTCATCACCAGAAATCCTCAGTAGTGCGCGACCAGCAATTAACTATTGATAACTAAGGTGACCAGACGTCCCGATTTAGGCGGGACAGTCCCACTTTGGGACCCTGTGTCCCGCTTTCTGCCAGGAACTCAGCAGGACAGCCATTTGTCCCGCTTTCAGGATGTCAGGTCACCATTATAGTAATTACCGTCCGGGGTGCCACAGCTCCCTGGCTGGTAATCACTCTGCAGCGCTGCGGGCTGGATGCACACACTGCCGGCAGTGTGTGCATCCGGTATCTTCGTCCCCTCCTCCCCTCACCTCATCTGTCTGGTTCTGCAAGAGGAGAGGAGAATGGAGGAGGTGCTGCTGCGGATGCACACACTGACGCTGAAAGCAGCGCTAAGAGGAGCAGCGTCGCTGTGAAGTCCAGGAAGAGGTAAGTATATGGGTCTTAGGGGGAGCGCTAACACTATGGGGCTTCCGTGAGGGGTCACTATTACTACTGGGGCTACTGGGGGGGGGGGGGGGGGGTTACTATTACTGCTAGGACTACTGTCGGGGGTCACTATTATTGCTGGGGCTACTGTAGAGGGGTCACTTTTATTGCTGGGGCTACAGTGGGGGGTCACTGTTATTGCTGTGGCTAGTATAGGGGAACGCTAGTACTACTAGGGCTACTGTGGGGGTCACTATTTTTGCTGGGCTGGTATAGGGGAGCATTATTACTACTGGGACCACTCTACACGTGGCAGCGCACATCAAGCTGACTTAGGAGATGTTTACACGTGGCAAAAAAACTGCAGAATGTAGAAACTTCCGCAGCACATTCAGCATTTAAAAAACTGTCAAAATCTGTAACATTGGTGCAGATTTTGACTGAAAAACAGCCGCGTATCTGCAGCTGATTTCATACTATGTGGCGCTCCCCCTGACCTCTTCCGAAGGCTTCCCGCTGTCAGCGCTCTCCAGCTTCCAGTTCCCTGCTGCTTGGTCAGGTGCGGTATCGCTGGTCAGGTGAGGCCACTACAGGCCGCTGGGAACTGCAACTGGGGAGCGTTGACAGCGGGAGGCCTACGGAGGTGGTGAGGGGGAGCGCCACATAGTATGACATCAGCTGCGGATATACAGCGAATTTCCACTCAAAAGCCACACCAATGGCATATATTTTGACTGTTTTTTGGATGCAGAAATGCTGCAGAATTTGCTCTCATTTTTGAAACCGGTCCTGTACTTTTTATAACGATGAAGGTGAAACCATGTGTCACGATAAGCCCCGCCCTGACCACACCCCTTTGTCCCGCTTTGACTCTGGGAAAACCTGGTCACCTTATGGTAACCGGATCCTGAGGATAGGTCATTAATAATATTTGCCTAGAAAACCCCTATTAACCAGACTGGGGTTGGTTTTTACAGCACATGCATGGATATCTGCAAGCCATTCAGATGATAAGGGCAGTCACAAAAAATTCTGCAACAAACCTGCCTGCTGTGAATTCACCTTAGAGGGCTTGTCTGGTTACAATATCATTCTTTAATGACACAGACATAGTGCTTAAAATAAGAATTGTACTAGTGAGCAGAGACAGAGGTTGTCCGAGCACTTCTGCTGCTTCGTTCTACTGATCGGTGGAGGTCTCAGCACTCGGTCCCACACCGCTCAAACTTTTTGACAAGTCCCTATGGCATGTCAAAAGTTTTTTTTAGAAGTGAAGTTCACTTCAAAATCTAGACAGCAGTTCTCCAGAGCAGAAAACCAAACTTGACAGGATAGGCTGTGAATCATCCTCTTCCTTCTTAGAGTGCTGGTCCGGTTACAAAACATTTCCCCTATACCGGTCGTCTGAAGTGGCGGTCCAGCGCTGTAGCTCTGCAATCCTCTTGGTGTTTGTTGCTGAAGATGATGTCACCAGATATCATGTGACCACTGCAGCCAATCAGAGGCTGCAGTGTCACCACCCATTCTACTGGCATCCGCACTTACATCCAGGGCACCATGATGCTACGGTCTCAGATTGACTGCAGCAATGTCAAGTGAAATACCCGGTGACATCATATTCAACAACAAACACTGGGAGGACTACAGGAGTACAAGGCTGGATCGGGGCACCACAGGAGAGGAATGTACCGCAGATTTAGTTATTTTAGCACAGTTGAAAGCATACAGGGTATGTTGTCTGGTAACTGGACAATCCCTTTAACTGATAATTCTCTGAAGCAGACATCCTCCTATTTACAATGTCTTCCTTTATGATCACAGGGTGTCCTGCGGCTGGGACCCCCGGAAATCACCTAGGATCTTTGGTGGATTTCTGAAGCTGATGCTCAATTTCCCTGCAGCGCCCCTACAGGAAAAATGAAGCATTACACCGTGCTCATTGATATGAATGGCCTGTATGTGTAACGCATGGACATGTCGGGTCCTCCAGAGTAAGAGATGCTGTATGCAGTTGCACATTATTGAGTATGATTAGCTTCAATGGGCTTCCTATCATATTCATGCTGCAATTTGACAACATGTTAAAGGGTTCATTAACTTTTTTTTTTTGCATATATCACCTTTTCGGTGACTTGGTAAATGCTTATATGACAGCTGGGTCTTATTACATTCTGGAACTTCAAAGTAACATGGCACTGCCTGTAATGAATAGGACAAATTTCATTCTGAGAAGGAGCTACTGTTGAGTTTCCGAGCTGGACGGAAATTAATCAAGACAAGCTTTCTTTTTAATTTCCCTGTTCATGCTAGAAGAAACATATTTTCACAGCGTGTGTACATGTGCGTACACGCACAGCTCCGAAGATCTCATCTATCGCTGGGTGGGAAGCGGTGGACGTTGGAAGGTGTGAAATATCAGATTCCTCCATTGAAGAGCCCTCTTCATCTTGAGTGCTATAGTTTTCTTGGATGATAAAAGAGGTATTCATTTAGAGCTTTACACACAACCGCACTAATGCTGGAGCGACGACGTACCGCAGAGCAACACTCCACAGGATATCCACTCACCTAGAAATAATATCTGCAAGCGATGGAAAGGTTATGACTATTTAGTACAATGCCCGTCATTGAGTTATGGGGGACGGGTCGCACTCTATTTAAACGTTTCTTAGTCCTACCAGGATTTTTGCTTTCAGGTTGGTCATAAATACATTTTAGCTACAATCACATGAATATTTTCCCAGTACATCTACTGTATGTGGGTGCTATTGATTAAGACTAGATATGTCTGAGGAACATAGTAAGTATGAATATATATCTACTAGCACTCTGCACGAACATCTAGTTATAGGGGCTTTCTGGGCAAACACTAATGATGACCGGTCCTCAAAATAGGTTAGTAATGGTTAATTGTCGGTGATCGTCCACTCGGGATCCCCAGTTATTGTCCAGCCTGCTGTCAGTGTAGCGGAGCCAGACGTCATCATCGGGGTCGGAGGCAGAAGTGTCAATGTCAGCTGAAGCCTCCCATTAGACTTCTGGTATTCCTGCCTGTGACACTGGGGTTGGGTGCGGAAGTATAATAGTAGGCAGTTCTTCCATTGATTTTGATGGGAACGAAGCCCGGTTTGATGCTTTGGCCTCTGACACAGATGACAACGTCCAGCTCCACTACACTGACAGCAGGCTGGACGATGAGCCGATTGTCAGGGATCCTGAGTGGTGGGTTCCCAGCGACTAACTATTGATTATCTATCCTAAGGATAGGTCATCATCATCAACTAAATCTAAGTGGAAAACTCCTATGTTCCCATGTAGCGGAGAATGTGTGGAATGGACTGGAATGGAAACGGACATTCCGAACCAAATTCTGCATTGCGACTGCAACGAAAGACCTGTCAAGGTCCACGCCATAATGGCGGATTTTCTTGCGGACCATTTCTATTGAAAGGTTGAAATCTGCTGCTAATCCACGAGACAAACCACACCAAGTTTGCACCTATGGCACAGATTTTGACAGGTCTTCTGTTGCAGTTGTGATGCAGAATTTAGTGTGGAAGGTCCATTGTGGACATTTTCGCTATGTGGGAACATACCCTAATACACCAGACCTGGCTGCTTTATGAGCTGACTTTGGAGAATATAAAAGTACTCCTACACCAATAAAAGTTATCAACCAAATGATTGGTCAATTGACAGCAGTTTCCTCCAACTCCCCCATACACATGTATGCTCAGCTAGTATTCATGTGTTTAGGGAAGTAAGCCACAGCCACATAACTGTAAGTTCGCATTCAGACGACCGTATATCGGCCGGGTATTCATGCCAGCAGATATACGGCGTCTCTCTCCGCAGGGGGAGGAGGCTGGAAGAGCCGGGAACAGTGCTCTGAGCTCCTGCCCCCTCTCTGCCTCCTCCTCACCCCCTCTCCGCCCCTCTGCACTATTTGCAATGAGAGGAGGCGGGACGGAGCTGGGCTAAGTTCCTGGAATTAGCTCTGCCCCTGTCCCGCCTCTACTCATTGAAAATAGTGCAGAGGGGCGGAGAGGAGGCAGTGAGGGGGCGGGAGCTCAGAGCACTGCTCCCAGCTCTTCCAGCCTCCTCCCCCTGCAGAGAGAGATGGCGTATATCGGTCGGTGTGAATACCTGGCCGATATACGGTCATCTGAATGCACCCTAACTCTGGCTTATTTTCTGGGAAACAAACAAATTGGATGTCAAAATTCAACGTCCCTGATCCTTCGTTCCCCAACATCGTTCGTCAGGGTCAAAGTTTCATGGCTCCTATACACATTAGAGAGTTGTACAGCCCTGCCACAATTGCCGGGATCAGACACGTAAATACTAATGTGTATGGAAGCCTTTTGATGTCTCAGAGTAAAAGGAGCTAACTAATTTAGAAAACACCCCATTATTGCATTTCCAGGAAGGTTCCTGTTCAGGACTCTCATCGATTAGCCATGACAGAGTATGGTTACTAAGAGTGTGTCTTGTTGTAGAGGACTTGTTGTGTCCTTGGATCACTGTGGAAGCCTACTAATTTCATTGAGAACTGTGCAATACTTCATTTCACCTGTGGTGGTGCTGCAGAAAAAAACAAAACACTTGATTTGGGTTCCCCTAGATATTACATCTGATCACTGATGATCGGCTTATCTCTCATTAGAAAACTTTCTATCTATTACATTAAGGGGCCACTCCAGTGAAGTAAAAATATATATTATGTAGTTAGCCCCCAAGTATATAAAAGTCAGCTAGTATAATCTTGGTCAGTCATTCCTTTTTATTTAAAATTCCTGGATCTCTTCTCTTCAGGTGGGACATGTGATCTTATTTTAATCCCCTGAAATGACTTGGCTTTATGTTCTGAAGTCAGTTTTTCATTTCAGCATAATTCTTGTATGATGCGCCCTACCACACAAGCTCTTCAGAGGGGGAGTTGAAACTCCTATCATAGTTACTGCTGATGATTAGAGGCTGCTGTCACAAAGTTATAATGATAAAGATCACAGGTCATACTCCTGACTGCATAGTTATGGTCTGTAGTTTATTTAGGTGAATATAAAATACAGAAGGTAATGACGGTGACCTCCCAGCAGACAGAGATGGTACTGGATTTAGATGGCAGTGTAATGCTGTGCTGATGCATCATGGGAGTGTTAGCAGAGCACAGAGAAAATGAGCAGGGATAAATCTTAGAATCAAGACAGTGCCTGATATGCATCAGACAGGAGGCTGCACTGCATGGAAATGACTGCAATATGCAGATAAGACCTCCAGAGTGTAACAGGCAATCAGGTGAGGGGCAGGGAGTGTGTTTTTGCTGGAGTGGCCCTTTAATATTGACATCTATGAACATTGAGTTATCCATTAAGTATGCATAATAGGAGGCACAATGCCTCACACTCCTGTCTTCCATTCCCATCCCCACCTGTCGTACTCTTGTATTGCCCTATTTCATAGCTGATTAGTTTGAAGACCTCGGATAATAGTAGGTTTCTGCTGAACCTAATTTCCTATGTGTTCCTGCACTGTGTATCCATACGGTAATGACAGAGTCTCCAGTCGATGCAGCAGACGATCCTTTCCCATGGAGGCTTAGATTAGACATAAACTGCACAATCACTCTTTACAGGGAATGCAGACAGCAGATTTACAAATCATTACATGTGCTTTCTGCATTATTCTCATTTTGGCCGTGGCTCCTCCATTATATAATGCAGGAGGTGGACTCCAGCCAAAGTCATTCTGCGAATGTAAGAGATGGGGCGACCTCCTTATAAGAAAAATATCCTGAAAGACAAGGACTGGATATTACATTCTATTTATATGTTTATTTGCAGTTAGGGATGTCATGGAAAATCACACAAAATGAGGTTCCTCCCGGGTTTGCAGCCCTTATTCTTTGACACTACAGCATCTAACATTCGTTTGGCCGCGCTCCCGACCCCCTCGCTGTGACCTCCGTTTCTTTCTCAGAGATCTGCAATTTCCTGCAGGATCTTCAGTTTTATTTTCGGACACTTCTTGTCTGTTCACAATGGCTTCTTCATGTGCAGCGTACCCTGGGGGTGTGGGGGGTGGAGGGGGCTGCGCTTCATTTATCAGAAGCACTTAATCTGAAGTTTCCATAATTATTGATTACTGCTATGGCGGCTATATTGCTTATAATAGCAGTGTAATAGACATGGCTGTTGGGTTACATAGTGGCCAGATTATGGGAAGATATGGGGAATGGAGGAAGTTTGGACAAGTAACCAATAATTCCTTATAAACAGTAGCACATACTTAAATGGTTGGACAAACCATGTTCATATGGCCTCCGGACCTCCTTATATTAGCCAGGAGAGGACAGAGCGATGCTACAAAGAATAGCTCCCACTTTGGGGGACTTCACACAACTATCTATGACATGGTTACACATTATTTCAAAGGGAGCTGTGGGGGCGAGCCCTGCGGTGATCCACTGGGGAGGTTCTCCAGATTTATGTGAGTAAAGCCCCATTTACACACACAGATGATCGCTCAAAATTTGTCAGAAACTAATTAAGCGATCCTTTTGCATAGGTACTAATGGGATAATCATCACATCGCTATTGTTCTCCAGCGAGAGAGCAGCTGAAAGAATGTTATCAGCGCTGCCCACAGAGAACACAGCATGCCGTCCCTCTTATCGGGGACGATGGATTTTAAGCTGAGCTGAACTCAGCGATGGATGAAAAGTACACAGTAAGTGCACAGTGGGCACACATTTACAAGCAACGATTATTGAGCAAATTTTGAGCAATAATCGTTGTGTGTAAAAGGGCCTTAAAGCAGGGGTTGAGACAGACAGTCCCTCCTGCAAGTACAGTACATGGACCCTCTTGGCTCTCCGATTGGTCACCGTAGAGCACCCTCCAAGTCCATCAAAGACTGGGCCCATTAGAGGAACCTCTAGTACCCCGTTAGGCCAGTCTGACCGTACGGCTCATGTAGAACCCTGTGAGGGCTGGGGGTTACAGTCTCCTTGTCCAAGATAGGCTTAGGAGACTTGCTTGCAGCAGCTGGCTTTCTTAAGGGATAATTCACGTTGCATGCTACCTCATCCCCTGGGTAACTCCATTGGTGGTATGGCTGGGCACCTTGGAAGGCATAGTGGCAACAATCAAGAAAACAAAGTGGAAGTCGCTAAGTGATTTCACAACCCCGCCACATTTTGAACTACTTTGCCAGAACAGAACAGTCTTAGCGTGAAAACGCTGGCTGCAGCCGTTCAGGAGCGCGCAGCTGGTCAGCGCTTGCACTCGGGTAACCAAAAACGCTCCTTCGCCTAACCTCTTGTAACCATGCTAGGCTTCAACTCTGGCCTAGTTCTGTCTCTCCTGAGTGACCACCCAGTTACAGAAGTACTGCGTCATTTACCCCAGTGTCTCCATTCCTATACTTTTATATCACATGATGACCCGGTTTGACCTCCTACGTTCCACCTGGACGCGCCTAACACCATGCCATATAGTTAAAGCGGTACAGAACTTACTTTACACAAACGAAAAGGCGCTGCTAACAAACTTACCATTATGAGTCTAGATCCCCTTCCGTACTACACTTCCAATCAAAGACAAATGTGGTGCAGCAGGATACAACTCAGCAAAAATAAGCAATACCAAAGTATTGCAGTCAATGAATATAAATCGTTTTTGCTCCCATTCCAAGGCTGCAAACCTGTTCTGACATCCTCCTCACAGCCGAGGCTTTGCTTCATTGCATTAGTGTAGATAATACTCTGTGAGCTAAACACGTCGGCACAATTATTTATGACTTATAGGGGTTTACCAGCACTTAACTATTGATAACCTATCCTCAGGATTGGCAATCAGTAATTCATTGTTGAGGGTCCACTGCCTGGGACCCCCTTTTGATCGTTGGCCAGCTGCGCTTGTGTATGGAAACTGTGTGTTGCTGGAAGCACAAAGCTCCATACGCACTGCAGTGGCCCGTGATGGTATTGCAGGCACAACTGGGTCTGTGATACCATCCTGGGTCACTGCACTGTGTACAGAGCTGTGCGTCTCCAGTGAGACATCTGCACCAAATGGCCTGGCATTCAACTGATTGTTGGGGGTCCGGGCAGTGGAGCACAGCCAATCCACTACAGCCAGGTAGACTGTATGCTCCTTCAGTGGCCATACACATTACATAAATGTCAGCTGATGATCTAGTATTTATTGGGGCAACTTGTCTGCCCCTCTGTACTATCTAGAGGCAGAAAAATTGGGCATTCAGGATGTCAGTCAATCCCATCATGAATGCTTATGGGATAGCTGCCGGACGAATACGTTTTCAATAATCGCTATTTCATGTATGGCCAACCTTATGCAATAAAATCAATCCACATCTCAACCACATTGAAGCTTTCCAGCTAACTCCTCATTGTAGTCATTTTTGGATGGAGCCAGTTCATCTTCCAGTAAAGTTCGCTTTGTGGGAGGAAACCTGAACATACGTGGTCCATTTAGATGGGTATCTGTGTTCTTCCTAAACCCACGGCCCAGCCCTGCAAGGAAATCATGCTTTAGGGAGTGTATCGATCACCCAGCTGGACTAACTCTTGTAAGGCGCCTTGCCCATCAGATTATAATGGCTTGCAAGACACGACACCAATACATGTGAACGCAAGAAAGAAAATCCCTGGCAGACATCAAGGAGTGCAATTAATTTTGCTCATTAGAATAAATCTGGCGGCACATGCTGTTTGAACTGACCCTTGTTGCAGCCTTATCTTGGGCTGGCAGAAGAACAAAAAACAGGTCCAGGCATTATGGACGAGACCTCTGGCATTGTAAAGGCTGACCTCTGCTACTGGCCTTGGTACAATCAGTTACTCAGTGTTTTTCAATGCTTAATCAGGGCCGGAGCTGGCAAGACACGGCCTGTTGCTGATTTGCAAAGAGGCGAAGATAAAAAGTACAGAAAAGTTTGTAGGATATTTACATACTGGACCTTTTATTTATGTGACGGCTCGGGCTTTGTTCTGAGGATCTGCCCCCCGATGTATGATTATTTACAGCATAATGAACTGCTCATTGTTTAGATAAATACGACTTATAATTTTGCCTCGTTGGCAAAGACTCAACATGCAATTAGGAAACCGGAGCTGCTCGGTGAATTCTTTAGTTTCAGCATTCTTTGATAGTGCTCTTTTGCAGAACACTCATCTACATTGTTCTGTCCTGTTTCCCCACGACTCACCCCTGAAGTGTGGTATGATGGGAGTTTCGGATTGTCTGCAAGCTTGGCTAAATTGAGCATATTGGACTTTCTTTTTTAAAAAAAGACCACGGTTAAATGAGAGTACACTATTTAGATCAAATCTCTCCCCAAGAAATCCAAAAAGGTCTGGCGTAAAATGACTCATAATTTCCATATTTTCCACAAATGAAAGCCAATAAGCTGAAAACAGCGGTATGCAAGTTGTAATACATGAATCTGCACTTGTGAGGTGGTATCTGTAAAGAGGGGAGAGCAGTGCCCTGCTTCCCTCTTACCAGTGAAAGTGGCTTGGCCTCTATGATAAGCAGCTCCATGAACCTCTGTACTCCCCTGTCAGATAGGACAGGGGAAAGTGGAGAATTGAGACAGAGCCATAATCCAGATTCAGAAATTGACAGTACTGCAGAGAGCTAAGTTCTGCCCAGACTTGGAAACATTCTCTGTGCCCTGCCAGCGCTGTAAAAGTGTGTGTTGCGCCACAGAGGAGCAGCAGTGTCAGAGGGTGCACAGAGACTGGAGAGAGATAGAGACTGGAGGTCTATTGTTGCCGCTGCCAGGAGGGGGCAGGCAGGAAGTGTGCTGTGCTGACGTTGAAGTCTGGGAGCTGTATGGCCTGGAAACCGGAGAGTGCACCGGTTTGCAAAAGTTACGAGTGCAGGAGGGCCGATCATCAACAGGCAAGAGCAGAGAGGAGTGCTCTCGACTCTGAACAACACTGTTGGAGAGTTGGGGTCAGTAGAAGCTGTGTCATCCACATAATGACCTCAAACAACGCTGTTGGAGAGTTGGCATCAGTAGAAGCTGCGTCATCCACATAGTGACCCGGCGCAACACTGTTGGAGAGTTGGCATCAGTAGAAGCTGTGTCCTCCACATAATGACCTCGAACAATGCTGTTGGAGAGTTGGGGTCGGTAAAAGCTGTGACCCCCTGCATAACAAAACCATAAGGGAAAAAAGTGCAACAGTCGGCAGAGAAGCTGCTGTTTTGCAAAAAGAAAAAGGCAGCAGGAACCCCTGAATGTGAGAGGGGCTGTGTTGCGAGAAGGCAAAGTGTGCAGAGGTACCCAAGACGGCCTGCCACCTGAGAGAGAAACCATGTTATGCCCCAACCTAGAGGGATATAAGGACTGCAACAAAAATTCTAGGAAACCATAGCAGAGGTGTGCGTCTGGAATAAGCTTAGTCAGTCAAAGTGAATACTCCCACACGACATACTGTAAGTGAGGATGGCCTCACTAAAACCATTAGGTATGCACACCGTAGGGACTTAGTAATGGTACTGGTGCATCTGGTCTCCACGAGAAGTAGAGGTGGAGACATAGGTTGGCCGGGTAGAGTTTTAAGGAAGGGCCAGGCTGACAGTTGTACACACCCGTCTGGTATGTACGCTTTCAGACAGGCGGCAATCTGTGATACTAGTGCCTGTTAGCTGCCAGCTCCGGCATGCCATGTCAGTTCCTGCTGACCCTGTGACTCCCCCCCCCCGCCGGCCTGCGATTTTGACAGCTGCCAGCTGCGGTATGCCATCTGTGCTCCTGCCGACCCTGTCACTCTCCTCCCGCCGGGGTGCCATCCCCGCTCACCACCTCCCTGTCACATTTCCGGAGGTCTCCCATGCAGTCTTCCGTCCCCGCTGAAGCTGTCTGCCCTCCGACATGGTCCCGTGCCGTCCTCTACCCCTGCTGAAGCCCTCCCCCCCCTCACATGCTCCCATGCCGTCCTCTGTCACCCCCGCTGAAGCCGGACCCCATCTTACATGCTCCTATGGTGTCCTCCGTCCCTGCTGAAGGCGGACCCACTATCACATGGCTTAATGTATGCAGACACGGGCCGCTGTCACTCCTCCGTGCGGCACTTTTCTGCCTCCTAATGCCTAATGCCTAGGGCTCTGCTGTGCTGCCTCCCCACCGCTGCTGCCGGCATCTATCTGGCAGTGCTTCACCCCCAATATTTGCTGCGGGAAAGGCCGTGTCTCCTAAGGGACAGACAATCAGAAGCTGTGGGCATGCTGGTCTCAACACATTCTGCTGGTGGAGACAAGATACACCAGTACCCTTAGTAACCAACAGGGCAATTTGTGTAGGAGATTGTTACATCATCAAAGAACTTGTACTGTTTAACAAAGTGCCTTGCTTGCAGTTATGGACTAAGACATTGCCCCAGAGACCGGACTCTCTTCACAGCATTATTGACACCATTTTGCCCATTACTGTTATTTCGTACTGTGCATAGAGTATTATTGATGCTAGGCTTTAGTAAGCATTGAGTAAATCTACAGTAAAAATTAATCTACCTACCATACTTGTTGCAACATTTTTCACTTTCATCTGTTAGTTTGCAATTAAATATTGCATTGTTTTGTAACTGCTTTGTATTCTGAATCTGCATGGCAATACAGCTATACCTGGTAATAACACCTACTCACCAATGGTGGCAACTGGGGCGTTACATTGTATAGCACTGATGTAAATACTGCGATAATACTTGCCATGACACTGGATACATCCGTGGCGAATACCACCCCTTTTTAAAAGACTACTTACAATGGGGTCCGTCAAGTCCCGCCAAAGGTGCCCATTATTAAATATGATACAATCTGCATCGTAGGCTTCAACGTAAATGTGAATGTAGCCTAAAAGTGTGTTACACTGTGAGATTGGTTAGTGCAGGATGAATACATCCCAGTGTAACATATAGAGGAGTCTGTGGCTACAGGGACTGAGTGACTACTGCAGTCTACTACGCTAGGTACTGCTGTCTACATGTTTATGGTCTATTGTGTATTTCCTATGTATTGTGAAAACATACTGCCGCTCTATTCTAGTTTGACACCTAATACAGAATGCCCACAGTCATAATATATGTAAGGGAAAACCCCTATCAGCGGCGAGCTGTCAGACTGCAATCTCACATGCGCGCTCTTTGATGGTATTGCTCGGGAATGTACAGTCTGAAAGTGAAAAATGTGTAATTCATTGCTTTATATATTTACATATGTCTGTTAGCTGAAGATTAACTCCTTCATTGCTTCTTTCCACCTGTACAATACCATGAATGATTCACGTCTTTATAAAGTCCTCATTTGTTTCCAGCACATGGGAACCACATGAGAAAACACAGTCAACCATGACCAATCTGGACCTCCCCAATAACGCACTCGCCATGTGTTGTGGTAATCCAGATGCCACTGGCATGATTCTGATTATTGTAAATGCAACCTTTAGAACTCCTTTCCTCTTGGCGGCGGGGTGCAGCAACCGCACATAGGGTATGTATATGTACTCTTGGATACATGTAGTGTCTGGGCTGAATTTCTGAACACACAACATCCGTACTGGACGCAATTATTGCGCAATTAGATGGAGGATGGAGAGACGCGAGCGAAGAACAAGTGTCCTATGTATTACAGACTAATGGCACGACTTGACGCCAGGGAAAAGTGTGAATGAAGGGGTCTAGAGAACTAGAGTTTACCAAAATGTTGGCTGCCTCTAGTCAAAACTAGGAAAACGGTGACATGGAAAGTCAGTCAATGCTTATTACTTTCTCAGAAGCCTAGGATATGTTCAAAGCCATCATGTTTGATGGAAAAAAAATATCACATCATGTTGTTTTTTCCTGCTGTCACGTCAAGCGAAGGCATTGCAGACCCCATTATAATTAAATGGAGTCCATCCGGTAACTTTCAAGCGAAAACCACTAACCTGCAATCATAGATATTAATCCAGTGGCTACATACACACTGAGTCTTTTTACAGGTGAGTTGCGGCGGGGAGCGGGGGGGAGAGAGGGAGAGAGATCTCCCCTCCGTTCCTCCCCGCCGGCCCCCGAATCTTTAGAGACGAGCGGGGAGATACTCGGCTAAGGTGCTACTCGCTCGAGTAATGTGCCTTAGCGAGTATACTCGCTCATCTCTACTCCTGCTCTGTTGGCTATTTTCTGCTCCTTTCAGCAGCTGAAGATGGCCCCAAATAGCACTCCTATAGCACCCTATGGGGCCATCTTCAGCTGCTGGAAGGAGCTGAAAACGGCTGACGGAGCAGGAGCGTTCTCAAGTGAAGGCGTAGGTACTGTTTAAAATATAGGTGTATTAATCATGGACTGACCAACAGCCCTCATGAAGATCATGCACCAATAATAAGGGCTCATTCCCACGGGTGTAATACGCAGTGAATAGAGGCTATTGATTTCGGTTACGTGAAAAAATACGCAGTTTGGCCTATTTTGGTTCGTATTACGCATTGCAAGAGGTCATAGAAGTGAATGGGTCAGCGCAAACATGCAGGAAACTCTCTAACCGGATGGATGATTGCGATAATAATGATTTTGGCGCAGTTCTGAGGCTGTAGGTCTATTGAAAGACTCGTCCTTTCCCAGCCCTGTCCTGTATATAATAGTGTGATATACAATAGGTCATGTAACATATTCCTTCCTGTGTCACTGCTGAGGTGGGTTCAGCATTTGATCTGTGGGAGCAAGTCACAAAGTTTTAGTTCGGTCCGGCCAGACATACCCCGTTTGATGCAGTTGGCACTAAACCACTGCCCATGAATTTAGTTGGTCAGTTATTTATATAAGAGAATAATCAGAGATTACTCAACGCACTCGGCAGTTTTGGTTCCTGTTTTCTAGTCTTGTTTCTTGTGAGTTGTCAATGTCAACGTGTTAAACAGCAGCATTAGTCTGGAAACGCTGGCAGCAAGCGCTCCTGCTGAAGTGACATCACAGCTCGCCCTAAGGGCCCTTTACACCAAACGATTAGTGTTTGAACGGGCGAATGATGTCACAGTTCGCTCGGGCAGCCTGTTTATACTGCAGATACATTGTTGGCTTGTTCAAATTAGAAACCGTTCCGTCAATCACATTCACAGTATAAGTGACCGAGAACGACTGAAAGATCCGTATTAAAACCAACGGATTAGTTAACGAGCCAATGATGGTTTTTATGCCTGCAGAAAATGAACGTCGTGAAGGATTATCATTCGGCGTTCGGTGGTTGGCTACGTTTAGACTGAACAATTATCCTTCACTTTTGGTCGTTTGAACATTATTGTTCCGTCTAATAGGACCTTCGCATTGTAACAAGACAATTAAAGGGATTGTCCGAGTGGTAAGAGTTGTGGACAACCCCTTCCTCATGCTTAAAATAAAAAATGGTGATATACTCACCTCTCCCGGCCCCCACTGTGTCCTGCGATTCCGCTTTTTCCCCCGCTCCAGTCCCGCCCGTTTACGAGATGTCACAGGAGCTGCAGCCAATAACAGAGCTCACTGCTCGATCGTTCAGCTCCCTTATTGGCTACAGCCCCTGTGACATCACGTAAACCGGATGGACTGCAGATAAAAAGAGAGACTGGTGCGGGGGACCAAGCGGTATCACATAGCACAGCGGGGTACCAAGCGGCATCAAACAACACAGTGGGGGGACCAAGCGGCATCACACAACACAGCAGGGGACCAAGCGGCATCATACAACACAGCGGGGGACCAAGCGGCATCGTGGGACATACCGGGAGTGGGAAGAGGTGAATATACGGATCAGCATTTGTTGTTTAATGCATGAGGAATTTGGGGATTAGTACCTGCTAAACGTAGACCAAGGAAGAACACCCAGTAATCCAGGATGGGTGCTCAAGGCTCATTGATGGGGACTGAAGACCAGTTTATCTGGGCCAATCCCACAGAAGAACTACTGTAGGACAAACTGTTGGAAAAGTTTCTCATTGTTGTGATAGAAAGATGTCCGATCACACAGGACAGTGCAGTTTGCTGCGAATGTGGCTGCCTACATGTAGAATGGTCGGAGTGTCTATGCTGACCTCTGTGCATGCCGAAAGTACCTACAATGGACACCTGAGCATCACAACAGGATCAGGGAGCAATGATAGAAGGTGGCCTGGCCTGATTAATCATGTTTTCTTTTATAGCATGTGGACAGCCACGTGTGAGCATCACTTACCTGGGCAAGAGATGGCACCAAGATGCACTATGGGAAGAAGACAAGCCGGCAGAGACAGTGTGATGCACTAGAAAATGTTCTGTTGGGGAACCTTTGGGATGCGACATACAGTGGTTAGCACTGCTGCCTTGCAACGATGGGGGTCTCAGACTCAACTCCCCATCAAGGTCAGATTCAAATCCAGAACTCCAGCCAAGCCAACTCACCCGTCCCTTCTGCTCAAAGCAGAGAGCCAGTGTTTTGATGAGTTTTGCTAAAAATCAGATTGGGATGATCCAATCTGATTTAGCAAAATTTGGCCCAGCTTGATAGCCTGGTGAATCACGACGAGCAACACTACTTATAATGAGAGATTTTCAGATTTCCTTGCAAACTAAGCAACTGCATAAGCAAAATCTTAAATACCAAAAGGTCATCACTGTTAACCGAAATCGTATAGAATATGAAAAAAAAAAAAAATGACGTACATCTGACGGTTCTCATATCGAGTACAACGTCTGGGCAGTTCTAGAAATGCAATAGTTCGCTGTAGATATTTAATACAAGATATGAAATCTAATCAAGTATTTCTCAAGCTCTGTTCTTAAAAACGAAGTTACAGAGCAGACGACGACAGCAAAACCGAAGAATCGCTGTCATCTGTTTCATAACTTCACACAAAGTTCCTTGTCTTCAAGAGAAATACGATTTCTCAATCACCGCTATTTTTGATGATCTTGCCATTGCTGCAAACGTTGCGTAAAGGAGCTGTGGTTTATGATTCAAGATATCTTGAGGTTTAGAGTTGGGTGCAAGACAAGACGTTCATCCACTCGAAAAATATTCTGCTTGCTTTAATATGAGCAATACCAATGACTAAACGCCTACAATTGACAGACCTGCTTAGGAGCAACATTTCTCAAATCCCACCTGGCTCTAAGATCATTAACCCTTTGCAATCCAATTTGGCATTTAGGGTTTCCTAGGGGGCTTTCTCTTTCTGCCATTATACAATAACGCCATCTGCTGGCTAGAGCCAGTACTGCTGTATGGGACATGCTGGAGAGGCCCCTGACAACAGAGCGACCAGTAATATACAGTGAGAATACCCCGCCGGACGTCTTCCAACATCGGAGCTGTACAGGCTTCAATCAGAATGTCTTCAGACGTCAGACAGTGGATTGGAAAGGGTTAACCAATGCTGGCTTTAGTTTACACGCTTACAATTACACACTCATCTGCAAGAAAACTGAGATATGAGCTTGGTGAAGTTTTGTGATCGGACCCATTATTATTGCACCTGGGGCAAATTCCCATCTACACCCCTTGTATAAAAAAACAAAAATAACAAAAAAGACTAAAGTAGGTTTTCAAAGTTTTGACACTGATGGCCTATGCATGGACAAGGCAATCAACTTCAGATTGTGATGCAGTGAATTGGACTAAGCTGTAATGCCAGATAGTGATATTGGGTACTGTGGGCAAGGGACCGTTCTAACGGCACAGATGTAAGCGATTATGTATTCATTGAATTAAGAGACATCATTGATGCCTTCAATGTTAATCAAAAAAGGCTTAAAAGGGATTTTCAAGTTTGGACAACTCTAAATGCTGTGGGTCCCTTCAGACAAGTTCATCATGGTGGCACTCTCCAGATCTCTCCAATGGCTATGGGAGTGCAATGCAGAGGCTCCCGCTGATGGTAGTTGTAGGTCTTCCTTCACCTGGAACAGACAGTTGGCAGCACTAAGCCTGCCACCTGCTGGCTAGAGCCAGTACTGCGGTATTAGACATGCTGGAGAGGTCCCTACAACAACAGAGCGGCCAGTAATATACAGTAAGAATACCATGCTGGACATCTTCCAACATCAGAAGCTGTACAGCCTTCAATCAGAATGTCTTTAGACGTCAGACAGTGGATTGGAAAGAGTTAAAGGAGTTTTTCGGACAATTTCAATTGATGACCTATCCTCAGGATAGCTTGTGGTCTGCCACTTCAAATTCAATGACAGCTGCATCTGCAATTACCAGCGCTGGCCACTACACAGGGATCAGAACTATCTACTTCCACTCCGCACACTACGTTGTGGCGCTGACAGCAGGCACCCCAACAGCTGATGTCCCTGAGGATCAATAACATTTGCCCGGACAATACCTTTAATGATCTTTCATACTGCAGATCATCTGACCGGCAAGTTCATTGTCAGTTGGCACTTGTTACCACGGGCAGATGGTATAAGGCCCATTCTCAGTTGGCACTCGTTACCATGAGCCTATGTAAAAGGACCACTAGGCCACGTTTGACTTCATATCTATAGTCCCTGACATACAACTATCAGATTGCCCTTTATATTACCCTCTATCTTTACTAGTGATGAGCGAGCATACTCGCTAAGGGCACTTGCTCGAGCGAGCATTGCCCTTAGCGAGTACCTGCCCGCTCGAGAGACAAGGTTCGGGTGCCGGCGGCGCGCAAGGAGCTGCGGGGGAGAGCGGGGAGGAACGGAGGGGAGATCTCTCTCTCCCTCTCCCCCCCCCCGCTGACTGCCGCTACTCACCGCCGAACCTTGTCTCTCGGGCAGGTACTCGCTAAGGGCAATGCTCGCTCGAGCAATTGCCCTTAGCGAGTATGCTCGCTCATCTCTAATCTTTACCCATCATGTCATAAGGTAGGGGGTCAAAAGTAACATATATGGCTTCTTAACCACTTGTTGATGCACTGGATAAACAGAGGTTTTTCGGACCACGGTGTACTGGATTCCTTGCGGTAAACAATCTTCTCACAAAGTTTTAGTTGCTTTTACCTATAAAACCACATCCTTAGTAATGCAGCGCTGGGTGTTTTTCATACATGTTGCTGTGTATAAAACTGTATTGTGTTTTCGGTTGTTTGCCCTTTTGCTACCTAAAGTATCCTTCCAGAACCATCATTTATGGTGGCTGTAGACCACAACAGTGGTCTCCGAAAAAACTCACCACACAACAGATGCACAGACAGAGCTCGGCTTAGCTCTTAGCACCAGACGCCTATCACCGCCACACACATGTATTTGGGGAACTCCAAGCAAACAGGAAAATGTCAAAGCACATCCCACCCGTACCACCGTTTTCACTTTTTCATTATCACTCATAGACGCCCAAATAGAAAGGTCTGTTTCCCTTGACATTACAGTGCGATCTAGTATAGTGCATGCAACCAATCTGGCACCACTACACAGAATAGTTACTGCTATGGTGACTGTTAAGATGTCCGACAACATGAGATCCTAACAAAGTGAAAATATACCTTTAGAAGAATGGCCATGTGTAGATTCAATGAGGTGGTCTGTGGAGTTGATACTGGCAAAGCCTGGGTGCAGTCTAAGGACTTGGTTACACGGGTGCCCATGTGACTGAGCCCTTACTGCCGGAAGAAGACGGACGCACTTCAGGACGGACGACTCCCCGCAGCGCCGATGAAAGAGCACATGACCGGCAATGGAGCTGGTGACATGTTCTTTCTTCCGGCGCTGCAGAGAGACGTCCGTCCTGAAGTGCGGCCGTCTTCCTCGTGCAGAAATACCGGCGCCGATGTGCCCATGTGACTAAGCTCTAAGGCTGCGTCTCATTTTTCACCCTTTTTGGGTTTTTTTTGCGCCATGGGCAAGATCTGAGTAAAGGCAATAGCAGATAATCACCCCCCTTAGGTGCCGATGTACATATATTTTTTGACTGTAGAGTTGTTTTAAACTATTTACCAGATGTTGCATTGTCTCTTTTTTTAAAAATGTTTGCGCTTACATGTTTCGAGCAGAGTTCTTATTCATGCTATGAAAGTTTTTTTTTGGAAGATGTTTTTTATCCATGATGCCTAAATAAAATACTATTTTTATTCTGGTATCTACAGAAGTGCCGGAGGTTCTGTTTTCTAATGGAGTAGAGAATAGAAGAATTTTAAAATAAACACAGGTGAGGGATTTGGAAGAGAAAGTGAGAAGTTATTGATATTACATTATCCTTCCAGAGGGCAAAGGTGGTTTACTAGCATAACATAAAAAAGCAGGCAGAAATCTATAAATCCATATGGTGTCTGATAAGTATCAGACAAGAAGCTGCACTGCATAGAAATTAATGCAGTATATATAGGAAAGATCCAGAGTGTGACAGGCAAATCAGGTGAGGGGCACAAATGCTAGTAAAATGGGTTTTCGCTGCAGTGATCATTTATCACACTCATGCAGGTATGGTCTTTCCCCTTGGGGTGCCAGCCTCTGTAGGAAGCAGTCTATATGCATGACCTATCTAAATAATGCCATACATACCCCAGCCACAAAACCTGCCTAAAAGCTAACCCACACCCATGTGCTGAGACATTAGAAAGTGTGTACATGTCTAGTCCCTGTTAAGGATAACCCTCTTTAAAGGGATAGTGCAACATTTAGTAAATAGTTTAAAACAACTATACAGTCAAAAATTATATGTACATCAGCACCCAAGGGGGGACGGTTATCTGCTATTGTATTTCTTCAGATCTTGCCCTTGGCCACTTTTTAGCTCATTTCCATTAGAGCAGAGCTGTGATCTAACATAGTATGTAAGGCCGAATGAAGACAATGTCCATCTAGTTCAGCCTATTATTCCTCCCATGTTGTTGATCCACAGGAAGGCAAAAACCCCATCTTTCTCTACAGTTTATCTACAATGCCTACATGAGTCTGCAGTAGTCTGAGACACACCTCCGTCTTATCATTGGGTCAGGGAGATACATTTCCTGTTTCATCAGTAGTTCAAGTTGCTGTTTGTCCCTCCTGCTACAGTTCTGCTTGGGTGATGATTGGATTCTGTGTAGAAACTCAAGTTTGGATTAGGGCCAGGCAATTAATCAAATTAATTTGATTAATTGTCATTTTGCTGAGGCACAATTGTAACACTTGTCAGAATCATGAAATCAAGATTTCAGTGGGTGTGGCTAATATAAGGCTAGGGGAAGTAGGGTGTGCAAAATGCTGGGGAGCGGGGCTGTGATGACTGAGGGGATGACAATATATGGAGGCTTTGCTGACTGGGGGGAGAACAGGATATGGAGTCTGTGATCAGGTGTGTGCATTGTACATGGGGGGCTGGGATGACTGTGGAACCCCATTGTTCATGTGTAAATAGGTAAACTTCATACTCCATTCTTTTACATAAGGGAATTGCATACAGAGCAGTTCCTCATTTTGTTTAATATATATATATATATATATATATATATTATATATATATATATATATATATATATACATATATCAGGCATCTTGGTGTACATTGTCTTTTGGCAGTGCCCATGCCCGATATTGTAGCTTAAATGGATTGCCCATCCCACTGGGTCACCTTGTGGCGTCAAGTAAGAAAGCAGCTGATACTCAACTCTTGCCTCTTGTCCCCCAGCTCCGGTCTCCGCTGTTTGTTTACAGGCTGCCTGTGACGTCCTATATACCTGCTGCTGCAGCCAATGACAGCGCTCAGTGATGATCGCTGTGCACTGTCATTGGCTGCAGCAGCTTGTTTGTAGACGTGTCAGCCTGAATGTAGCTTGTTAAGATGATGTTAGCAGGGATACTAAAGACAGTGGCGGGGGATGAGCGGGGAGCAGGGATAGGTGAGTATCAGCTGCTGTCTTATTTTACACCACAGGGGACCTAGTGAGATGGCCTTTCATAGCTCAGGCAACCCCTTTAAATGGGACTGAGCTGTGGAAAGGCCATGTGACCGATGAATGTGACATCTCAGACCAAGGAAGAAACTGCAGTACTCACCCAAATGCTGCAGCCACTTCAAAGAGCTGATCATCTATACACCCATATATACAAAGTTGGGTTTTTGACCATTATCTCGTGACATAAAAATGCAAAAAAGTCATTCCATGGGTGAAATACCCCCAAAAATGTTATGCTGCCTGTATGTTTGTGTATGTACATGGCTTGGCTAGTAAGATGTATACAGGTTGTCGGACATAAGAGCTGCTATTATGCGGTTTCCTTTTATCATAGTTGAACCTCATGAACTTGTCCTGTACATCGTACACTGGTAAGAATGTATAGTCGGGGGAAACATTTGGTTTGGTTTAACGCCATAACCCTTCCAACACACTGTTTACTTTATCAACCGTATTTTATTGACTGGCGGAACATTACGGGTTTACAGAGTACGGAGAAGAGGTCATACACTATAATGAATAGTGAGAGTTGTGGACGGTGGAAGGAATATTACCGGGATAATGGTTACTTCTTGAATAGTCTCCTAATCTTTCTGGGTTTGTTCTTGAATACTTGTGGGATATTGCTGGATTATGGAAGCATTCGGAGGATCAGAGATGGTTTACAGTTCTCTCCTATATGTGGTGTGGGCTATAGGACTGCACCGTCCTGGAACAGTCTAGTCCCGTTTGTGTGATGTGAGTGTGTTGGTGCAGTATCATCAACCCTCCCACAAGACGATAGTGTGCATTCTTCCTGCTACAGTGATGGAAGCATGATATCATCTCTTCTGCTAGTGGAGATTGGTGTGGGTGGCGGTAGTACAGTTCCAAGGGGGCTTACACATAAAAATACACCTGCACTACTACTATGTAGTTTTGTTGACTGGTCATCTGTACAGAGCTCAAGGAATTCAGTGCTGTCACTTAAGAACACCTTCTGAGTGTCTAGACATGCAGAGGACAATTATATATAATGTGCATGTATGTATGTATGTATGTATGTGCCTATGTATAGGGGTGTGTCTCTATATGTATCTTTGTGCAGTATGAGTGTATGTACCAGTGTGTTGGTGTGGCCCCAGCTTTGAGCCACTGCTCAGGATGCCCCATTCCAAATCTTGCTGCTAGAGCCCATAATTCCTTTGACAGGGGGTCTCCCAACTTACAAAAAAAGCAATCACACAATGCTCAAAGAGGTTGTCTGGTTGTAAACTACTGATGACCCATCTACAAAATAGGCCATCAATAGAAGTTCAGTGGAAGTTAGCCACCCGGGACCTCCACTGATCAGCTGTTTGCCAGCCGATCTACTCAATACACTGAGCTGATTTATGTAGGAAGCAGATAGCCGCTGCAGTGGCCAGTCTTGGTATTGCAGGCAAACTTCCCATTGAAATGAATGGCCTGCAATGTCAAGACTGACCACTGCAGTGAGAATGGAGCTGTCTGCTTGCTGTAGCCATTAGGTCAGTGTATTGAGTAACAGCTGATCGGCAAGGATTCCAGGCAGTGGACCCCCGCTAATCTACTACTGATGGCCTATCCCAAGGATAGGCCATCAACAGTTAACTGTTGTACAACCCCTTTAATTTAAAGGGGCATTCCATTTAAAAAAGATACCCATGTTATCCCTAGGGCAGAGCCTGAAGACGGCAGTGTATGACTTCCACCTTTGGTGTACCTCCTGAGTTCAGTTGTGAAGGTAATATCTGTCCTTGTGTAGAGCCCCACAAGGTTGTCGGAAGTGTTCTTATAGGTCATGCAATGCTTCCTGGGAAAAAAACTATGCAAATGGCGAATGGAATAATCCTCCACAGAGCCACCAATTGGAAGGAGTCAATATCTGACTTTAAACAGGCTTTGCAACATGGCTTACATCCCTAGTCATGTCGCAAGACCTATTAAAAGCTGGATATTGACCCCTAGGCTAGCTACTTTCCAATAGGTGGCGCTGTGGAGGATTATTCCGTCAGTCATTTGAATCCCAGTGTCATTTCCCCTCTCACAATATGACAGTTCTTCCTGCAAGCATTCCCACAGATCATATGATGTTTTATGAGTAACGAGAAAAAAAGAAGACTGAACAGCGATGCCACATTTAATTTATCCCCCGGGTGTCCCTCCTAAAACCCTTCTTGAATTTCCATCCTGTGGTATTTGGTAGACTCTATATTATATGCTACACTTCACATAAAGGTCATTTCGCAATGATTATTTTTATATGGGATTTTTCTCAACAAACCATATACAGAATGACATTTAATTTTTTGGTTCAAGGAACCTTCTATGCACAAACAAATGAAGGAAAATAAGGCAATATGAAATTATATACTATTACTATTTGCCTAAACCATGGAACACGGTCCACAACCTCAAGAATCTCTGACTGCTCTGCGGTTCCAGAAAATACACAAGCTGATTTGGAAACCAGAAAAATATTATTGTTAAAAACCCCAGGCGGACATATTTAAAATGTAGATGGTGGGAAATGTATTTCTTGGGATGCAGCTCACAGATTGGAGGCTGCGTGGCACCATCTTTGCTGGAATGTACACAGCACCCGGGCTGGGAATACAGCGGACTATAATTTAAAGCAGCTTCTCGGACTGGAAATCAACCACCTGCAGGATGTTCTATGTGTTAGTATTACACAGTTGTCTGGTTAGGAAGTTCTAAACTGGTAGAGATGGAGAGTCGTCCCTTTAGGACCCTTGTCTATTAAAGGGGTTGTCCAGGACCTTTGATATTGATGACATATCTTCAGGATAGGTCATCAATAGTTGATTGGCAGGGGTCCACCGCTTGCAAATCAGCTGATTTTCGAGCCCACTGTCAGTGCAGACTGCGTTGGAAGCAGCAGCTGTGCCTGTAGTACCAAATCAGGCCACTGCAATATGGATAGCGCTCTCTGCACCGACAGCAGGTTGGGAGATCACTTGATCGGTGGGGATTCTGAGCGACGATCCCCTATTGATGACCTATGCTGAGGGAAGGTGATCAATAGTAAAAGCCGGAAATACCCCTTCAAGAGAGTTGTCCGAGCTATAGAAACATAAACAAAGAAAATAAAACAACAAAAAAAGGGTATTTTTAGATAGGCCATTAATAGTAAAAGTCCTGGACAACCCATTTAAAGAGGTAAACTGGGAAAATCTGGGTAAATAAAAAGTAACTTATTGTTGCTATTGACGTAATAGTATCGGTTTATTGTGAAAGCAGCATCAATGTCCCGCTGTTGGTGTCAATCCCAGCGGCTCTACTTCCACATTTGCTCTGAAACAGGAAAGTGTTTCCCCCTGCATCCTCTATTGGTGAAATATATAAAGGGGACTGGCAGACAGCCCCCTTCTAGGTCTCTGAATCAGCTGTAGCGGATAAGGGGGTTGGCTTAATTATTTAAATGAGTCTGACTGTCAGCCCCCTTTATACCCGTCACTGATACAAGTATCAGGGAAGGGGGGAGAGCTCTACCGTAGTAGGGGCAAATGTAAAAAAACAGATGACATACAGAAGTGAGAAACAGACACACACAATGCATACCGATGCAAAACATACTTATCACAAATGCTGATTGGTGGGAGCCCCATTGCTGAGACCCTCACCCATCTGGAGAACGACACTACAGTGTCCCCCTTTGGCCATCACTGTCGGGTTCATTTCGCCCCGTGTGGTGGCAAAATTGTGAATGGAGCGCAAGTCGAGCATGCGTAGTCAGCGAGCCATTCATATCAAAAAGGCGGACTGAAATTCCCAAGCGGGTGCCACTCCGCAGTCTTATTGAAAGTGAATGGAATTGCTTGAATGCTTCCATGTCCAGTGATCCATTCATTCTTCTCCTCACTGCGGGGAGGGGTAGAGTAAACCCATATTGAGGGGAGGCGGGAAACGGGATCCCTGTTCTCGAGATTGTCATGGGTCTCAGCGATGAGACCCCTAGTGATCAGCAAGTTATTCCCTATCCACAATCGTGATATAGCACCTTTAACTATTGGCAAAACACACTCAGGTGAAAGGTGTTCACCAGACATCCTCCACACCCAGGTGCGTCCATCTGATGTGAAGATGGAGTAGTGTGATTCATCATTCCATAGAACGTTCTTCCATTGCTCCGCTGTTCAATGACAATATTGCTTGCACCTTTGCAGATGGGCCGATGCACAATGATTTGCACTTCGTGATGGATGGATGGTGTGCTGCAGTATAACCCATACTATGGTGGCCACCAATAGGATGCACCTCCCATCACAAACTATGGTGGCCACCTCCAAGGGTGTACATCTTATGTGGCATGGTTTAGGACACGTGACATACTAATAAGACACAGTCCATTCTACTGATAGGGGTGTCCAAATACTTTTGTTAGGATAGTGTATTTCTATAGTTCTGGATTACTATAAGCAAGGAAGCTCAGGATGAACATTCGTAGATCTCTCCCAGACAGGAAAGTGCGGCAGTGCGTGGAACTGTGGGAGGGCACAGAAAGCAATGAATTTTTGATGAAAGATGAAGAATACGTGAGCAGAATTCTCATTGCTGCCTCTATGCCTACAATCTACCTGGTGTCGTCGGAGTTGGAGACTTAGATATACTGACACCATATAATCCTACACTGTACAGATCAAAGGGGAAAAGTGCTTTGATTGCATTAACAATCTCTATATTCTGAGCGGTCTTCTCCGGAGATCCCACAACCGTTAGTACATTCGATCAGTTTGTTCTTGGAAGCCTGAAGAGTGAAGAATGTATTCAGGAAGGAACGCTACTGCAAACAAGGCCAGGAATCATTGTATGGCCAACCCATAAAAGATTTATTTTGCTGAGTTAGTACAAAGCGAAGCTTGAAGAGACCGACCTGGTCAACAAGTAATTAAATGAAATGTAACATCAAAACAAGACCAACCATATACCGGGGGAACGTAGGAAGGCCTGGAGTCAGATGGAGATAAAGAGCCAATATCATTTAACCAACACATTGCAAACACAACAGCCAAAGAAAACAGGATGCTTAGAAGTGAAGCCATTGGAAGAACAACAAAGACGACAAAGTGAGGGCTTCTATGAATAAGAATGCAGGCTGGGATTGTCTAGACTCAACCTTTGTCACTCCTCCACCCCACCTCCTCCAATACAGGAAAAACAAAGATGCTCAACAGTTGTTCTCCTCACCTAAACCATGTAAAGAGACTCATGACATTGCCGGTTGGTAAGTTCATCCATGCATGTCCAGCTTTTAGCTTCTCAGTTAAAGGGGTTATTGTCCCAGCTGGACAGACCGGTCTCCGAATGATTCTACTGGGAGGGATAGCTGATCGCTGCAACTGTCTGCAATCCGCTGTGAGGAGCTGCCACCTATTTCTGCAAGTCCCTTTAGAAGTAACAACTTTTTGAACCACAGCCAAACAATCAGTGGTGCCGATAACCATGATTTTACGTTTACACTATCGAGCAAGGTTGCTAAATTGTTGTATTCACACTGATTGTTAGAGGCTAAAGGCCCATTTAGACACAACGATTATCGCTCAAAATTCACTCAAAAATCATCTTTTGAGCGATAATCTTTGTGTGTAAATGTACCCAGCTTTCATTGTTCGACAGAATGATGGAATTCAGTTCGGCAGAACAGCTGTAAACAGGACCGCACGCTGTGCTCTTTCGGGGAAGAGCTGATAACAGCTGATTGCTTTGTCGCAGCTGTTCTTAGCTGTCAGTCCTGCTGGCAGATCAAAGCGAAAGTAATCAGGGAACAGCGGGTGGCCCGTTCCCTGATTACAGCTCCCTGCGGCTCACATGCTGCTACTTGGTACTAATAGGCATTAGTGCCAAGTAGTAGTTTATGCAAAATGATCGCTCAAAAGCCATCTTAATAAATCAAGGAAATAATTGGCCAGTATAAACGATACTTCACATGAAGCTAGGGTTGCCCCCTTTGTCACCAAAAAAATACTAGCCAAGGTAAAAAGGGGGTGTGATTTGGGGTATGGCTTATCACAGCATATTTTTTTTACCTCCGTTATTCCAATGGCCCCAGTACTAACAGAGCCCTCTCTCTGTGGCCCCAATAGTAATAGTGCCGCCTTTAGTTGCACCAGTAATAACAGTGCCCTCTTTAGTAGCCATAATAATAAGTGTCCCCTTTATTGACCATAGTAATAACAGTGCCCACTCTTGGTGCCCTCCACTCCGGTCATCAAATGCTGTAACTCAGTATGAAGTTCTGGTCGAGACGCTGCTGTAGCGCTCACAATCCTGACTCCTCTCCTGGCATCTGCACTGCGTACAGAAAGTGCAGGAATGCAGATGCTAGGTGGAGAAGCACAGATCTTCTATGAGCTGCAATGGCATCCCGTTCTGAATGGAGTTGGAAGTGAGTTACAGCACTAGACGGCAAGGTTATTGCCTGGCCAGAGGTGATCACCCCAGAGAATTTTTTAATGACCTTTAATATGGCCGGTAAAAAACAAATAGCAGCATCAGCCTTTAGATTAGATTACTAATCAAATTGGTGGACCCCTGTGATCCTGCGAATAGATCATCAATAGTAAATGTCCAGAAAATGCCTTTAACCCAAAAATGCCTTTAGCAACAAGAGTTCTTGCTATCCAGTCAGCTTCAAGATTGGTGCGTTCCCTGTTGGACTATACGATCTGTGTGGTTCCAAGGTGCCATTATCATCTCAAGAATTGGGCCCATGCCATCATGTGCCAGTCTGAGTCTGGGCTATCCTGTAGTTAGAGGATGATTTTGAGAAGCTAATGCTAAGTGGCCATTCTAACCAGCAGATTAGAGCCCCTGCAATCCCCACTGTAGACTACTGGCAGGTCACAACCTCTTTATATCTGTTCTCTATTGCACCACCAGTTAGAAGGGGGGAGATATGTCCTTTCTTCTCAGTATATACGTCACGCATGCTCTCGCAATTACTTCCTGGAGTAATATAAATCAAGGGATGTTAAAATGAAAAACATGATCTCTACGGTTATCTGGAAGAATCTTCTAGCGAATGTCGGCCAAGTGTCTTTTCTCAGACTGTGTTACATTTACCAGCATATGTACAGTAAATGTAGCACATGATGTATGTTAGATATCAGTTTGCTATAGAATATTTTACACGCCATTGCTCTCTAGTGTTGCTTTGGTAGAATGAACAGACTGATGAGCTCAGGTATACTGCAGATCTTGGAGTATCCCGCCGCAGACAATGCAAGCTACGACTAACGAGAGAAGCATTCTATATGATTTCTCCTATTAAGAGAAATGCATAAAATAAAGGCACTTTGCACTACATTAAATGGCCTGGACTATAATTAGTCAGTTCTCGTAGTTCTTCAAGGCTGGAGAGAGGATGCCAGCAAGGCAAAAGCAATTAAACATGCCATGTGTACCATCAGCCCTGAACCAGAACGGACGGCTGGTTGTATGAGTAGTCCTGGAGCATGCAAACATTACATGGCTAGGCAATTAATTGGAATGGTCGCCACATTATGCTACATTTCGCCTGCAGTCGCTGGAGCAAGGCGAATGATTGGGCAGACGATGCTTAAACTGGCCATAAGAGGTAACTGAATTTGATCTGCAATTCTTACCTGATGCCTGTCTGGTTTGTATTTCCATTATGCCTGATGAAGAGATCCAAAAGCTTGCTCTAACATCATGTATTTTTGCTAGCCATTAAAAGGTATCATATCTTAGAATTTGGTTTTGCATTTTGCTTCTATCTAAAGCATACCTAACTTTTCAAGATAAGTTGCCATGTCTGTACATGAGGAGCACCACAATTTCTGTCCATATGACTTATATCCTGCATTTATCATTATGTTTCCCTCCGACAAGCTGTATATCTAATTGTCAGTTCTCCCTGAGCTGGTGAGCGGAGACTGCAGGTATGAGGTCTTCTATACACTGCACATAAACTGCAGATCCTGCTCTCTGTAACGCACAAAGAAATAACTGCATCAGGGAGGACACTGTTGTAGAGATGTGATTACAGTCACTGTAATACAGTAAATAACTCATCATTTGCTGCAGTAGCTACTTCTGTGCGAGTCTCTACCACCTCTCCACTGGTTTCTATGGGCAGTATGAGTCATTAACCTCCTCCACTTCTTCTGCATTGTCTTGTAATTTCTATTACTAGAGATGGTCTTTACCATACACAATTTTTAGATGCAGTTTTTCACTGGTTGGTGAACTTCTGACCATCTTTGCTTCTGAGAGACTCTGCCTCTCTAACATGCTCTTTTTATACATAGTCATGTGACTTAGTAGAAAATTGACTCTCGGGCAGTACTTCATTAGTACCACTTACTTTTCCAGCCTTTTGTTACCCCTGTCTCAACTTTTTGGAGGCGTGTTGCTTCCATCAATTTCTAAATGAGTTAATTTTTAAAATGAAATGGAGAAATGCCTCAATTTCACCTTCTGATATGTGTTCTATAGTGAATACAGAGAGGTTATATGAGATTTCTAAAATCACTGCATTTTTTTTTTTTACATTTATACTCTACGCAGCATTCCAACTTTTTCGGATTTGGGGTTGTACGTGCTCTTAAAGATCTCTTCCTATCCAGAGATGCCAGTCACATTCTTATGAGTACGTTGTCACAGAGGCCTAAAGAAAAGACATGCTGCTGCAGCTAATAGTCAGTGATTTACAGTTTGACAGCCACTGAAATCGCATATACATTGTTCAGTACTGCTGTATAATATCCTCCATGATGCTGTTATTTCCCAGTGTGTGCTACAAAGTGTTAGAGAACAGAATCTGCTGTTGTATCCATGTGCATTGGATAGACGCATCATAACACTAAACTCCTCCCACCAGCTCAGACAGAACTGAAAATCAGAGAAAAGAGGTTATCTGAAAGTGCGGGTATACTTTAAATAAAATAAACATAATGGAAAGAATAAAGATATTGTTAAACTCACAAGTTGTATAGGTTGGTCAAAAGGTATAGGGACACTTAAAGGAGATGTCCCGCGCCGAAACGGGTTTTTTTTTTTTTAAACCCCCCCCCCCCGTTCGGCGCGAGACAACCCCGATGCAGGGGTTAAAAAAACCACCCGCACAGCGCTTACCTGAATCCCGGCGGTCCGGTGACTTCAATACTTACCGCTGAAGATGGCCGCCGGGATCCTCTATCTTCGTGGACCGCAGCTCTTCTGTGCGGTCCACTGCCGATTCCAGCCTCCTGATTGGCTGGAATCGGCACGTGACGGGGCGGAGCTACACGGAGCTACACGGAGCCCCATAGAGAACAGCAGAAGACCCGGACTGCGCAAGCGCGGCTAATTTGGCCATCGGAGGCCAAAAATTAGTCGGCACCATGGAGACCAGGACGCTAGCAACGGAGCAGGTAAGTAAAAAACTTTTTATAACTTCTGTATGGCTCATAATTAATGCACAATGTATATTACAAAGTGCATTATTATGGCCATACAGAAGTGTATAGACCCACTTGCTGCCTCGGGACATCTCCTTTAAATAAATTGAAAACGGTGATTGGGAACAGCATCTTGTGTGTAGCATATTGATAAGTAGAAGGGGGCAAATTCTTGAAGGGCAGTGTTCAACACGATAGCCATTTTGAAACCCACCATCTCTGAACCAAGCCAATATTTTCAAATGGGAAGGGGTGCACGTTACATATATATCTGAGGGAGAATTGATGAGGAATCTTAAATGTGACATATCTTTATTCTTACCAAATGTATTATAAATTTTCTCTTTGTTACGGACACAGATATAGCTGTGAGACTAACATGCAAGGGGAGGACAGGAATTGTGTTGATCTCCAGTGAGCAGAGCACTCGGACAGACCACCCATGGAAAATTGCTTGCCAAATTTTGGACATTCTGGGTTGAACCTGCCAAAAAGGTGGATGTAACAAAACTGCCACAGACAAAGCAACAAAAATGGCCGTCCCGGCGTTACCCTGCAAAAGCCCACATTGTAGCACCCAGAGTTCGTCACAGGAGAGCGAAGCAAGTCGAACCACCATTGGGCAGATACTGTCTATTCACAAATGGCACCCATACAAGATCCAGTTTCTGCCTCATCCCAATGATCACGATCCTGACCACCAAGTTGAATTTGCGGAATGGGTGTCACAGCAACTGCAACGGGACCCACATTTCACTGAGACGGTATTGCTCAATAATGATGCAAACGTCTATGTGAATTGGGAGGTGAACAAACAAATCTTCGCTATTGCTCTCACACAAACCCGCACTGTGCAGACCCCCTAAGATGTCATAGTATGGTGTGGTGTATGAAGATAGTGGGTCCATTCTTCACTGATGGTAACCTTACTAATGGCAAGTATCTGCAATTGTTAAGTGACGAGGTGTTATCGTGACTGTGCAACGCAGACGGCACACGCCTAGTGTTCTTCCAGCAGGTGCCTCCCCAAATTATGATGTCTGCGAGTTTCTGGATTAGCAGTTTCTGGGGAAGTGCATTGGAGTCCGTCCCCCCCTCCGCTAGTCAGATCGCCCTCCCTTTGGGATGTCAAGTCCAGGGTTTGTGCAGTGAAAATCCAAATTCCAAAGTTTATGCAGTGAAAATCCAAGGTTTCATGACATTTAAGCACAAATTTAGATCCCTCATCAAATTCTCTATTTGAAAATATTGACTTAGTTCCAAGATAGTGGCTTTCGAAATGGCCACCATGAGTGCCCCTTACAGATTTGCCCCCTTCCCCTTAGCAACATGCCACACACATGATGGTGTTCCCAAAGACCATTTTCTATTTCTTCAGATGTCTCCATACCTTTGGACTACCATGTATTAGGATGCTCCACATGATTAGCCAATTATCTAATGTGCATGGGTGTCTACCAACTTTCCCTCTAATGGCAGATGTGTCTGCCCCCCATTCAGGTGATCCTTTTTACCCTATGGAAGTTAAATTGCATGATGAATGAATACCTGTATAGGCCATATAGTCTTTACCGCATGTATTGCTGACTCTTTCGTCTCTCCATCTTACCCCATAATCCGAGTCACAAACCAGAACGGAATTGAGGACCTTTGGCTTTTATTGTTTGGCCGCTGCGCAGGACCCAGAGCTCACATTACCGCCTGTGTGGTCATAGATGTGGAGAAAAGTTCATAGTTACAGTAAGAAAAAAGTATGTAATTAATGTTTACCAGTTCCAGCGGAGCCTGCATTTCTTCATGGGATCATAGAAATGATTACTCGAAGCAGACAAGTACTAGTTGGTCTCAGAAGATGAAGGTAAACAAACGTCCCTCGAGTCGAAAGACGAATAATAAAAGTAGTAGTTTGAGTTCATTTGGACTTACGGCCCTCACGGTGATCCTTCCATACGGCCCCTGCCCCAGATTGCAATAGTCTGAAGGGTTTATTCACATGAATGCGTAGCATACTGCACACGTACAATCTGAGCGCGCAACACACAGCGAATAGAACCAATTGATTTCATTCACGTAAAGATATATACGCAGCCGGTTCTATTTACGTGCATTTTGCGCACGAACTTTAACGAATGTGAAAGACTGAATGAGCGAAGCTTAAGTGGAACGAGACGTGAACGAGCCAACGATCATTTTATGCAGGCGTAAGAATCAACGACAAGCAAGAAGCGAATGATTCTCGTTCATCGTTGGCTCGCGTTTAGATTGTATGAATTGTTCACTTTTGCTTGTTTGAATGATCTTTTGAACGATCATTCCGTCTAAAAGGACCTTTAAATCAAAAGATCTTCAAACCTTTCACTTGGGAGCTCCACACAGCACTCTATCAGCCTTGACATATTAAAGGGGATTTTCCTGAAAACTATAAGAATGACTTCATCTTCCTTGACCCTTGTAGATGAAGGCACTTCTTCTTGAGGGTTTTTTTTTTTTGTGAACACCAACTTGGAAATGTTGTCCCCCGCTCCGCCTCCATTCACTGAGCGATGATTGTTCCTATGTAAAAGCACAGGGGCGACTGGGCATCTGTGCCTGGAAGGTCGTCCTGTGTAAGGTAGGTAAAGCCCCCTGGTGCAAGCACCGAGTCATGACTGACTCCTAGGGTGATGGCACATCGTGACATTTTCTGCGGGGTGGTTTTCCATTGCCTTTCCCGGTCAGCTTTTACCTCCAGCAAGCTGGGTACTCATTTTACCGACCTCGGAAGGATGGAAAGCTGAGTCAACCTTGAGCCGGCTACGTGAACCCAACGGGGATTGAACCCGCAACCTTCAGGTCATGAGGGAAGGACCCTTAATTAGAGTGAAAAAGGAAGGGAGGCAGATCTCACTGGTAAAAGGGGTTAACTTCTAAATTCAAGACCTGTTCAATGCCTTGGTGGACCCAACCACCTCCATGATATGCCATTCATCTGAATGGGTGGTAAGAAATGTTATATTCTTTCTGCAGCTGCCACTCAGAGTCAGACTTGGCTTTCCCCAGGAATTAACAGTTGATCAAGGGGTTTTTGAGAATCCCTGCTGATGGGATGATCACCAGGTACCTGCAGTCATGACTCCGCTGACTTTATCCCTTTTTTTTTTTCTTTCTGTACTTGCCTCCCTTCACCTGGCTCTTCTTAGATCCAGCTGTGCTGTCAATTTGTCAAGTGGGTGGTCCCCATCACTCTCTCTAAATGGGTGATGTCATTCAAGTTTCATGTTGCCTACTGAAAGTGAGCTGTTAAGACCGCCCATTGGACATGCACAGTGCTGGAAACTGGATGGTGCAGCCATGTGGTTCACGGTTACTGGGAACTTTTGAGCCAAAATGTGGTCACAAGGACGTCCTACACCGCGGTCCTGCAGCTTGGCACCGAAGGGAGGCACCCACTCCATAGTGCTGTGCCAACTACATTTTATTCTTAACAAAGAGGATAAATAACGTCTCTTCCTCCTGGGAACTGGAGCCGTGCAGCAAAGGACTACGTAACATGGCCAGGTCAGGCTTTCTCATGGGGGCACTCCAAAGGAGGTCCCGGCTGCTGACAGGGACAAAACACCCACAGTCCTCACTCCACAAAAGGGCTAACCCTAAAAAAATGAGCCTTCAATTGGACCAGAACCTGCTATATCTGCCTTCTACCAACCACATGATCTGTGCCACAGTGGAAATACTGGCACTTAATTACAGGAGGGAGTGTTGCTTAGCGTCACTCTTGCCCGCCCTTCTGGTCTGCGGCACAACAGACCAACCCTCTTGCTCCGGGTCCTGAGGGTGCTATACATTTATGAACGTTACAAATAAATTAACGATAAAACATCTCAGTAGCAGGACCGGCCCGGTCACCATCTTACTTTTGTTTTTTTTTTCTAATTTTAGAGCAAATGTAGAGATTTATCAAAATTGGTGCAAAATATCTCTGTGCTGAGGACACGGCTGGGAACGAGCAATATTGCCTTCTCCGGGGAGAATAATCTGCAACGAGCCGCCTTTAAAAGCAAAAGCTTTGCAGATTATAATGGATTATTCTATAAACACGAAACTACTGAAACCTAGATCACAAAATGAGCCTAGTGTATATACAAAAGCGTCATCTGCTCCACACAATGTGAGCCCAGTCATTGAGCCGGGCCTGCACAGTGCCGCGTTCATCCAGCTTCAATACCTATATTAGAATTAATGACTTTGCTTAAACACAGCATAAACAATTATTTCTCAAGGCCGCGTGTGTTAACCAAGTGCAGAAGTCGGCACAGAAGAACAACGATAATTCTTCATGAACACATCTCAGTATAAATAGAGGGCGGCTTTAAATAAAATGGCTGCTGGCTGCTCCGTACTTGATTTAGGTCCAGTGTGATACTGCTGGGACTTGGCCAACAATAACATTAAAAAAAAACCTATAAACATCAACAGATGGACACCCCTCCCATCCACTAACAGCCCAGCGGAGCTCCTAAAGTGCAGTGGAAGAGTTAGGTATTCCTACGTGAAATTAAAGTGGACCTGTTGTGGCATTGCCGCCAGTTCCGTAGCTTTGCAGCAATGACCCCGCTGACTTTAGCAATGCTACTCTTTTGTTTATACTCAGCCCATTTCCCCCATACCAGCTCTCCTTAAATTTGGCTCCTGGTGCGGTCAATGTGGCATTCCCATTTTGGCCAATGAGTGACGTCAAACTTGACTGACAGCGCAGTGAGCCCAATCTAAGGGGAGCCAGTACGGGGCAAGGAAAAAAAAGAAAGGCATTGTTGGATCCGCGGAACTGCAGCTGCCAACCTTACTGATTTAGGAAGCCTGCAGACGGGCGGGTCGGATCCGGCTGCTAGGATTCTCGCCCGGGACCTGACCCGAGCGCCTGCAGAGAGCGGCGCTCGGGTCACGCGCGTGGCCCTGGCTATTTGATGTGCTGGCTTGCTGGGCCGCCGGCGCTTGCGCAGACCGGAGCCGGCGGCCGGGCAGTGACGTTTCTGTGCGGGGCATGCCGCAGTTTGTTTGCCGCGCGACAAACCGCGGCCGTCTGCCTAGGATTGCGTTTGCTAATGCAATCCCATGGCAGCTTCCAAGGGCGGGAAATCCTGCCCGTCTGCAGGCGGCTATAAGGACATAACAATTCCTCTTTGAGGCACAACTATTGTAAATGGGACACCTGCCCAACACCGCAGCAACATTAGAGGGGTTATCCAGAGAACCAGAGTCCTCCATTCCCCTCTTCTTATCACTGTAGGGTTGCTGCCACCTGCAGTGGCGTCTAACTCAATGAAGCTATGGCCGTGTATGTCCCGCCGCGGCTTCAATAATTTCAATTGGGTCCGAAATTATTGGAAGCGCTTGTATTTGGCTATCTCCAGCATTCAAGTGAATGGGGCAGCACCACACATGCACGACTATGGCTCAATTCTATCTCCTGCAATGAGGAGAAATGGGATCAGTGGGGGGTTGATCCCCACGATCAACCAAGTTATCCCCTGTGGATAGGGGGAAAGGGACTTGACGCTTTCAGGGTACTCATTTTACCGACCTTGGAAGGATGGAAGGCTGAGTCAACCTTGAGCTACTTGAACCTGAACCATCCAGGGATTGAGCCTGCAACCTTCAGGTGCGTGAGGTTAGGACTGCATACTGCTGCCTTAACACTCTGCACCACATAGGATAACCCCTTTAGGAATACAGTGATACCTTGGGTTAAGAGTGCCTCAGCTTACAAGCTTTTTGACTTGCGAGCAGACTCTCTCGAATTTTTGCTCTGAATTCTTTTTGGGTAAGCAGGCATGTACTTGAAAAATGGCGATACTCGCTTGAGTAATTTGCCTTAGCGAGTACGCTCGCTCATCTCCAATTAGGACTAATTTCTTCCTCTAATGCTCATGTAGCTCCACCCCAAATCCACAATAAAGCGTCCTACCATCTTTGATCTCACATAAGACATATTATTGACCTATCTCGGACAAGTTGTTTACAAGCATATTCTAATTACATTGTTAGAAACAATTATGGCTTTCAATTACCTTTCCCCTTGTGTGGTCTCCACATGGTGAACACAATGATCTAGCGCTTCCATGTTGTATAGTCATAGCATAGGACTAAATGTTTGTAAAGCTGTTAGTCTAATTATAGTGTAATTATGGAAAATCATTAAGTTTTCATATTGTGTTGCATTCTTCCTGGCTTGAAGTGTAACTCCAGTGAAAAAGAAAAACTTTACAGCGCCCTCAGGTCCGTGCGTACAGTGCCTTTGTGGACTCCTTCCCTTCAAATATAATCTGCATATGCTACAGACCTCTTGTTCCTTCTAATTCACTAACGCAAAGTTGTTTTCACTGTCTGCCAGGCTCAAGATATAGAGGAGCTGTAGTTGGTACAGCGGTCACTGTCCCTACTATCCTGCTAGATCACGATATTCAATAATTACTACATTTTTATATAGTGCCAGCGTATTCTATAGCACTTTACAGTTGGGGAAGTATCAAACAACTTATTTGACCTATATCTATCACTCAATATCTATCCAAATATGGTATCTCTCTTTTTTCGGCAGGGAGGAAGTAAAGGGCTGCAGTAATGCAAGTCTCCTTCTGCAGTTCAAATAAACATAACATTGGTACTATTTAACTTAGAATATGCTTGGGATGTGGATGATTATTTGAATTCACTGTTCTGTATGACAAGGCAGCACCTGACAAAAATCAGAAGGGAACATGTGGTTGTCAGAATAAGACTGTAGTGCAGCCTTAGGCTTGTCACTTCGAACAATCACATATAAGAACAGAAAATAGTAAAGGTACACTCAAAGGGGTTGTCCACTTACAAGACAACCTTCCTTAAACAATAACTGAGCTATACTTACCCCCCCTAACCAAAGGGATCCAGCATTGCAGCTTTGTTGTGGCCCTGGCGTTCGTTGTGATAGATTTTGTCACCGGAAATCAGGTGACCACTACAGCCAATCAGAGGCTGCAGTGTCACATTCCCGAACTTCTGGCATCCTGGCTCTCAGAATGCGAGCGCCGATGCCAGGAGAACGAGCAGTGAAGCTGCAGCCTCTGATTGCCTCCAATGGTCACCTGACTTCCTGTGATGGAAGCTATCACAACAAATGCCGGGACCACAGCGCTAAATGCCAGTGGCTATGGAGGGGTGGGGTCGTCCGGTCTGAACAAAACACCTATCCACAGGATAGGTGTCTGGTTGATGGGTTTCTGACTGGTAGGACCTCTACTGATCACAAGAATAGTGGTCTCGTGCTTCTCCGTATAGTGTGTGCTCACCACCACTCCATTCATCGCTATCACACCCCCACTGATTAGATACTCCTGTGGATAGACGCTAAGTTGTTTTGGTGGGACAACTGCTTTAATACAACTTATTCTTTATACGCTTCACTTCAGCAGATTCGAAGAAAAATACGTAAAATTAATAGAGGACGTATAATCTAAAGTTGGAGGCTCCTTTACCGCTTCAACCAGACACAAAGATCTCCTGCACACCGAACCTTTGGCGCCAGAACCCTAAGCCATGATAAATTAGAAAAACAAGGATGTGATACTGTCCTCTCTGTGCACCGACTTCTATGCTGAGTTTAAAATACGACCATCAAGTATCTCGAGGGACTGGGCCAGATACTCAGGCAGATGTGTATTTTTGGAATGAGGATCATCCATCTTACTAAACTCTTAGCACATTACATTATAAGTCATTACACAAGATCTATCTCCGCCTTATATAGGAAATTAGAATTGGGGTCTACATGGAAGAGTAAAATTATGTGGTGGAGCCACTTAAGAGTCACACAGTATAATATTACCGCAAGTGTAACAAAGCACAAGAAAACGAGCCGTAAAAAGTGGTTACGCTGCATAGGAACACTGGATGGGTTTTTAAGATCAGATTGCTTTCGACTCACTTGGGCATCCCATGCGAATACAGTTCTGCTCTGAACTCACCTCCCACTTAGAATATTTTGGTTTGACAGGACCCAGACTGTATTTCAGTCATAGCACATGGTATAAATTATGGCCACAACAATGTACTGCACTGTATCACATGACCGGGGGTTGGTGGTGGTGGAGGTGGGGGGGGGTTTAGATGGTCCCCTTCTCTAGATCATACCCATGCTCTTCGTTACCTAGAATAAGTGTAACTCCAATCTAAACTTTGCAAAGACTTTTATTAGTATGAATTGGCCCAGACTTTGCAGAGCCATGGATCAGTAATTCAATTAGATTTCAAAGGGGAAGAATCTAGATTTACTGAAAGTGAATACAATACCTTCCTGTGTCCTCACCTCCCAATAGCAGCAATAAAACAAACCTCCAGAGGTTTACACCTCAATGCATGGAAGAGCAACAACAAAGTAAGGCCCTCCTTCCTAAAAACCGCAGAGTGCTTAGAATGTCGAAGGTCAGCAGGAAAAAGAAGTGTAACCCTCCGCAGCTTTCTTTAATAGCAAAACAAAGCGATTAATCTGATATTTAATGGCAGCAATGTTTTTCACAAAATAAGTGTCAACTGGCAAGCATGGCAAACACAAAATACAGGTGACACCTCGGGCATCGGGCCATGATTGTACGAGAAAATTACAATGGTGTACATGCGGTGGTGAATAATTAGGTAGCACGTGCCAACGTTTTAGAAGGTGGTGGAGGCCAAAGATCTGGAGAACCAGATATGGACTAATGAGAGTTAATGTAAGTCTTTGCTGCACATCATAGAGTCAACATCATGGATGTTATCCCATGAAAAACATATAATCGATCTACAAATTTGCTGGGACCCCCACTAGCATAAGCATCCCAAGCCCTGATTACAGAGGGGTTTGAATAAAACGATGGTCAGGCATGTACCCTACTGCTCCATGCAATGTTAGGGGGGAACTGATGGAGACAGCCAAGCGTTGTACTCCGCTTTCTCTCTCAGTCCCATAGGCTTTAGATGGAGAGGCAATCCTCATGTGTGACTACTACTCTATTCAAACTCTTCCAGAATGGGGGACCCATTGTAATGATGGGTGGGGAGCAAACCTGTGGATAGGTGATAAATATTTTTGTGGGATAAACCCCTAAACAGTTACTGGTTGTCTGGTGAAAGGATGGCTCATATACAGGCATCATAGGAATTGTACATATAGCTGTAAGCTTTGCTTTTGGAGTAGAAGCTTATCAAGTTGGTTGGCTGAAGACAGATTAGAGTAGTGTGATTAGGTTTTGACCAAAGAGTCTTTGGGTTAACTAGAAAAGCGAGGTGGGTAGTTGGGAGGTGGATACATGTTGCTCATTAGAGTAAGGGCTCATTTACACACAAAGATGATCGCTCAAAAGATGGCTTCTGACCAATCATTTTGCATGAACTACTAATTGGTACTAATGCCAATTAGTAGCTTATTAATGCGTGTGAGCCTTCGGGAGCTATATTTAGAGAACAGCGGATGGTCTGTTCTCTGAATACATTCCCTTTGTTCTGCCATGGAACTGACAGCTGATTTAATGTTATCAGCGCTCCCCGCGGAGAGAACACAGCGTGAAGTCCCTGCTATCAGCTCTTCTGCCGAGCGATGGATTTTATGCCGAGCGTAAAATCATCGTTCAGCAGAAAAGTGAAAGATGGGCACATTTACACGCAACGATTATTGCTCAAAAGATGGCTTTTAAGCGAATTCTGAGCGATAATCGTTGCGTGTGAAAGGGCCTTAAGTTGATCACTTTGTAGTGATAGAGACAGATTTACTCCGTGTCATTGGTTGGGATATAGTGCCTGGTTTCTTGCACATCACAACATCTTTAGTATGGCGTTTATATAGATTTACCCATCTTGCCATCACTTTTAGTCTGGCTTTCCCATAATGTGGAATTACAATCTGTGTACAGTGTTGGATCACAGGAGATACATACTATAAATAGGGAGACATTGATTTACTGGAGATTCTTTTGTATTACACCGAAGCAAAATACTTGATGTAATGAGAAACAGACTTTAGATTTGTCTTTAATAACTACAATAATTATGCGATTATGCAAAAAGAATTACACACCTTGACAATAGTTAGAAGAGGGCAATCATCCCAGTCATGGGAGAGTACAATACTGGGAAAAAAACTATCTATACAAGTGCCTATTGTTACAAATTAAAGTGATCTAAGGCAGAACAATCGGCAACAGGATCTCAGGTGCCCAGGGCTCACTGATGCATGAGAAAGCTAGCTAGTCTGATCTAATACCATAAAAGACCTACTGCAACACAAATCTCGAAAACGTTCCTGATGGCTATGAAAGGTATAAGTACCCACAGAGCATGCATATGGGGCTTCCCTAGCCACAGACTGGTCAAAGTGTCCATGCTGAACCCTGTCCACCACCGGCTGCAATAAGCCCGTGTGCATTAGAACTGGACCATAGAACAATGGTGGCCTGTTCTTATGAATGCAGTTTTCTTTTCCATCATGTGGACGGACGGGTGCGTAACTCACTTGAGACAGATATGGACAAGCATCCACTGTGGACAAAAGACTAAGCAGTGTGATGCTCTGGGCAATGTTCTGTTGGGAAACCTTCCATATGCAAGTGACACATACCACCAACCCCAACAATGCACAAACCAAGTACCCCCCTTTTATGGCAGCGACCTCTTTCAGTAGGATAATGCATGCTACCCACACTGCAAAAACTGTTCAGGAATGGCTTGAGAAACATGACAAAGAGATGAAGGTAATGACTTGGCCACTAAAATCTCCAGATCTTAGTTCGAAAGAGCATCTGTGGTCCGAACCATGGAGGCCGCACCTCAAACCATATAGAACCTAATGCATCTGCTGCTAATGTCTCGGTGCCAGATATTGCAGACACGTTAGAGGACTTGAGGAAGTCATGATTCAACGAGTCAAGCGATTAAGTGGTACGAGGGGAATCTACACAATATTAGCCGGGTGGTTTAAATCTTATGGTTGAACGGTGCATATATTTTAACAAGAGGCATGCTGTAAGATGTTGCTGCAGTTACGACCCATTTTATGACTGCAAAGATGTTAAATAGAATGTAGCTGCTTCTGCCTTAAGCTAGTAGCAAGCGTTCAGCCTCTTTAGTGAACAGTAATCCTACTAAAGGTCCTTTAAATGGACTGATCATCAGGCCCTAATGTTCCTACAAATGTCATTTGCTGAACAATCAGGCCAGGTAAAAGGATGAAGATCAGCCAACGAATGTGTAGGGGAGGAGCGGTACCCTGCTCCCCCTTACTAGCGGCTCCGACAGCCGCTGTAAGAAGCGGCCAACGGCCATGATGTTAGGCCGTGACCCCTCTCAGTCTGCGAAGAGACCGGAAAAAGAGACGAGGGAGAAACAGGCTAGAGGCACATTGCAGCACCTCGAACGGAGCTAGCAGAGCTAGAAGATCGTAGTGGTGGCCAGTACAGAGGGGCTGCAGTGTGGCCAGTTTCCCTAAGCTGGAGAACTGACCAGAGAGTGACCACAGAAAGGGCCCTGAGGACCGGTGAGGGACGAAAATGGAGAAGCGGACACATTCAATCACATGGAAGGAGAAGGAGTCTCCCTACTTGCAATTGTCTGACACCATAGTGGCGTTGGTGCCGAAGGGACGGGCGCTGTAGCGAAAAAAGGATTCATGTTGGTGGGAGTGTGCGTAAGTGGACTCGTTCCGCTGGGACACGTTAATGTAAAATTCCTGGCCAGGGTGGAGCATCATGGACTCACTGGGACTGAGATGGCACTAGCGTAAGAAGTTAAAGATGTTGCGATGGGTAATGCAAGGCCTTGCAAGTAGAGTGTAATATGATTATGACGTACTGAGATAGGATGCTGCGTACGGTGTTTATGGTGATGTGCAAGGTTTATGACGCAGGATATGTAATGCTGCAGCAAGACACCTGTCAAGGTGATGGCGCAGGTAAAAAGACAGATGTGATGCGGGGATTGAACTGTGATTTTGTAACCAACTCTGAAAGTGACAACTATGATGTGTTTTGCATTCTGTGTGAAAGGATGCTGCTCCTATGGGGCATTTGAGGGCGGGGTCTAAGGCCATAATGACGATGCATGTAGCAGTTATGCTGCAGACAAGTGAAGCGGCAAAAGACGCCGCTAGTCATATGCCTTGCGGCTGTCAGGAGACCATGAGAAGAGATGTATATGTTGGCAAGGGATGACTTTTGAATAGTAAAGTATACCCAGTGTCTCATAAGAGAAAGAGTACTGAGAGTTCATACTGAGTTTATTCCGTAACGCTAAAGTACCCGAACCCTCCTGCGGAGAGTCATAATCTTCATTATGCAAATAATGATTCAATATATTCAGTAAGGCATATTTTAATAAAAAACCTGCCTCCATCTGTCACCGCATCCTGCAACACCGGGCGTTACCACCACCCGCTACAAATGATAGGCGGATTGTGTCATTAAGGTGAGTAAAAAATTATTCGCTGGTCAGCTGACGGCTTTGCGTGTAAACGGGGATCGTGCAGCCAATCATTGACAGCTGAATGAGGACGAATGATCGTCCGTCCCCAAACAACTGCATGTGGTCACGGAGGGAACGGGGGTTGGTGACCCGCTCAATGTTGGTCCGGGGTTGTTAGCACCAGCAAATCACACGCCGGTGCTGAAGGACCTTAAAGTCTGAGCAACTTAAAGCCAAAGTTATTTCTCATTGACCCTTCCACAATTAAAACCATAAAATGTTGCATGTCCTCCTGCTTTGTTTGGTGTCTGTGACATATTGATGTCTCCCGGCGCCAAGTAGGTGTTACAGAGCGGAGCGCGGCTTCTGCCTGGTTGTATTTAGATTTGGAATAACAAACACCAGGCCTGGATGGGGCGTCTGCAGCCCACCGACAGGCTGACTTTGAACTCCAGGCATATGCAGATTTCCATATGAAAGACCAAAAGAAGAAGAAGAAAAAACCCCAAAACCTCTGGATAAACAACTGAAATTAGAAAGCGTCTCTCTCTTCAAGGTCAGATCCGAGAGGCGGATATTAAAGGATGAACACGCTGCTGGGGGTGAGCGGTGCGGACCCTTCCCGCCATAGAACTGTCACTTTTATTTCTAGCAAGTTATTAATTGGGAACATTTTACCTTTTCTTCAGAATAGGAACTCCATAAAAATCGGTCTGAAATGACAACTTTCACCAACACATGTGAAGCGTTACGGCGTCCTGCAGCGGGGGGGCATTTTCATTGCCGGTCATTCTTACTGGAAGGTCTTTATACACGGTGATATCAATGCATCATATTTATATCGTAGACCAGGGGTGTCAAACTCGTTTTCACCGAGGGCCTCATCAGCCTTATGGTCGCCTTCAAAGGGCCAATCGTAATTGTATAGTAAGGGCTCATTCACATTAGCATATTTGCGCAGCATATTACATGCGCAATCTTGCAGTGAATAGAACCCATTGACTTCAATGGGTTCTTTTACAAGTGTGCGCAATAGTAACAGTGTCCCCCATAGTGGCCATAACAGTGCCCATATATTGGCCCCTAGTAGTAATAGTGACCCCCCCACATTCGTCCCAACAATACAACCCCCCTATTGGCCTCTGGCTGGATAGCATTCCTGCAGGCTTTACACTCACCCAGCCTGCAGCTACAATATGGCGGTGGCAGGAGTGGCAGCCGCTGCGCAGTCTGTGACCGCTGGCCTCTCACCTCAGCGCAGATGTCAACAGTCACAGACTCTGCACTGCGCCGCCGGCACGTAGCTGCAGGTCAGGTGAGTAGAAGTCCGTTAAAGGGGTTTTACAGCGTTTACCATTCAGTAAAAATATATTTTTCTTATCTGGATCAGCACGATTACTGCGATACCGGGTTTTTATAGATTTTTTTTTTTTTTTTTATGATAAAAACATGTTTTTTGTAAGAAAAATCAATTGACTCTGCATCCCTGCATTCTAAGATTTTTATCTTTTCGACAATGGAGCTTTCTTACGGGAAGAGTTGTCGTTTTTATTGGTACCATTTTGGGGTATTGTTGGACTACTTTTTAGTGTGTTTTTTGGGAGGCGAACGAAAGAAAAATAGCAATTCTGGCATCACCTTTTTAAATTATTTTCAAATGCGAGATAAAATATTTTCATTGTTTTGGTCATTACAAACTCAGTAATGCCTGATGTGTTTTGTTTTTTTTATTTTATTTTTTGCTATTTTATCCATTTAAAGTTTTTAGGTTTTTTTTTTAGGGAAGAATGTGTGTTTTTTAAAATTTAACTTTATTGAGCTTTTTTTAACAGTATTTTTAGTTCCCTCAAGAGGACTTAAAGATGCGATCATTAGACTGATAGATTGAGTACAGTGCACCACTTAAGTAATGCAGTGTGCTTATCCTATCACAGCAACCCAAGAGACCCTGGTTAGATGGCAGATACGGAGGCCTTTGTCAGGCCTTCAGCTGCCATGGGAACCCATTGGTACCTTGTAATCGCATTATGGGGTGCTAATAAGTGACAGAAGGAGCCCCTTTCCCTGTGATCGGCTTACATGCTGCAGTTGCTATCGATTGTGGCATGTAAGGCGTTAACTGTCACAGCTGTGGCAGAGGATCGCATTGTTCTTCCATTGCTTTCAATGAGACCGGCACTTCTGCAGTCCCATTGAAAGCAATGGGCTGCCAGCAAGCCCTGCAGGGATTTTCGGGGAAGGGCTTTAAATATAAGCCCTTCCCTGAAAATCATCCCTAGAATGTGTTAATGAATGGCCAGGTGCTGCCTGTGATTGGCTGTGTGCTGTGACCAATCACAGGCAGCACTCAGCTGTCATTCAATGAATGGCTGAGAGCTGCATGTGATTGGCTGAGTGCTCAGACAATCAGATACAGCTCTTTCTTCAGGTGGGGATTTTAAATCCCCGCCTGCTGAAATAGCTTCAGAGCAGTGCAGGGAGAAGACAGGCTGGCACCCATTGCTTTTAATGGGACTGCAGAAGTTCCGGTTCCATTGAAAGCAATGGGAGAACATTGCGATCCTCTGCCACAGCTGTGGTAGGGAATTCTTTATTCCCCACAGGGATGAAAAATTCCTTTGCTGCATCTGTCACAGATGTGGCAGGTGCAGCAGGGAATTATTTTTCCTCGCGGGGATAAAGGAAACATCTGCCACATGCGGCAGATGTGTTCTTCATCCCTGCAGGGACACGGCTGTGGCGGACAGGTAAGTTTTTATGTTTTTTTTCTTTCTTTTTTTACACTAAAATTCTTGTTTTTGCACGCACAAAAACACGCTTATGTGAAGCCACCCTCAGACACAACACCTGTATCTAGATTAGCCTGACAACAAAAATTGCACCCCACTGGCATGCCATGCGATTTGCATTCAATTTTAATGTGAATGTGATGCTCTAATGCACCATGGGGACCATATGAAATAAGGAAGCGCAGCGCAGAGATACACGTGCATTTTTCACATGTATGAAAACAAGAAAATAGCATGAAAAGCTCATGAAAATCAGTCAGTTTTTCACTGACCAAAATCGCAGTCACCCGGGTTAATACAGCCTAAGATCTCGCCAAATTCAAACCGGTTTACGGATGCGTTCACATGCAGCAGAAAATCCGCACCATTCCCACATGAAAAATCACGTCAAAATCTGCACCATCGGTATGGATTCTGATTAGAGATGAGCGAGTGTACTCGCTAAGGCAAACTACTCGAGTGAGTAGTGCCTTATGCGAGTACCTGCCCGCTCGTCTCAAAAGATTCGGGTGCTGGCGGGGGGCGGTGAGGAACGGGGATGGGGGGGGATATCTCTCTCTCACTCTCTCCCCCCTGCTCACTCCCACAACTCACTGCTCTCCCCGGCTGGCACCCGGATCTTTAGAAACGAGCGGGCAGGTACTCGCATAAGGCACTACTTGCTCGAGTAATTTGCCTTAGCGAGTATGCTCGCTCATCTCTAATTCTGATACAGATTTTGGTGCAGATCCGCAGTGGATTTCACCCTTTCGATAGAAGGGATGAAGTCTGCTTCGAATCCCCACCAAAATCTGCACCAACAGAGTGGATTTTAATGTGGTTTTTTTATATGGATTTCCCAATACGGAAAATCCACACCATTTCCACTACGTAAGAACGCACCCTTAAAAAAGTAACAAATGTTAAATATGAAATGTAACAAATAGTTGAAAGCAAAAACTACTCGGCATTAAAAAAAAAATGGAGACTCTTACAAAACTCTATATATCACACGCAATAAGTGAGAAGTTGGAAGGAAATGGCGACAGAAGAATTCGAGTCCAAAACTGGGAAAAGCTGGAAGAGTTGTCATAACTTGAAATTACATTATGGTCAAAGCCAAGACTGTACAAATAAGTGAAACTCGAAAGAAAAACAAATAGTGCGGCCGAAAGCCGATACTCCCCCGGCCAAGGCGATCTGTAGCAGTTATTATGCAGAGTGTTATGTACTCATTTGGGCTCAGTAACTTGAACTTGCATGTGAGGGCTTTGAAGAAGAAAAACACTTAATCAAACACACGCCAGCCGTCCAAAGATTCCTTGGTTACGTTAGTTTGGCACGTCGTGCAGAACTGCGGAGAAGAAAATGGCGGCATCTCAACTAAAATCTAACATTTACAATCCGTAGAGTGATGACAAAGAAGGTTTACGGGTCTTCAGAGACGTTGTCATCTACAGCTTCATGTAGAAACTATGAAATCTAAGTAGTCAGTGAATGGGTGGGGACCCCTATCCTGAAACCCCAGCCTTCGCTCTACTTAGCATGGGCATGCTGCCTTTGGCAATCACCTTGGGTAACAGCTGGGCACCGATTCTCTCTGGCTAGGATACTTGGACGTCATCCACAGTGAAAGTAGTAGAGACTGCTGGTTCCAGGGGTAGAAGCCCACCTAAAGCACTGCTAATGTAAAGGTGTGGATGTTCGCTGAAAATTGGAGTCCCTTTTAGGGTAAGAGGAGTTTAATTTTGCGAGGCTTCCCTAAGAGGTATAGCCTACATATTGTCCCCTAGAAGCAATGCAATGGCCATGGTGGATAGCAATGTTTTTCCAACAGCTGTAGTCCCCAGGATTGTATCACCTGGATATACTCCAGTCCCCCTTGGTTATATCACCCCAGGAAATGGTCGTCAAGACCTTATTAGAGGCTCACGTACAAACGATGTTCCAATAGAACCCATCGGATCACACTTTTTTCTTTAACCTAAAATCGATGGCTGTGACTACACTAAGGCCGGATTCACATGAGTAGTCGCGTCACAAATGTTGCGTATTTAAGTGTGCATAAGCATATTTTACTGTTTAGGATGTGTTTTTTGACCTTGCAAATTGCTGACTATGCACATTGAGGTGCTTCTGGCATCACCTTTGAGCACCTCGTAAACTATATTGTGAGGCTCAAATGGTCCTGGGAGCCTCTTTTAATACCCATGGGCTCCCCATTCTAGTGATATACCCCCGAGAAATCAGAAAGCGTGCACAGCAGACACTTTTTAGAAGGCTGTTTGAGCCATTCTCCAATTCATCTCTATGGGAGAGCGAATACACACAGTCTTGTAAAGAGAGTCCAGTTGTCTGTGCATGCCGATTTCTCGGGGGCACAGCAATAGAACGAGGACCCAATGAGTATAAAAAACAGCTCCCCGGAACACGTCTTTTCACCTCTCAGCCCTTTAACGTAGTTTATGGGGCTTAAAGGTGATGCATGCCCTTTAAATGTAGATCGGCCAAACCTGCTGAGTTTGGGGACTCTGGCAGATCATCTTATGTGTATTAGGGGGCCTCCAGACTCTCCTCCAACGGCAGATGTCGAATTTCAACTACCCATTCCTTTTCGTCTCGGTGAGAAAAGTCACTATAGCAATGGCTTTCTCCCCGTTCTCCATTGAGAACACATGCATGCTCCCCTTAGAGGTGCGTAAATATTTTTTGGGAGAAGTTGCGTAAGATAGCAGTTGGCTATCAAATGTGTGTATTGGTAATTTAACTGTCATGCATGAGAATTGCAGGGTCTAGCTCCACTTCACCTATCTCATATTGTAGCATCATGTACTTGCTGAACATATGCCGGCTCCAGTCATAACATATTATGTAATGGTGCAGGCGATATAAAGATCGGATTTCTCAGCCAATAATCACAATCGGCAGCGAAGTCATTTATGAGCAATATATTCACAACCAAACTGAGAAGTTGGCATTGACCAAGCTTCTAGAAGACTGCACACACCAACAATGCTTGCATAGGTATACGTAGATATCTTGTCAAAAACAGCAAATTACCCAGTCTAATCTAAAAAGTTGTATTTCCCCAATACTGACAAAAGTACTGGGGCACATATAGAAGGTGATGAAATTTGATTTTATCTACATTTCCCAATACGGTGTTGAGTCGCCTTTGGCCTCAATGACTGCGACTAGCCGAAAACGTTTGCAAACATTCTGCTCCTCAAACCGAGTCTCAACACCACATGCTGTATGACATGGTGCTCGGTCATGTTAGTAGAGTCACAGTTGTACCAAAGTATTGCCACAGGGTAGGTAATGCTGCATTGTCTAAAATGTCTTTATACCCGTTGGCATTGAGGGTGGACTTCAATAAATGGCCCTAGTTCTTAACAGCAGAAACACCCAGAACCACCTCCAAACTTGACAGCTGGGATAATGCATAAAAACCACTCTGCGGGCAACCGGCACACCCGAGTATGACGATCCAGTCTGAAGATGGTGTACTGTGATTCAGCCGTCCACAATACTTGCTTCCACTCATTTACAGTCCAACGATGATGCTTCAAGTACCATCGCAGTCACCTATGTGCATGCACTGCTGTGATGGTGGCTTGTGTGCAGCCGCTCATCCATGGTAACCCTTTACATGCAGTTCCTTATGGATGGTTCTGGTGCTAATGGATGTTGTAATGGCCTGCAAGACTATGTGTTTTGATAGACTATGTGCATGATGCCTTCACAGCTCGTACAAGGTTTCATTGTCCATGTTCTGTCAATTTACAAGGTTTCCCGGAATGTGGCTACAATGCATACACCGGATGTTTTCCCTTTCTGAGTAACATTGCCAACGGTGAACTTTAGAAGGTCCAAAAGTGCTGCAATGTCACATAGTGATTGGTTGCTGAGGTGACATCCCACCACCGTACCCCGTTGGAAGTTGGTCAACTCTACACCTCATGGCATGCTGTTGGTTTCTGTACTGGGTTATGCCTGTGTAATACACTCCATTATACCTAATGTAGCGACACACACTACGGACTCTATGTAATACTGTACAGCCTCCTGCACACAGCTCTGGAAGGAAGCAAGAATGGCATATGACCTGTAGCTGCCAGATGACGCACCATGCAGCGGCACACACTACGGACTCTATGTACTACGGTACGGCCTCCTGCACACAGCTCTGCAAGGAAGCAAGAACGGCCTATGACCTGTAGCTGCCAGATGACGCACCATGCAGCGGCACACACTACGGACTCCATGTACTACCGTACGGCCTCCTGCACACGGCTCTGGAAGGATGCAAGAATGGCCTATGACCTGTAGCTGCCAGATGACGCACCATGCAGCGGCACACACTACGGACTCCATGTACTACCGTACGGCCTCCTGCACACGGCTCTGGAAGGATGCAAGAACAGCCTATGAGTTGTAGCTGCCAGATGGCGCACCATGCAGCGGCAAACACTACGGACTGTATGTACTACCGTACGGCTTCCTGCACACGGCTCTGGAAGGATGCAAGAACAGCCTATGACCTGTAGCTGCCAGATGGCGCACCATGCAGCGGCACACACTACGGACTGTATGTACTACTGTACGGCCTCCTGCACACGGCTCTGGAAGGATGCAAGAACAGCCTATGACCTGTAGCTGCCATATGACACACCATGCAGCGGCAAACACTATGGACTGTATGTACTACCATACGGCCTCCTGCACACGGCCCTGGAAGGAAGCAAGAAAGGCATATGACCTGTAGCAGCCAGATGATGCACCATGCAGCGGCACACACTACAGACTCTATGTACTACCGTACGGCCTCCTGCACACGGCTCTGGAAGGAAGCAAGAAAGGCATATGACCTGTAGCTGCCAGATGACGCACCATGCAGCGGCACACACTACAGACTATGTACTACCATACGGCCTTCTGCACACGGCTCTGGATTGAAGCAAGAACGGCCTATGACCTGTGGCTGTTTTCATGGAAAGTGAGTGATTTACAAGGCTATTTTTTGCTGTACTTGGATCAGTAGGCATGACAAGAACAAAACCCCAAGACACACCTTTCCAAATGCTGCCGCTTATTATTAGAGTCACTGCACACACAATGCTCCTAAGTGACATCTACAATGGATTGTACGAGTACAGAGAACAATGGCCGACTTCACAGCGGTGCCTCATTTCATCACAACAGCCGTCCCAAACGGGGAGATAATGCTCTTATATTTAATTTGTAATTTTCATCTCATCAGTGATGTATTATTAGAGCACATGCAGGGGACCTTTACCTTCATGAATCACGCTAATTGCTTGGAAACAATGAGGCATTAATCTGATAATATGGATGTGTTCAGTAAATCAGAATAATGGTTAGAATTGAGAGATCTGAGACTTTGTGTGGGTGCGCTGCGAGGAAAGACAGCAGGATTATTAATCCGCAGTCTATAAGACTGTATGTCATGATTAACGCCGCCTGAGCTCATAGCGCCTAAAAGCTTTATTTACCCTTTAACTTCTGGATACATAGGACTCCTAACTACACGGTCGTAACAAAAGGAATTGAGCAAGAATGAAAACCAGTGTTTATTTCCATATGTTAATACTTAGTGGGGCTCCTTTGGCCCTAGTGACATCGAATACTCTCTATGGTATGCTTTCTACTAACATCTGATACACTTCAGCTGATATTTCCCTCCATTCATCCTGCAAATGTCTGATGAGTTCTTTCATAGATTCCAAAGAATTTTCCATGCCTCTACATCTGTGACATTATCAACAAGAGTCTGAAATGGGTCTTATAGATAGCAATAATATGTTCCCCTAGGCAAAAGAAATATTCTTACATTCTCACACTATGGATAGCTTTCATGTTTTATGACCCTTTTACACGTGTGTAAGTGCATGCAGCGACTGAACGAGAATTGTTCAGTCATTCAGTTTTTGCATGCAGAGACCTGAATGACGCGCCGTTCGATGTAAACAGCAGTCATTCACTTCTGAACAACTGTCTGCTTACTGAGAATTGAGGCGGGCGAAGGAAGAACGCTCCTCGGTAGCCCCGCCTCCATGCCGGCAGCTATGCCAGAGATACTCGCTCCTGTATTACAGCACCGAAGCGAGCATCACTGGGACGATGGCATGCAAGAAGGGCTCTTAGAAAAGCGGAGGTGCTGAGGTCCTCCTTAATGCTTCAGTATGTAGGAAATTGAATTTGGACATGTTGACAGATAACATCATCTACTTCCACTTAGAGCAGATCCGACAACCTCATTCCAACAAAGGTGTGATTTGGGTGTCCGTATGGGGGCTATAAATCTCTAAATTATGGAATATCTATATGTTGATTATCCTTTCAATCACATTTTCCACTCTCTCTCAAAGGTCCACAATGGGATTTTCCCCCCTCCCGCGAAACTCATTGTCTCAGAGATTGGATCCTTGGCAGAGCGGTTAAGCCGACGCGTTGACCACCATCTACAACCCCTAGTATAGAATTTACCTGGATTTCTCAGAGATACAAAACATGTGGTAAATATTTTTGAGGCTTATGAATGGCTTGGGTCCTTCCTTATGATGTGATTGCTTTATATCCATCGATTCCGCAGCCTCTAACAATAAAAGCATTTATCTTAACTTTTTAATTCATGTAGTCGCTATTAGTGATGATCGAGCATACTCGCTAAGGACAATTACTCGATCGAACATTGTCCTTAGCGGGTATCTCCCCGCTCGGAAAAAAAGGTTCGGCTGCCGGCGCGGGTGACAGGTGAGTTGCGGCAAGGAGCGGGGGGGCGGGGGGGGGGGGGGGGGAGAGGGATCTCCCCTCCGTTCCTCCCCGCTCTCCCCAGTCGCTCCCCGCCCGCCGCCGGCAGCCGAATCTTTTCTTCCGAGCGGCAGGTACTCGCTAAGGGCAATGCTTGATCGAGTAATTACCCTTAGTGAGTATGCTCGATCATCTCTAGTCGCTATCCATCAGCATTTCCTTTACTGGGGGTGGAATCTCTACTTGAATTCAACTTTTTTTTACTTTTGATGGGAAATTCTTTTTGCAAAGATTGAGAGAGTCAATTATGTTTTCCCTTCGTTGGCAAATATATAAACATATACATGTATGGGGTGTTTTATTTGAGGGCCCTTTCTCCCCCCATATCAGATGACCTACTTCTAGGATGGAAGGGGGGGGGGGGAGATTGGGGAAGAGGTGGTAGAGTTTTTCAGGTTTATTAACCAGAATTCTATGAATTTCCGCATATGATGTTAAACAATTCCTTAGTTGTCACTCTCACGGGGTCTGTCTGCTCCAGTGAATGAATAAAGTGTTAATTTCTTCTTTTTTCAAGCCCGCTGCGTCTAATTCAATACTGTCCGCGTCATCTTGTCATCCTCCTCAGGTAATAAAAATATCCCTATTGGCAAATTAATTAGATTTAAGTGTAATTGCGCTCAGCAGGAAGATTATATAAGGAATGAGGAACAAACGTGTGTAAATCTCGTCAGTGGAGGACGACCGGCGTGGCCTCTTACTGGAGTTAAGAAGATAGTACATCATTCGCCACGGAAGGATTTATTGGACGAAGAACGCCATGTTTGAGGCACACAGACATCAGTCTTTGCCGTTTTCGATGGAATACAGTATGTAATAGAGGATCCGGTGGTACACAAAGTTTTGCAATATATTAGATTTGTCTCCAGGTGGCTTCCAACTTTGAGGGTCTATCTTGTCCTCCAGTATGTTTGATTCACATTGCTGTGTGGGCAGAACATGGTTATCCACAATGGGTCCTTCTCCCTGTGGGCAAGGAGCGTGTAAAGCCTGTAAATCTGCAGTTAGATCCACTTAGATTTACTAGTCAGACGTATGAAATCTCTTCCTATGTAGCCACACATAAACGTTGCATGACGTGGGACATACGACCACCGCTGTGAAAGGCCGTATTCGTAGGTAGCGGTGGGAATATCTGCAAGGTCAAAACATGTTTCTATAATACATGGAGGTGATACTTCAGGCTTTTCATACCAGGGTTCAGGCCGGACTCTGTGCATCCGGTCCAATCGTGGAACAGCCACATCCTCAAACCAATGTAAAACAGTCTTGGATGTGTGACAAGGGGCGTTGTCTTGTTGGAAGTATGGCCATATGGAAATAAATACCACTGATTCTTGCTCAAGTGTCCAATTGTTTTTAGTATAATCAGGGCATTGTGCTGGTCATGCCACAGCATCTACAGCATTATCAGCCGCTCAGACACAGGTTGGGTGGCGCAAAGAAACTATAGAAGTTTTTCACCTTTTACCCCCACCACCAACATCATCCACTGAGCCACCTCCCAACTTTTTAGTTCTGAGAGCAGTATATACAGATGTGGCTATGCATACAGATACAGCAATGGCGATCCCCAATGGAAATGTAATATTGCACGTACTTAGTCAAATAAGCTTCCCAATGAAAAACGCCTAATGGGCCAGGACCTCTCTCCTGCAGATTGTGAGCTCTTATGGACAGGGACCTCTCTCCTGCAGATTGTGAGCTCTTATGGACAGGGTCTTCTCTCCTGCAGATTGTGAGCTCTTATGGACAGGGGTCTCTCTCTTGTAGTTTGTCAGCTCTTGTGGACAGGGACCTCTCTCCTGCAGATTGTCAGTTCCTATGGACAGGGACCTCTCTCCTGTAGACTGTCAGCTCTTATGGACAGGGACCTCTCTCCTGTAGATTGTCAGCTCTTATGGACAGGGACCTCTCTCCTGCAGACTGTCAGCTCTTATGGACAGGGACCCCTCTTCTGCAGATTGGCAGCTCTTATTGACAGGGACCTCTCTCCTGTAGATTGTCAGCTCTTATGGACAGGGACCTCTCTCCTGCAGATTGTCAGCTCTTATGGACAGGGGTTTCTCTCCTCTAGATTGTCAGCTCTTATGGACTGGGACCTCTCTCCTGCAGATTGTCAGCTCTTATGGACAGGGGTCTCTCTCCTGTAGATTGTCAGCTCTTATGGACAGGGACCTCTCTCCTGCAGATTGTCAGCTCTTATGGACAGGGGGTCTCTCTCCTGTAGATTGGCAGCTCTTATGGACAGGGACCCCTCTCCTGTAGATTGGCAGCTCTTATTGACAGGGACCTCTCTCCTGTAGATTGTCAGCTCTTATGGACAGGGACCTCTCTCCTGCAGATTGTCAGCTCTTATGGACTGGGACCTCTCTCCTGTAGATTGTCAGCTCTTATGGACAGGGACCCCTCTCCTGTAGATTGGTAGCTCTTATTGACAGGGACCTCTCTCCTGTAGATTGTCAGCTCTTATGGACAGGGACCTCTCTCCTGGAGATTGTCAGCTCCCATGGGCTGGGGTCTCTCTCCTGCAGACTGTCAGCTCTTATGGACAGGGGACATCTCTCCTGTAGATTTTCAGCTCTTATGGACAGGGACCTCTCTCCTGTAGAGTAGCAACTCTTATGGACAGGGACCTCTCTCCTGTAGACTGTCAGCTCTTAGGGACAGGGACCTCTCTCCTGTAGAGTATCAGCTCTTATGGACAGGGACCTCGCTCCTGTAGATTGTCAGCTCCCATGGGCTGGGGTCTCTCTCCTGCAGATTGTCAGCTCTTATGGACAGGGACCTCTCTCTCGCAGAGTGTCAGCTCTTATGGACAGGGACCTCTCTCCTGTAGATTGTCAGCTCTTATGGACAGGGACCTCTCTCCTGTAGATTGTCATCTCTTATGGACAGGGACCTCTCTCCTGTAGATTGTCATCTCTTATGGACAGGGACCTCTCTCCTTGAGATTGTCAGCTCCCATGGGCTGGGGTCTCTGTCCTGCAGACTGTCAGCTCTTATGGACAGGGACCTCTCTCCTGTAGATTGGCAGCTCTTATGGACAGGGACCTCTCTCCTGTAGATTGTCAGCTCTTATGGACAGAGACCTCTCTCCTGCAGAGTGTCAGCTCTTATGGACAGGGACCTCTCTCCTGTAGATTGTCAGCTCTTATGGACAGGGACCCCTCTCCTGTAGATTGTCAGCTCTTATGGACAGGGACCTCTCTCCTGTAGATTGTCAGCTCTTATGGACAGGGACCTCTCTCCTGTAGATTGTCAGCTCTTCAGGGACCTCTCTCCTGTAGATTGTCAGCTCTTCAGGGACCTCTCTCCTGTAGATTGTCAGCTCTTATGGACAGGGACCTCTCTCCTGTAGATTGTCAGCTCTTATGGACAGGGACCTCTCTCCTGCAGACTGTCAGCTCTTATGGACAGGGACCTCTCTTCTGTAGATTGTCAGCTCTTATGGACAAGGGCCTCTCTTCTGTAGATTGTCAGCTCTTATGGACAGGGGGCATCTCTCCTGTAGATTGTCAGCTCTTATGGACAGGGACCTCTCTCCTTTTGTCTCATTGTTTGTTCATTTCTTTCGATTACTTATGATCTTGTTTACTTCCCCTAATATTAAATGGCTGTGGCATACGTTAGTGTCATCTACATGAAGGATATCATTATTCACACAGAGACAATAAGAGACTATTTACACTAAGCGAGTCTCTAACCTAACACTCTACACCTATACCCATCACGGGTTACATCTGTGTTACATGAGATGGCGGCACATTGTACACGGTTAGTCGCAACAATTAAGCAGCTATATTCTTTATTATATGCCTATTGAGGACACTATTCCAATGAGAAGTGAATATCATGAAGCGAGTGGCATCTCCGCTCCAAAACCTGCTAGATACCAGCAATGAAATTCTCGGGGCTTTCCAGGCTCGTAAATGTTGCACATCTGGTTTAGTTAATATAGTGAGACATTAATTTGGTGGCTTTCCCAAAACATATGTAAAGATTTTTACTGTATCAACTGGTGGTGGGCCAAGTGTTCGTTATAGGGTTGATATTCATTATTGCACTTTTTTGGAGATTGCCACCATCGATGGAAAGCAGTCCAGCTCCTCCACAATCACCTCCGCTCACTGGGAACATTGGACCTCATTATATATACAGGGCCGATGCCAGTGAAAAGATGGGCTTATAAATATTCTAGTAGAACAGACGAGAATGTCTTTGCAGGATTTCACGTCTCAGTCCAGTCTTCTCAAGTCTTCAGCTCGCTCATTTTCCCATTCTCTCTGCCACGTCTGGTTGGTTTATGACGGCTTAATGAATTTTGGATGTGTAGATGCTTTTCTGAAAGGAGCGCAGTATTATTCTGGGACAACTGTGACAGGGAACTGAGCTAAAACATCTGGAAAAATAACTTGGTTTTACTGCCGAGCGTCCACCCACTGCCTACATGCTCCAGAGGCGGCCAACGAGCGAGCCATACCTAGGGGATATTTACTGCTTTCAGGTTTTTTTTTCGTAAAAGGGCATCGAAAGCTATGAAGCAAATGGCTGTTGTGTAACCCTCAGCGGCGTCCTCCTCCTCACGCTGTATACCAGCTGGAAGGTGTTACATCCTTCATGCTGATGGCTTTCACTCACGGAATCCAAGACTGGACAGGGAGAAATGGAAAATGAAGAAATTCTCGTGTTGCTCAGTATTAAGTGAAGTCTGTTTTCTGACATGGAATCGATGTTGGTTACAATGTATAGTATACAATGTATCAAAAACTAAACTTTGTGTGTTTCCACCATCTACTGACTATAGTAAACCTGATATTTCCGTCTTGGTGTATGGCGCTACCATAACTCCTTGGCAGGATGCACATATCTTGGGGTCATATTTGACTCCAATCTTTCCTTTGCTCCCTGTATTCAATCACTTGCTCGCTCATGTCACCGGCACTCCAAAACCATCTGTGGTAACCACCCTTTTCTGCTGTGGAGACATCAAAAACTCTTATTCTTGCCCTCATCCATTCCCATCTTGACTACTGTAACCCGCTACTTAACAGTCTCCTCCTTCATGACACTCTCTTCTTTCCAATCTGTCCTGAATGCAACAGCCAGGCTCATCTTTTTGTCCAACTGCTACACCAATGCCTCAACCCTATGCCAATCACTGTACCGATATCTCCATCCTGTGCCAATCACTACAGCAGTGTCTCCATCCTGTGCCAATCACTGCACTAATGTGCCTCCATATCCTATGCCAGTCCCTCCATCCTGTGCCAGTCACTGCATTAATGCCTCCACTATGTAACACCGATTACATCCGCTATAGGACACAATGTCTCCCAACAGATCTCATCCATAAAGCTCTCTGTAGTGCTGCCCACCCAATACCTCCATCTTCATCAGGGGAAGAACCCAAAATAAATATTACTGAGTGGCCATTTTGACTAAGAAACACAAATGATATGTAGGAGGATCACAATGTAAATTATAATACAAGGCAATGGCAGAAAGCTCGAATACTCTATAGCTTCCTAAAGGTGGACCATATTTGAAGGCAGCACTAAGTTTCATCATAAGAAGGATTTTGCCACCAAAGACGTTCATCACCTATCTACAGGGCAGGGAATACATGTAGGATTACTGATGGTAGACGACTTGCACCCAACGATCTCAAGAATGGTGCCCTTACATACTCCGTGTGAATTGAGTGGTGGTGCGCATGCTTGACTGACGCTCTCTTCACTTTTATAGGACAGGCAGAAATTAATACGCTACTCAACCTTCCTCCATCCCACAGAAGTCAATGAAGTGACGATCACATCACCACTGACATGGACCATTAAGTGGTGGTGTTCTCGGGATCACTGGAGGTCTCAGTAATCGGAACCCCCCCTAGTGATCAGACACTTATTATCTGTCTGGGGGCTAAAGGCCCTTTTTCACGGGATAACTGTTGAGCACTTAAGCGCCTGACAGTCACAACAATCATCGTTCCTGTACATCCACACGGGAGCGACTTCTTTGGGGGTAAATACCCTTTAAGAGAAATTATACACTGGGTTGCGATGGCTATACTTTGCTCAAACACTTAGCGGCTCCTATTTACACGGGCCGATAGTCGCTTGGTTTTTGGTTCTGCTAAAAACCAAGTCCCTTCATCAGATGAGCGATTTCTCACTCAAAGCCCTGTTGGCGGCCATGTGTACGCAGGGCGATTATCTCCCAAATTTGCAGCGAAAATCTGGCCGATAGTTTCTCTGTGTGAAGGTCCCTCAACCGATGCAGGACTTCAGACTCTTAAATGTCTTAGGAGCTACCCCAATTTTTTGGGATGAACCAATCGCAGCCATCGCATTGTTTCATTGAGCGCTGCAGTGATTGGCTAGCAGCGCCTGACAACCAATCAGAGCCATGGCTTCCTGGAGGCAGGATTTCGGAATCTCTAAACCAGGAAGCAATCGCTTCTGTCAGCGGCTGAGGACTGCAAGCAAGTACGACAGAGCTCTGGAAGGACATGGACCGTGGCTGCTAGGTAAATATAATAAGACATTCCCCGAAAATAAGACATTCCCCGAAAATAAGACCTGGTGTCTCTTTTGGGGCAAAAATTAATATAACACAGCGTCTTATTTTTGTGCAAACACGGTATTAAATAATTGGGTCTAACATTCGTTTGTATTGGACGTACCTTTTCCGGAAGGGTTATTCTTCTGAGTGTGATACACACAGATAATATCTGCTGCGATGTCCCTGACCTCTGGATCCTCACACTGAAGAAGGCATAATACACACATCCATAGCTGCAACGTATCGGACAGACCTGTAAAGACACATGGGAATATTCTTACTATGGTCAATGCATTCCAGAAACATGAAGTCATGGGCAATAGCAATGTCCCTGAGGATGTTCTAGCCACATTCGATGCTTCATCATAGGTTCCAGCAGATATAACAAGAAAAGCATTGCATACCCTGTTTGACTGTATTGTAAGTCAATGGTGTCTGTCAGGTATCAGTGGTATCGGCATGTGACGAATCCAGCGAAGCAAGTGTGAAAAGATCCTTATAAAGGGCAAGTATGTGTGGAAATAAACCAAGCATAGTACTGCTTCAGGTTACAGAATGGCTGTTTGAACTAAAAGGGATTTTCCAGATCGATCTATCCTCATGAATAGTTGATCGTTTGGTATCTGCCACTTCAGACCCTGGCAAATCAGCTGATCAGGTGCCCGCTGCCTTTTCCACTACACACTGGGATGCAGATCGGAAGCTGCTGCTCCAACTCCCGTGTAGTGGCCGGCGCTTGTAACTGCAGGCACAGCTGTCACTGATTATAATGAGCTGCACCTGTAGTTACAAGCACCGGCCACTACACGGGGGTTGGAGCAGCAGTTTCCACTCAGTAACACAGTGTGTAGCGACGCTGACAGCCGACGCCTGATCAGTTGATTCACTGGGCCCCCATCGGCAGATCCCAGCAGGTCAACTATAGATGACAATCCACAAGGGAGTAGAGTGGTGGAACAGCCCACCAATTCAGATGCTTGAAAAACTTTTCATTGAATCCCCATATTAATCACGTCACCACAGGACGCCTTCCGTATTCTTACCTCTCTTTTAGAACAATCAAGTAAAACCATTATTACTGCTTCAATCAAGGTTTTCATCCAGCTGTCATAGACTCCTAAACAAATCAGCCCTGTATCTATGCAGCACTATGGAGGCAGGTGAGGTACCACTATAACTAGGCAAATCTGCCTTTCAGGACTCTGGGAAAGCCAAGTGACTTCTATTTGTTACATCTGAACTGCATCATACGTAATGTGTTGTCCTAAAGGGATGGATCTACACACAATATGCCAACCTACTAATGCAATGAGACCCTGCCTAATAGTGGAGCAAGCCTACATCAGTAAACTGGGGCGACCCTGACTCCCCCCTAATTGGAAACAGGAATAACGTTTACTACAATAAATAACATTATTATATATGGCATAGATGTTAGAAAAGCACACAAAGAGCCAGATGATATACCAATGCAAAAATAGCAATTTATCAAGAGAGATGTTACAACACCCCAAATATCCTTAAAGGGGTATTCCGGAGACTGGGTGAAAGTTTCAAAATTGCAAAAACTACATCTCCCACAATGCCCCACTGCCAGTTACTGACTAGTGTGCATTCACTACTGTACAAACTATGTTGTTACTACGGAATTTGAAGGCACTGAGCAGTAAAACAGCGGAGCATAAAGAACGTAACCATTGGATACCAATGGAGAACTAGGCAGGGAGGCTGGTCCAGGTCCAACATGGCTAATGGGCTGTGACACTATGTGACTTTTGGAGTGAAGGGACATATACCCTGTTTACGTGAAAATAAGACCTACCCCAAAAATAAGCCCTAGCACGACTTTTTCAGAACTTTTGAGAATTATTTTTCTGGATTTTTGTATAACTAATACTTAAATGGATAAAAGTTTTGAAAAAATTGACAACTTTAGGAAAAACAAAAAAAAAGACGGGATTTCCTATTTTCTGCTGGTCATTACGGATCACACTGCCTTTAAAACAGCCCAAACAGTGTTGGTGGAGCAGACGTCCACCTGTGATGAAGTGGTGGTCTGCGATATGGGATATCACTCTACATGAGGTCTGTTTATTCGCGTATAGCCTCTATCTCTGCCAAGAATCTTGGGTAACGGAGCTATTTATGAGCAGGGAAGCTTTTGTGTATTTACTAAAGACCTTAACCCTGGTAGCTGGCGGGCACTTTAGAGTGTTGCTCAGAGATGGTAGCCCTGGGAATCAGGATGGAGGAGAATGCTTTGATGTCTGTGTTGCCCAGGGGACTCGGCGCTCACAGTGGAGCAATGTAGCTCTTCCTGGAAGAAGAAAAAAAAAATCCGAATTTAAACTAAATTTTGTTTGTGTTTGTTGAGCTCCTTCATCTTTCATCCCTGAAGTGTAATGTTCTCTCCCTCCTCCACTGATGCGGCACGGGCGGTTCAAAAAAGACAAAACAAAAGAATTGAGGAGAAATGTAAATTTCTACAAATAAAAAGTTCCAAAAAATTCAAGAGATCAGCACTAACCAATGCAAATACAGGACTGGGGAATGCAGGAAGCAAAACCTATGGAGGGCTGTGATTTAGGACTCTTCCCCACTAAAGCCCCATTCAAAATCCCCAAAATATTCAATACAGATATTTCTAAAATTGTTTTATTTTTTTTCCCTTTCAAGTTTTCGGCTAAAAAAAAATAAATTTTGAGGGAAAAAAAACAAAACGTGTAGGAAATCGTAGAAGGTGCAATGAAAAAAACCATATATGGTAGAGTATATTTTGACCAGGTCAAGCTTATACACCTATCATTTGTTTGTGCTACACTGAAGCATGAAGAGATGATCGATTTGGCTCTATCCACTATGGAAGCCAAAAAACTTGGCGGCTACATCAACTTATGATGGGGTTCAATGGGATTCCATTGTGATATCTGGCATTTTGATGGCAGGAATAAAGTTGCTGTGTTAAGGTCCTTTTACACGGGATGACCATTGGGTGAGTGATGGCTGTCCCAGCGGCTATCGCTCCTGAGCTTTACGAAGGAGCAAGAGTCGTTCTGTGAATTGAGGCAGAGTGGGCCAGGGATCGTTCCGGCTGCCCACCTCAATTCACAGTAAATGGTGACCCCTGATTACACGGCCCGACAGTTGCTTGGTTTTTAGGTGAGCTAAAAACCAAGTCATTTCGACAGATGAGTGGTTTCTCGTTGAGTGCCTGTCGGTGGCACTGCGTGTAAGAGATGACTATTGTATGAATATGTTGTGTCCAGCATAATTCGGGTGCTAATCGCCCTGTGTAGCTTTTTTCTTGCTTCCATGGGATCCAAATGGCAGTGTAAATATACTCATAAAGAATGAGTAGGGAAGAAGTATGTGAAGGCTACTAGGGGTATTGGGGAGGTTTGGTTTCATGCGCTATTAGTCACTACACCGGTGGACTGATATGACCAGTAGCACATCCCCACTGGTTACAAAAGAGATTTTAGAATCTGTACAATAAGAGTAGCATACTTGGGCAAACTTTTTTTTTTTTTTTTACTAATCAAACTTTGTGGGTCTCTCCCTGATGAATATGCATGCATGGGCCAAAGTGGTGAAGTTAAAGGAGATGTCCAAGGCCAGAAAAACATGGCTGCGTCCTTCCGAACACAGAACCACTTTTGTCCATAGAGTTATGTGTGTTATTGCAGATCAGCTCCATTGAAGCGAATGGGAGCTGAACTACAATACCATACAAAATCCACAGACACGGATGGCGCCATGTTTTTCTAACTCTGGAAAACCCCTTTAACTTCTTAATTGATCACTATGTTCTATGGCCTTGTATGAAAGATCGGTTGGGGATAATCTGCTGAATATCGCCAGTGACTAGCTAAAATTGGTGGGTAGCAAGTGTTCAATTCCAATGCAGTGCCCCCACAGGTGACATGAAGCATTACACACTCTCCACTTAAATCAATGAGCTGTCCATGTGATACATGGCTGTACAGGGTCAGACCGCTCTACATAACACCTACAGGAGAGTTTTGCACTTATTTACTAACGCAAGCAAGCAATACAAACATGAAAGAGAAATAGTAAACAGTGAGTGACAGTGTTTTGAGAAGTCTGGTTGCTTGACAGATTTCAAGTGTTTTGGAGCCGAATCTAACGAGACTCGGTACGGCGGCATGGGAAGGGGGGACGGGAGTGGAAAGAAAACTGCGATAGTCAGCAGGACCGCGGCTGCAAAGCTATGCTGCCGTCCCGCTAACCCAAGGACTTGTCAGGCCCTCTTTTGTGAACACAGTGCAGCAGCTGTAGAGTTAACGGGTTGGAGATGCCCTGATGATGATCTGTTCGGTCGCATCCGACCTTCGGTTACTCCATGGATCAATGTTCTCCACGCATTCATGTCTTTCACAACTTCTTTCAATTCCGCGATTGACATGTTCGTGGTGGCCTTGATTGTATCTAGCCATCTTGTTCTTCTTCATTGACCTTGCTAAGCATCAGTACTGTTTCCAGTGACTTAGCGCGAATCACGTGGCCAAAAAAAAAGGAGTCGCTATTTGATAATTTTACTCTTTGCCCGTTGCAATCGATTTTGGATCCAAGGAAGATAAAATCTTGGACCGTCTCGACTTCTGCATTGTTAATCTTTATGTTTACTGTACCGATGCCTACTGCGGTCATGACTTTCGTTTTCTTGCTGCTGAAGTACATTCCCATGTGTTCGCTTTCCTTTTGCCCTCGTTGGATAAGGTATTCCAGGTCCCTTTCACTTTCCCCAAGCAGGGTGGTGTCATCTGCATATCGGAGGTTGTTGACATTTCTGCCACCAATTTTGACTCCGATTTCTGATTCGTCCAAATTGCATCGCCTCATGATTGTTTCTGTGTACAGATTGAACAGGACTGGTGATAGAATGCAGCCTTGCTGTGCTTCTTTGTCGATTTTGAACCAATCCGTGTTCCCATAAGCTGTCCTGACTGTTGCTTCTTGGTTGTTGTAAAGAGACCTTACAAGCTGTTCAGTATGTTCTGGGACGCCGATTTGCTTCAGACACTTCCTCAGCTTGTCATGTTCCACACAGTCAAATGCCTTGCTGTAGACGATGAAACACATGTACACGTCCTTTTGATACTTCCGGGTCTTCTCTACGATCCAGCGCACGTTCCCGATTTGATCTCTGGTGCCACGACCTTTGTGGAAACCAGCTCGAACGTCCAGCAGTTCCCGTTCAACAATTGTCGCAATGCGTTTTTGTCTGATCTTTAAAAGAATTTTGCTTGCATGAGGTATGAGGGCGATGGGGCGGTAGTTGTAACATTCTTGAGCATCCCTTTTTTTTGGAAGTGTGACGAAGACAGATCTTGTCCAGTCTTTGGGCCACGATTTGCAGCTCCAGATATTTCGACATAGGTGGGTTAGGATCTTGACTGATGCTGGTTTAAGCAATTCGGCTGCTATGTGATCAATGCCCGGAGCTTTCCTGTTTGGTAGTGGTCTCAGGGCCCATGTGACTTCTACCTCCAGAACGCCTGGTTCCTGTTCTACTTGATGTACGTGATCCAACGGGTTGTCTGTTTGATTGCCTGCCCTGAGTCCTAGAGAGGCCCAATTGTCACATCGAAGGGCAATAGTGCTATAACATGTGGGATAACAGGCTGAACTGGGTGGTCATGGGTTTTCTTTCAGCCTTAAACACTATGTTATTGCTGTGGCATCCTTTTCCAGATTTTTCAACTGGGCTCTCAAACTTTAGACTACTCCTTAGGGTGCATTCACATTGATAAAGGATGATATAGGTCCGAGAAACGTGGACCGATATCGCACTCTCAAACCTGCAATTTTTCAGCGCGTGCGATGCATTGCATCACTTTACATGTGATTTTGATGCACATTAAAAAAATTTTTTTAATTACGTTTTTGCTCCCACAGTTAAAATAGTAAAACACATTGCATGCAAACCACAGAGCATGCGAGTGTGATGCTTTTTAAAAAAAAATTCCATAGAAAAGAATGGGCGATTCCTTTCGAGGAATCAACCAAAAATAGGACATGTGGCGATTTTCCGATGGTCCGAGAGAAAAATCACTCATGTGAATAAACAGAACTCAATAGGTTCTTTTCACATGCAAGTTCCGATCACATCGCCTTCGGACGGAACGCACATGTGAAAATCATCCGTGTGAATGCAGTCCTATAGTAGTATGGCTGAAAACCCGTGTTCAGAGGGTAGTAGTGGAGGCGAGGGGGTTTGTGCTGTACTTTCACTGATATAAGGGATACGTCTTGCAGTTAAGCGCCGTTCGAGTTAATGCTCAGTGCATTACGGTCGTCTGTGGAAGGCTGGGATGCAGGCGAGCCGCACATAAAGCAGCTGGGAGGATGGAATGATGAGTTTTCCAGGGCTCCGCACCGTACCTTGGGTCACCCAGTTGAAACCAGCTGAAAATGTGCTTAGGTACACAAGGCTACTGTTGAAAGAGATTACCTGCCGCATGTGGAGTGCGGAGGTTTTCAAGAAATGGCAAATAGAAGAAGAAGAAAAAAGCACCTGGCAAATTGTGTCAATAAAAGTCAATTTCTGCAACGAACCGAGAAATATAGATCATCACTGTGGAAACCGAAGGGACCTCCCAAAGAGGCGAGCAGCGAGAATGGAAGGAGACGTAACTACCCTGTTTCCCTGAAAATAAGACATACCCTGAAAATAAGACATAGCATGATTTTCCTGAATTTTTGAGGATGCAAAATGATTTTTCAGGCTTTTTGAGGATGATTGAAATATAAGCCCTACTCCAAAATTAAGCCCTGCTAACAGTTAATTAAAAAAGTCAATTTAGGACTTCCGGTTCCGGCGCCATGGAGTAAGCAGTGAAGACACAGAGCTCCGGCAACCCCGCTCCAGACCCGAACCTAAACTCAGCTGCTGATCGCCCTTCAACCCCGAGAGCCTGAACAAAGCTCCAAGGAGGCATCATAGACCACCCGGAGAAGAAGAGTGGCAGCGGCGCCAACCACACCAGCCTCTGCAATCACACTGCCGGCCGGCCGGCCGCGCGGCAAACCCTCCCCCCGCAGTAACCCCGGCACCTGCAACTTCAGAGCCTGCTTGGGCAGACCGCCGCTGAGGAGAGGAACTCCGGAGTCTCGCTGACACCGACGGCGCTGCGGTCATAGCGCGAGCGGAGCTCCCGGGAACCAGCGGGGCGCAAACACAAGAGGGAGACGGTAGGAGACACGTGTCCCCCTCCCCCCAGGCAGAACCGGCGGCGGCCATCTTGGCTCCTCCTTTAGAGGCAAGAAACTGTGTTGTAGCCTCATAGAGGACAGGGAGCTGGAAACCTGCATCTCCCTGCGGGCAGCTTCATTAAATTAGTGGAGAACGGGTAGAGAGGACTGAAATCCCACACAAACATACTGTCAGTCCCCCAGTGCACACCTGAAGTCATTGGTGCAGGGGACTAGCTATATATCACAAACAAACCCCTGTCTCCCCTACACAATATTATACCCAGAGAGCGACTTTCCCCACCGTCGCATAACGCCCACAGCCCTATTAACTGAACAACAATAGAATCTGCACATAACAGCCGCAGTCCTGCAACTCGAGCAACAATATCCTGCGCATAACAACTGCAACCCTGCATCTTGTGCAACAATATCCTGCGCACAACACCTGCAACCCTGCATCTTGTGCAACAATAGACTGCGCATAACACCTGCAACCTTGCATCTTGTGCAACAATAGACTGCGCATAACACCTGCAACCTTGCATCTTGTGCAACAATATCCTGCGCACAACACCTGCAACCCTGCATCTTGTGCAACAATATCCTGCGCACAACACCTGCAGCCCTGCATCTTGTGCAACAATAGACTGCGCATAACACCTGCAACCCTGCATCTTGTGCAACAATAGACTGCGCATAACACCTGCAACCTTGCATCTTGTGCAACAATAGACTGCGCATAACACCTGCAACCTTGCATCTTGTGCAACAATATCCTGCGCACAACACCTGCAACCCTGCATCTTGTGCAACAATAGACTGCGCATAACACCTGCATCCCTGCATCTAGTGCAACAATAGACTGCGCATAACACCTGCAACCTTGCATCTTGTGCAACAATAGACTGCGCATAACACCTGCAACCTTGCATCTTGTGCAACAATAGACTGCGCATAACACCTGCAACCTTGCATCTTGTGCAACAATAGACTGCGCATAACACCTGCAACCTTGCATCTTGTGCAACAATATCCTGCGCACAACACCTGCAACCCTGCATCTTGTGCAACAATATCCTGCGCACAACACCTGCAACCCTGCATCTTGTGCAACAATAGACTGCGCATAACACCTGCAACCCTGCATCTTGTGCAACAATAGACTGCGCATAACACCTGCAACCTTGCATCTTGTGCAACAATAGACTGCGCATAACACCTGCAACCCTGCATCTTGTGCAACAATAGACTGCGCATAACACCTGCAACCTTGCATCTTGTGCAACAATAGACTGCGCATAACACCTGCAACCTTGCATCTTGTGCAACAATATCCTGCGCACAACACCTGCAACCCTGCATCTTGTGCAACAATATCCTGCACATAACACCTGCAACCTTGCATCTTGTGCAACAATATCCTGCACATAACACCTGCAACCTTGCATCTTGTGCAACAGTATCCTGCGCACAACACCTGCAACCCTGCATCTTGTGCAACAATAGACTGCGCATAACACCTGCAACCTTGCATCTTGTGCAACAATATCCTGCGCATAACACCTGCAACCTTGCATCTTGTGCAACAATATCCTGCGCATAACACCTGCAACCTTGCATCTTGTGCAACAATAGACTGCGCATAACACCTGCAACCCTGCATCTTGTGCAACAATAGACTGCGCATAACACCTGCAACCTTGCATCTTGTGCAACAATAGACTGCGCATAACACCTGCAACCTTGCATCTTGTGCAACAATATCCTGCGCACAACACCTGCAACCCTGCATCTTGTGCAACAATATCCTGCACATAACACCTGCAACCTTGCATCTTGTGCAACAATATCCTGCACATAACACCTGCAACCTTGCATCTTGTGCAACAGTATCCTGCGCACAACACCTGCAACCCTGCATCTTGTGCAACAATAGACTGCGCATAACACCTGCAACCTTGCATCTTGTGCAACAATATCCTGCGCATAACACCTGCAACCTTGCATCTTGTGCAACAATATCCTGCGCATAACACCTGCAACCTTGCATCTTGTGCAACAATAGACTGCGCATAACACCTGCAACCCTGCATCTTGTGCAACAATAGACTGCGCATAATACCTGCAGTCCTGAATCTTGTGCAACAATAGACTGCGCATAACACCTGCAACCTTGCATCTTGTGCAACAATAGACTGCGCATAATACCTGCAGTCCTGAATCTTGTGCAACAATAGACTGCGCATAACACCTGCAACCCTGCATCTTGTGCAACAATAGACTGTGCATAACATCTGCAGTCCTGCATCTCGTGCAACACCATATCCTGAGCATAACATCTGCAGCCCTGAAATTCGTGCAACAATAGTCTCTGCGCATAACGTCCGTAGACACACCACTTGTACAGCAATATACTCTGTACGCAACACCCACAGCCTTGCTACTCGTACAACAATATAACCTGCGCACAACATCCGACTTCAACAAATATGGAGGAGTTTGTGACCAAAACGAGGCGCAACAAAAACAAGCAAATGGATACACCATCAAAAACCCCGTTCAAACAAACATCAGGGAAAGAAGACATATCAAAGGCTGGGGCCCCACTGGAAGAATTCCCAGGACATCCTACACCACCTGATCAGGAGAACCTAATAATAAAAGACACAACAACAATAGATTACAAACACCTAGCGATTGAAGTTGCTAAACTTATCTCACCGGGCATACAAGAGACACTGGCAGCTACAGTGTCGGGCACATTGCGCGAGCTCCACGACAAAGTGACACAACATAGCAACCAAATTGAGAAAATGGAGTTCGAGGTAGAAACCCTATCATCAGGACTCGATGCTACATCTAAAGACATAGACCAGCTGAGTCAAGACAACAAACAACTGTGGGAGCGACTAGAGGACCTAGAAAATAGGTCCCGACGAAACAACCTGCGCATTATTGGAGTCCCAGAAACATACTCACAAAAAGATCTACACCAGCTATGTGAGTCCACAATTCCAAACATTCTTGGGATTACCCACAAATGCAAGGTGGAACGTGCCCATCGCTTGGGACCCGACAGGCGAGTATTCTCTACTGAACAAACCTCAAGCAATAGAACACGCCCAAGACCCACAATAGTGAAATATCTTGACTATACAGACAAGTCACTGATTCTGCGGAACTTCAAGAGCCGAAACAACTTACTAGAAATTGAGGGACATAAAATCCTGATTTTTGCTGACTATTCGGCAGAGGTCCAGCGGAAGAGAAGGGCGTTTTCCCCTATTTGCTCAGAACTGCACAAAAAACAACAAAAATTTGCTCTACTATACCCTGCATTATTGAAAGTGTTCTGCTCTAATGGAACTATTCTTACTTTCCAAGATCCGGAAAAAGCAGAACGAGAGTTGGCCTTAAGAGCGGATGGGAGATCGCCAAACAGACGGGGAGAGTGCTCCCCCCCAACACCAAGCTACAACAGGAGGAGACGTGACGACAATCAGAACGCGTCCGCTACGCCAAATGACCAACTCCGCGCCATCCCGACAGGGTCGTGAGTATACGACCCCACAAAATGGACACTAAGGGGAAACATGGGGGGTCGCCATGGGGCATCGGCTTTGTTAAAGGGGACTGATTATATTGCAAACCTATACATTTGTTTAAATATGTTTAGATGTGTCCAAGTTTACTAATACAAATTGCAATTATCTGGAGCGGAAAGTTAAAGTTATGGTACACAGATCAAAAATGGAGTTAGGCTTGATTTAATTCCATGACGTAATCTACAGGAGGAGCAAGATGGCCCAATAAGTTGAAGATAGCTACAGGAGCTGTTGCGTGACCGCAACAAATTTAAGCTCCCCGACGAGGCTTGCGAAATGGAATTGAAGGAAGTCAATTCATGCGCCCTTCTTTAGGGGTGATGCCAGGCATCCTACCCTAAGGGAGACTGCATAAATACCCCTACTGCTATAGGCTATAGGGACTTAGAAGAAGAAAGAAAAAGGCTGAGAGATAGTTTGAAGTTAATTGAAAGTTAGGAATCTAAAGTTAAATCTTTTTTTTTTTATTTTTCTGTTTGTTTGCGGAGGCCCCACAGACGTTCAATCCCCACCTAGAAGCCAACTAGAAAAGAAACCAAAACTATGCAAATTATCTCATGGAATGTAAAGGGTCTCAGATCACCACAAAAACGCTCGGTAATACTACGCCACTTAAAACGTCTGAAAGCGGACATAGCCTTGCTCCAGGAAACACACCTGGGGGAGGAGGACTACTTTCGTATGCGCAGGATGTGGGTGGGGGAAATATACGGGTCACCAGCAATACAATCAAAAGCAGGGGTAATGATATTAATTAAGAAGGGATTAAACATTGAAGTAGAAAGACAATGGCACGATTCGGAGGGGAGGATAGCACTCCTACAGATCAAAGCAGGAAGGGAGAATTACAATATCTACAATGTCTATGGCCCTAACATTAACAATAAACAGTTCTTAGAAAATCTATCGGATAAAATACTGGCAGACACCGAAAAACGCAAAATAATAGGGGGCGACTTTAACGCGACTATTAGGACAAGTGAGGATAGACGCAGCCAGTCGACTCGGAGCGACCGGAGCAGATACCACGACCTAAATCTTTTGAATTTTGTAAACAAAACCGCTCTTAAGGACGCATGGCGCGAACATAACCCAGAGGGGCGAGAATACACTCACTTCTCACACGCACACAATTCATGGTCCAGAATAGATTACATATTAATCCCGTCCCAGCTAATGCCAAAACTCATAAAAATCTCCATAGGAGACATGGTGATATCAGATCATGCGCCAGTGATATTATCAATGTGCGAAGAAACCCCGAGGGGCACAGATTATATCTGGAGATTCCCTTCATATCTGGCAGAAGACGAGACGTTCTGCGCACTACTGAAGGGGTGGTGGATGGAGTATATGTCTGACAATGAAGCTCACTCAGACAATCCTCAACTACTTTGGGACACGGCCAAGGCAGTTATCCGGGGCAGGATAATCGCATATGTGATCTCTCTAAAAAGGAACATCAAAGATAACATTAGCAAATTTAATAAACAACTACGCGAGGCATACACCCAATTCCAAGAAAAACCAAATAACCAAAATAAACAAAATTGGACAAAAACAAAGGAAACATATGAGACATGGCTACAAAAAAGGGAAACGCTAGCGTATTCCCGTAAAGAGGCAAAATTATTTAAATACGGTAACAAGGCAGGAAAAATCATGGCCAATTTGGCAAGAGGTCCATTTCAGAGGTCCAATATTTCATGCTTAAAAGACTCAACAGGAAAGCCACACTCTCACCCCCAAAAAATTAATGACATATTCCTTGAATTTTACTCAAAATTATACAGTAAATCACAATCACACATAACTACTGGAGAAGACCTATTTTCAGACATAACGTGGCCCAGATTGACGGAGGACCAAACAAATCTACTAAATACACCGGTATCCCAAGAGGAAATAAAAGAAGGTATCAAAAACATGGGAAATAACAAAGCTCCAGGGCCAGACGGATATACGAGCGAATTCTACAAAATATTAAAAGACCAGACGTCCCCATTACTTGAGACACTATTCAATGGATATATGCAAGATAACCCAATCCCCTCGGATACGAACGTGGCCCATATCAAACTATTACCCAAACCCGGCAAAGATCCCACAGAGGCCAAATCATATAGACCAATCTCCCTAATAAATACCGATTTAAAATTAATGGCCAAAATCATGGCAGACCGCCTGGCCACCATTATGCCCCACTTGGTCTCCCCAACTCAGGCGGGCTTTACGAAAGGACGCTCAGCCATAATAAACATAAGGAGAATCTTGACAATCTTAGACGATATCAAGATACATCCAGACGACCATCCTTCTCCAGCCCTTCTCACAATAGACGCCGAAAAGGCTTTTGATAATGTCTCTTGGTCCTGGCTGGGGGAGGTGATGGATAGGATGGGCTTCAAAGGGCCCTTCTGCTCTTATCTGTGGAAACTTTACTCTTCCCCACAGGCACGAATCCACACCCCGGGCTTCCTATCCCCAAGCTTCCCCCTACAAAAAGGGACGAGACAAGGATGCCCTCTGTCGCCACTTTTATTCAACCTGGCAATTGAGCCATTAGCACGAAAGCTAGAGGGCAATACCAAGATTAGGGGTATAGGGGTCCAGAAGAAAACCATAAAAACCATGTTATTTGCGGATGATATATTGATAGCGCTCTCCCAACCAAAATCCGATTTACCACGGGTTTTTGCCATGCTGGAAGCCTTTGGAGAATGTTCAGGATTCAAAGTAAACACCACGAAATGCGAACTATTAGATATCTCCCCTCGAGGCAATCTTACAAATACAAGCATTGGAAACCACCCTGTCAGCGTAGCAAAGACACATATCAAATACCTGGGCATAAACATAGGTAAAAAGCCAGAATCTCTTTATACATTAAACTATCCCCCAATAATAGTAAAAATAATAAAAGAACTGAATGGATGGAGTAACCTCCCATTATCCCTCACGGGCAGATGCCATTTGATTAAAATGGTTAGCTTCCCAAGACTCCTCTACCCACTGCAGACAATCCCTCTATTACTCCAAAGACGCGACCTAGCAAAACTACACACAGCATTCACGTCATTTGTGTGGTCACGAAAAAAACCACGTATAGCTTTAAAAAAACTAATGCTCCCCATAAGCGGAGGAGGACTTAATTTCCCGAACATTCAATTATATAACGTGGCTAGCCTCATGAGACATTCGATAGATTGGCTACGAAACTCGAAGGACTACTCGAACATAGACATAGAAACAGAACTGTTCACTCCATGGAGTTTGAACGCCTTACTGCACACAAATTATTCCAATCTTCCAATAGAGTGCAAACACTCAGTAATGGCAAAAGACACGATAGCAGCTTGGAAGATAGTCCGAAAAGCTTTCGGTCTACCATATAAGATCTCCAAACACATGGACTTGTGGCAACACCCAGAATTTAAGGAGGGGAGAGAAAATAAAATGTTTGGACTGTGGCGACGCAAGGGGATTATGAAAGTCCAGCACCTCCTCCACCCAGAAAGCCCCAGGTACAAGACCTTTAAAGAGATATGTGAGGAATATAACCTACCTCTGTCCCACTTCCTGCCATTTGCTCAAGTGAGAAACTTCCTCCGGGAAAGGCTAGCGGACATAACAAAGGAAGCGATAATCAACCCAATAGATACCATAGTAAAGGATTACACATACAAACACTCAATTTCAAAACTTTACACTAAACTTAGAGAGGGGGCGGCGATGAAAAATAATTCCAACCCTAGTCCATTCAAAAAATGGGGCAGAGAACTCCAAGACATAGAATTACCTGAGAAATTGACTGAGAGCTGGTCCTCGGTGAGGCAGGCGATATCAAATGAGAGATGGAGGGAAACCTATTTCAGAATAATCCATGGAGCTATATATGGTTTTGACAAGCCACAAAACCCAAAAGGACCGACAAGGTTACAAGCATGCCCTAGGTGCGCGCAACCAAAATCCGACTTCCTACATGGCATATGGCATTGCCCCAAAATACAAAATTATTGGGCAGACGCGCAAAGATTAATCCAGGATATAGGGGGACAACTCCTACCACTGACTCCACAGACGTACATTTTCCAACAATTACCTAACCAGACAAAAAACTCTAAAATGACCCACACTATATTACTGATCAGCAAAAGATGCCTTCTAAAGGACTGGTTGGCAGCAAATCCCCCTTGCTTAAAAGACACCCTACAACAATTAAAACACCTTCTGAAAGTAGAAAGGATAGAGATAGAAAGACAAGTAGAATCTCAAGCCCCAAAATTCTTTAAAAAGTGGAAAAGATTTATGGAAAAATTCCTTAACCCTCAAGAAATATACGAATGCATGAACCAATTTACCAACACCTCATGGTACTATACCCAAAAGGACACAAACCAACTGGGATCCCTTGAGATTCGATGATAGGACGCTGGGGAGGGATTTGGGTGCTGATGAGATCTACCGCAAATAAGTTAAATGTTTATAGATATTTAGGTCTTTATTTTCAAACCAAAATATTAAAAAGTTGGGGATTTAGGGGAGGGGGGAAATCGGGGAAGGAGGGGGGGGGGGGGGGAGAAAAAAAGAAAAAAATGGAAGATATAAGTATGGACCGAAACTATATACATTGTTACCACTGTACAAGAAAAAAAACGTGTTAACACCTATAGATGATATCACCATTGTAAATGTATATTGTGAGTTCATGACCTGCGATGACTACGAAATTTTGTACATGTATGATCTTCCTAATTGTCAATAAAAAAGAGTTTAAAAAAAAAAAAAAAAAAAAAGTCAATTTAAAGTGTCCAGGCAGCTACACATGTAAAAAAGTTAAACCTTTTTGAAGAAAAATTCATATAAGACACTGTCTTATTTTCGGGGAAACACGGTATCTGCCTATGGAAGGAAGCATGTAGTTATGGAATATGTGCATGTCACTACCGTGTAAGCTCTGTGCAGATGTCTACAAACAAGCCTGTGGCATCGGCTCCAACCTAGAATTCTCCTCCTTGTCAATGGTTGTCAGTTTCTTGACAGGCAACCCCCCCACCATATTAGTTGTCCTGTGAAAATTGCTGGAGCTTATTTACTTAGACCGGCATTTCATACTGTGGTGTAAGTAAGCCCTGCGCCCGGCTACCAGCGCCAAATGTGTAAGGAGGAGCAAGCTTCTTAATACGCTTGTTTTATCTGTGGCACCTCCGTAAGCCAGCTTGGGGCTGGAACAGGACTTTGCTATAATCTACAACAGTTTGTGACGTAGATTACAGTAAATGTAATGAGCCACATGCAGCCACACCATGTTTTTTTAAAAAGTAGCAAGGCGTAAAAGTTGGTTGCACTTTTGGAACGCGCGCTAAAATTGAGACTTTTGGACGCCAAAATTCTGGCATCCAGGGCTATATGAATAGGCCTCATAGTTTCCAGCTAGAGCCAGACGATAATTATACTTTTTTTTTGTATTTACACTTATTAAAAGAAACATTTCCTATCCCCAGATATTCTAGGATGCATGTTAGAATAGCGCCGCCTCCTGTTTATATCCCCAGATATTCCAGGTCTAATGTTAGAATAGCGCCACCTGCTGTTTATATCCCCAGATATTCCAGGTCTAATGTTAGAATAGCGCCACCTTCTGTTTATATCCCCAGATATTCCAGGTCTAATGTTAGAATAGCGCCACCTGCTGTTTATATCCCCAGATATTCCAGGTCTAATGTTAGAATAGCGCCACCTTCTGTTTATATCCCCAGATATTCCAGGTCTAATGTTAGAATAGCGCCACCTGCTGTTTATATCCCCAGATATTCCAGGTCTAATGTTAGAATAGCGCCACCTGCTGTCTATATCCCTGGATATTCCAGGACTATTATAAGAATAGTGTTACCTGCTGTTTATATCCACGGATATTCCAGGACTGATAGAATAGCGCCACCTGCCGTTTTATAATTCTCAGATATTCCAAGACTGATGTTAGAATAGCTCCACCTGCTGTTTAATATCCCCGGATATTCAAGGACTAAGGTTAGAATAGCGCCACCTGCTGTCTCTATTCTGTGTCCGCCTCAGTAAATGTTTCCAGGTGGTCACACCTGCTCAGTCTTGCTTCTGCCTCTGCTCCACTGGATATGCGGAGGGATCTCCGGTGTAGTGGGCGGCCACTTCTGAAGCTCTAACATCTTCTCTTCTTGTCAGAGGAGATGCTGAGCAATTGCAGTAATGCTGTCTCTCTCTCTCAGCGTCTCTTCTGACCTTGGAGAAGATGCTGGAGCTTCTGAAGCAGGTGATATGAGGGTTTATAATTTGGTGTAGTACGCTGTGATATCATATGGGGTTAACTGTAGGATACACAAGCAATGCAGCTCCAAAGCTGCCAAATTCGGCTCTGTTATTACGGTCGTTTTATCTGCACTCGTGATCACGTGCTTTGCATCTTATTTCATACAGCAACCCTATCTATATATACATACAATTCCCAACATAAATTCTGACACCGCTAACCACACAGCGATCTGCCTGAAGATACTGTACGCTGGCGAGAAGCCCACAGCGCTCCGCAAACATCTAATCCGAAGCTCTAATCCAAAATAAACAACTGGGTGGTCCTATAGTAATGGCTGAATAGCGCCTCTGCCAGGAGATCTTGCTGACGATATCAGATGTTAAAATGTGGGCAGCCATAACTGCTGACTGTATGGACACCGTTATACAGTCTATACGGAGATAAAATCCTCATAAACAGCTGGAGTAAGTTTGTAAATACTGACTTTCTGATCCTTCACTGACCCTTAGTTACAGCCCGTTTTATACTCTGGAGCTGCACTCACAATTCTACTGGAAACAGTCAACAAGTTTGTTGATGGGTACACTCCAAAGGGCCTCATACATATTAGCCAAAAGTCTCCTGAACCAACAGATTTCAGCGGGACTGACTGATGGTCACGTGTATATGTGGACCTCACAAGTTTTCCTGACAGGTGATGTCAGGGAAAGAAGGATCAAGTACATTAAAGTGATCCTCTGGTTTTGGGGCAAAATTCTATCTTCGGACCGGAGGATGAATAGGGTACATTAAGGCCCCCTGTCCAGAATCACGCCAGATGACGCTTCCCATAGCATTGCTATGGAAAGCGCCGGCACCTGTCCACGAGCGGAGAATCATTGCGATTCCCTGCTCGCAGCGGGCAATTCGCAGCATGCTGCGAATTGTCCGATTCTCCACGGTCAGCCTATCTATTAGATAGGGCTGACCGGCGGAGATTCGGCAGCGGCTCCCACGGCAAAGCTTCACCACAGGATACCGCATTGCCCGTGGACAGCCAGCCTAACTGTAGTTGATTTTTCCAGCCATTGTTCGGTTTGAGATCCCATTTTCAGGTGGTCAAGATAGTTAAAGCAATTTTTAGACTACCAAATTGTTATAGCGCATTCATAGTGTTAGGACTACCATTACACTATACCTGCTCTGTGATTGGCCAGAGCTGTCCAAGTGATCAGAGCTGTCCAAATCACACAGTAGGGCATAGTGTAATTAGAACATGGCGCTCACCCGTAGGTCTCCAGACACGAATATTGCCATTGTCACTGCCCAAACTAAACCTGGATTCATCACTGAAGACAACCGGGTTCCATTCTATAGCAGTACAGTTTCCTCACTCAGTGGGTGGGTGTCAAAGGCCATTCATGTAATGGGTGCCATGAGACCAAATGTCTTTCAGCCAAGTGTCGGGAAATGCTTACGACAGACACAGGGGCCTGTAACGATGGCGCCACCTGTCTCCGGATGGCGGACAACAAAACAGTTGAAGGTGCTTGTCGGACAATCACATGATCCTCTCTACTGCTGTGTGTTGAGGGTGTCCTGAGCCCGGTTCCCTTGTGTGTATGCCCTCACTCATCCACTGGTGCCAACACCTCCTAACAGTCTGGTCAGAATGGGCCAGGTGGTGGGAAATTTGTCGATATGACCATAAAGCTACTCATATCCCAATAATGCGCCCCTCTCTGACTCTGGTAACAGGTTGAAATCTCTTCTCTGCGTCGCAGAGGCGTCTAGTGGTCAACAAGCTCTACACAAGCGGAAGAAGAGGTCAACTACACACAAGGAGCCTCCGAGAGCCTTTTTACAGACCAAGGGTGAAACCACTTTTAGGGACTCAGATGGCAAGACCGTTCATCTAACCACACCACAACTCTAATCATTTGTATATCTGCCTGAGATGCAGCTGCATACTGAGTTTTATAGCAAAATGACAACTTCTTCTAGGGGCTTCATTTTTTTCTTTTGACAATGAGTGTATAAGGACTATTCTTGCTGCTGAAAATACCTGAACTCCAACAGACCCCATTCAAGTCAATCGAGACCGCTGGTGACCATTTGGACCCATCACAGCATCATGGCTTACACAGCCTATCCGACTGTGTCTTGAGATTGCCGCATTCCATGAACTGTACACAAGTATCTGATTAGTCCTTGATTCTTCTTTGTATAAGCAGGCATGTCATTATATTTAAGAAAGCGCCAACATCTGCAGCAGCGCAAGGAGGAAAATCATTACCGATATGATAACGAGAAGTGCTCGAGTCACCAGCTGTAGTCAGCGGGATTTCATCTGATGTTAGGATTACAATGGGATGAGGTGAACACGCTTTATTTTAGTTTATGATTGGTACTTTAATCCTGACAACATGAGGCGTCAGGCAGCTACGTTTTCATTGTTGCTTGATGCTCGGCAGCAGTCGTAACACTAACTTTCCTTCACTTGTGCATACATGGTGTGACGCCATATAAATCAACTGATCATCTGATTATATCAATGCAACGTTTTTATTCACATCGAAAGGCAACTTTGTTACAGGAACTATTATAAAAAATGTGCATATACATGCAGAATAAGCAATACGATCTTGTGACATATGTATGGAGCATTCACATTTATGGGGAGACCGGAGGCGATGGAGAGGGAAAACATTCGGCTTACAACTATTTTATGAGTATGGCCCGCTAAACAGCGATAGGAAAATGTATGGCATTTACTGCTAAGGGTAAAGAATAGAGATGAGCGAGCATACTCGCTAAGGACAATTACTCGAGCGAGAATTGTCCTTAGCGAGTACCTGGCCACTCGGAAGAAAAGATTCGTGTGCCGGCAGGGGACGGGGAGCGGTGGGAAGAGCAGGGGGGAAGGGAGGGAAGATCTGCTCACTCCCGCAACTCACCGCTCACCCGCGCCGGCCCCTGAATCTTTTCTTCCGAGCGGGCAGGTACTCGCTAAGGACAATGCTCGCTCGAGTAATTGTCCTTAGCGAGTATGCTCGCTCAACTCTAGTAAAGAACTTTCAGGAGAACATCCAACTTCTAAGAAAGCTCTTAATGTGCCCATACACTTCTGTCGGCTAAATGCTTGTCCGGCCAAGAGCTCCTCCTCTCGATTCTCTCATGTTTGGTCGAGCGTGTTTCTGTTTGTAATGGGGAGAGAAGAATAAGCCATTGCTAGACTTTCCTAGTAGCAACTTATTTCATGTGAGAACAAAGGATTGGAAATCCCACATGCCTAATCCTTCCTACCCCCGACACTTGTGTTGTGGGTGAGTCAGGACACCCCTACCCTATATACATTAGATAGTCGGCCTTCCCCACCAAAATAGGTTGGGTTCAGCCGACCCTTCTGTAACGTGTTCAATCTTCTGCTTCTGGTCTTCGGCAAGCACCCAGTACAATATATTGTAGTTCTGTGCTAGAAACAAGGCCTGGATGATCAGATACCAGATTTAAAGGGGTTGTCCCGCGAAAGCAAGTTGGGGTATACACTTCTGTATGGCCATATTAATGCACTTTGTAATGTACATTGTGCATTAATTATGAGCCATACAGAAGTTATTCACTTACCTGTTCCGTTGCTAGCGTCCCCGTCTCCATGGTGCTGTCTAATTTTCAGCGTCTAATCGCCGGATTAGACGCGCTTGCGCAGTCCGGTCTTCTTCTTTTCTGAATGGGGCCGCTCGTGCCGAAGAGCGGCTCCTTGTAGCTCCGCCCCGTCACGTGCCGATTCCAGCCAATCAGGAGGCTGGAATCGGCAATGGACCGCACAGAAGACCTGCGGTCCACGGAGGGTGAAGATCCCGGCGGCCATCTTCACCAGGTAAGTAAGAAGTCACCGGAGCGCGGGGATTCAGGTAAGCACTATCCGGTTTTCTTTTTTAACCCCTGCATCGGGTTTGTCTCGCGCCGAACGGGGGGGCTATTGAAAAAAAAAAAACCCGTTTCGGCGCGGGACAACCCCTTTAAGTTTCACTATAGCTAATATGCCCATTCTGGGTCTACGAAAACTCCTATAAGCACTGTGGTCAATTATTATCACTGACATTCATTTATTCTTTCATTCATTCATTCATTGATACACTATCATACCAAAAGTAATTGGACACCTGAGAAAGAATTAAAAATAGCATCTATTTACATACTGCGGTGGGAGTAGCTTAGAATTGCCTTTTTTGGGGTCAAAGGGCTCATTTCTGTTCACCGAAAGATAAAGTCAGCGTGGAGAAGTATATTTTAAACTGACACTCGGCCAGCTTTATTAGTAAGGCTGCAGTAAAAATAAAACAGAATACAGCAGGAAACAAAATAAAACACGCTGCCTCTCCAGCACTTATATACAGCGATGCCCTGGCTACCATCTGCAGAGCTTCTCTCTGCCAGCTTACAAAACGCCAGACTTTTGCAACCATATTCACAGAAGAACTTACACAGACCGGCTTTCTGTGTTCCCCTAGTAGAGACCCTTACTAGTCTGTTAGCTTCTCCTTAAATATCCACCTGGATTCTCCCCATTACAGGCCCATTTACATGCAAAGACAATCTTTCAAATGATTGATAGATTGAAAGTTTTAGCGATCTTTTTGCATAAAGTGTTAATGGACACAAATGTCCATTAACACTTTATCATCTTCATTTGCACATAAATGGGCCTCCAGGAGCTGTTTGCAAAGCCCAGTGTGTGACTAATCACATGCCCTGCTGTGCAAACATCTGCACTGTTCTCTTCGGGGCTGCTGTCAGAATACAGCATGCTGTCTATTGAGAGATACTTTACATGTAACGATTATCGCTCATTTTGTAGTTTGAACGAATTTTGAGCGATAATCATTATGTGTAAATGGGCCTTAACTCATATGGATGGGAGATACATCTTGGAGGAACAAACCTGCCTCTCTGTCACAATGTGTTAATACTTAATGAGGCCTCCTTTGACCCTAATGACATTGGATACTCTCCGTGGTATACTTTCCACTAATATCTAATACCATGGTATTTCCCTCCATTCACTCTACAAACACTCGACAAGCTCTCTCAAAGAAGATGGACGCTGTTCATATTTTCTGACGCGAGGTTCCAGTTCATCTTAATCATGCTCAGTAGGGTTCAGGTTGGGACTCTGTGCAGCCAGTTCAATCGTGGAACATCCATATCTTCAAACCAACGCGCAACAGCATTTGATTTGTAGGTACACCTCAGTGTTCATGGTTCTTGTCACTACAACCAATGGATCGAGACCATGCCACTTAAAACATCCCAAACGATAATGGAACCTCTGCCTTACTTAACTTTTGGCACAACACACTCAGATAAAAAAAGCGTTCCCCAGGTGTACTCCCCACCCAGGTACTTCCATATGATGTGAAGATGGAGCTGTGTGATTCATCACTCCCTAGAATGTTCTTCCATTACTAAACTGTCCAATGACGTTGCTCCTTGCTCCACTGCAGACGGGCCAATACATGGAGCTTCATGATGGACGGCTTGTGTACAACAGCATAACCCATATATCAATAGTAAGTTGTGCCGGTCACAAACTATGGCCGACCCCTCCAAGGGTCTACATGGTTTAGGCAATGTGGCATGCTAATAAGACACGATTCATTCTACTGATAGGGGTGTCCGAATACAAGGTAGTGTAAGTCCCACCATTTTCCATAGCTTTGTCCATTGTGAAATAAGCTAAATCTATCAGAAGGCAGGGCTCTGCCTATAGCTCTACTACCTGTGACTCCACAAGTGTTACAGCATGACTTCTCCCAGGATGCACCGGCTAGGAGTTGTAGATTTGCAAGAATTGGGAAACCAAAGGCGCAGACATGAGAAATTATGTCATTAGTGATTGTCACCCTTTATTAGCCACCAGTGTTGCAGGATGTGATAAACTGGAATAAGAACAGGAGGGACTCAGGAGTAACTGAAATACTGCTGAAAAACAGTGTAAGTCCTCCAGACGAACTTCGCGGCCGAGAGCGAGACATCCGCATTACACGGCATGTAATGCCAGGACTGTGAGGTCCAATTTATGATTCATTCAGAGAGGGCTTACCGTCACTTCTAGGAATCTCATGTTTGACACACTCTAATCAGGCAGGATCAATTAAAACTAATAACTTTGTGGAAGGCAGCCTTGGCAGCGTCCCAGTGGCTGCAGCAATTACATGTCAGAACATAATTTGCTGTTAGCTATTTACCTAAAACAGTCGGTGACTTAATCAAATACCAGAGCCACCTGCTGAAAATTCCCCTACAGGACTCATTACTGGCCGTTCCTCACCCTGGGTTTTCATGCATTCTTCTCTAGGGAAACCGAGTGTGAATTCAGTCGAACGCCAGGCCTGACACAAAATGTCATTCTAATTCAAATGTCCTGGTAGAATATTTGACATCATATCCGATCCTAGGAAAGTAAGAAGACGACTCTTGTGGGCGTTGTAATGACGACATTGTTGGATGTCACCCTGAGTTTCTAAGAACAGATGCAATTTAAGAAGTAGTCTGGGTACCACTCTTCACTTGACTCTTAACCATACCTATGGTGCCCCCGTATTACCTGATATGGTAGATCCATTCCGGACACCCACCAATGTGGCATCTCTACTACTGATTTCAGAGGCCCGTCAAGGAGCTGCCCTTAACAATACAGAATGAAGGTGACAGTCTTTGATCCATGTGTTGAGACCTTCCCTGGGTGTCACTGGTAGAGGGGCCAGTACAGTACACAAGTGGATGTAACCAAGTGCACTAGAGTAAAGCCAACATGCCAATACACTATTTACTACGGACTTACTATATTTAAGACTCTGTTTGCAGTGTCGTAGATTTAATTTGTCTAGAGGGATAATGTTCCTCCTTATGGAGAGTGCCAAGTTGGTGTAGTGAGTCTCATAGGCCAGGAAGTGCTTCCTGGGAAAAGAGTATGCAAAGCAGCTCTCATCCAGGAGGAAACAAGTGGACTCTCTATTGTCCCCTTTTTAAAAACAACACTATAACTCGGTGGTCTCCACAAGGAGAAACTTTATTTTCCATTAACCCATGTCAAAGGCCTCTCACCCAGCCAATCAGTACCCTGCTCTGTACCCATGAGGGTCGAAAACCCAGATAGGTCATGTTCCCTTGTGGAATAGATTCCAGTTTGGCTTATCTCCCTAGTCATGTTGCAAAGTCTTTTAAAAGAACAGGCACTTGCCTATAGGGCTGATAACACAAACCAAGACCTGTTATAGGATGGACATCACCTGGCACTCAACGAATCCAAAGACTTAGGCATCATTTCTACGGCCTGTCGAATTGCGCATGCGGGAGCCTGTAGTGGAATCGGACCCAGCCCGCGGCCGAAGAAAGTGCTTACCTATCCAGGCCTTCACTGCAGATGTGTGCGGAAGGGCCGGCCTGCGCAGTAGAGATTTTTTAAAATCTCCCGCTTCCCTGCGGAATCCGTGGCCTGTCCATAATTCAATTGCGTACGTGCTTCACTGGAAGCCGTCCGTGCGGGGACCGCAGCAAAATGGAGCATGCTGCAATTTGTTTTCTGGACCAGAAGGTCCACAGAACAAATCCACATGCTTTAATTCAGCTGTGGACGCCCATGTCTTCCTATAGGCGGCTTCAAATGTGGATCATCCGCAATTCAAATGTGTCCGTGGATATTGGACCTTACAATGGAGTTTGTCATTCTGACATGATAAGCGCGTATTTACATGGGCGATGCGAGTTCAGCCCGAGATTCTTGAGTCACTCACACTGTATAGCAGATGGACACTTTCATGTGTGAGAATCGCACAAGTATAGGACCTGGAGTGAAAAAATTGTGCGTGCGCACGAACCCATCCAAACGAATGGGTTCTTTTCCCTTGTGAGTTCCGTTCATATCACAATCGTGCGGGAATATCCCCCATGTAAATACACCTTGACTCCCATCAAATTTGAAGCCTCACAATGCAAATGTGACCACAGCCTAAGTAAAACAGTGCGGCTCTCTTAAAGGTTCCTTAACGTTCTTCATTAATATGAACCAGAAATCAGTTGTCTTTTGGCACTGAGTGTTAAAGGGGTGTGGACAGGCGATAAAAGTATAAAGATATCCATCTTTTGGGATCCCAAGTGTCTGCGCCCGACCAGAGAAAACAGTGGGACTGTTGGAAAGAGCGACAACCATCTTGCTGGGGCCCCTCACTTTTGGCAACGGTGGGAGCTCCGAAGGTCAGGAATGTAAAATGTGCTGAATCAAACACTTGACCCAATACATGCCATTTCCTCCTTGGGGGGCTCCACAGCTGCATGTCGGAAAGTAAGCAATATACTCAATGTATAATGCTGTGTATACAAAGCATTGGGACCTGCTGACAGCCCCCCCATTACAAAAACATAGACAATGATGGAACCATCTGTACATTCCACTGCTGGCCTTGTAGTAGGGTTTGATGGAGAAGTGCCTTGTCATCACAGTGTGGAGTCTTACCTAGCACCGGCCGGGGAGCGCTCAGGAAATAGGGAGCGATATCAGTAAGGATCTCCGCAGCTGCCGACTTCACTTCAGTCTGGAGTTCATCTCCGCAGCAGTGAACCACAAGTGCGACCCAGTCCTTCAACTCTGACTCAATGGCCTGAGAAAAAAACACAGAAAATCAGCCTGAGATCCTCCAGATGTTCCTCACAACAATTAATCAAACCCCACGGGGCCTCTGGTCAACTAAATAAAGGGTCTTCTAAATTATCTGTGGCAGGAGATAGGGGTTTTACTGGGTGATGACAACGAAATGTCATTTTTAAGAGCTCTGGTGATTAATGGCCATTGGTTTTCATTATGTTTATCTTACGAAAATAATAACATATGGAGGGGCCCCGCGGCCCCCGCCATACCGAGCGCAACCTGACCGAAATTATCACATTGTTGCACTCTTGGATAATTGGTTCCTGCATTTACTCAAATGCAAAAGTACTGTTGATGTGAGGGTTGCGCAATTCAAGACCAATTTGCTTTCTTTAGTCTAAATGGGTTCAAGATTCCATGCTGAATCATTTCTTGATACATTTTAACCCCTTCATGACCGTCGATGGTAAAATTTTTTACGTCGGGCGGTTACGAAGGGTATACGGAGCGCCTGGGTCCGAGTCCGCTCCATATCCGGTGGCTACCAGCTAATTCAGACAGCTGACAATCGCCAGTAACTGCCATGATCAGAGGTAGCTCTGACTGCGGCAGTTAACTCTTTAGATGCTGCGGTCAAAAGGGAACGCTTATCTAAACAGTTCCCGCAATGCGATCAGTCGAGTGCCGATGGGCTTGCATGTTTACTGAAGGCTCCCAGGATTGCCATGGCTATATACTGCAATACTGAATTGTTACAGTATATACATAGAAGCGATCAAATAATTGCAAGTTCAAGTCCGCTATGAGAACTAAATAAAAGTGTAAGAAAAATGTAATAAAGTTTTTTTTTAAACAGTAAAAAACGATTAAAAAGTTCCATAAAAACATTTTTTTCCCCATAAAAAGACTAACATATCTGGTATCGCTGCATACTTCTATAATATGTATATCTTTAGGTCTTGCATGATACGACTTAGCCCCACCTTCACATTTATAAGGCCTCCTGCATATGGACATATTGCGGAGACCGCGGCGGGCGTCCGCCTCCGGACTCCGCAGCAAATACAGCCCATAGTATTCAATGGCAATACGCCATTTCAGCTCCACGAGCGAAAAATTGATTGTGATTTTCCGTTTGCGGAGAATAAATCGCAGCATTCTGCGATTTTGTGCGTACTACATAAGGCCAGCTTCCATTGAAGTCAATGGGAGCCGTCCGTCCTGCGGCACTTCCACAGTGAGTTATTGTGGAAGTATCGCAGAGTATGCATCACTCCCCAGCGCCAGGCGGCTACTGCGCATGCACGACGGAGTGCCAGCCAGTACATCCACAGTGTGTACAGAAGCCGCCAGACAAGTGAGCCAGGCACCGGGTCGAACTCCGCTGCGGTATCCCCGTACAGGGTCCGACTCGCCGGGTGTAGGAGGCCTAAAAATGTCCTCTGATTGTATTTGACACAAGGATATATATATATCCATCCTTTCTTGGGTTTTGTGCTAAACATTCCCTATAATGTTTCCTTCATACAGCCTGGAGGAAACACAATGATGTGTATATGGTCATGCAGTGATGCTTCGCCAACGCCTTACCTCCTTGGCCTCGCTTGCAAGACTGATGACCAACTTAGACGAGAGCTTCAAGGTTGAGCTTTGAATTTCCACACTGGAAAAAAAAAGTAGAAAATGCTCTAGTACATATAAAAGGGGGAAAATGCCAATGTTACTGCAGCTGTAGATCTGAAAACATATGTTCAACCATAGCTGGCGGTACATACCTCCTTTGTACTTTGCTAACTGCCATGAAGCTCTATCCAGAAGTGACCCACAATGTACATGCAGCACCTGAGTACACACGCATATAAGACAACACATACAGCGTCCATGTTGGGCTCTGCCCGTGACCCATAGAATGAACCAGACTATTACTGTAAGTAAAAGATCCAGCTTCGGGAACAGGATGGAAGGAAAGCAGCCAAAGTAAAGAATACCGTCATAGTCCATCTGACCGAAGCAATGTTCCTTGCAGTAACACACCATTGAACATGGCCGGTTGCAGTCTGCTTCACATGTGTCTTGTTCGGCTTCCACGGAACTAAATCAAATATGTGCAAGAGATTCCAGTGAGCTCAGAAGAAACATGTTCGCCAATGTAATGTGGACCTGCGGCTTTACATTTCAACAGTGCGGTATTAGAGGCGACTGGACGTGAAATCCTGAGACCTGCTGCGTGCCATGTACAAAGCAGCTCTCTAAATGGATGAAACACTATGCAAACAAGGGAAAATTAGGCTTTTCTGCTGCTTTGTTTGGGCGCAAATCCAGATATGGAAGACTGAATTATGGGAACTTGTAAGCCAAAGGTGCCATCAAAAACATTACGGTATTAGGCATACGGGTTATGCCGCTGAACACAAGCCGTCCATCACGAAGAGTAATGGGTTGACATGTCTACAATGGAGCAAGAAGTGTCGTCATTGGACAGTTGAGCAATGGAAGAACGTTCTACGGGGTGACAAATCACACTACTCAATATTCACATCAGCTGGACATACCTGGCTGTGGGAGATGTCTAAAGGCCCATTTACACACAAAGATAATCTTTCAAACGATTGAAAGTTTTAGCGATCTTTTAGCATATTAATGTCAATTAACACTCTTCATGTGCATGTAAATGGCCCTCCAGAAGTTGTTTGCAGAGCCCAGTGTGTGACTAATCACACGCCCACAGCTGCATTGTTCTCGTCGCGGGTGCCAGCAGAATACAATGTAATCTCCTGACTACCACAGAGAACCCAGCATGTGGTCTGTTGAAAGATACTTTATCTCTCTGCGGCTGAAAGATCTGAAATATTTAAGTTCACCTTAAAATCAACGTCCAGACGAAAAGTGCACGATGGCCGCGTTTACATGTAATAAGTATTGCTCATTTTCGGTTGTTTGAACCAATTTTAAATGATAATCGTTACGTGTAAATGGGTCTTAAGGAACACTTTTACCTGAGTGTGTTGTGCCAACAATAAAGTCTGGTGGAGGCTCCGTTATGGTCTGGGAATGTTTTACGTGGCACGGTCTTGGTCCATTGGTGGTAATGGCAAGAACCATGAACACAGAGGTGTACCCAGACATTCTAGACAATAACGTGCTGCTGACAATGTGGCAATACTCTGGAAATGGTCGGCCATACTTCCAACAAGACAACGCACCTTGTCTCAAATCCAATGCTGTTTTACGTCGGTATGAGGATTTACTTAACCGGCCTGCACAGAGTCCAGACGTGAACCCAACTGAACATCTTTGGGGTGGACTAGACTAGAGCGTCGGGTAAGGAAATATGAACAGTGTTCATCTTTGAGAGCACTCTCCAGACATTTGCAGGATGAATGGAGGGAAATACCATTAGAAGTGTATCAGACATTAGTAGAAAGTATGTCGTAGAGAATATCTGATCTCATTAGGGCTAAAGGAGCTCCATTGACTATTAACATAAATTAAAATGTACATAAATTCTACTTTTGATTCCTGCTGGAGTGCGCAGTCAGAAGTAATAACATATTGAGCTCGTTAGCTGAACTAACCAGGAGGTAGGAGAGAACTGATCAGTGCCAATGTGCCTAATAATACAGCAGGTTCTTAACTGTAAATATCCCTTGCCTGCTAGAGTACACAAAAAAAGACAACCACCATAAGCAGCATTTTGTGGCATAGGGTTGTCACTCCCCCTCCCCCACAGACATGTATGATCCCTGCAATCCTTCTACTTTTGTATTGAACCCATCTTAATCTGGGATCATTCTCTTTTTATTGCTGTATTCATGCAGGGATTTCCTAGTTTTATGCCATTTCAGCAGTGCAAATGTCAGTATATGTCAGCGACCAGCTGCTCTCTGATGGTAATGACTCACCGAAGAACAACTGTAAAATTCACCTTTTTACCCCTGAAATGTCTCTGACAGACTTAAAAGAGGAAGATGTCCAGAACAGAAGAGTCCCTGCTAACTGGTACAGATGGCGCCTACTCTGCCTCATACATGTATCATAGTCCATACACTGGATTAGCCGGGGAACAAGCCTGTCTACGTTTTATACCAGTCGGTTATAAAGTTCACCAAAATACAGTTCATACGTAAATATACAAATTTAATCTACATAAAAAGGACTGATCCCAAGTTAAAAAAAGTTATTCCAAGATGGAAAGTTATCCCCTAGCCACAGGATAGGGAAAAAGTGCCTGAACTATGGGGTCCGACCCCTGGGACCACCACTGGTTACAAGGTCAGGGTCTTGTGGCCCCCTGTAGGAATGGAGTGGCAGTGGCACATATGCGCTGCGGCTCCATTCACCTCTATGAGACTGGCGAAGTGGAGCCCAGTTCAGCGCTTAGAGATCTCCAGCATCTCGCATCATTCATATCATGGTTGGTCGAGATGCCAGTGATCGGACCCCCCGCCGATCAGACACCTATCCCTTATCCTGTATCTTGGGATACACTTTTTGAAGGGGTTGTATAGTCATATTCCCAATTCTGTGCAGGGTAGATGTGGAGTGAGTATGGTGCACGGGTCCTATTCCAATTATTAGGACCTGTGCATGAAGCTCATTGGACTTCAGACGGCCCCCTCAGCGTTCAGTTGCATCTCTCCACAGGCTATGTCAGACTGACGGGAGAGAATGATTGTACAGCCCCTTTGAAGGCCTGTGATGCATTAACGATTTGCAATGTTCAGAGCTGAAATCTCCCAGCATTCGTCGCTAGTTGTGGTGCTACCCAACGACAAATAAATTCTGCTAAATGGTTCGTCCGTAATCCAAAACAGACTTGTGTCCAACATAGCTCTTGGAAATATGTTCACTGATTTAAATGGGTTGTCCAGTTGTAAATTATTGATGGCCAATCTTCAGAACAGGCCACGAATAGTAGATTGGTGGGACTTGCCAGTGTATTCATGCACTGAGTTGATTTCTGCAGGAAGCAGACAGCTCTGTTCCCACTGCATGGTCAGGATTGGTACTTCAGGCAAAGTTCCCATTGAAATGAATGAGAACTAGCCCTGCAATTCCAAGCGTGGCCACTGCAATGGGAACAGAGCTGTCTGCTTCCTGCAGAAATTAGCTCAGTGCACAAGTGCATTGGCCCAGTGACTGGAAGGGGCCCTAGGCGGAGAGGGGGCGGGAGCTCAGTGCACAGCTCCTGGCCCGGCCCGCCTCCTCCCCCTGCAGAAAGGGACACCGTATATTATCTGGGCGTGAAAACCCGGTGAGGTTTCAAATACAATCTGATGATTCCATGTACCGGCACAATTTAAAGTTTTAGGAAGGTATGGGAAAAATGCTGCAAAGTAAAACTTTTTTTCAAAAATAGAAGGCATCCCCCGTTAGCTCCAAATGTATTCTGCAGCAGGACAACGACCTCATCCAGCCAATGCCATTAAGCACAATCTTTAGCATCAAGAAGAACAAGGAGTCCTGGAAGTGCTGATATGGCCCTACAGAGCTCTGATCTCAATATCCTCCAGTCTGTCTGGGATTACATGAAGAGACCAAAGGATTTGAGACAGTCGATATCCACAAAAGATCTAGGGTTAGTTCTCCAAGATGTTTGGAACAACCTCCCTGCTGAGTTCCTTCAAAAACTGTGTGCAATGCCAAATACTGGTTTATAGATTTGTCTTTTGTTCATTCACTTTGCATTTTGTTATCTGACAAAACAACTGTTAACGCTTCATTCTTTTGAAAGCCTTCTTACTTTGTAGCACTTTTTCCACGCCTGCCTAAAACTTTTATACAAGACTGTAGGTGCAGAAAATATTATATCTTCATCAACTGGAACTGAATGATCACGTGGGATTGCCTCCAGGGATGCCCCGCAATTGTCAAGAGAGCTTAAGGAGGAGTTGCACAATTCCGTCCGCTAGGAGCAGATCGCTGCGGGCCTTAGAGATGTATGGATTTTTTAATATGTGAATTGCAAATACGCATTGGCACAGACCCGTGCCAACACAAAAAAAAGTTGCAATAACATGGGACTTGGTGATGAGGAGGTACCCTCCCAGAATGAAACAGCAATCTGTCTTGTTCAACAGGTAAAAGCCCCTCTCTAAAGCCTTGTGCGCCTTCAGACCTCCGAGCTCCATTCTCTATTTTCAAAGGCAATTAGCCATTTTAATCACAACAACAGCGAGGCTGAAAGGCACTAAATGTCTGCCAGAGGAATATTTACAGCTCCAGCTCCCTGTCTGGTGTTTCTCTTCTGCACCAGGGTTGTCTAATAAATTGAATTGTGAGGAGATAAGAGCAGGTTTGTTTAAATTGCAATAGGTCCCTGCAACAGGGGATTAAAATGCAAAGAGGGCACCTAACCCTCCAGGGCGGCAGCGCTGCCAACATCTCACCAGGCCTAGCTGAGATTGCTATGTCTGGGCATGGTCAGACTCCGTCATTTAACCACTTGATGTGTCTGGCAACTTTATTATTACTGTATCTTCGCATGAGCAGTAATAACAGAAGCCACAAGAAGGTGCTAGCCCCAACTTTCTCTTTTCCCTTACTTTACTGTGGTGCACCGCATAACTGATATACACCCATCAGCCATAGGATTAATATTGTGTAGGACCCGCTAAAACAGCTCTGACCCATCGAGGCATGGACGTCATAAGATCTCTGAAGGTGTCCGGTGGGACCTGGTGTAAGACTTTTGCAGCAGATCTTTAAAGTCCTTTAAAGATGTCAGATGTGGCCGATAATTAAGTCAAAAGGCCGGTGACATTTCAATTTTTTTTATGGGCCACATTAATGGCCAGGAAAAAGAATAATTGTCAGCTATGTGCACCTCCGGTCAAGCAGCAACCCTTCATCATCAAGTATTTCACTGCTCTCTAGCTGTGGTCTAGTCACCGCTGACATAATCAGAGACTCTGACCCCTGCTGACCTCTCCACCCGGTGTCTGCGCTCCTGCATGTCCTGTACACAGCCCAGATGCTGGGGGGGAAGAGGTTTGGGGTCAGATTATGTCAGCAGTGGTCAGAGCAGAACCAGGGAATCAGTGAAATACTTGATGGTGTGGGGTTGCTGCCCTGACAGAGGTACAGGGTTTGGAGTGCACAAAGGGTGGGGCAGGGTCACTAATACTACTAGGACCACTAAAGTTGTCACTGACTACTGGCTGGTAGTCACTAAGACTGATCGCACACGGATTGGTTTGGATTCGCATGCGTGAGCCTGCAGTGGAATCCGTCCGGCGACCGCACGTACCTTTTAATATCTGTTTTGTGGATGGTCGCGGCAAGCTGCTGTCGGACATGGGCAGTAAAGATTTTGTTTTAATCTCTGTTTTGCCCTGCCGTCACTAAGCGATGATGCGGGTACCCGCAACCCATCTGCAATGTCAACGTAATCGCTGTCCGCTTATGTGAGCAAACATGTGAATGTTTTGTTTTTTGAATGATGGCAGAATACCGCGAATCGTCTGTGTGCGGGTGACGTTCATAGATTCCACAATTCAAACCCTGTCGTGTGAGACCGGCCAAAGAATGGGTGGGGGCCCTATTGCTACTGGGCCACTAAGAGGGCACTATTAATACTGGGGACACTACTACTACCACCGGGACCACTACTGAGGGCACTATAACTATTGAGGCTACTAACGCTGTTGGCACAATTACTAGTTGGGGCAACTAGAATAGCGGAGGTACAATTACACATCGTGATAAGCCACACCCCCTTTTACCTCGACTGGTATTTTTTTGTGACAAAGGTGGCAGTCCTATGCGGATCGAACATGTATTTCTAGCACATACCACAGATACTGTCAGATCTGGAGAATTTGGAGGCAAATTCAACACCTTGAATCTTTGTCATGTTCCTCGACGTTTGCAGTGTGCTAGGGTGCAGGAAGAGGCCGCTATCATTAGGGCATACCGCTGTCACAGAGAGGGGCACTGAGTCTGTACATTTAGGTAGGTGGTACATGGTACATCCACGTGAATGCCAGGACCCGAGGTGTAGAGCACAACACTGCCCAGAGTATCTCAAGCCTTCGGCCAGTTTGTCTTTTCCCATAGTGCATCCAGGTACCATCTCTTCTTCATGTAAGAGTCGCATTTACAGCCGGCCGCCCATATGACATAAAAGAAACTCAATTCTTACAACCAGGACACCACCTTCTATTGGACAGGGCATGGACATTCTGACTGGTCTGCGACTACAAATGACTAAAATTGAAGTGGGTGGAGAGATCCTTGAATGCATCTATTTTCTTTCTGGGGGCACCTACCCGTTCAGGCAATGCCCTGTATGTTCCAGCACTTGTCTATCATAGCCAGCATTATACTTTTCAGCAATTTGTACTCTGTAATCCTGAGCTCCCACCTGTGGCCGGATGTAGGCACAAGGCTTATAACTCTTCGCAACAAATCTTTTGGCTCCATTTGCAAATGATCTTTGGCAGTGGAAAGCATCTTCTCCACATTCATGTGATACAAGATCTTCAGCACCTGACCAAGAAAATGGCAGAAGGTTAATAATCCTCACTTCATTAGATTTAGAATACTTTCCATTTTGGGGTTTTACATTGATACATGGAGACTTCTGGTAGTCATTAGGACACAGCATGTCCCTCAAGGGAGGAGGGGGGAAATCAGAGGGGCCGTATAGCATGTATGAAAATAAGTCCTCTTTGCTCAGGCGGTTTGATGTCCCTACAGATCCTCACTGCAGGAAACTCCTTGCTAGCACTTTTGTACCTACTTCACACGTAGCTCATGTGCTGCGGATTCTGGCACGCATCGTTGGGCAGATCTGCAGCAGATTTCACACTTTCTGTTGAATTCAAACTGAAGAGGCGAAATCTGCTGCAGATCTGCACCAAAATCTGTGATAACATCTGCAGCAAATCAGCTATGTGTGTGAATGCACTCTTAGGTATACTGAGCGGATTCGGTGAGGATTTTGTCACAACGGAAAATTCACACCAAAATTCATGTCAAATACCCCACAAAACTTTCACATGAAGGGGTGAAATTTGCTGTACATCCACCTCAAAATCTGCACCAATCAGTGCGTATTTCACAGATTCCGGCGCGTTCATGCGTAGCATGTGTTGGTACGTATCCGCACCCAAATCCGCAGTGGTTTATACTGTGGATTGTGACTTGGTTCTTAAAGCGGATCCCCAGCAGATTTCACCCTTTCAATTGAAGAGCCGACACCTGCTCTGGATGTGCTGCAAACTCCAATGATGCAGATTTTGATGCAGCTTTTGCAGCAGAAAATCGGCACCATTTCCACTTTGTGTGAATGTTCCCTTGTGACTATTTTACTGCTACCTTGCGTGCTAATGTTTCTGTGCTTGAGAGAGAGCGATGGTTTGCAATTCCTTGTCCTTTAAAGATAATCCTTGTCCATAAGCCCAATGAGGGTCTTCAAAGAAGAGCTCCCACTATGGTGCACCCTGCATCTCCATGTATTACATGGTTGGCCATTTTTCAAGGCAATCAAGTCTGGTTGCTGAAACCTTGGCGATCAGCTAATTATCAGCATCTCCAGCCCTGGCAGACTCGGCCTTTCTATGTATTATTTCACTTAAATGGTCACCTTGTTTTACCACATTTCTTTTGCAGTGACTGTCCGAGGGCAAACATATGGTTGGCCACAACCTGATATTGGAAGCCTGAATCATATCTGATCTTTGGGCTGGCTTTACCATAAAAATTGGGTTGTTTGCATGAGACTGCTCTATAAGACCCCCAAGACATCATAAAAAGTCTCTTTTAAAAAGAAACTTCTGTATATCAATACCAAAACTGGAAAATTTGCCCCAAACTGAGATTTGGTTAACAGCCAAACACAACTGTACAACCAAACAGCCACGTATCTGAAGTTGGGGGTGTAGGTTTTGCACTATTCACCTGACATAGGCAATCTAAATTATTTTCCTTCACGATCATTTCAAAGAGAATCTTCTGAACCTCGTGAGACATGTAGGCATCTCCACGGCTTTGCTTCATCCATTGTAACAGTGATTCGAGAGCCATCAAGCGCACTTCATGGAATTCTGACTCCAACATCTTCTGCACCAAGCGGGATGGGTCCATTTGCAAAGCCGGACAAACCCAAACAACATTTGGCTCATCCACTCGACTGGTAAAACTTAGTACTGATAAGATGAGTCTGGAAACACTCTGCAGATACAGGATGAATCCAGGAACCGCGACTGTATGTTCTGCTTCCTGTATCAGCTCACAGTCTTCAATGATACGGTATAAGTCTTCAAAGAAATGAGTGGTGAGACCTGCAGGCGAGGCAAAACCAAGCAGGGTTAATACAATTGTGTAAAAATGAAATTCATCATTATATGACTGACATAAATACATTTTTTGGCAATAGGAGAAACAGTCTTGAAATTTAAGCTCATGAAGCTTTGCAGAAAGACGTCACACTGACTCGTCTCCTGGCCAGGAGAGGTTTTCCATGTTGGGCTACAAAATCTTATTTCCCTTAAAACTCATTGTGTGTAAGGAAAGGGAAATAAGGGGCAGTAGGCCTTCTCAGTGTAATTCTCAAATATCATGTTAAAGAACTGCAAAAAATAAGAAAGTGTCGTAAAAGAGGTAGTCCGCCTTGGAAGACCACTTTCTGTATGAAGGGTCACCAGCCCATTAGATGATCACACAATGCTTCACACTTATTACCATTAAGCAAATATGTGGGTGAAGCCAACAGCAAGTGTTTCATTTTTCTACACTGCTACCGCAGGAGAGGTGAGGTATTACACAATTCTTATTTAAAGGAGTTCCTCCATTTCAGCATTTTCACGACCACCTCGTTGGGTGTTACGGAGATAGCCGAGCGCAACAGAATTAGAGTGAATGGGAGTTACGAAAACAGCGTTGCACAAACAGCACATTGCGCTGTGCTATACTGTTTCTGTAAGCCCCATTCACTTTAATAGGAGTTAAGGAAACAGCGCAAGGCTACCATGCTTGACTAGTTTCCTAACACCTGGCAAAATGGTTGGAAACCACCAGTGGGTTTCTCTTCTCAGCTGATTTGGGAATGCTTCTTTATATCAACAGACTGCTTGTGTAATTCACAGATCTAATGGGTCCTCCCAAGAGAGAAAAAGAGATGCCCTTCGTTGCCATCCTGGCTAATAAATAAGGCTCCTGAATGGGAATTCCCCTCTGTTATCTTAGAATTCCCTGGTGAGACTTATGGGTTCTTCTTAACTGGGCAATCCCTTTAACGCTCGGTTCACATCACCATTTCGTTTCCCGTTTTCCTGTTCCATCCGTTCTTGTACTCTATCCTCCAAGAGAACCGAGCGGTACCATATCAACCCGAAATGGCTATAATGAGTTCCGCCTGGCTTCCATCATGCCCTTTAGCGATTTTCTGCACAAAATCCGCAGCACACCAATACAGATTGGCGCCAGAGACTCCAAACTGAGCCTTTGACTCAGCTGTGAACAAAGCCTCATACATTATCTTGTTTGCTTATCCTAATATCCAGTCTTGAGTGTTCTCCCTTGTCTTGCACAAACACCTCTTTATTTTGAATAATATTTTGTAGAAACACAGGTTTCATTCAGCTCAAAAACAACTCTGCCTCCTAGGCCTGGCATCCAAGATAGAATTGCGAAGATAGAAGAGCCAACACCAGGGAATTGCCTAAGGGCCCATTTACATGGGACGGTTGTCAGGCACAAAAGCGCCTAATGGTCGGCCGAGCAATAATGGAGATCATTCCGGCTGCCCGCCTTAATTCACAGTAAACAGGTAGTCATTCAGAGATGAACAACTGCCTGTTCCCATGGACTGATGGTCATTCAGTTTTTAAGTCTGCCTTAACTAAACGCCAAACGATGAGCAAAAGGATTATAATTCGTTGTTCACTGAATGATTATCTTTCAGATTCCCGTGGTCCAGCAAAAATCTGAACCATTATCATTCCATGTACAAGGGCCCAAAGTTTTAACTGTTCTTGTCTTCATGAGTGGTCTCTAACCCATGGCTCACCATACTACAGCACCCAGTATGTACTGACCAACGTGTGGCCATCAAGCCATGCCGGGGGGTATAGCATTGATGCTACTACTACACCCAACAGTCATATTGGTTGTTAGTGTAGACTATAAAGGTGAAGACCATGAAGCTCCCTGCACCATCCTGAACAATGCTGCTTTCTTCCCCCCCTGCTTGTAATTTTACATGGCTGTAACACCCCAAATCTTATACTATAAGGAAAGGTCATCAACAATAACACGGTGGTAAAACTGGTGACTAAAAAGACAAAATTAAAAAAAAACGTGTTGGTCAGATGCAGCTGAAATGAAATGTATGAGGTTCTTTCCAAAGGACCAGAATTTGCATTAATTCTCCATGCTACGAGCGCAGACCTGCAATGCCCTTCTTAAAATTCATGTAAACATCCTAAAATAGAAAGCAATAACCTAATGTAACCTCTGCGGCACTTGTTACAGGCTGATGACCCTCGATGAGGTCGATTGGTTCTAAGAAAACAGAATTGATTCCAAGCATTGTGATGCGGGCTGCACCTTGTGTTTCGGCGGTGAGCCAACAACACCGAAACCTATTATGGGACAGTCACTACTAACCTGCTTATATGAAGTACACATTAAGCCTTTCCAATCCACTGTCTGACCTCTGAAGACATTATGATTTAAGGCTGTACAGCTCCAATGTTGGAAGACATCCATCAGGGTTCTCTTACTGCATATTGCCAGCCTCTCTGTTGTTGGAGCCTATCCAACGTGTCACCTCATACAGTACTGGCTTTAGCCAGCATATAGCGCCGCTGTATAACGGCAGAAAAAGAGTAAGCCCCCTAGGAAAACCAGGATACAAATTGGATTGGAAAGGGTTAAAGGAATATGCCAACAGTAGGGTGTCATTATCTATTTAGAGGTAAATGTCCAAGACTTAGATTAAGGTTTATTCACACGGTATGTTCATACAGTGCCGTGGTTTTGCTGCTATTTTGCCAACATTTCAGCAGAAATAGTGATTGATAGCGCCAAGGGAATAGACCCTTATAGTCATGCATCAATCACAACACAGGCTGAGGAGAGCCCTCATGTTGGGAAGTCAATAGCAAATGTACTATCCTGCCAAAAGCGATTGGACGCCTCAGTAAGAGTCAAAAGTAGTTTATATTTGCATATGTTAATTCTTAGTGGGGCCTCCTTTAGCCCTAATGACATTGGATACTCTTCAGAGATATACTTTCACCTAACGTCTGATACACTTAAGCTGGTATTTCCATCCATTCATCCTGCAAATGCCTGGTGAGTTTTCTCAAAGAAGATGGACGCTGTTCATATTTCCTTTCTCGATGTTCCAGTTCGTCCCAAACATGTTCAGTAGGGTTCAGGTTGGGACTCTGTGCAGTCAGTCCAATACTTGAACATCCATATCCTCAAACCAGCATAAAACAGCATTGGATTGGTGACTAGACACATTGTCTTGTTGGAAGTATGGCCGACCATTCTTAGAGTATTGTCACATTGTCGGCAGCACACTATTGTCTAGAATGCCAAGGTACACCGCCATGTTCATGGTTCTTGTCACTACAACCAACAGGATGAGACCATGCCGACTAAAACATCAGTAGACTATAACGGAACCTCCACCATACTTACCTATTGGCACACCACGCTTGGGCAAAAGTCACCCTCCACAGCCAGGTATGTCTTATCTGATGTGAAGATGGAATAGTGGGATTCATCACTCCATAGAACGTTCTTCTATTACTCAACTGCCCAATCATTACCCTTTTTGCACCATTGTAGACGGGCCGATGCATTGCGTTTTGTGGTGGACGGCTTTGTGCAGAGACATAACCTATGCAGAACCCGTCACAAACTACGGCTGCCACCTTCAAGGGTCTGGCTCTTATGTAGCATGGTTTATAACATCTGACATGCCAATAAGACAGGATTCTTTCTAATGGCACGGATGTGGAAATACTTTTGGTAGGCCAGTGTATAATCACTGCGATAAAACATGGGGTCACGAATGAGGCCATATTTTGTTTCTCTTACGGAGTATAATAGCTTCCTGTTCTACTGGCTAACAGGGCAACAAACGTTCTTTCCTTCTTCAGACACTTAACACCCCTTTATCTCAAATTTCAATGGATGAGTCTTTTTTTCTCTACTAGGAAACAGAATGTGGAGGAATTTATTGGTGTGCTGTTGTGGATACCAAAACACCATAAACTGGTCCTGACCAAATGCAACACACCAGTCAGTGCCACATGATGAGTATCAGCTACACATGCATCAATCTACAAAGACAAGGCCCATGATAAGGGAAGCTTACCATGTCTCTTCGAGATAAGAAAATGGTGAGGTTTTTGGATTTACCTTTTTTTTTTAAACTAGAAAATCAACTGTGAAAATGCAAATTGCAAGTATACAGGTTATGACATGAGGCCCCATATTACATCTTTATATAATATGGTATCTTGAACTAAATGCCAAAAAGAATGTTAGTTTTAAATCTAAAAATGAAACTAAAAAGGTCAGTAGGGGTAACATCACTCCTTAAAGGGGTTGTCTCGCGAAACAAAGTGGGGTTATACACTTCTGTATGGCCATATTAATGCACTTTGTAATATACATCGTGCATTAAATATGAGCCATACAGAAGTTATTCACTTACCTGCTCCGTTGCTAGCGTCCTCGTCTCCATGGTTCCGTCTAAATTCGCTGGCAGCTTGCTTTTTTAGACGCGCTTGCGCAGTCCGGTCTTCTCCATTCAGCACGAGCCGCTTCAGTGTGCTCCCCGCTACAGCTCTTCTGCGCATGCGCAGACGAGCTGTCACTGCTCGGGAGCGCGCTGGAGCGGCCATTCTGTACCTTCCTCTGTTAGAGGAAGGTGCAGAGCTGCCGAGCTGTCCGGAGAAGCCGCCCAGCTGTCCTGGTAAGTGATGGGCCGGGGGGGCTGCCGCTGCGCCGGGGGGGGCTGCCGCTGCGATGGGGGGGGCTGTCGCTGCTCCGGGGGAACTAGCGCTGGGCCGGGGGGGCTGTCGCTGGGCCGGGGGGGGGGGGGGGCTGTCGCTGCGCCGGGGGAACTAGCGCTGGGCCGAGGGGGGGCTGTCGCTGGGTCGGGGGGGGGGCTGTCGCTGTGATGGGGGGGGGGGCTGCGCCGGTTACCTGCTGCCTGGCGGTGGGTGCCTGTGTGCCGTGGTCGGCCGTGTTCACTCCAGGGGTCCGGTCGTCTGGTTGCCATGGAGACACAGCTGGTATCGTCTCGGGAGCGCGCACGTCGGGCTACAGCAAGCGATGCGAAAAGAGCTGGCGGCCATCTTGGGAAAAAGTTTTATAAGTTGCTGAAACGCTGGAACGGTAAGTAGAAACCAGCTAGGAAAGTAATTTACAGGGGTAATTAGTAATGTATGTTTAATTAGGGGGACTGGGCAAAAAAAAAAATTCACTGCTTCCTCGAGACATCTCCTTTAAGGAGAGCAGTGAGAAGGTGAGTGAGGAGACTTATAAGGCCATCTATGCTTCTCTGGGTAATATGCAAATTACAGAGATGGAACAATACCTCTGCAGCGCCACCTATTGGATGCAGCATTCCTTCAAATCAATGCTTGACCCTTTAGACAGGTATTTTAAAGCAATTCCCAACCACTGCTCTAAAAGACCTGTCTAAAGGGTCAGGCATGATTTGAAGGAATACTGCTATCCCATAGGTGGCGCTGCATCTCTCTTATTTAGTAAAAAGAAGAGTACACGATTTTTCTCCTTTAGGGCTTATTTAGATGAGCGTATATCGGTTGGGTTTTCACGTGCGACCGATATACGCTGCCCTTCTCTGCAAGAGGAGGGGCTGGGCCGAGAGCTAGTGCATTGAGCTCCGCCCCTCACCACTGTTTGCAATGGGAGGGGTGGGATGGGGGCAGAGCTAAGTTCCGCCCCGTCCCTCTCATTGCAAACAGTGTCGTGGGGCGGAGAGGGGACGGGAGCTCAATGCATTAGCTCCTGGCCAGGCCCTCCTCCTTCCCCTGCAGAGAAGGGCAGCATATATCTGTGGGGCGTGAAAACCAGACCAATATACGCTCATCTGAATAAGCCCTTAAAATGAAAGTATTTATAATATTTTCTTAAAGGGTATTCTCACCACAGACATTGGAAATGGTGAGGTGGCTGCCTACCCCTGCACCCAACGGGAGATTGAATGAAGGGGAAGCTGGCTACTTACTGGCCCATTAACCCTTTCAAATCCAATTTGTATTCTGGTTTTCCTAGGGGGCTTACTCTTTTTCTGCTGTTATACAATGGCGCTATATGCTGGCTGAAGCCAGTACTGCATGAGGTGACACATTGGATAGGCTCTGACAGCCGAGAGGCTGGCAATATACAGTAAGAGAACCCCAATGGACATCTTCCAACATCTGAGCTGTATAGCCTTAAATCATAATGTCTTTAGACGTCAGACAGTGGATTGGAGTGGGTTAATAGGTGGGCCAAGCGCACATGCGTCCTATGGGCAGAGGACACAGCCAGAAGGTTAGTATGGTGTCTGCTGCACAGAAGACCTAGAGGATATCATTGACCGCAGCCAGAAAAGGAAAGTGCAAGTAGGCGCCACCGGCCGCGGCCAGCGAGCATAACACAGATTGTGCATTAGGGCCCAGGAGCTTCTCTAATACATATCATTCCTCTTATGACCCAGACATGAACTGGAGCTAGTTTATTATACGGCAGCTCTACTCCAAACAAATTTTAATCCAAAATGTCCATTACTGCTCCCCTATTCTCCACCTCAGCTGGACACATTTTTTCTTTTAATGGTGAAAAGTGATAAGCCTTGTGATTGTCACGTGTTTGGTATAAATCCCGGCATTGTATTCATTGTTCACATGTCGGCTTATTTTTGCCGATTATTAATACAGATGAAGTCAGAGACTTTGATATATATATATATTTTGGGGTCGTTGTCAGGTAGAACAATGAATAAATGAGACTTGAAAAACAAAATACCGAGCCGGGTCACTGTTGTCCTGTCAACATACTTAAGTTTCATCTATAATTGTATGCAGGAGATAAATGACCGCAGGTTGCTTGGTTCAGTAATTGAGCAGTCAGCACAGTGATTTATCACCACCGGGGAACCGGAGAAGTTATTTCTCTTTAACACTACAGAAAACTTTGGAATCATCCATGCTTTAGACATGGAAATAAAAATAAGCCTGGTAGCCCCACTGGATACATTTATCTTCTTTATTTAAAGCTCCTTCATGAAAAAGAGCTAAATTCTCTCAAACACTGCTCCTAAATGTTACCGTTCTCTCAGTCTGTACAGTATTGCACTTATCAGAGCAGCAGTTTGTGCTCCAGAGCTGCTCTTCCTTACTATTACTGTTGACAGGAAGATGTAATCACGGTAAGCCATTTAGAAGTCCTTGAATCTTTGAATGACTGCCTGTTCAATGTGAATGGAGGCGGGTGGACGGAAGAGGTGTTCAGCAAGCTACACCTTCATTCACGGAACAAAGCAGAAGAACAATGGTCATTGAGACGACTGTCAGGCGCCAATGTACCCAACAATTGTCCCATGTATGCAGCATACCAATCAGGAGACGACTTCCTACCACAAGGAGGAATTGACTAAAGCAGACAACCTCTTTGTTTATACAGTACCAACATTATCTACAGCTCTGTACAGAGAGTCACATCAATCACCGTCCCCCCAGCGGAGTTCACAATCTTAAAGTGCCCATACACCTTTAATAGCCAACGCTTACTCCTCCACCAGCTATTCTTTCCAACTCCTCCATCTCCCCCACAGACTGCATGCTGACTTTGGTCAGAACTAAAGGATGGAATGTTGAAATTCAAGATGCCCGAACATTCTCTTCCCCATCATCATCTGCAAGCTGGGCTCAGCAAGGAAAAAAAAAGCATTGGGTGTTGAAATTCAGCATGCCCGATCCTTCTTTTCCTTCAATATCATCTGTGAGGGAGAGCTGGAAGCCCCCCATACACAGTAGATGGTCGGCCGGCCCCACCAAAATTATTGGGTTCACCCAATTTTAATCTAATGTGTATAGGGCCCTTAAAGGGGTTATCCCAAGATGGACTTTTATCACCTACCCATTGGATAGATGATAGAAGTCTGATCGGTGGGGGTCTGACCACTAAGGCCCCCACTGGAATGGAGCTATGGTAGCACATGTGTAGTGCTGCTCCATTCATCTTCAATGCGGCTGTCAGAGATAGCTGAGCCCTTGTACTTGGCTATTTCCATCAGCCCCATTGAAATTAATGAGCAGTGCCACGCCTGCGTAACCGCCACACCATTCACTCTCCAAGTCACTGCGGGTGGGTGCAGCGAGCATGCAGTGATGAGAAGAGGGGGACACAGGACCCCTCTTCTCTGTATCAGTGGGGTCTCAGCGATTAGACCCCACTGATCAGACTTCTATCATCTATCCTAGGGATAGGTAATGGGGGTCTCAGCAGTGAGACCCCACCGATCAGACTTATCCTAGGGATAAGGTGAGAAGTCTATCTTGGGATATTCCCTTTAATTTTCCTATCTCAAACACACACCTAAGGGTCAATACATATATCAGTTGATTTTTTGCACTGTGGAAAGGAATTGGATTACCCAAGGGAATATCAAGCACACAATAGCAATTCAATCCAGGACCCCAAAGTGGCAAGGCAATCGCTCTAACCACTGTGTTGGCTAATGTCATATTTAATGAAAAACCCATGAAGAGGATAGAAATAAATGGACTGTTCCTTCAGACTCTACACTAGACTTAACACAGTGTATAAGTTCTGCATGAAGTGTTCCTTTAAAGCGACCCTCTGGTTTCAGGACTAAAGTCTGTGCCAAGAGTGAGAAGGGTATATTACTTGCAACAGTTCTTCTCTGTCATCCCTCCAATCCACCGATTCCAGGTCCCATTTTCGACCATTCAAGATGGCCAAAGCAATCTTCAGACTACCTAATCCCTACAGTGCATTGGTAGCTCAAATGCACTATACCTGAATGGGCAGAGCTGTTCACATGATCAGCACCGGCCAATCAGAGAGCAGTGTACACTGTACATTAGGTGGTTAGAAAACTAATGCAGTCATCTCAAATGGCTGAAAACGAGGCCTAGAACCGGTGGAGCAGAAGACAAGAACTGTCCCAGGAAGAGTTTGGACACAAAACCGAAGGGTTGCTTTAAAGAAAAAAATTGCCCACGCTATGTTTTTGCATATATTTTTCATTCTTTCTGAAAAAAAAAAGTCTGTGAATGATTCCAGCCTACTTTACGACGCAGCCACGGGCCTTGTTGTGACGGACTTCTTCCCTAATAATATACTCGCTGCCACTACGCAGAAATTTATTGAGTACATTGTATCCCGACCACAACCTCCAATCTAAACCTGCAATGTACTGTACTGGCCTGGAGATCGACATAATGATGGGTCGCAACGCTTTGGCCGCAGTACAGATACAAGGCAAACTACAAACACACAATACGTCTGGATTAAAAGAACGGGAGGAGGAGGAAAGGAAAAAAAAAAGGCGGAAAGGAAATTAACTCGAAATAGAAACAACAAGAAATTTAGCCAAGAAAAACTCAAAATGATCTATATAGGAAAATCTCAAGTTCTGCTGCCTGAACGCGCTAATAAAGCATTCATGACAGTGAAACACTAAGGAAAAGGAATGAGGCAGAAAACCGCAGGAGGGGAAAATCAAATAAACACAATAAATAAATATACGGGAAGGGACTGTGGGAAGGACAAATAGATTTATAGATGGAGCCTGGAGAAAACGTACAGAATATATATGCCCCTACAGAAACACGCATCGCTGCCTTGTAATGCTATTCATCGCGGCTCCTGGCCTAATGTATATTTTACAATTCAGGGCGCTGATAAATGTCACATGTTCTACCGGTAACGTCAGACTTTTACTGCCAGGTTTGCATTATAACTAATCTCCACTGACAGTGATGAACGACATGATGATGTCTGTAGAACTAACCTTATGCCGGCCACATATGGTGCCATCGAGTTAGTAAAGAGCCCTTAAAAGGGTTGGCCACTTTCGAAATATAATTGGCATGCATATATATGCCTCAAAGGACTTGTATCAAGAATGACTTTTATCACCTATCCATAGGATAACAGTTTGATCAATGGGGGTCTCTCCTCAATGCACCGACTCAAAAGGGACGCGGAGATGAGCAGAGTGGCAGTCACACGTGCGTGGCGCTGCTCCATTCATTTCAATAGAGCTGATGGATATAGCCGAGTACAAGCACTTGGATATCTCCAGCAGTCCTATTGAAGATGAATGGTGTGGCACCGTGTATGTGCGACCGCTGTGGGTGCAGTGAGCAAGTGGGTGCAGTGAGCCCACAGAGAGGAGGAAAGCAGCACATGAGATCCCCCTTCTTAGCATCGTGTTGGGTCTCAGTGGTGAGACCCCCATGATCAGACCGATCTTGTGGATAGACGATAAAAGTTAATCTTGCTGCAACCCCTTTAGCAGATCTTCCGCCGCAGGTATGTGTGCACAAAATCTGCAGTATATTACAATACCAGCAAAGTGCATGACATTTCACCAAATCTCATCCAAGCGCTGCATTTAAAAAAATCTGTAGCGTGCCGTGACCTGGGCTGTGGATTCTGAATCCACAGCATGTTAATTTATGCTGCAGATTTTTTCACAGCAGATTTTAGTGCTAAGGCACCTTTTAGATGGCACAATCTTGTTGGCGCAAGCTGATGACGTCATCACCACCTCATTCGCTCTCGTGCAGCCTGTTTAGACAGACAGATTTACCGTTGAGTCGTTCAATGAGACTCGTTGACTTCTCGTTCACATTCCTAAGTGGAACATTGAACAAGAAGTGCTTAAACGGAACGACAAGCGAACGAGCCAACGATGATTCTTATGCCTGCAGTAACTGAACAGCGAGCGAGAAGCAAACGATTGTCGTTTGTTGCTAAGTCATTGGCTCACATCTAGACTGAACGATTAACGTTTACTTTAAAGGGGTTTTCCATAGAAAATACTATTGGTGACCTGTCCTCAGGATAGGTCATCAATAGTTGATCGTCTGGGGTCTGTCGGTCGGGACCCAGACCAATCAGCTGAGCAGGCGCATGCCGTCAGCACCGCAAATACACAGAGGTCATAGCGGAAGTCTCCGTGCCGACTCTGTGTAGTGGCCGTCACTCGTAACTACAGGCACGGCTCTCATTGAAATCAACGCAATCTGTGCCTGCAGTTACAAGCATCTTTCACTAACACAGAGGTCGGCGCAGAGACTTCTGCTGCTTCCACTCCGACTTGTAGCACTGACAGCACGTCACACAGTATACCCACAACACTTTCACATAGAAGTCAATGTGTCCTATCTTGTTGAGGTAAAGCATATCTATAAATGCTATTAATTGCAGCTCGGGCTACCATCAGGACCACTTAGACCGTAGGGCAAATGGTACATCCGCACTGGGCTGCCTGGTTATACCTGGCAGCAGTGCCAATTTCAACTGTAACTACATCATTACCTATTGTGTGTCTCTCTAGTCTTCGCTCAGTTGCGAGTCAAGCAGACGTTTGCGTGTTGAAGCATGTGACTATTATAGCCAGTTACTGGTCTAGTTTCTCATTGCGGCTGTGGACTGGCTACAGCGGTCCTACGCTTACATGGGCAAGTGACTGCTGGAGCGGGGAATGAGTGGAGACCATGGGAAGTCTGTGGCCGGAGATAGGAGAGTATGAGTGGGGATTAGGGCTGCAAGCGCTGTGGAAACAGTAGATGGGGGTCTGTCTTGATACTTGTCCACTAGGCCCACTCGGCTATTAAAAACTGATGATAAAAAGGGAAAATGTTTCATTTTCTGGCTTTAATCCGTAAAAAGGTGATCCATTCCATTTACATGGACCTGCCGGTCACCCGATGGTGCCGTATTAGTCAGCTGCAGGGGCATTGGGCTGGAGAACGGGGACAACACAATGCGGGTCCAGGCTCTTACAGCTGACAACTTATCTTTGCTATATCTGTATCTGCCATGCATCGCAGGTGTTATAGCACTACAGTCACCACATTTCATAGAATTCACACAAACAAGGGTGTAATATCAACAGAACCATACTCAGGACGTCTCTGCCTTCACCTGGGTGCAATGCTCACACGACAGCCGCACCCATGATTTCCTGTTACCCTCTCACTGTATTTTTGGGTACATAATCTCCACATCTGTATAAACTTTTTAGCAATGTACGAAGATGCTTTTGTAGAAAGATCCCTCAAATATACACCAATTGCAGAGTATTCCTGCTGCAAAGACCAAAATAACCAATTGTAATCTGTAGACGGCAGGCATATAATTTCCCTGCAGCGCCTCCAAAGGGGAATTGATGCACTGCACGGTGCGCATTTATCTCCACTCAGACTAATTGATTGAGTTCTTAAATGGTGGACCCCACCCCCCCTCATTTAGAAACCCCATTTTCAAATATCCTACTAGTGACTTTCCTAATAGAGTGTATGGAATGGGGTTTCTAAACCAGACAAGTCCTTTAACATGTTACTGTGTTTGGTGGCTATGGAGAACTGGAACTGGCTGTAAAAATCTGAAGCAAGATGTTACCTACACATCAGAGCTTGGCACATTCGGTAGAAAAAGTCAGGATTGTACTGGTATCAATCTTAAAGAGATTGTCCGAGAATTTAATACATTAAATCAGTTGCAAGAAATATTATAAAACATTTTTTTTTAAACTCAACTGTTAAAGTTTTTATTTCGAAAGGGTGGAAGCAGGGAAGAGAGGAGGGGCATCGAACAGATGGGTTAGTGTATGGATTTTGGCTTGCCTTACAATTCCCAGTCATTGTTACAAGGCTTGTTTAAAGAGTCTAACATTGACTTGCAAGAATTCTGCCTTCCAATAGGTGGTGCTGCAGAGGAATTTTTCCATCTCCATTATTTGCATATTACCCAGAGTAGCATGAATGGCCTTATAAGTCTTCTCACTAGCTCACCTTCTAGGTGTTCTCCCTAAGGAGAAAAGATAGTGTTCTTGACTGAAGTTAGGAAAGTATATTGAAAGTGGCTTCCTTCTGCTACGATACATGCATGAAGACGTCCTTGGACCTGTGTTCATTCCAGGGTCTCTCAACGCAGACTGGCAGCTAAATCTCCTGCAGGCAACTTCCTGCGGGATCTGCCCTTATCGTAGTAGAAGGCGACCACTCCATAGGAAAGTGATAAAAGTATGATCGGCGATGGTCTCACCGCCAAGACCCTCATCAATCTCAAAAGTGGGGTTCCTGTGTCCCCCTCTCCTTGTTAGGACGGGTTCACTGCATCAACCCACAGTGACATCAAATTGAATGGAGCGGTGGCCAAAGCATGAGTGCCTGCTGTTCTAGTCCTTTCAATGGGGCTCACGAAAATAACTGAATACAAGCACTCAGTCATCTCCGGCAGTCACACTGAAAATGAATTGAGAGGCACCGTGCATGTGCGACTGCCGCTCTGTTTGCACTCCTTCTTAGCGGTCTCAGTAATGAGACCCTCACAATCAGACTTTTATCACCTATGAAGAGGTGATAAAAGTGTATTCTGGTACAATGCCTTTAAATGCCTAAAGAGATGTGTTTTCTGGGGAGAAGGAGTTAATTGCTCCGCATAGAAGGACCCTTAAGCCCCATTTACACGCAGTGATTATTGCTCAAAATTCGTTCAAATGATGGCATTTGAGCGATAATCGTTGCGTGTAAATGCTACCATCTTTCACTTTTCGTCTGAATAATGATTGTTAGGTAAGTATAAAATCCATTGATCAAACGGAAAGAGATAGCAGGGACTGTACTCTGTGTTCTCCACAAGAGCAGCTGATTACATTGTATTCAGCTGACAGCGCGGCAGCCTATGCGAAGACAATGCAGCTGAGTGCAAAGTCCAGACCACATGCTGGGATTTGCAAATAGCTCCTGGAGGCTCATTTGCACGCAAATGAAGCTGATAAAGTGCTAATGGATATTAGCGCCCATTAGAACTTTATGTAAAACGATTGCTAAAACTGTTAATATTTCAATCCTTTAAAAGATTCTCTTTGCATGTAAATGAGACTTTAGTGTAAAGTCATTAGCAGAATGGAAAGCATGGCAGGGTGCTAGATAGAGGTGAGGGAGGAGATATAGAGTGGTGACGCACTGTGAAGAGCTTTATGAATAAAAGCGAGGAGTTTAAAGGGCCTCGGTCATCACTTTTGAGCATCAGAAACTACATTATGAGGCTCAAAAGGTGAGGGGATGGAGGGTCTGGAGAACTCACCAGGTCCTTCATTCTAGAATTGTGCCCCCCAAAAAATCAACGGGCGCACACAGTGTGACTCTTCTATAAAAGAATATGCACATGCATACAGCCTTCTGAAAAGAGTCCAGGTTTGTGCGCGGATTACTCGAGGGCACAAACTGAAATGGAGGATCCAGTGAGTATAAAAAGCAGCTCCCCAGACCCCCTGTCCCATCGCTTTAAGCCCCATAATGTAGTTTATGGGGTGCAAATGTGATGACAAAGGACCTTTAAATTGTATTCGAGAGGATGGGCAACCAGTACAGTGACTGGCACAGGGCGAAGGCATTGCTGTAGTGACTGGCACAGGGTAGAGGCACTGCTGTAGTGACTGGCACAGGGTAGAGGCACTGCTGCAGTGACTGCCACAGGGTAGAGGCACTGCTGCAGTGACTGCCACAGGGTAGAGGCACTGATGCAGTGACTGCCACAGGGTAGAGGCACTGCTGCAGTGACTGCCACAGGGTAGAGGCACTGCTGCAGTGACTGCCACAGGGTAGAGGCACTGCTGCAGTGACTGCCACAGGGTAGAGGCACTGCTGCAGTGACTGGCACAGGGTAGAGGCACTGCTGTAGTGACTGGCACAGGGTAGAGGCACTGCTGTAGTGACTGCCACAGGGTAGAGGCACTGCTGTAGTGACTGCCACAGGGTAGAGGCACTGCTGTAGTGACTGCCACAGGGTAGAGGCACTGCTGTAGTGACTGGCACAGGGTAGAGGCACTGCTGTAGTGACTGCCACAGGGTAGACGCACTGCTGTAGTGACTGCCACAGGGTAGAGGCACTGCTGTAGTGACTGCCACAGGGTAGAGGCACTGCTGTAGTGACTGCCACAGGGTAGAGGCACTGCTGTAGTGACTGCCACAGGGTAGAGGCACTGCTGTAGTGACTGCCACAGGGTAGAGGCACTGCTGTAGTGACTGGCACAGGGTAGAGGCACTGCTGTAGTGACTGGCACAGGGTAGAGGCACTGCTGTAGTGACTGGCACAGGGTAGAGGCACTGCTGTAGTGACTGCCACAGGGTAGAGGCACTGCTGTAGTGACTGCCACAGGGTAGAGGCACTGCTGTAGTGACTGGCACAGGGTAGAGGCACTGCTGTAGTGACTGGCACCGGGTAGAGGCACTGCTGTAGTGACTGGCACCGGGTAGAGGCACTGCTGTAGTGACTGGCACCGGGTAGAGGCACTGCTGTAGTGACTGGCACAGGGTGGAGGCATTGGTGTAGTGACTGGCACAAGGTGAAGGCATTGGTGTAGTGACTGGCACAAGGTGAAGGCATTGGTGTAGTGACTGGCACAAGGTGAAGGCATTGGTGTAGTGACTGGCACAGGGTGGAGATACTGCTGTAGTGACTGGCACAGGGTAGAGGCACTGCTGTAGTGACTGGCACTGGGTGGAAACACTGCTGTAATGCCTGGCACAGGGTGGAGGCACTGTTGTAGTGATTGGCACAGGATGGAGACACTGCTGTAGTGACTGACTGGCACAGGGTGGAGGCATCAGTGTAGCGGTTGGACAGAAAGATGAGCTTGGCTGCTGCATCCAGGATAGGTTGGGAAGAGTAAACAGCTGAGTGAGGGGGAAGACCGATCAATAGTGAGTTACAGTAGTTAAGGCGGGAACGATAAAGGGTAACAATAAAACTTTTCGCTGTTTCCACAGTAAGAAAAGGGCAGATTCTGGAGATGATTTTGGGGTGCAGGTGACATGAGCGAAGTGAATAAACAGAGGGAGCAAAGACTGAAGTCAAACATGACCCCCAGACAGCGGCTAACCTGCGGAAGAGTTATGGTAGCCCCATACACTGATATGTCCCCTTCTAAGGATTAATACCCTTTTTCAAAGATGTGTCCCATAATGCTTTTTTTCCCCGTTCTGCCCGTCCCTTCTCCAAACCGACGAGGAGCTGCTGGCAGAAGTCGCCCTCTGCTCGCACGATCCCCACTCACATACCTTGGTCTCTTTCCGTTCCCAAATAAGTGATGACTGTATTTAGGATGTCCGTAAATGTCGCTCTGGTTACTAGACAGGGGTTTTGCCTAAAACAAAACAATTAGGAAAACTGTTAAATACTGAAGTCCCTTCACTTGCCGCCGCCGCCGAGCCTGTAGGTCCTACCAACAATGACACAAATTGCATGTTTTATAGAACAATGGCAGAGCATAATGCGGGACTGAATTGGTTTTCCTTCCCCTGTGGCCGTGAGATAAATACATAAATATGCATTGAGTGGCTCCCTGCTTTTAGTGACCTAATGTATTATTCAATGTAATTCAATCTAGACCCGCCGCATATGATTCTGATCAGGACATAAGCTGCAAAACTGAACCAGCAGTGGAAAATCACATTATACTCATAATGAGAAGTGTTCAGGACAGGCACACAGCAGCCATGGATGACAGACAATGGGCAGCTTAAATTAGCTGCAGTTTTCTTTCTCTCTTTCCACAGTTGTAATCCAGCATTCACAGGGCTGCTGTGTGATGCCAGACCATCAGACCTAGCAGGCTAGTGGACTTATGCCTTATGGAAGCCTGTGCCAAACCCAATCAATGGAGTTCTCCGGGACATTAATATTGATGGGCTCTCCTTAGGACAGGGCATCAATGGTTGACTGGTGGGGGTCCGATATCCAAGACCATTGCCAATCAGCACAATGAACAAGCGTTGTTGTGTCCCCATCACAGCGGTGGTCGTTCATTCCATGCACTTATATAGGACCGAACGGGACTGAGCTACAATGCCAGGAAGAGCCGTCCATATGGGGGAGCCACTGCGCCCACGGAAACAATGGACGGAATGTGGTGCTTGCAGGGGCATCGCGGCCCCCGGCATGATTGAGGTCTGGGACGCTGGACTTCGAGAAACCAAGCTATCCTAAAGGACAAGCCTTTGATATTCGTATCTCAGTGAACCCATTTATGGCTTATTAAAAAGGAATTGTCCAGTTGTAAATTATTATTGATGGCCTGTGTGTTGGATAGGCCATCAATAGTAGTTTAGTGATGGTCTGCATTCACTGGCCCAGTGTGCTCATGCATTGAACTGATTTTTGCAGGAAGAAGACAGCTCCATTCACACTGCAGTGGCCAGAGTTGGTATTGCTGACCAAATTCCCATTGAAGTGAATAGGAACTTCAACTGTAATACCAAGCCTGGCCACAGCAGTGGGAATGGAGCTGTCTACTTCCTGCAGAAAGCAGATCAGTACATGAATGCAATGGCTTTGCATACGACTTATTGGAAGGATGTACAGTCATATGTTTCCATACGTTTTTCATTGACTGCATGTTAAAAAAATTATACGTTTCCATACAGATTTTTTTTGTGGGACAGAAAAGTGTACTAGGTAGGCTGCGCTATTCCACTAAAAAACACACATTTGAAAAGTGAAATATGGTTAAAGGATGCAGTTTTGAACTTCATGTGACACATGGTAGCCTATGGGTACGTGAAACGTGTATACGTTCTGATACTCTGTCTTTGCATAGTAATACATACAATTCATGGATGCCTAAATCCTAGTGTGAATGGCCCCGTAGGCTGTGTTCACACTGCGTTTTCTGTGTATGTTAAACATTAAGCTAAGTTCACACTAGTGTTTTTTGTTTTCATCTAGCTGTTCCGTCGTGGAAGCAGCTAAACAGAAGGAAAATGCTCCAGCTTCAGTGTCTACAGACCTGCATTGGAAGTGAAGACCTTCAGTGTCAATCTGTCAGTTTTCTGTCTCCATGCCATTTTATAACTGAAGGGCAGACCGCTGCGGCTTTGTTGCCAGGTTTAAAAAAATGGAAGCAAAATAGATTGCAATGTTTCCATTTATTAACCCCTTAAGGCCCATGTAGACAACGATTATCGCTCAAAAGCCGTCTTTTGAGCGATAATCGTTGTGTTTAACTGCAATGACATTGTACAGTTTTCGTTATGCCATCGCTCATCGTCGTCTTTCAGCATGAGACTTACCAGGGATTCATAGCGGGATACAGCTGATACTATTGTTTTAGCTGTATTCCGTTCCTGATATCAGGCTTGTCTTCTGCATCCTCCGCTCAGAGTGCTCGGCTGTATAACAGCCGGGTGCTGTAGCGGGTGAACAGCTGTATGCAGAAGACAGGGGGGGGGGGCACCCTGCTTGTCTTCTGCATCCTCCTCTCCCAACGCTTGGCTGTATAACAGCTGGGCACTCGGAGCGGGGAACAGCTGTATGCAGAAGACAAGCGGGGACACCACGCTTGTCTCCTGCATCCTCGGCAGGCAGCACAAGGCGATCGCTTATCTTAAGCAATCATCTTGCACTGTAAATGACACAACAATGATCGCTCAAAAGTCGCTTGAGCGACATCTTTTGAGCGATTATCGTTGTGTCTAAATGGGCCTTTAGTGACCAAGCCTGTTTGCGCCTTAATGACCAGGCCAGATTTTGGAAACCTGACATGTGTCACTTTAACATAGAATAACTCCATAAAGGTTTTGCATATCCAAGTGATTCTGACCTTGTTTGTTCGCCACATTTTGTATTTCATTTAGGTGGTAAAAATAGAATTTGTGGACATTTAATAAAAGCGTCAAAATTGGGATTTTGAAAAAATTGTAATTGTTTTCCACATTTTCAACTGTCAAATATGTGCAAGCATACTGTACAAAGATATATATTTCCATCTGTTTACTTTATTCTGGAAGCACATTTCTTTTTAGTTTTTTTTAAGCATTTAAGAGACGTACAAATTTATCATTAGTTGTTAAAATTTTGAGGAACATTTTGTTTTCCTGCACCATTTTGCATCATTTGACTTTCGCAGTTTCTACATATCACTGTATATAGACACTGCTTTCTAAGACACAATAGGAGTTCCGTCAGTGCGCTGGACTGATGGCTAAGTTTCCCTCAGGGCTCACTTCTGAACCTGCTTATCAGCTCAGTTATGACCACAACACAGTTCATCTTTGCTGTTGTCATAAATTTGCTGATAAAAAGTGCAGGAAAGAAGAGATAAGAGCTAAAAAAAACCAAGCTGCAGTCCAACCTTATACTGCAGTTTTCACATGCAGTGATATGTAGAAGCTGCAGAAGACGAATCATTTCATTAAACCCCATTGCCTTAATTACTGTTAGTCCAAAATACATGAATTTAACGGAGAAAAAAATTGCCCACTGAAATAGCCTTTAAGTTATCTTGCCATGTTAAATATCAACATTTGCTACATCTGTCTGGCCTAGTTGTTCGCCGTACGCCCGGTTCTGTTCTCAGCGACACTGCTGGAACATATGACACTACGCTCCTGCGCTGACAAAGTCTGTTATATTTGTTCACAGTCATATTGAGTGGAAAATGAGATGTTAAGAGGAACAAGTATAGTTCTGGACTCTATAGAGACAGTCCAAGAATAATAATCCACTGTGCCAAGGAATAAGTGAATGAAGGCATAGATTTTCTTGCTTGGGACATAACATAGCTGTGATGGTCTCATGCGCACAGCTATATTATGGCAGAGTACAACCAAGATGAACAGAGTCAGAATAGGACATATATAAACTGGACTTCTAAGGAACCCTACTGTACCTACTACTGTTTCCCCAAAAATTAGACCTACCCCTAAAGTAAGCCCTAAGATGATTTTTAGCTATTTTTGGGGAAGCTTGAAATATAAGCCCTACTGCAAAATAAGCCCTAGCTAGACTACATTTTTAAAAAATTATAAAATTATTCATTACCTAGCAGCCATGATCCGGGTCCCTTCTGCTAGTCTCTGAGATTCTGTAGCACGTCGCGCGACCTGCACTCCTCTGCTGCCGACAGAACATCACTTAATGGTCTCGGGATTCATAAATCCCGCCTCCAGGAAGCGATGTCTCTGATTGGTTCTGCGAGCGCTGCTCCTAGCCAATCACAGCCGTCGCAGGGTTTATGAATCCCGCAACCAGCAAGTGATGTTCTGTCAGCAGCTGACGAGTGCAGGACGCACAGCGGAGCTCCGGAACTTTGGAAACCAGCGAGAGGGACTCGGACCGCGGCGGCTAGGTAAGTAAAATAAAATAAAATATTTTCTGGGAAACATGGTATTTCACAAATGGTATGCTCTATTGGATGTAACATTACTTAGATCAGCAGTTCATATACTGGTATAAGGAGACTGCAGGGAGACTGCATAGTGCTGCAGGGAAGTACGACAAATGTATTAAGAAACGCAGGCTTCTTAATACATTTGTCGCATCTATGGGCGCTTGTGCACCAAATCTGAAAACTGGCGTAGCTTTCAGCTATAATGTATGCTAGTTTTTGGCGTACATGATAAGAAGCGTGGCAGACTATGAGAAGCCATGCCCCCTAACGCTAAACCTCACCCATTTTATTTTTTTGAGTCAGGGCTGGCGTAAACAACATACATGCACCCCATTGTTTCTAAAGAATATCTTCACGATGCGATGCCGCATAGAGCACAATGCAAAAAACAGTGATCAGATAACCCACAGTTGTGTCGAGTGGGTGCCACACAAAGGGGTATTCTCAAAATTGACTTATCACCTATTCATAGGATAGGAGATAAAATTCTGATTGTTGGGGGTCTCACCACTGAGACTGCGAACGATCCTGTGGATCGGGGTCCTATGTTACCTTCTTCTCTTCAGTGCAGGCTCCCACTCACATGCATTGAGGAGGAGCCGGAATGGAGCGGCTGTCGAGCAAAGTGCGCTCCATTCATCTTCAATGGGATTGCCAAAAACAGCCAAGAGCTTGTACTCAGCTACTTCTGTCAGCCCCCTTGAAATGAATGAAGCAGCACGATGCATATTCACAAGACTTCCCTGTTTAGACTCTGCTTTAGGACAACGCACTGAGCGTAGACACAAGAAGTTTTTTTCTGGAGAATCTGGCACATCCAGGCATTACATGGACAGTGCATTAATTTCACTGGGAACCATGCAATTCTCCATTTCACCTGTGGAGGAGCTGCAGGGAAACACACAGATCACAATTTATCAATCAGTATGCCAGCAGCAAGAGAACCTGGACCTAGCTTATCATCAGGAGACTCTTTGAACAAAAACTGATTATCCTAAGTGGAGAACTCTTCTAATCTTAGTTGCTAATTGCTATATATTTTTAATTATTTTTCTATACCAGCTTCATTAAAATATATATATATTATTAATAAATTCTTCTTTAGGATCGATTATCACAAGTGAGCGGAAATCGTTTTTATTACATCTCATCAGCCACTCGTACCTTTTGGCCAGCCATAGCCTGGCTTTCAAGCTGTCGGTGATGTCACAGATCTCCTGCTGAAGTTGCTGTGAATTAGTTATGTGTCTTGCTTCAAAGAAGGATTGCAGCATGTATAAAACCTAAGAGAAGCAGAAGAAGAAAAAATGCCAACGCTGTGAAAACATGTTCTAATCCCAGCTCCTGTGAACCTACCGCTCGTCAGAATCCGTCCTTTGATGAGTGAATGGGCACCTGTAAGTGAGGGGTGGCAGCCAGGCTTTCGGCTGGAAAGATTGCTCCCATTGGAGAAGGCTACAAATGCGCTAGGGCCAAAATCCTTTCCTTGTTTATAAATCATAGGCTGTAAGCTTCTTTCATGGAGCGTGAAAAAAAAATCCCAAATGACCTCACCATGCCATCATGGTTTCCTAATGAAATCACATCCTTCTAATTAAAAACAACCGATGAGGCGCTAACATGCCGAAATCCAACTACAACAACTACCCCGCACACTCTGGCCAATAGTTATATGGCTGTAATATGACAGACACTTCCTAACTCTACGCAGGAAAGAAAAGTTGGACCAGGCTGCCAACCCTACAATCCTCTATGTGCTTGCCATCATATAATATGACCGGGACATATAGGAACAATACACATGAGCTGGTGACATCCAGTACGGCCATCTTTGATCCAATGGTGGTTCCCACCAGGTTCCTGTAGGGCAAACATGCCTAACTATGCAACCATACAACAACAAAGGCTGTATGACACTGATTTGCAATTCAGGACTCTAAGACCTTAATCATATGACAAATCCGTGTCCTGAAAGCCTACATGCATTCGTCTATATTGCACTAAATTTGCGGATTTGAACCAGAAAAAAAAAGAATTGCGACATAACGTTTCTTGACGAGGAACCAAAGTTGGTAAATCTGCCCAGGATTTGCCCCACTGGACTATTTCTGCAGCAATTGTAGGTGTAAATTCCCAAATTATGAGTTGAATCCACATGGGATATTTTCAGCACCGATTCCGTTACATGAATATAACCCAAAAAAGCTAGATAGGAGCAGTAATGGTGCTGTATTACTTGTCACCCAACTTTTCCTGGAACAGATGTAACAAAAGACTTAGAACTTATAGCTTTTCATCCCGGAGCGATAGTCATTCAGTGAATGGAGGTGGAGTGGCTGGAGTTCTCTCACAGTGAACAGGCAGTCATTCAAAGACTGAAAGACTCCTGTTCACACTGAGTGAGAACTCGCTCGCTAGTTACTTCGTTTCAGTGAGCTTTAATGAAGCGACTAACGACTACTGAGCGGTTTTTCACTCAGTGCCCTGTCAGTGACTGTGTGTATGCGGAACGACTGTTGCAGAAAACCGTTGTCGCAAGTGATCATTTGGGGGATAATCGCCCCGTGTAAAGATACCCTGGATTGTATGGTTCCCCTTTAAACAAATTAAAGATTTGGGTTTTACCTTTCCCCTACATGGTATGACACTGTCAGCAATTTATCACTGCGTGTAGCCACATAGGATGAAAGTATTGCAGAATCAGACTACGCAGGGTTTGTAGACTGTTACTATGGTGACACATAGGTTTACTTAAGAACGGTGGACATAAAAGCAAAAGGAAATTTTAAGGTTATTTCATTTTCTTTTTCCAGATGCGTTGCGACAGTTTTGGTTGAAAGTCTTCAATTTCCCATTGCAGTTATTCATTCAGACTCCCAAATTATCCAGTTTTCCAAAAAATATACAGTGTGTTTACCGCAAACTGTGTATATACATGCATAGGAAAATGCGATATTCATCTTCACATCTTATACAGCTTTCTATGAGCATCCTATGACCCGCTATCTTGCACATCCCTTTAATCCAGAATATTCCACTTACATTACAATGAATGAACTTTTCCGTAATTCAGCTGGAGTCTACACAGGCGCTTATTGTCTCTGCAGCATTATTTATTTTTAAAGAACCCAAGTTTGATGTTTCATACAACTTTAGCCGCAGGACAGGTGGAAGCAGAGTCAGGAATCCCGCGTTCCCACATGAAGCTGCTACTATAACAGATCCCTGGTACCTAGTTCTGACCTCAGCTTAAAAATAGCACCTCTGGGCACAAACACAACCTGTAGTAAAATCTCTCCAATTACAGGAGGAAACGGCAACAATATATATACTGTATGTATATTTAGTATATTTGCTTTGATTTATGGTTTAGAGCGAAGTTGCTCTTGTAGGAGTATTGTGAGATGTGACTGAAAGGCTCGGGGATAATGCTAGTCCTGGGCATGGGCACAGATAGTGCAGCGGTTTACCAACTTTCCTGAAACTTTGTGGGTTTTAGGAAATTCTATATTTAACGCTAGTACATTCTGGCAAAAGTTATACCTTACCTTATATAGACACTGCACATTATAGCCATTTAAAAGGGACATAAAGAAAAAGAAAATTTCTTCCATGCCATACAGTATATGTTTTTGGGAAAGCTGGGTGACAACCGATATGGCTGCCTTTAGAGCGTCTACTGAATTGTCAACCTTGCTTGTCTAGAAACCTGACTGGCAAATCTGCTTAGTTAGGGCTTTTACCCACTAGCGTTTTTTTTTTCTTGCGCTGCGAGAGCGGGTGAAAACACTTGCAGCGCAAAACAAAAAACCAGCGCGATATCGCTAAATGCTTTTAATGGGGCGGCAGCAGCAGCGCCAACCCTATTGAAAGTATAGGAAATATATCGCAGACTTCTGTCACAGCTGTGGCAGAAGTCCAGGATGCTATCCCATTGCTTTCAATGGAGTCGGCGCTGTTGCTGCCGCTCCATTGAAAGCAGTGGGTTGTAGGCAACCCCCACAGCGATGATTTTTGGGGAAGGGCTTGAAATGTAAGCCCTTCCTTAAAAAATCATCCCTAGCTGGTGAAAAAAAATTATATACTCACCTCTCCGCCGCTTCCTCCGGCTGGCTCCCCTGCACTGCTGTCAAGCTCTTTCAGCAGGTGGGGATTTAAAAATCCCTGCCTCCTGAAAGGGCTGTGCTGATTGGCTGAGCACAATCAGCAAGTTATCCCCTGTTCTGTGGATAGGTGATAACTTGTTTTTGTGGGACAACCCCTTTAAATCTTCCCCTTCTGATAGAGGAAATAAATCGTCACCCACTGTGTGCCATCCGAACCAACCCATGGTGCAGACTGTGTAGCATAAGTATCATAATTACAGTACATAGCTTTAAGGGTATGCTCACGTGTGGCATATATGCTGCGTATTTATGTGTGGATAATACTTAGCTTATTACAGCACAAACCACATGGATGGGATTATAAGAAATGTCATCCATACAATGCAGAAAAGATTCACAGCATAAATTGACCATTTTCTTCACGCTCCCATCCAGTGGCTTACTCGGTCCAGTGATGACTTGTTGTATAGATGTGACAACTATAGTCAATCACAGGCTCCTCAGTATTAAGATTCGAAGTTAGACTACCCTGAACCACCTAATCCTAATTGCTGTCCACCAATGGTTATCACATTGAAGCCCATCGAACCCTGAGCAATTTTTTGTACATCAATTTATGTGTAATCCATCTGTCTGATGAAGAGGTCTGTGTACCTCGAAACGTGTTACATCCGCTGGTTCTAAATACAGTATTTTTAAAGAAATAAAACCTATACCACCGATTTTTCTTCTCATGGAAGCCATCACTGATGGACAGGTCGTGCCAGAGTCCTAGCTCTTTCCGCCCTCTTCCACCTCGGCTTGCAGTGGTAACACAACCTTTGGTTGACCAGCGTGGTCGGCCAGCGGCACCCACTTTCTGTTGATTATCTTGGCCCGTAATACTTCTAAGACTCTCTTTGCTTTAAGATTGTTTTGCCCATTTATTCTCTTTCACTTTACGTGTGTCAAGATGTCATCATAGACAGTCAGAGAACCGGGCAAGCTAAGCCTCTCCCGCAGGGAGAAGATGGAAAATGTGACTATACCTCTTTTTTTTTTATTAAACCATTCTAAAAGCGGGTCTGCATCAACATGTTTGGATTTGCAGAATTCCCTGTGGAAAATTGGGGAAAATTCCAAAATTCTGCCCCATGTGAGCGTCAAAAAACACTCCTGGTAATACTATGTTTGGCCCAGATCAGAGCCTGAGGGGGCAAGTGGGTAGTCATGCTCCGCCCCTGCACTAGGCATAGCGTATGTTTGACTTGGAGTGCTCCTTGCATCCCTTGAACATTATTATTAGCTGGTAAATATAGACATCAGACATGAGTTTAAATACACTTCTTAAACTGGAAACCTGGAACTAGACTCGGCAAGATTCCACAGCCCCGTGTGTTTGTATCGTACCTGCGTTAAACCTGGGAATAAAACCACATGAACAGTAAATCATTGGCCTCTGATAACAACCATTTTTGTAATCTGTTTTCTTGGTTCTGTTCCTTCACCCCGGGCAGCTTTGTGCCACATTTTTCCAACGTTCTGTTTATACAGTGTTTTATTTCGTCGGCCGAAACAGCTGTATTTTTTTAAGGACATTGCCGGGAAAGTAGAGTCCATGGTGATGTCAAGTTGCTTCTCTGCGGAGAAGGCAGAACACTGCGATCATTGTTTAAAAAACGGTCCCTCAGAAACGTGAATATTTATAGTGTACACATAATTTATACAAACAGGACCAAGGGCAAGCAAGCAAACTTTTTTTTTTTTATGACTTTGGGTCAGTGTGACAGGAGGTGGTGGGGAGAGCTTACTGCGTAGAAAAGAATTTTTGCAATTATGTAAGTGTGACGGAAAGTGTCTCAATCACTGGATGCCTGTGTGTGTGTGTGTGTTTTACGCTTTAAGAAGAAAAAAAAAAAATCTCAGCTCCTTTAATAAGTGACAAACATGTCATAATTATTTTCGGTGCCAGCATTTCCACAACAGCTTCTTTTGTGGACTTCTCAGAAGTGTGAAATTGATGTGACATGAGCCGCAAAAAAAAAACTCGAAAGGGCAAAAAAAAAAACCTGAAGTATAAGATGGCCCCATTATTTATAATTCCCACTGCTGGATAGATTGAAGTGAGGGATGTTGTTTCCAGACGTGCATTATGGGTAGAATTTACAGGAACAGGGCTTGTATAGATGTAAAGAAATAATCTGACATTTACTGAGCACTCAGCTTGTAATGTGCTATTATAGACTGTATTGAATTTGCTTCCCAAATGTTAAAGTGGTTTTCCCATCATCAGAGAAAGTGATGGCATATATTGCTAGGATATGCCATCGCTTTCTCATCAGGGAGGGGCTGGATCACTTATTTAACTCATTTAACCTTTTTTTCCCAGTTTTGTTTGCATAAAGCTTAAAGCGACCTTTCAGATTTATTTCCACCTTCCCGCCATGCACAGTACACTTTTTATACTTCCCGCGCCGTTTGCAGCTCATACACAATGTAATTGTGTATTGGTGCCTTTATATACGTGACAATAGAGAACAATAGGCTGTATCTCACGTATATACGTGGCAAAATAGAGCAATATTAAAGGAGATGCAGGAATTTCTGGCAAGTACTGGTTGTGTAGTGCATGTGACAACCATCTCCTCTATTCTTCATATGTCTGGACTGTGGAGTAGAGTTGCAATTCGGGAGCCATGTGATCAACAGTCATGGCGGCTGATCACATGAATAGCTGTGGACCATCACAGAGCAGTTAGAGGGTATTAGTAGTCTAACATTTCGAATGCACTGTGGGGATTTGGTACTCTGAAGATTGCATTGGCCAACTTCGACAGTCGAAAACAGTATCTGGAAGTGGTGGATCAGAGTGATGACAGAGAAGACCAAGGGCGGGTATATTACTCCCCAGTCCCAGGACAAGATTCTCAAAACCAGAGAGGGTCACTTTAAAGTGTATTAACTTTTCCGATGACTTTTCAGAATAAGTAGCGGTGTGTGAACAAGAGGAATAACTCTATTTTTGTTCATTATATGACTTTCATTGTGCATTTTTTATCATTTTGCTCATCTGATTTTCAATCCTCTCAGGACTGGTGGAAGAAGCCTGGCTGCCATGCTGTTCTATAGACTGTGCACAGAGAAATGCAGATCCTACTCTCTATCTATAAGGGCTCATTCACTTAGACGTATGCATATTTTAGTCTGTGAAATACGGAGCGTTTTACTGCCTACATATCTATCTAGATACATAGATATTAGGGATGAGCGAGTATACTCGCTAAGGCACTACTCGCTCGAGTAATGTGCCTTAGTCGAGTATCTCCCCGCTCGTCCCGAAAGATTCGGGGGCCAGCGCGGGGCGGGGAGTTGCGGGGGAGAGTCGGGAGGAACGGAGGGGAGATCTCTCTCTCTCTCCCGCCCGCTCTCCCCTGCTCCCCGCTGCAACTCACCTGTCAGCTGCGGCGGCCCCCGAATCTTTAGGGACGAGCAGGGAGATACTCGGCTAAGGCACATTACTCGAGCGAGTAGTGCCTTAGCGAGTATACTCGCTCATCCCTAATAGATATCTAAGTATTTTTTGCATGCATAGTCACTGAGTTTTTTTCACACGCGCAAAATGCCCAATTGATGTAACTATTTTTTAAACCACTGTCTCCTGTCATCATGCTTAAAAAAGCAGTGAATACACATGCAACTGCATATTTGCTGAATGTTTACGCAATGCCATAGACTTTAATGGTGATTTCAGTCCATAAATACGGATCAAAATAGGACATGCTGCGTTTTTTTTACACGCCTAAAAAACGCATATCTGAATAACCCAATGGAAATCAATTGGGTTTATATTGTCCGGATTACATGCATTTTTAAAGAATGAAAATAGGCCTGTGTGAATGAGCCCCAACACATACACACATATATAATCACGTAGGACAGTGTAGAGCAGCACTGAGCAGTGAAGAGGTGGTTTTAGTAGCTAAAACACAGGGTACACCAGTTTTCAACAAACAGGATGTATGACTTACAATAAAACAACAACAAAAAGCACCCAAAAAATATGTTCATGTCTCCAGGGGCGTAGCTATAGGGGCTGCAAAGATGGTAGTTGCATCTTAACCCTAGTGTTTCAAGGGGCCCTTAAGCCAGAGAACATCTGTAAAGTGCAACAAAAACCTGGAGTTCTTCTATCTTTTCATGTCCTTCTGGCTGTTGTATGTCAACTCTTGTATAAATAAATCAGCTTTACTTTTGCAGTATTCGTTTTGAATCCCCCCGTATTATAAATGGCACATGGTAGGAGGGGCCGTGTTATAACTTTTGCTTCGAGGTCGGGAAGCTTCTAGCTGCACCTGGGACATCTCCATTATTTTAGAAGGTAATTTCCTTTACTTTTTTGGCTTTAATCACAACATGCTGCAGCTTTATTTTCCAAGTGTGATCCATTGACCGCTTATAAGTGAAGAACTTGTTGACGTCAAGCGATATTAATGGATTCCACTTGGAATTCTTCAGTCTCTTTTTTTTTTTTTCCTTGATGTTTTTGGACTGATTTTGATGTCCTATAAACAGAACAGCTCTAACCTTGTGACACCGACATTGAGATTAAGCAGATATTATTTTTCTGTCTGTTCTACTGCTAATCATGTATGGAAGAAACGTCATATGACTGGTCATCTCTTTATTTTTGGCTGTGTGGCTCCTTGTAGCACTGGGGTCCTGAGTTCCAATCTAATGAGTTCAACATCTGCAGCGGGCTTGTATGCTCTCCGTAGGCTTCTGAGGATTTTTTCTAGAAATCTCAAAACATTCTAATAGAGAACCATATGTTCCTGCGTGGGAGAATTGCTGCTGAACTTTCTATGACTGAAAATACGTTCCATACATCTAACTGCGGTACTGTACTTCCTGCAGCATGTGCATGCTTTTATACAAACACCAATGGGATGTATGGGAAAGTCAAAAATAGTGGTAGCACAGGTCAGCCCTGTGATTCTGAGAACCCCCCATCTATACATATCAATTTATTATCGCATTGTACGTTTTACTATCATTGTGCACACAAGACAGTAGGATCTAATAGGTTTTTTGTGAATCAACCCACAGAAGTAGAACCTAGTGACATATGATTGGCTCCAAAGTCACCTCCAAATAGGGATGTCTTCTGCTGGACCTTTGGAGTCTGTTATTATGTCAGATCCTGTATAATTTGTAATTGTGTAAAGCTACACCAGGCAGCTGTTGACCGAACACTCGATCAGCAAAATGCTATTTCTACTGATTCCAGCAAACGAGAATGTTTATTTCAATAGGAAGAGGGGAATATAATAGTTAATATCCAGGGAAACATGTTGAAATCCAATCCTTTAGTTGTGCGCTCCCCATACACGAGATTATAGGCTGATCCTGCCAAAATCAGGAGCTTCTGATAAATTATATTTCATGAGCGTGACCATCTCTGTAATTAGGGTAGTGGTCATCAGAGTGAAGTGATGACATTACCCTGTCAATTAATGGGCTACTTCAAAATCAGTTTTACAGATCAGCAAAAAGACAACTCGATGCAATATTCTCAGCATGGGTCCTCCAACCCATGAGAAGCAGACAGACTTTCTGCAGCCATTGTCCACCCGTAACTAGTTGATAGAGGTCCTTAATGAAGAAGCTCCCTATGTCAACTTAGGGTACTTTTATATAGGCTGATAGGCGCCCAAGTGATCGCCAGAGTGATCACTCAAAAAAGCAATTACAAGCGACTGTCCTCCCGCTCACTTGTCGGAGTTGTTTGGTTTTTAGCTCACCTAAAAACCAAGTGACTATAGACCAGCATAAAAAAGGCAGTCCTTGTCCTTTAAAGGACTGCCTGTTTAGTCCGATTGGAGGCGGACAGCCGTAAGAGATCTTAACCCCCATTTAGTGAGTAAGCATCACTCCCACGTAAAAGCACAGGAGAGATAATTGTTGGGACTGATGTTGGGCCTTTAAGTGCCCAACGGTCATCACGTCTTAAAGTACCCTTAGGCCGGGCTCACAAGGGCCTATATGTAAAAGCTTACGTGAGTCACGCAGGGTTTTACAGCTGTGGAGCTGGCCTATTGGCATGTATGGCAGCAATATTGTACCGCATATGATAATGTATCTCACGCATGCTATCATGCAGAGTCTGTTTTTTTTATTTGTCTAACCCTTTGCAATCCAATTTTGGATTCAGGGTTTCCTAGGGGGCTTTCTCTTTCTGCCATTATAAAATGGCACCATCTGCTGGCTACAGCCAGTACTGCAGTATGTGACATGCTGGAGAGGTCCCCAACAACAGAGCGGCCAGTAATCTACAGTAAGAATACCCTGCAGGATGTCTTCTGACATCGGAGCTGTACAGCCTTCAATCAGAATGTCTTTAGAGGTCAGATAGTGGATTGGAAAGGGTTTATTTCCTGCGCCGTCGCTTCGCAATGGTGCGTGCATACGCAATGTAATTGTGCATGGGTGTCATTGATTATCCGCCCATGGAGAACATGCTGCATTCTTTTTTGCGCTCATGTATTATCCAAATCTGAGAGAACCACCATAAGGTGATGTATTTGATTGTCTGTGAATTACCACATATCCCTCACGTGAGCCCGCCCATAGACTGCATTACTGTACTCTGGAGGATTATTTCATCACTCATTTGCATAGCTTTTTCCCAAGGAGCATTGCTTGGCCCCTACATCCTCATGGTGCTCTCCACAAGGAGTAACACTATCCCCTGACTCACACAGATGGTCTCTCACTTAACCAACCAGAACCCAAAACCAGCTGTCTGTACATGGGGATTCTGGTTTGGTTTACATCTCTAGTCATGTTGCGAGGCCTGCTAAAAGGTCAGACATTGAATCACAGAGTAGCTGCCTTCCAATAGACGATATTGTGGACACATTATTTCATCACTCATTTGCAAAACCAGAGTTTAGAAGAGAAGGAATCTAGTCTCATCAGGTGCAACACAAATGAGTGCAGGTATCTTAGGCTGGTCTGACACAGGTGGATTTGACTAGCAGAATCCGCGGTTGGCGTCCGCACAGAGGTTCCGCAGCAAATGGCATTTATTGAAAGGTATGTAAAAAAATCGCTCTTTCCTTCACACTTGCGGAAACGAATTGCGATTTCCGCAAGTGGAGGAAAAATCGCGGCATGCTCGATTTTGCTACGGACTCAGCGCGGACAGCCTTCAATAGGGGTACCTGCGTCATCGCCTAAAAATGGCGAGGGAAAAACGGATATTTAAAAAAACAAAACGTACTGCGCATGACTGGCGGCAAGCGTCCATGGTCATCCGCAGTACAGGAAATGGGGGCACACGGGTCACCAGCCGGGGTCACAGTCGGATTCCACTGTGGGAACCCGTATGATGAATCCGGATCGCTCGTATGAGCCCGGCCTTAGGAGGTGGATAACTCCTCATTACAACAATAACTGTCCTCTCTATGTAATAAACTGCTTTACTAGAATGTGCCAATTGTGTATATGTATAAATGTTGGTCAGGCATTCAGTATTTCATAACCCTTCTCCTGCTTGCAAGTGAAATGACATAAATCATGGAATTAACCTTGTGTTACACATTATATAGCAAGAGGAATAAATCCGTCATCGATAGGACCAGGTAGGTATCAGATTATTGGATTACTGGATAAGAGTAAAGTACATTACACATACTTATGGGGGTATTCCAGGTTCTCACTATCCTCAGGATAGGTCATCAATAACTAATTGGCAGGGGTTCGTTGTCAGGATCCCCCAGCCCGCTATCAATGGGAGTGAAGCCCTCTATTACATTTCCTGCCCACCAATGACAATGTCTGGCCCCTCTGCACCAACAGCGGGCCGGAGGATCAGTTTGACGGGCAGTGATCTGGTGCTGCAGACCCCGACGATCAACTATGATGTCCTAACCTGATTAGCTCATCAATAGTAACAGCCTGGAATACCCCTTTAGGCAGGAAAGGTTTAAAATCCTCATTGCATGTAAATTTCTGCAGGGGTTTTCTGCAACATGGGGACGAAATTTGGAAAATGCTGCCCACTTTGCTGCTACTGTAAATGCTGTGGACTTTCCGTGTGGAGGGTCCGCATGAAAAATCTGCAGAAGTTCCGCCTTGTGTGAACATTTCTTGAAAATGTTGGATTGTCAGACTTTTACTATACATATAGGTGCACTGCAACCTGTGGGCATGTATATAGATGATGCATCCTGTGGGCATGTATATAGATGATGCATCCTGTGGGCATGTATATAGATGATGCATCCTGTGGGCATGTATATAGATGATGCAACCTGTGGGCATGTATATAGATGATGCAACCTGTGGGCATGTATATAGATGATGCATCCTGTGGGCATGTATATAGATGATGCATCCCTTGGGCATGTATATAGATGATGCATCCTGTGGGCATGTATATAGATGATGCATCCTGTGGGCATGTATATAGATGATGCATCCTGTGGGCATGTATATAGATGATGCATCCTGTGGGCATGTATATAGATGATGCATCCCGTGGGCATGTATATAGATGATGCATCCTGTGGGCATGTATATAGATGATGCATCCTGTGGGCATGTATATAGATGATGCAACCTGTGGGCATGTATATAGATGATGCAACCTGTGGGCATGTATATAGATGATGCATCCTGTGGGCATGTATATAGATGATGCATCCTGTGGGCATGTATATAGATGATGCAATCTAGATGCATTGTTTCCTGTACAAACAGTTGTGTTGGATCTCCACTGGCTCTACTATTCACAATAACTGGGGAATGGCAGCTATTAGGCCAATTGCGGTCAGGGCACATGTAATATCACATGCATTTACATACCAATAGCCATAAAGGGGTTTTGTATACAGTGGAACAGTTGGTCACTGCTTGCAGGGTATACTAGGCCTTATGTATGGTTTTCTTCCCTGCTGGGATGGGATGACCATGGCTGAGGTTTTGTATAAGAACATATATCTTAGAGTCAACTATATCATAAATCAAAGAAAAGTGACTATTAAGTATGATGGGGCCATGCTGAGACTCAAACAGTAAAGCTGGACAGTAAGACATGTGCAGTGTGAAGAAAGCAAGCAAGGAGACGCGAAAATAGCTGCTATAGACTACAACGCCCAAGTAATAAAATATAATCTGCATGGTGAGATTATACTGCCACCACTTTGTTATGGTGGCATATGGTACACAGAGTATAATGGAAGCTTATTTATGCTAGTGGCCATTGTACAACATCAAATATATATATGACCCCCTTCTCCATTCATTTTAGGGCCATGGTCACTGCTGTAATAAGCTTTAGGAGGTCTCTTATTCTCCCAATAGGTCACACCCCGATTGGAGATTCCCTCTATGGAGATTAGACCGGTGACCCCAGAGTGCAGCATAAAATCAAGTGAGAAGTTTTCTGTGAATCAGTTTCAGGCCTCGGTCAGACGGGCATTTTTTTGCGCGATTTGCGTATGCGTCCGGCGATTTTATAAAACCATTGCTTTGCAATGGTATCGGACACATGAGCGCTTTTTATGCGCTCATCCGATTAATTATAGAACAGAAATCGCAGATCGCACCTATCTGCGATTCCTGTTCTTCTCCATATGCACTCAGTGGGGCCGGCGGCAGCAGCGCCGACCCCATTGAGAACATATACTAGACAAAGCATTCTCCTCTGCCACAGCTGTAACAGCTGTGGCAGAGAAGAATGAGGTTTGCCCATTGAATTCAATGGAGCCGGCAATACAGCCGGCTCCATTGAAAGCAATGGGCTGCCGGTGAGCGCGGGATGAATTTTTCGGGGAGGGATTAAAAATATAAGCCCTTCCCTGAAAATCATCCAAAACTGTGTTAAAAGTTAAAAAAAAATATACTCACCTTGTCCCGGCAGACGGAGTTCAGCCGCGGCTGGCCGGCAGTTCTCCTGAACTGCTGTGAGTAGTATTCAGCAGCTGGGGATTTAAAATCCCCGCCTGCTGAATAAGCTGCCTCTGATTGGTCACAGCCTCACCAATCAGAGGCAGCTCTCACTCACCCATTCATGAATTAATGAATGGGTGAGTGAGTGCTGCCTCTGATTGTCTCAGCGCAGGGACCAATCAGGGGCAGCTCTCAGCTGAGCCAATCAGAGGCAGCACTCACTCACCCATTCATGAATTCATGAATGGGTGAGTGAGAGCTGCCTCTGATTGGTGAGGCTGTGACCAATCAGAGGCAGCTCATTCAGCAGGCGGGGATTTAAAATCCCCGGCTGCTGAATACTACTCACAGCAGTTCAAGAGAACTGCCGGCCGGCCGCGGCTGAACTCCGTCTGCCGGGACAAGGTGAGTATATATATTTTTTTACTTTTTACACAGTTTTAGATGATTTTCAGGGAAGGGCTTATATTTTTAAGCCCTTCCCGAAAATTCATCCTTAGATCGCCCGCAGCCCATTGCTTTCAATGGAGCCGGCTGTATTGCCGGCTCCATTGAATTCAATGCGCTGGACAGCGCTGCACTGCTCCGGCCCGTTTCTAATGAAATGCAGCTAGCAGAATTTTCGGGCGATTTTTTTGGCCCCGGTCACGCGATTTGCGGATGCGCATCCATCATGCGATCCGCAAATCGCGGCAAAAAACGCCCGTGTGACCGAGGCCTCAGTGTGAATCCACATTAGATGGGGAAATCCAACAACCTGAGCAACTTCCAACGAGGTCGGGTCATCGGCGCTAGACTAGCCGGGGCCAGGACTTCATACACTGCCAACCTTGTGGGATTTGCTTGTTTACAAAAGGGGTTGAAGGAGGATGTCAAGAATAGTTCTAACGGGTGGTGCACAATCAAGCAAATTGTCACCGAATACAATGCTTTAACTATTATGTCTGAATGTACAACTTGCCGTTTCTTAGCACAGATGGACTGTAACAGCAATCAACCAGTTTCAGCGCCATTACTAATAAAAACAAAAAGACAAGACTCCAGTGGGCAAAAATTGGATCACTGAGCAGCAGAAAATCCTCTCCAGGTCAGTTGAATCCACATATCTGTTGCACGGTGCTGATGGAAGGTCAGAATCCGGCACAAGCAGCATGAATTGATGAACCCTTCCTGTCAGCTGGTCAGAATATATCAGCACCTCCATCTACTTCGTGATAAGAAGCTTCTTGTCCACATGGGCCGAGATTTCTGCAGATCATTCTCAATACCTAGTAGGATCTATGATGAATTGTTGCGATTCTTAAGGCCAAAGAAGGGCCAACACGCTACTAGATGGGGTCTTATAGAATGACCATTCAGTGAATGTCTCAGATAGGAATACCCCTTTATGCTACAAGTTACATGTTAAGTATTGTGCATATGGAAAACCACAATTATATGTGAAATTCAAATTTGAAAGTCTGAATATGTTCCTGACATCTAGTGTCCATCATCAGTCTATCGAAACCCCAATACTGTAAACCTCACCGTACCCCGAGAGTCATATAATGGCTGTCCTGGCAGACCCAGTGAAAAGCGAATGAGAGAGAAAAGTTTTCTTCTGCATTAAATCTTGTGTGCATTTGTACGGTCTAAGTCGGGGTAACAACAGAGGGGTCTATCTTATTGGCAGTGTACGTTACTTTGCTAGCTCTTCTCTACTGATCCTCCACATCTGTTTTTGTAATGTCTGTTTTTAAGGCTTTGGCTTTTCCTTCTTTCTTTGCAGCCTGTTAATACAAGCACATGCTTATGTGTCACACGCATCTCAGTATCTTGGAGCCCCTTAGGCAGACCACAATATTGTGTGATTCTGAATGATGGGTATATAAGGTTACAGAAGATGCGGAGGCGGTGTCCTTCCTTTGTGAATGGTTAAACGCCTCATCCCACGGTCAGTGCATACTGCTGAGGTAAGATGGAATAACTGTCATGACTTAGAATGACAGTAGTTATGTCTAATGCATTCATGTAACTCAGCAACCTAGGAGTTTCTGCTTCTGAGGGGCGTAATTGGCAATAGTGTCTCTCCAGAAACCAGTAATAGTGTTGAGTGAACCAAAACGGTTTATCCCCGTTTCAGGTCGAACTTTGATACAAGTTTGGTTCGGCACAAACCCAAACCATGGGCGGTTAGTCTTGGCCGAATCCACCTCTTCGTCCTCCTCTTTCTTCTTTTTCTGTAGTACAGGGCTTTTATGTCTTTTAGACAGTGTTTTACAAAAGTTTCAAGGGTATTTGTGAAGTTCCGATTCGGTTCAAACTAATTCCAACTAAACTTTTTGCCAATTTTTGCTGAACTTGCCGAACTGAACTATTCAAAAGCTCACTCATCACTAGCCAGTAATATAATACACTTAAAATATACAGAATATCCATTTTCATGGCCTTACAATGACAAACCCTGTCCAGATGCTGTATTACGGCATATGAGTGGCAGTAGAGGTGGCCCCCACCTGAGCAACCATGAAGGGTCACTAGGTAAGAGTTGCCTCAGCTGCCTAATGCATTACCCATTTAGTCAATTGTTCAAAAGGCCAACATGTGATGCTACATTTATGGCAAGACACAGTTTCCCAGTGATAGCAAATGATCGTTGGGGATTAGACCCAGTTGACCGCCAGGCCAGTAAGAGGTTGTCTTTGTGAGACGAACCGTATAAAAGGGCTTGTTCCCCTAAAATTATTGTAAATATGAGTCCCACTGAATCACTTAAAGCTGTTTCTAGTAAACAATAATGTCACCCAAAGCTGTAAGAGAGCTCCCGGGCCAGAAGGAAAACAAGAGGACCCATATAGCCATATGCCATTTATAATTACTGGTGTCTTCGTGATCACATACTGAATGAGCAAATGCTCCTTCATTGGCTGGGTGCACATTTTGTGTTGTCAAAAATCCAATCTAGTTGGCTGCACATCTCCCCATGTGAACGAGGGATGTGCTGCCGACAGAGATGATTTTCTATGTTGGCTGGAAAATCATATGATCATTTAATCTCCAGCAAAGTCTGATTGGCCTGTGTAACAGGCCATTTAAAAGATCACTAGTCAAAAGCTGTGATCAGCCCATATAAAGAGGCCCTGTCTTAACTGGAGATCTGTCAGTGACGCTGGACTGATAACTTAGTTCCCCTCTGCTCTCTCCTCTCCTGAACCTTCTAAGGGCTCCTGTCCACGGGCGATGAATCGCCGGCGAATGACGCTGCCTAAAGCTTTCTGTAGCGTTACTATGGAAAGCGCAGGGCCGGCGTCCACGAGCGGAGAATCATAGTGACTCTCTGCAAGCGAGATCTAAAATCGCGGCATGCCACAATTTGACGTAATTCTCCGCGGTGAGCCCATCTGTCAGATAGGCTCAGTGCGGAGAGCTGTCAGCTCTTACCTGCTCCCGGGCAACGGCTCCCACGACGAAGATCTGCCACTAGATATCGCTACGCCTGTGGACAGACAGCCTTAGGCCGCCTGCACACGGGCGGAAATCCCGCGGCGGTATTTCCCGTGGGATTTCCGCCACTGAAAGTCTGCATAGGAGTGCATTAAAATACGCACTCCTATGCAGACGGCCGCGGTTTGGCCGCGCGAAATCTCGCGCGGCAAACAAACCGCGGCATGTCCTATTTTTGTGCGGGGCTCGCACTCACCCGGCCGCCGGCTCCGGTCTGCGCATGCGCCGGCTGCGCGGCAAGTGGCACATGAAAGAGCCGGGGCGGCCAGGCGCGGGTGAGTACGCGCTCGTCCCTGCAGGCTCTCGGGTCGGGTCCCGCGGCGAGAATTCTCGCTGCCGGATCCGACCCGCTCGTCTGCAGGCGGCCTTAGAAGCTGATTTATTACCCAAAGTTTGTCTTTGGAGAAAAAAAGGGCTACAATGAAACAGATTTGGGTATGGAAACTGCAGTAAAATTATGCTGTGTGAATGGAGCCTTTTAGAAAAGATGAAAATATAACTTTACCCCTTGCCGCCTCAGGACGCATATTTAGATCATGAAGTTGCAGGGTTTGTGTAAAGCAGGATTGTGGGCCGATCCGACTCCATACACGGTGAGTGCTAGCTGTCTTTGACATCCGATACCTATCTGCAATCAGTATGAAAGTCGATTCTGAGAGCAATATTTAAATGCCCCGGTTGGTATTTGGTGGTCAAGAATAGCCCCCACGTGAGGTTCCATTCAGTTGCCAAGATAACATGGGGCCTTCTGAAAGCCCCCAGGGCTGCTGTGGCTGATTGCCTATCATGCCATGCTTGTGGCATAATTTAATAGACTGCCTGTCAGAATGCGGTACAATGCAATACTACAATTGCATCATACTCTATGAGCGATTAAACAATTGCATTCGAACCTCATCTCCTTTGACTTCAGTGGCATTGCCAGAGATAGCAGAGTTCAAGCAGTCAGAAATCTTTGGCAGTGCCAATACTTCAGGACTCCCCAGGGAATGAAATCTTGGGATCGATGTGGTACCCATAGATTAGACCCAACCAATCAAAACATATCCCCTGTCCTGTGGAAACGGGATAACCTGCCATGATGGGAATACATCTTTCAACAAGCCAAGCCTGGTTCATATGTGGCCAAAAAATGTAAAGTTTATTAAGGGGTACTCCACTTTGTAAAAACACTTTCTCTTAGACATTTCCCACAGGACTGTCCTGCTATTTAGACCTTCAAGTGACGCTCCTGTTTCGGGACGAGATTCTGTCCCAAGGCAAAAGGGGTTGGGGGTATATTACCTGTAGTTCTTTTGTGCTGCCTACCTGATTTGCCAGTTCCAGGCCCTGTTTTTGTCATTGCAGCAGAAGTTTTGTAACTACCTAATGCACACTGTGCACTGCACTCTGATTGGTCAGTGCTGATCACCTGAGCCGCTCTGGCCAATCCGAAAGCAGGTATAGTGCATTGGTAGTCGAACTCTACCAAGGCACTGTATATATTAGATAGTCTGAAGATTGTGTTGGCCACGTTGAATGGCTGAAAATGGGACCCAGTAATGGCAGATCGAAGGGACGGCAGAGAAGAAAAAGTGAAAGAAATATACCCCCCTCCCCTCTGGTCGAGGTACGGAATTCTGTCCCGGAACTGGAGGAGGGTCGCTTACAGCAATTAGCTGTAACCTGTGGAGGAATCCAGCAGAAAGTGTTTCATTTTATTACAATGCCCCCACAGGACAACTAAGGCATTACACTGTGACCTTAGATATCAACGGTTTGTCTATGTAATGCAGGGATATTCTCGGCCCACCCAAGAGATATTTTTTAGCTGCTCTCTGCTCCGGCTAATACATGTAGGTCCTAAATGAGAGACAACATCAATAAACTCCGAATTCCCTAATAGACTATATGGAAATGTCCTTACTAAGACAGACAGGGCATTTAATGTGACATTTTCAAAGCAAATGCCATAAAAGGAACGGAAAATATGTAACATTCCGATTTTTCTTTAATTTCTTCATATATTTAGGTTACGACTTGGCAATTATTTTTCCCCAGATATCATCTAAAAACTTCAAGGTGAAGAAAAAAAAAAAGCTAACGACAATCCGCCGCGTTAGCGGAGACGATCACCTGCGAATTCTGAAGTACAAGCAAAAGTAAACAGTCGGTGGTACTAGGGGAAATGATTGGGCTGAGCCTTCAGAGCCGGCGTAGCCGAGAGTCTCTGTGGGTCTTCGCACTTTGCATACAGATGAGGCTCTTCATAAACTCCGCGTCCCACCACGCTCAGCATGATTTCAGCTTAACACCACAACATTAATGTTTTTCATTAATTTCCAGTGTGCCCGGTATACAGTCCAAGGTAAACGCCGGGGCGAGTTCAGCAGTGACAGCTTAATCAGCGTAACCTTACAGATCTTTTTGTAATTTTTTGGAGGAAGCCATTTTTAAACTTCCAGTAAAAGCTGATTAAACACGTGCAACATTATGGAAACCGTCTGTATGCAGCCCCCCTCATTATACGGACTTGTCGGTCTTTAATTATTTCCTGCTTTTTTTATTGGAACTCTATCAGTTACCATTTACACGGCACTAATATATTAATGGAAATCATCTATATAATGCCGGTTTTGGGTGGATTTTTGTGGACGGAGATGACAATAGAAATGTCCTTTGCAGATGTTTTGCATACAGTTTCCTATTTGCATTTATGGCCCCTTTGGGAGTGAATTTTTTGTAGTATGCAACAAAAATTTTTTATAGAAAAGCATTTTTTGTCTGTAAAGTGAGAGACTTAGGCCGGCTTGACACAACCGGATTCCTAATGTGGAATCTGTGATCGGCACAAATCGCACGCATTAAAAGGCATGTGAAAATTGTTTTTTTTGCTCATACTTGCGGATACAAATTGCAAATTTCGTGAGTGGAGGAAAAATCGCAGCGCGCTCTTTTTTGCTGCAAACTCCACGCAGACGGCCTCCATTGAAGTCAATGGAGGCCGCCTGACTCGCAGCCCATAAACAATTAATGCATGCAGGATCTAATCTGGTCGTGAGAAGCCGGATAATAAGATGCAAAGTAGGGCTATGAGGGGTGCAGGTTGCAGTTGTACCCTGACACTTGTGTCCAGCGGCCCTTTGGGGTTACCTTCATGCACACTAGGGTGCCCAAAAAAACTCAACTTTCAATTATAAAGCAAGACATCCTCTAATTATTTTCCTTTTACCAAACTTTTATTTGTGGCAGAGTTTCAGGTTCCTATGTTTACGACAAGTTTAGGCTCAAACACGTGAAGTTTCAGACTTTTTACTAATGACAAAGTGGAAAAACAACTGTTTTTGGTCGTTTGAACAAATTTTGAGCGATAATCGTTACACATAAATGGGCCTTAAACCAGGAAGAAGTGCAGAGCCGTCTTAAAAAGATTAACATAGACAAATTACAGGGCCCCTATGGCATACACCCTCGGGTTCTAAGGGAATTACCGTATATACTTGAATATTAGCCAACACGAGTATAAGCCGAGTCACAAAAAACTGGGGAAACTTATTGATTCGAGTATAAGCCGAGCTATGCTCGAGTATATACTAGGTTAAAAAAAACCTCCATACTCCCCTCCCAGCCGGCGTCTGTGTGGCAACCTGCGTGAATTCTCCCCGCTGTCATCCCCGCCGTCCTCTCTGCTTGGCTCTGTCATTTCTGTCAGTGCTTTGTAAGTAAGCACTGTGATTGGATTGAGCGCCAGCCAATCACAGCCGGTACTCGAGCCAATCACAGCGCTTACTTACACAGCGCTGACGGTGGGGGATTTGAAAGCCGAGCAGGGAGATGACAGCGGGGAGAATTCTAAAGCAGCTTGTGATTGGCTGTGAATGATTGAGCGCTGGCTGTGATAGGCTGGCGCTCGATCCAATCACAGCGTTGACGGCGGGAGATGACAGAGCCGAGCAGGGAGGATGGCGGGGGATGACAGCGGGAAGATTTCAAGCAGCTTGCCGCACCACCGTCGGTGACACAGACGTCGGCTGGGAGGTGAGTATGGAGGGCTTTTTTTTAACCCTTCCCCCCCCCCTCTCTCAAGTATTAGCCGAGGGGGGCTTTTTCAGCACAAAAAAAGTGCTGAAAAACTAGGCTTAGGGCGCCCACCCACTGGCGATTTTTTTTCCCTGCGAAATTCGCAGCATTTTTTTCTCTGCAGGGGTCTATGGGACTTGTAATGTTAAAATCGCGATCGCGCAAAATCGCGATTTCGCGGTAAATTGCGATTTTGCGCGATCGCGATTTTAACATTACAAGTCCCATAGACCCCAGAGAAAAAAATGCTGCGAATTTCGCAGGGAAAAAAATCGCCAGTGGGTGGGCGCCCTTATACTCAAGTATATATGGTAAGTAATATGATAGACCATTGTTTCTTATATTAAAGAAATCTATAGTGATGGGGTCTGTTCCACCAGATTAGCGCAATGTGGTGCCGATATTCAAAAAGGGGTCAAAAAGTGAACCTGGAAACTACAAGCCGGTAAGTCTTACTTCTATTATGGGTAAAATGTTTCAAGGGTTTCTAAGAGATTCTTTCCCGGAGGACCTCAAGGAAAATAGCTGTATAACTCCATATCAGCATGGGTTTGTGAGAGATGGCTCCTCTCAGACTACCTGATCAGTTTCTATGAGGAGGTAAGTTCTAGACTGTACCGGGGAGAGTCATTGGATCTTGTGTATTTGGACTTATCCAAAGCATTTGATACTGTGCCGCATGAAAGGTTGGTATATAAAATGAGAATCCGTGACAGAAAGCAGAGGGTGGTTATAAATGGTACATGTGATTGGGTCACCATTACTAGTGGGGTACCACAGGGGGCAGTACTGGGCTCTATTCTTTTTTTATATATTTATTAATGACCTGGTAGGAGGATTGTGCAGTAAAGCAGGAGATTGCAAAAGGAACTGGATAAGTTGGGGCAGAAAAGTGTCAAATGAGGTTTAACACTGATAAATGTAAGGTTCTGCACATGGGCAGAGGAAATACATGTCACCATTACACACTAAATGGGAAACCACTGGAGAACACTGACATGGAAAAGGCCTTAGGGATTTTAGTGAACTATAAGCTTAACTGGAGCAACCAGTGTCAGGCAGCTGCTGCCAAGGCAAATAGGATCATGGGGTTTATAAGAAGAGGTCTAGGGGTACATGATGAGAACATAGTTCTTCCTCTTTACAAGTCACTGGTCAGACCACACATGGAATATTGTGGACAGTTTTGGGCACCGGCACTCAAGGACGACATATCAGAGCTTGAGCGGGTGCAAAGGCGGGCAACTAAAGTAATAAATGGGATGGGCGGACTACAATACCCAGAGAGGTCATCAAAATTGGGGTTATTTAGTTTAGAAAAAAGATGGCTGAAAATAGAGATCTCTCCTATCATCTTTTTATATCCAAGACTGTGACTAACAAGGCGGCGCCCTCTACGTCTAGAGGAAAAAAGGTTTCTACACCAACATAGAAGGGGGTTCTTTACTGTAAGAGGAGTGAGACTATGAATGACAAATGTTGAATTCGATAAAAGAGTGCAAGAGGGATCTGGACGACTTTCTTGAACAATACAATATTATATGTTATAGTCATTAATAACTGCAGAAGGGTCAGTGATCTGGGGATTATTCTGATTGCTAGATTGGAGTCAGGAAGGATTTTTTTCTCTTAAATGGGAAAAATTGGCTTCTACCTCATTGTTTTTTTTCCCACTCTGGATCAACATTGGGGGGTAATAGGCTGAACTGGATTGACATATGACTTTTTTCGGGCTTACATACTATGTTAGGCCTCGTTCAAACGAGTGTGCACTTGCACGCTGCTGCTGCCGTCGGCCCACTGAAAGCAATGGTCTGCCGGTAACTCCTGCAGTGATTTTTGGGGAAGGTGATTTTCATTGAATTCAATGAATGGCAGAGCACTGCCTGTGATTGGCTGAGCGCTGTGACCAATCACAGGCAGCGCACAGCTGTCATTCAATGAATAGCTGAGAGCTGCCTGTGACTGGCGGAGTGCTCAGCCAATCAGACGTAGCCCTTTCCGCAGGCGGGGATTTTAAATCCCTGCCTGCTGAAAGAGCTTCAGAGCAGTGCAGGGAGAACAAGCGGCTAGATGCGCCTGAGCCCCGGCAGCGGCGGACAGGTGAGTATATATACAGGTAGTCCCCGACTTGCGAACATTCGAGTTACGAATTTCGCTAGATACGATCTGTTTTGCACAGTATGATGTAATGCTATGGCATTACATCATACTGTGCAGGGACCGGGCAGACTTCTATCAAGCCTGATAGAAGCCTGTCCGGTCAGATCGCGGTTGCTAGGCAGCCGGGGGCCTTCTGCAAGGCCCTAGGGCTGTCTATGCAGAGCGCCTATCAAGCCGTGTGCTTGATGCGCATTCTGCATGGGCAGCCCTGGGGCCTTTCAGGAGGTCCCCAGCTGCCTAACATCCGCACAGCGTCCCTTGATCTCATCGTGGGGCACTGTACGGGGCCCCTGAACGTCGGGTGCAGGCAGTTTCTTACAGCCGGCACCCGGCGGCAGCAGTTCCAACGAGCCGCGCCGCTCGTCAGAACTGTCAACACTTTAAATACCGCTGTTAGAGCGGTATTTAAAGTGTTAACAGTTCTGACGAGCGGTGTGGCCCGTCAGAACTGCTGCCGCCGGGTGTCCGCTGTAAGAACAGCCAGCACCCGACGTTGTATAGAGCGGGATCCACCCGCGATCCCGCTCCATGCAACCATTTGTTCGGACTTGCGAACAAAATGGACTTGCGAACAGGTTCCTGGAATGGAACCTGTTCGCAAGTCGGGGACCATCTGTATATATATATATTTTTTTTTTTTTGACCACACCTAGGGATGATTTTCAGGGAAGGGCTTATATTTAAAGCTTTCAAAATCACCGTGAGGCCTTACTATGAGTAGCTTTGGCCAACTAGATAGCAAATATAGTCTGGCACTACCAACACACTGTGGGGAATGTAGGTGATCTGAAGACTGTATCGGCCAACTGACCCATGAGGCTGCTGTTAACTGCAGCTCAGGCAAGATGGCCGCTCCTATAGTCCTGCACAGAAAATAGAATAAAAAAATGTAAAAAAAAATAGAAACTAATTTAAAAAATGGAATGTGTTTCCCCATCTGGGTTTAATGAATAAAAAAAGAAGTGTAGGCATTTCCTTTTAAGAGGCAGGCTCTGAGAAAGCGTCACTAACGGCAATCTGGTTTAAGTAATTAGTAAAATTTACAGTAAACATCCCGACTGAGTATTTTCTCATTTAAAACATATCAGCTGTATGGAAAAATGAAACCCGAAGATGAATGGTAAAAGAAAAAATACTGCAGGCCTACAAAGCGGACAGACGTGAAACATGTTAAGTCAACACAAATGTGTACTTTCAAATCAAATAGGAACGCTGCAGCCTAGAAGGAAAACAAGGCTTGGAAAAGTTAGTGGCGGTGAAGGCCCCTCTCTGAACTGTGGCAGGATTTTTGATGATGTGCTTGGCCCGGGTTCAAATGATTTCTTTCCTTTTTAATAGTAAGTCATACATACACTGTTTTTCCAAATGGTCTGTATTAAAACTCGCTCTATCCCAGGAGGGCAATAGAACCAAAAGCTGAGCACAAATCAATTCTCTTAATTAGAGCCTGTCAGGACATTTACTAGCGGGGAGAGTACGCTGCGCTAACGCGTTTTTTTTTTTGCAGATTCCTTGAGAGCATTGGACTAGAAGCAATTGGTAGGATAGACACCTACTGGGTCACCACACCCCAATTATCTACTTCACTCACTGGGCACATAGGATGGAATTCTTGCAGCTGTCAATGTTTCACACCGTGTCCAAATTTGTTCTAATCCTTTACATATGGGGATCACTTTTTTTTTTTTTTTTTTTTGCTGTGATTGTGGGGGTTTTTAGCTTTTTTTTTTTTTTGTTCAAATCTATAAACATTTCCTAAAGTCGTTCCCACAGAAAAAGTTATAACTTTTTTTTTCGTACTATTTTACACTTTTTTTTTTTTCGGCTACTGGAATGAAAGTGGAGGAAGGCCGTAAAAACGAAACATGGGAGGGTTTGATCAAAAGGGTTTGTGCTAAAAGGAAAGCAAATTGGTAAAAAAATATCATAGTATTAAAAAAAAAAAGCATAAAAACTGCAAGTGAAAAGTTACACGTGCGACTGCTCTTAGGTTACACAAGGATGGCTAATTGGCCTGTGGGATGGACTCTGGTCACATTGCGCCCGGGTTGTACATTCAGGGTGAACAGCATTCTTTGGCCAAAAGCTACAAAAGCCAATTGAGTCATTCTAAACTGTATCAACATTCAGACTTTTGAACTGCAAAGCATTCCCATGGACATGCATGCAAGAAAATTGCGGCAAAATCGCGTTGTTGCTCGCACGATTTTTGAGTATCAGTGATGCTTTTTTTAGAATAATCTCGCATCGCTGGCGCCCGCAATAAAATTGCACAATTTTGTAAATAGATAAACTAAGTAGGACTTTTTAATGTTAAAACCGCCTCGCATCGCGACACGCGTTTGTTTTTTCTCGCAAAAGCATCGCTGCCGCTTGTGATTTTCTAGCGCGATTTCTATTGCGCAAAAGTCAATAGGAATTTCTAAAGTTAAAGATGCGTCGCGTCACACAAAAATCAGAAGTTCCTGCTTTGCGATGCGATAAAAAGAACGCTCCATAGGGAAACATTGGAGACTTTAAAAACTGCAAAATGCAGAAAGGTAGGGCATGCCGCAAGATAGTGAAAATATCGTAAATGTGAAGGTTACCATTGAAAATCACTGGTTTCATAATTCTGTGTTTTCATTCATTTTCACATCGCACGATTTTATCGCCAGTGTGATGGCGCTCTTACTGTGAGAGTCAATGGCTGATGCACGTGTTTAGGCTGGTTTCACATCTGCGTTGGAAGCTAAGATTATATAGGGCAAGCACGAGAAACTCGGCCTGATATCGCGCTTGCCAACGGGGGTGCGATGCGTATTGAAAACAAAAGGCGAGGGAACGCCAAAAGATAAGACATGCTGCGATTTTCATCTTCGCTGCGGTAAAAAATTGCTTCTGTGAATAACTCCAATTAAAAGAATGGAGTTGATACTTGCACGGGTTTTGTGCATCTTGTAACCCGCGGGATTCTCGCTGGGGTGCATGTAGCCTAATAGATCTAAAAACACTGAAGCAACAAACTGTGTCGGTCTCAAAACTTCTGGCCATGACTTGCAAGTGCTAACAATGTTACCTGATGCCACAAGTGCGCAATGGAATAATCTGCAGCTGCCACGTCCGGAGGTCGGGGAGAAATTGGTTAGGGGACACGGCATAAGAAAATTGCTTCACAGCACATTCTCTAATGTTATCCGAACATTTCACAAGCTGGTCCCATTTGATATTCTTTTGCGTTCCCCATTACTGCACCGCATGTACTAGTGGCAAGCTTTAGGCACAAGAAGCTTAACCCCTTGAGTGGCACGCCCGGAAATTTTCCGGGACGAGCTCCACTGCCGATAGTGATATAGCCCGGAAGATTTCCGGGCTATGTATCACTATGGGAGCTGCAGAGTACAATGCCACAAGCTGTGACATTGTGCTCTGCCTGCACAGTCCCACAGAGAACAAAGCAAGGGCTTTGAAAAACCAGCAGAAAATATTGCGGATCTGCCGGCAATCTCCTGCTTCTAAGTCTCCTGCTTTGTTTACAGGTTGCCATAGAGACCATCGGCTTGTCAGAAGCAAGCCGATGGTCTCTGTGGCAGGGAGAGCTTGGTGCTTGGCTGTCAGAGGACAGATAGGTACCAGCTCTTACAGCAGAGATCAGAGAAAACCTCCGATCTCTGCTGTGTTAACCCTTTACATGCTGCAGTCTATGTGACTGCAGCATGTAAAAGGCTGTCACTGCAGCATGTAAAGGGCTGTCACCATCGAACCCCCGGAATGTGATCAGGGGGTCCTGATTGGTCCCTGTGGAAGTCCCCTAAAGGGACAAAAAAAAATAACAAAAGTAAAAAAATTATAAAAACACTTGTCTCCCTTTACTTTGTAAAAAATCAAAAATAAAATCACACATGTGGTATCCATGCGTCGTAATGACCCAGAGAAGGAAGTTAATACATTATTTAACCCCTTAATTACATGGCCCCTTTTTTTCTTTTTTCCCCATTTCTTTTTTTCCTCCCCCCTTTTTAAAAAATCACAACTTGTCCCGCAAAAAACAAGCCCTCACATGGCCATGTCAATGGAAAAATGAAAAAGTTATGGCTCTTGAGACGCAACTGCAAAATTAGTTGAAATTCAATGATTAGACCATTTTAAAAAACCTGCCCTGGTGGGTCTGACAGGGTGGTAGGAAACCCGCCACTCAAGGGGTTAAATAGTACCCGCACTTTCAGTCATGCCATGTCAGTAGAGATGAGCGAGCACGCTCGGATAAGTCAGTTACTCGAGGGAGCCTCGCTCTTCTTGAGTAACTGCATTCTTGTCCGAGTGTGCTCGGGAAAGGGGGGGGAGCGGGTGACAGCGGGGGAGAAAGCCCCCTAGGAAGCCCTGAATTCAAAATTTGATTGCAAAGGGTTAAGGTCCTTTTTCATTAGAACATTTACCGGTGATAACGAGCATTAGCCAATGAAATAGTCACTCGTCTGCTTGGCCTTCACATAGGCCGATTCAGACTCTACTACGGGACCAATTCACACGGCCATTTTTTGGGGGGTCTTGTGTCGCTCATGTATTCTATGGACAGCACACAACCCCATTATAGCGTAATGAAGCAATGTGCAATTTTTCACAAGGACCGATGTTCAATGCGAAAGACAAAAATCGTAGTATGTCCTATTCTTGTCTGTCTTCATGGCAGAGTTTATCAAGTGCAACTTGCAATATAACTGTGTGAATCCACCATTAGTAAATATGGATTAAATGGGTCCAGAGGGGTTCCGTCACTCCTTAAGGAGAGCACCCAAAAAGTTTGTGGAGACACCTGGGGGTGAGTGGGTCGGGGGGGGGGGGGGGGGGAGCATCGTCTCTCCCCAAGGAGAGCACCCAGAAGGGGTGTGAGAAGACACCTGAGAGGTGAGTGAGGAGACTTATACGGCCATGCACGCTCCTCTGAATAATTTATGCAAATAAGGAAAATGGAACAATACCTCTGCTATGGAATGGTAGCATTCCTTCAAATCAATGTACGACTTTTCAACAAGTCTGTGAAACAAAGATTGGGAATGAGACACCAAGCCAGAAAACCATACACAGACAGCGGTTTCTGGGTGTTTGCCCCTCATCAGTAGGTTTTTGGCTTGACTGGTGAGAGGCCTGTGACGTGGGTCAAGAGGGGTGTCGTCACTCCTTAAGGAGAGCACCCAGAAGGTGTGTGGAGACACCTAGGGGGTGAGTGGGTCGGGGGATGGCATCATCTCTCCCCAAAGAGAGCATCCAGAAGGGGTGTGAAAAGACTTTAAAAGTCATACATTGATTTGAAGGAATGCTGCCATCCAGTAGGTGGCGCTGCAGAGGTATTGCTCCATCTTCCTTATTTGTCTGGATTAAATGTGACATATGTGACTATACCCCAAGTCTGATGCAATGTAATCAGGTGCCATGTAACGTTTCCTTTGATACAAACCGCTTTTCACAATTGTTAGTGGAGATAGCGTCTAGGAAGGGTCATTGTTGTATATGGCTCTATATAGTGCGTGTCAAACGCCGACCAGCAGAGGGATTATGGGCGATATAGTGTTGTCTACACAAGATGAGCGCCACTGATTGGGTTTACCTCCTCACCTCCAATCCTTCTAAGACATTGCGGTACCCCTTAAGACCAGCCTAACTATAAAAACCCCGCAGAACAATCTTGATGGGCAGAACCTGACAACTATGCAATTATTTTTGCGTTCTCCAGAAAGAATGGAAAAATCTGCAGTTGTAGCACTTTGTCAAGTCATATCCAATTCATGCCATAGAAATAGTTTCCAGACGCTGGTCCCAATGGGGCAGGGCCGGTGACCAGCCTACAGCACACAGCTATCCAATTCACCCAGTCCGCACTGCCCAGTGAAAACAAGACTAATAAAAAAATTCCATAACAACAGAGTTAAAAGGACGGCGGACTTGTGGCTTGTGTGTCAAATAGAGGAATTTGGTGGATGGAGGGATTGTATTGCAGGAAGCCAGGGAGTGCCAAGTCAATCTGTCCCATCAGCCATTAGGAAAGGCTCTGCAGATGAATACTTGTTTTTGCAGTTTGGCGATCATTCTTCTGTAACGGTAAACTGAGCGGTTACATGTGGAGGCTCCGGCGCTCTGCATTTTAACACTCCTCTATTGTGTGGAGGAGAAAAAAAAATTGTTTTCTTGCTTGACTTGGATCAGTGCCTCAAAGGTGAAAAATGAACCTTCCAATGTACTAATCTTGTGTCCCATCTAGCCATTCAGGAAAATTAGCATTCGATAACCCCAAAGAGCCGCAATGTATTCTTGTGAACTGTAAAAACATCTTTTATCCCCCCCATTATAGAGCGGTGCAGCTTGTCTGACTGGTACAAGATAACACGAAACAGGTGCAAGCAGCCAGCAAGCAATGTCCATACGCAGTGCAGGCGGATATGCAATCCCAGGTATGCTTACAGCACAATTTAAAGAGACTCCGTCGCCATGTTTTTGCACCCTTATCGGAGAGCGGCACGAGGTAGTGACAGTCACACTGGTTGCAGGGTTATGTCTGCTGCATGTATCTGTGCAGTAGTTTGGGAGAAACTTGCATTTTATCAGTAGCAGCAGATACATAGAGAACTACTTGAAGTAGTCCTGCAGATTCATAAGCTGCAGGATAGTCCTGTCTACCCCACCCACCAGCCAATGATTGATAGTTGTCTGCCTATAACTGTGCATAGAGAGAGAGAAAGAGCTGCCAATCAGAGGCTGGAGGGTGGGTGTGGCCAGCCTGCAGCTCACGAATATGGGGGACTACTTCCCTGTGCGGCTGCTACTACTAAGTGCAAGTTTCTCCCAAACTACTACACCGATACATACAGGAGAAGTAGTGCTGCAATCACATCCTGATGCTGCTCTTAGTGAGCGCTGAAAAAAGATGGTGACAGGTTCCCTTTAAATGAAGGAGTGGGGGGGGGGGGGGTCTGAATCTTTAAACCTACTTAAATGCTTACCTAAAAGAAAGTGATTTTCGGTCTCATATCTATATAAAAAAATTGAAATTTGTATGTGTGCTTGTTAGCTTCTACATGCCTTGTTGGATCTCAAATCTCAACCAAACTTTTTGCACATACCCATGCATGATTCAACTTAAAATTACTAGGGGAGCTTCAAATCAATTTTATGTAGCTTAAAATTCTGAACGCTGACCGTTCAGTGTAAACAGCAGCCGTTCAGTACTGAACTGCTGCTGTGTTAGTGAATGGAGAGGGGCGGGGGAGAGCGAGGAGAGAAATCTCCTCCAGCTGCCCCGCTGTGAAGCAACGATACTTGCTCCTGTGCAAAAGCACGTGAGCGAATACATGCAGAGACGAGTGTGGGGCATCGTTTGTGTTTAGTACCTCCTCTGTATCCATTCATCATCCATTGTTCTGTATTCCAGAATAAATGCATTAATATCCCCCCTCTGACTACAACCAAAGCAAAGAAAAAAAAATAATACAAAAAGACTCCTTTGCGCTCATATAAACCAAAAACAACTGTCAGCTGAAAGTAAAGTCGGGGCTCTCATCTCCACACACTTAGACCCTTTTATTTAAGGCAAATAAATACAGCCTCTTCCAGGAAATGGCACATAATATCTTAAGGCTGCTTACTCTGTAACAGACAGGACAGAAGACTCGGCTTTTAATTTACAGATTAAGCAGGCTTCATTTGTTTATTAGATTTTTTTGGGTTTCTTAAGGAGTGCCAAGTGAGAGATGCTAAGTCAGTGCATAAGAAATATCTCCATGGTCATAGCGAGGAGCCTCCAAGAACCGTATACCCTCAAGTGGAGCACATCTGGTTCCTGTTATGCTGAGATCCTTATTAAGGCGCCCGCTGCTGCCATACCTGGCATCTCTTGACAAGGTTTCATTTTATTTTAAATTGCATGTTATCACTCAATATAACTGTGCTAGATACTCTGTATTTGTACATGGATTACTTGCAGCTTGTGTTAAACACAGAGAATGATTATATGATTTTTTTTGCTTCCTCCAGCTGTACTTAAAGGGGTTGCCCACGATCAGGAAGAAGGCTCTGCCCCCCCCCCCCCCCGAGTTATAGCACCACTGTTGTCCATGGACTACTGTTCACATTCAGCTCAAACTCATTTGCTTGAATAGGTCTACACCATAATACTGATTGCAACCAGCTACGGGACATCTGCGGGGTTAAAGGGACTGTCCAGGCCTGGAGAAACAAAAGGTGGCTGCATTGCTTCTCGGACTCTGTATTAGTATGCACTGGTAGTCCAAGACCCTGCATGATGCTCAGACTGCCAGGATTGGTCACATGGGCAGCATTGGTCAACCAAAGCAGCTTGAAGTGTATCGAAACATATTAATGCCCAGTGTGCAATCAGTGTGAAAATCCCATTTTCATATATCGTATTAGTAATTTAGGGGTTAATAGAGGGGAGTCCTCTCTTTAGGATCCTCATCTCTTTGCTAAAGTGGAGAGCAGTAACACAGAGCTTCTTTTTTTCTGGAGGACCCATCCTATCCTGCATTACACAGGCTATCCAGTCATTTGAATGAGCACTATGTAATACTTCATTTCTCCTGTGGGAGTGCTGCAGAAAAACTGAGCACTTAGGTAGGGTTCACACGGAGCGAAATTGCCACATAATTTCCGTGTCGACCCTCTGCTTTGAAATCAAATGGCATTTACAGTAGCAGCAAAGTGGACAAGCTTGTCAAAATCTCGTCCACAAGCTGCAGAAATAATCTGGACAGAACCCATGTGAATATTTACTTGAGGCATAGCATTTAAATCCATGGCATGTCAATTTTATCATTGTGTCCTCTGCGGAATTCACCCCATCTCAATGAGGAGGTGAATTCCACACAGAAATTCACACCGGATGGTGCGGGTTTGGAGGTAGGCTTTCTACAGCTGATGTGCAATAGATTATGATTGATCACTGGAAGACCAAGCTGTGGAATACTCCGTGATCAGCTTATTGTGAAGGGGCCCTTCTAACAAATAGTAATTGTTTACAGCAGAGAACCTCTTAAAAGTGAAGTCCTATTTTGGGGCTATTTTGAAGACTGCATGAGGAAGTGACTATCAGCAATTCCCTATTTCTCAGAATCGCCCTCAGCGGCTATTCAAAGTACTATTAAACAAAAAAAGGTAGTATGTATTCTGTGTCACATTAGCACTGTTCCTAGATTCAAATCTGACCAATGTGTGACATCTGCATGGAATTTGTATGTTTTTTCAATACGGTCTCAAGACATATACTGAAAGTTAATTGGCTTCCTAGGAAATTGGCACCCGGTGTGTGTGAGATAAGAAAATTAGATTGTAAGCTCTATTGGAGACCAGGACTAAAGGCCCATTTACATGCAATGATTATCCCTCCAAATTTGCCCAAAAGCCATAATTTAAGTGATAATCGTTGTGTATAAATGCTCCCATCTTTCACTCTTCGGCTGAACGATGATTTTTAGGTGAGCATAAAATCCATCACTCAGCCAGAGAGAAGATAACACAGACCGAATGCTGTGTTTTGCTGTCTATGGTGCTGCATTCTCCATTGTGCTGCATTCTCCACGGGAGCGCTGATTACACTGTATCCAAGCTAGCAGCCCCGCAGCAGAACAAAAGAGCTGTATGCAGAGAACAGACCACCTGCTGTTCTCCGCATACAGCTACTGGAGGCTCATTTACATACTAATGAAAGTGATAAGCTGCTAATACACATAAGTGTCCATTAGCAATTTATGCAAAACAGTCGCTCAAATCTTTTGAACGATTATTTTTTAGTGTAAATGTGCCTTAAGAGACCCCTTATAATAAACAATTACTGTTAGGGTTTATTGCTAGATTGTGTGAAACTGAATGACAATCGTTCAGTGTAAACACTACCAGCAATTGCATGACGAATGATAATTTGTTCGCCGTTCAGTTAATGCATGCATAAAAATCAAATGATGACCGGCCCGTGTAAACAGGCAGTACTTCATCTATGAATGCCTGCCTGCTTACTCTGAATGTAGGTAGACGGTCGGAAGTGATCTCCAACTCGCTCTACCTCCATTCACTGAACGATCATCACTCCAGTACGAAAGCATATAAGCAATAATTGTTAGGACAACTGTCAAGGTGCTTAAGGGTGTACATATACCCTAATGATAAGGACCTTCAGCTCTGTAGTATATGGTATCCCTCTGTCAGGAAAGAAAAATAAAAAGAGAGGGTGTTCGAAGATTGACCTAAATGCAAGAACCTATGTAAAAAGTCACACAACAAATTATAGGCTACCACTGCATGGGTCTGACCACTGAGACTCATTGATCCCAAGAACGGGGAACCAGTGTGTCCAGGAATGAACACAGTGGTGGTCGCACATGTGCACAGCCGCTACATTCATTTCAATAGGACCATCAAAGATACCAAAGTTCAAGCACTTGGCTATTTCTGGCAGTCCGAATGGAATGAATAGAGTTGGCAGTTCCCAACTTCAAGTGCCGCTCTGTTCATCGGCGGACCTTCAGGACCCTTGTTCTTGGGATTGGCAGCAGTTTGACTCTCCCGAGTTTTAACCCTTTCAAATCCACTGTCTGACCTCTGAAGACATTATGATTTAAGGCTATACAGCTCCGATGTTGGAAGACGTCCGTCGGGGTTCTCCTACTGTATATTGCCAGCCTCTGTGCTGTCAGAGCCTATCCAGTGTGTCACCTCATGTAGTACTGGCTTTAGCCAGCAGATAGCGCCGTTGTATAACGGCAGAAAAAGAGTAAGCCCCCTAGGAAAACCAGGATACACATTGGATTGGAAAGGGTTAAAGTTATTCCCTATCCTGTTGGTAGCGGATCATTTTCAATCCTTTAGCACAACCCCTTTAATAGCTTCCAAACATGGAAATACCACATTTTCTCCTAAAAGTCCTCCCGACCCTCAGTACCCAGCCTCTGCAGGGATGCCCATGAGGAAGAATTGGCTCTTGCTCTCCATTGTATTAGCTTTGCTATTGTTTTTCCATTATATATAGTAGATTACATTTGGCGCGTGTTAAAATTAGATGCTGAAATGGAAATTCTAACTGCTAGATAGTTAAATTTACAACCAGCTCCAATCCCCTCCATGCGGCGGTAAATCTCCCCTGTATTCTTCTCCAGCTATTCTGGTCTAAAGTAAACACAGGAAGTTTTATAGCACTTAATAATATAAACATGAGATAGTGACAGCTATACCCGCTTAGCTGTGTAATGGTGTGCCAAGAGAAGCCGCGCCAGGCAACCAGAAGGCAAGAAGAGACAGCAAATGCATTAGAGGGTAGCTGGGCAGAGCAGCGGTCTGCAGCCGCAGGCCGTCCGGACCTGCTGGGAGTTGTAGTTGTGGAACAGCATGAGAACCGCAAGTTGCAAACAATAGATACAGAACATTTCCATTCTGAGGTTTAGTCCTACGGGGATATGAAGCATATTCTCTCGTTCGAGATGAAAAGTTATTTGAGACCCTTTTTCTTTTCCATTACCCCTTCAGCAATTATTAGTTTTCAGCAAACAACAACAGCCCAATCCTGTTTCGGGTCGAACTTTGCTAAAAGCTAAAAACCTGAACCTTGGGCAATACATCCCAGCCAAACTACTAAGATGGCTTATTCTGCTTCATTCCTTTTCCTTCTCCTTTTTTTAACTCTTCATTGACTTCTTCATCTTCTTTCTATTTCTTCCTATTAACTTTGCCTCAAAAACAGCTCAAAACGTCTTAAAAGCACTCCTAGGTGACCTAAGACTGCTAGAGAGTTTTATACAAGGTGTGGTGCTGCGTACCTGGGTCCTGCATTCATGTGGATGTGACACGCACGACCTACCTATTCGGCTGAGCAAGTACTTAATGGCAGCGGTATTCCTTAATGGCAGTGGCCTCTTTCAGTGGGATGAAATGCTAAGGAATGTTTTGAGGAACATGATAAGGAGTTCAAAGTGATGGCTTGGCCTCCGAATTCTCCAGCTCTCATTTCCAACATCCATTGGATGTGCTGGACAGGCAAGTCTGATCTGTGGAGGCCCACCAAACAGCTTACTGCTTAAAGGGGTTGTACCAAAAATGTCAAGTTATCCCCTATACACACAGATCTCCAGAACAGAATTCCAGTGTCCCGCTCTGACTGTCATTCCAGGGGTTGCTTGTCTCCCCCACAATGATGACATCGTTTTCCCCATAGCCATGTATGGATGTGAAAGCTGGACTGCGAAAAAAGCTGATAGGAGGATTGATGCGTTGGAGCTGTGGCGCTGGCGAAAGCTGATGTGTATGCCCTGGATGGTGAGAGTAAGAAACAGAGAAATCGTATAAGACCCCATATACCACTGGAGGAGAAGATGACCGGGCTCAGGCTCACGGATTTTGGCCATGTAATGCGAGCTGAGTCGCTAGAAAAATCTATAATGGCAAAAGAAGACCTGGCCGCCAAAGAACACGATGGCCAATAGTGTCACAGCTGATACTGGCATGGATATCACACAACTAGCTGATACTGGCATGGATAACACACAACTGGCTGATACTGGCATGGATATCACACAACTGGCTGATACTGGCATGGATATCACACAACTGGCTGATACTGGCATGGATATCACACAACTGAAAGAAGCAGTGCAAAACCGAAAAACATGGAGGGGGCTCGCCTTTAAGGTCGCCGAGGGTCGTGAACGACTAAACGGCTAACAACAACAACAAAAATCATAGTAAAAAGGTGACTTAACTGATTGTGAAGTCACAGACCCCGTCCTCATTATCATGCCTGGAGACAATTGGGGTATAGTCACAGGAGGCAGATCTGTTGCATAAAATGTTGCAACTGAATACCCGTTTCATACATATGGATGGGTTTGTTTCGGCTGCAAGCATATGAATTTTTGCAAGCACTCTTCACATGACTTCTGCAACAAATCTGCAGTGTGTGCATATACCCTTAATATGCTGTCTGGTTAGTTAGGAGACGGATGCCATCCAGTGGAAGATCATTTATGACATAACAGCTCGTTCTGGCTTTGGCGAGATGATTGAGGGAGGAGAATTAATGAAGTTGATGCAGAGATAAATATAGCAACTTACAAATGATTGAGAAACTGATCCCAAAAATAAAGTACGGTATCAACAGACAAGCAGATTTCTGCAGACTGGCACCCACATGAAAGAGCATGCCTGTGGTTAATAAGTGTGGGGCTTGTATGAACAGAGTTAAAGGGAGGGGAGAATGTTCCCAGCTTATTTTTTAGGTCATGTCACCATCACCACAGAATAGAAATGAACTAAAACAGAAAATTGCTTTTACAACGCCAACACTTGGAGACATATATATATATATATATATATATATACACACATACACTCTTCACAATTCTCATAGCCGGACTGAAAACTCCACTGCTTCCCCTGACAATACAAGGGGATGATGTTTCTTCTTATGGAGAGTGCCAAGTTGGTGTAGAGAGTCTTATAGGCCAGGCAATGCACCCTGGGAAAAATGTATGCAAACAAGTGCTGATCCATGTAGAGGAAATCTGGTCCTCCGCTGCCACCTATGCCCAGCATTGTATTGATGAAATGCAATCAGTCAAAAGGGACATTAAAACTTTGCCATTTTGCATTGCAACCTAGTGCTGTGGGGCTGGTATAGTGTAAGAAACTGAACATTTGCTGCAGATTTCCAATTTTTTATGGTAAATGTTTGGGAAGCTGCTCAAGCATGACCAAAACAGATTAGGGGTTTGGAGGAATACAGTTTCTCCTTGAATAGACCACCAAATTGGCAAATAGGCAATGCAATGCTCCTCTGGGAAACAAGGTATTCAAATTAGGAAGGGATTTGTTATTTGTATAGCGCCAACCTATTCCACAACACTTTCAGGTAATTTATTTATTACCCCCCAGCAAGCTGGGTACTCATTTCACCGACCTCGGAAGGATGGAAGGCTGAGTCAACCTTGAGCCGGCTACCATGCAGTCAATGGAAAATAGATGGAAAGCTATGGTTGTACATATCCATGCGCTTAACATATACCTTTTTCTGTGGTCAAATTTTTCCTTAAAGGAAAAAAAAAGTGTTGAACTAAAAAAAACTTTCTTAAGAAAAAAAAAAAAAGTTAACAGTGAAAAACTTGTATTTATATCAAAAACGGATCAAAACACATAAAACGTGTGCAATGCATACAACTTAAAATGTAGATGTATGCATAAAAATGCATTCGTTTCTATACGCTTTTTCATGTACATTTCTCGCGGCTTTTATGCTGCTGAATCGTAGAGATCCGGTATAACATGGTGTAACTTGTGGAGCGTTCCTAAATTCCAAAAAGATGCTATTCTGAAGAAGGCCGCAGATGTAACTCTCCTGTCTGCCGCCGTGTACGTCTCTGATATACAGCGTGTTTGGTGAAATGATGGGGCCAGAGGTCAGCGCTGTGTTTTGACAGCAAACAGATTAGTGCTCTGGAGCATACGTGGAACATTCGCTTCTATCTGTGTACGCGGCATCGCCGTAGAAAGTCATTAGTTACATTATAATACATTCCATCTGGGAGATTTTTAATTATTAGCAATTACCGTATTTTTCGCTTTATAAGATGCACTTTTTCCCCCTCCAAAGCGGGGGGAAAAGTTGCTGCGTCTTCTAGAGCGAATGTGCAAAAAAATTTGTTCCGATCGCCATTTTTAGCGTGATCGCGAATTAGTTAGCGTGATCGCATGTTAAACTCGCGATCGCACGAACATATGTGCGACCAGTCTCCTCCCCACTGCCGCCCATACATACCTCTGATTGGTCGCGAGCGCCGGCGGGTACTACTGCTGCTCCCCGCCTCTACCAAACGGCTTCCTTCCTTCCTCCTGCTGCACACAAACGCCGCTGTGACATGGAGCGCCGGTTTTTCAGACCTCTGCTCCGTCGCCCAGCACTAACCCTGCGCTGTCCCTGGGTGAGTTCAAATTCCCCCTCCCCCTATTTTCCTGCTCTAAAACGGGGGTGCGTCCTATAGACCGATGCGTCTTTTAGAACACAAAATACGGTACGTAAAAAAAAAAAAATGAAAAAAATACCAGCGTGATTTTCTCCACTTCCTTGAATCTTTCTTGTTCCATTCTACAATCTTTAAAAGTGACAAAAAATATTGACACGGCTTTCTAAATATTTCGCGGTGCTATCTATTGTGCCCCCCACCTCTAGTGTAGTGCTAGTGCAACAATAAGTAGGCAGTGGAGTAAAGCCGGAGAAAGAACCCGGAGTAGGTTCGAAAGCTTGCTATAACATCATGCATTTTTGTTAGACATTAAAAGCTATCATATCTACAAGATTACTTGGTTTCTCTTGTTGGGAACAATCACATTTTGCTCTATTGACTAACTCGGTACCAAGCGGTTTTCATTTTAATGTAACGCCAGTACTGAATAATTACAGATTGCAAAGGTAGCAGTCATGCCCAGGTCTTGGCACTTAAAGGAGCCCCTGCAGCAAGGCACTAGCTATAATATCATAAGATAAACAGGAATCATGTTAAAAATATTGCATCAGGGCCCAGAAGCTTAAAAAGGGGTATTCCCATTCCAGCAAGTTAGTCCCTATCGACAGGATAGGGGTATAACTTGCAGATTATTGATTGCTGAGACCCCCACCAATCCTGAGGTTTTATCCCCGATGAGTACGGAAGTATTGGCAGTAATGGCCATGCATGGACGCCTCTGCTCCATTCACTTCAATAAGAGCAAGAGACTGATAAGCGCTTGAACTCGGGTCCTGTTTATAGGGGATAACAAATAAAATAAATCTTGTTATTTGTATAGCGCCAACTTATTCCGCAGCGCTTTCAGGTAATTATTACTTATTACCCCCCACCAAGCTGGGTACTCATTTTACCGACCTCGGAAGGATGGAAGGTTGAGTCAACCTTGAGCCGGCTACCTGATTCACACGGGGATTGATCTTGCAACCTTCAGGTCGTAGGCGAGAGCTTTCACTCTGTCCCTTGCTAAAATAAGAGTGCATTAGACTTCGAGCAAATTGCTGATCCTTAAAGTAACCCTCTGATTTTGTGATAAAATTCTGTCCCTGGACCCGACATGGAGGGGGGTATTTGATCGGCAATTGATCTTCTCTACCATCCCTCCGATTTGAGGGTTCCGGGTCCTGTTTTCAGCTGTCCAAGATGGCCAATGCAATCTTCAGACTACCTAATCTTCACAGTACAATGGTAGTCTTTGACTACCAATGCACTATACCAGTTCTCTGAATGGCCAGCACTGATCACATGGGCAGCCTTGGCTAATCAGAGAGCAGTGCCTAATATGCATTAGGTCGTTGAAAAATTGCAGCAGCCATCTTGAACAGCTGCAAACAGGACCTGGAATAAGCGGATCAGAGGGGCAGCAGAGAACAACAGCTAAAGGTATTATACCCCCCTCCCCTTCTGGTCCTGGGGCAGAATTTTTCAGATCTGTGGTTGGGAACTGAGCTGCAGCAGAGACTGTAGTACATCTAGTACTTACATTTGTGTTACGCAGGGAACCCATTTAATATCCTCCATTATCTATGTGGATTTACTAAAGGGCTGGTAAAATTACTGATCTTGAGAGTCTGGTTAGAGTCTCTTGCAGACCCAGCATTTCTGTGCATTATAAGTACAGCCCAGTGATTTCGATAAGCACAGTGTAATACCTCACTTCACCTCTGGCAGTGCTCTAGGGGAACAACACACTTATTACTGGGTTGCCCAACAGATTACAGTTGGGTCTTAACAGTGTGACACCTGTTATCTGCTTACTTTTGGGGAACAAAACCAAAAAGTGATATTCCAAAATGGACAGCCCCATTTAAGTCATGAGAAAGTCTGTAATAGAATACAACTTCATATTCACAGTGTGGTCATAAATAGATGTACTGAAAATCTGATTGTCTTGGTCCTCGAAGGGGTCAGGATGCAGGAAAAAGATCCAATTTGGAGAAGTTCAAAGACCAAATATTTTAAAGTGTGACAGTCCTCTGCCTGGCTATGAGTTTTTGAAAGAGTGACAATCTCTATGTATACCCAAAAGGACAGTCCACAGGGACTCTGTCATCAGATTCATGCTGCCTAAACCCCGAACAACATAAACCCAGGACAGGGACGCCTGTTACCTCATCAAGTCAACAGGGATGCATGAGTCAATGAGGCGGGCCGCACTGCCTCTCCTCATCCTCTGCATGAAGACTGAGAGCTCTCTCCTTTTGTGTATGGGGAGAGAGCGATCACTCCGGATGAAGCCGGTGGGATGGGACGGGACGGCACGGCCCGCCCAATCTTCAAAGTGTACGTATTCTGAAATGCTGCAACGTTTCAGAATGAAACACCCAAGGGGGCAGCGGGCATCCCTGAATGATGTTCCTGCTGCCCGTGGTCTGGGCAGCATGAGCCTGATGAAGGAATCCCTATAAAAAGCAAAGCTTAGTCAGTGTTGGTTTAGTGTTTACCCAGATTAATTAGATATTGACCCAATGTGTGGAATTGCGCCTTAAGACAAAGCGTACCTACACATGAGAACCTCACAAACATCTGTTTGTTTCATTGTTTTACAGCTTTAATGGATCCTCTTGACAATGAAAACCTACAAGAGTTGCCAGCTGGATAAAAGACGTGCCAATTACGACGGAACAGCTTCTTTTTATCATCAAAACAACCGAATATATTTCTCACAAATTAATGATGGCAATCCAAGAGCCGAGCGTGTTTATAGTTATTTGTGAACTGGAGTGACCGTCGTGCAGAGAAGCGCCAAGTCACACACCACGCTGTGTAAGAGCATGCACAGAACGCTGCCTCGGTGCTGGAACACAAAGGCTAGGATTCTCCTGAAACGGGCGGACCAAAACGTATTACTGTACCACCGCCATGCACGTCAGGCCCCGCACTAGGCCTAACAGGGTACCGGGGATGCAAAGAGTTCTTCCATCACTGCTAAAAATAACAGCAGGTCTTTGGAGTTTTTGATGTTTTGTAAAGGGCTTGACCAGTCGTAACTATTAAAAGGGATCCTCCAGGCCTGGTAAAGCAAAGATGGACAAACTATTTCTCTGTTGGCCTGATAGGCACTGTGTATTAGTATGCACTGGTAGTCTAAAAGACACTACTGGCCAGCACTGGTCAGGTGGGCAGCATTGGCCATTCAAAGCAGCATGTCGTATGTTAGACTACTGATGTATAGTAAGTAATACACAGTATACATCAGGTAGTCCGAGAAGCTGGTGTAGCCATCTTTAGTTATCCCGGATTGGAGGGTCTCTTTAATGTCTAACCTTAAGACTATCCTTAGTAGATCAACGGGAATCTGCCATCTGAGACCCCTGCTGACTAGCTGTTCAACAGGCACGTGTTCTCATGTACTGAACTGATTTCTGAAGAAAGACGACAACTCTGTTTCCACTGCAGTGTCCAGGCTTCGTATTGTAGGCACTTGACCACACTTTAATGATAACTTTGCCTGAAATACCAAGCCTGACCACTGCAGTTGGAACGGAGCTGTCTGCTTCTTGTAGAAATCAGCTCAGTGTACAACAGCACCAGCCTGGCAAAAGACTGATTCGCATGAATCCCGGGTGGGTGGCAGATTCCCGTTGATCTACTATTAATGGCTTATCCTACGAACATGCCATAAATAATTTACAACTGGATAATCCCTTTAAACTTTTGCAAACAAAAGCACCATTGTACAAAAGTGTTGTCTTTATCTTTATCACAAAACTTATATACTTTCAAGTGTACTAAACAATGAAGTTTGACGCACCAGAGACAACCACTATCAGCTGCTGCGGCGATCAGCAGGGGGTGGAGACCACAAACAGCCAATCGCTTGCTGCAGGGGGAATGTCATACTACATGGTGGGTATTATTAGAGCTATCGATGTCAATCACTAGACAAGGGGAGGGGGGTGTGGAAGGCCAAGCGAAAGACAACTTGGACCAGAATGAGCTGCAGATCAGATGGATTTACATAGAATGCAGAAAACATGTTAACCCTTTGCAATCCAATTTTGGATTCAGGGTTTCCTAGGGGGCTTTCTCTTTCTGCCATTATACAATGGCGCCATCTGCTGGCTAGAGCCAGTACTGCGGTATGTGACATGCTGGAGAGGCCCTTCACAACAGAGCAGCCAGTAATCTGCAGTAAGAATACCCTGCAGGATGTCTTCTGACATCGGAGCTGTACAGCCTTCAATCAGAATGTCTTCAGACGTCAGACAGTAGATTGGAAAGGGTTAAAGGACATGTAAGGGTTGTTGATCTGTGGATTATTTAGATCGGATTATAGTCGGGACATAATTTTTCTCCTGAAATTGGGAAAATTGGCCTCTACCTCATTGTTGTTTTTTTTCTTGAAGGGGGGGGGGGGTTGCCTTCCTCTGGATCAACATTGGGGTGGGGGGTGAGATAGGCTGGACATATGTCTCTCTTCGGCCTAACATACTATGTTACTCCCAGACAGCTACACTTCCAAAAGCATGTGACCATAGCGTAATGTACTGCTGGCAGTGATTTATGACAGAAGTCCTCTAAGTCAGAAAACTCTAAGTAGACTTTATGAAAATGGATTTTCTACATTGGACCAGCCCGTTAAACTACTCTGCACCTCCCAGAATCCAACCTGCAATGCTGTGGCTACCGTCTTCATGTCAGAGTAGAATATTGGACAGAGGCCATATCAGTGTATTGAAGGAGCAGCAGAATAAAAATGTCCTTCCAGGCGAGCCGTTCCATGCATTCCTAATATACGTAGCATAAAACTACATTTATGCTCCAAAGGAAGCCGGGGCTTAGATGACAATTATTTCCATTTACAGCCAGCCTGCTGTTTACACTTATCAACATCTGCAGGTGATCCCAGACTGCACGGGTTTAGAGAAGTATCCGGAGGTCTCTGCAAACCATAAGGGTATATAAGGCAGAGGTACTTCCAGATCAATAGCAGATACAGCTGGCATCTGCGGGCGTAATGATAAACAGCATGCCGGCTTCATATGGAAAACTGAGCTGCACGTTTATACTGCTCGGAGGAAGAGCTGGTTCCTGGAGTAGTCAGGGCTTGGAGGGCAGAGTGATTTGGGAAACAAGTCTTCTTGCCCACTATGGTATGCTGGGCTGCAATGAAGCCGGTCACGCAATTCCCAGCTCTTCTCCAGATTCCAGCATTTGCTATCCAATCTTATCCAAGATTCCTGCATGGATCGCTTACACTGATGATATGACTGCGGGGGAGGGGAAAATAATAACTGTCTTATGAAAGTCACCGGCATGAGATATATCTGTTTAACTCACATCTATCCATCATTCCATCTCTAATCTATGTGTGCACTTCATAACTATATGTCCAACCACTGCATGTATGTATCCATCTTATATCTATCTATCTCATCTCTATCTATCTATCTCATCTCTATCTATCTATCTCATCTCTATCTATCTCATCTATCTCATCTATCTCATCTATCTATCTATCTATCTCATCTATCTCATCTATCTCATCTATCTCATCTATCTATCTCATCTATCTATCTATCTCATCTATCTATCTCATCTATCTATCTATCTATCTATCTATCTATCTATCTATCTATCTATCTATCTATCTATCTATCTATCTATCTATCTATCTATCTATCTATCTATCTAGTTACTATATATCTATCCATCAATCTCATATCTATCTCATATTTATCCATCTATCCCATATCCATCCATCTCTCTATCTATAGGCCCATTTACATGCAACAATCATCATTCAAGAGCCATCGTTTGCGTGATAATCGTTGTGTGTAAATGCTTCCATCTTTCACTCTTCGGATGAACAATGACTTTTAGGTAAGCATAAAATCCACTGTTCAACTGAGTTCAACTCAGTTCAAATCCACTGAGAAGAGAACACAGACCATATGCTGTGCTTGCTGTCCATTGTGCTGTATTCTTCACGGGAGCTGCTGGTTACATTGTATTCAGCAGAAAGCCCATGGCAAAACAGTCGTTTAAAAATCTTTTCAACAATCATCTTTGCGTGTAAATGGGCCTATCACCTTCATTTGCATGCAAATGAGCCTCCAGGAGCTGTATGCAAAGAACAGCAGGTGGTCTGTTTTCTGCATTTACCTTCTTTGTTCTGCCACGGGCTTTCTGCTGAATACAATGTAATCAGCGCTCCCATGGAGACTATAGCACCATAGACAGCAAACACAGCATGCGGTCAGTTTTATCTTCTCTCCGGCTGAATGACGAATTTTATGCTCACCTAAAAATCATCGTTCAGCCGAAGAGTGAAAGATGGGAGCATTTATACACAATGATTATCGCTTAAACTGTAGCTATTCAGCAAATTTTGAGCCATAATCGTTGCATGTAAATGGGCCTTATCTCTCTCTATCCATCAATAAATCCATCTATTTCCTATCCATCTCCTATGAATCCATCTGTTGAGCCATTCATCTGTCTGTCCACCCATCTATCCATCCATCAACCTGCCTATTCATGTCTTTATATATATATATATACCTATTCATCTATGTTCCCACCCGTCCATACATTTTACTAGGCCTCTTTATATATCGCTCTATGTAATCCATACTTTTATATCTACCTAAAAACAGGCAGCACTTCAGTGAGTTATAGATCTAGCTGCTGCAGATCTATAACTGTCCCTTCTATTGTCCCTTCCCCGCTCTTAGGCCTGCTATAGACATACTGTCTGACAACCACGCTGAACATATTCTAATATTCTGCCTGTCTCGTATGGGAAAGTAGTCAGTGCCATGCCTGGCTGGCAATGAAGGAAGAACTGAGCAGGAGGAAAAATCAGCTTGGAAGCCGGCGCCCCATGCCATTTCCTACCTTTAAGCTGTTGTCCTTTAAAGTTTTCTAAAAACCTTTATTACCTCTATGATGCTACCCTTTGTGCACGGCATAAGTCACCAAGCTTCGATAATAGATTAGGTTCACCTTATGATCTCACAACGGCTCTTGCCAAGTGATAAACTGAGCTTGTATGAATGAGCTCTGCTACATATGTATGTATGTACTGTGCATCTGTTCATAGCTAACCTTTCCTATAAATTGCCAAAGTGGTCATCATCTGTGATGTAGCTGCATACATAGAAGAGATGGCATTGCATAGTCAATGTCACCTCTTAGTGTTGGTGACATAGGAGTGCCCGAGCCCAGACCTGCGCCCTCCCGCCACCTCTTGTAGGAGATCACAACAATGCAAACCCTTTTACTAAAGCAGGGGGTCAAACTCATTTTCACAGAGGGCCACATTAGCATTATGGTTGCCTTCAAAGAGACATTTATAAGGGCTCGTGCACACGGGTGTATCTGCGCTCTGTATTGCAAGCATACGTCTTACGCACATAGTACGGATATAGCTTAATCACCACCGAGTTGCACTACTGTACTCAGACATGTGTTTTTCACGTATGTATTTCACGCACATGGATAAAAAAAACGCAGTATGCCTTATTTTGGTCCGTATTATGCACCAAAACTGCTCATTAAAGCCAATGGGATTGTGTACATCCGCAGTGAATATGCATGATACGTGTGTATTCACTGCGTATTTACACACGAAGGCAGGAAAAATCTATGGGACCCGCTTGCATTTTTTTGTGCATGTGAAAAAAGCAGTGAGTACGTGGACAAAAAAAAAAGAACACAAAAAGGTCAGAATACACAGAGTTTTGATCCGTGAAAACGCTTCCGCCCGTGTGACTGAGCGCTAAATGTAACTACTTCTTAACATGGCTATGGCGCTCCCTGCACTATGATGGGGTTTCTCCCCTTCATCCTCTTTATCATTGAGCTTCCCATCTTGGAGGATGGTTAGGGTACCTGGGTAGGGCTTGCAGCTTGGAGGGTGGCTAGGATGCCCAGGTAAGGCCATTAGAGCTGTGCCACCACCTGCTGAATAGCTGAACAGTGCGGTGTGGACGTACGCACCAGAGTTCAGAATCTGATATGGCACCCACTCCCTGTGCTGGCGCCGCCCCCTCTGCCAAGCGCCCAGGAAAAGTGGAGAGCCGGTCCATCTGCGTCCGGACCTCATCGCAGGCCACATAAAATGATGTGGCAGGCCGTATTCGGCCCACTGGCCTTGAGTTTGACATGTGTACTAGAGCAATTACCTCCTAGTGTTATACTCTCTTTGTACAGTGGGGCCCTGTTGAGGTACCACCCGGGGCCAAGCGCATATTGTGTCCTACCACAGTTTCCAAAGTAACTGATGCTGGACCAGTTTGGCAGGGATATAATAAACAGTCCATACCTGCAGCAGCACGCCGTGGATGTGGTTCTGCCGTACAATACAGCTACTGGAATCTGGAAGGCTCCTTAGCAGGCTTGCAGCAGTTAGAGGAATGTCTTGTACCATGAGAAAAGGAACAAGAGCCCGTGCTGCCATCTCCCGGGAACGGTAAACTGGCGAATGGCCACATCTGGGGAAAAAAGGGAAACTTTATGTATAGCCAGAGTTTTACACAACACCCTTTAAAATGATCATTTTGTCCTTTAAAGGTCCTTATATGATAAGATTCCCTTTGTTTCTGCATAATCTGCATGACAACCAGGATGGCCGGTACCCAATATGGCTGCTATTACAGACCACTAATGAAATGGCTTAGTTGTCCTAGACTCTCCAGGGAACCTGTCATCACCTAGGAGCACAGGTCCCGAGGAGTCCAGCAATGTGCCTGGCATGCCTACCTGGCCTCCTGCTATCACTCATGGGAAACGGCGTGTGAAAAGGGCAGCGGACTCATCCCCACGGGCTATGCACGCCCATAGACCGCAATGTATGTGTGTCTGCAGAGATGAGTCCGCTGCACCGTCCAGGCATTACACATGTAAGAACATGGCAATGGGGAGTTGGGGAAGTATGCAGAGTACATCCCTGGAATCCTTGGGACCTGTCCCATGTGCATTATAATTTAGGTTATGCTGCTCATAGGTGATGACAAGTTCCCCTTAACCCTTTAGTCACACGGCCTATCTTAGACCTAAGGACGCAATCATTTTTGGGGAATTTTCCTCTCCACTTTTCAAAAGCCGTAACTTTATTTTCCTGTCAACCTGGCAGTATGAGGGTTCGTTTTTTGTGTGGTGAGCTGCGGTTTTCATTGGTACCATGTGTTTTTAATGCACCTCATCCAAATGCTGCGACATCCATTTGAAAACTCTGTAAAATGTCGTCATTTGCGCGGCGTTTAACTAAACATGTGTGCAAGAGTGGCTTCACTACAGTGGGTGTTGAACCTGCGATGCTATGATCTCACTGATAATTATAGATTGCAGTACTTCTGTATTGCAATGCATTATCACTAGAGATGAGCGAGCATGCTCGGTATGGGCAATTACTCGAAAGATCATCGCATTTTTCGAGTAACTGCCTACTCGTCCGAAAAGATTCGGGGGGTGGGCAGGGGGGAGAGCTCTCTCTCTTCCCCCCGCAACCCCTCGCTCACCCCCGCCTCTTTTCGGACAAGTGGGCAGTTACTCGAAAAAAGCGGTGCTCGTTCGAGTAATTGCTCTAACTGAGCATGCTCGCTTATCTTTAATTATCGCTAATCATCGCAATCAAGAGCCATGGCAAACCAGGACGCAATTGTCTGGCGTCCCAATTGCTATCCAATGGCCCTTTGCAATTACATGGCGGAGGGCAATGGCATCATAGAAGGAGTGTCCTTCCTCTGTGAACTCTTTACATCAACATTGTTCTCACCGATCCACGCTGTTGCAGCAGGAGGCTGGCTGTCAGTCACAGCCGACTCCCACTGTGGATAGCGTGGGCTCAGCTTCTGTAAGTATACGGCCATTCACGGGAACGGCTTCCTAGCCAGGATGTACGCTTATGTCTTGGGGTGGTAAGGACTTAAATGAGACTTGCTATGCTGTAAAATCAGCGGGGGGGGGGGGGGGGGGGGGGTAAAGCTCTGTAGAAGTGGCCCCGCTGACCATTGCCATTTTTTTTTGCATACTCACCTCTATTCACCCATAGCGGTTCTTTCTTTAGATCGGCTCCTGGCGCTGTAAATCTAATAAATGGGCAGTCTCCGCTGCTCACTGTCAATGGCTGACATCAGACCGTAAAGGTTTTGCCCACAAGTGGAGCAACATGACTGCTTTCTCCCACCTGTCCACGGGTTCTATATTTGGTATTTCAGCTCAGTCCCGCTGACGAAGGCCGAGCTGCAATAACACATACAACCTATATACACAAGTATGCTGCTGTTTTGGAAGCAAGCAGCCATGTTTTTCTAATCCTGCACAACCCCTTTAAACCCATCTAGCTACGCAGTGACACATCTCCCGCTCCATATGATTGGTAATTAGGCAGTTTCACTGTCTGAAAAACCAGAAAATGCTTTTTTTAAGATTATTAAAGAAAAAAATATTTAAAACAGCGCCACTGTTCTGCATGGGTTGTGTCTGGTATTGCAGCATTGACCTGAATGAGACTGATCTGCCATACTAGAGACAAAACAAAAAAAAAAAATCTCCTTTTTCTAATAGTCGGCTAGCTTTCAACTAACTACTTTTTTTTTACGCTTAGTTGAAAATGCCCTTCACGGGCTAATTATTAGACTGGCTGTGTGTGTAATGTAATAATACATCCCGTAGGCGTGGCTATGGACGGGGGAAATAATCCCATTTATTGTACGATTCAGCTGAGGACACATGCTGACGTTTATGTAATAAGCGCATGGCTCTTAATATGGCCTAGTTTATTCTTCGGGGCGGTGAGTCACCTATTCTATCCCTTCTTTGCCAACGTCAGTTTTGTATTATTTCTGAATTATCAGCTGGAGAGCGGCGCACATTCCTCAAGTGCTGACTGGGGCTGCTTTTCTTTGATTGCTAATGGTTTAAGCATCCACAGGAAAGAGACATCATTGTGGCAGAGCCGTGACTCATCACCGTAATACTCCGAATTCTCATGGTAACCCAGACACACAACAGCTGTGGAAATAAGAGAATCGAGGGACATGGAAAGCACAGGCTGTACTAGAACCGCTGCGGATATAGAGCCTGCATCAGAACCTCTATGGAAACAGAGCGCAAAGTAGAACACATCCTCCAAAATCTGACCCAATAGATATCGCTGCGTTTTCTCGTGGCAATATCGCGACAAAGTTGCACGACTTTGCCAGGATTTTTCAGGGGGCTTGAAAAATAAGCCTTACTCCCAAAATAAGCCCTAGTTGCATAAAAAAAAAATACCGGAGCTTCTCCTTCTGAAGCTCCGGCATTTGTTTGTAGTCTTCAGCCAGAGCTTCCTGGACAGGAGGTTCAAAAATCCCGCCTCCAGGAATCGCTGGCTCTGATTGGTTCTTGAGCGCTGCAGTAATTGATTGGCTTCACATGCCTGCAAATTGTAGCACAGTCGTATCGCGAGAAAATCATGTGATTTTGTCGCCCATGTGAAAGTGGTCTTATGTTTTCTTCCAAGGTTAGACAGTCCTATTGACCGGAGTGGTCTGCTCTGCCATTCTAGATGCCCCCTGTTCTACATTCTCTGGGATCAGCTTTTCAGAAAAGAGCCTATTTCATGACGGTCTGGCCCATTTTACATCTATTTTTAATAATCCTGCCTTCCCATCTGGCATGCATGTATCTTGATTCTTCGGTTGGGAGTCAGGTGAATTGGTTCAGCTTTGACGTGTAATGCCTTTTTACCATCGCTGCAGGCAGCTGACCGACCGCTCGCTTGGCTCTCCTATGATGAACTATGCGCTTTATTAAGAAGAGTGTACCACTCCCTACTCTTCGAATGTCATTATCCACACGGTTTTGTGCAGATTTTTTTCCACAGCGTGTGCATGAGATTTTCAAAATCTCATCCACTTTGCTGCTACAACTACTGTAAATCCTCTGCATGTAGTAATAGTAACCCCTTATATTGGTGGCCCCAGTAGTAATAGTGTCCCCTAAATTGGCCCTTAGTAGTAATAGTGTCCCCCACAGGGGCCTCAGTAATAATAGTGACCCCTACATTGGCCCCAGTAGTAATAGTGACCCCCAATATTGGCCCTAGTAGTAATAGTGTCTCCTATATTTGCCCCAGTAGTAAGTGTCCCCTCTATTGGCCCCAGTAGTAATAGTGACCCCTATATTGGTCCCAGTAGTAATAGTGTCCCCTATATTGGCTCCAGTAGTAAAAGTACCCCCTATATTGGCCCCAGTAGTAATAGTGACCCCTGTACTGGCCCCAGTAGTAATAGTGACCCCTATATTGGCCCCAGTAGTAACAGTGTCCCCTATATTGGCCCCAGCAGTAATAGTGACCCCTATCTTGGCCCCAGTAGTAACAGTGTCCCCCATATTGGCTCCAGTAGTAACAGTGACCCCTATATTGGTCCCACTAATAGTAGTGACCCCTATATTGGTCCCAGTAGTAACAGTGTCCCCTATATTGGCCCCAGTAGTAATAGTGACCCCTATATTGGTCCCAGTAGTAATAGTGACCCCTATGTTGACCCCAGTAGTAATAGTGCCCCCTATATTGGCCCCAGTAGTAATAGTGCCCCCTATATTGGCCCCAGTAGTAATAGTGCCCCCTATATTGGCCCCAGTAGTAATAGTGACCCCAGTAGTAATAGTGTCCCCTATGTTGGCCCCAGTAGTAATAGTGCCCCCTACATTGACCCCAGTAGTAATAGTGACCCCCAATATTGGCCCCAGTAGTAATAGTGTCCCCTATATTTGCCCCAGTAGTAAAAGTGTCCCCTCTATTGGCCCGAGTAGTAATAGTGTCCCCTATATTGGCTCAAGTAGTAAAAGTGCCCCCTATATTGGCCCCAGTAGTAAGTGACCCCTGTACTGGCCCCATTAGTAATAGTGACCCCTATATTGGCTCCAGTAGTAACAGTGTCCCCTATATTGGCCCCAGTAGTAATAGTGACCCCTATCTTGGTCCCAAGTAGTAACAGTGTCCCCTATATTGGCTCCAGTAGTAACAGTGACCCATATATTCGTCCCACTAATAGTAGTGACCCCTATATTGGTCCCAGTAGTAACAGGTTCCCCTATATTGGCCCCAGTAGTAATAGTGACCCCTATATTGGCCCCAGTAGTAACAGTGTCCCCTATATTGGCCCCAGTAGTAATAGTGACCCCTATATTGCTTCCAGTAGTAATAGTGACCCCTATGTTGACCTCAGTAGTAATAGTGCCCCCTATATTGGCCCCAGTAGTAATAGTACCCCCCCTTTATTGGCCCCAGTAGTAATAGTGCCCCCTACATTGGCCCCAGTAGTAATAGTGACCCCAGTAGTAATAGTGTCCCCTATGTTGGCCCCAGTAGTAATAGTGACCCCTATATTGGCCCCAGTAGTAATAGTGCCCCCTACATTGACCCCAGTAGTAATAGTGACCCCCAATATTGGCCCCAGTAGTAATAGTGTCCCCTATATTTGCCCCAGTAGTAAAAGTGTCCCCTCTATTGGCCCCAGTAGAAATAGTGTCCCCTATATTGGCTCCAGTAGTAAAAGTGCCCCCTATATTGGCCCCAGTAGTAATAGTGACCCCTGTACTGGCCCCAGTAGTAATAGTGACCCCTATATTGGCTCCAGTAGTAACAGTGTCCCCTATATTGGCCCCAGTAGTAATAGTGACCCCTATCTTGGTCCCAGTAGTAACAGTGTCCCCTATATTGGCTCCAGTAGTAACAGTGACCCATATATTGGTCCCACTAACAGTAGTGACCCCTATATTGGTCCCAGTAGTAACAGTTTCCCCTATATTGGCCCCAGTAGTAATAGTGACCCCTATATTGGTCCCAGTAGTAATAGTGACCCTTATATTGGCCCCAGTAGTAATAGGCTCCCCCATTGCGGCCCCAGTAGTAATAGGGACCCTCATTGCCACCCAAGTAGTATTAGAGTCCCCCATTGCCGCTATGTTCTTCAGATGCAGGGAGAGGTTTAGCACTGCAGATTACAATAGAGCGATTGGGACAGCCATGGGCCCCCTTGGAGTCTTGTGCCTGGGACAGTCGTCCCAATCAACCCCTATTATAATCCGCTATTAGTCCCTAATTAATTCACCCCTGTAGCAGTGTCCGGACAGGCTCTAATGAGGAAATAATCATGCAAAACCTGTACTCCGCATAGCAAGGCAGATCACGTGAGTAGAGACGGCGTTGCTATGCCGATCACAGGTCCTGCACACTCATTTCCTAATTAAACGCAGGTCTGGACACTGCTACAACAGTGAGTAGAGCGGGGACCTAGACCTTCCGTTGGAGCTCCTGACAATAACTCGTGGAGCCCCAAGGGCTCACCGGAGCACACTTTGGAAAACCTGCTCTACGCTTTAATCCTCTCTCTGATGGTCCCATGATATCACTCTTATCAATTAATGGGCCACTGACCTGGAAGTACAACTGGATAGTTCTGCTAGACAGAAGATTTACACGATCTCACTTACCCTGACGAAAGGAATTATGAATTGTCATCTCGCTGGTATAGATGCCCAGTTAAAGCCCATTTGTTTGTGCCTGCGGTTCCTGATACCTGCTGACATTGCAATTTGGAGAAGGTGGCATTATATATATATATATATATATTAGTGGGGAGGTCTGCTGATGCTCACCTTCTGGGATTGGGTTCTAGGAATTTATCATAAGGTTAGCGGGACCCAGATACCGAATACACCCACCCTGGCTTGGTTATCTATCTCTTCAGCCTCCATTGCATGGAAAAAAACATTCCCTCTTGCGATTTTTCCTGGTTGCGGCTCGTGTTGTGGTGCCTTGACATTGGAAATCCTCACACGTCCTATCCATGATATAATGGGTGCAAGAGCTAAACATTATTATGCTCCTGGCTGGTGATGCAGATGCCCAGGAGAGTTTTCTCGGTATTTGGACACTTTGGATTATGTTGAAGACCTCTGACACTTTCCTATCCATCTGACTCCTTTGGGGCTGCGGATGCTGGTTGGCAGATGGGACTTGGTGATGATTTTTACATCATCTGACGTCTTGTATTGCTACCTTTGCAGCCCTCTACCTGAGTCTTTGCTTCTTTTTCCTTCTCTCCTGTCCCCTCTCCCATTTTTCTTTACCTAGTCTATTTTTGTGGTTGTTTTTGCCATTTTGCCCCAAATCTATGTCTCTAACCTTATCTTTTTTTTTTTCTTTTTTTTTTTGAATAACAATTTTATTGAGTGTTTACAACATAAAGTTTCATACAGGCCGGATTGCAATGATACAGCTGATATCAGTAAGAATTCTTATCCTAACAAAGGCACTATTAACGGTCTTACAGTTCTCATTCCTGCTGCAATAACCTGCATTCTTTGCTTTCTGTAACAACAATAAACTGTATTGAACAAAAATTTTTCTTTGGACCGTATTATTTGCTCCAGTAACGTCCAGATAGTGGGGTTGCTGCCTACGGGTGAGCCCATATATCTAGCTGCACTTGCTCGGTTGGCATCGGTCCACTGCGGTCGAGCAGCTTCGTTTCACGGTCTGATGTAATTAACTATACATTAGGAGGCTACCCGATACATCATGGCAGCCTTCGTTCTGTATAAACATATTGCGCATCGTAACATAAGTGGGGGGTGGGGAGGAGAGAGGGGGTAGGGGGGCGGGGGGTGGGTGGTTCTTAGGGTTTGTACTTGGGGTTAATCCCCTCGTTCTTACTTTGTAGTCGTTGTGTCTTTCGGGGGTATAAGGTGCGTGTGTCGGTTGTGACCGATATAGCATGGGTGCTCCCCGCCTGTGCCAGCCTCCGCGCCGGTTCCAACGTCCGGGGCCTCTTTCCCGGCAATGCCCGGGTGTTTGTTTCAGTGTTTTAGGTGTGGCTGTGAGTGGGAATACTCCGCCTTTAGACCCATGGGTCTCCCATCATCTCACGTCTTGGTCCAGGGGGACTCCAGAGATTGTGGGCTGAGCTACTCTAAGGTATTCTTTTCCACAGCTCCCATTCCTTTATGAATTTGTCTCGAGTGTTGGTTTTCCAACTCGTTAGTTCCTCCAGGTTGTATAATAAGTCCACCCTGTCTCTCCACTGTGCTGCGGTTGGGGGGGATTTTTGTAGCCACATGGTCGGGATTAGGGCCTTCGCGACGTCTAACAGTAGGGCAATGAGTTTGTCTTTGAGGGGGTGGAAATTGTCTGACGGTTTCCATAGGAGTACCAATTCTGGTGTTAGTTTTAGATTTGGTTTTACGGTTTTGATTAATTCCTCAATGTCCTTCCAGAACGGGCCTAGTGCTGGGCAATCCCACCAGATGTGTTTGTATGAGCCTGTCGCGGCGTCACACCTCCAACACCTCTCGTGGGGGGCTAGTTTATGTGTGTATAGCCATTGAGGAGTTCTATACCACCTTGCTAGTATCTTGTAGTGGCTTTCTTGTAGGAGCTCACAGGGGGATCTCTAACCTTATCTTTGATGCTACAATAACAATTCATTTATTTCTCCTTTTCAGCCTGGGTATTATCCTGGGTTTGTATTTTTAATTTTATACTCGTTTTAGTTCAGATTTTGTCTTATTTTTGCAAACCAAAATAGTCTGTGCGCATCTTCTTATGACGTTCTGTCACTCCCACGTAACATACATACTGTTTTTTCCCCCTGAAAATAAGACACTGTCTTACATGGACACACAGTGTCTTATTTTCGGGGTGGGGTGTATTATAATACTTAAAAAAAGGACGGCGTTCAGGTCTCCGTTGCTGCTGCAGGTTTCCGTGTCCTTCGGCACGCCAACAGAGCAGTTCCTCCTGGTAGCGGGACTTGAATATTCCGCCTCCAGCAAGCTAATGCTGTGATTGGTTAATCGAGCACCACATCAGCCAATGAGAGCAGACACTCAATTAACCAATCACAACCAATCATTATATGACATCACTGAATGTTTAAACAATTGGTTCTCCAAAGAGGAAATGACTGATTGTAAACTACTTAAGACACACAAACTGCTGCTGTTCATTGATTTAACCAAAAAATGAAGGAGTCCGAGCTTCATCCAGATTCTTTCCACTAGCATTGATGATCACCGCCTGGCAATTCCTAAAGCATGTAAGGTATATGTACATCCTTCTCCTGTGCACATATAAACAACATGCATTGTTGCAGATGTTTAGATTTCTCTATTAGCAGAATCGGCCCTGCTAAAGAATGTCCTCCTTTCTATTCTGACCTTCGGGGGAAGGGGGGGGGGGGATGATTTCCCAAAGGAATTTGGCTCCGGCTCAGTGGGAAGTCTGGAAAATGGGAGCGGGGCCAAGTTGTTCTACTGGCAGCGACTCTGAGCACAGGGGACTTCTCAAAAAGCATATGAAATGCAGATCTTTTATTACATGCTTGTGCATCTGGTTACATAAGGTGCGGCTCTCGGCAAGTAAACACATAATTACATTTCAGTTCATTATAGAAAAGAAAAAAAAACCCTTCTTGCTGTATCATTTCCCATCATTGACTGGAAAAGAGGAAAAGGAGAAAAAAAAAATTGGAAAGGAAAAAAGGAGAGAGAGAATGTAAGTAGCCATGAGTCATGTGAACGGCAGGATCCAATTTGCAGCTGCCCTAAAACTCTTACAATGCCACAGTCATAATGCAAGAAGTAATACAGTGTTTGAGCCACTTTGTTCCGGGATTAAAATAGAGTTTAAACGGAATGTCACCTTTTAATGTCGTTAACCGTCCAACATTCTCTGCTGATTCATTTCATAATGCATCTTTATGACCACTGAAGCACAGTTTTTAATATAGAGCTCCACATTTCCTGCCTAAATGTAACTGATAATATTATATTTGCCTCCACTAGAGGGAGCTCAGGAGTTCATTGCATACTGCTTTATTATTAAAGAGGTTTAAACTGTAAAGGACATACATGGAGAAGTGCGTTATTGGCTTGAGTTTTTCGGACTGATACCACACTTGCAAATTTGAGATTTTACCGCGATTAGCGTGGCGTTCTGAGTGTCGCGTTCATCGTGGTATTGCGCTCCCATTGTTTTCACTGGAGCCTAGCAGACATCCATTCGATCCGTTTGACAGCTGGAAAGTGCTGCGATTTTTGAGTAGAGTCTGTTTTAGTTTTTGCGTTTAGTGCACTTCATCAATAATGAGTTGTGTTAAACCCCGCTGTCGGCGCTGCTGTGTGAGGGAGGCCTAAGAAAATTGCATAATTGCACTTGTGATTTCCATGCACGTAATAAATGTGCATGAAAATCACCCATTATTCCTTATGGGAGCAAAAATGCATCACATCACACTGGCATGTATATGCGAGCACGACACAATTTTTTTTTCCTGCTCCCTAGATTAGAATGGGGGATTCTTCCAATAGAATCACCCAAAAATAGGAAAAACTGCAATTTTTCTCTTGAATCACTGAGAGAAAATCGCACATGTACATGCACCCATTAACCCTTTCCAATCCACTGTCTGACATCTGAAGACATTATGATTTAAGGCTGTACAGCTCCGATGTTGGAAGACGTCCGTCAGGGCACTCTTACTGTATATTGCCAGGCTCTCTGCTGTCGGAGGCTGTCCAACGTGTCACCTCATGCAGTACTGGCTTTAGCCAGCAGATAGCGCCGTTGTATAACAGCAGAAAAAGAGTAAGCCCCCTAGGTAAACCAGAATACAAATTGGATTGGAAAAGGTTAAAAAAAAATGGCTTCTTTTCCTGTTGATGAATTTTGAGCAATTATCTGTGTCTGTGTAAATGGGGCTTAAATCACTGTACATGATAAGAGACAACTTTATGACTCCGCCGATCCCGAGAATGGTGGTACAGTAGGTCAGAGGTCATACCTGTGCACCGCTGCTCCATTCATTTCAATGGGAACATTGGAAATTGCCGAGTACAAGCATTGGTGATCTCCAGTGCTTCCATTGAAAATAATGGAATGATTCTTCATGCGACCTCTACTCAATTCATGTGGGGACTTTCGAGACCCCCGTTCCCAAGATCGGTGGGTGTCCCAGTGGTCGGACCCCACTGATTATAAGATTATCCCCTATACATAATCCCTTTAAAGTTTTCAATTCAAATTCTTGTTTTTAAAATACTATATAATACACATGTTTTTTTTTTTATAAAAACCTTATGTGTACCACAGCCTGGGATAGGGAACGGCAGGGGAGAATGTTCACCTTCGCTATTATTCCCTAATATAGTTCTAAATATGAGCAGCAGAGAGCTGACAATGCAATAAAGCAGCGATGGGGAAACTTATTCTCCGCAGCTTCCCTGTATTCTGTCAGCTGACAAGGGGAAACCCATGTTTAAAAAGGTCAACTAAAAGTCATCGGAGATTTTTATGTATATATATATATATACACATACACACACACACACATATATATATATATATATATACATACATACATACATACACACACACACACATATATCTATATTTATCTATCTATATATAGTAAAATAAAAAATCTGCCCGGGCTCACATGAGCGTTTGGTAAAACACTGCGTGTATAACGGTGAGCAGGTATCTCACCGCACTTAGCAGCGATTTTGCACTGCGCGTGACAGCATTCACATGTGTGTATTTTTGTGTGTGCAACTCGCTCGTGCTTAAAAATACGCAGCATGTTCTATTTTCCTCCGCTTTTGCGTCGGGAAAGAACACATCTTGATCTCATTAAAGTAATTGGCCATTTCAATGGTTTAGAACAGTGACGGCGAACCTTTTACAGAGTGCCCAAACTGCAACCCAAAACCTACTTATTTCTCTCAAGGGGCGGGGCTAATCACAAAGTATGATTTTACCCCCGTCGTTATAAAAAGGACAGGGCTGCTTCAAAATAGACAGGTTGCAGTTTTTCCTGCTTTTTGGATGCGGAATTTGCCACGGAAATTTCCACTAAGGACATTCTGCAGTATTTCTGCATACCCCAGTAGTAATAGTGACACCCACAGTGGCTTCAGTGGTAATAGTGTCCCCCAATGTTGCCTCAGTAGTAATAGTGACTCCCACAGTGGCCTCAGCAGTAATAGTGACCTCCACAGCAGCTTCAGTGGTGACAGTGTCGGCCAAAGTGGCCTCAGTAGTAATAGTGACCCCCACAGCTGCCCCAGTAGTAATAGTGATCCCCACAGCAGCCCAAGCAATAATAGCGACCCCCCCCCCACAGCGGCCCCAGCAGTAATAGTAACCCCTACAGTAGCCCCAGCAGTAATAGTGACCCCTACAGTAGCCCCAGCAGTAATAGTGACCCCTACAGTAGCCCCAGCAGTAATAGTGACCCCTACAGTAGCCCCAGCAGTAATAGTAACCCCCACAGCGGCCCCAGTAGTAATAGTAACCCCCCACAGCAGCCCCAGCGGTAATAGTGACCCCCACAGTAGCAATAGTGACCCCTACAGTGGTCCCAGAAGTAATAGTAAACCCACAGCGGCCCCAGTGGTAATGCTATTACTACTGGGGCCAATATAGGGGACACTATTACTAACAGTATACCCTATATCAGCCCTAGTAGTAATAAAGCCCCCCAGAGACCCATATACTTACCTCCTCCTCATTGGAGTGCTGCTGCTCCTCTGCTCAGCATTGCTGCAGACAACAGTGTGTACATCCGGACGCTTCCTCCCCTCTGCTCTTGCGGAACCAAGGCGGAGACATCAGGGGAGGAGGAATACCGGCTGGACGGTATTCACTACCATGGTGAGCAGCCGCCAGCACACGTGACAGCCGGGAGGGCTTGGTGTGTATTTTTTTGTGCACGCAAAAAGTACAGTAAGAAACACTGTTGCCCGTGCAAATACACATTGCACAATGTGCAAAGATGTGGTGCAAAAGTGCAGACATATACTCATATGCTTCTGTGAATCTAGCCTAGGTATGGCTCATTTGGAAGGGTTGCCAGCAGAAAAACCTCGTCTGTTTTAAAAATACTTGGCAGCAAGTAAATTTGCAAAAGTTCTATTTGAACAAACTGTAAGTTCTGTTCGTGTCAAAAACAGAACTGATACAGAAAAAAGGACTCGGGTGCATTCACACAAGCGAATTTTCACTTGGACCGAGTTTGAAAAGTGACTGCATGTCCTGTTTTCGTGCGACCCTTGCACCAGAACAGGACATGTAATGTGCGGTGTCCTATACAGCCCAGGGATAGGGTGTCCGGGTGCTATGTGATGCTCTCGGCCATGTGAATACGGCCTCAGACTTCTGGAACTATATCTTTGGACAGATGAGACCAAAGTGGAGATGTTTGGCCATAATGCCCAGTGCTATGCTTGTCGAAAACCAAAAATAGCATATCAGCCCAAACACCTCACATCTACTGTCAAGCACGGTGCTGGAGGGGCGATGATTTGGGCTTGTTTTGCAGCCACAGGAACTGGGCACCTTGCAGTCAATAAAGAGGGTTTTCCAGGGAGAATACTATTGATGACCTATCCTCGGGGTAGGTCATTAATAGTTGACCAGCCGGGGTCCATCGACCAATCAGCTGAGCGGGCGCATGCTGTCTTGCACTGATTTCAATGAGAGACTTCTGCTCCTTCCTTTGTGTATTTGCGGCACCGTCAGCGTGCGCACAATCAGCTGATCAGCCTGGGTTCCGATCGCTGGACCCCAGCCGATCAACTATTGATGACCTATCCTCCCTGGAAAACCCATTTAAGTCAACAACTCTTCTCTATAACAAAGTATTCTAGAGAGAGTCAAATCTACATCAGAACGTCTGAAAAAGAAAAGAAGAAGGTGTTGCAATGGCCAAACCTTAACCCAACTGAAATGCTGTGGGGGACCTTAAGAGCTTGTTGACTGTTTAGCTGCAGTATATTTTGGCATGCTATAGCAGATGTCACCAGCATGAGCTGAGGCTATACCATTTTTGCCTGCTGGGTGGACAGTTTAATTATCATTACCTTCTATGTTCACTTAAACACTCTCCAGACCATAAGAATATAGTCAGGAGAATGAACTGTGATCTCCTCTATTATAACTGTGTGACAGGAGCTGTGTGATGACCATCAGTAACTGTAACAGGAGTGGGAATCATGTAACAGCATCACACAGACTGAGAATTTGACTAGAAAACGAAACCACAACCCCAAACAGATCTGAGCTGGTCAAAACCGAGATAAAAAAAAAAATCACAAAAAGAGGCTAGAAGTTTGAGATAGAAAGAAAAAACTAACCAAGGTAACCCTAACTCACTTACATATATACTGAGGGGATAGCTACATAATGAATTAATTACTTTTTTTTTTTTTAAATCACTGGCGTGGCTCTTTAACACTATGCTATCAATGTAACTCTTGCCAGGCTTCGACACCACTCCTTCAAGTGCTCCTGGAAATTACTCTTAACTCTTGCAAAGCAATGTTGATTGCAGACTTTCAGAAGCTGCAAAGTAATTCCAATACAATGGGTGTAACCACTACCAGTTCTACATGTCCATACCGGATACAGTGAAGGAGACCACACAAGTAGAGAGCGCTGGAGTGCCATACAGACTGCGAGCAAGAAATCTGGGAAAACAGGGGAACGGTTATTACTGTAATCCCCCTCTAATCTCCATGAAGATCGCTATGGAGGGTTACATATTGACAATATGAAGGGATGTTTGACTTTTAATATGCATAACCTCCCCAGAATCCTATCCTGTTTACACATACACATCTGTATAGGCTGATACATGAATATGATGTGTACATAGAGCTTTATAGAAGTAGCCAGTCCTTCGAGCAGCCGATACATTTCCTAATTACCATTGAACAACTGGAGGCTAGAAGACTGAAGCAAATACACTGAATGGCCATTTTATTAGAGAAACCGACCCTTCATGATTGGAGCTTTTCTGTATATAGACTAGACTCGGAGCGCAGCGATACAATCAAAGACGCAAGTTTTCCGTTGATGGGTTTCAATATGAATCCACACTGGAATGGAAGAATCCAGTGATCTGAGCAACGTCCAATGAGGTCTGGTCACCCGCGCTAGACTAGTCAGGATTTTATAACCTGGTGGGGTCTTCTCATGTAACGTGTTGGGGGGTATACTGAGAATGGTGTGATCGACGAAAAGCGTCCAGTGAAAGGGGAGCCTGTGGATGTAAAGAATTAGTTGACGAAAGGGGTCAAAGGAGGATGTCAATAATTGTTGTGACAAACCGGTGATGTACAAACTGCAGCTGGATACAACACTAATGCTCCAACTAAAGTGTTTAAACACACTTGTTCCTTAGCACGGATAGGCTATAACAGCACATGACCAGTTCCAGCGCCGTTCCAGCGCCGAGACTCCAGTTGGCAAAAGAAGCACAAAAACTGGATCACCAAGTAGTAGAAAACCTCAAGTAGTCAGATGAATCCAAATTCATTGCTGATGGAGTGTCAGAATTTGGCACCAGCAGCATGAATTGATGAACCCTTCCTGTTCAAAGCATGTCAGAACCTCCATCTGTAGTAATATGTGATAACTACGAGAAGCTTCCTGTCCGCAGGGGCCAATGTTCCTACAGAATGATTTCATCACCTGGTGGTATATATGCCTTGATAACTTGACGTGGTTCTGAAGGCTGAAACAGGTCCAATGCGCTACCAGATTGGGGGGGGGGGGGGGGCTAACAAGGTGGCCATTCAGTGTATTTGATTGGCTGGCATCGCACACGCCGCTATTTTTTCTTCGTGTTGACCATCTACAAATGTAACAAGCACAATTGTGAATAGAGCCGTGGCCTATAGTAAAGGCTATAACGCAGCGGCCGTAATATTTGCTTCAATATGTAAATTCAGCATTGCAGAATAATTATTACGGCAGAACAGAGAAAGATAAGCGGCTACCAGATAATGGAGAGGATTTCACAAGTAAAATCAGAAAAGGTCAAATTAACCCATCGTTATTTAACTTTATTCTTTTTGCATTTTACATAGAGATTATTAACCCCTTCCAATCCAATTTGTATTCTGGTTTTCCTAGGGGGCTTACTCTTTTTCTGCCATTAAAAACAACGCTATCGGCTGGCAAAAGCCAGTACTGCATGAGGCGACACGTTGGATAGGCTCCGACAGCAGAGAGGCTGGCAATATACAGTAAGAGAACCCCAACAGACGTCTTCCAACATCGGAGCTGTACAGCCTTAAATCATGTCTTTAGACGTCAGAGAGTGAATTGGAAAGGGTTAAGTGTTGGACAGAAGCACTAAACTCAATCTTTAAGGATTTTACATAAGAAGATTTTGCAAAATAATTGAATACGTCTTAGAGAGAGCGCGATGATATTACAGGATATAGGCATTAAATGCCCAGTGGGGTGGTTGATCCGGGTCTTAGAATCAGGTAGGAACTTTTAAAACGTTGATCCACGGATTATTCTGACTGCCATTATGGAGTCGGGAAGGAATTTTTTTCCCCAAATTGGCTAGTTGTCTTCTGCATCATTTGTTTTTTTTTGCCTTCCTCTGGATCAACAAGGGGGGGCAGAAACAGGCTGAACTAGATGGACCTTCCCTCCCTTCAGCCTAATATACTATGTTACTTTAACACAAAAAAATAGGTGAAGAAAATTTTTTTGCTTGTTTTTATTATTTAATATTTACAGCTTTAACCCTTTCCAATCCACTGTCTGACGTCTGAAGACATTATGATTTAAGGCTGTACAGCTCCGATGTTGGAAGACCTCCGTCGGGTTCTTTTACTGTATATTGCCAGCCTCTCTGTTGTTGGGGCCTATCCAACGTGTCACCTCATGCAGTACTGGCTTTAGCCAGCAGATAGCGCCGTTGTATAACGGCAGAAAAAGAGTAGGTCCCCTAGGAAAACCAGGATACAAATTGGATTGGAAAGGGTTAGGGGGGTTTCCAGATGGGAAAACAGGGATATTCTATCCTCGAGAAATGCTGTCAATATTTGCCCAGTGGGGTTCAACCTTTGGCGATCATCAGATTAAAGAGGGAACGTTAAAGATAGGCCATTAATATTTTACTCCTGGAAAAACCCTTTAAAAATGGGGCTGGACTGTAATACCAGACACAGACCACTGACAAGAGTGGTGCTGTTTCTACGAAAACATATCTTAATCTGTTTTTCTAATCTTGCATAATCCCTCTAAAATAATATTATAAAATACAGCATTTTAAAGGGCCACTGCAGTGATTTGTATTCCTATGCATTATGTAACTAGTCCCCCAGTACATAAGTCAGCTAGTATTTTATTATTTAGTTATTCCTTTCCATCTTAAACTCCTGGCCTCCTCCCTCTCAGGTGGTCATGCGATCTCATTCTGATCAGCTCACATTTACTTGGGTTTATGCGTTTTCAGACTAGTCAGTGTAACTCCAGTGATGGACCCTTCCCACACATGCTCCTTAGATGGGGACATGGAAACTCCTATCATAGTTACTGCTGATGATTAGAGGCTCCCGTCACAATAATAGAAAAGATCACAGCTCATCCAGTGAAATATAATAGGTAATGACAATATCTTCACAGCAGGCAGAGATGGTACTGGCTCTAGTTGGCCATGCAATGCTTTGCTAGTGTATCATGGGAGTATTAGCATAGCACAGAGAAAGTGAGCAGGGAGAAATCTCAGCATCAAGATTGTGCCTGCTAAGTATCAGACAGGAGACTGCACTACATGGAAATGACTGCAATATACATAGGAGACGTCCAAAGTGTGACACACAATGAGGTAATGGGTGCAAGGATGGAAAAATCTGTCTTTGACGGAATGGCCCTTTAAATACCTTTATTTGAAAGAACTAATCAGGTCTCCACGCTCAAAGGGTCATGTTGGCCAAAAATACGTAAAATCTATTTACTGGATAGGAGATAAATGCTGGATTTAGGAGGGTTCAACTGCTGGGATTCCCACCGTTCCCAAAATCAGTGGACCTCGACCTGCTCAGCCAAACGAATGTTGCAAGGACAGGTTTGAATGCAGTAGTAGTCGAATCCCCACTTGCCAGTGAATAGGGTTTAACCCTTTCCAATCCAATTTGTATCCTGGGGGCTTACTCTTTTTCTGACGTTATACAACGGCGCTATCTACTGGCTGAAGCCAGTACTGCATCGACAGCAGAGAGGCTGGCAATATACAGTAAGAGAACCCCGACGAATGTCTTCCAACATTGGAGCTGTACAGCCTTAAATCATAATGTCGTTAAACAGTGTATTGCAAAGGGTTAAATGTTTATGGGCTAAATAACCCTTTAAACCCAAGTCAATGTACAGTATAATTAAAATGCTACAACTTCATGTGTACTTTCCCCTATTTTCTGGAACACCCATGCACAAATACATGACTTGCCAATGAACATAAGGGTTAAAATGACCTGCGCCTCCAACAAAATCCCCGCTTCGACACTTCTCTCAGGAAGAGTGACCATTTACAATGCAAATAGCAGGCGATCGATGTGGCTATATAACCTGCATTTCATTTCTATTTTCAGACATTTTCTTGTTTGTACAGATAATATTGGCAAAGGCAGACATTACAAAATAGTGTTTGACAATGACTAACCAAGGACATCTGCGATGGAAAATAAGAAGCGAGGAGAAAAATAATGCGCGCTAAACGCAGTGGTTTACACATCACATGCTTTGTTATGATCCTCACTCTTTCTAGGCCATCGGCACCGCTGGCTTTAGAAGACAAGGACGGCTCATTAATTACTATTTTCACATTACAAATCATAAGTCCAAAAAACATGATAAGACGACAAAACAGGCAGAGAATTCGAGGGAATCTTTAATTCGTTCTGGGAATTCTATAAACGTCTTGAGAAATCCATAAAACTGTTACAACATGTGGGGGAGATTTATGGCAGCCAAACTACACCCGGGATTTCGATATTTAATGTCTAAACAACTGTGCCTATGAAACACGGAGAGCAGAACAATTCTGTGATAGCCTGTCCTTCAAAGAAAAGTGATAGCGGCCATATATACAGTATAGACCCACCTGGGGAGATTTACTAAAACGAACGCACCAGGTTTATTGTATGCCTCACTAGGGAGCAGCTTTATAAACTGTTCACTCACTAATAAAATCTGTCTCCAGATAGTGAAGCTTAAAGCCGTCCCCTAAGAAATCAGGCTGCATGATGCCCATAGAAGTCTATGGGAAGCTGAGGGGGAGGAGCAAAAGACATACATACGCCAGGCAGCCGTTTGCTCTACCTCACAGTTAGGCTGGACACCCACTGGCGATATTTTCTTTCTTGCGCTGCGAGAGCAAGTGAAAACACTCGCCTCGCAGCACAAGAAAGACGCCGGGATGACACCGGGATATCGCCAGTCTTTCCAATGGGGCCAGCAGCAGCAGCGCTAGCCCCATTGAAAAGATATAGAGAGTACCGCGGACTTCTGCCACTGCTGTGACAGCTGTGGCAGAAGTGCAGCATGCTATTCCATTGCTTTCAATGGGATCGGTGCTGCTGCCGGTCCCATTGAAAGCAGTGGTTTTTGGCAAACCTTGCAGTATGATTTTTCAGGGAAGGGCTTTAAATATAAGCCCTTCCCTGAAAAATCATCAATAAGTGGTAAAAAAAAGTTTTAAATAAATTACTCACCTATCCGCTGCTCACACGCATCCTCCGGCTGGGCTCCCTGACACTGCTATCCAGCACTCCCCGCCTCCTAAAAGGGCTGTGCTGATTGGCTGAGCGCTCAGCCAATAACAGCTAGTGTTTAGCTATTGGCTGAATGCTCAGCCAATTACAGATAGTGCTTAGCTAATCATTCATGAATAGCTAAGATAGTGCCTGCTGAAAGTGCTGGATAGCAGTGTCGGGGAGCCAGCCGGAGGACGCGTGTGAGCGGCAGATAGGTGAGTATTTTTTTTTAAACTTTTTTTACCACTTATTGATGATTTTTCAGGGAAGGGCTTAAATTTCAAGCCCTTCCCTGAAAATCATACTGCAAGGTTTGCCAAAAACCACTGCTTTCAATGGGACCGGCAGCAGCACCGATCCCATTGAAAGCAATGGGATAGCATGCTGCACTTCTGCCACAGCTGTCACAGCTGTGACAGCAGTGGCAGAAGTCCGCGGTATTTTCCATATCTTTTCAAAAGGGCTAGCATTGCTGCCGCTGGCCCCATTGAAAAGACTGGCGATATCCCGGCATCATCCCGTTTTTTTCTCGCACTGCGAGGCGAGAGTTTTCACTTGCTCTCGCAGCGCAGTGGAGAAAAAAAAATGCCAGTGAGTGTCCGCCCTTACAGATATACACAACTACACTGCTTAGTACTGCTATATAATATAGAATGTTTCTGATCCTGACTGATGAGGGAGTAGGAACTTCTCTTTTCTGTGAATGGAAGATATATCATATCGGCTAATCTCCTGCTCTCTCCTCTTCATAAAAATCTATGGACAGCTGTAATCTGATCTCTCAGTGTGGATGAAGAATACTCTTCTCTCTGAAGATGTATATTAGCACTACAGATACAGCCAAAGCAGTAGCCTTATGCTGTTATCGTAACTCCCATTGAAGTGAATGAGAATTACAGAAACAGTGTAGCACATGGCAGTTGAGGAAACAGCGTAGCGCCACATGCACATCAATGGAAGTTACCGAAACAGCTGTTTCGGTAACACCTAGCTAGGCAGTCGGGGAAAACCCACGGTTTCACATCTCAGCTATGAAATCCTTAAATGGATATATCCTTCTAGCTCCTACCCAGCATGGTGCAAGCCGGAAGTCACTATATGGATCAGGCTGAGAAGCTGAGCCCACTGCATACATGGCAGGTGCTGGTCCTTTCTTAGAAAGTTATGGCATATCATTAGGATTTACCATAACTTTGCAATTGGTGTGGGTCTGATAGCAAGTCCTGTCCCTTTAGCATTTTAATGGGTTTGCCATCTCCAGAGGATCCCCTGAAGTGAATGGGAGCAGAAGTGCATGCACATCCTCTGTTGCCACAAATTCTGCAACTTCTGTAAGCAGGCAGTGGTGCTTTTTGGGTAAGCACTGTGGTGAGACAACCTCTTTAAGGTATTGATAGGCTGCAGTATGGTGGATTGGTTCTCTGTGGGAATATTCATCTGAAGGCTCCCACAAAATACAGAAAAGATTTATGGACTTTGAAGAAAAAAAAACTGTATCGTGGAATGGCGCTGAACTACCGCCTTTAGTGTCCACCCATCCGGTGCAAGAACCCTGATCACTGCCCCGTAATCCAGAAAAAGCTGGTGGCAGTCACATGCACAATGACCGGCAAGTGACCGCTAGCAGCCTTTTCCAGATTCAGAATGAGGGCAGCGAGTAGGGCACTTGCGCCGGGCAGGGAGACACTTAAGGTAAGTATGACTTATTTCTTCATTTTACCATTACCATGGATACCTTTAGCAACTGTAAAAAATTGCTTGTGTTGATTTTGCATCCAGTGGTCACCAAAAATAGCCAAAATTGGACATTTTGGGCAACTTTTCTTTTTAGCGTATGGTCAGTTTTACAAAAAAGAAGCAAAACATCTGCCATTTTCCTACTGTCCCTCCTTGAGTGACTGCCTCACACCTACAGCCTTAAAGGAGTTGTTGAGTTGTAAACTATAAATGTCTATCTTTAGGAAACGCCATTAATAGTAGATTAGCAAGGATCCGCCACCCAGGCCCCCTGCTGATGGGCTGTTTCCCTGGCCAGTGGGCTCATGCGCTGAACTGATTTGTGCAGGAATCAGACAGCTCCATTCTAACTGCAGTGGCCAGGATTGGTATTACAGGCAAAGTAGTAGAAAATTTCAGCAGAAATCAGCTCGGTGCACAAGAACACCGGCCTAGCAAACAAACAACTGAACTATGGGGGTCCTGGGCAGCAAACCTCCACTGATCTACTATTAATGGCCTATACTGTGAATATGCCATCAATAGTTTACAACTAGCCAACCCCTTTAAGAGTACATAGTATGCAAAATGGACAAGTGGATACACATGGTTCAGTTCAATTACATGTAAATTTTCTTTTAGCAGGAGCCCTTCCCTCTGGGCCATCCCTACTGTGCCTATAGGGAAAATCCGGCTCTGAGAAACCATGACTTATGACCGTAAGCTTGTATCAGAAGGTTCTCTCTCCTACCACATACAACTTACTTGGAAACAGTTTTATGTCCTACCCTGTTTTGCACCACATAAAACAGAACCAGCGAAGATGATGGCCTTATAGGAATGATTAAAAATATAATACAAAGCCCACCCCCCACCCCCCCCAAAAAAAACTCCTTAAAAGAACCCCTCTTAATAAACAGTTCTAAATGCACCTTCCATAGCTTAATTCCATGGGAACGAGTGTACACTATAGATAGTACTTATTACTAAATCTTGCCATGCATGCACCATGGAGGTGTTTCATAACTCTTTATAATAAAGTAGGCCATGTAAAATATATAGTTACTTTTTTTTTCCCTTTTAATACATTCTTGGCAGGAATCCACAAGGGTTTGTTTTATTAATAATTCATGAAAGATCAGCCCGTGCCGGAGAGCGGAGGACGCCGCTGCGTGCGCTGCAGCTGCTAGAAGTTACTCACTGACGGCTGTCAGCACGTTTATTTTCATTAGAGCTTCCGCCATCTTACCCCGTCGATGAGAACGTGAAGTCAAGTAACACACAAGAGTCTAAACATTCATTAGACGCTCATGATGATGATGGGTGTATATTCTCCGAGGCATGCTGAGGTCACGTGTGACACGTGATAGGATCTAATAGAGGGAAAGCTCCGAGATTCAGATGAACTATTGATACAAATACAATTGGCAGAGATAGCGCTAGATAACGGTCGGGTGGAGGCAACAAGTCCGCCGCCACTACTTTACGACAAGTTCGAACCCAATCAGTAGTCACATCGACATGGGACTTTTATGTCCTCACCTTGCACAGCTTTCCTTCCCGTATTCAAGTTCATGAGGCTACAGATTTAGCAATGTTTAACTTGACAATTAACTCATTAAGAAAAAGTTCTGTGCCACAGTTTATTTACCTTTTTAATGGCTCTTGTGTTAAGATAACTGGGATAATTTGTAACAAGTTAAGCGAAGCTTTATCAGATCTGACGTTTTCTTTACACTTTGTGGCCAGAAGCCCCTTAAAGTGAGGCTCCAGTCCTGGATAAACAAAGATGGCGGCGTAGCCTCTCCAACTTCTCTGCGCATTAGTATAAGTAATCTAAGATACCACATGCATGAATAAATTGACAACTATGTGTAACCATCCCACTTGCTAATGAGGTGTGCCCATACACAAACAGAATAGGATAGTCAACTACACTATTCAGTCTGGCCAAAATGCTGGAATCAAATGGAAACCTGCTAAAATGGAGACCAAGGTTGCAGTTTTGGTCTCCGTTTCACTAATTGCAGCCTATGGAGCTGTTCAGGGTTCCGTCTGGATACCATTTCTGGCCCTCCAGATGGAGTCCTGGGGCGAAACCCCAACAGGGCTCTAAGTGCAATATGAATGAAGTGTAAGGGGTCAGCTTGGAGTAAATAGGAGTCATACAGTGTATCGATGGATTAGGCCTCGTAGATGTTAAATTATCTTGTCTGGATCGGTGCTCTGTAAACTGATAAATTGGCTTAAAGCCCTGATGGCCTCTATTGATAAAAAAGGGTTAAAAAATAGCTTAAAGTGTTAAAAATTAAGGTAAATGCCAAATAATCCATAATTCAGTATATCAGATCAGTGTATTCTAAAAATGGGCAGGATCCCTTTAATATTTGTTTTTGCCCGAAACACAAATGTGACATTGAGATGATATTTCACGCATCGTGTTGTCTTCAACAAATAGGTCACGCCAAAAATAACATGAGGAACCGAAAATAAGGAACAGGCAAGAAATCAGAAACATATAAGGTTTCACATTACAAATATGTTAAAGGTAAAGCGCACCGAGACAGGGTACAGAAAAAGGTTCAAGAAGTCAGGCTGTAGGCCACGTTCTTACACCTCATATTAAACTTCCTCCAAGGGAAAGTTTTTTTTTTTAATATTCTTTGGGTGAATATGCCCTCTTTGCCTTTGGGTTGTGTGAGATCAGAAAAAAGGCGTCAAGAAACAGTCCTTCTCTTGTCCTTGGTATTGCAACCCAATCCGATTCAAGTGATCGAATAACATAAGTCAGGGACAGAATTAATGACGTGTTCCCCTGTCCAGTCTCAGACAACCCCTTAAGGCCAGTGTCACACAGGCCTATTTACTGGCACATTTATGCACCCGTAATACAGACAACTGTCTTGGCCCGACTGCGGGTCCACTGACCCGCCTCGCCGTACTATATATCCCTAATGATGCTGTGAGTTCAGTTCAGTAGACCCGCGGTCGGACCAGGACACTTCTCCGTATTATGGGAACACCAATGTGCCAGTGATACATTCTTGTGAAACCGGCCTAAGAAACTAAAGTCAAACCACTATCTTTGTTCTGCTGTTGTCCTTATAAACTAGTCGTAAAGATCAATGAGGCAGCTTATTTTAAAGAGGTATTCCCAGAATGACATCCTATACCCTTATCCACAGGAAAGGGGATACAGCATCTGATCAGCAAGAATGCGATTGGAACCCCCACTGCTCATAAGAACAGGGATCTTGTGTTCCCCGTTTGAACGCAACGGTGGCCTAGAATACACCATCCTATCAAAAGTAATTGGACACCCGAGCAAGAAGCAAAAGTAGTACTTATTTACACGTGTTAACACTTAGGGTGCTTTTAGATCGTTTGAATGAGCGAAAGTGAAAATCATTGTTTAGTTTAAACGCGAGCCAATGATTGAAGCACAAACGAGAATCGTTCGTTTTCGCTCGTCCATTTAACCCCTTGAGTGGCACGCCCGGAAATTTTCCGGGACGAGCTCCACTGCTCATAGCGATATAGCCCGGAAGATTTCCGGGCTATGTATCACTATGGGAGCTGCAGAGCACAATGCCACAAACTGTGGCATTGTGCTCTGCCTGCACTGTCCCACAGAGAACAAAGCAGGGGCTTTGAAAAACCAGCAGAAGATATTGCCGATATGCCGGCAATCTTCTGCTTCTAAGTCTCCTGCTTTGTTTACAGGTTGCCATAGAGACCATCGGCTTGTCAGAAGCAAGCCGACTGTCTCTGTGGCAGGGAGAGCTGGTACTTGGCTGACAGAGGACAGCTAGGTACCAGCTCTTACAGCAGAGATCAGAGAAAACCTCCGATCTCTGCTGTGTTAACCCTTTACATGCTGCAGTCTATGAGACTGCAGCATGTAAAGGGCTGTCACTGCAGCATGTAAAGGGCTGTCACCATCGGACCCCCGGAATGTGATCAGGGGGTCCTGATGGGTCCCTGTGGAAGTCCCCTAAAGGGACAAAAAAAAAAAAGTAAAAAAATTATTTAAAAAAATAATAAAAACACTTGTCTCCCTTTACTTGGTAAAAAAATCAAAAATCAAATCACACATGTGGTATCCGTAATGACCCAGAGAAGGAAGTTAATGCATTATTTAACCCCTTAATGACATGGCCCCTTTTTTTCTTTTTTCCCCATTTCTTTTTTTCCTCCCCCCTGTTTAAAAAAATCACAACTTGTCCCGCAAAAAACAAGCCATTATATGGCCATGTCAATGGAAAGATGAAAAAGTTATGGCTCTTGAGACGCAACTGCAAAATTAGTTGAAATTCAATGATTAGACCATTTCAAAAAACCTGCCCTGGTGGGCACGACAGGGTGGTAGGAAACCCGCCACTCAAGGGGTTAATGCAGGCATAAAAAACATTGTTCATTTGGCGTTCAACTTAAACAGCGCGCGTTCAGATATTCACATTCACTTATACAGCAAACGTGAAAGATTGAATACTGAATGATGCTCTTTTGAATGAGCCAATGATGCGCCTGCCTTTCTAATCAGACTTCATGAGAGCGAATGAGCTAGTGGCGACATCAGTCCCTTGTTCAAACGAGAATCGGCGCATCTAAAAGGACCCATATTGGGGCTCATATAGCCCTAATGACGTTGGATACTCTCTGTGACATACTTTCTACTAACATCAGCTGGTATTTTCTTCCATTCATCCTGCAAACCATCTGGCGAAAAATCTTAAAGAAGATGGAAGCTGTTCATATTTCCTGACACAACGTTTCGTTATGTCCCAAAGATGTTCAGTAGGGCTCAGGATGTGCTTCCAGTTCCATCGTGGAACATCCTTATCCTCCAAAATACGTAAAACAGCGTTGGATCTGTGACAAGGCACGTTGTCTTGTTGTAAGTATGGCCGGCCATTCCCAGATTATTGCCACATTGTCAGCAGCACATTATTGTCTAGAATGTTTTCATGGTTCTTGTCACCACAACCAACGGAAGAAGACCATGTCATGTAGAACCTCCCCAGACCATAACAGAACCTCCACCGTACTTACCTGTTGGCACAACACACCCAGAACAAAAGGCTTCCCCAGACGACCTCAACACACAGATATGTCCATCTGATCTGAAGATGGAGTAGCGTGATTCATCACTCCGTACAACTTTTCCCATTACTCAACTGATGCTTCTTCCATCAATGTAGACATGGTGATGCATTCTGCTTCATGATGGACGGCTTGTGTGTAGCACCATAATCCCTACATTTAATAACATGCAGCTCCCGTCACAAACTATGGTGGACACCCCCAAGGGTCTGCATGTTATGTAGCATGGTTTAGGACATGTATCATGCTATGAAGACACAATCCATTCTACCGATAGGGAAGTCCAAATACTTTTGGTAGGATAGTCTACTTGCTGACGCTCCATTCATAGCCTTTGGGACAGAAGGAGAAAGCCCTGGTACCGTACTCACCTACCCTCATCAGTTTGAATGGAGCGCCAGCACACGTTTGACCGCCGCTCTCTTTAAAAAGGGGACATAGGTGGAGGTCCCAGCAGTCGGAATCTAAATGATTGGACACTTTCACTGTTCTTAGTTCTCCTCTGTGTTGGCGCCACTACCGTCACCCTAGGATTATTATTCCTTCCCTATCTGTGCTCACAAAGGTGCGGATGAAACAATGATGGTTCAATACCCTAGAAACTCAGGCCCTCCATAGCACCACATGGCATCAGGGCATAATATTGCTCTATGTACCATCTTTAGGCTATGATTCAGATTTTTACTATGCAGAGTTGTGCCAGTCCTCTGGAGCCCATCAACATTTGAAAGCAGATTGGCTCTCTACCAACTATATTAGCAATTGTATACAATATTGTAGAAGCCCCGCTATATACCACCTAGTCTACAGCAGCTAAAATTCCACAGCTCTGACCCGTAACAATAACGTGCAACAACTTTATCCATCTCATGGTTATTCTTAATCAGATAAATTGACACATTTATGTTCAATGAAGCGTAGAACAATGTTCTTTCCTCACCCCCCGCTGCCGCTTATTGTGCGGTAAGCGGTCAGAAATGGCTTGCAGCTGCAATCCCATGCTGTGTAACAATGCCCCGTCTCTGTAGTTTTGCAGACCGGGCGAACATAACTGTACTGACCACGGATGGTTCGCAAAAGTGCAGTGTGATGAAATGAGTGACTAAGGTCATTACTATCAATATATCACTCAGTACAAAACAAGTTGTGAATGTCATCCTGAGTGCGATAAAAGCCAAGCAGATTACAATTAAGACAGCCAGAAGCATGTGAGATTTGGGCACAGAGACTCTAACAACTACATGTCACCCTCATCAAAAAGTTCATCACATTACAAAGGAGGCCATAAACACTCCACCACAATCATCTCCATCAGCCACTGCCCTGATAGCCTCTGTTATACACTATTAATACACGGATTGCTGCTTGATGTTCCACTCTTGGGACTTTTAAAGCATACCTGACTTTTCAGAATAAGCTTGTGTGTGCATGAGGAATAACACTATTTATGGCCATTATATGACTTGAATTCGGTATTTATCACCATTTTCCCCTCCACAGGCTGCATCTCCAGTTTTTGCTTCTCTCTATGCTGTTGGGTGATGACTAGTTGCTTTGATACCTTCTAGGAGAAACCAGCAGATTCTACTCCCTAACACTCTCTGTAGCACCAAGAGAGATAACAGCATCATGGAGGACAGTCTACAGCAGTACTGAACAGTGTAGATTTGATTTCAAGAGCTGTGTTGACAGTAAATCAGTCAGCTGTTGGGGCAAACATGTCAGTGTGTAAGTTTCTGCTTCTGTCTTCCTCCTCTCCCTCCAGCCCTCTATAGACTTCTATGGGAAGCATGAGTTATCAGCCTCCTTCACTTCATTTTCTCTATCATCTCTGCTGCTAGAAGCAGGCATCACTAGACAACAGGCAGTGGACAGCAAATTAGAAGGAAGGGAAACTCCTACTACCCAGCGCTTTAGAGAGATTTTTCAGCCCTTTTTTTTTTATAACTGTGACTTGCACTATTGCTAGTTATGACATTGGCTATCATATTACCAAAAGTCAGCGGCCATTTAAATTTGGGAGTGAACTAGGTTTTTATATATATATACACGCTGTGGCCATTTTGTGTTCTTTGCAGTGATTTTCGTATATATTGTAGAACTGCTGAAAACAGCTATTAAACAGACGGTTCTGAGAGTATGGACCTATATCATCAGCTAGCTCCCGGAGACCTGTTCAATAAAAAAAGATTGCCCCTTCTACCAGAATTATTAGTACTTTGCACAAGCTAAGATATTAAAATCTCATTTAAAAATCTCAGACTTTTAACATCATCTCATTTCAGGTCCAAGTTGATTTATTAATTTCTTATACTGTATATTTTAATAATAGGTTTACAAGGGTTACACTTCCCACAATGTAAGTAACCTGAGAAAGCTCAGGATTTTTTCATGGCAGCGTCATGTTAGGTATTGCAGTACAGGACCATTCATTGAAATGCAGATACCAGATGTATGTACAACCCACGGACAGTCATGGCGCAACTTCTGGAAAAATATCATTTTTTTCTAGACCTAAACAACCCAGGAGGGGTTAACATAAAGATGTTCGCTCAGGAAGGGGCCTTTTACATGGGACAACTTGTCAGGCACAGATGCCCGACAGGCTGTCCCAGCAATGATCGCTCCTGTGGTTTTACAAGTGGGAGATCGTCCTGGCCAGTCAGCCTCCATTCACAGTAAACAGGAAGTTGCTCATTGATGAGCTACCTGTTTACACTGGCCGATAGTTCAGTTTTTATGCATGCATAAACTGAAGGACGAACGATAAGAACAAATTATTGTTCGTTGTTCAGTCAGTGCATGCGTTTATACTGAACGCTAATCATTCAGATTCTCGCTGGATTGCAGGAATCTGAATGAGTTATCTGCCCATGTAAGAGGGTCCTAACTTGCAGAATAGAAAATGAAGCTCTAATAGGCTATCAAGATCAGTTCAAGAGAAGTACTGTAATGTTCAATGGTGAACTAAGGTGGCCATATACATTATATACAGTAGCTGTCTACCAAATGCTTGTTTGGTTGACTGCCATCTTGCCTGACCTTTCCATTCACATGCATGCATGTCTTGGCTGTCCGTGCCTGTGTTCACAATGTACAAAAAGGAAAAAGCCTTTGGCAGCGGCTTATCTCCCGGCGAACAAAAGTATCAAGTTGAAATCCAAAAGCCTGATCCTTATCTTCGCCAAAATCTGCAGTCAGTAGAAAGCCGAAAGCCCCCCCACCCCTTTCCCCCCCTGCACATCAGATGACAACATAGGCCATAGCACTAAGAAAACTTTACCATATTTACTGTTAGGGTGCAGTTCACACAGCGGATTTGGGGCACATTTGCCACAGCCTCAAAATCTGTACTATTTGATGCATTTTCTGAAATGGATCTGCAGCACACCTTCACTTTACAAGACGAAGTCTGCTGCAAATCCACAGCAAAATCCACACCAAATGGTGCAGATTTGGGTGCGGATTTCTCCACTGTGAAAAATCTGTACCAAATCCACCATGTGTGAACAGATCCTAATACTATTAATGGAGATGGCCATTAATGGAGATGGCCAGAATCAGAAAAGTATGGCTGCTTTCTTCCTGAAACAGCCCCACACCTGTCCATGTGTTATGCTTGGTATTGCAAGTCAGATTGAAAGAATTAATTGCCGCCCTTACTCCGACCGTCTTAAAATAATAAAAAGAGCAATACTTACACCTACTCTACCACAGGGATCAAATGCTGCAGCCCCACCATCCTCACAGTTTTTGTTGTTGCTGATGATGTCACCGGAAGACACTTAACAGCTGCAGCCAATCAAAGACTGCAGAATCACCGTCCATTCTCCTGGCATCGGTGCTCCCATCCAGGCCGCAGCAGTCAGGTGACTTCCGATGACATCATCAGCAACAAACACAGGGAACACAGCAGGGGCTACAGTGCTGGATCCCTGTGGCAAAGGCTTTTTTTGTTATTTTAAGACAGTTGGAGCTAAAGGGCCAATGTTGTCCGGTAACTGCACAACCCCTCTAAATAGGGCTAAGCTGCAGTAGCACACAAACTGTGGACAAGAGTGGCCCCACTGGAAGAAGGCAGCCATGGATTTCTAATCTTGGACAACCCCTTATGTAGTTTATAGATTTTCATCTCTAGAACTCTGTGCAGTCTTTCTGCAACCCTCCGCACAACCTGTTCTCACCCCACCTGATGGGACGTCTGGAAAACCCTGTGGTGAAGGGGTTAAACTTAGTCTCATTGACCAAAGTAAACTGGCAGCATTGATTGTGCATTTATCTCTCCAACCCATTAATCATTTGGGATTTTCCTCCCCGAGATTAAATAAACAAGTGTGCGGCTGCACAAGCTGATTCATGCAGTGTTGAGAAATATTTTTGGCACTATGTCGGAATTTTATTTGTCAGATAAGCACTTTTTACATATCACGTTCAATTTCTCAGCCTTGTACATGCTTCCACGGGGGTCGGCACAATACCAGTCCAAGCACCGCAAGACCACAAGTGTCCAATTCCAAAGGCTACTCTGAGTACTGGGTTTTACTAAGGCTTTAAAAGGTGGCATACACTTATATACTATACCACTGAATAGCAGGTGGTACTCCGCTCTATAACCCTTGATGCAACTATAGTACTGTGCAAAAGCTTTAGGCAAGTACGGGGAAAAAATGAACAAAAAAAAACAAATCGAGCCATTGTTTAGTGTGACCACCCTTTGCCTTCAAAACAGCATCAATTCTTCTCGCTACACTTGCAGAAAGTCAGGGATTTTGTAGGATTATAGTCAGGTGTATGATTAACCAATTATTCCAAACAGGTGATAATAATCACCAATTTCATATGTGAATTGAAACACAGTCATTAACTGAAACGGAAACAGCTTAAAATTGGGTGGGGAACGACAAAACTCTGCTACAAAGGTGAGGTTATGGAAGACAGTTTCATGTCAGACGTCATACATCAGCAAGGCCTCTGCCAGATAAGGAGTTGTCCGATAAGTTATCCCCTATCTATTGAACAGGAAAAAACTAGTTGACTTATAGGGTTTCTAACAGCTTGGACCCACCAATCTTGAGAATGGAGGGGTATATAGAGTGTCCTGCAATGAATACTGCAGCCCTATTCATTTCAATGGGACTACCAGAGACCAAAGATAGTTGAGTTCAAGATGTTGCTGTCTCCCGCATTTCCAACAAATTGAATGGCGAGGTTTGCGACCATGCACGAATGCCACTCCGTTGAATCCTGTATGTAGCGGGCGCCATTCAACAGTCAGACCCCTATCGATCAGCAAGTTATTCTCTATTCTGTGAAGACATGTTTGTTTTAAAAGGGTTGTGTCAAGATGCGCAGACAATGTGGGGCTCAGATGATCATCTGATTGCCACAAGTGTTGCTCTTGGCATCCCTGGCAAAGGGCTGATCGTAATTGGTGAAGCTGTGAGCTGCCAAACATTTCCACTGTAGGAAAAATGTAGTATTACATTTTCTGGCTATCCTGTAATAACAGAACAGCAGAATCTGCCAGGATGGGTGCCACTTTTACGGAGTGCGGACATACGAACCGGCGATGTTATCTTGGCACAACCCGTTTTTATGGAGTTGTCTAGTTGAAAACTATTGATGGATTATCCTTAGGATATGCCATTGTTACATCCACAGGGCACAATAAAACACCGCACCCACGCGGACGCACGGGAAAGTATTCTAATAAAACTGTAAACACACTCACAGTACTTGCACTGACAACTTACACCTCTCCGGGCAAAAACAGAAGGACCCCTGTCCCTTACTAATCATGGTACATGCGGCTTCGCTGCCTAAAAGCGGGGTGATCGTCCCAATAAGGGCGCCCCAGTGTCATCATCTAGGAATTGGCTATCCCTGACTAGGAACCTGCACAAAATGCAGGACACGCCACTGTTCACACACACAAAACACGACTGTTCAAACACCACGTCTCGCCACCTGCACAGACCCAATGAACATGTCGCTGTTCACACCAACACACCAAGTAATGCAAACCACACAGAACAGTAACCCCACTCAGAACTCTCATGCATACAGCCAGTAAACAATAGCCAGTCCAAATGTCCTCACACCAAGGAGAAAGAGAATCGTAACACCCAGTTCTGAATGGGAATAACACAGAATGAGTAAACAGAGTAAAATGACCAGCCTCCTCTAATCAGAGGAGCTGGTCAATTTATATGCAGCAGACACGGGGGATTGGCTGGCTGGAGAAACTCCACACCTAGTCAGCTCCCTCACCTGTGAAAATGTGCTCATGGAAACCTGTAGAACCACAGGTCCCAACCACACAACCCAACAGCAACCAATAGTAGACCACTGAGGGTTTGCTGCTTGGGACTCCCCGTGATTAGCTGATTGCCATACCCTGAGCTGATTTCTGCAAGAAGTAGACAGCTCCATTCCACTGTATTGGCCTGGCTTTGTATTACAGGCCACTCACTTCAATAGGAACTTTGCCAGTAATACCGAGCCTGGCCATTGCAGTGGGAATGGAGCTGTCTGCTTCCTGTAAAAATCAGCTCAGTGCACATGCAGCTGATCGACGTGTTCCAAACAAGAGATTCCCTGCTGATCTCCTATTAATGAGAAAAGGCCATCAACAATTTACAACTGGACATCCCTCTTAACTCTGTATAGAAAAGGGATTTGGTGTTCTGTATCAGAACAAACGAGCTCTGAGCGCTATATAAACATATTAATAAAGTAATTGGCACAGAATTTTTAGATTGATTTAGGCGACTAACGTGAACATTTACTTTTAGCTAAGAGGGGCGTTTTCAAGCAAAGAACTGTTCTGCGCTCGATAAGCCCTGCAGCAAAGACTCTTTAGTGTAATAATAACTGGCATCCAGATCCAACAATCCGTCCTTGTCTATAGTATATTACGGTTATTTTTATATTGTAATTGTACTTTATAATGCCCTTTTGAAATGCATGCCAACGTTCTACAAGAAAAACCTAAACAGTAGAAGAAAAAAAAAAACCCCTTGGGTGGCATATTTTAAAACGAATACATTTTTAATGTTGCCAAAACAACTGCCAGTAAGTGAAGCTCACATTCCGAAGGCGGCGTTATAAAAGACGCAGTGTATAATTTCACACGTCATTTGTCAATGCGACGCCCTTCGAACGGTGTACGGTCAGCGTTTCGCGTTGACCCTAATAAGGACGGACAGAATTTTGGATCCCGAAATAGAAAACTGTCAACTGTATCAAAGATTAAAATATTAAGAGTGGAAAAAGTTGGTCGTCTTAATTTCTATGCCTTATCCGAAAAAAAGTCACATACAAGGATGAATTGTGTCACCCTGACCTGAACTGTATAAGAGTTCACAGAAAAATACTAAAAAAGGATTAAAAAAAACAAAAAAACCCAGATTTAGTCATTTCATGTCTTTTGGCCAAACTGCAAAAAAACAGAACACAGCCTATAAACTAATCAGCTGCCAGGACTTAATCTCATATTAATATCACGCTGTACCAGGTAGAGTAAGGTTCATGGTCCCAATGTTTTAAACTCTTACTACAACGATCCAGTTGGCAGTAAGATATTGCGCCGTTATCAAGGTATTTTATCACAGGATATCTGGGCACTCCCGTACGATATGCCGGTATATAGAGTAAACAGCTCTGGTTGGGTTATTAGTTTTTATTTCCAAATTCCTAAAATTATACAAATCATCCTTCAATGAGATTTGCAGCGCCCGGCTCGTAGGAATCTTACGCCTAAAGGATATGCTGTTACAGAGGTGTCCTTCCTCAACTTGTCTCTAAATCCGACATACCCCAAGACGTACAGCACAAAGTGTTAAACTAAAAAAATAAAGTTTGTCAGAAGTCTCGGTGGATCCCATCTGTCACCCATAGACTTCCATTTAAAGGGGGTGTCCAGTCTACAAAACCAATTTTACCCTATTGGAAAAGCAAAGTTGTGTGATTATTATGGCCTAATCAAGAGTCGACTCAATGAGAAAGCCAATGGATTTTGTAGGTATTTTTCTAGCAATTTGCCTGCTGTCATGGGCGTACATATGAGGATGGCATTGGGCACAGTAGTCAATGGGGGCCTACATGAACTCAGAGGTAAGGGGGGATTAATTACCTTACTGTTAGATGGCTCTTATTCCGAGTTTTGCTATGTTATCCCATTGCCTGTGCCCCCAATAGGGTGTCAGAAAAATCTCGATCACTAGAAGAATGTGGCAATGACATCCGGAGCATGCCTCTGTATGGTACAAGCCTTATCAGAGCGCGAGGAAGGGTCATCACAATAGTGAATTAGGATAGAAGTTGTTAAATGATTGGTTATTTAGTCATATTTCAGGATATCTTGTTGCGAAGTTAACTGGAAGGCATTTAATGAGGTTTCTGTTCACTTACAAATAAGATTGTCATCCTAATTCGTTGATGGTTCTAACTTGTTCCTGCATGATAGCTACTATTTACTGTACAAATCATCACATGTACGTACGTTCCATAATGTGACCCCCTAGCGGCGGGGTCAGGGGGTCTTAAAATGTAAATCGGTTAGCGGACTTCTGAAGAAAAACAAAAGAAACAAGTATTGACTACTTCCATCTTCCCCAATTCAAAGCAGACGCTCCACCACTGCTGCCAGTTCGGGTCTAAGGCAGTGAGCTGCCTGGGAATCTGTACTGGAAACAACTCCTCGTACGTTGGATTTTTAGCTTCAGGTAATCACTTTAAATATTTCTTTACAAATTATGACTGCTATCCATAATACACTCAGTGTACATCATACATTTTGTGTAACTTTGACTCTAAAGCTCTTACAAATATATACAGTCATTGTAAAAAAAAATTAAGCACCTAGAAGGAGTTGTTGGATTCAAATGAAACTTTCTGTGTGTGATTATAACATTGATATAAGTGATTATAATATCTGAGCAAAAGGGGAAAAACTGACCCGTTGAAGGGAGGCTCTAGTACCCTGTTGTACTGTTTCTAGCTTGGATACAAGATGTGATACGGCTGGGCATGGAGGCTCTAGTACCCTGTTGTACCATCTCTAGCTTGGATACAAGATGTGATACAGGCAGGCATGGAGGCTCTAGTACCCTGGTGTACCGCCTATAGCTTGGATACAAGATATGATATGGGCAAGCATGGAGGCTCTAGAACGCTGTTGTACCGCCTATAGCTTGGATACAAGATGTGATACGGGTGGGCATGGAGGCTCTAGTTTCCTGTTGTACCGCCTCTATCTTGGATACAAGATGTGATACGGGCGGGTATGGAGGCTCTAGTACCCTGTTATACCGCTTCTACCTTGAATACAAGATGTGATACAGGTGGGCATGGAGGCTCTAGTACCCTGCTGTACCATCTCTAGCTAGGATACAAGATGTGATACGGGAGAGCATGGAGGCTCTAGTACCCTGTTGTACTGTCTCTAGCTTGGATACAAGATGTGATACAGGCAGACATGGAGGCACCAGTACCCCTGTTGTTCTATTGGTGATAAATCTGGAAACCAGGCAGGCCACAGAAGTGTGACAATGATGTGGAGGCTCCTGTGACCCCCTTGTGTGTGCGGCCGAGTATTATCCTGCTGGAAGCCGCCATGAGAGGAACACATGTGGCTGCAGGATGTCCTAAACATATCGCTGAGCTGTCATTGCCCCTCGTACGACTACTAGGGGTGACGGACTGTCATTTGCGATGGTCCCCCCCACCATCACATTAGCAGTGGGCATCATGAGACCAGATGTCCTTAAGCCAAGCGCCTGGAAATGGTTCTAACAAACACATAGGGACCTGTAACGATGGTGCCCCCTGTCTCTGGATGGTGGACAATGAAACAGTTGAGCTGCTAATGTTTTATCAGATGATATCTGTTACTGGTGGTCTGTCGAGGACGTCCCGAGCCCGGTCACCTTGTGTGCCCTCACATATCCACCGGTTCCAACACCTCCTAACAGTCTGGTCAGAACGGCCCGGTGGGGGACAAGTCATCAATACGACCATCCAACTTCTCTCAAACTCTGTTAACTGGGCACAATCTCTTGGATTGCATTGTTGTAGCATGTGTAACAGTGATTTTTTTTTTTAGCATTTTTGTATTTTAACCTTTTTTGTTTTGCAGAGGTGCCACAAGTCTAAAAAGAAAGGGAAACACTGATCTATACAATACCATTGGACATATATGTTGTGAAATACTACTTGCGTATACCTGCGAAGAAAAAACTACTTGTGAACAGAGCCCAAGCTGCCTCTATTCAGTATTGTTTTGGCGGCTATATGGAAAAATTGCTGGTGAGTCAACAATCCGCTGGGAGCCGATTCCAAAGTGTTAATCATACATTGCCCACACCTACGATAAGGTGTACTTCTATTTTACTGCACTTTACATAACAGTAAACAGACGGCAGCTGCTCCGTTCAGCCTCTACCCTACACAATGAATAAATCAGTGTTGTGGCGCTAGAAAGGTACAAAGTCCTGCGATCCGTGAGTAATTCAGACCTTGCAGGATACAATGACCGCGCGGGAATGGAAACGTACTTCCAGTTAAAGGTAACCTGTCCCTAGCTCTTCCAGGAAGCGGGGAAATTTAGGGACAAGCGATTGCAGATTTAATTAAGACAACAATCACATATCGTATGTAGGGAAGGCTAAAGAGAAGCCATGGGCTCATTCTGCGACTATGGAAACCTTCTAGGAGTATTAATTCCAAGGAAGGGATTGAACATGCTATGATTTCTGCTAATTTGCTTGTACGGCACCAGTAAAACCAAGGTTGACCCCCATAGATCTATTTTCGAATCTATGTAGTCAAAGCAAATGGGTATCCTTACGCTATTTGTGCCTGTAATATACTATATTAGTATCTGATATGATGTATTCTGTAGCGCAGGACACTTGAATATATAGTGGCGACATAATCAGCAGTACTAGGACCATCATTAGTTTATGTTTACCTACTGCCTATTTACCGGCTGACTATTGCCCAAAAAACAGCTAAAAAGAGCGATTTTCACTGACAGTCGTCCCATGTGAAAGTGTGGACCCGACAGGGTACTGAGTGAGAAATCACTCATCAGTCGTTGGCTGCTAATGAGCGACTTCTCGCTCAGTCTAAACAGTCACTATATAGATGAACTGCCTGTTTACTGTGAATGGATATGGTAGCCGGAAGAGTTCTCCAGCACACTCCCACTCCATTCAATGATAATTATCACTGGGATGGTTGCTGGGTGCTTAGACGCCCATCAATCACCCCATGTAAAAGGACACAAACATCGTCAGTAGACTTGTCCATCAATGACTTCCAATATATGCATCTGCGGTTCTTTTATGTCTAGTGAGTAATATATAGGAAAGGCCTCAAACACATGTGCAAATGTAGTCTGGTCATTTTCCATTGTTTGGCTCGAAGAATTGAGCCTAACAACAGAAATACCAATAGATCTGAACAATGCCGAACAGACTCACTGATTCTAACGGGTTCCGTCTGGTTTCTGGTATTCCAACCGGAATTTTTGCGGATGAAACCGTGCAGCATGCTACGCTATTTTATCTGGGATTTTCTGTTGGATCTGCCCTGGACGATCCGAAGGGCTGTTCTAAATGGGCCGTAAGTACCTAGAAGAACAATAGGGCACATGACGAGAAACACATTTGTCACAAACCATGGAAGACTTTTATTTGCTGCTGGCCCCTTGTTGCGGCCCGAGCTTTATAAGATGGAATGTGGTCCTAGGGTATGAACCGAGATAAACAAGAATCTACACACTTCTATTAAACTACTTCACCCGTTCAGCAAACATTGTATTGTAAATTATTAACTTCCAGTAAGAGAGCAGCTCCGCTCCCGAACAATGGGGCAGCAATTATGAGAGTTAAGATAAATGTAAATAACTGAACTTCAAACCATTGGCACACAAACTGCTCTGGAAGAAAGAAAAAGGGACTTTTTCTTCTCCTGGGCGTTGACCAGAAAAAGGTATAATACATAATCCTTATAACTGCCAGACGAGATGGAGTTGACAGAGCAAGAAACAGTCTACAGTACAATTATACAGGATGATGTAAACCCCAGGAGTCATAGAAGTAAATTGCCCATTCACTGCAGTGACTCAGATATTGCCATTCAGTGACTGCCAGGGAGCCAACCAAGGGGAACGATCTCTCCGGGACAGCGGTGAAGCCATAGGGGGTGCTGAAGAAGAAATCACGCTGGGTCCTGGTGCCTTGGGGGGGTCCAAAAGCCCTTCTACCATATAAGAAGACCCCAGTGTACTGTAGGTGAGCGGCCGTATTACAGATTTTGTGCTGGGGCGTAGGATGTTTAAATTATGCCGCATAATACGATAAATCCCAATATCAGTCACACAGGTCAATGTAAAAGGCTGGTTCAATCACCCTGGATTTTACGAATACAGCAAAATGAAGCCCCTCTTGTTATATGTGTTGTGCCTACCACTGATGCATGCCACAATACCCCAAGAATGCCATGAATGGCGATACTGGCAACGCACAAGGAATTTGTTTCCATCATGTGAAGGATCGCTTCCCAAGCGGTATTCTGTTTTTGTGTTCCTATGACGGATCAGAAAAGCAGAATGTCACAACACAAGTGTGAACCAATGCTAACTTGGAGTGCATTCACAGGGGAGTTGGGTCTGACTGCGAGAAGGACACAACTCGTACGTGAAGAGAACCCATACATTTCAATTCGCTGAGAGTCTAAGATCAAAAAAATCGCATAATTTCCTATTTTTGGCCAATTCTTGGTCAAGAACCTGTCTTTTTTTCTCTATGGAAGCATAAAAAATTGCATCACATTTGCAGGCCATGCAGTTTGCATATAAGTCCGATATATTGGAAGAGAAACACGTGCAATGTTTTCATGTGACTGAAAAATGCATCAACACTTAACGCCAAAACGCATTGCAATCATAGAAAAATCGCAGAAAAATCGAGTAGGATGTAGGTCAGATATTCATGGGCCTTCATCACACTCACCCTTATGCTATATATACACCCTGAATTTGCAGTGTCTGTTCGCAGTTTACAGCGCACATTTAACATATCCATAGGGACCAACTGGAGGCAAAAAGTGTGACCCTTTTTGGCATCTGCTGAACCATTTAGTTTCAGTGTGTTTTTTTTTTTTTACTATATGAAATAGCATGATTGTCTACATTGTTCAACAAAGTAAACAGATTCTAAGGTGTAGAAAGATACAGGAATTTTACTCCCTGCCATCGGAAGCCACTGTCTTTTCCCATAACTTGCCCTTAAACAAGATGGCCGATGTTGCCATTTTCAGAAGCCATCTTGTTTGGGCCTGCTTAGGACTAAGCAGTGCTTGAGTATGGTGTGACTAAGCTTTACTGCCTGGCTCCTTTCTCGTACCCAATAGTTCTCTTACGCTTGTGGATTACTTACTATATTGTTTTCCACGCAAGCTGTCCCACAGAAGAGCCTCATCTACATTCTAAACTGTGCTCAGCTCACCTCCAGGCAACTATATTCTATCCGTGCCCGCCGGTATCGTAACAAGGGGTTATTCAGGACTTAAATAGTGAAGATGTATCCGAAGGATAAGTCATCAATATTAGATCCAGCACCCTGTCGATCAGCTGGATGAAGGGCCACAATGCTCATCCATGCAATGTGGCCTCTTCCTTGACCTGTGACGTCAAGTTCATTGGTAACATGGGCTTTCTGCAACTCAGTCCCATTCGAGTAAATCGGCTTGAGATGCAAAGTCAGGCACTCTTATGCAATGTACTGTGCTTGGTATATTAGGAAGAGGCTGCAGACCCCTTAAACAGCTGAGCAGAGGGTGTACCAGAAGTCGGACTACCACCAATTTGATATTGATGACCTATCACAAGAATAAGTCACCAATATTTAAGTCCTAGATGACCCATTTAAGGTCCAACTCTTTCAGTCGGTCGGTAATAAATATAAGCAGAGGCAAGCAATGTATAATTCTTAATCATACAACCCAACTGGAGATCTTCGAAAGAATTCATGTAAGCTAAAATCATTACAGGGATGGAGTTTGTCCCAGTAACCTATTGACTTCAATTGCAAATCATTCCATTCCGTGTATATAACATGACTTCACACGAAAACATCAAGATTGGTCAGGTCAACCAAAAGAAACACGTACTGATATAATAACTAGACCTTGCCAATCTACAGTCTGTAGTGAAGAGAGGTAAAGGGGAGGTGAGGCTTTGGTATGATCTGTTGGCAGATGGTAGCTTGGAAGAGAGTGAAGCCAATGAAGTTGAGTAAAAAAAGACTATTTAGGACCACCAGGTAACGCATTTTGAGGGACGTAGACCTTTCCATCATCCAGCTGGAACAGACATATCCCACTGGACATATGACATTATAACGTTTCCTCGTGGTCCGATGTATAAAAACAGCCATGACCATTAGTGGTCAGCAGTAAAGTATTGGCGACCACTGGCCTCCAATGGTCATGACTGCTGTTATACATCAGACCACGCTGTCTGATGAAGAGGTCTAGACACTGTGAAACCTGTTGGTTCTAAATAAGTTCTGATCAAAACTTTCGATCTGCCTCTCTGATATGTCAAAAGTTTCACTAAAGTGCAACTACTATTTAAACTTATTTTACAGAGCATGAAAATCTCCAACCTACATTAATCTCTTTCAGCGTCTCCTTTGCTGGTTCTACCTCCCCTCCTCTTCCTCTTGCTGTTGGGGTTTCTCTATCTACACAGCCCCTATCGGACAAACCATCAGGACATTTGGCCTCCAATACCACCTCTATGCTGACGACACCCAGCTATACACCTCTTCCCGTGACATCTCTGCACCATTCCTCCAAAACATCACGAATGTCTGTCCGCTGTCTCTAACACTATGTCCTCTCTCTACCTAAAACTAAACCTTTCTAAAACTGACTTACTGGTATTTCCACCCTCCACTAACTGACCTCATCCTGACATCTCCATCTCAGTGTGTGGCGTCACCATAACTCCTAGACAACATGCCCGCTGCCTTGGAGTCATATTTGATTCTGATCTCTCTTTTACCCCCTACATCCAATCTCTGGCCCGAACATGTCAGCTGCACCTCAAGAACATCGCAAGAATTCGCTCTTTTCTCACCATAGACACGCTGAAAATGCTTACTGTTGCCCTCATCCACTCCCGGCTCGATTATTGCAACTCGTTGCTGATCGGCCTCCCTTGCACCAGACTCTACCCTCTCCAATCCATCCTGAATGCGGCAGCCAGGCTCATCTTCCTGTCCAGCCGCTACTCGGATGCCTCTGCCCTGTGCCAGTCACTGCACTGGCTGCCTGTTAAATACAGAATTCAATTTAAACTCGCTACCTTCATCCACAAAGCCCTCCACAGCGCAGCGCCCCCCTATATCGCCTCCCTCATCTCAATCCATCAACCAGCCCAGGCCCTCCACTCTGCTAACGAAACCAGACTGCGCGCCCCTTTTAATTCGAATTTCTCATTCCCGCCTCCAAGACTTCTCCAGAGCAGCACCGGTCCCCTGGAACGCACTACCAAAGGATACCCGGGCAATCCAGGACTCGCAGAATTTCAGGCGTGCTCTAAAAATGCACCTCTTCAGGGAGGCATACCGAATTCCCTAAACAAACCCCTCTGTACTCCGCCTGATAACATGCTCCCTGACCTACTGACTGCAATCCCTGCTAGCCATCATAAACCGCTCCTGCAGTCATACTGATCCTGCCGTCACACGGCTAAATGTCTGACCATTGTCTATGTGTATAACATCCCTCACTCTCCACCTCCCCATACCGGGCACATCTCCAGCCCTTTACCTTCTGTATCACCCCATTACTTGTAGTATGTAAGCTCGTTGGAGCAGGGCCCTCACCCCTATTGTTTCCATCAACTGATTACTATGTAACCGTGGTTCTGTAATTTTTGTATTTTGTCTTTCTGTATTCCCCCTGTCTATGTAAGCGCTGCGGAATATGTTGGCGCTATACAAATAAGGATGATGATTATTATTATTAATATTATTATTAATCCGCTTATGCGTTACCTCTCAGTGTACACATACGACTTACATGTATCTCTCTTTTGCACTTTTCCTTCTTGCTTAGCATTTTTAGCTATATTAGTCATTCTATAGTCTATTCGGGTTTACATTTGCCCAAGTGGGAGGAACCAAATACAAGTCTGTGTAGCCTAGAGAGGCAGTCTGTAGTATAGAAGATAAACAATACTTGTGACCACGTCTGCTATATGCAATTAAGTTGTAGACATCCAAACAGGAAAACAAGTGGTTTCTGTCAATCTGAATAGCTGTCAGAAAACACTACGGTGGCGGTTGGGTTAAGAGGTGTAATGCATCCAGAGAAATAAATAACCTGCAAAGACCCTCCTTATACTATGGATGTGTGTATATGAGTATTCTCTGGTTTTACGCTTCTCCCATTTAAACAAATCATCATACAGGCACGTTTTTTTTCCCAATCTTTTCCCTTTTTCTCTGAAATTTAGGCTCCTTTGTTTTTTTAAACCTGATCCTATCCGCTTCAAATCAATCATTGCATAGTTTAAAAGAAACATGTCAATCACTGCCGCCCCGAGAGAAGGGAAAAATGTTAATGTAAAAAGTATAAAAAGCAGATTTTAAAGGAGACGCACTGGTAATGGAAAGAATATATAGCAAAGGAATGACAGAGAGAATGTAGTGAATTATAAACGGCCTTGATGATATATATTACTGAAAATATAATAGTGTTAGTAAAATACTCCTACGAGGATTGTTATCTACAGTCCTTCCACTGCTTAGAAATACAATGATCTACCATGTAAAGAACAGAAAGTCAGTAGCAAATATTATATACAATAGCATACACTTAATGGCCACGGAATTAAAGACCCCCAATTTAGCAGTGTGTTAGACCTCCTCTGGCCTTCATGACTGCAGCAACAAATTGTGGTGACGATTCACAGATATCAGAGGACCCAGTTTGTGTAAAAAAAAAAGACATTTCCCACACCATTCATTAGTCCACCTCCAGTGGTTGGACCTGTTGACGCCTGACAGGAAGGGGTCATTGATTCATGCAGCTTGTGACAAATTCTGACCCTGCATGCTAATTGCTCATTTAAAGTCATCTGGGATGTGCTGCAAGCTAGCTGTGGTGCTGCAGAAGTATTGTTTAATCTCCATTATTTGCATATTACCCAGAGGAGCATGAGTGGCCTTACAAGTGTCCTCACTCACCTTCTAGGTCCTCTCCCTAAAGAGAAAAGATAGCCTTTCTGACCCACATCACAGGCCTCTCGCTATCCAAGCCAGAAACCTACTGCACACTGATGAGGGGCAAACACCCCGAAACAGCTGTCTGTGTATGGATTCTGGCTTGGCTTTCTATTCTCAGTCATTATTACAAGGCTTGTATAAACAGTCTAACATTGACTTGCAGGAAAGCTGCCTTCCAATAGGTGGCACTGCAGAGGTATTGTTCCATCTCCCTTATTTACAAGCTATCTGAGTGACAGCGCTACAGCTCTATCCATGCCCATTCCTCCAGAATGTCACCTCCCGCAGCTCCTGATATCAATGCAGGACGGGCTGAAATCCCACGTATGCAACCTGCAGTGCTCTCTCCTTGTCGCTCTTCCACATGCGCAGTGAACTGAGGTTACATACTTTGGCTTCACCAGCGAATTGCAAGTTTGATGAGGATAAAAGGCCATATAGTGAATGCGCTGGATTTCAGTGCGTCCAGCGCTGACATCAGAAGTTGGAGGAAGTGATGATCTAGATGGAATGGGAGTGGGTAGAGGCATGAGGTAGTGACTCAGGGAGCTTGTAGCACCGCCTAGAGGACTCACAATGATTTATTAGCATACAGGATGTGGATATATAATAGTAAGATTTTATCAGTAAAGCCTCCAGCATGTATAAATGCAGTTTGGTTGTGGTTTAATATCCAAAAACGTAATGACAGGTTCCCTTTAACCCCTTCAGTGGCAGGTTTATTATTACCTTGTCATGCCTCACAGGGCAGGTTTTTTAAATGAGTTCAACAATGTAATAAAAACCCCGGAAGATTTCAGATGACAGCTCAGTGCTCTGCACATTTCAGCACTAGAGTTGTCCACGGAAATCTTCCGGGGTTTAACTGCATGGTCAGTGCGGCAAGCCCCAGAGATTTTCCGGGTGTGCCACTAAATGGCTCCCATGGATCTGGATTTTCTCTATAGTGATTTTAGTGTTTTGGGGTTTTTTTTGTACTAGCCTAGATAGGTTTCAAACTTTTTTGAATGATTTAGATATGTGTTTCTATTAGAATATTTATTTGATGTCCCATTTTCACAGACATTCTTTTTTTGCCAGTCTGGAAATATAAATTATGTTGAAGATTCCTGTATCTGTAAAACAGCCTTGTATTTCTACAGTCAGTCCTATGGACTAAAAATCTGATGATCGGTTCAAAAGATAAGTTTTTTTTAGAAGGCTTTAAAGAGGGAGGGGAGAAGTCATTGGTTGATGACTTTTCATATGCTGTATACATTCAAGAAAATAACAATGATTGCAAAAAAGCAGCCAAAGATAGCACAGCTTCCTGTGTGCACCCAGCCTTTCTGTCTCTGGGGTCCATATAGATTGTCAAAACCAGGATTTTGATGGGATCATACGCTTACATTATAAAAAGGAGACCAAAGTGTGATTGTTCCCAGTAAGAGAAACCAAGTAATCTTGTAGATATGATACCTTTTAATGGCCAACAAAAATACATGATGTTATAGCAAGCTTTCGGACCTCTCAGGGTCCTTCCTCAGGCTTATAATGGTACAAATCTACAGACGTAGCAGGTTTTCGTTGTTGTGATGGATAGATTAGTCAACTACGCTCTTCCGTCCAGAACGAATGCCAGAAAGTTATGGAAACTTTGGACTGGAAGGCTATGTGTTCACAGAAAGTATGAACCCAGCAAAAAGGGTCCCTGGCCCATCTACATATCTGCTATCTCATTGACACCATTCTATATTTGGAGCATTCTAGCTCCATGCATATTATAGCAGTCATAAACGTATGCCGCCATGCCGTGCCTTTATAAGCCTCTGACCTCATACAGTTATTTTTTTTTCTCTGATTTCTATAGAATCAGAAACAAATTTGTTAAGTTCTATTAGATACCAATAGATATACTATGGAGAAATTATCCCTTAGATATACTGTTTCAAGGAAAGGATACCTTCATAATACGGTGTTATATAGAGGCACAATGTGGCAGCACAAAGAGTGCGTACAGCTTCATAGTTGGGACTGCCGGGACTCTGTGCTCTGCTGCTTGCTTGAAGTCTTGTGGGCACAAGAGCATTGCAGTGGGCTTCAGCTGGATCCACTTATGTCCTTCAGTCTGGCTTTTTTTCCCCACCGGCATTGTAGTGAAAGACCAAAGAGAAACTGAAGCCAGAAAGGATAACATACCTTTCTAAGAGTCATAATCATGGCATCTGGCGCATCAATAGTAGATCAATTCCGTTCCATCACTCAGGACGCCCGCAGATCAACTGCTCACCAGCCTGTTGCTATCGTGCACTGAGCTGATTTCTACAGGAAGCAGACGGCTCCGTTCTAATTGCAGTGGCCAGGCTTGGTATTGCAGGCCAAGTTCCCATTGAAACGAACGGAAACTTGGCATGCAATATGAAACCTGGTCACTACAGTAAGATTGGAGCCTCCTGCAGAAATCAACTCTGTGCATAAGCATTCCTGGCCTCGGTGAACAGCTGTTCAAGCAGGGTTTCCTGGGCGAATGCGCCCGCCAATCTACTTCAGATGACCTATCCTAACGTTAGGTCATAAACCGCTTACAACTCGACAACCTCATCCTAGCTATAGATTTCAATACGTCCAGTGCAACGCCCCTAGGAACCTTTCGGTTCCTAGGAGATATTCTGGTTCTAGCTCCCACTCCGACAACATTCAGTTTTCTACATGATTGCTGTAATCTGCATGTATGAAGACTCTGAACCACAATGAAATTGGACTGAGTTATAGTAAATCTTGGAGCTATACAGTTAACACATCATAAATTAGAATTCTTATCACACAAGTGTCCTTCGTGGGGATTTAGGAGTTAATGCCTGTACTTTATTATGTCATTTTGGATATATCAGGACTCCATAAAACCTGGAGAGCTTGCAGTTTGCCTGGGGCGCTTTATAAGGACATAACATTTCCTTTAGACTTATTACGTAACCATTCTGGGAAACCTGAATCTCACAATTGTCTCAGTGATACATTTTTATCGGTTTCGGTATATTTAGTTAAAGCAAAACAGTCATTAAGTGTGGAGTTCTCCGGCAAGAAATAATGTTTTTCCAGCCTCCTCTGGCTTCCCTCTGACATGGTCATCTTTGCAGGAGAGATTGCCTTTTGTAAACCATTAGCTTTCAAGCTTTTTGTTGTTTTGCTGAGAATAGTGGAAGGGCTGAGTTTGTTTAGAGTGGGAAGGAAATGGTTCTCCTTAATCTCCGCTGGCCGGGAATGTTGATTGGGTTAAGACCGTTTCAGTCCGGCCTGAGTGGAATTTTCCACCGAGTGGGAGCTGTGCTGAGGTTGCTCTGACCATGATGCAATCAGGCTAATGATACAAGTAGGATTTAACGCTGCAAGGACACACGTCCATCTGTTCCTCCCCTCCTTCGATTTTACTTTCGAACAACTTTGACTCAATGAAATAACCTCAACTAATTTCATTGTGGATTCCTCGGGCCTACGAGTGAGGCTTTAATCGGAATTCTAAAAAGGCACATATGCTGAAAGTTATCTTAGCCAAGTCCATGGTCTCCACTGTCTATTGTGCCGGTGCCAAAAATACTTAATCCTCCTGATAATGTTCTCTTCTCTCCCTCTCACGGCAGCTATACGTTAAAATTATAAACGAGGGCCTATAATTACACAACGTTCTAGATTATATTGGACTGATTTTAGTTACATAGTTGCCTTTTCAGCACTCATAGACTGCTACTTTCAAAACTTTGCTACTTGCCCCATGAAACAAAAATTGGGTAATTCTCAATTTACAATGTCTTAAAAGGTTCTGTCATTAGAAAGCATAAATTCAATACTTACCTATTCCTCCCCCAGTAGTCTTCTTACCGCATCTTCTTCTGTCTCCTGCAGACCCCGGGGTCACCTCACCGCCAGTCGGCCGATTCTTCTTCTTCCAGTGACGAAGCGTCCATTGCTGGCATTCTTCTTCCTGCAGGGCAATGTACGCTACGTCACTAATGACATAGTATTCATAGCCTAGCAGGGAGTGCCGAGCTATTGCCGAGACTGCGCATGCACACTGTAAATGATCTCTCGTGGCGAGACAGAGCATTCCTTCCTAGGCAGTTAACGTTATGTTACTAGTGACGTAAACTACACTGACCTGCAGGAAGAAGAATGCAGAGAAAGGACGCTCTATAACAAGGAGGAGAGGATACGGCTGGCTGGAGGTAAGGTGACCTGGGGGACTGGAGAAGATTGGGGAGAAGAACGCGCAGTAAGAAGACTGATGGGGGAGGAATAGGTAAGTATTGATATATTATTTTTAAATGACAAAACCCCTTTAAGCCTGGGTTCACACACACCGAAATTCCGGCAGAAATCTCGCGGTTTAGCCGCAGCGAAAAAAACGTGAGATTTCCGCCGGGAGAAGCGCTGCTTCAAAACCCGCGGCACTTAGCCCTCCTGTACTGACAGGAGGGAGGCGTCTATACAAATATACACGTCCTGTATCCAAACTGTGCACCTTACCAGGCTCTATCATCAATATCTGACTGTGGGGGTGGGAGTCTTCACCCCTGCCAATCAGCTGTCTGAAGGAGCTCTAGCACTAGTCTGCATGGGTTGCAATCTGCTTTGCACTCAGAACGCCGTACTTTTCATAGCGGCTATTCTGAGTACTGAAGCATTGTCCTGTTTCAAGTGACTAGATAACCCCATTTTCATACACCATATTAGATATCATTAGATAATCCTATATTCCAGATGTCCAACAATCAGTGGAGACTACAATGGAGTCACTCTCTATCAAAGACTTCTGTACATTTCAGTGGGCACCATCTTTAAGAGGGATGCTGATTCTCCTTGTGGAGATCCAACTAGAATATGAAACTTTACAGATGATGCTCCCTGGGAAAAAAGTAAGCAAATTAGCTCTCCTCCAGAAGGAAGCAAACTGTCTCTTTGGTGCCACCTATAGGCAGTTACACAGAAAGTCAACCCATTAAAGAACTTTGAAACATGACTATGGATATTAATGAAACCAGTGTCTCCTCCAAAAAGAAGAGTGACCCGTCTGTAAACAGTTGTTTTGGGGTTCTTGTTCTTCTTCAGTACAAACCAGGGAATTGGTTGGCTGGGTGAGAAGCCTTTGAATTAGCTTTTCCTTGTGGAGATCCAGCTGGACTAGATGGTTTTATAGGCAATGCTCCCTGGGAAAAGGTAATGCCACATCTCTCTTATGGTGGTGCTGTGGGGAAATCGTAGACTTGCTGCTGGATTCCCCCTGCAGATCACAGCTGGGGGTCTCAGCAGTGGGTCAATTTGTGATTAGTGTATCTACAGAGGATTCTTCTAACATAAAGGAATAAATAGTGGAATCCCCTTTAATATAAAACTCCCTCAATTGGGGCCTTTTGGGATACATTTAAAGGGAGAATCCTATGCAGCAAAATTAAAAGCATAAATTATTCAAGGACTGGAGCTCCAGAGATCGGGGGGGGGGGGGGGGGGGGGGGGTGCATTGGATCAAAGGGACTTTTAAAAGGAATACATCACCTATATATATTTTTTTTGCTGATTAAACCCATATAGTAAAACATTTTCAATGTTTCTAATCTGTTTTCATGTATTTTTTTTTGTACTGTCTGTGCATCGTTATAAGGACCGCCATCTTGCTTGAGCAGCAGTTTACAGCATTTAGATAGATGCTTTTCAGCAACCTCATAGGCCATACACACAATGGACAGGAATTGACCTATTGACATTTATGGGAGAATGTTATGGTAATGCACCGTGACCTGTGCAGGGAGGGGAGGAGGTGAGCTGTGACCATCAACCATAGTGAATGGTGGAACCTATGTTCTATATATATAGGCGTCACCTTTCATTGTAATCCTACCTGTGACGATAGAAAAGTTTTCTCTTTAAATCAGTCTCAGAGTATAAGGCTCTGTAGTCAGTGTGAAAACTGCAAAAATATACATTGTGACTGAAAATTACAAATGAAAGTAAAAAATTACTAAAAAATTATTTATAAATATGTTTCACATTAAAACTTGATTTATATAACAGGTCATTTTCAGTTGGCACATTACTGTTAACAAGCCACGACTGCTTATATTTTTATTTTAGCCCATTCTATGCCTTTTGAAACTTTTTGAAAACTCCAAAAGAGTTTTCTTTACAAACTCCTCTTTAAAGATGAGGCGTCACATGATATATACTTGGAATCAACTCAGAATTTTCCCTCTTAAAAGAGCTACACAAATGTCACCCCCAGTCAAGTTAGGACCATGTTCTACAACAGGACTGGACTTGGTGTTCTTGTTTGACACTTGACTATGAAATAAGGACTTTGGAAAATCTTGACAAACAAATCGGGCTTGGTGCAACTCTAAAGCTCTGTCCACGACCCCTGACTCATTTCTACTTAGTGCAAAGGATCCTCATTTATGGCATGCAATTGCTGCTTAGGGTGGCTTTACACAAGACAACTATCTTCCAAAGAGCTGCTTAACAGAATGAACATAAGCGGCAGTTGTTCTGCATGACCCTGGCAGAAACCGGGTGAGGAGCGAGAATTCGTTTACTGGTCCGTCGCATCATTTCAGCTCACCTAAAAATAGTTGCTGGCTAATTATCGTCGGGTGTAAACAGGTAATTCTTGTCTTTCGATGAATAGCCAATAACTTTGCAGGGAAGTTTGTGCACCTCCCACCGAACACCGGCTGGCTCCCCAATTTTTTGGAACATTTTGCTCTCCCACTTAAGACTCATTGGTTCCAGAATATGTGTGCATAACCCTTGACGAAGCAGTTTCTGCCGATCTTCGAAAGAACACATGCAGTCTCCTGGCTGGTTTGGTCTTTGAAGATACACTTGCTGTAGTACCAACTGTTCACTCAAACCAGCCAGAGACGGCAGCAGTGAAGACTGCTCACGCTCATTTAAAGACTTGGCAATGTATGGAGGGGTCGAAATTATAAATTCTCGCCCACTAAAAAACCCTCATGCCTCCTAACTAGTTGATGAATAGTCGGCAAAATGTTCCCAACAATTGCAAAATTGAAGAACAATGGCTTTGTGTAAAAGCCTGCAAACAATAGGCGTTCATACGCTTTCGAGATGATTTTGACCCATCATTCAGACCCATAGTTGTCCGGTATAAAGCCACCCTTAGGGAAAAGATGCAAAATAGACAAGTGTAAGGAATATTATTGATGCCGCACGTTCCGAATTCCAAGTTTGTAGGCAGGCTGTGTTTCCATGGATGGGGGGTTAAGCTTACAAATAAGCGAGGTCAACATTAACAGGGGGAAAAGAAAAAGCAAAGCAACACAAACAAGTTCTAGTAAGAGACGATTACCAAGCAATTCCAGTCTATTCAGTAGAGCGCTCCAAGTTTCCGTCCAGCCTGGCGCACTCAGATCTCACCCGAACCCACAATTAGCATTTAAAAAATACAAATTCCTCCCTTTGATGTGGCATAATACGGACACCATAGTGATCCCCGGCAGGAGCTTCCTGAGAGCACTTTTATTATTTGCCTACACTTTCCTTAGCATCCCCAGCTGGGCACCAGGCTTCCATAGCAGCTGTGTTTCACTTTCCGAAGTGCTGACCAAGTGTCGGCTTCACATAGACGCTAAAGGGTTTAGATAAATAAGAGAGAAGTTTTGCATAAAGGGGGGGGGGAAAAAAGTGGAGCTGAAAAAACTATTAATACTTCTATTGTATGCTCAGCGATATAAGGAACGAGTCATTTACATATTGCTGTTTTAGGAACGCTCCGCTTGATCTTCCCGAATGTTAGGTTATGCTGAATGCATATAATAAGGACACTTAAAGAAATAGTAAGTCATAAATGGGAGAGCGATAAGATCTTGCTTTGGTTGGTTATATTCCCTGCTGGATACCACTACTGCCCTCTACAGATGTAATGAGAACAGAGTGAAAAATGGTGGAATGTCCCCAAAGAGATCCTCTGTAGGAATGGCAGGAATACTAGTCCTATTCAGAGCAATGGCTTAACCAGTGGCAGTGAGAAACCAAGCTGCCTGTCAGGGAAAATGCTAACCCAGTGTGTTTAGGGTAGGTGAAGGCAAACCACCCCCCCCCCCCCCAAAAAAAACCAACTTTGGCGCCCAGGTGTCGTTTTAAAGAAACAAAAGGCACGACCTGACTTCTATGTATATTAGTATATTAATGCCAGCATATATAATGACCTTCAAGGCTTGTGCCCCCTCATCATATAAACGTTGGACAGAGTGTTAGGGCAGCAGAAATGCAATCCTAAGCTCTCGCACACGACCTGAAGGTTGCAAGTTCAATCCCTGCTTGGTTCAGGTAGCTGGCTCAAGGTTGACTCGGCCTTCCATCCTTCTGAGGTTGGTAAAATGAGTACCCAGCTTGGTGTGGGGGAGGTAATAAATAAATTACCTGAAAGCACTGGGGAATAAGTTGGTGCTATACAAATAAGATTTAATTTTTATTTTATTTATGTGGCATCAGTGACAGCTCCATGGGAGCAGCTACCCTTGATTCCTCTGCTCTCCGCTTGGTCCCTCACCAGCGCAGTGCTCAATGTCCCCACCTTTGGAAGTGACGCTACATCCCAGAAGAGGGCCACTGGTATCCTGAAGGTTGGGTCTTGGAGCAGGTATCCGGTGGTGCCCCATACCGTTCAAGCAGACAAGCTCCATAATAAGGTCGTTCTCACACAGGTGTATTGTTGATACACGTCACGCGCACAATCTTCCCACGTGTGACACACGATGCCAATAACCCGTTGATTTGTATTGGGCCACTCACATCTGCATATTACTTGCGTGAAAAAGATCCCAGCACACTCTATCTTGGCATGTATTACACACACATACATGCCAAGATAGTGCATGGGGATTGGCGGCACGCAGCAAGTACGCATGTCGTTGCGTATTTGCTGCATGCCCGCGAGCGAGACATCCGTACGCAGCACACCAGCAAACACAGTCTTGTGAGCCCTGCCGAAGAAATGCAAGCAAAGCACCTCCAATAAACAGCAGCAGCATAAAAGCATAAAAGGAGTTGTACAGGAACACCACAAAACGGCTACCAGCCGGGTAACCTGTGGAAACTGTCCTAGGGAGCGACAGTAATTGTGGGTGGAGCCTAATTCTTCACGGTTGTGAACCCCTCGGCTCCACACGTGCATGCTCCCGTGCTGAAACGGGTTTCCGCAGGCTGAGGAGACGACAGTCATTTTGTGGCATTCCTGTAGAGAGCTTTGCTCTAGCTGGATCAAAATCCTTCCATGAAAGAGATAAAACTTTGCAGACAGGTTGACCACATAAAATCCTCTGGATTTTCCGTATTTGCACAAACTGAAAAAAAAAACTCCATAGAGTTCCATAATGTTTATGTCTTGCGGTCCCAGTTACTCAATCTTCCCAATCACTGATCGTTAATAAAGTTATCTAAGAACTGTCAAAGTTTGGTGCATCTAAATGTTTAAACCCCCCCCCCCCCCCCCCTAACCACCACCACGACGACAGTCCTTCTCACTTAAGGGAGTTGTACCAACATCATAAACTCTGGGCATCTACGATACTGTATTAGGGCATATGAATGTCATAGATCATGGTTCACCCCCAGGACCCATCTCTATGACCCCTGATGGGTGAATAGAAAATTCACTTTTTTATTGCTGTAGTGACCTGAGGCATTCCAGCTCCAAGACTGCGCTGCTGCCTCTCTATGGTCATTGCAGGTTGATAGATAGAATAGTTAGTGTCGGTTCAACATTCCAATTACCTATTTTTGGCTATATAATTATTAGGACATCTTCGAACACAAATTTGAAAGCCTAACATAGCACACCTCCATTATTCTTATTTGTGATGGCAGGGGAGTTAAACACAATGTCAATGGGAGATCAAAGGAAATAAAAGGAAAACAAAGAATTTGCACATCCCACTCTTGGTACCGGGCGGCCAGCAGTCAGGAGGTTAATCCTTGTGCTGCCTTCCCTTCAGCTGGAACCCATCACATATTAATCTTGCCATGTTTATTGGTTTGTGTGTGTGTGGGTGGGTGTGCTGGGATCTCGTTACATCGAAAATCCCACTTCTCCTAATTGCACCCTGAACTGCTCAAAGGCAAAATCAAACATGACACCTGCCAGAAATACGTAAACAAAAACAAAGATATGTATATATTACAGTGCAGAAAGAGAGACGAAAAGAAGGGGGGAAAGAAAGGAAAACAAGAAAAAGTAAAAGAAAGGAAAAAAAAGAAAAAGAAAGGAAAAAAAATTAAAAAAGAAAAGAAAGGAAAAATAGAAGAAAAAGAAAAGAAAAAAAGAAAAAGAATAGAAAAAGAAAGGAAAGGGATAGGATGGAGTGGAAAGGGAGGTCGGTCTGGTGTCTTGGGAAGAAAATGGCCATGCTTTTACAATACTGGAAAACCCTTTTAAAGGGGTTGCACCAGAATCACAAGTTATCCCCTATCCTATCTCTGCAGTGACGTCAGTATGAACGGAGTGCTGGCCGGGCATGCACAGCCTGCGCTCCATTATTTGCAATGAGGCTGATGGAAATACCCGGGCACTTGCCACCTCTGGCAGCGCCATTGAAAATGAATGGATCAGCGTGTTTGTGCAACCAGTGCTCCATTCAGCCTCTTCTTCACCGTTTTCCGGATTGGTGGGTCTCTCAGGACCCCCACTGATCAGCAAGTTACGCCCTGTGGATAAGGCATATCTTGTGATTGTGGTACAACGCCTTCCAAGGCTCAGTCGACATTTTGTTTTTAGCTTATATTTGGGTTCATACATGGTTTGATAGGTAGACCCTCCAACAGCATGGTGCACATTGCCCATAGGCTCCATAAATGCATACCGATGGTTGCTACACTTTTCAGTACAACTGAGGAAGAAAAGCTATGCAAATGCATTTCTGCCAAAACCTATGGGTGTAAAGACATGTGCGCCTTGAGCGTTTCCGACCCTAATGTAGAACGTAAAGCAAAAATGAAGTAGTGTGATAATAGCCAAATCCAAAAAATTTTGATAATTCGATTATCCAGCACAGAAGTAAAGAAGCACAAAACTATTAATTAGATCTAGAGATGAGCGAGCATGCTTGGATAAGGCAGTTACTCGAGCGGGCATCGCTCTTCTCGAGTAACTGCATTCTCGTCCGAGCAGGCTCGAGGGGGTGTTGGGGGGTGGGGGGACGGAGGGGAGAGTGAGAGAGATCTCTCGCTCTCTCCCTCCTGCTATGCCCCCGCTCACCCCCACCGCCACCCGAGCATGCTTGGACGAGAATGCAGTTACTCGAGAACAGCGATGCTCGCTCGAGTAACTGCCTTATCCGAGCGTGCTCGCTCATCTCTAATTAGAACATTTTTATCGGAGTAGAAAGTATCTATATATATATAATTTTTTTTCTTTACGATTTCTTATTACAGATCTCCCCCCCTATTGTTCAGTGTAAGTGGATTACCTCATAATGAAGGGGATGAAAGGAGCCATGCTGAGTGCAGAATAGGTGCCATCCATGGGAGAAGGGTAGAGCCTACTGAGGATGAGGAGCAAGAGGTACAAGCTGGGATGAAGCTTCAATTCCCCCGTGTGACTGTAAGAAAAGAAACAAATATGAGCATCAGATGTAGTTTTTGGAAATTGATAAAAACTTCTACGCACTGTTCATAAACACCAGCACGTCACCCTACGGTCATCGATAGCGGATATGTTGTCTTCCCAGAGGCTTATGTTGTTGTCTAACCGCCCTGCAGCGCCTCCATAGGGGAAATAAAGCATTACACGGTAATACTTGCAAAGTAATAGGCTGTTCATGGAATGCAAGGACATGCCCAGGCCACCAGAGCGAGAACTTCACACTCGGCAATACATACTGTGTGTGTCCTGAACGGGGGACCTATTCAATTAAAATGGGTTAGCATTGTTACTTTGCAGCACTGGGGCCCCAGGTTCAAATCTGACCAAGGACAACATCAACATGGAGTTTGTATGTTCTCTCCGTGTTTGCATGGATTTCCTCCAGGCACTTTGGTTGCCTCCCAAGCTCCCAAGACATATTAATAGAGATGAGGGAGTATTACTCGCTAAAGGCAATTGCTCGAGCGAGCATTGCCTTTAGCGAGTATCTCCCCGCTCGTGACAAAAGGTTCGGGTGCCGGCGGCGGGCAGGGAGCTGCGGGGGAGAGCGGGGCGGAACGGAGGGGAGATCTCTCTCTCCCTCTCTCCCCCCCGCTCCCTCCTGCTGACTGCCGCTACTCAACGCTCCCCCGCTCCGGCACCCGAACCTTTGGTCTCGAGCGGGCAGGTACTCGCTAAAGGCAATGCTCGCTCGAGCAATTGCCTTTAGCGAGTATACTCGCTCATCTCTACATATTAATCAATGAATTTAAAAAAATTGTGATCCCCAATGGGGGCAGAACCCATAAACTCAAGCTTAGTGCTGTGTAATATGTATGGGCTGTATAAAGGTGATTACTAGTCACATTGCCAAATCTGACATCACGAATCACCTGCTGTGTAAATAGTAAATGCTATTGTTCGAGGGTGAAAAGCTCTTCGTATTGTTTGCCGGTTCTGGCTATTGTTTGCCGCACCATGTATACAATCTAGCCTATGATTTAATGCCATTTACCAACTAGGATGTGGATACGTTCCAAATACTTTGAGGACCTGCCAAGCGGTGAGTAATGATTAGGATACGAGGTATTGGCATGACTGGGAAGAAGGTTGCACCTTTGGATATGATACAGATGGTGACTATCCTCAGATGGACACGGTGAACTTACAAAGTTCCCCATTTGTATGACATTATAGGCCATGCACTTGCTATAATTATCTGTGATTAACACGTTTTCTGGCAACCCTGCAGTTTATTACTGCCAGCCAGAAATAAGGGAGTGCAAGTTACAAAGGCAAAAAAATGCTTTGTAGAGCTGTAAATAATGAAAATACTGTATGCCGGTATGATTGCTCTATACACCGAAGGCCACTTTATTACAAGCCCGATTTAGTAGTGCGTTGGACCTCTTTCGGCCTTCAAAACTGCAGCAATTCATCATGGTATAGACTTGACTACCGTAGGTGTTGAGAACGATCTGCAGGAATATTAGCCCCCGTGGGCAAGAGAACTTGCTGCAAAATATATGGAGGTGCTGACATGTTCTGAACAGCTAAAATTAAGGGTTCATCGATTCATGCTGCTTGTGCCAAATTCTGACCTCCCATCTGGATTCATCTGACCAGGCGATGCTTTTTCACTGCTCAGGGATCCAATATTTGGTCTCTTTAGTCCGCCAAAGTCTTGACATTCTGTTTCTCTTAGACAGCAATGACAGTGAAACTAGTCATCTGCTGTTATAGCCCATCTGTGCTAAGAAATGACGAGTTGACTGTCCAGACATGGTAGGGTAACTTTACACTGGACGACTTTCAAGTGCATAAGTGGCTGACAGTTATCCCAAGACTTATCGCTTCCGCGGTTTCACACAAGAGCGATAGCCGTTCAGCGAATGGAGGTGGAACGCATTAGAGATCTCAAGTGGCCGCCTGTTTCTATTCTCTGTGAACAGGCAGTTGTTCAAAGATGAATGACTGCCTGTTTACACTCAGCAAGAACTCGCACCCTAGTCACTTCATTTCAATGAGCTGAAACTAAGCGACTAGCAACAACTTAGCAATTTGTCGATCAGTACCCTGTCAGGTCCCATGTATACACGGGACAACTGTCGTGCAAACTCGCTCATTTGAGTGATTTTGTTGCCAATCGTTGTTCCATGTAAAGTCACCCTTAGTTCAAGCCCCAGAAATGTATTTGGGTGCAATTTGCTTAACTGTGCACCACTTTGTTCGTCAGATCTATTCTTGACATCCTCCTCTGGCCTCATTCGTTGATGAGTTGTTTACATCCAAAGAACTGGCGTAACTATAGAGGATGCAGGGGATGTGGTTGCACCCGGGCCCAAGAGCCTTAGGGGGCCCATAAGGCTTCTCTTCTCCATATAGGGAGCCCAGTACTATGAATAAAGCATTATAGTTGGGGGCCCTGTTACAGATTTTGCATTGGGGCCCAGGAGCTTTAAGTTACGCCTCTGATCCATAGGATCCTCTTTTACTGAATGCTTTTCAACAGTCACACCCTTCTCGATATACTCCCCATAAGGAAACCCCACAATGTTGGCAGTGAAATCCTGGCCCCGGATAGTCTAGTTCCAATGAACAAGGTTCCTTCAGAAGTCACTCCGTTTTCCCATTCTATTGTGGATTCACACAAACTAATTCACAGAAAACTTGGCCAGTTGATTTTTTGCAGCACTCTGTGATCATGGGTCTTCTTCCCATACAGGGATGCTCCAATCGTAAAGAGGCTGGTATCTCTAATAAAGTGTCTATTCAATGTATGTTAGCAAGTAGAAAAACTGGTGGAAAGGAGTATGATTACAAGACCAACTACCCAAGGTTTGTTTACAGTTTTCAACCATGGAGATACACCGGTCTGCATAGGAGCTATTTGGTATACACCAAACCGGGAGTGTATGTTTAATCTAGATTATAGCAACAATATAGCCCCCATTGCTTCCTTTTTTATTTTAGATGCACTGTACATAGGTGCTTACAGCCTTTATTATAAGGGCATTCTTGCTCAATCAAAAAAATGTTCCCCCTACAGTATAGAAAGTCCACCTAGGCTAATGCGCTCAACTTCACCCATTCATTTGGCTATTCCCCGAGCATAACGGTGTAAACAGTGTTAAAAGTTAATGTCTCAGATAGCATACCACTAGTATATAATACTTGTCGGTTTTCCATTTCCAAAATCTAGAGCTGTAATTTACAGAACCTATGGTCTAAAGACTTCATAATAGTGAAGATGTAGCCCTATTCTTAAAGCAAAGCTCAAACCGTAACTGTAGATCCAATAGTTGGGGAAAGTTCTAGTGATTTCCGATCCCAGTTCATAAATACTGGAGGTTTCCAGTTGACCAGACTGTTGTTCTCGATTACCGATGCTTCCATTAAAGACAATGAGCATGCCAGTCAGCACTGGCAGAGCGGGGGGGGGGAGAGGGAGAGAGAGATCTCCCCTCCGTTCCTCCCCACTCTCCCCCGCCACTCCCCGCCCCCCGACTCTTTAGAGACGAGCTGAGAGATACTCCACTGAGGCACTAATCGCTTGAGTAATGTGCCTTAGCGAGTATACTTGCTCATCTCTAATCGTTAATAAGATCGTCCATCCCCATATGGCCATCACTGGTTGACTGCACATCTCTCCATTAAAGGACCTTTTACACCTGAATGTCCGTCTGTCTGATCCCAAGGCAGTGTACATGTGGCAATGATGCGGCGATGAACAAACATTCCTTCGTCAGCTGATTGCCTCTTCTATGCAAGGATAAAAATGTTCACTGCTGGATTGCCCATTTTCCCATAAAAACAAGGAAATGTGCAGCCGACTAATGATCTTATTAATAATCGTCCATCCCTATTCTGCAGATCATCTGCCTGTATAAATACCCTGTTTCCCCGAAACTAAGACGCATCTTATATTAATTTTTGCTCCCAAATATGCGCTACGTCTTATTTTCAGGGGGTGTCTTATTTCGCCGCGGCAAATCCGTCTGTGACCGCTAATCCCTCAATTGGCCAGCTTTGTGGATGAAATTTCTCAGAAATCTCGTCCACATGGGACAGCAAATCTGTCACTGCAAAGCTGGGAGAAGCCGGAGTTGTGGTGCGGATTCACCGGCCACAGAAACGGAAAAGCGTGCAGCCAGGTCGCTTCAAAACAAGCGGCTGAGTGCCGTGGGTTTTGAAGCAGTGCTTTCCTGGCGGAAATCTCGCTGTTTATCGCTGTGGCCAAACTGTGAGATTTCCGCTGGAAATACGCTCTGTGAGAAGCCAGCCTTAAGAATCACACAGGGTGCCTGACTCACACACAGAGCCATAAAAAAAAATAATAAGGGCTGTAAAGTAACGTACCTGTCTACAGACAGAAGTTCCTGGACCACCTGTAAGCAGGGATGGTATTGTAGCTTCCGGCCACCAGGGGGAGCTCATCACAGCAGACGTGTACAGCAGGGACAGAACGTACAGTATGGACTTTTCCAGCCAGCAAGAGGAGCTCACAACAGCACACTCGTACAGCACAGCAGGGACAGGATAACAGCAGACTGTCTGCAGATCTACCTATACATCTGGAGGTAGAAGACAACGGGGATGGCAGCAGGGGACAGGCCTCTTGACTTGCCTGCACACTTTACTATGCCTTACTATCAGGGGGGCCTTATATTTGGGACTTCTGCAAATTTCAGGGGGTGCCTTATTTTCAGGGGGTGTCTTATTTTCGGGGAAACGCGGTATTATTAAGTACTTAACATTTCCGTCTAATCTTGTTCCATACAATGTGGGTGCCGGCTGTTAACAACGATCACGGCTGTTAGCCCTGCAAAGGCCGTAGTCAGTTCTAACCGTGGCATTCAAATCCCCCAATCAATTTTGTGGGGGTCCCAAACAGCCCTTATGCAATAAGAACATGAGGTGCCATGGCAGCCTAGAGCCTTCTGAAGGCCCCAGGTGCCAAGGCTAATTACCTATCAATCTATGCCTGTAATAGACTACCTGTGTACTACATTATACTGCAGGAGACATCAAGCAATTGCAAGTTCAAGCCCCCTATGAAGACTGAAGAAAAAAATAAATAAATGGAGTTTTAAAACGTTTAATTAGAGAAAATAAAAAGGTATTATAAAGTCTAAAAACTTTCTATTTCCTATACTTTGCAAAAAAAACCAAAACATATTTTGTATAGCTCCGTCCATAAAAGTCTAAATTATCAACGTAACACGTTATTTATCCCACATGGTGAACACTGTCCAGAAAAAAAAAACTAACACAACACTAGAATTGCGTTTTTTTTTAGTTACCCGTCAAGAAGAAAAAATGCAATACAAAGTGATCAAAAAGTTGTATATAATCCAAAGTGGTTCTAATACAAATTCCAGGGTGTCAAGCACACATCGAGCCTTCACACAGTTACATCGATGGGAAATAGTACAGAAAAAAGTAAAATGACATAGGGGGATGTGAACATGACTAGTGAGAATTTGTATTGTTGCATAAACAAGACGATCGGCTAATGAATAAGTGTCTGTAAGTTTGTTGGCTAACTGTTGGCACATTTACAAGACCCAATAATTGAGTGGGCGAATGCCCGTGCCCAATAATCAGTCAATGTAAAAGGCCCCTTAATCATAGTGTCTTGGAAAAACTTAGAAGAAGATCGTAATCCAGATGTTGAGGGTGAAGGAATCTCGGAGACATTGTTGAGCACCATGAGATAAGAAGAACCCCCCACATCAACAAGATTGAGCACCCATTGGTAAGAAGGAAATGATTGGTAGATAGAAAACATCTTGAAATTTCAGTTAAACTCCGATGCTGAGCTATTGAAAAACGTCAGAAGAAATTGGTATCGGCTAAGTTGCCGTGGTCTACCACAGATGTGTCATTTCACCACACAATTAAAGCTTTTGTATACGTTTTAATCATCCATCCTTGTCGAAAAACCTTGAATGTAAACCAGATGTATCAGGATGGACAAGGCACAAAGTCATCCCAGTCTTCGTTGTGTGCTTGGGTTGCACTCGTTAAAATAACCTTTTTATCCCGAACCAGCCTTGTTGTAAGATTTTCCGCACATAAATCCCCAGATTAAAGCTACGCTTTGGCATTGACCAACGTCTAACTTATTAATACGATATTAGTAATGTAGAAGAAAACAAAATGGCAGATGCTCCGGTTTTTCTGACATTTGCTTAAGAAACCTAAGAGCAGGATATTTGCTTTGCATTGAAGTTGACTGTTTGCTTTGCCCAGTCCCACATCCAACAGTTTTCACACTCACAAAACTATTTTTACTCCCTGAACTTAAAGGCATAAATCAGTGCTCTGCTCCCAGGTTACAAAGGAGCCTGCAAGACTGTTGACCTTCCTGACAGCCCTTCGCTTAATAAAACTGCCCCCAACTGTCAGGAGGATTGCCTGGCACATAAAGTACCAAATGCATGGAAGACAGACGGCCTTCTTATAGAATCCAGAGACCCTCGAAAGACATTTGTCATCACAGGATACCTCGGAAACATTCGAAAAAAAGTGTCCTGTCGATTTGTGTTGCTTCCAAATTCCTCTATACAGGCGAGGGCAACGATGTGGAAAATAAGCATGTTATGGCAGGATGGCCGGCAAGAGCTCCAGTCCTTCATGTTATGTGTTCTTTTACTGCCAGATAACCCATGGCTGTTCTACTGTATATACAATGACCATCAAATTCCTCCAGCAATGGGATGCAAATGGGAGATGATAAAATGCCTCGGCTTTCCTACAAGTTGATGTCTGACCTTTTAATGGGCCTTGTAACTTGATGGGAATATAAGCCCAAACCAGAGTCTTCTCATGGTCTTTGTGAAGTTACAATGCCTCTGCACAAGAAGCACCACGCTCGAACAAAGAGCGTCAAGAAAGCAGTCATGATAAGATGATCTGCAACATCTCAATATGATATTAAAGGGGCTTTCTGCTATAGACAACCCCTGGTCATTTTATGTTCTTTTAGGGTAAGTGTGACTAACAGGGCAAGATCCCTCCAAAAGCTGATAAGGCAGACGCATTTTTGCCAGGCTAGTTGCTGCTGAGGTGACCCTGCTTATAGTACAGGGTGAGGCAAAAGTCTGGACATACTACTACACAATACAATTCAACTAGTGTAATATTGATAAAACTGACTTTCAATGTGTTAAAGTATTAATTGGGAAGGAGGCTGCATTTTTTTTGGTGGAGGAGACATTTTCAGCGGCCATTTTGAACTCTGCCATATTGAATTCAGCTCAGGTTTTTCAAATGCGAAGGGGGGTTATGTTTGCCTGTTTTGCCTTATCTGCACTTGTTTAGAAGTTAATTAAGGACAAAGTTGGTAAAGTCTGTCGGACAATCAGGGCCTTTTTTCATTAAGGGATCACTTAACAGTGAGAAATACCTTCAGCTGTTACAGGATACCACATTTCCATCTGCGCCTAATGAGAATAGAGAGTTCCTATTTATGGCGCAGAATGGCGCACCTCCACACGTTGCGGTGCCTGTACGCAAAAGGCTGGATAAGCAATTTCCTGGGCACAGGATTTGGTATATAAGTCTAGGAGAACAGTCACCAAGGTCACCGTACTTAATGCCTTTGGATGTTTATCTTTAGGGCCATTTAAAGTCCTCGGGGTATGAAGAAGAAATAAACAATATGGTTCACCTGAAATGGCGAATCCTACAATGCTGTGAAGAAATACCACCTGCAGTTCTTCAGCATGTTCACAAAGACTGGATTAAAACCTTACCAATGTGCATCCAGCAGAATATCATCCACAGCAGTATGTGAAACCTTGGCTTCACTTAACTCCTAAACAAGTAAAGACAGGGCAAAACTGACACTTCCAATGTGTTTCTGAGAAAGTTCTAGCCAAGACATTATCTGCAGTCGTTCTTTGCTGTCCCTTCAATCAGTAGGTTCCAGGTCCTGTTCTTGGATTTCCAAGATGGACAAAGCAATCTTCAGACTCCTTACTCTCCTCCACAGATCACAGGTAGTTTTATACTATTAATACACTATTCCTGCTCTCTGACTGGCCAATGCTGATCACATGAGCAATTCTAGACAATCAGAGAGCAATGTAAATTAGGCAGTTAGACAATTGCTGTGGTCATCTTGTATTGTCAAAGACAGGACTGCAAGCCAGCAAATAGGAGGGCACCAGAGAAGAACAACTGAAGGTAATATACTCCCCATCCCCTCTTGTCCCAGAACAGAATTGTGTCCCAAAATCAAAGGGTTGCTTTAACACGAAAGGTTGGCATTATTTATAGAGGATCTAAGCTGCCACTATCAATGGGGATACTTTTCTGACTCTATAAAAGTGGGCACCAAAAAAGCCCCCTCCTGGGATGTAGCTCTGGAGAACCATCAGCTGATAGCCCCAACCCCGCTCCTGGCACACTGCCAATGGCCAGCCAAGCATTGTAGGCCATTTATACAAAGATGGCTTGAGTCCACCAGAATGGGAACTACTTGTACAGAGCTGCTCTTTGTTCTGGCTCATAGAGGGAAGGCTCAAGCAGGCAAGCACCTTCATGAGAAAATCCCATTAAAACAGGCATTAAGACTTAATCCTTTCCAATCCACTGCCTGACATCTAAAGACATTCTGATTGAAGGCTGTACAGCTCCGATGTCGGAAGACATCCGTCAGGGTATTCTTACTGTATATTTCTGGCCGCTCTGTTGTCGGGGGCCTCTCCAGCATGTCCCATACCGCAGTACTGGCTCTAGCCAGCAGACGGCACCATTGTATAATGGCAGAAAAAGAAAGCCCCCTAGGAAACCCTGAATCCAAAATTGGATTGCAAAGGGTTAAGATTTAACCCTTTCCAATCCCCTGTCTGACGTCTGAAGGCATTCTGATTGAAGGCTGTACAGCTCCGATGTCGGAAGACGTCCGGAAGGGTATTCTTCCTGTATATTTTTGGCGGCTCTGTTGTCGGGGGGGCTCTCCAGCATGTCCCATACCGCAGTACTGGCTCTAGCCAGCAGATGGCGCCATTGTATAATGGCAGAAAGAAAAAGCCCCCTAAGAAACCTTGAATCCAAAATTGCATTGCAAAGGGTTAACACTATAAATGTGAGCACTCTAATGGCATTATTGGAAAAGAGAAAACCCTGTAAACCCCATTCCCTTATAACACATGACAAATCTTCAGCATGACTATGTCTTGCAGATTTGCAGCTAACTTCACCCTTCGCAGTGGTAAAGGAAAGACTCCAGCATATCCACCACTAAATATGTATGGGCTCACATGATGATCTTGCAATGCTATCACTGCAGATTTTGCATAAATCCACAGATGATAAATGTCACCATCTCTGAACTTGCCTAACAAAAGTGCGGCAAATTTGCATGACTGGCCTGGCTGGATCGATTTCAAGTGCTGGTGAGATCAATACAAACCGGATCCGTAAACTATGGTTCATACTTGGGTTTATAGCAAAGATCATCCTTGAAATTGAAAATTCTCAACCAATTACTATTAAACTTGTGACTGCAGCAACTAGCAGCCAATTTTTAAGCAAATCCCGAAATTTGCCAAGTGATGGAACAGATTTCTACGGAAGAGAAGTATTGACATACAGACTATCTCTAAGTGACTAATCGGTCAGCCCTGCCATATTATCATCTCCTCTAGGGCCATCGCAGTGATCCCAATAAGGACAAATTCAATGACCTCTATGAAATGACTTTATTATCTCTATGATCCATCAGCAATCGCAATAAAAAGTTAGGAGCCGCGATCAAGATGAAGGCAACGTCCCAACAGAACTCATTCCGTTTTTGGCCATACACGCTACAGCAGCTTCCAGTAATGAACGCAGCATTGCCATGTGAGTTACTGGATGCATTTAGTTAGTCATTCAATTAAAGAAAACAGCATAAGGAAAGACATGTGGGCAGCAAACACATAATGATGAATATGGCTGTGTGTAATCTGTTTCTTTTAATAGTTCACCAACTGCCTCAAAGAACACAAAACTTGCTGCCGCACAGAATCCACTCAGTGAGAGAATTAACATGGACCTTAATGAAAAGCATCTTGGAGAGGGATGTAGAAGCACAACACATGACCAGCGCCGCCGCTGCCAGCCTGTCTCATTACAGGGTCACAGCATTATAAGGTATACAGCATACAATCTGAAATGATATTAGAATGGGGAACCTTGCAAGCAGCAAACATTTTAGGACAGCATGAAGTGTATTTAAAAAAAATATTAAGAGTAATTGTAGAGAAGACCAAGATGAAAGTATAAAAAGTAAAAGAATAACAAAGCGGTTCAAGACAAAACACAAGAACTGGGTAAAGGACAGAGACCAGGACGGGGCATAACGGGGAGGGGGCAAAAGGGGAGGGGGTAAAAGGGGGACGGGCAAAAGGGGGACGGGGGTAGCAGCGGGGCGGGGCCAAAAGGGGTGGGGCAAACTGCAGTCGGGACAAAGGGGGCGGGGCAAGGGGGCAGGCCAAAAGGGGGACGGGCAAAGGGGGACAAGGCAATAGAAATAAATAGGAATCTGGTGAAGGGAAAGAAAGAGAGAGAAGCAAGGTATATTAAAAAAAAGAGAGGATAGCAAGTTACAAGAAAAGGCCAAATCAAAGTACAGGGTTGTGACATGAACAGGGTAAAGGCAGGAGATATGAACAAGATAAAGGGAATAGACATGAACAAGGTAAAACAAAAAACTAAAAAAAAACAGCCCCTTACCTAGTGCATTTGATTGCAGCAGTCTTTTTTGTCCAAACTAAAATCATTTAATTACGTAGGTTCAATGTCCACAATCAAATAGGCTCAATGTCCACAGGCAGATTTGGTTTGCGGAATCTGCACAAGTCACCCACATGGAAGATCCACAATTCAAGGTGCCCATAGGGAAGCAATGTCATCCACAACTCTTATTATTCATTCACTGAGCATACAATGTTCTGATTACTTATGACTTGGTTCTCCTCTATAGAATGACCTTTTTTAAAGGCCTGTGTTCATGCTGATCAGATATATTGGGCCCACTGATTTTTATTACTTATATGTTTATTTTCCAACAATGAACGGTTTAGATTTGTTTGATCATTGAGTTAATGGATTGAATACTTTATATACATTTAGGTATTGCGCAAACATTTTAATGTATCTATTTAAACTATATATATAGAGCTCATACCAAGCCACATATATGCTAAACCACTAGAAAATCATCCTCTGCTTCACTTCATTTAATGAACCCACTGTCACCCTGCAAAAATTCTACACATGCAATAGAAGAGTCAGTACCTACAACACATCTGTTACTTTCCACCATATTGTTTCATGTCTAGTGTGCCCCCAGCAAATACTGAGGAAGAGGCTCCATTAGCCTCGAAACACGTGCATATGTGCTCGTTTTATGATAAATACAGAAGTTAAAGGGGTTTGCTAGGGAGACCCCGACCGATCATCTGATTGTGCACCTGCTGTCAGGGCCACAATTATACAGGGGTCGGAGAGGAAGCAGTGGAAGTCTCTGCACTGACCTCCATGTAGTGGCAGGCACTTGTAACTGCAGGCATGGCTCTCATTGAAATCAACGCGAGCCGTGCCTGCAGTTACAAGCACCGACCACTACACAGAGGTTGGTGCGGAGACTTCTGCTGCTTTGACCTCTGTTTATTTGCGTCGCTGACAGCATGCTCCTGCTCAGCTGATCGGCCGGGGTCCCCAGTGACGGACTCCAGCCGATCAACTATTGATGACCAGAGGATACGTCACCAGTAGTATTCTCCCTGGAAAACCCCTTTAAGCAATATTTCTATTGGTGTGCTCGTATATGTCCACAGGTTGCTTCTTATACCTAGTTTTCAAAACACTTTCTGTACATCCTGTATATAATAAGTCCACCCTAAGGGTTGGGATGGTCAGTTGGGGTTGGCTACACCTGTTATATACACATTTTGTAGAGGATACAATCCTCCATTCTTTCATCTGGGTTGCTCCATCTTTCTTTTCTCCCATATTCCATGAGCAAGGCGAAGGCAAAAGACATGAACGAGGTAAACAAGAAAGGAACAAGATAAAGGCAAGAGAAGAAAACAAGGTGGTTGAAAGCGACATGAACAAAATAAAGAAAAGATGTCAACCAGGTAAAAAGGGAAAAGGCAGCACCTTCTGGAAACATATCAGGGGACAATACAGAGATCTCTCCCATCATCTGTTTATACTCAGGACTGTGACTGTAACAAGGGGGCGAACCCAACATCTAGAGGAAAGAAGATTTTTACACCAACATAGAAGGGGGTTCTTTACTGTAAGAGCATTGAGACTGTGGAACTCTCTGCCTGAGGTCGTGGTGATGGCAAATTCACTAAGAAAGTACAAGAGGGGTCTGGATGACTTTCTTGAGCGATACAATATTATATGTTCCAATCATTAATAAATTCAGAAGGGTTGTTGATCCGGAGATTATTCCGATAACCAGATTGGAGTCAGGAAGGATTTTTTTCCCTTAAATGAGGAAAATTGGCTTCTACCTCATTGGGGTTTTTTTTGCCTTCCTCTGGATCAACACTGGATGTAATAGGCTGAACGGGACGGACATATGTCTTTTTTCCGCCTTAGGTACTATGTTACTATGAAAAGGAACAAAAATAATACTAATCTTTATTTATATAGCGCCAACATATTCCGCAGCGCTTACATAGACAGGGGGGAATACAGAAAGACAAAATACAAACATTACAGAACCACGGTTACATATAGTAATCAGTTGATGGAAACAATAGGGGTGAGGGTCCTGCTCCAACGAGCTTACATACTACAAGTAATGGGGTGATACAGAAGGTAAGGGGCTAGAGAGGTGCACGGTATGGCAAGATGGAGACGGCAGAATCTGTATGATTGCAGGGGCAGTTGATGGTGGCTAGCAGGGATTGCAGTCAGTAGGTCAGGGAGCATGTTATCAGGCGGAGTACAGAGGGGTTTGTTTAGAGAATGCGGTATGCCTCCCTGAAGAGGTGCATTTTTAGAGCACGCCTGAAGTTTTGTGAGTCCTGGATATGTTAACAAATGTGCAAAGGTTAAAAAAAAAGAAAAAAAAAAACTGTAAAAAGGTAAATTTAAGTTTAAAAACAAGTTAAAGGGAAAAGCTGAGAATACCAGAGGCCGTTTTAAGAAATGACTTCAAGCTCTGCCTTCTTCAGCAACCCGTGCTTGTTTCGAGGTGGTCTACCCACCAAGGAATGAGGTGCAAAACTAGGCTCAGTGCTGGTATTAAAAAACAACATGCAGTAACTTATTTAGGCTCAGCAGCAAATCACTGCTACATGCTCTAACATAATTTCACATAACACTTTTTCATTTAAAGGGTCTCTTCTTACGGGCCTAATGTTAGCTGTATAGTATTACATGAATGGTGCTGAGGTACAGGCTCTGCTTCTCCTAACTTGATGAAACCCCAGAGAATTATTATTTTCTTAAAGTCTATTTACTTTGTGTTGCAGATATACAGAATTTAGCATTTTAGAAGCCCATATAATTTCACACGTTTCAGGCATTACGGTTTGTGCAGTTTAACCCTAACCAGGTTTATGGGATCAATCCGCAATGTCATGACCACAGGGACGTCATGATCCTGCATTTCTAGCACTTTTCACTCCCAAATAAGAATGATTCGCAAGAGAAAGTAAAATGTCTGGTCTCAATCAACACCGTTCTTTTCTAGTAGACTGCTGGCTCAGTATAAAACACTGCATTCACCACAAAATAATCATCTTTCAAACCCTTGCCACTCCTTCACCCCGACCCAACACACTGTCTCATGTTACTAGGATACTGCTTAGTCTGGAAGTTCGGCTCAAGGCCTTTTACCAAAAGTCATCGATGGAAACCTACATGACAAGTTCTGCGTAATCTAGCTTCTAATTAATGCATTCTCCACCAGCCTAAAGATTTCCTTCATGAGCTCCTATAAGACCCATGATTGCACCCTGCTCTGTAATACTAAAGGTGCCCATACACCTTCGATAGCTGTTGAAGACCCTCCAGACCTGTTCAGACATGTGCACACTCACCCAAGTGTACATGTATTGGCAATGGGAAGAGTAGAAAAAGCCACCACTAGACACCTCTGGCCATTGCTTACCTACCTCCGGGGCTTATACCCTTAGCTATATTGCAAGGCCAGTTGAAAGGTCAGATATTAACTTATAGGAAAGCCACCCTCAAACATATGGTGTTGTGGAAGCAGATTTCCCACCTCCGATTTTTCCCAGGGAGCTTTGCACGACCCATATAAAAGACTCCCTATACCAACTTGGTACGATTCACAAGGCAAAACTTTATTCCTCCAGAACCACATCAAAGGCTTGCCGCTATGTACGCTGCTCTGCAATGATTAAGGCAAAAACCTCAAAACAACCTGTCCACCGGCATATGTCTATACCTTCTGAGGTAGACTCTGGTTTGCCTTATATTGTTAGTCATGTTGCAAGGGCGGTTGAAAGGACATTGAGTTATAGGCAAGACAGTTTCCAAGTGGTAATACCATAGAGGTACTTTTATATCTCCTATTTATATAGTTTTTTTCTAGGGAGCATTGCATGGGCTATATGAGACTCCCTACGCCAACATGGTGCTCTCCAGAGAGAGAAGACTCATTTCCCCAGACAACAAAATGACTAGGTGTTGGAATGTTACAAGCTTAATCCTTTTGTCACCTGACATCTGGCTCGCTAGTGTTGGGTGGTTCGCCCCATACATTAAATCGTTAACTAATTGTCCACTGTCTCGAACATCATGTCCCCTCTATCTGAAACGAAATCTTTAAAAAACGACATTTCTTGCGTTTCTGCCATCTAACTTACCTAATCCTGATATTTCCATCTTGATCTGTGGTGCTACAATGACTCCTGAGCAGCACACCCTTGGGGTTATATTTCAATCGGATCTTTCCTGTATGCCCTATATACAATCAACTGTGCCCCAAAAACATTTCCAGAATTCATCCTTTTCTTACAGTAAGGGTAAAAGGTAAGGCCCCTTGGTGCAAGCCCTGAGTCATGACGGACTCCTAGAGTGAGGTCACATTGTGACGTTTTCTTGGCAGACTGTTTCTGCAAGTGATTTGTCAGTACTTATTTTACCAACCTTAGAAGGATGGAAGACCTTGAGCCGGCTACCTGAACCACGTGGGGATTGAGACCGCAACCTTCAGGCCGTGAGTGAGAGCTTAGGGCTGCATTTATGTTGCCCTAACACTCTGCGCCACACGAGGTTCCATTTACAAACCGCTAAAACGCTTATTGTTGACCTGATCCATTCTCGGCTTGATCACTGCAACTCGTTACAAATTGCTCTTCCCCTCACTCTCCCCTCTCCAATCAATACTGAATGCAGCAGCCAGGTTCATCTTTTTATCCAACCGCTACACCCTGTACCAGTCATCACTCTCATCCATAAAGCCCTTTGCATTGCTGCACCACTCTATATCTCCTCCATCCACATGCTGTGGAATATGCTGGTGCTATAATAATACATTATTACTACATGACCGAGAATAACCCTGACGAAGTAGCCATGAGGGGTGAAACACATAACTTAATTTGTTAGTTTCTATTTGATTGGGGCTGGATGACCCTTTACCTGTATTTCTTCCACTCTGGACTCCAATAATGTGGCTTTACATTAGTCACTCAGGTCATCAGATGGCAAGCTTCATGGCCCGATATCGCGCTCGGCCATGTGAAACTAGCTGTCCTGAGATAGTACAGCAATGGCAAGGGTTCAACTGGCATGAGCATGTTACATTTCTCTTGACTGACTGTAAGGTGCATTTACACGGGCTGATTTTTGTACATCTTCCCATGTCGATAAGGAGATGCACAGCCGACCAATGATGGCTCTATAGGGATGACCGTTCGCCCTCGTGAAGCCTACCACCTGCCACGTGTGAAGCGCCAATTGGGATGTTGTGTCAACTGGCACTCATTACAGCAGGCTGATTCTTGGCCTGTGTAAATGGAACATTGCACTCTTTATACAGGTAAACTGCTTCTATCAGATGTGTTTTAACAGTGGCAGTAGTGCAGAGTATTCCTTAAAGATGGTGCCAACATTTGCAGAAACCGTTGGAATAGTCAAGGTAAAACAAGCCAGTAGGCATCCTGTTTTGCTAAAAGGTGGCATTCAAGGTCCCTAATAAAAGCAGAGAGGTAATGTAATTTTATTTTCTAGCAGTGCAGGAATTGATGTAATGATCCTGAAGATCTAGCCAATAAATGTAGAGAAACCAGATCCTATAAGCCAACAAAAATGGTCACACTATATAAAGTTTGCAAATGTATAGCAATGCTGGAGCTTTCTAAGAGTTCCTAATTCTTGAATCTATATTTTCTCAACATGCCATAAATTTTAAAGACCATGTGGGGAAAGTCTAAATTTGTGGTAGGACATATCCCATATGACACACGAGGAGGTTCCAGAGCTGCAGGGTGAGGTTTATGAAAACTATTGTTAAGGTGCCCATAGACCTATAATGGTTGTCAGCACTACACTGACTTCTCCATGCACATGGATGCTCAATTTGACCAAATTTTCATGTTTTTAATAGGGCAGTGGACAAAGCTGCAGCCAAACAGCTCTGGCTGCCCAATCTTTCCTTCCCCCATTATCTGTTGGGAGAGAGTGAGTAGCTTCCATACACATTAGATAATCAGCCAGTCTTTTCGAACTCAGCTTGTTTGGCCAACTTTTCCCTAATACATATAACTGGGGTATTGGGGCCCATTGCTATCTATAGGGTTGTTTTGCAAGTTTTAGACTTAATAATACTGTGGAGGTCTTCCTATGTGATCCAAATACCAAGATGCTCACAGCATGCTCCTTTAATCTGAACGAATACATTTATCTATATATAAATATATATCTATATATATCTATATATAAATATATATCTATATATAAATATATATCTATATATATCTATATATAAATATATATCTATATATATCTATATATATATATATATACACACATATATATACACATATATATAAAGACGAAAGCCCTCACTGACTGACTCGCCACTAATTCTCCAACTTCCCGATGTTGTAGAAACATGAAATTTGGCAGAAGCATTGATTATGTCATAAATAGGAAACGTTAATGGGTCACAACTCGATTATTCAATTCTAAGCGCAAAAGACTTAGCGTCCAAATTTTACAAGCATAATCTAATTCTCTCACTTCCTGATGTCATTTTATATAAAGGAAACGTCGCAAGGTTACCTCCACGTGGTGTTTCCTGGGTAACGCAGAGAACCATGCAAAATGGTGAACATATTTTTTTCCCAGTATCTCTATAGTAACCACGACTTCATAAGATTTTCCGTGTGAACACCAGATAAACACCAGTACCAAATTAACTCGTGCGAAGCCGGGTATATCAGCTAGTATGCTATAAAACCCATGGGACCTCTCAGAACCCGGAATGTACGTAGGAAAAAAAAGAGCAATTGGTATATAAAGGAAACATTAAATCAAAGTACTTTTTCCATTCAATAGAAATATATTAATCATTCCCGAGACTATGTTAAGGGTAACCAGAGAAAGCCATGCCAAACCCAGTTCTAAACACACATATATAAAAGCAGAGAATGCCTGTTTTTGTGGTCTCCAGCGTTGGTCCAAGTTATTCTAACCCTTAACTTGTTTACTTTAGATTAAAAAAAAATGAATGCAAAAGAATTAAACACAGAAATACAAGTTTAACCAACTATTATTTGGGCCATAAATCCACACTCGCTGACCTCTTAGTCATCTCAGAGTGTGTGGGTGAAAATGGAAGTCACTTCTTACTTCGTCAGCCTTTCACTTTGGTGCTCTATATTTATCTTGTGCTTTTATTTTAGTAAGGTTTTTAAAGTCATTCATTATTGCCAAAATGGTTCACCTTCACAATTTCTATATGACCCAGTACATGTACAATGAAAAAAGAAGAAAACTTAGCAATAGATCTTAATTTAAAATTTACCATTGCTTTGCTTCTACAGCTCCTAGGCAGATGATGTGTCCCCATGGTAACAGACAACAAACTCTGTGTAGTCTGATCCTAACGTCATATTCCCTGCTATCGGTTCTTATTTCTTGCTATGTTAGCATGCAGTAGGGGCAAATGGAGGCAAATAGGATGCCAAATTAGACTATACAGGGTTAGGGCGCATTCAGACGACCGTATATCGGACGGCTATTCACGCCGGCCAATATACGGCGTCTCTCTCTGCAGGGGGAGGAGGCTGGAAGAGCCAGGAGCAGTGCTCTGAGTTCCCACCCCCTCTCTGCCTCCTCTCCACCCCCCTGCACTATTTTCAATGAGGAGAGGCAGGACAGAGGCAGAGCTAATTCAACGAAACTTAGCCCCGCCTCCTCTCATTGCAAATAGTGCAGAGGGGCGGAGAGGGGGTGGAGAGGAGGCAGAGAGGGGGCGGGAGCTCAGAGCACTGCTCCCGGCTCTTCCAGCCTCCTCCCCCTGCAGAGAGAGACGCCGTATATCGGCCGGTGTGAATAGCTGGCCGATATACGGTCGTCTGAATGTGCCCTTAGTTTGATGTCTGCTACAATGTATACATATGGTATGCAAAGCAGAAGCAAAATGATAATACATTTTTATGGCGCTCAAATGTGATGACAGGTCTCCTTTAAGGTGTACATGGTCCAATAAACACCGGGTGATGGGTTTGACTCCCAACCATGGTGACCTTAGCATTGTTCGTTCTTAAAGTTAATCCAGTTTTTTCCCATGAGGATATAATTTTGTGTCCTATACAAATAAATGCACTGTGAGTCCTATTAAGAACATGAAAACCCAATGAGGGAATCCATTTGTGCACAGAGCTGTGCCTGGAAAAGGTGATAGACGTCACACCTCCAACTCCCCTCCATAACAGGTTTGTCTCTCACGAGTCGCACCCTACCAGGATTTTGTAGCATGAGTAGCTGGATGATTCATTATGCAACAGGTACCCAACTGTCCGAGGAGAGGAAATCTACTTGCAGGCTACTAATAGGATCATGCACACTTGCTCTTCACATATGCAGTGGACTCAATAATTTGTTTCTTCCCCTCAACACTTGGTGTAACACATTTCCGAATATACGGTGCTACAACATTCCTGGAAGGATGCACCAAGATTCTAAAACTCCTTACTGTGCCGCCCCCTCAACCACCAAAACACGGAAAAATTCTTGCGGACAGCTGTAGTTTTCATAACAAGCGTTTACTACTTTAGTGGCCGCGGGACTGAAAACATGCTTATACACGGCAGTAGGGTCAAAAACATCATTTCCAGCTCATACTGCTAACTGCAGCGAGCCATCCATAAGATTGCTCACATGCCCAAAAAGTTTATCCCTTTGTGAAAACCCTCATTGTACATCTTTCAAAAGGGAACTCTTTGGTGCATTATTTCCACAACTGTATGTACCTGTAATTTTTTTAGTCTTCTGCGGGTCTGATATCAGCCATCACTGATGCAGAACAAGGTGTTAAAGGGGCTGTCCAGTTTAGAAAACCCATTTTGATATACACAATTAGGGGATTCTGAATTAAAGGGGTTGGCCACCTTGTAGGGAATAAGTGCGGGGCAATTGATATTGGGCATTTTGTCAACTTACTGATATAAAAAAAATTAAAAAATAAATCTTGTTATTTGTATAGTGCCAACTTATCCTGCAGCGCTTTTAAGTAATTTATTTATCACCCCCCACCAAGCTGGGTACTCATTTTACTGATCTCGGAAGGATGGAAGGCTGAATCGACCTTGAGCTGGCTACCTGAACCAATGTGGGGATTGAACTTGCAACTTTCAGGTCGTGAGCTTAGGACTGCATTTCTGCTGCTTTAACCCTCTATGCCACACGAGGCTCTTATATAATATAGGGGCACGTGATTCGACTCCGTTCATCAGTGCCTCTCGCTCTGCACCTATGCCAAAATTCTGCTTGTCCGAATCTATGTCCAGAAAGGAAAATGTTACAGACGCAGCAGATCTCAATGGGATCTTCTCTATTTGCAGAATGGAAAGGAAGTGCTATCCAGGAAAACTACGTCAATGGTGGGGGGTGTGGCTTGCACAAAAAAAAAAAAAGAGAGAAAGATAGAACGGCTTAGAACTGCTAATTATATTGCATTCATAAGTTTCCAGAATACCTAATATCTATTGTCCTGTGCTTACTTTATACAAGTGAACCTGTCACCATGCTGCCTGAGCCTCAAACAGGTATGCCCACTCAACCCATATAGGTTTTAAAGTGAAAAGCTGCTGTATTTCAGAAATAAAACATATGAGTATGACTTGGAGCTGAGCTGGCACGGTGTTCTGAGTGAAAGAGGTGGGACGGCCAGACTCGCCCTGCCCACTTCATCAAGACTAATAGCTCGCTCCCTATATGCAAGCAGGGAGAGGAGCTGTCATTCTTGATGCTGTAGGTGGGGAGTGCCTGGCGCGGCCCACGGCTTCAACTCAAGAGTCCCGAGAGCTGAGCTGCAAGTCAAACTTTTAAGTATGTTTTTAAGACGAATGTGCATATGGTCCCGGATTCCTATTGCCCATGGATTGGGAAGAACAAACTTGGTGACAGGTTCCCTTTACTATAAGGGAATATAAGGGAATTCTCTGTTTAGGTTCCTCATATCTTGGCCATAATAGCATGTCTCATTCTAGAGGACCTATTCTGTTCTGCATTACACAGACACTCTATAGATTTGAGAAAGCACACTGTAATGCTCAATTTCTCCTGCGGTGGAGCTGTAGGGAAATTGAACACTTCCCACTTACTCCCAGGTTTTACCATAGATTACAGCTGCTTTCTTGGGATCCCACCACTCTTCTAACAAATACAGATTGTCCTCGGTGGAGAACCGCTTTAGGCTAGTCATACACTAAAGATTTTGGATGGCCGAAATGGCTGATAAAGACTATTGGCATTTTTTTTTTTTTTAAACAAATAAACATGACAAATGCTAATCTGTTGTCGAATGTAGTTGTTGGAAAGTCGTTTATGCAAAAAGACAGAAGAGCCCAAAATATCTTCTGCTTCCTATGTGGGATTGTCACCCCGGTTTCGGATCTCATACCTGTCAACGGTGTTGGCCACAATTTCTAGTTGTTCTAGGAGAAAAGGGTAAAGAGTGGGAAATCTTGAGAAAAATTCTCTCCCGGTCATCCTGTGGAGAAATAACAAAAGGACAAAAATTTAGAATAGGTTAAAAAAAACAATCAGATGATTAAAAAAAAACCTCTTAAATGGCAGCGGATTATTTCTAATAATAATAACCTTTATTTATATGGCGCATGCGTCCGCATTGGGACTCACAATGTACATTCACCTATTTGTGTGTTTTTGGAGTGTCCCTGACGTTGATAGAGGGATTCCCTCTCTCCTGCTGACACCACTGAGCCTAGCCCACACCCTTTGGACCGCAGCGTTCAGGCCCAGGACGAGGGTGGAACGCACGTGCCATCGGGATGTAACAATGTCACAAAGAGGATACCTTGAAAAGACTTGGTATATTTAAAAAAAAACTTTTTTTTTACTGTGGGGTAGCTTGATAGAGGGGTGATAAGACCCTAAAGAGTGTCGCACTTGCCTCTCACATGCGTTGACCAACTCTTTGCATGTTTGTTCATAGCATGTCTGCTTATTCTGTTTTAATAAACAGTTGGCGTATTCAATCAAGGTGTACATCTTTGTTTTGGGGGGTCCCCACGAAGGAGGCCTCCCAGTCACTTGTAGTGAACAACTTTGCAAGTACAATTCTTTGCTTTTTATAAATGATTTTTTTTTATGCATGTTGCATTGCTTTGGAGTGTGGGAGGAAACCGTAGACCCCCGGGAGAACATATAAACTCCAGATGTTCCTTGGTGGAATTTAAACCCAAGGAGCCTAGTGCTGTAGGACAACAGTGCTAACCACTGAGCCACCAAGCTGCTGTGCTTCATCAGTGGCTCCGCCCTTGTACAATCCTCTTAGAATATGTGAGTTCACAGTTTATGCTCATCTCCACTGAATCTGATACATTAGAGTAACTTCTGCACCTTCATCCTGTAGACTGAACAACCTTTTAGACTCACTCATGTTAAAGTTACTAAAAACCTTGGTTTCACCTGAAAAATACAAAAGCATAAGCTGATTACAGGTTGCTGCATCCCCCAGTAATCAGCTGTAATCTGTAGAGTAACCTGGCTTTAACTGCTCACTTCACCTGCAGCACCCCCAGAGGACAAATGAAGTATTACAAAGTTGACAATTAAATTAATGGGCTGTCTCTGCAATGCACACACGTGCCAGCTCTTCCACAGCAAGCAACAATCGTTAACAAAAAATTCTGACATTTAAAATGTGCCCCAGCCTAGGCAATAGTACAAACAACAAAAAAAAGCCATTCCACACAACTGCTCACATTGACTGTGGTCCCTACCGATACAGGAAGTGATTATGTAACATTCATCCCTCACATGCCCATTACAGCCAATCATTGGCCTCAGCGGCTATGTGTCATTCATGCACACATGACGACTGAGGCCAGTGATTGGCTGCAGCAGTCATGTTAGCGACAAAAATGACGTCATCACTTCCTGTATCAGCGGGGAGTAAAGTGGCGGTGACTGGATCAGCAGCATAGGAGCGAAGGCGATGCGAGAGGGTAAGTAATGGTCATTTTAATTTTCCTCTACCATGAGGAAATTTTCAATGTTGGAAAGCCCCCTTAAAGCAGTTACACCAAGTTATAAAGTTATCCCCTATTTACAGGAAAGAGGATGGCTTTATCATTGTGGGATTCTGATTGCTGAGAGCCCCACCAATCTCGAAAACAGAAGTCCAGTTGGCCCAAGAGTTAATGGAGTGGAGGACACGCAGGCACACTGCTGCTCTATTCACTTAAGTGGCGGCGCCAGAGATTGCCGAAGCGCTTGAACTTAAAGGGGTTGTCCCGCGGCAGCAAGTGGGTCTATACACTTCTGTATGGCCATATTAATGCACTTTGTAATGTACATTGTGCATTAATTATGAGCCATACAGAAGTTATCAGAAATTTTTCACTTACCTGTTCCGTTGCTGGCGTCCTCGTTTCCATGGAGCCGCCTAATTTTCAGCGTCTAATGGCCAAATTAGACGCGCTTGCGCAGTCCGGGTCTTCTTCTTTTCTCAATGGGGCTCCGTGTAGCTCCGCCCCGTCACGTGCCGATTCCAGCCAATCAGGAGGCTGGAATCGGCAATGGACCGCACAGAAGCCCTGCGGTCCACCGAGGGAGAAGATCCCGGCGGCCATCTTCAGCAGGTAAGTAAGAAGTCACCGGAGCGCGGGGATTCAGGTAAGCGCTGTCCGGTGTTCTTGTTTAACCCCTGCATCGGGGTTGTCTCGCGCCGAACGGGGGGGCTGTTGAAAAAAAAACAAAAAACGTTTCGGCGCGGGACAACCCCTTTAAGAATGGAGCGTTCTGTTCCATTCACTCATAGACCGTCTGGACCCCTGATCTCAAGATTGGTGGGGGTCCCAGTAGTCAGACCCACACAAGCATAAAGTTTTCCCCTATCATGTGAATACGTGGATAGGGGATTACTGTATAACCTGTCACAACCCCTTTAAAGCCAATGCCCAGTCATTAGACGAGGGTCTTGAATAAGGGACACCCAACAAGCTAGTACTACCTAACGAGGTATCCAAAAGTGCTTTTCCAACAGCACAGCTTTGATTTTAGGGTCCTTTTAACCCTTTCCAATCCAATGGGTATCCTGGTTTTCCTAGGGGGGCTTACTCTTTTTCTGCCGTCATACAACAGCGCTATATGCTGGCTAAAGCCAGTACTGCATGAGGTGACACATTGGATAGGCCCCAACAGCAGAGAGGCTGGCAATATACAGTAAGAGAACCCTGACGGACGTCTTCCATCATCAGAGCTGTACAGCCTTAAATCATAATGTCTTCAGAGGTCAGACAGTGGATTGGAAAGGGTTAAGAGTTACTATTTCTTTAGAACTCTTTAAGGTCTTTAGACTGCTCCGTTCATCGCCACAGATTATACTGTGCAGCCTTAACCACGACTATTTGAGCGCGGTGCCTGACCAAACACTGCACCATATGCAAAAAGTGACTTGTCAGCAGCAGCGGTTCAGGTTCATCCTCTTTCGACTGGACGCATTGGATACTTATATGTGAATTATTCATTCTCCACATGGGAGCATGCAGTGGAAAAATAGTTCCTGTAATCATTAAAAATACCGCTCTGTACATGATATTTTAATGATAGTGTGAAAGGGTCATTTTTCCCACGACGATCCCATGTGAGCAGCGAATGATACATGTACTTTACCATGAAGCAATTTACTGTAACTCCGAGAGGCTTATGCAGACGTATCATTTCTTTTTTCTTTCCAGTCTCTAAGCTTGACCCCCTTCTGTACTGAGGACTTTAATTTGATGAATAAGGGGAAAAGATGCCGTTCTCCAAAGGCAATGTCCGCGCCGGTAATACAAATAGATCTTTCTCAAAACACGGCTTTATGGTTCTCTCCTGCGGGACAGGTGGTTAAAGCGAGGAATAAACAGACCCGAGCCAATAACAGGTTCTGTATGGCACTTCTTGTTTAATAAACTGAAATTATCCAGAGGTCACTGGGGTGTAAAGGCTCGAAAGTCAAGGCTTGTTAACCCTTAAAGCTGCAGAAGTGGATTACGGCATAATGCCATTTATCCATTTTGAGATGGCCATAATAGGGTCATTATAAAGGAGACCCGTCACTGGTTTAGTTTACATTACCCTACCAAAAGTAATTGGATACCTGGGCAAGAATCAAAAGTAGTATTGATTTGCATATGTTAATACTTAGTGGGACCTGCTTTGGCCCGAATGACGTCGGATCCCAAGATGGTCATGTGATCTCAGTTCTGTCCAGCTCAGATCTACTTGAGGGTTATATATTATCATAGGCACTGCTATCACAGTTACTGAGGATGATCACACAGCTCCTGTCACACAGGTATAATGGAGGAGATCATAGCTCATCCTCCAGACTGCATACTTATGGCATGTAGCTTCGTTAGGTGAATATAGAAGGTACTGATAATACAATACTGGTAATACAAATAGATCTTTCTGAAAACACGGCTTTATGGTTCTCTCCTGCGGGACAGGTGGTTAAAGCGAGGAATAAACAGACCCGAGCCAATAACAGGTTCTGTATGGCACTTCTTGTTTAATAAACTGAAATTATCCAGAAGTCACTGGGGTGTAAAGGCTCGAAAGTCAAGGCTTGTTAACCCTTAAAGCTGCAGGTCGGTTGCAGAAGTGGATTACGGCATAATGCCATTTATCCATTTTGAGAGGGTCATTTTAAAGAAGACCCGTCACTGGTTTACTTTACATTACCCTACCAAAAGCAATTGGACACCTGGGCAAGAATCAAAAGTAGTATTGATTTGCATATGTTAATACTTAGTGGGACCTGCTTTGGCCCTAATGACGTCGGATCCCAAGATGGTCATGTGATCTCAGTTCTGTCCAGCTCAGATCTACTTGAGGGTTATATATTATCATAGGCACTGCTATCACAGTTACTGAGGATGATCACACAGCTCCTGTCACACAGTTATAATGGAGGAGATCATAGCTCATCCTCCAGACTGCATTCTTATGGTATTTAGCTTCTTTAGGTGAATATAGAAGGTACTGATAATTAAACGGTTACCCCGCCAGGCAGAATAGTACAAATTTAGCTAATGCTGTGCTGATGCATTATGGGATAGATGTGAAACAAAGTGCAAAATCTTAGTCTGAAGATGATGCCTGACAAGCATCAGGCAAGGGGCTGCACTTCATGGAAGTGACTGGAATAAACAGAGGAAACGTCTCAAGTGGGATAGGCAATCAAGTGAGAGGGGCAGGCATGGGAGAATGTGTTTTCGCTGAAGTGGCCCTTTGAATAGACACGTGAAGAGGGATGACCGTTCCTCTCTAACCTTGTAGCTAGAATACGAGGATCGGCAATCGTTCTACTGAAGGGAACTTAGGTAACCATAGAATTCTATAGGGGTTCCAGACGTTAAGGCCAGAATTTAAGTGTCCAGATCCACAGGATATTGTCAGGCAGATAGATGTGGATCTGCCTTGCCACATACCAGTTTGGCTGTGGGCTGAGGTGAAAGCAACCGAGGAACCCAGAATAGCAGCTTTGTTGTTGAGTCCCCAAGCCGTTACATACTGAGATAGTTGCCACATAACCGGGATTAACGTTGCACTGGGGATTAACGTTGCACTGGGCCGAGGTGCAGTACCTGTAGGTCTGAACTGAGGCGTAAGAAAGAGACAAGCCGAAGTCAGGGTTGGCAGCAAACAAAAGCAGAGTCAAAATTACCAAGCCTAGGACAGGGAGCAAAGAAGTGAGAATAGTCGAAGCAGGCATGGGTCAAAACCAAGAATACACAGAACTGGAGCTCTAGCACAATGGCTATGAGACTAATGTATTTAACATGGAGAAAGAAGTAGCTTTATTGGATAAATGGTCAAAGCAATGGAAACTGCACTCCAATGTTTCCAATTTTCAGACTAAGTATTGCACTGGTAGTAATGTGTGATTCAAGACTTCAGAAGAGAAGGATTTACGGGATCTGTTCTTTGAGGCTCAATGCAGGCAGGCAGAAAAGTATAGCAGGTAGAATGCTCGTCTGTATAGCTGGAAGCATAACCAGTAGAAAGAGGGAGATTGTGATCCCGCTGCATAGAGATGGAATACGAATATGGTGAAACATTTCAAGAACAAAACTAATCTGGTTAAACTCAAAGAACTTAATTTGTATGGCCTAGAGGAAAAAATGGAGGGGGGGGGGAGCATGATGGAAACCTTTATATAGGTTACAGGGGGAAGAAAGGGAGAGGGGAAGCATGATGGAAACCTTTATATATGTTACAGGAGGAGAGGAGGGCAAGGGGAAAGATGATGGAAACCTTTATATATGTTACAGGAGGAGAGAAGGGAGAGGGGAAACATGATGGAAACCTTTATATATGTTACAGGGGGAAGAAAGGGAGAGGAGGACATGATGGAAACCTTTATATAGGTTACAGGGGGAAGAAAGGGAGAGGAGGACATGATGGAAACCTTTATATATGTTCCGGGTATAAATGCGGTTCAGGAAGAAGGTTTTTATCCAGTAGCTAAACACTAACATAAGGCCGGCTGCACACGGGTCTCATTCCAGGTGAGGGATCCCACAGTGGAACCTGACCCTGCGGCCATCCGGCGTCCGCTGTCATTTCTTGTCTTCTGTACTGAGGATGGTCCGGACGGCGAGCCATCAAACATGCGCAGCACAGATTTTTTTTTCAAGTGTTTATCTTTCCCGCGCCGTCACCAGGCAATGACGCAGGTCCCACGACCCTTCTGAAAATGGAGCATGTTGCGACTTTTCCGACGCAAGTGGAAAATCGAAGTTGCTGTCCACTTGTGTAAGCTGACATGCGGATGCTCCATTGGTTTGAATTGGTGCGGAGTGCCACAGATCGTCTGCATGGCAGATGATTGCAGATTTTGCAACTCACACCCGGCCGTGTGCAGGCGGCCTAAGGGAGCAAAATCAGGACATATTATACTGAAAGGGTAGTAGATGCTTGGAACAAACTTCCAGCAGACGCGGCTGGAAAATCCAAAACACATAAATTAAAAAATGCTTGGGATAAGCATTAGAGGTGAGCGAGCATACTCGCTCAGGGCAATTACTCGATCGAGCATTGTCCTTAGCGAGTATCTCCCCGCTCGGAAGAAAAGGTTCGGCTGCCGTCGGTGGGCGGGGAGCAGCGGGGGAGAGCGGGGAGGAACGGAGGGGAGATCTCTCTCTCCCTCTTTCCCCCCAGCTCCCCTCTGCTCACTGCCGCAACTCACCTGTCACCCGCGTGGGCAGCTGAACCTTTTCTTCCGAGCGGGCAGGTACTCGCTAAGGACAATGCTCGATCGAGTAATTGTCCTTAGCGAGTATGCTCGCTCATCTCTAATAAGTATCTACCCATCCTAAGAGAGAGATAAAAAGGAAATAATATAAGGGCAGACTAGATGAACCAGGTGGTCTTTTTCGGTCATCAATTTTCTAAGTTCCCTTTTCTGCAATGTTGCTCCAGCCTGTAAAGCGACAGCACATCTATTATAATCAGTAGAGGTTCCAACCTCTGGGACCCTCACTAATCCTAATATTAAAGGTGATGCAGCCTTGGTGTAGCATAACATTCCCTTTACCGTTTTCCCCTGCATGGCCCTCCGGCCACTCGCTGCGCAGGGAACCTCAGCAAGGCCCTTTTCGAGTGAAACTTTGAAAGGGGACTCAGTGATATGCTAACCCTCTGTCCTCTTCATTCTTATGACTAGTGAGGGTCCCAGATGCTGGAAACCCCTGTAATCATTAGATGAAGACGTATCCAAGTAGTATGCCTCCACTTTGAAAATAAGACCAAAATTCAATATGTAAATTGCTATCGCAAAGAGAAAGGTCTGCTGAAACTGCAGTTATACAGTTATATAAAATTATACTAATTTTAAGTAAAGTCCACGAGGAACAGATAAAACTAAATATGCACTTGTGGTGTTCTGCATAACATCAGGTAGTGGCGCCGTGCCACAAACACTGCCCCCCCCCCACACACACACACACACACACAAAATTAAGGAAAACACACCACCCCCATTCTCTCATTTAGATTTAAAAATTAATCTTTATTGTCTTCAGTATCAGAGACGCATGAAAGCAGATGACTTGGAATGATTAACTCACAGGGAGTTATGAGAAGGCATGGAGAACTACAAAAGAGCTCATAAGAGATAGAAATCAAAGTGACTCAAACAGGAAGAAACAGAAGACGATAACTTTCAGACGCAAATATTGGCACGTACCCTGTGTTTTTATAAGCCGCAGATCTCTGGTTAGCAGATTATAGGACTGCTCTCCAGAAAGCCTGAGTCTACAGCAGTTTAGTAAGAATATAAGGGGCTAACGCTGGGTAACTCGTCCCCTAAATACGTTTTATAGATCAAACTTTATCTACATAGTAGATGTTGCGTCATCATTGATCTAGAAGCCAAAATACCGAAAACTGCATTATAGTCAGTTTATTAAAGGTCTGGTCAGTATAGAATTGTATGGCCTAAGACAGTGGTGGTGAACCTATGACACGTGTGCCAGAGGCGGCACGCAGAGCCCTCCCTGCTGGCATGTGTTGCCGTCAGCCGCTCACCATGTTATTAAAAATACCGGCAGGGGGGGGGCGGTGGTTCCCCTGCCGGCATTCACTCAGCAGCAGCACACAGGGGAGGGGGGTGTGTGTCATTATTACCACTGAAGCCGCGCTGGGGGGGGGGGGGTTCACTATTACCACTGGGGCCGCTCTGGGGGGGTCACTATTACCACTGGGGCCGCTCTGGTGGGGGGGGGGGAGGGTGTCACTATTACCACTGGGGCTGCTCTGGGGGAGTCACTATTACCACTGGGGCCACTCTGGGGGGTCACTAATAACTCTGGGGCCACTCTGGGGGGGGGGGGGGTCACCATTTACCACTTGGGCCGCTCTGGGGGGTCACTATCAATGCTGGGATATGTTTATACGAGGTGGAAATTCTGCAGAATGTCCTCAGTGAAAATTTCCGTGGCAAATTCCACAGCATTTCGGCATCCAAAAGCAGTCCAAATCTGCACGCTGTCTATTTTGAAACAGCCTTGTCATTTTAATAAAGACGGAGGTAAAATAATGTCATTAAAAATTCCATCCCCGCCCCCCTGACTAATTGGAACTTTGCGATAAATAAGCGGGTTTTGGGTTGTAATTTGGGCACTCGGTTTTTAAGAGGTTTGCCATCACTGGCCTAAGACATACAACGAATGGACTCTATTAGAAAACCCAACTACAGGGTGATCATAATTAAATGCAGCCTGTTATCAACTACAAGACTTATAAGTATAAAATCTAAAAATTGAACTTTTGCATCTTGTCTCCACCAGAATAATAGGTGGAGACATGTTTTGGCAGTCCTCAGTTGAAGAACATGCCCCTCGTGCCTGATTGGCTGGTGCAGATGTGCCCGCCAGAGCTGGACCTCCTGCCTGATTTTCTCGGGACGCACACACGGCGCAGGAAGCGGGGCCGGCCCTAAAGCTGTGGCAGCTACTGCTGCATGACTGAAACGGCCCCCTTGTACAGCGGCTGCAGGGAGAACAAGCAGAACGACAGCGCTGCCGGCGGCGGCAGACGAGCCAGCACAGCAGGGCCCTGAACAGTGCCGTTTGGAGGCAGCTCACCTCGGCGATCCTGTGCGGTTAGTATGCCTGCCACAGTGAAAATCAGCTGACAGCTGTCACTCACCCCGGCGATGTGTGTTATCCCGTGTGCTGTAGTGCCGCCAGTCAGCGTCTCCGCCGATGCCGCTGGCAGCTCACGTCTCCGTTGCTGTGTACTGCTGCAACCTCTGTTCGCTGTACTGCTTTGTGGCCGTGTCAATTGCCGCTGTGTGTCGGGTGTCAGGCTGCTCAGTCCCTAGCTTTCGGTGGAGACAAGATACAACAGTACCACTAAAAACTAGGTTTTGGGGCTTCTGGTTTAGGTGACGTGTAGTCCTTGGAGATTCTGTTCAAACTCACCCGGTCCGCTGGCAAAGTCAGGGCAAACATACTAGCTTGATTTTTTTCTCAGCAGCCTGTGCATGCACATTTCCCATTGAGCTCTATGAGGTTTGTCCAGGATTAGAAAAATATGGCTCCTTTTTCCTTGAAACAGTACCACGCCTGTCCATTGGTTGTGTCTGGTATTACAGCTTAGCTGCATTGATGAGAATAGGACTGCATTGCAATTCCACATCCAACCAGTGCGCAGGTGTGGAGCTTGGAAGAAAGCAGACATGTTTTTTTAATGCTAGATAACCCTTTTAAGTCTGATATAATATGGATGCAATACAATGTCGGCAACCAAACGGCAACCCACGACTGTGGATGAATCGCCCAGGTACTGCAGCACTATGGTGGAAAAATATCTAAATATCATTATCCACAGGCGCTAAGGATGAGGCCACATGGGGCGGCACTGACACGCCGCGATGCAGCTGCTCTAGATTTCAAGTTCATTAAGTAGCCGCATAATTTTGTGGGAAACCACTAATTTCACCCGCAAAACTGTATGCATGGCCTTGCGGACAAAACACCTGGTTTCTGGAAAAATCATCTGGCCACTTAACTGAGAAAATACCGTATGCGGTCACTTTATTGCCGCCCCGTCTGGCCTCACCCTCATTCCCCCTTTAAGTGTATGTTGATGTCTCAAACTTTTAGCAAATAAGGTTACAAAGTTATCAGGTGAGTTTCTGAGATCGCTCTTGCACAATAAAGTGCAATACTGGGACAGCGGAAACGTATAAAGATAAGACTGTCCTACAAAAGAAAAACATGTTTAACCACTCATAAAAAGTAGAGAATGAAAACAAAAAGAAAAAGAAGAGAATGGAAACAAAAAACAAAAAGAAAAGCATTGCCTGCAGATTACCAATACCACGGGTCCCCGCCTTACCAGATCCAGAACTTTTTTCTTTTTTCAGCAACATAGCTGTATGATGGCTTCTATTTTTGCAAGACAAGTTGTCTTTTGCAAAGCCGCCATTAAATGTACCGCATACGGGCAAATGCCCACGGCCGAATTTCCGCCACGCGTGAAATGCAGCGAAAATCCACGGAGTTTCACCGCAGATATTAGGTTCTATTGTACCTAATAGCTAAATGTTGACGCTGCGGAATTCCATCGCAGAATTCCGCAGCGTGAAATAACCCACGGCATGTCCAATTTGCCGCAGGAATATGCGCAGCCAGCTTCCATTGTAGTCAATGGAAGCCGGCCGTCACACTATACTTCCGCTGTAGCATAGTGGAAGTATAGCGTGAATACGCTTCTCCGCCCACCGCCAGCCACGTCATATGACACTGCCGGCGCGGCATGCGCTGTACTGTGCATGTGCGCCGACGCGTCACGCGGGCGATGCACAGCAGATCCGGAGACGAGTATGGGGACTTTGGGGGGGCGCCGTGACGGATTTCGCTTCCGGAGCCCGTCACGACCGTGGGCATGAGCCCTAACGCAGTGAAGAGAGATTTAAAATGTTTAACCCTTTCCAATCCAATTTGTATCCTGGTTTTCCTAGGGGGCTTACTCTTTTTCTGCTGTTCTACAACGGCGCTATATGCTGGCTAAAGCCAGTACTACATGAGGCGACACATTGGATAGGCTCTGACAGCAAAGAGGCTGGCAATATACAGTAAGAGAACCCTGACGGACGTCTTCCAACATCAGAGCTGTACAGCCTTAAATCATAATGTCTTCAGAGGTCAGACAGTGGATTGGAAAGGGTTAAGTGAAATTTAAAAAAAAACAAAACTACTCTGTTTATGTTTTTTTCTTTTAAACCTTTCCCCATAATCTCCATCGTATATTTTTTGACTCCTGGACATTCTTTAACGAAGCAGTGTCCAGAACTGAACTGCTTGTTTCTCCATGATGATACTACAAACACACCCAGTGTGAAGTCTGATGCTGCGGTTATGCACTGATGTGCTTCCACATTGCGTGTGCAGTGAATGTTGGACATTCACTATGGGAGGATTTTCTGCCGCCATTCTCCAAGTTTGCTGCTATATAGGTATACAGTGGCATACAGACGTAGCAAATTTTAACTTGACGTTTAATACATCACATGTCACGATTCAGCAAGGTTTAACTCCAGATTTCAATGGTATATGATGCTTAAATGTTCTTTTAAAGTTTGCCAAATCATGTTAGCCAAAGTCTTGGATGTCAAAGTATCATTCACTACAACTATATGATGCTCATAGTCTCACATGTAAAGAAAGGAAAAGTTATACCCTTTTTTTTTAAAACTGGATACATAGTAACATAGTATATTAGGCTGAATGAAGACAATGTCCGTCTAGTTCAGCCTATTTCCACCCTCCCTTGTTGATCCAGAGGAAGGCAAAAAAAAACTAAATGAGGCAGAAGACAACTAGCCTCCTTGGAGGAAAAAATTCCTTCCCGACTCCATAATGGTAGTCAAAATAATCCCCAGATCAACGTTTGATAGTTTCTACCTGAATGTAAGACTGGGATCAACAACCCCGCTGGTTATTTGATGTCTATATCCTGTAATATCATAGCACTCTAGAAAGTCATCCAGGCCCCTCTTAAACTCCTCTATCGATTTTGCCATCACCACGTCCTCAGGCAGAGTGTTCCACAGTCTCACTGCTCTTACAGTAAAGAACCTGTAAGAGCAATACCTCTGTACTGAATAGCGTAATTGACTATATATGCTTTTTTTATGGTTACGGATGCCAGAGGGACACAGAGTGATAATCTTTTCGTCTCCTTGGGGTAAATGGAGGCCTATGGGTTCATCTGATGTATGCACAGGATGCTATCCCATCAAATATGCCAAACCTACCCTTCAAATGGAGTATATATGCACTCTTGCATGCCCGCTTAACGGATGCTGATCAACATGCCCATTTACACAGGAGGGCATATGCTGCCAACAAGTAAACATTTTTATGGCTATATGAAACACTCCATCAGACCGGACCACCAGCCCATGTAAAAGGGCCTTTATTCTCTTCCATCTGTCCCTTCCTTCGCCCCCTGTAGTTATACAAAATTTAGGAACCCAACGACCGCAGGATTGTCTAATTGCAGGATGTTTTTAGATACTTTTATATGGGAGTGATTATTGCTAGAGTCATCGCAGGAAACAGTAATTTTGGTGATAGTCATTCTGTGTACATGTGGCCACTGAGCGGAGATTGAGTATGAAATCACCTAAAAGCCCAGCAACTATCGGCTTGTGTAAACAGGCATCATCTATGAACGACTGCTAGAGATGAGCGAGCACCCAAGTGCTCGGGTCCGCGTTATTCGAGCTTTTTGTAAAATTCGAGAGCTCTACTCGAGTAACGAACCCCTTGACTACAATGGGAGACTCGAGCATTTTTGTATGTGGGACGCCGGGGGCCGAACTTTTTTTTTTCCTCTAGGTTCTATCTCTCTCTCTCGCCAGCCAGCCAAAAAATTTGCAAATGACGCACGCCGCGGCGGGGAGGGGCCAAAACAGGCACGTCACAGTGGGGAGGAGCCAAAACCTGGGGCGGAGTCGAACATGGCGTGATGCTCGTTCAAGTAACGAGCACCATCGAGTACACTAAGGCTCAAATGAGCATCAAGCTCGGCAGAGTACGTTCGCTCAACTCTAACGACTGCCTGTTCACAGTGACTGCAGGCAGCCGGGGCAGAACTCGGGGGCCAGCTCCGCCATCCTTCTCTGAACGACTATTGCTCCTGTGTGTGAGCACAGGAACGATAGTCGCTAGGACAACTGTAGGGCAATCATGTAAAGGTACCTTTTATCTGTAAGGTCTGCATAGGAGCTGTATACACAGAACGGCAGGATAATTTTAATCAAAACTTTTTGGACCTTTTTTTTTTTTTTTAAACTAAAGACACAATAAAAGAAAATTGGTTGTAAATGAGAACATAGCCAATCAATCCAGATGAACTACCGTAGCCATAAACTACACCTTGACTTATGGGAAACCCTGGGCCTTGTAAATCCACATGAAAATAGCTCGTAAGCGTATGAAAAGCGCTTTCATAAATTAAGCCGCTGGAATGGGGCATATATTTACGCTGGTCTGACTGACAGTCCACTTATTAAGCTCATAAAAACGAAGGCAACGTGATCTTCCAAGAATGTTTGTTCTAGCCGTACTATTAGAAGAAGCCGAAAAAAAACCCGTAACGGACGATGCACAGGCCGTGACTTCTCCCAAAAAATTTATTTTACGGCCTTACGAGCTCCAAGTGTGTTTTCGCAAGTCACTGAACTTGAGAAATATTTTGCTTGCCTGGCCTGGAATTTAGGTAACGCCAAAATCGGCTCCTCGCAAAACAAATGATACTTTTTTGCTAAAATTATAAATTCCTTTTGGGCATCAAGGGGTTCCCCTCTGCTAAGTTTGACGCCTTTCACAACTTGGATCCATATATTTCTTTCCCTTGAAAAACCCAATTACCATGAGTGGAAAAATGACTCGATCTGTAAAATATGCGCCGGACGCACACAATGGGGGAGACTATACATGGCTTGTTGTTGGTCATTTTCTTCCAGGACTTGATAGGCCGTAACGAGGCTGTCAGTGCTCACATAACTCAGACTACGGCGCGGCTACTATTTCTTCTAATACTAATAAATCTCTCTAATTACAATCTCACAACATTTTTTTCCCTTAGGCCAGAACAGAACATTCTTCCCTGTAACCACCTTTAATATCCGGACACACGACTACTGATAGTAGGCCTCATCCTGAATGATGTCTGCCAAGGAGCCTACAGGTAAGATGAATTCTCTGAAGTGCAGACACATTGTGGTGCGTTTGTAAGCATTTTTAAGGCTGTTTCAGGTGTAAAAAAAAAAGTTGCAAATTTTTGCATTGACTTTTCTTCATTCTGCGCCGGCCTGCCACTTTTTTATCCGATTTCCTCAGATCAATATTGAACTCGCCCATACAAATATAGCCTTAGGCTGTATGTACATGGAGTCTGGCTTTGCTTTTAATTCCCAGTCATTGTTACAAGGCTTGTATAAAAAGTCTGACTTTGGCTTATAGGAAAGCTGCCTTCAATAGGTGGCACTGTAGAGGTTTTATTCCATCTCCCTTATTTGCATATTACCCAGAGGAGCGTGCATGGCCATTTGAGTCTCCTCACTCACCGTCTAGGTGCTCTCCCTAAGGAGAAAAGATAGCGTTTCTGACCTTTGCATGGAGAAAAACACAAGAATGCCCCTATTGATTTGATTTCAATGGGCAATTGACCTAATTATAGGCTATTTTGTATAATAGGATCTGCTGCGTGTTTTTCACGAGACCAAAATTTGTGTGAAAAATACGCAGATGTGAATGAACCCATTGAAATCAATGGATTCTATTCGCAGCATAATATGTGGCGCATTTATGTCCATGTGAATGAGCGCTTAGCGGTAGAAAACGGTCATAGAAACTGCAGGAAACTTCCCTAACTTCATAAAAATCACCTTCTTATCTTATATGCTGCAGAGTATGGTTTATCTGTGCAGATCGTTGCTTACTATGATTTGTATGGGATTGGCATAAAATAAGTTTGCGGAGCAAGGAGGGGCAGTGTACTAGACAGCAGACATAATGTCTTTTGATCACTTCTGTGCATTTAAAGAAGTACATTAAAGGCTATTCGTTATTTTGTTTCCTTAATGTGAGCCTCTTAATTAAATTATTAAGCAGGTACAATTGTACCCGCTAAATGGTATTCTGGATGGGAGTTTTGGAGGGTAATCCTTACGGGATTCATAAATCCCGCCTCCCAGAACCGATGGCTCTGATTGGTTCTTCAAGCGCCGCTCAGACAACCGATGCAGCATTCAATGAACCAATCACAGCCATTGTGCTGTGGAGAAAAAGAAATGAAAAAGGAGGGTTGAGCAAGACCCAGTGAGGGTCGTGGAATATTTCTGGAGTACAAAGTGTTTCCAATGATTGAGTATTTTGAATGGTGGAGGTGCTGCCAACCAGATAACGCTCCACCAGTGTGGGCGTGAGTGTAGCAAAAAGGATGTGAAAAAAACTGGTATGGAGGCGCAACCCTCTAAGCTACTAGAAGATGAAGATCAAGGTCCAATGTGTGATGGTGAAAGCACTTCTTTTTTATTTTTTCACAAATTAAAAACCAGCAATAGAATACGCGTTTCGGGGATGAACCCCTTCGTCAGTTCGGCTGGATAGGACAACAGGATGCCTGGGGGTGACACAATTCCAAAGGTGTACTGGATGTGTCAGAGGTCCTGTGTGTGCATTGTGGAAGCGGGATTTATGAATTGGCTGAGCTGTGATAGCCGCTGCTTGGCCAATTCCTAAATCCCGCCTCCACAACGCGATGGCCGTTGATTGGTTCTTCGAGCACTATGGCTCAGCCAATCAATGCAGAACTTCCTGGAGGTGGGATTTATGAATCCAGTAACCAGGAAGTAATGCTGCATGAGCGGCCGAAGAGTACGGGAACTGAGTCTGAGCTCTGGAGAGCAATGGGATGGACCTGGACCGAACCTGTTGAGTAATGTATTCCTTTTTTAAATGTAATATAAGCTAGGGCTTACTTTCGGGGTAGGGCTTTTATTTTGAGCCTTCCCGAAAATCCCCCCAAATCAGGCTAGGGCTTTTTTTCAGGGTAGTTCTTATTTTGGGGGAAACACAGTATAGGAAATGGATACAAAGCGACCACTCCAGGGTGCGTTCACACATGCATTTGTTGTGAATTGTCCAAAGCCAAAAAAATTGGGGGGCAAGTCCATACCAAATTCTGTGTCACAATCGACACCATTTGGCACTGATTTTGCTGCGGATTCATAGGGCATTGTACCCATTCAATTGAATTCAAATTGAAGGGGTAAAGTAAAATCTGCTCCAGATCCATACCGATTTTGGTACGGATTTTTTCAGCTGCGGAAAATCCGCCATGCGTGAAATGAGCTTTCAAAGGGTTTGTATTTGACAAATCACCTGATAGTGTCCACATATGGGTACCTTTTGGTAAAAATTTCCTTGAAGATGCAAATTTGCAGATGTCTTACATGGGCGGCTTATAGCAGAGAGACTATACAAATGTAAATAATTGTCTGGAAAGCCGTCAAAGACAACCGCCTCACTTGCCCAGACAGGGTCCCAAATATGAATGCTAAGTGATGAGTCAGTTGAGCAGCGTCTATTCCTGGTCACCAGCCAAAATAGATAGGACAATTACTTTGTGAGGCGGTCAGATAAAGAAACTGCAGCTCATCAGTGTTCCTATGATAACAGTCCATTCATGGCTGCAAAAATAGACTCACATACAGCATGATCCCGGGAGACAAACCCAAGCACAAGAATTCTTCTTTTTTTTCCTTCCACCCAAGTTGTTAATTTGGGAGCTGAGCAACTGCGCTGACTAGTGTGAGCAATGCCATGCATACAACGAGTTTCTGGGGCTACGCTAAACTATGTCACTTCTGTGACTGCATTGCACATTAAAACTGTTTACTCGAAGAGCAGGATGGGATCCGATATGTTTTGCAGCACTAGGCGGGTATACATTATGGGGGAAAACTGTTTACATGAATGGCAACAGATGGAGGAAAAAAACGGTCTGAATGTATAAAAAGTCCTTCAAGTCATGAAGATCAAGTCAACAATCCTGTTGTAGTAAATTGCAGTGTCAGTTTTAAGAGGACCTGTCAGCGAACCTGAGGGAACTTGTCACCTCCTATAGGCACCGATGCTTGTAGGATAGGTGCCACAGAGTCCCGTGGTATACCATTTTTATGAAAATAAAAGCCCTACGCTGAAAATAAGCCCTAACTGCAGAATTTTTTTTTTAAGCGTTCATCACCTAGAAGTACTGTCCGGGGTTCTGCTGCAGCTTCTTCCTGGTCCCCGATATTGGTCTTCTTCATCTCTTCTGGCCGGAGATTGAAAAATGACCGCCTCCTGGAAGTGCTGGCTGTGATTGGCCTATGCTTAGCCAATCAGAGCCAGCGCTCGATGAATGGCTGTGATTGGCTAAGTGTCAGCCAATAAGAGGCAGTGCTTCCAGGAGGCGGGGATTTTTCAATTCCCGGCCAGAAGGTGATGGGTGATGTATACTTTTTTTTTTTTTTTCCTGAAACCAGGGCTTAGATTAGGGTTTTGACAGTAGGATTTCCTACTGTCAAAGTTGCATCGCACGAAAACCGTGTTTTTATGTGATGCGATGCAACAGAGAGGAAGGCTCCATAGGGAAACATGGACTACAAAACCTCACGAGTCGCGTGTATATCGCTGGACCCACAAGGTTTTTGGGTTGGGATGTCGCATGCTACAAAACATCGCATGTGTGAATTAAACCATAGGAAAGCATTGGCTTCACATACGTGCGATTTGTAGAATTGCAGCAACGCAACAAAATCGTCCGACGTGTGGGGGAGGCCTAAAGAGAAAGTTTTCTTCCTTCTAGAAGAAAGCCAATTTGCAAAACTTTTGCAGGTAGAATTACCTGTAAGGATACGTTCAAACGGGGGGTGGGGGGGTTCTAGCACAAATTCTGTGCCAAATCCATGTCCCATTAATTTGATTGGAAATCCATTTTTTTCTGCTGCTGATCTGAAATCCGCTTTGCAGGAAAAAAAAGAACCACCACATCGGAAATCCTATACACAAATGTTGCTAATTCCCAAGGGCTAAATCCGTCTGCAGACCCATGGTTTTCTTCTATAGATTTAGAGGAGGAATCCGCACAGAAATGTCCACATCAGATTCCACTATGCGAACACTCAGACTCCATAAGCCAGCTGGATTTCCACATGAAGAACCAGTACGCCCAAATGGAAGCTTGCTGTTAACTTTCTGATCGGTGGGGGTCGTATCGGTCAGACCCCCACTGATTCAGAGTCTGCAGTCATGACAAATCAGGGCAGAAATCTCAAGATTGGTAGGGATCTCAGTGGTGGGACTCCATCAATAAGTAGGATATCCTCCGTCCTGTGCATAGGGGGATAAATGGCTGCACTGGTACAACTCCTTCAATGGCACCGCATGCTAAATGTGCATGCACTATTTGCGTAGCCCAATAGTCACCCAAAGACTCACTCTTATAAGAAATAGCATGCTGTATTGGTCAAGATGGCATTTTCATATGGATGCAACAAGTGCTATCTGTACATGTTAAGATATCCAAAAAATACTATATAAGGTACCGGCTTGCCTCCATAGAGTCTCTTTCCAAGGCCATGGCAGTGTGTGGAGGAAATTGGAAAAAAAATAAATAAAACGCCACCATGTTTATGTTTTCCAGCACCGTCTTGTTTTGGTGCCTCAGGCAAGGAAAGATTAGTGACAGTCACCCAAGGTCATAAATGAGCAGGAAGTGACCCCGTCTCCCCTGTTTGACTCATTGTTTCAAGAGTCCTTGTGTATACATTTCATAAGGAAAACCTCAGAGAGCTCAGACTGAAAGCATGACTAAAGCCTGCTACGGTAAAGGCGAGATTGCCACACAGGGCCAAGTATTAACACTTCAGTCTCTTATTAACACTTATCAAGAGCACAGTACAAAAAAATAACCAAAAAATACAAATGGTTCCGTTGGGAAAGTTAGCACTGCATGGAAAGGAGAACCCCTTAAAGATTCTAATATCTTAAGGTCAAGCTGAAAAGATAAAAAGAATCTCACTCTAAATGAATATCAAATGTTTCATAAAGTCTTCGAGAAACACATTATTAACAGCTTCAAAAGAGGGTCGTGAACAAGGGTAAACAAACAAAAAATGTTCATTTTAAGATTCTTAGCATCTTTTATACTATTTTCAAGACTTCTCCTGTGCTGCATCTATACTATGGAATGGTTTACCTGTGGATAACAGGTCAACTTCCAATGCAGATTTTTGTGGTCATTGCTACTCACATGGAAAGCACTATTCAATCAAAGTAGGTGTTGTGTCTTAGACCAATGATGCATACTAATGCACACTGTGCATCAAGAAATTAGAGAAGGGGTTCAGCCACTTTTCTTTGTCAAGGCCCTGAGGGTCACTTTCAATTTAGTTTGCATGGAACTCACACAAAAGCTGGATGCACATGCGACTTGTATTCCTTTGGACAGTAAAAAGAAAGCTGCATTTGAGCAAAAAGAAAAAAAAATAATGCAAAGGCATGTACATAGTGTTAAAAAACGACCCTCTGGGTTCAGGATAAAATTCTGCCCAGTGACTGAATGAAAGAGAGTACATTACCTACGCTCATTCTTCTCTGTCAATGTCCATGCGATCAGCCCGTTTGGAATTCTGTTTTCAGCCATCGAAGATGGCCACTGCAATTTTCTAGCTGCCTAATGAACACTGTGCACTGCCCTCTGATTAGCCAGCATTGATCATGTGAGCAGTGCTGTCTAATCAGAAAGGAGGAATAGTGCATGGGTAGTCTAATACTATTAATGCACTGTGGTGATTAGGTAGCCGGAAGATTCTGTTGGCCATTTTGGACGGCGGAAAACAGGATTCAGAACCAGTAGATCAGAAGAGCATCATCACAGAAGATCAATAGGAAGCAGAATTGTGTCCTCCGGTTAAAGACAAAATTTTGTCCCAAAACCAGAGGGTCGCTTTATGTAAAACGTGCAAGGCTGTGTTCGTTTACCGCTATCATGGTACAGAGTCTTGAAGTTTTCTACCACCCCACTATCAGTATTAGAATGGACCGTAAAGGGCCGGGTCCCTATTTCACTATAGATGGTGGACCAACGTTGGGTTTGAGTGAGCTGTGTAGTTTTAAAGGGCGGGCTACCGTACTAACGGCTTGGCACCGGAGGACTGTGACCACAACTAATGCAGAATAGATTACTTACATGGAGCAGTTATTTGGTCACTGTCTGGTGGTATTTACTATATGTTTAGTACTAGAGTTGAGCGAACTTACTCTGCCGAGCTTGATGCTCGTTCGAGTATTAGCGTACTCAAATCGTGTTCGACCCTGCCCCAGCTTTTGGGGGAGGGGGAGAGAGAGAGGGTGGGAGAGACAGGGAGAGAGAGGGAGGGAGAGAGAGGGAGAGAGAGGGAGGGAGGGAGGGGGGAGGGGTGAGAGAGGGGTGAGAGAGGGGTGAGAGAGGGGGGAGAGAGGGGGTAGTGAGGGGGGAGAGAGGGGGTAGTGAGGGGGTAGTGAGGGGGTAGAGAGGGGGAGAAGGGGGAGAGAGGGGAGGAGAGAGGGGAGGAGAGAGGGGGGAGAGAGGGGGGAGAGAGGGGGGAGAGAGGGGGTAGGGGGGAGAAGGGGAGGGGGGGAGAGGGAGAGAGGGAGAGAGAGAAAGAGGGGGAGGGGGAGTGAGAGAGAACGAACCAAGAAAAAAAAAAAAAAAGCTCGGGAACGGGCATCCCACATACAAAAATGCTCTAGTCTCCCATTGTAGTCAATGGGGCTCATTACTCGAGTAGAGCTCTCTAATTTTACGAAAAGCTTGACTCGAATACCGCGGGCCCGAGCATTTGGGTGCTCGCTCATCTCTACTTACTCATCTGATTCCTACTTACAATCAGAGGAAGCTAAAAATCTGTGAGCTATGTCTGACCCTATATAAATAGGTATTGGATATAAATAGGTATTGGGTATAAAATGTCAAGAGTGTTTTCTTCACCTCTAAGTGTGGAGTGCTTTAACTAATCAGTTGTTTCTGTGTTATCTTGGTCTACTAAATGGATAACAAACTAATGAGAGGCCTTAAAATGCCCATAGGATTGATGGGACTGTGACTAAGGATGTTACAGCTTGATGGATAATACGCTTGACAGTGCCTATTATCACTTGCATAAATTCAAACGGCCATCACTGATAATGGGTGACATCGGGCATGGGACTTTAAGGTTTAAAAGGTCATCTTTTGCCCTTTGACCTTATCAAGGCCAAGTCCTCCATTGTTTGTGGAAATACCGGTCAAACTGGAATATAATATATTCACTTCTTCACAAACAAGATAAATAATTATTTCTCAATGGTCGCAACTGTTTTTAGGGAGCATACAGGAAAACTTTGGAATCATGTCGTGTCCCACAGAATGCCTCCATATAAGTCTAGCTATACAGAAAGGTGCGCACTAAGTATTATAACCATGTACCTAAAATCTATCTCCATCAGGAGTATTAAACCCTTTTTCAGCCTAGCATATTATATTAAATCAGCCTTTTGGTGGCATTCAAAGGGCCGATTGTAATTCTATGATAAGGGCTTGTTCACAGCAGCGTATTCGCACGGCGTATTATGCGTGCAATTTTTGCGCACGTACTATGAAGTGAATAGAATCCGTTGAATTCAATGGGTTCACTCACAAGCATATTTTTTCACATGAGGTGGGAACACATGAAAAAATATGTGCACGACCTATTTTGTTGCGTATCACGCACCTCAATACGCCATTGAAGTGAATAAGCGGGCACAAATACGCAGTAAACTTGCTTATTCACTGCATACCATTTCGATGCGTTCTTTTTTTGCTGGGTCTGTGACCACTGACTTCTCCCCTCGGTGTCTCCCCAGAGTTAGTGGGGCCCCTCCATATTATTTTGTCTGTCTGTCTCATGTCAGTGTCTTATGTGTAGTATGCATTTGGTTTATGTGTATTGCACCTCTGAAGTACTGAACGGGTTAATGCATGGGTTATGTCTGGAAATTGTATCGCTGTGTGAGTCATGTGACTACGTTTTATATATATGTATGTGTTTGCAAGAATGCGAGAGAGAGTCTAGGAGAATAGGAGAGTACAGAGCAACAGTCAGTCTGAGCAGGAGTTTAGGAGCAAGCGTCTGAGATCAGTCTGTGTGTGGACCCTGGAGGAGGCCGAGCGATGGTCTGATGCTCAGCATGGGCCCAGCCTGCCCAGGAAACCTCGGTACAACTATTGAGTGCTGAGAGTGAGACAAGCCGCTTCAAAGTGAGGAGAGCACAACTAATGTGAGTGTGAACCAGTAGAGGGTGAGAGAGTCGCCGGGAGCGGGATCACACAGATAACTTGGACTGTGGATCATTCGAGATACCCCAAGAATCCTCTCTGTCACACCATTGTTATTGTATTTGTGCCAAGACGTGGGTTGGACTTTATCGAGTTACAGTAAACCGACATTACCGACTGTTCGCGGTTTTGTCCAGAAAGTTTCCCTGTATGTGGACTACTTTATTTTATTGTCAAGTTTTACCGCACAGGATGGAACAGTGTGCATTAGGTAGATAGAAAATTGCTGTACCCATTCTGGAGGGTGGAAAACAGGTCCCAAAACAAGTGGATTGGAGGGGCGAGAGAAGAACCACACAGGTAAGATATCCACTAGTGATGAGCATACTCGCTAAGGGCAATTGCTCGAGCGAGCATTGCCCTTAGCGAGTACCTGCTCGCTCGAGGGAAAAGATTCGGGTGCCGGCGGGCAGGGAGCTGCGGGGGAGAGCAGGAAGGAATGGAGGAAGATCCCTCTCTCCCCCCTGCTGAATGCCACAACTCACCGCTCCCCCAGGCCGGCACCCGAACCTTGTCTCTCAAGCGGGTAGGTACTCACTAAGGGCAACGCTCGCTCATCTCTAATATCCACCTGTCTCAGGACAGAAATTTGTCCCGAAACCAGAGGGTTGCTTTAATTCAGCTGTGCTAATATAACTTTTTTGTCATCTACCAATTTCTCCACTTTACTAAGTCTTCTGCTTATGGTTTTACAATATTCTACAGTATATTGCAGTTCTGTTCCGCAGACAAATATCAGAATATCAAACATTCTGTATTATTATACGCAAAATTAAAGGGGTTGATCAAGATCAGACAATATTAAGGCAAAGGTGCAGGAATAAAGGAAACACTGATTACCAGTTGGTACACCGCTGAGGCCAGTGATTGACTGCAGTGGTCATATACTGTGGACATGAGGTCACCACTGCATCCCTGTAAGAATGACCGGTGGGGAGCAGTGGAGAGGTGTAACGAGATTCAACCGGTAACACCTACTTTGCTATTTTACACTGCCCCCCATCTTTACTCTAATGTTGTCCAATCTTGAAGAACCCCTTTAAAGGAATTTTACTGTATTGTGTAGCTAATGTCTACCAACTTTAAAAAGGGTTTCCCACTAATGACATTTATACGTGGCGCAGAGTGTAAGCTCTCGCCTACGACCTGAAGGTTGCAAGTTCAATCCCCCCTTGCGTCAGGTAGTCGACTCAAGGTTGACTCAGCCTTCCATCCTTCCGAGGTCGGTAAAATGAGAACCCAGCTTGGTGGGGGGTAATACGTAATAATTACCTGAACGCGCTGCGGAATAAGTTGGCGCTATACAAATACCAAGATTTATTTATTTTTATTTACTCTGCCCACTAGATAGGGGATAAATGCCATCTGTGTGCCCCAAATTCTTCAAAAGGATGAAATGGCGGTGCACATGTATGACTACCACTCCATTCACTTCTACAGAATGGTGGTAGATCACTGTACTTCGCATCACAGCTCCCATTCACATGGAGGATTTGGGGTGCAGTGTAATAATGGGAAATCCCCATTTAGATGATAAACACAGATTGTTTGCTATGTAGAGGAATTTGGTGCATACTGCACTGGTGTAATAGACCGCCGCACGGCTCAGATAACAAGCATATTAGTACAACTATTTACATTGAGTGTGTCCATCGGGGGCTCCATTGGCCTTTTAGGTATTTTTGACAAGAACAGAGCTACGTGGCACCTTGATGGACTTAAAAATCAATGAGATCCTTTGTGGCTTGAGTTTCAAAACCTACTCAGCTGTTATGGCACTGTTATAAACGGAAGTTATGATGCTAGTGTCAACAAAGCCTAAAATTGGCCAATGACCATCTAATATGAATGGCGGTGTCTTGGTTTTCCTCCAACAGTAAATGTAAGAGAAAAAAAGGGTTGAGTATGTTTATTTTTTTTAACATGCATGACCCTTTTTCTCTCAAAGGAGGCAAGTGTAATCTGGCAACGGCTAAAGGCCCATTTAGACACAACGATTTTCGTTCAAAATTTGCTCAAAAGCCATCTTTTAACCGATAATCGTTGCGTGTAAATGTGTTAATCTTTCAGTTTTCTGTGGAACGATGGACTTCAGTTTGGCTTGAAATCCGTTGTTCAGCAGAATAGCTGATAAGATGGACCGCACACTGTGCTCTTACTGGGGACCGCTGATAACAGCTGATTACATTGTCTCAGCTGTTCTCAGCTGTCAGCCCCACCGGCAGAACAAAGAGAATTTATTCAGAGAACAGTGGGTGGTCCTCTGAATAAATTCAGCGCCCAGTGGCTGACATGCTATTAATTGGTACTAATAGGCATTAGTACCGATTAGTAGATTATACAAAATGATTGCTCAAAAGCCATCTTTTGAGCAATCATCTGTGTGTCTAAATGCACCTTTGGTTTCCTCTCCCTCTTAAGAACACATGTATGTTCAGCCATAGATGGGGATGGGTCGGAATGAGGGTCCAGCCAACAGCTACCTAAAGTTCTTTTGGGAGCCTCCATTGCAGATCCCTCTAAAATTACCAGAAAAAAAACACGAAGCACTATTTCTGCTAGTAAAATGTTAGACATTATGAGTCCGGATGAACCCTATTATAGTCAATGGAGTATATTGGGCACCGTTGGAATCCGGGACCGCTGGCACTTTCACTGTTCTACTCCTATAACAGAGCAAGACAGCAGACAATGAAACATGCTGGTGTGACTGAGACCCAAGCTGTACAGCCACCTTTAAGTAAATTAACATGAATGCATTTATAAATGTCTGTAATATGAATCTGCAATACGAAAATGTGATGCAATGGGACGCACCAGTGCTGTATGCGTATTGGCACCCATTGTTATTTTCTATTAAGTAAAAACGGATGCATTTTTACTCAGTAGCAAATAAAGATAACAAATAAATTGCATTCATATTTAAGCGCTTTCCATTGACGTCAATGGGTGTTTTCCATGGATAAATGTAGTGCATGTGCTGATTGTATGTGTCCATGTGAATAGACCACTAGATTAACATTAGTGCGGTATTACAGACAGAAAAATACGGATGGAATACTAATGAAAAATACACGTTACAGGAAAACTGCCTTAAAGGGAACCCGACACCTCCTATGGGCCCCGCAAACCAAAGTTATGGGCTGACAGGAGATGGGGCAGTGTGTCCCGCAAAGTGGCCAGTCAATGTATGCAATGGACTCCTTCAGGGCAAGTCGTAATGAGAGGACAGTGTGCATGCACATTCAAGGAGTCTGCTGCAAGCATCAAGCATGTGGACAGCATAGCATAAACATATATATATATATATACACACAAATAAAAATTAAGATTTTATATATATATATATATATATATATATATATATATATATATATAATCTATCTATATCTATCTATCTATATATCTCAACAAACTGCAGCTGGACCTGCTATACGCCATGTTTTAAAGTGGATGGGGGGGGAAACGTTACATCGCGAACTTAGTTCTGTTACGTCTGTAGATTTCAGTTGGACAAAAAATAAATAAAACCCGCCAGATACCATTCTGAGATTACTGGTGTAAACAACAGAGCAGCGGTGAACTTCATCCGCCACCACCGACCTGCACACTTTATCAACCTGCAGCAAAGTACAATTCCAATTGGTATCAGGACTGTCAAGCTTAACAACCGCTTTATGGCTTCAGAATGAAAGGCAGACACTACTCCATTGTTCCTGCCTCTCTCCAACTTAATCAAGCGATTATAGCCTCAATAAAACTTGAGAAGGGGCCGCACCAGGCAGGGAGAGGGCAGTGACAAAGCAATTATTCATGCTCCCTTTGAAGTACCCACCGGCTTTATCATGGTATTGAAGGATAATAACGGTTGGTAGGAAATCCAGGGGTATTGATATGCATTTGTAAAGCTTTGGGGGGGAAAAAGGCAATAAAAACTACTACAAAAAAAAAGGCATTTAAAGACATTATTGTTTATGGAGTTTATTGATGAATTTCAAGGTACTTTGTAAAGAGTGCATTAAAAAAAAAAGGTCATAAACTAATGATCGGGCCTGCAGTGCACAGAAGTAAACGTAGTATGTGGCATAATCCTACCCTTCTGTTACACACCGGGCAACAATCTCGTATTTCTAAAAGTAACAACCTGCATATGGCGGGGCTTTAATCTACAGATCTACTGGTAATACATCTGCAAGTCACAGCAGAAACAAAAACAAAGCTATAAATGCAGAGTTACGTTGTAACTAATAGAGCCGCAATAAAGGGTTAGGAGCCCCTAAAACAATGCAGGAACAGCCACGTTCCAGTATTTGGCTATAGGTGGAATAGCTCCACTTCCGTGTAGGGGAGATCTAATTATAAAAATGCATCGTCCAGAAAATCAGTCCGCAGAGTGAGGGCTAAAGCCCCATTTACATGGGACAATGATCGCTCAAAAATCGCTCAAACAATGTCTTTTAAGCGATAATCGTTGCGTGTAAATGCTACCATCATTTGCTTTTCAGCTGAACAATGATTTTATGTTGAGTTCAAAATCCACTGTTCTGTCAGGCTGCTGATAGCAGGGACCGCACGCTGTGATTCTCCACGGTAACACTGATAACATTGTTTTCAGCTGCTGTCCCGCGGCAGAACAAAGCGAGCAGTATGGAGATATCAGACCACCTGCTGTTTTCTGCATACAGTAAAGGGAGGCGCATTTACACGCAAATGAAGATAATAAGCTACTAATGGGCACTAGTGCCCATTAGCAGCTTATGCAAAATGATTGCTCGAAGAGTCATTCTTCCTGTCTTTTGAGCGCATCGGCCATGCAGAAGAAAGAAGATCCAGCCACGCCGGAGGAGAGCTGTGCAGCGTCCGGACAGGTGAGTATAATGTATTTAAAGGCCTCATGTCTGCGGGCCGGGTTGAATCTGCTGCGGGATTCTGCGCGGGGAATCAGTGCGTGCCCGTGGACATGAGGCCTTAACAGGGATAAATATTTAATTATGATTTATCAACTATGTGTGTGTGTGTGTATATATATATATATATATATATATGAACTAACAAATTGCAAAGTGAATGAACAAAGGAGAACTCTAGAACAACTCAATATTTGGCGTGGCCAACCTTTGCCTTCACAGCAACATTAGTTCTTCTATGTACACTTTTACAATGTCAGGCATTTTGTGGGATTACAGTTTGCTGTATGATTAACCAATTATACCAAACAGGTGATAGAGATCATCATTTTCATATGTAGGTTGAAACACAGTCATAAATTGAAACAGAAATAGCTGTGTAGGAGGCTTGAAATTGGGCAATGAATGATCAAAATGTGCTACAAAGGTGAGATTGTGGAAGACAGTTTCATGTCAAACACCATGGCAAGACTGAGCATCACAGCAAGACATAAAGTAGTTATACTGCATTAGCAAGGTCTCTTCCAGGCGAAGATTTCAAAGCAGACTTCGGTTTCAAGAATTTATGAAAATCGTAAGATGCCCAGCAGTACTGTCAGCTTAGAACTGGCATAAAGCAGTGTGACCCAGGCACACCCATCCATTGTTTGGAGAAGTGTGGCCAGAAGTGATCTTGATGGACGAATAGAATAGAAACAAGGCCAAGCAACTCAACTATGCAAGTAAACCTAGGAACTGTAGTGCAGAAAAATGTTAGCAAGTATTCGGGACTAATGAGTCAACGTGAAATATTAGGCTGCCTGTCCACGGGCGTTGCGGTATCCCGCGGCGGATCTCCACCGCGGGAGCCGCCAGTGGATCTCCGCGGTGAGCCTATCTGACAGACAGGCTCACTGCGAAGAATTGCGGCAATTCGCAGCATGCTGCGTTTGCCAGCCGCGAGCGGAGAATCGCTGTGGTTCTCCACTCGTGGACAGGGGAGCTGCACTTTCCATAGCAACGCTATGGAAAGCGTGCCCTGTGTTACCCGCAAGGAACGCAATGCAAAAACGCCAGTGGACAGGCAGCCTAACTCTGTAACAGGAGGCAGTTTGTTTGCTGAAGTGCTGGAGAGCGGTACAATAATGAGTGTCTGCAGCCAGCAATGCAGCATGGTGGAGAGCTGTACAATAATAAGTGTCTGCAGCCAGCAGTGCAGCATGGTGGAGAGCTGTACAATAATAAGTGTCTGCAGGCAGCAGTGCAGCATGGTGGAGAGCGGTACAATAATGAGTGTCTGCAGGCAGCAGTGAAGCATGGTGGAGAGTGGTACAATAATGTGTCTGCAGGAAGCGGTGCAGAGGGGTACAATAATGAGTGTCTGCAGGCAGCAGTGAAGCATGTTGGAGAGCGGTACAATAACGAGTGTCTGCAGGCAGCAGTGAAGCATGGTGGAGAGTGGTACAATAATGAGTGTCTGCAGGCAGCAGTGAAGCATGGTGGAGAGCGGTACAATAATGAGTGTCTGCAGGCAGCAGTGAAGCATGGTGGAGAGCGGTACAATAATGAGTGTCTGCAGGAAGCAGTGAAGCATGGTGGAGAGCGGTACAATAATGAGTGTCTGCAGGCAGCAGTGAAGCATGGTGGAGAGCTGTACAATAATGAGTGTCTGCAGGCAGCAGTGAAGCATGGTGGAGAGCGGTACAATAATGAGTGTCTGCAGGCAGCAGTGAAGCATGGTGGAGAGCTGTACAATAATGAGTGTCTGCAGGCAGCAGTGAGACGTGGTGGAGAGCAATACAATAATGAGTGTCTGCAGGCAGCAGTGAAGCATGGAGGAGAGCGGTACAATAATGTGTGTCTGCAGGCAGCAGTGAAGCATGGTGGAGAGCGGTACAATAATGAGTGTCTGCAGGCAGCAGTGAAGCATGGTGGAGAGTGGTACAATGATGTGTCTGCAGGAAGCAGTTAAGCATGGTGGAGAGGGGTACAATAATGAGTGTCTGCAGGCAGCAGTGAAGCATGGTGGAGAGTGGTACAATAATGAGTGTCTGCAGGCAGCAGTGAAGCATGGTGGAGAGCGGTACAATAATGAGTGTCTGCAGGCAGCAGTGAAGCATGTTGGAGAGCGGTACAATAACGAGTGTCTGCAGGCAGCAGTGAAGCATGGTGGAGAGTGGTACAATAATGAGTGTCTGCAGGCAGCAGTGAAGCATGGTGGAGAGCGGTACAATAATGAGTGTCTGCAGGCAGCAGTGAAGCATGGTGGAGAGCGGTACAATAATGAGTGTCTGCAGGAAGCAGTGAAGCATGGTGGAGAGCGGTACAATAATGAGTGTCTGCAGGCAGCAGTGAAGCATGGTGGAGAGCTGTACAATAATGAGTGTCTGCAGGCAGCAGTGAAGCATGGTGGAGAGCGGTACAATAATGAGTGTCTGCAGGCAGCAGTGAAGCATGGTGGAGAGCTGTACAATAATGAGTGTCTGCAGGCAGCAGTGAGACGTGGTGGAGAGCAATACAATAATGAGTGTCTGCAGGCAGCAGTGAAGCATGGAGGAGAGCGGTACAATAATGTGTGTCTGCAGGCAGCAGTGAAGCATGGTGGAGAGCGGTACAATAATGAGTGTCTGCAGGCAGCAGTGAAGCATGGTGGAGAGTGGTACAATGATGTGTCTGCAGGAAGCAGTTAAGCATGGTGGAGAGGGGTACAATAATGAGTGTCTGCAGGCAGCAGTGAAGCATGGTGGAGAGTGGTACAATAATGAGTGTCTGCAGGCAGCAGTGAAGCATGGTGGAGAGCGGTACAATAATGAGTGTCTGCAGGCAGCAGTGAAGCATGGTGGAGAGCGGTACAATAATGAGTGTCTGCAGGAAGCAGTGAAGCATGGTGGAGAGCGGTACAATAATGAGTGTCTGCAGGCAGCAGTGAAGCATGGTGGAGAGCGGTACAATAATGAGTGTCTGCAGGCAGCAGTGAAGCATAGTGGAGAGCAGTACAATAATGAGTGTCTGCAGGCAGCAGTGAAGCATGGTGGAGAGCTGTACAATAATGAGTGTCTGCAGGCAGCAGGTGAGACATGGTGGAGAGCAATACAATAATGAGTGTCTGCAGGCAGCAGTGAGACATGGTGGAGAGTGGTACAATAATGAGTGTCTGCAGGCAGCAGTGAAGCATGTTGGAGAGTGGTACAATAATGAGTGTCTACAGTCAGCAGTGCAGCATGGTGGAGAGTGGTACAATAATGAGTGTCTGCAGGCAGCAGTGAAGCATGGTGGAGAGCGGTACAATAATGAGTGTCTGCAGGCAGCAGTGAAGCATGGTGGATGCTCCTTACACTGTCACCTCCATTTAGTATATATTCCTAACGTATGATATGCCAACTAAAGATGAAAATAATCATACCTTTTTTATATTCTATTGTACTTTCAAATGAAACAACATCTGCTGTTCTATGCCCCCCATGACGTATACAAATTGTTATCAACCTGTGAGATGGGTGATTCCATTTCCAAAGTTGTCTGAACTATCTCACTATGATGGTTAGCGTCTCCAGCTCACGTCCTGAAGTTCCCGCTTCGGCACATGCAATTAAAGTCATTTAAGGACCAATAGACGTCATTGCGCACGGGCTGAAGCCAGAAGTGCAGAGCTGGTGCAGAAGATCGGCATCTCTAACCTGAGCTGATGTCAATCATCTGCATAAAGGGCATGCTTGCAAGAATGGAGGAGAGAGCCCAGACAATATCAGCGGCGGAACCGCCCATCTGACAATTTGATATACTGGGAAGCACAGAAAATAGTATTTTTTTGCATCTGAAGAAGCTGAGGAAAATACAAAATGTAAGATAAATTTCATCAGTAGTTGGCACATTGTATGCGAGGATGAGTTTCATATACTGAATGGGGGATGGCATACTTCATTTAAAGAGACCACTCCAGGCAAAACTGATATATTGTACTTTGTTGCGCCTACTGGAGTCCATGGGGGGTTGGTGCATGAGCAATGGATTCACAGAATATGGAAGAAAGAAGTCCTGCACCTTCCCCTCAGGCCCAGCACCTTGCATAACACAGCTCATCAGTATTTACCATAGGTGTTCCTTCTGAGAGTCCTCTTATATAATCACATATTCGTTGAATTCTATGGCCTTTTTCTGATTCAAATGGAATGGGAAATATAACAGACTTAGACCGGGCTCACGCGGCCGATGCTATCCCCGCAGCAGACTTTAGCTGTAGCCCCATCTGACGGCCCTGCGTACCTGTTTTGTGCAGTACAGATTTTTTCCCCTAAATATTTGTATTTCCCGTGCCGTCGCTAGGCGTACCCACAGTCAAAAGCGCTATGTCAAAAGCGGATGGGCTGCGGGTCGGACGGCCTCCATTGACTTCAATAGAGGCCGTCCCCATGGACTCTACAGCAAAGTATAGCATGCTGTGATTTTTCTTGCGCTCCCGGAATACGCAATTCGCTTCCGCCAGTGTGACGGGGAAAAAAAAACAATTTTTACCTATTGTGTAATGCATGCAATTTGCTGCTGATCCACCGTGCGGATGCTGACCGTGGATTCCGCAGTAGCAATCTGGTCGTGTGAGACCGTCCTTATACTTCTCCTTCCTGCTGGATATACTTGGATCATTACTTTGCATCAAAACAACTGCAGCAAAAACTGCAATGTGATCGAGCCCCGAGGTCTGTCTGGGGATCTGCATCAGAGTTCAAATGGCATAGAATTTTCTGCATTTTGAAATCTGCGTAGTGGGTAAAGAGAATAGCCGCGCCAATTTCTGTTTCCACGAGAATTTGCACCATTAAATGGGGAAATATCCGCATGCAACTCCACAGCACAATTCCGAGGCTCGGCCTCACAATTCTGCCATGGAGGTTGTGTCATCACGGATCTGCCACTTCTCACTTCCGTGTGATCATGCCCTGACCTACTGACTGCAATCCCTGCTAGCCACCATCAACCGCTCCCAGCAGTCACACCGATTCAGCCACCACACGGATTAATGTCTGCCCATTGTCTATGTGTATAGCCTCCCTCACTCTCCACCCCACCATACCGCGCACATCTCCAGCCCCTTTACCTTCTGTATCACCCCATTACTTGTAGTATGTAAGCCGTTGGAAATCTCGCGATTTGGCCGCAGCGAAAAGCCGCAAGATTTCTGCCGAGAAAACGCTACTTCAAAACCTGCGGGACTTAGCTGCGGGCTTTGGAGGAGCTTGGCCGCATGCTTTTCCGTTGCGGCTGGCACTCCCAAAGCAGCACTAGCTTTGCCGCGCCGGATTAGTCGTCCCGTATGGACAAGATTTTTGACAAATCTCATCCACATGGCTGGCTAATCGCTGAACTAGCAGCCGCAGGCGGATTTGCCACAGCAAGATTCCGGACGGAATTTCCCCAGCAAACCCGCCCTGTGTGAACCCAGCCCAATCCTTCCTTTACTACAGTAGTACTTCAGTATCACATGTTGGCCCAGCCGGGGGTCAGTGTTCTCTTTACTTACTCCTGAGGTGTATGTAAGCAGAATGTATATAATATATTTCTGGAGAAAAGCATTCATGCGGAACATGGACACCATACCCTGTTTCTTGTGTTACTTGGCTTTAAAAATGCCACCGAGATCTCCGCTTTTCTCAATTGTATATTTGAAAGAGCTTACGTCCATAGCCCTGAAGGTGGCTTTGCATCTACCTTGACTGTTGAAAGTCTGTTTTTTTTGGTCTTGCCCTCCACCCCCCCCCCACCCCCCCCCCCCCCCCCACCCCCCAATAAGAATTTTTTCTGCTGGGTTTTTTGTGAGTGCTGTGGTCCCCCTTCTTTTTGACCGGATCTATAATATATTTCTGGCATCTAGGCAGGATGTATATACTATATTCCAGGTACCTAAGCAGGAGGTATATAATATATTCCAGGTACCAAAGCAGGATGTATATAATATATTCCAGGTACCTAAGCAGGATGTATATAATATATTCCAGGTACCTAAGCAGGATGTATATAATATATTCCAGGTACCTAAGCAGGATGTATATAATATATTCCAGGTACCTAAGCAAGATGTATATAATATATTCCAGGTACCTAAGCAGGATGTATATACTATATTCCAGGTACCTAAGCAGGATGTATATACTATATTCCAGGTACCTAAGCAGGAGGTATATAATATATTCCAGGTACCAAAGCAGGATGTATATAATATATTCCAGGTACCTAAACAGGATGTATATAATATATTCCAGGTACCCAAGCAGGATGTATATAGTATATATTCCAGGTACCTAAGCAGGATGTATATAATAGATTTCTGGCATCTAAGCAGGATGTATATAATATATTCCAGGTATCTAAGCAGGATGTATATAATATATTCCAGGTACCTAAGCAGGATGTATATAATATATTCCAGGTACCTAAACAGGATGTATATAATATATTCCAGGTACCCAAGCAGGATGTATATAGTATATATTCCAGGTACCTAAGCAGGATGTATATAATAGATTTCTGGCATCTAAGCAGGATGTATATAATATATTCCAGGTATCTAAGCAGGATGTATATAATATATTCCAGGTACCTAAGCAGGATGTATATAATATATTCCAGGTACCAAAGCAGGATGTATATAATATATTCCAGGTACCTAAACAGGATGTATATAATATATTCCAGGTACCCAAGCAGGATGTATATAGTATATATTCCAGGTACCTAAGCAGGATGTATATAATAGATTTCTGGCATCTAAGCAGGATGTATATAATATATTCCAGGTATCTAAGCAGGATGTATATAATATATTCCAGGTACCTAAGCAGGATGTATATAATATATTCCAGGTACCTAAACAGGATGTATATAATATATTCCAGGTACCCAAGCAGGATGTATATAGTATATATTTCAGGTACCTAAGCAGGATGTATATAATAGATTTCTGGCATCTAAGCAGGATGTATATAATATATTCCAGGTACCTAAGCAGGATGTATATAATATATTCCAGGTACCTAAGCAGGATGTATATAATATATTCCAGGTACCCAAGCAGGAGGTATATAATATATTCCAGGTACCCAAGCAGGATGTATATAATATATTCCAGGTACCTAAACAGGATGTATATAATATATTCCAGGTACCCAAGCAGGATGTATATAGTATATATTCCAGGTACCTAAGCAGGATATATATAATATATTCCAGGTACCTAAGCAGGATGTATATAATAGATTTCTGGCATCTAAGCAGGATGTATATAATATATTCCAGGTATCTAAGCAGGATGTATATAATATATTCCAGGTATCTAAGCAGGATGTATATAATATATTCCAGTTATCTAAGCAGAATGTATATAATAAATTCCTAGTATCTCTAGCAGGATGTATATAATATATTCCTGGTATCTACCGTAAGCAGGATGTATATAATATATTCCAGTTATCTAAGCAGGATGTATATAATATATTCCTGGTATCTAAGCAGGATGTATATAATATATTCCTGGTATCTAAGCAGGATGTATATTATATATTCCTGGTATCTATGCAGGATATATAATGTATACCTAGTATCTAAGCAGGATGTATATAATATATTCCTGGTATCTAAGCAGGATGTATATAATATATTCCAGGTACCTAAGCAGGATGTATATAATATATTCCAGGTACCTAAGCAGGATGTATATAATAGATTTCTGGTATCTAAGCAGGATGTATATTATATATTCCAGGTACCCAAGCAGGATGTATATAGTATATATTCCAGGTACCTAAGCAGGATATATATAATATATTCCAGGTACCTAAGCAGGATGTATATAATAGATTTCTGGCATCTAAGCAGGATGTATATAATATATTCCAGGTATCTAAGCAGGATGTATATAATATATTCCAGGTACCTAAGCAGGATGTATATAATATATTCCAGGTACCTAAACAGGATGTATATAATATATTCCAGGTACCCAAGCAGGATGTATATAGTATATATTCCAGGTACCTAAGCAGGATGTATATAATAGATTTCTGGCATCTAAGCAGGATGTATATAATATATTCCAGGTATCTAAGCAGGATGTATATAATATATTCCAGGTACCTAAGCAGGATGTATATAATATATTCCAGGTACCTAAGCAGGATGTATATAATATATTCCAGGTACCTAAGCAGGATGTATATAATATATTCCAGGTACCCAAGCAGGAGGTATATAATATATTCCAGGTACCCAAGCAGGATGTATATAATATATTCCAGGTACCTAAACAGGATGTATATAATATATTCCAGGTACCCAAGCAGGATGTATATAGTATATATTCCAGGTACCTAAGCAGGATATATATAATATATTCCAGGTACCTAAGCAGGATGTATATAATAGATTTCTGGCATCTAAGCAGGATGTATATAATATATTCCAGGTATCTAAGCAGGATGTATATAATATATTCCAGGTATCTAAGCAGGATGTATATAATATATTCCAGGTACCTAAGCAGGATGTATATAATATATTCCAGGTACCTAAGCAGGATGTATATAATATATTCCAGGTATCTAAGCAGGATGTATATAATATATTCCAGGTACCTAAGCAGGATGTATATAATATATTCCAGGTACCTAAGCAGGATGTATATAATATATTCCAGGTATCTAAGCAGGATGTATATAATATATTCCAGTTATCTAAGCAGAATGTATATAATAAATTCCTAGTATCTCTAGCAGGATGTATATAATATATTCCTGGTATCTACCGTAAGCAGGATGTATATAATATATTCCAGTTATCTAAGCAGGATGTATATAATATATTCCTGGTATCTAAGCAGGATGTATATTATATATTCCTGGTATCTATGCAGGATATATAATGTATACCTAGTATCTAAGCAGGATGTATATAATATATTCCTGGTATCTAAGCAGGATGTATATAATATATTCCAGGTACCTAAGCAGGATATATATAATATATTCCAGGTACCTAAGCAGGATGTATATAATAGATTTCTGGCATCTAAGCAGGATGTATATAATAGATTCCAGGTATCTAAGCAGGATGTATATAATATATTCCAGGTATCTAAGCAGGATGTATATAATATATTCCAGGTACCTAAGCAGGATGTATATAATATATTCCAGGTACCTAAGCAGGATGTATATAATATATTCCAGTTATCTAAGCAGAATGTATATAATAAATTCCTAGTATCTCTAGCAGGATGTATATAATATATTCCTGGTATCTACCGTAAGCAGGATGTATATAATATATTCCAGTTATCTAAGCAGGATGTATATAATATATTCCTGGTATCTAAGCAGGATGTATATAATATATTCCTGGTATCTAAGCAGGATGTATATTATATATTCCTGGTATCTATGCAGGATATATAATGTATACCTAGTATCTAAGCAGGATGTATATAATATATTCCTGGTATCTAAGCAGGATGTATATAATATATTCCAGGTACCTAAGCAGGATGTATATAATATATTCCAGGTACCTAAGCAGGATGTATATAATAGATTTCTGGTATCTAAGCAGGATGTATATTATATATTCCAGGTATCTAAGCAGGATGTATATAATATATTCCTAGTATCTAAGCAGGATGTGTATAATATATTTCTGGTATCTAAGCATCAGCAGTACCTGCATTCCCAATACCAGGTCTTTCTGCCCTATTTTCTCCAGATCTCATAAGACCTGCTGGACTTCCTGGAGCGGCTCCTGCTGACATGTATATCGCATGTTGGTTGAAAGAGAAAAGTCGTATTGCACGAAAACTACATTTACATGCGAGTGTGATGATATTTTGGGGGGGCTCCCATAGGAGCTAATGGACGATTATTGAACAGAATCGGCCAACATAGGGCATACTTAATTTTTCAAAAAAAAACCACCCATGTAAATACAGCCATTTAAGATGAAGGGTTCTTCTTATGTGCGATTTCTTGCAATGTACCGAAAGCAAATGTGAAAATTGTCCATGTAAATATAACCTTATAGAGAATTTGAAACTCCTTCAGAGAAATGGCGCACTGAGGGCCACATAGATATATATTAGGTTGATATACGAGTCGCCAAAACCCCTTTAAATTACAGGTCCATTACGGAGCACGCTGCGTCATTGGTATTTACATTCTATACAATATATGTATAGGCCTCCTCCATGGTGCTCATCTGGTTAAAAGCATGTTATGTAACAGGACAGCGCATATATGCACACAAATAGGTATTTTTTGGGGATGTCTTATTATACTAATCTAGCAGGCTCAGTCCAGGTCCCTCCTGCTGCTCTCCGGAGCTCCGACGCGCTTCTTGCAGTCCTCGGCCGCCCACAGGAGATCACTTCTTGGTTACAGGATTCATAAATCCTGCCTCCAGAAAGTGATGGCTCCGATTGGTTCTCAGCTGATCGATGCAGTGCTTGATAAACTAATGCGATGGCTGTGATTGGTTCATCTAGCGCTGCACTAATTGGCTGAGTAGCGGTCAAAGAACCAATCACAGCCATCGCGTTGTGGAGGCGGGACTTTTGAATTTGCTGAGCCGCGGCATTGGCCAGTTTATAAATCCCACCTCCACAACGTGATGGTTGCGTTGCGCTCAATGCAGCGCTCGATGAACCAATCACAGCCATCACATTGGTTTATCGAGCGCTGCATTTCTTGGCTGAGCAGCTCTTGAGAACAAATCAGAGCCATCACTTCCTGGAGGCGGGATTTATAAATCTCTAACCAGGAAGAGATCTTCTGTGGGCGGCTGAGGATTGCAAGAAGCATGTTCGAGCTCTGGGAGGGACCTAGACTGAGCCTGCTGGGTAAGGTTTTCCTTTTATTTCCTTTAATGTAATGCAGCTAGGGCTTATTTTCAGGGTATGCCTTCTATTTCAAGCCTCCCCTAAAATCAAGGTAGGGTTTGTTTTCAGGGTAGGTCTTATTTTCGGGGAAACTAGATATATACACACACACTATATATATATTTAAAATAACCAAGTCCCTTTATTTGCCTCCCAACCGCCTTTCTATTCTCCTGCGTGCTCTAATCCTTGCTAATGTTGCCTTTTGCTTGTACTTGCACATATTTGGAGTTGGAGAATTCCAGTAACACAGGGAAGAGGCTCCAGAAATTAACTTTCTGCAGGTTGGGCATGTGATGCTGCTATATGTATGCTAAGCTCTATGGGAACGGACTTTTCAAATTGTTCTCGTGTATTTTAGAAACTAATGGTTTTGGCAAATGACCCCTTGCTTCTCTGTTCCTGGGTTTTGTTGGCCAAAGCATGCATAGCTGAAAGTGTTATAGACCCAAACAATAGCAAACCATGAAAGGCGAGAGAAATGTGACTCTAATTACATATTAATTCAATGCAGCAACAAGTTGGAGGCAGATTCTTTACACGAGCTTCTTCTGGACCTGGTTGTGCAGATGCCGCATACACGCTCTATAGGAGGCTCTGCTAAAATGGTTTGTGCTGAAGTTTTGCGCATAGTTTTTTTTTTTTTCTTCTCACGCGTGTCATTTGGGGACAGTAACAAGATTGTAGCAGCAGGTCCTCAACAGAAGAAAACGGACAACGAAGCTCAAGAGCAGTGAGATCCATTGGCATCAGATGGCGCAGGGGGTCTCATCCTATAAGACTGAAGGCCCTTTCAACGATTTGACCGATAACTGTTCAATGTAAACGCAGCCAATGATCGAACGATTATCCGTAAATCATTCGCTTTCCGTTCATCGCTCAATCAGGCATAAAAATTGTTGGCCTGTTCACTAATCGTCCGGTTTATGCCCATTGCAAACTGGCGTATTTGCATTGCGGAATCCGTAGCGGGCATCCGCCTCTGGATTGCGAAGCGAATACTGCCCATAAACATGGTATTGAACATTAGCCCATGTAAAAGTACCCTTAGCCACTGATGGCTGTCAAGGAGTTAGGGTCTTTTTAGACAGGGTGATTGTTGGGCGCAGAAGCGGTAGTTGTCCCAGCAATCATTGCTCCTGTGCATCCAGGAGTCAGTGAATGAAGGAGGATCACAATGGCGATCTCTTCCGGCTGCCCGCTCCCATTCACAGTAAACAGGCAGCCATTCATAGATGACCAACTGCCTGTTCAGCAGATTGTCATTCGATTTTTAGGTCAACCTAAACTGAACGATAAGCAAATGAATTATCATTCGTCGCTGAGTTACTGAACAATCATCATTCAATTTCACATGATCCAATGAGAATCTGAACGATAATCATTCCATGTAAAAGGCCCCAACATTGATAAGCTTTATAATACCGGTATTATTTATGGCTTCTATTAAATTACAGTTTCACTCAGCGTGCCGACAATGCCTTTCTGTTGGAAGAATCCCCATGTATTAGTTGATCACAATGTCCTTCTGTTGGGAGAATCCCCAGTGATCAGCTGTAATCTACGATTGAACTTGGCATCAAGTGTTTAATTTTTTTACAGCACTCCTACAGGAGAAATGAGGTATTGCATAATTCATATTAGTTTGACAATATGTGTGGGAGCTGTAGAAAACAAATCTAGAAAAGCCATGAAATACTCTCAATGTAACAAAAGGTAAGCAAGCTAGCAATTAGGCATCCTGGGCTATGTAGTTATGTGGCAGCCTATCCTGAGGGCATGATGTTAATATTAAATTGCTTGGGGTCTGGCTCCAGCTGATTGAAGGGGCCGCGGCTCCAGCACTGTGTTCCATATATTGTTTACCAGGTACAGTGCCGTACATTTCATAGCAGCGGCTCCTGGTATCGCAGCTCAGCCCCATTCAATTGAAAGGGACTGAGCTGCACCAAGGCAAAGCCAATACAAAGTTACAGACCCGTACCTGGTATACAATGAAATGGTGTTCCTGTTCGAACAGCAGATTGTTGGAGGCGTTGAGAGTCGGATTTTCACAGATCTTATAGTGATGACCTATCCTAAGGGCAGCCCATCAATATACTAGTATTGCAAAAGCCCATTTAAGGTGCGCTTACACATTGCTGATTTGCTGTGGATTTTGGTGTTGATCTGCAGCAGATTTTACCCCTTCAATCTGAATTCAATTGAAAAGGCGAAATCTGCATGAGAATCTGCAGTCAGTGATAAGTGAATGCACCCTAAAAGGGTATTCCATCTCGACCACTATGGGAATACTCTTCTTTATGCCGCGGACAGGAGTATGCAAACAATGGAATTGGAGGCGTTACAAGTTTAATTTCCATAGAAGTGAATGGGAATTACAGAAACAGCGCAGAGACCTTGGTGTCCGTAACTGGGGAGCGGCAGAGACACTGCAGCTCGCTGTACTATACTGTTTCCAGAACTCCCATTCACTTCTACGGGAGTTGTGAAGACAGCTGACTCAACTGTTTCCACAACTCCCAACCACTGCATACAGCTGGGATGCGGTTGGTCCATCCTTGAGATACGTCCAAGTACCAGAGGTGCGACCCACCTATATTGGGCTTTTATATCTTTAATCCTGCCCATATGCCATAAACGTCTTGAGATGAGACTAGTATATTGTGCACAGGAGGGGGTATTTACTGAGGACTTATCCTTTTGATGGGTCATCAATAGTGGATTGGTAGGGGTCCGCCGCTTGGGATCCCTGCTGAGAGCTGATCCTAGGACCTGCTATCAGTGCAGAGAGCCAGACGGGCCAGGCGCTGGCAATGGTCTTCAGAGCTGGAGGTCTAACAGAGGGCCTCACTACTTTCCGCGGGATAAGCGCAGCTTCAAAACCCGCGGACCCTAATCGGCAGTTTTGGAGCGGTTTCGCCGTCGGCATTCCACTGCGGCTTTCTCTCCCCATAGAGAGAAGAGAGGCCGCTGCAGAAACAAGAAAAGAATAGACATGCAGCAGAATTGAATTCCGCGCCGCATGCGAGTTTTCGTGCGGCTTGGCACTTTGGTGGCCAATCCCGGGATTTGGAGCTGCGGGTGCAATTTCCGTGTGCACGGAAATTCCACTGCAATTCCGCCCCGTATGAATCCAGTCTAATAGAAGGCATTGCTCCCATACCCAGAGGAGTTCCTTGGACATTTGTATAAATCAGCAACCTGTCTAACACAATTAAACATGCATTCATTCATTTAACCCTTATCAATCCATATGTAATGACTCGTATTAAAGTTCTGTATGGAGAGAGCATTAGGAAGTTGCATATACTTTAGGTACACCTATTCCTTCATGCAACAGCTTTACTTTTTTTAAATGCAATAGGACACTAAGGCCAGATGGGATAAAGTGTTAACTTTCTCACCATCTTCTGTAAAATCTATACTGTGACACAGAACAGGACAGGATTGGCAGGCAAAGAGAACAAAAATAGCAAGGAGAAAATGTATGCGGCTGTGTTTATATGTGCTCATGTCCTTTAAGACAACCCACCCGCCTCCTCCTGCCGGTATAAACACAGCGCATTTCCCAAGATGAAGGGAATTAATAGCAGAGACTTGTATCAGAAATCTATGGACCAACACTGCCACCTGGTGGCCAAAGCATCAACTGCAATACAGATGCGAACCTCTTCATCAACAGATGCAGTAGAGCTGAAGGTGTCGTCATCGCAAAAAGTGTTATCTGGATTTTGCATAAAACTGTATGCAAATGTACTCCGTTATCTTAACTGAATGGGTTAACAATAACGACAAATTCAGCTCGGTGATATCTGTATGCACAAGGTTTAATGAATTATAGAAGCGTACAGATAAGCCGGCGGTACGCTTTATCTGGAGGCGGTAAACTACATGAAAAGGTTTCCGATTCTGATACGGTTTACTGCAAGATTATGCAACTAAAATGAGCTTCTAGGCCGGATTCACACAGCCGACAGGTATAGCACTCAGCCCGTCTAAATGGTCCCGTAGATACAAAGAGAACTGCTGTGACTTAGATTGGAGTCACCTATGGAAAATTCAGTGGTTTGGACATAATTTTAAGAGACACATCCATGTCTGTATAAGGTCTCACAGCTCACAATACATATCAGAGCCAAAACCAAGCCATGAGCAGGAAAGAACTGGCTGTAGAGCTCAGAGACAGGATTGTGTGGAGGCACAGATCTGGAGAAGCCACGAAAAATGTCCGCTGCACTGAAAGGTCCCAAGAGTACAGTGATCTCCGTAATTCTGAAATGGAAGAAGTTTGGAAAGACCAGGACTCTTCCTAGAGTTGCCGACCCACCAGACGAGGTAATCAGAGGAGAAGGGCCTTTTAAGAGAGGTGACCAAGAACCCAATGATCACTCTGGCTGAGCTCCAAAGATCCTGTGTGCAGATGGGAGTAACTTCCAGAAGGTCAACCATCACTGCAGCCCTCCACCAATCTGGGCTTTATGGCAGAGGGGCCAGAAAAAAGCCTCTACTCAGTAGAAGACACATGAAAGCCCATCTGGAGTTTGCCAAAAAGCACCTAAAGGACTCTCAGACTGTAAGACCGGTCTCACATGACTGGATTTGGATTGCTAAATCCGCAATCGTCGCCTGTGTGGACGATCCACGGCATTCTGCATCCACTAACAAAAATAAAGCATTTGCATATCCGCTCACATGAGCAGAAGGTGATTGCTGCTTGCGGAAATAAAATCGCAGCATGCTCTATTCTTGTGCAGATTAAAGTCAATGGAAGCCGTCTGACCCGCGGCTGTGGAAAAAAAAAAAAAAGATCTGAAAAAAAAAGTGTATTGTGCATATTGAAGAGCAAGCCGCCGGGTCCACCTGCAACACAGACCTAAACATTTCCGGGTGGACGCCGACCGTGGTCGGAGGCAGATTCTGCTGCGGGCTCCCGTATGCAGAATCCGACTGGTCTGATGAAACCAGGATTAAACTTTTTAGCCTCAATTCTAAGAGTTCTGTCTGGAGGAAACCGAGCGCTGCTCATCACCTGCCCAACACCATCCCTACAGTGAAGCCTGGTGGTGGCAGCATCATACTGTGGAGGTGTTTTTCAGTGGCTGGGACTGGGAGACTAGTCAGGGTTGAGAGAAAGTTGAATGGAGCAAAGTATAAAAATATTCCTATGAAAACCTCATCTAGAGCTCATCTAAGGCACAATGGACCTCAAAACGGGCAGAAGGTTCACCTTCCAACAAGACGATGACACTAAGCACACAGCTAAGACAAGACAGGACTGGTTTACGGACAACTTTGTGAACATCCTTAAGTGGCCCAGCCAGAGCCCTGACTTGAGCCCAATCGAACATCCCTGGAGAGACCTGGAAATGGCTGTCCACAGATGGCCCCCATCCAACCTGACCGAGCATTGGAGGATCTGCAGAGAAGAATGGCAGAAAATCTCCAAATTCAGGTGTGCGAAGCTTGTGGGATCACAACCAAGAAGGCTGGAGGCTGGAATCATTGCCAAACGTGCTTCATCTTAGTACTGACTACAGGGTGTGAATACTTATGTCATTTTACATTTAGTTTTTTTAAATGTGCAAAGATTTCTAACATTCTGTTGTCACCTTGTCATTATGGGACATTGGGTGCAGAAAGATGGAGGAAAACTTGAATTTTGTTTTATTTGCATTGGGCCACAACATAACAAAGTGTAAAAAAAGTGAAAGGGTCTGCAGACTTTCTAGAGCCCCTGCATGTCTACTATATAGAGGACTTTTTATGGCCAGGCAGTCCTGTCTCCCATACGAGTACACAGGATTTACAGCATTGCTTCCGTTATTCCCATAACATTGTATGGAGCAGCAGTGTGAATGCGCAAGCAGCACTCCAGGCATCTTCTCACCACGCAGGGTAACAAGTGGATCAAAATGCCCCCATAGAGCAATTATCATTAATTTATGCAAAGGTGATAAATATGGATGCAGGAATACCCCTTCAACTTGTCCTTTATGATCATTTCTTAATAAAGGGAAACAGAAATTTGGAAACAAATCTGGGATACTGAATAATAGACACTAATTGGCCACTTTATTAGAGACCCCCATCTGGTAGCATGTTAGACTTTCTTTGGCTTTCACAACTGCAGCAATTTGTCAAGGTGTTCATCCACAGGTATCAGTAGGAACCAGGGTGTACCAAGAAAACCTTCCCCGCAGCATTACTCCATCTCCACCAGCCTGAACTGTTGAGACCTGTTAGGAAGGGCTCATTGGTTCAGGCTACCATCAGCATGGGGCAACAGAAATCTGGATCCATCTGACCAGGCAATGTTTTTCCACTGCTCAGTGATACAATGTTTGTGCTCTTTTGCCCCCCTGGAGTCTCACCTACTTACTTCTCTTAAGCTGGTTCTCTGTTATAGCCCACCCGTGCTAAGGAACGATGGGTTGTGCGTTCTGACATGTGGGTTGGAGCACCAGTGTTGTGTTCAACTGCAATTTGCTTGCTTGTTCTCCACCTGTTCCTCAGAACGATTCTCCTCCGACTTCTTTCATCACTTAGTTGTTTCCGTCCACAGGACCTACTTTCGTTGGATGAGAAAAACCGCACAAGTTTGGCAGTGTATGAAATCCTGGCCTTGGCTAGTCTAGCACCGATGACCAGGACTTGTTGGAAGTCGCTCCGATTACTGGCTTTTCCCATTCTAATACAGATTCACAGTGAAATTGGCCTATGGAAAACGTGTCACTTGATTTTATGCTGCACCCTGGGATAACAATAGGGAATCTTCAATCATGAAAGGGCCGGGGGCTCTAATAGTTCAGCATCTAATTCAGGTTCAGATACCAGAGTTATGTGTTTTTCCATAGGACTGTATATAAGGCATCCAAAAAATAACCCAGTTAAAAGGGTTGTTCGCCTTATTTCATATAGTTTTGGGCCCCCATCCTCACGAACGCAAGTGCGTGAAAATCGTTCTGCTTAACCGCGAGCCATCATGCACTTTTTGTTCAGTATCAGCTTGCATAAAGATCATCAGCTGACTCGTTACGCCTGAACACTCTCTGCTCGGTGTTTCCCATAGGTAAGTGATGCCCTGAACTAGAAGTGAGTGATTCTCAACAACAATCTGCCTGTCGAAACATTCTGTACGAGTGCAAACGACTGCGAACGAGTTAGCGTTGACATCACTCGCTCGTTCAAAAGAGAATCGGCTCGTGTAAAAAGGGCATAAGAGTCAAACTAAAGAGTAAAGGCGATGGATCGCGGGTATTTGAACGAGTGTAAATGCCGGCAGCGACTGAAGTGGTGGTCTATGCATGCCGCTCTCCATTGTAGGGGAGTCCTGGCAGGGGAACCTGCACCTATCAGACATTTACATATCTCTGATATGTCATAAATGTCTCAGATGGAGCTATTACTTTTAATTACGGCCCTTGATGGCGTTCATTAACGTTTAGAAATCTGAATAAGCGTTCAATGTAAATGCCGCCAGCGACTGAAAGATTAGCAATAATTTGTCCATCGTTCAGCTTCTGCAGGTATGAAATTCAAACAACGATTGGCCCATTGTTTACTGCGAGTGGAGGCGGCCGGAAGAGCTCTCGTTTACCACGAATGGAGGAGGGTGGAAGAAATCTCGTTTACCCACAAATGGAGGTGGCCGAAAGAGATCTCGTTGACCACGAATGAAGGTGGTCAGAAGAGATTTTGTTTACTGCAAATGGAGATGGCCGAAAGAGATCTCATTAACCGTGAATAGAGGTGGCCAGAAGAGATCTCATTGACCGAGAATGGAGGGGGCCGGAAACGATCTCGTTTACCACAAATGGAGGAGGCTGGAAGAGACCTTGTTTACCATAAATGGAGGTGGCCGTAAGAGATCTCGTTGATCACGAATGGAGGTGGCCGTAAGAGATTTTGTTCACCACAAATGGAGGAGGCTAGAAGAGATCTTGTTTACCACGAATGGAGGTGGCCAGAAGACATTTCGTTGACCGAAAATGGAGGTTGCCAGAAGACATCTTGTGTACCATGAATGAAGGAGGCTGGAAGAGATCTTGCTTACCATGAATGGAGGTGGCCAAAAGAGATCTCGTTTACCGCGAATGGAGGTGGCCGAAAGAGATCTCGTTGACCGCGAATGAAGGGGGCCGAAAGAGATCTCATTTACAGTGAATAGAGGTGGCCAGAAGAGATCTCGTTGACCGCGAATGGAGGTGGCCAGAAGACATCTGGCCCTTCTATTCACCGTAAACGAGATGTCTTCTGGCCCTTCTATTCACGGTAAACGAGAAGACATCTCGTTTACCACGAATGGAGGAGGCTGGAAGAAATCTTGTTTACCACGAATGGAGCTGGCCGATAGAGATCTCATTTACCGAGAATAGAGGTGGCCAGAAAAGATCTTGTTTAGCGCAAATGGAGGTGGCCGGAAAATATCTTGTTTACCGTGAATGGAGGTGGCCGGAAAAAAACTTGTTCCCCGTTAATGAAGGTGGCCAGAAAAGATCTTGTTTACCGCGAATGGAGGTGGCCGGAAAAGATCTTGTTTACCATAAATGGAGGTGTCAGGAAAAGATCTCGTTGACCACAAATGGAGGTGGCCGTAAGAGATCTTGTTTACCGTGAATGGACGTGGCCGGACGAGATCTTGCTTACCACGAATGGAGGTCGCCGTAAGAAATCTCATTTACCACAAATGGAGGAGGCTGGAAGAGATCTTGTTTACCAGGAATGGAGGCGGCTGGAAGAGATCGCGTTTACAGTGAATGGAGGTGGTCGAAAGACATCTTCACAAATGGAGGTGGCCGAAAAAGATCTTGTTTACCGCAAATGGAGGTGGCCAGAAGAGATCTCCAGCCCCCTCCACCTGCGTTCACTGAGCAGTCCTCGCTCCTGTATGAAAGCACAGAAGCGCTAATCACTGGGACGACTGTCGGGCGTGTAAGAGGACCCTAACCCATCTGTAAATTCATCTGTATAACGCCAGTGTCTGTACGCTAATCCACACGTGGATATTCCTGTATGCACAGGAGAGCCTATTCGCTCCAGAGGAAAGATCAGTCAGCGCTCTACTTGTATCTGATTAACTACGTGCAGATACAAACATGTCATGCTTGTAAATATTCATAGTAAAGCAATATTAACGCTCATAAATAATATATTAGATATCAGCTGGAGGCACGCAGAAGACCTGCCCATGACAGAAGACATACGAACACAGCACCCAGGAGCTCCTGAATTTCTAGGCCATGAGATATGTAAATATGGGGAAGGGTGCAGCTATGTATATTGGACATGTTAGCAATAGTTCATGGAACTGACCAAAGTGTGGAATAGTAGAGTGATAAAGCTTTGTGAGTCTTTGCAGATGACAGCTGTGAAATCCATTAGTACAACCTTAGTGTAATCTGCATTCAGAGAGGAGAGTCTCTTGTTTAGGGTCCCCGTTAATAAGAGGAGGGTGGCAACATTTCTCTGGAGGTCCAGGCATGTTCATGCATTACACAGGCAGCCCACCAATTTCAACGGGTACCATGTAATACTTAACTTCACCTGTGGTGGTGCTGCAGGAGTAGCGAACACTTGTTGACGAATTTTGCCAAAAATTATAGGTGATTGTTGGGAATCCCCTGTAATCAGGTTATTTTCAGTAGGCCCTTCAAACAAGTACAGTTTGGCTAAAGCACACAAGCCCATGTCACATCTTACAAGGGTGGAAGGAAATGGACCTTTAGGTCACTCCAAGAGGGGAAGGAATGGGATGAGTTGCCAGACACCATCAATTTTATTATAGGTCAAATAGGGAGCTTTTGGTCTTGTGGATGCATTTCTATAGAAAACTGTATTCACTGCCATCAGGTTATATAAAAGGGTTGCTGCCACTTGCCACCACTGTATAACTGGCAAATTAACGTGGCACACCAGGACTGGTTATTTCTAGTAAGCTCAGCTCTATTAGTGCTGGCACAGGAGCCCATGTTACTATCACCAGTACAATGCCAACAAGTATTAGCAATGCATATCCACCTTTGTGTTCCCTCTCTCTGCTGTATCCATAAGGGTGCGTGTACACAGGCAAGAAAATCAGACAGATATTGAACTTGAAAACCTGCAACTTTTATGCGAGTGCGAAAAAAAATCACTGCACTTGCATTTTTCATGAGGCCTTAAAAGACGTACGGGTCTTCTCCATCGCAGCCGGGTCTTCTCCATCGCAGCCGGATCTTCTTCCTTCCGTACGGCAGATGCGCTCGGTACATGCTTAAAAAAAAATCTCCTGCTTTCCCGCAGGTCCACGGCGCGGACGGTGTCAGCTGTGTCTGTGCCACGGATTGGTCAGCTTCCATTGACTTCAATGGAAGCCGTCCGTGCAGAAAATTGAGCATGCTGTGGTGTCTTTCCCGCGCATGTGATCCGCACGCCAGGAAAAAATTACATCTGCAGACATTAAATTACCTGCAGATGCCCAATGAATGTCTATGGGTATATGGAACTGCGGGTGACCCGCGCAGATTCCACAATTCAATTTTGCCCGTGGACATGAAGCCTTAAGCTATAGTCAAACAGGAAGGAATTTGCTGCAGGGTATCCATGACATATATGACATGTCCTGATGATATACCATAAATGTCTAATGGAAATAACCCTTTAACCTAAAACCGTATAGCCCCTGTGAGCCAAAGCCAGTTGTTATTCCTATGAGGTTGAAGAGTATTAATAGGTCTGTCCCACCAAAAAACCTTCTCCCCACCCACAGTACAGGTGCTAGGTATCTGATCTGTGGGGTCTCAAGGATCCCTAAAAGAATGAATCAGTTGTCAGACATGCGCTCTCCAACTCCATTCATTTCAATGGGATGGTCAGTGATAGTTTGTACTCGGACATCTCCAGTAGAGGTGCATTTAAAGTTCTAAGGCTGAAGTTAGAAAAGTTTTCAAATACTTAAAGGTGACATTCGTGTTGCAAGAACAGTGTGTAATCATCCGTTTTCTTCACTTGCATGGAAGGACACCCTTAGACATTCATCAGCAGTTAAGCGAGACGTGATGAAATTATAATCGGCATGAAAGAGGAGTGTCCACGGGTGCAACATTTCAAAGGAGCCTTGGCCACGCACCAGCCGGTCCAACAATATGACTGAATGAGTGGAGCAAAATGTTTATGGAGGACCATTGATTGACAGTGGAAGAGATTGCCCGTAAAGTCTGTATCTCCGTAGGATTTGCACACATCCTCTTGAAGATGTGGAAAGTTTCCTCCAGGCGGGTGGCGCATAGGTTTACCAGCGATCACAAGGCTGAGTGCATCGCAATGGGTCAGACGATCTTGACACACGATGATGGCGCGAGTGGTACTTGCATTCTATCAGCTCTCACAATGCAGCAGAGTTGGATGCCGCTTTTCAGAAGGATGCTCCCCGTGGCCGCAAGTTTTCCAGTGAGCAAAACAGAACCCTAAGGCCTCATGTCCATGGGGAAAATCAGGCCCGCTACAGATTCTCCATGGAGAATCCGTAGCGGGTCCCTCCTGCCCCGCGGACATAAGGCATAAAAATAAGAATTAACTCACCTCTCGCCCGCTCCGGATCTTCCCTTCGCCGTGGCTTCATCTTCTGTCCGTCGCGGCCGGATCTTCTTTCTTCGACCCGGCGGATGCGCAGGGCACATCGGTTGCGTGCCCCGCGCACGCGCCGCCCCGAAGAAAAAAGATCCGGCTGCGACGGAGAGAAGATGAAGCCGCGGCGAAGGGAAGATCCGGAGCAGGTGAGTAAATTCCGATTTTGGTCTCCCGCGGATCCGGACGGCTTCCATAGGCTCCCGTAGGCTTAATAGAAGCCTACGGGAGCCGTCCGCGCGGGAGACACGCACGAAAATGGAGCATGCTCCAGATTTTTTCATGCTCTATTTTTTTTTAAATCACTTTTATTGACCATCCGCGGGTATTTATCTACCCGCGGGTGGTCAATGCATCCCTATGGGGTGCGGATCCGCGGGCAGGAGAAGAGTTAAAATCCGCTGCGGATTTTAATTCTTCTTTTGCCCGTGGACATGAGGCCTAAAGAAGCGATCATTGAGGCCATGCAATCTTGGCTTCATCGGTGTGAAAAATCTGTATGTCAAGCAGGAGATTATGTTGAAAAGTCACAGCACTTCCAACTCTAGGTGGTAAGTAGTTTTTTAGTAAAAAAAAAAAAAATAGGAGGCCCTAGAACTTGAACGCACCTTGTAAATGAATAGTGCAGTTGGGAGAATGTTTTACCATTGCTCCATTCACTTGGGGACGTTTGGGTCTCCTGTTCTCATTACCAGTGGTGTTCTCAGTGATCGGATCCCTACTAATTGTACTCTTACCTCCCTATCCTGTTTTTTGGTGGAACAACCCATTTAAGAAAAACCATCTACTTTTCCTCATTCTAGGATTCACTCCTCTTACTTAGTGGATAAAAAAAAAAAATTGCATCCAGCATTAATTAGACCTCAGTAACTCAGAAACAACTCAAGAAAAATGTTTAACCCTTTCCAATCCACTGTCTGACGTCTAAAGACATTATGATTTAAGGCTGTACAGCTCCAATGTTGAAAGACATCCATCAGGGTTCTCTTACTGTATATTGCCAGCCTCTCTGCTGTTGGAGCCTATCCAACGTGTCACCTCATGCAGTACTGGAATTAGCCAGCAGATAGCGCCGTTGTATAACGGCAGAAAAAGAGTAAGCCCCCTAGGAAAACCAGGAGACAAATTGGATTGGAAAGGGTTAATAGGATGGAGCATGAAAAATATCTCACGTATGATCTCATTTCTACCAGCTACAAGTCATAACTAAGACCTAACCAATTTGTAATGAATACTAGGCGCTGGACGCTGAACTCTACTTTACGCGAATGTCTCGGGGCATCCAACTTGAACTCATCTTGAATCACATCAGACTCTAGACATTAAGGTTGTCTCCACTCTTAAGCACCTTACTACATTTCAAGGAATATCCAAAAAAATCCCCTCTTTCACAGTTCAGGAAGATCATGCTATTTATTGTGATAAAAATCAATGAGATACGAGACGTTCCGAGCCAGGAGGGAGACAAATGTGGCCCTTTCAGCCCTCAAACACTCATTTCTTTCATGTATGGTCAGCGGACGATGCGGCAGGAAAGGCTTGTCTTTCATAAAGCAGGGGATTCTTTTTTATCACTATAATACTTGATTCAAGAATCGACGTAGGATTTGTCTCAGGTTCCCCCTATGACTATTGGTGGGCGCCCTTGGGACTGTTTAAACTGGCAACCCAAATCCTATTAAAACAAGTCAGAGGACGCACTCTTCCCTATCCACACACGACGGGGATGCTAGATATTGCTCTAAACTTGCAACCCAAGTTGTACTCCTTACAAATATCTTGCAGTTACAATCAAATGTAAGGAAAAAAAACTGAAAACCCTACAAGACAGAGATCTCTCAGTGGGCTCTATATGACAACACAATGCTTGAATTTCAAAGGATGTCCTATATCTCCGCCAGAAGTCTGGTTACAGCCAGGTATTTCATTGGTTGGTCTTGACCGGAGAGACGATTTTAACCCCTTCCCACTCCAGGACATACATTTACTTCCTGGAGCGTCAGGGTATGTATGCAGAGAGGTTGCGGGGTGACCTCTCTGCATACACGGGGGCGTCAGCTGTTTAGTACAGCTGATACCCGCGGGCAATAGCCGCGATCGGCCGTTCGAGGCTATTAACCCTTTTAATGCTGCTGTCAATTCTGACAGTGGCATTTAAAACTGGGTCCCATACGGCTCCCCAGCGGTGAGATCGGGGGAGCCGTGCGGGTGTCATGGCTGCCAGGGGCCTTCTGAAAGGCCCCAGGGCTGCCTTGAGAGACTGCCTGTCAAGCCATCCCCGTGGGGTTGGCTTGATAGGCTGCCTGTCAGAATGCAGTATGACGTAATGCTATAGCATTGCGTCATACTGCAGGAGTGATCAAAGCATCGCATGTTGTAGTCCCCCAGGGGAACTTAAAAGTTAAGTAAAAAAATAAAGATCAGTAAAGTTTTTTTTAGTTGTAAAAAAAAAAAGTCATAAAAGTTTAAATCCCCCCCCCTTTTGCCATATCTGTAAATAAAAAATCTAAATCATTAAATAAAAATACATATGTGGTATCGCTGTGTCCGTAAAAGTCCGATCTATCAAACTAGCGCATTATTTTTCCCGCACAGTGAACGTCGTCCGAAAAAAAAATAAATAAAGAACGCCAGAAATGCACTTTTCAGTCACCCGGTCTCCCAGAAAAAACGCAATAAAAAGCAATCAAAAAGTCGTATGTATTCCGAATTAGTACTAACGGAAACTTCAGGATATCCCGCAAAAAATGAGCCATCGCTGAATTACATCAACGGAAAAATAAAAAAGCTATTGCGCACAAAAGATGACGGCAGAAAATAATTGAAACAAATTAAATGTCTTTGGAAAAAAAAAAAAAAAGAATAGTATAGTTAAAAAAAAAACCTATACAATGGGTTTCATATTTGTGCGAGAATCTCACGTCTCGCAATGCACAAATCTCGCGCGCTTTTCTTGCCAGTATGAAGGCACCCGAAGAGTTGTCAGGGGTCACATGCTATAGATTGTGCACTAGACCGCTCCGCCTGGTCCCACTCCTTCAGGGCTCAGGTGATCACGCCAGGTGAGTCCTTTTACACAATTTAATTGATATCGCTGTTTGTATATATGATTTCCTTGAGGCTATCCTGGTCTATAGTTTCTATGTGTGGCTCTATCAAGGCGTTCATAATGGCGAACGAGGGGCCACATGGCGGTGCGCCTGCGAAAGCATTAGCTCTTAACCTCGAAGGATACTTTGCCACGTCTGTTCGGTATGACCCTTGGTACTTAACCCCATTTTAGCTTTATTGATTTCAAAGGGAGCGCGATATACCTCAAAGTAGTGACAAAAATGTTGCAGGTGGCAGCCCCACGTGGCTCGATCAAGGCATTCGGAACGGCCTAAAGATAGTTTGATACCGCCTGTTTTGTAGAGAAAACTTTGGCAGGATTACAATAAAAGGTGACGCATATATGCATAACGCAGGTAAAGAGTACAGCTCACCTCCTCCCCCTCCCTGCACAGGCCACAAAGCATGCTCACAACACTCCCACAAACGTTAATGCCTCAGCCCTACTTATGTCTATAGCCCATAATGCCGTTGTAAAGCTCTAAAAACTGTTAATCACAGCTCAGGCAAGAAGGCCGCCCCCATAGTCATGCAGAGAGAAGAGAATAAAACAAACTTCCAATTACAAAAAATGGACTGCGTGTCACTATCCGCTTTTAACCCCTTAATGACTTACAACATAACTGTAGGTCACGTGGGCTAAACTGACAACTGTTTCTGACAACTGGCTGCAACTACTGCAATCAGAGGTAGCTAGCATTGTGGGCATTTAACCCCTTAGATGCCACTGTCAAACTACCAATGCTGACCGCAGCAGCTTGCCGGAGGTTTCATATTATATATATATATATATATATATATATATATATATATATATATATATATATATATATATATATATATATATATATATACACATACATACACACATATATACATACATACATACATACACACACACACACACACACACACACAAACACATACATACATATATACACACACACACACACACTATATATAAATATAGACACACACACACAATATATATATATATGCAATCTTGGCTTCAATGGGGAAAATGTACGTCAGGAGGGGGGAAAAAAAAAGAAACCCACACAATGAAAAAAACACATCCTGTTTAAAAAAAAACCATGTGGTTTTCAAACACAACGCAACCACTCCACGTGAACATATCCTTAGATGCCTATGGGATCTTCTAGTAAACTAAGTCTGTTTATTAGTGTCATAATATGGATGCTGACATGTGCCCGTATTACTACTGTCAGAAAGTGCCTTTAAATGGATTGTCCATTTGTAAACTACTGATGGCCTATCTGAAGGCTAGGCCATAAATAGATGATCAGCAGAGGTCTGCCACCAGGTATCCCTGTTCATCAGCTGTTTGCAGGGCCGATATGTTTGGGCATTGAGTAGATGTCTGCAGGAAGCAGACAGCTCTGTTCACAATGCAGTGGCCAAGATTGGTATTACAGGCATTGTAGTGAATCTGATCAGTGAGGAACCCGTGGGACAGAACCCTGATGATCTACTATTGGTGACCTATACTGCAAATAATAATCTGCAACTGGACAACCCTTTTAGGGTTCATTCAGACGGTCGTAAATACGTTGTGTATTAAGTGCATAATACGCAGCCAATGGAGGTACTCATACATGCATATTTCACACGGTTTTTGGTTGCATGAAAAAATACACAGTTTGTCCTATTTCAATGCATATAACACACTAAAATAGGCGTGAATGGGTCTGCACAAATACGCATGACACATGCCTATTCACTGGGTACTTGCCCAGGAGATTAATGGGCTTTATTGTGTTTTCTTTATTTGTTGCGCACGTAGATACGCAACACAAGAAGGGCTGAAATACGAAGGGAATAGGCAGTTTTCGGTCAGTGAATATGTTGTGTCTCCACAGACCGAAATACCTGTTCTGAAGCCATGGGTCCAAAAATGACACTCATTCAGCCATCATTCTAATTACTTACAGTATATTAGGGGGGGTGGCTAGCGAATGGCGGGATAGATCGCATCTTAGGCGAGCTCCCGTGTCTCTCACCTAAACTGCAGCTCTGAGGCACCAGCGAGCAGCAGAAAGCAGACACCCGACACCCCATGGGTAAGAAGAAGCCGCCGCGTTCCCAGTCCTGCACACTGGTCGGCAGAAGAAGCACCCTGGAGAGATTCCTCGGCAGCGGAGGAGAAGCCGCCGCCAGATCCAAGATGGCGTCGGCTCCCACGAGACGGCGGACGCAGGAGCCTCCAAACAGTGCAGAGCCAGCACAGCACTCCGGAGGGCCAGGGGAGAGAGAAGATGGCCAGAGCAAGTCACCCAGAGGCAGACATACCGAGGGAGGAAACCCTCAGCCCTCGGAACAAGATCAGCAGGAGGAAGACATACTATCAGGGGGAACTGTGAGTACTCCAGGCAGTAGCCCCTGCATGCAGCACAGCCCACCACCGACTTCCATTGCCGATGGGGGTAGTAGTCCTACCTGGCCTTACTTCCAGGCTTCCAGCATGGCCAGCAGCCCGGTACGCAAAGGACTCAGAGGCTCTCCTGATAAAATAAGTGAAGAGGCATGGAAGAGCCGCATTATGGCCATACCAACAAAAAATGAGCTAGACGAATTCTAACTGAGACTGGAAACATCTAACAAAAAAGCCCTAGAAAGCATTCACAATGATGTACAGCATTTAGGGCACAGAATATTACATGTCGAGGAGACCCAGGAGGGCACAGCGGCCATCTTAGAAACACACAGACAGGCGATTCAAGCACAGGCTGACCAAATCTCTGGCATCATTTTGCATCTTGATGACTTAGAAAACAGGAATAGACCAAATAATTTGCACATACGGGGCCTTCCGGAGGAGGTGGAGGGACAACATTTAGATTCCTGGGCGCAATCCTTCTTTCAGCAGCTACTAAACCGCACAGCGGAGCACCCAATAGAAATCGACCGAATCCATAGGGCCCTCGGACACAGAGCCGCCGACCCCAATAGGCCAAGAGAGGTCATCTGCAGAGTCCATTTTTTCAGGGACAAGGATGCAATCCTGCGGAAGGCTAGAGAGGGGGGGGACTTGCAGCATGAACGCAGACCCATAATCCTCCTACAAGACTTAGCACGCCACACTCTACGCATGAGAGGAGCCCTCAGGCCTCTGCTGGCGACTCTGAAAGCCAAGGGGATTCCATACAGATGGGGGTCCCCTTCTCTCTAACAGCCAATAAAGACAGGAAATCAGTGGTGTTTCGGTCGGCTGGAGACCTGCCCAACTTTCTGGGCACCTTTAAATTACCAATGATAGCGCTGCCAGACTACCCCACGGTCCCCACGGTCCCGGCCCCTACAGCCCAGGAGCAATGGCAAACTATGCATCCAAAGCCTCGGCGTGAGAAGCGAATGTCGATGGACAAAAACACCTGAACCCACCTGAGTCCAACAAAAAGAGGACTTTGTTTACCTATTGTCAGAGACACTCTTCCCCCTGAGCATATCAGTGGGACCCCGGTTATACTTTCGCTTCGGTATGTCATTCTCCATTTAAGAGACATCATTAATAGACTGCTCGGTTGCAATTTTCTCCCCTCTACCGGCAATACTTAAGGAGGGAAGAAGGGGAGATGTGGGCTGCCCCTTTGATACTAAGAAAGGCAGGCGGTCCTCCCCTCCGGGAGCCCCAGAGCGGGTGATTTTTATTTATTTTTTTGATGCTCGGTGCCTCCAGAGCTTTAAAGGGGTTGTCCCGCACCGAAACGGGTTTTTTTTTTTTCAACCCCCCCCCCCCCCCGTTCGGCGCGAGACAACCCCGATGCAGGGACCTAAAGAAAAATCCGCACAGCGCTTACCTGAATCCCCGCGCTCCGGTGACTTCTTACTTACCGGCTGAAGATGGCCGCCGGCATCTTCTCCCTCCGTGGACCGCAGGGCTTCTGTGCGGTCCATTGCCGATTCCAGCCTCCTGATTGGCTGGAATCGGCACATGACGGGGCGGAGCTACACGGAGCCCCATTGAGAACAGAAGAAGACCCGGACTGCGCAAGCGCGGCTAATTTGGCCATTAGACGGCTCCATGGGAACGAGGACGCTAGCAACGGAGCAGGTAAGTGAAAAACTTCTTATAACTTCTGTATGGCTCATAATTAATGCACAATGTACATTACAAAGTGCATTAATATGGCCATACAGAAGTGTATAGACCCACTTGCTGCCGCGGGACAACCCCTTTAACCCAGGGACCCGATCAGGAGCTGGTAGCAATTATGGAATGGTCGTGTTTTGGGGGGGACGTGGGGGCTCAGCACCTGTCTTCGCCGGTACCTCTACGTTCCTCACACAGGGCGACCAATCGCGCACAGTGCGAATACTGGTAATTTACATGCCAGTAGCTCTCCCTGATAATATACGCAGCTGCTGTACGCTGCACAAGGCTTTTCCTGATGGTCCTTTTCTCTCTTATTCCTTCTTTTTCCCAGGGCTATGTCCGGCTCTACCTCTCGCTCTACCCTCTCTGTCCCCTTTCCTCCACCCTGACTGTCCTACTTCCATCGGCTTCCAACCTCCATCCCCCACATGAAACAAATTGATGGCTAACATTACCTTTTGTACTTTCAATGCTAGGGGGTTAAATGGGCCCACCAAGAGGGGGCAGATGGTGGACCACTTTCACCGTAAGAGGATTATGGTTGTCTTCTTCCAAGAGACCCACTTCCAAGACTCTAAAATACCTAAATGTAGATATCGCCACTACACCACATGGTACCATAGTCCGCAACCAGATAATAAGGCTGGTGGCACCTCTATAGCAATTCACAAAAGCTTGCCACATAGATTACTATCCTCAGAGATGGATAAAAACGGGAGATACCTATTCTTAAAAATTCAAATAAATAACGAAATAATGACATTAGCTAACGTCTATTTTCCAAATCAGGACCAGAAACGCTTCGGGATCCAAGTACTGGGGGCTCTGGCGGCCTTCGCCGATGGATCTCGCATAATCCTCGGCGGTGGCTTTAACTTAACCATGGATCTGGCCAAGGACTCCGCGGGGGGTGTCCCCCTCAGTGTTACACAGACTACGGTTAGAATTAGCCAACCTTAGACTGGTAGATCTCTGGAGGACACCTCATTCGGGAGAAAGGGACTTAGTTTTCACTCCTCCACCTGTAACAGTTATCATAGGCTAGACTACCTATTTGTTTCCCCCAGGTCGTTAGACAGAACACCCACATCTTCCATGGGCTCCCTTATTTGGTCCGACCATGCTCCGGTCTGGGGGTCCCCGACACTGGGACATGCAGATGACATGAGCTTCACTTTGCGACTAAATGATAACCTACTAGAGGATAAGGTCTGTCTGCAGGACATCTAACAGTCTATAGACTCCTTCATGGCCACCCACAGAACAGATCCCACTACTGCCCCCCTGAAACGGGAGGCCCTCAAATGTGTCCTCAGGGGGATTTTTATCTCCCATGGGGCACGACTTAAAAAACTGAGGACAGCCAAACTGGAGGAGTTGTTAACACAACTAGACAAATTAGAAACGTCTAATAAAAATTCACCCACGGATAACATTGCGGCAGAAATCTCAGCAACCAAAATCAATATTTTGCGTATACTAGATCAGGCATCACTATGCTGTAGAGATAAGATTCAAGGAAGGCATTACGAGTTTGGGGATAAATGTGGCAAGGGTTTAGCCAGGACACTTAACCCCAGATCACCACAGACCTACGTGTTTGAGGTCCACAAACGGGGGAACGGGATGGTCCACAGTAATACGGAGATCCTTGAGAGTTTCCACACATACTATCAAGAATTATACAACCTTGGGAGGAGTCCAGGGGACTCTGAGGGAAATCTTGGGTCAGAGAGGAATGCATATGTGGCTGAACACACCTCCACTCATATAAGAAGTGACAAAGCACAGGCACTGGAAGAGGACTTCACTCTTCAGGAGTTGAAAGAAGCAATAGCATCCCAAAAAATCGGACAGAGCCCAGGCCCCGATGGCTTCACGCCTCGCTTCTATAATATTTGTATGGAGCGCTTGACCCCCCTGATGCTGGAAGCATTTAATGCGGTCTCTAGGACATGCCCCTTCCCGGCACAGGCACTTCAGGCGACCATTACGGTTCTCCCCAAAGCTGGAAAGGACCCATCTTGTTGTGGGAGTTATAGACCGATTTTACTGCAAAACATCGATACTAAATTATTCTCTAAAATGATAGCAGGCTGCCTACAAACTCATATTCCAACTCAAATACACGGAGATCAGGTGGGCTTTGTGCCGGGAAGGGAAGCGGGAGACAATACCGTTAGAACTATAGCCTTGGTCTCGAGAGCCGCCAGGTCAAACAGCCCCCTTGCCTATTGTCGGTCGACGCTGAAAAAGCGTTTGACAAGGTTGATTGGGGATTTTTGGAGGCAGCGTTAACACAGATAGGGTTAGGCCCAAGACTCCTGGGGTGGATCATGGTGCTATATAACAACCCGTCAGCGAGGATACGGGTAAATGGTAGACTCTTCCAACAGGTGCGGATTGGGAACAGCACGAGACAAAGTTGCCCCCGTCTCCCTTCTTGTACATCTTGGCTATGGAGACCCTGGCGAATGCCCTCAGATCCAATGCTAACATCAGAGGAGTACAGGTAGTCAAAAATGAGCAAAAAATTGCTCTATACGCTGACGATCTATTGCTATGTCTCTTGAATCCAAGAGTGGCTCTTCCTTGCGTCCGTGAGGAGTTTCGAAAATTTGGTCGACTTCCTAATTTTAAAGTAAATTTAAATAAGTCAGAAATCTTAAATGTTAATATCCCCGACGCTGAAGAGAAGGACTTGAGGGTGTCCTTCCCGTTTAAATGGAAGAGGGAAGGGATCAAATACCTAGGTGTAACTATTACCCGGAACTCGGAGGACCTCTTCCATAAAAATTATCAACCACTCCTGGTGAAACTTGGGGAAGACTTGGATATGTGGTGATCTGTGCCCCTCTCCTGGTTCGGCAGGATTAGCTCCGTCAAGATGAATGTTCTACCTAGATTCTTGTATGTACTGCAGACTGTGCCTATACACCTTCCAGGGACCTGCCTAAATAGAATCAGGAGAACTGTTATGCGATTTATCTGGGGAGACAGAAGGCCAAGACGAAACTGGAGAGCTCTTAGAGGGCCTAGGGAGGGAGGCGGCATGGGTGTCCCGAACATCTCACTATACTATAGAGCAGCGTTGACCCGACGAATATTAGAGCTGACACACGGTGGATCCCATAAAAATTTGGGATTATCACCATTTATAGAAGAGATCATAACAGCTTGGTTGGGGCAAGCCACCAGGCCAGGACTGATTAGGAGACCGGGACCACTAATGCCGCTAGTGGGAAATGCTAACATCCCGACATTTTTCAAGGGCTCACCCCTTGTTAATATGCTAGTAAAGGACCAGAGGACATACCTAGGGTAAGAGATATGATTGCAGAAGACGGCCTTAAAACCCTGGGGGAGGTTCTTGGGGGTCGGGAGCCCCTGGCCGGAGCATGGTACCAGTACCTCCAGGTGTGCCACTACGTTAGATTGCTGGGAGGGGCCCAGTTGATGGGGACGGCCCTTACACCTTTTGAGAGCCAATTTGTCTTCAACTCGGCAGCAAAGGGTAGAATCTCTGATCTATACCATTTCATAGTGGGAGAAGACACCCGGAAGAGCAGGGTAGCCTAAGAGAGAGAATGGGAGAAGGAGCTGGGTAGCACCCCTTCCTGAGGAGGACTGGAAGAAAGCATATATTCTCACACACAAGATAAACATCTCAAGTAAACTACAAGAACTGAATTATAAGATTCTAACAAGATGGTATAAAACACCGGAGAGGTTGGCTAGAGTCTACCTCCACTACTTAGATACCTGCTGGAGATGCCAATCGGAAAGAGGCACCTATGTTCATATGTGGTGGTCATGCTCACTGATCGATCCCCTCTGGCGAGAAGTGGGAGCCCTATACTCCTGGGTTGGCAGGGAGAACATTCAGGTGACACCGGAGATGGCGTTACTGTCGATGCTCCCCGGGTCCTTGACAAGGGCTAAGAAAATCGCTGTTGAGATTCTTCATTTTGGCGGTACAACAAGTGATCCCGAGAAAATGGAAAACCCCATCAACACCCTCTAGGTTGATGTGGTTGGAGGCGCTTGACCAGATTACATACATGGAGGAACTATGCGCTAGGGACGAAATGCGATATAACAAACACCTAGCGATCTGGAGTGCTTGGACCATGCATCAGGATACGGTAGAGATATCCACATGGGTCCTAAGCGGATTCATGTTGAAAAACGGTTCACAAAACACCACAAGGTCCACAGTAAATGATTGAACTCAAGAACCAGATATAAGGTTGTCAAACTCAGTTTATTGTTTATAATTTAAGAATATCACAATACTGTAATTTGGCCAGAATTGAAGGCCTGTGATGATATTTGTTCCACATATATACAAATAAATAAAATACATTTTGAACCGTAATTACTTACAGTATATTACCCCCAATGGCCTGGAAACACTATACCGTATGTACCAAACAACATTAAAGAACACGGCATCCTGCTGTTCCAGGCAACGCCAGCGTCTATGACTTTGTAGCATTAGATTTACTTGTATCTTATGCGGTGCTAATTAACTGCAGACGGGTGACGCAGAGCGATTCATTTCATGTGTTTGGCGTACGCCATATTTCTTTTATAACATTTCGTAAACTAGAGATTTAAGGGGCAGATTATATTCGGAGAGCAGGTTTTAAGGCTTGGCAAACTTGGAAACAAGAAACAAGTAGAAAGGTTTTTTTGTAACATTAGTCGGCAGATAAATCCCTGAAAGCTGGCAAACCTTCCCGAATTGGTGTTGGCCGAGATATTGTTTTTCACAAGTGATGCTCGTTTCAAGTGGTGCTTACCTGTTTTTTTTGGAGCGCTCATCTTTTCCTCTTTTGACTCCAAATATTCTTGTAATCAGCGTGCTGAAGAGAAGTGTGGAGGAATTTCTCACCTAAAGTCAACAGAAAATGGTAAAAACTAAATATCACGCAGGAAGAAGACTTGCAGGTGCCCACAGTATTTTCTTTCTCAAAAACACACACCCCACAAAGGAGGGCAAATTTTCAGAAACAGACGTGCAGTCACAACATTCTCAACCACTTACGGACCACCTCCCCTCGAGACCCACTTTTAATGGTCACGGAAGAATTTTTAAACAAACCCATTGGCCCTGCAATAACAAAAACAGGGAGCCGAGTGGATCAACACAAACTCTCCAATTTTTGTTATTTTCATCTTAAAGGCCAGAAATGTTTGTAGCAAGGGATAACTTCAACATGGCTGATGGACAAAGCAAGCACAAACAGAACCTGACCCAACGAGAAGAAATTTATAGCAGGGAACCAAGGCTATACTACCACAGAAGAGACAAAACCTGCGCCAAAAAAATGAAAAATTTGCCTATTACCATGTCCACAGGCACAATACAAACCTGTCCATAGGTCACTGCATGGGAAAGGATTTGGTTTGATGAACAGATAAATAACTACCTGTACTATTTAGGTTGGCATTCATGTATAATTTATCTTGGGAGATAAACCCATGGTGCCATTTATCTCATTGCAAATAAAGCATAAGGCCTGGCTCACATGGAATTTGAAGTGTTAGCAGTGTCGGCATCAGGTAAGATGGCACCCTGTGCAGAATTAGACAAATACTACATATATTGCATGGTTAGGCACTCTGCTGGTATTCTGCTTGCAGGATAGCAGCATACACATACCAAAACAGTTCAGTGAATAAATACTGCACCAGAACCAAGCTCATAACATAGTTACAGCACCAAAACCAAGCTCAGTACATTGATACAATGCCAGAACAAAGCTCATAACAAATACAGTACTAGAGACAATCTCAGTACATAAAATACAGTGCCAGACCCTACCTCAATACATAAATACAGCACCAGAACCAAGCTCATAGCATAAATACAGCACCTGAACCAACCTCAGGACTTAGATACAATGCCAGAACCAAGCTTAGAACATTAATTCAAAATCTCAACCAAACTCAGAAGATACAGTACTAAAACTAGGTTCAGTACATAAATACAGTAGCAGAACCAGGTGATTATGTTGCAGGGGCGCCGGTGGGTTGAAAGTGGTGCTTCTGATCATCAGATGGAATGAGACGGAGCCAGAAGGATGAAGGTTCACGTAGCTCCACAAGAATCTAGCGCACGGAGGAAAAAGATCGTCCAGCCAGGCTGACCAAAGGGAGTAATGGCCCCCAGCCTACATCCACCTGGTGCCCTGCCTAGAACCTGGTCGTTGGTCACACACCGCTAAAGCCTAAACTAGAAGAATATGACGTTGCAGTTTGTTCGCTATACTCTGGACCTTGGATTTGGGTTCTGATGCGACTTTGCATTGCTATTGCCCGGCGGGATGTAGTTTATAGGATTGTGTTGCTGGCACGCGTCTTTTATGTATTTGGTGGAACTGTACAGCTGTCATAGACCATGTTTGTCTAGTTCCATCAAACGTCCTCTAAACTCATACCACATATAATGTACCCAATGGCATACAATAAATAAAAGATTATGAAGCTCCTTCTTGCCAAGACCAATAAACCATATTTTACGCCATTGTGTCCCAGCTCCACACATGGTGTCCTTGAGTGGCTGCTGCTTACTAGATGCTTAGTACGAAAATTCTTCTACCCAAGTACTTGTAAAACTAATCAACAAGAACTGAACCAAAGTAACACTGTGTGTAGAGAGCAGAGGCTTTTATGTCGGAGGACAAAGGCGTATTCTATATATCCTTGTGCTCGTAATCAGTTTATGATGCTTATCTTGATTCATTCTGCTGAGGCGGTATGTATTCAACTTCTAATTCCCAGAGATAGCTGTACTGGTTTCTCATTTTCTTGCCAGGTTTGCTGATGTCATATTCATAAAACTTGATGGCGGATGCCAAGATTGACAGCTTTGTTAATTGTTACCGAGCCTACGGGAATACTTGTGTTCTATCAAACCACGTGTTTGTATGTAAAGCATATTCTGTATGTGTGCAGAGAGGACAAAGGAGTTTCTTATGGGGCCTTTTTTTGGTAGTAGAGAACTCCCCAGGAACAGGAAAGGCTTTTCTACGATATCCCTAGAGAAGTCACCAAAAAAATAATCATTGGTCTTCTCTAGAAATCCATTATCGAAATTTCATTATAAATTTATAGAACAAAGTAGATACACCACACATAGGATGGCTTTGCTTCACATCCTAAAATTTGATTTGGGGGAATTAGAAGATATAATTACACTGACTGGCTACTTTATTAGAAACTCTAACGAAGTAGCACATGGGACCTCTTTTGGCCTGTAGAACTGCAGTCATTTGTCATCCACCCACATGGAGCATGGACATGATGGTCTGTTTCAACAGTTAGTGGCTTGAGAAAGACCTAATTAGGTCGAAACGTTGCCTTTTTTAACAATGAAACAATAAAGTTGTTCCTTTAAATTAAGGATTGTTTTTTTGCACCTTTTCATGCTGCCACTTCTCTGCTTTTGTCTATGGGTCATCCATCCACATACATCAGAGGACCCAAAGGGGTCCAAGAAAACATTCCCTGCACCATGACTCCACCTCCACTGGCCTGAACTCTTAACACCTGTTAGCAAGGGTTCATCGGTTCATGCTGCTTGCACCAAAGTCTGACCTTCCTATCAGCACGGTGCAACAGAAATCTGGATTATCTGACAAGGCGATGCTTTTCCACTGCTCATTGATCCTATGTTTCTACTCTTTTGCCCATTAAAATCTTGTCTTTCTGCAACACAATAATGGCCCTCAAACAGGTTGTTTGCCATTATAGCCCATCCATGGTAAAGGCCCATTTAGACACAATGATTATTGCCCAAAATTCGCTCAAAAGCCATCTTTTGAGCGATAATCGTTGTATCTAAAGGCCTATTTACATTGAAAGAATCGCAAAAAAACGTTTGAGTGACCGTTTTGAGCTATCATCTTTGCATAACTCTAAGTAGCTAATTAGGAGCGGGATACTGCCACGATAACTCACAGAACAAAGCAGCTGTTTTGTATGTGCAAACAGCTGCATTGTTCTCAGAGCTTTCAGCTGGTGTCCTGCTGAGAACTGCCAGTGTGATACCAGGTGAAAGAATACTGTCAGTGCCGCCCGCTGAGAAAATCAGCGTGCGGCGCTGATAATCATCTGTGATTTTTAGTTTGCTAGAAATTACCAATGAATGAATAGAGCATGATTGGCACATGTTTGGACATAACAGTTATAGCTCAAAACGTGACTTTTAAGCAAATTTTGAACGATAATTGTTGTGTCTAAATCAACCTTAAATGTGCCCATCTTTCAGTTTTCTGCCGAATGACAATTTTCAGTTCTGCTTGAAAACCATCGTTTGGCAGAACAGCTGCTAAGCAGGACCCCATACTGTGTTCTGCCCGGGGAGCGCTGATTACAGCTGATAACATTGTATTAGCTGTTTTCCGCTGTCAGCCCCACTAGCAAAACAACTGATAAGCAGGATCACACGCTGTGTCTGCTGTCTATGGTGCTGTATTCTCCACGGGGAGCTAGAGATTGCATTGTTTTTTAGCAGCCCATGGGTGAAAAATTGAGCTAATTACAGTGCTCAGATCTCCTGCTGATCTCCTCCTACTGCAACAGCTCCCAGAAACTCATTTGCATGCAAATGAAGCTGATAAAATACTAATAGCAATTAGTGCATATTAGTACTTTACACAACACAATTGCTGATCTTTCAATCTTTTGAAAGATATCTGTGTGTATAAATGGGCCTTAACTAGTTGTTTGCTCGGGCACATTAGCTGGAGCGCCAGCACTGTATGCGGCTGCAATCTGTTGGAGTGTGCATCGGCTGCAGATCAGAATGATTTTTGACATGGTCTTCTGATCTCTTTTCTGAATGTGTTGTTTACATCCACAGGACCCCCTTTTCGCTGCACTTTTTTTTTTATCACACCATACTCTGCATAATGTCAACAGTTTTACACGAGAAAACCCCACAAGGTTGGCAGAGTATGAAATCATGTCCACAGCTGGTCTAGCCCGATGACTAGAAGTAGTACAGCAAAAAAAAAACCAAGAACTATATAAGTTTGGTATCTTCGTAATCGTACTGACCCATAGAATAAAGTTACCATGTCATTTTTGTTGCAGTCTGTGCGCCGTAGAAACAAGATGTACCCATAAATGGTGGAATTTCTTTTTTTTTTTTTTTTCATTTCACTCTTCTAGAACTTTTTTAAAGTTTTTCAGTACATTAAGTAGTATCATTAAAAAAATACAACTCGTCCCGCAAAAAAAGGAGCCTTCAGACATCTATGTGGATGGATAAATAAAAGAGTTATGATTTTTTAGAAGGGGGAAGGGGTTAATGCTTCCAAAGCTTCCATTTACATTGACCTATATGCATCCTAAGCACCCTTTAACATTGGACACTATAAAATACCTTATCTACAAGACATAATATATAACCAACCAATAAATCTGTCGCAAAGAGAGATGCAAAATCTAAATCTTCCCCTGTACTCCTGCTACCTGTAGACCTCATAAATCTTGGTGTCTGCTGTATATGTATAGAGACTGTATTTGTATCACAAATCCACGTTAGATACCACAGTGGTGGCTGAACTGGCACAATTGAGGGCCCAGGTCTACTCACACTGCCTATCACAGGCTAAAGTGGCTCTTACAAAGTGCCAGAAGACACCATTTTGAGTACGCCAATAATTCGAGCCGAACGTTAGCCAGAGCCTTAAGGAAGGAAAGAACAAGATCATATATTCCACATATTTCTACCCCACCAAAGTATTTCCTCCAGCTAGCCAGGCAGATCACGGAAGCTTTCTGGAATCGTTACCAATCCTTGCATAAGCTGTCACCCCCCCCCCCCCCCATGGGAGGAAGAAATGGGCCATATGGAAATACTTAATACAATCCTATCTTCAAAATTCAAGCAGTTTTGTGCATGGAAGCCCCTATCTCACAGGAGGAATTTGCTCTCACAATCAAAGAATCAAGACTAGGAAAGCCCCCTTGCTTATTGCAAGACCTTCTCTGACATCATGCCTCGACACTTTTTACGGGTATACAATTCCTTAGCTTCTGGAAATACCCTCCCAAAGGACACCCTGAAAGCCATATGACAGTCCAACCAAAAGAAGGAAAAGTTACCACCTTATAACTCTTAAATGCTGACCTTAAACTTTTTACAAAAATTGTAGCTAGCAGGTTATGCCCCTTCCTCCAACAGATCATACACAGAACACCAGGTCGGGTTCATCCCCCTTCGAGAAGCAAGAGACAGCACCATTAGAGTTATCAACATTATTCATCGAGCCAAAAAACGTCCCTTTGATTGTTTGCTTTCTACAGATGCTGACAAAGCATTTGATAGAGTAAATTGGGAGTTAATACTGGAAACCCTCCAGGACATTGGATTGGGGTCCCATATGCTGTCATGGATCTCAAGCCTTCACACATCTCCTTCTGGCTCGGTAAGGGCAAACGGCCACATTCCCTCTGCATTCGACACTTCAAACGGAATGAGGCAGGGTTGCCCTCTTTCACCCCTTCTTTTTGTCCTCTGCCTGGAGCCTTTCCTTGGAAATATTCGTTCCAATCCAGACATTTCGAGATGGGAGGTTCCATGCACAAAGTCGTTGCCTATGCTAATAACTTATTGTTCTTTCTCTCAACACTATGCATTTCACTTCCCAACTTATTGGCTGATCTTCATCAATACACTCAACTCTCCAACTTTAAAATTAATTACCAAAAATCTGCAGCACTTAACATTTCTTTACACAAATCTCTAGTATCAGATGTCAAAGAGTCATTTTTCTTCCGTTGGGTCAAAGATCACATGAAGAACCTGGGTATTCACCAAACCACAGATACAAAAGTCCTGATTAAAGATTCAGCTAATTACTTAGGTCTTCTAGGTCAGATTAGATCAGACTTGAACAATCGAACAAAAGGTTTATTCTCATGGTTCGGAAGGTGTTCAATCTTTAACCCCTTAAGGACATAAGCATATTTTGGGCATAGGGACGCAACAATTTTTGGGGGATTTTCATCTCCACTTTTCAAAAGCCATAACTTTTTTTTAGTTTTCCATTGACATGGCCATATTAGAGCTTGTTTTTTTGCGTGGCGAATAGAGATGAGCAAGCACCAAAATGCTCGGTTCCTCGTTATTCGAGTCGAGCTTTTCGTAAAATTTGAAAGCTCTATTCAAGTAACGAACCCCATTGACTTTAATGGGAGACTCAAGCATTTTTGTATGTGACCCGCCGGTTGCCGAGCTTTTTTCTTTTTTTTCTCCCTTCCCCTCCTCTCCCAAGCCAGCCACAAACCCACAAACTAGCGTTGACGTGCGCAGCGGGGAGGGGTCAAATCTGACACGTCAGCGTTGGGGAAGTGCCAAAACTGGAGCGGGGTCCAACACGGCGTGATGCTCGCTCGAGTAACAAGCACCATCGAGTATGCTAATACTCGAATGAGCATCAAGCTCAGCAGAGTACGTTCGCTCAACTCTAGAGGCGAGCTGTAGTTTTTATTGGTGCAATTTTTGGGTATATAGACTATATTGTAAAAATTTTTTTTATTTCTTTTATGATCGCAGGGAGAGAAAACGCATCAATTCTGCCACTGTTTTTTGTGAATCACGCAGCATAATTAACACAATAAGTTTTCTGCGGGACGGTACGATTACAACGATACCAAAATTTTTTTTTCTTCCATTTTCCACAGTAAAAACCCGTTTTTGGAAAATTATTTTTTTTTCTAAATCGCTGCATTCAAAGTCCTATACCTTTTTTATTTTTCCACGAACGGAGCTGTGTGAGGGCTTGTTTTTTGCGTCACGAGCTGTAGTTTTTATGGGTACCATTTTGGGGTTCATACGGCTTTTTTGATCACTTTTATTGCGTTTTTGAGGGGGGCAAATGAAAAAAATAAGCATTTTGCCTCTGTTTTTTAGGGGGTTTTGCCGTGCAGGAGAAAAAGTGTGTTCAATTTATTGTACGAGTCGTTATGGATACGACGATACAATATATGTGGGATTTTTTCCTTTTTTTTATACGAATGGGGGGGGGAAGGTGTTTTATTTTTTTTACAATTTTTTACACTATTTTTCTCTTTTTTAACACTTTTTACGTCCCTGTAGGGGACTTGTAACATAGCTGCTATGATCGCTAAGATAATTTAAGGATACATCCGAAATGTCACTAGAAAGAGCACAAACGAGGACTGTAGATTAAAACAGTTATCCGAGATTAAAAAAAAAAAAAAAAGCTAGGCCTGTTTTTTCCAGAAACAGCGCCCCTTGGGTTCTTAGGCTGTGTCTGGCACTGCATTCAGCCGCATTCCAGTGAAAGGAGCTGATTTGCAGTATCAGACACAATGACCATGGATGGAATGGTGATATTTCTGGCCGAAGGGGGTGGGGGGGAGAAAAGACTTTTTCTAATGTCATGAAGCTTTCTAAAGACTTGCCCTGGGATCAGGGGGGAAGATAGAAGTGGGGGGTGGGGGATATGCTATTGTACCGTGGATCTGAGGATTCCTGTGGCCCCTTTTCCGTCTTCTAAGATGGCGGCTGCATTTCTTAGATTACACCATGTACACCAACTACTGGTGGTGCATCGATGGTCTAAGACAGTACAAGCTGCTCTGATTGGTTAGCGCAGCAGCATGCAGTGCCGGACACCATCGATGGATAGTGTGCATTAGCTAGTGACAGCAACATATCCAACATCCTGCAAGACAACGGCTCTAGCAAACAGATGATTGGTAGGGGTGCTGATACTGACTAGGTCACCAATAATAAAAAAAAGTCCTAGAATATTTCTTTAGGCCTCAGTGCGACAAGTTTTTTGTTTTTTTTTGCTCCAATAGGCGTGCAAAAAAATCCATCTACCGAAATCATGCAACCGGGCACTTTTTCATGCACAGAAGACTCGACTTTTATGCGCATAAAATTCGTGCATTCAGTCAAGCAGCTGCATTTGGAGAAGTGCAGCTGCTCCAGGAAGAGAGAGTGAAGAAGCCCCACAAGGCTTCGGAATTTCCCCATAGCAGGGAGAGAGAGCAGAGCTATGGGGGAGTAACCCATAGCAGGGAGAGACGGAGAGGGACTATGGGTTAATCCCCCATGGCTCCGCTCTTTCTCCCTGCTATGGGGAAATCCCCCATAGCTCCACTCTCTCTCCCTACTATGGGGAAATACTCTCTCACCCTGCAATAGGGACCCCCGAGGGATATCCCCATAGCGTAGAGAGAGTGTGCGGGGCTAGATAGGGGGCGTGGCTGTAGGGATTGTCACAGAAATTCCCCATAGCAAAACATAGAGGGGCACAGCTAGAGCGGAGCGCCTAGGAGTGGAACCCTCTAGTCCTGGCCCCTTCTCCCATGCTCTCGGGAAAAAAATGCCATCCCCCCCCCCCCCTTCTCTGCCCGCTAAAAGGAAATCCCTTGGAGAGAAATGGGGGGAGGGAGTCGCCTACTGCCCCCGCTGCTAGAGAATAGCCCAGCAGGGGGGCAGGAGGAATATGGCGCTGCTTACAGCAGAGCATTTAAAAGGTGCTGCCCAGAAGCGGGGAAACTATTCCGAGCGCAGGAGTTTACATTAACTCCTGCTCCCATAGAAGTCAATGGAAACTCCTGCACAGCGCGGACCAACAATAGCCAATGTTCTATCTTTGTTAGGTGTGCGCCGTTTCGTGCTGCCACATTCTCTCATGTGAGCTCTTCTATAAGAACCCATTGGTTCTTTTAGAATCGCTCTTTTTGCACACCCAAAAACAACATTTGTCTGACCGAGCGCTTAAAGGGAAGGTATAATCGGAAAATGACATTGTTGTGTTAAACATATTTTTAAAGAATTTTTGGTTATTTTTTTAACTTTCATTCACAATCTATATTTTTTTTTAAATCCTGAAATCCTGAATTTGCAATACTGACAACAGAGCCTAAAATACTATTCTGTCAGTTCCTGATCTGTAGGGAAAGCTCTCCAGCAGTCGTCTAACATCACAGGCAGGATTACACCTATATATAGATAACACAAGATCCACCATTCACTGTAGGTATAAGCTGTGACTATCTACTTCTCCCTGCACCATGGCCTCTGTACAGAGCATGTCTAGAATATACGATACAAGTCAATGGGTCAGCTGCTGCCTATTTTGTGAATGGCCCACGAAGCTGCTGTAAATCTCTTCTGAATGCTCTAAATGCAGCTCAGGGAAGAGGTTAGCCCCCACAGTCATGGATATACAACAGAATATTAAAAAAAAAAACACAAATCAAAAAATAAAAAAAATTCAGATTAGAAAAATGGAATATGTTTCTCTATCTGGTTTTAATACATACAAAAGATCCCCCCCCTCTCGGACCAGTGAACAGTTACTCGAGAAGAGAGATGCTCGCTCGAGTAACCGCTGTACCCGAGCGTACTCGCTCATCTCTAATTGTAATATCTCAAATATGTGCAAACATACTGCACAAATTTTTGCTAAGATATATTTGTATCTGTTTACTTTATTCTAAATGCACATTTGAAAAACTTATGTTTTTTAAACATTTAGGAGACGTACAAATTTAACATTACTTTTCAGCATTTTGAGGAACACTTTGTTTTCCTATACCAAGCCAAGATTGCAAAGCCTCATGAGTGTCAGAATAATAGATACCCCCACAAATGACCCCATTTTAAAAACTAAACCCCTTAATGTATTCACTGAGGGGGGGGGGGGGTCAGGAGTATTTTGACCCCACAGTTTTTTTTTCCAGAAATTAATTCAATTCAGAGGAGAAAAAGTAAAATTTCATATTTTTGCAAATATGTCATTTTAAAGACATATTTTTTTCCTATAGTGCCCATGAAAATGAGGATTTACACCCCAAAATGAATCCCCCTGTTTGTCCTGTGTTCAGAAACATACCCATTGTGGCCCTAATCTACTTACAGGACACATGGCTAGGCCTATAATGAAAGAAGCACCCGCTGGATTTCAGGGTACAACGGAATAAATTCCAGGCCCCATTGCCCACTTATAGAGTCATTGAACATTTTGAAAACTAGACCCCTTAACGAATTAAGGGGTGTACTGCATATTTTGACCGCACAGTATTTGAATGAATCTAAGCAAAACAGAAGGAAAAAAATTACGATTGTCCTATTTTTGACAATTTTGTCAATTTAAAAACGTTTTTTTTTTTTGTACAGTGTACATAGGAATAAAGACTTTCACCCCAAAATTGATACCCCTGTTTGTTCCGTGTTCAGAAACATACCCATTGTGGCCCTGATCTACTTACAGGACACATGGCTAGGCCTATAATGGAGGGAACACCCGTTGGATTGCAGGGCACAACCGTGTTATCCCCCCCCTCTCATGCTTTTTTGGGGGTATTTTTTGACCTTAGTGGCAGGGATGGGGTGTAAAAAGTGGCGCTCTGTGAGGCTCCGTAAGCTTGATTAGGTGTGGCGGTCTCGCACAGAAGGCGCTCAACAAGCTGCTCCTGGAACTGCGGGAAGGCGAGCGTTCCCGGATCTGAATAACGCCGGGCTCACACGACTGTATGTGAAATCCGCTTGTGGAGGCTTACAGCGGATCCCAGCTGTGAGCCCGGCCGTGGCACTGCGTACGGCCGCATAATGTACTGCGCAAAACTGTGTACTTACACGGGTGGTCATGCGCAGTGCTTTTTTTTTTTTGTTTGTATTTCCGTCACCGTCGCTTAGCGATGACGCGGGTACCCGCAGCCCGTACACAATGTAGTTGTGTATGGACTGCGGGTATATCCGTGACCATAGAGCACAATGGGCTCATTTTGCCGGCGGTCGCATGTGCAGAACCCGGGAGGGTTCACGGAGGAGGATTGCGTCGGGGTTCATATACGGAGGCATCCGGTAAAAACTTTCATCTCCTCTCACAGATCGCATCGGTGATGGGACATGAAACTTCAATTTTTTTCAACTTTTACGTGATCGCCATTATCCATTGGATAATGGCGAACACGTGACCAGGAACTGCTCACCGCGGCCCCCCGTCAAATCTCCAGGCTCTTGGCTAAGTTTTGTAGCCAGGAGCAGGGAGAATTTAAATTACCCTGGCAATCCACGGCTTTTGCGCATGCGTCCGCCATTTTGGCGACAGGTGCATGCGCAGAAGCTGGGGTAAGGTCCGCGGTTACGTACTTTCATCTTAAACTTTTTTATAAACTTTTTTACACTTTTTTAAAACTTTTTTACCAGTGACCACTCTCTGCTCCTGGCTACACATGGTAGCCAGGAGCAGAGGGATTGTGAATTTCCTGGGGAGCGAGCCCCTCTGTGCAAGCGCCCAATGAATATCACCAGGACATCACGGAGGACCCGAGGGGAGTATTTTCACCTCCCCCATGGATCAGATCCATGAGGGGAGGAGAAACTTGCACTTTATTTTCACTCTTTTAAACTTTTTTGTGATCACGGGCTCAGGAACCGCTCACTGCGGTGAGATCTCCTGGTTCCCAGATACCTTCAGGAGCCGGGAGCCAGGAGATATTAAATCTGCCAGGGATCCCGGCCTTCTGCACATGCGCATGATGTCATCCGTCTGGCGCGATGCGCACAAGAGCGTCGACGGGTCAGGGAGGACCAGTTCACTGCGGGACACCTCAGACAAGGCGGGTGAGTAATCTCAGCTGCCCCCATGGATCTGATCCATGAGGGTAGCTGAATCTTTACCTTTTTTATACTTTTTTGCACTTTAATGTGATCGGCATCGCATTGCCGGAGAGGACTCCCTGCAGCCCGGGATGACAGCATGTTTTTACGCCCTCAAGGATTAAAGCCCACTTGGGCAGGATGTAAAAACACTATGGCCTGGTCACTAAGGGGTTAAGCATGGACACATATGATTAGAAAGTTGCAATTAAATAATGGTCCTAATACATTTTGTTCAGTATCGGATATGCTGCTATCCTCCAGACTGCAGTCCAGTATTTGTCATGCACAAATATAAAGTATGCTTCCATATTATAGATCATGTGATTAAGACGTAAAACGGATGGGGAAAAAATTGCGCAAATTTATATATGAAACAAATTTAAACTAGAAGGGGAAAATGATCAATTGTGAAAGCGGCCTTACAAGAGGATCCCAGGAAAAGCTGGTCTACTGTAATATAGTGCAGACTAGGTGAATGGCCCTGCTCCAGAGATCATGCATTGTGCTCACTCTGTAAAACCTCCATTAACATAAAACCTAGACTGCGGCGCCGAGATGAAATCATAGACTAAAGTGCTGCAGACGGACTTCACAAGGTGAGCCATGCATCCTCAGACAATCCAATCCGTGACTGTGCTGCATCCCTCACCCCGCACAGAGCAATGGATGCGGTGGGCTCACCGTAATATCGCCATGAAATCACTAAAAAGCCGTAAAGTCCACCGTACAGCTCCACGCATGAAATCACCATTACATAGAGAAGCGGTAATTGCTGTGCACATGTCATTAACTCACGCTGTCTCTATAGGGTGTCTGCATGGTACAATGCGATTACCAAAATTACATTGAAAATCAAGAGGCATTCTCAGAACTTGTACGGGGGTCAACAAGTGCCCCAGTACTGGTCACGGGTCACCTACTATTAAGAGGGGCTTCTTCGCACTTGTGCAGTATTTGGATTGCTTCCTTATGCCTTTAAATGGCGTTGCCTCATGAAATGAACCTCAATTCATAGTGCATATAGCCATCACAGATAAGGGCCCCCCGATCGGGACCCCCATCTCCATGAGCCAGAATGTAGAACAGTTCTATAGAGGCTCTTTTATACAGGCCAATGATCGGGCAAGAACGTTTGCCCACCCAACAATTGACCCATCTGAATATCCCAGCAATGAGGTGACAAATGGGCACATACTCAATTGTCAGCTTATTTGGCTTTTACCGTTCATCAGTAACATGAATGTTCAGTCTGTGCATGCTTTTGCATGAGAATCGGAACACTTTGTTGGACCATGTAAAAGAGCCCTCAGTGAGATGACTGCTGCAAACTATTCTCTACAGATCAAGAAGTGACAGAGTAGCATGTGGTCAATATGAAAAATGCAGGATTTTAGTTTTTTTTTTTTTTTTTTTAAATACAGATTGTGGCTATATACATATATATATACATACACATACACACACAGCCAAACATTCTTGAAAGATATGTCTAATAGACAAAAGGAAAATCTATATAAACTCATTTTAATAGAATTCCTATTTTTTTAATATGAATTAACATATATTAGAAAAAAAACTGAAAACTTCCCCCTCCCTTCGAGCAAATGACTCAGTGGTGAAAGAATTCTTGGTAAGATACACCATCCGCTATCCAGACATGTGTCACCAGCGAGTACTGAGGAAGAGGCCTATGTACCTCGAAACGCGTTTACAAGCTGGTTTCATTAATAAATTGAGATCTGTTTGGCAATGATCAAAGTTGGGTCATTTATGTCTGAAGGTTGTGCCACACTCACCGCTCTGAAAGCAAGATTTTATTTTTTTTTTTTGTTTGCTGTTTTAGGCCCCTGTCCACGGCAGCACCGGCCGATGCTTCCCATAGGACTGCTATGGTAAGCGCCGGCACCTGTCCACTAGCGGAGAATCATACTGGTAGTCTAAATTAGAAGTATAAGAGCGTAGTAGGCAAAGTTTTAAAGAGGATAGTTCTTAGTTGTATCTCCTAACAGGACATTATCTCATTAGGAAAAAACATTTTTAAAATGAGTTGTACACCATCATGGGTTAAGTTTCTCATACCCCTGAAAATGATCTATTATGGCCAGAGGAAGCTTCGAGGGGGCTGCCCATTTCTACCCTCAGTTGCAGCTGCAGAAGAAATGCAGAATTACAAGAGGGGGGAGGGAGAGAGGGGGAGGAAGAGAGGGGGAGGGGGAGGGAGAGAGGGGGAGGGAGAGAGAGGGGAAAAGAGAGGGAGAGAGAGGGGAAAAGAGAGGGAGAGAGAGGGGAAAAGAGAGGGGGAGAGGGAGGGGGAGGGGGAGAGGGAGAGGGGGAGAGGGAGGGGGAGAGGGAGGGGGAGAGGGGGAGAGGGAGGGGGAGAGGGAGGGGGAGAGGGAGGGGGGGAGGGAGGGGGAGAGGGAGGGGGGAGGGAGGGGGGAGGGGGAGAGGGAGGGGGGAGGGGGAGAGGGGGAGAGAGAGGGGGAGAGGGAGAGAGAGAGAGGGGGAGAGAGAGGGGGAGAGGGAGAGAGAGAGAGGGGGAGAGGGAGAGGGAGAGGGAGAGAGAGAGGGAGAGGGAGAGAGAGAGGGAGAGGGAGGGGGGGAGGGAGGGGGAGAGGGAGGGGGGAGGGAGGGGGGAGGGGGAGAGGGAGGGGGGAGGGGGAGAGGGGGAGAGAGAGGGGGAGAGAGAGGGGGAGAGGGAGAGAGAGAGGGGGAGAGAGAGGGGGAGAGGGAGAGAGAGAGAGGGGGAGAGAGAGGGGGAGAGGGAGAGAGAGAGAGGGGGAGAGAGAGGGGGAGAGGGAGAGAGAGAGAGGGGGAGAGGGAGAGGGAGAGGGAGAGAGAGAGGGAGAGGGAGAGAGAGAGGGAGAGGGAGAGGGAGAGGGAGAGAGAGAGGGAGAGAACACACGAACCAAGGGAAAAAAAATAAAAAAAGCTCAGGACCCGGCGTCCCACATACAAAAATGCTCGGGTCTCCCATTGTAGTCAATGGGGTTCGCTCATCTCTAGTCTAGCACATTGATAACAGATGTTGAGTGAAAACACTATTGATTACAATGCCCACAAACCTTGCTCTTCTCTAGACATCCTGCACATATATAAATGTGCATTGCCCTACGTATATTTGGAAACTGTCCACTGCATTGTGAAAGGATGGATTTAAGAGGGTGAATACGCTTTTTGCATGCAACCAAAAACCAGCGCTGCATTCGTGTCTCAAGAACTTCCCTATCATGTGTCTAATAAAAAAAAATGGGCCAAGCAACCAAACATGTAGAAGGAATAAAAAAGCTATTAAAACAATAATTACATAAAAGTGCAGCACATGTGTCAGCACAGAGGGGTAGTTTCCTATTCGAAAAAAAAACCTAAAAACTCATCCACCCATCAATTCCCTTAACAACCGTACTAAAACTCCTTTGCAAGGATATTATCCAAGGCAGAGCACTTCGAGGAATGGCTTTAGCAGATGTCATATTTTAATAAACTTTCAGTGGATGGATATATAAGAAAAGCTTGAAGCACAATAAAAGAAATATATGCTATGAAATTTCTTCCAAAGTACTGCTTATATCACACATTAAATGAGGAAAAGCAGCTCAGCTGCTGAGGCCACATGGTAATGTGTGTGCATGGACACTCTGAAAACATCCAGCCCCTAGAAGTTGTCATTTCGCTGCAAAACTTGGCATGCAGTTCCATCTCAGGCAGATATGCAAATCATTACAGCTGTAGTGCGATTAGATGAACCGTCTTGTCACCTGAGGACCTAAAAGTAGTTCCATCCTTGGTCTATAAAAAGGTTCTCAGAGGCTCCTTGTGTGTAGTGACCTCTTCTTCCACTTGTGTAGAGCTTGTTGGCCGCTAGATATGCATTGAAAAGGGGCGAATTACCAGAATGCGAGAAGCGGGATGGTTTTATTACCAAATGCCCAACACTTGGGCCGTTCTGACCAGACTGTTGGGGGGTGTTGGGACCAGTGGATGTGTAAGGGCACACAAGGTGACCGGGCTCAGGACACACTTGACAGACACCAGTAGAGAGGATCGTCTGTACAACAAGCACGAGCAGCTCCAACTGTTTTGTTGTCCACCATCCAGAGACAGGTGGCACCATTGTTACAGGCCCCTGTGTATATTGAAACCATTTCCAGATGCTAGGCTGAAGGATATTTGTTCTTGTGATGGCCACTATGTGTACGCCCTTTGACACCCACACACAGCCACTTCAGTTTGCAGTGGTGTTGTAAGTGACAAAACTGCTCTGCTATGAAGTGGAACTGGTTGGTCTTACGCAACATTTCCAGGTTTAGATTGGGCACTGACGGCAGGCTTGTTCGTGTCTGGGAGCCTAGAGGTGAGCGCCCCAATCTTGCCATTGCTGTGGAGCGAAACACTGCCCCCCCCCCCCCCACTGCTGGTGTGAAGGTCGGGGAAGCCATTGCATATGACAGTCGGTCACCCCTAGTAGTGGTATGAGGGACAATGACAGCTCAGCGATATGTTCAGGACATCCTGCAGCCACATCGGTTCCTCTCATGGCACGGCTTTCTAAGAAGTATTTTTCAGCAGGATAATACACGGCCGCACACAAGGGTGTAACATGAAGGTCTCCACAACATTGCCACACTTCTGTAGTCTGCTCATTCGCCAGGTTTATTGCTAATAGAACATGTATGGGACCATCTGGGATGCCAACGTTGACAGTCTACAAGTTTGCATGATCTAGAGGCTCAGTTACAGCAAATGTGGACCGTTATGCTGCAGGATACCATACAGAACTTGTATGCCTCCATGCCCACCTGCAGCACATCTGGAATGCAAGCTAGAGGCGGACCAACAGGATACAAGAGCCTTCATGCCTGCCCGTATCACATCTTGTATCCAAGCTAGAGTTGGCCCAAAAGGGTACTAGAGCCTCCATGTCTGCCCGTATTACATCTTATATTCCAAGCTAGAGGCGGCCCAACAGGTTACTAGAGCCTCCATGCCCACCCATATTACATCTTGTATCTAAGCTAGAGGAGGTACAACAGGGTACTTTAACCTGGAGGTACAACACTCCAGGTTAAAGCAAGTAGGAAGTGACAAAAGGTGTGGAAAACTTTTCCTTTTATTTAATAAAGTACGTAATCAGCTTATGAAACCGTGTTTCGGGGATAACCCCTTCATCAGTTTTTATAGTGTCTATTTACATTAACTCTAGATGGTTATGAAGAGTGATCAGATGAATTGCAATAAACTGCAAAGTCATTCCTTGAAAATTAACTTAACGACAAAACCCCAATTTCCATAGAATTTCAGCCCTGCCATAAAATCACCCGCTAACATCATCAAGTAGTGCCAGGAGCGTCTCCTAAAGAGGATTCAGCTACGGAATCGGTTCAGCACCAGTGCAGAGCCTGCTTAGGAGGCAGGTGTCGGGGCATCTGCACACACAGTGTGTCGAAGGCTTTTTGGAGGCCGGCCTGGTGTGAAGAAGGGCAACAAAGCAATCACTTCGCTTCAAGCAAAACATCAAGGACAGAATACGAGTAGTACAGGGATGGGACTGCAGAGGACTGGGGAAAAGTGATTTTCTTTGATGAAGCCCCCATCATACTGTTTGGGATATCTTGGAAAAGAAAATATGAGCACTACCATGAGTCCTGGGTCATGTCAACAGTAAAGCATCCTGAGACCATTCATGTGTGGGGTTGCTTTTCATGTAAGGCAGCAGGCTCACTCATAATTTTGCCCAAGAACACCGCCATTAATAAAGAATGGTATCTAAATATCCTCCAAGAGCTTCTCTCAACGATCAAGGAGCAATTTGGTGATCAGCAATGCTTTTTCCAGCATGATGGAGCACCATGTCACAAGGTAAAAGTGACAACTAAGTGGCTTTGAGAAGAAAACACTGAAATTTTAGGTCAATGGCCAGGAAACTGTCCAGATCTAAATCCTATTGCGAATCGGTGGCCAAACCTTAGAAAACAGATGGCCAAACAAAAACATATAAATTGTGATAAACTCCAAGCACCGATTGGGCAAGAATGGGTTGTGATCAGCCAGGATGCAGAAGCGAATATCCAGCAAGTTAGAGCGAATTCTACAAGTCTTGAAAAATAAGGTCAAGACTGTAAATATTAAGTCTTTGCCTAAACTTGATATATACACTACCGTTCAAAAGTTTGGGGTCACCCAAACAATTTTGTGTTTTCCATGAAAAGTCACACTTATTCACCACCATGCGTTGTGAAATGAATAGAAAATAGAGTCAAGACATTGACAAGGTTAGAAATAATGATTTGTATTTGAAATAACATTGTTTTTACATCAAACTTTGCTTTCGTCAAAGAATCCTCCTTTTGCAGCAATTACAGCATTGCATACCTTTGACATTCTAGCTGTTAATTTGTTGAGGTAAGCTTGTGAAATTGCACCCCACGCTTCTAGAAGCATCTCCCACAAGTTGGATTGGTTGGATGGGCACTTCTGGCGTACCATACGGTCAAGCTGCTCCCACAACAGCTCAATGGGGTTCAGATCTGGTGACTGCGCTGGCCACTCCATTACTGATAGAATACCAGCTGCCTGCTTCTGCTGTAAATAGTTCTTGCACAATTTGGAGGTGTGTTTAGGGTCATTGTCCTGTTGTAGGATGAAATTGGTTCCAATCAAGCGCTGTCCACTGGGTATGGCATGGCGTTGCAAAATGGAGTGATAGCCTTCCTTATTCAGAATCCCTTTTACCCTGTACAAATCTCCAACCTTACCAGCACCAAAGCAACCCCAGACCATCACATTACCTCCACCATGCTTAACAGATGGCGTCAGGCATTCTTCCAGCATCTTTTCATTTGTTCTGCGTCTCACAAACGTTCTTCTTTGTGATCCAAACACCTCAAACTTGGATTCATCCGTCCACAACACTTTTTTCCAGTCTTCCTCTGTCCAATGTCTGTGTTCTTTTGCCCATCTTAATCTTTTTCTTTTATTGGCCAGTCTCAGATATGGCTTTTTCTTTGCCACTCTGCCCTGAAGCCCAAAATCCCGCAGCCGCCTCTTCACTGTAGATGTTGACACTGGTGTTTTGCGGGTACTATTTAATGAAGATGCCAGTTGGGTACCTGTGAGGCGTCTGTTTCTCAAACTAGAGACTCTAGTGTGCTTATCTTCTTGCTTAGTTGTGCAACGCGGCCTCCCACTTCTTTTTCTACTCTGGTTAGAGCCTGTTTGTGCTGTCCTCTGAAGGGAGTAGTACACACCGTTGTAGGAAATCTTCAATTTCTTAGCAATTTCTCGCATGGAATAGCCTTCATTTCTAAGAACAAGAATAGACTGTCGAGTTTCAGATGAAAGTTCTCTTTTTCTGGCCATTTTGAGCGTTTAATTGACCCCAGAAATGTGATGCTCCAGAAACTCAATCTGCTCACAGGAAGGTCAGTTTTGTAGCTTCTGTAACGAGCTAGACTGTTTTCAGATGTGTGAACATGATTGCACAAGGGTTTTCTAATCATCAATTAGCCTTCTGAGCCAATGAGCAAACACATTGTACCATTAGAACACTGGAATGATAGTTGCTGGAAATGGGCCTCTATTCACCTTTGTAGATATTGCACAAAAAGCCAGGCATTTGCAGCTAGAATAGTCATTTACCACATTAGCAATGTATAGAGTGCATTTGTTTAAAGTTAGGACTAGTTTAAAGTTATCTTCATTGAAAAGTACAGTGCTTTTCCTTCAAAAATAAGGACATTTCAATGTGACCCCAAACTTTTGAACGGTAGTGTATGTCAATAAAATGTTTAACTTATGAAATACTTATAATTGTACTCCACTAACCTCAGAAACATCTGAAAAAAAGATCTAAAAACACTGAAGCAGCAAACTGTGAAAACAAAACTTTGTGTCAATCTTAAAACTTTTGGCCATGACTGCATTAGGCCGGCTGCACACGACTGGATTTGCATTGCGGAATCCGAAGTGGGTGTCCGCCTCCGGGTTCTGCAACAAATACCTTCCATAGCATGCTATGGAAAAGTGATTCTTCCTGCACACGAGCGAAAATCAATTTCGATTTCTGCTTGCAGAGAAAAAAATGGCAGCTTGCTTTATTTTGGAGCGGATTCCACGCTGATGGCTTCCATTGAAGTCAATGGAAGCAGTCCGACCTATGGCCCTTCTGCAATTGACATTGCAGAAAGGTTGCAGATTCCGTGTAATCGCCAGGAGATGGCGCGGGAGAACCAAGGGTTAAAAAAAAAAATCTGTACTCCGCATGTCTGACGGCCGGCCATCTGGACCATCCACAGTACAGAAGAGAAAACGAAATGGGAGGTATGCGTGGATGCCGGCTGGGCACAGGGTCGAATTCTGCTGTGGGCATGTGGAATCCGACCCTTTCGTGTTCAGGCAGCCATATACATATTATGTTGTTAGAACAGGTACAGTAAAGGTCACTAGGGTTATCCAGTCCCCCCCCCCCCCAAAAAAGGCGGCACTGGATGGTGAGAAGCCATCCAGTGCTCGGTGTACACCCTACTCTTCACTTCCTACTGCAGCAGCAATGACGTCCCGACACAAGAACATGTGACTGCTGCAGTTAGTCACTGGTCAAAGTAAGCTGTTGATTGGCTGCAGCAGTCACATGCTCTTGGAGTTATTGACATCATAACTGCTGCAGGAAGCAGGAGCAGTAGGGGATCAGGCATAGCAGGAGGATCGAGGGGGGTCGAGTATAAATATGTTTTCCCACCATTCTAGACAGGTTAAAAAAAAACAATTGGGTGGGTTGAATAAGTCCCTTAAAGGAGTTGTCTAAAACTAGAAAAACATGGCTGCTTTCTTCTAGAAACATCCCCATTGAAGTGACTAGGGCTAAGCGGTGTTTTCAAGGCCACCACATTGCAGCTGTCAATATTAAGTTCCATAGTTCTCGAAAGGCGAGGTGGAAACACCATAAAATAACTACAATTCTGTAAACAGTGCTTCACTATCTAATTGAAAAAAACGACAGGAACGGAAACCATGTGAAAAGGAGTCCAAAGTGGCTCCATTTAGCATAGTAAACCCTACGGTTCTGGACCGCTTCCCTCCATAAGCAGTTTTCCATATTGAAAATGGAAAACTGAAATGACGGCCGTGCTGGGAAGAAAGAAGAAGACTGAAAGTTGCCTAACTTAGGAATTAAAGGTTTACATGAAAAAGTGTCAAATGCGTTGCCATTAAAATACAATGAGCCTTACCTGTGATCTAACAACATTTACTCACTGGGGGGGTGTGGACTGCTTTTAAAAAATACTGGATGGCCTTTTCATATCCAATTAGGAGCGCTGGCGTGGTTCACCTCGGCATTTTCGACATGCAAAGTCCCCTGTCATTTCTCCTTAGGGAGAGCACCTAGAAGGTGAGTGAGTGAGGAGACTTATAAGGCCATTCATGCTCCTCTGGGTAATATGCAAATAAGACAGATGGAACAATGCCTCTGCAGCGCCACCTATTGGAAAGCAGCATTCCTGCAAGTCAATGTTAGACTCTTTATACAAGCCAAAGGAGCATGAATGGCCTTATCTCTCCTCACTCACTCACCTTCTAGGTGCTCTCCCTAAGGAGAAAAGATAGCGTTCCTGACCCATCTCACAGGCCTCTTGCTAGCCAAGCCAGAAACCTACTGCACACTGCTGAGGGGCAAACACCCCAAACAGCTGTCTGTGTATGGATCCTGACTTCACTTTCAATTCCCAGTCATTGTTACAAGGCTTGCATAAAGAGTTTAACATTGACTTGCAGGAAAGCTGCCTTCCAATAGGTGGCGCTGCAGAGATATTGTTCCACCTCCCCTATTTGCAAGTGACCTGTCTGACCGACCAACAGCGGAGGTCTATGAAGCAGTCTACCACTTAGGTACTTTGTGCACTGTATATGATATGTTCTAGATTGGAGATGACAACCGGAGGACATCTACTAACTGCATGATGTGTAGCACATATTAATATGAACACGTTTCTTGGTTAGTTATTTGCATTCACGCTACATTTTTCTGTTCCTGCAATCATTCAAGTTGAGACATAACCGGTATCTGGGGGAAAGTGCTTAATGTTTCCAACAAGAACAGCCCGTATCATGGGAGCACATGGGAGTAGCATGCCTCTGCTGCAGAAATGTAAATTCATTAGTCAGTGCTTCTCCTTGGCACAGCTTTCTAGAGAAGAAGGGAAGAGGCTCAGAGGGTACCATGGCACCAAGTCTAATCTGTCCAAAGACGTGACAGTGGAAAAGCAATAACTCACGGCTTAAGGTCTTGGGAGCATAAAGATTTTATGTGCAACAGATGTTACAAGTGCATGAAGGTAAGTATATCTGCTAGTCAAACATGCACCGTCCCGCTCCCCATACACTCCCAGAGCGAGGTTATTTGCTGAACTACATAACAACTAGCAAACCATGCTGAGATTTTAGTTTGGGTGAGGCCTCCACATCCTGCATTAACCCCTTCACTGCAGCTCTATGGTAAAAGCCCCCAAGTAAAGTTTGTTTCCTAAGTTTGCAAAACACTTATGTAATTTCCTTGTACTATGTAGAATAAAACACAACGGTCATGAAGCTTAATCTGTATTATGGAGGTAAAAGATCTCTAAGGAAGGAACACATCTTTATAGCAGGCAGGGCTTTGTTTTGCACATACGAAGCTCCAAATCCCCATGCACAGACGTACATTTGAGAGAACATTCTGGCTTCCAGTTGCTACCACTAGATGGAGTTTACGCTACATGGCTCATATGCAGAAAGCTCCCAAGCTCCATCTAGTGGTGGCTGCAGGCTGACATTATGTATCACAGAAAATAACCTATTGTACGAATCAAGTTTTCATGTTAAACACTTTTTAAAAAAATATTTGGTGATTTTTTAAATTTTTTTTTCAATGCCACAAACTATATTTAAAAAAAAAAGAAAAAAAAAAAAAGAAATCCTGAAGTTTTCATACTGACCACTAATAATGGTTTGACACTTCCTATTCTGTAGAGAAAACTTTTCAGCAGTCATCTCATTATCATTATAGGCATGATTACAATGAAGGATAACACATATAGATAGAGACACAGGATCCCCCATTCACAATAAGCGATGGTCACAGTTCACCTCCGTCCCCTCCCTGTTTAATGACCTCTGTACAGGTCACAGAGCGTGCCAACAATACTTTCTTATAGAAGTCAATGGGTCCTCTCCTGACCATTGTATGAATGGCTCATGAAGCTGCTGTAAAGCATATCTCTACAGATGGCCACCCCCATAGTCATATACAGACAATAGAATACAAAATCTACAATCAGAGACTTAAAACATAAAAAAATGGAAAATCTTTCACTATGTAGTTTTAATTAGTAAAACCAAATATAGGTGTTACGTTCCCTTTAAATCTATGTCCATGTAGGGGGATTTGGAGCTGTGTGTCAGAAAAACTGAGCTCTGAGTGCTAAAAACAAAAAAGATGAATCAACACTAGAGATGAGCGAACGTGCTCGTTTAGAGCAATTACTCGAACAAGCAGCATTTTTTTCGAGTAACTGCCTACTCGGGCGAAAAGATTAGGGGGGTGCCGAGGGGCGGGGTGGAGCGTGGGGTAGAAGGGGGGAACAGGGGGGAGCTCTCTCTCTCTTCCCCCCCGCAGCCCCCCGAATCTTTTCGCCCGATTAGGCAGTTACTCGAAAAAAGCGATGCTCGATCGAGTAATTGCTCTAAACGAGCACGTTTGCTCATCTCTAATCAACACCCATTTTATTAGTAGCAGTACATATATAGAGAACTACAGGAAGTAGTCCTCGATATTCATGAGCTGCAGACTATCTCCACCCAGCTCGCCCTGTTTGACTGTTCTTTGCATATTACTGTGCCTAGTGAGACAGCTGTCAGTGGCTGGAGGGTTGGACATGGCTAGTTGTAGCTCATGAATATTGAGGACTACTTCCTGTAGTCCTCTCTGTCTGGCTGCTAGTAAAAAAAATGCCAACTATTGCAGCGGTACATACAGCAGACATGTCACTGTAATCAGCGAGCCTGTCACTACATTATGGTTCACTCAGAAAAAACTGCAAAAAGTTGGAGAGGAATTGACTTTGAAGCAGATAAAAATGCTGGTTGATTTGTTTGGACTAACAGAACACAAATGAATAAAAAAATGAAGACTTACAGCCCAGACTGGAGATGTAAAGCCAAGAATTGCAGCTTGGGTTCCCTCTCCTACGTAAGGAATGACATTTTCACCTAGACGAGTGTCCCGAAAAATGGCTCTCAAAATATTTAATGCGTGAACCTACGTGGCAAAGAGAAAACAAAATTAAAGCATTACATTGGATATGGCTGCTGAGCTGAAGGTTTGCTACAATATCCAATACAGGCAATGCTCTGTGAGCTCAAATTTAAATCTCTCAGTCCAGGCTGTAAAGCTCACAGAGCACTGCATAATAAACTGTAGTAGATCTTTATTTCTGTGTATTAGGCCTGCAGAAGGATTTCTACCTCTGGTTGTAAAGAAGATTTATTTAATTTGCTGACCACAAACAGAAATCTTCAAAATGTTGAAGGCATTAAGCCCAAAGCATTTCACAAGGTTGCAGAACTTTTTATCATAATCATCAAAGGGTTATCCCACTTCGACGTGTTTCGCTGCTAGAAGCAGACAGCTCCGTACCTTGTGCAGTGGCCAGGGTTGGTACTGCAGCCTGAGTTCCACTTGCTTCAATAAGACTCAGTCTGAAGTGCCAGCCTGGATCATTACACGACACGCGGAACCATCTGCTTCCTTCAGCAAAACACCTAGAAGTGCAACAACCCCTTTGGTAAGTTCCATCTTTTGACCAAGATCTTGGATTGTTCCATTCCAATAATGAAGCAACCTTGCGAATCATTTTAACCTGTTAGTGACTGCCAATACACCTCTTTATTTCGGTCACCAACAGGCTTTCTTGCAATGCATGTGCCACATCTAAAGTCTGTTGTGCTCGTATGATACTCAGAGTTCGGATCAGGAGACCTGCCGTCAGGATGTGACACACTTCCGAAATCCCTACTTAAAACGGACAGTGTGGTTAAGTCCTTTAGATGCAAAAATTAAGTTGACTTTTCCCTTTAACAACCCCTTTAAGACGCTGATCCAAATCTACTAAAGTCATACTTGTAAAGCTGTGGTTGCAATGGGAAATCAGGCCTATATCTGATTGGAGCTATAGGCATCTGAACTATAAAATGCATAAAAAGGCCATAAACCTAAACTAGACCGAGTTATGTAAAAAAACCACTTAACCTATAAGAGTCACCTGGAATGAAGTATGGCTGATTTTATTTTGCATTACCCTTTAAGAGCTTTCCATTGTAATCTGTAATTGCAACACACCCAGAAATGGCTCGTATGGGGGATTTTTCATATAAAATTTCTAAGTTATTACGTCAGGCCTTTCTTGCACAAGGCGACTTTTTTTTTTGCTTAGCGAATTAAATTCATGTCTAGACAACCAATGAAAAATGTGAATTTTATTGATGCAGGTATGTGCAAATAAATGTAATCGCTATTATGCAAGGATTTTCTAATTGATTAACAACTGTTTTTGGTTAAACCACATACGCACATCCCTTCCAGCTTAACTCATGGCTTGGACCCAGGCCACGTGTTAATAAATAATTGCCGCCTTCAAAGGTAGCATTTATGATTACCTTATTACGGGCCCTTCATTATCATTACCTAATGCTCTACCTTACCTGCAAGCGTAAAATATACATTCGTTTCATTAACATAAATCAATCTTAAGATCCCCAATGTGCTGTCAGACCGTTTAAAATGCAAACTAAAGCGCCTCAGGTGGTTCTGGGAAATATCCCAGATTTTCGTGGCAGTCAAGAAAAAAAAAAAAAAAGCCTTGAAACATGTGACTCGGATATTCATCTGACTTTAAACAAGTCTCGATTGGGAATTATACCGTGTCCAAAAGTTAAAAAAAAAGGATCTATATGAAAGGAGTGTAACAGCTGTAGAGGTAAGGGAGCAAACATGCGTACAGCGTAAATAGGCGCGAGTAAACACATCAGGAGACGGCGAGAAAACTCACAAATGTGTTTTCGATTTTGCTGCGGTTTGCTCAAAGTGAGATCTTGCTTCGAGATGGTCGTATTGATTAACACACTAATGACAATATGGCTTTAAGTCAGAAGATTAACCCACTGGAGTACCGGTCGGACTATGCTACATGGCCAACAGGTATACAGGCTGAGGCTAGTTTCACAAGAGCGTTTTATCGTGGCGATTTTGCCGCGATCGAACGCCAGCCAAAAATTGCGACCATCTGAAGCATTGGATTTCAATGCAGTTGTTCGGATTGGAGACTTTCAGGTGCATAAAATCGGCCGGCCGAAAGAGATAGTGCATACGGTGCACATTCCTATCTGTTGACGGAGTATGCTGGCCGTTCCCATAGACTCCCATGGGAGTCTATGAGAGCCATCAGGAAAGGGAAGGGGGAGGGAGTTTAGCAGCAGCTCTCCTTACTAAAGTCCCTCCCTCTTCCTTTGAAGGCAGCTCCCATAGGCTGGGGAGGGAGTTTAGCACGACTAGGAAACTAAGCTCCTGCCCGTCCCACTTAAAGGGGTTGTCCCGCGGCAGCAAGTGGGTCTATACACTTCTGTATGGCCATATTAATGCACTTTGTAATGTACATTGTGCATTAATTATGAGCCATACAGAAGTTATAAAAAGTTTTTCACTTACCTGCTCCGTTGCTAGCGTCCTCGTCTCCATGGTTGCCGTCTAATTTTCGCCGTCTAAAATGGTCGAATGGCCAAATTAGACGCGCTTGCGCAGTCCGGGTCTTCTTATCTTCTCAATGGGGCTCCGTGTAGCTCCGCCCCGTGCCGATTCCAGCCAATCAGGAGGCTGGAATCGGCAATGGACCGCACAGAAGAGCTGCGGTCCACGGAGGAAGAAGATCCCGGCGGCCATCTTCAACCGGTAAGTATAGAAGTCACCGGAGCGCGGGGATTCAGGTAAGCGCGGTGCTGTTCTTTTTTTCAGTCCCTGCATCGGGGTTGTCTCGCGCCGAACGGGGGGGGGGGGGGGGGTGTTTGAAAAAAAAAAACCCCGTTTCGGCGCGGGACAACCCCTTTAACTCTCTCCCCTGGCCGTGGTATTTCGGGCTGCGGCGTATACATGCCGAAGCCCTGGCGTGTGAATGGGCAACAAAACGGGAGATGCAGTCGCAACCATGCCTCTCGTTCATGTGATTTTTGGTCGAGATGTGAAATAGGCCTAACAAGGATGTACGCTGAGTGGACACTTAATTAGAGACCCCTGCCCATGTTGTAGCATGTTAGACCTTCAGAACCACAGCAATTCTTCATAACATGCATTGTGCAGGAATATTGGCCCCTGTGGACAGGAAGCTTCTTGCAGTTTCCACAAATTAGATGGAAGTGCTGAAATGCTCTGAACAGCGGACAAGATGGGTTCATCGATTCATGCTGCTTGTGCCAAATTCTCATCTCCCATCAGCATGGGGCAACAGAAATCTGGATTTATCTAACCTGGAAATGTTTTTCCCCTGTTCAGTATTCCAATGTTTGCATTCTCATTTGCTCACTGTAGTCTCGCCTTTCTCTTTCTTTTAGACAGCGATGGTACTTGAATTAGTTGTCTGTTGTTAAAACAACAGACATGTGCTTTCAGGCATGTTAGCTGGACCACCAGCATTGTATTTGGCTGCAATTTGCTTGACCGTGCGCCGCCTGTTCCTCAGAATGATTTTTGACATCCTCTTCTGACACCTTTTTTTTAAGGTCACAAGTTGCCTGCTATTATAGCCCATCCATGCTAAGGAACAACTAGTTGTTGCATGTAAACGCTGCCATCTTTTACTTTCCGGCTGAACGATGATTTCAAGGGGAGCTTAAAATCCATCGTTCAGCCGGAGAGAGATAACAGGGACGGCAAGCTGTGTTCTCCATGGGAGTCGAAGATTACATTGTATTCTGCCGACAGCCTGTGCAAGAACAATGGAGCTGTGTGCAGAGCTCAGACCACACGCTGGGCTCCGCAAACAGCTCCTATGGGCCATTTTACACGCAAATAAAGCTAATAAAGTGTTAATGGACATTAGTATCCATTAACATTTTATGCAAAATGATTTCAATCTTTGAAAGATTGTCTTTGTGGGCAAATGGTCCCTAATAAAGAGGCCATTCAGTGTATCATCAGGGACATCTTAGCAGTAAATACTTTTTGTCTAAAACTTTGATAAGCCCAATATCTATAGCCAGCAACGTACTGCTGCATAGTCGTATTGGCGAGCATCATTAAAAGAAAATAAACACAAAGTTCTTCAGTCAGGAGGAAAGTCAACATAAAGGACAATAGAAGAATACAATAGCAGCAATATTGTCCCTCGTTTGTCCCTAAAGACCGTCTAAGGGCCAAGGTCGGCTGGGTCAGTTCCAAGCAGCTGTTTTTGACTATATCAGTCTGTTAGGCCAAAGTCTTAAAAAAAATCCAATTCCATGTAAACAACAGCTGGTGCTGACGTAGATCATCGTAGTGGCAAAAACACAACAATGGGTGATCGTGCCCTTAACCTCCCAGTACCGAAGTCTGTTTGGGACCAACTCATTTATCTTTTTTCCCATCATCGCATTCCTAAAGCTAGAACATTTTAATTTTTCCCTCAACGTAGACGTATGGGGACTTATTTTTTTTACTAAGTTATATTTTTGATGGCGTCATTTTGGGGTACACAATGTATTGTATAGCATTCATTTTTAGGAGGATTGGTAAAACAAAAGTTTTTTTGGATATCACTTGTAAGGCGTTCATCATGCAGAGTGATAACATTTTCTGGGTCAGCACGATTCCAGTGACACCAAGTTTATACAGTTTTTATGTATTATTATTTTAAAGATTTGCCTTTGCGTCCCATATTACAATTACAACTGAGAAATATAGAAAGAATTCTTATGGGGCAAAAAGAGATCAGCCGTGTTCTTCCTCCTTACTGTCCTGTGTCCGTCTGTAAGACAACTGGCTGCAGCAGGAGCCTCTCCCCTCAGAGATCTTTGTTCTACTACAGATGACCAAGTCCCACCCTTTCAGCCATTCCCTAGCCAAAAATGGAGCAGATCGGCAAGAGATTACTCCTTGTACACTCTGCCAGATTTCTGCAAGACAGTTTGCTTTAGGAGCATGCAGAAAATGCTGCAGGCTGACAAACTATGGGGGCAACTATGTTTCTTTTTTACTTTCACTTTACTTTTCTGCCATTTCTATGTTTATTGCTACTTTAAGGTTTAAAAGTAGCTAAGTTTAATATCCAAAGCCAATATGCCCTTTGTCATATTTCCAGGGGATCTAATAGAAGAGACTAAAGGCCCCTTTACACGCAAAGATAATCTTTCAAATGACTAAGATTTAGCGATGTATTTGCATAAAGTGTTATTGGCCATTAACAGGATCATCTTCATTTGCATGTAAAAGGGCCTCCAGGAGCTGTTTGCAGAGCCCTGTGTGTGTTTAAACACACGCCCAGCTGTGCAAACAGCTGCATTTTTCTCCTCGCGACTGTCGGCAGATTACATTGTTCTCTGCCAGCTAGTGTAAGCATGCCGTGGAGAGCACAGCATGTGGTCTATTGAGAGATAAAGGTGTTCGCTTTATCTCTCAGTAGCTGAATAATGGATTTTAAGCTACCCTTAAAATCATCCTTCAAACGAAAAGCGCACGATGCCCGCGTTTACATGTAACGGTATCGCTCATTTTCGGCTGTTTGGACAAATTTTGAGCGAGAACTGTTGCTTGTAATAGGGCCTTAAGACTGCGTATAAATGTATCCCTAAGCTTACTGACTCCTGTGATATACTATTGGGGAAAAAGAGAACCATGATCAAACTTGAATTTTCAGGTACAACTAAAGTTAAGCTATAAAGTGGCTCCAATAGTAGAGTTTAAGTTTAAGAGGAGGGAACACAACAGCAACTGGAAAGGGATTTGCTCTGGGTTCTCTTCAGCATTCTACAGAGATGTATGGAGCTGCAGTGCACATGCTTAGCCACGGCTCCAATTATATGGGAAAACGAAGGACCGGCATTTTCATAATCAGTGGGATACCCAGCGATCAGACCATCACCAATCAGGCACATACCCCTCTCTCCTGTGGGCAGGGGATAAGTTTATGTCTTGAGACATCCGCTTTAAAAAGAAGCAGACCCCAGGTTCAAGTTGGCTGCACATCAGGTAGCTTGCATTGGGTACATGCTTGGACACAAAAGACATGTTTACTGTAGTCTGAAACATTGTACCCTTTCAGAAAAATATACTTTAAAAAAGCAGCTTGGAACGGGGGTTGGAATCACAAGGGTGAGGCCTCGCCAGGACTGCATAGACTGATGGATCAAACCCTATATACAAACAAGAAGAGACCAGCGAAGCCCCATGATTCTGAGACTATATGGTACTGCTGTGTCCCTAAAAGTCTGATCTGTCAAAATGATGTATGGTGCGTGTTATAGAAAAAATACACAACGCCAGAATTGCACTTTTTTTTGGTCACCCTGTCTCCAAGAAAAAAGTTAATAAAAAGCAAACAAAAAGTTGTTTTTAATCCAAAATGGTACCTGTAGAAACTACAGGACCTTCTGCAAAAACAGAGCCTTCACACAACCCCACATATGGAAAGATTAATTTACGTCGGTCTGAAGATGGCAGCATAATATTTTTTAAATAGGCGTTATTTTTTAAAAGTAGTACAGCAAAAGAAAAAATTTACCTTGTTGCGTAATTCTTCTGACCCACAGAATGACTTTTGTCATTTTTGCTACGGAATAAGCCCCCCGACCAAAATGGTGAAATTGCGTTTTCTCCTTTAAAATTATTTCTACTTAAAAATTTCTAAAACGTTTTTCATTGCATTATATAGAATTATTGAAAAACAAGCCCTTAGACAGCTATGCTAATGGAAAAAAAAGTTATGACTTTTTAAAGTGGAGAGAAGAAATTAAAAAAATCCAAAAAAGAAGAAAAATAAAAGGTTGTGTCCTTGAGGGGTTAAAGCCCTAGGTTTTCAGTTTTGTCCAAATTGCATTCTGTGAGGTCCCTACCGCACTTCACCTTAACAGACTACGCTGGAAGGCTTCCTAATCTTATATTAGGAAAATATGTCCAATGTAATGTAAGCGATGATAGAACCTCTCGAAGGTCCAGAAGAAATAAAAATAAAACATTCCCAGAAACCTCGGTTACAAAGAAATAAAATAACTATTGTGTCACTATCCTGAAGTGTCGGGACATGCCAAGTGGTAGTGATTATGCTCACATTTTGCGGCTGAGAAATAAAGGTTTCAGGTAGTCATTGCGAGGGTTGGAAGAAGATACATGAGAATTCACTACTACCGTGTTTCCCCCGAAAATAAGACAGTGTCTTATATTAATTTTTGTTCAAAAAGGTTTAAGTTTTTTTACATGTATAGCTGCCTGGACACTATTTAAATTGACTTTTTTAATTAACTGTTAGCAGGGCTTAATTTTGGAGCTGGGCTTATATTTCAAGCATCGTCAAAAAGCCTGAAAAATCATTTTGCATCCTCAAAAATTCTGGAAAATCATGCTATGTCTTATTTTCAGGGAAACAGGGTATGTAATAGTCAAGGCTGATGTCACTTATCTAAGATGTTCCAAGGCCGCCACTAACTCATCTAAGGGTCCATTCACAGTAGCACTTTGGGTTCCGCTCTTCTGTTTTAAGAAACAGGTTCAAAAGATTTCCCTCCGTGCTCAAAGAATGCCGGGACTATTTGGCGCTACTAGATAGTAGCAAAGTTTTTTTAATACATCATTTGAAATGACAGACAAATGAATGTGACGCGTTTCGGTGCATAAATCGTCTGTTTTCTTACGGGAGCTGAAAAATGGGACCCACTGGCCTGAACGGTCCACACTGACTATAATGGGGTCCGCTCGGCTGCCATCCGGTCTTCTGGAATTTTACAAGACAAAACAGCACTGCAAACAGTGATAATTATGTCCTGTATCTTCTTAGAAATCAGAGATGCTGATGTGGCCAGGCCCTGACTCCCAATGTAATTGCTTAAAGCGGCCCTCCGGTTTCAGGACAATATTTTGGCCCAGGACCAGAGGAAGTACATTTCCTGTAGTCAATTGTGTCAGCCATTGTTTGGTTACACCAGTTTCTGGTGTCACTTTCAGGCAAACAGATTGGCCACCACCAATTTCTAATTACACTATGCACTGCTCTGCGATTGGCCAGCGCTGCTAACACGATCAGCGCTGGTTAATCGCAGAGTAGGTATAGTGAAATGGTAGTCCTACTTTTAACCCAAGGACGCAGGCCTTTTTTAAATTTTTGTTTTTCCTTCCCCCCTTTTAAAAAAAAACAACTCTTTTATTTATCCATCAACTTAGATGTCTGAGGATTTATTATATGGGAAGAGTTCTATTTTGCAGTGATACTATTTAATGTACCAGATAATGTATTGAAAACTTTCAAAAAATTCTAAGTAGAGTGAAATGAAAAAAAAAAAGTGAAATTCTGCCATCTTTGGGTGCGTCTTGTTTCTACGGCGTACACACTGCAACAAAATGACATGATAACTACGATAGCAGATTTATATCGGTTTTTTTGTGTGTACACTACCTTTATCTTTTTCCAAAGAGATTTAATTTTCCATCTTCTGGCAGCCATAACTTTTTTTTTATTTATCCGTCGACATAGCGGTGCGAGGGCTTATATTTTGCGGGATGTCCTGTGGTTTCTATTGGTACTATTTTGAATTACCTGCGACTTTTTGATCCCTTTTTATTGGAGACATTGTGACCAAGAAAGCGCAATTCTAGATTTGCTTTTTCCCGATGTTCATCGTGCGGGATAAATAATGCGCTACTTTGATAGTTTGGACTTTTGCAGTTTTGCAGCGATACCAAATATGTTTTGGGGTTTTATTATTTAAACTATTTTATTATAAAAATATGGCAAAAGAGGCTTTTTTAAAACTTTTATTACCTTTTTTTTTATATTAATAAAACTTTTTTAAACTCATGTTTACCTTTTCTTTTATTCCCCAGAGGGGACAAAAACTTGCGATGGTTTAATCACTCATGCAAAATGATTTAATGCCATAGCATTACATTATACCATGATCTGACTGTCAATCTAACAAGCCACGCCACAGTCATGGCTTCATAGGCAATCTGCAAGGGCAGTCCTTGGGCCTTTCAGAAAGCCCCAGGCTGCCATGGCAAGCAGCGATCTTATCTCGCAGACAGTGCGGATCCCCCAAACATCGATCGGGGCATTTAAAGGGTAAACAGCTCTGATCCGCTTATACTGGCTGTTTTTGAATATTAACCCTTTGCAATCCAATTTTGGATTCAGGGTTTCCTAGGGGTTTTTCTCTTTCTGCCATTATACAATGGCGCCACCTGCTGGCTAGAGCCAGTACTGCGGTATTGGACATGCTGGAGAGGCCAACAGAGCGGCCAGTAATATACAGTAATACCACCCTGCTGGACGTCTTCCGACATCAGAAGCTGTACAGCCTTCAATCAGAATGTCTTTAGACTTCAGACAGTGGATCGGAAAGGGTTAATAAAGAAGAACCGGGCAATTCCCTCGTTTAGAGGGGGGAAAAAAATCTTTGGTATACCCATGATGCATTGTGATTATGAAACCGCTTTTAGGCAGAATATCAAAGCAGCCATATTAAGATATCCATCCCAACAATTCCCCCACCTAAGAGAAGCATCAGGCATACTGTCATAGTAAAAAGCCTTATTGCTTTATCAAGACATTAGCGGTAGACTAAATCCTATTTAAAAGGGGGAAAAAATGATGTCACTCAATAAGACTGTATATCACGCCTCGGCCAGAAAGTATTCAAAAGCCCCCGTAGGCCGTATCCGGACGCAGGACTGCCAGTTGGATGGCGCTGGTGTAAAAATGAATTTTTCTGTCGTTCTTGGAGCCGAGGCATTGACTTTTGGGATCAAACTTTTCGTCTGCTCTTTGATTCTGCAGCGGATTGTCAGTAACCACAGTAACTGTTAGAAAGTTATATATTGTGCCCTTTGTTGGAGGAGGCCCGCTGTGACTCCTGAGCCTGTATAATATCACCATCACCTGTGGGATTGTGCAGTTATTTCCACTCAAGTCACTCGAAGGCATGGCCAAGCTTATTAATTCCTTCATAGTCATCTTCAAGAGGCCTGCCTTGCTATTCTTGGGTTCGGATGCCAGCAGGGCCTGTGGAGAAGGAGCAAAGGAAATGCATTAATGTGAGTGGCTCAAGGGTTACAATACTAGTATTAAATGCTAACGACGATGGGATGACGAGATAAGGATAAGGAGAAAGACTTGAGGAACATCTTGCTAGAACATACATCAGCGGTAGTGATCTCTGCCAATCCCACCGAATGGTGACCTGTGATCTGTAGACCTTTCTCCCGTGACTTTAAGGGCAGCTTCATAGGCCGCACGGCTGCTGCAGGCTTTCAGCAGTCGAAAGCCCACTGCAAAATCTGCAATGGTCACATCTGCACCTAAATGGCGTGGATCTGGCGGCAGTTTTGCAGGGATTTGCCACAGACTTTAACCCTTGTATTTCATAAATAGGCATGCTGTGGATTCATTGAAAATTTCCACTTCCTATTGAGGAGATATTATAAATCCTCTCTACATGGCTTGTTCTGTAAATGCTGAATTTCTGCAGTAAAATGCGCGGAGGAAGTTCCACAGCAGCTGACTTACAAAATGCATGTTGAGCACCTTTTAGGGTGTTTGCGTTAATAGAAGGGGGGATCCTCATTGAAGAACTTGGTCAAAGTGGAAAGACGCTGGTCCTTCATAGAGACTAGTAATTATTAGGAAATTATAGTACTAGTGTTTCTGATGGTGCAATGCGCCACACAGCTCTGCTACATGCATGTCACACACACAGCACTGCTACATACATTGTTCATCTCATGCAACAGCGATCAGAAGCAGCACAGCAGTGGAGATGAAGGACCTGTGATGACATCACCACCATGCTCCATCCATGATCACATGATGGTGACGCTCATCTTGAGTGAATGACTTACATGCTCCGCCCCCCGATCACGTCAGTGACGTCATCAGAGGTCTTATAGCCAGTGAGGGAGTTACATGCGCCGCCTCTTATCACATGACGGTGACATCATCACAGGTCCTGCATCCTTGTGCAAATTACGGGCAGACTACAAACCCCCTGTGGCCTCAGTTGCTGTGGAATACTAACAAACACCTAGCCCAGTGATGGCGAACCTTTTAGAGACAGAGTGCCCAAACTGCAACTCAAAACCCACTTATTTATTGTAAAGTGCCAACATGCCAGGGGGCGGGGCTTATCACGACGTATGATTTTTACCCCCGTCGTTCTTAAAAGGACAAGGCTGTTTCAAAATAGGCAGGGTGCAGATTCTGACTTCTTTTGGATGCAGAATTGCTGTGGAATTTGCCACGGAAATTTCCGCTGAGGACATTCTACAGCATTTCCACTTTGCGTAAACATATCCCAGCAGTGATATTTACCCCCCCAGAGTGGCCCCAGCAGTAAGGGTGACCCCCCGAGAGCAGCCCCAGCGCTAATAGTGACCCCCCCAGAGCGGCTTTGGTGGTTATAGTGACCCCCGCACAGCGGCCCCAGTGGTAATAGTGACACCGCACCGTGGCCCCAGTCGTAATAGTGACATCTCACAGTGGCCCCCCAGTAGTAATAGTGACACCACACAGTGGTCTCAGTGGTAATAGTGACATCCCACAGTGGCCACAGTAGTAATAGTGACATCCCACATCAGCCCAGTAGTAATAGTGACATCCCACAGCGGCCCCAGCGGTAATAGTGACAGCCTACAGTGGTCCCCAGTAGTAATAGTGACACTTCACAGCGTCCCCAGTAGTAATAGTGACATCCCACAGTAGCCAGTAGTAATAGTGACATCCCACAGTGGTCCCCAGTAGTAATAGCAACATCCCAAAGTGGCCCCTGTAGCAATAGCGCACCCCCCCTCTGAGACCCAAATCCCCAACCCCCACCCCCACCCAGCTCCTCTGCTTGGCGCTGTTTCTGCCACTGATCCCAGGAGCACATTGTGATGTGCTGCCGGACACCTCCTCCCCTTCCCTGCTCTTGCGGAACCAAGTAGGAGACATCAGAGGAGGGGGGAGGAGGATCCCAGATGCACACTGACATCACAGTGTGCACCGGGATGAGCGCTTCTAGCAGCGCTGCTGAGTGAATACCAACAGGGGAGCTGCGGCACCCCTGCCAGTATTTACTAATGTGGTGAGCAGCCGATGGCGGCGAGTGCCAGCTGGGAAGGCTCTGAGTGCCGCCTCTGGCACGCGTGCCATAGGTTCGCCACCACTGACCTAGCCCAACAACAGCCATGTGCGTACAGAACCTGTGATCCTCATGTGATCAGGGGCAGAGCATGTAACTCCCTCACTGGGGATAAAGGACCTTTGATGACACCACCATCATGTGATCAGAGGCGGAGCATGTAAGTCACTCACAAACCCACTCACTACTCACTCACGTACAAACGGACAGGTCGCTGTTAGTATTTTGATTATCACTCTCTCTGAAGGACCCACCCCTCATTGATTACAATGAGCATAGTGTAATACGCAGTGTCTCCTTCGGCCTGAATATCAGGCATGAACATTCAACCAGACGCTGCTCTTTTGAAAGCTGATCATCGATTAAGCAAGCACAAAAATGCTTGCTGGTCAGCTGTACATTTCCCTATCTATATGCGGCTCTTTGGGGGCAAATGAGCAAATTAACAATTATTCGTCCCTATACCAGCGATTCGTGGGCAATGTAAAAGAAATGTAAATAAACGCTGATTGACATGCTTTGTTGATTGGCGCTCGCTACATATTTAAGAATAAATATGTAACAAAGGATGAGACAGGTCAGGAATGGTATCATTTCTCCTTAGGGAGAGCATCTAGACTGTGTGTGTGTTTGTGTGTGTGTGTAGGGGGGTGGGAGATATATTACTCTTGCAAATTAGAATATGCAAATTGGAGATGGAAGTATGCCTCTAACAGTGCCACCTATTACAAGGCAACATTCCTGCGACTCAACGTCAGACCTTTTAAACAGCCTTGAAACAAGGATTGGACGAATATAAGCCAAAGCCAAAAAAGAACCATGTACAGACAGATTATTTCGGGTCTTTGCCCTTCATCAGTTAATGGCTTGGCTAGGTGAGAGGCCTATGTCTGGAAGGGTACAATTTCTCCTTGAGGAGAGCACATAGGAGTGAGGAGGCTTATAAGGCCATGCATGCTCCTCTGGGAAATTCGAATATGCAAAAGAGAAATGGAACAATTTCTCGCACCCAGCCAAGCTAGCAACCTATTGCACAGTGGGGGTCCAAAACCCCAAAACAGTCAGTCTGTACATGATTATCTTTTCCTTATGAATAAGATGCTGGCTTTGGCTTATATTCCCCCAGTCATTGTTACAAGTCTGACAATGACTTCCAGGAATGCTTCCTTCTGTTGCCACTTTAGAGGCATTGTTCCATCTCCGTTTTGCAAGATGAGGCAGATGAGGACACCAGGGAGAAGGACATAAGGACTAAGCGTCCTTTTAACGGTGAGAACATAAGCTTAATACACATCTGATTACTTTGAACAGCCCCCAACATTTAGAGGAAGATCTGCTGACAATTTACACCAACCGACAAGGGCTACTGTGGAAGTTTGTCAGCAAATCACTCCCCATCCCCGTAGGGATCGACAGCCATCTTTGGCCAAGCCAAAATATATGTCCAGCTAAAATCAAGACACAAAACAGAACTTCAGTTTTACTTCCAAGAACAACCTGAATTCCTAACCAGAAAATGGAGTACGTGACAATCTGCATGCTGTATGACTGCCCAAGATCAGATGCCCTTTTGATTTTGTAATTTGTAGATTCTCCCAACATATAGACGTACAATGGCAGCTTTGTTTGAAAGTCAATGAACTAAAACCAGCTCAATGTTCAAATTGTAAGAGGAAAAAAACCAACAAGTTGACCTAATTCAAGGCATGCAGATAGACGGTCAAAGGACCGAATGGAGTCATAAGGACACATAGATCTATGGAAGCACATAATATATATACTGTATATAGTGGATACAATTAGGATCCCCGTGTCTTTTTCAATGCTTAAGTTCTATCTTCTACTTAAAATGGTCTCTTGAAAACTAGACAATCATTGGCAATTGTGCTGCTGAGCCCCTTACAATCAGCTGTATTCTGTGGGTAAAGCCAACAAGTGTTCAATTTCCCTGCAGCGCCACCACAGGGAAGATAGGGTATTACAAAACGTCAGTGGCATGTGAAAAGTTCTGTTTATTTTCAAAGTTTACGACTTGTTTGGAAGAAGGAGAGATTTCAGTAAGATATTAATAAACATTGCTACATTCTTCATTAAGGCCGCCTGCACACAAGTGGGTCGGACCCCTCATGCTGGATTGCCGCAGCGAAGTACGACCCAATGCCCATCTGGTGACCCCAGCGTACCACTCCGCCGTCTTCTCCTCTGCTGCTGATGTGCCGGCAAACACGCCGGTGCACATGCGGAGAACAGAGGACGCTGTGCCGTCGCTATGATGATGCGGCTGCCATGACCATTCTGCAATGACGATTGCATTGACTGCAATGGCAGCCGGCCGGGCATAGCCCGCACAAAAATGCTGTATCCGGCAATTTCTCCCCCACGAGCGGAAAATCACAATCGATTTCCGCCTGTGGGCAGCAAATCACGTATTGTCATAGCATGCTATGGGCTGGATTTGCTGCAGAATCCGGAGGCGAAATCCCGCTGCGGATTTCGCAATGCAAATTTGGCCGTCTGCAGAAGGCCTAAAAACCTTGCCACACTTACATGCAATAAAGTTGAGTGCAGATCGTTCTTGCTATGTGAAATCCACACATGGCTTCTTAAGGAAGCGATGCATGGACTGCACTGGCTTTGTGCACGGAGAAGCCGGCTGATCAACGGTGCATGCTCTGGAGACAGGTTTTTCTGCGGCTGCAGGAGCCGTTCAAGAAACGGGCCAAGCGTCAGATGCGGAAGAACAACGCTATGTCTCCGGAGCGTGCAACATCGGTCAGCCAGCTTCCCTGTACACTGCCGTAGGTAGACCAATTATTTAAAGGCATTGCACTAGAATCACAAGTTATCCCATATTCACAGGATAGGGAATAACTTGCTGATCAATGGGGGAGTCTCACTACTGAGACCCCCACTGATCCTGAGAACAGGGGTCCCATGTCATCATCTGCCTGTCATCATGGGATCGCTTCAAACCCTGTAGTGACATCAGAATGAATGACATGATGGCAGAGTGAGTGCAATCACCACTCCGCTCATTTCTATGGCGCTGACAGAAATACTCAAGTGCTTGCCGCTCTCTAACAGTCTCATTGAAAATTGAAGGGGTATACAGAGTTATTTTAGATAGTTTGGGGCCTCCCATGCCCAAAACTATATAAAATATATATACTCACCGCAGCGTCGGACCGCTGTTTCAGTGACATCACCAGCCGAGAAAACCTGGTAATATCCCCTTAAACCTGTCACGTAAGCTTTTAATGTAGGAGCCCCCCCCGGCAGATTTAACCCCTTGAGTGGCACGCCCGGAAATTTTCCGGGACGAGCTCCACTGCTCATAGCGATATAGCCCGGAAGATTTCCGGGCTATGTATCACTATGGGACCTGCAGAACACAGTGCCACAAGCTGTGACAGTGTGCTCTGCCTGCACAGACCCACAGAGAACAAAGCAAGGGCTTTGAAAAACCAGCAGAAGATATTGCCGGCATATCGGCAATCTCCTGCTTTGTTTACAGGTTGCCATAGAGACCATCGGCTTGTCAGAAGCAAGCCGATGGTCTCTGTGACAGGGAGAGCTTGGTGCTTGGCTATCAAAGGACAGCTAGGTACTAGCTCTTAAAGCAGAGATCAGAGAAAACCTCCGATCTCTGCTGTGTTAACCCTTTACATGCTGCAGTCTATGTGACTGCAGCATGTAAAGGGCTGTCACTGCAGCATGTAAAGGGCTGTCACCATCAGACCCCCGGAATGTGATCAGGGGGTCCTGATGGGTCCCTGTGGAAGTCCCCTAAAGGGACAAAAAAAAAAAAAAAAGTTAAAAAAAAAAAAGGAAAAAAAAAAAAAAGTTTAAAAATTATTTTAAAAAAAATTATAAAAACACTTGTCTCCCTTTACTTTGTAAAAAAATCAAAAATACAATCACACATGTGGTATCCTTGTGTCGTAATGACCCAGAGAAGGAAGTTAATACATTATTTAACCCCTTAATGACATGGCCCCTTTTTTTCTTTTTTCCCCATTTCTTTTTTTCCTCCCTCCTGTTTAAAAAATCACAACTTGTCCCGCAAAAAACAAGCCCTCATATGGCCATGTCAATGGAAAAATGAAAAAGTTATGGCTCTTGAGACGCAACTGCAAAACTAGTTGAAATTCAATGATTAGACCATTTTAAAAAACCTGCCCTGGTGGGCACGACAGGGTGGTAGGAAACCCGCCACTCAAGGCGTTAAGGGACGTCATAATTGATATCCCTGTTGGGTCTTCCATTGGCTGAAGCGGTCACATGGTTAAATAACACACTGCCACTGCACCCCTCTGTTAACTGACTTGGCAGTGCATCGAGTATAGTATTTTTTTCTCCGAAAACCCCTTTAATATAGCAGCAGCAAGCTTGCTCGACCATTCCTCTATCGTCTCCTCCTCACTGCAGGGAGTACAGCAAGCTCGCATTGAAGAGGACAGGGATCACAGGACCCTTGTTCTTGGGATCAGTGGGATTTCTCAGTAGTGAGACTCCCACCTATCAGCAAGTTATTTTCCCTATAACCTGTGGATAACTTTTAAATATGGTACAGCCCCTGTAAAAGATTGTAAGATTTTCAAAAATAGGGGCAAAATCCAATAAAATATTACAAAGTTTATTAACATCCAATTTAAAAGGTGGTTTTCAGAACTTCAGGGATTTTCCTCTATTGATGAACCTATCCTCAGGATTGGTCATCAATAAATGTTCACTGCTGGGGATACCTACCGATCAGCTGATTCCTGGTACTGCTGTCAGTACGGACAGCACAGGAAGTAGCAGCCCAGGTTGGTGGTGCAGGCGCAGCTCCTATTGAATTTAATGGGAAGCAGCGCCTGCACTACCAACCGAGCTCACTGCAGTATGGATGGCACCATCTGCTTCCTGTGCTCTCCGTACTGACAGAAGTGCCGAGAATCAGTTGAATGAGTTCGCTAGTGGCAGACATCCATTGATCAGATATCTATTGATGACCTATCCAGAGGAAAAAATGCCTGAAATCCCAGAAAAACCTTTTAAAACCCTCCCTCTAAAAAAGATAAGGTGCTCTTTATTGAGATTAGGCGAAATATCTGGCATTCAGCAGACATATATTAAAGGTAAGACAGTAGAAAACAGAAAAGAATTGGATAGTGGGTCATAGGTTAGCTGTTGGGATTTGCAGAGGACAGATTTGGTATTGTTTTAGTGAAGATTGGGGACTATCCCAACACCTCCCTTCTTACCCCAACAAGACTTTCTTCCCATAATTTGCATGTCATACTGGTTATCTTGCTTAGAAAACACATTTTCTAATATTTATTAGGTAATTTAGCTTTATAGATGGGGTCATCTGTCAAGGATCGTCATCTAATAACCAGAGCGGACCTCGCTCCCACTGGAGGACATGGACAGCAGATTGATTCCAATGGAAATTATGCAAGGCATCATATATCCAGTGTCAGCACTAGAGATGAGCGAGCATACTCGCTAAGGGCAATTGCTCGAGCGAGCATTGTCCTTAGCGAGTACCTGCCCGCTCGAGAGAAAAGGTTCGGCTGCCGGCGCAGGTGACAGGTGAGTTGCGGCAGTGAGCAGGGGGAGCGGGGGAGGGAGAGAGAGATCTCCCCTCCGTTCCTCCCTGCTCTACCCCGCAGCTCCCTGCCCGCCGCCGGCAGCCGAACCTTTTCTCTCGAGCGGGCAGGTACTCGCTAAGGGCAATGCTCGCTCAAGCAATTGCCCTTAGCGGGTATGCTCGCTCATCACTAGTCGGCACGCTAGAAATTCAACACTTGCTAACAGGTTCCCTAGAGATTACAGCTGATCGCTGAATGTCCTAGCAGCAGGACTCTGTTCAGCTTACTGTTAGAGGGCTCTTCTACCTCTGTCCAAAGCAAAAAAACTCCCCCGACTGTACATCATCTTCCCATTCATAGGCATTCTGTGGAATCCCAATCTTTGTCAAGACTGAAATTACTAGGACAGTTACAAGAAAAAGTAAGTGAACCCTTTGGAATGATCAAGATTTCTGCATTGATTACTAATAAAATGTGCTCTGTTATCGGAGTCACAATTCTAGACAAACACAATCTAACAGTTGTATTGTTCAAGTCCTTCCTGAGCACAGTAAGTAAACATCCAATCTGCAGGGAGAAAAAGTAAGTGAACCTCTGTCTTAGGCCGGTTTCACACAGGCAACAAAATCACGCAAGATTTGTGCGTTGCGAGATGCACAAATATGAAACATATGAGTGATGTTTTCCTGCATGGCACCGCGATGCTATGCAGGAAACACATCGCAGCATGTTCTATCCTCCTGCAATATCGCCCATTGTTTTCAATGGCAACCCCATTGAAGATGCTGCAGGAAAATCCCTTCAGACGTGGCAGGGGTGAAGGGATTCCCCGCAAGGATGAAGGACTTCCCTGCTGCTGCTGTCACAGAAGATTGCGGAGTTCTCCCATTGCTTTCAATGGGGCCGGCACTGCTACCATCCAATTGAAAGGAATATGATAAAGGGATTCCCCGTAGTGATGTGAGGCTGTGTTCACGTGAAAACACCTTGTATCCACGAGGGGTTCACATGGTGGAAAGTGCGATATCGGGCCGTGAATCATGGCCCGATATCGCCCTTGTCTGTGTGAAACTAGCCTTTAATGACTTTTACAAGAGCTAATTGGCAACGGGTGTTTCAATGAAGGAGACTATAAGCATGGCTTTCATGGGTGCTTTGCTCATTAAATAAAAGGTACAAAAGGCCTAGTTACTGACAAACTTGTTCATGTTTTGTGAACAATGCCTCAATGTAAAAAAAAACTTCAGAAGAACTTAGAAGATGAGTTATAAAGACTCACTAAGATGGAAAAGGCTACAAAAGCATTGCCTAGGTATACATCAATCCATGGTTAGCCAAATTATCTACAGGTGGAGAAACTTCAAGGCTGTTGCTACTCTCCGTAGGGATGGTATTCTGTTTAGATCCATCCAAGACCACCATGGCCAATCCTGTAAGAGTTGAGAGGGAACCCAATGGTGATAGCAAAAGACCTACAGAGGATTACAAATTGCACAAACCTCTCTTCCTGTGTCCTCTACTAGAAAAACACTGAAAAAGCTATAAACCATTGAAAAATACAAGCAAGTGACTTACTTTGCTGGGCACGTTGTGATCAAGTCACTAAATGGTTATGCTATTGCACTAGTTTCATAACTATCCGCGCAGAGGAGGCACAATGTGCTAAATAAAAAATGCCCTGACCCAGGTTAGGCGCTCCTCGGAAAACTCAACCAGTTGTCCCAATGCAACGTGGCTCCATGATGAACATGTACAAATAACGTACCACTGCGTAAACCAAGAACAGTTTAACAAAAGCCATGGTTTATACTCTAAGTCCGTCTTTCACTCCTTCTCAATACACAGCTAAGTAATAACCTCAAGGCTGTAGACGACAAGCCTTCAAAAGGAAATCTTTCATAACAGGAAACGGGACATGCCAGATGCCATTTTATGCTGTTATATAATAGAAAGTGTTAACTAAGCAAATACCAATCTTCTAAGTGCTGTATGAACAAATACCTGTTCTTCCACTAAACATTATCACCCTGTTGGTTTAGGATATAATGCCATGATATACAGAAAAGCTCCAGCGCAAGTCACGGCACGGCAAAGACATGAAGTCACTTTTGGCCCTGCAAACAATGGAGGCATCAATTCCAGGCTTTGGGTTTGGCTTGTAGAAGGCAAGTTGGGTTTTTGCCACAAAAAAAGTCCCTTTATGCTGGAAACGAGCTGCAGATCAATTAGTATTTTTTTTCACATTTTCAGTTAAAAGAGATTATAGTTATGTAGTATGGTTGTAAAAAAGACAAGTGTCCATCAAGGTAAAAGGGTTTTCCAGACACTTTTTCTTAATGACCAATCTTCGGAATAGGTCCTTAATAGTTGATCAGCTGAGGCCTGCTGCTCGGGACCCTGACCTATCAGCTGTTCTGGTGCCCGCTGTCACTGGCAAAACACACAGGGAACGGAGTGGAAGCAGATCACTCCAGCCCCGGTGTAGTGGCTGGCACTGGTAATTGCAGGTGCAGCTCTCATTAAAACCAATGAGAGCTGCAGCAGCAATCACCAGCGCCGGCTGCTTTATGGGTCAGAGTGATCTGCTTCTGCTCCATATCCTGTATGCTTCACCTGTGAAAGCAGATACCAGAAAAACTGTTCAGTTAGGGTCCAGAGTAGCGGACCCCAGCCGATCAATTATTGATGACCTTATCTAAGGATAGGTCATCAATAAAAATAGCCTAGCAAACCCCTTTAACTAGAAGAAGGAAATTAGGAGAGTAAGCACTGGGATCCTGGATAAGCCCTGTAAGGTAAGGCATGGTCTAATTTGTGATCAAAGTGGAACAAAACTACTCGAATACCCATAGTGGTCAATATAATGGATCAATAATCTACTAAGTGGTGTGGTTGCAAGTAGCCAAGTCATCCTTAAACCAACCTGCCGTTTTTGCTAAATTGTTTTTATTTTTTGTTTGTTTGGGCCAGGTAAACACTAGAGGTTGATTGTACCATCACTTAACAGGCACCTAAATGGAAGAAGAACACTTATTGGCTTCTATCGAACAATATTGTGGGCATGCTCTGTATAATGGGCAGAGGTGACTACGTAGGGAGGAGGAGAAGGGTCTGAGTCGTCCCCATCATCACCTATTGCTAATTTCATGGTGCTGTGCCATCTGCCTCCCGTTTTCTAATTTTTGGGGCGTAGTGACCAGTTTCCTTGGGGGGTTGTCCTTGGACTGTTTACAGTATACACATTTGCATTAGGCTGCTCTCACACCTGCATTAGGGCTCAGTTCAGGGTTTTTGTCTCTCAGAGAAACTGAAGTGAAAAAAAAAGTATCTTTTTTTTTCCCCCATTGATTTCAATGCACTATTTTCCATTTTTTAAAAAACAAACAGAAACATGACGAAACGGAAGCCCTTCCTTTTGCTTTTTTTTTGTGAAAACTAGCAAAAATTTCATGAAGGAAGGCACTGCTATTGCAGCTCCTGTGCAGTGTTGAGTCGTGACCGTGGGTGTTCATCAAAATAAAATCTGAAATTGCCGTGATGTTTATTCTAGCACAACCTTCCTGGCCCAAACATGCCATATGCACCTTAGAAATATTGCCAAAATATGGCCGTTCCTCACCATGGACACGCTAAAGACACTTGTGGTCGCCCTCATCCACTCCCGACTCGACTACTGTAACTCGCTATTCATCGGCCTCCCCCGCACCAGACTCGCTCCACTCCAGTCCACACTAAATGCGGCAGCATTTTTCTATCCAGCTGTTACTCAGACGCCTCTGCATTGGCTGCCCATCCACTGCAGAACTAAATTTAAACTCCTCAACCTCACCCACAAAGCTCTGCATGGCGCTGCGCCACCATACATCGCCTCCCTCCTGTCAGTACACCACCCAGCCCGCTCACTCCGATCGGCTAGCACACTCAGACTAAACACCCCTCTAACACAAACCTCACATGCTCACCTCCAGGACTTCACCAGAGCAGCACCGATCCTCTGGAACGCTCTACCCCAAGACATCCGGACAATTCTCGATGCGCGAAATTTCAGATGTGCCTTAAAAGCGCACCTCTTCAGGGAAGCATACCAAATTCCCTGACCTAGTCCCCCAACCCTCCCTATGGCTCCCCACACCTTCCACCCTGCTTATCGCATACAACCTCTACCCCTGCACCTCCTTACCGCCCCACCCCGTGTGCGTTCTAAAAACTGATTTCCACATGAAATCCCCAACTGCCTGTGTTCCCCATGCCTCGCTCCTCCCGCCCCCCCCCCTTGCACCTCCTGTACCACCCCCACCCTGCAGGGACCAGCGCGGCACTCACCTGCTCCCACGGCTTCAGCTCTTTGATGTGCCGGCTGCCGGCGCATGCGCAGACCGGAGCCGATGGCCGGGGAGTGACAGGTCTGTCCGGGGCTCTGCGACCCCTGCACAGAAATAGACCGTGCCGCGATTTGTTTTCTGCGTGTGATTACGCGCAGACAAATCGCGGCCATCTGCCTAGGATTGCGTTTTCTAATGCAATCCTATGGCAGCTTCCACGGGCGGAAATTCTGCGGGAAATCCTGCTGCGGAATTTCCACCCGTGTGCAGGGGGCCACACAAATAAAGATTATTATTACCCAGGGTCCCAGTAGTGAGGGTGCTTTTCAGATGCATTTGTTCTTATTGCTCCTTGTCTCTCCACCAACATTTCAGAAAGTCCAAAAGTTGCAGAAATAAAACAGCTGAAATTCAAGAACTACACAAAATCTCCCCTCCGATCCCGCTACATATGGGGCCCGGGGGCAGAATAATGGATACAGCTGCTGCTCAGTGGTTATCAGGGTAAAACGCTAATTTGATATTTTGAAAAATGCAGCTCAACAGGCGAACTTAAAGACCATTGTCACAGGTTGTTACAGCGGGAGCATTGATGGTGAGAAAAGCTCCCGACCTTGGCGGATTCCAGCTTTACGATACCTAGAATAGCAATCTACTCTTACCGAGATAGGATTCTGTTTGGCAGCCAGAAAATTATGTTTTAATTGAAACAATAAATCCTTGTTTTAATGCAACCAAATGTCTTTGTTGCATATTATCTGGGGCAGAAGGGTAAGGTGAACGATGCTGCACAAAGAACAGATAGATTGTTCTAGAATTACTTATCAGCACCCCGCTGTAGGGGCGAAAAAGGGAAAAATGTATCATGTTAACGGCAGGTCAGCAACAGATGGCCATTACACCTGTAACAGCGAACTATGGAAAAGGCGAAGAAAAGAAAAACAACTTAACATCTTAAAGGGGTTGTGCACTTCTGAAATATCGGTGACTGATCATCGGGATAGGTCATCAATAGAGATGAGCGAGGGTACTCGATAAGGACAGATACTCGAGCGAGTATCGTCCTTTTTGAGTACCTGCCTGCTCGCCCGCAAAAATTTGCGTGCTGGCGGGGGTGAGCGCTGTGTTGTGGGAGTGAGCAGGAGGGAGCCCGTTCCACCCCGCCGCCACCCGAATCTTTGCGGGTAAGCAGGCAGGTACTCGAAAATGACGATACACGCTCGAGTATCTGTCCTTAACGAGTATGCCTGCTCATCTCTAGTCATCAATAGTTGATCGGTGGGATCCGGCACCTGGGACCCCCAGAGATCTGCTGCTTGCTAGGCTGCTATCAATGTTTATGGAGCTAGAAGCTGACAGCTTCGTACCCATCTCGCTGCCAAGTGTTGGTATTGTAGGCGCTGTTAACATTGAGTTCAATGGGAGCTGTGCCTGCAAATTCCAATCCGGGTCACTACCATATGAAAAGAACTGTTACACTCTCTACTGCACTTAGAATGAAGAGAGCAACTCAAAGGACCATGATGTAATCAGGGTTGGCGATCATGATTACAGGGGTGGCATTTCTTTTAACTTGACTTGCAAAAAAAGTGTAGTGGTGTATTACAACTAGAGATGAGCGAGTATACTCGCTAAAGGCAATTGCTCGAGCGAGCATTGCCTTTAGCGAGTACCTGCCCACTCGAGACGAAAGGTTAGGGTGCCGACGGCGGGCAGGGAGCTGCGGGGGAGAGCAGGGCGGAAATCAGGGGAGATCTCTCTCTCCCTCTCTCCCCCCCGCTCCTCCCTGCTGACTGCCGCTACTCACCGCTCCCCCGCACCGGCACCCGAACCTTTTGTCTCGAGCGCGCAGGTACTCAATAAAGGCAATGCTCGCTTGAGCAATTGCCTTTACCGAGTATACTCGCTCATCTCTAATTACAACCATTGTCTCACAGGTGATCACATACATTATGGCGGTATCTAATAGTAATAGTATGTCAAGGTACCCCAACTACTTGAGGGCATGCATTTACTATTGCTTCACGATGTGGAAACCACTTTAAGGGGTTGAGCCAAGTTATAAAGTTATCCTCTATGCACAGGACAGGGTATATATTTATGATCGCTGGGGGTCCAACCACTGCGACACCCATGATCCCAATAACAGGTGTCTAGTCAGTCCACCAGTGAATGGAACAGAGGGGTGCCATCACTCCATTTACTTCAATAACAGAGTCGCAGATTGCCGAAACCCTTAAACTCTAATCTCTGGTGCTGTCACTGAAGTGAACGGAGCAGCAGCACACCTGCGCGACTTTCACTCAGGGACACACCGGACCTTCGTTCTTGGGTTCAATGGAGGTCCCAGTGTTTGGACCCTATCTATCATAAAGTGGTTCCCTATCCTGTAGATAGGGGATAACTTTATAACTTGACACAGCCTCCTTAAAGAAGAATACCCACTATTATAAATAATGGCATATGGCAAGTATATGCCATTACTTGTTGATCGTGGGTACTTGACTGTTGGGATTCCCACTAATCCTCCGAATCAAAAGGCCAGTGCATTATTTAAGCACTGTACCTCCATGAAAGTTTTCCCCGCACATAAGTGCCCCTGTTCACCCTCTGTGCAGGGCAAACCAACACAGTCTCAATCACTGGAATGGAGCGGTGTTGCAGTTTCCCGCGCAGTGGGTGGACCGCACTACCACTATGAAACAAAAACACCAAAAAGGGATTATTCTGACTGGCATTATGGAGTCGGAAAGGAATTTTTCCCCTCAGATGGGCTAAATTGACTTCTGCCTCATTGGGTGTTTTTTTGCCTTCCTCTGGATCAACAAGGGGTAAGGGAAACAGGCTGGACTACATGGACATTGTCTTCCTTCAGCCCAACATACTAAGCTCTGTTCTTATCCCTAGGGCCTCAGAGTGTTAAGGCAGCAGTCCTAAGCTCTCACTCACGACCTGTAGGTTGCGAGCTCAATCCCAACGTGGTTCAAGTAGCTGGCTCAAGGTTGACTTAGCCTTCCAACCAATGAGTACCCAGCTTGCTGGGGGGTAATAATAAATAGATTACCTGAAAGCGCTGCGGAATAAGTTGGCGCTATACAAATAACAAGTCCCTCCCTTATCCCCTAACTGTTGTTATCCCCTATCCACAGGACAGGGAGTAAGTATGTGAACAGTGGTGGCATCCGATTGTTGAGAATACAAGCACTTGGCTAAATCCAGCAGATGTACTGAAATGAATGGAGCAGTAATTTGCATGTATGACCACCGCTCTAATTATTCAGGAAACTTCGCGTCCCCCAATTCTTGTGGTAAGTGAGACCAGATAGTTGTCCTCTTCCCGGTCGATAGTGAATAATTTTCTTTGACGGGACAACCATTTTAATTCTCAAGGATCGGCAAATTCAGCCCCCAATTGATTATAATGCTATGGTATTATCTAGCCATATGCCACAACATTACATCATGGGATTGCCCCTTTAAAATACAGGCTATCTTTGGTCTAGACTAAAGGCCCATTTAGACACAGCGATTATTGCTCAAAAGATTTCTTTTGAGCGACAATCACTGTGCCCATTTACAGTACTTCACCTTACACTCCAAGCGGGGGATGAGGATGCAGAAGACAAGCGGGGCCAGTAGTCTTTTTCATCCAGCTGTTCCCCGCTGGGAGCGCCAGGCTGTTATACGGACAAGCGCTCCGAGCGGAGAATGCAGAAGACAAGCGGAGTATGGAGAACACAGCTGGACCGCTCTGTTCTTCATACCCCGCCTGTCTTCAGGGAGCGGAAGACAGCTGAAACAATAGTATCAGCTGTATCCCGCTGTGAATCCCTGATAAGGCTCATCCTTGTCTTTCAGCACGCTAAAAGACAACGATGAACGACAGGATAACAAAAACTGTACGATGTCAGTGCAGTTACACACAACGATTATCGCTCAAAAGACTGCTTTTGAGCAAATTTTGAGCGATAATCGTTGTGTCTAAATAGGCCTTAAGTTGACCAGCCTTGTGTACCCAGAAATAAACACAAACAGAAAACATTATTCCAATTTTCTTTTTCATGAGAAAGCCACAGGGTGGGGGAGGGGCGGGGTAGATGCAGACCCTCTTGCGTAGTCGTTTAAAGAGCTCAGCCACTTCAATCCCATAAAACAAACCATGTCCAGCTTGCTAAGTACCTGTATGTAGAATGGAATTCCAGCGCTGCGTCTGGTTGCACAGAGCCTAGAAGACGGATCGCTAGATTTAATTTCCTCCAAGACGTTGCATAACCATCGGCGTGGCAGGCAGCGCAGGCTCTCCAGCTTGCATCTGAAAGAATCAAACGAGCAGAGGAGGTCAAGGAGGGCAGCGGGGGATTTATTAAAACCATGCTACACCACTTCAAACACAGAACCAGAGCTGTTCTTCAAACAATCAAGCCATTCACGGCCAGACCTGCTTTTAGATATAGGGACATCCAGGAATACTGGATACCAAGAAAGGACTGGAAATTCCATAATGCAAAATGGCTTATTCTATAAGGCGGTCATTATTAGCATTCCGAGGACTGTACTTGTGTATGATACATAAGCCAGGAGCAGAGGAGATAAACGTGTGGTGATGGAGAGTACCATGTTCCCGGCCTCGTAGATCGCATACTGATGAGGAGAACACCTCTTATTTTATACACTCTGTGGATTTAAAATCCCTCTTTTCAGCATCCTCTTAGGGTTTGATCACACAGGCCGGTCTCATGCAGGCGTAAGCGCATTTGCGCAATGGGCGCTGCGCTTTTGCACTAGTGTGTGTATTTTACTGTATTTTTTGCACACACATGCCCTGCAAAATAAAATTAAAACCCCCCACACAAGCATGTGCCCATTGATTTTAATTAAGTTTAATTCGTGTAATACGCGCTATTTTTGTGCTGCTTTATTTTTGGCGCGACCGAAATGCGCGCACAAAAAAACCGCACGTGACTGGTAAAAGCAAATGCATATAAGCTTCCATTCATATTTTGTTTATGGCTCTGTTGCATGTTTCTCTCTGGATGGAACCCTAGACAGATCCATAGGCTTTACCGTGTGAAACAATGACCACTTGGGTCTCCATTTCGGTATTTTCTACCCATTTCTGTCTTTTTAGGAGGACCCACTAAAGACTACGGTCCCGTCCGGTGTTCTGTCTCAATGCTGGTTTTGACTACACTTCTCAAAAGAATTAAGGGAAGACTTAAACCCCCATCGGATCTCAATGAATAAAAGATTCAAGCTGAACACTTTACTGATATACATTATGTAATTGGTTGAGAACAAAGTAACGTATGGACAGACAACCGAAACCAAAGTCCTCGAATACTTGAAGGCTAGATTACAAATGACCAATAAAATCAAATTCTCTGGTGAAGGCCAATTGAGCTGCACAGTGCTGGGCTGTGAGTAGAGGTCCCACTATAGGTCATTGGGCCCTCATGCCACCTTCATAGAGTCTGTTTTTGTTAGTTTGGTCAGAAACATGGAGACGAATAACCCCATTGAAGATTATTTTATAGGGATCTGGCCATGTTCCTCCTTGCACATAGGAGCAGACACCAGTCCTAATACGGTGGTATTGCCCTTTTACTGTCCTGTCTAGCTCTCCTTCTGTAACAACCCATGTCCTGGTATCTGCTCCATGTTCTGTAACGACCCGTGTCCTGGTATCTGCTCCATGCTCTGCAACGGCCCGTGCCCTGGTATCTGCTCCATGCTCTGCCACGGCCCGTGCCCTGGTATCTGCTCCATGCTCTGCAACGACCCGTGCCCTGGTATCTGCTCCATGCTCTGCAACGACCTGTGCCCTGGTATCTGCTCCATGCTCTGCAACGACCCGTGCCCTGGTATCTGCTCCATGCTCTGCAACGACCCGTGCCCTGGTATCTGCTCCATGCTCTGCAACGACCCGTGCCCTGGTATCTGCTCCATGCTCTGCAACGACCCGTGCCCTGGTATCTGCTCCATGCTCTGCAACGACCCGTGCCCTGGTATCTGCTCCATGCTCTGCAACGACCCGTGCCCTGGTATCTGCTCCATGCTCTGCAACGACCCGTGCCCTGGTATCTGCTCCATGCTCTGCAACAACCCGTGCCCTGGTATCTGCTCCATGCTCTGCAACGACCCGTGCCCTGGTATCTGCTCCATGCTCTGCAACGACCCGTGCCCTGGTATCTGCTCCATGCTCTGCAACGACCCGTGCCCTGGTATCTGCTCCATGCTCTGCAACGACCCGTGCCCTGGTATCTGCTCCATGCTCTGCAACGACCCGTGCCCTGGTATCTGCTCCATGCTCTGCAACGACCCGTGCCCTGGTATCTGCTCCATGCTCTGCAACGACCCGTGCCCTGGTATCTGCTCCATGCTCTGCAACGACCCGTGCCCTGGTATCTGCTCCATGCTCTGCAACGACCCGTGCCCTGGTATCTGCTCCATGCTCTGCAACGACCCGTGTCCTGGTATCTGCTCCATGCTCTGTTATGACCCGTGTCCCGGTATCTGCTCCATGCTCTGTAACGACCCGTGTCCTGGTATCTGCTCCATGCTCTGTAACCACCTGTGTCCTGGTATTTGCTCCATGCTCTGTAACCACCTATGTTCTGTCATCTGCTCCATGCTCTGCAACGACCCGTGTCCTGGTACCTGCTCCATGCTCTGCAACGACCCGTGTCCTGGTACCTGCTCCATGCTTTGTATCGACCCGTGTCCTGGTATCTGCTTTACGCTCTATAACAACCCGTGTCCTGGTACCTGCTCCATGCTCTGCAATGACCCGTGTCCTGGTATCTGCTCTATGCTCTGCAATGACCTGTGTCCTGGTACCTGCTCCATGCTCTGCAACGACCCATGTCCTGGTACCTGTGCGATGCTCTGCAACGACTCGTGTCCTGGTATCTGCTTTACGCTCTGTAACTACCTGTGTCCTGGTATCTGCTTTATGCTCTGCAACGACCTGTGTCCTGGTATCTGCTCCATGCTTTGTAACAACCCGTGTCCTGGTATCTGCACCATCTTCTTCAGTCCTGGTATCTGCTCCATGCTCTGTAACGACCCGTGTCCTGGTATCTGCTCCATGCTCTGTAGCGACCCGTGTCCTGGTATCTGCTCCATGCTCTGTACCAACCCATGTCCTGGTATCTGCTCTATGCTCTGCAACGACCCATGTCCTGGTATCTGCTCCATGCTCTGTAACCACCCATGTCCTGGTATCTGCTCCATGCTCTGTAACGACCTGTGTCCTGGTATCTGCTCCACGCTCAGCAACGATCCGTGTCCCGGTATCTGCCTTACGCTCTGTAACGACCCGTCTCCTGGTATCTGCTCCATGCTCTGCAACGACCCGTGCCCTGGTATCTGCTCCATGCTCTGCAACGACCCGTGCCCTGGTATCTGCTCCATGCTCTGCAACGACCCGTGCCCTGGTATCTGCTCCATGCTCTGCAACGACCCGTGTCCTGGTATCTGCTCCATGCTCTGTAACGACCCGTGTCCTGGTATCTGCTCCATGCTCTGTAACGACCCGTGTCCTGGTATCTGCTCCATGCTCTGTAACGAACCGTGTCCTGGTATCTGCTCCATGCTCTGTAACGACCCGTGTCCTGGTATCTGCTCCATGCTCTGTTATGACCCGTGTCCCGGTATCTGCTCCATGCTCTGTAACGACCCGTGTCCTGGTATCTGCTCCATGCTCTGTAACCACCTGTGTCCTGGTATTTGCTCCATGCTCTGTAACCACCTATGTTCTGTCATCTGCTCCATGCTCTGCAACGACCCGTGTCCTGGTACCTGCTCCATGCTCTGCAACGACCCGTGTCCTGGTACCTGCTCCATGCTTTGTATCGACCCGTGTCCTGGTATCTGCTTTACGCTCTATAACAACCCGTGTCCTGGTACCTGCTCCATGCTCTGCAATGACCCGTGTCCTGGTATCTGCTCTATGCTCTGCAATGACCCGTGTCCTGGTACCTGCTCCATGCTCTGCAACGACCCATGTCCTGGTACCTGTGCGATGCTCTGCAACGACCCGTGTCCTGGTATCTGCTTTACGCTCTGTAACTACCTGTGTCCTGGTATCTGCTTTATGCTCTGCAACGACCTGTGTCCTGGTATCTGCTCCATGCTTTGTAACAACCCGTGTCCTGGTATCTGCACCATCTTCTTCAGTCCTGGTATCTGCTCCATGCTCTGTAACGACCCGTGTCCTGGTATCTGCTCCATGCTCTGTAGCGACCCGTGTCCTGGTATCTGCTCCATGCTCTGTACCAACCCATGTCCTGGTATCTGCTCTATGCTCTGCAACGACCCGTGTCCTGGTATCTGCTCCATGCTCTGTAACCACCCATGTCCTGGTATCTGCTCCATGCTCTGTAACGACCTGTGTCCTGGTATCTGCTCCACGCTCAGCAACGATCCGTGTCCCGGTATCTGCCTTACGCTCTGTAACGACCCGTCTCCTGGTATCTGCTCCATGCTCTGTAACGACCTGTGTCCTGGTATCTGCTCCATGCTCTGTAACGACCTGTGTCCTGGTATCTGCTCCATGCTCTGCAACCACCCGTGTCCTGGTATCTGCTCCATGCTCTGCAACCACCCGTGTCCTGGTATCTGCTCCATGCTCTGCAAAGACCTGTGTCCTGGTATCTGCACAAGTAAAACGCAAGAGGCCGCAATGTTTTTGCAAGAAAAAGCAGCTCTGATGCTTAAAAATCGCAGGAAAAAAGTTGCGATTTTCATGCGGCGATATCGCCCTCGTCAGTGTGAAGGAGCCGCTGCTATTACTCGAACGGCTACCACTTGAGTTTTCCAGTCAGTTGCCAGACTAAACCTGCAAGCGTCGGTGCAGCCCAGCACTTAGCACTATTACACCAATGGTAAAGGGATAGATTGCCATCCCTGAGGTTTAAGTGACTTGGGGTTATAATGTGAAGCTTAAGGACTCCATTTTTTTGAGCAGTATATAAGACAGTATATCATAATTGTATATTTAATGGTTTATAATATACATTATATAAAACTACACTGGATCCCGTTCCGCTATAATAAATGCCACAATGCAAAAATTCACCCCCAACTCATTTTCTTTTAGCTACAATGTATTTAAATTCAATTTCAAAGCTGCTAATTTAATTTCCTCCGGGTAATATTGACTTAGAATCAGTTTTCAATGTATACATAATTGAAAACAAGTTTCTTGCTCAACTGAAGGAAATCGGCGTGATCAGAGCCACTCGCAGACGCGGAGAGCTCCGACAGGGGGCTGTTTTGGGGGTCTGACATAATGACATTTGATCTTCATTGGACTTGCCTGTTCAGCCATTGAAAACATATCTACCATCTAATATCTTTAGTCACATCTTCCATTAGGCAGCTGGAGTTACAGGAATTTCACCCAAAGTCCACAACTCACGGTGACTGCTTTCCATACATACATATTTACAAGTGCTTTATTGCAGCGCCGTTCCTATAGCGGGGGTAACAGGATACGACATAACGGAGACCAGAGGACCTATGGGAGTTCCAGAGACGTGTGTTTATTCTGTGCAATTTAGGCCGCTCTCACATCTGCGTTGGAACCTTTGTCGCAAATCTGGCACAAAATGCCGGAAGGAAAACCGCGATGTGTAGCATTTCTTGTACGTTAAAATGTCAGACAGCTGAGCGGAAACCAAACTGACTCCATTGTAGTCAACGGGGTCCGTTCTGCGCGTTCGGTTCCGTCGTAAGACGGATATATTTTTGGCCACAGGGCTTCACCTTTCCTGCTCCCCGAACAGAGAAGAAAAACGGAACCTCCAACGTAGATGTGAAAGTAGGCCTGGTTGTGTATACCTCTACACACTGTACGCCGTATACCACTTCACACTCCACTCTCTGTATATGACGGTAAAGCCCCCCGTCCCAAACGTAAACTGTATCCTGTGTATGGGACACAGAATGATGTCTATGATGACAAGGTCTGCCCAGCACTGCGGAATACAGTAAGTACATATTGGGGACGATCTAGGCAAATTTCATTTATGGTCATCGGCGCTTATGGGAATTTGTTGTGCAATGATGTGGAGAGGGTATCGAGACTAGTGTGATCGAGGAAAAACATCAAGAGAAAGTGGATCCTGCGGACGTAAACATCTCGTTGTCGAAAGAGGTCAAAGGCGGATGTCAAGAATCGTTCTGAGGAACAGGCGGTGCACAGTCAGGCGAATTGTCTCTGAATAAGATGCTGGTGCTCCAACTAAAAGTGAACGCCATAGATGGGTTTCTACCGCGTTTCCCGCGTCGGAAATCCGCACGTGAATTCCGCAGCAGGTTCTATTGAGCCTAAAAGCTTTCTGCCTGCGAATGCTCACATGTGGAATTCTACCGCGGATTTCCGCAGCGGGAAATAAATTGCCGCATGTTCTATTTGCCGCGGATTTACACCGCAAGGGGTCTCCATTAATATAGCATTAATGGAGGCTGCGGAATTCTGCGATCACCAGCAGGGACTTTTTGTTTTTACTAGCGGTACTGCCGCAGCATAAATCCGCGGGCGTATCCCGCAACGCTCGTGGGCATGAGCCCTAATGCATTCAAAAACAAAAATTGCCATTTCTTAACACGGATGGGCTATAATAGAAGACAATCAGTTCCATCGCTATTTCTGTCTAAAATAAACAGAAAGGCGAAAGTCCCGAAGGCAAAGGAGCTTAACAATCGTATGACTGAGCAGTGGAAGATATTGCCTGTTCCCATTAAACCAGATATCTGTTGCACCATGCCGATGGCAGTTCAAAATTTGGTGCAAGCAGCATGAATCGAAGACCCCTTCCTGCTCACAGCACTTAATTTGCGGCAGCTGCATGAAGCTCCCTGTCTGCATGAACACTTCTCACACTTAGGGTGACTCCCCACTACAGTTTTTTTTCACTGCGAAATTCGTGGCGTTTTTTTTTTCTGCAGGGGTCTATGGGACTTGTAATGTTAATATCGCAATCGTGCAAAAATGCAATTTACCGCGAAATCGTGATTTTGCGCGATTGCGATTTTAACATTACAAGTCCCATAGACCCCTGCAGAAAAAAAAAACGCCACGAATTTCGCAGTGAAAAAAAACTGTAGTGGGGAGTCACCCTTAGCCTGGGTTCACACAGGGCAGAATCTCGCAGGAAATCTCGTGGTTTGGCCGCAGCGAAAAACCGTGAGATTTCTGCCAGGAAAGCGGAGCACTTAGCCACGGGTTTTGAAGCGGCTTGGCCGCATGCTTTTCTGTTGCGGCCGGCGCTTCTATAGAGAGGAGTGCGTCCACAACGGGGGGGGGGGGGGGGGGGAAATAGACATGCTGCGGGCGGGGAATCCGCGCCGCAGCGCCATCTCTGCCGCGACAGATTGGCCATTCTGTGTGGATGAGATTTTTGACAAATCTTGTCCACATGGCTGGCTTATTCCAGGATCAGCCGCAGCAAAATTCTGCACGGAATTTCCGTGGCAAATCCGCCCTGTCTGAACCCAGCCTTAGGGGAATCTATGCATTGCTGTAGTTCTTACTATATGGGGGTCTCTAATAAAGTGGCCATCCGGTGTGTATAGAACATCTGAAACATTTCTCCCGGTTCTGAATTCTGCTAAGAACGTAACCAAGAAACATTTACAAGAACTGCCAAGGAACAATTACTGACTAATCATTCGCAGAAGAACAATGTGAGAGAAGGCTGATACTGAGCCTTCATTAGTACGAGTTCGGCACGTCAGGCATTTCCTTCTTTTTTTTTCCACCAGTCCTTGATGGCACGGACGCTGAGGACTTATGACAACAAGTCCGTCTGGTACACGCCAAATGGAAACAGACAAAGGAGAAAGTTTGGAGTATGTCAAAGCGGGCAGATTCCTCCGGAGTTTGCTGCGGGCTGAAATGTTACTATGAACTTGTCTTTTGTAAAACCGCAATATAGAGAAAACAAAATCTGTGATTACATAAGAGGCCGATGAAAGAATCCCCCTTCTGTGTTAGATGAGACAGCAACTTTTCTGCAGAGCGCCCGTCGGTTTAACCGCTTCAGGTCCGGGAAGGGCACATGACCGATCCCAAGGAATGAATGGGAAGAGTCGATGCTACACAGTTAAACCGCAGAACCGAAGCCTGTGTACTTAAGACAGCTTTAGGCTTAAGCCCTTCCCTGCCAGTGCAAGCCGGTGCTTGAAGGTCTCAGTCCAACATAAATTGGTTTTCTTTTCCCTGTTCTTCCTTTTAATACTTGGAGACGTCTTCCCAGAACGTGCTTAGTATCTAAGCTTACACATTTCAGCCTAATGCAACCAGCTTGTGAATGGCTGGTGCGGACGGATGTATCGGGCGCAGCGTTTTGGGTTTAGAGGAGTATTATAAGGCTTTGCCAGACACACCTGAATATTATGAAAAGTGGTAATCCTGCAAACATTCGACTGGTCCGGGGATGATACAACATAATGAGATCATGTTAAGCCCTGTAAGCAGATTCCGGGGAATGAGCGGGCCAATTCCCAGTGTTCGGCTACCCAGGAAGACTACGGTTATGCAAAAGAGTCGAAAAGATGTCTACCCACAATAATCGACAAAAAGGATAAGATTGTAAGGGATGGGTGAGACAAAAGGAGTATTTAACGAGAAGCTGTCACCGCGTACATGGTGGGAAGTACAGGGCTCTCTAGACAATGCCTTACTTCAAGCATAATCAGATTAGTTGGGGATGAGATGTTTCTTGTCTAGAAGGAGTCAATACCAAAAGAAAAAATGTCAGCACTTGTCTTGAGATACTCTTTAGCCAAGTACAACTTAAGCAAGGTTCCTTATTTGGTCGGCAGGTATCTGACCAAACTGTCATAAACAGGCTCCATGAGGGCCCGATGTACTGGAGTGGCACCCAGATGAGAGCAAGTTCACACTGACCACATGTGACGGATGTGAAAGAGTCTGGAGACAATCAAGAATGTTCCTTTTGAGCAGTGTAGTGAAGAGCCAGCTTGCCAGTTCTCTGCCATCTTTGCAGTGACACCCGGCCGGCCCTACCTTGGCTTACACTGAGATAATTCATCGGTTTAACCCATTTAGGGCCAAGCACAGTAAATTTATGGCGCTTGGTCCTGGGCTTTAAACCCAGCCAATAGTAAAAAATATGGTGGGGGTTTAAAGCCTCTGCTTCTGCAAAGACACAGAAGCATGTCGGGTGGTCAGTTGTTAGTGACAGCTTAGAAGCCGTGGGAGAAGGCAGGAACGATTTTTAACCCTTTCTGCCTTCTCCAGTACACAGCACTCAATGAGCGCAATGTACTAAAAAGTGGAAGTATAACTACCACTATGCGAGCCGGCTATGGGATCCTCTGTCACAGCAGAGCTACAGGGTCCTAATGGACCCTGATCAGCGCTGCCAGTGACTGATGTCAATACACAAGGAAGTTTTCCCTGTAACTGAGGCTCCTATGGATGCCACAGCTACAGTGGAAAAGTGTCAAATAAAAAAAACATGTGAATGTCCCCCACGTCATTGGGGACATAGATAGTAAAAAAAATAATTACATGCATAAGTAAAACAAAATTACAAAATAAAATAAAAATATATACACAAAAAATAAAATAACCCAAAGTCGACGCCAAGCAAAACTGTTGCCATATGCGCCCTGTAATCCAAAACCATACATATTATATATCAAAACGTCCGAAACAAAATGAGGAACTCATTCCTGTACTTTATTTTAGTGTAAATATACTACTTTAAATCCTTTTTTATAGCTTTTTACCCCCAATAAAACTAAAAAAACGGTGGGAAAAGTCAATAAAAAAGATATTAAAAAAAATACCCTGTGTGTCATGGGAAAAAAAAACACAGAAAAGATAATTTTGGTAGCTGAAGGGAAAAAAAATGGGGCATTAAAACCACCACATGGGTAAAATCCCTAAAAAGTATCTTTTCCTTGAGATACAAAACAGCCTGATCCTTAAGGAGTTAAAAGAGTTGAAGCAAGATTACAGGTTATCCCCATATCCACGATAACCTGCTGTTCAGTGGGGGTCTCACTGCTGAGACCCCGCTGATCTACGATCCTACTCACTGCCAAGTTACTTCACGCCCCCATCCCCCCTTCCCCGCAGCGAGAAGGAGACCGAATGAAGTGCTGCTCGTGCTAGCGCTCCATTCACTTTTAATGGGACTGCGGAGATACCCAAACAGCAAGCTCTCGCTCGAGCATTTCCGTCAGCTCCGTTGAAACGACTGAAGCACTGACCGCACATGTCACTATGGTGAGATAGGCAGCGCGGTACACAGGACCCCCATTCTTGAGATCAGTAGGAAGTCTCAGTGGTGAGACCCCCTACCGATCACCAATCCTGCGGATAGGGGATAATTTATAATCTGGGTACAACCCCTTTACTTTGGTAAGCCCCTTTAACAATGTTAGCTACAACTTTTTTCCTTAACAGTAAAAGTTTTCTGACCTTCTTAGCCGGCTGCCAAGACGCATGCTGAACCTATAGATTTATAAGTAAGCCTGTGTAAGTGCTGAGCCTTTCTTCACTACCAAAATAAAGTGCAATCCAACATATACACATATATAAAAGAACGTGAAATGTAACCAGGCTGGTGTGACAAGTGAAGAGAAGCTGTTTAATCATAGGCTGCTCTCCGCGTCCTCTGGCACACCGTCCCAGTACAGCAAATAGTACAACTGGAAAAACCGAGCTGCAGCCCTGTGTTTCCAGGATTCTCTGTAAGCCCGACTCTTACTCCTTTGGTTACGGCTTCCTTTAATCACAGTTTTTAAACCGTACAAAGGAAACATATGAAAAAGTATATGTCTCCCAGAAGATCGCAAAACAAGAAGCTTTTTCATTCCTTATGGCCGGACTTCTTTTAGAATCTGATCTCTTGCCATAATGTATTTTTCTCTGAACTCATAGAAGAAGAAAAAAAACACTAAACTCAATAGCGCAGGCCTGTTAGAGGATGGCAAAGTGCCACGGCGAGAAGAAAAAAGGAAGAAAAGAAATGCATTAAAACTACAGCATGGGAACGCCAAGAAAGAAGGATTTTCAAGAGAAGTTGTTTTACATTCCATTTTCTAATGTTCTAAACATGAGGCGGCTTGGAAGCTTTCCCGCTGTATGCAGCAGCGCTCTGCAGTATATACGGCCGTCTCTGAAGTCTAAACTGTAACTAAACTAGACAACCCCACGGCACAGAACAAAACCGGATTTAGGTAGAAGGATAGGAGATATTACAGCTCTGCACAGACCGCCATAGACTCGGAGGAAGTGATAGTCTGCAGCAAAAAGGACTAAGGCAAAGCTAAAAAGCCCCGACGGTCAACCGTTTGTTCTTACGCACATGTGGGCTACGATGCCACCGATTATTTGGGCACAATCATATAGTGAAAACTAACTGGTAATACACACTGCTTTATATACCGGCGCACTGTGCCTGATTTTGCATAGAGGTAATGTACAGACCGTAAGGCCTAATGCAATGTGCACAGACCCTCAGGCCGGTGGTACACATGTGCACAGACCCTCAGGCCGGTGGTACGCATGTGCACAGACCCTCAGGCCGGTGGTACGCATGTGCACAGACCCTCAGGCCGGTGGTACACATGTGCACAGACCCTCAGGCCGGTAGTACACGAGCACAGACCCTCAGGCCGGTGGTACACATGAGCACAGACCCTCAGGCCGGTGGTACACATGAGCACAGACCCTCAGGCCGGTGGTACACATGAGCACAGACCCTCAGGCCGGTGGTACACATGAGCACAGACCCTCAGGCCGGTGGTACACATGAGCACAGACCCTCAGGCCGGTGGTACACATGAGCACAGACCCTCAGGCCGGTGGTACACATGAGCACAGACCCTCAGGCCGGTGGTACACATGAGCACAGACCCTCAGGCCGGTGGTACACATGAGCACAGACCCTCAGGCCGGTGGTACACATGAGCACAGACCCTCAGGCCGGTGGTACACATGAGCACAGACCCTCAGGCCGGTGGTACACATGAGCACAGACCCTCAGGCCGGTGGTACACATGAGCACAGACCCTCAGGCCGGTGGTACACATGTGCACAGACCCTCAGGCCGGTGGTACACATGTGCACAGACCCTCAGGCCGGTGGTACACATGTGCACAGACCCTCAGGCCGGTGGTACACATGTGCACAGACCCTCAGGCCAGTGGTACACATGTGCACAGACCCTCAGGCCGGTGGTACACATGTGCACAGACCCTCAGGCCGGTGGTACACATGTGCACAGACCCTCAGGCCGGTGGTACACATGAGCACAGACCCTCAGGCCGGTGGTACACATGAGCACAGACCCTCAGGCCAGTGGTACACATGAGCACAGACCCTCATGCCGGTGGTACACATGTGCACAGACCCTCAGGCCGGTGGTACACATGAGCACAGACCCTCAGGCCGGTGGTACACAGGCAAATTGACATTGCAGAATCGCCGGCCTCTGCACAGAGGATCTGCAGCAAAAGGCATGCATTGAAGGAATTGCGATTTCCGCGAGGGGAGGAAAAATCGCAGCATGATCTATTTTTGAGCAAATTCCACGCGGATGGCTTCCATTGAAGTCAATGGAAGCCGTCCGACCCATGGCCCAACCGCAATTGACATTGCGTATAAATCGTGGGAAAAACAAAAGATTAAAAAATTAATCTGTACTTCACATGACTGACCGCAAGCGTCCGTAGTAATTCGCAACACAGAAGATGACAGGTACACAGGGTCGCCGGCCGGGGACAGAGCCGAATTCCGTTGCGGGCTCCCGCATGCGGAACCTGACCCGTCCATGTCCTGCCGACCTTATGCGCTGGCTCGCATGGCCCCCCTACAGGCAGGGTTGTGGAGTCAGAATCAAGAGCCGGTAGAAATGTACCAATAACGGCCTAGAAAATATCATATATATCATGTATGAAAAATAAAATAAATCATATAATTACCATATATACTTGAGTATAAGCCTAGTTTTTCTGCACATTTCCCCAGTTTTTTGTGGTAAAACTTATTGACTCGGCTTATACTCGGGTTGGCTAATACTCGAGTATATACGGTAATTTAATGCGGAATTTGTTGCATATCTCCTTTTCCCATTTCATAGGAATTTAGGAAAGCTTTGAAATGTCCTGTAAATATATGTACTTTTCATCTAAGCCCCTATTTATGAAAAACATTGATAACTGGGATGTGGAATGTAGGATGTAGCTTATTTTATCAGAATGGTGATGAAAAGCCCAATGTTAACATTTTAATACAGTAAATTAATCACTTAAAAAAAAAAAAAAAAAAGAGTTATATATGAAAGGCTCTGGGAAATTCAAGGAGTCTGGGGTTGGGCTTACCGACTCCATAGCCCTGCCTATAGGTACATGACCAAATGTATGTGGACATAGGCAATTTTTACAAATAACTGTAATTTTTTAAACAAAAAAATGCAAATTTTTAAACAAAAAAATTAAATGGGACGGTGTACATAAGCCAAAGCTGCGACAATTCCAATAACAGAAATACAGGCCTCAGCACGTCAACACATTTAATAGCAGAATAAAATTGCACAACACGATACTGGTGCATCTTGTCTCCACCGGAACTATGGGTGGAGACCTGGGATTGTCCTGGTAGAGTTATAGGAACGGCCACAGCTGCCGATTGGTTACCTTTTAGCTGTGCTAGCGGCGCTGTCAGTGTCGTTGCGTTGGCTTATCTTATTCTCTCTCTCGGTAGTATTTAGTTTAAATTGAGGGGTGCTGGTGAAAAAATGGTTTTGTAAAACTATGGGAGAAATGTACTTAGGCCGGCATTTCCAACTCCAAACTTAATATAATTTCTGCCACCTAATACATGAAGAGACGATTCCCTTCGCACACCTACATGGATTTGTAGGCCATGTCCGACCTGGCATACGTTTCTGGCATGTAATACATGGCCATGTCATGTCAACGTGTCACCAGGAGCACGTTCTGGCTCTTAGAGGGGGTTGTCAGCGGGGGGACAGAATACACCCCTTTAAAACTCTATATCTGATTTGAAAAAAAACTGTTTGAAAAGTTTTCATTTTGCACTTCAGATTCACTACAGCACGGCAATATTTGGTTGCTAAAATTCAGACAGCATTTAGGTTCCCTTTCATTGTATGCCGTTATTTAATTTGTGCATATTAAAAAGGGTGATATCATTAACATTGAAGTACAGTTTGTTCTTTAAGTGAGCTGCTTCTAGTGTGCCACCCCTCAAGTGATTAAACCTGGCAGGACATTTCAATGTGATTAGTCTCTGAGTGCCACCACTTGGCTGCTCCCTGATGGACTGTGTTGACTGGGCTTCAGCGATGACATCACATCCACCACAGGTGACCGCTGCAGCCAATCACTGGCTTCAACAGTGTATCAACATGACATCACTGCAGCTCAGTAAAGACAGATCAGCAGGGTGCAATTGTGCTGGAAAGGCGGGATTGTTTACTATTTTTTTTTTCATAACTGGCGAAGACCTCATCTGAAGTGGCTATTGTCAGAATTTTGTCAGTTTTGGAGCAGCATAATGGCGTCCAGAAGCCTAAGGTCGCCCTAACAGAGGAGCTTTTTTCCATGTTTACCATGGCGTTTTGAATGCCGTGGTAGAACACTCCCATTGATTCATCTCTCTCTCTCCCCCCGCCTCCCCTGCATGGTGCTCAGATGAGTAATCACTTCCTCGAAAAGACCGATGCTCGTTCGAGCATCAGCCTTAAACGAGCGTGCTCGCTCATCTCTAGTGATAATCATCATCCCATGTAGATGTGGCCGCCAACAGGGAACGGAGTAACAAATTTCTCGCTTATTGGAGTCATTTGATTTTTAGCCAAACTAAAAACCAAGTGACTCTCAGCCCGTGTAAACAGGAGCTGCTCAATGTTTAAGCGACTCCTGTTTACTGTGAATGGAGGCGGGTGGGCTGTAACGATCCCAAACCACTGCCTCTCCATTCACTCGAACGAATATTGCTCCTATGTAAGCAAAGGACCAATAGTCGGGTGGCAATCTGCAGGATGGCTGTTGAACACTTATGCGCCCGACAGCCGTTCCTTGTAGGGAGATCTAAAGACTGTCCATAAACATTAGACGAAGGTCGGCCAAACTGACCATTTATCTAATAAATATAGGTTTGTGCCGATTCTTCACCGATATCAAAGGTCAGTGGAAAAAAGGGCTAAAGGACGATCTTCCAATGCAAATCAACGATACGTCTTAATGATTGTTGTAGTCAATGTATCAACGGTATGCAGAAGGTTCCTAGGCTCCTTCTGGTGGTGAATGAACATTTGTCATTTAACGTTACACCTATAAAGGGAATCTGAAGCTTTGTATCGGGAAAGCTAAGTGACGGCCAATGACATGTTATGAAAATTGATTGGCACAGAATTTTGGACAAACCGGTGTGAGAGGGTGGACAACCTTAAAATAACGAGGGATCATATATGTAAGAGTTCTAGAAACACAATGGCAATCTCCTTCCCATAAGAGCACAACTGTGATCTGTGCCTTCTTCTCTTCCTTCCACACATTGAACTTTGAGTTCCTCGGGAAGGAGGAGGATAGTTTCCAGTGTTCCTATTCTGTCTCCTCCGTGTTGGCAGTGAGATATATGTGAGGGTTACTTGAATCTCGCATGGCTGGGGGTCCATTTGTCCGATAATCTTAGCAAAAATCTACCACCCTCTTTTTTATTTCCTTATTTTTCTCGTCTCCTTCCTTTATAGCACACTTCAGAAGTCAGCACTTGCTAACGACCGTCTTGAAGTTCAAAGAAAACATTCCTGCTTTGGGACGCTCCAAATTTAACTAAGTAAAAACAAGGCTTAAAAGAAAAATATTTTAAAACCATCTTAAGGTTGAAATTAAGTACATAAAAGGCCATTTACAATAATTTCATTGGCCAAGACCCTTATGACAGCTGACTTCACACTGTATGATATAAGCTGGCTGTGTAACTAATAAAGCCGTATTCAGATGTACTGTTTTGGCGTTGCAGTAAATAACCTTCACAAGGAGATTTTGTGACCCCCCCCCCCCCTCTCTCACACACACACACACACACACACACACACACACAGGGTGCAGATTAAAATTCGATTTGCAAGACCTTGCACTAAAAATAACTCTATAGGTGGAGATTTTGCAATGACCTATTGCACCATTAACCCTTTCCAATCCACTGTCTGACGTCTTCCAACATTCTAATTGAAGCCTGTGCAGCTCCGATGTTGGAAGACGTCCGGCAGGGTATTTTTACTGTATATTACTGGCCGTTCTGTTGTTGGGGCCTCTCCGATATGTCATACACTGCAGTACTGGCTCTAGCCAGCAGATGGTGCCATTGTGTAATGGCAGAAAGAGAAAGCCCCCTAGGAAACCCTGAATCCAAAATTGGATTGCAAAGGGTTAAAGGGGTATTTCAGGCATGAGCTAGCATTTTAAAATTTTATGTACATCACAATAAGTCATTTTATAATAGGTTCACAGTATCTGCTTTGGCTACTTTCTTCATTTTCTATGATGACACGAGACCCTCTGCCTGAAAAACATCTCCACATCCGAGCAGTGCATGATGGGAGGACAGGAGTGGAAGCACTGTGCTGTATTGCTCCTGTGCAGTTCAGTGTCGGAAGGTCCTGTTGGTCTGCTTAAGCAGTACTTCTCTGTAAGAGTAAGGCTACCTAGACACAAGCAAGAGCGATATTGGGCTGAGAAACCCAGCTCGATATTGCGCTTGTCAACACGCGTTTTACCTGCTGATCCGGGGAGTTTTTCATGCAAAAACTCCTCACATCACTTCTCTGAAATTCTGATTTTCCAGCGCTTGTTTCACGCATGTCGGAGGATCGGCAAGTGTTTCCCATTATTTTTAACAAAAAAACGTCACATCGCCCGCGATGCAAGGTGTTCGACTGCACTTTTGAAAACAATGGTTGATGCATTAGAGGGACGCTAAACAAATAGGACGTGCAGCGATTTTTTACCTCGCAGCATTGCTGAGGGAAAACATCGCTCACGTGTATGGCTCCATTCAAAATAATGGAGTTCATATTTGTCCGTCTTGCCACCTATCCTGAAAAGAGGAGGTCCCCTAACAATCGGAGCAGCAGTTTAGCATGGGTATCGCCACTCCATCCATTTCAATGAGGCTGCCAGAGATAAGCAAGGGTTTGAATAATACCACATAACATAAACGCATTCAATGTGATTAAGACATGTAGCCCAAAATAGTACCAATAAAAAGCACAGTCAGTCATGCAAAAAAACAAGCCCTCACAGAGCTCCATCCATGAAAAAATTAAAAAGGTATCGGATTTTGATTACAATGATGTAAAAAAAAAAAAAATTCCAAAAAACACATATTGTGCAAGAGTGGAAAAGCTTACAAAAAGAATTTGCTACTATCGCAATCATACCAAAAACAATGACAGAATTCATGTGTTTTCTTCTCCTGCCCTCCAAAAAAATAAAAGTCTTAAAATACATTATATATGCCCAAAAATGGTACCAATAAAAGCTATAGTTTGCCACGCAAAAAACAAGTCCACATATGGCCATGTCAACAGAAATATAAAAAAGTGATGGCTTTTGAAAAGTGGAAATGACAATCCTCCCCAAAATCATTGTGTCCTTACGGCCAATATAGGCCATGTCCTTAAGGGGTTAAGGCATATGAAGTATAGAGGATTCAAGCAGCACAACTCACAAATGCATGATGTCTGGGTGCAAGTCCCAAGAGGTGCTAACTACTACCAATCCAAAACCAAGATCAAAGAGATAGTGGAACACCACATCAGGTTTTTTTCTCAATAAATCATATAATTTTATCAATATCCAAAATTGCGCTGCTGTTTTTCAAAAAGAAACATTTCAGGTAAAGGAGAGCCTTCATTAGACATATAATGGTCTGAGAAGTCAGCTTGAACCCTGATTCATGCCTCCCAATGTACTCCAGAACAGAACCCATTAAGGTCCTTCGGATAACATTATTTAGAATGTGAATCCAGATCGACTTTTGAGACCATTATATACTTGAAGAAGGAAATCTTGTACAAGAAAGGGTTGCTTGTTTTTGAAATTTTGTATAGTTATAAAATTCTGTAAGTAGCAAGTTCAGCCGATCAAAGCAGCGCTCAAAGAACCAATCACATCACCATCATTGATTGGTTCTCGAGCACTGTGGCTGAGCCAATCAGAGCCATTGCTTGCTGGAGGCGGGGTTTACAAACCCTGTTACCAGCAAGCGATCTTCTGTCGGCGGCTGAGGACTGAAGCAAGAGCACCAGAGCTTCGCAGACCAGCCAGAGGGACCCGGACGGCGCCTGCAAGGTAATGTATTTCTTTTTTTTTTTTAATATACCATAGCTAGGGGTTTATTTTTGTGGTACGGCTTATATTTAAAGCCCTTCCCCCCAAAAAATCAGGGTAGGGCTGATTTTCGGGGTAGGTCTTATTTTCAGGGGAAAACGGTAGCAGTGGCTGCTGCAGTGCAATGCATGGCTACCAGAGCTTCTAAAGGAAAGGGAATAGTTTGGGGAGACGTTTTCCCAGCAACAAGGACTTAATTTCCATGCAGCGCCACCATAGGAGAAATTAAGCATCACCTGGTGCCCATTCACATTATTGTGCGTTTCGACGAAGCGACACACCGTATATCTTGGTTTCTATTTGTAGCTTCACTCAACTCTGTCTTAATGATGCGGGTTCTGAACTGGGGACAGCCCTCTATTTATTAAGGTTTCCTTAATATGACAATTGACAACCCTTTAAAAAAAAGAAAGCAGTTTGACAAACACATTGACGCAGCAAAAAAAGAAAAGGTCAAAACAACATGTAGGGAATTCTTTCTGAAACAGGGAAGTTTGCAGACTTCCAGACCTGAATTCTGTTTTTGTCCATAATCCAACCCTTCTGAGAAGTGAACCAGATGTTGAGGAATTACGGTACTTTTAGTTCCACAGCTGCAGAAAAGGCACACACGGCCTTGTTAGACACGACGGATCTCTACTCTAAGCCCTAAAATAACAGCCAAAACTTTTTAGAGCAAAGGCAATGCAGGGTGTTGCCTTTGACACAGAGTTAGACAACTCCCATGAGTTTGGCACAGGCATTCATCTTGTGGTCTGGCAGCGAGACGACAGCTTTAAGCAGGTGCTCCTCCCCGTACGTATTACAGAGCATGGAAAATGTATAAATGTTATGAGCTTCCACACAACTGTAATATCCATTCTTGCTTTGACCAGATCGTTCTATTTTAAAGGAGGTCACGGAGGATGGCAATTATTTATATTGGCACAATCCAGTCTTGCCGAGAAAGAAAGGGACTTAGAAAAAGACCGAACCCAAACAAAGAGCTAAAGACTCTTATACAAATTACCAATAAAAACAAACAAGTTAATAAAAACACCAATGTGACATTTTAAAAAGACACCAAGTCTAAAGTCTACTTTATCTCCATTTGCCGGGGAGAGGCTGGCCATAGCAGTTTTCCACGGGACTAAAGAGAAGTTTTAGGATATTTCGGCAGAGTACAGATCTGCGAAGGAGTCTTCGAAGGCAGTATCATCTTGAATGCTATTCTCGCCATCATGATAGGACATGGCTTTCCAGGAGGACTCTCTAAGAATGGAGGTTTGAGGGTAGGAACACACAAAGTGGAGAACTTCTACAAAAGGAAAAATTGAGTAGTTGCCCTTAGGAACTAAGACATCATATTGCTCCTTTACATCGGCCAAGGGCACCTTAAAAATAAACTCTTGAATCTGACTGGTTTGCATGAGCAACTGCTTTTTCCACTTACACGTTGTGATAAAGCTCCCCTATGGCACTTTTGGCCATACATCTGCTCTCCATAGAGGTCTACTGGTGATCCGCAGTTGACATCGCTGTCTATAGGGACTGCATGTAGTAGCTCTAGTCAACTAAAATGATGCCTTGCCTAAGCATCCCATAAGGAAGTTTAGTCAGACTTCATATAACAAAAAGTATATTATTATTCCAGATTATTCCATAATGTAGGCAGGACGCTGTGGAGACATCGCAAAAAAGCACCGAAAAGGCTGCAGTGTGTGCTTTGTGCAGCAGCATGCATGTCACAAGCAGTGTGCAAACTCCAACCCACTCGAGATAGGCACAAAAATGATTGGTTGTCAACAGCCTAAAAGGCTATGGACAGCTTTGGGAGCATTTTTGTTTTCACTTAAATGCACTTTACTTTGGGCTGATAATTATTTTGCAGTAGGATTTAATCACAAACGTTGCACATTTGTCCTCTGCGGCTTCTACATATCATTGAGGCTGGACTAATGGCTTGATTTTCAGCCTTTATTACTTCTCTCCAGTGCCGTAAAGCCCATTTAAACGGAAAGATGATCGCTCAAAACTCGTTCAAAAATAATTTGCACTGCAGTTTTTAGCGATCATTTTGCATAAACTACTAAGTAGCCTATTAGTGTGCAAATGAAGCCTTTCACTGAATGCAGATAACAGCTGGAGGTCTGTTATCTGCATTCAGCTGAATTGTTCTTGAGCGGGACTGCAGCTGAAAGAATACTATCAGCGCTATCCCGCGGCGAACTCGCTGTGCGGTCTGATAAGGCCGCATGATGATTTTCAAGCTGGCTTGAAGTCAGCGATAAACGAATAGTGCACGATGGCCGTGCCTTTAGACAGCGATTATGGCTCAAAAAATGGCTTTTGAGCAATAACCGTTGTGTCTAAATATGCCTTTATCCTCACCCAATGTTTGACAACAACAAAGATAAACTTTGTCATGGCCATAAATTAGCTGATAAGAAAACACAGGAAAGAGGTGAGATATACTAAACCATCAGTCCAGTTTCACTTACAGATCTACTGAGAGTGCAATTTCTGTATATGCTCCTCAAAAGGTGCCCAAAGCCATTAAAGTCCCCATACACATTAGACAAAAGTCATCCAATAAAAGCCTATGGTGACCACAGAATTGTGAATACAATTATTATATTTTACGTATATCGCACTGCATTTTAATAAAATGCGTTCTTCAGGAAAAGTAACCCATTGTAATTATCTGGATTTCTGTATTGGATTACTAAAATGTGGTCCAATTATCAGTCACAATTATAGATAATCACAATCTAACTAATATCACACAAAGACTGTACTGTTCATGAACAGGGCTGTGCACACAAGGCATCCCAGAAATACTGATGAGATAAAAAACATCTGCAGCGAGCAATGCTCCAAAATTCCTTTTCAACATTGTACAAATCTTATTTGCAACTGCAGGAAATGTTTGGTGCAGGTAATTGCTGCTAAAGGGGAATCTATAACATTAAGGGGTACACTTACCTTTTTTTCCCGGCACTGTGTATGTTTATGCAATGTGCTGAACAGACATGATCTCTACACTGTGTATTATTAGTTTAATTAGATTGTGTTTGTCCATCAATGCGACTTAAGACAACCAGACCACATTCATCAATGCAGAAATCCAGGCAATTCCAAAAGGTTAATTTAGGGCCCTTTTAGACACAATGATTTTGGATGAACTTTCAGCATGCTGAAAGATCAGCGATCAGTTATCAGGAATTCACAGCGGGATACAGCTGATACTATTATTTCAGCTGTATCCTACTCCCTGAAGACAGGCGGGATATGAAGAACAGAGCGGTCCAGCTGTGTTCTGCATACTCCGCACGGAGCGCTCGGCTGTATAACAGCCGGGCGCTCCGAGCAGAGAACAGCTGGATGCACAAGACAAGCGGCCCTGCTTATCTTCTGCATCCCCTGCTCGGCCGTATAACAGCCGGGCGCTCCGAGCAGAGAACAGCTGGATGCACAAGACAAGCGGCCCTGCTTGTCTTCTGCATCCCCTGCTCGGCTGTATGACAGCCGGGCGCTCCGAGCAGAGAACAGCTGGATGCACAAGACAAGCGGCCCTGCTTGTCTTCTGCATCCCCTGCTCGGCTGTATGACAGCCGGGTGCTCCGAGCAGAGAACAGCTGAATGCAGAAGACAAGTGGGGCCACCCTGCTTGTCTTCTGCATCCCCCACTTGGAGCGCAAGGTGATCGCTCAACGTTTGAGCGATCACCTTGCGCTGCAAATGCACCAGACTTTACTTTTTCTTGCAACTGCACACATATGAAAAAGACTAAATATCTATAGAATGGATTTAAACAGAGAAATGAACTGTGAAACTACTTCTTGGAACACCTAAGTATTTCTCAGCAAGTATAGATATGCAGAAATACAAACAAGAACAAAATGACGGTTTTTATAGCTTTCCATTAAGCTTATATTAAACACCATCCAGCCGTTATGATTTTTTTCTTTCATTGTATAAATTACTTTTCCTTTTTCCTTTGTTAAAGGCTTCTAAATGATATTGTGCCGTTAAATCGAGTTAATGAGAGAGCATGTCTTGATATGCAACTTCTCCACTAGGGAACATCACTTGGCCCAGGAAGACAGAAATGTAAATGAGTATAAAATAAACATTTAGGAGGCCAACGTCCCAACATGCCTGGCGCTCCCTCTTATTGTTGACCTATTTTATTTTATATTCTAAATAAATCTTTTTTTTTTTGCCACTGGTGTGAATAGACAGAGCGTGTACAAGCTCGTCTAAGCCCTTAAAGCTCCCTTCTATATGTGTCAGTTATTCTAGTTCAACGAGAGACAGATTTCTTAAAAAAAACAGATATATAGGTTATTTAGGGGATAATTAGTGCACATTTTAATGACATTCACGGTTATATACAGTATTATCAAAAACATTTTAGGTAGGTGTGGAAAAAAATGCTGCAAAAAAGCATTTTTCAAAAATAGAAGGCGTCTGATTTATTCAGCAGCAGGACAATGACCTCAAGCATGCAGCCAGTCGTTAGGAACTATCCTCAGCGTAAGGAAGAACAAGGAGTCCTGGAAGTGATGATATGACCCCCTGCCCATTTTTAGACACCTGCATAAAACTTTTGTACAGTGTTTTATATAGAAAGATATCAAAATGGTTGATACACTGTATAATAATACTGTATAATACCTGCTGTTTCTCATCATAAGGTAAAGTCCCATGATGCAAGCACCGAGTCACGACCGACTCCTAGGGAGACTGTTTTTGTGATCTTTTACCCCCAACCAAGCTGGATACTCATTTAACCGACCTCAAAAGGATGGAAGGCTGAGTTAAACCTTGAGCCGGCTACCTGAACCAGGCGGAGATTGAACCCACAACCTTCAGGTCATGAGGGAGAGCTTAGGACTGCATTTCTGCTGCCTTTACACACTGCGGCATCATATTACAAAGACTGTAAAATGGGTAGACACTGATCAGCCCCATAACCACTGATGGATCAATTGAGTAATACTAGTTTTTTCATTATAGGAGTGGGACATTTTAGGCAGCAAAAGTATAGTTTGTGGAGAAGCGTAAGGATCTGAGTGAGGGCTTAGCCACACGGGCGCCGATGTGCCCGTGTGACTGAGCCCTTACTGCAGGAAGAAGACGGCCGCACTTCAGGACAGACAACATCCCGCAGCACCGAAGAAAGAACACGTGAACGGCAATGAAGCCGGTCACATGTTCTTTTTTTCCGGCACGGCAGAGAGACGTCCGTCCTGAAGGGCGCCGATGCGCCCGTGTGACTAAGCCCTGACTCTGTAAACAGCTAGATGCCTGGGTATAAGCATTTTCAAAAAAATCTAAAGTCTTGTGGGAGGTTCCCGGTATGTAGTGGTTGGTATCTACTGAATGTAGTCCAAGGTAGCAGCCAATAAACCTGCAATAGGGCCATGGGCGCTAGAAGGCACATTGAGGTGCGAAGGCTAGCTTGTGTGGTTTAATTCCACACCAAGAGCTACCGTGGTACAAATCGCTGAAAAAGTTAATGGTGGCTATGATAGATTACATGGGACATCGCAGCTTGCTGCGTATGGGTCTAAGTAGTCTAAACCAGTCACAGTGCCCATGCTGACCCCTTTCCATAGCTGCAAAAGCCTGCAATGGCAAGTTGATAGCAGAAGTGGAACATAGAGCAATGGAAGAAGGTGGCCTGGTCTGATTAATCACATTTTCTTTTAGATCCTATGGACAGTTGGGCACATGTGCGTCACTTATCATCCGTAAAAGAGATGGCATCAAGATGCATTAGGGGAAGAAAACAAGCCGGCGGGGCAATGTGGATGTTACTTAAATAAAATTAGGCATGTGGTGTTAATGTTATGGCTGATTAGTGTTAACAATACAATAGTCAAGGGAAGAGCTATTATACAGGGTGGGCCATGGAAAAGTAGCCCAACACCACAATCTTATGAAAGCTGCCTGTATGTAGTGAAAACATAGCCACAGAATAGCGAAAATAATTGTAATGCCCATGAAAATCTATTAAAAAAAAAAGTGACCCTTAATTTCAAAGACCAGAATGTAATCCTCAATCCATTTCCCTGCTGCTGCATACAGACCTATATGTTACGCTCTATAACTATATGTATAACTCTGGCAGTAGTTTATTTCCCTTGGCAACAAGGGATCGGGCATGTCGAAATCCAGCACACCCAATTCCGCAATCTACCTCAAGGGATAGACGTGAGGCTGCCATACGCATGAGATTGAGGGAGTTTGGCAGACTTATCGTCCGTGTATAGCCAGCTTTAGGGATAAACAATGGAACCCATTTACCAGTTTTTTGGAGGTATACAACTGGGGCATATTAACGCTTGGGTTTATGTGGTTCAATGTCATTTGCCACAAGGTGGTGGAAACTGTTGTGCCATGTAGAGTCACACAGATTGGCGACAGTTCACAGAATGTATACTGTCTGGGATGCAGAATCTCAGCAAACTGCAAGAATGGGAGTGCAAACTACTCGGAGACACATTTGCAGATTCCTAAACTGCCCAGTGGGCCGGCTTCAGCCGAGCGTATAAAAACAAGTGCGTAATTACATCCGTACGTCATGACTTTTTCATCTGTATTTGCCTTCATATTCTTATCATTGTCTACTGGTCTGTATTTGCTCAACAGAAAGGAATGCAAAAGGCAAATATAAAAAAATAGATTGTGCTGTCCGTAAAAAAAAGATGGCCGTGTGATTAGTTCTATATATTACATTAGCTCCGTATTACGGTCCCCTTAACACGGACCCATTATTGAGCAAAAATAGGCTCGTCTGAAAGCGGCCATAAGAAAAGGGAAACTTATTGAAAGCCATCAGGTCTCCCTCCAGAATGTGGGGCCCGATAGCAAACAGCAGATCCCTCCCCGGTTCCCACTTTCAGAACCCCAAGCAAATGGCTGATTGGGCTGGCAAAAGCCGCAGGGAAAATCTACGACAGGACGGCTATTATAAAGACGGCACATGGTCCCCCAGGAGGGAGCTGCTCTTATAGAATGGCTGCCCTTTATGGCCATAGAGATACGTCCTGAGAGGTGAACCCCTCCAATTGTTGCAATGCACCACAGCCTCAGAACCTGCTCTAGGCATAGCACAGCATCAGTAAGGCACTCCTATATAGACACAAGTATTTGGACACTGCATGTTTTATTGAAAAAGTGCTTTATTCTTCTATTTAGGGACGTGCCGGCCCTCCTTTTGCTTGTATTACACATCGAGGCATACTTTCCACAAGTTCTCTTTAAGTCTGGGCAGGAATAGCTCGCCATTCCTCGTGCCAGGCTGTGAGAAGAGATTGTTGTGAAGATGGGCATGGGTGGCGGTGTCGTACCGATCGCTCCAGTTCGTCCCACAAGTGCTCAATCGAATGAATGGTTATTACTAAATGAGCAGTTTTTAGTTTACCCATGCCCTTCGCAGGACACCGTTCGGCAAACTCAGTATTTGCAGACTTGCTGATTTTCTGCAGTATCCGAATACTTTTGCCCATACAGTGTCTAGTGGATTATTTGATTTATCCATCTACAATTTTAATCTTTCTGCTATGGTTTCTTAAAGGGATTGTCCAGTTGTAAACTACTGAGGGCCTATCTTCAGTATTAGGTCATCAACAGCAGACCGGTGGGGGTCCGTCACAAGGGTCCTCTGCCAATCAGCATTTCTCTGGGTTGGTGCATTCGTGCGCGGAGCAGATTTCTACAGAAAGTAGACAGCTGCATTCCCACTGCAGTGCCTGACTTGGTATTGCAGGCAAAGATCCCATTGAAGTGAATGGGATCTTGGCAGGGGCATAACTAAAGGCTCAGGGGCCCTGATGCAAAACGTGAGCTGGGGCCCCCCCTCTATCTGTACCCGTACCCATACCTAAACAATGCTGCACAGAGGCATAGCTTCTGGGCCCCAATGCAAAACCTGTAACAGGGCCCCCAACTATAATGCTTTATTCGTAGTACTGGGCTCCCAATATGGAGAAGAGAGGCCTTATGGGCCCCCTAAGGCTCCTGGGCCCGGGTGCAACCGCATCCCCTGCACCCTCTATAGTTACGCCCCTGGATCTTGGTCTGCAATACCAAGCAAGACCATTGCAGTGGGAATGCAGCTGTCTGCCTTCTGTAGAAATCTGCTGAGTGCACAAGCACACCGGCCTGGCAAGTCCCGGGTGACTCACCACCGCCAATCTACTATCGAGGACTTATTCTGAATACAGGCCACCACTAGCTTACAGCCGGACAATCCCTTTAACTATGTGTGCATCAATATCGCAATGCAAAAGCAGAGTTGGTCAGTATGGCCGAAGCTTGTAAAGAATAGAATAGAAGCTAAGTAAAGTCTAAACATATCAGTACGTCACACGTTGCCTAATAAACTATTAGGATTGGCACGGGCCTATTTTAGGCCGAGACGTTGTTTGATTATATTTAGGATTTATCTAAGAACCGGAGCATTTTATGTGCTATTAAGTCTATTTTAGAGCATATAAACATTCAATCCAACATTCAGTGTTTTCATGTTCTCCTTAGGCAGACACAATATTTTTGTGGGCTCTTTTGGGATAAGCATGTCGGGAGAAAGAATAAACACATTATCCTCCCAGTGCTGCTTAGATTCCCATATGGCCTGGCCTTTCATAAAGAACCCAGTCAGAAGGTTCAACACTTCATTTTTATTTGCTTATTCCATACTTTTTGTGCACCAGTAAGCAGAAGGAAAATAATTAAAATAAAGTTTTCTTCCTACATATTCTTTGGAAGGAAAAGTGCGTGCAAGGTTCTTACGGTTACAGACGATTCCCAAAAGACAACTCATGGATCCAAAAGACCTGTCCAGATTTTCAAGAGCAGCAAGAAGAAAGTGCGTTTCATGGCAAAACCCCAACCCTTGATGCCCCCCTCAGGTATAAATTAGAAATTAGAGATGAGCGAGCACCAAAATGCTCGGGTGCTCGTTACTCGAGTCGAACTTTTCGCGATGCTCGAGGGTTCGTTTCGAGTAACCCGAGCATTTTTGTATATCGCCGATGCTCGCTAAGATTTTCATTTGTGAAAATCTGGGCAATTCAAGAAAGTGATGGGAACGACACAGCAACGGATCGGGCAGGCGACGGGCTACATGTTGGGCTGCATCTCAAGTTCCCAGGTCCCACTATTAAGCCACAATAGCGGCAAGAGTGGGCCCCCCCCCCCCCCCTCCCAACAATTTTTACTTCTGAAAAACCCTCATTAGCAATGCATACCTTAGCTAAGCACCACACTACCTCCAACAAAGCACAATCACTGCCTGCATGACACTCCGCTGCCACTTCTCCTGGGTTACATGCTACCCAACCCCCCCGCACGACCCAGTGTCCACAGCGCACACCAAAGTGTCCCTGCGCAGCCTTCAGCTGCCCTCATGCCACACGCTGGCCTCATAGCCACACCACCCTCATGTCTATTTATAAGTGCGTCTGCCATGAGGAGGAACCGCAGGCACATACTGCAGAGGGTTGGCACGGCCAGGCAGCGACCCTCTTTAAAAGGGGCGGGGCGATAGCCCATAATACTGTACAGAAGCAATGAGAAATCCAATCCTGTGCCACCGCCATCAGGAGCTGCACACGTGGGCATAGCAATGGGGAACCCATGTGCCACACAGTATTCATTCTGTCAAGGTGTCTGCATGCCCTAGTCAGACCGGGGTTGTTTATAAATAGTCACAGGCAGGTACAACTCTGCAATGGAAATTCCGTGTGCACCCACAGCATGGGTGGCTCCCTGGAACCCACCGGCTGTACATAAATGTATCCCATTGCAGTGCCCAGCACAGCTGAGGTAACGTCAGGTTTAATGCAGGTGGGCTTCGGCCCACACTGCATGCCCCAGTCAGACTGGGGTTCCTTAGAAGTGGACACATGCAGTTACAACTCCGTGTGGACTGATAGCATGGGTGGGTCCCAGGAAGCCACCGGCGGTACATAAATATATCCCATTGCAGTGCCCAGCACAGCTGAGGTAACGTCAGGTTTAATGCAGGTGGGCTTCGGCCCACACTGCATGCCCCAGTCAGACTGGGGTTCTTTAGAAGTGGACACATGCAGTTACAACTCCGTGTGGACTGACAGCATGGGTGGGTCCCAGGAAGCCACCGGCGGTACATAAATATATCCCATTGCAGTGCCCAGCACAGCTGAGGTAACGTCAGGTTTAATGCAGGTGGGCTAAAAATTACTAGGATTACACTGTAGGCGAGGGCCCAAAAAAATTGGTGTACCAACAGTACTAATGTACCTCAGAAAAATTGCCCATGCCCAACCAAGAGGGCAGGTGAAACCCATTAATCGCTTTGGTTAATGTGGCTTAATTTGTAACTAGGCCTGGAGGCAGCCCAGTTAAATTAAAAATTGGTTCAGCTGCAAGTTTCAACACTTTAATGAGAATTGAAACGTATAAACATTGTTTACTAAAGTAATATGACTGAGCCTTGTGGGCCTAAGAAAAATTGCCCGTTCGGCGTGATTACGTGAGGTTTCAGGAGGAGGAGGGTGAATATAATACACAGATTGATGAAGCTAAAAGCTCCCCGTTTTTTATGGTGATAGAGAACGATGCTTCCATCCGTGGGTACAGCCTACGTATTGTTTAGGTACCGCTGCTGTCCGCTGGTGGAGAAGAGAGGTCTGAGGAAATCCAGGCTTTGTTCATCTTGATGAGTGTTAGCCTGTCGGCACTGTCGGTTGACTGGCGGGTACGCTTATCCGTGATGATTCCCCCAGCCGCACTAAACACCCTCTCTGACCAGACGCTAGGCGCAGGACAAGCAAGCACCTCCAGGGCATACAGCGCGAGTTCAGGCCACGTGTCCAGCTTCGACACCCAGTAGTTGTAGGGGGCAGAGGCGTCACGGAGGACGGTCGTGCGATCGGCTACGTACTCCCTCACCATCCTTTTACAGTGCTCCCGCCGACTCAGCCTTGACTGGGGAGCGGTGACAGTCTTGCTGGGGAGCCATAAAGCTGTCAAAGGCCTTGGAGAGTGTTCCCCTGCCTGCACTGTACATGCTGCCTGATCTCCGCGCCTCCCCTGCTACCTGGCCCTCGGAACTGCGCCTTCTGCCACTAGCGCTGTCGGATGGGAATTTTACCATAAGTTTGTCTGCCAGGGTCCTGTGGTATAGCCTCACTCTCGAACCCCTTTCCTCTTTGGGTATGAGAGTGGAAAGGTTCTCCTTATACCGTGGGTCGAGCAGTGTGTACACTAAGTAATCCGTAGTGGCCAGAATGCATGTAACGCGAGGGTCACAAGAAAGGCATCCTAACATGAAGTCAGCCATGTGTGCCAGGGTACCTGTACGCAACACATGGCTGTCCTCACTAGGAAGATCACTTTCAGGATCCTCCTCCTCCTCAGGCCATACACACTGAAAGGATGACAGGCAAGCAGCATGGGTACCGTCCAGCAGTGGGCCAAGCTGTCTCTTCCCCCTCCTCCTCATGCTCCTCCCCCTCCTCAACGCGCTGAGATATAGACAGGAGGGTGCTCTGACTATCCAGCGACATACTGTCTTCCCCCGCCTCCGTTTCCAAGCGCAAAGCGTCTGCCTTTATGCTTTGCAGGGAACTTCTCAAGAGGCATAGCAGAGGAATGGTGACGCTAATGATTGCAGCATCGCCGCTCACCATCTGGGTAGACTCCTCAAAGTTTCCAAGGACCTGGCAGATGTCTGCCAACCAGGCCCACTCTTCTGTAAAGAATTGAGGAGGCTGACTCCCACTACGCCGCCCATGTTGGAGTTTATATTCCACTATAGCTCTACGCTGCTCATAGAGCCTGGCGAACATGTGGAGCGTAGAGTTCCACCGTGTGGGCACGTCGCACAGCAGTCGGTGCACTGGCAGATTAAACCGATGTTGCAGGGTCCGCAGGGTGGCAGAGTCCGTCTTGGACTTGCGGAAATGTGCGCTGAGCCGGCGCACCTTTCCGAGCAGGTCTGACAAGTGTGGGTAGCTTTTCAGAAACCGCTGAACCACGAAATTAAAGACATGGGCCAGGCATGGCACGTGCGTGAGGCTGCCGAGCTGCAGAGCCGCCACCAGGTTACGGCCGTTGTCACACACGACCATGCCCGGTTGGAGGCTCAGCGGCGAAAGCCATCGGTCGGTCTGCTCTGTCAGACCCTGCAGCAGTTCGTGGGCCATGTGCCTCTTCTCTCCTAAGCTGAGTAGTTTCAGCACGGCCTGCTGACGCTTGGCCACCGCTGTGCTGCCACGCTGCGCGACACCGACTGCTGGCGACGTGCTGCTGCTGACACATCTTGATTGCGAGACAGAGGTTGCGTAGGAGGAGGAGGAGGGTGGTTTAGTGGAGGAAGCATACACCGCCGCAGATACCACCACCGAGCTGGGGCCCGCAATTCTGGGGGTGGGTAGGACGTGAGCGGTCCCAGGCTCTGACTCGGTCCCAGCCTCCACTAAATTCACCCAATGTGCCGTCAGGGAGATATAGTGGCCCTGCCCGCCTGTGCTTGTCCACGTGTCCGTTAAGTGGACCTTGGCAGTAATCGTGTTGGTGAGGGCGCGTACAATGTTGCAGGAGACGTGGTCGTGCAGGGCTGGGACGGCACATCGGGAAAAGTAGTGGCGACTGGGAACCGAGTAGCGCGGGGCCGCCGCCGCCATCATGTTTTTGAAAGCCTCCGTTTCCACAAGCCTATACAGCAGCATCTCCAGGCTGATCAATTTAGCTATGTGCACGTTTAATGCTTGAGCGTGCGGGTGCGTGGCGGCTTACTTGTGCTTGCGCTCAAACAGTTGCGCTAGCGACGGCTGGACGCTGCGCTGAGAGACATTGCTGGATGGGGCCGAGGACAGCGGAGGTGAGGGTGTGGGTGCAGGCCGGGAGACGGTAGTGCCTGTGTCCTGAGAGGGGGGTTGGATCTCAGTGGCAGGTTGGGGCACAGGGGGAGAGGCAGTGGTGCAAACCGGAGGCGCTGAACGGCCTTCGTCCCACCTTGTGGGGTGCTTGGCCATCATATGTCTGCGCATGCTGGTGGTGGTGAGGCTGGTGGTGGTGGCTCCCTGGCTGATCTTGGCGCGATAAACCTTGTACACCACAGTTCGTCGGTCATCTGCACTCTCAGTGAAAAACTGCCAGACCTTTGAGCACCTCGGCCTCTGCAGGGTGGCATGGCGCGAGGGTGCGCTTTGGGAAACAGTTGGTGGATTATTCGGTCTGGCCCTGCCTCTACCCCTGGCCACCGCACTGCCTCTTCCAACCTGCCCTGCTGCTGCACTTGCCTCCCCCTCTGAAGACCTGTCCTCAGTAGGCTTAGCAAACCAGGTGGGGTCAGTCACCTCATCGTCCAGCTGCTCTTCCTCCGAATCCTCTGTGCGCTCCTCCCTCGGACTTACTGCAATTACTACTACCTGAGTGATAGACAACTGTGTCTCATCGTCATCGTCCTCCTCACCCACTGAAAGCTCTTGAGACAGTTGCCGGAAGTCCCTAGCCTCATCCCCCGGACCCCGGGAACTTTCCAAAAGTTGGGCATCGGTCACGACAAACTCCTCCGGTGGAAGAGGAACCATTGCTGCCCATTCTGGGCAGGGGCCCGAGAACAGTTCCTGGGAGTCTGCCTGCTCCTCAGAATGTGTCATTGTAATGGAGTGAGGAGGCTGGGAGGAAGGAGGAGCAGCAGCCAGAGGATTCAGAGTTGCAGCAGTGGACGGCGTAGAACTCTGGGTGGTCGATAGATTGCTGGATGCACTTTCTGCCATCCACGACAGGACCTGCTCACACTGCTCATTTTCTAATAAAGGTCTACCGCGTGGACCCATTAAAGGGGTTGTCCCGCGCCGAAACGTTTTTTTTTTTTCACCCCCCCCCCCCCGTTCGGCGCGAGACAACCCCGATGCAGGGACGTACAGAAAGCTCACCGGAGCGCTTACCTTAATCCCCGCGCTCCGGTGACTTCTATACTTACCTGTGAAGATGGCCGCCGGGATCCTCTGCCTCCGTGGACCGCAGCTCTTCTGTGCGGTCCATTGCCGATTCCAGCCTCCTGATTGGCTGGAATCGGCACGTGACGGGGCGGAGCTACACGGAGCCCCATAGAGAACAGGAGAAGACCTGGACTGCGCAAGCGCGGCTAATTTGACCATCGGAGGGCGAAAATTAGTCGGCACCATGGAGACGAGGACGCTAGCAACGGAGCAGGTAAGTATAAAACTTTTTATAACTTCTGTATGGCTCATAATTAATGCACAATGTATATTACAAAGTGCATTAATATGGCCATACAGAAGTGTATAGACCCACTTGCTGCCGCGGGACAACCCCTTTAATTGTGAGATGAATCTGGGGACGCCAGAAACGTGTCTCTCTCCTAATCCCGCAGCAGTCGGCTGCGATACATGTGGATCAGGAGCTCGGCCTGTGCCCACACCCTGACTTGAGCCTCCGCGTCCTCGCCTGCGTCCACGTCCTCTAGGCCTTCCCCTACCCCTCAGCATGGTGTATTACGAGTAGAGCAGAAACAGAACGCTGTAATTAAATGTTCCGCTTATTGGCCTGTGGTTGGAGGCTGACTTCCCTTACGGAACGCACAGCAGAGCCAGGAAACAATTTTGCGCACGCCTGTAGTGAGACGTTGGTGCGTATCACTCAGCTAGTGGAATTCACAGAGCAGAAGCAGTCAAGTCGCCAAAGGGCAGTGGTACGCCTTAAATATTTGGCTTCCCTTTTTTTAAATGGTGAGCTGAAACAGCAGACAGATACTGTATGCAGCGTATATTATGTTTACTGTTTCCCTCTGGCGCTATGACGGCGGTGATGTAACAGAGACAGCAGAGCCAGGAAACAATTTTGCGCACGCCTGTAGTGAGATGTAGGTGCGTATCACTCAGCTAGTGGAATTCACAGCGCAGAAGCAGTCAAGTCGCCAAAGGGCAGTGGTACGCCTTAAATATTTGGCTTCCCTTTTTTTAAATGGTGAGCTGAAACAGCAGACAGATACTGTATGCAGCGTATATTATGTTTACTGTTTCCCTCTGGCGCTATGACGGCGGTGATGTAATGGGGACACCAGAGCCAGGAAACAATTTTGCGCACGCCTGTAGTGAGACGTAGGTGCGTATCACTCAGCTAGTGGAATTCACAGTGCAGAAGCAGTCAAGTCGCCAAAGGGCAGTGGTACACCTTAAGTATTTGGCTTCCCTTTTTTTAAATGGTGAGCTGAAACAGCAGACAGATACTGTATGCAGCGTATATTATGTTTACTGCTTCCCTCTGGCGCTATCACGGCGGTGATGTAACGGGCACAGCAGAGCCAGGAAACAATTTTGCGCAAGCCTGCTGTAACGCTTAGCTGCGTATTAATTAGGACTACTACCCCCAGCAGACACGCAGTACACTGAAGACGGTCACAGGCAGCCCAAATATAGTATTTTTCCCCAATTTTTTTGAAAAAGCCCACTGCCTATATAGACAGTATATCTCTTTCACCTTTCCCACTGTCCCTGCCTCACCAGTACTGCCCCTATACTGAGTAAAATGACTGCAGACTGCGGACGCAATGCTCTGCACACCCGATATACAAAAAAAAAAAAAAAATTGTGCAACACTGCAAAAAGCAGCCTCAACAGTACTGCACACGGTCAGATGTGGCCCTAAGAAGGACCGTTGGGGTTCTTCAAGCCTAAAATAACTCCTAACGCTCTCCCTATAGCAGCAGCATCAGCAGCACTTTCCCTGATCTATGTCAGAATGCATGTGTGGCGAGCCGCGGGAGGGGCCGATTTTAATAATCAGGTGACACCTGATCTCTCCAGCCACTCACTGCAGGGGGGTGGTATAGGGCTGGAACGTCACAGGAGGAAGTTGTAATGTCTTCCATGTCTTTCTATTGGCCAGAAAAGCGCGCAAATGTCTCAGAGATGAAAGTGAAAGTAACTCGAACATCGCGTGGTACTCGTCTCGAGTAACGAGCATCTCGAACACCCTAATACTCGAACGAGTATCAAGCTCGGACGAGTACGCTCGCTCATCTCATGCATTAGAAATGCATCTGGGTAACTTTTGTTACTTAAAATTGGATGGTATGCTTAGTTTGGGGTATTCTTTAAAGTTTGGTTCAACTCAACAAACTTTTTTTTTTTTCATTTTTGTGCAACTTTATATATCATGCAGAATTACCTCCAAAATATTAACATAAATATATGACATATTTAGAGGATTAAATGGGTTTTCTGGTATTAAAATAGTGATAACCTATCCTCAACATCAGTTATGAAATCGTTGAGGTTCTAACTCCAAGTACACCCTAACCGATCAGCTATTTGTTGAAGTTGCTACACACCGGCGAGCAATGTGTCCTCTTCTCAGGCCTATGACGTTCCATTCATTAGTTACATGGTCTATGTGCAGCTACAGTCCCATTAAAGTGAATGGGAGAGAGTTGCAATACCAGGCATCACCACTACAAAACGTATGTCACTGCGCATCAGGTACTCATTGAAGTAGCCACAGTGCTCAAGTACAAGTACTGCTATCTTATAAAATATCTCCTTGTCTCATATTATGACAGTTTACCACCATGTAATTATTAGGATTAAAATTCTGCACTAATTAATGTCCCAATCGCCTGCATAAACAAATAAATAAAAAGACAAAACTCTGCAGCTACCAAGTTCAAAGCTTACATCATAATGCATGCGTTTTCCACCTCAAAGGGGTTTTCCAGGACTATAATGCTAATGATTTATTCTCAGGAGAGGTAATCAAAAACAGATCTGTAGGGTTTCATCACCCAACATCCCTGCCAAGCAGTTGTTTGTGGGAGCTGTTGTGCACTAGAACTAGCACAGATGTGTACACTGTGCAGTGGCCAACAATAGTACTGCAAAGTCTCCATAACACATCTTCTGGTGTATTCCAAGTCATTTGCACCAAGGCATGGCTAACACTGACCTGACTTTCTAGAGAAGAACAGATTCATCAATAACCAGGCTTTGTGTGCCTTTTTTAATAGGCAAAGCTCCTGTGAAATCTACACTTTAAATCTCATTACCTTCATTGAAACACCTTTTTCCAGTAAACTCTTGGAGAAGTCATTAACACAGAGGTACAATTCCTTTTTCTCCCTGTACCAAGGATTGGTGCTCAATGATTCCTTAAATCAGGCTGTATTCACGCAGGCGAGTGCGTTTTTGGTCAGTGTAAAACGGATAATTTTCCCATGCGATTTTCACCCACATCTTCCTCTGCTTTGCACTTCCTGCTTCTTTTTCATTGTGCTAAAAATGGATTGGAATTGCGCGCCACTCGCATGTGATTCCGATCCGTTTTTTGATACTCGCATAGAAAATAGAAACACTTGTTGTTTGACATTGTTTCTTAACTGGCTCTTTATTAAAAACCTTATATGGACACATGCTAAATGGCAATGTGGACACATGCTGTAGTAATACCTAGCGAGTATACCGCACATAACAGCGCATCACACTCACACGGTCATGCGCAGTGTGCCTGTCTTTTTTAAACTCCCCGTTCTGTTTCATAGCGGGGTTGCGTATGAATCGCCGACCATATGCAATCAGCACTGCACATGCTGCCCATAGAAAAGAATAGGCTTCTCACTGGATGGTATGCCAAGAAATAGAGCATGCTGCGATCTATTTCTCGCGTGTATATACACGCTCATGTGAACGGATCAATGAAAGTCCATTTACATTCATCGACTTCATTCACAGTGCATCACATGGGCGTACATAGTGTGTGCAATATGCGATGAAAACACGACCGTGGATACGAGTCCTTAGCCAGAACTCGCATTCGAAAATTGGCTATGTGAGTACACTGTAAATGACAAGCGGTACAATTGCTTGTGTGCTATTATTTTGGTTAGATGGTGTTGGTCTATAAACAATCAGACTACATTTTATTAGTAATTAGAGATGAGCGAGCATACTCGCTAAGGGCAATTACTCCAGCGAGCATTGTCCTTAGGGAGTACCTGCCCGCTCGGAAGAAAAGATTCGGGTGCCGGCGCGGGAGAGCGGTGGATTGCGGGAGTGAGCAGGAGGGATCGGGGGGAAGAGAGGGAGAGAGAGATCTCCTCTCCATTCCCCCCTGCTCTCCCCCGCCGCTCCCTGCCCCCCGCCAGCACCCGAATCTTTTTTTTTCCGAGCGGGCAGGTACTCGGTAAGGGCAATGCTTGCTCGTGTAATTGCCCTTACGAGTATGCTCGCTCATCTCTATTAGTAATCATTGAAGAAAACCAAGTGATTCCCAAGAATTCCCTAACTTTTTCTTTCAACTGCATGCAATACAATTCACTTTTCAAAATATTTCCCGTTGAATAAAAAAATAAATAAATTTAAAAAACGTGATATTCCTCTCTCTTTTCACCTGTCTAACACAATGCCTTACAGTTTCCAATATAATATATGGTCTTGTGGTCAGCCAATCCTTCTTCCGTGCCAGTAAATTTACAAAGTTCCGTATAATCGTCATTAACAACTCCGACGCTCTCCATTAAATTATAAAAGGTCATGACCGGGAATGGAAATTTGTACTATTTCACCTCTTAAACCTTCGTACCAAACATTAGAAACTGAACGTAAGAGTCGTGAATCAACATGATCAACATCCCAAGAGGCGCTCCGGATGGCCGTCAGCACTACGTCCCATTGACAATGCTCCCTTTTCCCATTCTTGTGCAATTTATAGTCGCGTTGATTCAGGCTTGCCTAATGGATTCCACCTTGGAATTGTGCCATACAACTCATCGGGAAATGGGAGTCTCTTCCCGGCATGAAGAGCACACGTGAGCCTGAGAGGGGAACTCATTTCCTTCCCTCTTCACAGAAACACCATTCTTAAGAAATACGTGCAGATTTATAATACTTTAAGGACAAGTTAGTCCAAGTCCAAACTTTTTTTTTTTCTTCTTCACATTTTAACTAGTAGTTGGGGCTGAAGAGGAAAATTCGAACATGTGATTTCCTTGAATTGTAACACTGATTGATGAAGCTCTGGGGAGGACTTCACTTTAAAAAAACATCATGGGTAAAAATAGTGCAGTCTTTAGTACTACGCAGCAGCTGCAATAGGTGAGATTTCATAATCATCTCACATATTAAAAATGTACATGAAAATAGACAAATCTTTACAGCAGTCAGAGAATAGATTTTCTTGATGCAAAACTCCAAATCTTCATATTACAGTTAAATTATCCAGTTCTGGCAACTTTCAGTTACCACTAGGGGGAGCATACTGCATACTCCCAATACACTGAACTCAGTAATAAAATAGTATACAGTAAGGCTGTATTTACATGAGTGATGCACAACTTTCAGCGCACAGCACCCAGACACTGCATGGCTATAGGAAATGTAAGAACTGTGGACCTGACCCTTACATAAAAATTATTCCAACTGGTTGCAAACCCAATTCTTCTTTATTAAGAAATTAAAAACGGTCAATGTTAACGAGTTTTGGTAACGTAGCCCCTTCTTCAGAAATGGCTGTAAAGAATGTAGGGTGCATCTAGGATTTCCCCTGTCTGCACTGCAGGTCATAAGAACAGAGCAGAAAGAAGAAATCCTAGGCCCACTCTGAGTTCTTTGCAGTCATTTCTGAAGAAGGGTCTGCGCCCTCAAAACGTGTTCATATTGTTTTTAATTTCTTAATAAAGATGATCTGGGTTTCCAACCAGTTAGAAAAAATTTTTGTGTGAGGGTTGTGCCTCTCAGGTCCACAAGTTTTACATTTCCTATAGCCTATACATTATGATCCGTAGTATACGGTTGGCGTTGGTGGACAGGCAGCAGTTCACCCTATCTCCTAGAAAGAAAATCAATCCTATAGGTGAAAAAGCTCCACCCCTATCTTTTCTTATCTTGGACAGCACATTAGACGTCCTAGTCTCCTGCAGCAATTTTTCAAACTCGAGGCACTGTTCAGAGTGAAAAATCGCTTGCGTGCATGAACCCTTTCAAATGAATGCATTCTTTTCCATATTGCAACTGGACGGCACTTGCGCTGGAATATCACCCATCTAAATACGCCCCAGGAGAGCGTCAAAGAAATACACAGACTCTGCTGAAGAGGATTCTAGTAAGTGTTTTCATTCCCTGCTGCATTCACATTACACTGTTCAGTACTGCTGTATAATGTCCTCCATGCTGCTTCTGTAGGTTTGATACAGAGAGAAAGGGACACAGAATCTCCTCTTCTCTAGGTGTGCAGTATATAGGAGACATCATAACAGCTTGTCTACACTCATCAACATAGGTAAAACTAACAATTAGTAAGTGTTTTCTCTCCCTGCTGGATTCACATTACACTGTTCAGTACTGCTGTATAATGTCCTCCATGCTACTTCTGTAGGTTCGATACAGAGAGAAAGGGACACAGAATCTCCTCTTCTCTAGGTGTGCAGTATATAGGAGACATCATAACAGCTTGTCTACACTCATCAACATAGGTAAAACTAACAATTAGTAAGTGTTTTCTCTCCCTGCTGGATTCACATTTACACTGCTCAGTACTGCTGTATAATGTCCTCCATGCTGCTTCTGAGGGTTTGATGCAGAGAGAAAGGGACACAGAATCTCCTCTTCTGTAGATGTGCAGTATATGGGAGTATATACAGCTTGTCTACACCCATCTACATAGGGCAAACTAACAAATTAGAGATGGAGCCTGCAGAGGAGAAAACTGCAAAAAAATACCATATACCAATGATATAATACTGGTATAAAAAGGCAGTTTTGCACCACACAGGAGATATAAAATGTTTTCAATTGCATTCATGTATTTGAGCCATCATATACGAGAGGCTATTAAAGCCTTATAGTTAGTAATAGCATGCTGTGTTTGGCATCGCTCGCCTCAATCTCTCAAACAGCTGTTAACAGCAGCACACAATTACATTAAAGTAATATTCTCACCAGGAGTCCTGCCAGGGACTATTCTTATAAATGCTCATTCGATACCAATATGCCTAAATATACAGTTTTATTTATAAAACAGACAATAGCTATACATGTGAATGTTTATAGCGGTCACTGACGTCTACGGCTCTCAGCACTGCTATGACAATTCCAATTGTTTGCTTAGATTTGGGACCAGGCGTACTTTTGTTTCTGGCAGTGAGTGGCGGTCAGGAAGTGGGGTATTATCCAATGTTAATTCAATATAAGTTTACAGCTGAATCACGGATCACGGGTTTTCTTTGAAGCAACCTGTAATAGCTGAAAATAATGGATTTTTTTGAAAAAAATCTGCTGATATCCTCTTTGTTGGTGCACAGAAAATGCCCAAAGGAAAAATGCCCATTGGCAAGAATGCCCACGCGGTACGTTGCCCACGCGGACAAAATAACAGTTCATTAAAGAAGTCTAACAATAACTTCAGTTTATTACACAATAATGCCACACATTAAGAAATACAATTCTTTACTGTAAATTAGCAAATCTCCTTAAGTACTTGAGTTAAAGGGGTTTTCCAAGTTGTTTCTTTTTATATAGTCTTGGCCTCCCTATGCCCTACATTTCAGGACGTGCTGGGTCTGCATTCTAACATTTCCGTTAAAAAAATAAATAAAAAGACCACTACCAGGTTTATTAATTTTGATCAATTCGACCCCCTAAAAACTGAACAAAAAGACAAAGAATGTGTATGCATCCCTAAGGCTGGGTTCACACAGGGCGGATTCCCGTCGGAAATCTCGCGGTTTGGCCGCAGCAAAAACCGCAAGATTTCCGCCGGGAGAACCGCTTCAAGAGGAGGAGAGCGCGGCCGCGACGTAAATAAACAAAAAAAAAAAGTAAATAGACATGCTGCTTCTTTTGAAACCGCGGCTGCAGCTTCAGCCGGATTTACTGCAGCGGATTAGCCGTCCCGTGTGGACGAGGTTTCTGAGAAATCTCGTCCACATGGCTGGCTAATCCCGAGATTAGCGGCCGCGGGCGGTTTTGCCGCAGGCGGATCTGCTGCGGCAAAACCGCGCCTGTGTGAACCCAGCCTTAGGGATTAGCCAGCCATGTGGACGAGATTTCTCAGAAACCTCGTCCACACGGGACGGTTAATCCGCTGCGGTAAATCCGGCTGAAACCGCGGCTGCGGCCGCGGTTTCAAAAGGAGCAGCATGTCTATACTTTTTTTTTGTTTGTTTATTTACGTCGCGGCCGCGCTCTCCTCTATGGGAGCGCCGGCCGCAACGGAAAAGCATGCGGCCAAGCTGCTTCAAAGCCGCCGCGGCTTAAACCGCGGCGGTTCTCCCGGCACAAAAATTTTGCGCTTTTTGCTGCGGCCAAACCGCGAGATTTCCGACGGGAATACGCCCTGTGTGAACCCTGCCTCATAGTACTTATGAAAAAATCAGCTCACCTCACACAGTCCTCATACAGCCCCGTAGACAAAAAAAAACTGTTACAGCTCTCTAAATACAGTAATACCAAAACAATTTTCGATGAAAAATGCTTTGTTTGTGGAAAAGTAGTAAAATATGAAAAAATATATAAATTTGCTATCACTGTAATTATGTTGACTCACGGAATAAAATTAAATGGCCACTCCGGCAAAAATACATTTTTCCATCCCTGCCCTCCTCACCTGATTGCCTGTCATCCTTTGGAGGTCTCCTCTGTATATTCCAGTCACTACCCTGCACTGCAGCCCCGTGTCTGGCACCATTTTGACGGTTAGATTTTTTTTACTTTAACTTTCAATCAATCCCATGATGTATCAGTCCAACATTAGTTAAGACTATAACATTTTTGTCTGCAGAGGGAATAGTTTAATTATCATTCTATATACATCAAAATAAGCTATAGATCATAAGTATACAGTCAGGAGGATGAGCTGTGATCTCCTCTATTATATCTGTGTGACAGGTGCTGTATGATGATCATCAGTAACTGTGCTTGCCTGTCCCTCAACACAGTTTCAGGGGTAAATTCAAGTAACCGCATCACACAAACTCTGAAAATGACTAGAAAATGAATCCACAAATCCAAGTAGATCTGAGCTGGTCAGAATTGAGATCACATCACCATCTGAGGAAAAAAAGAGGCTGCGAGATTCAGACAAATCGCTAACCAGGGTGACACTAGCTCACTTAAGGTGCATTTACATGCAAAGATGATCACTCAAAAGATGGCTTTTGAGCAATCATTTTGCATAAACTACTAATGGGTACTAATGCCAATTAGTACCAATTAGTAGCTGTGTGAGCCGCCGGGAGCTATATTCAGAGAACAGCGGAGTGGTCTGTTCTCTAAATACATTTCCTTTGTTCTACCGCGGGGCTGACAGCTGAGACAATGTTATCAGTGCTCCCTGGGTAGAACACAGAGTGCGGTCCTTCTTAACAGCTGTTCTGCTGAACGATGGATTTCATGCCGAACTGAAATTCATCGTTCGGCTAAAAAGTGAGAGATGGGCACATTTACTCCCAACGATTATCGCTCAAAAGATGGTTTGTGTCTAAATGCGCCTTTACATATACTGGGGGAATAGCTACATAATGAATGAATTAAAAAAAAATAGAAAAATCACCAGAGTGGCCCTTCAACATGTCATTTAGACCCATTTCCGGTTTTATTTCTTATTTATCCTCTCCCCCAAAAGGTTTTAATTCTTTAATACATTATATGTTCACCAAAATAGCGCCATTAAAAAATACATCTCATTGCGAAAAACACAAATCTAACCCACAGCTATAAAACGGCAGAAAAATTAAGTGATGCAAAAACGGGGGGTAAAAAAAAACGGGCCGAAAACGGCTACATCCTCAAGAGTACCCAAACCATTTTGGCAAATTCAATGTAATCTATTAGGGAATCAAATTATGCTTTTAATCATGTTTTGCCAGGACTGGATATTCAGATCACGCATTACATGTTGTGTTGTGCTACGAACATGTATCACATTACATGCTGACACTCCCCGAATGAAATCCACTAACCTCCATTAGTAGATTTATTTTTCCATCCCGCCATACCCTACAATACTCGGGACGGTCATTTCAGAGTTTCGGGGAAGACTTGGTCAGGGTGTCTCTTGGCTTTTATTCTACGTAATTACCAGCCTGTAAGCTGATCGAGTTGTGCTCTTAATCTGTCACTACATGATTATATGAATAGGTTTGTCTGGGAGACTTTAGAAAAAGCCATTGAATGCTCTCTTTCATTAACATTTCCTTGGTGTCATGTTCTATCCTCATACCACACATAATTCAGTCTTTGAAATATTATGAACTCTGTTCATATTGCCGTTCCCCATCTCTGACCTTCATTCATGGATAAGAACGGGTTCGCTGCTCAGGAAGACATTTCTATGGGGGTTATTCTTCTTATTTTTGACTCCTAACTTCTTCTACTTAATCTTATCCAACCACAGGATGTTAAAAGGACAAACGACCCTTAACAGACAGGCAGGGAAGACACATTCTGTGCCTCCCCTACTTTCCCATATTTATAGATCCAACCTACATGCAGAATTTTAAGCGATTCAAATGCGAATCAATCAGTCACCTTCTCTTGAAATCTGTATTTGCAGATAGACTTGCAAATTTAGTGCCTGTGGATTCCACATTCATAAGCATGCTGCTAAAAGTACCGTACGTAAGTCATTGGTTGCAGTGGAAGTATTAACCTTTTCCAATCCACTGTCTGACGTCTAAAGACATTATGATTTAAGGCTGTAAAGCTCTAATGTTGGAAGACGTCCGTCGGGGTTCTCTTACTGTATATTGCCAGCCTCTCTGCTGTCGGAGCCTATCCAGCGTGTCGCCTAATGTAGTACTGGCTTAAGCCAGCAGATAGCGCCGTTGTATAACGGCAGAAAAGGAGTAAGCTCTCTAGGAGAACAGGATACAAATTGGATTGGAAAGGGTTAAGTAGGATCATAAGCCAAGCCTTCTCCATATCCAGCGGGTGACAGCTGTTTAAAACATCCGACACCCCTCCGCAATGACCGCTATCTGAAATCATTCCTATGGCAGCTATTTAACTACTTACATATCTGAGTTAATGCTGACCATGTCATCTAAGCTGTTAGACAGAGAAGGGGCTCCCTCCGTCAGCCCATCAGCCTTCCCATGACATGATGACTGGGTGCCTATGGGTTGCCATCGCAGTCCAGAAACTGATGAAGATATCTAGGTCTGCCAAGTATAGAAGCCTACTAGGGCCTGCCAGTGGAAGCGTTAATGGGGAAACACTGGAAAGTAAAATATACTGCAATACATTAATGTATTACAGTTAGAGATGAGCGAATATACTCGTTTCGAGTAATTACTCGATCGAGCGCCGCGATTTTCGAGTACTTCCGTACTCGGGTGAAAAGATTCGGGGGGCGCCGGGAGGCGTGGTGGAGCGGGGGGTAGCAGCGGGGAACAGGGGGGAGCCCTCTCTCTCTCCCCCCCCCCATCCCCCACTGCAACCCCCCACTCACCCACGGCGCCCCCCGAATCTTTTCGCCCGAGTACGGACGTACTCGAAAATCGCGGCGCTCAGGCGAAAAAGGGGCGTGGCCAAGTAGGTTCGCTCATCTCTAATTACAGTGTACTGTATAAGTGATTGCATGTTTAAGTTCCCTAATGGGCCTAAAAGAAAAAAAATGTTCCATTTTGCGCCAAGATAACCGGCATTCTTTTTTCTCTTTAAATTATTGCATTACAAGAACATATAGGAAAATGTATTAAAAGGTCTAAAATAAAATGCAACCAATCACTGCGCAGCTTTGTATCTTGCTCTGGTAAAATGAAAGCTGCATGGTGATTGGTTGCTATAGGCAACTAAGACTGTTTCATAAATCTGCTGCATCATTTTTACTTTATTGTTTGAAATACTGTAGCCATGAGGGGGCTTGTGTTTTGTGGGATGAGTGGTGTTATTAAATGGCATTATGTTGGAGTACATATAATGGACTGTTTAACTGTTATTACTTTTGGAGGCATGGGGGGAAAAAAAATCCTTTTTTTTTTTTTTTTTTTTTTTAAGGAGGTTCACATACCGTATAAATGAAATACTACTTTTACACAATAAAAGCTCTTTAAAATACTTGTATTTGCATTATCACATGCCAAGATCCATAATATTTTAATTTTTCTGTGCAAGTTTTAATTTCCATTGGTACCGTTTTGCAGTACATGTAAATTTTTAGCACCTTTAATTGCATTTTTTTCACAGATGAGTTAAAAACAATCCTACCATTGTTTTTTTATGGTACTCACTGTGCAGCATAAATAATATGTACACTTTGTTCTTTGGATGAATACGACTGCAGCAATAACAAATTTATAGATATTTTTTACTGCTGAAGAGCTGGCTGCTTACTTCAAAAAGAAAGTTGATGACATCCGGCAGGAAATAACTTCCCAATCCCAGACTAGCCCTGACCCTAGTTTCGTCAGTACTGCATCTTAGCTCACTCTCTGTACTCAGACCAGTGACAGAGGAAGAAGTCTCCAGATTGCTTTCCTCTGCTTGCCCCAGCACCTGCGCTAGCGACCCTCTCCCGTCACGCTTCCTCCGGTGTCTCTCCCCGGTGGTCATCTCCCACCTCACCACTACATTCAATCTTTCTCTGACCTCTGGCATCTTCCCCTCCTCATTCAAACACGTTATCATATCCCCACTGCTTAAGAAACCGACTCTTGATTCGACCGATGCTGCCAACTACCAACCCATCTTCAACCTCCGCCTTCATCCCCAAACTAATAGAACGCCTGGTTTACTCCCGCCTTATAAGCCATCTCTCAGAAAACTCTCTTCTTGACCCCCTACAGTCCGGTTTCCACCCCCTAGACTCGACAGAAACCGCCCCGACTAATGTGTCAAATGATCTACCGACGGCCAAATCGAAGAGCGACTACTCCCTAATGACCATAAACCCCTCCTCAGTATGCTTCGCTCCATCGGACTAAAGGACACTGCCCTCTCCTGGTTCTCCTCCGAACTATCCAACTGCTCCTTCAGTGTCTGCTTTGCTGGCTCTACCTCCTCTCCTCTTCCCCTTGCTGTTGGGGTCCGACAGGGCTCGGTTCTCGGCCCTCTCCTCTTCTCCATCTACACAGCCCCCATTGGACAGACCATCAGGAGATTTGGCTTTCAGTACCTCTCTATGCTGACAACACCCAGCTATACACCTCTTCCCGTGACATCACAGCAACATTCCTCCAGAATGCCACTGACTGTCTGTCCGCTGTCTTTAACACTATGTCCCCTCTCTGCCTAAAACCTCTCAAAAACTGACCTTCTCCCATTTGCGCCCTCTACTAACAGACCTCATCCTGACATCTCTATCTTACTGTGTCGAACCAGCATAACTCCCAGACAGCACACCCGCTGTCTTGGGGTTATATTCGACTCCGATCTCGCCTTTACCCCCATATTGAATCTCTGGCCCGAATATGTCAGCTGCACCTCAAGAACATCGCAAGAATACGCCCTTTTCTCACCGTGGACACACTAAAAACGCTCACCGTTGCCCTCATCCACTCTTGACTCGATTATTGCAACTCGTTGCTGATCGGCCTCCCCTGCACCAGACTCTACTCCCTCCAATCCATCCTGAATGCAGCAGCCAGGCTCATCTTCCTATCCAACCGCTACTCGGGACCCCTCTGCCCTGCGCCAGTCACTGCACTGGCTGCCTGTCAAATACAGAATCCAATTTAAACTCACTGCCCTCATCCACAAAGCTCTTCAAAGCACTGTGCTGCCCTACATTGCTTCCCTCATCTCAATTCACTGCCCAGCCCGCGCCCTGTACTCTATTAACAAAATCAGATTAAGCGCCCCTTTAATTCAAAGCTCTCACTCCCGCCAACAAGACTTCTCCAGAGCAGCACCAGTTCTCTGGAACGTGCTACCAAAAGCTATCCGGGCAATCACTGACACACTATACTTCAGGCGTGCTCTAAAAAGGCACCTCTTCAGGGAGGCATATCGTATCCCCTAAACCAAACCCTTCGCTACTCCGCCTGATAACATGCTCCCTGACCTACTGACTGCAGTTCCTGCTAGCCACCATCACCTGCCCCCTGCAGTCATACCAATTCAGCCACTATACGGCCTGCCCATTGTCTATGTGTATAACATCCCTCACTCTCCACCTCGCCATACCGTGCACATCTCCAGCCCCTTTACCTTCTGTATCACCCCATTACTTGTAGTCTGTAAGCTCGTTGGAGCAGGACCCTCACCCCCACTGTTTTCATCAATGGATTACTTCATGTTACTGTGGTTTCGTTTTTATTTCTCCTGTCTTGTAAGCGGAATAAGTTGGCTCTATATAAATAAAGATTATTATTACTTTTATACAATAAACACCTACTCCCCCCCACCCCCACCCCACCCCCGTTTCAGTTGTTTTTTTTACAAAACAATCGTACACTCATTGTAAAAGAAAAATCTATCACCGCCACGTCCCCCCCCCCCCCCCAAACCCCCATACTCACCTCCCGGACCTGCCGTGTTATTCCCACTCCTTGAGCCGCGCGCATGCGCAGTACAGCGCATGACACGCCGGCAGTGCAGGACGACGTGGCAGGCGGTGGGCGGGGACGCGTATTCACGCGATACTTCCGCTGTGCTGCTGCAGCAGAAGTATAGCGTGATGACCAGCTTCCACTGACTACAATGGAAGCCGGTTGCGCGTATACCTGCGGCAATTAGAACATGCTGCGCTTTCTTTCATGCTGTGGAATTCCGCAGCATGAACATTGAGCCATTAGGTTCAATAGAACCTAATAGCTGCGGCATAACACTGCAGACTTCTGCCGCGCGAAACGCTGCAGAAATACGGCTGTTGGCATTAGCCCCTAAAAGGGGTTGTTGAAATCGAATGCAACTATGTATGTGATTGTACCTTTCATATAAGTAAGTGAATATCACACCAAAAGGATAATTATTTGCAGAAAACTGACCCCCTAAAGGGAGGCTCTAGTACCCTGTTGAATCGCCTCTAGCTTGAATACAGGATGTGATACGGGCGGGTATGGAGGCTCTAGCACCCTGTTGTATTGCCTCTATCTTGGATACAGGCTGTGATATGGGTGGCTATGGAGGCTCTAGTACCCTGTTGTACCGCCTCTAGCTTGGATATAGGATGTGATACGGGCAGGTATGGAGACTCTAGCACCCTGCTGTACCGCCTCTAGCTTGGATACAAGATGTGATATGGGCAGGCATGGAGGCTCTAGTACCCTGTTGTACCTCGTCTAGCTTGGATACAAGATGTGGTACAGGCAGGCATGGAGGCTCTAGTACCCTGTTGTACCGCCTCTAGCTTGGATACAAGATGTGGTACAGGCAGGCATGGAGGCTCTAGTACCCTGTTGTACCACCTCTAGCTTGGATACAAGATATGGTACAGGCAGGCATGGAGGCTCTAGTACCCTGTTGTACCTCATCTAGCTTGGATGTAAAATGAGACACAGATGGGCATGCAGGCACACAAGTTCTGCAGTTGCTGTAACTGAGCCTCTAGATTGTGCAAACTCATAAGCTGTTGAAGTTGGCGTCCCAGATGGTCCCATACATGGTCTATTGGTGATAAATCTGCAAACCGGGCAGCCGCAGAAGTGACAATGTAGTGGAGACATTCCTGTGACCCCCTTGTGTGTGCGGCCGAGCAATATCCTGCTTGAAAATGCCTCTTGGAAGCCGCCATGAGAGACAACATATATGGCTGCAGGATGTCAGTAAAGGTCCCTTGCAACGGATTCTTGACAATCTACTATTTATGACCAATCTTGAGGATAGACCATCACCAATTTACAACTGGGCAACCCTTTTAACCCGGTCATACACACTAGAGACTGTAAGAGTCACTAGACTATGTAAAATGTATGAGGAGCTCCCAACTCTCTTCTGACTACAAATGTCAAGGTAAATTGGGATCAGGAATTTGGGGTTCCAACAAACCCAACACTTTGTTCCTGTAGCAGATAAGCCAATGTAGAGTCTGTTTATTCTTCTCTCATACTGCTGAAAAAACATGTGCATGCCCCAACGTGCCATGGAGGGGAAGGACAACTCTTGGTCGAATGAACATCCTTCTAAAGTGTATGGGCAGCTTTATCCTTCTAGACCAGTGTTCCCCAACTCCAGTCCTCAGGGGCCGCCAACAGGTCATGTTTTCAGGATTTCCTCAGTGTGGCACAGGTGATGTAATTATTATCAGTGCCTCAGACATTACCACAGTAGTTCTTACCATAGGATATCCTGAAAACATGACCTGTTGGTGGTCCCTGAGGACTGGAGTTGGGGACCCCTGTTCTAGACTGTCCAGACACAACCAACATACATTTACTAAAACAGGAACAATTTAAAACAAATTTTTCCCATTTCTTACCCTGATGAGAGCTGCTAAACATGAAACAGACCTATGCTACATGAGCGTACTGCCCGGTGTTATAAATCAGTGCCTCTCTACTCACGGAGGAATTACGCAGCCAGGAGGAACAATTTTCAGATCTCTAACAGCAATTTACTGTCAAATTTGTTTGACAGCATACAGATCTAGATACCTCAAAGCTATAATGTATTCACAATATGGAAAGAATTGGGAGGGGGGGAGGTGATTGTCTCATTTGTGAACCTCAAAGAGACCAAGTTGGTCCATTTTAGACATAACAGACCCCCTAAAGCTTTTCGATAGTCATATATATCTTAGAAGTATAACCGAACACAGTTCTACAATATCCTAGACTAACCAATCAGCTCAGGGGGCTTTGTTACATTGGAGAGCAGCTTTAGTTACTCTCTAACTGTATGATGCAAGAATAATTGTTTCTTACCCAATGAGCATTTCTGTGAGCTTTACAAAGCCAACGTAGGCCAGTTCAAATGCCCCTCTATGTCTGGACTGCAGGAGGTGATGCTTGAAGTAGTCCCCCATTTCATTGACCTGCAATGCATAGAAAAGATTTAATGTACATTACAAAAGACTGACAGATACGGAGAAAAAAAAATGAAGCTTTCTACCAATATGTGAATTATTTTTTAAGACACTTATATGCACAGTAAAATTCATTTAAAGGGCTTTTCTGGGATGACCTTAGGAGACAAGAACTCATGGAAAAAACTAGGACTGTGGTGCAACCTGAGAACAAAATCGCAAGAAATTTCGCTCTATCTTTCTATCCTTAGATTAGGGCATCGATATGGGATTGGTGGGGTCCGATACTACTTTGGACCACCCGCCAATCTGCTGTTTGAGGTGGTCTCACTGCTCGGGTGAGGACCACTATCACTTCATCGCATACTAGGCACAGCGCTGTATGTGTCATAGTGGCTGTGCCTAGTATTACAGCTCAGTCTCATTCACTGGAATTGGACTGAGCAGCTCTAAGGCCATGTGAACAATGAACGTGACGTCACATGCCTCAGAAGCAGCCGCATAGGTCAACCTTTCCAACCTGCTGATAATCGGGACCTCCACAGATCAGATAATGATGACCTATTCTGAGGACAGGTCATCCGTATTTTATTTCCAGAGAACTCCTTTAATTCAGCATCCTGCAGTCCAGAATTTTTTTTACATTAATTTTTATTCAAACTTTGAATTTTACAATAAAAGGAATAGCAATTAATCTAGATCTAAAATCAAAATATCGGGGTAGTTACAGCTTTTGAAGGGGTGTTGTGTCTTCTTAAGGAGAGCGCCCAAAAAGTGTGTGTAAACACCCAGAGGGGAAGTGGATCAGGGGATGGCACAGTCTCTCCCCAAGAATAGCACCCAGAACAGGTATGTGGACACTTAAAAGCTAAGTAAAGCCAACAATCAAGTGATCACCTGGCAAAGGTGCAGCAGAAATCAGGATCAACAGGGTTGCATACCAGCCGTACCAAGTGCACACATATGAACGCAGTACAATTCCGTGTGCGGGCGACGGTCACATGTGAAACACTAGACTGGCCAGGGCCAAACGGGTAAAAAAGAGTGGAAGAGGAAAAAAAAAACAAATACAAAAACCAGGCACCTTCTTCACTTTTGGTGCATTTCGGGAGTCAGTGGCTTTTCAATAAAATGACACCCCAAAAAAACGCATCAAAATTCACAGTGCTTTTTGACAAGCCACAAAAAGCGTAACATTAAAAATATGTGTGCGAAGGGATTTCCTGTCCCGACTAGTGATACAGCTTTAAGGGTATGTTCACACAGGCTGGATTGTCCACTGCAAGGTCATAGGGAACTAAGCAGTGGCAAAATCAGCAACATTTGGTGCAAACCTGCCATTGCAGATCAAAATACATAACTAAAAATTGTGTCACTCTTCTTCATATTCACTGACTATGGTCTCTCCTGGCCTCCAGTGATGACAACTCAACCAATGTGACCACTGCAGCGGGCAAGAGTCTATACAACACGGCATTACTATATGCCAGGATGCAGAGACTGGCAGGGAGCAGGCAAGATTCTCTATGGGGGCGCGGAAAGATGGAAAAGGGGAGCAAATATGATTACTTTATTTTTCAAATCTCCCTAACTTTAGATTTTGTAGCAAATCTGTGAGTAGTCTGCAACAACTTGGGATTTGTTGCAGGTTTTGACTTTCCCAATGAACTGAATGGGGAGATTCAGCAAAAAAAATCTGTGACCAATCCGCAGCATAAACGGACACACCAATGTACGCTGCAGATTTTTTTCCAGTGTGGATGAGATTTTTTGAAATCTCATTCAGCTATAAGAGGTTACCAAAAGGGTTAAATGGTTGCTTTGGTGATGGACTATGAATTGTGCCAAATTTACCACAATCTACCAAAATTTGAACCATATTGCAGCAATATTGAACTCTGTGGGAACATTCGAGAGAAAGGATGTTAGTACCACATAAAGGTGTGGGAGCTGCGTCGCAGCCAAGGGACTGTAAAGCCCTATGTCCACTTGCAGCTTTGATGCGCGGGTGAACCGCAAGTAAAAGCCAACCCATAGGGATGCATTAGCATCTGCAAACAATTTAAAAACACGTGGATGCCATTTTTTCCCAGCGTGCGGGTCACACGCTACGGGAGAAAATCGCAGCATGCTTCATTTTGGCTGCGGATTTTGCCGGCTGGCTTCTATTAAAGTCAATGGAAGCCATCATATCCACGAAACAGCCACCCACAGCTGTCATTTTGGCTGTGCCGCGGATTCCACGGGAGAGCAGGACATTAAAAAAAAAAAAAATTGCACTGCGCATGTGTCCGATGCGTCGCCGGCACATCCGGACACATCCGCTGTGCTAAAGAAAGAAGATCTGGCCGCTGCAGGAGCTGGAATGGTAATAAAACCTATTTTTCTCCCAATGTCCGCGGGCATGAAGGGATTCAGCAGTGGAATCCGTGTGTGCAAGTGGACATTGGGCCTAACAGAGTGCAATGGTGCTGCTGTGAGCACTAGGCGCGATAGCCTGCAAACAAAAGAGCAGAGTCTGGTCAGAGGAGCAGCAGAAACCGTTCAGGACGACGTTGAGGCCACTGAGTCAAGACTGGAGACTGCTGGGAGCCGCAGAGGAATGGATACAGAGGTACTAGGGGCCCACAGTCGAGACGCCATCCAGGGTTCAATGGTCTGCTGAGTGACAGCCAGTGTTGAGGCTACTACAGGAAAACATCTAGACAACTCCCGAGTATTTCCAGGAATTGTGGTCGAGGAACGCTCCTGACTCCAGAGTACCCAAGTCAGTCAAAGCTAGTACTTCTGTGCAACATGCGTAAGTGAGGCCGCCCTCATTAAAAGCTGACTGGTGTGCTAGTAAGCCATAAGGCCTGCTGTCAGGGTAGCAAGGATACAAACACTATTCATTCAGACAGCAGTGATTCAACAGAAGCTTGAACGGTTAGTAGTAGACATTAACTAGAATGGACATTTAAAGACCGTATTAATAGAGTTTATTCAAACTGGTTCTGAATTAGGTCTTTCTCAACAAACTGTGAATTAAGATTTGATCAGTTGTTACATTACACGGTGTTAAAATACAAATTGCCTTATTAATACTGTTGGTTACCAGTATTGTGATTACTCACTATGAAGTGTTGGCAATAAGTCTTGCCAATATGGTTGCAGCTGATAAAGTAGGTGTCTGTGCAGTGTCAGGTTTAATAAACACAAGACTTTTGCATTCCCAGTTCATTCAAGAATCTGTGTTTGATGCAGAGAGAATGTAAATCATTCAGAAAAAGTGAGTGGAAAAGATATGAGGAAGAGGAGTCATTGGAGAGTTACAAAGAGTTCACCTTATCTAATCTTAATGAAATCTGAGGGCAGCCCTGGTACCTGTAGGTGGTACCCAGCAAAAGGTAATGGCTGGTTATTTACTATCAGTGCTAAAGAAAAATGTCCAAATCTGCGTTGGACCGTAGCAACCAGGAGGTTTCTGAAAATAAAGATCTTGTGCAAGATAAAAAAACAGCTTTGCTTGGTTTTCCAGCATCAGCCCCACTATTACATATGACATGCAGCTGTTACTGCAGCTCAGCCCCATTAACCCCTTTAGTGGCAGGTTTATTACCACCATGTCAGCGCAGCGAGCCCCGGAGATTTTCCTGACGTAATTCGAATCGGCAAACGTGTACAGTGGCACAATGATTGTGTGTCCTGGCCAGCATTTCAGCACTAGAGCTGTCCACAGAAATCTTCCGGTGTTTAACTGCATGGTCAGTGCAGCACGCCACAAAGATTTTCCGGGCGTGCCACTAAAGGGGTTAAAGAGGTTTTCTGGAACTAACATACTGATGACCCATCCTGAGGATAGGTCCTCAATATTGTATCGGAGGAGGTCCACCACTTGAGACTCTCACCGATTAGCTGTCTGAAGCTACTGGCATAGCAGCTTAATTGTATTCATTTGAATGGTACTAAAGTGCAATGTGACAAATAAAGGTCATGTCACAGCCCTAGAGAGCCTCTTCAATCAGATGATCGGTCGAGGTCCTCATCGGCAGACCCCCATTATTGAAGACATAGCCTAAGGAGAGGTCATCACTATCTTAGTCCGAGAAAAAATATGAGTTGCAATACCAGGCATAGCCCTATGCAAGAGTGGCACGGTTTCCTTGAAAAAAAAAAAAAAAATTCTTCTCATATAAACTCATTAAAGATGTATGTGGTGACATATGTCTATTGGCAACACTATAAACAAGATCTGAACTGACTCTATTAACTAAGGCCATATGGAATATCTATGGTTAAGACATGAGACTCAGAGATCTTTAAAGCTTGTTACGTCACTGTACAGTACTGCATCATTTTTCACAGAGGTTGGTCAGATAGGCAGTAGCAAAAACTTTAAGTGTCTCGGTTTCTTTTTAATCAATATTGCAAAACCTATGCGAATCGGACATTGCTTAGATGACAATAAAGATAGGATATACAAATATTTCTGGAAATCTTCGAGTGCGATTGTTATTTTAGGTCCAACACCAAAAACAAAAACAGGATTTACAAGGGAAAAACATTATGTCAGACATAATAAACTTTTCAGCAGGGATGTGTGGGAACATCCACCAGCGTAGTCCTAGTATTCAGCACAAGGTGACCTTAAATAAAACAAAAGTAAAGAAACTCAGCTGGGTTCTCACATCGGCTGCAGACCTCAGCCGGTAGGCCGTACGGTACCCGTGTTTAACTGTTCTTAACACCCGCATCTCCAATGTTCTATCACTGTAAGGTCCCTTTAAGCAATACAGACGTATCACTTGGGTGTTATGTTATACACCCACCGTATGCTCACGTACCAGAGGCAGACCATGTGACTGTTATGGGGCCCTTGGAGAGAGGGGGCCCCAGATGTGATTGCACTATCCCTTTGCTACTGGAGAGCAAGAGTATATGCAAGACCTTCCTCCAAAGAGAAGCTGCATCGTTAGCAACCGAGAAGAATTTGCCCCATTTTAAAGGGCATGGGACAGGAAAAACAAACACCGGGCACTACTGTCCTGAGTGGCAAAATGGGACGCCATGTTTGGGGGCCCATTTAAGTTTTTGCAATGGCGCCATATCTCTTCTATGTACGACATTGCCCAAATCCACAACACGCTGCTCCACAGAGCTAAGATTACCGCATAGCACTATGGCGACTACAATCCAGTACACTTGAGCCATGGGATTTTGCGTGTTGGAGCTGTAATGTGGACATGGCCAATTCCACATGCCATATTTTCCGGGTGCTATATATATAATAAAAAAAAGTGTTGTCAACTACACTTATCCTATACAGCGCAAAGGGGGAAAAAAGTATGCCTAGATGTATTGACAGAGGTCATAAGGTCAGTCTTCTGGCCTCCATCAGTTAAATGGCGACTTATTGAAAACTTTGATCTATATAACTGGAGCTTTCCCGATGCAAACACCAAATGTGCTCTGCAAACCACATGTAAAGGCACCCTTATGTCTGCGTGAAACTGGCTTTTCTGCCATAGTTTTTATTCACAGCTGCCTCTTGCACAACCTATCAAATTACTTTTAAGTGCAGAATTTCGTTGTAGCTATTCCCCAAAGGTCATGTCTTCAGGATCTCCCCAATGTCCTGACAATTAAACTGAAAACCATAACTTGTTAGGGGTCTACTGAGTGGCTGCTGTGGGCAACAAGACCAACATGGGTGTTAAGACAGTTTTGATAAATGAAGCCCACTGTAGGATATTATAAACAGCCCCTCTTTCACTTCCACGCTGTGTGCATGCGGCAACTTCGCAGGTACTCCGCACTGGAATGGGACACCCAGTCAACATGATACACAGCTCCCCAGGTTCCCCGCTCCCTCATCTTTGAGCCCCATGGCGCAGTTTACGGTATTCATAGGTGATGACAGGTTCCTTTTAAACCCTTAGCAAATTTGTAGGCACCCCAGCTACCAGGATTCTAGGATATGCCCAGCCTTGACAAAAGGGCACCTATGTAGTAAGCCAAGACACATACAGTACATACATATTTCATAAATGTACTTAAAGCGACCCTCTGATCCTGGGGTCCAAATTTGCCCAGAGGAGTGGAGGTATATTATTTTGTTCTGTCCTTTTCCCCACTTCTTCCTGGGGCCGCTCTGCAATGTTCCAAGATGGCCAAGGTACTCCCGTCAGTACACAATGAATACGGTGCATCATTAGTCAGACACTGCATGCTACTTTTGAATTGGCCAGTGGTGCACTTGTAAATAGTGCTGGCCAATCAGAGCAGTTTGCTGTATCCTCGACTATCAATGCACCAGCAATGCTTAGTGTTCATTGTGTAGTCTAAGAACTGACATGGTCATCTTGGAAGGCCACAGAGGGGCCCCAAAAACAAGTAGATGGGCAGCAAAATGGGGAGAAAGAGCACCAGGTAACATAACTCCTGCCTTCGAGTCCCTTGATAAATTTGATCTTGAGACCGGAGGGTCGCTTTAAAGGGATACAGATACCAGTTTAATGTTGCCCAACAATGGGCAGTATGAACTCAGGACAGATAAGCCCATTCGGTCCATGTAGGTTTTATTCTGAAATGCTGCCCAGTTTCACTTAAAAGTTTGAATCAAAGGGACAGGCCACACCAGGCTTTCTCCTCCCCGTAGCATCAAGAGAGACAGCTCCTCTCTCTTCTTGTGTATAGGGAGAGGAATGTTAGTCTTTGTGACACGGGCAAGGAGAAACCAGCCCGGACCACCTTTTTGACTCACATAGAATCATAGAATGGTAGAGTTGGAAGGGACCTCCAGGGTCATCGGGTCCAACCCCCTGCTCAGTGCAGGATTCACTAAATCATCCCAGACAGATATTTGTCCAGCCTTTGTTTGAACACTTCCATTGAAGAAAAACTCACCACCTCCTGTGGTAACCTGTTCCACTCATTGATCACCCTCACTGTCAGAAAGTTTTTTTTCTAATACCTAATTTGTGTCTCCTCCCTTTCAGTTTCATCCCATTGCTTCCAGTCTTTCCTTGTGCAAACAAGAATAGGGCTGATCCCTCTGCACTGGGGCAGCCCTTTAAATATTTGTAGACAGCTATTTAGTCTCCTCTCAGCCTTCTTTTTTGCAAGCTAAACATTCCCAGATCCTTTAACCGTTCCCCATAGGACATGATTTGCAGACCGATCACTATCTTGGTAACTCTTCTCTGATATTGCTCCAGTTTGTCTATATCTTTTTTTAAAGTGGGGTGCCCAGAACTGGACAGATGAGGTCTGACTAAGGAATAATAGAGGGGGATAATTACCTCACTTGATCTAGACACTATGCTTCTCTTAATACATCCCAGAATTGTGTTTGCCTTTTTGGCTGCTACATCACATTGTTGACTCATGTTCAGTCTATGATCTATTAGTATATGCAAGTCTTTTTCACATGTGCTGCTTAGCTCAATTCCTCCCATTCTGTATGTACCTTTTTCATTTTTCTTGCCCAGATGTAGGACTTTGCATTTCTCCTTGTTAAATATCATTCTGTTAGTCGCCGCTCACTGTGCAAGCTTTTCTAGATCTTTTTGAATACTCCCCTCTCTCTTTCCTAGTGTTAGCTATCCCTCCTAGCTTTGTGTCATCAGCAAATTTGATGCGTTCCCATCAATTCCCTTCTCCAGATCATTTATAAAAATGTTGAACACTGGGCCTAGGACAGAGCCTTGTGGTATCTCACTTGATACATTCTTCCACTTTTAGGTGCAGCCATTTATGACCACTCTTTGAGTAGTCTACCTGAGTTCCGAGTCAAAAGTATGTTTTTCAGAATGAAGCATACATGGATCGAATGGGCATATCTGCCCTGGTTTCATGCTGTCTGTGAGTCGGGCAGCATGAACCTGGTGACAGGTTCACTTTAATGACTTTCTGGCATATGTTAAAAAAAAAAAAAAAAAAAAATTATATATATATATATATATATATATATATATATATATATATATATATATATATATATATATATATATAGTATTTACCATTTATGGTTTTTGTTAGAGGATAGTACAATTTTTTTATTTCTGGTGTTTGTGGGCAGTCGTGCTCCGTGATGAACTTGATAATACATGGAAATCGGGTCAAATCAGCCAATATTATAGTCTACTCTTAATAGCAACCCACACTCCATCCTGCGGATTCATGGCGTCAGCGTGTCAAAACTCTGCTTCCTATGACCAGGGCGCATACTTAAGCTTCCATTTTAGAATAAATATTTTTATAAAAATAAAGGCTGAATGAAGGCATTACTTCACAGAATGGCTATACCATCAAAGACCGCTATCCATCTGCCTCCTGGGAAAATTCCTTTATTTTATCCTGGATTTCAGCTTTTGTATTTCAAACATTGCAAAGTATATTACCTCACAGGACCGTGCCAGGCCAAAGACGTTCTTTATTTCCAACGGGCTGCAGAGACTCGCCTCTTTTATGTGAGATTTATGTGAGCATTAGGTAATCTTACAACTTCACTCTGAGCAAATATTTGCGTTTGTCAAGTTTAAAAGAACGGCTGAAGGTGCAGGGCGCTTTTATAGACTGAGTAAATGTTGCTCTTCATTTTAAGGTGCAGTTCCACTTCTAGCAATTGTTTTGCACAAATTAAACTTTGTTTCCTCAAGTTCCACCCAAGATAGGTGCTACATAGAGGTCAGCGCAGGGGTGCCAATCATTAACTTGTATTAACACGTATGAAACATTCTGTTTATTAAGAAGTCAATGGTCGGAGCAAAACAAAATACTGAATCTGTACCTAGTTTAACAAAAAAAAAAAAAAACGAGTTAAAAGTTTAATGATGCCCTAATAAGCCAAGAAAAATAGAAGTTTCCCTAATAGACGATCCTATGTGGTGGAGATCAAAAACATGGGAGTGGACTTCTAGAATGGCACACTCTAGTCCTATGGTCCCTTTTCATTAACCATCTTGGACTGTAGAATTATATTTAGCACTGACATTTTTATATTGCTGGTTGATGTTGTAAGACTAGACCATTTCCACCAGCTACGTCTGGCCATTGCTTGTTTGTAGGTGACCGAATACTTATTTTCCACCACAATTTGCAAATAAATTCGTTAAAAATCAGACAATGTGATTTTCTGGGTGTGTTTTCTCATGTCTTTCATAGTTGAGGTCTACCTATGATGTCAATTACAGGCCTCTCTCATCTTTTTAGGTGGGAGAACTTGTACAAATTGGTATGTGACTATGGGGAGAGATAGGGGAGAGATCGATAGATATATATAAATAAAAGTGAAAATCTGTGCATCAAGTTCTTTGTTCCTCATAGGCTCCTACATGCCTTTATGGATCTCAAGGAAACTTGGTACATATGTCCAAATTAAAACATTGGGGAGGGGATCATTTCAACTGTGTGTGGCTCATAGCGACCAATCACAACACAGCTTTCAGTTTCCTAGAGCAGGTTAAGGAATGATGATTGGTTGTTATGTGCAACAAACAGCTTCTTTCTACCCAGTTTCAATACATGAGGCCTATTATATAATCTACACAATAACCAGAATTGTGGATAAACTTAATCCTAGCTGTTTAACCCTTTAGATACCATAATCAATAAAGAATACCGCATTTAAGTAGATAAAGGCAGAGATCAATTTGTTTCCCAATTAGCCCTCCACTGTGTGATTGTGGATACCTGCTCTGTGTGGAGCGGGTCAAGTTCCTCAGCCATCTTCATATAGTGCTTGTGCACATCTGCCGTAGGCGTATACAGTGTATGTCACTAAGGTGTAATATATATTACCTAAATTAATAGTGCAGGAAAAGCCAGTGCAAATTAGCTGAGTACCATGAAAATCAAATGTAAAAGGAAAAAATAATACAATAATTTGGAAATTTCATATACCGTATATACCGGCGTATAAGGCGACGGGGCGTATAAGACGACCCCCCAACTGTCACCTTATACGCCGGTATTCAGTGGAGAAAAAAAAAAAAATTTTATTACTCACCTCCCACGGCGTTCTGTCGCGCTCCGACAGGATGTCGCTCGCTCCGGCAGGCTGTCGCTCGCTCCTCGTCCCCGCCGCAGCATAGCTTTCTGAATGCGGGGCTTGAAATCCCCGCTTCCAGAAAGCTAATACACACGCCGGCAGCCATGACAGCATTGAATGGCTGTGATTGGCTAAAGCACACGTGGCTTCAGCCAATCACACTATTCAATGACATCATTGAATGGCTGTGATTGGCTGAAGGCGCACGTGTTAGCAATCACACCCATTCAATGATGTCATTGAATAGTGTGATTGGCTGAAGCCACGTGTGCTTTAGCCAATCACAGCCATTCAATGATGTCATGGCTGCCAGCGTGTGTATTAGCTTTCTGGAAGCGGGGATTTCAAGCCCCGCATTCAGAAAGCTATGCTGCGGCGGGGACGAGGAGCGAGCGACAGCCTGCCGGAGCGAGCGACATCCTGCCGGAGCGCGACAGAACGCCGTGGGAGGTGAGTAATAAAATTTTTTTTTTTTACACTTTTTTTTTTTTTTGTATTACCGGCGCATAAGACGACCCCCGACTGCAGAGCAGATTTTTCGGGGTTCAAAAGTCGTCTTATACGCCGGTATATACGGTAACCGTATTTTATGGACAATAGAACATAGAACACATATCAGAATTTGAAAGTGAGACATTTTTTCCATTTCATTTAAAAAATAGTAGCAACACAATCTCAAAAAAGTTGGATAGGGCCATGTCTACATTTGTATAGCATTCTCTCTTTTTACAACTGTCTGTAAACATCTAGGAAGTGAGGAGACCAATTGCAGGACCTTCAGGCGAGGAATGTTGTCCCATTGTTGTCTAATGTAGGATTCTAGCTGCTCAACAATCCGCAGTCGTATTTTTTGGATAATGTGTCAAATGTTTTCTATTGGTGACCGGTCTGGACTTCAGCACCCGGACTCTTCTGCAAAGCCATGTTGTTGTGATAGATGCAGTATGTGGTTTAACATTGTCTTCCTGATATATGCTAGGCCTTCCATGAAAGAAGCATTGTCTGGATGGGAGCACATGTTGTTTCAACATCTCTATATACTGCTCAGCATTGAGAGTATCTTTCAAGATGTGTAAGCTGCCCATTCAATAGGCACTAATGCAACCCCATACAATCAAAGATTCAGGCTTTTGAACGGTGTGCTGATAACCAGCTGGGTGGTTCCTCTCCTCTTGAGTCTGCAGGACAGGACGTGCATGGTTTCTAAAAAGAATTTCAAATTTTGATTCATCTAATTCATCCATTTTAAATAAGTTTAGCACAGAGAAGACGTTGGCATTTCTGGATCGTGTGGAGTTTGACCATTCTCAGTAACAGAAACCAAGTGATCTTGTAGATATGATACCTTTTAATGGCTAACAAAAATACACAATAGTACAGCAAGCTTTCAGGATATCCCCTTCCTCAGGCTAATGAATGAAACTAGTTTGGATGGCACATAATTATAACATATAGCTGCAGAGAGGAGGGGAGGGGAACACCCCTCTTAGTCCAAATAAAAGTTCACACACAGAAATTTGAGACCTAAAAAAAAACACGAGTCAGTCTGCGCAGAGAAACAAGTACTAAATCAGTCAACTGAGCTGAGGAATGCGACAGTTTTATGATGGCTCTTATCTCTGATGCATATAGAAGAGGATCAAAGAAGATGGAAATACTGTGTGTGAAACCTTTTTTTTAATCAAAAGGGTGTCCCCCTCCCCTCTGCATCTGTATGTTATAATTATGTAGCATCCAAACTAGTTTCATTCATTAGCCTGAGGAAGGGGATCAAAAGCTTGCTGCAACATCATGTATTTTTGTTAGCCTTTAAAAAGGTATCATATCTACAAGATTACTTGGTTTCTCTTACTGGAAACAATCACACTTTACTCTGCTGGCTAACACGGTACCAAACCTTTTTTGGATTGTGTTGATAAATGGCTTGTTCTTTGCATGACACAGCTTAAACTTTGTAGATTCCACGGTGAACTGTGTTCATAGACAATGATTTTTGAAACAACTCCTGAGCCCATGTAGTGATTTTCATTATGGAATTAAGCCTGTTTTCAATGCAGTGCCTGCCGAAGGACACATAGATCAAGAGTTCAGTATTGACTATCAGCCTTGTCTCTTGTGCACATGAATTTTCCAGATTCTCAGAAGCTTTTGATGATATTACATACTGTAGATAGTTGGGTATTCAAAGTCTTCACAATTTTGAATTGGGGAACCTTTTTTTGAAATAGCTCCACAATGTTTAGATGCAGTTTTTCGCAGATTGGTGAACCTCTGGCCAGCCTTTCTTCTGAGAGACACTGCCAGTGTCCCTTTTTCGGTCCCTAGTGAGAGTAGGGACCGCCGCCCAGTTGCCCGCCTGGGGTTAGTCAGGGGTGGAGGCAAGCAGGCAGGGACAGGGGTTGTGGGTGAGATCTAGGGCACCCGGGCTGGCGTATCATGGGTAGTATATCGTAACATAATAACTGTCCCTTAAAATTGCTCTCCAATGGAGGCCATGAGTACCCTCGCACGTCAGTTGCAGGATTAAGTAGTCGTGATCCAAGACCTGTCCGGTCGTATGGTGGCCCAGGAGCAGCGGGATTTAGTGCATGTTTCTGCTGCCCCTTCTATTCCTGAGCCCAAGTGTCCTCTTCCTGAGGTATTTTGAGGGGAGAGGAGCAAGTTTTTTGTTTTTCAGCAGGTATGTGGATTGTATTTTCGGATGCGGCCCCGCTCTTCTGGCTCAGAATCCCACAAAGTTGGGTTGATTGTATCCTTACTTCGGGGTCACCCCGAGACATGGGCCTACTCCTTACCCGAGAGTTTGGCTTGCCTGCAGTCAGTTGATTTGTTTTTTCAGGAACTTGGAGGTATTTTTGATGAGCTGGACCGTGGGGGTTGGCGGTATCTCATCTCATGTCATGTCTCTACGTCAGGGGCAGCATTGGGTAGAGGACTATTGCTCTAAATTTAGACTGTATGCAGGTGAAACCTCTTGGAACGATAGCGCCCTTAAAGATGTGCTTTTGTTGGGTCTCGTGACACTCAATGATGCGATGGAATTGGCGGTCAAATCTGACAGGAGGCTGAGCTCTAGAAAAGAGGAACGTCCTGCCCAAAAGGCTAGGGAATCCAGTGGACCCGCTCCCACTTCTCTCATGCCAACTTCTGGTGCCGAGCCTATGGACGTGGATCACCTAAGTCCCGAGGAATGGAGACTGTTCCGTATGATTCATCGTCTCTGCCTCTATTGTGGGAAAGCCGGACATTGTGTAGCGACCTGTCCTCAGAAGAGTCTACAACATCAGTCCAAACCGGCGGAAAACTTCAGATCCTAGGCGATTTTTGGGAGGATCGCCCAGGATCACAGGTACTCCGTAAGTTGTTGGTGCCTTGTCAGATTGGCTTCCGGAATTTCACTCGGTCTGGTCAAGATTTAATTGATTCGGGTGCTGCCGCCAATTTCATTAAAGTTTTGTCAGACCTCTGATGACTGAATTCTTGGCGTTAAAGATTGCCATACGCTTCACTAGTAATGATTCTACCCCTCTGTCTGCAGGTGTTGTACAATGGAGGACTCCCATTTTATAGTTCACTGTGAGTGTTCTCCATTCTGAGAATCTGTCGTTCTTGGTAATGGAAAAGATGTCCGTTGATGTAGTGCTTGGTATGCCCAGGTTGGCACTGCACAATCCCCGATTTGATTAGTCCACTCAGGAATTGACACATTGGGGGTTGTCCTGTCATAGTCACTTAGCTACTATATCCATGTGTTCAGCAGATACCATACTTATTCCTGAAATATTTGTCTGGTTTTCATGATGAATTTTCCAAGAAACTATCTGAGACTTTGCCTCCCCATAGGGAGTGGTACTGTGGTATTGATTTGATCCCAGACAGTCCCATCCCCAAGGGAGCCAGTTTCAATTTGTCTGGGTGTGAGCACGAAGCCCTTAAGTTCTATATCTCAGAGTCTTTGGCCAAACGACATATCAGGCCATCCAGGTCCCCTGCCGGGGCAAGTCTCTTCTTTATAGAGAAGAAGGATAGGACATTGAGGCCTTGTGTGGATTATTGGGCTTTGAATAAAATTACAGTGAAGAACCAGTGTTCCTTGCCCCTGATTTCTGATTTATTGAATCAGGTGTTAGGGGCCCACTGGTTTTCCAAATTGAACTTAAGGGGGGCTTACAATTTAATTCGCATCCAAGAGGGAGATGAGTAGAAGACCGCATCCAACACCTCGTTCGGACATTTTGAATGTCTAGTCATGCCCTTTGGACTTTGTTATGCCCCCGCTGTGTTCCAGGAATTTATGAACGCGGTCTTCCTCGACTTCCTGGGGTGATTTTTGGTCATATATCTCAATGACATTCTGGTGTACTCTCCAGACTGGGATTCATATGTGCGGCACCTGAGGCTGGTTCTGACCCGTTTGCGTGAGTACCAACTTTTTGTCAAGTTGGAGAAATGCATTTTTCGTACTAAACAAGTATCTTTCCTTGGTCTGTGATTTCACCCACGCAGATTCAAATGGAGTCTGAGAAAGTGGCGTCAATCTCCCAATGGGTCAGACCAGATAACCTGAAAGCTCTCCAGCGGTTTTTAGGTTTCGCAAATTTTAACCATAAATTCATTAAGAATTATTCTGTTATTGCTCAACCCCTGACTGATCTTACCAAGAAGGGTGCCGACTTCGTAAGATGGTCGCCAGAGGCCCTAGAGGCTTTTAGTCATCCCAAAAGGGCGTTTACTGCTGCCCCAATGCTAGCACAGCCTGACGCGCGGCGACCGTTCTTCATTGAGGTCGATACGTCTGAGGTGGGGGTGGGGGCGTGGGCTGTATTGTCTCAGGAAATCAGCAGGAGATCTGGGTATAGTCCATGTGCGTTCTTCTCGCAGAAGTTCAATTCGGCAGAACATAACTACGACGTGGGTAATCGTGAGTTATTGGCGATTAAGTGGTCTCTAGAAGAGTGGCGTCACTATCTTGAGGGGGCAAGGCATCCCATTACCGTGTATACTGAGCATAAAAACTTGGTATATCTCGTCAATGCTAAGAGACTTACAGCTTGTCAGGCCAGGTGGGCGTTGTTTTTCGCCAGGTTTAACCTCGTCGTTACATATATTCCAGGGGAGAAGAATGAGAAGGCAGACGCTCTCTCACGGGAGTTTCGGTTCTCCGGAAAGTGAGACAGTGGCTCCCGAGAATATCTTAGCACCTGCGGTGGTGGTGGCAGCTGTAGAATCTGATCTCGTTCCTCATCTACAAAATTGTCAGCAGGACGCTCCTTCGGGGGTGCCGGGGGGCAGATGGTTCGTGCAAGAGACCTTGCATCTTAGAGTCATTGAAAAGGCTCACTCATCTGTTCTCGCAGGCCATCCGGGGGTTCAGGGGACTCTTTGTACTAGACACTACTGGTGGCCAGGCATGTCTCGGGAGATCCGCAACTTTGTTAAGGGATGCTCTGTCTGTGCACACAGTAAAAGTCGGCATCCAGAGGGGCCTCTGAGACCGTTACCAGTGCCTTCTCGTTCGTGGTCGCATTTATCGGTAGATTTTATCACCGATCTACCTGAGTCTCAGAAGTTGACCACTATCCTAGTTGTTGTAGACCGTTTCTCAAAAATGGCACATTTCGTGGCGTTAAAGAAGCTACCTTCTGTGATGAAATTTTCCAAGATTTTTGTAAAAGAAATCATTCGTCTACATGGGGTTCCCGAGAACATCGTATCTGATCGCGGTGTTCAGTTTGTTGCGCAATTCTGGCGAGCCTTCTGTAGAACATCGCTTTCCTTCTCGTCAGCATTCCACCCGCAAACTAATGGTCAGACGGAGCGGAAGAACCAGGATTTAGTGCAATATTTACGGTTGTTTGCTAGCGAAAAGGCTCATGAGTGGGCAGAATTCCTGCCGTTGGCAGAGTTTGTGCTAAACAACTGTACTTGTTCTTCCACTGGGGTATCTCCATTTCTTTGCGTATATGGTCAGCATGCTCGCTTTCTTACAGCTATTTCTACTCCGTCTGCCTGTCCCACAGCTGATGTAGCCACAGATGCTCTGCAGGGGGTATGGAAAGAAGTACAGAAGAACCTGGAAGAAACGGGGGCTCGTATACAGTTGAGTAGTGGGAGAAGTCTGTCAGTATCTGAACCTTACAGGATGGGACAGAAGGTATATTTTTCTTCTAGAAATCTCAAATTGAAGGTTCCGTTTTTGAAACTGGCGCCGCGTTACATGGGTCCCTTTGTCATCACGCGTGTAGTAAACCCACTTGTTTATGAACTTGATTTGCCAGCTACATGGAGGGTTCATTAGGTTTTTCATAAGTCATTATTGATACCTTTTGTCTCTGGGCAGAGGCCTTTGTTTAAAAGTCGGGTAGAGACTTGCAATCACTGCCAGTTATTGGTTTCCCTCAGTGTGCTAGCTAGTCTGCCTCTGTTGGTCTCCTGCTTCTGTCAGCTTGTCTGCTATACATTGCTATTATCCGCCAGGTTTTCCCATCTGCCTCAGTTCTGCTTAGCACTGTTCGTGTTGGTTATTTACATCTGCCTTTTCTGTCGGTATTCTACCCTTTGCATCCAGGTACGCCAGCATCCTTTTTTTTGGTCCCTAGAGAGAGTAGGGACTGCCGCCCAGTTTCCCACCTGGGGTTAGCCAGGAGTGGAGGCAAGCAGGCAGAGACAGGGGTTGTGGGTGAGATCTAGGGCACCTGGGCTGACGTATCACGGGTAATATATCGTAACAACCAGTAGAGAATATGAAAAATCTGTAGCAGAGATAACACGGTGGTGACACCCTAACACAAATTTAGACACCCAAAAACTTTCACATCCCTTTCAGCAGACTATTCACATATTTACTCTTCTACCCATCTTGTACTGGTATTATTTTAAGTACAAATTAATCACTCCATGCCTGTGCTTTCTCATTCTGTTATGGCATTGATTTAAGTACAAATTAATCACACCAGGTCTGTGCCTGTTCATATGTATGTATGTATAAATGCATGTTTCTTCAGATCTACTCCATAACCCTGTGTAGGTTCGAAAGCTCGCTTTTGCAGAATGTATTTTTGTTAGCCATTAAAATGTATCATATCTACAAGATTACTTGGTTTGTCTTGCTGAGAACAATCATGTTTTGCTTTACTAGCTAACACTGTACTAAACTTTTTTCGTTTTACTATTATGAGATGTGTTGCTGCCAGCAATTTCTAAATTAGTTAATTTTTTAAAATGAAATGGAAAAATGTCTCACTTTCAACTTTGGGACCATAAAGTATACTCAATAAGTTTTGCTCTTTTGCAGTTTTAGTTATATTTTTTTTCTTGCAGTTTTTCTAAAGCAATAACCGCTGATGGCCTCCATGTCAGCTACTCTGAAAGCTACACATGTTCATCGAGTTCGACCTTCCATACTTTTAAAAGTGAGTTGATGCAAATCAGGATAAAAACGGTTTTTGAAGACCTATTTGGCCACAGGGTTAATAAAAAAAACAAAAACATCTTGCTAGCAATCAGAGACATCCTTAGATCAACTTTCTATATTAATACCAGGAACCCTACATGTTAGAAAAATGTCTTAAGCCGTTCTTAAATCTTTCCACACTTTCTTTCATTTAGAATTCCTCTAGGAGAGGATCCCATAACTTTACCTTTCCTGGAAGTAAAGCAACTTCTTTGTATTTCTAGATTACATCTATTTTCCTTTAGTCACATGGAGTAACCTTGTGTTCTCTATGGGTTTGCAGAAAGAATTAAAGATGGCCACTGCCTATTCGGATATTTTCAGGCTGTTACGATACTGGTAAAACCCTACTGAAATACAATGGCCTGAAAGAAGTCAACAGAGCATTGCGAAGAACTGGTAAATATCCTCATGAAAGATGGATTAAAAGTAGAAGCAAACAACGAAACAAGAAAAGTCCAGAAAAAAAAAATCAGTTCTCAAAGGGGCATAAGATTAGAAGAGGTCAGTACTGAAGTAGTTTTACATTTGGTCTTAAAGGGGTATTCCCATCTGGGGATTTCTTAATAATGACGGTCACTTAGTAAAGTTTTCCAATACATAATATGGTACGTTAAATGGTACCATTGAAAAATACAAGTCGTCCTGTGAAAAACAAAGCCCCTTCTAGCTATTTTTCAGGACAAATTAAAAAGTTATTTTTTGAAAGTTGAGAGGTAAAATAAAAAAAAAAAAAGCCAGAAAGAGGGCTGCAGCCGGGAGGAGTTAAAGGGATTATCCAGGACTTATAGATTGACAACCTATAGTTCTGAGTCTGACTTATGACAATTCCAAAGATAAGCTGTTTGAAAGGTTGCTGTCTTACACTGCAGCCCCTTCAAATAGTTGATAGGTGAAGATGCAGGAAATCAGCCCCATACTGATCTGATGTTTTGCTGCAGGAAGCAGACAGCTCCGTATATTGCTCAGTGGCCAGGATTGGTAAACCAAGCTGAACCTTGAAGTGAAGGAGACTCAGTCTGCAGTACCAATCTGGGTCACCAAGCAATGTACGGAGCTGGCTGCCTCCTGCAGCAAGACAGCTAGAGTTGGAACAACCCCTTTAACCCCTTAGTGACTAAGTGCACTAACCTGCTTGTTAGTGACTAAGCCAACTAATTTCTCTTTTTTTTTTCTATCATCGCATTCCAAGAGCCATAACTTTTTACTTTTTCCATCAACATAGCTGTATTGGTGGGAAAAACTATATTTTTTAAGTTAATGGCATAATTTTTGAGTACATATAATGTATTGCATAATTTTTATTACTTTTTTTTAGGGGGATTGGGGGGGGGGAGAAATTCTGCTATTTGCTTTTTGGATTTCATTTTTACAGCGGTCAGCGATAACATTATTCTCTGGGTCGGCACGATTCCAGTGATAAAAAAACTTTGTATGTTTTGTGATTTTTGTACACCAAAAATAGCCCAAAAACTTTTTTTTTCTTGCTTTTGTGTCACTACATTTCAAGAGCCATAACATTTAACATTTTTATTTTTCCATCGACAGAGCTTTATGAGGGCTTGTTTTTTTGGCATGAGCTCCAGTCTTCATTTATCAAATTTTTGGTAATATAACATTTGTATAACACATTCTGATTCAGCCACAGACAAAAAAAGGAGCTGCAGATTAAAACCCCTTAACGGCTGCTCATATGTCTTTTTATGGCGGTCGTTAAGGGGGTTATAGTGACCCTCCAGTCTTCGACAAACCAAGTAGGCCACACTGCTTCTCTGATTACCTGATGCACACAATGCATTAGTATGCATTGGTAGTCTAAGACGCTACATTGTTGCTTCCCAGAGTTGTCACTTGTACGGCGGGGACGATTATGTCAGAGGTTCCCCCGATTTAAAAAAAAAAGTTGGTAATTACTAATCTATGGTGGGGAATTTTTTTTTAATAAGTCAGAAACAGGTAGGAGACCTATAATGTCAGCCGTGTTAGTTGTCAACCAACAATCCCATGAAAAGGATATCCCTAAATGTGCAAAATGAAATAATACCCGGACAAAAGACAACAATTCAATAAGTTACAATTAAAGTGGACCGATTATATTTTTGTACAATTATCCCCCTACACCAAACAATTTTATTTACTCATCGTGGCACCATGTCATGTGACACATAACATCACCCCGTCTTCTGGGCCCAGTGACACTCCACAAACAGGTCAGAAGGGCTTTTAATGTAGAGGCCTTGGCCTGTTTATGAGAGATCACCAATCATGGGGCCTCACAATGGATGCAGCGATCACATGGATAAGCAACCACAACATCACCACTGTAGCCAATGTAAACGGAGATCGGCGGGAGGATGCGAGTGGCAACAGGTCAAGTAAGAATTATTATATATATTCCATTCCACTGCCAACTTTTTTTTTTTTTAATCAGAAAACTTTTCTAATGGTAATTTTTTGTTTAGTTTGGCCAAAAATTGTTTTTTTTTCCCCCGCAAAAAAACAGTTGTCGATTTGGGAAAATAATTTTTCCCTTTCCTTGTAGTAAAAGTCAACAGCAAGTTGATGGGACTGATGAGAGCCGAGCTGGATACAAACCTCCAAATGTTAGTTGCGATTTCAAAATAGCGCAATAAATCAGCGTGACTGAGACTAATGAACAATAAACAAAGCCATATTCAACCCTACAGACCCTATGAAGCAGACACAGCTCAGTGCAAAACACAGCTGGCGAACACATGAACAACATGCCAAAGTCACCAATGCACAAAGATCAGCAAGAATCTGCTTTTGCAATGCACATTCTCACAACACCTCGAATGGAACAATTTCTCATTTTCAACTCGAATGCGGTTTTTAAACCATTTCTTCTTCCATATCCCCCAGTTTCCCTTTCCCTCAGAAAAAGTGGGCTTGTTAAAACCAGATGGAAGGGAAAGGTCAAGAATTTAAAACAGAAAACTAATAAATCCTTGATATTTCCAAATGAAATGCTTGTGGTAAGCTAATTTCTTGTAAACACTGTGCTTATGGCGGGTGAACAGTCCCAGATGGCGTTCGAGAGCTCATAGCTTCAAATCTGAAAAGTTGCAGCAAGGAAAAAAAAAACAAAAGAAAGAATGCAAGAGAGGAGGAAATAAAAAGTAAAGCAAAGTAATAAAGCTAAAGAAATAAAAAAAAAAAAAAAGCTGAATGAACGGAAAGTGACCAACCAATCAAATGGCACGTCTTTAGCTGTAGTAAAAGGGGTATTCCCAACAGGATGGTCCGAGAATGTCCAATAGTTGCTGATCCCTCCTCTGAGACTTGTACCCATCTTCAGAACGGGGCGCTCCGTTCCCTGTCCTGCCTGCTGAAGTGACTACTGCAGGTAGGCAGGGAGTGAATGTAAAGGTGGCACACATGCAGGCGCACATGACCATTTCCGTAACTTCCATAGTAATGAATGGAGGGAGTCGTGCCCATAGTCATTTATCGTCTAGATGCAAAGGCCAGTGGCTATTTTACTAGGTAGAATGGGGATCGGGGACCCCCATTCTGGAGATATGTAAGGGTCCTTTGGGGATGTCATCAATGTCTAAAATATTAATAACTTTTTAAAGGGGCTACTAGGCCAATTAAAAACATTTTAACAACTGCTCACGAGACTCTACAAACATGGCAGACGACACTCATCTGCACTATTCACCGCCTCCTGCTGCAGTAGCAATGATGTTCTCACACACACAGACAGGTGACCTTTACAATAATCGCCGGCTAACAAGAAAAGGTGACCAGCTGAAGTGATCACATGTCACAGGATTTGGTAATATCATCGCTACAGCAGGAAATAGACAGGAACCAGGCACCCTCCAAATAGGAGCCGTGGGGGAAATCGGGTGCGGCGAGTATGGCTTCTTCTTTGTTTGTACAGCCCCATAAGGCACTTACAAAATGCTTTGCTTGGCTGGATAATCTTTAAAGAATATTTTATCGCCCCAATGGGGAAAAACCCCTAAAGGGGGGTTTCCGTAGAGAATACTACTGATGACTTTTCCTCAGGATAGGTCATCAACAGTTGATCGGCTGGGGTCCCTCGCTCAGGACCCCGACCGATCAGCTGGTTGTATTTGTGGCGCTGTCAGCTGTCTCACACAGAGGTTGGAGTGGAAGTCTCTGCGGCGACCTCTGTGTAGTGGCCGGCGATTGTATATGCAGGCGCAGCTTGTGTTGATTTCAATGAGAGCTGTGCCTGCAGTTACAAGCGCCGGCCCATACAGAGGTCGGAGCGGAGATTTTCGCTGCTTCCACTCCGCCCCTTTTTGTATTTGTGTCACTGACAGCATGCGCACACTCAGCTGATTGGCAGGGGTCCTGAGCGGCAGACCTCAGTCGATCAACTATTGATTACCTATACGTTAATTCATTAATTTTTGTAATTGCCAACAATGCATAAATGCAATGTTATAAATGTTTTATTGCCACAGTAGAGAAAAACACATTACTGCCTTAAAGGAGTTGTCTTATCTTAGGGTATATATCAATGTCTGAGGGGAGGCAGTAGATCTCACACAACAGACCTAGTACACCCATGTATTACATGAACAGCCAAGAAGCCGCGCTATCCGGCAGCTGGAGTCGGCTGTCACCGATATCCGGCCTCCCGCTGAAACAGCGGGGGTGCATCGGAGCAGCGACCCCCACTGTTAAGCCCTTAAACACCATGATCTATGTAGATTGCAGCATGTAAAGGGTTCACAGAGAGAGTACGCTCTCTCTGTGACATCATCGAACTCTCACAATGTAAACGTGAAGTGCCGTCGGGTTACCATGGCAAAAGGACGCCAGATGCAGGCGTCCTGCATTGCCAGTGCCTATGATCGCTATAACAAGCGATAAGGCATTGCAGGACAGAAGTCTTGAAATGCTATATCACAGCGATCATAGGTGTTGTGGTGCAAGTCCCCCACAGGGACACAAATAGTGTCAAGAAAAAAAGGTCAAAACAGTGACAAAATTTAAAAAAAAAATGATTAAAAAAAAATCCCCTTTTTTTTTGGCACTTTTTCCTTTATTAGTATAAAAAAAAAACTGAGGCAAAATGCTTATTTTTTTCATTTTGCATCTCAATAAAAGCAATAAAAGTGATCAAAGAAGCCATATATACTCCAAAATGGTACCCATAAAAACTACAGCTCGGTATGCAAAAAATAAGCCCTCACAGAGCTCTGTCCATGAAAAAATAAAAAAGTTACAGGATTTTAAATGCAGCGATTAAGAAAAACAAATAATTAAAAAAAAAAAACTTTATTGTGGAAAAACCTAAAAAAAAAATTTTGGTATACTTGTCGTCGTACCGACCTGCAGAAAGAAATGTCATTCATGCTGCATGATTAACGCTGTAAACACAAAAAACAATGGCAGAATTGATGTGTTTTCTCTCCCTGCGATCATATAAAAATTCATGTTTTACAATATTGTCTGTGTGCCCAAAAATGGCACCAATAAAAACTACAGATCACCAAGCAAAAAACAAGGCCTCTTACGGCCACGTCAATGGAAAAATTAAAATAAAAAAAAGTTATGGCTTTTGAAAAGTGGAGATGAAAATCCCCCAAAAATTGTTGTATCCTCAACGCCAAAATAGGCTGCTTCCTTAAGGGGTTTAAATTGTAACCAAATGGGTTAAAAGCCTTCTCAGAGGGCTTTTATGGCACTTAGGGTTTATTCAGACGACCGTATATCGGCCACGTATTCACGCCGGCTGATATACGGTGTCCCTCTCTGCAGGGGGAGGAGGCTGGAAGAATCGGGAGCAGTGCACTGAGCTCCCACCCCCTCTCCGCCAACTCTCCACCCCCTCTGCACTATTTGCAATGAGGGGAGGCGGGATGGGGTGAGGCTAATTCCCAGAACTTAGCCCCGCCCCGTCCAGCCTCCTCTCATTGCAAATAGTGCAGAGGGGCTGAGAGGGGGTGGAGAGGAGGCAGAGAGGGGGCGGGAGCTCAGAGCACTGCTCCCAGCTCTTCCAGCCTCCTCCCCCCCCTGCAGAGAGAGACGCCGTATATCGGCCGGCGTGAATACCCGGACGATATACGGTCGTCTGAAGCTGCCCTTACACAGTGTTATACAGCAGTTTTAGAGGTTATGATGAACTAGCTGTTTGGTTCAAGCTAATTTGGACCGAACGCAACTTTTGAACCAGCCGAACGAAAGTTTCCAAAAGTTTGCTCATCACTTTTCCCAGCTTGGTCATTTATTGGTTGCGGTTGAGAGATCACGGCTTGATCGTAAACGGCTTTGGTCAAGCGACATGCTTGTCATTTATTTCCTACGACTGTTGGCACAGGGTATTGATCTATTAGCGTTCATTCCTCCTTAGGACAATCTTGCAGGGATTTTAGGTAGATGTAATCATTGTTATTTGTATGCATGACGCTCACATTTGTTTTTAACTTACACAATTGCTTTTGCCTCACATTTGGACGAGGCAGCAGACATGTATGTAAATGTATCCAAGCCCGTGTATAAGCTGTAATCGCCTCTAAATTCAAGCACCACATTCTAAGAATTAAAGTTTGAAGATCAGATAATATGTATATACAGAAAATGACTTTGTACTGTATATGCAATGTCGAAAATATGTAGTCTCTGAAAGGTAATAGCACCAATAATTATGTAAAAGACTTGCAAATAAATCCCTCAAAAAGGAAAAATCAAGTCAAGTCTGGGTCCAGTTACAAATGCTACAGCTTTCCGGTGATTGCAAATTGGCTTATTAACTTTTTTTACCCTCCGCCCTGTTATGAGGGTTACAATCCCACAAAGCAAGCAGCTTCACTTTACAGCAGTCTTAACCCATTCCAATCCAATTTGTATCCTCACTTTCCTAGCAGGCTTACTCTTTTTCTGCTGTTATAAAACGGCGCTATATGCTGGCTAAAACCAGTACTGCATGGGGCGACACGTTGGATAGGCTCCGCCAGCAGAGAAGGTAGCAATATACAGTAAGAGAACCCCGACGGATGTCTTCCAACATCGGAGCTTTACAGCCTTAAATCATAATGTCTTAAGTAGAGATGAGCGAGTAGTGCTTTATGCGAGTGCCGGCAGGGGAGAGCGGTGAGTTGCGGGAGTGAGCAGGGGGGTGGTGCGGGGGGGGGGGGGAGAGAGAGAGATCTCCTCCTCCCCCCCCCCATTCCTCCCCGCTCTCCCCCGCTGCTCCCCGCCGGCACCCAAATCTTTGGAGACGAGCGGGCAGGTACTCGCATAAGGCACTACTCGCTCGAATAGTTTGCCTTAGCGAGTACGCTCGCTCATCTCTAGTCTTAAGATATCAGACAGTGGATTGGAAAGTGTTAAGTTTTTACAAGGGCTGAGGAGGACTGGTCTGGTAAAAAGACGGGGCAACCATGTACATATTAAATGGCATTTCACTCTGCATCAAAATATCAACACTGGAGGCTGTTCGTATACATAGGCTACATCAAAGTGAATGGCCAAATCTGACTGCCAGTTCATTTTGTGCTTTGTCTTCTTTTCGGGAATTATGTTGGGAGTGAAATGACAAAAAAATAAAATACCAAAACTCACATAGGTCCCCCAGCGTTCCAGTGCCGCCCCTCTGGTGCTCCCCACGTGCCAATCTACATATGCGACCGTTGCAGCCAATCAATAACGTCAAAAGCTTTGGGTTGAGGCTATTGATGCCCTATGGTAGGGTAACTACTAGAGATGAGCGAGCACCCAAATGCTCGGGTCCGCGTTATTCGAATCGAGCTTTTCATAAAATTGGAGAGCTCTACTCGAGTAACGAACCCCATTGACTACAATGGGAGACTCGAGCATTTTTGTATGTGGGACGCCGGGTGCCAAGCTTTTTTTTTCTTGGTGTGTGTTTGTTTTCTCGCGCTCTCTCTCTCTCTCTCTCTCTTAACTATGCTATGTGAACGTAGCCTAATCTGTCAATATACTCCATAAAATAATATGGAGCAACTTTTCTTTTTCTTCGTTCTGTTCCTCTGTTATTCTTACTGGAAATATATGAATAGACTGACAACCAGGCGTTACTTTTCCCCCTCATAATAGGATGTCTTTATTCAGTCTAGTACTCTATCAGCAGTGATTGGCCATTGTCAGTCTGTAGGGACACGCCCCATTGACAAGATGTCAATTGATTCACACGTTTCAAGGAGGGATAACAGACTACCAGTACAACATAAAGTATTTAGTAATGGAACTCCCAACCAGTGACCCATAAGCAAGGGTGCAAGACAAAGCAAAGGCAATAGAGTCATGCCGTCGATCTAACAGATGTACTTACTGAAGCATAGTACAACACCTAGCACTGAGTAGGGTCACATACGAAACAGTAACCTGGACAGTGCCAAACTAAAAAGGTAAGAAGAAGGAAAGGAGAAAGACGGAGGAGAAAACAAAAACAAAAAACCTTCTCTCGCAGAGCCAAGGACTGGAACAATTATCACAAGGCCATGAGACTGAGGCTCAAGGACCACGCTGCAAGGACACTAAGAGCCTACTATTTTGGGAAGGGAGAACATGGTATACCCAGAGGATCCAGACTCTCAGAAACTTGTCAGGTCGGTCGGCAATAATAGATGTTAACCTCTCATTGATCATAAAGCAGCTCAATCATCGTTGTAATCTCATAAAAGTCCCATGACACTTTTTGCCATGATCGAGCGGTCACCTGCTTGGTAGCAAGAAAAAAAAAAGGAAATCAATTTCTGAGAGTTTTGAGAAAAATTAGCGATTTGTTTATTCAAAATGGTTCCGTCGGATTTTTCCATATGTTGCACCCAGTTACTGAGTAAATAAAGGGAGTAAACGCTGATCCAAAGTCCCTGTACACCAGGACAGGACCACCACATATGAGGCATATCACCAGGGGATTGGCAACCACAAAAACATTTTAAGTAGTACCCAGACACTCCATTGGCTAGTCTAAGCACCAACGGAGGACGACGTTAAAAAAGGTCTTATTAGTAGATTCCCATATCTGGGACCATTCCTCGTCAGCAAGAGTAAATTCCAGGTCTGTTTCCCATCGAGAGATCTAATGTAATTAAGTATGGTAAGAGAAATTACCCAAACTAGAATATATTTCAGAGATGAGGCCCCTAGCGTAAGAATTTTTAAAGCAGAATGTCTCAAAGGGAGCTAGGGTCGGAGGAGAGTTCGTATTCTTAAGGAGAGAAGAGACAAAAAGGTTAAAGTTGAAAGTAGCGGAAAAGATCAGAAGGCGGCAAATTAACGTTCTTTAGAAGGATGGAAAAGGGAGTTGTGCCTTCCAGGGAAAGTAAGTGATATAGTTTAGAGAGACCTATGTCTGTCCAAGAGGTGAATCGTTACCTGGAGGAAACAAACTCGGGTTATGGAGGGGTGGGGTTGTGTGTGGTTGTGTGTGTGTGTGGTTGTGGGTGTGTGTGGTTGTGGGTGTGTGTGGTTGTGGGTGTGTGTGGTTGTGGGTGTGTGTGGTTGTGGGTGGGTGTGGTTGTGGGTGTGTGTGGTTGTGGGTGTGTGTGGTTGTGGGTGTGTGTGTGGTTGTGGTTGTGTGTGTGTTTTTGTGTGTGTGTGGTTGTGTGTGTTTTTGTGTGTGTGTGTGTGTGTGTGGTTGTGTGTGTGTGTGTGGTTGTGTGTGTGTGTGGTTGTGTGTGTGTGGTTGTGTGTGTGTGGTTGTGTGTGTGTGTGTGGTTGTGTGTGTGTGTGGTTGTGTGTGTGTGTGGTTGTGTGTGTGTGGTTGTGTGTGTGTGTGTGTGTGGTTGTGTGTGTGGTTGTGTGTGTGTTTGTGTGTGGTTGTGTGTGTGTGTGTGTGGTTGTGTGTGTGTGTGTGTGTGTGTGGTTGTGTGTGTGTGTGTGTGTGTGGTTGTGTGTGTGTGTGTGTGTGTGTGGTGATGGGAATCCAAAAGCCTAAGAGACTGTTTAGTAATAGGGTGTCTTTGTACTTGTGGAGTCCTTAGATTCACAGTTTTATGGAAAATATAAGAAGTCAGTACATTTGACATGTCGGAAGAGCTTACAGGTTCTCCTTAAAGGGGTTGCCCGATTTCTTAAGCATGTATGATAGTGGGAGATAGCCGTTTAAAATGATTGGAGGGGAAAAGTAAAAAAGTACTAGTAACTTCACACATCACCTTCATATCCAGCACCGTCCTCCCATCATCCTAGCCAGCAGCAGTTATGCGTTTGTTTATCCCCTAAACAGCTGCAGCCAATGTCCTGCCTCAAAATGGAACGTCACCAGTGACGCCCCTATATATATTATAAGCCCACGTGACATGTATATGAAACATCATTAGGACCAGCAGACCCGGTGATGTCCACAGACCATGTAATGAGCCAGGGAAGCGCCAAAAGGCACCTCTGGAAGCAGGTAAACTAATGCTAAGTTTAATTTGTGAGTAAGGGGGTTTAAAGGGGTTGTACCAAGATACAAGTTATTTCCTGTCCATAGGATAGAGGATAACTTGCTGATTAGTCAGAGTCTCACTGTTGAGACCCCTGCCAATCTGAAGAATGAGGTTCCCATGTGCCCCTTTGTCTGTCACTACGGGGATCACATTTTCCCCTGCAGTGACAACAGAGTGAATGGAGCACAGGCCGATCGGGAGTGATCAGCGCTCTATTCATTTCAATGGGGTTGACGTAATACGCACCAAGATATAGCATGCTGTGTTCTTTTTTGCGTGCCCATGTCGCGCACTGTGTGTGAGAGGCACAGTTGGAAGTAATGTAAAGTTAGTCACCGAGGGTCCATTTGAGCAAAGCACCAGAGACGGTTTGATATTGTTGAATTTGAGGACTTCTCGTGCGTTAGTGTGAGATTTAGATTTCCGACCATGCCAAGAAGCAGAATGGATACAAGTTTGCCTAGAACCGGTGAGTAGTCCAAAGACACAATACTCCATAAGGAGGGGAAAGAATTACAAGACGCCTTCAAAGAAACGTTTTAAATATCTTTTAAAAGCACTTTCTTCAGTGTTACCTGCTCCACTGTAATGAGACCCTGAGGGGAGCCCGGGTCAGTCTGCAGGGGAAGACTTTGGCACAGCAACCCCAACAATAAGGAGACTTCCTTCATACTCCTCCAGCAGCAAACTAGGACCATCTGCGCCGTTACATTGCACAATGCATCGTCTTCTCCTTCGGAATGAGCAAAACAAAAACATTAATAGAGCACAAAACTCCAGAGAAAAACAAAGCAACCGACGCAATAGAATATATGGATGACGGCACTACATAACAAAAGATAGTATCATAGGGTTAAATAACCAAATTATAAACTAAGCTTCCCTGGTACACGCTTCCTAATCATGCGACCTGGAAATCAGATACTGCAATGACATTTGAATAGACCATGCAAGAGTCCTAAGTGCAAACCTAAATTGTATATCAGTGGTCTGCCATAGGATTTCTGAGTTAGGGCCCATTTACATGCAAAGACAATCTTTCAAACAATTGAAAGATTGACAGTTTAAGCGATCATTTTGCATAAAGTGTTAATGGACATTAATGTCCATTACACTTCATCAGCTTCATTTGCATGTAAAAGGGCCTCTGACAGCTGTTTGCAAGTCCTAGCATGTGGTCTGAGCTCTGCTCGCATGGGCTGTCGGCTAAATACAATGTAATATCCGTCTCCCACGCAGAACACAACGTTCGGTCCCTGTTATCTACTCTCTGGCTGAACGATGGATAAGCTTACGTTAAAATTATCGTGCAGCCAAAGAGTGAACCATGGCAGTGTTTACACGCAATGATTATCGCCCATATGCCATCGTTTGAATGAATTTTGAGCGATAATCGATGCATGTACATGGGCCTTTACAGTTGCACAGTTGTTAAGATTTAACCTCTTAAGGGCGGTCCTTTTTTTTTTATATTTGTGGTAAATATACCAAAAAATGTAGTGGCAATACTTTTAAAAAAATTCTAAGTGCAATGAAATGGGAAAAACAACTATTCCAAAATCTTTAGGGGTCTTGTTTTTACAGCATACAGACTATAACAAAAATAACATGGCAATTTCTTTCAGTTAGTAAGTACAATTATTTTTTATATATTTTTTTTTTCTTTTGGCAAGTACGAAATTTTTTTCTGTGTAATAAAGAAAATTCTGCCGCCATCTTCTGAACACTACAACTTTAATCTTTCGGCTGATGGGGTTGTCAATGGGCTCATTCTATGTAGGAAGACCAGAATAACAAAAAAAAAAAAATTCCACTTATTTCTACTTTTCTTTTTCAGTCCCCACAGGGGACTTGAACTTGCAGTTGTTTAAGTACTTATACCATAAACTGCAAGTCTTCAAGCATTCTATTAGTGTGAGCACTGATTGCGAACTTATATATCTGGCTGCAATAGCAGCAAAGACATACATCACCCACTGTGAATGTAGGGGGATCGGCTCCCAATCCCATGGTGTATTAGGGGGATATAGTACCCAGAACTTCCGATATTATGTTTTTCAAGGCATCTGGACTAGAGATGAGCGAACGTACTCGGTTCGGGTGTTTTTGAACTCGAGCAGGCGGCATGGTGGAGCGGGGGGTAGGGGGGTAGCAGTGGGGAACGGGGGGGGGGGGGGGGGGGGAGCTCTCTCTCCACCCCCACCCCCCCACTCCCCTCTGCAACCCCCGAATCTTTTCGTCCGAGTAGTGAGTTACTCGGAAAAAGCGGTGCTCGGGTGCAAAAACACCCAAACCGACTACGCTCGCTCATCTCTAATCTGGACCTAAAATATGTACATTGAACCTACATCACAGCACTGTGTGGCAGAGTTCTATGGTCTCAGTGCTCTTACAGTATAGAATTCATCTATCATGATGATGAAGCCTTCTTTCCTCTAGACATGGAGGTTCCTCCCTTCTCATGGTTACAGGTCTAGGTGCAAAACGTTCCACAGAAAGATCTCTCTACTGTCCAATCATTAAAGCGGTTTTTCGGTCAAAGATACTATTGATGTCTTATCAGGATAGGTCATCAATAGTTGATTGGCTGGGGTCATCCGCTCGGGACCCCGACCGATCAGCTGTGCAGGTGCATGCAGTCAGAGTCGCAATAACAGAGGTTGGAGCGAAAGCCTCCGCGCTGACCTCCCATGTAGTGGCTGGCGCTGATAACTGCAGACACGGCTGTCATTGAAATTAATTGTAGCCGTGCCTGCAGTTACCAGTGCCGGCCACTGCATAGGAGGTCAGTGCGGGGGCTTCCACTCCAACCTCTGTGTATTTGGAGTGGAAGTCTCCGCGCCAACCTCCCACGTAGTGGTTGGCGCTTGTAACTGCAGGCACGGTTTCCATTAATTTCAATGGGAGCCGTGTCTGCAGTTATCAGCGCCGGTCACTACATGGGAGGTTGGCGCAGGGGCTTTCACTCTGACCTCGGTTATTGCGGTGCTGACTGCATGCCCCTATTCAGCTGATCGGTCGGGGTCCCAGCCGAGCAACTATTGAGGACTTATCCTGATGATCGGTCAAAAGTAGTATCTTTGACCGAAAAACCCCTTTAATACATGTATATAGTAATTAGGTAGCCCCTAAGCCAGCTTTGGTAACCTTCGTTGGTACAGCAGTATGATTATCTGTTTATCAATTTATTAGGACTTCCGGCCATCACAAAAAGCTGAATGTGACTCGTAAGGTACAAAAGGGTGGTGACCTCTGTTATATACGATCCCCCACTCCCATCCATGCTTGCACATCTACTCCCATTTCCAAAGGAACTCAAATGAAAATTGCCCCTTCTGTAAAAAAATTTTTCTTAACCCCTTAAGGACCAGGCTGTTTTTGCGCAGAGCAGAGCCAGCGGCCGTGGAGTGACATTTCTGTGTGGGGCTCCTCGAGCCCCGCACAGAAATAGAGCATGCCGCGATTTGTTTTCCGCGCGAGATTTCGCGTGGACAAACCGCGGCCGTCTGCATAGGATTGCATTTTCTAACGCAATCCTATGGCAACTTCCACGGGCGGAAATTCTGTGGGAAATCCCGCCACGGAATTTCCGCCCGTGTGCAGCGGGCCTAAGTCCATATAGTAAGGGCCTTTTGACACAAGCGTATTTGCGTACATTATATGCAGTGAAGAGAAGCCATTGAAGTCAGCGAGTTCAATCACATGATGTATATTTTCACACAGCATGACCTATTTTGTTACGTACTACACATCGCAATAGGGCATTGAAGTGAATCGGCTGCGCAAATACGTGGTGAATGTGCAGGAAACCTGTGTATTCACTGCATATTTGTGCACCATTTTAGTGGGCCCACCTGCGTTCATTTTTACGTACGCAAATATACAGGCTTAAGCGATTTTCGATTGCGCAAATACACAGCATATTAGCGCAACCGAAATACAATTAGACCCATGTGAACGAGCCCTAATAGTGACCCTGATAGTGGCCCCAGGAAAAATAAAGACCCCCACAGTGGCCAAATTAGTAATATTAACCCCCTCAGTAGTAATAAACCCATAGCAACGTTAACCTCCCCCTTAGTAATAAGCCCCCCCCTCAATAGTAAGGAGCCCCCTCCCCCTCAGTAGTAAGGAGCCCCCTCCCCCTCAGTAGTAATGAGCCCCCTCCCCCTCAGTAGTAAGGAGCCCCCTCCCCCTCAGTAGTAAGGAGCCCCCTCCCCCTCAGTAGTAAGGAGCCCCCTCCCACTCAGTAGTAATGAGCCCCCTCCCACTCAGTAGTAATGAGCCCCCACTCAGTAGTAATGAGCCCCCACTCAGTAGTAATGAGCTCCCCCTTCAGTAGTGATGAGCCCCCCCTTCAGTAGTGATGAGCCCCCCCCAGTAGTGATGAGCCCACCTCAGTAGTGATGAGCCCCACCTTAGTAGTGATGAGCCCCACCTTAGTAGTGATGAGCCCCCCTCAGTAGTAAGCCCCCGCCCCTAATAAGAAGCCCCCCCCCCAACCCATATACCTACCTTCTCCTCCTAGCTGTCAGCGCCGCCCCCCCTCTGCTCGCACTGAGCCTGGGTGCACACTGACGTCAGTGTGTGCGCCCGTCACGCTTCCTCCCCGAGTCATCTCCTGCGGAACTAAGGAGCAGGGGACTCGGGTAGGAGGATCCTGGCTGCACACTGACGTCAGTGTGCGCCGGGATCAGCTGTAACAGCGCAATTACCAGCGGGGAGCTGTGGCACCCCAACTGGTAATCGCTGCAGTGGTGAGCGGCGTCGGCATGCCACAGGCCATATAACACGAGGCAGCGGGCCAGATTCGGCCCGCGGGCCTTGTGTTTGGCACATGTGCATTAGGTGAAATGAACCAACTAAGCAGGTTTTTCAGTCTGTCCAATGTTACCATACTTTATCGAATTTATCAGGGCAACCCCAAGCCAGTTATGTGAGCTAATACCACCATGCCATTGGCTACCCGTATCCAGGCAGCTGTAGTCAGCTGCCTCAGATTTTTCCAGCTTAGCAAAATTTCCTTTTCGGCATTAAAAAAAAAAACAAGTTATACAATTTATGGGAATCCACATCCTCCATTAACCCCTTAGTGACGGCGCTATCGTAAAACTACGTCCTGCATGGAGGGAGCTAGCGCCGCTATCTCCCTCCATACAGCGTGGGCGTCAGCTGTTTATTACAGCTGACACCCGCGGGCAATAGCCGCGCTCGGCCGATCGCGGCTATTAACCCTTTAAATGCCGCTGTCAATTCTGACAGCGGCATTTAAATCCCCCGAACGCTGTTTGGGGGTCCCGCACGCCCCCCCCCCCCCGCGGTGAGATAGGGGGAGCCGTGCAGGTGTCATGGCAGCCGGGGGCCTAATGAATGGCCCAAGGGCTGCCTTAGCAGACTGCCTATCAAGCCATCCACACAGGGTGGCTTGATAGACTGCCTGTAAAAAAGCAGTATGACGTAATGCTATAGCATTACGTCATACTGCAGGAGCGATCAAAGCATCGCATGTTAAAGTCCCCCAGGGGGACTTCAAGGTAAAGTAAGAAAAAAGATCAATAAAGTTTTTAAATTGTAAAAAAAAAAAGTTCTAAAAGTTTAAATCACGCCCCTTTTGCCATATCAATTACTAAAAAATCTAAATCATAAAATAAAAATATGTATTTGGTATCTCCGCGTCCGTAAAAGTCCGATCTATCAAAGTAGTGCATTATTTTTCCTGCACGGTGAACTTCGTCCGAAAAAAAAAATAAAGAATGCCAGAAATACACTTTTTTAGTTGCCCTGTCTTCCAGAAAAAATGCAATAAAAAGTGATCAAAAAGTTGTATGTATTCCAAATTGATACTATCGGAAACTATAGGACATCCCGGAAAAATCGAGCCCTTGCACAACTACGTCGACAGAAAAATAAAAAAGTTATTGCGCGTACAAAATGATCGCAGAAAATAATTGAAAAAAATTAAATATCTTTAAAAAAAAATACAAGTACTACAGCAAAAAAACTATATAAGTTTGGTATCGTAGTAATCACACTGACCCATAGAATAAAAATATCAGGTCGTTTTTGTTGCAGTTTGTGCGCCGTAGAAACAGGACGCACCGAAAGATGGTGGAATGTCGTTTTTTTCCCATTTCTCTCCGCTAATAAAAGAAAAAACCTTTATCCGCTGCGCTACACCCGTACCCTGAGCAAGAAATGGGAATAAGCTCCCATTTGGTCGTGCGGACTCAAATATATTGGTCGTATGATGAGAGCCCTGAGAACAAGAATAAATCAACATCGTTTTAATATAGCGTCGGGTTTTATGAAACACAGCGTATCACGGCATTTTAAAGAAACACATAATCAGGATCCTACTAAATTATTAGTCACACCACTCGAAATGATTTCCTCTAGATCATTTTCACAATTGCGTCAGCGTGAAATGTTCTGGATATTCCGGATAGATTCCCTACACCCGAACGGTTTGAATGAAACCTTAGAAAAAATTACTTAAAATTATTTGATATTATTATTAATATTATTAATTAACATTATAGATGAATTTGTTGTTATGTATTATACATGTGCAGTTTTTTTTTTTTTTTTTTTTTTTTTTTTAATTTTTTTATGCAGTAATCATCATTGATAAATAATGTAACTATGGATATAAGATTTTATAAGATTTTATATTATTTATAGCTAATAATGTATTTTAAATTGTTTTATTGATTGTTATTATTGCATATAGGGTAATTGTTAGTATGTATATTTTTAACCCTTAGGGTAATTTTGGGGTTATTTTGGGAAGAATACATGCCCGTTTATTAAGTATAAAGTGTGAAGATTAATAGTTATAGAATATGAAATTGATGAATTAGGATGCATTAAGGGGGGCGTTAAATTAAACGCTTGACAACCGGTCAGCTGAGAGCCAGCTCCCATCATAACGGAGCTGATTCACAGTAGGGGCGGGATAAGTTTCTATAAACCACGCCCCCTCATGGGACCTCGATAACGGGGTATAGAACGTGCTCCCTTTTTGGAACGCATGCCGATCGGGGCACTGACTGTAGGATATGGCAGAATTTCAGGGAGCTTTGCTCCCACGGCCACTAGTATAGGAGCCAGTCAGTTTTCAGCACGAACGGAGCTAAACCAGAGGGAAGGGGCGTGACTGGCTTTTGTTAGTCACGCCCCCACACGTGACCCGGAAGACGGGGGACGTAACGTGCCTTCCAGAGTGGAACGCACGTATACCGGGGAACCCGCCGGACGCCGTGACGGAGTTCCAGGGAACCCCGCCTCTCATACACACACACATGCTTGATCGGCGTCCAGCATGGGGCAGGAATGAAAACAGATGCATCGCATCGTGACATTGGATTAAGGTTTGTCATTTGTGTATTTATATGTGCAAGGAAATGCATTTTCTTTAAGCTTGATAAAGGCATCAGTTGATGCTGAAACGCGTTGCTTTTATTGTATGTAAATGATATTTTGGGAATAAAACTTTTGCTTACTATGGACGCTGATTCCTAGGAGCTTATTCCCATTTCTTGCTCAGGGTACGGGTGTAGCGCAGCGGATAAAGGTTTTTTCTTTTATTATCTGTTTTTTCCCCACCTGTTATATGGTGGGGCACTTCTTTTAAGCTGCTGCTCTCCAGAAAGACTATGATGGATGATAAATTGTGCATCTAAAAGTTTTTTTGGATAAGACCAAAAGACCCTCTGGAAAAGAAATTTGTGAGAAGTGAACTTGGATTCCTGGTGCAGGCGGAACACAATGCTCATTTGTTGCTCCGCCTGACACCTGGTAAGTAGATTTTTCTACGGTTGTTATTTTTTCCTCCTTATGGCTATGGCGCCATCCCTAATTCTTATTTCTCTCCGCTAAGAATTTTTAAAAAGTTTTTCAGTACATTATATGGTACAATAAATAGTGCCATTGAAAAATACAACTCATCCCGCAAAAAACAAGCCCTCATACAGCGACGTCGATGGATAATTAAAGGAGCTACGATTTTTTAAAAGGGAGTAGGAAAAAACAAAAATGGAAAAAAAGCAAAAAAGCTCCGTCACTAAGAGGTTAAATCACTCACCAGTCCTAAGAGACAGACTTTGGGGTTCACTATTCTTGGAGCTCCCAGAGGAGACTCCATGACTTCAAGTATCTCTTTCCAATCTTATAAAATGGCAGACTCCTAAAATATGTGCATGACTGTACCTACAGTGGTCAAACATCGGGGGCAGTTCGCTGATGAACATAGACCCATTAATTATATCTGTAAAGCCTTCAATACAGTTCCACATAAGGAGCTCCTAGATCATGTATTGAAAATTGAACTTGACCTTTGATAGTCCGGTGGATTCACAGTTGGTCAAAAGATAGATGAGAGGACTGTTGTTAAAGGGGTGTATTCTGAATAGGGACTAGTTAAGAAGGAAGAGGGGGACATGATGGAAACCTTTCTATATGTTACAGGAGGAGAGAAGGGAGAAGAGGACATGATGGAAACCTTTATATATGTTACAGGGGGAAGAAGGGAGAGGAGGACATGATGGAAACCTTTATATAAGTTACAGGAGGAGAGAAGGGAGAGGAGGACATGATGAAAACCTTTATATATGTTACAGGAGGAAGAAGGGAGAGGAGAGACATGATGGAAACCTTTATATATGTTACAGGAGAGAAGAAGAGAGAGGAGGACATGATGGAAACCTTTATATATGTTACAGGAGGAGAGAAGGGAGAGGAGGATATGATGGAAACCTTTATATATGTTACAGGAGGAGAGAAGGGAGAGGAGGATATGATGGAAACCTTTATATATATGTTACAGGGGGAAGAAGGGAGAGGAGGACATGATGGAAACCTTTATATAAGTTACAGGAGGAGAGAAGGGAGAGGAGGACATGATGAAAACCTTTATATATGTTACAGGAGGAAGAAGGGAGAGGAGAGACATGATGGAAACCTTTATATATGTTACAGGGGGAAGAAAGGGAGAGGAGGACAAGATGGAAACCTTTATATATGTTACAGGAGGAAGAAGGGAGAGGAGAGACATGATGGAAACCTTTATATATGTTACAGGGGGAAGAAGGGAGAGGAGGACATGATGGAAACCTTTATATAAGTTACAGGAGGAGAGAAGGGAGAGGAGGACATGATCAAAACCTTTATATATGTTACAGGAGGAAGAAGGGAGAGGAGAGACATGATGGAAACCTTTATATATGTTACAGGGGGAAGAAAGGGAGAGGGGGGACATGATGGAAACCTTTATATATGTTACAGGAGGAAGAAGGGAGAGGAGAGACATGATGGAAACCTTTATATATGTTACAGGAGGGAAGAAAAGAGAGGAGGACATGATGGGAACCTTTATATGTGATACAGGAGGAAGAAGGGAGAGGAGGACATGATGGAAACCTTTATATGTGATACAGGAGAGAAGAAGGGAGAGGAGGACATGATGAAAACCTTTATATATGTTACAGGAGGAAGAAGGGAGAGGGGGACATGATGGGAACCTTTATATATGTTACAGGAGGGAAGAAGAGAGAGGAGGACATGATGGAAACCTTTATATATGTTACAGGAGGAGAGAAGGGAGAGGAGGACATGATGAAAACCTTTATATATGTTACAGGAGGAGAGAAGGGAGAGTAGGACATGATCGAAACCTTTATATATGTTACAGGAGGAGAGAAGGGAGAGGAGGACATGATGGGAACCTATAAAGATGTTACAGGAGGAAGAAGGGAGAGGGAGACATGATGGGCACCTTTATATATGTTACAGGAGGAAGAACAGAAAGGGGGGACATGATGGAAACCTTGATATATGTCACAGGATGGAAGAGGGGAGAGGAGGACATGATGGAAACCTTTATATATGTCACAGGAGAGGAGAGGGGGGACATGATGGGAACCTTTGTATGTTACAGGAGGGAAGAAGGGAGAAGAGGACAACATGGAAACCTTTACCTATGTTACAGGAGGAAGAACGGAGAGGGGGGACATGATGGAAACCTTTATATATGTTACAGGAGGAGAGAAGGGAGAGGAGGACATGATGGGAACCTATAAAGATGTTACAGGAGGAAGAAGGGAGAGGGAGACATGATGGGCACCTTTATATATGTTACAGGAGGAAGAACAGAAAGGGGGGACATGATGGAAACCTTGATATATGTCACAGGATGGAAGAGGGGAGAGGAGGACATGATGGAAACCTTTATATATGTCACAGGAGAGGAGAGGGGGGACATGATGGGAACCTTTGTATGTTACAGGAGGGAAGAAGGGAGAAGAGGACAACATGGAAACCTTTACCTATGTTACAGGAGGAAGAACGGAGACGGGGGACATGATGGAAACCTTTATATATGCTACAGAAGGAGAGAAGGGAGAGGAGGGACAGGATGGGAACCTTTATATATGTTACAGGAGGAAAGAAGGAAGAGGGGGACATGATGGGAACCTTTATATATGTTACAGGAGGAAGAAGGGAGAGGGGGACATGATGGGAACCTTTATATATGTTACAGGAGGGAAGAAGAGAGAGGAGGACATGATGGAAACCTTTATATATGTTACAGGAGGAGAGAAGGGAGAGGAGGACATGATGAAAACCTTTATATATGTTACAGGAGGAGAGAAGGGAGAGTAGGACATGATCGAAACCTTTATATATGTTACAGGAGGAGAGAAGGGAGAGGAGGACATGATGGGAACCTATAAAGATGTTACAGGAGGAAGAAGGGAGAGGGAGACATGATGGGCACCTTTATATATGTTACAGGAGGAAGAACAGAAAGGGGGGACATGATGGAAACCTTGATATATGATGTCACAGGATGGAAGAGGGGAGAGGAGGACATGATGGAAACCTTTATATATGTCACAGGAGAGGAGAGGGGGGACATGATGGGAACCTTTGTATGTTACAGGAGGGAAGAAGGGAGAAGAGGACAACATGGAAACCTTTACCTATGTTACAGGAGGAAGAACGGAGAGGGGGGACATGATGGAAACCTTTATATATGCTACAGAAGGAGAGAAGGGAGAGGAGGGACAGGATGGGAACCTTTATATATGTTACAGGAGGAAAGAAGGAAGAGGGGGACATGATGGGAACCTTTATATATGTTACAGGAGGAAGAAGGGAGAGGGGGACATGATGGGAACCTTTATATATGTTACAGGAGGAAGAAGGGAGAGGGGGACATGATGGGAACCTTTATATATGTTACAGGAGGGAAGAAGAGAGAGGAGGACATGATGGAAACCTTTATATATGCTACAGGAGGAAGAAGGGAAAGAAGGACATGATGGAAACCTTTATATATGTTACAGGAGGGAAGAAGAGAGAGGAGGACATGATGGAAACCTTTATATATGCTACAGGAGGGAAGAAGGGAGAGGAGGGACGTGATGGAAACCTTTATATATGTTACAGGAGGAGAGGAGGGCGAGGGGGACATGATAGAAACCTTTATATATGTTACAGGAGGAGAGGGACATGATGGGAACTTTTATATATGTTACAGGAGGAGAGGGACATGATGGGAACCTTTATATATGTTACCGGAGGAAGAACGGAGAGAGGGACATGATGGAAACCTTTATATATGCTACAGGAGGGAAGAAGGGAGAGGAGGACAACATGGAAACCTATATATGAGGAGAGAAGGAAGAGGGGGACATGATGAAAAGATTTATTTATGTTATGCAAGGAAAGAACGGAGAGGGGGAACATGATGGAAACTATTATATATATATAAATAAATAATGGTACAAGTAAGGTTTAGGAGGGAAGTACATTTATTAGGATGCTGAACACTAGAAATCAACACTGGGAAATCAAGGATACATGAATTTAAGCTGCCTGGGATAAGCATAAGATTAGAGATGAGCAAGCATACTCGCTAAGGGCAATTGCTTGAGCGAGCATTGCCCTTAGCGAGTACCTGCCCGCTCGAGAGAAAGGGTTTGGGTACCGGCGCAGGGGAGCGGTGAGTAGCGGCAGTCAGCAAGGGGGAGCGGGGGGGAGAGAGGGAGAGAGAGATCTCCCCTCCGTTCCTCCCCGCTCTCCCCCGCAGCTCCCTGCCCGCCGCTGGCACCCGAACCTTTTCTCTCGAGCGGGCAGGTACTCACTAAGGGCAATGCTTGCTTGAGTGATTGCCCTTAGCGCATATGCTCGCTCATCACTACATAAGATCTATCCTTAACCCCTTAGTGACCAAGCCTGTTTGAGCCTTAATAACCAGGCCAAATTTTGGAAATCTGAAACGTGTCACTCTGATAGAATAAATAGAATAACTATGTAAAGGTTTTGCATATCCAAGTAATTCTGACATTGTTTTTCGCCACATATTCATTTAGGTGGTGAAATTAGACTGACAGAATTTGTGTATATTTATTAAAAGCATCAAAATTGGTAAAATTTTGAAAAATTTTTCATTTTTCACATTTTCAACTGCAATATCTCAAATATGTGCAAACATACTGGACAAATTTTTGATAACATATAGATTTCCATTTGTTTACTCCATTCTGAATGCACATTGGAAAAACTTCAGTTTTTTTGACCATTCAGAAGATGCACAAATTTAACCTTGATTATTAACATTTTGAGGAACATTTTGTTTTCCTACACCAAGCCAAGATTGCAAAGGCTCACAGGTATCAGAATGATAGATACCCCTACAAATGACCCCATTTAAAAAAAATCTACACGTGAATGTATTCACTAAGGGGGGTGTCAGGAGTATTTTGACCACAAAGTTTATTTTCACCAATTAATGCAATGTAAAGAAGAAAAAAAAATCAAATTTTATATTTTTGCAAATATGTAATTTAAAAAACAGGATTTTTTTTCTGTAGTGCACATGATAATAAGGATTTGCACCCAAAATGGATCCCCCTGTTTGTTCTGTGTTCAGAAACATGCCATTGTGGCCCTAATCTTGTGTCCCATATGCACAACAGGGTCCAAACCGAAAAGAGCAGCCGGTGGTTTTTTTAAACCGACATTTTGCTTGAAGGTGTTTTGGGCCCCATTGCTCACTTGTAGAGCCCTTGAGCGACCAAAACGACAGAGAACCCCCACAAATGACCCCATTTGGAAAACTAGACCCCTTAACGCATTCATCTAGGGGTTTACTGCGTATTGTGACCCCACAGTTTTTGAATGATTCTGAGAAAAGCAGAAGGAAAAAAATTAGGATTTTCATTTTTTTTGGCACACACATTAATGAAGACTTACACCCCAAAATGGATCCCCCCGTTTGTCCTGTCTTCAGAAACATACCCAATGTGGCCCTAATATTATCTTCATATGCTCAAAGGGGCTCAAACTGAAAACTGTGTTTTAATTTTTACGTAATTGCCAATATTCCACTGGATAACGGCGATCATGTGACTGGGGACCGCTCACCGCAGCCCTCAGTCACTGCTCCAGGCTCTCTGCTACCTTTAGTAGCCAGGACCAAGGAGACTTTAAATTTCCCAGGCCCTCTCCAGCTTCTGCGCTTGTGGCCACCCATTTGCAGATGGGTGCACGTGCCGAAGTTGGGAAAAGGTCCGTGGATAAGGATCCCGTCAGTGGACATCGCCGGAGGCCTTAGGTCAGTGGTGGCGAACCTATGGCACCCGTGCCAGAGGCGGCACGCAGAGCCCTCCCTACTGGCACGCGCCCCATCGGCCGCTCACCACTTGTGAATACCAGCAGGGGCCACGGCTCCCCTGCCGGCATTCACAAACGGTACTGCTAGCCACGCTGATCTCGGCACACACTTATTCAGTGTGCAGCTGGAATCCCTCTCCCCCCTGCCCCGACGTCTCCTACCACTTGGTTCCGCCGTGAGGGGGGAGGCGTCCAGCAGCGTGTGTGTCAGAGTGTGTGCCGGGAGCATATTAACACTTTCTTCCCCACTTCTGCAGCAATCAGCAATTCCCAGCAACCTGATTGGTTGTTTGGGTTGGCTGATTCACCAAACAACCAATCAGGTTGCTGGGAATTACCTATTGAGGCAGAAGTGGGAAAGAAAAAGTTAATATGCATGCCGGGACCATCGCTGACCAGAAGAGGAGCTGAGCTTACAGGAGGAAGTAAGTATGTGGGTCTCGGGAGGAGCACTGTGGGGTGTCACTACTGCACTGGGGGGTGTCACTACTGCACTGGGGGGCGTCTCTAATGCACTGGGGGACGTCTCTAATGCACTGGGGGGCCGCTGGGGGTGTCCCTAATACACTGGGGGCCACTGGGGGGTGTCCCTAATACACCAGGGGCCACTGGGGGGTATCCCTAATGCACTGGGAGCTGCTGGGGGGGGGGGTCACTATTATCGCTGTGGGGTGGGGGACACTATTACGACTAGGGCCGCTGTGGGGTGGGGGTCACTATCACCGCTGGAGCCGCTGTGGGGGTCACTATTATCGCTGTGGGGTGGGGGACACTATTACTGCTAGGGCCGCTGCGGGGTGGGGGTCACTATCACCGCTGGAGCCGCTGTGGGGTGGGGGTCACTATCACCGCTGGAGCCGCTGTGGGGTGGGGGTCACTATCACCGCTGGAGCCGCTGTGGGGTGGGGGTCACTATTATTGCTGCAGCGTGGGGGTCACTATTACTGCTGGGTGGGGGGGTCACTATTATCGCTGGGGGTGCTGGGGGGTGTCACTATTACCGCTGAGGGTGGGGGTCACTATTACCGCTAGGGCTGCTGTGTGGTGGGGGTCACTATTATCGCTCTGGGGGGGTCACTATTACCGCTGTGGCCGCTGTGGGGTGGGGGTCACTATTACCTCTGGGGCTGCTGTGTGGTGGGGTATGTTTACATGTGGCGGACATGGGCAGGGCTGTTTCAAAATAGACAGGGTGCAGATTTTGACTACTTTTTGGATGCAGAAATGCTGCAGAATTTTCCACAGAAATTTCTGCTGAGGACATTCTGCAGTATTTCCGCATCCAAAAAGCAGTCAAAATCTGTACCCTGTCTATTTTGAAGTGGCCCTGTCCTTTTTAGAACGACGGGGGTACAATCATACGTCGTGATAAGCCCCGCCCCCTGACGTATTGGCACTTTGCGATAAATAAGTGAGTTTTAGGTTGCAGTTTGGGCACTCGGTCTCTAAAAGGTTCGCCATCACTGCCTTAGGTAATTAATTTCACTTCCCCTCACGGATCGGATCGGATCCATGATGAAAGGTGAAACTTTTACCTTTTCTTAAAATTTTCCAATAGAAAAAGGCGATCACGTTAACTTTTTTTTATATTTAAATGATCGCTGTTATCCATTGGATAGCAGTGATCATGTGACCGAGAACCGCATACAGTGGCTCCCAGTGATATCTCTCTGCTCTGGGCTACACATATTGACCGGGAGCCAGAGAGATTTTAAATTTCCCGGGCCGCGCACCCTTCTGTGCACGGGCCCGATGTATGACGTCCGTTGCGCATGCGCTGAAGTCGCAGTCGGGACCGGGAGGCCAGAACGCCGCAAGACATCGCGGAGGACAAGGATGAGTTGTCAGGGCAGCTGAATCTTTAACTTTTATTTACTTTTCATTGAGTTCCATTCAGTAAATGCCAGCAATCATGTGACCGAGGAAGGGGGGGCGGCCCGAGGCCCATGATGACAGCTCCAGGTTGTCGGCTACCTCCGAGAAGCGGCAGCATGGAGCCATCACGTCCACAGCTTGCAGGGTTTTAATCCCCACAGGGGCCCAGCAAGCCAGGATGTAAAAACACTATTGGGTAGTCACTAAGGGGTTAAGAAAGATATAACAAAAGGGCAGACTAGATGGACCATATGGTCTTTTTTGCCATCAATTTTCGGTTTCATAAATCCCGCCTCTAGGAAGTGATTGGTTCTCCAGTCAACCAATGCAGCACTGGATGAACTTGCGCGATTATATCGCGAGCAGCAGCGATGGAATGTGTGATTCTTCACAAGAAACCGCATTGCTGACGCTACAAAACCGCGGGGAGAAAGCTGTGATTTTGTAGCGGCGATATCGCTGTCGCCCGTGTGAAAGAGGCTCAAGAGGTTGGCTATTTTGCAATCACTGCAATTTCAGCAGCTGAAACCCATGTTGATTGCCAGGGAAGCTGCAGGAAAATGTAGCATTACATGACTACCATTCAAATGAATGACTACTCATGTGATACATGGCTCAAATACCATTAAAGCAACGATTAAAAGAGACTCTTACATTGTATTAGTAGCAGCCAGATAAAGGACTAATCCCGCATATTCATGAGCTGCAGACTGGCCACACCCATCCCACTGTCAATGATTGGCAGCTCTCTCTCTATGCACAATAATAAGCAGAGAGCTGTCAATCAGTGGCTGGAGGACTGTGTGACTGGGAGGAGCCTCCAGCTCATGAATATCCAGGACTACTTTAAGTAGTCCTCTATGCATGTGCTGGTACTGATAAGATGTACATTTCTCCCAAACTACTGCACGGCTCCATACAGCAGACATATCACTGTACTACCTTATGGTGCCCTCAGAGAGGGAAGCAGCGTTTCTTTAACCCCTCAGTGATGAAGCCTGTTAACTTCTGAATGACCAACTAATTTTCCGGTTTTTCATCGCCACATTCTAGGAGCCCTAACTTTTTTGCCATTCTGCCGACATAGCCATATGAGCGTCTGTTTTTTGCGTGGCAAGTTGTATTTTCTAATGGAATCAATGTTAGGTACATATAATGTATTGTAGAACTTATTTTTTAAGTGATTGGGGAAGGAAAATTCTGCCATTTTTTTTAAATTTCCTTTTACGGCATTCAGTGTGCAAAATTAGTAATGTTATTCTCTAGGTCAGCATCATTCCGGCGACACCAAGTTTATAAAGTTTTCTTATGTTTTGTTCTTTTTGTACACCATCTTTTGATGGCCATTAAGGGGCTTTATTCTCCAAAAGACAACGCTGCATTAGAATCCCTGCGTGGGTCTCCCGTGTCGGTGGGAGCTGGTGCACTGTCAGCCATCGGACCCCTGCGATGTGATGCTATGGCACCCAGAGGCTTGGATATAGCCTCTACGGTGGCCTGTGAGGCTCAGTCTCTGGCTGACCTAATAGGCTTTCTAATGCACTACTATACTGAAGTGTAGTAGTGTATTAGAAAAATGATAAAAGATTCTGGTATTCAAGCCCCCTAGTGGGACACAAATAAAAAGTCACAGTATAAAAAAATTTATAAAAATAAATATGTCAAAACCCCACTCCCCCCACCCCCCAAATGTTAAAAAAATTAAAATAATAAAACAAAATCACATATGTGGTATTGCTGTGTTCATAATAACCCAGACAAAAAAGTGAGTACATTATTGAACCCGTACAATGTACGGTTTACTTTGGCAGGATGAGTTGTACTTTTTAATGGTACCACTTATTGATTCATGCAACATTTTGATCCCTTTCTATTCAGTTTTCTGTAAGGCAAGATATGTCGAAAACAGTTAATTTGGCCTTTTTTTCTCATTATGTGCACTGTTAACTATTATGCTTTTTTCTATAGGTCATTACGAACACAAACGATACCACGTGTGACTTTTTGTTTACATTTTTTTTAATAGTAAGGGCTAATTCCCACGGGCAGATTTCCGCCGTGTATCACGCGGCGTTCCCCCGCAGCTATTAGGTTCTATTGAACCTAATAGCGCAATGCTAACGGTGCAGAATTCCACCGTGGAATTCCGCCCCGTAAAAGTACCCATAATCACCTGCGGCATGTTCTATTTGCCGTGGGCGAACGCGCAGATGGCTTCCATTGCAGTCAATGGAAGACGTATGCCACGCTATCCTCCGCTGTAGCACAGCCGAAGATAGCGTGAAAGCGCCTCCCTGCCTACCACGTCATATGAGGCTCCTGGCGCGTCTACTGTATGGGGTGCCGTGACGGGCTCTGCTGCGGTATTCCGCTTGCAAAGCTAGTCACGGCCGTGGGCACTAGGCCTAAAGGGGGAAAGGTTGGTTTTGAAGTTTTTCTTTGTTTTTACTATTTATGTAATACTTTTTCTCTCTTTATTTTTGTCCCACTAGGGGGCTTGATTATCCGCATTTTTTAATCATTCTTCTAATACACTACTATACTTCACTACAGTAGTGTATTAGAAAGCCTATGAAACTCAGCGAGAAGCTGAGCCAAACAGGCCACCGTAGCTGGCAGACCTGGAAGCTATATTCAAGCCTCCTGGTGCCAAAGCAACCCATCGGGACCCCATGATCGCACCATGAGGATCCAATAGGTGACAGAGGGAGCCCCCTCCTTCTGTCAGCCTTATACATGCCGTAGTCGGACTGTCATCCAACAGCCGAGAACCCGCTTTCCTTAGCACAGGAAATCCCCTCCGGGCTTCGCATAAAGCAGTCGTCAAAAGACGACGCTAAAGAATAAAGCCCCTTAACAGCCACCGCCAAAAGACATATGGGCGGTCGTTAACGGGTTAAGCATTACAGTATAACCCCAAGGCACTTACACTTAAGTGATAGCAATCTGTCCAGTTAGGAAGCAAAAGAGATTGTGCATCAATGTCACTTGCTTTGGTGCAAATGAAGGTGACAACAGATGCACTAGAGAGGCAAGAGCAAGGCAACCCCTATGATATATGATCTATGAACCGTTTAACAGTGCAGTCCAGGGCTGACGCTATGAGACTGTGGGAGCGTGTTAGTGAACAGTGAAGCGCCGATTACTCCAAATTACTAGTAAGAGCGCAACCCAATCAGAAGACAATGCAAATTTCAGAGTGAACGTGTGGGTTGGAATTTGGCGCGACCGTCCTGTTGAGCCATAACAATGGATGCTGTCATTCTGTGCCTCAATGGGCCTCGCAGTGGCAGCGTCCTGGTTTCAGAGATGTAGCATTCATAGGTTTACCTGGATACCCAACGATGGACTTACAAAAAAGGAACTATATAATCATTCGTCATCACAATTCTGTCAAATCTTGCCGAGTATACCACAGGGCAGAAGCTCCAGCAAACACAGACCACCGTTTGCTTGTTGCCGAAATAGCAGTTCCACTCTGACCGCCCCGTAAGACCAGATCACGACCTTCATTAAACGTTGTCGCCCTGAAGGAAAATCCAGCACTCGAATTCCAATACAACATCGCAATCGAAAACTGGTTCCACGTTCTGGGAAATCTCCCAGATGAACCAGAGGCAGCTTGGAATGTCACAAGAGACGCTATTCGTGAAACCGCAAAGACCGTTCTCGGATACCAGCGTCCCCGTAGGTAGTTCTGGCTAATGGACGACACTATGCAGGTCCTTGAAGCGAAGGCCAAAGCCCGCTTTAAAAACAACCGAGTAGAATGTAAAAGGCTGAAGGGCATGTTCCGGGCAAAGTCCAAGAAAGACAGGGAGCGGTACTATAATGCTCTGGCTGATGACGCTGAAGAAGGTCTGAGGTCAAACAATCTAACTGCAGCATACAAAGCAGTCGCCAGAATCCGAGGATCCTCATGGACCAGTCGTCATACGCCAATCCACAAATCCGATGGCAGCCCTTGTACCAACCATGACGAGACACTTCAACACTGGTGTAAACATTTCTCATCTGCCCTAAACCATCCACCGGCTAACCCGTGTCATGACCTAAATGACCTCGAATCCGTTGCTGTGGACAACCATTCTGTGCCTACGGATGCTCCGTCACGGGAAGAGGTCCGTTCTGCTATTCAGAACATTAGACACGGACGTGCCACCAGCTCAGATGGCATTCCACCTGAACTGCTGAAATGCGCAATTGAGCCAATAAGCACTGCTTTACATCAACTATTTCTGCGTGTCTGGTCTTGTGGGAAAGTCCCCGTCTAATGGAAGGAGGGCATCATCCTCACCCTGTACAAGGGGAAAGGCCCAAAAACATCATGCACTTGGCCAATAACGCTCCTGTCGGTTCCCGGCAAGGTCTTCGCGCACGTTCTACTCTCAAGGGTACAACCACTCCTTACCTCCAAGCGGAGACCCCAGTAGTCAGGCTTCACGGCAGGCGGCTCCACCAGGCATGCCATACTTGCTCTTAGGCTCCTCTCAGAGATATACAGAGAATTTAAAAGACTGCTCTTCATCACGTATGTCGATCTCAAGGATTCGACTCAGTCGACAGAGAAGCTCTCTGGAAGGCCCTGCATGGCGTTGGCGTCCCCACATCCCTTCTAAACCTACTAAAAGACATGCATTAGGGCACACCCGCCAAAGTCCGTATCAATAGTTCAATCTCTACTAGTTTTGAGACCTCGTCTGGTGTTTGACAAGGTTGCGTCTTCGCTCCTGCACTCTTTTGCAGGGCCATGGACTGGATTCTTCAGCATATTGTCCATTGAAATGGGGTCACTCTTCCGGAGTACTACTTCACCGACCTGGACTACACCGATGATGTTGCACTCTTGGATGTCGCATCTAATCTGAGACACTCAATTCGGTTCTGAGGCTGGGGCTTCACATCTCCTGGCAATAAACCAAGCTGCAGAATCTAGAAGTAGGCGCAATGCCTCCGGACCTAGACGTAAACGGCCAGAGAGTCGATGCTGTCAGTGAGTTTGTGTTCAGCATACAGATGGGAGGGCGCTTCCGGACATTCTGCGGAAAATAGCGCTGGCAGCCTCGGCTATGAGGTCCCTGGAAAAACTCTGGCGGAGGCAGAACATAACACTCAGGACTGAGATTCGATTTTACCAGACTTGCGTAATGCCAATATTATTGTACGGCTCGGAGACTTGGACCTTGCTGTCGCAAACCACTGAGTGTTTGGAGTCCTTTCACATGCGATGCCAACGCCAGATTCTCCGTATCCGTTGGTTCAACTTCATCAGAAATAGTGAGATACAGGCTTGCACAGAGCTTCAGTCAATCATAGAAACAATAACAAGGAGACAACTTGCACTTTTTGGTCATGTTGCACGCTTGTCAGAAGCTGTCCCAGCCCATGGTGCTCTAACCACAGCAATTGCTAGGAAAATCAAGAGACATCCCCCTGCCAGATGGCGGAGGCCTCCTGGTCGTCCACGGCGCTCATGGGTGCAACAGATAGGCAACAGTACCTCTTCTGACATTTACACTGAATGGAGCAATGTTCTCAGTCGTGGTCATTCCAGATTGGCGCTGTGGACCATCGCCCCAAGGGTGATAACTGAACTGAACTGCCTTGTTGAACCCAAGTTCATTCCAAGGGCTTTCACCACAGATTGGTACCTGGATCTCCTGCAAACAATGTTGGATGACTTTCTGGATGATCTGTCCTTGTCGTAGCAAAAAAAAGCCCACTTTGAGTATGCTTTCCCTAATTCAGTCATAGCAGCGGTCCCACGGGACTTTTAGAGAGCTGAAAAGCGGATTTCTGCTTCTCACATGCTACTATTCAACTTTACAATTGGGTTTTACTCTCTCTTTTACAGGGGTCACAACACAAAATTGAAATCCATGTTCCAGGGCCCCTAGCGTGCTGTGCCCCATAATATGTAGTGCATCCACACCTTCCTATTTAAGTATGTTGTTATTTCAATAAAGGACCCCAATATTGAGCTACAGGCCGGATCGGCCTTTTTCTTTCCAATGATTTTTATTGGTATTTTCAATAACAGAACATCGTTTTGATTACAATGTGTATTTCTAAAAATCTCTACGACTATAATAATAAAACATTGCAGCAAATTTTGTAAAAATTTTCATAACAGAAAGTACTTGACATGTAATTGGACGCGCCATAATATTACTATTCAGCCTGTTTTCTGTGGAAAATGACGCTTGGATCGTGACTTCTTCCTGTAAGAAACATTACTTTCCCTCTGCAAGAACCAGAAAAGTCACCCCTCATATTCGGATTGTACTTCCCTTTGTAACGGTCTTCAATGACTGAGATGTCTTGTGTGTGTAATACGCAGTGAATAGAACCCATCGATTTCAATGGGTTCGCTCATATGAGCGTATTTTTTCACACGGTGTGCGATCGTGTGATAAAATACGCAGCGTGACCTTGTCGGGGCGCGTTACAGACTGCAATAAGCCATTGAAGTGAATGGGTGGGCACAAATCGGAGTGAGTAAGCAGCAAACCTGCTTATTTGCACACCACTTCAATGAGCCCGTCTACAGTCCTTTGAGCATACGCAAATATGCAGTGTAGTTGTGCACTTAAAAACAGGCCAGAGCAGGTGAAAAAACACGGGCGTAAACAAATTGTGGTCGTGCAAATACATATCACAGTTTCACGACTGAAGTGTGCTTACATGCATGGCGAGGTGGAGAGTGAGGGATGCTATATACACATAGACAATGGTCAAGTTGAGTCAAATAGTGGCTGAATCGGGATGACTGCAGGGGCGGTTGATTGCGGCTAGCAGGGATTGCAGTCAGTAGGTCAGGGAGCATGTTATCAGGCGGAGTACAGAGGGGTTTGGTTTAGGGGATATGGAATGCCTCCCTGAAGAGGTGCGTTTTTAGAGCACGCCTGAAGTTTAGTGTGTCAGTGATTCCCCAGATAGTTTGTGGTAGCGCGTTCCAGAGGACCGATGCTGCTCTGGAGAAGTCTTGGAGGTGGAAATGAGAGGTTCGAATTAAAGGGGCACTAAATCTGATTTCGTTAGCGGAGTGGATGTTGCGGATTGAGATGAGGGAGGCAATGTAGGGCGGCGCTGCGCTGTGGAGGGCTTTGTGGATGATTGTAGTGAGTTTGAATTGAATTCTGCATTTGAAGGGGAAGCGCAGTGCAGTGACCGGCACAGGGCAGAGGCGTCCGAGTAGCGGCTGGACAGGAAGATGAGCCTGGCTGCCGCATTCAGGATGGTTTGGAGAGGGTAGAGTCTGGCGCAGGGGAGGCCGATCAGCAGCGAGTTGCAATAATCAAGCCGAGAGTGGATGGGGGCAACAGTGAGCGTTTTTAGTGTGTCCACGGTGAGAAAAGAGCGGATTCTTGTGATGTTCTATACAGAGTTAAGTAAATGGGAGAAGTGACATTAAAAGTGGCGTTTGTATTGTTAGAAGAAATTACATTTATCGTCAGAGTCGTGTTCGTCTACTGTACAGCCTGTACTGGTCAACTTTTGACAAGCAGTAAATATAACTGCTTGGATGTTCTTGACAAAGGAACGAGACGAGCGCTCACTTTGGTTACAGGCAATTATTCATTATTAGACTACAGACTGCATTTTACATTGACAATCTAGCTTCTTTTCCCATTATGCAGAAATTAAACCATAATCTACACAGCTGCCCCCTGACCTTGAACACAATATCTGGCAGTGATGAGACTTATATATGTGCAGCGCATCAAACCGGCAGCAGACCCACAGCTCCACCAAGTGGTCATTCAAGGGCTTGTTAACTTAAATCTACACTAGCTGCTGACACATAGAAAGTACTGTAGAAAGTGCAAGGTTGCATTCGTGTGGTGAGTCAGAGATTGACAACATGGATGGGAGTATATTTATTGACAGTGTGGTTGATGACTATTTGGGTCCATGCAATATTTCTACGATAGCATTGAACCTCTACAGCACAGGAAGTGTCATCATAGGGACATGTAAGCACAGGGGCTGCAAGATTAAAACTGAAATATAACATGATTATAATTCGAAAGCTATTGTATACAGCTTTTTCCTCATATATTCATGCATACTAAAAGGGTGCCGCAGCTTTTAGTAAATTCTTCTTTAACCCCTTAATGACACGGCCTATTTTGGGCTTAAGGACGCAACGATTTTTGGCGGATTTTCATCTCCATTTTTCAAAAGCCATAACTTTTTTATTTTTCCATCGACGCGGCCGTATAAGGGCTTGTTTTTTGCGTGGCGAACTGTAGTTTTTAATCGGTGCCATTTTCGGTACATAGACTATATTGCAAAACGTTTTTTTTTTTTTTTTTTATGATCGCAGGGAGAGAAAACGCATTAATTCTGCCATAGATTTTTGCGGTTTTTTAACAGCGTTAATCATGCAGCATAAATGACACAATACATTTTTTGCACGGGTCGGTACGGTTACAACGATACCAAAATTCTTTTTAGGTTTTTCCACTTTTCTGCAATAAAAACCCTTTTTTTGGAAATCTTTTTTTTTCTAAATCACTGCATTCAAAGTCCTGTTACTTTTTTATTTTTCCATGTACGGAGCTCTGTGAGGGCTTATTATTTGCGAGACAAGCTGTAGTTTTTATTGGTACCATTTTGGGGAATATACGGCTTTTTTGATCACTTTTATGCCATGGCAACCAGCCGGGCTCTCTGCAATTATATTGCAAGAGCCCGGCAACTTTATAAAGGGAGCGCGCTCCCGTGTGAACTCTTCTCATGCTGCGATCTACATAGATCGTGGCAGGGGAGCAGTTAACACCGTGAGGCACATCTCCGATGCACCCCCGCTGCTGCAGCGGGAGGCCGGCTATGACTGAAAGCCGGCTCCCACTGCAGGGATAGCGCGAGATCTGTCATGATCTTGCGCTATCCCTATGCCGTAAGGGTACGTCTTTTTGCGGGAAGTACCTTGCTCCCATGACGTACCCTTACGTCATGGGGAGGGAAGCAATTAAAGAGGTCTTCACATTAAAGGGGTTCTCAAGGACTTGAGATGTTATTGATAACATATCCTCAAGATAAGTCATCACTAGTTGATTGATGGGTGTCTGGTCACTCGGGATCACTGCCAATCAGCTGAACCACGGGCCCGCTGTCTGTGCAGATATTGCTGTTCATATTGCAGTGGCAAGATTTGATACTGCAGGCACAAATCTTACTGAATTCTATTGGAGCTGTGTCTGTAGTATCAAATCAGGCCACGACAAATGCTTAAAGCACTATTTGATTCCAGCACTGACAGGAGGACCAAGGATCAGCTGCGATTGGTGGGGATTTCGAGTGGTGGACTCCCACCAATCCACTAACCTGAGGTTAGGTCATCAATTATAACAGTGTTGAAAAACCCGATTAAAGACATTTATCCCCAGCTGATTGTTTGGGGTTTGCTCAATGGAACCCCCAGAAATTCTGAGACAGACGCAGCCAAATACCCCATGTGAATGAAGTTGTGATGCACATGCTCAACCGCTGCTCCATTCACTAGTATGGGACAGAAAGAGATCATCAATCTCCGCCTGTTCCATAGAAGTGAATGGGCTGGCGGGTGAACATGTGCACTGCTCCCATTCCTATGGGGCATTTGGGTGGACCAGTCAGAGGTCACCGGTGACTGGGGACTTACATATTTAGCTTCTCCTTAATATCTGAGTAAATTTAAAAAGTTGGCATATTTAGAGACAAATGCTGCAGATTTTCAGCCTCAGAAATTTCCGTTGTAAATTCTGCAGCATTTCTGCAACCAAAAGAGTCAAAATACGCACAATTGGTGCGGATTGTGACTTGAAATTAGCTGCGCAACCGTAGCTGATTTCAGAAGATACCATGCTCCCCCTCACCTCCAAGGTCTTTGCACTCTCAGCACTTTCTACAATTATGCACCAGAAGTTGTGGCTGCCTCTACCCATTTGTGCACGCCCGCCCATTTACCTTCTGTCCCTCCTATTGGATCATATGAATTGGTATCCTACTTTCCTTGGTTTTATCTGTGAGCTTAGGCCCAAGAGAGATACATTCTTTAAAAGGTACGTACCCATCTTTTCCAGGTTAAGATTAGACCACCTGACATTAGTGTTAGAACTCATCTGAAAGCACAGCAGTGCCGCTGATCAATTTGCCGCCTGGCTCCCCCACTTCCTATCCTGTGAAATCCCAACCCTCATCTTAGGCGACTTTAACATCCACTCCAATAACCCCATCTCCCTCTCAGATTCTATTGCTCACCTCCTCCCTTGGTCTCTCACAACTCACAGCCTCTCCCGCTCACAGAGATGGCAACACTCTTGATCTGTTCTTCCTCCGTCTCTGCTCTGCTTCCCAATTCACTAACTCCCCTCTCGCACTCTCGGACTATAATTTTCTCTCTTTCTCTGAAGCTCCCAAGCATCTCCCCAGACCCACCTATCGTATGTACAGGAAACTTCAGGCCATTCACACCCAAAAATTTGCTAAGACCCCTCAGTCCTCTCTGTCCCCTATCACTCTCCTCTCTTGCCCCAACCTGGCTGCCACAGATTACACCACCATTCTCAAACATGCCCTGGATGAAGCGGCACCACCTGTGACTCAAGCCGTCAGAAGCAGACCTCGGCAACCTTGGCACACGCCTCAAACGCGCTTCATTCGGCGGTGCTCTAGATGTGCTGAACGGCTGTGGAGAAGGTCACAAAAGTCTCCAGACCTTCTTCATTTCAAATTCATGCTCAGAACCTACAACCTCGCCCTCCATCACGCCAAACAAGTCTACTTCACCCCTCTGGTCTCCTCACTATTTCACAAGCCTAAATGAGTCTGACACTTTTGACTCCCTTCTCAGCCTTAAACTGGAACCCCCTGTGATGGATCTTAGTGCTGAAGAGCTGGCTGCTTACTTCAAAAAGAAAATCAATGACATCCGGCAGGAAATAACCTCCCACTCCCAGACTAGCCCTGACCCTAGTCTAGTCAGTTCTGCATCTAGCTCCCACTCACTCTTTGTACTCAGACCAATGACAAAGAAGTCTCCAGATTGCTTTCCTCTGCTCGCCCCACCACCGATGCTAGTGACCCTCTTCCTTCCAACCTCCGCCAGTCCCTCACCCCGGTGGTCATCTCCCACCTCACCGCTATATTCAATCTCTTTCTGACCTCTGGCATCTTCCCCTCCTGATTCAGACATACTATCATATTCCAATCTGCTTAGGAAACAGACCCTCGACTCGTCCTATGCTGCCAACTACCCCCCCCCCCCCTCTACACTTGACAGAAACCGCCCTTACAAAAGTTTCAAGTGACCTGCTGACAGCCAAATCGCGGAGCGACTACTCCCTACTGATCCTCCTCGACCTCTCTGCGGCATTTGACACTGTTGATCACAAACTCCTCCTCAGTTTGCTTTATTCTATTGGCCTAAAGAACACTGCTCTCTCCTGGTTCTCCTACCTATCTGACCGCTCCTTCAGGGTCTCCTTTGCTGGCTTCACCTCACCCCCTCTTCCCCTTGCTGTTGGGGTCCCCCATGGCTCAGACCTCGGCCCCTTCCTCTTCTCCATCTACACAGCCCCTATTGGATAAACCATCAGGAGATTTGGCTTTCAGTACCATCTCTATGCTGACAACACCCAGTTATACACCTCCTCCCATGACATCACAGCACCATTCCTTCAGAATGCCACCAACTGTCTGTCCGCTGTCTCTAACACTATGGCCAGGCTCTACCAAAAACTGATCTACTGGTATTTCTGCCTTCTACTAACAGACCTCATCCTGACATCTCCATCATAGGGTCCATTTACATGGGATGACTGTCGGGCCAATGATGCCCAACACTTGTCCCTGTGTGTCCGTGCTCCTGTGCGCTCACAGAGTGGCCAGCAGGGGGGCAGTGCAGGAGATTTCCCTCTTCTATCGTCCATCGTTTATGCAGCATAAACAATGAGCTTATGGCTCACCGTTCAGTTTAAATAGCAGCCATTCAGTAGTGAACAGCTGCTGTGTTATGTCAATGGAGAGGGGCAGGGGAGCGAGAGGAGAGAAATCTCCTGCACTACTCCGCCCCCTTGCAGGCCGCTCCGTGAGCGAGCCAACACTACTAGCTCCCATGTGACAGCACGGGAGCGCGGACACACAGGGACGAGTGTCAGGCATCGTTTGCCTGACAGTCGTCCCATGTAAATGGACCTTTAGTGTATAGCATCACGCCCGTTACTTTGGGGTTATTATTTGACTCCAATCTCTGGCCCAAACAGGTCAGCTGCATCTCAAGGATATCGAAAGAACCCGCCCTTTTCTCACTGTGGACACGCTAAAAACAATAACTGTTGCCCTCATCCACTCTCGGCTCGATTAATGCAACTCACTGCTGATTGGCCTCCCCTGCGCCAGACTCTACCCTCTCCAATCCATCCTAAATGCGGGAGCCAGGTTCATCCTCCTGTTCAGCCACTACTGGGACGCCTCTGCCCTGTGCCAGTCACTGCACTGGCTGCATGTCAAATACAGAATTCAATTCGAACTCATTACCTTCACCCACAAAGCCCTCCACAGCCCGCGCCCTCCGCTCTGCTAATGAAATCAGATTAAGCGCCCCTTTAATTCAAACCTCTCATTCCTGCCTCCAAGACGTCTCCAGAGCAGCACCGGTCCTCTGGAATGCGCTACCTCAAACCATCCGGGCGATCCAATACTCACAAAACTTCAGGCGTGTTCTCAAAATGCACCTCTTCAGGGAGACATACCATATCTCCTAAACCGAACCCCTCTGTATGCCGACTGATAACATGCTCCCCATCCTACTGATTGCAATCCCTACTAGCCGCAATCAGCCCTCTCTTGTAGTCATATAGCATCCCATACATATAGCATCCCATACACTTCACCTCGCCATATCGTGCACATCTCCAGCCCGTTTACCCACTATTTGTAGTATGTAAGCTCGTTGGAGCAGAACCCTCACCCCTACTGTTTCCATCAACGGATTACTAGATGTAACCGTGGTTTTGTTTCTGTTCCCCCCCCCCCCCCCCCTTTTGTAAGCGCTGCGGAATATGTTGGCGCTATATAAAGATTATTATTATTAAAGCTTGGTCACCTGGACGTTGGTGGATGGGCCAATATGATTAGATCAAAAATATATACCAAGAACTTTGCATTATTTATTGTGGTTAGTGTATGTACTGTAATTAGGTATATATCTAATAACAAATGTATTTTGAGTGCTATTGCCACTTTTTGGTTTCTGCTTCTGTATCTCCTTGTGTGCCAGTCTCTCCCGCTCTCCCTCTCTGCGCCAGTCTTTCCCCCTCCCCCGCGCCAGTCTCTCCCACGCTCCGTGCCAGTCTCTCCCCCTCCCCCGTTCCGCGCCAGTCTCTCCCCCTCTCCCGCTCCGCGCCAGTCTCTCCCCCTCTCGCGCCAGTCTCTCCCTCTCCCCCGCTTCGCGAATATGTTGGCGCTATATAAAGATTATTATTATTAAAGCTTGGTCACCTGGACGTTGGTGGATGGGCCAATATGATTAGATCAAAAATATATACCAAGAACTTTGCATTATTTAATGTGGTTAGTGTATGTACTGTAATTAGGTATATATCTAATAACAAATGTATTTCGAGTGCTATTGCCACTTTTTGGTTTCTGCTTCTGTATCTCCTTGTGTGCCAGTCTCTCCCGCTCTGCGCCAGTCTCTCCCGCTCTCCCTCTCTGCGCCAGTCTCTCCCCCTCCCCGCTCCAGTCTCTCCCCTCCCCCGCCAGTCTTTCCCCCTCCCCCGCGCCAGTCTCTCCCACGCTCCGCGCCAGTCTCTCCCACGCTCCCGCTCCGCGCCAGTCTCTCCCCCTCTCCCGTTCCGCGCCAGTCTCTCCCCCTCTCCCGCGCCAGTCTCTCCCCCTCTCCCGCTCTGCGCCAGTCTCTCCCTCCCACCATGCATAAGTTTCTCTTTTTGTTTCTCTTAGTCTCTCCCTTTCTTAGTTATGTCTCCTTCAGCACCTCTGCCTCCTTCATAATACGTCTCTCAGTACGGATATCTCTTTTCTATGTCTCTGTCTCATTATACATCTCTCCGCACACAGCATGCAGGTATTTGTGTCTCTCTCAGTATACGTATGTCTATATCTCACAGTATGTGTCCGTCCATCTTTCTCCCTGCGTGTGTCTTTCAGTAGGTCTCTTTTTCCCCCCCTTAGTATTGCAGTCTCGCTCAGTATATGTCTCGCTCGCTTATCCTTAGCCTACATCTCATCCTATATTTCTATGAAGCTTCGCTCGATTGTATTATCTTAAATCCGGAGCGTTTCCCTTCCCTTTCCCATCCTCCTGCGAGTGCAGGTGTACCGAGTCAATCCTCATTATTCCTATCATACTACTGATTGGCGCCGCTTATATTTTCATATAGCCTTAAACAGTGGCCCGGCACAATACGTAAAAGCAAGCCCATGCTGCTAAATCTTCAGTGGCAAAAAATGGAATTCCTTAACTTGTCTACTCTCCTTAAGGATGAAGACGCTGATCAAAGCCGAGTGAGACCAGAAGGAAAATGGAAATTGACAAGGGCAAAAAATGGGGAATAACTGCAGTTTGTTTACCGCCAGCGCTAGAAAAGCCGCTCCACGTGACCAACAGACCAGTGTCCTAAAACCTCCCTGGAATATGGGCCAGCAACAAACAAACTATATGGAATAATTAATACTGCAGTGCATCAATGAACTTTGTCAGACTGGTTTTATGAAAAGCTCATCAACTTAGATGACTAATAAGGTTTTTAATTGCTTTAATTACATGTCATTACCTTTCATTTCTGCGCAGAGGGTATTGGACGGTACACGGTCTTCTGGAAGGGCCTGGGAATGTAGGTCATATTCTTGCTGTAATATTCTTGGCTGTGTGAAGTAATCATTTGTGTCCCGTGGTTTGATCTCACTCATTATCATGTGCAACTGAGCTGCAGCTTCTGGGGGAGACAATGGCTATAGTCAGAGAGGGACAGTGAACCGAAAACTGCTTTGTCTCCTGGAGTTCCCCTGTGTGCCCTGACTGTTTTAGGGAACTATCAAAGATGACTAAGAAGCGCAGTGGTTGCACCTAAAGGCTTCACAAGGGAAGAGGCACTTTTCAAGATGGCTACAGAAATAATATTGCAACAAAGTAACAAAAGGGGATTTTAAATAGGAGATTCAAGCATTAAATAGGAAACAAATAATCCGTAAACATTCTTGCACCCCCCTTGTAAGCTTAATGAGGTTAGCCGAAGATGAAAGGGGTAATACTATCGATGACCTATCCTCAGGATAAGCCATAAATAGTTGATCGGCTGCAGTCTGATCAGGCCTCCACTTTCAGTGGCATAATACACAGGGGTTGAAGCGGAAGCTGCTGCCCCGCTCCCTCTGTAGTGGCCGGCGCTGATAACTGCAGGTGCAGGCCCCACTGATTTTAATCTGAGCTGCACCTGCAATAACAAGCGCCGGCCACTACACAGGAGTCGGAGCAGCAGCTTCCGCTTCGACCCCCGTGTATTGCAATGTTGACAGCAGGCGTCCGATCAGCTAGGATTCGGAGTGTCGGACCCCAGGCGATCATCTATTTATCACTTATCCAGAGTAGGTTTACTAGGCATTTTATCTCTGCAGATTTGGCACACATTCCACATCAATTCTGTACCTCATTGCTTTTAACGGGAATTTGCACTTCAGTGTACATGGCATGGATATTTTCCACACATGGATCTGAAATCCGTGTGTAGAGAAAAAAAAAAGTGACATGTCGCTTCTCGACACGGAATACACGTTGGGAATTCTTCACTTTGCACTTCGACAGGGGCTAAATCCACATGTTAATCCGCAGCAAACAAAAGAGCAAATCCATTGTAGAAATACTCTGTCTGCTTGCAGCGCTGTCCGTACTGATAGCAGGCCTGGCGAATAGCTGAGTGGCAGCGATACAAAATGTGTATTACTTTTTTTTGCATGGTAAGAGGGAGAAAGTTGGGTTTTGGCAATTTTTTGGGAATTTGTATTCATTTTTTTATACCCGTGTCCCTTTAAGTTGATTGAATTTCATTAGTAACTATCGTTCCTATAACACTGCAATAAATTTGTATTGCGATGTATTCGTTCAGCCTACGAGATCCCGAGTGGTGGACCCCATTGATGATTTATCCTGAGGAAGGGTCATCAATAGTAATGTCCCAGAAAACCCCTTTAACCTTTTCCAATCTACTGTCTGACGTCATCCAACATTCTGATTGAAGCCTCTGCAGCTCTGATGTTAGAAGACGTCCGGCAGGGTATTCTTACTGTATATTGCCGGCTGCTCTGTTGTCTGGGGCCTCCACGGCATATCACATACTGGCTCTAGCCAGCAGATGGCGCAATTGTATAAAGGCAGAAAGAGAAAGCCCCTTAGGAAACCCTGAATCCAAAATTGGATTGCAAAGGGTTAAACTTACCCCCTATTCATTCAACTGCTGGGACCCCCACTTATCACATGAACAGGTCCCACCATGAATGGAGCAGCGGCCGGGCATGTGTGCCGACGTTGCATTCTTCTCTATAGGACTGCTGTAGTAAGGGACCGCCAGAGTATCAGTGCTGGGTCGCCATGGAATTGGAGGGTTGAGTAGTAGGTTTTTCCTTGTAATTCTAGAGCATTTGCTGCTCCTTTTTTCCCCCCAAGAGTCAGACAACCCTTTTAAAGTCTCCAATAACAATTAGGATTATTAAACCTCAGTAATCAGGCATTCAATATGCGCAACAACATTTCAGATCAACCATTTTTATTTATGGGACACTTGGCTATTCTGAGAAGCGTCTTAGGATTCCGAAAAGTTGCAATATCCAAACTACTCAACTGGGTTGGTGGAGAAATAACAGCATTGAAAAACAATTTACCGGATTCTGTGTCCATTGGCATGAGACCTTCTGGTGATGAACTATGGACAACTGGAGAGACGATGGCGGAAAGCCTGTAGGACATGGAGATCAGCCGTGATACTAGCCGCCTCCACGGCGCCACATCTGAGACGTCCCTGTGTACAATAGGAATTTCCAGCATTATTATAATGACGTCTAGAGTTACATTACACTGTTGGTGGCTCAGAAGCCACACACCGCATAACTGTGCAATAGGCAATCAATACATAACTATCGACACAAGTAAAAAAAGGTGGTCGGATAGACCAAACTTTCATTACCATCAAGTGTTTAATATATTTTTGGGAGGCTTTGTGTATACTCTATGACCTCCGTTCTAGTGGTCAGAACTATACAGAACTCAAAAATCCCCAGTACAGACCTAGATTTAAAATAGAATATTCAAGCTGCCTGCAGCCACCACTAGAGGGAGCTCAGCTCACTGTATATAGTTGTTATTGAGTTCAATGTATGACCTGTATGCAGCAAGCTCCCTCTAGTGGTATCTACTAGAGATGAGCGAACGTGTTCTTAACGAACACTTACGCACCCGGACACCGGCTTTACCGAGGACTTCAGTCTCCGCGCGTAAAGCTTCGGGGGGCGCCGTGGGGCGGGGAGAGGCGCGGCGGCGCGGGCGGCAGCAGCGGGGAACAGGGGGGAGCCCTCTCTCTCTCCCTCTCCCCCCCACTCCCCGCCGCACCCCCCCGCGCTGCCACGGCGACCCCCGAACTTTTTTCGCCCGAGCACGGAATTGCTCGCAAAGTTCGGTGTTCGGGCGAAAAGGGGCGGAGCCGAACACGTTCGCTCATCTCTAGTATCTACACAAACCAGAAATATCATTCTTTACATCTATCCACGTGGAGAGAATGTTAACCCATTTTAGGTACTAAAGACCAACCAATATTAAAGTTTTTTTTATAATCGCATTCTCAAAGCCATATATCTTTTTAATCTTCCATCGAAATAGCTGTATGAGGAGTTTTTTTGTTTTTTCAGAGCAAGTTTTATTTTTTTAATGGCATAATTTTTTTAGTACATACAATGTATTAAATAACTTTTATTTAATTTTCGGGTGGGGGGGGAATGTCACTATTGTTTTTTGCATTTCATTTGTATGGCATTTAGCACGATTATGGCAATACCAAGTTTATGCAGTTTTTTTATGCCTTGCTTTTTTTGTAAACTAGAAATACTAAAAAAAAAAAAAAATATTTAAATTTGTGTCACCTCATTCCAAGAATCATAACATTTTTATTTGTACATCAACAGAGCTCTATGAAGGCTTGGTTCTTTATTTCATTTTTGCAAAAGGCAAGATTATCAAAAATCTGAAATTTCTAGTACAGTTTTTTTATTTATTTATTTATTTTTTAAACAGCGTTCACCATGCAGTATAAATAACATTAATTCTTAACCACAGAATTAATTTATCCCATTAATACCAAATTTATAGTGTTTTTTTTTTTTTTAAAATCACTTTTTTTTAAAGCTGTATTTTCTGTATTACTGCATTGAAGAACCCTTAATTCTGCTCTGTCAATAGTGCGGTCTAACAGTTGCACTTTTTAAACGGCACCATTTAGTAATTCATAGGACTTTTTGATTGATTTATATTCCCCCTTTTGGTGAGGCAACACATGCAAAGTGAACTTTGGAAATGTTTTTATATATTATTTTCACCGCATTCACAGTGTTTTTTTACGTGGATCCTTACGAAAACAGCGATACAAAATGTGTATTGCTTTTTTTTTTACATGGTAAGGGGGAGAAAGTTGGGTTTTGTCTATTTTTTGGGAGTTTTTATTTATTTTTTATACTTTTGTCCCTCTAAGGAGATTGAATTTCATTAGAAACTATCGTTCCTATAATACACTGCAATAAATTAGTATTGCAATGTAATAGTTCAGCTTACGAGATCCTGCCTCAGGCTGGGCCTGATAGGCCACCAGACCCAGAGGCCATTTTCAAAACTCCTCCAGCAGATGCTCCTTATGGGTGGAGTGGGGGGTTATTTAAAAAGTACTTATGGGTTAGGTACAGGCGGATGAAGGAGTATAGAGACATATTTGCAGTAGTATTTTGTGCATTAAATGTGTGATATGCCTAACTGGGAACCTATTTTGTAAAACTAGAATCATAACCAGATAATCCCTTTAAGTTTTGAATCAGAAATATGGTATTCAAGGGTGGACCATTCACTTGCAGGCTGCTGACAGAAAAGTGTTTCCCACCCATAATATGGACAGGTGCCCCGGCCTGACCATATGCCTCCTGACCCGAATACTGGAAATTATAGGTATCTGATGCTTGTAGTTGGGGGTCAGGATATCTGCAATCAGCTTGGGACACTAGATTGTATTCCAGACATAAATGTAGCCACATGTTCACAGGCAGGTTTGACTTGCGGAATCCACGCGGGTCACCCACATGGAAGATCTGCAGTTCAAGCTGCCCATAGGGAAGCATGGCTGACCGCACTTCAATTTTCGTATGTGGATTCGTTTTCCGGATTCCGCATGCAGAAAACAAATCACAGCATGCTCTATTTTAGTGCGGATGGCTTCCATTGAAGCCAATGGAAGCCATCCAATCTGCAGCTGTAGATTCTGCAGGAAAGCAGGAGTTTACAAAAAGACTTGTGCTGTGCATGCGCGCCAGCTGGCACTTCTGCACACATCCCCAGTACAGAAAAAAGGAGACCCGGACAGGTACGCAGAGTCCTCGGCCGCGGCGGATTCCGCTATGGGCTCCCGCATGCGACCCGCCTGTGGACATGAGGCCTAAATCTTTAAAGCCGGCACCAATAACTTACCACAGAGGATACTGCTGCAGCGCCCCGATGATACAATGAACGCGGCCGTATAAGGGGAAGGAGGCTGCGGCTTCCAGCAATGAACTCTCTGCCTGTATGATTTCATACTCAAGATTATCCATCAGCATGCGAATAACTGGAAACAAGCAAATATTATTACTGGCAACCACATATTCACATACACACACATATTTATATATATATATATATATATATTCATTCACATACACACACACACATATATATATATATATATATATATATACACATGCATACATACATACATACATACATACTCGTATCCTGTATGCTACTGCAGAAAATTCCCTTCTTTCAACATTATCATATGAAGTCTCTAAATATCTAATATACCAATATATACATTTAAGAGCTCAGTTTTGGTCTGTCGATATGCAGCGTACACGAAGACCGAAACGCACCTATTTAGAGCATAAATACTCATTTAAGCGCTGAGAATTTAGAAAAAAAAAGAAAAAAAGCGCAACCATTTTTATGTGCAAATACACAGTGATTATTAACGATTCATGTATATTCACTGCATAACTGTGCAGTCCCATTTACTTCTATGTACAACGGACCAGAGTGGAACATGACGCGTTTTGTTTTTTTACGTGAGCAAAATTTGCGTGAAAACTATGCGTTTATGAATAAACTCATTTCAATCGATGGGTTCTATTCACTCCGTATTATGTGCACACGAAATATGCTCAGAATACGGTTCATACTTACATGAATGAGCCATTACTCTGTTATGGTGCAACTTGTTAACAAAACAACTCTGCCCACGTGTGTACGCACTATGTAACTACACACTATGTCTTACCGTAGCATCTACAGGGTGGGCCGGCACCACACAAGCTGTCTGAAGGAAATCTGTCTTAGTTGCCCACAGAAGCCAATCACAGCGCAGCTTTCATTTCTTATACTGCTGAGGTAAAAATGAAAGCTGCGCTGTGATTGGTTGTTCCTGAGCATGGAGATTCTTGTATTGAATTCTGCCGTCTGAACATACACCCAGCAGTAGATAACTAATGCTGATCACAACATCTGCACTAAGATTTCCATTTTTTTCTTCCATTATAGGAACAGAAAAACAAAGCCAGCAGTTGTGTTGGATCTGTCACATTACAGACACCAACAGCGCCCGACGGACCCCACTGGCTATAATCGGGTCCACCATTGTACAGCCAGAAAAAAAAAAAGAAAACAACTCCCATAGAAAATAACGGGCAATTCTTTAACAAAAATGTATTCGAATTAACCCATTCGGATAAATAATGGGCTCTCTTCCTGTGAAAGTTCTGCCCATCTCTGAACTGGACAGAACTCACAGGGGAAATAAAGCCCACCCGTATGAATACAGCCTCAATGACAGAGTTTAGGCAGAGCTGTATAAATCAGCATACAGAGAGCTCCCTCTTGTGGTGGTTGCAAACAAAGAGAATTTCTAACTTGAATGGCATTTTATAGGCTATGCCATCTCCGAGACCCGCATCTATCTCAAGAATGAGGCCAGACCACCCAAGAAGCAATGGGCAGAGACGGACGGAAGTTATGTGAGCGAGCTGTCTTATGCTGTTTCTATAACTTCCATAGAAATGAATGGGAGATAAGCAAACCGCGTAGCGCAAGCTGCTTCTATAACTCCCATTCACATGTATGAGGGTTACGGAAACAAGCCAAGGCCTCATTCACACGGCCTTAGAACTGTCAGATACAGGTTACATTTTTCTGATGTGGACAGTTCAACTTCTCCTTGGATTTCAGCCATAGATTTTCACGCGGATCCACGCACGGATTTAGCCCCAGTCAATACAGCAAATCTGCGTACGACATCTGAACCAAAATGGACATGTTAACAGTATGTTCACATGCAGCGGAAAATCTGCATTAAAATCCACGTCAAAATCTGCGGATTTTGATGCAGTTTTTGCGGAGAATCTGCAGATTTCAACCTTTCAATTGCAAAAAGGTGAAGTCTGCTGTGGATATTTATGTAGATCCACACCGATGTGGATTTTTACGGGTTTTTTGACATGGTTTTAACGCGGATGTCGGTCCGCCTTTTTCACTGCAGAAAATCCACTTTCGCTAGGTGTGAACATACCTTACCCTCTTCTTCCACAACGTGGATTACTAAATCCACTTACAAAAAAATCTGTGGCATATCAGCTGAGGCACACAGATTGCCAAATATGCTACAATGGCGCAGAATTCGCATCCAAATCCACTGCAAAATTACACTATGTGAAGCAGAAGATTTCAGGTAGCAGAGAAATACCCCGACCCATTCAGAGGACATTATACAATGAACTGCCACAGACTTTTAGATCTAAAAACAAAAATGATGAGCAAACGGCGAAGAGTGACACACAACGAGGATCATCCGCCACTCCTGTCAGGTTCGTTTTAACCCTTTGCAATCCAATTTTGGATTCAGGGTTTCCTAGGGGTTTTTCTTTTTCTGCCATTATAGAATGGCGCCATCTGCTGGCTAGAGCCAGTACTGCAGAATGTGACATGCTGGAGAGGCCCCCAACAACAGGAACAGCCAGTAATATACAGTAACAATACCGTGCCTGACGTCTTTAAACATGCAGCTGTACAGCCTTCAATCAGAATGTCTGAAGACGTCAGACAGTGGATTGGAAGGGGTTAAATGTAATTTTTTGTCCGCACCAAAAAACTTACTGGAAATAAGATTTTCCACCCAAGAAAAGATAAAAAAGAACTAACCATGGAAGGTGTTTCTCTCCACAAAACTGCTACTGTCAATACTGGCTGACTGCTGGTTAGCAGCTCCGTGCCCATCTTGTGCCAACTGACCTAGGGCAGCCTCCAGACCCTCCTGGTAGATCAAGAAATTTAGCAGGTAGGAAGCAGTGACACAATCAAAGTGCTTGGTGCTGGTGCTCAGGGGCATCGCTGCTTGAAGCAGAAGCAGAAGTTTCTGCGGCTCCTGAAAATAAAGAAACATATTATTTATTCACCCCTCATGTATTACTGAAGCCGCGGCGATTGGGTAATCCTCGCGTGGCGCACACCACCAACCAACACTTTGGATTTTGCTGGGGGTATACATCCCGGGCCCCTCCTTCGCTGGCATTTATATTCCCTAAAATGGCATGTCAATGGGTTATCTTCATGACACCACACTTTAACCCCTCTAGGACCAGGGTGTTTTGTACCTTAAGGACCAGACACTTTTTAGGGATTTTACCCATGTGGCGGTTTTATTGCCCCATTTTTTTCCTTCGGCTACCAAAATGATTTTTGCAGAGTTTTTTTTTCTGGTAACATATAGGGCGATTTTTCCAAAACTTTTCACTGACTTTTTTTCTGTTTGTTAGTTTTATTGCGGGTAAAAACCTAAAAAAAATAAGTTTTTTTATATTCATAGTTATTTATTTTTTGAATTAGTATATTTACACAATGGGGATGGGTTCCTCATTTTGTTTCGGACGTTTTGATATGCAAGGCCTTATGCACACGGTCGTGACGGGCTCCTCAGGCGGAATACCGAAGCTTACCTCCGGATCCGCTGAGCGAAATCCCGCATGACGCGCCGGCAGTATCGTATGATGCGCCGGCAGCGTCATATGACGTGCTCAGCGGTGGGCGGGGCGCATATTCACACTATACCTCAGTTGTGCTACAGCGGAAGTATAGCGTGACGGGCGGCTTCCATTGACTACAATGGTAGCCGTCCACGCGTATACCTGCAGCAAATAGGAAACGCTGCGGGTAATTGCATGCTGTGGAATTCCGCGGTGGAATTCCGCAGCATGTACATTAAGTAATTAGGTTCAATAGAACCTAATAGCTGCAGTGAAACGCCACAGATTTCCACCGCCCGTGGGAATTAGGCCTAATATGTATGGTTTTGGATTAGAGGGCATATTAGAGGGTTAATTTCTTTATGTATAGATTTATATTTTGTTCTGTAACTTTGTTTTACTGATGTATGTAATTATTTGTTTTTGCTATCCATTTCCCTCATGACGTCATCTAAGACCTCTGGGGGACATTCGCATGTTTGTTTGTTTTTTATTACACACTTTTCCACTGTAGCTGGGGCATCCATAGGAGCTGCATTCATAGGAGCCCCAGTTACAGGGAAACATCCCCTGTATTGACAATAGTCACTAATAGAGCTGATCAGGGTCTGCTAGAACCCTGTAGCTCTGCTGTGCCAGGGGATGACCGCTGGCTCACGTAGCGATAGATCATGGGGGTCCGACCACTGGGACCAGCACGGATCCCAAGAATGAGGGACCCGTGTCCCACATATCTTACAGTTCAAGATGCAGGCTCCTATATCCATAGTGTAGCGGGGAATGGAGCTGCTGGTCGCACATGCACAGCAGCCGCTCCATTCCACACAATGGTGCGCTCGGCTAGTTCTGTCTGTCTGCCCCATGAAAATGAATGGAGTGATGCCAATCTATCAGTTTTCTCCCATCCAGCGGAAAGCTGAAAACCTGAAGAAAAAAAAAACCAACTACCTATGACCTGAATACCCGAATACCCCTTTAAAATACTGATGAACATTGGTTGTAATATTACTTTTAACATCTCATTGACGATGATTTCCAAGATATCTGCAGGCAATCTGGGAAAATTAGCTTTACAAAGAGACTACCGGCTTCTGATACTTGCCGCGGCTCATTACAAGTGCAAATAAGGGAAACTAATGTTAGCACAAGTGAATGTATTCAATGCCCTGTTGTGAGAGAGCAGCAGTCAGTGGTTCCCCACGTTGGGAGTTTCATCCCCTATACTGTGAGTGCAGTGAATTACTAGTGGAAGTTATTGATCATTAGCCGAGACCCCGGTTATACGGGTAGTAAGTTCAGTGTGAAGACATTGAGGTGTGCTTCATACTAATTAATGGAATATTGGTTCCTGAAATGCCTCTATGACAAGGACACGGTCTATAGAGTCCACTACTGGTAGGAAATCTCTGGGTCTAGCTGACCAATAATCATTCTAATAATCTGCAGCACTTTACAAATCATAGGGAACATTTACAGACAAAATTAGGGCTGGTTGGCGCTCCTGCACACATCCGTAGTACAGGAAATAGAAGTCCCGGACAGGCCCCCAGGGTCCTCAACCGCGCCCAGGGTCGGATTCCTGCATGCGGGATCTGACTCGCCGTGGACATGAGGCCTGAATGATGTGGCTTTTGAGTCAGATTTTGGAGCAGATTTGCTGTGATTTTTTTTATTCGGGTGGCCTACGTGTGAAAGAACCCTTGATAGGAGAGAGGGCCCTGCTGACAAGAGCTTACAATCCATGCGGAAACAGGGGTGACACGAGCCAGAATGCTTGGTCCAGCCAGATTTTACTAAACAGGGTACTATAGATGAAGCCGCATGGTGGGAAATGTCAGCTATTCTTTTCCTGCAGATTTGCATTGCAAAATGTGAAATCCTTAGCAATAAATCGGCAGCGTGCGAATGTGGTGCTTAGTAAATCCCATCAACTTGCACAAAAGTTCAGATTTTCGTTTTGAAAATCTAAAACGAATCACGTGTGACGCACATGTAAGGAAATTCTGCAAAAAGCTAAAGGTTCTTGTGTGATGATCATCATCTTTGATCGCGTTATGAAGATTTATGAGAAGTTTGCGGCAATACAGTCCTAACAAAAAAAGCCATTTGTTAATGATTATCATTATCTTCTAACAAATCAAAAAAACGGAATGCAATCTTGTGGAGCGCGGCTGTCATCTCACACTGAAAACGAACCATTTAGGCTGGCTGTCCACGGACGAGTTGTCATAACAATCGCTCGCACAGCTCGCATGACTCGCTTTACATTGGGTAACTATGGAAAGCGCTGCCCGACGGCCACACACATTCAACAACTGCCGTCCGACAGCTCCCCATACACAGGGATGTTCGACCAAACATTCACGTGCTTTGGGAGGTAAGCCACAGTCAGACAGGGCTTATCTCCTGGTGGAACAAAAGGATCAGGCATTGAAATTCAACATCCCAATGCTTCTTGTCCCCAACATCATCTGTCGGGGAAATGCATTAGCGAGCTGGCAGGGTTGACCGACCATAGTCTGTTATGGGGACCCTAAATCCTGGCAGGACTCCTAGGAGAGAGGTAAGTGTCCTGGTAACCCCGCCCACACAAGATGATGACAGCTTTTTCCCTGTATCAGTTTGTATACTGCTGGATCTATTGGTGACTTTGGCTTCAAAAACTGTGAGAGATCAGGCTAGATTTACACGGGCGACTGCGGCCTTGGTCCAGGAAAATTGGACATATTGTAACACTTGCAATTTTTCTGCAATTTTGATGCATTTTGCAAGAAAAATCCCTTGCATTGAGTACGCCTGTGAAAAAAAGTGAATGTTGTTTCAATACTTAAAGGGGTTGTCCCGCGGCAGCAAGTGGGTCTATACACTTCTGTATGGCCATATTAATGCACTTTGTAATGTACATTGTGCATTAATTATGAGCCATACAGAAGTTATCAGAAGTTTTTCACTTACCTGCTCCGTTGCTAGCGTCCTCGTTTCCATGGAGCCGTCTAATTTTCAGCGTCTAATGGCCAAATTAGACGCGCTTGCGCAGTCCGGGTCTTCTTCTTTTCTCAATGGGGCTCCGTGTAGCTCCGCCCCGTCACGTGCCGATTCCAGACAATCAGGAGGCTGGAATCGGCAATGGACCGCACAGAAGAGCTGCGGTCCACAGAGGGAGCAGACCCCGGCGGCCATCTTCAGCAGGTGAGTATGAAGACGCCGGACCGCCGGGATTCAGGTAAGCGCTGTGCGGTGTTCTTTTTTAACCCCTGCATCGGGGTTGTCTCGCGCCGAACGGGGGGGGGGGGGGGGGGGTTGAAAAAAAAAAAAAAAACGTTTCGCCGCGGGACAACCCCTTTAAATGAATATAAATGCATCGCCCTCACAAGCAAATCGCTTGGCATGGGAGTGCGATGAGATATTTTCATACACCCATAGGAAATAATAGGCGATTCTTGAACAGGATCGCCGAAAAATAAGAAGTGCTACAATTTTTCTATCTCACACCATCGTTTCGATAGAGAAATCCCGCCTGTAAATGACCCCATTGGAATAACGGGTTCTTGTCACGTGATCTCTGTGTATCCCACAACGCTCTGAAATCATCCGTGTAAATAGAGTCTCTAGCCGCTTTGGGAGACACGCAGAAGTGCGCGGACGCCGGCTCCTCCGTATGGGGGCCAGCAGAGCTCATCGCATTCACTACACTCGTCAGGAATAATATGAGCACCATCTGATAAAGGGAGACAACAGGAAAGCCAGAAGTTTTAGTCACGGGATGATGACAGTTTTACTCACACGTTTGGCCAATGTATCAGAGAACTCCCTAAAACGATTCCTTAACCGCGTCTGACACAAAATCCAATATGCATTTTACAATCCAACTTTCTTTCCATCATCCAATCCATATTCCACATGGCGGCGTACATTACACTACTGTATATGTCAGCAGCACAGATGGAGAAGGCTTAATACAAAATGTAATCACAGAATATTCTACAACTGGCCTAGTTCTAGTCCTGCTCACAGCTGATAACTTGCTACAATTGTATCTAATCAAGACAATCCTCTGTGAACTAAACCAGGCCGATACATCTTACCTGCACTGATACACTGTAGCAAACCTGCAGCTAAGAGGAAGGATCGATTCTAGTCTTTGATTGCTTACGATGGATAATATTGTATATACTTTGCACCTATACACAGCTGTACCCTTGCCAAAAATGAGGTATCTATAGCCAAATTGTCCAAGCCAGGCAAGTCCTTAATTTCCAGGAGTCAGATATTGATAACTAGTCCTTAGGATAGGCCATCAATATCAGATTAGTTGCGAGTCGATTCCTGGCACCTCCGCCAATCAGCTGTTTGAAGAGGCCGCAGTGCTTGGGTGAGCGCTCGTCAGGCCTGTGACGTCACGTTTATCAGTTGCATGGTCTTTGTGAAGCTCAGTCCTATTCCCCTGACGTGAATGGCACAGCCTTGTGTTTAATGTATAATGAAGGGTGCTGCAGCCCCTTCATACAGCAGACGGCGCGGCTGGGATCCCCCAATCTGATACTGATAACCTATCCTAATCATAGCAAAAAAAATGCATGTAACAGCATCCTAGATGCAACAATAACATAGCCTTTATTCTTCCATAATGCAACGTTTTGACCAACAGGTCAAGCATCCTAATTACAGGTCATCCATACAAGTAATTGGACACCGGAGCAAGAATCAAACAAGTATTTATTGCTATATGTTAGCACTTATTGGGGCTTCTTTGGCCCTAATGACATTGGATACACGCCGTTGCATACTTTCTTCTAACATCTGTTACACTTCAGCTGGCATTTCCCACCATTCATCCTGCAAATGTCTGGCAAGTTCCCTCAAGTAGAACAGAAGTGGTTCATCCTGAGCCGCCATTCTAGTTCATCCAAAAGATGTCCAGTAGGGTTCAGGTCGGGACTCAAACCAACATAAAACAGCGTTGGATCTGTGGCAAGGAATGTTGTCTTGTTGGAAGTATTGCTGACCATTCCCAGAATATTGCTGCATTGTCGGCAACACATTATTGTCTAGAATGTCAAGGTACCCCCATGTTCATGGTTCTTGACTCTACAACCAATGGGCCAAGACCATGCCATGTAAAACATCCCCAGACCATAATGGAACCTCCACTGTACTTATAGCAACCCTCCGATTTGGGGACAAAATTCTGCCCCAGGCAGAACAAAGTCAGGCAGGCTCCTCCACCCCCAGGTAAATCTACCTGATTTGAAGATGAAGTAGCATGATTTGTCATTCCATAAAATGTTCTTCCATTACTGAACCGTCCAATGACGACGCTCCTTGTAACATTGTAGACGGTTCAACGAATCTTCTTTGAGAGAACTCTGGAGGGGAATACCAGCTGAAGTGTATCAGACGTTAGTAGAGAGTATGCCATGGAGAGTATCCGATCTCATTAAAGCCAAAGGAGGCCCTAAGAATTAACATATGGAAATCCACCACAAATCTGCAACGTGTGAACGCACCCTTGTAAATATATCCCCACCAGACACACTGAAGGTATATCAATAAGAAATGTCATTCATGTTTGACCGGTTGTGCATTGGCTGCCTGGACCACCCTTGAAGCATAGAATAAATCACAGCCCCTCTCACCTTTTTGTTTAGCAACGAGCCACCTGATTGGCTTTCCCCCTGACACCATGCTGTCCCCCAAAAGGGGGTGAGAAACATACTGGTAAGAGAAATATGCAGTAGGTGTTATTGCTTCAACCCCACCAGCCGAAGAGATGTCATCGTGCCACCTGTATGGTGAATTAGTTGGGTCTCTACTTGGTTTGGGGTTGAGAACCACTGCAACCAAAAGTGTAACATGAACCTCCTGGGCCCCAATGCAAAATCTATAACAGGGCCCCCAACTATAATGCTTTATTCATAGTACTGGGCTCCTTATATGGAGAAGAGAGGCCTTATGGGCCCCTTAAAGGGGTTCTGTCAGTAAAATAAAAAAATGTATCCTCATCTGCATCCTGCCCTGCATCCCTGTAGAGTGTAACCTGTAAAAAGAAAAGAGTGGGGTAAAAAAAAGCCAACTCCCCTAATCCCGTTGTTCTTCCCTCCGCTGTTTACCTGGCGCATGAAGGGTCGGCTCCAGCGGCTCCTTTGCGTGCTTGCGCGCTCTTGTCGACCTAGCCGTGTCTATCCTGTGCCGTCCTTGGAAAGTTCACGGCGCCTGCGCACTCTCCATCGACTCTCCGAGGACGGCAGAGGTTAGATGCGGCCAAGCCAATCAGTGGTTGACGCATCACTTGTGACGGGTTGACCACTGATCAATTCCTGCCGCCCGGCATGGTCGGAAGCTGGAACTTTACCAGCTTCTGCCCTGTGATCGGACGGCTGCTGGAGGGAAAGAAGAAGAGCAGCAGCCTCCTGGTGACTGGCCCCGTAAGGCACAGCTGAGAATGATATATAATTTTTTTTTTCTGACAGAACCCCTTTAAGGCTCCTGGGCCCGGGTCAAATTTCATGCTCTGCATCCCCTATAGCTATGCCCCCAAGTCTGCAACGGTTTTTAACTTTACAACACGAATACCTGCTGTATACCCCCATCGTTTATCAATCAGTAAGGAGTCCTGTTTCAGGGTCAATCATGCAGCGATAACAGTATCAGGTATGACCTTGCGTACAACCATAGTAATAAAGGAAAGGAATTTGCAAGTAAAGTTGCCTCTTACACTTTGATGGCTTTTGCGGATATTCATCCCCCTTCTATCTTCTATTCCGTTACATATTAACTACTGACATTCCTATAAATGTAATTACTAATGTGTTTCTATTCTAGATGTAAATTTGCAGCCATAATACCACGGCTCGATAGTTCCAGCACGGTACATGGAGGGTCCGCCGCTTATTGTATAGCCACAGCCAAGGGGCTTTTGTTGAAGTATAGCCCATAATTACCTGAAGGCCTAAAACAGACGGGGGCAGCTTTCTCAGAAGTTCAAAGGCAAGAAGTTTCACTTCCTCAAAGGTGTTACTGAAGCACTCTAGGAGACCGCGGACATTGTTACCGCTGACCGACTGAGCGAACTGAAATACGGTCTGACAAGAGCCTGTGAAAAGAGATCATTAGTAAGGAAGAAATTTCACTAATAAGTTTCTGCTTCACAAAACAAAGCTTGTTAAGCTTTACTGCTCCCAATAAAGGAGCGCTGGGACCCGCAGATGTGAAATACCAAGTACAGATGCAGCTTTTTTCCTGCACCTACAATAAAAGACTCTTATTAAATGCAGATGTTTCCTTCATACAGATCATTTGTGTTGGCTTTGCGGCTGTCATAGGGGGACGTGCCCCGTAACGGTGAACAAGCCCTGTATGTACACAAGCAAGGCGGTTTATATCAGCCGGGGGAACATATGGCCGCTCGTATGGGAATTGTTGGTTATGACCTTGTACTTTACTGGGGTAGGAATAACCAGGCGCAAAGTTATTTCTGGTGCCGCTGTTATGGCTGTGTTTGTGTCAACTTAAAGGGCTTTTTCCATCTCAGAATTTAAAGGGCCTCAAATATAAGTCACATTTTTGTGTTAAAGAATTTTTAGTTGTTTTTTTTTTGTTTTTTTTTAATTTTCAAATCACAATCAGGGTTTATAAAAAAAATCACAATGACCAGAGAGCCGAAAATACTATTCTGTCAGTTCCTGATCTGTAGAGAAAACTTTCCAGCAGTCGTCTCACTGACATCACAGGCAGGATTACACTGAGAGGGGACACCTGTATGTACAGCTTTTACCTATTGTGAATGGTGGATCCAAGACAGGATCCACCATTCACAATAGGTAAAAGCTGTAACGATCTGCTTCCCCCCTCCCTGCACAATGACCCCACGCACAGGTCACAGGGTATGTCTAGACCAACAGTCAGTGGGTCCCCTCCTGTCCATTGTGTGAATGGCCCATGAGGCCCATGCTGTAAAACGTATCTTCTGAATGCTCTAAATGCTGTTAAATGTAGCTCAAGCAAGATGGCCGCCCCGTTATTTTTTAACTTTTTGTATCCTTTATTTTTTAAATAATAAATATTTTTTTACAATACTTACTTTTACATTTCTTTAGTCCCCATAGAGGTCTTGAAATTAAAATGGTTTGTTTGAATATACCATATGCTGCAATACTTCAGTGTTGCAATATGTGATATTTCTCCCAGCATTCTATTAAGACAGACCACGGCCTGTCCCAATAAGCAAAAGTGCATGGCAGAACGCCCTGGGCTATCATTACAACCAAATGACACAAAGCAAGCTGATCACAAGGGGGCTGTTTGGGATTTCAGAACACCAACGGAGGCATTTCAAGGGTTAACAACACATTATGCCATTGTAATAAAGTAATTAATCCCTTAATGACGCGGCCCCCTTTTTGTTTTCATCTTTTTTTCCTTCCCCCTTCAAAAAAAATAAATAAATAAAAAAATCGCAACTCCTTTATTCATCTATTGACATCGCTGTATGAGGGCTTGTTTTTTGCGGGACGGGTTGTATTTTTAAATAGTGCCATTTAAAGTACCATATAATGTACTGAAAAACGTAAAAAAAAAAATCTAAGTGGAGTAAAATGCAAAAGAAAAAAAGACTTTCTGCCATCAATGAGTGCGTCCTGGTTCTACAGCGCACAAACTGCAACAAAAATGACATAACTTTATTTTATGGGTCGGTACGATTATTACGATACCAAACTTGTATAGTTTTGTTTTCTTCTGTACTACTCTTTTTTTTCAAAGACATCTAATTTTTTAAAATAATTTTTTCTGCCGCCATCTTCTGCGCACAATAACTTTTTTATTTTACTGTTGACGTAGTAGTGTGGGGAGGCTCATTTCTTGTGGGATGTCCTGTAGTGTCCGTTAGTACCAATTCAGAATACATATGACTTTTTGATCGCTTTTCATTGCGTTTTTTTCTGGGAGACAGGGTGACTGAAAAAGTGCATTTCTGGCGTTCTTTATTTTATTTTTTTCAGACAATGTGCAAAGTGCATGAAAAATAATGCGCTGCTTTGATAGATCTGACTTTTACGGACGCGGCAATACCAAATATGTATTTTTCTTTAATGATTTAGATTTTTTTTTATTATAGATATGGCAAAGAACTTTTTTTTTTCTTTTACAATTAATAAAACTTTATTGCTCTTATTTTCACTTTTCTTTTAAGCTTTCCTGGGGGACTACAACATGCGATGTTCTGATTGCTCCTGCAGTATGATGTAATGCTATAGCATTATGTCATATTGCTTTTTTGACAGGCAGTCTATTCAGCCACCCCACGGGGATGGCTTGATAGGCAGTCTCCTAAGGCAGCCATTTGGCCTTTCAGAAGACCCCCGGCTGCCATGGCACCTGCACGGCTCCCCCGATCTCACCGCACGCGCGTGGGGGGGGGGGGGGGGGGGCGCGAACGTGACACCCGAACTTCGTTTGGGGGATTTAAATGTCGCTGTCAGAATTGACAGCAGCATTTAAAGGTTTAATAGCCGGAATCAGTCACACGACCGATTGCAGCTATTGCCTGCGGGTGTCAGCTGTAACAAACAGCTGATGCCCACGCTGTATGAAGAGAGACCCGTCTTCATACTTACCCCGACGTAAATATATATCCTGGAGTGGGAAGAGGTTAATATTATTCACTTCACCGGTTTTAATGCTGTGGCTGATACAGTATATTATTATACAGTGCAATACCCTATGTACTAATGACAAGATACGATCTAATGTTTCTCACATTTTAGAACTGATTGAATTTGACACTTTATCTTTATTGCAGCCAAACGTGAGGTTCCACGAGGCATTTTGTGCCACCTTTGTATTGCTCACCTGATACCATGGGGAAAATCTCAGCAATGGACCCTAAAATAGTCAAGGCTGAAAACCTCGTTGGATGTGACGAACCAGGAAAAAGTGACTGGAAGAGATAATCTGTGATAGAGGACATGAATTCCTGGAAGAGAAGAGAGACGCAAAACAGCAAACTGTAACATCTGGGAATGTTTGAGTGTGGGAAAGAACAAAAACTGATAGGCGACGTGTTAACGTGTTCTTAGGCATCACAAGAGAGGCCGGGACCCCAAAACAAGCTGCACAAACAGTACCCTGGGTGGCACTCTGCCCTTTAAGGCTGTCATAATAAACTGTATACTATGCCAGGGCTAAGGGGCAAAGGCACTTTCTGATTTGCAGTTCTACATGAAGGATTGGTGAATGTGTTGGGTAGATTCGCACCTATGGCTCTAGCCAGGTGTTATGGTGGCTTTAAAAGGGGCAACTATCGTGTCAATAGTCCATTTTATAGGATGTTCAATTTTCGCAGTCGCTGACGCTAAAACGTTACTGGCTAGTCTCTGAAAGACGATTATATCCAAATCAATGACTATTTTCAGGTGAGCTGAAACGAAGCATCTAGTAAGAGAATTCTCGCTCGCCACCAAGTGGGCGACCGTGTTTAAATGGAACAATTGTCCCCTACATTGGTTCTACCGAGCGATTGTTTGTAGGATGCCCAACAAGTGCCCAACAGCCGTCCCACAGACTATCGCTCTGATGCTTTCACAGAGGAGCGAGTCATTCATAGAATGGAGGCAGACCGGGTCGGAGATCGCTCCAGCCACCCGCCTCTATTCACTGGAAACAGGCAGTCGTTCATAGACGAATAACTGCCTGTTTACACGGGCCGATAGTCGCTTGGTGTTTAAGGCCCAATGTTCACGGGCGGATTTGAATTGTGGAACCTGCGTGGTGCACCCGCACGGTTGATCCGCAGTTCAAGCCACCCATAGGGAAACATGGACGTCCGTAACCGAATTAATAAAGCATGCAGATTTGATCTGCGGACCTTTGGGTGCGGAAATCAAATCCCAGCATGCTCCATTCCAGTGCCGTTCTCGCACGGACGACTTTCATTGAAGTCAATGGAAGTCGGTTAATCAGCGGCTGTCCGCAATTGACATCGCGGACGGGCCGTGGATTCTGCGGGAAAGCAGGAGCTTGTAAAAAAAAAACAAAAAACAAAACTTCAGCACAGATCCGCAGTAAAAAAAAAAAAAGAAGACCCGGACGGGTAAGGCGGGTCATCGGCCGCGGGCAGGGTCGGATTCCACTGCAGGCTCCTGCATGCAGAATCCGACCCGCCAGTGGAAATGATCCCTAAGTGAACTTAAAAGCAAGTGACTCCCAACAGGTGACCTATGTGTCGCTCAGTGTCCCGTCGATGACCGCATGTACCGGGGATGACCTTTAAAAGCAGCAAACACCACTGTAATCCCACCTCACAATGTTATGCTTTATCAAGATACTATTTAAAAAACTCCCAATGTGCAAAAATATCAGACCACCAAAAACAATCCCCGCCCCCCCAGCAAATACGAAGGTATAATAATATTTCGTGATCGTGTTACACTTATTCCAACTCATTCCACAATAGTAGGAGATGGGATACTTACTGTATAATGCTCTAGTGCGGTACAAGGATCCGCATGGCTCTCCGGATGTTCAGACTCCCTCAGGCTCTTGCTCTGTTGATGCTTATAAAGCACCTGGGAACTTTCTTGCACACGGCAAAAAAGCTACAATAAGACGAAAATACAATGTAGCACACACTATAATTAGTGACCGGAGATGGTGTGATATTTGTATTAATGAATGCAGCGCTGTAGTCGTGGTTGATCCACGGCCAGAAACACTTACCTTCTTGAGCAGGTAACAGAGCTGCTGCCTGATGGAAGGAGACTGACAGTTCAGGTTGTACTTGAGAAAGAACTTGATTAGACTCATTTCATCCGGTGAAACCACTTCGGTGCTCCAGTGACTTTCACAGAGGAGACCCAGCGCATCAATACGGATCTAAGGAGGGAAGGGACACCCGTTTTATATGAGCGTATTGTAACATGTCCGTAAATACAGATCTGTGACATGGACAGATGACAATGTAACCGTGTGTCAGTAGTATTTCATCACTGTTGCTTTTTCTTTCTATTTCTGGTTTCCCAATAATGAAATAAGTTTGATGCCATGTTAGACAGTAGGGCAAAATGTGATTGTTAAAACCCCCACTTGCTGAAAGAGCTGTATCTGATTGGTTGAGCGCTCAATTCATTGAATGACAGCTGAGCGCTGCCTGTGATTGGTCACAGAGCTCAGCCAATCACAGGCAGCGCTCTGCGATTGGCTGAGCATAGCTGTCACATTGCCAATCAATGTGACAGCTGTGGCAGGGAATTCCTTACTCCCTGCGAGGAGTCCCCTTGGCAATCTACACTGTGACAGTGCTGTCACAGTGTTCAGTGACAAGGGGACTTCCCGTGGGGAATATTTACACGCACCATGGACCTATGGTGAACACGTCCTATGTTTTGCAGGTATGTGCGTTTGAACGCCTGTAAAATGCAGACATGTGAACACACCATAGGGAACCAATGGTTCTAACAGACGCGTGGTTTCTTACGGGTGTATGTACGCACATAAATACGCTCGCCTGAACGAGGCCTTAGACACACGTACTTATGACAAGGCACAGGCATGGATGTGATTAATTTGCACTTAAAAGAATACCACAACAGACATACAAACATAGATGTGAAGGTTTTATGGTCCCTGAATTAGTGTTAAGAGACAGCGGCACAGAAGAATTTGGGAATATAAATTTATAATAACTTTTGACACTTTCAACAGAGGGTTAAATTGTTCAAGAGGATTCATGCGTAACTGGGAAGTATGAGACATCTATAGCACAGAAAACACTGCTGGCCTTATGATCTCTTAACACTAATTCAGAGACCATAAAGCCTTCAGAACCAGAGATACAGCCATTTGAAGTGGGGTTGGGAATACTGAATTTACAGCTGTCATTTCAGAGGAGAAAGGGGAAAAACAGCAGCAACAGAGAAGATCTGTGATTCCTCGTTATATCTCCCTGTCCCATGGGTAAGGTAACATGAATTCGGTACTGGTGTATCTTGACGCCACCACAGTAATGGGTGGAGACATGGGTGGGCTGGCTGGCCTGCCGGAGCTGGAGGGAGCACCCACACCTCCAGATTGGCTGGTGGGTACGCACACACTTAAACCAGAGGCCGCTGCTGTAAGTGTGCCGCTAGCATCTCCCTGCTGCTGATGAGTGTTCAGAGGGTACTGTGGGGCGGCCTCTTCCAGCTCCCAACCCCGCTGCACACCTGCAACCAGAGTCCGCAGCTGTAAGTGTGCCACTGGCATCTCCCTGCTGCTGCTGAAGTGAGTGTTGGGAGTCTGCGGTCCGGCGAGCTCTCCCAGCTCCCGCCGACCCGCTGCTGTCAGCTGCCCTGGCAGGTCCGCTGCCCTGGCAGGTCCGCATCTCTGCTAGTGGCGCTGTCACAGACCCCAGTGGTGGTGGATTTGTCAGGTGTCCGCGCAAGGCCCTGCGCACATAGTCTCCCCGCCGGTGGCCTCCCCGGCTGCAAGTGCTACAATGCATCCATCCAAGCAGTTCACTGCCGGCTCACACCTCCGTGCAGCCCCGCTGGATCACTGCCACCCCTCCTGCTGCTGGTTTGTTCTGTCTGGCAGAGGCTCAGTGTTGCCGTCTGCCTCTCAGCCCCCAGCCGCTACTTCGAGTCGGGATACAGAGTGTCCTGCTCGCTCCCCTGCCTGTTACTCCTGTATCTCGTCAGCCAGTCTGAAGCTAGGAAAGTGACAGGGGTGTTCACTCCTGGAGACACCTGTCACACCCCTAGCTTCTGGTGGTGTCAAGATACACCAGTACCCATGAATTCTTGTTCATGTTCTCACCCACATCAATGAGAGAACATATTTGCTCTCCAATTGTCATATATGAGGTTTTTCCTAGAAAAGGAGTGTAACGATTAGGATTTGCTCATCTAATTACTTCTTAATACTGCTTAACCCCGTAGATGCTGCAGCCATTGCTAACAGTGCCATCAATCTAAACATTTTTACAGATTAAAAAAAACAAAATACACAAGGTTTTGCCTACTGAAAAAATAAACACAAAAAACTACACATAACTGGCATCATCATATCCATAACAACCCATGATATACAATATTAGAGTCATCCAGCACAGTACATTCCGTAAAAATTTTTTAAAACAAAAGCCAAAATAGTGTTTTTCTGATTATCTGACCTGCCCAGCTACTATTAAAAATGGTGTTCGCAACTAACACAGTATTCGCAGCAGTTCCACCCTTAGGTCATTCACACGAGTGTAAATACGCTGGATATGACGCACATAATGTTTACGAGCTTAATACGCACTGAATATAACCCTTTGCGAATTTTATCTGTCATTTTCAGTCGTGTTAAAAAAATATGCAACGTGTCCCAATATGCATTACAAAGTGAATGGGATTGCGAAAATATGCAGGGAGTACAATAAATATACTGTGTATGTATGTGCGTAAAAAAAAAAAAAAGTACATGGACCGAAATACGCAGGGAATAGGCTATTTTCGGTCCGTGAATATGCTTCATCTTCACCTACACCTGTGTGAATGAGCCCTTAGTGTACAGTATGAGCAAATTTTGCAAGGACTTCACTACTGAATTTGTATCGCTGAGACAGTTTTACAACATAATGTGCCTTTAATAATGCCTCTGAAATCCGCGCTTATTTTTAGGCTGTGTGGCCGATCCCATCTCCATACATTCTACTGCAAACCAATCCCCAGCGTGTAAACATACCCTACAGAAGTCACGATCCTCCCCCCCCACCTTACATCAGCCCCCGAACATCTGCTCTCCGCGCTAGAACGGTTTGTGATCACTTGTGCAATGACAGATCTAGCTGGATGATGCCAGGGACCACGTCCGGCTCCAAGCATTCTGCACCAAGCGGCTGAATGCATGCAAAGCAAAAAAACAAGAAAAGCCCTGATCGCCAGCGATGATTTTCTAGTCGCTAATGGCGAACAGGTTTTGGGCAGCCCGAACTTCAATCATCAGTAAATTATTTCAACTTGTATCTTCCATTAAAGTAAAAAAAAAAAAAAAAAAACTATTGAGCCTCAATGGAAAAAATGTGACTAATGATTTTACAGAGTCTGTTCGCCATATGGGGCGGGAGGGGATGCGACATGCGTCTCCCAACATTCCTCCCGATGCAGATCACCACTCAGGCCTGTTTCCCATTTATTTCATCATCTTCATTACTTTCGCTGAATTCTCTTCCCAGCGTGTAACGACCAGCCTGATAACATGTAGACGACATCCCAAAGACTCAACCACTACAGCTGCCCTGTTTACCTCCTGCCATCACACCAGTGCCCCTTCCAGTGTTGGTAGGAGTTTCCATGACAGATCCCTAGGTACCCTCCGGACTGGTGAAGACTGGCAGGAAGGAATTATTTGTGCCCTTGTGTTTTCCAATTAATGATTAAAGGCAGTAATTGTCTGAAGATGATGGGAACATAAAGGAAGGAGTCAAATTATACACAGTCGAGTCCCGTTATTATGACCACCTCCTACTTTCGACATTGGCGACATGAAGGAAGTGACGTGTCATTAGTTGGCTTGGAGGGTCTATATAGGCTGTCTGCTCACGTATCACTCGTTGTTGTCATGGGTTAAAGGGACGAGTTGCAAAAAAAAGATACTTATTGGCTTTCGGGCCAAGGGTGGCGGTATTTCTAAAACAGTGCAGTTTGTGCCGCTGTGGTGAAAGTGTATCGCGAGTGGACAAATGGCACCATTGAGCATAACCGTCGTGGAAACTGCGGAGCACCGTGTGCCATTAATGTGAAATTAGAATGTTGGCTACCAAGGTGCCCAAGAGCGGATAGATGCGCTACAGTAGAATAGCTTACCCTGAACATGAACCAGGGGGCTACCAAATGCGTATAGAAAACAACAGTCCAGCGAACGAAACTGCGTATGGGATTCCAAAGCAGACGGATGGTCACCGCAACGGTGCTAAGAAAGGTACATCGGAAGAAAAGACTTCAATTTGCACAGCAGTATCAGAATTGGACCACTGATGATTGGTGAACGGTTGCCTTCTCCGATGAGTCAGGTTTTCTTCTTCATCAAACAAACGGACGTTGGTGTGTCAGGTGAGAAACAATAGAGAACAAACATTTGTGGCCTTCCCTGGGCCCGTCCTCCATGTTGAAGGCACGTTGAACTGATCTGGTTATGAATCCATCCTTGCAGATCATGCACACCCATACATGCTGTTTGTCTTCCCTGGGGCAGATGTGATCTTCCAGCAAGAACATACGAAATGTCACACAACTAGAAATATCCGACAGTGGTTGGAAGAACACAACCAAGATTTCCAAGTACTTCTCTGGCCCTGAATTCCATAGACTTGAACCCAATTGAGCATCTGTAGGACTAACTCGATTGTCATGTTCGCTCTATGGATCTTCTCCCACGCACCTTACATCAACTGTGGGATGCCCTGCAGTCGGCTCCAGATACCCGGGGCAACCTACCTGCACCTTACTGAGTGACTCCCAGCCCGTCTAGCTACTGTCTGTGTGGCACATGGCTGTTACTATGGATATTAGAGGGTGCTGATAATAATCTGACTTGACTGTATAAATACAGAAAACAGAGCAACAAAGGCGTAGTCTGGAGATTGAGGAAATCTTCAAAATTTCCCTAATGTTTCCCCTTATTGCCGGTATTCCAAATGTCCATCTAAATCATCAAACTAAATTCCAGCACCTTATTTTTGCCAACCTGCGCCATTGCTGCTTTCCAGACAACATCAGAACTCCAAATTGTTATTTACAATCGCCACTGGGGAGTGCAAAAATCGACATCTCCTACAATGACCCGTTGCTAATTACTGACGAGTAACCTTACAAACTAAGTTATTATTACAGAATTTGAAGGCACTGAGCATGCCTGACCAGTAAAACAGCAGAACCTGCAGGGTGTAGCCACTGGCTACCAATAGAGAAGTATGCAGGGAGGCAGGGGGACCACAGGTGAAGCAATATCTCTGCAGTGATGTAAAACAAGTTAGAACATTATATTACAACATTGCATGTTGTCGACTTTCAAAGCATAGCATAGCCTTTCACTTTGAAGGACTGGAATACCCATTTCAAGGACTAAAATATTGACGGCCTCTCCTTATAATAGGCCATTAAAATCAGATCAGGGGGAGTCCGAATCTCGTCATCCCAATCAATCAGGCAAGTGCTGTGTCCTCTCCTATGACCTGCGATATCACGTCTATCGGTCATATAGCCCTTCTGAAGCTCGGTCTCGAGTTGCAGTACCAGGCACCGCCACTACAAAATGAACAACGCTCACGCAAACACTTTTTAAACAGCTGATTGGCAGGAGTCGGACCTCCACTAATCCGATAACGCAATAGAAGAGTAAGGTAGCACAACGTCATGCAAAGTGTCAATGTGGTGCTCAGCTGAAAGCCACACTGTCAATCATTTTATATTACAGAGAGAATAGAAGTAGTGAGCACCCACAATCAGGAATGCAAAAAAATGACATTTTTTTATTGTGCAGCTCAAGAAAATGCAACGTTTTTTGGAAAACAACCCTTTTTCAAGTTATACAAAAACAACATGGTAGCAACAATGATCGAACTTGTTCTGCAGCATTATATTATGGTCTGCGGTAATATCAATGTCTACAAGTGTAATAAACCTCAATGTCAGATATAGTATACTATTCCATCACTTAACTAAGATATTAATACAATCCTTGAGATTAATAAAAAGATCCATGTTGTTTCTGTACAGCTTCAAAAAGGGTCGCTGACCCAAAACTGCAATTTCTGGAGCTGCGTAACAAAAAATTTTATTTTTTGAATTACTACTTTGTGGGTGCTTGCTTTTTCTATTTTCTCCACTGATCTGATGTTGATGACCTATCCTAAGGACAAACCTTCAGTATTTCAGTCCTGGAAAATTCTTTTAACCCTTTAATGACCAAAGTGGTTTGCTCCTAAAGGCCCGGACACTTCAGCGATTCTATGCATGGTGTTTTAATGGTCCTATTATCTTTTCTTGGGCTGCAAAAAAATTTTTGGCTGCTTTTTTTCTTAACCCTTTGCAATCCAATTTTGGATTTAGGGTATCCTAGGGGGCTTTCTCTTTCTGCCATTATACAATAGTACCATCTGCTGGCTAGAGCCAGTGCTCCAGGATACGACATCCTGGAGAGGCCCCGACAACAGAGCGGCCAGTAATATACAGTAAGAATACCCTGCCGGACGTCTTCCGACATCGGAGCTGCAAAGCCTTCAATCATAATGTTGGAAGACGTCAGACAGTGGATTGGAAAGAGTTAATGTAGAGGGCTGTTTTTTAATACATTTTTGGACCCGTGCCTAATGGACTTCAGTGAGGTATCCTAACCACATGTCACCATTGTCTATAATGAAACAACCCCTTTAAGACATAAACATGACTTTTCTCACCACCTTCCTCACCTGATCATGCCTGTGCACAAGGCCTTGTTGTAATAAGTTTGTGGACACTCTTCCACTCCATGCATAATTTTCGGTAAATCGGAGGTGTCCATGAGTGCGGGCGGTTCTTAAACAAGCCATAAGGGCGCCAAGGGCACCTCGGTTATCACCAGACCCTGAGGAATGTAAGAATATACATCATAAAATAACAATTATAATTGAATTAATCATGACTAAAACAGTAAAAGAATGGGCAAATAACGCAAGTAGTGGTCTGAATCCCAAGAACAGGACTTTACCTGAGGGAGGAGTGGCTATTAAGTTTGGAGGATTTATCACTTATAGAGTGGTACTGTTCCTCTTTAAAGGGGTTGTGCCAAGTTAAATAACATTATCACCTATAAAAGAGACAACTTTATGATCAGTGGGGGTCCAACCATTGGCACCCCCACTGATCCTGAGAACAGGGGTTCTTTCTGTGCCCAAGTTAATGAAGAGGAGGTCATACAGGTTCACCATTGCTCCATTCACTTTAATGACAGTCCTGGAGATCGCCAAAGCACTTGAACTATGTAATCTATGGTGCTGTCATTGAAGTGAATTTAGTGGCAGCGCACGTATGCGACCTCCGCTCCATTCACTCCGCGACCAACCAAACTCCCATTCTCAGGAACAGTGGGGGTCCCCAGCGATTGAACCCCCACCAATCAAAGTTATCCGCTAATCTGTTAAGAGGGAATAACTTTATAACTTGGAATAACCACAGAATTAGAACTGGCGGGAGCCCAACCGTTGGGACCCCTACCGATCCCAAAAACAGGAGTCCAGTCGGTCGCTGAGTGAATGGAACACCAGTGACTGCTGTAGAGCTTCAACTCGGTCACCTCTGGCACTGCAATTGAAGTGAATGGCGCGGCGGCGCACCTGGAACAATTTTCTCATAACTCTTCATAATTGTCATTCCACTATTTCTCCCGAGTATTTATTAATAAATTGATAGTTGGCTGTTGCCATTCCCTTTGTCAAAGGGGTGCATCCTACACAGACAGTCACGGCCAGCACTTGCTGGACAGGGTGTATAGAGAGGTAACACCAACACCTCATCACAACTGGGAAGCCTGGTTGAGGGGTATTATGGTTTGGTGGTTTGGGTCTGCTTCGCTGCCTCGGGGCCCGGATGGCTTGTGATCAGACTTTTATCAACTATTCTAGGGACAGGTGCTAAAAGTCGATTGCGGTATGACCCCTTTAAACCTATGGAGTTGCTGTGGCATGACTTGATGAGGGCTGTGCACACAAGGCATCCCAGAAATATTAATAAACGCACACTTTTTTGTGCAGGCGATTAAATTCAAGGGTTCATTTACTTTCTCTCCCTGCACTGCAGATGTTTTCTCAACGTGTCCAATAAAGGACACAAACGGTACAGCCATTTGTGCGTTATTCATTTAATCACATTGTGTTAGTCTATAAATGTGACTTGGATAACAAATCAGACCACATTTTATTAGTAATCCATGCAGAAAGCCAGGTAATTCCAAAAAGTTCACTTAAAGTGATATTCTGGGATTTAAAAAAAAAAAAAAAATTGATAGGGACCCATCGCTCAAATTCCCACTGATCAGCTCATAAACCAGAATGCGCTGACCGCAGCACATTGGCCCAGGTTGACATTGCAGCACAACTCCCATTAAATTCATTGGGAACTACACTGCAGTACCAGCCTGGACCGCTTTCAGGCTTCTTGAGCTGGACGCGACAGTCGTGCTGGGAATCACCTGATCAGTGGTGATCCAAGCCGTGGGGCCCTTGACAATCATCTACTGATGACCTATTTTAAATAGTCCTGAAATACCCCTTTTAGTTCTCTTACAATTGTATGCTGAAGTCTAAAGTACGAGGAATAAAATCCTGACCATGTAAAATGCAGCATGAAAGGAGAAATACAACATGAATATAAGAAAAAACAATCACCGTATAAAATTGCATGCATACGAATGCAAGAAGTCTGATCAGTAAAGTGGGTAAGCTTAAAGTGAGAATGTCTGAAGAAAATTACAATATAGTAGGAACAACGGAAACATGGCTTGATGATAAGTGCAATTGGGCGGTAAATGTACAGGGTTACAATCTCTTCAGAAGAGACTGTAGGAAACAGAAAGGGGAAGGGGTATGTCTGTATGTTAAATCCTATTTAATGCCAAGGCTAAGAGAAGATATAGATGTAGGAGATGAACACGTTGAATCTCTGTGAATAGAAACGCAGGAAGGGAAAAATAACAAAATCCTGATAGGGGGTTTCTATAGGCCACCAAAAATAATAGAATAAACTGAAAACTTATTAATAGAGCAAATAGAAAAAGGTGTCAAACTGCAGTGAGGTATTTATTATTGGAGACTTTAATTACCCATATATAATATGGAAAATGAAACCTGCGAATCTCACAAAGGCAAGATAACTACCGTACCCAACTTGTACAGCAGCCGACTAGAGGGATGGCCTCTCTGGACTTCTTATTAAATAACAAACCGGACAGAATCACGGGGGTGCAGGTTGAGGGACAATTGGGAAATAGTGAACACGATATAATTAATTTCCAGGTGTCATTCAATAAGATGTCTTATAAGGGAGCGACAAAAAAAACTAAGCTTTAGTAAAGCTAAATTTGATCAGCTCAGAATTACTCTTGGCAATATTAATTCAGACATCATCTTCAAAAATTAACAGTACAGACGACAAATGGGAGAAGTTTAAAAACATCCTAAATCACCTCATGTGAGCAGTTCATACCCTTTAAAAATAAAAGAACTACAAGTAGAAGAAACCAATGTGACTCGACAAGACTATAAGGGGGGCAAGAAGCGAAAAAAATAAAAGCGTTTAAATTACTAAAACAAGAAGGCAGCGAAGAGCAAAACAAATTATGTAAGGAGGAGACAGAGAGACTGATAGCCAAAGAGAGCAAAAATAATACTAAACTATTTTTCAATTATATAAACGGTAAAAGGATTTGGAATGGGAGCACTGGCCCGCTAACAAATAATGCAGGAGAAATTATAGAAGATGATGGGGAAGAAGGCAAATCTGTTGAATAGTTTTTTCTCAAATGTATTCACCAGGTAAAAAAAATGTCACACGAGATGCATGGGGGTAAAACGAACCACCCACTAAATATCACCTGCCTAACGCAGGAGAAAGTGCAGAGCCGGTTAAAAAAGATTAAAAGGCCAGGCGCAGATAGAATACACCCAAGGGTTCTAAGAGAGTTAAGTGACGTGATAGACAGACCGCTATTTCTTATATTTAAGGACTCTATTGAGACCAGGGTTTTACCACTGGATTGGTGCATTGCCAATGTGGTTCCAATATACAAAATGGGGTTAAGAGGAAAGTCCAGTAACTACAGGCCGGTAAGTCTCACTTCAATACGTGGAAAAATATTCAAGTTGTTTCTGAGAGACGCCATCCTGGAATACCTTAAGGAAAACAACGGTATAACTCCTCATCAGCATGGGTTTATCTCAGACCAATCATCATATCAGACCGATTTGATCAGCTTCTACGATGAAGTAAGCTCTAGGCTGGACCTGGGAGAGTCTCTTGACCTCGCATATCTGGATTTTTCTATAGCATTTGACACTGTACCGCATAATAGGTTGATATATAAAATGAGACAGCTCGGATTAGGTGAAAACGTGTGTATCTGGGTAAGGAACTGGTTTGGAGATAGAAAGCAGAGGGTGGTAACAAATGGTTCGTACTCTGATTGGACCACGGTCACTGGTGGGGTGCCACAGAGTTCAGTATTAGGCTCCATTATGTTCAATATATTTATCAATGACCTGAGAAGAGGGGCTGCACAGTAAAATATTGATATTTGCAGACGATATGATAATTAATACAACGGAGGACAATGTATGGCTACAAACGGACCTAGATAAGCTGGGGGCTTGGGTAGAAAAATGGCAAGTGAAGTTCAATGTTGATAATTGTAAGGTTATGTACATGGGCAGAAGAAATGGGTGCCACCAATATACACTTAATGGGGTACTGCTAGGGAAAAGGGATATGGAAAAAGACCTGGGGGTACTAGTGGATTGTAGATTTAACTGGAGCAATCAATGCCAGTCAGCTGCTGCCAAGGCAAATAAAGTCTTGGAGTGCATTAAAAGAGGTATAGAGGCGAAGGATAAGAACATTATTCTTCCACTACATAAGGCACTGGTCAGGCCTCACATGGAATACTGTGTCTTTAGCACCAGTGTCCAGTACTGTAAAGATGTAGCAACTAAATAATAAACTGAATAGGAGGACTGGAATACCCAGAGAGGCTATCAAAATTGGGAATTATTCACCCTGGAAAAAAGACAGCTAAGGGGCGACCAAATACCTATGTAAAAATACATTAGGGGACAATACAAGGATCTCTCCCATGATCTGTTTATACCCAGCACTGCGATGGTAACAAGAAGGCATCCGCTACGTCTAGAAGAAAGCAGGTTTCATCACCAACATAGAAGGGGGTTTACTGTAAGAGCAGTGAGACTATGGAACTCTCTGCTTGAGGACGTGGTGATGGCAAAATCCATAGAGGAGTTTAAGAGAGGACTTGATGTCTTTCTAGAGCGCTACGATATTACAGGATATAGACATTAGGTGACCAGCGGGGTTGTTGATCCGGGTCTTACAGTCAGGTAGAAACTTTCAAAACCTTGATCCAGGGATTATTCTGACTGCCATTATGGAGTCGGGAAGGAGTTTTTTTCCACAAATGGACTAAATTGGCTTCTACCACATTGGGTTTTTTTTGCCTTCCTCTGGATCAACAAGCGGGAGTGAAAACATGCTGAACTGGATGGACATTGTCTTCCTTCAGCCTAACATACTATGTTACCTCTTAATCCTGAAAACTGTCACCAAGGAAAAGTTGGGAGGCTCCATACACATGAATTCATGTTTTTTATTTTAAGATTCTTATAAAGAAACAGGTAGGTATAACCGACTTACCTACACTTGAGGAGGCTGAGGTCTTAAGATTTTCAATCATGTAATTTAAACTGTCGGGGTTACACTTAAGCAACTTAGGTAAATAATAATCGATGATGTAAGTGGTCTGGGTGACGTGTTCCTCGCACAGACGTAAGATAAGGGGGGAGACCCAGATGCTCTGCCATCGCTCTACCCAACAGCTTTCTCGAGTTGCCTGGAGTTGCTTCTTGTGGTTTATAAACATGGCTTCCAGCAAGTTACTTGCATAAGGAGCAAAGGACTGATCTGACATGACATCTAGAATTTGTGAGGGGATTCTTTCATCCACGGACAATAGCCGCTCCGTTCCCACGCAGTCTACAAGACAGGCCAGTGACGCATATTTCCCCTTCGAGTGCCACTCCAAATTCAACAACTTCTGTGTAAGCTCTGATAGAAATGGATCCTCGTCTCCGGAGTGTTCAGCCACGGCGGCATGATGGATCTTAAGGGCGTTTTTGAAGACGAGCTTTGCTTGATGTCGAACAGCATCCAAAGGGTGCTCCCAATGTACGTACACATATTCTAGGAGTTTACAAAGAGCAGATGAATGACCATTAAGATTTTCTCTCAAGTCTTTTGTGCATGAGGTGCTCAGAAGGTCTATGGCTGAAGTAGTCCACAATGCTAAAGTCCGAGACAGAAACAAAGCCGTACTCGATTCTCTCAGGCTAAAAGAAAACAGAATGAATTGCATAAGGACATATAAAGACAGAATATTAAAGTATTTGCATAAATGAATACATTTTAAGGGGTTATCTGGAGGCACACCTTTGTTTCCAGACCTTGCTCAGCCCGCTCTGGTAGCATAACAGAAGTCATACTCGCCCTTCCCTGCTCCCTCTCAGTTGCCATTTCACCAGTACCTTGTCCGTCTTCACTTCTAGGTACGGAGTGTCAATGATGACGTCACCAACACCGTGACCACTGCAGCCAATCATCAGCTCCCTTAAGCAAGTGATAATCTGTAGCAGTCACATGACCTGGAGTGGGGTCATTTCCATTCTTCTCCAGGAAGATCAGCGGAGACCGAGCAGCAGAGGAACAAAAGTTTCACACGGAGCAGGGAAGAGGAGTAGGTCTTCTATTATTTTACTAGAGCTAGCTAAGGAAGTTTTGGACAAAAAATATGTCCCTGGATAACCCCTTTAAAACATTTTCATTGCACCACCCACAATACTTCTTTGAAAGGTTATCATTATCTGGGACATTTATGACATATCCATAGTATAGGCCATCAAAGTCCAATAGGTGAGAATCCCACCACTGGCACCCACACCTATTTCGAGTTTGGACTCTTGGAAAAAAAGACAATACTGTTAGCATGAGTCTTCTACGATTTTCAATGGATAGCCAGGTCATGAATGCAAGGTTGAGGGCGGTTAAATCCACAGAAACCCATCTATTAACCAGAACAAAAGAGCATTGGCGCTTGTTGGAGCAGTACCTAGCACAACAAAACCCAAACAAGTGGTACAGCAGTTTAGCCAATTCACTTTAAAGGAACCCTGCAACAAGATTCATACCGCCCAAACAACGGGCAGCATGGACCCAGGACAGGTATGCAGATTGCCCCCATGTATGTGTCATTCTGATTCTTTGTGGCGTTTCAAAACAAACACACTGAAGTTCGACTTGGAATAGTTCTCCAAGCCAAAAAGGCGCCCTGTGCCGGCCTCTTCCCACCCACTCCCTACACATAAGCAGAGGAAGAACAGTCAGTCACCATGCTGTGGGCAGGGAGAAGCCAGCGTAGCTTCAAAGTGTGCTTATTCTGAAACTCTGCAGCGTTTCAGACCACCACATACATGGGGGCAATGTACATACCTGTCCCAGGTTCATGCTGTCCGTGTTCCGAGCAGCGTGAACCCGATGACAGGTTACCTTTAAAGGGGTTGTCTCGTGAAAGCAAGTGGGGTTATACACTTCTGTATGGCCATATTAATGCACTTTGTAATATACATCGTGCATTAAATATGAGCCATACAGAAGTTATTCACTTACCTGCTCCGTTGCTGGCATCCCCGTCTCCATGGCTCCGTCTAATTTCGGTGTCTTCTTGCTTTTTTAGACACGCTTGCGCAGATGGGTCTTCTCCCTTCGGCTCAGCTCGGCAGCAGCGGCGTTTTGGCTCCGCCCCTTGTACGTGTCATCGCGTAGCTCCGCCCCGCCACATGTGCCGATTCCAGCCTCCTGATTGGCTGGAATCGGCACATGTGACAGGGGCGGAGCTATGCGATGACGCCACAAGGGGCGGAGCCAAAACGCCGCTGCTGCCGAGCCGAACCGAAGGGAGAAGACCCATCTGCGCAAGCGCGTCTAAAAAAGCAAGAAGACACCGAAATTAGACGGAGCCATGGAGACGGGGATGCCAGCAACGGAGCAGGTAAGTGAATAACTTCTGTATGGCTCATATTTAATGCACGATGTATATTACAAAGGGCATTAATATGGCCATACAGAAGTACTTAACCCCACTTGCTTTCGCGAGACAACCCCTTTAATATAAAAACGGCCTGTGGTGCCTTAGTCCTTCCTCTATGCTTGTTGCTGGGGGTCCTGGAGATCAGGCACCCCTAATCATACGATAGCCTATCCTAAGGACACGCTATCAATGGAAAATCCTAGAAAATCAATGACTCAAGGGAAGAAGTTAACAGAAATTAGCAGATGACTATTGATTTTAATAAGCGCCTTGTAACGCTCCTGTTTTGCAGGAAACGGCAGCACTTAAATCAGCAGCTCCCTGGTAATACTTGCTGATTTGGGGGGCCCAGCGATTGCCATATTTCTGCGGAACCCATGAGTATTTACTAAAATGCTTGTTCAGCAAATCACTGCCCCATGTAAACAGGGCAATGCTCATCCGATGACTGAAACCTCAGCTTATTGGGTCATTTATGAATTGCTATAAGCGGTATACGTCACCGTGTGAACAGACGATGCGCTGCAAACATCCATGAAACTGTATTTGAAAGAAACAATCATTTTAACATTCGTCTCCCAATGCAGACTGTAAATACCTGAAACGAGCCCCGATTTCGTATCTCGTTTAAAATACCTAATTGTCGGTCTCTGTAAATGGATTCCTTACCGTGCGCTGAGAGACAGCAGGACTGTAAGCAGGTTAACTAGTAGTTGCTCCATGCCACAGCCTAGATTCCCATCTTTCCATTCTAGCATTGCCAAGGCTCCTTGGCATAAGAAGAGGAGTGCCGTGTCTGGCAGATCCTTACAGAGGGCATTGCAGCAGGCCATAAACCATGCTGGAGCATCGGCAGGATCCAGAGACTGCAAAACCAGGTTATTCACCTGTAAAGGAAGCATCCTATATTAGCCCAGTACAATCAAACACATGGATCAAAAAATTGCTTCCATCTGTGAAAAGAACGGGGCGCCAAAGGCAGACCTGGCAATTCTGATGCTTTCTGGCTAATGTTCTCCTCCTGTTCCTCCCCCCACCCCCACCCCTTACAAGGAGCACATACTGGTGCCGATGCTTGGTGCCCTACTATGTGGGACTCTGCTTGTAAACCTTCTTGTGATGGCGCATATGTGCCATCCTGCAGGGGCAGGACTAATCGGGCTGCAGGTTCAACCTCATGCTACTAGCCTTCCCCAGGCATTGGTACACCACTGGATGCTCCTGCATTCTCATTATTACTAACAGTGAAAGGTCAGATGTTGATGAAGAATCTTAACTCTTTCCAACACAATTTCCCCGCCATTTGCACACTCCCCAGCTCTAATTTAATTTGGGCTGGAAAGCACGCTGTGATTCCTTGGAATTACCCAACAGAAACACATAAAAATGACCCGTCGTGATGATTTTATTAGCAATTTGAAAAAAAAAAACGTAAAGTAATATGTATATAACACTATGCAGGGTCCTCTCTCCTGCATAGTGTCATATGCATACACAGAAGAGAACAATAATGACGGAGACTGTGAAACTCTCTGCCTGAGGACGTGGTGATGGCAAAATCCATAGGTGGGTTTAAGAGGGGACTAGATGTCTTTCTAGAGCACTATGATATTACAGGATACAGACATTAAATAACCAGTGGGGTTGTTGATACAGGTCTTGGAGTCACGTAGGAACTTTCAAACGTTGATCCAGGGATTATTATGACTGCCATTAGGGATTCGGGAAGGAATTTTTCCACCCAAAATGGGCTAAATTGGCTTCTGCCTCATAGTTTTTCTATTTTTTTGTCATCCTCTGGATCAACAGTGGAGGGTGGAAACAGGCTGAACCAGATGTACATCGTCTTCCTTCAGCCTAACATACTATGTTACTGGATTAGAAAGGGTTAAAGTATACCTCATCAATGCTTAAAATACAGTTCTAACAGTGTTAATAGTGCCCAGAATACGCATATCTCAGTGTTGACAGCACAGACGTCAGAAGACCTACAGTATACTTACTAGTTTGGTCAGTTTATCACAGTCTTTAACCATAGTTCTAAGGTACAGAATGACCGCCATCCCAGCAGTACTTTGAATGTTTTGTAGAAGATCATCTAGAAGAGATTAAAATTGCACATAAATACCAATTAGCATAATGCTCTCCCATGGTTCATAGCATTTTCCTTGAAATCAGCGCAAGTAATCAAGGATGAAAAAAAAATTTTAAGAAAGAAAAGACAAGATTTAAAGGGATTTGTCCTCCAAAGTCAGGCATGAGTGATGCCGTATACAAACGTCTGCTCATCACGACTCGAGCCCCCGCTTTAGTGACTTGTAGAGTTCCTACTGATCATACACTCATTACCTATTCTGTATAGAAGGGGGGAGATGCTGGTTTATCTACGAAAGCAAATAATGTAGGCAGATGAGTCAGTACTGAGAAACCTCTTTAACAGATGCTCATCGATTAGAGTGCCACAAACACATTACATACTGTAGCTCGAATACGTAAAACAGTTTTCACACTCATAACATTTATCCTCTATCCATAGGATAGGGGATAAATCTCTGATTGCTGGGAGTCAGAGTCCCATTTTCGTGGAGTCAGAGTCCCATTTTCGTGGAGTCAGAGTCCCATTTTCGTGGAGTCAGAGTCCCATTTTCGTGGAGTCAGAGTCCCATTTTCGTGGAGTCAGAGTCCCATTTTCGTGGAGTCAGAGTCCCATTTTCGTGGAGTCAGAGTCCCATTTTCGTGGAGTCAGAGTCCCACTAGAAATGTCCTGACTCTGGCTTATAAAAAATAAAATTAACTTAAAATAATTAGATCAGATTTGAGGTCACCTATGAAGGAGGATTTGATGGAGGCTATTTCTGAGAACAAGTTCATAGACTCCATAAATGTTGTTTTTCTCACATACTAAACACAGTGTCTTGCATATTAACACTGCAGTAAAGTTTTGTGTTTTGAAATTGTATTGCAAGAAATATATTCTATCTAAATAGCTTGATTATTTTATCATCAGTATTGTCATTGTAATACAACAAACATGAGTCCTATATGAGGAAGTCGGGAGTATGGAAAGATTAAGGAGTCTGAGTTTTGGCTTACCCTCTCCACAGCCCTGCTGGGAACCATAGTGATCTTAATATCTTCGATCCCCAAAACCATTTGTGACCACTGCTCCATTCACTTCTATGGGGCAGAGGAAGATTTCTGAGTGCCTCCATCTGCCATCATTCCTTAGAAGTGAATGAAGCTGTGGTCACACATTCTCGCCATCGTTCCATTCACTTGAAGGATTTGTGGCATGCGAATCTCAGGATCACTGGCGGTCCCGGTAGTCGGACCTCCAGCAAACAACGATTTATCCCCTATTTTGTGGAGAGAGGATACCTTTAAGAGCAGCGTTTCCCAAACTTCAGTCCTCAGGGACCCCAACAGGTCATGTTGTCAGGATATCCTATAGTAAGAAGACCTGTGACACTGACAATAATTACATCACCTGTGCAATACTGAGGAAATCCTGAAAACATGACCTGTTGGGTGCCCTGAGGACTGGAGTTTAGGAAACACTGCTTTATAGGAAAAAAACCTTTAATATTTCTCTTACCGTCCAATATGATGCCACAGAAGGAGGCGAGCAGATCACACAGAGTCTTATACAGAGGACACGCATCGTCCTGCTGAAGAGAGTCCTGCACAGGGCATTTCTGGACTAGCACCATAGACAATTTGACAGCCGTGAGGAGGTCATGCATGACCTGGGTCTGACCAAGTCCATCACCCAGGATTCTCCTAATGAAACAAACAAAAAAAATGTAAAACTAAGGAATTTTTAAGAAAATCAAACTATAATGAACTATAATAAAGTTGTCTGACTTCACAGTGAATCTGCACCATTTAAACACCCTGTCCTTTTAGGTTCGACATTTTGTGATTTCTCTCTTAATACATCACTACATGGGACTGAGCTTGCAGCTCGAAATCTGCTGCATTGACCTTCCAGTAAATGATACATTTCTGTCTGCCTGCAGCCACCACTAGAGGGAGCCAAAGAGCCTATACTGTATGAATACTATGCAACTGAAAACTATTGATGGCCTATTCGCAGTCTGTTGTACAGGATCCCCCCGAACAACTGCTTGTCAGGTCAGTGAACTTGTACATTAAACAGATTTCTGCAGGAAGCAGACAGCTCCGTTCCCAATGTAGCGGAAAGGGTAATAGCAAGTGAGAATAAAAGCAAGCTGTGCCACTGCAGTGGGAATAGAGCCCTCGGCTTCCTGCAGAAATCAGCTCAGTGCATGAGCACACTGGGCAAGCAAAAAGGTGAACAGCAGGGTCCCAGGTGGCAGACCCCTGGTGATCTACTATTAATTGCCTACAATACCTTACAACAGGTCAACCGTTTTACCTTTATGTGTATGCAGGGGATTGAGGATGCACTTGAATGGGGCTGTGTTGTAGTTTTCTGCACAGTAGGTCACCGACAGCACCACTATGCAGGAGAAATGCGGAAAGGTTCTCTACTACATTTTCAGGATGGGCAGGGGTCCTACAGATCGGTCAACTATTAATCCCAATGTGACGGCAGTATTCTAGAGGTGAACAACTGGCTACTTCGATGGTACCACAGCAAGGATTTGGATTTCTAGACCATAGAATGAATTACCTATATGATGGACTCCTTGCTAGAGACGGGTTGCATCTAACAAAGACAGGAAAGCATATATTTGGTGGACACCTTGCTACACTCATCAGGAGGGCTTTAATTGAACAATATGGCAAGGGAAATGAAAGGCCAGGAAAAATATACAGCTAATTAATACATTTGAGAGCTTTGCTATTAGAAGAGGAAAGAACGAAGACAAAAAATTCTGAAGGAAAGTAGAGGAGCAAGAGACACCGATCACAAACTAAAATGTTTCCACACAAATGCACAGAGCATGGGAAACAAACAAGGAGAATTGGAGCTCCTAACACAGGAAGAGAAATATGATGTCATAGGCATCACAGAAACTTGGAATGATACGCATGATTGGGATACAAGGCTTGAAGGATATAACATTTAGAAGAAACAGACCAAAAAAGGATAGGCGATATTGTGTTGTATGTTAGGAAAACATTAATCTCCACCCAGATTCAAGCTTCAGAGCATGGTAGTTCTGTGGAAACTGTTTGGGTAAGAATACAAGGAGAGAACAACAGAAAGGACACTATTGTAGGCATTTACTATAGACCGCCTGGACAAGATATTGATGAACTCTTTGTACATCAGATGGCCAAGCTCTCAACGAAGCATGACATAGTGATCATGGGAGATTTTACCCATCCAGACGTTTGTTGGGAATCTCTCTCAGGTAAAAGTAATGGATCCAACAAATTCTTATCCGCTCTTGCTGACAGCTTCATCTTCCAAAAGGTAGAAGAGAAAACAAGTGGATCTGCTGTCTTGGACCTAATTCTTACCAACAGGGAGGAAATGGTTGAGGAAGTTAGGGTGGCTGGGACCTTAGGAGGCAGTGATCAGGCTATCCTTGAATTTTGGATAAAAAGGAGAGGAAAACCTGAGAAAACTCAGACCTCAAGGTTGGATTTCAGAAAGGCAGATTTCAATGGACTCAGAAAGAGGATAGGAAGAATCCAATGGCTGGATGTTCTTAAGGACTGAAATGTCCAAGAAGGTTGGGAAATATTGTGAAATGAAATTCTCAAAGCAGAATCCTTAACAATCCCTAAAAGAAGGAAGAATGGGAAGCATTTAAAGAGACCAGGATGGATTAACACAGAACTTAAAATACAAGCTAAAAGGAAAAAAATATATATATTAAATGGAAAGTGTGGGGGGGGGGAATATCTAAAGAACAATATAATGTGGTCTGCAGAAAATGTAAGGCAAGTGTCAGAAAAGCTAAAGCTAATAAGGCTTGCAACAGAGGCTAAAAGCAATAAAACAGAATTAAGTGAAAGGAAAGTCAAAGGTGCTATAGAATGCTTACAGGATGAAAATGGTGAATTGGTTAAAAATGATGATGAGAAAGCCGAACTTTTAAATTCCTATTTTGTATCTGTTTTCTCTCAGAAAGTAAATGTAACAAAAAACAACAACAGGGGTGGTGGTCCTGCTCCAATGAGCTACAAATAGTGGGGCTAGATAGAAGGTAAAGGGACTGGAGATGTGCACGGTATGGCGAGGGGGAGAGTGTGGGATGCAATACTCATAGACAATGGTCAGACATAAGCCGTACAGTGTCTAAATCGGTGTGACTGCAGGGGTAATTGATTGCGGCTAGCAGAGATTACAGTCAGTAGGACAGGGAGCATGTTATCAGGCGGAGTACAGAGGGGTTTGGTTTAGGAGATATTGTATGGCTCCCTCAACAGGTGCATTTTTAGAGCACGCCTGAAGTTTTGTGTGTCAGTTTGGCTGGATAAAATCTTGGTGTTTGTATAGCGCCAACTTATTCCGCAGTGCTTTCAGGTAATTATTATTTATTACCCCCCACCAAGCTGGGTTCTCAGTTTACCGACCTCGGAAGGATGGAAGGCGGAGTCAACCTTGAGATAGTTTGGGGTAGTGCGTTCCAGAGGACTGGTGCTGCTCTGGAGAAGTCTTGGAGGCGGGAATGGGAAATTCGAATTAAAGAGCACTCAGTCTGACTTCGTTAGTGGAGCGAAGTGAGCGGGATGGGTGGTGGATTGAGATGAGGAAGCAATGTAGGGCAGCGCGGTGCTTTGGAGGGCTTTGTGGATGAGGGTTGGGAGTTTGAATTGTATTCTATATTTGACGGGCAGCCAGTGCATTGACTGGCACAGGGCAGAGGCATCAGAGTAGTGGCAGGACAGGAAGATGAGCCTGGCTGCTGCATTCAGGATCGAATGGAGAGGGGAGAGTCTGGTACGGGGGAGGCCAATCAGCAGTGAGTTGCAATAATCGAGCTGAGAGTGGATGAGGGCAACAGTGAGCGTTTATAGCGTGTCCATGGTGAGCAAAGGGCGGATTCTTGCGATGTTCTTGAGGTGCAGCTGACATATTCGGGCAAGGGACAAGATTTTTGGACAAGGATACCCCTTTAAACAAAAAAGAACTGCATTTTTGTCCATGCAGGGATACGGCTTGGAGGTACGTTCTGTAAAGACGAGGAAAAGCGGGTGAATAAATGAATTAATGAGCCAACCAAACTCATCTCTGCCTGTGCTGTACACTTTTAAAGTGAGCTTTCCAAAACAGCTGAACCGATCAGTATGAGGACTCTTATACACAGAATCTTTATAGTTCAGTTAATCGTTGGTTCGTGCAAAACTGGACGAAAATTGTTCAGTGTAAACAGAGCTAATGACTGAACAATGAATGATAATTAGTTTTCTTATCGTTCATTATTCAGTTTCTGCAGGCATAAATATCAAACCACTATTGACCCATTTAAACAGGAAGTCGTTCATCTATCCGGGACTGCCTGTTTACACTGACTATAGAAACGACTGTCAGGCACTTAAAGGGGTTTTGTCATAAAAAAAAAAAAATATCTAAACTTACCTATCCCTTCCCTGTCTGTCTCCTTATCACATCTTCTCCTGGTTGAGCTACTCCAGTGCCCCAGGTCAGCTCACTGCAGGTTGGGCCCAGCTTGTTATGAGGGCTGCTTATCACAAATTCCTTCCTGCTGGGTCAGTGAACGTCACATCCCTGTGCTGTAGCTTCACTGCCTAGGAAGGAATTTTAATCTATTTCAGAGATAGCTCGCATGAGCAATCTCTGAAGAAGATAGGCAGTCCTCCTGCTGGCCTGTGAGCTGTGACGTAATGTACATTGGCAGACTGCCAACCTAATGTACTAACCTCACAGGAAGGAGCAGAATCAGGCAGCTGGAGGTGAAGTGACCCTCCCCCCGGACTGCAGGAGACAGGAGTAGATAAGGGAGGTGACGATCTGGTAAGTGGACTGATGGGGGAGGAATAAATAAGTATAGCATTTTTCTTTTTTAGTGACAGAACCCCTTTAAGTGCCCGAAAGTCGCTCCATGTAAAAGGACCCTTAGTGACAGACCGCTGAAATCAACATATATATGTTACTATGATGTAGTTGTCACAACCCGGAGACAATTAAGGACACGACAGGTTCCCTTTAAACGCAGCATAACCTTTTCATGGAGGTTTTATCATAGACCTTATACAGTTTTTGCTGCCAAACATTCAACTATAAGAAAAAAGTAAAGTTATGCAGTAACAGGGATATTTCGAAAGGGGCAAATACTTTTTGTGAAGCCGGGGGTTATGACCTAGTAACACAATAGGGCGTGTATATGCAATGTTAGCTGAAGAATCTGCTTTGCTTCATAGTAGTAAAGATTGTAAGATAAAAAATAGTTACAACTTGTTCCTTTATAACAACAGATGGGTAGAAAAATTAGTAAAATATTATGTTCTGTACTCACTTGTTTTGACTCTGGAATGTATGCAGAACCTTTACCAGGAACTGAAGGACTGTGAAAACAGAAATATGCAGGGATGAGCGCGTCCTTGAATCATAAGATAAATAGGTATTCCGTGTCTCATTCAGGAAATCGTTCATCACAACTAAACCTCGTCTCAAAAAATACTTTATTTTTTATATAATTCTGCAAGCTAAGCTGGACAAGGTTACTAACTATGTATAATGTAGATATAATTGTGGCCACAAGGAGGCGCAGCTAAGGGGGAAAAAAAATTCTGCTGAAGTCTGACTTTTACACAAGGGCAGGAATATTTAGGGTGCCTGCCCACGGGCGGAATTTCTGCCGCGGTATTTTAAGCACATTGTCCGCTCCTGACCGCAGGCAATCTACTTCTATGGGGATCCGCAGTTGTCCCCAGACGGACCGGATTTGCATCGCGGATTTTCACGAGCTAGGAAAAAAAACACTGCATGTCCTAATTTGGGTCGGATTCTGTGAGTGGAGTCTCCAATACAAGTGAATGGACGCGTTTTTTTACGCAGTACATCCGCGGTGCAGCTGCGGATGAAGGCACTGGTAGCTATGACATTAGAGAAAGTAGGCGTGGTAGGAGGCTGCAGGTTTTTCCGCGCGTTTTTTTCTGCAGCACATCCGCATATATCCGAGCGTGATTTTTCACGCATCCGTACCTATCCGCAAGCACATTTAGGTGCCATACGCAGGTCTCCCGCGCGTGAAAATCCACTGGCGTAATCCGGAACGCTCGTGTGCAGGCGGCCTTACACTGAGTTTGCAGGATAGTGAGTGGGGTATTCCTGCAGTGCCACATGCAAGGAATGTGATAACTAAGGGCTCATGTCCATAGGCGGGTCGGATTAAGCATTCGGGAACCCACAGTGGAATCCGACCCTGCCCGCGACCGAGCACCCTGCTTGCCCATCCAGGTCTTCTTTATTCTCTGCTGTGGATGTGTGCAGAAGCGCCATCGCACAAACGTAGCAGAGTTTTTTTTTAACTCTTTTTTCCTGCGGAATTCGCGGCCTGTCCGCAATTGAATTGCAATCAGGTCGCGGATCAGACGGCTTCCATTGACTTTAAGAGTGTCTGAAGGAAGACATCTGGGAGGAGGTATATTCTCAAGGCTTGAACCAATGAAGAACGAAGGTAAGCCGATACCGCCTTAGTAAGAAAGGATGCCACAGGACGTAGAACCACCTTATACTGAAGGAAAATGGTGAACGGAGGTTTAGCCGACAAGGCTTCAAACTCAGAGACCTGTCAAATGGACGTGAGCTCTTCCAAAAAGGCACTATTCAAGACAAATATGAGATGGAATGTTGCATAACGGCTCGAAGAATGAGACTGCATCATGTCCAGTAGCAAATTAAGGTCCCAAGGTGGAACATGAGCATGGTATGGAGGCATGGCATAGGAAACTCCCTGTAGAGGAAGGTCCAGACGGTCGACTTAGAAGCTAGGAAGCATTGAAAAAGAATGGGCAGCACCGACACCTGTCCCTTCATGGAGCTGAGGTCTAATCCCATGTCCAGAGCCTCTTGAAGAAAGAACTGAACGCGGGATATCAAAAAATGCATAAAAAAGGAAGTTGTACCATTAGCACAAAAAAAACAAAAACAACGTCTTCCAGACAAAATGGTAAACCCTGGAAGAGGAGGGATTTCTGGCCTTCAACATAATTTGAATGCCAGGTTCCACAAAATCACAACTTCAACCACCACGCTGTTAAACGAAGCATGAACAAACTCAGGTGGAAGAGGGGTTCTTGTAAGAGGTGATATTCTTTAAGGGTAGACGCTAGGGAGTGTCGATGAGTTCCTCATACCATGCACGACAAGGCCAGTCTGAGGAGATGAGAATCACTGGAAGTTCTTCCATCACAAAGAGTTGTGAGTTGTATGGCATTGGAGGGAAGATATACAGGAACTAGAAGTTGGTCCAAGGAATTATGAGGGCATCCACTGTTCGAACTAGGGGATCCAGAGACTTAGTCACAAAGGTCGTAAGCTTGCGGTTGATTCAGGACGCCATTAGAACGACATCTGGTGACCCAATTTTTGGCCTTGAGTTTGGAACATTTGGGGATTGTAACTCCCATTGCCCTGGGTCGACTGCTCAAAATTTAGATATCCAATTGTTCATACCTGGGATGTGGACCGCCAAGAGCACTCAAAGGTGATCTTCTACCCATGTCAGGATTTTTGCTGGCTCTGCCATGACTGCTAAACTGCGAGTCCCACCTTAGTGATTTATGTAGGAGACGGCCGTCGCATTGTCGGTTTGTACGCGAACGTGGAGACCCATCACCTGGGGTGCAAAGTGTTGAATCAACAGGAGAATGGCCTGCAGTTCCAACACATTTATAGGAAGTGCCTTGCACTGTGAACTTCCGCAGTGCACCTCTCAAACGGAGTAGGCTGGCATCCAGGGTAAGTACCTGCCAGTGGAGAGTCAGAAAGGAGTGCCCCAAATGGACCGGTGGAGAGAGTCTAGCCACCAAAGAAAGGAGCGCTGAAGTTGGTGAGGCAAGATTGAGAGATTGGATCTCTAGATTGAGAGTTCGCAACTTTGTCCCACAGGGATAGGATAGAGAGGTTGGGCATTAAACTGATCAAATGGAATCACCTCAAAAGGAAAGAAACCATCAGCCCGAGTACATTCATCCAGTGACGAATAGTCAGAGGATTCCGAGATTGCAGAGACCGTGCAACTGCCCCTGAAGGAGGTGTAACTTCTGGGTCGGGGGTAGAACCCAGGCACAAGCTGTGTTGAAGGAGAGACCCAGAAAGTACAGGCGTTGCAATGGTGAAAGGGAAAACCTGGGATGGCTGGTGATTCACCCAAACCAAGACAGAGTTTCCAGAGTGATGTGGAGACTTCTCAGATTGTCCAACCGAGTTGGGGCCTTGACCAAGAGGTCGTTGAGATAAGGGATGGCCACTACCCCCTTGAAGTGAAGGAGAGCCATCACTGATGCCAGAACATTTGTGAAGACTCGGGGGGCCATGGCCAACCTTAATAGAAGGATCGTCAATTGGTAGTGTTCCAACCGGATGGCAAAGCGGAGGAATCGCTGACATGCTGGGCAGATGGGGATACGTATCATTAATGTTGATGGATGACAGAAACTCCCCCAGTTCCATGGATGCAGTGACGGATCTCAACGACTCTCTACGGAGTGTCAAATCTTAATGTATTGATTTAACCTGTTCAGATCCAGAGTGGGTCAGACAGTGCTGTCCTTCTTGGGCAGCACAAAGAGATTGGAATAGAAGCCCTCATACTGTTCTAAGGGGGAAACAGGGACTATTACGCCCTGAGAGGAGAGTGTCTGCATCGCATGAGCCAAAGCATTGGCCTTTGAAGACGTCAGAATTCTGGAACGGAAATGATCCAGGTGGGGGTCGGATAACTATATGGCATAGCCTGAAGAGATGACCTCCCGAACTCAGGCGACTGAAACGTGAACAACCCAGGTCTCCTTGAGTAGGGAAAGTCATCTCCCTATCCAAGATGGCTTGGGAGGCGGCTGCCCTTCATGCAGAGGACTTGGAGGATTGTAGTCAGGGATGCTAGGAATGACGTGGTTTGTAAGAGGGTCTACGATGATTTTTTGGGGGTTTATCCAAGGTCTGGGGGCTGGAGCGCCGAAAGGAATGAAACTGAGGCCACTTCTTCTGAGTAGGTCTATCATGGGTGGCCTTGCTTTGTGGTAGATGAGAACTCTAACCTCCAATGGCCTCTGAAACAATCTTGTCTAGTCTAACGGTGAATAGGTGCGAGCCAACCAAGGTAAGATATATTAAAGACCACTTAGATGTGTCATCTGTGGACCAAGATTTGAGCCCCAGAGTCTGTTGAGAGGAAAACCAAGCAGCTGATGTGCAAGCCAATAGTCTGGCCGTATCTAGGTAGGCTTCACAGTGAAATTTCCTGCCTGGCTTATGTGCTGCACAATGTTTGCTAAATCTTCTGGAGAAAAGCCAGAAAGAATGCAGCAACATAGTTGTTTAGCCCCTTCAGTAGTAGCCCTACTAACCCAAGTAGAGGCAAAAACTAGGTGAAGTGCTGAATCCACTGCCTAAAAGGAATTTTTAGCTAGGGATTCCAGTTTTTTGTCGCCTATGCCCCAAAAGGACGAGGCGTCCACCAGAAATAGAGAGTGGTGGTTTTAGACACTACTGGGAAGACGAGCACTTCTTAACTAAGTCTTCCGGAAAAAGGTAAATAACATCTAAACACTTTGGTTTGGTGAATTGTTTGTCATTAAGGTTCTATTCTTTGACTAACAAATCTTCAAATTTAGTATAAGAGGGGAATACCTTCAGAGAACACTTGGTGCTCCTGAAGTCAAGGTCAGAATCCGAGGGAGATTCCGAAAGTTCACCTTCAGAGAGATTTTAGAAGGAAAGGTAGTGGCTGACAAACAGAGCAGTCTAGTCTGTCTATACCAGTGGATGCTTTAGTAAGGTCTGATAACGCCCGGGAAAAGGAGCACGTGCCCATTGCGGTTCAGCAGTCAATTAGAACTGAGTAGGCCCAGCACCTGCAGGTGGTTAACTGTCAGATTGTCTCAAGGGAAGACAGTTGTGGCACATGGACATGTGGACAGTAGTCAATAGAGCTGCTTTATATGGCCTGCTACAGTAGGAGCAGTAGAAAGGTAGTTAGACGCCAGGCTGATCTTACCCAGTCTAGAGTCGTTCCTGAAAATTGGTGCATGTGGTGAGCATGTTAGAGGCATCACAGGTCCTAGAAGGCTGCAGAGGGATGTGAGACACACAGGAAGAAGGAAGGTCAGGAAGAGAAGGGTGCCAATAGGAAAGTGGATACTGCGCACACAGGAGGATAGGATTAAAGGCAGCAGATCCTCCCCTGCCTAGCACAATTGTTATTGGTCCAACGGCAGTGTGGCCAGCACCACTGGAAGTGCCATGGCTAGGTCGAAGCCAGGGCCTAAATTAGTATAACAGGCTGAAAAAACAGCACAGCGATCCGTGGCGATGAAAGTTCGCAAGAAAGCTGCAGGTTCAGGTGTGCACAGCCTTCAGCAGGTTCTGCGAGTCCCACGCCTTTATGCAGCCCAGCGATGCTACAGTGCTAGAGCTAGCACCTACTACTGCCACTAGGAGTAGAGTGCCATGAATGGTGTGATGAGGCCACTTGGGAAAAGGACCCATCAGGAGAAAGAGCCCTCCAGCAGTCCTAAGGCATGATATGCTGCCACCTCACCCAGCCCCAGTGGGAACGCGGAAGCGGTCCACCTAGGTACGAGGAGCCCTGCAAGGAGGAGAAAAGGATGAGACCGTCTCCTGAAGCTGGCAGGTCAAGAGCAAACTAATGTTGACCATGCCTCCTTGTCTTTTGAGGGTCGGTCTGGTAACAGACTGGTTAACTGCAGCCAGTTTGCCCTGCACAGTGGCGTAAACAGGTAAAGTCTAGTGCCAGCCCAGTATTCCCAGATCTTGAAGGAAAACAGCTGAAGACCGGTTGATTGAAGAGATCTGCCTCCTACGGACACTACGCTAAAACAAATTAGTTTGGTGCCTGCAGCAGGTAGGAGGAGCTAAAACCTTTTCTGCATAGTGTCTACCTTCTAGAGGCAGTAGCTATACCCACGGTTTCTATCTGTGTCCCCCAGTGCAACGGACAAGAAAAGTAAGTTTATGGTTCTTTAAGCAGGTGACATGTTCCCTCTAAGGCCTCATTCAGATAACAATCTGACAGAAAAATCCAGGACAAATGTCCATGAAAATCTGTGTCAAAAATCTGTGCAATTACCATAAAATTCTTACATGGATTTACATTTGAAAATGCCATGAATTCACATGTGGTTGAGACCCTTAGAAGGAAAAAAAAAATCAATTTTTTCCATTTTTTTCCTTTAAAACAGCATGAACTATGTATGAATTACGCCACTGATTCACACTAAAAGCCAATGGGATAGTAAAAGGACTTGGGATTTAATACTGCTTTCGATGTGGAAATAGCATGCCAGAAACTCTGTCAGAACAGGGCCCAAGGGCCCTTTTACAAGGGACAATTGTTGGGCACAGAAGCGCCCAACAATCTAAAGGAAGCAGCAGAGGTAATTACTGAACCACTCGCTATAATTTTTGAAAATTCCTGGAGAAAAGGAGACGTCCCAGAAGATAGGGACAACATTTGACCTTTTCCAATCTTCAAAAAAAGGAAAGAAGGTGGATCCAGGAAACTACAGGCCTGTGAGCCTGATTTCTACCGAAAAAAGATCTTTGAACAAATTATTAAACAGCATGTATGCACGTACTTGGATGAAAATGGAGTAATTAACCAGAGCCAGCATGGGTTTGTAACAAACAAGTCATGCCAGACGAATCTAATTTCCTTCTATGATAGTATTACTGACTGGATTGATCAGGGAAATGCGGTGGATATAGGTTTTCTTGACCTTAGTAAAGCATTTGACAAAGTATCTCATACTATACTTATTGAAAAAATGACCAAATATGGGATTGACAAGGCAACTATTAGGCCTCCTTCCCACGAGCGTGACGAGGTCCGCCGCGTAATATTACGCAGTGAAGCCCGTCACGGCGCCCCCCAGAGCCCCTATACTTACCTGCGGGAGATAGCGTGAAATCGCTTCCCCGCCCACCACCGCCGCGTCACCGCCCGTCACCGCCCACCACCGCCGCGTCACCGGCCGTGTCACGTGCACGGCCGGCCGCGTCACGTGCACGGCCGGCCGCGTCACGTGCACGGCCGGCCGCGTCACGTGACGCGGCCGGCCGCGTCATTTGGCGTCATATGACGCGCGGCGGTGGGCGGGAAAGCGTTTTTTCACGCTATCTCCCGCTGGTTACAGCGGGAGATAGCGTGAACGGACGGCTTCCATTGACTGCAATGGAAGCCGTCAGTGCGTACAGCCCGTCCTCACCCGCAGAAAATAGAGCATGCTGCGGGTGAGGACGGGAGAAATCGCGGTGCGTAATTCCGCGCTGGAATTACGCATCGTGAGCATTGTGCTATTAGGTTCAATAGAACCTAATAGCTGCGGGCAACGCAGCGGATTTTCGCCGCGAATTACGCGGCGGAAATCCGTTCGTGGGAAGGAGGCCTAAGGTGGATTCAGAACTAGTTGAGTGAGAAGGGAATTGATGGGAAACTGATCAAATTTGCTGATGACACAAAGCAGGAGAGATAGCTAACACTAGGGAAGAGAGAGAGAGTATTTTAAAAAAGATCTAAAAAAGCTTGCACAGCAGAATGGTATTTAACAAGGAGAAATGCAAAGTCCTACATCTGGGCAAGAAAAATGAAAAAACCATATACAGAATGGGAGGAATTGAGCTAAGCAGCAGCACATGTGAAAAAGACTTGGGTATACTAATAGATCATAGACTGAACATGAGTCAACAATGTGATGCAGCAGCCAAAAAGGCAAACACAATTCTGGGATGTATTAAGAGAAGCCTATGCTTCTAGATCACGTGAGGTCATTATCCCCCTCTACTATTCCTTAGTCAGATCTCATCTGGAATACTGTGTCCAGTTCTGGGGACCCCACTTTAAAAAAGACATAGACAAACTGGAGCAAGTTCAAAGAATTACCAAGATGGTGAGCGGTCTGTAAATCATGTCCTATGAGGAACGGTTAAAGGATCTGGGAATGTTTAGCTTGCAAAAAAGAAGACTGAGGGGAGACTTAATAGCTGTCTACAAATATCTGAAAGGCTGTCACAGTGCAAAGGGATCAGCCCTATTCCCATTTGCACAAGGAAAGACCAGAAGCAATTGCATGAAACTGAAAGGAGGACACAAATTAGACATTAGAAAAAAAACTTTCTGACAGTGAGGGTGATCAATGAGGGGAACAGATTACCACTGGAGGTGGTAAGTTCTCCTTCAATAGAAATGTTCAAACAAAGGATGGACAAATATCTGTCTGGGATGATTTAGTGAATCCTTCACTGAGCTGGGGGTTGGGCCCAATGACCCTGGAGGTCCCTTCCAACTCTACCATTCTATGATATTATGAATCTTCCCAGCGATAATTGCATCAGTGCTTTTACAGCAGAGTAATCATTGCTCAGTAAATGGAGTCGGACAGAGATCATTCCAGCCAGCCGTCCGCTGCGTCCATTCACAGTAAACAGGCAGTCGTTCATAAATGAACGTCTTCCTGTTTATACGGGCCAATCATTGTTTGATTTTTATTCCTCCACAATCCAAATGACGAACAAAAAGCAAACAAATTATTGTTCGGATCGTGCAGGCATTTACACTGAATGATTCGTTCAGGTTCTTGAAATCTGAATGATAATCGCTCCATGTAAAAGGGCCCTAATGCAAGTCACACCTGAATTTTCAGAGTTTGACTATAATTAGTAAATAAGCTTGACTAAAAATCTCTAATTCAACAGATAAAAATATTACTGACCTTCTGGAATGAGACTGGTGACACAACTGCTACCTGTATGGAGAATATATAAAAAAAAAGGATCACAATGTACTCAAAGACAATAAATCAAGTTTTAGAGTCAAGACAAAATCTATAAAATGCAAATCATGCACGCGTAAATTGGGTTACTCCCAAGTGATGCTGGATTTTCTTAAAAAGATATCCCCATTTCAAAAACTCACGGCATATACCTCTGAAACCCCCACCAATCCTGAGAATGAAGGGGTCACATGAGTTATTCAATGCTGCGTCCCTTTTGCTGTTTTTATCCTGCACTTCAGGCCACTAGATATGCAAGGCACTAAAGCACAGCCCTATTCAAGTCAATAGAGTTATCTGTGTCACTGTGCAGGGAAATCTTAAAAGGGAATTAAATATTAACCCTTTCTAATCCGCTGTCTGACGCCTGAAGACATTACGATTTAAGGCTGTACAGCTTCGATGTTGGAAGACCTCCGTCGGGCTTACTGTATATTGCCAGCCTGTCTGCTGTCGGAGCCTATCCAACGTGTCACCTCATGCAGTACTGGCTTTAGCCAGCATATAGCGCCATTGTATAACAGCAGAAAAAGAGTAAGCCCCCTAGGAAAACCAGGATACAAATGGGATTAGAAAGGGTTAAATTAACACTGTGATTTTTAGCATTCTCAGCATTGGTGGGGGTCCCAAAAGGTCAAAGTCCAGCCAATCATAAAATGATAGAAGAAACTGTTTTACCCCTTCCCGCTCCAGGAACTGAAGTGAGAAGGGAGTATATTACCTGCACTCTTCTCTCTCTAATCCATCAGCCTCGGTTTTTCAGCCATCAGCTATCCCCTAAATGGGCTGCTATAGCCAATGACAGAGCTCAGAGATAGACTACGGGGATTAAGTAGTCTGAAGATTGTGGTGGCCATGGTGGACGGCTAAAGAGTGCAGCCTATTAATCCCATTAAGCGTGACAGTCACAGTTGGTGCCATCAGTGATCATATATTTACCACCTATTCTATAGCTATGGAGTAATATTATATGAGCAGTATACACTGCACTTACCTAGGCTGAAACTGTCCATACATGCAGCCAAATTGTCCACCACTTTCCTGTAATTCCCTGCGTTTTCCTCTGTGATGTCCCTTCTTAAGCAGGATGTAAAAGCTAAGACTGTGTCGTTCTTACAAGAATCTGGAACACTGTTTAATGAGCTGAAACAAACAAAAAAAATAGTTTACACCATCAATCTTTTTCTGTATCAAATCATTTCCGTAACATTTTTTCAGATACAGTATGTACAGTCACAACAACCAAAACATCCTCAACATAGCCCAAATCCAGCGAGGGAGATTACAGAGTCAAAAAGTTTGGGTTTTTCTTCTCACAACTTTTACATTTTCAACTTTATTTTTCTTACTGTAGTAAATTAGAAAACCTGTGTGTCCCAATGCATTACCGCAGCTGTTATGGAAGCTGTAAGGGCATACTTTAATCCTGGTTAGGGCATGCTTAACAGAGGACAGCCTTGGGAGATTTTATTAGCCCGAGGGCTAGCTCTTAAAGTTTTCCAGGACATTAAAAAAAAAACCCACAATTTACAGGTTTAAAATTGTACAAAATCAAGAAAAAATATGCACTTCTCATGCGGTCATCTATATCTATATCTATATCTATATCTATATCTATATCTATATATATATAAAGACGAAAGCCCTCACTGACTCACTCACTGATTCACTGACTGACTGACTCGCCACTAATTCTCCAACTTCCCGATGTCATAGAAACATAAAATTTGGCACGAGCATAGTATATGTCCAAAATAGGAAAAGTAAAGGGGGGCCCAACTTGATTATTCAATTCTAGCGCAAAAGAATTAGCATCCAAATTTTACGTACGGAATCTAATTCTCTCACTTCCCGATGTCATAGAAACTTGAAATTTGGCACGAGCAGTGATTATGTCATAAATAGGAAAAGTTAATGGGTCCCAGCTCGATTATTCAATTCTAAGCACAAAAGAATTAGTGTCCAAATTTTACGTACGGAATCTAATTCTCTCACTTCCCAATGTAGTAGAAACATGAAATTTGACACGAGCATTGATTATGTCATAAATAGGAAAAGTTAATGGGTCCCAACTCGATTATTCAATTATAGCGCAAAAGAATTAGCGTCCAAATTTTACGTACGTACTTTAATTCTCTCACTTGCCGATCTCTTTTTATATAAAGGAAACGTCGCATGGTTACCTCCACGTGGTGTTTCCTGGGTAACGCAAAGAACCATGCAAAATGGTGAACATATTTTTTTCCTCGGTATTTCTAAAGTAACGACTACTCCATAAGATTTTCCGTGTGAACACCAGATAAACACCAGTACCAAATTAACTCGGGCGAAGCCGGGTATATCAGCTAGTGTTTTATATAATGTGCACAAGATTGCTCAACCAATCACAGGATTCAAAGACCATGGCCTCTATGTGTAAATGGTGTACTTTAACGTTACAATTCAGGTGTTTGAGATCTAGGACCGGGCAAACTGATCCACCTTTTATTGGAAATGACCAAAAAAAGTTAGAGTAAAAGGCGGTAAAACAGTCCTGAGAAGGAATTGGGATGATGACTCCATGCTCAAGTAGTCTTGTAGAGCTTGAAAGTACTGGGGGTATCTGGCGGGATCGGGTGGCAGAGAAGAACAGAAAAAGCGATCCAGGGGAACAGAAAGAAAATTGATGGCATATCCTGAAGAGTTGATCTCGCGCACCCAAGCATCTTGGACGTGAGAGAGCCACATGTCCCTTAAGAGGAAGACCCTGGATGACCGGGGTGGGGACCGCCCTTCATGCAGAGGAACATGTAGCTGAAGAGGACTTATGCCAGGAAGGGAGTGGTGTGTGAAGGATGGAAGTTTTTTTGTGATCCTGGGAGGAAAAATGCAACTCAGAAGTCTGTGGGCTGGAACCATGAAAGGAATGAAAATTATGTTTCTTCTCCTTACCACTGTACTGTCAAGTGGATCTCTTCTGTGAAAGATGGGAACTCTTTCCATTTGTAGCTACCGACATAAATTTCATCCAGGCAGCTGCCAAAGAGGCGGGATTTGGTAAAGGGAAGGCTGGTTAAAGACCTTTTGGAGGTGGTGTCTGCAAACAAACATTTTAGCCACAGCATGCAGTGAATTGCCATGGAAAGCACAGGGGAACGAGCTAAGAGCTTGGGAGCATCCAAGGAGGACTCGAAGATGAACTTGCCTGCCTAAGAGAGCTGAAGAGTAAATTCAGCCAACTACTCCTGAGCAGACATTGATAGAATGTCTCGTCGTAGTTGTTTTGCCCATTCAAATGAAGCCCTAGGAACCCAGGATGAGGCAAACAGAGAACCAACCTTCGGAGGGAACTATCAGAAGGAGAAGGAGTTTGCAGAAGAATCTTTGTTTTTCTGTTTAACCGCCTCTATGTGACGGTTTACCATGGCGGAAACTTTGGATGCCTTTTCCTCAACTAAAGAGGAGTCAGAATGTGGTATTTCGCCCGCGGAGTGAGAGCTGTCCCTAGAGGGGGGGGTCGCAAGGTGGCACACTGTGGAAGGAGTTGAGACAGGGGAAAGAAAAGACGGATTATGACTGCACGACCTTGGAAACCATAGTCATTTCTTGGTTTTGCAATGTCAACATTCTAGTAGGAACGATTCCTCAGCATCAAAACCCTGAGTTAGGTTTTAGCTGGCTGTCTTACTCAGCATCTCCACAATATACCTACCGGTAGAGGTTTTCACAAGGCCTGAAACCAGCAGAAAGAGCAAGCGCACCCATTCGGGTTCAGGGCCTTGTAAGGGCATGTAGGTAGATGTCCCTGGGACATGTTCACTGGCTGGTTTGGGAAGCAGGCAGTTTGTGCAAAGAGGCTCCTGCTGACCACATGCAAGTTAGCATGCAAAGTGCGTTGCAATGGCTATACTGTGCTTACTGGATTCTACCCTAAGATCTGAGATTGTAGTTGTATGCGCAGAACAGGAAATTGCCTAACTGCAACGTGTGTGCACTGTGGCAGAGGCAGGCTGAGAGGCTACAGGTGGGCTAGGGTGGCAAGAATGTGCCTAGAGCAGGTGTTACCCGGGTCCCGGATGTTCCTCCTGAGCTGTGTAGCAGAGAAGCCGGAAACGTGGGAGAGGAAGAGGAAAGCGGGGGAGAGTCCCATCAATAACAGAAGTCTCATCCTAGGAAGTAGAGGCACGGTTGATAGCATGGTAGGCGTAGACGATTGCCTATCAGTGACAAACACCCCAGTGACACAACAGGGGCAGGCCAGAAGAGGGAAATGAATGGAAGAGTGTGGGTACCAGAAGCAGAAACGTGCGATGCGCCACCCGGACAAGACCACAACAGGCCACAGGAACCAAAGTGGTTAAAACTCCCCGAAGATGCGACGCGGCCCAGACAAAAGTTGCCCACCCAAAGCAGGTGACCCCTCCCCCACAGTCCTATTACCCCGCTCAGAACGTAAGAGGGCCAGATTGGACCACGAGGCAACACAAACTGTGTCGGTAAGCTGAGGAAGGGGTTGCTGGCCATGCATACTTATCTTCCCTGGAGGGAAAGAGCCACATGCCATGGTATTGATGTCCAGCATGATTTCTCACCCCCCTTTAGTGGAGAGCTCAGGGAACTTGAGTGAAACAATCTTCACTGGCAGGTCAAAGGGAAATTCTGATTTCTCTGTGCCACCTTGCTTTGGGGAGGCAGGTAATAAGGAGAATTAGAGCAAATATGATGCCCCTCCTCAGTAGGGTAGTAGAGGGATTCTGTCACCTAAAGGGTGCAATGAACTCCAGGATCTGGAAAACCTGCAGCAGAAAGGTCTGCCTCCTAATGACACCAAGCTAAAACTGATTTAGCTTAGTGGCTGCAAGAGTATAGCTCATAGGAGTTAAAGGGGTTGTCCCGCGGCAGCAAGTGGGTCTATACACTTCTGTATGGCCATATTAATGCACTTTGTAATATACATTGTGCATTAATTATGAGCCATACAGAAGTTATAAAAAGTTTTTTACTTACCTGCTCCGTTGCTAGCGTCCTCGTTCCCATGGAGCCGACTAATTTTCGCCCTCCGATGGCCAAATTAGCCGCGCTTGCGCAGTCCGGGTCTTCTGCTGTTCTCTATGGGGCTCCGTGTAGCTCCGCCCCGTCACGTGCCGATTCCAGCCAATCAGGAGGCTGGAATCGGCAATGGACCGCACAGAAGAGCTGCGGTCCACGGAGGTAGAGGATCCCGGCGGCCATCTTCACCGGTAAGTATAGAAGTCACCGGAGCGCCGGGATTCAGGTAAGCGCTGTGCTGTTCTTTTTTTCAGTCCCTGCATCGGGGTTGTCTCGCGCCGAACGGGGGGGGGGGGGGGGGGGTTTGAAAAATAAAAAAAACGTTTCGGCGCGGGACAACCCCTTTAACTCATCTTTTGCTTCGTGTCCACCTCAGAGTGGCAGGAACAATACCCCAAGGTCTTCGCTGTGCCCCCAAATGACACAGCCAAAAACTATATATTTTAACTTTTCTTGTGTTACTTCCTAGTCAGTACTGAGTGGGAGCGTACTACAGAATACATTAGGGCTCATTCCCATCAATGCTAGGAATTTTAGTTTACCAACTCCATTTCGGAAGTAGGAAAAACGGCACTCTATGGCCAAACAAAACCATCTAACGGAACCGAGCAGTGCCGAACTGACCCTATTGACTGTAACTGGGTCTGTTCGATTTCCGTTTGGCCTTTTTTTTAGCGGAAGTCATCAACAGAGGTTCTGAATACAACCTCTGATGCTGAAGAGAACAGGCCATTAGACAGGCTAACGGCCCATTCACATGTCCGTATTCAATCCATGTTTTTTACTGACTGAATACAGACATAATACTGATCAATTTAATTAAATTTGTGTATTTGATATTCTTTTTTTTTTTTTTATAAACACAGACTGATGTTGCACATAAGATAACAGCAGTAAGTCTGATTGTGGTCCATATTCACGGGGCAAAAATCGCTCATTAAAGTCTATGGATGCTTTAAAAAAAACAAACAAACAAAAAAAAAAAAAACGCAGAGAACATGCATTTTTTTTTTCCGCACCTCGTTTTGTGTGCTGTGACCAAACTGGCATCGCTTGGGCACTCCTGTATCTTTTTTGGTTTTGCATGTGAAAAACGGATGGCACACAGATGCAATATGAACAAAAAACGCACACACGCACCAAAAATATTCAGACGCACACAGTGAACGCATTGCGGTTTTCATAGACGCAAATTGATTATGCTCTGTTGAATGAGCCCTGTTACTTCTGCGGAGCATAAACATGGTTCACATGTGGTGTTTTTGTTATGATACTTCTGTACCTCTGTTACTTCTTCTGGAATGCATACATTGAGAACTGTTATTTTAACCCTTTCCAATCCACTGTCTGAAGACATTATGATTTAAGGCTGTACAGCTCCGATGTTGAAAGACGTCCGTCAGGGTTCTCTTACTGTATACGGCCAGCCTCTCTGCTGTCGGAGCCTATCCGACGTGTCACCTCATGCAGTACTGGCTTTAGCCAGAATATAGCGCCTTTGTATAACGGCAGAAAAAGAGTAACCCCCTAGGAAAACCGGGATACAGATTGGATTGAAAAGGGTTAACATTCCCCTTGTCATTGGAGTGTGTCCTCACCAACTCTATCACAGTCCGCAGTTGTTATACGCTATGTATATATTATTTCTAGGCATGTCTAGTAATGTCCATGATGTAATGGCCTTTATCCATATCTAAAAAGTAAGCAGGCTGTAATTTCAGGCCCTTCATCCATAGACACGAATATATCAACAAGTCATACAAGCTCATCCCACAGGGCTGATGCTTCGGATAGATTACCTTGCTAACACCTTTTTCAGTGGATTCTTGGTGCCAACGGTGAAGTACATTTCAGTTAAAACATTCATACAGCAGCAGAGAACTTCTGTACCGGAGGAGCTGCTGGGCATACTTTCTAAAAGTGGTGCGATCTGAAACAGAAAATACTTGTTAAATCAATGAGGTCGGTTTCGTATCTGCATCGGAACCTCCGAATGGAGGTTCCATTGCAGAACCATCTGAGAAGATGCAGCGGGCAGAGCCCATTATAGTCAATGGCGTCCACCCGGCACCGTTCCATCCTTTCAGCCACGGAGATTCCATTTTCCTATATCCAAAGGATTTTCCAAAGCAGATGTGAAACCACCCTTATACATGCAGTGGAGGATATAGGTTGGCACAATGTGATGATTATTAGAAAACGTCTTACCTTTTTGATACAGTGGATTTGCTGAACTCCATCTTGAAGTCGCAAACATTGCAAGAGTAGTGAAGGCAAATTTTGTTCTGTGTCATCTATAAAAACTACAAAGTACAAAATATCACTTCTGCGAAGTACCTGCATCTTCATAAACAAAGACAGATCTAATAGAATAGATAAGAAACTACAGAAAGTTCAAAAGCTCAGCAGGACCATTCAACCTGAACAGGGTTACACATGTCATAGGAAGTATTTGGGCTAAATATCTGACTGTTGACAGCTTAAAGGGGTTGTCCCGCAACAGCAAGTGCAGTTATACACTTCTGTATGGCCATATAAATGCACTTTGTAATATACATCGTGCATTAAATATTGGCCATACAGAAGTTATATACTTATCCCCTCCTGGTGTTGGCGTCCCCGTCTCCATGGCGACGAACAAACTTCTTCTCTGGTCGCAGGAACAGTTGGGCTTGCGCACAGAGGATTCTTCTCATGGATGGTCCGGGCTCACGAGCTGCGTCCTGGCTCCTCCCCCTTCTCTGCGTCATCGCGTAGCTCCGCCCCGTCACATGGTGCCGATCAGCCGATGAGGTGGCTGGAATCGGCAGTGGAGCGCAGATAGCAGAAGAACATCCACGGTGCACAATGGGAGAAGACCCGCGGTGCACTGTGGGAGAAGACCAGCAGCAGCCATCTTGGACAGAAGATTTTTTAAAGTTGCTGAACGGGGATTCAGGTAAGGGAATTTTTTTTTTTTTAATAACACATGGCAGCGGTTTTCCTTTACAGGTACTGGGGGACTAGGCAAAAAAAAAAAAAATTATCTTTCGGCGCGGGACAACCCCTTTAACCCCTTAACGACCAATGACGTCATGGAGCCGCGGGGCATGTATGAAGAGAGGTTGCGTGGCTACCTCTCTTCATACAGTGCGTGCGTCAGCTGTTTATAACAGCGCGGCCGATCGTGGCTATTAACCATTTAAATGCCGCTTTCAATTCTGACAATGGCATTTAAATCCCCTGAACGATGTTCGGGGGTCCCGCGCGGCCCCCCCGCGGTGAGATCAGGGAAGCCGTGCGGGTGTCATGGCAGCCGGGGGCCTAATGAAAGGCCCCAGGGCTGCCTTAACAGACTGCCTATAAAGCGATCCCCGTGGGGTGGCTTGATAGACTGCCTGTCAAAAAGCAGTATGACGTAATGCTATAGCATTACGTCATACTGCAGGAGCGATCAAAGCATCGCATCTTACTTCAAAGTAATGTAAAAAAAAATAATCAATAAAGTTTTTTTTAATTGAAAAAAAAACAAGTTGTAAAAGTTTAAATCACCCCCCTTTTGCCATATCTATTATTAAAAAATCGAAATCATACATTAAAAATATGTATTTGGTATCGCCGCGTCCATAAAAGTCCGAACTATCAAAGTAGCGCATTATTTTTCCCGCATGATGAACGTAGTCCGAAAAAAAAAATAAAAGAACGCCAGGAATGCACTTATTTAGTAACCCCGTGTACCAGAAAAACCGCAATAAAAAGCAATCAAAAAGTCGTATGTATTCCAAATTGGTACTATAAAAAACTACAGGACATTACGCAAAAAATGAGACCTGGATCAACTATGTCAACAGAAAAATAAAAAAGTTATCGCGCGCACAAAATGATGGCAGAACATAATTGAAAAAAATTTCATGTCTTTGAAAAAAAAAAAGAGGAGTATAGTAAAAAATAAACTATACAAGTTTGGTATTGTAGTAATCGTACCGACCCATAGAATAAAGTCATCATGTCGTTATTGTTGCCGTTTGTGCGCCGTAGAAACAAGGCACACAAAAAAAATGGCGAAATGTCGGGATTTTTTTCCATTTTACTCCACTTAGAATTTTTTTAAAGTTTTTCAGTACATTATATGGTACTTTAAATAGCACCATTGAAAAATACAACTCGTCCCGCAAAAAACAAGCCCTCATACAGAGACGTCGATGGATAAATAAAGGAGTTACGATTTTTTTAAAGGGGGGGAGGAAAAAACGAAAATGGAAAAAGAAAAAAGGCCGCGTCATTAAGGGGTTAAAGGGAACCGTTGGGTCCCTTAATCTGCTTGGGGAGCAGACAGCATGGTACAGTGACAGGCATGCTGATTTCAGCAGTCTGTCACTGAAACTCTTACATATTCATACCTGCATGGTACCTGCTTGTCCTCCTCCCAGATGATGACTGGCAGGTCCCTCTGTCTTAGGGCCCTTTTTTGAATTGTGTGAAACTGAATAATAATCCTCCAGTGTAAACTTGGCCAATGGTCAAACAACGAATGATAATTCGCTTATCGTTCGTTTTATGCAGTCATAAAAACCACACGACAATCGGCCCGTGTAAACAGACTAGGAACGACAGTCTCTCCATCGCACTCCGCCTGCATTCACTGATGAGTATCGCTCCTGTGTGAAAGCACAAGAAAGATGCTCTACGGGATGCCTACTGGGCGCTTAACAGCTTGACTGTCGTCCCGCGTAAAACCGGTCAAGCAGCACCTAGAGGGAGGAGAAGGCCGGTGGGAGTATGTATATACTGTTTGAATACTTATGTGCTTCAAAACATACTCACAGCCATTCAATTATGTCATTCAATGAATGACTGTTATTATTTAATCGAGCGCCGGTTCTGATTGGTTCATCGAGCACTACGTCAGCCAATCAGAGCAATCACTTGCTTGGGGAGGGGTATTCAAACACAGCTACCAGGAAGAAATGCTCTGTCGGCATTCAGGACTACACAGAAGCCAGCAGCAGCGACGGAGACCAGCGCAAGGGACCTGAACGCCGGCTGTTAGGTGAGTACTAAGACGCCACTTGAAAATAAGACACTGTGCCTCATTTTAATATAAGATAGGGTCTTATTTTCAGGGAAACACGGTATGTGTCAGGAACTTTCCTGTTGCAAACATCAGATCAATTTATGTAAGGGTGAGAAAGGCCGGGTTCACACAAGGGGGGAATTGCCGTGGAATTTCCGTGTAGACTTTCTGCATGGAAATTCCACCGGCAATTTTTATTCCGGGATAAAGCAGCAAAGTGGACAAAATTTGCAAAAACCTCGTCCACACACTGCGGCCAAGCCGCAATGAAATTGACATGCCTCACCGAATTCAAAGCTGTGGCATGTCAATTTTATCGCTGTCTCTGCTGCGGCCATCTCTTCTCTCTATGGGGAGAGATGGCCGCAGTGGAATGCAAGCAGCAAAGCCGCGTCAAAACCCACGGCGAACGTGCAAGTTTTGAAGCGGCAGTATTGCCGTGGAAATCTCGCGGTATTTCCGTGCTGTCCTGCTGCAATCATTCCACGACATTTCTGCCCCGTGTAAACCCAGCCAAATAGTTCATTGTAACAACTGTTGGCCAACAATGGATGTGGGTTGACACTTGGTCAATGCCATTCAAACACAGCAGAGACGAGCGACTGTAAGCACAGTTGTTTGTCCCCGTACAGCCATCGTTGGCCAGTTGCACAGATGCGCAGCCATCCAGGGAGCATTTTTATACCTGCTGGTAAGACACGATCTGCTGAAAAACCAGAGTTTACCGGATTATTATTGGCCCTTTTACAGTGACTGACAATCGGCCAAACGTTTCAGGGAATGGTGGTGTCCCACAATTCAGTTGTGTAAGGCCGCCTGCACACGGGTGGAAATCCCGCGGCGGTATTTCCCGCGGGATTTCCGCCACTGAAAGTTTGCATAGGAGTGCATTACAATATGCACTCCTATGCAGACGGCCGCGGTTTGGCCGCGCGAAATCTCGCGTGGCAAACAAACCGCGGCATGTCCTATTTTTGTGCGGGGCACGCACTCACCTGGCCGCCGGCTACGGTCTGCGCATGCGCCAGCTGCGCGGCAGCCGGCACATGAAAGAGCCAGGGCCGCCAGGCGCGGGTGAGTACGCGCTCGTCACTGCAGGCTCTCGGGTCGGGTCCCGCGGCGAGAATTCTCGCCGCCGGATCCGACCCGCTCGTGTGCAGGCGGCCTAAAGGGCCCTAATGTGTGACAAGACCCTAATGCATTTAAAAAAAGGAAAAAAAGTCCAACAGAACGAGAAGCCACCCACTTGGGATTCCTACTACGGCCTGAGAACAATCTCTTTTCTAGGTTCTGAAGAATTGCACTCACTCTGTATACTCACTTTTAAGATTTTGAGTATTTGGACTGTCAAGAATTAACACATCCACGCTTATCTCTTTTTTCTTCTTTACAACCATCTTGAAATGTAGCTTTCCTTCAAAAAAAGAAATGACAGTAACAAATATTATTACAGCTAAATGATGCTACAAAATACACAATATTTCACATATTTAGAAGAAATCAAATATACACTTCAACAACTGCTCCAGCTTCCACGGCTGAGTGTACACGCCAGGGGATAACGCTAATGGAAACTTTCCAGCTACTTGGCTGTTCTTTGTAATGGCTCGCTGGTGGTGTAGAAGGACTGGGACCGGGGTGACGACATGGCGCTATGATGTTCACGCCAGTGCATGCTCAGTGTCATTCTGACATTGGATGCAGACAGGGACATTTCTCTGCATGTATATGGATCAGTTTAGATATGTCTGTCTGGTGATATACTTTATCTGTCATACTGTTACATTTTCTTCTGTACATTTGTGGTTCATATACTTGTGTAACATCTAACTGCCATATCAACATCTAGGCAGAGCAAGGGTCGTCACAGGTTCCTGATGTGGAGCCGTCCTGAACAGGGCGAGTACTCTGCTTTTAGGTATAGTCTCCTTGCATCAGTTGGTTAGAGTCAGATCTCCCGTTTCCCCACTCTTGTCTTTCCTTATAAAGAGAATTTCACAGCGGCAGTAGAAGTCCAAAAATAATATTGAGAAGCTAACTTGATTGGACCTTAGAAAATACTAAAATATAACTTTTATTCCTATTAGTTAAAAAAGTATAGAAGGACAAACAATTACATATATTGGAAAAAGAAAAAGATTCTAGAGTATAATCCAATTTAGGCCACTATAGCACAAAGATAAGGACTGATTCGGTTAAGCTCCAAGAGGGGACGCTTATCTGACTAGTTTAATCAGTCTAAAAATGACAGATATCTCGGATGTTCCAATGATTATAGCGCAGGTGTCATCCCGATAAGGCCGCCTGCAGACGAGCGGAAATCCCGCCGCGGGATTTCCCGCGGGATTTCCGCCGCTGAAAGTCTGCATAGGAGTGCATTACAATACGCACTCCTATGCAGACGGCCGCGGTTTGGCCGCGCGAAATCTCACGCGGCAAACAAACCGCGGCATGTTCTAATTTTGTGCGGAGCACGCACTCACCTGGCCGCCGGCTCCGGTCTGCGCATGCGCCGGCTGCGCGGCAGCCGGCACATCAAAGAGCCGGGGCCGCCAGGCGCGGGTGAGTACGCGCTCGTCCCTGCAGGCTCTGGGGTCGGATCGCGCGGCGAGATTTCTCGCTGCCGGATCCGACCCGCTCGTCTGCAGGCGGCCTTTGTTGGGTGACTACTTAAAGGAGATGTCTCGAGGAAGCAGTTAAATTTTTTTTTTGCCCAGTCCCCCCCATTAAACATACATTACTAAGCCCCCCTGTAAATGACATTTCTAGCTGGTTTGTACTTACCGTTCCAGCGTTTCAGCAACTTATAAAAGTTTTCTCAAGATGGCCGCCGGCTCTTTCCCCGTCGCTCGCTGCAGCCCGACGTGCGCGCTCCCGAGACGCCGCCAGCTGTGTCTCCATGGCAACCGGACGCATCGCAGCCGCCGACCAGACGCCCCGCAGCCGCCGACCAGACGCCCACCGCCAGGCAGCAGGTAACCGGCGCTAGCCCCCGGCTCCCCAGCGCTAGACCCTCAGCCCAGGTGAAGGCCCCGGAGCCCAGCGCTAGTTCCCCCGGCCTAGCGGCAGCCCCCCCGGCCTAGCGGCAGCCCCCCCCCCCCCGGCCTAGCAACAGCCCCCCCCCGGCCTAGCGACAGCCCCCCCGGCCTAGCGCTAGTTCCCCCATCACAGCGGCAGCCCCCCCCGGCGCAGCCCGGCGCAGCGGCAGCCCCCCCATCGCAGCGACAGCCCCCCCGGCCTAGCGCTAGTTCCCCCATCACAGCGGCAGCCCCCCCGGCGCAGCGACAGCCCCCCCCCCGGCGCAGCGCTAGTTCCCCCGGCGCAGCGGCAGCCCCCCCCCCCCGACCCATCACTTACCTGGGACGCTTCTCGGGGCTGCTGGGCTGGGCTGGGCTTCTCCGCTGGGCAGCTCCAGTTTCTGCACCTTCCTCTAACAGAGGAAGGTGCAGAATGGCCGCTGCAGCGCGCTCCCGAGCAGTGACAGCTCGTCTGCGCATGCGCAGAAGAGCTGTAGCGGGGAGCACACTGAAGCGGCTCGTGCTGAATAGAGAAGACCGGACTGCGCAAGCGCGTCTAAAAAAGCAAGCTGCCAGCGAATTTAGACGGAACCATGGAGACGAGGACGCTAGCAACGGAGCAGGTAAGTGGAATAACTTCTGTATGGCTCATATTTAATGCACAATGTACATTACAAAATGCATTAATATGGCCATACGGAAGTGTATAACCCCACTTGGTTTCGCGAGACCACCCCTTTAAAGAAAGCCTGAGCAATCGCTAAAGTGGTGTGTTTTGCCAAGTGTGACACTGAAAGGTCTACTGCCCATTTGACAGCTTAGACTGGTCATGGATGGAGCAGGCTTGGCACCTGATCCATACAAACCCCGAGTGCTAAGGGGCTAAAGAGTTTATCTCATCAGAGACACTGGACCTGCTGCAGCGCCACTTCTCGGTGCGGAGAAGCTGCAGCTCAACCAGACATTATCCCTATAGTGACTGCTGCAGGTGAATGGAGACCAGTCAGATTAAGGATCACCCATGTAATACATGTGCAGCTCGTGTGTGCCGAAGCAGAAGACATATGGAGCAGGGTTGTCCTTTTTGAAGATGACTCATTTACTGCCTACTGCGCCACCTCAGGCCTGTAGTTCTGCAGCAGGCTGGCACGGTAGGCTACACTGATGTTAGGCCTGAACCAACAACCTGACAGGGTAAACAGAGACCGCTGCGGCAGGTGGGAAGGTGTAAGAAGATGGTAGATCTGCAGCACCAGGCCGAAAGGGTATACCGTAAATGTTGCACGAAGTGGACGGTGTGCACAGAAATTGCAGCACCTAGTGGAGGGCGCACACTGCAACAAAAGCCCCTGGCGGACGCTGCGAATGCAGCAACTGGTGGACAGCGCACATGGAGACTGCAGCCCCTGGTGGATGGCACACAGGGCGATTATGGCCCCTAGCGGAAGCAGCGAGGGAAGTATCGCACACGGACGGACGGCACACGCAGCAAAGGAAGTACATGGCAGATGCGCCAATTTCGGCTCTTGGCGGATGCAGCAAATGAAGCATCTGGCGAACGGCGCACGCGGAGACTGCGGTCCCTGGCGGGCAGTTAACAAAGCACCTGGTGCCAAGAACACACGGAGACTGTGGCCCCTGGTATAAGGCGCATGCTGCGAATGAAGCACCTAGCGGGCGACTGCAGCACCTGGCAGTTTAAAGCGAATGAAGCACTTGTCGGACGGTGCATGTGGCAACAGAAGCACCTGGCGGATGGCGCATGCGATGGCAGCGGCACCTGGCGGACAACGTACGTAGCCAACGAAGCACCTGGCGGGCGGCGCACGTGGCCAACGAAGCACCTGGCGGACGGCGCACGTGGCCAACGAAGCACCTGGCGGACGGCGCACGTGGCCAACGAAGCACCTGGCGGACGGCGCACGTGGCCAACGAAGCACCTGGCGGACGGCGCACGTGGCCAATTAAGTGCCTGGCGGACAGCGCACGTGACGATTGCACCACCTGGCGAACGGCGCACGTGGCGATTGCACCACCTGGCGGACGGCGCACGTGGCGATTGCACCACCTGGCGGACGGCGCACGTGGCGATTGCACCACCTGGCGGACGGCGCACGTGGCGATTGCACCACCTGGCGGACGGCGCACGTGGCGATTGCACCACCTGGCGGACGGCGCACGTGGCGATTGCACCACCTGGCGGACGGCGCACGTGGCGATTGCACCACCTGGCGGACGGCGCACGAGGCGATTGCACCACCTGGCGGACGGCGCACGTGGCGATTGCACCACCTGGCGGACGACGCACGTGGTGATTGCACCACCTGGCGGACGGCGCACGTGGCGATTGCACCACCTGGCAGTCAGGGTATATGGGGCTATTGCACCAGACTGGCGAGATATACTGAGGTTGCAGCTCTCAGCACCAGGCTGACAGGGCAGGTAGGGTCTTCTGTGGCACCAGGCTGACATGGCATGCTGGGAGTTATTGTACATGGCAGAGAATGACAACACAATCTGATATTTTCTACAAAGTAAATAATACTACAGCACAGATAAAAGAGGCAGCATCAGTGCCCCCAGCCGTTACCTCAGTACCACCATGTGCAGGAAGAGAACAGCCGGCCTCCTGCTATAGGACTACTTCCCGGCCACCGGTAGAGGACAACATGCTCACAACCTACTGTTTCGGCCATTTTGTTGAAGCTCAAACTAACTGAAATCGCCTGAGCTGACGTCACTAACATGGCTCCACGGAGGAGGACGAGGTTGGGCTCTACCTGCCGCATATCCCACCCTGCTGCTCCAGCTGACTGCTTCTATAGCAGTGACTATAGGTGGGGGATAGGGCAGTTTGTGGGGGTCTTTAGACTGTGACCAGACTGCTAATAAAACCCTCCACAGTCCCCATTAGTGCCAGTCAGCATGTAGAAGGCTGCAGCTGTGGAGGCAGAGAAGCCTCCATGATGTAACCAAGGGAGACCATGTTGTTTACTTTAGCTAATGTACTTATATATGGTCGCACCTCTTTTTACCCGGATTCTGGCGCCACTTCCGTGACAAACCGAATATCATACGTTCATAAGCATTAGGAATTTCAACACCACCTTGTAAACAAGTAGCAAATGCGCAACATGAAAGTCCCCACGAGGCGTAATAACCTGGGGCTACATGGCGACAAAGTTGCTTGTCACGTGTTCTAAATTCACGGTTGCGGCACTATGTTATTTGTAGAGGAAAGCAAGTTACAGGCGACCTTACTACTATCCCCCCAAAAATTGGAAAGAGTAAACATTCCACAATCAAAAACGGGTAGCCATCTTGCCCCAAAGCTGTACAAACCACGTAACGACGGTCACAATCCTTCCATAACACGCCTGTCACAGCGTCCCTACAAAGTGAAGTCACACCGCAAAGTTTGTGTTAGATTTTACCACACGGATCCCATCTCTTAAACCATGGCTGAAAACTGCAGCTACGCCTCCTATTTCTGCCATAGATTTGCGTAAAATCTTTTTTTTCTGTATAATAACCATTTCCAATCCAATTTGTATCCTGGTTTTCCTAGGGGGCTTACTCTTTTTCTGCCGTTATACAACGGCGCCATATGCTGGCTAAAGCCAGTACTGCATGAGGTGACACATTGGATAGGCTCCGACAGCAGAGAGGCTGGCAATATACAGTAAGGCCGCCTGCACACGGGCGGAAATCCCGCGGCGGGATTTCCGCCACTGAAAGCCTGCATAGGAGTGCATTACAATACGCACTCCTATGCAGACGCCCGCGGTTTGACCGCGTGAAATGTCGCGCGGCAAACAAACCGCGACATGTCCTATTTCTGTGCGGGGCTCACAGAGCCTCGCACAGAAACGTCATTCACCCAGCCGCCGGCTCCGGTGTCCGCATGCGCCGGCTGCCCGTCAGCCAGCACATGAAAGAGCCGGGGCCGCCGGGCGTGGGTGAGTATGCGCTCCTCCCTGCAGGCGCTGGGGTCGGGTCCCGCGGCGAGAATTCTCGACGCCGGATCCGACCCGCCCGTCTGCAGGCGGCCTAAGAGAACCCCGACGGACGTCTTCCAACATCGGAACTGAAATAATAATGTCTTAAGACGTCAGACAGTGGATTGGAAGGGGTTAAATAAAAAATAAATCTTGTATAGCGCCAACTTATTGCGCAGCGCTTTCAGGTAATTTATTTCTCACATATGGGCGTCTGTTTTTGCCTTGAGTACACAGATTTACTGCTCCAATGGGTTCGTTCTCGTGAGCGCATTTCGAGGATGCGGAAAAATAGGAGCTGCTCTATCTTTTTACATTTTGCGCAACAAGGCCTGATAGAAGTCTATGAGAGGGGCGCAAATGTGCAAGGGGAAGTATGAAAAACTGCACAAAATGCGAGAAAACACCACATCCGGACCTCATTACGCAACACAGCCTTTTAATCCACAGGAAGGGAGTTTCGCGCACATGTGAACGGGTCATGCGTGTGCGAAAAGTACAGTACTATGTGCAGGCACATGTGTAAATCAACCTCATCCAACCTCGATGTGCTGATACGTAGCGCTGAGCGTCTGAACAAGCTCTATGGCCGACTTTACACAAGCGTATGCATATTTGCACGCGCATGAGCGCCACGTTTTTGCGGTAGGAACATTGCTTCTTTGTGTGCGCATCGGTATATTTTACTGTACTTTGTGCACGCTTAAAGCATGTGTTCTTGTATGCGCAAAAAAAAAAAATGCATCGATGTTCCCAGCCATTAACCCCTTAAGGACTTAGCCTATTTTGGGCATAAGAACGCAACGATTTTGGGGGGATTTTCATCTCCACTTTTCAAAAGCCATAACTTTTTTATATATTTCCGCCGACATGGCCGTATGTGGGCTTGTTTTTTGCGTGGTGAGCTATAGTTTTTACTGGTGCCATTTTTGGGTACATAAACTACATTGTAAAACTTTTATTAATTTTTTTATGATAGCAGGGAGAAAAAAACGCATCAATTCTGCCATTTTTTTTTGTTAGTTTTTTTTTTTTTTTTTTACAGCATTAACCCATTGCAATCCAATTTTGGATTTAGGGATTTCCTAGGGGCTTTCTCTTTCTGCCATTATACAATGGCGCCATCTGCTGGCTAGAGCCAGAACTGAGGTATGGTACATGCTGGAGAGGCCTTCGACGATAGAGCAGCCAGTAATATACAGTAAGAATACCCTGCCGGACTGCTTCCGATATCTGAGCTGTACAGGCTTTAATCAGAATGTCTTTAGACATCAGACAGTGGATTGGAAAGGGTTAATCATGCATCAAAAATAACACAATATCGGTACTAGAAATGAGCGAACCTACTCGGCCACGCCCCTTTTTCGCCCGAGCGCCGCGATTTTCGAGTACTTCCGTACTCGGGTGAAAAGATTCAGGGGGGCGCCTCCCACTCACCCATGGCGCCCCCCGAATCTTTTCACCCGAGTACGGAAGTACTCGAAAATCGCGGTGCTCGATCGAGTAATTACTCGAAACGAGTATATTCGCTCATCTCTAGTCGGTACAATTGCGACAATACCAGAATTCTTCTTCTTTTTTTTTCTTTTCTTAGGTTTTTCCACTTTTCCGCAATAAAACCCCTTTTTTTGTTTTTCTAAATCGCTGTATTCAAAGTCCTATAACTTTTCTATTTTTCCATGTATGGAGCTCTGGGAGGGCTTGTCTTTTGTGTGACAAGCTGTAGTTTTTACGGGTACCATTTTGGGGTACATACAGCTATTTTGATCACTTTTATTCCTTTTTTCGGGGGAGGCAAAATGAAAAAAAATATGCATTTTGCCTCAGTTTTTTAATGTTTTTTTAAAACTCTTTTTGCCGTGCAGGATAAAAAGTGTGCTTAATTTGTTGTACGAGTCGGTATGGATACAACGATACCAAATATGTTGGATTTTCATTTTTACATTTTTTTTACACCAATAGGGGAAAAAGCAGAAAAAAGGCAGGTTTTTAACCTTTTTTTACACTATTTATATATTGGAATGATCATTGCAGGATGGGAAAGGCCTGCTTAATAGAGATGAGTGAACGTACTCGGTAAGGCTGATTTTGCAATCGAGCACCGCGATTTTCGAGTACTTCACTACTCGGGTGAAAAGATTCGGGGGTCGCCGAGGGGCGTGGCGTGGCGTGGTGGAGCGGGGGGTAGCAGCGCGGAACAGGGGGGAGCTCTCTCTCTCTCCCTCTCCCCCCCCCCCACTCCCCCCCCCCCCCCCCGCTCACCCACGGCGCCCCCCGAATCTTTTCACCTGAGTAGTGAAGTACTCGAAAATCGGGGTGCTCGATTGCGAAATCGGCCTTACCGAGTATGTTCGCTCATCTCTACTGCCTAATCAAGAATGGACAGAAGTAAGAGGGGTACAGTTCAGAGATTTGATCCCTATGATAGGACACCAATCACAATCGGGACAGATATAGTTATTAAACGACTAGTCACCAGGCAATGTGTCAAGTCATTAATAAGTAGATCTGTCCTCATACATAAGGTACACCTTTGGTGTTATTTCAATAGTCAAGAACACGTAGATGTTCCCAAAATGTGACTTGCCAAATGCTACAGGTGACGGGATCACGAAGGCTAGAAAGATATAGACCCTCTTAAATTAGTGCAATAGCGTCCCTTTACAGTAGCTCCACTATAGCTAGTATAGACAAAGAGGTCGGAATACAGACCAGATGTCTCCCTCTAGTACATAATTCTGGTCAACGGTTCAGCAGGTTTCCTTATTTGTATATTTCTTCAGAAACCAGATATCAATGTCTATATAAATTCCAACTCGTGGAGAACAAATGTTGCCTCACTGAGAGTTGAAGGATTGTGGAATGACCATCAATCTTAACGGTCAACGATGATAGACAACTGAGAAGATACACTTTCTTAAGTTGTGGCGGGCATAATGACCCTGTTCAGCTAGCAGCTATAGAACTCAGATATATGACTCAGATATACATTAGCCCCTAGAAGGCCAGATAGTCCTACCTAAGAGATTGAAAACTGACCATCGACCCTAACTGCCAGCGGCAGTAAGTCGTACAAAACAATTTAGGTTAGAGACACAATGTCTGCAATGGTTATAGATGCAAAAGCCCTGCTAAGCTGAAAGCTAAAAGAAATTATATCTAAGGTAGTCGCAGGCACAATGACCCTGCTTAGGTAGCAGTTAGAGGGCTCCAGTAGCAGGCACGGAGGTCCTACCTGTATAGGAAGTAAGAGAATAAGAACTGCCCAACGATGCTAACTGCCAGCGGCAGTAAGTAGTGAAAATGACTTAGGTCAGAGACACAGTGTCTAAAGTTCTTCCAGGCACGATAGCCCAGGCTAGCTGAAAACTAAATAGATATAGTAGAGAGAGCGTAACCAGCAACACTGATGGAGTTTGAATGCCCTGTGAAGGGCATTATAATAAATGGATTATATTCACTGTGTATTGCGCATGCAAGTTTTGCAATGTGCAACTATGCCTGTGTGAAGCCAGCTTAATAGTATGGCTCTCTGTGAGAAAGGTGTGTCACATCCAATATGGCAGTAATTAGCATAGGCCAAAATTGTGTAACCTGTGGAGTTCCAACCCACAGGACTCCAACCAACAAAAGAATGAAGTACCCCTCTGTGTATTTTGGGGGATTGTCTCTCTTCCCCTTTGTGATTTAGGGGCGTAGCTGAGGTGGGCAGGTTGGGCATGTGCCGCGAGCGCAGTCAGGACTTAGGGGTGGGAGGCTGCCCAGCCTGACAGCTTAAAGCAACCCACCAGGCCTGGAGAAACAAAGATGGCCACACCAGCTTCTCTGACTATCTAATGCAAATTGTAGAATAGCATGCTTCATTTGCCTAAAGCCCCCTTTACAGGCAACCATTATCACTTGATTGGCAGATTGAAGGAATTGACAACATTTTTGCATAAAATAACTGTCACCTAATCATCTCTATTTCCCCTCATTAGCTAAAAGTAAACTTAGTAGCTGTTGTTTGCTCAGATGGGCGTGTGTTTATGTGAGGGATTATCTGGCCAGCAGATTCCATTGTCTTCTTGCAACATGAGTAAACAAGGTACTCATTGTGTATGCAAGGCAAACAAGACTGGACGAATTTTATTCAAATGAAGCTGCCGAATGATGGTTTTTATGCTGGCTAAAAACCCACAGCTAACGACAAGTAGATGCATAGTGCACAACTGCCTGCTTTTACATGTAACGATTATCGCTCACTTTCAAAATTTGTTCAAGCGTCTGAGCGATAATCATTGCGTGTTAAAGTGCCTTAAGACACTACACCTACTTTGATAAACCAGTGCTGTCCACATGAGCAGTGCAGCTTGTAGTGTCTTAGACTATTTATGCATGCTATGCACAGAGTGCATCAGGTTATCAGAGAAGTGGTTCGGCCATCTTTCTTTCTCCATAGCCCAGAGGGTTGCTTTAAGATACCGATTGGTGTTGCACCTGTCTTGCACTCTTACACAAGAAATCAATCAATTGTAACTGACTGGTGGCTGTAACATTTATAACTGTGAGGAACATAAAAGGAACCGCACTGATAAAAGAAGCCCTGCAATATTTCCTGTATTGTCAGCCCAGCTCCATTTGTAGAGGGGGTGAAGGACCAGTGACATCACGCTCACATGACAGGAGTCCACACGTCCTTCGACAAATAGTTCATCTGCATTGATTTTCCAAACAAAACTAACAACAGTACAATTATAAGCATACAATGCTATACTTATTGAGCACTACGTCAAAAACTCTCTTCACTCAATATTTGGGCGTATAAGCTATGCCCGGTAAGTTCAAGTAAAGATAGAGATTTTCAGATTCCAATAGAGTCCATTGAAAGGGGACCTTCCAATGAGTGGTCGTCAGTATGCCAGTAGTATTGCGACCTCTGTTGGATCTTCTGGTGATAAACCGTTTGTGGACTAACGCTTAGATCAGACTAGCAATCTGTACAGTGGACTTTCAACATGTTCATTTGTCCCCTTATTCTTGCTGGACCACCATGAGCAACAAACATAACGTTGTTGTAGCAAACAACAGTGGTCAGAAGGATAAGGCAAGGCTAAGACGATTATCCCTTAAGGGGGTATAGTGAGAAAAGACACAAAGGTGTTAAATAATTAAATAAGTGCTAAATGAAAGGTAGATAAATAGAGAATTAAGGTAGGGAAGGGTATAGAATGCCCACTGATTCATCTACTCCACTTACCCCAGTAAGCCCCGGAAGTCTGGAGAATCCAGGAAAGAGGCTAACATGGCCAGGGGCCCAAATCTAAATTGGGTGTGTCCTCCATCCCCATTTCCTCCATAGGCATTAAAAAGTTCATTTGCTGAATAAACTCCAACACTTTTTGGGGTGGGGCCTCCACCAGTGGCAGGGGATCACTGTTCTTGCTGCTGTCAGGAAATATGGGAGTAGCCTTTTTTATCTTGGTGAAAGACCCCTGGATATTGGACAGTAGGGCTAGTTGGTGGGACATGGCTACTTTGTTTCAAGAGACTTGCTCATATATCTGAAAGACCATATCCCAGGAGCTTCTGAATTCCCGGGCACTCCCATTATATATGGAGTTCCAGTCCCGGAGCCACATCTCCACAGGTGTCTGATACTGCAAGGTATATATGGTGGATGAGGTCAGGAGAGCTCTACCACCTGGTAAGCAGCCTGCAGTTTTTCTCCGTACAAGCCAATGGTAGCCTATGGGCAAACATAAAAGCTCTATCCCAATCAGAGTCCCGAATCTCTCCCTTTGGTAAACGGAAGGTAGCCCAGGGCGTAATTCTCTTGTAAGATCTAGTAAGATGTAGATCTTTGAGGGGGTGTGGGTAGGGGGATTCTTTTTTAAACCTTTAGAGACAAAGCCAAATTTTGGAAATCTGACATGTGTCACTTTAACATAGAATAACTCCATAAACATTTTGCATAACCAAGTGATTCTGACATTGTTTTTTCACCACATATTTTATTTCATTTATGTGGTAAAAATAGACCAATAGAATTTGTGTATATTTATTAAAAGCTCCAAAATTGGGAAAAGTTTGAAAAAATTGTCACTTTTTTTCATTTTTAATTGCAATATCTCAAATATGTGTAAACATACTGTACACATTTTTGATAATATATATTTCCATCTGTTTACTTTATTCTGGACGCACATTTGAAAAACTTTAGTTTTTTTTAACCATTTAAGAGACGTACAAATTTAACATTGATTATTAACATTTCGAGCAACATTTTGTTTTCCTACACCGAGTCAAGATCGCAAAGGCTCATAGGTGTCAGAATGATAGATACCCCCTCAAATGACCCAATTTTAAAAACGGCACCCCTTAATATATTCACTGAGTATTTTGACTCCACAGTTTCTTTTCAGGAGTTACTACAATTTAGAGGAGAAAAAATAACATTTCATATTTTTGCAAATATGTCATTTTGAAGACAGTATTTTTTTCCATAGTGCACATGAAAATGAGGAATTGCACCCCAAAATGGATACCCCTGTTTGTCCTGTGTTCAGAAACCTACCCACTGTGGCCCTAATCTTATGTTTGTATACATAATGGGGCCCAAACCGAAAGGAGCAGCCAGTGGCTTCAGAACAGAAATTTGGCTTGGAGGTGTTTTAAGCCCATTGCACTCTTGTAAAGCCCTTGAGTGTACAAAACGACCCCCACAAATGATTCCATTTGGAAAACTAGACCCCTTAACGAACTCATCTAGGGATTTACTACGTATTTTGACCCCACAGTTTAAAATGAATCTAAGCAAAGCAGAAGGGAAAAAATTACGATTTTCATTTTTTGGCAATTGTGTCATTTTAAAAACTATTTTTTGTACAGCACACCTATGGATGTAGACTTTCACCCCAAAATGGATCCCCCTGTTTGTCCTGTGTTCAGAAACATACCCGTTGTGGGTCTAATCTTATATCTGTATGCGCAACAGAGCCCAAACGGAAAGGAGCAGCCGGTGGCTTTCAGAACAGACGCACGCAGAAGCCAGCGTATGGTTAGAAAATAAAGATCCCATAGGGGGACATCGCCGGAGGCCTTAGGTAAGTAATTTCACCTTCCCTCACTGATCGGATCCGTGACAGGAGGTGAAATTTTAACTTTTTAAAAAACTTTTATACGATTGCCGTTATCCATTGTATAGCTGTGATCATGAGACCAGGGACCACATACCGAGGCCCCCCATGAAATCTTCAGGCTCTTGGCTACATTTGGTAGCCAGGAGCAGGGAGATTTTAAATTACCATGGCAACCACGATTTTGCACATGCGTCTGCCATATTGGCGATGGACGCATGCGCAAAATCCAGGGTAAGGTCATGGATAAATCTGGGGGCCTTAGGTACTTAATTTCATCTTCCCCCATGATCTGTGAGGGTAGATGAAACTTAAATTTTTCATGTGGCCGGGAACTGCATACAGCGGTCCCTGGTGATATCTCTTTACTCTTGCCTACACATGGTAGCTGGGAGTCAGAGAGATTTTAAATTTCCCGGGGTGCAAGCACTACTGTGCATGTGTCCAACGTTTACGTCTTGCGCAAATGCGCAGAAGGCGACGTAAGGTCCTGCAGAGGACGGAGGTGAGTACTTTCAGCTCCCCTAATAGTTCGGAGCTGAATCTTTAACTTGATTTAACTTTTAATTCATTTTTATGTGATCGTCGGTATCCGGCGGATACCGGCAATCGCGTGAAAGGGAACCGCTCACAGCGGCCCCCCGCGACAGCTGTTTCTTTCGTAGTAGGGGTGAGGTCCTCTGTGAACATTTTAAAGAACTTGGGAGTGAACCTGTTTGGTCCCAGTGATTTCCTGTGGAGGGATGTCTTAAAGACCTCACTAATTTCTTCTTTGGAGAAATCTTCTTCCATTGATCCCTTGACTGCCTCTGAAACCACTGTCAGAGCTGTGTCATTTCTGTTGGTGACCATTCGTGTCTGGAGTGAACTAAGGTTCATGTCATCAAACTGGCCTTTGAGATTATACAGGTCTTGGAAGTACTCCCTAAAAGCCTCTCCTTTCCAGTTAGGGTTATGTACCTTACTCCCGGACTTATCATGGATGTGGGGGATAAAAATGTGCCCAATCTTATTATGAAGGAAATGAGTGAAGGATGACCGCTCTTGTTAGCATGTTCATCCAAGTATCGTTTTAATATATCCCAAAATCGTAGTTATTTTTTATCCAGGGGGCTTTTCAGCTCTTCTTTATTATGCTCGTGGAGGATCTCACTTCCTTCCTTCATGACTCATTGTTTAAAATTTTGTTCCACTGGATGGAATTCCCAGAAACCCCTGAATATAGGAACCTTCAGTGGGCTTATTTGCTATCAAAATACAACAGTTTTCAGGCAGGAGAAAATTGTGTTATATGCTTCCACCACATTTGTAATATGTTTTCAGATCCTTTTGGACAGTTTGCAAAGGGGCATGGCTTAAATTGCACCAAAAATTGTACCAAATTGCTGTGAATTTTTCCAAAATTTTGACTCAATTATTTGGCATACACTAAGCCATTTCGTACGTGGTCTAAACTAAGGCCTCATGTCCACGGGCACGCATGGTTTCAAGTGTGGAATCCCACAGCAGTTTCCACCCGTGCCCGCAGCCACGAGACCTAAAGAGACACTATCTTACCTGTCCGGCTGCTGTGCGAGTCTTCTCTGTCGCAGACGGATCTTCTTTCTTCTGCACGCCGGGCGTGTCTCGGCACGCCGCGGGCATGTGCCGTGCTTTTTTCAAATTTCCTGCTTTCCTGCAGATCTGCGGCAAGGACAGAGTGTCAGATACATCTGTGCCGCGAATTGAACGACTTCCATTGACTTCAATGGAAGCCGTCCATGCGGGAATCTGTAGAAAGTGGAGCATGCTTCTTTTTGTCCCCCAAACGTGCAATCAGCACGCTGGGAAAAAATGACATCCGGAGGTATTTAATTACCTGCAGATGCCCAATGATTCCCTATAGGCAAATTAATCTGCAGATCGCATGCGCAGGAGATGGCGGATTTGCTAAGTGAATTATGCCCGTGGACATGAGGCCTTAGACTACACAATCGAAAAATTCAACAGATTTATGATTCCTTGAAAAACATGGCACATTTTCAGACTGTCTAGTCTAAGTTTGCACAGTCTAAGGGTGCGTTCACACGAGCGTGTTTTTGTGCGTACATATGTACGCACAAAAACACGCTTCTATTTGCAACAGTGCATTCCCTATGGTGTGTGCACATGTCCGTACTTTGCAGGTGCGTGCCTGCAAAGAGAGAACATGCGTGCACCATAGGGAATGCACGCATTGTTTTCAATGTAGCCGCGGCTACTGCCGGCGGCTCCATTGAAAATAATGCTCTGCCGGACCCCTGCATTCTTTTTCAGGGAAGGGCTTTACATATAAGCCCTTCCCTGAAAAAGAAACATTTCAGTGTAAAAAAAAAAAAAAAAAAGTGCAGGCATTCTCTTCAATAGAGCCGCGGCTGCTGCTGCCGGTGGCTCCATTGAAGACAATGGTCTGCTGGCACACCTGAATTGTTTTTCAGGGTAGAGCTTTACATATAAGCTCGCGTGGGACACAGCAGCGGCCGACAGGTAAGTAATTTTTTTTTTTTACACTACTTTTAATTGGCTCATCAGGGAAGGGCTTATGAACCCCTTCCCTGAAAAGCCATTGACAGCTGCCGCTGTCCCCGACTCTGTACTGCTCTCACAATCAGAGCTACCAGCAGGCGGGGATTTTAAATCTCCGGCTACTGATAGCTCAGAACTACAGAGCCGGGGACAGCGCCAGAAGTCTCGGCTGAGCCCCGGAAGCTGAAGGGAGGTGAGTATTGTTTTTTTTTTTTAATACACTTTTTTAAATGGCTTTTCAGGGGAGGGCTTATGAAGCCCTTCCCTGAAAAGCCATTGACGGGATGCCGGTAGCAGGATTCTCTACTGCAGCTGTCATGTGTGACAGCTGTGGTTGAGAATTGAGGAATTCCCTTTGCTGCATCTGCCACAGATGTAGCAGCAGGGAATTCTTTTAACTAGCGGGAGTGAAGGAAACATCTGCCGCATGCGGCGGATGTGTTCTTCGTGCCCGCGGGGGTCACGGCAGCGGCGGAGAGGTAAGTTTTTAAATTTTTTTTATGTTTTGCACTAAAATGTTTCTTTTTCAGGGAAGGGCTTATATGTAAAGTCCTTCCCTGATAAAGAATGCAGAGGGCCAGCAGGTAATTGTTCTCAATGGAGCCGCCGGCAGCCATTGACAACAAGCACGCAGCTGTGTTCATGCGTGTTTTTGCTCGTACCTAGGTGCGGACGTATGTACACACCTAAGTATGCACAAAAACACGCTCGTGTGAAAGCACCCTAACTTATAGACAGCATTATTAAAAAAAGCCTTAGTGATGTTGCAGCCTCTAATTAGGATTGCAAACGGTCCAGAAATTTCTTGACAGTCTATGAAAAAAGGGTATTTTTTAAATTTTGACATCAGCATTTAAATGTCCCAAGTATTCTGTTAACATACAGTGTAATGCAATATTTTAGTATTGCAGTATACTGTATAGGCAGTCAAACGAGCACAAGTTCAAAACCCATTTGGGGACTAAAAAAAGTAAAAATAAAGTTAAAAAAATATTCAGTTTAAAACCCCTTTTACCAGTCGTCACACCAAAAATTGAAAATAATTTTTAAAATTTAAAAATCACGCCCGATTTATTAAAATATCAAGCTATTAATCTGCAGGGTGAATGCTATCAGTACTAGAATTGTGTTTTTATTTGTCTCCTTGTCACCAGGAAAAAAAATAAAATAAAATGTGGTCAAAAAAATCATAATACATTTTTTTAAAGGTATTTTTTCTAAGTAGGACAGCATAAAACAAACTATATGACTTTGGTATCAAATTAATTATACTGATTCACAGAATAAGGCCTCAGTCACACGGGCGTTTTAACACAAAAATTTTCAAACAGAAATGTAAGAGCAGTGCAGAAAAAGAGCCGGCTGGACGTGGCTGAGCCCCAGCAGCTGCAGAGAGGTGAGTATACTTTTTTTTTTTTAACACATTTTTGGATTGATTTTCAGGGAAAGGCTTATATTTTAAGCCCTACCCCGAAAAATCACTGCAGAGCTTGCTGGCAGCCCATTGGTTTCAATGGAGCCGGCTGTATTGCCAGCTCCATTGAATTCAATGGGAGAACATCGCTCTCCTCTGCTATAGCTGTGACAGCTGTGGCAGAGGATCCCAATCTTCACTATATGTTCTCAATGGGGTAGGCGCTGCTGACGCTGGCCCAATTGAGCACAAGGTCGCATCCAGGGGTTATACGCAGAACACTGGTTTGCCGCAGAACGCAGTTACGTGCGTTCTGCGAACCGGTGACCTATAATTTTCGCTACAGGCGTTTTTCCCCGCTTGTAGGATTCGCACATGTGACCGCTGCCATTGCAAAGCATTGGTTCTATCTAGTGCGAATTTTTTGACTTGCGGAAAAACGCCCGTTCAAAACGCCCGTGTGACTGAGGCCTAAAGATAACATTTTTACTGAAACATGAACGCAGTAAAAACAAAATCCCCCCAAAAGCACTATTGCGTTTTTTTCCATCTCACTTGTTTAAAAGTTTTCTAATACATTATGGTACATTAAATTCGTACCACCGAAAAACTAATTTTACCCCACTATAAAAACAAGCCCTCATGTAGTTTTGTCACCCTAAAAATAAAAAAGTTATAATTTTTTGAAAATGGGGAGGAAATAAATAAAACTCCATTTACTCCTAAGGAAGGCAGTTAAACAGGTTCTCCAGGCATTTACTACTGATGACCTATCTTCAGGACAGTTTATCAATAGTTGTTTGGCGGGCGTTCGCTGCTCAGTATCCCCACTAATCAGTTGATCATCCAGTCTGCTGTCATAGCAGATAGGCCAGACATCCACATCGGTGGTCAGAACCAGAAATGTAATGGAAGGCTTCACTCCTATTGGAAAGGAAGCCACCTGTTATGTTTCCTGCCCTGACGACCGATGGGAATGTCTGTCCTCTCTGCACTGACAGCGGGCTGTATAATCAACTCATCATCGGGGGACCCCGCTGATCAACTACTGATGAACTGTTCTGAGGATATGTCATGAATATTAAATCCCTGGAATAGCCCTTTAACATAGGAGCCAATGGGCTATGTATGACACCTATGGCTATTCAGAGACGTAAGTTGGTGTCTTCCACAGGAGAATAGTCCTGACTAGAAATGAGCGAACCTACTCGGCCACGCCCCTTTTTCGCCCGAGCGCCGCGATTTTCGAGTACTTCTGTACTCGGGTGAAAAGATTCGGGGGGTGCCGTGGGTGAGTGGGGGTTGCAGCGGGGAGTGGGGGGGAGAGGGAGGGCTCCCCCCTGTTCCCCGCTGCTACCCCCCGCTCCGCCACGCCTCCCCCCGTCCCCTGGCGCCCCCGTATCTTTTCACCTGAGTACGGAGGTACCTGAAAATCGCGGTGCTCGATCGAGTAATTACTCAAAACGAGTATATTCGCTGATCTCTAGTCCTGACATAAAGCAGACCTCTGTGCTATATCTCTGACTTAATATGAACAGTTCCTGACACTGTAAGTTGTGATTGGAGCTAAAGGGCTATTCTAGCCTCAGACATTCCTTTAAAATCCAAAAATGAAGAAAAGTATAAAGAAAAAAATGATAAAATGCTCCTGTTTTTCGTATTTATCCCCGTTACATTAAAAATACAAGCCCCATGTAGCAGTGTAAACCACAAAATACACAGCAGCAAACATTTTCGTTTTACAAAATGAGATGCAAATACATGAATCGACCAGCAGATGGCGCCCTAGACAACAAAAAGTTCTTGTTTCCCAGGACAAACTTTCAAACACTTTCTCCTGTTACTTGGGAAAGTTGAATGTATTTTACTGTTGGACTTTCTGCCACCCGTCTTGTTCTCTGTCCCATACAGAGGACTTCAATGGAGAAAATGTTTCCAGTGGCAACACTTTCCATGAAGATAAAACCAAGGTTTGTCAGTTAATATTCCACTTTGACAAAGTTTTTCCTTTTCAACTGACATCCCCCATCAAGCCGCTGTGATGCTCCCCCCTTGCTAGTGTGTCTCAGGGGCAGGGCTTTCCATTAAAACGTGAATCACTAGGCTCCTTCTATATCCCCTGCCTACTCCTTGCTGTGCTGCCTGCACTGGACACTTTTCTTCAGCGCTGGATTCTTTAGAATACTGGTTATTTCTGAAAACTCCACGAGACACTGGAGCTTGGCCCCTCCATACCGTGTGAAGCCAATTCCCAGGTACCTAACTTTTTAATATCACTTGCAGAACCAGATTCACCAGGGCAATGCAATGATAAAATGACATTTCTTCTTCTGGTCACCATTGATACTGCCCATAATAATTCATTTTCTATACAGTTTTCTGCATGAAGCACAGAACTTCTGCACAGGTAGCAATGGGAGATGTACTTTATAACATTGCTGGCATTATAGGCATTTATAATAGTTCTCACCGGTGGACACATGCTCAGGAATAAGGTGCTTATGCTGCCATCAGATGCACGTTTTAGAATATTCTATTAACCACAATGGCCTATGTACTAAAAACATGCGTGAAAATGTAGCTTTGTGTTGGGATTAGTGACAAATTGTTTGAATGGTACTTATCATTTACTATCTGAGATATAGACTCCGTATTTGGTCCATGCTTTACAGACCGTAGTGATACGGGGATAATGTAAGTCTATGTATGTATTCATGTCCAGATTTTTAAGGGACGTTTTTTAAAAATGCAGCATGCACTAATTTTTCTGTATTTGCATTCATTGATATTGTTTTCTATTGGGTAAATACATATTGGTACTTTTTCAGTAGAAAAAAACACAATGACAGCAAACATAAAGGTGGATACATGCTGATGAAATACTGATGACATACGGTTGTAATGTCATCTGTAACACGTCCATATTACGGACGGATCCGTATTACAGACGTGGGAAATTACGCTTGTCTGAAGCTAGTTCATATATTTGGTGCTGTTAGTCCTTAGGATAAGTCATCAGTAGTTGATTTGTGGGGGTCCGCAGCTGATCCTTGGCCCACTGTCAGGATGCACAGGGCTGGAAGCAGATATCACTGTCCGTATTGGAGTGGCCCGGTTTGGTACTGCAGGGACAGATCCCATTGAATTCAAATGAGAGCTAATAGATGTCAATGCAGCGGTGCTGTGCCCATACCCACAAATTGCAAAAAATCCAACTTTTGTGTTTTTTTGTGATTTGCAAGTTGAGGTTGTGGCAACTTGCGGGTCGCATTGAGTTCTGTTGGCTTGCAAAATTGAAGGGCTACAATATGCTCTTTAGTAGAGCGATCTCTGTTGTGGCAAAAGTAACCATGTAGCCCTAGCCTTAATGAGGCAGTTCAAAGATGTGCCAAATCTATCACACTTATGCATGTTCTTTGATAGATTTGGTGCATGCTTGACTCGGTTTCCTACTTTATACCTTTTTTTGGTGGTATCGTTTAAAACAGTTTTTTGCACCTAAAAACTGGTGCATGCCAGTACTAAACCCGGCGCATTTCTCCTTATGTCCTGTATGTCATGTCTTTGAGGCAGCCAGGTAAGAATTAGGATCTTTGTTGACAGTGGCTTATAGCCGCTGCATGAATGGGATGCCCATTGCCCTTCATGTTGACTCCATAGCTCCATTTAATCATTTATACTGGTTTTCATGCTTCAATGTATATAGCTACATTCTAAAAAGTCATTGATATACAACTTTCTAATATACTTTGTGCTTCGATTCCCTGAAAATTTCTCAATACATGAGAGAGGTTTGTATGGTTTAGTTTACAGAGCATTGTCTAGACCAGTAATGGGGAACCTTTTAGAGACCAAGTGCCAAAACTGCAACCCAAAACCCACTTATTCATGGCAAAGTGCCAACACGGCCAATTACACTGGACAATTATCATTCAAAATTCTTCAAACGAATGAATTTGATCTATAATCGAGCAGTGTAAATGCAGGAAAAACTGCCCACTATTCGTGTGCAGTTCGTTATCACTGAGTTTCAAGGCTTAAACAGATGGGCGTGAGCCGCTACACAGCGTAGTGGCGCATGAACCAGGGTTTTTCTTTTCTCTGACTTTTCTAACTCTGCACTAGTGCACACGAGTTTGAAAAAACAGCAGGGCAGGCTCTATCTTTACCATACGTGCTTAATACTAATACTTTCAATTTAAACTCGCTACCTTCATCCACAAAGCCCTCCACAGTGCAGCGCCCCCCTATATCGCCTCCCTCATCTCAATCCATCACCCAGCCCGGGCCCTCCACTCTGCTAACGAAACCAGACTAAGCATCCCTTTAATTCGAACTTCTCATTCTCGCCTCCAAGACTTCTCCAGAGCAGCACCAGTCCTCTGGAACGCACTACCAAAGGCTACCCAGCAATCCAGGACTCGCAGAACTTCAGGCGTGCTCTAAAAACGCACCTCTTCAGGGAGGCATACCGCATTCCCTAAACAAACCCCTCTGTACTCCGCCTGATAACATGCTCCCTGACCTACTGACTGCAATCCCTGCTAGTCATCATAAACCGCTCCTGCAGTCATACTGTTTCTGCCATCACACGGCCAAATGTCTGACCATTGTCTATGTGTATAGAATCCATCACTCTCCACCTCGCCATACCGTGCACATCTCCAGCCCCTTTACCTTCTGTATCACCCCATTATCTGTAGTATGTAAGCTCGTTGGAGCAGGACCCTCACCCCTATTGTTTCCATCAACTGATTACTACATGTAACCGTGGTTCTGTAATTTTTGTATTTTTTGTCTTTCTGTATTCCCCCTGTCTAAGTAAGCGCTGCGGAATATGTTGGCGCTATACAAATTAAGATTATTATCATTATTATTACTATGTATGGCCAAGATAGTGCAAGTCCTATCTTTTCTCGCCCAGACTATTAACTTGCAGGTATACAGCTAGTGAAAACTGTAATAATGGGACAAAATCACGCCCATCTGTTTATGCCCTTAGTAAACATAAAAACTATCACTGGAATGCTGGCTTCTCGTTACGTGTAAACGCTCCCCGCACAGCGCTTCACATAGAAGGTGAAGCGCTGAGCAAGAAGCCAGCGAGAAGCCCGCAATCCAGTGTCAAAATGCCCATTTACACAGGACGGTTATTGATCAGAATTGTTCAAATTCCTCCGCGCCCGCTGCAATTTGAGCGATAATTGTCCCACATAAATGCATGCAGCAACTGAACGACGCGCCATTCAGTGTAAAGAGCAGTTGGTCACTTTTGAACGACTGTCTGTGTAAAGTGAATGAAGGCTTGGGGGGGGGGGGTGCCTGTGTAAATACTCTGCACAGGCGGTAATGACATCAGCACTCATGCAGTCGTACACCGGACTGTCGTCTGTGCTGGGGAGACATAGGTTCACCACCACTGGTCTAGACTGAATACAATTGTATAACCCTCTCTACCTGGCCAGATGACCTTCTTCAGCGTCTTGTGTAGCTACATGAATCATCCTTCTCCTGGCTCTGTCTCCTCCCCTCTAATGTTCTGCGATACCACTGTCAGCCCATTGGCACCCCCAAAATGCAATCACTAAGTTCTGCTACTGTATGCTATATTAAGGTTCTGACCTTATATCTATGTAGTGAGGTTGATTTGTGCTATATTTGTTTGCTTCTGGTGCTGCACTTATGTTATGGGCTTGCTTCTGGCATTGTTTCTGTGTATTGAGGTTCGTCTTTGCTGTATTTATGTTATAAGCTTGGTTCTGGAGATGTATTTATGTTGTGAGCTTGCTTCTGGTGCCATATTTATGTAACAAACTTGGTTCTGGTATTGTATCTTTGTACTGAGGTTGGTTCTGTTTCTGTTATGAGTTTGGTTCTGGTACAGTATTTATTCACTGATCTGTTCTGCTGTGGGTACCTTCTATCTTGCTGAATATAGACAGACTGCCTGTGCAGCGTCCCATTGGGAGACCCCGGACACCTGACATACGTGGGGAGCTGGGAGGTTAGAATGTTGACTTTCCACGATGGCACTTACCATGCTCCTTCCTGGAGGGACACATGCAACCAAGGCCAGAGTAGCACTGCAGTCCACCTCGAACACCCCTAGGATAGGGAATGCCCACCAACTGGATAATAGGGGGTCAAATTGTGACACGTGATGCTACCGTTCCTACACACACTGGTATGACCCTCGGCGGATAAGTAATTCAGCCACAGACAGTTCTCAAGTACCACGGGTCTCTAGGAACAGTTAGAGCCTGGCATAAACATTACTTGAAATGAAGAGCAGACAATACAAGGCAATTAAATTGTAGACTTCACAGTGCAGGTAAATAAACAGACTTCAAAGATCAGTACCTCCACACAGCTCTTCTAGACTTAAAGACGCACATGTGTGAACAGAGATTATTGACTTGTAGTACCTCCACCCAGCCTTGAAAACGCGTGGGTCAGACAGACAAAGGGTGTACCTCTATGCGGTGATCCAGACTTCAGACGGCTACATAGAAAAATACTAAATCAGATAGTACCTCTGCACTGGGCCTTGTGGGAACAAAGTCAAACTTACTGATGCGCTCTATGGGGGCTCACTCAATTAGCATCCAATCACATGCAGAACGGGAATCTCTCCTTCTCTTCCATGCTTCAGCACACAAGGGCTGAAGGTGCCCTGATGTGCCCGGACCTCTTGCACCACCAAACTCCTGAAGACATGGACTGAACTCTTTTCCCACTCTCAATCACTCATATTTATAAACTCTATCATACCATGTGACATGACAGACTTGATACATTTACATGCAGGCTTTGGATTTTATGAGAAATTAACCTCTCAGCCGCTGCAGCTGTGCAACATACATACTGGAGATGACAAGACAGTTTTGCACAGTGCATAAAAACATAAGACATACATGTATGACATTTATAGAGGGGACCAGGATGAAGTACTGGGTCACTACACCTGTCAGCGCAATATATATAGTTTTTACTTATGTTGGGGGTGAGACCAAAATGAAATTCTGCACAGGGTGACATCTTACCTAAAGCCAGGACTGCTAACTATATAAGGTTTGCCAACACAAGATGTGGCCATGGCTTACCCTGGCAAGATCAGCTGTTTGCCAAGAGTGCTGGGAATGGGACTATGGGCACAGTGAAGCCTGGAGGCTTCTGAAAGGAGTCATCTCTGATCATACAACCCATTTAACTCTGTCCTATACTGATCTGACAAGGGTTCCTGTACTCTGTATACACGCACAAAATCAGTAACCAAATACATTAATATATAACATGGAGCTATAGTGACAACTCTTTTCACCTTTGCTCTAGACATGCTTGGTTGACTCTGCTATGGGCAATCATGTTTCCCCCTTATGGTAACTATACTTCTCCAAGAACTTAGTACAAACACCTAAAGACTACTTAGACAGCATTATAAATTGACGTAACAGTAGCATGATACTATCCAAGTATATACACCACACATAATTCAATCCAAGGTGTCTTGGAGAAGTATAGTTACCATATTCGGAAACATGAATGCCCATAGTAGGGTCAACCAAGCATGTCTGGAGCAAAGGTGAAAAGAGTCATTGTGTTGCAGGAAGAGTTTGCAATTCTGTTGACTACAATCATGCTAGACTTCTGGTCCTTTCAAAATACATTGTCTAGTATCGGAATCAGGTATGCTAGAGCTTCAAATCAGTCAGGACTTGGGAAGATTTAATTCCATTTCCGAGGCTAGGAGTACATGATGGCGGTGTTTGTGGTATTCCTTCGGAAAATGTGAATAGCAATTTAGTGCCACCCCCGGCTTTTATGGAAAAATGCTGAAAATTGCAATACAGTTTACAAGAGGCTCATAAAATATTTTACTATCTACAACCATTGAAATTCAAATTACTTACATTTAGCTTAAAGTGGTATTTTGGGACTTTAACTACTGATGACCTATCCAGGATAGGTCATCAATGGTTGATCGACAGTTGTCGGCGCAGCGAGACAGATGTTGTCATCGTTGGTCAGCACCAGAAATGTGATAGCCAGCTTCACTCCCATTGAAATCAATGGGAGTGCTACGTCCTACTACGTTTCCAGCTCTTTTTTGCAGTTAGGACGGGACGTCTGATCCTGACCGTAATGAGGAGCTGACAGGGTAATAGAAGGTAGTGCTCCTATTGATTTCAGTGGGAGTGAAGACCACCATTACACTTCCTTCCCTGATCACCTATGACAATGTCCGGCTCGGTGCACTAATAGCAGGCTAAATGATCAACTGATCGGCAGGGATCAATTAACTATTGATGACCTATCCTGAGGATAGGTCATCAGCGGTAAAGTCCTTTAAACCTTGAAATAATATTTATTGTGCCGACATAAAAGGGTTATTTAGGACTAGAACAATGGCAGGTAGCATGCCAGAAACTGGAAGGACCCCGTTATAGTCAATGGCATCTGTGTAACAACATTGGGGTCTAGCATGTGCCAAATCCGGTGCTTCAGGTATTTTCATTGTTTCCTATAATGGAAACAATCAACAGAAATGCAAGTGTGAATGTGGCTTAAATCAATTAGGAAAGGGCAATATTCAGTAGGTTGGTGGTCAGGCTAAGGGCCCTTTTACATCAAGGGTTATAACAACTGCTGATCAACAAATACCATGTCACTGCCACTGACACTAGTAGAGGATAGCTGGCATTGGGACAAGCCAATAGACTAATAGCATGCCAATCGCTGCTCATTACTACCATTCACACTGGTAGAGGATAGCTGGTAGATGATAGCTGGCATGGGAATGAATGATCAATAGTATGATCGTTCGTCCCGATACTCGTAAGCACATCTTCATGTTTACAAAGGAAGATCTACTGCCAACCAACAATCATTTTTATGCCAGCATGAAAGATACAATCAGGAAGCAAATGAGCGTTTGCTCATTCTTTTACGGATTGCCGGCATATTCAGATGGGCCGATGATCAGGGAAACAAACATTCAGGTGAAAATTTGAGCCCAGACATAACAGCTTGTCTAAAGGGGTCTTTAAAGAACCCATAGCTAATCAAGTCATGGTAATGATGACAACATCAAGAGAGGAATATACTGATCTTGTGAGAGGCAGGGACCTGTCCACGTATATGATTATGTTAGTGAGAACAGGGTTGCATGTGAAGGTTCAGTGACATAAAGATATTAAGGATAGAATATCCTGTAGCCAATCAGATCATGATAGCGGAAGAATACAAGTGTGCTGATCTTGCAGGAGGTAATTACCTATATACTTACAGTACGTAAGGGCTGAGTTGCATGTGAAGGGTCAGTGAAATACAGTGAGTAAGTATGGAACATCCTGTAGTCAGTTAGATCATAGAAAGATAGCAGCAGAAGACAAGTGTGATGATCTTGTAGGAGGTTTAAGGCCTCCTGCACACGGGCTGATATTTGCTGTGGAATCCGCGGTGGGCGTCTGCACCACAGATCCGCAGCAAACACTGCTCATAGCATGCTATGGGAAATCGATTCTTCCTGCACACTTGTGGAAACCAATTACAGTTTCCGCAAGCAGAAGAAAATTCACAGCATGCTCTATTTTTGCACAGATTCCGCACAGATGGCTTTCATTAAAGTCAAGGTTGTGGATCCCGCGTCATCACTGCCCACGGCCAAGGACAGGGGTCACCTGTCCAAGGCTTCACTGCGGATGGTGCAGAAGCGCCGTCCGGCGTGTGGGCGCACATGGGCAGTAGAGATTTTTTTCTAAATCTCCTGCTTTCCCGCGGAATCCACAGCCCGTCCACAATTCAATTACGGACGGGCCACGGATCGGACAGCTTCCAGTGACTTCAACGGAAGCCATCCATGCAGGAAGCATGAAGATGAAGCATGCTGCACCAAAAGGTCTGCAAAAGAAATCTGCATATTTTAATTCAGCTGCGGACGCCCATGTTTTCCTATGGGTGGCTTGAACTGCAGCTCGTCTGCGCAGGGCTTTCCACAATTTAAATTGCCCGTGGACATTGGGCCATTTAGACACAATGATTATCGCTGAAAATTCGCTCAAAATCTGTCTTTTTTTGAGTGATAATCGTTGTGTGTAACTGCACTGATATCGTGCAGTTTTTGTTATCCCGTCGCTCATCGTGGTCTTTCAGCATGCTGAAAGACAGCGATGAGCCTTATCAGTGATTCATAGCAGGATACAGCAGATAGTATTGTTTCAGCTGTATCCCGCTCCCTGATGACAGGCGGGTTATGAAGAACGCAGCGGTCCAGCTCTGTTCTCCATACCCAGCACAGAGCGCTCGGCTGTATAACAGCCCTGCGCTCCATGCAGAAAACATCTGGATGCAAAAGACAAGTGCGAACACCCCGCTTGTCTTCTGCATCCTCCGCTCCGAGCGCTCGGCGCAGGGAACAGCTGGATGTAGAAGACAAGCAGGGACACCCCGCTTGTCTTCTGCATCCTCTGCAAGCAGTGCAAGGTGATCGCTCATCTTGCGCGATCATCTTGCGCTGTAAATGACACAACGATAAGTCACTTGAGCAACATCTTGTGAGCGATAAACGTTGTGTCTAAATGGGCCTTTAGTGACATAACATTAGCAGGAACAGAACATCCTGTGACCAAGCAGATGGTGGGAATTATAGCAGCAGGAGAAGAGTGAGCAGCTCTTGCAGGGGGCAGTGACTCATCTACACTCTTGATCCTGTTTGAGACGTTATGACTAGAGATGAGCGAACCTACTCGTTTCGAGTAATTACTCGATCGAGCACTGCGATTTTCGAGTACTTCAGTACTCGGGTGAAAAGATTCGGGGGGCGCCGGGGGGCGGGGGAGGCGTGGCGGCGCGGGGGGTAGCAGCGGGGAACAGGCGGGAGCCCTCTCTCTCTCTCTCCCCCCCCACTCCCTGCTGCAACCCCCCACTCACCCACGGCGCCCCCCGAATCTTTTCGCCCGAGTACGGAAGTACTCAAAAATTGCGGTACTCGGGCGAAAAAGGGGCGTGGCCGAGTAGGCTCGCTCATCTCTAGTTATGACTATATTTTTCTGGATATATAGAGGAAACTTCTTAGGCCATACAGTATACTATTATAATAGAAGGAGATGGTTGCATTATCACAAATGTGTAGATAAGAGCAAAATAATTGTGATTGCGAGAGTCTTGGGTCGAAACAAAGATCATACATTTAAGGGCTCGTCTGCACTGCTGTCTGATAGTTCCACTCTCCAGCTCCGTCCTAGGACCCAAACAACCAAAAACAAAGTACTGCCGGATCTGAATGGCCCCAAATAGAACCCATTGACTATAATGGGTTCTATTCTAGACCATTTTGCATTTTCAAGGGTGAACTTGATTTGAACGCAGCACTATTTCTTCTGTGATCTATGTGGCAAGCAGCCTCTGATGTGAATGAAGCCTAACTTGTTTAACATCTTTCCTGAAGTAGAAAGGAACCAAACTCAGCAGATGTTTTAGACTTGGGTAGAATTGGCCACCAGATACTTAACTGTACAAGTCAAATTTACGTTTTCTTAATGGGTCTGTGACTAATCACATGACAGCTGTTTTCTCACTCTGGGTTCATTGACTCATCTACTCTAATTTACCATAAATTTGCCTTCCAAATCTCCGGCAGAATCATATGTTGTAACAACACCTGGCAACTGCAAGGATCTCCCAAGCCGTCTAATGGAAAATAATGAGCCGCAGCATTCATTTTTACAAGCCTTGACCGCAATGAAACAGCAGATTAAAACAGCTGTATACATTTTTTTTAATTGCATGGCCAAATGCAGAACCTTTGTGTATTATGGAGAATGGGACTCATGTGAGCAGCTTTGAACTCTTGGTTTTTGTACATACAGACATGGTGTTGCATTCCGCCTATATTTCCCTACAGAGTAATGTAAGCGTCTTGTATTCAGAGAGTTGTCATGAAGCCTGCATTCACACAGCTGTGGTACAGGAGCCATACATATTTAAAGGGGTTAGCCAGACCCAAAATCCTTTTACCCCCTTGCTAATGCGGACCTTTTTTTAATTTTAGTTTTGGTTTTTCCTCCCTACTTTCAATAAATCATAACTTTTTAAATTTATCCATTAATGTAGATGTGTCTTTTGCAGGACGAGTTGTATTTTTTAACCCTTTCCAATCCACTGTCTGACGTCTGAAGACATTCTGATTGAAGGCTGTACAGGTCCGATGTCGGAAGACGTCCAGCAGGGTATTCTTACTGTAGATTACTGGCCGCTCTGTTGTTGGGGGCTTCTCCAACATGTCCCATACCGCAGCACTGGCTCTAGCCAGCAGATGGCGCGATTGTGTAATGGCAGAATAAGAGAGAGCCCCCTAGGAAACCCTGAATCTAGAATTGGATTGCAAAGGGTTAATGGTACGATTTAATGTACCATATAATGTACTGAAAAACTTTTACACATTTCTAAGTTGAGTGAAGTCGAACAACAAAATTCCGCCATCTTTGAATGACATCATTGAATGGCTGTATTGGTTAATTGAGCATCGGTTCTGATTGGCTGACACGGCCCTTGATTAACCAATCGGAACTTTAGCTTGCTGGAGGTGGGGTATTCAAACCCTGCTACCAGGAAGAAGTACTCTGTCAGTGTTCAGAACAACACAGCAGCCTGCACAGGGGCTGGAGACCAGCACGAGGGACTCAAACGCTAGCTGCTAGGTGAATATTATATGACACCCCCTTGGAACTTTGGGAAGTTGTTGAGTACACTCCCGCAAAGGTTTCTGGCATAGTACATCTACGATATCTACGATAGGTGGCGCACGTAGTTATACCACGCTCAACACCCGCTGATGAACTGAATGCATGTCTCAAATCATCAGTTCTTTGGCGACATGTAGAGAAATTGACTTTGAAAACCAATATGCGTGTTCAGCTACAAAATGATGTATCCACCGAACGTTTCGCAAAACAATTGCTGGATATTGGGAATGGGAAGATGGCAATCGACAGATCTACACAAGGTATCACATTGACAACAAACTTTGGTAAGACAACATCAACCAAAGACGAATTGATTCAAAAGGATTTCCCAAATATCACGGGGAATTACACAAATCATCAGTGGCTCAGTGCACTGCTATAGTAGCACCTACCAACAATGAAGTCAATGCCAGCACTTTCAGCATTCAAAACGGAATACCAGGCGAAGCGACAACATATAAGTCCACCGATACTGTGATGAATCAAGACAAAGTTGTCAATTACCCAATGAAATTCTGAAATTCACTCGATTTTCCAGGTATGCCACCGCACATTTTAACATTGAAAATTGGCGTGCCTATCATTCTTCTCCGAAACATCAATCCCCCCACGACTTTGCAACACTACAAGACTTTCAGTGAAAAACATGATGAATAGAGATAAGCGAGCACACTCGGTAAGGACAGTTACTCGAGCTCATCGAGTAACTGCCTTCTCCTCCGAGTGTGCTCGGGGGGGGGGGGGGGGAAGCGGGGGTGAGCGGCGTGTGATACCGGAGGAGAGAGAGATCTCTCTCACTCTCCCCCCCATTCTCCCCCGCCCCCGAGCGTGCTCGCTCATCTCTAATGATGAACAATGTCATCGAAGCTACAATTCTGAATGGGAAATTCAAGGGGGAAGATGTACTGTTGCCACATATTCCAATGATCCCAACAGATATGCCATTTGAATTCAAACGTTTCCAGTTTCCGGGGCAACTCGCTTTTGCAATAACCATTAACAAAGCACAAGGACAATCGCTGCAAGTGTGTGGGCTAGATTTAGAGAATCTGTGCTTCCAGCATGGACAACTGTGGGTGGAATAGGACTGTCAGTGAATCTGGAGGGGCATGACATTTTGACGTTTTTTCCAGCACCCTAAAAAGTTTCAAAAACGATTTCAGGGCTTGATAACCCCTTAAAAGTGAATCCATTGTGATGAAAATGCTGTGAGCGGTTTCACCTAATTGACAGCCTACTTTTATATGAGTGTGCATTAAAAGATAGAAGTGCCAACTAGACTCCTAAGCCCAGAATAAGCAGGATTTTAGATAACTAATTTCTAAATTGTACTAAAAGGGTTCACTTTTTGCCGGATAAGCCATACATAGCTTGCAAGTACTTGTGATGTAGGAAAAACTAACTCTCCCACTGCCTTAAAGTGGTATTCTGGGACTTTTACTATATTTGACCTATCCTCAGAATAGGTTATCAAATTGATCTGCTGGGGTCCGCCGTTCAGGATCCCCACTGATCATCTGGTCCACTGTCAGTTCAGCAGGCCATATATTGTCATCTGTGGTCAGGGCCGGAAGTGTAATAGCCTGCTTCACTCCTATTGAAATCAACAGGAAAAATGCCTTTCATTTCATTTTTGGCTCCTCATTGTGGTCAGAACCGGAAATGTAATAGGAGGCATTGCTCCCGTTGATTTCCATAGGAGTGAAGTTGGCTATTACATTTCCGGCCATGACCACCAATTATGACAGTGGGCCGGATAATCAACTGATCATCAGGGATCCCAAGCAGCAAAAATGCCCATCCACTATTGATGATCAATCCTGAAGATAGGTCATCAACAGTAAAAGTTCTGCAATACCCCTTTCAAAAGCTCAACTTAGCTGTTAGGTGTCTGTGTCTGTCATCAAGCTTGTTAACCGATTCCCATAGCGACCAGAAGAAATCTAAAAGCAGTTTTGGTCTATAATATAATACTAGTAATTATTAGAAAATTGTAGTACCAGTGCTTCTGGTGGTGCAATGCGCCACACAGCTGTGCTACATGGTACATCCATTATGATCCCCACACATCACACACACAGCTCTACTACATCCATCTTGATTCCCACACAAAATAAACACAGCTTTACTCCTCCCACAGCAGTGATGTCAGTGCAAGTCCTTCAGCTCACTGGATCTCTGTGATGGCAGTAGGACGGTGTCTTCTGTCAGGACCGCTGAGTTGTGTCTTTTGAGATAATAACGGCTTAGTTGTATTCTCATTTTGTTATTTTTGTCCTCCCCTTCCAAGAGCCCTAACTGTGTTGTTCGTCTGTCAATCAGGCTCAGTGTTTTATATATCCTGTAAGACCTGTGATGATGTCACCATGGGGTGGGGCAATGACCTCACCAGGGGTGGAGCATAAGAAGAACCCACATACAGTACTTTTTACCAAACTACAGAATGGCTTCTCCCATAACAGTGGCGTCACCACAGGTCCTTCCGCCCACCGGATCTCTGTGGTGGGGGTAGGTCGGTGTCTTCTGTCATGACCACTAAGTTGTGTCTGAAATAATAATGACTTACTTGTATTCTCATTTTGTTATTTTTGTCCTCCACTTTTCAAGAGCCCTAACTGTGTTGTTCTTCTGTTGGTCAGGCTCTGTATTTGATATATGTTGTAGGAGCTTCGATTACGAGAAGCACACACATACATACATACTAACTGACAAGTGGCCGTTAGTAGTTTGATATAATGTGATAATTTAGCCAGGTTACAAAACCTTTTTCAGTTGATTTCAATGGTGTTCAAAGGTAGTCAGTTTAACTATTATAAGATAAAGGGTGCCCTATAGTAATGCATTCAAACTAAAGAAAAGATAGGCACTCCAAAACTGCATAGAAATTATAGTTGAAATGTGATGGTATTTATGAACGATTACGATGGGTGGTGCAGTACCAATTTGAAATTGAACCAGTCTCACTAGGGACTTGGTATCAGTGGAGGGATTGATTTCAGCACAATAGTGGATGCGTCTTTCTTGGGATTCAGGGCCACTGAGGGAATCAGTACTGGTGCTGTGATAAGAAAGGCTTTCTGAATTTTCAGTATCAGAATTGCTCTAACCCCATGGCGTGTGTGTATCCAATTGCCCCATCCGCAGCTTTACAACCTCATACCTTGCGTGAAAGCATCAGTCGCAGGGTGCATATGGAGTACCGGTATAGAATGCTTCTGACACCTCATTGTGTTTGGCAAACAAACTTTACTTGATTAATAACACGCTGGGCCTTGCCCCATACATGTCACCATCCATACCTTGCTGTATGCCATTACATAACGGGGCATGTTGGTTATTCTCTTAAAGGATCATCATAACAGTTATTAATCCCTGACAGTCACATTAAAATTAGAAAAGCCCTCCCAAAAATGTCACTTTTATATTGTATATGTGTATTTTTATATTTATTTGTATTTATGTCTCATTTATATATTATTTGGTGCAGAATGCGGTCAATTTTATTTAATTTTTAACCCTGTAGTGACATTACTAATTTTAGCCTTAAGAACCAGTAAATCGTTTTCCCTTTAGTGCTCTTGCAGTCATAACTTTGTTATTTATTTTTTTGCCAATGCAGCTGTATGACATTGTGTATTTTGCGAGATGAGTTTTAGCTTTTATAGGAACTAATTTCGAGCACATATAATGCATTCAAAGCTTTTATTTCTTTCTGCAAGCCAATGGGAAAAAAGTATATTCATCATTGGGATTTATTTTTAAGGCATTCTTATGTGGTATAAATATTATGTTAACACCATTCTACAGGTCATTACGATTCTAGCAACACCAATTTTATATACTTTTTTATACATTTTACTACTTTTGCACAATGTAACCACTTTTTTTTACAAAACCAAAACCAGAGCATTTTTATTTTTCCATTAGCTACTTTTTACAGAATAATTTGCAATTTGTTTTTATTGGTACCATTTTGAGGCTTATATGACTTTTTGATTACTTTCTGTTTCGAGGAAACAAGATGACATGAAAATAGCTATTTTGATATTTTTTATGGAATTTATAGTGCTAATTAAATAATGTAATACTTTAAAATATGGGATGTTACTAGAGATGAGCGAGCGTACTCGCTAAGGCAAACTACTCGAGCGAGTAGTGCCTTATGCGAGTACCTGTCCGCTCGTCTCTAAAGATTCAGGTGCCGGCGGGGAGCGGCGGGGGAGAGCGGGAGAGTGGGGAGGAACAAGGGGGAGATCTCTCTCTCTCACTCTCTCCCACCGCTCCTCCCTGCTCACTCCCGCAACTCACCGCTCTCCCCCGCCGGCACCCGAATCTTTAGAGACGAGGGGGCAGGTACTCGCATAAGCACTACTCGCTCAAGTAGTTTGCCTTAGCGAGTACGCTCGCTCATCTCTAGATGTTACAGATGTGGTAATACCAATTGTGTGTAATGTTTTGGTCCTTTTTTTTTCAATATTTAAAGCATTGTGTAGGGGGGGGGGGAAATCTTTAATTATTTTTCTGTAAAAAGATTTAGATGCCACAGTCAGCAATGGCTGTAGCATCTGCAGGGTTAAATAGTTTAGAGGAGTGGTTAGACAAGCAAGTGCTCATCTTCTCATTCCTTTTCTGGGATACAAAACACCAATATGTGACAGTCACAGAGCAAATATACTCTGGGTAGTAATTACATGAGCAAAACTCCTTGTTAACCTTCGCAGGGACAGGCAGGAGACTCATAGATCTTTTCTGCTGCCTGCTTGTCTACTGCCCCCTTTGCTCTGTGCACGCACAGAAGTGATAGCTGTAAATTTAATATTACCAACCCCACTTCAAACAACTGTAGCTCGGGGTCTATCAGTGCTACAGACAAGCTTCTTGCATCATTTTAAAGGCAAGAGTCCTTAAAATGACACCAACCGTCGTTTGAACTTGAACAAGCTCTATTTGTCCAAAAGTGTAATGTTTTCTTGCAGAACAGAGCTCTTTCTAAACTGTGGGGGGTTAAAAATCCCTTACATCTCTACTAGAGATGAGCGAGCATGCTCGGTAAGGTGAGTTACTTGAGCGAGCCTCGCTCATCTCGAGTAACTGCCTTCTCCGCCGAGCGTGCTGGGGGGGGGGGCAGCGGGGGAGAGCAGGGGGGGAGTGAGAGAGAGATCTCTCTCTCTCCCCCTGCTACCCCTCGCCATAGATAGATAGATAGACATAGACATAGATAGGTATGTTGAACGCTGCTGGATAAAGCCAGGAGCCCCTGAAGTAGTTCAGATAATGAAGGCATTGGTAACACTTACTATGTATTTGTAAAATAACCATTTAAACTACTCCAAGAATTCCTGGCTTCATCCCGCAGGATTCATACTGTTATAGTATTTCTGGCTCCATATGATAGTGATACATGCATGAAGACCAACGTAAAGAAAAAGACTATAAACTAGGGTTACTGGCCAAAATTTGTGCATACAATTTAAATAGAACCAACTGAATCTGCGTACATTTTTTTACACTATAACTTTAATAATTGATATTAACAAGGCAGACTTTATTAGATTTTTAGATTTTTCCTTATTTTTGTTGTATGAAGTCAGTAAACCTAATTCAAAGGAGTAACATTAATTATTCATAAACAAATAGCGCTGGGTAACTCATTTTCTTGTTTCTTAAAAATTCAGTGCAACTTTTGTGTTGCCAAGTTCCCATGTGACTGCTTTTATTGAGTCATAACGTTGGTTTTGCACCAATTGAGCCAGTATTTTAGCTAGTCTTATAGCTTATGAAACATATCACTGCATACTCCCAGTCATGGAAGATTGCAAACAAATGTGTCATTAAGTAGAGCGTGTGCATCTGTTTGTTTTTGTAAGTCTGGAGCTGCCTGGAAATCTGAAGAATATGTTCTGTTGGCAGCTACAGACTTGCAAAAACAAACACATGCATGTCCTGTGCTCAGTTACACATTTGTATACAATCTACCATGATTGGGTGTAATGTATGCAGTGATATTCTGCATCGAATATATGTCCAGCTAAAATGCCAGCTCAATTTGTACAATGCCAAAGTTATGACTCCATAAAAACTCATTACCAGTTACATGTGATTCCAGCAACACAAAACTAATGTTGAAGTCCAACAAAGAAATTTTTTTTTGCTAGTATACGGTAATTTTTCCTTGATCCAGCAGGGTCCCCCTCTGACGCTGGCAATAGGCATAAGAATTTCACTCTTTTTATAGTCTCGTTGACAAGCTCTCCTATGTAAGTCTATGGGAGAGCATGCAAATGTGCAAATGGGACTCTGAAACGAGTCAGATTTTTGTGCTACATTGAAGTGATAGATTCCTTTTAAGCCAAAATATATAAGACTTAGGTGCTGGCCAAATAGTGCAATTGTCTGTGAGAAGGATGGGCATCCAAAATGTGAGCAAACAGTGCAATTGTCTGTGAGGTGAATTGGCATCCCGCATTTGACCCGCCAGGAATGGCCTGCTCCGTATACATTATTATGCAACTTTGCCTTTGCTATTTCACAAATTGTTCTTCTAGTAATATGCAGAATATTTTTAAAGATTTCTTCAGTAAAAAACTATCAGCAAAATACAATGCTGGCACGTAAGGGAGATGAGAAAAAGTTAACTAGCGTAGTCAGGTAGACACTATACTTGCTAGAGTTTCTTCAGAAAGTAGGGGAAAAATGCTAATGTCTTATGAAGAAATAGTATAGTAACTGATGTTTATGTAAATGCTAAGGTTTAGCATAGGAAATGTTATAATGTTGATGATTATTACAGTAGTACTGAGGGTTATGGTGCATTGCTAATGTGTAGTATACAAACCGATTCATGTAACAGTCTTGGTCACGGCCCATGTGGACATTGTGTGACACGGTGATTATTGGAAAGTGTACATCACCAAATCACCATGATATGTGGAGCATGTGCATCTACTAAACGAATGGTAGGACACATCATGCCCCGCAGGCTAGTGCCTATTTATAAAAGTTGGGATGTAGCATGCAAGATGTTATTGTGTTGCTGTGGTGGTGAAGTATTTAAGAGTGAGTGGTTCGTGCACATTTGGGTGCGGTTGGAGCCTGCTTAGAGGTTGGGTAAAACCTGAAAGTGTGAGCAGTGAGAGAATCCATGGAGCCTCATGGTCAGAACCAAAGTACTTGGCCAGTTTTAACCATCAAGACGCGGTACTTCCGGTCATTGACTCACTTAATTGATGAGTCACACAGAGCCTTATACCATAAAATTCTCAGTGTATACAATTTAGAGGCATGTTGAGTGTTCATAAAGTTACGCCAGGCCTGTGTAATAGTATAAAGACAATGAGTAAAGAGACTGAGACTTGATCCTGCATGGGCTAATAAGCCAGAACAGGGTTACCGAGTAGTAAAGCCAACATTGCCAAAATACTTGAAACTGTGTTACAAGGATCTGAAACTATGTGCCAAGTTAAAGTGACTGAACCACCGAAACAAGTTAAAGTGACTTTACCACTAATTAGGCTGCTAGGTAAAGACTGTTATTTATCTACTGCAACATGCATTTTGTTTCTTAATCCATCTGCACGTAGGAATCCCCCACAGGCAAACTGGGCAATTACCCAGGGGCCCCATTTCTCTAGGGGCCCACAAAAAACGGACTTCCAAGAGCAATCTAAGGGCTTGTTCACACAAGCGCATTCCTTGCGCGTTAGCGGCTATAGTGCTAAAAAAGATCACATGAACGGGCTACTTCAAGCTACTTGAAGAAGCCCATTCAAGCGATCCAAGGTGCATGCTGCGTGCTTTCAAGGCACCCATAGGAGCCTATGGAAAGTACGCAGCAAAGATAGGACATGTCCTATCTTTGCGTGTACCTCAGAGCTGGCATGAGAGTTTGCACTCGCATGTCCTATCTTTTGCAGGTGCGAGCGTTTTGTGCGTCTAAGATTCCTTTGTGTGAACGCTTCTGTAGGAAACTATTGGTTCTAATTAGACGTGATCTTTTCATGCGTCGCTAATGCGCGCGAAACGTGCTTGTGTGAACGAGCCCTAAGGCTGCCTGTCCATAGCGTTGCTATGGAAAGCGCAGCCTCCCTGTCCATGAGCGTAGAACCATAGCGACTGTCCGCTCGCGGGCGGCAAATCACAGCATGCTGCGATTTACCGCGATTCTCCGGGGTGAGTCTATCTGTCAGATAGGCTTAGTGCGGCGGCTTCTGCGGCAGAGATCCGCGGCAGGATAACGCTATGCCCGTGGACAGGCAGCCTAAGAGTGAAGCATGGGACTTTACCATTAACTATTTTACTATTTTAAGCACTGTATGGCAGTACTAAATGGGCACTAATTGGCAACACTGGGTGGCCATTGCATTGAAATTTTATTTGGCATTTGGGTAAAAAAGTGCATACATAGCTAAAAACTAATTCCAACTAACAGTGCAGTTATTAAAGTCTCTCCATTCACCCACAGCAACCAAATCGCTAAACAGTAAACAATTCCTAAGTGCATTTTTTTTTCACTGAGCCCTTGTTCATTAAAGGGGTTGGCCGAGATAAAGGGAAAGCCTATCGCCGGGTCCCCCATAGTATAAAATAAATCAGCAGTTTCTCATCTCGCCTCACTCCCTTGTTTGTCCCCCCGTTTGTCTGATCGGGCAGGAGGTGAGTGCCAATGGGGAGCAGAAAGGGGTTCCTCCCCCTTCCCGCTTACTGTTTACATGTTCGGTCAGCTTTGACCTTGGCAACTAAAGAGTTAACTGACACATCAAGGCTAACTCTGACTCAAAGCTAACTCTGACTGCAGCAGTTACCAGTGGCTGTCAGCTGTCAAAAACAGCTGATAGCTGCCAGGTATGAGTTGGCTCCATACACACTTCACGATTCGCTGGAGGTTTATATGTGTTAGGCAGTCCTGAAGTGGTTAAAACATGTCAATTCACAATGTACAAATAGGTTTCCACTGCCCTAATACCTATATTTCAAAGGGAAGGGTCCATAAGTATGTCAATCCAACTAACATCTGAAGCCAGCTGATGTGCTGCTTCTTGGTTACCCTTTTCTAATGTCAAATGTGATTAATGCTGATATCTTTGTTTCCTAGGATTTACTGCAGGAAGTTATAGGGCCCTTATAATACATAATGTAAAAGCCTTCCTGTCATAGTAACATAGTATGTTAGGCTGAAATAAGACATATGCCCATGCAGTTCAGCCTATTACCCCCCTATGTTGATCCAGAAGACGGCAAAAAAACTGTGAGGTAGAAGCCAATTTTCCTCATTTAGGGGAAAAAATTCCTTCCTAACTCCAATCTGGCAATCAGAATAATCCCCGGATCACCGACCCTTCTGATGTAATTAATGATTAGAACATGTAATATTGTATCGTTCAACAAAGACGCACAGGCCCCTCTTGGACTCTTCTATTGAGTTTGCATCCTCAAACAGAGAGTTCCATAGTCTCACTGCTCTTACAGTAAAGAACCCCCTTCTATGTTGGTGTAGAAACCTTCTTTCCTCTAGACGTAGAGGGCGCCTTGAATTAGGATGTTATTAAAGATTTCCCATTTATTGTTTGTACTTTTATTTTTGAGGACATTGTCCCAGTCAATAAGGTTAAGGGCATCTCTAAGCCGATCGAACATGGCCTTTCTTAAGTTTAGTATTTTCGTAGCTCCTCTATAAAATGTTCTCTTGAAGAACAAGTTGAAATGTATTATATTATGGTCATTATTTCCCAGGTGCCCCCCAATCTGCACCCCTGTTATTCTGTCAGGTCTGTTGGTTATTTTAAGTCCAAAATGGCCGTCCCCCTAGTCAGGTCCGGAACAGGTTGGGTAAGGCAATTATCTTTAGTAATTGACAGAAAGCTGTCACCTTTATGAGATCTGCAGGTTTCGGCTTCCCAGTTGATATCCGGATAGTTAAATTCGTCCCCCATAATAATTACCTCATTGTGATTTACTGCTTCATCTATTTGCTTTAGCAATAGGTTTTCAGTAGCTTCTGTTATATTTGGTGGTCTATAGAAAACCCCTATGAGGATTTTAGCCATCTTCTCCCCCAGCACAGCTGCACCCTCCCCAATGAGATGCAGCCCATCTCTATGGTAGAACCTGTATCCAACAGCAAAGTCAACCCAGTTCTCCAGGAACCTAAACCCCTCCTTCCAACACCAAATCCGGAGCCACTTGTTTACGTCCCTAATCGTCCGCTGCCGTTCATGTGTTCTTCTAGAAAATGACACTTTAAGGGTATGTTCCTGTGTGGCGAAAAATGTGGAATATTGCACACTCATGGTGTGGATTTTGACAGGTTTTCCTTTGAGGTTGTGATGCAGAATTTGGAGCGGAATGTCCGTTGTAGACATCCTGCAACATTTTCCTCTACGTGGGAACATACCCGAAGGCTGGAATCCCACAGGCACTTTTTGGTGCAGGTTTTTGAGCCAAAGTCAGCAGTGAAATTAAATGGAATGGGAAATATAAAGGCTGGAATAACACATTATACACATTATAAAATGCACAAAAAATGCTAAAAAAAATTTCAGGTCAGTCGGAAGAGTGTTTCTTGCTTCAGATATAAAAACTTCAAAGGAGTTGTCATCATTTGGACACCCTGTCCATATATTCTGTTAGGGCTTATGAAGTGATTTCACTCAAAACCCCACTCTCTTAGTGGAGAGCCATTAAAGGGAAACTGTCACATTGTCTAAGCACCATAAGCTACACGTATGGGTTCTTAGGACAGAGGTTGCTGTGGTCGGGGGTGAGGTTTTTTCATACTTACAGGCCTGAAAAACGGTGCTCGGTCTGTGCATTGGACTTATCTATAAGTTAGTGCGCACGCACACCCATAGAGAAAAGTGTGTGCGGATGTGTACAGTGACAGCAAAGAAGAGTCCAATGGACGGACCAATAGCCAGTTTCCAGGGCTGACAGTGAGGGCAGTAAGTATTGAACACACCACCAACCTTAGCACCCTCTGTCCTATGAGCCCATAAAATTGGTTTATGGTGCTCATACAACGTGGCAGGCTCCCTTTAACAAAGAGCAGTCTCACTCTTCTGGAACTGTTCTATCCATTTATTACATGATCAACTATAGGGAAAATGTATAACCAAAGTAACCTCCGGAATTTGTAGCTGGTCGTTGGGGAGTCTAGGAGCTGGAACAAAGCTATAACTTTGATCTTCAGGGTCCTAGCGCAAAACCCTGAAAAGGGCCTCTCACCTACTATGTGCAATTTATAATACTTGTGTATTCGATTGTGGCTGAGAAACTTTTAGGCTCTATGCATTCCCATAGCTACAACCCTGAGCAGTATGGCTGCCTTGTTGTTGTTTGCTGAACTTTTTTATTTGTTTAACGAGTTACTTGGCAAGTTGGGTGACAACTAATAGGGTCTACACTAGATGGCCACTTTGTAAGAGACACCCACCCTTTCACGATTCGAGCTTCCCTGTATGGAGATTAGACCGGTGACCCCGGAGTGCGGCATAAAATCAAGTGACAAGTTTTCAGTGGATCAATTTCAGTGTAAATCCATATTAGATGGGAAAATCCAGCGATCTGAGTGACTCCCAATGAAGGTCTAGTCATCAGTGCTAGACTAGCCGGGGCCAGGATTTCATAAACTGCCAACTTTGTGGGTTTTTTTTTATGCAGTAGTGTGGAGAGTATACCAAGAATGGCGTGATCGAGAAAACACATCCAGTGACAGGGGGTCCTGTGGACATAAACAGCTCGTCAGTGAAAGGGGTCAGAGGAGGAAGTCAAGAATCATTCTGCTAACCAATCTGTGCATAGTTGAGTAAATTGCTAAAAACAATCACAGAAAATGGCCGTTACTTACTGACTGAGGAGTGCATATAGATGCATCCTCTCACCATGCAGGTAGCTGACTACCAAATGGAGGAACCAATAACACCTGTGAGGGCACCGATGAGACAACCACTCACACTGCCTCTTGATAATGAAGGGGGTGGATGCTTGGTGTACACTCCCACACATAGTGGATACAGGGTGCCAGACCATTCTGATATATGTAGTTCACCATGCAGACCAGCAACCTATTAATGACGCCATGATAATTCAGCGGGTACTGCCACCCTGGGCTCCCCCTGGAGTCTTAATGCCACACTGCATGTGAATGATAGATAATAAATGCAAGGCATTGGTTGGATGTTGGCCAAGATACATGAGCCCACTAACCACTTCACGGTTCCCTGCGTTGTAGTGGGTCCTTACACTAATATAAATGCATCACAGAAGGGGAAATAAAAAATTATTAAAAACAATCACAGAAAATGGCCGTTACTTACTGACTGAGGAGTGCATATAGATGCATCCTCCTCTCACCATGCAGGTAGCTGACTACCAAATGGAGGAGCCAATAACACCTGTGCAGAACCGTGAAGTGGTTAGTGGGCTCATGTATCTTGGCCAACATCCAACCAATGCCTTGCATTTATTATCTATCATTCACATGCAGTGTGGCATTAAGACTCCAGGGGGAGCCCAGGGTGGCAGTACCAATGTGGTTCACTGATGGATATGCAGGGCAACCCGCCGAATTATCATGGTGTCATTAATAGGTTGCTGGTCTGCATGGTGAACTACATATATCAGAATGGTCTGGCACCCTGTATCCACTATGTGTGGGAGTGTACACCAAGCATCCACCCCCCTCATTATCAAGAGGCAGTGTGAGTGGCTGTCTCATCGGTGTCCTACACAGGTGTTATTGGCTCCTCCATTTGGTAGTCAGCTACTTGCATGGTGAGAGGAGGATGCATCTATATGCACTCCTCACCCAGTAAGTAACGGCCATTTTCTGTGATTGTTTTTAATAATTTTTTATTTCCCCTTGAGTAAATTGCAGTTGAATGCAGCCCTGGTGATCCAAAAAAAGGGTCCAAACATACAGCTCGTCATTCCTTAGCACGGATGGACTATAAAAGCAGACAACGCATTCCAGTGCCATTACTGTCTAAGAGAAACAGAAAGGTGAAACTCCAGTGGGCAAAAGAGCGCAAAAATTGTATCACCGAGCTTGGAAAAACATTCCTTGGTCAGATGTAGCCAGATTTCTATTGCACCATACTGATAGGAGGCCAGAATTTGGCACAAGCAGCATGAATCGATGAACCCTTCCTGTAAGCTGTTCTGAACATGTCAGCACATCTAATTTGCTGCAACTACAAGCAGCTTCCTGTCCGCAGGGGCCAATATTCCTGCAGAACGATTTCAAAATCTCGTTGAATCTATGCCATGATGAATTGCTGCAGATATGAAGGCCAGGGGACGCCCAATACACTACTAGATGGGGGTCTAATAAAGTGACCATTCAGTGTATATTACATAGTAACATAGTATGTAAGGCTGAAAAAAAGATACCTGCCCAGTGCCCATCCATTTCAGCCTATTACCCCCAATATTGATCCAGAGCAAAGCAAAAAAAAGACAACAAAGTATCCAAAATGATTATCTTCCATCTTTTTCGGACTCCTGAACGGCATATCTGCCTATTTATGGGGTGATCACTATTTCACCGCAAGCAATACTTTTTGTCCTTCTGGCATTACTTTTACGTTGGGGTTTTCCTAGACAACCCTGGTGTAATATATTCTGCTTTTCGCACTACTGATATACAATACTGTTTGTTTTCTTAAGAAGACAATGTTTTATTCCCATATTCTTCTGTATGTTTTCCATCCAGCTGTGTTGGACTAATCCTCATGATAGCATCAGTAATAAGTAGCAGGATTCAACTGGGTTTCACAGATGGCTCATTGTAGCAGATCCACTGCAGGAAGTAGAGGAGGGAGTTCTGACGGTGTCACAAAGTGACCACTCATGCTGTTTATGTGTTTTACTATTTTAGAGCGAGCATGGCAGAGCAACTGGAATGTGAGGGAGCCGTAGACTGGGAAGAGAGATGCATAGCCCTGGAATCGCAGCTGATGAAGTTCCGTACACAGGCGAACAGAATCCGGGAATTACTGGCAGAGAAGGTAACGTTGCATAATATACCTTCTACACTATAGAAGAAACATATGCTGAATGATAAACTGTACAGGACTGACAGTGAAAACCCTCAAACAGACACATTTGTTATTTAGAAGGAGCAAATAAAAATGATTAAAGGGGTTGTACCAGAATTTGAAGTTATCCCCTGTTTACAGGATAGGGAATAACTTGCAGATCAGTCGGGGTCTCACCACTGAGATCCTCACCGATTTTGACAATGGGACTCTCATGTCCCGTTCTGTCACTGCTGGGGTCGCTTCTTTCCCTGCAGTGATGTCCAATAGGTGGCGCTGCAGAGGTATTGTTCCATCTACCTTATTTTGCATATTACCCAGAGGAGCATGAATGGCCTTATAAGTCTCCCCACTCACTCACCTTTTAGGTGCTCTCCCTAAAGAGAAAATATAGCATTCCTGACCCACTATAAGGCCTCATTTATGCAAGCGACGTTAATTAAGTTCGGAATTAGATCATGGCTACTCTTAACTCTTACCATTTCTGGCTCGTATGAATGAGGCCTGAAGAGAGCGCTGGTTGAGCAAGCACGGTTGGCGCACCATTCATTTTAATGGGGCTGACGGAATTTCCCAAGCGGGTGCGACTCGGGAATCTCGGTGGTCCCATTAAATTATTTAATGGCGCTTTGGTGTGCTTGTGCATGCAGTGCTCCATTCAGTCTCCTCCTCACTGCAGGGGGTGCAGTAACCCCCCAGTGAGGAGGACAGGGGACACGGGACCCCCAATCTTGAGAACAGCGGGATCCAGTGGTGAGACTCTCACCAATCTGCAAGTTAGCCGCCCCCTCCCATTGCAAACAGCCGGAGGTGAGGAGAGAGGAGGGAAGCCAGCGAAGGGGAGGAGACAGTTTAGCAGAGCTAAACTGTCTCCCCCCCCCTCCCCTTCCCTGACCGACGGCATATACGCCGAGCCCCTGCATCAGATGGTAGTGTATATTGGCCAGCGTAAAAACACTGGCTGATATACCCTCATGTGAATAAGCCCTTAGACTAGAATGTTGATCAACTGGAAAGGTTTGGTTTCCACCTGAATTTCCCCTTAAAGGGTTTATTCAGGACTAAAATAACTTTGCGGTAGGTCGTCAATATCAGATCGGTCGTGTTCCGTCTTCCAGCACTCTGCTGATCAGCTACTTGAAGCTGCCATGGCTTCCAGGTGATTGCTGCGGCCACTTAACTGATTAGCAGGCACAGCGCCGTACATTTTGTAGCAGCGGTACCTGATATTGTAGCTGAGGCCTATTCACTTGACTGGGACTGAACTGCACATTAGCGATGTGACTGATGGACGTGACATCACAGTTCAGTGGAGATGACAGAAGTCGGACCAATGTGATTCTAAAGAATCCCTCAGACGAACATATGCGCCATTGTGCACGCTTCAGCACAACGTATTTGTCCTATGAAAGAGGTAGATTTGTGCACGTATCGGTACATTTGACTGCACTTTTTGCGCACGCAAGCCATGTTCACATGAGCGCGGGACACACCCACACTAGGATTTAAAAGGCTATTTATCTAGAGATGAGCGAGCGTACTCGGAAAAGCACTACTCGCTCGAGTAATTTGCTTTATCCGAGTATCGCTGTGCTCGTCCCTGAAGATTCGGGTGCCGGCACGGAGCGGGGAGCTGCAGGGGAGAGCGGGGAGGAACGGAGGTAAGATCTTTCTCTCCCTCTCTCCCGCCCGCTCTCCCCTGCTCCCCGCTGCGACTCACCTGTCAGCCGCAGCGGCACCCGAATCTTCAGGGACGAGCACAGCGATACTCGGATAAAGCCAATTACTTGAGCGAGTAGTGCTTTTCCGAGTACGCTCGCTCATCTCTATATTTATCCTAATGAAGTCCATATGTGTTCTCTTTTTCTTTGAATTGCGCAGCTTATTAGACTTCTATGGGGACCCTTGGTGTGCAAATGCGTGCACAAAAAATGCAGAGGAACCCAGGCATCACACTGCTAAGGGGAATCCCTTATTCTCCCCTGCTAAACTCCCACCTCCCTTTTTTGGCAGCTCCCATAGGAGTCTAAGGGACCGGCCAAGGCAATATACGTTGCGTATATGCAGGAATCCTCGTCAGTCTGTGAATAACTGGGCATGCGCAGAATCGTGCCATGAGTGCTCATGTGCTAACAGTCGGTGAAGAGGGGTGTCGTCTCTCCTTAAGGAAAGCACCCAAAAAGTGTGTGGAGACACCTAGGAGTGAGTGGGTCGAGGGGAAGCATTGTCTCTCCCCAAGGAGAGGACCCGAAGGGGTGTGAGAAGACATCTGATAAGTGAGTGAGGAGACTTATACAGCCATCCATGCTCCTCTGGGTAATTTATGCAAATAAGGAAGATGGAACAATACCTCTGCAGTGCCACCTATTGGATGGCAGTATTCCTTTAAATCAATGTACAAATCTTTAATACGTCTGTAAAACAATGATTGGGAATAGGAAACCTAGTTAGAAAACCATACACAGACAGCTGTTTTGGGGTGTTTGTCCCTCAGTGTGCAGTAGGTTTCCGGCTTGGCTAGTGAGAGGCCTGTAACGGGGATCAAGAGGGGTGTCGTCTCTCCTTAAGAAGAGCACCCAAAAAGTGTGTGGAGACACCTAGGAGTGAGTGGGTCGGGGGGAAGCAACGTCTCTCCCCAAGGAGAGCACCCAAAAGGGGTGTGAGAAGACACTTGAGAGGTGAGTGAGTAGACTTATAAGGCCATGCATGCTCCTACTGCTAACAGTCTGCACTGTGCAGAGTAGGGAAATGGGTGGAAGTAGTGCTATGAGGTTGGAAGTAGCTCACCAGAACTAGTACTCTTGGAAATTGACCCCGCTGGCCGAATGGAGAAAGCGCTCCAGATGTGTACAAGAATTTGAAAAGGCAAAACGGAGACAAGATAAGTTTTGCTTAGAAAAATACATGTTATGTGTATAGTCTATAACAGCTTATGCTAGACAGGGTAGTACAGTGGAAAATGTGATGTGCAGTTTTTAATGACAAGACCCCTTGAAAGCACTTGAATCTTCCAATATACTTTCCTAGCCGTTTCATTTCCCTGGGGTCTCTCCCTCATTTACATGGAGCAAGCATTGGAAATTTAATTTCCCCTTTTCTAGTCTACCCTTATGAGTCAAGTGGTTTCTGCTTGCAATAAGAATATATTATGGAATTGTTACATATGCAATTGGACACATTTTTTTATCATAGCAAATCTGAGCAATTGAAGGACCATGTAAATCCCTGAACTATTTCTATTTTGGCAGAGTTGTACAAACAATTTCAATAAATGTCTTTTTTTATGCAGTTGCATTGTAGTTGGCTGTACTCCAGCGTCCCACCCACTTACACTGCGGAGTACAAATATGATCTCGCACTCTGCAAATGGAAAATAATGTGATTTTTGCTGTTATTTTTAGCCGTATGTATATTTTTCCACCGCCGATACTGGTGCTGAATATCAGCTGACTTAGGACATATTTGTGTTCTAACAATCCATTTACAGCGCCCCTTTTGTTAGTATCTTGTCATAACAGCTGATCTGTCAGCGGGCAGTCCATCTATATTTATTGGTGCTGGGTTTGTTTTAGACTCGCGGGGAGTCGGCATCTGACTTCCAATGAAAGATACTTTGTTAGAGGGAGAATTTGGATGCGTATTGTCTGAGAGCGGAATTTCAAGACTCATGGGGGAAATTGGCCAAGTTTGCCACATGTATCAGTTTTCTAAAAGAATATTATTCCAAATCTGCATTTTTTTTATTCTGTCTTCGAAACTGCAGCAGAAAATATGTGGTTTTATTGAATCTACTGTTTTTATTATTTTTTCTTAGTTTGATTGCAAATTGAATATCTTTCTTTCCAATGTTATAACCAGCGGTAAGAAGAAAAATGCAGGGAGGCCCCTATTTAGGGCTGCCAGTGGTGCTTGGAATCTGATGAGCTCTTATTGTCAATGTGTATTGATAACCCCATAATAACACTCCTTAGGCCGTTTTCACGTGACCCAGAAAATCGTGCAAGATTTGTGCATTGTGAGACGCACAAATATGAACCCCATTCTTTTGAATGGGGTCATACACACGAGCCGTATCTTTGGGCGTTCCATCGAAACGCCTCTCATCGCCCATTGTTTTCAATGGTGTCAGCACAACACCGCATGGCGTGCGAGGTGCACGCGAGTGCAATGTGATGCAAGGTTTACCCATTGAAGGCAATGGAAAACACTCCGTGATCCTCCGCTGTGGCTTTTAGGCATGGCGGAGGATCGCTACTTCACTGAAGTGATGCGAGGCAGTTTTAACACAAAAATGATCGTTTGGCTTATAGCCGTTTCCCGGGCTCCCCCACATACATGAATGTTTGGCTTGTGTGTTTCATGAGCCGCAGATAGGGTCAGACATTGAAATTTTAACCCTTTGCAATCTAATTTTGGATTCAGGGTTTCCTAAGGGGCTTTCTCTTTCTGCCATTATACAATGGCGCCATCTGCTGGCTAGAGCCAGTCTTGCAGTAGGGGACATGCCAGAGGCCCCCGACAACAGAGCAGCCAGTAATATGCAGTAAGAATACCCTGCCGGACGTCTTCCGACATCATAGCTGTACACACTTCAATCGGAATGTCTTCAGACGTCAGACAGTGGATAGGAAAGGGTTAAAGTTGAGCGGCTTCCATGCACATTAGAGAGTTGTGCAGCCCCGCTGCTATTAATGGGTTCGGATGACTAAACCCTAATGTATATGGGAGCCTTACGTGGGTCCCAGAATGCTCTACTCTGGAATGCATGACCCATAGAGGACTAGAATAGTGAGATGAGATCTGAGGAATTTGGATTGCAACAACAACTTTACTTTAAAGGGGTTTTCCCAAGACTTTCCAATCACTAGTCACAGCAATGACCTTCTATAGCCAAAAGTCTCAGGTCGTGGTCAGCAGCAGCCAGGAAGGGCACAGTGGTTGTCAAGCAATATTAGGTCATGGGGAAACCCCCTTTAACACCTTAATTACAGAAATACGCCTGTTTACTGACCTCACTAATGGGCTTTAAACCTACACATGCATCTTTTTAAGGTGGTGGCTCGGCTGACTATGGACTGCAAGGCTCCTGCTCTAACCACCAAAAGCAGAGAAACCTCAGATCCTGGCAGTTTGACCACCTACATGCCACAATAAATAGCAACTGTAGCATGTGAGCAGATAACAGGGAGATGGGGCTCTTTCTGTCAGCCATTGGCACCCCGCAATGTGATTGCAAGGTACCAATGGGTTCCCATGGAAGCTGGACAAAGGCCTCCATATCTGTCATGTAACTCAGCCTGGTAAACCTTCACCTCCCACAAAGTGTAACAGGCTTCTGTCATAGGCATTGTAGAATGTACTTTCCTAGCAATCAAACAATCACATCTTCAAGTTAGGCCTCGTTCACATGAGCGTCTATTTGCGCACGCATATGTGCGCACAAATCCGCGGACATGTCAAAACACGCGTGAACGAAGCTCCATGCCCATTGCTTTCAATGGGGACACTGCTGCTGCTACCGGCGGCCCCATTGAAAGCAATGGGCTGCCGGCAACCTCTGCAGTGATTTTCGGGGAAGGTCTTTAAATATAAGCCCTTCCCTGAAAATCATCCGTGGCATGTGTAAAAAATAAAATAAAAATATACTTACCTCTCCACCACTGTCGGTGCTCGGAGCGTCTAGCCGCTTGGATCCCCTGCACTGCTCTGAAGCTCTTTCAGCAGGCGGGGATTTAAAATCCCCACCTGCTGAAAGGGCTGTGTCTGATTGGCTGAGTGGTCAGCCAATCACAGGCAGTGCTCAGCCATTCATTGAATGACAGCTGAGTGCTGCCTGTGATTAGTCACAGCGCTCAGCCAATCACAGGCAGAGCTCAGCTATTCATAATTCACACTGTTCAGTGATAAGGGGACTCCCCACGGGGAATATTGATGTGCACCACGGACCTATAGTGCACGGACATGTGAACACACCATAGGGAACCAATGGTTCTAATAGACGCATGGTTATGTGTGCACGATTGTACGCACATAAACACGCTCATCTGAATGAGCCCTAACCCTAGGGAACTAAAAAATAGTGCCAAAAAGTTCCATAAAGTTTAATTTAAAGAAAAGCAATCCAGTTTAAACAAAATACCTATTATTTCCCCCAAAACCTGTTTTAAATGAATAAAATGCCAAAAAAATGTTAAAAAAGCAACGCATAGGCTATCTGCACACGGGCAGATTTGCATTGTGGAATCCGTAGCAGGTGTCTGCCTCCGGATTCCGCAGCAAATTCCTTCTATGCTGTGGCAAAATGCGATTTCATGTCCACGAGCAGAAATCGATTGCGATTCTCTGCTAGCAGAGGAGAAATAGCAGCATTGAAGTCAATGAAAGCTGTCCATCCTACTGCAAACCTGCAGAACAGAATAGAAGACGCCGGACAGGTACGCAGGGCACAGTGTCGGATTCCGCATACAGAATCCAACCCGCCCGTGTGCAGGTGGCCATAATAGGTATTACCGCGTTCGTTATGTCACAGACAATGAAAATATTTTGACATTTATTTCTCATGGTGAACATCGTAAAAGCAATTCAAAAAAGTTATTCCAGAAGTCACATATATCTCATAATCATACCAATAAAAACTACAACCCTGCCTGCAAAAAAGAAGCCCTCACACAGCTCCGCTGCTGGAAGAGTTGAAATGTTACGGGTTTTTAACAATGCAGATTCAATAGTTTTTCTTTAAAAATGTGTTTTCATTCTGCAAAAAGTGGTCAAAAATAAAAAAATATACATAAACTTGGTATTGCAGTAATCGTGCTGATCCAGATAAGAAAATAACATTGTTTTTTTTTTCAAAATAGTGAACACTGTAAAAACAAAACCCCAAAACAATGGCAGAATTTATCGATGTTTTTCCATCACCCATTCATTGTAATAAATATTATACAACAAATTATATGTACCCCAGAATGGGGTCATTACAATATAAAACTTGTTTCCCCCCCCAAAAAAAGGATTCATACAGCTATGTCAACGAGTCATGTCCTATCTTTGGGCGTTCCAACACCTCACCTCGCCCACTGTTTTCAATGGGGACGGCAAAGCATCACACAGTGTGCGAGGTGCATGCGAGTGCATTGCGATGCAAGGTTTCCCGCAATGCAGAGGATCTCTACTTCCCTGAAGTGATGTGAGTAGAGATGAGCGAGTGTACTCGCTAAGGCAAACTACTCGAGCGAGTAGTGCCTTATGCGAGTACCTGCCTGCTCGTCTCTAAAGATTCGGGTACCAACGGGGGAGAGTGGTGAGTTGCAGGAGTGAGCGGGGGGGGGGGGGGGGTGGGGGGAGTGAGAGAGAGATCCCCCCCCTCTTTTCTCCCCGCTCTCCCCCGCCGCTCCCCGCCCCCCGCCGACACCCGAATCTTTTGAGACGAGCGGGAGGGTACTCGAATAAGGCACTACTCGCTCGAGTAGTTTGCCTTAGTGAGTACACTCGCTCATCTCTAGATGTGTCGTTTTTAACACAAAAATGCCGGAAATGCTGTGGAATTTCCACAACGGATGCAGCCCGTATGAAGGAAGCCTTAGAGAATGCCCGGATTAGACAAGGTGCATCGCTGGGGATCGGTGGTTGTGCACCTCAAAGTCCATGGGAGTCCCTAATTAAAAAGCTCACATGGCTTTGCTGCAGTGTCCTAGTTCTCACTTCCAGACAAATTTAAGGTGTAGCCCCCCCCCCCCCCCCCCAAAAAAAAAAGTACATGAAAAATACTGGAACATGTAGTACCCTAGTAATATAGAAGTTTTCTTTAGATCATGCAAAAGTCATTTTAAGCATGGGCATCATCAGATACACATGACTTGTTTGTACTTTTTTCTGCCAGATTCCTATTGATTCTCTCAAGATGCTGGAGATGTCTGGTTGTACTTTCCCTCCGGCCTGAATAGCATTATCGTATATATTAAACATGCTCGGTTATGGAAGATTTTCAGTTTTGACAATCCCAATTTCCAGTATCTATCTCATGTTTATGGAGAGCTCAATACACAAAGATCTCATGCCATCAAAGTAGATCACAGAGATGGAATTGGAAGCCTCAAACTTACATCTGCTTACAAAAATACTTGTATTCTTCGGGAAATAACGATTCTGTAGAATCTTTTCTTAGAACTCTGCATTGTTTTGTCCCTCTACGATCAGTCCTGGAAATGTACAAATTGACATTGGCTGTTACCATTCTCCTTGTCAATAAAAAAGATGTGTTCAAACTCTGACGTGGTCAGCCCAAATTAAAGTATATAGAGACAAATTGTCACGTTCATCCTGAAGGTAAGATGCACCACATTTAGGACGAACGTAGGGTTGTGTTCACACGGAGCAGACTGCGGAACAGAGTAAAGTACCATATAATTAAAACAAAAGAAGGAAGGGACAACCTCGCCCTGACTTCTAGAACAAGAACAGCCCTGCCTAAAAGCAAGGTTGTTGCCTCGATAAAGGCGGCCCCATGTCTTGTGCCTCGGCCACTGACTCTAGCACCTAAAAGAAAGAAAACACTAAAGGACAACAGCAGCATTAAACAACAAAAACACTATTTATCTTAGCAGCAGAACTTCGATGAATGTGACCTTAGTCCATCAAAACTGAGACAATATTCAGCAACAGCCACAACCAAAAGCAGCCTTAGGCCTCCTGCACATGGGTGGATTTTCCTTGCGAAATCCGGAGCAGGATTCTGCCCCTGGATTCTGCAGCAAATTGAGCCCATAGCCTCCTATGGTAATCCACGATTTCCTGACCACGAGTGGAAATCGTTTGCGATTTTCTGCTCGTGGGTGACAAATCGAAGCATGCTGCAATTTCGTGTGGGCTACTCATGGCCGGCTTCCATTGAAGTCACTGGAAGCGTCCATCCTGCAGCACTACCGCCATGAGCATGCGCAACGGAGTGCCGGCCAGCACATCCACGGTGCAGAAAGAAGCCGCCAGACAGGTATGCAAGGGTTACTGGCCGGGTACAGGGTCGAATTCCGCTGCGGGAATCCTGCATGTGTGGTCTGACACACGCGTGTGCAGGAGGCCTAATATTATGACCGAGGTAATGCAACAGGATAGACAAAATTCCACAAACACCTGGGTAAAATCAATGAACAACACAAGAGAACAAAATCAAAGACAGGGGAACCACTGAGGAAATACAGGCAAACGACCCGAGTGGCACCTAAAGAAATGACAAACCACAGAAACATAAACATTAATCTGTAGGACAGACTGGAATAGTGCAGCGAACCCATCTATGTGTCAAGACCCCTGTGCCACGATTCTGTCGTAAACCACAGACCATGACACAAACCCTGTTGATGAGCAAATAGTAACACCTACTTGTCAATTTATTCATAATTTCCATGAGGAATATTTCATAGTGCTTTCAACACCTACAGTTTCCGGGTTCAGGCTTGAGTCTGGTCTGACATCACAATGTGAGTGCAAGACCACATGATGTGCCTGCCGATGCATACGTGGTGTCCTTCAGTGCTGGATACCACAGGAGAAACATCTCCCTTATGTCTTTGCACTGATTGTCTTTCATCCCAGTCACCCTCTCAGTAACTTATTTAGGGTATTTAATCTAGCTCCTATGAACAGAGGATGCCAGTAATACTCTTGTTTTACACTTGTACGATGGTCTTATGTGATTTAGTGTGACTTTGTGCCATTGAGGCGGATTCTTTTATTGTACTTTGAATTTGAAATGTCTTAGGGACCTTCCTAATTCCTTTCATACTGATCCTTTCATACTCCGTTGTTGGTTTACTTTTATTAGTCATCTCTGTCTGGCCCTGTTTTTGTTCTTTCCCTTTCATTTAGATTGTATCTAGGAACGGTTAGGGAGTCTACTCAGGTTCCATCAGTGGGGTTGCCCTTTTTGGGGCGGGTACTCTGCTCTCTCATGAGGATCAGTCAGGGCAGATTCATGGAAAGAACCTAGGACTTGTTTACTCTTACTTCACTGTCTGTTGTAGAGTTTTGCACATCATTACTTTGTTGTCCCCATTGCTCTGCATGTCCCTCAGCTTTTCCCTGTACTTGGTCTGGCACAATGCAGTGTTCTAAGACAAGATGTTCCAGAATGTTTATTTTATTGTGAATATAAGTATTGAGATGACAGATGCTCTGTAACAAATAGTGTTTTCCCTGAGCAGGATCTCTCACTTTGCTCATACATATAGAGGCTGGTTTCACATGTAACAGTAGTCTGCAGTTTTTTGATGCGACTATTGCACATTCACACCAGCCCTCAATGATTCTATGTTCCTGCACCACTTGTCATTTGTATGCATCAGAGAGTTTAATACTCACCTGATCCAGCAATCCAGCAGTGTCACCCAGTGAAGTCTACGCACCACACAAAAATCTAACTCTTTTCAGAGTCCTGTCTGCCTGCACTCCCATAGACTTGTATTGGAGAGCTTGCATACGAGACTCTAAAAAGAGTCAGATTTTTGTGCTATGCGCCAAATTCATAGGGGACACTGAAGGGGGTAAGTATAAAAAATACAGCACCCAGCTACCTAACATATCCCGTAACATCCATAACTTAGTTTATAGTGCTGTGGGGACATGATGGGTTCCCTTTAAGATACCTTTTAAAGGGAACTTATCGGCAGCTCTGAGCCTCATAAACTAAGTTATGGTGCTCGAGGCGAAGGAACAGGGGGTCCAGAGAGCCGCTTTTTATACTCCCATATTCCAGTCTTATAAAAGCAGCCTCCCGAACCCCTTGTTCCATAACTTTTGAGCCCTATAATGTAGTTTATGGGGCTCAAAAGTGCTGCCAGGTTTAATGAAAAGTCGATTATTTTGACATGTAACAAATATTATTCAGGCAAAGGATTAATTTTTCTCAGTTTGATGAGTGGTGATGAACTCTGTACAGCGCTGCAGAATATACTGGCACTATATGAGCAATATTAATTCATTCTAAATGTATACTTGCTGTGGCAGAATATACAGCCATGTGAATGTGCCTTTATCCCGAAGAATAGAGTATTTCTAGCACAGAGCAGGGTGGCTGTGAAAATAATGACAATCTATGGTTATCATAACATAAGTGTTTTCTGTGCTGCGGCAGGAACACAGCTGCATTGACTTTAAGGCGCTGACCCTTTTACTAGTTAGGAGGAATGGGGAGAATTTCAGGCATGTTTAGAACAAATACTGCCGAGATTTTTTTTGTTCACTCCGCTGTGATCTAAATGATGTCATGTAAACTATTTCCTCATATCCTCGCTGCCACTGTGTATTTTGTATCTGATGGCAATGGGAAAGAATAACTTAGCAAATACTGAAGAGGTTTGTAAAGCAATTCTTACATTATGAGGCTGTGTTCATGAAACAAGTTGCAGATGCGGAATACATGGTCCATAAATGGTTACCCTGGCCAGGGGCAAATAGCTCCAGAAATTCTGTATGAAAATAGAAGTCTCCTTTGAGTAACATAGTCTTGCAGGAACTTCTGTTAGCCAAATGAATAAATTCACTCACTTGAAATATACAGTCACTGTTTCCTGACCAAATTATAAGCACTGTATCTTTAGGGAGGCTGTACAGTGAAGAAGTCCATACAGTCCGTTTTACTGGTGAAGAACCTGGGTAATGATACTCACAATTACACACCACCAAAATTTGAATAACTGGATACTGGCTGTTGGTCCATCTGCTCTTGTTGGTGGTCGCTCTGTTGGTGAAGACTTGGCTCTTGTGGTCAGTAATTGCAGCTGTCATTTTCTTGGACGATCAGCAGACTTCTCTTTGGCACTGCATCAGCTCGTTAGCACCACTTTAGGAGTCTGAGTTGTGCTCTTCCTTTGCCTGGCACAGGACTACACGAGTAGTCTTGCAGCAGCTCACTCCTCACAAGGCTCTCTGCAAAAATACACCAGAGCCTGTGAAAAAGACCTGTGTTTTATACCCCACTCATTACCCAATCAAAGGACAGCTCAGGTCCTGTTAGTCCACAGCAACAAAGTTAGAGTAAAAAACAAAGTTATGTGACCACCAATAATATACATAAATATATTCATGGGTATTTAAGCCCTTACATTCACGTTATAGGGATGGGATTGTTGTACATTTTAAGGCTGTATTCACATTATAAGATATTTTCAGATTACGATATAACTGCCCAACTGCAGTAGCGATCCCTATGCCTACTTGTAACACTGTAAGCCAGAGCCAGGTTCGTAGGATGAGTCAGGGAATTCAGCAGATACTCCCAATACCACACTTGGACAGGCGGACTTGGTTTGTTTATATCTGTGTCAGACGTTCTATTTGGGACTTCTGTCAATGATTTGCACACAAAAAAGTCTGTCTTGGTACCGAACGGAGCCCATTATAGTCAATGGGCTCCATTCGGCGCTATTCGGTCCCATCTTATGATGGTTCAGTTTGGCCAGGGGTTTCCCTTTTTCTGTGTAATAAACTGAGCAGGAAAACAGAAACCTCCTAGTGCTGATGTGAACGAGCTCTTAGCAAGGAGGGCAAGACCTTTACAAAATGAAACTTATCAAGTCTCCCGTGGGGCTAGCTGGGTAGTTTGGCACCACAACACCACATATTTGCAGGTTAATTAGACTTGTACTGTAAATGCGGCAACTGGAAAATCTGCAGAACACTAACTGTGAACATACCTTCAGGCCAGAGGCGTAACTTGAAGCTCCTGGGTCCCAATGCAAAACCTGGAATGGGGCCCCAAACTATAATGCTTCATTCATAGTACTGGGCTTCCTATATGGAGAAGAGAGGCCTTATGGGCCCCCAAGGCTCCTGGGCCCGGGTGCAACCACATCCCCTGCATCCTCTATAGTTACGCCCCTGCTTCAGGCTGCTTTCAGACAAGCATATTTTAACTCCATATTTGGTCCGGGTTTTGAGGACAGTTATATGAAGCTAATATAAATCTATGTATCTATTCACATGGCCGTCTATTTCACAGCCATTTATTTTTTTAAAGCAGCATGATCTGTTTTTTTCTCAGTTTTTGCCTCAGTATTGGTATTATTTTTTGTTGGGCGAATAAGGATCAGTATTTGTCTAGTAGAAAATACAGATCAAATACTGATTATATCCAGTTGTAATATCATCTGTAACAGGTCTGTATTACAGATCTGTACCACAGATGTGTTACAATATGCTCATCTGGAACTGCCCTTAGCGTGTGCTACCTGTGCAGTCAAACAGGACGCATCTCCTGTCAGTATTAATTATTTGGATACCTGGATCATGTACCCCCAATGCTATACATAGTGCCTGAACCTAAAGAAAGGACATCTGCACAGATGAAGATATGTTCCCTAGCTGCTTCATACCCATTCCCCTAATTGGGTGCCATGTAAGCTACTACCTGGCAGTGTTATTAGGCACTGTTGTTTGGGCACTATGTGAGATACCATATAGATGAGGCATAAATAGACATTTTTCACAGGACACCATGTAACCGTGTGGAAGAGTGCAGAGAGGGAAAAATCTGAAGTTTGTTTTAGTTGTCATACAGTCATTCTTTTAGATAGAGCAAGCAGTCCAGAACAAAGGCCACTTCAGCTGTGGCTAGAGAAGTAGAAAATCACATATAATTTTGAACTAGCTTATATACCCGGCATTGCCCGAGTGTGCCTTGATGTCCTGGCTCTTTCCCTCTCTTTTTGAATTTGGGCCTGATGCTGTTTTGATATCTCTGCAGCCCTTGATGTAATGGCTCTTTCCCGCAAGTCTGATGTCACGCTGTTCTGTGGTTTCCAATGTTCTAGATGCACTGGCTTTTTCACTCCCTTTTCAGGTCTTATGCTGTTCCAAGGTTTTTGATGCCCTTGATGTCCTAGCCCTTTCCTTCTCTTTTTTAATTTGGGCCTCATACTGTTCAGAAGTTTTTGATGCCCTTGATGTACTGGCTCATTCCTCTCGTTGAATTCGGGCCTCATGCTATTCTGAAGTCTCTGCAGCCCTTGATGTCTTGGTTCTTTCATCTCGTTGAATTCGGACCTCATGCTGTTCTAGTGTCATGTTTGACCTGAGTACAATACACAGCTCGCCCAGGACAGACGCATGCCTGTGTCAACACCGGACAAATTAAAAAGGTAATGCTACAGAAAAACTCCAATTCAACAAAGGAAAACACAAAAATAGGAGGGAAAACTGACCCTGCTCCTAACTGGGAAAGATCCCTACCTAACAGCAGATTGACTGCTCTGATAAGTGCTAACCTGCTGAGCATCTCTCGGCCTATTACCTGACCCTTACAGGGGCAAGGGAGAAGACTGAATCAGAGTACGAATAACCATGAGTGAGGGAAATAAACCACAACTTAACTAAAAAAGCTGTACATCTGACTCCAGGAGCACTTGGACACAGTTCCAACCACCACGACCAACTGAATTGCAATAAATAGCAATGAGCTAAGGGACGTATAAAAATATAAAGCTCTCCCTACCAGCTGATAGGTAAACCATGGAAGAAACCATACGTAATAAAACCTCTCTCAGTGGTGGAGGACTCTGAGAGGAATACCAACATGCAACTATACGGATACAGATAGTAGTAGGCAAACCTCACGCAAAGTGTGTCAACCAGCAACCCGTATAGGAGCAGAGTGACCAGTCTGCTTCTGCATCATGGTTAACGTACCACAACACCATCGCAATCGACAAGCCGCAACATCTACGATATCTGCAGCCCTTAATATAGTGGCTCGTTTCAACAATACTTAACATCAGACCTCACACTGTTCTGTGGTTTCTGACACTCTTGATGTCCTGGCTCGTTCACTTTCTTTTGGAATTTGGGCCTTGTGCTATTTCGAGGTCTCTGAAGCCTTTGCTGCGCTGTCTCTTTCCCTCTCTTTTGGAATGCTGGGGTCTCTGCAGCCCTTGATGCAGTTGCTTTGCATGCACTAGCTCGTTCCCCCTCTTTTTGAATTCGGGCCTTATGCTATTCAGAGGTCTCTGCAGCCCTTGATGTCCTGGCTCTTTCCGGCTAATTTTAAGTCGTTGGTCACGTTGTTGACTTGTCTCGCTCTCCTTGCAAGAATTTTCATTTCTTTGCTTTTCGGCTGCACTTGTCCGAAAGGATTCTGTTTTTTCGTAGGCATTCTGAATTCACCACATCTAAATTATTCACCATGCTGTATCACAAAGCATCTTATTTCACCATAGATTATACAATAGGCCTCCCTTATTAAAATGGTGTAAAAATGTGTTTGTTGCAAATAGTAACCAATCATTATTTCTTAAACTGCTCTATTAATATGAAAGCTGTGCTGTGATTGGTTATATAAGCAACCAGTTGGATCTTGAAGAATATGTGCACCAAGTTTGGTTGACATCCATCAAGGTATGTAGGAGCCTATGCAGAATATAGAAACAAATATACAAACACATTTTCCCTTTTATACGTATTTGGTATGAGGATAAAAAAAACGTGCTAAAACTAAACCATTATTGCCTCTTGAGGTTTCACATTCGTTTGAGAACAAAATCCTCTCTAATGTGAAATGGGTTAACATGCCTGATATAATCTCCAGCAGTGAAATGCAGTCCATAAAGAGACGCACCATATAAATCAATAGTGTACAGGAACATGTAATTATAGGGAGGAACAATTCTACTGGTATTGAAACCACACAAACAAAAATAGATATATTAAAATAGCTCAACATAACACCCCGAAGATAGATACCGGAAATCACAAGAATGTGCAACTGAGGCCATTGATCTGAGCAGAGGTGACACAAACAGGGGGTGAAAATATCATAGAGGCAGATGATACGGGAGACTCAGTTCCAGTACTGAATCATTTCTTTGATTTCGACTGTGAAAATGTACAGTATGCCTCCAACAAGAATACTCCCTCCTTTTTCGTAAAAATAGATAATTAAAAGCATAGTCCTATCATACCATACAGTGCTTAAAGGGGTATTCGTATTTGAGACTTTTATGGTATATCCTCATGTCTTTTCAGAACTGCACCTATTTCAAGTTCTTGCCCACCGGTCTGATTGGCCGAGCGCTGTGACCAATCAGCGGCAGCGCTCAGCCATTCATTGCGCACACCATGTCCTATCTTTTTTAGGTGTGCGCAAGAAATGAGCGTGTATACTCGCTAAGGCACATTACTCGAGCGAGTAGTGCCATAGCCGAGTATCTCACCGCTCGTCTCTAAAGATTCAAGGGCCGGCGGCGGGCGGGGAGCGGCGGGGGAGAGCGGGGAGGAACGGATGGGAGATCTCTCTTTCCCTCTCTCCCCCCCGAAACTCACCTGTAACCCGCGCTGGCCCCCGAATCTTTAGAGACGAGCGTGGAGACACTCGGCTAAAGCACTACTCGCTCGAGTAATGTGCCTTAGCGAGTATACTTGCTCATCTCTAGTGTGCGCTGTTTTGCGATTCAAATTTCACGCATGCGAACACCTCTGAAAGGTGTTGAATGGCTGTTATTTGGCTGACACCGCGTGAGTTATCCAATTACAGCATTAGCTTTCTGGAGCGGGGATTTCAAGCCCTGCATCCAGAAAGCAATGCTCTGTCGGGGCCGAGGAGGGAGCGACAGCCTGCAGCAGCGCCGCAGAACACCAGGGGAGGTGAGTACTGCTTTTTTTTGTATACCCAGCGTATAAGATGACCCCCGACTGCAGAGCAGATTTTTAGGGGTTAAAAGGTCGTCTTATACGCCGGAATATATGGTAGTTTAATTTAGTCATGTCCGATGGTAAAAATACGGGGAATGGGATTAAAACTGCTGTTAGTCTGTTAGTCACAGCTGAGAACCTGGAGGAGAAGGTAGAAGCAGTTTTTAACCACTTTTGCCTTTTTTTTTGCAGGCTACAAAGTGCTCATTGAGTGTTATGTAGTGAATAGAGAAAGCGAAAAGTGTTACTTCTTCTATCCGACCCAGAGAACACGTAACCAATGGGTGTCCCCTGCCATGGCAAAGCTGCAGGGTCCTAGCTAATCCAGATCAGCTCAGTTACTACTGTCACAATAGGGGAATGCTTTTCCCTATAACGGTGACTACCCACTGCGATTTCGCGGTAAATTGCGATTTTGCAACATTACAAGTCCCATAGACCCCTGCAGAAGAAAAAACGCTGCGAATTTCGCAGTGAAAAAAAACCTGTAGTGGGTAGGCACCCTAAGGCTGTGGTCAGACCATTGGGGTTTTTTTGCGCACATCTATGTGTGCAAAAAAAGTACTTCTATTAGAACCATTGGATTCCTATTATGTGTTCACATGTCTGTTATATACAGGTGCAAAATACTCGCACCTGTAAAAGATAGCATATAGGTGTGTTGGTAAGGTCTGTGCTGTGCATGAAGAAACCCCCACGGGGAGTCACCTCTCCACAGTGTTCAGTGATGATGGGACTCCCCACAGGGGCAAAAGAATCCCCTGCCACAGCTGTAGCAACTGTGTTAGAGGATTATGGTGTTCTCCCATTGCTTTTAATGAGGCCGGCGCTGCTGCCATCCCATTGAAAGCAATAGGAAGCAGGCAACCCCCCGCAGTGATTTTTGGGAAGGGCTTGAAACATTCAGCTAGGGAAGCTTATATTTCGAGCCCTTCCCCGAAAATCACTGCCGGGGTTGCCTGCATCCCATTGCTTTCAATGGAGTGGCAGCAGCGCCGGCCCCATTAAGGGCAATGGGAGAACATCGCAATCCTCTACCACAGACGGAGTCCCATCATCACCGAACACTGTGACAGTGCTGTCACAGTGTTCAGTGATAAGGGGACCTTCATGGATTAGCTGTGCTTCTACAAGCACAGCTGCTCCAGTAGCTCCAGTAGCACAAAGCTTCGGTCACACGCATTTTGCACATCCGTGCAGAGCATTTTTTCGCAAATAAGTGCGCAGAAAAAACGCTCGTCTGACAAAGTCCTAAGGGAGGTTTCACAGAGGTGTGAAAATCGCCTGAGCAGATTATGAAACCAATGAATTACAATGGTTTCCTTCCTATCTGCGATGTTTTCACTGATGCGGTGTTGAGAGAACAAAATATCGCGGCATACTCTGTTTTTCTGCGATGTGCGGTTTGTTTTTTTTACTCTCCCATGTTTCCCTATAAAAGCTTCTTTTTATCCCATCACAACGCAACAAACGCACAATACGTTTTTAACATTAGAAAGCTCTATTGACTTTGGGATAAAAAAATGTGCGATTTTATTGCGCGCGGCAGCGATGCGATGTGAGATTATTCTCCAAAAAAAGCATCACTGACACTCAAAAATCGTGGGAACAAAAACGCAATTTACTACGATTTTCTCGCAGGAAAATCACAATCGCCCGTGTGAGACTAGCCTAACTGGGACTTCTATGGATGCTGCCACTATGGATGCCACAGTTACAGTGGAAAAGTGTGAAATTAAAAAAAAAAAAAAAGACGATGTGAATGAACCCCAGATGTCTTATATGACGTCATGGGAGACATAGATGCTAAAAAAAATAGTTACAAAGATAAGTAAAAAATTACAGAATAATATAAAAATATAAAAAGAAAACGACGTACTGCCGACACCAACCTAAACCGTCACCATATGCGCCCTGTAATCCGAGACTATACACATTATACATCCAAAATAAAATGAGGACCCCATTCCTGGACTTTATTTTAGCATATACCATATATACTCGAGTATAAGCCTAGTTTCTCGAGTAAGGTAAACCTCCCCGCAATACTCACCTCCCAGCCTGCACCTGTGTCCCAGGTGCGATAGTCCCCCCAGCGGTGCGGCAAGCCGCTTGAGATTTCACCCCTCTGGGATCTCCCTGCTCAGCTTTGAATTCCCCCGCCGGCTGTGATTGGCTGGCACTCGATCCAATCATAACGCTTACTTACACAGCGCTGACGGCGGCGGAATTGAAAATCGAGCAGGGAGATGACAGCGAGGAGAAGTCTGAAGCAGGTTGCCACATTGCCAGGGAGACCATCGCGCTGGGGACACAGATGCAGGCTGGGAGGTAGGTGAGTATTGTGGGTTTTTTTGTACCTAGTGTATACTCGGCTTATACTCGAGTCAATAAGATTTACCAGTTTTTTGTGGTAAAACTTATTGACTCGGCTTATACTCGAGTATATACGGTATATATAATAAATTTTAAAAATAAGCAATACAAATGTAAAACTTTTTTTAAGCTTTTTAGCCCCAATAAGACTAAAAAAAAAACAGGAAAAAAGATCTAAAAAATCGCCCTATATGTTACGGAAAACTTAACGCAGCAGAAATAATTTTTATAGCTGAAGAAAAAAAATAGGGCCATAAAACCACCACACGGGTAAAATGCCTAAAATGTATCTGGTGCTTTCAGAAACAGGAAACAATGATAAGCTTAATTTAACATGTCATTCTGCCCTTCGTCTTCGCATTACTCACGATCACTGCGGGATTTCTTGTCAAGGCTTGTGGGATTCCTAAAAGGAAAACAGAATAGCCGTCTGCAGATGTCATTTAAAGCAATAATGGAGTAAAGCACCACTTCATAGAGTTTTAGCATTTGTTCAGCCGACTTTGTATTGCTGTTCCAGTTTTTGAGGAGTCTTATAGCAGCGTGACATGATGCATACCACGTAACAGCCGCATAGATCCAAAGCAGTGCTTACAGAAACAAGCAGTGAGGATATAGAGGTCATTGGAAGATTACATGAGTCTGATGTACTGTAAGCCACACACTGTGATTTTATGTTATGTGGCTGTTCTTACTATACTGTTGTAGTGTGCAGCATGTTTAACCCTGATAAATGTAAGGTTCTGCACACGGACAGGGAAATGCATGTCACCATTACATGCTAAATGGAAAACCACTGGGAAACACTGACATGGGAAAGGACTTGGGTTTTTTTAATTAGCATAACTGGAGCAACCAGTGTCAGGCAGCTGCTGCCAAGGCAAATAGGATCATGGGGTGCATCAGAAGAGGTCTAGGGATACATGATGAAACATTGTTCCTCCTCTTTACAAGTCACTGGTCAGACCACACATGGAATATTGTGGACAGTTTTGGGCACCGGTACTCAAAAAGGACATATCAGAGCTTGAGCGGGTACAAAGACGGGCAACTAAAGTAATAAATGGAATGGGCGGACTACAATACCCAGAGAGGTTATCAAAATTGGGGTTATTTTGTTTAGAAAAAAGCCAGCTGAGGGGTGACCTAATACCCTGTTTCCCCCAAAATAAGCCCCACCCTGAAAATAAGCCCTAGTTACCATTCATAAAAAAAAAGTCAATAGGAATGCTTTAGGTGCATGAAAAGGGCTGCAAAAATGCAATTGCTGCATTTTTATAGTGCTTTTCACGCAGGTCATCCAAGTCACTTACCCAGTAGACTCGGTTCAGATTATTCCGCTACTTTCCAGAGCCCCGGTGTGGTTTCCACAGTCTGTGGCTCAGGCAATCAATGCAGCTCTCTAAGAACCAATCACAGTTATCGCCTTGTGGAGGCGGGTTTTTTGACTCCTGTAACCATGAAGTGATCCTATGTTGGTGGCTGAGGGCTTTGTCAGCGTTTTAACTGCTCAAAATACGCAGTAAAAACGTCAACAACAACAAAGGTCTGAGCAACAATAAGGGTTGAAAGTACTAGGCTCTCACACACAGATCGGGTAGTCCCACTGTTATCAAAATAAGTCCCTGTCTTATTTTCGGGGAAACACGAAACTATGTTATATCAGGGGACAATAGCCCATCTCTCCCATCATCTATTTATACCCAGGAGAGTGACTATAACAAGCGGCCGCACTCTAAGTCTAGAGGAAAGAAGGGTTCTACACCGATATAGAAGGGGGTTCTTTACTGTACGAGCAGTGAGAATATGGAACTCTCTGCCTGAGGATGTGGTAATGACGAACTCGCTAAAAGAGTTCAAGAGCGGCCTGGATAACTTTCTTGAGTATTAAGATTACATTTTTTAGTCACTAATTACTTCCAAAGGGTTGTGATCTGGGATTATTCTGCTTGCTAGACTGGAGTCGAGTAGGAATTTTTCCCCCTAAAATGAGGAAAATTGACTTCTACCTCATTGGGTTTTTTTTCTTTGGATCAACATTGGGGGTAATGCGCTGAACAGGATGGATACAAGCCATTTTCAGCCTTAAAGGGGTTGTCCCGCGGCAGCAAGTGGGTCTATACACTTCTGTATGGCCATATTAATGCACTTTGTAATGTACATTGTGCATTAATTATGAGCCATACAGAAGTTATCAAAAGTTATTCACTTACCTGTTCCGTTGCTGGCGTCCTCGTCTCCATGGTTGCCGTCTAATTTTCGCCGTCTAATGGCCAAATTAGACACGCTTGCGCAGTCCGGGTCTTCTGCTTTTCTCAATGGGGCTCCGTGTAGCTCCGTGTAGCTCCGCCCCGTCACGTGCCGATTCCAGCCAGTCAGGAGGCTGGAATCGGCAATGGACCGCACAGAAGCCCTGCGGTCCACCGAGGGAGAAGATGCCGGCGGCCATCTTCAGCAGGTAAGTAAGAAGTCACCGGAGCGCGGGGATTCAGGTAAGCGCTGTCTGGTGTTCTTTTTTAACCCCTGCATCGGGGTTGTCTCGCGCCGAACGGGGGGGGGGGGGGGGGGTTGAAAAAAAAAAACCCGTTTCGGCGCGGGACAACCCCTTTAAATGCTATGTTAATTCTTCTATTTCTAGCCTAAAATTATCTAAGTTGCATAATAATAAGGGTACTTTTACATAGGACGACTATCAAGCGCTTTAAGGGATTTTCTGGGCAAATACTATTGATGACCTATCTTTTTGGGTTCCACCACTCAGGATCCCTGGTGAGAAGCTGATTGCCTGGCCTGCTTTTAGTGCACCAGGATGTCATCATCGGGGTTGGACGCGAAAGCATCAAAGAGAACTGAAGTCAATGGGAGCTGAGACTCCTATTACACTTTCGGCTTCATCACCAGGGTCGGATGTGGAAATGTAATAGGAGGTAGCGCTCCCATTGATTTGAGTCCTCTATACCGCTTATACCTCCAACTACGATGCTGATGTCCTGCCCTGCTGCACTGATAGCAGGCTGGGCAATCGGCTGATTGACAAAGGTCCCGAATGGTGGGTCCCCAGCAATCAACTATTGCTGACCTATCTTGAGGATAGGTCATCAATAGTATTTGCCTAGAAACCCCTTTAAGTGCCTGACACTTGTCCCGTGTAAAAGTACCCTTAGAATTCAGCAATTTAGATTATGCTAGGCTAGAAGTAGATGGCGTTTCTGCATGGAAAACCCCTTTTAAGTGCCCGAAAGATGTCCCATCAACTATTGCTCCTGGTTTTTACATAGCAGCGACAGTTGTTTAGTGTGTTTGAGGAGCATGCCGAAGACATCTTTTGGCCACCTGTCGTCATTCGTTGAGAACAGGTAGTTGCTCAGCCTGTTTATGCTGAGTGAGAAGTTGCTGGGTAGTCAATTTGTTTCAACTCACAGTATCCTGTCAGATCCCAATTTTTCGGGCAATAGTTTGCCTTTGTAAAAGTACCCTAATACATTAGAATTTAGTCGTCCTAACGCACAGGACCAGACGACTATCTACTGTACACTAAGGGTAGATTAACTTTTCCCTGACAGATGATGTTGGGGAAAAGAAGAATTAGGAATGTTGAATTTCAGCTCACAGTCCTTTTGTTCCTTGGGAGATAAGCTGCAACCAGAGCTGTTTGGCTATGTCTTACCTCCCTAAACACACAAATGTTGGGCTGAGCCAAACAATCATGTGTATGAGGGAGCCCTGGAGAACAACTGTCAAACAATTGATCGTATGTCTAACAGTTGTTGAATCTTAATGTTTTCCTTTTTAGGACAAATCTCTCTCCCCCTGACTACTCCTCAAGAAATTCTCAATTGCCTTCCCAAAATATTCAATAAAGTATATAAGAAAAGAAAGTGACAGAAGATAACCAGATCGGCCTGCCTAATGGATATGGATATTGTAAGATTCCACTTAAAGTCCATTTACACAGGACAAGTTGTCAGGCAAACGATGCCCGGCACTCATTCTAATGTTGCTTGCTCCTATACTATTACACAGGAGCGAGTATCGCTGACAGTGCTGCCGGCATGGAGGCAGAGCAGGTCGGAGAGCGCTCTCCTGCCGTCTCCCTCCATTAACCGTAAGGGCTCCTTCACACTGGCGCAAGCGATATTGGGCTGTGAATCACGGCTCCATATCGCCCTCACCATCCATGTGAAACCCATGGATGCCAGGCGTTTTCATGTGAAAACAGTCTCGCATCACTGCGTTGATGAAGGTAATCCCCTACCATGGCTGTCACAGCCGCAGCAAAGGATCGTGGAGTTCTCCCATTGCTCTCAATGGGGCCGGCACTGCTGCCGCCGGTCCCATTGAAAGCAATGGGCGGTATTGCAAAAAGATAAGATATGCTGTGATGTGTTTCCCACATAGCATCGCATTGCGGTGCCATGCAGGAAAATATCGCTAATGAGAATCAACCCGTTCCGATTTGATGTGGCTGGTGAGCCATAATATATGTATTTATATTTACCGTATATACTCGAGTATTAGCTGACCTGAGTATAAGCTGAGTCAATAAGTTTTACCACAAAAAACTGGTAAAACATATTGACTTGAGTATAAGCCTACTATACTCGAGTATATACTAGGTAAAGAAAAAAAATGCAATACTTACCTCCCAGCCAGCGCCTGTGTCCCCGGCGCGATGGTCCCACCACTGTGTAAGTAAGCGCTGTGATTGGATCGAGCGCCAGCCAATCACAGACATTCAGTGATATCATCCATTAAATGGCTGTGAATGATCGAGCGCCGATCCAATCACAGCGCTGACGGCGGGGGAATTCAAAGCTGAGCAGGGAGATGACAGTGGGGAGAGTTCTTAAGCAGCTTGCCACACCACCAGGGACACAGGCGCAGGCTGGGAAGTAAGTATTGCAGGTTTTGGTTTTTTTTTAACCTGACTCGAGTATAAGTATAAAAAAATGTGCTGAAAAGCTAGGCTTATACTCGAGTATATATGGTAATTATTAGAGTGATGTTTTCTTGCTTTTTTGGATTTTAATGTTTTTAATGGTCTTGTCTTTAATAAAGTTATTTGCCTATTTTCTATATGTTTTGCAATATGCAGGACTTATATTTTGGGGCTTTTTTTTTCTATATTTGATTTTCCTAACACATACATAGATAGAAGCCTTCCTCTGGTTAAGTCTTAAGTTCAAGGTGATGGACTTGGCTCACAAGGGCTTTTGACAACTAAGAAAGATATACATACAGCAGACCACAGGAAAGATCCAACAACAGATCCTACATTTCAAAGTTGCCCTAACATAATGTGAACAGATTTTTATGGAGAAGCAAATCTTCCCGTAATGATTCTAACTAGAAATTCCAATGTAAGTTAATTATTCAAGGAAACGTTCAGTACATATGACCTTCTACACTCTGTACAGTTCCTGAGCGAAGCCAGCACCCTGTATAAATGCCAACTTTGTATGCCTCCCCGTATTTGGCAGGACTCCCATCTCTGCTGTCTCAGCCCCCACTGCAGAAAAAAAACTAAAACAGAAAGTAGTTATGGTTACTCATTAATTTCAAGGCTGCTAAAATCATTCTATATATAGATGATGTTCGGAAAAAATGAAAACAGTTTAGGTAAAAGACTCGAGAATGTCTTAGGCTCGAGCACCGGGACACTTGGAAGGCTGGAAGTCCATAAAACTGTGATACAGCGATCAATAGGAAAGTAAATTAGCTGGCCTCTATACAATGTAAATGTCATAGTATCTCCCGAGTGCTAAAATTGTTCTATTGAAGGAATATGCCTATTTTATTTGCATGGAGGTACAGGGAAGTGGTGGTTGAATCAAGTTCCTAGCTAGTGGTGTACATGGAAGAGGAGGGGTCCCATAACAAAGATCAAATGGACAACTTATTAAAGGGGTTTTTATGGACAAATACCATTGGGGACCACCTCAAGATATGTCATTAATAGTTGATGGGCTGAAGTCCGCCACTTGGAATTCTGGCCAATCAGCTGTTCACAAGAGCTGATGCTTCGATCCTTGTGTAATAGCGCTGGTAATTTCAGGTGCAGCACCCATTAAAATCAATGACAGCTGTACCTTGATCTATCAGCTATTGATGAGCTAACTTGAGGATAGGTCATCATCAATAGTATTTTCCTGAAAACCCTTTCGTGGTTCCGGATTTCGGCACCCAGGACATCGTGTTTATTTTCCCCTGCACTCTGTTTCTATGATCCCTAAGACATTTCCCAAAGGCCTTGTTTGCAAGCATTTCATTGCCTCCTGAAACTGGAATACTGCACTGGTTCCAGCCACCCAGTAGAGAAAGGGTTGGAACCAAATATAACTGGATCCCCTCTCTTCATGAACCCCATAGCAGGCATATGGTCTGCCTCTGTGATACATACACCCTTCCTGCTAACCCAAAACTAGTAAACCAGTGTTTCAGTTGGTTTCTTATTAATGTTAAAGGCATTCTATGGGACTTTTATTATTGTTGAACTATCCACAGAATAAGTCATTAATAGCTAATCAGTGTATGTGTGTGTGTGTGTGGGGGGGGGGGGAGCTGATTGAATCCTGATCAGCTGATTGGCAGGGATCGTGAGCAGTGGACCTCTACTGATCAGTTATTCATGACCTATCTTGTGTATATGCTAGGTCCACCATTATTTCAATGAAGGAGACTGTGGCAAGCAACAGACACTTATGCTAGTAGCATATCTAGTAGCACAACAAAAAGATCCAGTATGTTGAAATCTAATCTAAATGATTCTCTTTTGCCTCACATCTAGTGCCAGGAGACAAGAGGCCCCCATAGATATAGATTAGAACATGTGTGGCAGCTTTAAATGGGTTTTCCGATTAAAAGAACTTTTGGTTGTACACAGGATAGAGGAAGATTGGGGGTTTACAGGTCTGACAGTCACCCAGGGGCAGACAAGCCTCCTTGGTTTCCACCAGCCAACACACAATTAACACACTTTTGGGTTATGAATACTTAAAGCATCTAGGACTAGCTAACAGAGTTTAAAGCTGTGTTCCAAAAAAGGGTTTGCAGTGCTTAGGTAAAAATATACAAAAGGAGATAGTAATAAAGGATATGAAAATACGCACAAAACAGTACGAAAAAAAAAGTAATAACAAAATAGAAATACCAGTCTATGAAGTTTTTTCAAATAGTTCTGGTTATTAGGAACATGAAGAAAGGTGGACAGTACTGCATTTAGATACAACTCCTTGGTCTGACAATGGAGGTCCCACCTCTGCCGTCCTTCTTATGACATCACCAAACGCTGGCTAAGTAGATGCGCAGATCTTCCAGATGAAAACTCGATTTAATATTTCAGCCATATTTCCTAAGAGACACTCCAATAGGGAAACAATAATTACCATATTTCATATCAGGAATTTACCTGCAAGTGAACACCAAACATGATATGTGACCGACGATTAGCTTATCAGGTGTGTGATTCCATGGGTTCTGGGGATCACGCAGTGACGGGAGTGAATGAACTGCATCAGTGGTACACTCACGATTTCGAAAATATAACTGGTGTTTTGCTGGGTCCTCAGGATGACCCATAATCCCAGTTATGAATTTTTTCTTTGTCTCATCTCAATGGTGGGAAATCGCAGTCAGCAAGTCTAGGGGATGAGTATTAGATGAGCAGGGATACAATGGGATCTCCTGCAAATGGTTATCACTACAACAATTGGTGAAGATTCGAATAGTCAGACCTTCACCTTCATCAGTTGCAGTCAGGAGGTGCAGTTCGGGTGATATCATAACATCAGCTTCAGCTCACATGATTGCATCTTCAGCGTATCCGCTCTGTCATTTGGAGTGGGGTGCTAATAAATGCTTTCTTCCTGTCAATACAGAAGGCCTCTAAGGTGTCGGAAAACCCTCACTGGTGCCCTTCTTCACAACATCCCCTGTGGTGTATGGACTGATTGGCCGACAGGGAAGTGTTTTTCCCTAGCAATCATCCATAATATAAGTGCTTTATTTCAGGTCCACCTCTACATGGGCGTTGGTTATTGTCCAACCTGAGGTGTTTGGTAAAGCAATGGACTCCTGTAAGCTAAGTACTTGTGGCTATTATTCTTGTTCCCTTCCACTTTATACTGTGTTATATATGTTACTTTTTTCATTTGTTTTAAACATCTTCCCTATCCTCCATCTAGGGACTAACACAGCCCCCTAGGTTCCTGACGTGAGGCTGCCCCTATTGGGGCGATCAACTTGGTTAAAAGCAAGGTCTGTCACACCAAAGATGGTTACAGATAGCGTTTCCTTCCCCTTATTTCTATTACTGTTATTTGCCCTATTTTGTGTTTTCCGTGTTTTGGTGATATGCATAAACAAAACAATAATATACACTCATTTTCAAAAACAATCCCTCCCCTAGAAGAGGTTGTTGGAATCGAATGAAACTTTTTATATGTGATTTTAACTTTGATATAAGTAATTACAATATTAGAGCAAAAGGATAATTTATAGTGGAAAACTGAACATTTGAAGGGAGGCTCTAGTACCCTGTTGTACCACCTTTAGCTTGGATACAAGATGTGATATGGGCAGGCATGAAGGCTGTAATACTCTGTTGCGCTACCTCTATCTTGGATGCAAGATGTGACACGGGGGGGGGGGGGGGGCATGGAGGCTCTAGTACCGTGTTGTACCACCTTTAGCTTGGATACAAGATGTGATATGGGCAGGCATGAAGGCTGTAATACTCTGTTGGGCCACCTCTATCTTGGATGCAAGATGTGATACGGCAGGCATGGAGGCATACAGGTTCCATACGGTATCCTGTGGCATATTGGTCCACATTTGCTGTAACTGAGCCTCTAGATTGTGCAAACTCGTGGGTTGTCGAAGTTGACATCCCAGATGGTCCCATACATTTTCTACTGGCGATAAATCTAATGCCCAGGCATGCCACCAAAGCGTGGCAATGTTGTGGAGACATTTCTGTGATATCTTTGCTCTGTGTGGCTGAGCATTACCCTGCTTGAAAATGCCTCTTGAAAGCCATGAGAGGAACACATGTGGCTGCTGGATGTCCTGAATATATTGCTGAGCTGCCAATGTCCCGCGTACCACTACTAGGGGGGACCGACTGTCGTATGCGATGGCCCCCCAGACCATCACCCCAGCAGTGCCGCTCTACAGCAAAGGCAGGGTTGAGGCGCTCACCCCTAGGTCTCCAGACACAAACTTAGCCGTCATCTGTGTCCAAGCTAAACTTGAATTTGTGGTTAAAGACAACTCAGTTCCACTCCTTAGCAGTCCAGTTTGGTTGTTCATGACACCACTGCAAGTGGAGGTGACGATGGGTGGATGTTAAAGGCTGTATATGTAATTGGCGCCTTGAGACCAAATGTCCTTCAGCTAAGCACCTGGAAATGGTCCTGACAGACACAGGGGCCTGTAATGATGGTGCCACCTGTCTCTGGATGATGGTAAAAAAAACAGCTGGAGCTGCTCGTGCTTGTCAGATGATCAGACAATTCTCTTTACTGTTGGTCTGTTGAGGGCATCTTGAGCCCGGTCGCCATGTGTGTGTGCCCTCATGCTTCTGTTGGTCCCAACTCATCCTAACAGTCTCATCAGAATGGCCCAGGTGGCAGGCAATTTATCAATATGACCATCCAGCATTTTGCATTCTAGTGATGGCCCACCTCTTAAACTCTCTTATCTGGGCGAAAGCTTTCTGATTGCGTTGTAGAGACGTCTAGTGGTCAACAAGCTCTACACAAGTCGAGAAAGAGGTCACTACACACAAGTAGCCTCCGAGAGCCTTTTTATAGGCCATGGCGAGAACCACTTTTAGGGCCTCAGGTGACAAGAATGTTCATCTAATCATGCCACAACTGTAGTCATTTCTATATCTGCCTGAGGATGTAACTGCATGCCAAGTTTTGCAGCAAAATGCCAACTTCTGCTAGGTGCTCGATGTTTTTTGCCAATGAGTGTAGTTTTTTCTTGCACGCAGCACTATGGCCTGAAATGCACACTAGGCGTATAGAAAGTAATACAAAATACACGGCATGGGACGGAATTTTCAGAATAAAGAGAACACAGAGCATAATTTTCTCCTTTTGTGGCTGTAAATGTTTCTGTCCGTGGCCACATACGGTATTATTTTTGGTTTTCAAGGAAATCATTAGGAAGCATAGGATCAAGTTGATTATAATTAGTCAAGTCACCAAAGAGCTAACCATAAAAAAAACCTCTTAAAACATTTGTCTAAATCAAAAATTACCAAATTCCTCAAGAAACCCATCAAAAGGAATTTGTGCTGCTGATTTCGACAGGGTCACCTTCCAATTCTGATCATGGAATTTTGGCAGTCATCACATCAGTCATAGGGAATTCCCTTTAATCTGTATGGAAAGCTACCTGGCAACTAGCTTTTTTGGTATAATGGGGCTTTGGAATGTGCATGAAAGCCCGGACTAAGCATACAGTTCAATCACAGTCTCAGAGGCTGAATTAACAAAGGACGGCTGTGAGGGAGCGCACAAAGCGCAGAGCTGTTATTTCTGAGGCCACTTGTGAGAGCGAAAGGCTTTTGTCATCAGCATCAAGTGACATAGATAAGTTTAAAGGACAAAATTTACAATATTTCCATTGTTCTCAACTAATTTTGGGATACTGTTTATGTTAATAACCGGCCCATGAATTGTCATACAAGTACAGAACATTTATGGTGACATAGGGGCTGTTTATACAGCTTATTTAGGCCCGTATATACATATGTGTGTGTTTATGTGTTTTACTGCAGTGTTGTTTTCATTGGAATCGATTCTAAAAACATTTACTCTTGGGGTGCGCCCACCTCTGAAAGTATTGCTGCAGGAACAACATTTGTGCCGTCCCGATCATCCTCCAAATGCATATTTTAATGCAGTATAATTTTTAAAAAAGTTAAAATCCCCTTGTTGGGCAAAAAAGTTAATAAAATCTAATAAACTGTAAAAAAAATTGCAATATGATAATTTTTCTAAATCTGTTGAATTTTGAAGGTGAAAATAAGACACATTCACTTGATGGTTTTTATACTTTTAGAATCAAAAAGTTGCAGATAAGCCTTGTAAATCTGTAGCACGGAGTGGCTGTAAACACTGATACAAAAATAAAAGTGGCACTCGTGATGCAAAAAGTGGAGCTGGCAGGACCTTTGTCAATAAGATTTGTGTACCTATACAAGTGGTCCCTCAAGTTGCAGTGGTCTCAGGATATAACATTTTCAACATACAATGGTCTTTCCCGAGTCATTGTAACTTGAAACCACACTTGGCATACAATATCATAGGCAGTCTGGATCTGTGGCGCATGCACTTTTTTTGAAAATCCAGCCAATCAACATGGGCATTTTACCGTGGGTCATGAGGGGCATTGTTTCTCCTTAGGGACAGCACCTAGAAGGTAAGTGAGGAGACTTATAATGCCATTCATGCTCCTTTGGGAAATATGCAAATAAGGAAGATGGAACAATACATCTGCAGCGCCACCTATTGGACGGCAGCATTTCTGCAAGCCAATGTTAGACTCTGTATACACGCCTTATAACAATGACTGTTTTCAATTCCCAGTCGTTGTCAAAGCGTGTATAACATTGGCTTGCAGGAATGCTGCCTTCCAATAGGTGGCGCTGCCGAGCTATCGTTCCATCTTCTTTATTTACTGATAAACCTGCCTTACTGAGTACGCACTGATTTACCTTCTACTAGTGTCTCTCTACATTACAATGTGGTACTACATGTTCTGTAGCGCCCTTTACCTGTGCCAGGATGAGCATCTCCTTCAGCACTAGATGAGTATGGCATTACTATGCTGAGCCACTGTGTCAGGGCCCTGAAGATGCTCCAGTCTGCAACATAGAAAGTGATTTACATTTTCCTATTTTTATGCAATATTATTATTATCTTCACCATTATTTATGTTAACGACATGTGAATTTCAGGCTGCTGTACATATAAAAATAGGGTGTTTAAGTACGCTATATATAAAAATGGGTACAATAAAGATGAGCAAAATTAGTTATAAACTGGTACAGTGGAACGGAGAACCTTGGAAAGGGGAAAGGAGACAGTAGGTGATGGTAGAAAGTGCCCATATAGAAATGGCAGCAGGGTTAATGTGGGTTGTAGGCCTTCCTGTAGAGCAGGGGTGTCAAACTCATTTTCACTGAGGGCCAAATCGGGCTTATGGTGGCCGTCAAAGGACCGATTGTAAGATGGTATAGTAAGGGCTCGTTCACACAAGCGTATTTGCGTACATAATATGCAGTGAATAGAAGCCATTGATTTCAATGAGTTCATTCACATGAATGTATATTTTCAGACAGCATGACCTATTTTGTTGCGTACTGCACAGCCCAATAGGCCATTGAAGTGAATGGGCCGCGCAAATACATGGTGAATGTGCAGGAAACTGATGTATTCACTGCATATTTGCGCACCATTTCAGTGGGCCCATCTGCGTTCTTTTTTGCGTGCCCAAATATGCAGGCATAAGCGATTTTCGATTGCGCAAATACACAGCATATTTGTGCGACTGAAATACGATTACGCGCGTGTGAACGAGCCGTAATAATGACCCCTACAGTGGTCGCAGTAGTAATAGTGACTCTCATAGTGGCCCCAGGAAATATATTGACCCCCACAGTGGCCCCATTAGTAATAGCGAGCCCCACAGTGGCCCCAGTAGTAATAGCGAGCCCCACAGTGGCCCCAGTAGTAATAGCGAGCCCCACAGTGGCCCCAGTAGTAATAGCGAGCCCCACAGTGGCCCCAGTAGTAACAGGGCACCCCACCGTGGGCAGTAATATTAATTAACCCCCCACAGCAGCTGTAATATTAATTAACCCCCCCCCCAGAAGCAGTAATATTAACACCCCCCCCCAGCAGCAGTAATATTAACCCTCCCCCAACCCTTATACTTACCTCCTCCTAGCTGTCAGCGCCCCTCCCCCTCTGCTCATGCTGAGCCCGGATGCACACTGACATCAGTGTGTAGCCCAGCATGCTTCCTCCCTGAGTCCTCTCCTGCAGAACTGAAGAGCAGGGGACTCAAGGGAGGAGAATCCTGGCTGCACACTGACGTCAGTGTGCGCCGGGAACAGCGGTAATAGTGTGATTACCAGCGGGGAGCTGCGGCACCCCAGCTGGTAATCGCTTCAGTGGTGAGCGGCGTCAGCACGCCGCGGGCGGCATAACATGAGGCAGCGGGCCTTGTGTTTGACACGTGCTGTAGAGGTAAGCCTTCAGGTTTTTTTTAAGCTTTCTAAAGTGCTGGAGAGTCTATTGTATTGGAGTAGCAGAGTTGTGAGTTCCAGAGTATAAGCCAGTCTCACACGACCAGATTTGATTTGCAGATTCCGCGGTAAAACGCTGGAATTCAAAGTTATGTATTCTCAATTTTTCCTTCATACTTGCAGATGCGAATTGCATATTCCCGCAAGCATAAGAAAAATTGCAGTATGCACTATTTTACCGCGGACTCCGTGCGGACAGCGTCCGTCAACGGAAGTGTCCAACCCACAGGCCATACGCGTATGGGCTGTGGGTACTCGTGTCATCACTAAGCGACGACACGGGAAATAGAAACAATAAAAAAGTGAAAAAACTGTACTGTGCATGACCATCTGCGAGCCCCTGCGGTCAGCGGCAATACAGGTAAGTGCCAAATCCGCTGTGGACCTTCCCCATGCAGAATCAGACCCAGTCGCGTTGGAGAGATTTTCATAATAGGTCCTAACTATAAAATTGGGTGAAAGCCAGTTCGGGGATAGGCAAGCCCGGGAGGACGGCTCACAGGGGGCAGCTAGGGTTGTGTGGCTCCAGAGGACCTGAATACTACAGCAGTGGGTGGGCCCTGCCAAAAGCCCTGTTACATGGGTTCCCTACATAGGGAACATGAAGAATGAGGTAATAGGCTACGACCACATAACATCAGAGTCCACTTGCTACACTCTCATCTTTAATACAGATGGAACAAAATAAGCTATAGTTCACTCTCACCCATGTGAGTTTAGTGAATACAGTCAGTGAGGGGCAAAGCTGAGTAACAATTTCTTCACCAGCAAGGCCTATACTGTTTTCAGCATCCTCCCTTGCAGGGTATCTGCCTTCTTGGAGATTCCGGTGCTTCTTCTTTCTGTGAAACTTCATCCGGTAGCTCCAGTGTCTAGCAACCGGTACAGAGGATCTGCCATGATCCGCACACTTCCTTCTCCTCCACAAACTACAACATGGCCGTAGACCTACTTCCTCTTGCCAATCTTGCAGAAAGGTTCATCTAACCTGGACTGAGCTACTCTCAGATAATGTAACTGATGAATGTGAGGTCACTGGCCTATGAAAAGGAGCGCCGCAGCATCTTCAATCAGCTGATCAGTGGTGGGTCATGAGTGGTGGACCCTCTCCAATTGAATACGGATTACCTATCCTGAGGATAGGTCCTTAATATCTTGGTCCTGGAAAACCCATTTAATCTTTATTTTGTACTTTTGGCCAATATTTGGGGGGCTTCAGAACTAAATTACCAGTTTTCTGTAGCGTTATGGTTTTAATATGCAATATTTTCTGCATACAATGGTCTACCCAGACCCAATAAATATAGTATGTTGAGGAATCACTCTATCAATGTAGCTCATACAGTCATTTTACAACCGCTGACAAGGACAGGTAAAGCAGCACTATCAAATTATGTCATAAAAGTCTTATACTGATGACAGGGTTTCCATTTCTGGTACCCTATCTTTGAGGAAAATGGGGATCCCCTGACTCTTGGGCCACCATTTGCCTCTGATTTCCACATCTAGGCTCAGCATGAATGAAGAGATGTTTGCGTAGGTGTGCAGCTCTCTACCTTCAAGTCTATCGGAATTATCAAAACATCCGAACAAGGTTCTAGTGTCAATTCCTACAAGAATATATTAAACACCCACCGTCCACATGGTCTAAATTTGGACGGGCATTCTCCGTCCAAATTTAACACCAAAATCTGCACGACTCCACACGGATTTTGATGCAGAATTAAAATTCCTTAAATCAGCCTGCAATTCCCCATGAAAATCCAGTTAGCCCTGTGTAGTCTGATGTAGAATTCCACAGTGGTAAAGTCTGCTGCGCTCCATTGGAAATATTGCATTGATGTGAAAGGTCTCTAATAGAGATGAGCGAGCGTTCTCGGTTCGGGTGTTTTTGCACTCGAGCACTGCTTTTTTCGAGTAACTGACTACTCGGACGAAAAGATTCGGGGGGCACCGGGGGTGAGCGAGGGGTTGCAGAGGGGAGTGGGGGAGAGCTCCCCCCTGTTCCCCACTGCTACCCCCAGCTCCACCACGCTGCCCCCCCGGCGCCCCTCAAAACTTTTCGTCCGAGTAGTCAGTAACTCTGAAAAAGCGGTGCTCGAGTGCAAAAACACCTGAACCGAGTACGCTCGCTAATCTCTAGTCCCTAGCTGTGGCAAATTTGCAAATACCGGAGAGATGGTGAACCGGGAAATTGGCAATGGGAGCCCAAAGGAGAATCAGAATTATGGTTTTATATATTAGTCCCTTTAAGACATTTTTACGTATCTGGAAAACCCGTACGGGTGATGTAATTGCGACCTGCTATCAAACCTTGTCAGCATCTGAAATACTTGTCTGACACAGCCCTGACACTGGAAATAAAGCTGAATTTACAAACTGCCTAAAATAGAGAGTGCTGATAAGTGCCAGACACATAGCGGCTTCTGGGTAACGATATTCTTCAACATTACCACAGACTTTCCAGGTCCTGACAGCTACTGTTTGTGTTGTTTGCTTTTGACATTCTTGTCGGCCTTTTTTCTTGGTCTGAATGTCAGCATCGCTGAGAATGGAGATTATTTAATCAGGAAAGATAAGTAAAAAGTGGTTACATAGGGCTCTGATGCTATATTTAATTAATGGTCCTTTGTGCCCTATTTTTACACACATGAGGCCAAGAAAAAAATGTCTCAGAGACATAGATTCTCAAAAACATCATAAGTAATGGACAACTTGGAGCAAAAAAGTATGGAGCAGAGTAGTCATAAAATCACTTGTGATTTATTTTTATTGCCCCTTCATTCATAGATGGAGTGAGAGAGGGGTAGTATAAGGGTGCGTAAAAGCAATCGTAATTATTTATCACACAGCTAGAGATGAGCGAGCACGCTCGAATAAGTCAGTTACTCGAGCGAGCCTCGCTCTTCTCAGGTAACTGCATTCTTGTCCGAGTGTGCTCGGGGGGGGAGGGGGTTGTCGGGGAATAGCGCTACCCCTCATCTCCCTGAGCACGCTCGGACAAGAATGCTTTTACTCAAGAAGAGCGAGGCTCGCTCGAGCAATTGACTTATTTGAGCGTGCTCGCTCATCTCTACATCAAAAAAAAAATCAAAAAAGAAATACCCGTCGATCAGTTTGCAAATAATATTCGTGTGGAGGACATTATGGGGCATTAAAACAGTTGTCCAGGGAAAAAAAAAAAAACATTTCTGCTTTCTTCCAAACCCAGCTCTAGGTTATGTAGCTCAGCTCCCATTCACTTCAATGAAACTGAGCTGCACTACCACACACAACCATATGGACAAGGGTGGTGCTGTGTGTGGAAGAAAGCAGCCATGTTTTTTTTTTTTAACCCTAGACAACCCTGTTAAGTATGGAATTGTTTGGTTAAAGGCATTTTCCGCAACGTGAAAAAAATGACTCAGGTACAGAATTGTGTAAAATGAAGAAAACAGACATACCTATTCCAGCAATTCCTCATCCAGCGCCGGAGTCCTGGTACCTGCCGTTTGGAACTAGGCCTACAGTCACATATAGCTAGATATCCAGCTTTCCCATTCATGTGGAGGCTTTATAGCTCAAGGAGAGGTGTTTGTAGAGCTGGGTTCATCTTGATGTGACGGATGGGCCCACATGATTTGATTAAATAATGTGCTAAGAACCTTTCATTTTTATGCGGTTAGTCTAAGCAACAGTTATGCATTTTTATGCAGATACCAAGTATGTATGAGTGCTGAAGCGTGTGTTTGTTACTGTTCATTGGGCACGTGACCACTCAGCCAATCACAGGCTTCTTTCATGGCTGCTGAAGTCTGTGATTGGCTGAGTAGTCACACGCACAATTAACGGCACGTAACCACCAGCCTGCTTCCTCCAAGTTCTGGGTGCTCCAGGTTTGGACAGGAAGTCGTAGTGAGTTTTTTTAATATGGACTGATGTGAAAAAAAATTGCAGCATGTCTTATTCTGGTCTGTATCAAGGACCAGACTCGGATATGCAATGGCCATTGCCTGTGGGTACTGGACAGCACATGGACATGTGTCCATGTACTGTCCAAAATGAGTTACGCTTGAGAATCTTAGGCATGACTCACATACACCTGTCTAATGGGACCAAAGGTGTCATGCAAAATAAAGACTCGCTGAACACCCATTCGTCTCGGGCACACGATGGGTCTAACATTCTTATCCCTTATCCATAAAGATGAATTTCTTCAAAACATAGTAAAAAGTTTAGGCAGATTTCTGAAAGACACTTATGATTTTTAAAGGGATAAAGGATTAAAGCAGGGGCGTAACTATAGAGGGTGCAGGGGATGCGGTTGCACCCGGGCCCAGGAGCCTTAGGGGGCCCATAAGGCCTCTCTTCTCCATATAGGGAGCCCAGTACTATGAACAAAGCATTATAGTTGGGGGCCCTGTTACAGGTTTTGCATTGGGGCCCAGAAGCTTCAAGTTATGTCTTTGTGCAGCATGGTTTAGGTATGGGTACGGGTACAGATACAGATAGAGGGGGGGCCCTAGCTCACCTTTTGCATCAGGGCCCCTGAGCCTTTAGTTACGCCCCTGATCGAAAGACTAGTGATACTACTTATGCTTGTACTTTATTGTTGTAGGTCCGTATACAAATATTCTGCAGGATAAAGCTATTAAATGCATTAGTGATATGTTGTACCAGAGATAGATACAAACCAATGCACACATATCTCTAGAATAGCTAAGCAAATTGAGGTCAGGTACGCTATCCTACCAAAAGTAATTGGACACCTGAGCAAAAATGAAAAGTAGTATTTACTCACTTGTTAACACTTAGTAGGCCTCCTATGGCCCTAATAACATTGGATATTCTCCATGACACACTTTCTACTAACGTCTGATACACTTCATTATTATTTCCTTACATTCATCCTGCAAACATCTGTCGAGTTCTCTCAAAGAAGATGGATAGATGTTGTTCATATTTGCTGACCCAACGTTCCAGTTCATCCCAAAGATGCTCAGTAGAGTTCGGGTCGGGACTCTGTGCAGCCGGTCCAATCATGGAACATCCATATCCTCAAACCAATGTAAAACAGCGTTAGATTTGTAACAAGGTGCGTTGTCTTGTTGGAAGTATGGCCGACCATTCTCAGAGTATTACCACATCGTTGGCAGCACATGATTGTCTAGAATGTCAGGGTCACCTCCGTGTTCATGGCTCTTGTCATTACAACCAACGGACCAAGACCATGCCACGTAAAACATCCCCAGACCATAATGGAAGCTTCGCCCTACTTAACTGTTGGCACAACACACTCAGTTAAAAGGCGTTCACTAGGATCCTCCACACCCAGATGCATCTATCTGAATTGAAGATAGGGTAACGTGATTTGTCCCTCCATAGAACGTTCTTGCTTAAACTGTCCATGATGACGCTCCTTGCACCACTTAGAGATGAGCGAGCCTACTCGGCCACGCCCCTTTTTCACCGCGATTTTCGAGTACTTCCGTACTCGGGCGAAAACATTCGGGGGGGCCCCCGTGGATGAGTGGGGGGTTGCAGCGGGGAGTAGGGGGGAGAAGGAGAGAGAGAGGGCTCCCCCCTGTTCCCTGCTGCTACCCCCCGTTCCGTCACGCCGCCCCCCGGCGCCCCCCGAATCTTTGCACCCGAGTACTGAAGTACTCGAAAATCGCGGTGCTCGATCGAGTAATTACTCGAAACGAGTAGGTTCGCTCATCTCTAATACCAATGCATCTTCTTTGAGAGAGCTTGTCACACGTTTGCAGGATGAATGGAGGGAAATAGCAGCTGAAGTGTATCAGACATTAGAAGAGAGTATGCCACAGAAAATATCCAATGTCATTAGGGCCAAAGAAGGCCCACTAAGTAGTAATATAAGTAAATCAATACTACTTCTGTTTCTTGCTAAGGTGTTCAATTACATTTGGTAGGATGATGTATAATAATAGTGTAACTACAGGCAAATGCACAAATATCTTTAGTATAGCTATGCAAATAGAGGTCATGTGTATTGGATGGAGTCAGTTCCTAACAGCTAAACCCAATTTCATTTCCAATAGCTCTTTTTGGCAATTCCGCCTATATAGTATGTAAGCTATTCTCTCCAGAGACCTAAAACATTCCCGGGATTTCATCATCAACCTAAGTGTTTTGTTTTCCATGAGTCACCCATGAAAATATCCAGCGATCAGTGACTTAAAGTATAATAAAGAGTTTTCCGAATGTAGTGTGAGTGACATGCGATAGTAGACTCAGGGCTGCCATCCTGTTATTCACCCTCTAACCGTCCAAAACACATTGAGAAAGTATGTGAGTTATTATCAAGTTACTGAGAGCAAATGAAAGAAAGTCAGCAAGGCATCGGAAGATCAGGAGTCTACTTGCCAGAACGCTCTCACAAAGGATGTGTCAGAAAGGGGCTGCGTTATTTCTCTTCGCTATCATCACAGGCTGGAAAACACCCCCTTGACAGTTACACATTACACATTCCAACATTTGTCAGAGTTCCCAGAAAAGTAGCAGACCCAACATTTAAGTTCAAACAGACCTAAATGTTTTCGGCATTAGATGATAACCATTTGGATCCAGCCTTAGAAAACGTTATGTATTATGTTCACTCGCTCTCCTAAAAAGATTAATATACTATTTGGCAGAGGACATAACAAGGCCACACATGGTGAGATGGAGTCATCTGGGACGAATACCAAATAAACAGATTTGGGGTAATTTGGGGTTGCACACATCGGTGGCTTTCTGCCTAAACAAGGTGCCGAGATAGTTGAACATTCAATGTCAGCTGTTTTTAGGAATAGAAGGGATGTTCACACATTAGGATCCATGATCTTGGGTCTTTGTAGGATTAAAGTAACCCTCTGATTTCAGTTCACAGCAGAAATGCAGTCCCAAGCTCTCGCTCACAACCTGAAGGTTGCAGGTTCAATCCCTGCTTGTTCAGGTAGTCGGCTCAAGGTTGACTCAGCCTTCCATCTTTCCGAGGTTGGTAAAATGAGTATCCAGCTTGGAGGGGGGTAGTAAATAAATTACATGAAAATGTTGCAGAATAAGTTGGCACTATACAAATAACAAGATTTATTGTTTTTTATTTTTATGGTGTCCCGGGAAAGGAGGGGAATAAATTACTTGCAGCTGTATTTTTCTGCTGCCCCTCTGATCTGTCCATTCAGGTCCCCTTTTATAGCCATCCAAGATGGCTGCAGCAATTTTCTAACTACCTAATGCGCATTGTGGACTGCTCTTTGGTTGGTTGTTGCTGATCATATGAGCAGCTCTGGCCAATCAGAGAACAAGTATAGTGCATTGGTAATCTAACACTACCAATGCACCGTGAGGATTGGATAATTGAAGATTGATTTTGCCATCTTGGATGACCAAAAACAGGACCTGGAACTGGCAAATCAGACGGACAGCATAGAAGAACAAATCCAGGTAATATACCCCCGTCTCCATCTGATCCTAAGACGGAATTTTGTCCCGAAACCGGAGGGTTGATTTAAGTTATACCTTTTCATGTGCTTTAAGTTATGTTGACCAAGCTGAAAGCTGTAGTCCCATGGCAAGGATTAGGAAGGCTAGGATGAAGACCAGGAGCTCTCAAAGACTCCACCGAGTCACGCAACTATTGCCAAAGCCGAACAGTATGGCCTTTTTAGACGAACAAGCTAGAGCACCTCTGTAAGAAGACCCTGAAATATAACCAGAACAGTACTAAAATTATGTATATGTGAAGACCAGTCAATTGGGTGGTAGGAGCAAAAAAACGCAGCTGTACACCATAGGCAAGCAGTAGACACCAGTGAGTTCCTGCTAATGGTAGTAGTTACAAAGACACACACAGTGTTAATTCTTAAGATGATATTACACGAACGTCGTTAACGCTCAGGTAATAACGTTACTTACTGGGCTGTACCTACGTTTGCAGGTTCAGCCTGGCAATTGTCTACGAGCGCTACTGGCAGCCACTAGCACTTGTGTGATGGCACGCTAAGAGCACGTCTGGCAATCAGTTTCTTTAGTTGCCATTGATCTTGATCAAAAAATCTACTGTACTGAGTCTACGGCTCATATGCAGACCCATGTGTCTCAGTGGTAATAGACTGTGAACAAACCCTGTCGAAATCAACAGTCATGCTTCCTTCCATCTGTCTTTTACTTTTGCTACCTACTGATATGTTAGCAAGGTCCATCTTACATGGAACAACCTGTTGAGCGCAGAAGACCGACAGGTCGTTGCAGTCATGATCATTCCTGCACTTTTACATAGGAGCGATCATCCTTCCGGCCACCCCCCCTCTATTTACAGTAAACAGGCAGCCGTTTATAGATGAATGACTGCCTGATCGTCATTCAGTTTTTATGCATGCAGAAACTGAATGCTAAGCCAATTAATTATATTCGTTGCTCAGTTGGCGCATGCATTTACACTGAACAATAATCATTCAGATTCTCTCTGGATTGCAGCAATCCGAACGATTTTCGGCATGTGTAAAAGTGCCCTTAGGAGTATGGAACGGACATGGGAGCTGAGTTCACTCCATACCCAGTGGCTATCAGCTGTTTTTCACAGCTGTCAATCATCAGTAACTGCTGTGATCAGGATCAGCTCTGATCGCTGCAGTTAACTGTTTAGATGTCACAGTCAAAGTTAACTATGCATCTAAATAGGCAGCTGGAGGGGGGACTCCTTGCAGTACCCCATAGTCATCTCCCGCAACATGATCCTGGTTGGAACCTAGTGAAGACTCCCATTGCTCCATGCATGGATGCCTATGAAGCCTTATATTTAGCAGGGCTTTCTAAATGACATTAAAATCACTATATACTGCAATACTTAAATATTGCAGTATATAGTACAGGTGATCCAAGGATCGCAAGTTCAAGTCCCCTGTGGGGACTAAATTAAAATGCACTAAAAGGTTTGATAAGGTTTTAAAAAACAGTAAAAAATAAAAATAAAATTATTAAAAGTTTAAAAAAAAAAACCTTTTCCCATAAAAACACTTACACAACTTGTCCTTCCCCCACATATTTGGTATCATCATATTTGTAAAAGCTTGAATTTTTAAAATTCACAATATTTATCCCACACGGTGAACATTGTAAAAAAAATAGTACAAAATGCCAAAATTACAGGGTTTTATGTTATGCCAGCTTCCAAAAACTTGAATGAAGTAACAAAGTATATTAGGCTGAAGTGAAACAATGTCCATCTGGTTCAGCCCGTTTCCACCCCCTTTGTTGATCCAGAGGAAAGCAAAAAAGCCCCAATGAGGCAGAAGCTAATTAGTTCAAGTGATCAAAAAGATGTATGAACCCTAAAATAGTATTAATAAAAACTATGTCTTACCATGCAAAAACACAGTTGAATAGATGAAAAAAGAAGTTACGGACTCAGAATACAGCAAAGCAAATGTTAGTCATTTAAAAAAGTTGCTTTATTTTTTAAAAGTAGTAAAATGTAAAAATATACAAATTAGGCATCACTGTAATTGTAGTGACCACAAGTTCATATGTCATTGTTACTGCACCACGAAAGCCCGAAAAACTACCCCCCCCCTCCAAAATGATACAATTGCATTTTTTTTAAATCACCCTACTTAAAAAAACAAACAACCAAAAAACAAAAACCCTCATGCAGCTATGTCGATGAAAAACTAAAAAAGTTATGGCTCCTAAAAGGCAGGGATGAAAAAATGTAAATAAAAAATGAAAAATCTCTGGTCTTGAAAGGGTTACACAAAATACCAAAGTGTTTGTATGTCTTGGCAGTTTTCAGCCATGATAATAAATCCTTGAGGTGTGTATTCTTGAGTCAGTGTTTTGGCCAGAACAGATTGGCAAACCGTACACTACAGATGTGATGAATGTGTGAGTAGGAAGAAAACTACACGCAGCGCACGGATTCCGACAAACCAGGCTAATTCTATTGTAAGCACTGAAGAAAACCGCCTACACAGTAGAGCCTAACTGTTCCTCGGGTTTTACAGCATGCATCCGTAGACGCTTACTCCCTATAATAAAAATAACATTAATTTGGGGAAACTTGGAACCTGAATTATTGTGATCGTGGCAGTTGGACCACTGATCAGATAGTTATCCCTATCCTGTGGCTAGGACATAACTTAATGAACCCACATTTCCTATATACTTTAGGCACCATTTGTTAGTTAACAATTTTATTCTTAGGCCTCGGTCAGATGACCGGTTTTTGCCACGATTTGCGGATCGCATGTCGGATGCGCATCCGCAAATCGCGTCACCGGGGCCGACGATTCGCCAAAAAATCTGCAGCTAGCAGCGTTTTCGGCGAAACGGGCCCGATCAAAGGAGCGCTGTCCAGCCCATTGAAATTCAATGGAGCCGACAATACAGCCGGATCCATTGAAAGCAATGGGCTGCCGGCGAGCGCGGGATGAATTTTCGGGAAGGGCTTAAAAATATAAGCCCTTCCCTGAAAATCATCCTAAAATGTGTAAAAATAAAAAATATATATATACTCACCTTGTTTCTGCAGCCGGAGTTCAGCCGCGGCCGGCCGGCAGTTCTCCTGAACTGCTCTGTGTAGTATTCAGCAGGCGGGGATTTAAAATCCCCACCTGCTGAATGGGCTGCCTCTGATTGGTCACAGCCCTCACCAATCAGAGGTAGCTCTCACTCACCCATTCATGAATTAATGAATGGGTGAGTGAATGCTGCCTCTGATTGGCTGAGCGCAAGAACCAATCAGGGGCAGCTCTCAGCTATTGAATCCCCGCCTGCTGAATACTACACAGAGCAGTTCAGGAGAACTGCCGGCCGGCCGTGGCTGAACTCCAGCTGCAGGGACAAGGTGAGTATATATATTTTTTTTTTTTACACATTTTAGGATGATTTTCAGGGAAGGGCTTATATTTTTAAGCCCTTCCTGAAAATTCATCCTGCGCTCGCCGGCAGCCCATTGCTTTCAATGGAGCCGGCTGTATTGCCGGATCCATTGAATTCAATGGCCGAACATCGTTTTTCTCTGCCACAGCTGTTACAGCTGTGGCAGAGGAGAATGATCTTTGTAGTATATGTTCTCAATGGGTTCGGCGCTGCTGCCGCCGGCCCCATTGAGCGCATATATAGAACACAAGGAATCGCAGAACGCAGATAGGCGCGATCTGTGATTCCTTGTGTCTTATAATTTATTGGACATCCGCATAAAAAGCTGCCATGTGTCCGATGCCATTGCAAAGCAATGGTTCTATATATGCGCAGATCGCATGCGCACATCGCACGAAAAAACGCCCGTCTGACCGAGGCCTAAGTTTGTTCATGCCTGTATCTTTAAATGGGCGAGGGTTCCCAGACGGAGGAAGCAGAAATGGCAAGACGCCATGGTGAGTCGTGGAGTTCTGTTCAAGGAGAATAACCAGTTAGTAGCATGTCTTAATGGCTACAGAAGTTGATATCTGATGGTACATGATATTGGATTTTGTTGGAGGGGTAGAAATTCCTTGTAGTCCTCGTGCTGCTACTGTAGGTGCTACCCAATAGACCGTAAGACTCACATACTGCCAGGCTCCCATGTATTAGACTTTTTGTTCCACCAACACCTCACTCTTCTCAGTTTCTGGAAATTCTCCTTCATCCGTGCCCAGTTTCAGTCTGGTCACCGATAAAATCTTCTAAGTTTGTTTGCAGCTGTTATCGAGGACTTTATCACTGTTTAAGAACTGTTTGTTACTGTTGAATAAACCAGTTTGCAGTTCAAGTATAATGTGGAATAGATAAGAGTTCTTGCGTACTCTGGCTCAGGCCAAGTTGGAGGCGATAGCCCAGAGAGTTGCACTGACCCCCATTGATTATGTTTCGATCCCAGTCGGATCCAGGTTTCTAAATGCTGTGATTGCAGACGAAGTAAGCCCTCAGCCAGAGGCACAGCAGCTTAACCATATGGGTATGGACCAATCCATCTCTGATACATTAGCGGTCAAAAGTTTTAGAACACATCAATTTTTCCTATTTTATTGATATTCACACAGTTTAATGTCTCAAATGTACCTTGAAGAAAAAGGTTAAGATGAATAAAAATAATGGACTAACTTTGTTTCACCAAATTAAATCTTGATTTTCGACTCTTCAAAGTAGCCCCCTCTAGCTGATATAACAACTTCACACAATCGAGGCATACTTTCTACAATTGCATTCAAATATTCTTCTGAAACTTTCTTCTCAATAATGTTGCAAAACTTCCCACAAATGTGCTGCACTTGTAAGTTGCTTTGCTTTCACCCTTCTGTCCAGTTCATCTCAAATAAGTTCAATTTAGAGACTGTGCAGGCCATTCCATCTTTTTCTTCCTAAGCATTTCTGATATAACCTAGAAGCATGTTTTGGATCATTTTCTTGCTGAATATGAACCCATGACCAACTAGGCGTACACCAGAGAGTATTGTATAAAAATGCTGTGGTTGTCCTTTTTGTGAAGTGGGCCAGTCACCCTGTACAAGTTGCCAACTCTGAATCCAACAATAGAGCCCCAGACCATCACGCTTCCTCCCCCATGTTTGACAGTTGGTGTTGTAGTGGCCTTTGGTCTGTCAGACCTCTTCCTCTTAAAGTTTCTTCCAATTTCTAAGTGCCTTTGGTTGGTATAGGAAACTTTACTGACTGCAATCTGTGCTTTCGTGGCAATTTCTCTGCAGGACAGACCTATACTTTTAAGGGCTTTAAATCATGACCGTGATTTCATCACATTTTGCGAGCATGAAAATCACACCTGGAATACGTAATGCAACAAAACCATTGATTTCCATGGTTTTGTTTTGACTAGCGTGATTCTCCACAATAATACTACGTGTGAGAAAATATAGGCCTTTCCCTATCTTTCTTGTGTGTAGTTTTTCTATGTGCAGGACCTATCTATTTTTTTAATGTGTACAGTGGCGCAAAATTTAGACAGTAGAAAAAAAATTGGAGTTGCTCATGCGCAAATTACGGTCCGTAGCATAAGGGTGCATTCAGACGACCGTATACTGGCTGGGTTTTCACGCCCAGCCGATATACGGCGTTTCTCTCTACAGGGGCAGGAGGCTGGAAGAGCCGGGAGCAGTGCTCTGAGCTCTCGCCCCCTCTCTGCCTCCTCTCCACCCCTTCTCCGCCCTTCTGCACTATTTGCAATGAGAGGAGGTGGAACGGGGGCGGGGCTAAATTCCGTGAATTACTGTTTTGTGCTACAAAGCAGCTGTCCTCGATGTGTTCTTGGTTAAAATGATAAATTCAGACTATTATTGCGTTACAGGTTAGAATTTCATAATATTTTGATGTTTTTACTTACTTTTGAACCATTTTATGTTATTTGCTGGAGTTGAGCTGTGTTAATATAAAATATAACTGGAAGAATTGAGATATAAAATCGAGGCATAAAACGTTTGACCAGTAGTGTATTAAGGGACAACTCCTTTAAAAGGAAGGGGGAGGGGTATTATTAGCCAGAGTAGAGAATGACTATGAAAAGGGTCTCTAGAACTCCAATGCAATGAAAAAAAATATCAGCATCAACTGAGGCTGAGTAATAATACATGGCTGTTAATAGAAGTATTTTCTCACCTCCCCATCCCTGGAGTTCTGCCATATAAATACATGGACTGTGTATGATAGACATTAGGATCTGTGCTGCTTTCTAAGCTAAAGAGGGAAAGTGATCTGACTGGGAAGTGCAGTTAACTCTCTGCAAACAGGGGAGCAGCCAACCTGTTTCCCACTGCCTGCCCCACTACAAGAGACTTCTTTCAGTGTGTCTCTGTGGTATGCACTGCCATATAAGTGAGACATTCATTACACAGCAGCAGTGGGCGTCTTCTGGCATCTCATCCTAAATGTATACATATGTATGCCATCAGTTCCACCAAATGTACTGAATCCGTCTCCAACTTGGACACTACCACATTCTTACCAAATTATTCTCTGGAACTGTAGATGCCCCTTTATGCTATTCTCCTTGTATCCAACTCCTATATGAATATATACAGAGAGCTGCACAGCATTGGAGATAGGATAACAGTAAAATAGAGTGCAAGCCTTTGGGCCTTGTGCCTGTCTTTCTCTCTGCAATGTGGGGGTTCAGTTGACAGTTGTCGGGACCATCTAATGTGTATGGTGGTTTCTTCCCCAGTTAGGGTCTCCTGACATCCCCTTAGCATGCCTACTTGGCCGTTTCCGTAACCCCCATGAGGCTGTATTCATACGTGGTACTGCGATTTTCGCCAGTGACGGAAGGTGCGCATAGAATAAAACCCATTGATGTCAATAGATTCATTCCCGTGAGTCTGTTTTGCATGTGCATTTCACATATGGGAAAAAAATAGAACTTGTTCTATTTTCCAGCGTATTTGCGCACCAAGGGCCCCGTAGAAGTCTATGGGAGGTGCACAAATGCGTACTCAATATGTGAGCAAATGCTCAATACTGTGCAATTCCTTGAAAAAAAAAGACAGCATCTGGATGTTATTAGGCTAAATAGCCTTTTAACCCATGGAAGGGGTGTGCTGCGGCGATTTTTGACTGCTCATGACAGCATACCTTGCGCACGCTGTCATGCGCAGTCTCCATTGTTTTTTTTTTATTTTCTGCTCTGACTCCTAGCGACGTTGCATATAAAAGCTGCACGTACGCAATGTAACTGTGTATGTACAGCGGTTATTACTCGCCTATAGACAACAATAGGGCTCTATCGCGCGTAAAACACGGTAAAATAGAACATGCTGCGTTCCTTTTTACGCGCATATTATAGTCAATGTATATACGCAAGTGTGAATGGATTAATGAAAATCAATGTACTTTCATTGACTCCATTCACTGCGTATTATGCGCACATACTACGTATTACGCTCGTGTGAGCCTGCCCTAAGTACTCTTGAGTTCCACCAGAGTTATGGAAACAGCATATCACAACGTGCTCAGCTATTTCTATATGTCCCAACCATCACATTTACCGATGGCAGTAAGGAGAAGAACTAGAGATAGGCGCAGATCCCAGAGGTGGGATCCACTTCTATTACACTTTTTTGGCATATTCTGTGCATATGCCATGAAAGCCTCAGATGGGAACACACCTATTCCAGCGAAAACGTAATTTTCCATCCCTGTCCTCCTAACCTGAGGGCAGTCGCACTCTGGATGCCTCCTACGTATATTGCAGTCACTACCGTGCAGTGCAGCCTCCTTTTTGATGCTTATCAGGCACCATCTTTGATGCTGTGATTTCTCTTTGCTTTCTCTTACACTATTCTGTGCTATCAATTCTGTGATGCATCAGCACAACATCACATAACCAAGTAGAGCCAGTACCATGTCTGCCTGCTGGGAGGACAGTGCCATTACCATCTGTATTCTATATTCACCTAAATAAACTACAACCCATAAGTATACACTCAAGAGGGTGAACTATGATCTTCATTATAACTGTGTGACAGGAGCCTCTAATCATCATCTGTAACTGCGACAAGAGTTTCTGTGTCCCCCTGTGAAGAGCTTGTGTGGTAAAGTCAATCACACCAGTATTATATGGACAGAAAAACTGACTAATTTGAGAGCACATAAACCAAAGTAAATCTTAGCTAGTCAGAATTGAGATCACATGACCACCATGAGGAGAAGGAGTCCAGGAGTTTCAGTTAGAAAGGAATTACTAAACAAGGTAACACTAGCTAACCTATATATAATGGGGGCTAGTTACAAAATGGATAGAAAAAAAATTTAATCGGAGTGGCCTTTTAGAATTCCCGCTGCAGCAGAATAGCTCAATAATCCCACACAATCTGAATGCTGTTTACAGACTATGTTCCTTACAATTTAGGGATTGTGTTACATATTTAGGTCATTCCATTGCCGTGGCTGCCAACCACATTAGAGAGACCAAGCTTCTGGCACGTCTTGCCAAATAATAGCGTTTCTAATATTTACTTCACGTTCTGCCCGAACATAGGAAACTTCTCTGCTAATAAATTACCATCATGATGAAGACAAACAATCACCACCTTCAAGACTTATAGAAAACTTCTAATAGTTACCCTACAGGAACTTACATATTTAACCCTTTTCAATCCAATTTTGGATTCAGGGTTTCCTAAAAGGCTTTCCCTTTTTGCTGTTATATAACGGTGCCATCTGCTGGCTAAAGCCAGTGTGTGTGCGCCAGAGAGGCTCCGACAGCGGAGTGGCTGGCAATAGACAGTAAGAATACCCCGTCGGACGTCTTCTGACATTGGAGCTGTACAAGCTTCAATCAGAATGTAGGAAGACGTCTGGCAGTGGATTGGAAAGGGTTAAAGACTAGAGATGAGCGAACACCAAAATGTTCAGGTGTTCGTTATTCGAAACGAACTTCCCGCGATGTTCGAGGGTTCGTTTCGAATAACGAAGACCATTGAAGTCAATGGGCGACCAGAGCATTTTTGTATTTCGCCGATGCTCGCTAAGGTTTTCATGTGTGAAAATCTGGGCAATTCAAGAAAGTGATTGGAATGACACAGAAACGGATAGGGCAGGCGAGGGGCTACATGTTGGGCTGCATCTCAAGTTCACAGGTCCCACTATTAAGCCACAATACCGGCAAGAGTGGGCCCCCCCCCCCTCCCAACAACTTTTACTTCTGAAAAGCCCTCATTAGCATGGCATACCTTTGCTAAGCACCACACTAGCTACAACAAAGCACAATCACTGCCTGGATGACACTCAGCTGCCACTTCTCCTGGGTTACATGCTGCCCAACCGCCCCCCCTCCCCCCCCACAGCGCACACCAAAGTGTCCCTGCGCAGCCTTCAGCTGCCCTCATGCCACGCCACACTCATGTCTATTTAGAAGTGCGTCTGCCATGAGGAGGAACCGCAGGCACACACTGCAGAGGGTTGGCACGGCTAGGCAGCGACCCTCTTTAAAAGGGGCGGGGCGATAGCCCACAATGCTGTACAGAAGCAATGAGAAATAGAATCCTGTGCCACCGCCATCAGGAGCTGCACACGTGGGCATAGCAATGGGGAACCTATGTGCCACACACTATTCATTCTGTCAAGGTGTCTGCATGCCCCAGTCAGACTGGTAATATGCACCTTAACAGTAACCGCGTTGGTGGTAATGTGGTGGTGACTGCGGACCTAGTAGCGCGGTTTTATTTTGTTGGTTTTCGGAATGCGGCCAGGATTAAGTGGGCCGTGGTGGGGGGATGGTGTGGGGGCTCTCTTGTTGTGTCGGTAAAGGTGAAATTCTTGGACTGCCACCAGACGAACCAATGCAAAGGCATTTGCCAAGAATGTTTTCCCTGTTGGAGGAGGAGGGGGATGTTTTTGAGGCACTACGTGTCCTCTCCACGTGTCCGTGGTTATATGCACCTTAACAGTAACCGCGTTGGTGGTAATGTGGTGGTGACTGCAGACCTAGTAGCACGGTTGTATTTTGTTGGTTTTCGGAATGCGGCCAGGATTAAGTGGGCCGTGGCGGGGGGATGGTGTGGGGGCTCTCTTGTTGTGTCGGTAAAGGTGAAATTCTTGGACTGCCACCAGACGAACCAATGCAAAGGCATTTGCCAAGAATGTTTTCCCTGTTGGAGGAGGAGGGGGATGTTTTTGAGGCACTACATGTCCTCTCCACGTGTCCGTGGTTATATGCACCTTAACAGTAACCGCGTTGGTGGGAAATGGCCTCGCCGCCATCATGTCTTTGGGAAGCCTCTGTTTCCACACCCCAGAGACATACCATTAGCAGCGGTATAGGCAGAGCGCAGAATTCGTAACATTTCAGCCGTAGCATTAGGACAGGCCCCACTAACATATCAGTAGCAGCATTATAGGAGGAGCGCAGTCTTCGTTCCATGTCAGCAATAGTAGCACTCAAGACAGGCCCCAGTAACAATTCCGAAGCAGCAGTATAGCGGGAGCGCAGTCTTCGTTCCATGTCAGCAATAGTAGCACTCAAGACAGGCCCCAGTAACAATTCCGAAGCAGCAGTATAGCGGGAGCGCAGTCTTCGTTCCATGTCAGCAATAGTAGCACTCAAGACAGGCCCCAGTAACAATTCCGAAGCAGCAGTATAGCGGGAGCGCAGTCTTCGTTCCATGTCAGCAATAGTAGCACTCAAGACAGGCCCCAGTAACAATTCCAAAGCAGCAGTATAGCGGGAGAGCAGTCTTCGTTCCATGTCAGCAATAGTAGCACTCAAGACAGACCCCAGTAACAATTCTGAAGCAGCAGTATAGTGGGAGCGCAGTCTTAGTTCCATTTCAGTAGCCTTAGTAAAGCCAAGGCCCAAGTTACATTTATGTAGCTAAAGTGTAGGCCAACCCCACACACCTTTCTGTACCATGAGTGCAGGCGAAGAACATACAAATTGCTATGATTACACTGTAGGTGAGGGCCCCAAAAAATTGGTGTACCAACAGTACTAATGTACCTCAGTAAAAATTGGCCATGCCCAACAAAGATGGCAGGTGAATCGCTTTGGTTAATGTGGCTTAAGTGGTAACTAGGCCTGGAGGCAGCCCAGTGTAACGAAAAATTGGTTCAAGTTAAAGTTCCAACACTTTTAAGCGCATTGAAACTTATAAAAATTGTTCAGAAAAATTATTTGAGTGAGCCTTGTGGCCCTAAGAAAAATTGCCCGTTCAGCGTGATTACGTGAGGTTTCAGGAGGAGGAGCAGGAGGAGGAGGAGGAATATTAGACACAGATTGATGAAGCAGAAATGTCCCCGTTTTGGATGGTGAGAGAGAACGTAGCTTCCATCCGCGGGTGCAGCCTACGTATTGCTTACGTATCGCTGCTGTCCGCTGGTGGAGAAGAGAAGTCTGGGGAAATCCAGCCTTTGTTCATCTTGATGAGTGTTAGCCTGTCGGCACTGTCGGTTGACAAGCGGCTACGCTTATCTGTGATGATTCCCCCAGCCGCACTAAACACCCTCTCCGACAAGACGCTAGCCGCAGGACAAGCAAGCACCTCCAGGGCATACAGCGCTAGTTCAGGCCACGTGTCCAGCTTCGACACCCAGTAGTTGTAGGGGGCAGAGGCGTCACCGAGGATGGTCGTGCGATCGGCTACGTACTCCCTCACCATCCTTTTACAGTGCTCCCGCCGACTCAGCCGTGACTGGGGAGCGGTGACACAGTCTTGGTGGGGAGCCATAAAGCTGGCCAGGCCCTTAAAGACTGTTGCACTGCCTGGGATGTACATGCTGCTGGATCTCCGCACCTCCCCTGCTACCTTGCCCTCGGTACTGCGCCTTCTGCCACTAGCGCTGTCGGCTGGGAATTTTACCATCAGCTTGTCCGCAAGGGTCCTGTGGTATAGCAACACTCTCGAACCCCTTTCCTCTTCGGGAATGAGAGTGGGCAGGTTCTCCTTATAGCGTGGGTCGAGCAGTGTGTACACCCAGTAATCCATTGTGGCCAGAATGCGTGCAACGCGAGGGTCACGAGAAAGGCATCTTAACATGAAGTCAGCCATGTGTGCCAGGGTACCAGTACGCAACACATGGCTGTCTTCACTAGGAAGATCACTTTCAGGATCCTCCTCCTCCTCCTCCTCCTCCTCAGGCCATACACGCTGAAAGGATGACAGGCAATCAGCCGGTGTACCGTCAGCAGCGGGCCAAGCTGTCTCTTCCCCCTCCTCCTCATCCTCCTCATGCTCCTCCTCCTGTACGCGCTGAGAAATAGACAGGAGGGTGCCCTGACTATCCAGCGGCATACTGTCTTCCCCCGCCCCCGTTTCCGAGCGCAAAGCAGCTGCCTTTATGGTTTGCAGGGAATTTCTCAAGATGCATAGCAGAGGAATGGTGACGCTAATGATTGTAGCATCGCCGCTCACCACCTGGGTAGACTCCTCAAAATTACCAAGGACATGGCAGATGTCTGCCAACCAGGCCCACTCTTCTGAAAGGAATTGAGGAGGCTGACTCCCACTGCGCCGCCCATGTTGGAGTTGGTATTCGACTATAGCTCTACGTTGTTCATAGAGCCTGGCCAACATGTGGAGCGTAGAGTTCCACCGTGTGGGCACGTCGCACAGCAGTCGGTGCACTGGCAGCTTAAAGTGATGTTGCAGGGTGTGCAGGGTGGCAGCGTCCGTGTGGGACTTGCGGAAATGTGCGCAGAGCCGGCGCGCCTTTACGAGCAGGTCTGACAAGCGTGGGTAGCTTTTCAGAAACCGCTGAACCACCAAATTAAAGACGTGGGCCAGGCATGGCACGTGCGTGAGGCTGCCAAGCTGCAGAGCCGCCACCAGGTTACGGCCGTTGTCACACACGACCATGCCCGGTTGGAGGCTCAGCGGCGCAAGCCAGCGGTCGGTCTGCTGTGTCAGACCCTGCAGCAGTTTGTGGGCCGTGTGCCTCTTATCGCCTAAGCTGAGTAGTTTCAGCACGGCCTGCTGACGCTTGCCCACCGCTGTGCTGCCACACCGCGCGACACCGACTGCTGGCGACATGCTGCTGCTAACACATCTTGATTGCGAGACAGAGGAGGAGGAGGAGGAGGAGGGTGCTTTAGTGGAGGAAGCATACACCTCCGCAGATACCACCACCGAGCTGGGGCCCGCAATTCTGGGGGTGGGTAGGACGTGAGCGGTCCCAGGCTCTGACTCTGTCCCAGCCTCCACTAAATTCACCCAATGTGCCGTCAGGGAGATGTAGTGGCCCTGCCCGCCTGTGCTTGTCCACGTGTCCGTAGTTAAGTGGACCGTGGCAGTAACCGCGTTGGTGAGGGCGCGTACAATGTTGCGGGAGACGTGGTCGTGCAAGGCTGGGACGGCACATCGGGAAAAGTAGTGGCGACTGGGAACTGAGTAGCACGGGGCCGCCGCCTCCATGATACTTTTGAAGGACTCCGTTTCCACAACCCTATACGGCAGCATCTCAAGGCTGATGAATTTTGCTATGCGGACGGTTAACGTTTGAGCGTGCGGGTGCGTGGCGGCGTACTTGCGCTTGTGCTCCAACAGTTGCGCAAGTGACGGCTGGACGGTGCGCTGAACTACACTGCTGGATGGGGCCGAGGACAGCGGAGATGAGGGTGTGGGTGCAGGCCATGAGGCGGTAGTGCCTGTGTCCTGAGAGGGGGTTGCATCTCAGTGGCAGGTTGGGGCACAGGGGGAGAGGCAGGGGTGCAAACCGGAGGCGCTGAACGGCCTTCGTCCCACCTTGTGGGGTGCTTGGCCATCATATGTCTGCGCATGGTGGTGGTGGTGAGGCTGTTGGTGTTGGCTCCCCGGCTGAGCTTTGCGCGACAAAGGTTGCACACCACTGTTCGTCAGTCGTCAGGCGTCTCTGTGAAAAACTGCCAGACCTTAGAGCACCTCGGCCTCTGCAGGGTGGCATGGCGCGAGGGTGCGCTTTGGGAAACGGTGGATTATTCGGTCTGGCCCTGCCTCTACCCCTGGCCACCGCACTGCCTCTTCCAACCTGCCCTGCTGCTGCCCTTGACTCCCCCTCTGCAGACCTGTCCTCCTGAGTAAGCGTTGCACACCAGGTGGGGTCAGTCACCTCATCGTCCTGCTGCTCTTCCTCCGAATCCTCTGTGCGCTGCTCCCTCGGACTTACTGCCCTTACTACTACCTCACTGCAAGACAACTGTGTCTGATCGTCATCGTCCTCCTCACCCACAGAAAGTTGTTGAGACAGTTGGCGGAAGTCCCCAGCCTCTTCCCCCGGACCCCGGGAACTTTCGAATGGTTGGGCATCAGTGACGATAAACTCCTCTGGTGGGAGAGGAACCGCTGCTGCCCAATCTAAGCAGGGGCCCGAGAACAGTTCCTGGGAGTGTTCCCGCTCCTGAGCAGGTGTCATTGTAGTGGAGTGAGGAGGCTGGGAGGAAGGAGGAGCAGCAGACAGAGGATTCAGATTCGCAGCAGTGGACGGCGCAGAACTGCGTGTTGACGATAGGTTGCTCGAAGCACTTTCTGCCATCCAGGACAGGACCTGCTCACACTGCTCATTTTCTAATAACCGTCTCCAGCGTGGACCCATTAATTGGGCGATGAATGTGGGGACGCCAGAAACGTGCCTCTCTCCTAATCGCGCAGCAGTCGGCTGCGACACACCTGGATCAGGAGCTCGGCCTGTGCCCACACCCTGACTTGGCCCTCCGCGTCCTCGGCCGCGTCCACGTCCTCTAGGCCTACCCCTACCCCTCAGCATGCTGTATTACCAGTGATTTGATTTCACAGGCAGGAAATAAATTGGCGCAAGACTGCAGCCAAATATAATTTTTTCCCTTTTTTGAAAACGAAAGGCCCCACTGCCTCTAGTGAATGAATAATCTAAGTTTAATAACTGTGCTGTGTCCCTGCTAATGTGTCACAGAACGTGAGGGTAGCAGAGTTATTACCTCTGGCAGAGCAGGTATTTTTTTTCCCAATTAAGGAAAGCAAATGGCGAAGCCAGGAGTAAACCGTAGCTGGGTGCGTCTGATTTTTAAACGTTGCACACGCAGCCGACACGTGTCCACCGCCCTTAGGACGGACAGAGGCAGGACAAATAGAATTATTTTCAGTTTTTTTTCCACCAAAAGGCAGCACTGCGTATATTCAATGAACATGAGAAGTTTAATAACTGTGCTGTGGCCCTGCTAATGTGGCACAGAACATGAGGGTAGCAGAGTTATTAACTCTGGCAGAGCAGGTATTTTTTTTCCCAATTAAGGAAAGCAAATGGCGAAGCCAGGAGTAAAACGTAGCTGGGTGCGTCTGATTTTTAAACGTTGCACACGCAGCCGACACGTGTCCACCGCCCTTAGGACGGACAGAGGCTGGACAAATAGATTTGTTTTCAGTTTTTTTCCACCAAAAGGCAGCACTGCGTATATTCAATGAATAATAACTGTGTTGTGGCCCTGCCTACACAATTCTTTCCCTGCAGTATCAATGGAGGGTGCAATGCTCTGCAGAGGCGATTTTGAGAAGAAAAAAAAAATGCAGCACAGCTAACAGCAGCCTGGACAGTACTGCACACGGTTAAATATGGCCCTAGAAAGGACCGTTGAGGTTCTTGAAGGCTACACTCACTCCTAACACTCTCCCTGCCTATGCAGCACTTCTGTCCCTAATGCCAGGTGCAACGCTCTGCAGAGGCGATTTTGAGAAAAAAAATAATTGCCACTGCTAACAGCAGCCAACACACAGCTATCAGTGGCCCTAATAAGGACCTTTGGGGGTCTTGAAGCCTACACTAACTACCAATTCTTTCCCTACAGCAGCTCCGGTACAAACAGCACTGTCCCTCATCTAACTCACACGGCATCTGAGGCGAGCCGCGGGAGGGGCCGACTTTTATATTCGGCGGACACCTGATCACCCCAGCCACTCACAGCAGGGGGGTGGTATAGGGCTGGAACAACACAGGGGGAAGTTGTAATGCCTTCCCTGTCTTTCAATTGGCCAGAAAAGCGCGCTAACGTCTCAGGGAAGGAAGTGAAAGTAACCCGAACACCGCATGGTGTTCGTTACGAATAACGAACATCCCGAACACCCTAATATTCGCACGAATATCAAGCTCGGAAGAACACGTTCGCTCATCTCTATTAAAGACATAAAACAGGTCTATACACCTTTGTCGCTAAAAAGGAGCCTTGTTGAAATAGTGGTTCATTTAAAGCCATTAGATCAAAGTAATAAGATTCTTGAATCATATAAAAAGACAACAAAGCCCACCCCGGTGAAATTTGGCAGTTGTTTGGAGTTTTCATTGACTTCCTCCATCATGCAATAACTTTTCATAGAGCTTGTGCTTGGATATAGCAGCCAATCGGATCATGCAGGGCTGCAGTGTAAAGCATGAAGAAGGAATAAAGCAACAGCCTGGGCAACCAAGGTGATAATAACATTTATAGCTTAGACTACCATACAGCTTATCCGCAGTCACTGAACATAGTCGTGCTTTAATCCCTTCCAATCCACTGTCTGATGTCTAAAGACATTATGATTTAAAGCTGTACAGCTCTGATGTTGGAAGACGTCCGTCGGGGTTCTCTTACTGTATATTGCCAGCCTCTCTGCTGTCGGAGGCTATCCAACAAGTTCCCTTAAGCAGTACTGGCTTTAGCCAGCATATAGCGCCGTTGTATAACGGCAGAAAAAGAGTAAGCCCCCTAGGAAAACCAGGATACAAATTGGATTGGAAAGGGTTAATGGAGTGGGGCTCAAAAGCAGACATAACATGGAGGTAAGCAATATTGATAGGACAGTGGCTTGAGGTTTGATGCCAGAGGAGGCTCAAAAGGATTCCCTGCCCCATACAACTAAAACAAGAATGGCAGTTGGGATGGGGGGCTCTGTTACTGGTTTTGAATTGGATCTATTCCATTTAGGCCTCCTTCACACGGGCGACACCGCATCGCTGTGAGAAAATCACAGCAATATCGCATTGCCTCACCGTGCGATATTGCTGCGACTTTCTCTTAGCAATACCATGATTTTGAAGCACTACAAAGTCGCATGTGACACTACAAAATCACGCGACTCTGTAGCATCACATGCAAGGATTTTCGGGGGGGGGGGGGGGGGCTTGAAATATAAGTCCTACCCCGAAAATAAACTGTAACTAAAGGAGAAAAAAAAAGTATACATCACCTCTTCCGCGCTGTCCGGGGCGCTGCCGCAGCTTCTCCCCAGGTCCCGGCACTGATCTTCTTCTGGCCGGGAATTGAAAAATCCCTGGCTGCTGGAAGTGCTGGCTGTGATTGGCTGACACTTAGCCAATTACAACCAGTGCTCGAAGAATTGGTTCAATCACCGCCATTCATCGAGCACTTGCTGTGATTGGCTAATTGTCAGCCAATCACAGCCAGCACTTCTAGGAGGCTGGAATTTTTGAATCCCCGGCCAAAAGAGAAAAAGATCAGTGCCGGGACCTGGGGAGAGGCTGCAGCTGGGCTGACAGCTCTTCTAAGGTGATGTATGTGTGTTTTTTTCCCCGGTAGTTACGGCTTAGATTATAGTTTTGACAGTAGCATTTGCTACTGTCAAAGTTGCATCGCATCGCATGCAAACCGCGTTTTCGTGCAATGCGATGCAACAGAGAGGAAGGCTCCATAGGGAAACATGGGCTACAAAACCTCGCGTGTCGCAGGCATATTGCGGGACCTGCGAGGTTTGTGTGTTGTTTTGTTGCATGCTACAAAAATTCTCATGTGTGAAGGAACCCATAGGAAACCATGGGCTTCTCATACATGCGATTTGTAGCATTGTAGCAATGCTACAAAATCGCGCTACTTTGTCGCCTGTATGAAGGAGGCCTTAACAAATACTTTTTCTCAACTGCACATGCGCAGAGTATAATCAACATTAAGAACTGATGAGAAACAGAAGCATAAGGGAAACAAGCAAAGATTAAAGTGTATGGATTTTTTTAATGGATCCATCAAACTTTTCCATTAAAAACTGACACTTATTGTCTCGTTATGCATCCGTTTCTCAGCAGTTTTAATTTTTATAACGAAGTCTTTCAAAACGAATATATAACGCTGATGTGACTAGAGCCTAACTTGTATTCCACTTTCCATTAAGGGGAATTTGTAGCCTACTTTTAGCGCTATAAGCTAAGCTTATGTGCTGAATGTTGGCAATGAGTGGAGTCTGGGGATGTAAGTGTTATACTTACTTTCCTCAATGTTCCACCCATGTCAGCGCTGGAAGCCACCGCTTCATTGAATTGAGCAGCGCTGCTAAGTAGTCCACCCCATCAAATTTTAGAATGGCCGAACTATCTAGCGCACTGCTCAATGGGGGAACAATGCGAAAGGTAATTATTACACTTACATCCCCAGACTCCATAGGTCACTTTCTTTCAACCCATAAGCTAAGCTTATAGGGCTAAAGTAGGTGACAGATTCGCTTTAAGACCCCATTTACACTGAAAGACGATCGCTCAAAAATCGGTCAAACAACAGTTTGAGTGACAGTTTTGAGCGATCATCTTTGCATAGTCTATAGTAGCTAATTAGCTACTAAAGAGCTATGCAGGCGGAGCGGGACACCGCCACTATCGCTCGGCAAACAATACAGCTGTTCTGCATAAGTAAACAGCTGCATTGTTCTCCGCGCTTACAGCTCGCTTCCCGCTGGGAATTACCAGTGGGACTCGAGCTGAAAGAATCTTATCAGCGCTGCCAAGCGTGATAACAGCCTGCACCGCTGATAAGAGTTCATCACTCAATTCTAGAAAAGTAGAATTGAGCGAGGAACGAATCGTGTACGAAAACTGCACGATGTCCGTGCATTTAGACTCAACGGTTATTGTTCAAAAGATGGATTTTAATGAATTTTGAGTGAGAATCATTGTGTCTAAATGGGCCTTAAGGGTAAGTTTACACATGTCGGAGATGCTGCAGAATTTCTACAGCAGGAAATTCCACAGCATTTGCACATCCAAAACAGGGTCAAAATCCCCTGTTTATTAGATTTAATACTTATTGGCCATCTCCTCTTTCTTGTAATTTCTTGTTGTCCAGTTTTGTTTCTTGGCGTGCGATCTGATTATGTAAACTCTAAGTCTAGAAAACAAATCTTCCTGCATTATCTCATTGAAAAGCTATTGCAATTTTATTAGTGTTTGATTGAAAATATCTTAGTAGGATTAGTTGTGAGAGTCATGAGATCAGTCTAAGTCTCAGTTTCAGCCGAGACTCTAAGGGACCTTTCACACGGGATGGGATTGTCTGCAGATACAGATTTTGTCAATTTGTGTGGATTTTGTTGCGTTTCTACCTGCAGAATGCGTTCTGCGGAACATCTTGCAGAATTTCTTGTGTTTTATTCCGCAGACTTTCATTGCAGAATTACATCTCCTGTATGTTGGAAATCCACAAAGTCGATATTTCCCCAACAGGAAGGTTTTTTTTTCCACTGCAGAATTTAACCTTGCGTTTTTAAAATGTGCAGAATTCAAGCCCCATAGGGATAACATTGTGACGCAGAAATGACCGCATCCTAATTCTCTCCCGTGTGAAGAGTCCCTGAAAGGTCACAAAGGTCACAAAAACTGATGCTAGCAGCTTATCACAGTGCAGCTTTTAAGAGGTACTAACCTCAATCACATGTACTGTAAAGAAATGATTCTTGAACTTCTGTAGGTATGTCAGTTAGGCTAGTGCTACATGGCGATTTTGGCCACATCATGGGTTGCACAGCCAAAGATCACACTATAGCCCTGCAACATTGCAAACTAAAGCCTCTTTCATATGAGCGTATGCGATTTCACTCTGCCCGCACGCGGCCGAAAATCACATTAATGAAGACTATCCGTGATCTAATTCCGACATTAATTAGTGTTTTCTCGTCCACTTATATGAGCGTATCACATGAAAAAACGCTGCAGCGTAGAATTCCATCGTTCAGAGGAATGGCTTCTATTAGCTAAAATAGAGACAGCTGTTTTCTTTTCCAAGCGCAGGACGCAGGTAAACTCCCTCCCCCTCCTTTACAAGGATTGGAAACATGGCTGGCCTTAGCTATCTGCGACCAGTGCGGTTGCATGGGGCACCAGCCACCAGCTTGTAGGGGAGCTTGCCAGGCGGATGTAGGCTGAGAGCGATCACTTGCCTTAGGTACTCCAGGCCAGATGATTTTCCTCCACGCGGCAGGAATCATCCTCCTCCTAGCCCTGTTTCTTTCTCTCTGATGTTCTCAAGCGCCACTGTCAGACTATTGATGCCCATAACACAATTACTGTGTTCTGCTATGTTATTTATGTTATGAGCTCAGTTCTAGTGCTGTATTTGTACTGAGCTTGATATTGGTACCATATTTATGTTATGAGCTTGATTTTGGTATTGTATTTTTGTTATGAGTTTGGTACTCATGCTGTATATATGTTATGAGCTTAATTTTTGATATTTTTGTTATGAGCTTAGTTATGCTGCTGTATTTGTGTAAAGAGCTCGGTTCTGGTACCGTATTTTTGTTATGATCTTGGTTCTGGTGCTGTATTTTTGTTATGAGCTTGGTTATGGTGCTGTATTGATCTTATAAGCTTGGTTATGGTGTTATATTTTTGTTATGATCTTGGTTCTGGTGTGCATATGCTGTTAAAATGCTGCTTTTTGCTAATTCAGAATACAAATAGACCACCTGTCAGTGCAATAAATAGAGATTTTTTGGGAATGCCAAAAATAAATCTGCACAGGCTGGCTCTGGTTAGACATTGATATAGGTGGCACTAGAAAAAAAACTCTGTGCACCCTCATGTACCATAAACTTGATGACACACAAAAGGTATAATATGGACCCATAGCATGTTATTGGCATCATATTACGGACCTGTACAACATAGGTCCATAATACAACCTTCAGGGTTGTGCTGCAGGGATCTGTTGTTCTGCAGGTTTCCAGCAGCACACCCTCACAGGTGTGGGATAATTGAGCTGGCTGGGTGAGGAGTTCCTCCCACTAGCCAATCCCCACATGTCTACTGCATATATATGTACCAGTCCCTCTACTAGAGGAAGCTGGTATTCCTTCACCCTAGGGTTTGGGTTTCCTGCACGCCTGTTATGTGTTGTGTGTATAGGTGTGAACAGTGTCGGGTTCAGTGTCTGTGCAGGTGACCGGACATCTGGTGTGAACAGGCATGTTCAGTGTTAATGGTGTTCTGTGTTGCATGCTAGCCCTGGTGTGTTGGTGTGAACTGTGTCCTGTCCTGCTGGATTATGTATCATCTTTGGGCTAGTGAAGCCCTTAGGTTCCAGTGCAGGGCTGCCCTTATCGGGGCGATCGCATTGCTTGCAAGCAGGGTTCTGGTGGATGTTGTCTCGTTAGAGTAAGGACCCACAAGACAACGGGGACCCTTAAATTTCGGGCTCGTGGGCTTAAGTGACTTGGCCAATCCACAAACTAATATCTCGTACTTTTATAGCAATTCCATCTGTTATGTGTGCAGGTAAGCAAGGTGAGTGTTTGGATCCTTTGTCAGTCCTTATGTTATGTCTGTCTGTGAGTCCAGTTCCCAGTTTGCAGTTCACTGTCTCTTTGGTGTTCCAGCTAGCACGTCTTGTTTGATGGCGATACCACTCCTGCGTCCATGTTGCGGCATGGTGTGCCCAGCGGATGTAGCAACATTCATGTCCATTGGCTCATAATCTGACATCCTCATCTCTGTTGTATCTCACGTTACTGAATCATCTCACTAGGTTGGAAGTTTGCTGAAATATATTTATCTTATATTCAGGTCATTTGGTTTACAATTACTAGCATGTGTATGAACCGCAAATTGCTGTCCCTCATAACCCTTCATGCATAGCGAGTATCAGACAGAGGCTTTCATCTAGAACTGAGAAGATTATTGATAATGTCACCATCTATTACAGGGACTTCAAAGCAAGTTTATGGAAATGATCATTAAATAATCAAGACTCATTTGTTTTCTTTGTGCAGATGCAGCAGCTGGAAAGACAAGTTATTGATGCCAACCGCCGAGCAGAACAAGCGTACGAGCAGGTAATTGTTAACGAACACTCATGTAGGAGGTTATTGTTTTGAGCTACAAAACCCTATAGAGCAAGACCTTTGTCGGGATTATCAGAAAAGTGACTAGCTAGAAAGATTGATAGATAGATAGATAGACAAAAGTTTTGAGACTGACACAAATTCATGGTACAAATATAGGGTGAAGGCTGGTACAGATACAAGGGGCTGTGGGGCATGGTGCATATACGGGGGGGGGGTGCGGAGGATGGTACAAATACGGGGAGGTTGCAGAGGATGATACAAATATGGGTTGAGGGCTGGTACAAATACGGAGGCTGTGGAAGATGGTACAAATACAGGAGGCTGCGGAGGATGGTACAAATACGGAGGGGCTGCAGGAGAAGGTAGGACAGGGGGGCTGAATGGGACAAAACTACTTCAGGGGGGCTGCTGAGGACACTGGTGGTGTAGTGGCCCAGTACATGCTAACCTAGCCCCCTCCATAATGTCAAACATGTCTGTCTTATGTAGATGCACTTTGCAAAACTGTCTTGCATTCTGTTATGTGTATTGCACAGCTGCAGCAAGTGAGAGGTTAATGTCTGCAAAGTGTGAGCTGACTGTCTGCAAATGTAACAATTTCTGTCCTGTCACGTGATATGAGAGAGGCTATAAATGTGACTGCTTGAGAGTGGGAAAGGGAGTCCATGTCTTCTGGAGTCGGAGTCAGGAGGTATAGCTACTTGGGGGCACCTTCAGCCCTCATGTAGCGAAGCATGGAAGAGGAAGAGATGTTTCCCGGAGTGCTTGTTTCTGAGATGAAGATGGAGTGAGTCCCGAGAGAGAGAGAGTGAGTAACGAGTGAGTAGGACTTTCTCAAGGCCCCATGCAGAGGTACTCTGTTTGTCCTTCAACTGTTCACACCCAAGCGTCCTGAATTCTGGGACCACTGGGTGGAGGTACTCGTCCACAGTTGTCACACCCACAGGTGTCCTGAAGTCTGGGATCGCTGTGTGGAGGTACTCATCGTCACGTCTGTCTGTAAATATTCATAACTCTGCCTGAACCATGGAATACTGTCTATTTTTGCCTTGTATTGTTTGGAGTTTCAAATAAAGTTATTCCAGGCCCTGACTGTTCCCGGGGAACTGAGGTACTGTAATATCGTCTGTGGCTTATTTATTTTCCCCGCCAAGGTTCATGTCGGTGGGTGCTGGATCAGTGGCATCACCCGGGACAACCCCTTCACCTGTCCTAATGTTTACTGAGCATCCCCATGCCAGGGGTGTCATGAAGAGGCCCAGCACTGCCCTAGCTGCGTGCGTCCCCCTGGGAGGGAGAGTGGTAAGTGCTACCGTGACAAGCCAGCATCTTGCCCTCCCAGCTCCTCAGCGCATGCCCTGTGTCCGGGGGCACCCTACGGGACGCTGCAGTGGGAAGCTGGAGAGGGGAGGTGGAGTTGTGGAGGAAAACACTACCAGGGGAACTGTGATGGCTCAGGGGTGGATAATACATGATTTGATTACTTGGGAGGGGGGGTAGTACCCCATCCTTCATGTGTATATTACTTTGAATCTCTTTCTTTTACATACACTAATCGGCGTGCTTGCACATTAAGGGAGCGTTCCTGGAGGGTTTTTCCACTGCAATATGGGATTCCGTCTGAGGTTGCATTATAACTGCCGACAATAGCATGGTGAGGAACCCTTGAATGTAAACCAAGGAAACCAGTCACTGTCATTAGTGAGACATTACTTTGGTGTCCGTTTGGCAAGGTTTCTGTTATATTTGGAGTATACAATAATGTAGTCAACTACGTTATTCGATACTCCAGATATTATTGAAACTAATGAAAACCACGTTAAATGGACACCAAAGTGATGTCCATCTCATTAATGACAGTTACTGCTTCCCTTAGTTTACATTCGGGGTTTCCTCGCCATGCTGTTTTCAACACCTGTGATGGAACCACTAAGACGCATCTCCTGCGGCATCGGCATGCACAGTGAAGCAAGTGCCAGACGTGTCCCCTTGCTTAAGCCAGTACATGTCCGGGGCCAACTGAAGTTTGCTAGAGAGCATTTGAATGATCTAGAAGAGTATTGGGAGAATGTCATATGGTCAGATGAAACCAAAGTAGAACTGTTTGGCGGAAACACAACTCATCGTGTTTGGAGGAGAAAGAATGCTGAGTTGCATCCAAAGAACACCATACCTACTGTAAAGCATGGGGGTGGCAACATCATGCTTTGGGGCTGTTTCTCTGCAAAGGGACCAGGACGACTGATCCATATTTATGAAAGAATGAATGGGGCCATGTATTGTGAGATTTTGAGTGCCAACCTCCTTCCATCAGCAAGGGCACTGAAGATGAAACGTGTCTGGGTCTTTCAGCATGACAGTGATCCCAAGCACACCGCCAGGGCAATGAAGGAGTGGCTTCCTAAGAAGCATTTCAAGGTCCTGGAGTGGCCTAGCCAGTCTCCGGATTTCAACCCTATAGAAAACCTTTGGAGGGAGTTGAAAGTCTGTGTTGCCCAGCGACAGCCCCAAAACATCACTGCTCTTGTGGAGATCTGCATGGAGGAATTGGCCAACATACCAGCAACAGTGTGTTTGACCTGTGTCATTGCCAATAAAGGATATATAACAAAGTATTGAGATGAACTTTTGTTATTAAGCAAATACTTATTTTCCACCATAATTTGCAAATAAATTCGTTAAAAATCGGACAATGTGGTTTTCTGGATGTGTTTTCTCATGTTGTCTCTCATAGTTGAGGTCTACCTATGATGTCAATTACAGGCCTCTCTCATCTTTTTTAAGTGGGAGAACTTGTACAATTGGTATCTGACTAAATACTTTTTCTCCCTCTGTAAACAAGAAAATCGAGAATAAAATCAAGAATTTAGAAAGTTTTTGAAAAAAAAAAAGAAAGAAAAAGATTTAGATTTTAGGCCAAATCATCCAGCCCTAGCTCCATCCTCTGAACTGAACAATGAGAATACCGGATTTGGTACATGCCGGATCTGAATGGGGCCGGACTGACCCCATTGACTATAACGGGGTCTACCTAGCTTTTGGCAAACTGTTCGAAATTTTCATCAGCAAAATAGTGCAGGATGACTAATTTTTGTGGAACAGTCATGGCCAAAGAAAGTCTGAAAGTGGAAGTGCCCACTAGGAAATCATTGTCATAAGGTTTTCTCACATATCTTCGGATGATTTAGGGTTTGGATTTATTTCCCATGTCTCGCTTTTAATACCAGTCATTTTTCCATTTCTTATATAATTTGTATTTCATCCCACCAAACAGCAGCAATTGTTTAAATCCCCTGCAGTGCCACCATAGGGTAAAGAAGTATTACACTGTGCTCCTTAAAATTAATGGCATGTTGGGTCCTCCAGAAAAAGAGTTTCTCTGTGTAGACAATCTCTGCTGCAACTAATTGATGGAGATCCTAACTGAGATACTATCCCTATACTAACTTTTAGGGTATTTAATATTTAGCTTTCTAAACAAGCCAACAATTGTAAGAATATTTTTGAGGGCATCAAGTTATTTATAAAGGATAAGACCTGCAACAAATAGGTTACGAGTCAAGGCTCAATCACACAAGTGTATCTAAGCTCAAAACTCAGTACCATACTTTTTTCACTAAAAGCTAGGTTGGATCCCAGCAAGAGATAGAAGAGAAACATTTTTTTAGATTTGCATATCTGATGCCTGTTATACACATGAAAAAATATTGGCAGGTAAAGCCAAATTGATGATATTACTTACTTCATAAAGTAGCGTTGAGAATTTTCAGCCCATTTGCATTGAGATTTTTGTTTATGTCCTGTTTGTAGCAATATAATGATGCACAATGCCGGCCTATTTGATGTAAGTGCAAAGCGTCTGCCAAACAGAGAGTCACCAGCTTGTAAAATCCACATGGAAATACTGTACCCGCCCTTATAAAAGTGAATGTCAGGTTCACATAATTAATTTAAGCTCTTATGGTTGCCAAAGGAGTTACAGCAATATTTTTGTATGGTTGAGATGCTATGGTGATTGGCTGCCTTGGTGGAGCAATGTTGTAATGTCAGACACCTATTGGCTCCAGATATTATACTAAATACTTGTTTATGAAGAAACATAGAAAATTGTTGGCAGAAAAATACCACCTGGTCTATTTCACCTGCCCTTGTATCATTTCCTCACTACCCGGGAAATGTCCACAGCGATCATTTGTGTCATATGATCGCATCACCCGGTAGTCAGAGAGCGGGGATAGCAGCTCTAACTATGGCTGCCATGGAGTGACAGAGGAGGTAAGTATGTAGTGGTTTTTTATTCTATCACATATTTAAAAGCAGACAAAAGGTGGCATGGCTACTATATGTAAAAGGAGCTCAGTGTGGCATATCTAGAAGTGTGGCAAGAAACTGCATTATATCTAAAATGGGGCAATATTTGTAAAAGGGGACATTATTTCTAAAAGACAGTATTATTACTGACTCAGGCAAAAGGGGTTATTATAGCTAACTGGGACATAAGGGGGATTATTAGAAAGAGGGGCCCACTGATACTCTGTAGTGCGATGGCTCACATAAACCTGGAGCCGCCCCTAATGGCTCCCCTCTCCCTTCTTTCCTCCTGTAACATATGTTAATGTTTCCATCATGTCCTCCTCTCTCCTCCTGTAACATATATTAAAGGGGTTGTCCCGCGCCGAAACGGGTTTTTTTTTTTTTCAACTCCCCCCCCGTTCGGCGCGAGACAACCCCGATGCAGGGACGTAAAAAAAAAACCGCTCAGCGCTTACCTTAATCCCCGCGCTCCGGTGACTTCTATACTTACCAGTGAAGATGGCCGCCGGGATCCTCTTCCTCCGTGGACCGCAGCTCTTCTGTGCGGTCCATTGCCGATTCCAGCCTCCTGATTGGCTGGAATCGGCACGTGACGGGGCGGAGCTACCGGAGCCCCATTGAAGAAAGCAGAAGACCCGGACTGCGCAAGCGCGGCTAATTTGGCCATCGGAGGCCGAAAATTAGTCGGCACCATGGAGACGAGGACGCCAGCAACGGAGCAGGTAAGTATAAAACTTTTGATAACTTCTGTATGGCTCATAATTAATGCACAATGTACATTACAAAGTGCATTAATATGGCCATACAGAAGTGTATAGACCCACTTGCTGCCGCGGGACAACCCCTTTAAGGTTTCCATCATGTTCCCCCTCCCTTCTCTCCTCCTATAACATATATAAAGGTTCCTATCGTGCCTTCCTCTCCCTTCTTCCCTCCTGTAGCATATAAAAAGGTTTTCATCATGTCCCCCCTTTCCTCCTGTAACATATATAAAAGTTTCCATTATGTCCCCCTCTCCCTTCTCTCCTCCTGTACCATATATAAAGTTTTCTATCATGTCCCTCCTTTACCTTCTTCCCTCCTGTAGCATATATAAAAGTTTCCATCATGCCCCCCCCCTTTCCCTTCTCTCCTCCTGTAACATATATAAAGGTTTCCATCATGTCCTCCTTTCTCTTCTTCCCACCTGTAACCTATATAAAGGTTTCCACCATGTACTCCTCTCCCTCCTCTCCTCCTGTAACATATATAAAGGTTTCTATCATGTCCCCCTCTCCTTTCGCTCCTCCTGTAACATATATAAAGGTTTCCATCATGTTCCCCCTCCCTTCTCTCCTCCTATAACATATATAAAGGTTCCCATCGTGCCTTCCTCTCCCTTCTCTCCTCCTGTAACATATATAAAGGTTTCCATCATGTCCCCACTCCCTTCTCTCCTCCTGTAACATATATATAGGTTTCCATCATGCCCCCCCTCCCTTCTTCCCTCCTGTAACATATATAAAGGTTCCCATCGTGCCTTCCTCTCCCTTCTTCCCTCCTGTAGCATATATAAAGGTTTCAATCATGTCCCCCCTTTCCTCCTGTAACATATATAAAGGTTTCCATTATGCCCCCCTCTCCCTTCTCTCCTCCCGTAGCATATATAAAGGTTTCCATCATGCCCCCCCCTCTTTCCCTTCTCTCCTCCTGTAACATATATAAAGGTTTCCATCATGTCCTCCTCTCTCTTCTTCCCTCCTGTAACATATATAAAGGTTTCCACCATGTACTCCTGTCCCTCCTCTCCTCCTGTAACATATATATATAGGTTTCCATCATGTCCCCCTCTCCCTTCTTCCCTCCTGTGACATATATAAAGGTTCCCATCATGTCCCCCCTTTCCCCTACTTCCCTCCTGTAACATATATGAAGGTTTCTATCATGTCCCCCTCTCCCTTCTCTCCTCCTGTAACATATATAAAGGTTTCCATCATGTCCCCCTCTCCCTTCTTCCCTCCTGTGACATATATAAAGGTTCCCATCATGTCCCCCCTTTCCCCTACTTCCCTCCTGTAACATATATGAAGGTTTCTATCATGTCCCCCTCTCCCTTCTCTCCTCCTGTAACATATATAAAGGTTTCCATCATGTCCTCCTCTCTCTTCTTCCCTCCTGTAACATATATAAAGGTTTCCATCATGTCCTCCTCTCTCTTCTTCCCTCCTGTAACATATATAAAGGTTTCCATCATGTTCCCCTATCCCTTCCCAGCCAATTCAAAAATCCCACCTCCACAACCTGATTGGTTCTTCAAACTCTACTTAGCCAATCAATACAGAGCTAGATGAACCAATCACAGCTCTCGCATTAGTTCATCAAGTGCTGCAATGATTGGCTGAGTAGTACTGGATGAACCAAACAGAGCCATCGCTTTCTGGAGGCGGGAATTTTGAATTTCACGACCAGGAGGTGATCTGTGGGCGAACGGAGACTGCAGGATGCATGGCGGAGCTCCGGAGAGCAGCGGGCAGACCTGGACTGAGCCTGCTAGGTAAGTATTCCATTTTTTTCTGGGAATGCAGCTAGGGCTTATTTTAAGGGTAGGGAAATGCATCGCATCTCATGAAAATCACTAGTTTGTGAGATGCAATGCCATAAACAAGGAGGCTCCATAGGGAAACATGAGCTTCAAAAAATTGTAAATTGCTCAAATATTGAGCATGCCGCGATTTTTCTTTCTCACAACATCTCTCTCAATATAACATAAGAGAAAGTAATGGGAGAGGCTGGGCAATCCTCTTTGTTGTGACAGATGAGAGCTTACCTCCTGGGCGATCCTGAGAGGTTGTCATGGGCCTGTTCATTGCAGTAAATAATCATCACATGACTTTCTTGCTGCAACGACTCTTTACAATTAACTAAGTAAGGGTTTTCCTTCTCTATTAGAGTTTCATTGCAAACATTTATATAGTGTGATGGTAGCAGCACAACCTAAAGGGCAAATGTATAGCAAAGCTTAGTTTTTAAGAATCCAATCTTTAAAGGGGTTGTCTAATTGCAAACTATTGATAGCCTGCAAGACAGCCCATTAATAGTACATCAGCAGGTGTCTGCCTCCCAGGACCCCTGCTGATAAGCTTTTTGATAGGCCTGTACACTTGTGCATAGAGCTGATTTCTGCAAGAAGCAGGCAGCTCCGTTCCCATTGCAGTGGCAAGGTTTGGTATTACAGGCACAGTTCTCATTGAAGTGAATGCTAATTTAGCGTCTAATACCAAGCCTGGCCACTGCAGTGGGAACGGAGCTGTCTGCTTCCCGCAGAAATCAGTTCAGTTTATGAGTGCACCTGCCCAATAAACAGCTGATCAGTGAGGGTCCCAGGCAGTGGTCCTCCACACATCTACTATTAATGCACTATCATACGCATAGGCCATTAATAGTTTACAACTGGACAACCCCTTTAAGGTTAATATTGGGTTCAAATGGAACCATGAGATGGAAATGGTGAATAAATTATTTGAATTGCCATAATGGCATTTAGGCTGGATTCCCACGAACGTATATCGGCTGGGTTTTCACGCCGAGCCGATATACGTCATCCTCATCTGCAGAGGGGGAGGCTGGAAGAGCCAGGAGCAGTGCTGTGAGCTCCCGCCCCCTCTCTGCCTCCTCTCCGCCCCTCTGCACTATTTGCAATGGGGAGAGGTGGGATGGGGGCGGGGCTAATTCTTGCAACTTAGCCACACACCTGATCCGCCTCCTTGCACTGCAAATAGTGCAGAGGGGCGGAGAGGGGGTGGAGAGGAGGCAGGGAGGGGGCGAGAGCTCAGTTCGGCTTTTCCATCCTCCCCGCACCCTGCAGTTGAGGACGACGTAAATCGGCTCGGCATGAAAACTGAGCCGATATACGTTCGTGTGAATCCAGCCTTAGACAGTACCCTGAACAGAACTGTAGACTTTAATGAGTTAAATTGAGATCAGTTTGGTCTCTTTTTAACATTAATTTATGTTCATTTCCATTATTTATGGAGGATAAAATAGTGTAGTTGACTACAATTAGGGCTAATGCCCACGGCCGAATTCTATTGAACCTAATAGCTGAATGTTCACACTGCGAAATTCCGCAGTGTGAAATAACCCGGGGCATGTCCTATTTGCCGCGGGAATACGTGTGGCCAGCTTCCATTGTAGTCAATGGAAACCGGTCGTCACGCTATACTTCCACTGTAGCTTCCCCGCCCACCGCCGGCTGCATCATATGAAACTCCCAGCGCGTCATATGACACTGCCAGACTGTTTTTTTTGGTCCAAAAATCGGATGGAAAACACACTTGTGTCCATGTACCCTTATGTAGAAATTCCCCTCCCTCGTGACAAGGAAGGAGGTGTGGAAAAGGGAATGATGGACAGATTTAGTGTCAAGCCGCGGCTTTAGAGTTCCCAGTGCTTAGTCATTATTGAATGCAGATGGAGCTGCTTCCTCTGGTTATATTGCGGTAGCGGGTAATTAAAGGTTTACGGCTAAACAGTCATCAGTAATGTAAAACAGTAATTAAACCTCAGCTAACTACTATGCTAATAACTTGTGCCCTTCCAATGTTCATAATGCTGCATGAAGGAGAAGTCAGTAAATGATTTAGTTTGCATGTAAGATATTGCGGTGAAGCCAATCTACGTCTTGCTATGGGGAAAAGCTCACTGAATTGAGTGGCGTAAGTGACTTTTAGGGCTCTTCCACACGACTGTATGTAACCCATAAAATAGCATGAATGAAGAATTGCCGCAATCAAGTCCCGAACTTTATCTGCGTATTTTCTGCCGTTCACGCGGGTGGCTGCCGCTTATCGGCCAAAAAATATGCTGCAGCGTGGAAATCCAGTGATCGCAGAAATCCTCAGAATGACTGCTAATGCTTAAATAGGGCCAGCTATCTCCTTTTCCCAGCGTTGTACACAAGCTAACTCGCTCCTCGTTCCTTTTTTCCACTTCCATAGAAGTCTAGGGGAGCTTCCTGCGTGTCTCAGCAAAAGATAGGGCAAGACCTATCTTTTGACACGGCATATAAAATCGGTGAATGGAAATGGTCGCTGATGTGCTCTTTTTCCTGGCGTGATTTTTTTACGCACCCAAAAAATTTCATCTGCATGAATACATTGGAATCCAGATAGTCGTGATTTGGGGGCGATTTTTTTTGACTACGCTAAATAGCAGCGTATCTACGGTTGTGTAAATAAGGCTTTACTTTAAAATATTGCACTTTAGGGTGCGTTCACATGTCGTGGATTTGCTGCACGTCAGCAGTAGATTTTTACACCTTCAGGGCTCTTTCACACAAGTGTATATCGGGCCGCCGTTTTCACGCTGTGATTTGATGCATTGGATTTCAATGCATAAGATCACATGGGCGTATTTCCGCGACATAATAGCACCCGGCTGGCCAATATAGCGCCGGGCATTTTTACGTCAGGCCCAAAAGATAGTCCTGGAACTATCTTTTGGGCCGGAAGACGTTGGCCGCTGTATGGGCTCCTATGGGAGCAAATGACAGCGGCTGGAGAAGGGAGGGAGTTTAGCAGCGTGACTAAGCTAAGCTCCCACCCCTTCCACGCCCCTTATCCGTAGCCAGCGATGGGAGAGGGCAGGACGGGGCGCCCCCTTCCATTGCAATCACCTGGAGGGGAGGAGAAAGGAGGTGAGTCAGCGAGGGGGAGGGAAAGGGCAAAGGCATGGCGGCCTTGGCGTATATGCGCTGGGACCCATGCCATCTGAATGTGCGCACAAACGGTAGATTTGTGCGCCCATTCACGAGTTTTTACACCTCACATCGTAGCGTATATCGGCCAGCTGTGAAAACAGCGGCCGATATATGCTCGTGTGAAAGAGCCCTGAATTTGAATTCAATTGAATGGGTGGAATCTGCTGCAGATCTGCACCAAAATCTGCAGCAAATCAGCAACATGTGAACACATCCTTATGAAACGTTATGGGGAGTCCATGGTTTAGGTCAGGGGTCCCCAACTCCAGTTGTTAGGGACCACCAACAGGTCATGTTTTCCTATAGTAAGAACACCTGTGGCAATGTGTGAGGACTGACAATAATTACATCACCTGTGCAATACTGAGGAAATCCTGAAAACATGACCTGTTGCCGGTCACTGAGGACTGGAGTTGGGGAACACTGGTTTAGGTAACACACAAGGCTGAAAGAGGGTGTCCCGACTGCATAGCTCCTTTATACATGACCTATATAAGGACATCTTTTGCTTGGGACCAATATCTATGCAGGAGAGCAGCACCATCACCCATTACTTAACTGTATATAGGCACTATGTAATTATCAGTGACCGCACATAGTTTCTCTTGGTGGTAGACATCCTCTGTATTAATTATTTGGACTCTATATTGTGCATGATCTTCACAGCTGTATTATATGGGCTTTATGTAACGGTATTACATGGGTGCTGTACCTGTAGTGTGCCAGAGGGGGCGGTTAGTGTCACAATGGCAAATGTCCTTCTCCCACCCAGCCACACTGCAGTGACATTGGGGACTTGCTGTTACAGGCTGGTGTCTGCCCCTTTGTATGGTGTTTTGTGTCCCCCAGAGTAGAGAGTGCAAGGAGGCAGGAGGGGTTAGCAGAAAGACATACTTGTTTATTGCCTATCCAGGCAATGCAAGGGCTAATGTCCAAATGTCCATACAGTCAATCCCTCAATATCCAAGTTAAGGCCTCCTCCATACGAACATTGCGATTTAACGCTTGTCATTTTGTGCCGGAATTTCGCATGAATGGATGATTTCCTGAGCTTTATTAGCATCTTTTGTCCATTCACACAGCCGAGTGCGACGTTTTGCTGAAGAAATACGCTGCTGATTGGAATTCCCTCGGTCGGCAGAAATCCTCCTCTAACTTTCTAATGTCTAAATAGAGGCACCTGTAATCTTTTCCCAGCCTTGGACGCTGCTAAACTCCCTCCCCCTTCCTTTTTTTGTAGCTCCTATAGGAGTCTATGGAGCCTCCAGCGTTTTGCGGTCCAAAGATAGGGCAAGGTCTATACTTTTCCACAGCATGAAATTTCCGTTGCCGAGTTCAGTCGCTTATATGCTATTTTTTCGGTCGGACATTTTTGCATGCCAAAAAATTTTTCGTCTGAATGAAAACATTGGAAACTATTGCTTCAGATGGTCGCAATGCGTGGAACCGTGTAAAAATACTTGTGTGAATGAGGCATAAAGGTGGTGGCTGGAAGTGCTGCTGCCTATAATCCTTTAAGGCTTGGGACAAATGTCTCAACCTGTACTTGGCTCCCTTTACCTCCACCACACTGAACTATGGACACCTGAAAGGAAGGGGATCATCGATTCATGCTGCTTGCTGCAAATTCTGACTTCCCATCAGCACGGTGCAACAGAAATCTGGATCCATCTGACCAGGCCATATTTTTCCACTGCTCAGTGATACAATTTCTACTCTCTTTTGCCCACTGGAGTCTCTCCTTTCTGTTACTCTTCGACATCAATGCTGCTGGAACTGGTCATGTGCTGTTATAGCACCTCTGTACTAAGGAACGATGAGTTTTGTGTTCAGTTACATTAGTTGGGGCACCAACTTTGTATTCAATTGCAATTTGCTTGACTTGCCACCCTCCTCTGACCCCTTTCAGACGAGTTGTTTACGTCCACAATATCCACTTTCGCTGGATATTTTTCCTCGATCACACCATTCTCAGTATACTCTCCACATGATAAAACTCCACAAGGTTGGCGATGTATGCAATTCTGGCCCCGGCTAGTCTAGCACCGATGACCAGACCTTATTGGAAATCTCTCAGATCACTCAACTTTCTCATCTAATGTGGATTCACACTGAAAATGATCCACAGAACTCTTGTCACTTGATTTTATGCTGCATTTCAAGGTCACGGGTCTAATTTCCATACTAGGAAGCTCCAATCATGAAAGAGCCGGCGTCTCTGCAGAGTTAGGCTCGTTTCACATGAGCGTTTTATCGCAGTGATTTTTCCGAAAATCACGACCATCTAAGGCAGTGTTCCCCAACTCCAGTCCTCAGGGACCGCCAACAGGTCATGTTTTCAGGATTTCCTCAGTATTGCACAGGTGATGTAATTATGGTCGGTGCCTCAGACATTGCTACAGGTGTTCTTACTATAGGATATCCTGAAAACATGACCTGTTGGTGGTCCCTGAGGACTGGAGTTGGGGACCTCTGATCTAAAGCACTGGATTCCAATGCATTTGTTCAGATGGGCAATTTTCCGGTGCGTAAAATTGGCCGTCTGGAAAAGATAGTGCATATGGCGCACATTCCTGCCAACTATGCCGGACGGAAAAGATAGGTCTTGTTCTATCTTTTACTGGAATACGCCGGCCATTCCCATAGACTTCTATGGGGGACTATGAGAATCATTAGAAAAGGGAAGGTGGAGGGAGTTTAGCAGCAGCTTGTGTTGCTAAAGTCCCTCCCCCTCCCATTGCCGGCAGCTTCCATAGGGAGGGAGTTTAGCGTGACTAGCTCTAAGCTCCCTTCCCGCGCCCCACCCTCTCCTTGCTGGCAGCTGAAAAGTGGCGTAGAGGGGGAGGGAGTTTAGCAGAGCTGAACTCCCCTCCCCTGGGCGACGGTATACACGCCGCACCCAGCCGTCTGAATGGGCGAGAAAACAGGGGCACGCCCGTGTGAAAGAGCGTGGGAAGTAGCACGCACCATGATTGCTTTTTACAACACCTTGTCATGAATATTTAAGTGTCAGAACACTTCTGATTATTCTGCAGTTCTTGCATTCTATTCAGGACCCATGATACGGCGCTTTAAAAAATGGAAAAAAACTATACAGTAAGGAGGAGTAAATTTTGCAAAACAGTTCATCGTCCTTTATGCAAACAACCAGTTATTTGCAGTTAAGCAGTTCAGGGTAACGGTGATTATCCATAAACTTATTTAATGGATGTAGTTAATTTTAAAGCAGTGTATTGTGACACAATCTGCATGAAGCTGCGCTCAGGATACAATTTTCATATCTGTTGTACATTAATGGAGAAGCTCCATCACCTTGTTCTGACCCTGGAATGTTATTGAATGTAAAGTCCTTTGAGCAAAGTACAAATGGACAGCAGATGCTTTAGTTCCATGACTAATTGTAATGGGACTCAGTGGCCCCTGTTGCACATAGGGTGCTGAGCTTCCCCGATGTAGCCAGGTGACTTCACACTTAATGCAAAGCAGTCAGATGGAAGCATTTAAAATCACAATGTATTCTCCACTGAATATTCAGCGGATTATTTCACATGACTGAAATTGGAGAATGTGGCAAAACTTTTCTTGAGGATTATACAGTGTTAAAGAAGATCTCTGGATGGGAGACAGTCGGGTCCCTTGTCACATGACTCCTGACCCCCTCAAGATGTGCATAGGAATATAGAGCAGAAGTCTTATTTAAAGGGGTTGTCCAAGATTAGAAAAAAATGGCTTCCGTCTTCCAGAGAAAGTGCAACGCCTGTCCCTGGGCAGCTCAACTCCATTGAAGTGAATGAGAACTTTGCCTGTAATACCAAGCCTGGCCATTGCAAACAAATGGAGCTGTCTGCAGAAATCAGTTCAGTGCACAAGTGCACTGATCGGTGGGGGACCATAGCAAGAAACCCTCGCCAATCAATTATTGATGACCTGCCCTGGACAACCCCTTTAACTCCAGAGATGTAACTTGAAGCTGTTAGGCAATGACTTGCATCAGGACTGCTACATGGTCATCCCGACCTGCCAGTCAGAAGGAATAAGAGGGGTACTTAAAATAAACAGAAATCTTCTCCTGGTTGGCAGGGCGTTACTAGTACCAGCTTCTGTTCGTGGGTGAATGTCGGCAGAACCCTTCTGAGGGGGTATGCCAGCTGATATTGTTGCGGAATGTTGCGTTCGGCTCCAGTTTCAACAGATTGTTCAGTTTTTTGCCTATTTTGCGATGGCTAAGACCTCATGCCCACGGCCGGGTTGGATTTTGACTGTTAAATCTCGCAGCGGAATCAGACCTGGTGCCTTGGCAGTGACCCTAGAGACCCATACTCTTGTCCGGATCCGCTGTGAGTGTCTCGGACGGCGCGCATGCGCAGTGCAAGGCATTGCTCACTGCGGAAGTGCCGTGGGACGAACTGTTCCCATTGACTGCAATGGAAGCCGCCCGCTCGATTTTTCCGCACCAATTAGAGCATGCTGCGATTCTCCCCCGCAAGCGGGAAATCTGTATAAAACTGAGGATTCTTTTGTGCTACCCTGGTCACGGCAATATGTGTGTGACCCAGTATGAGTCCCAACGTGGCCACATTCATTGCAATGAAGCAACATGACACTGTCACCCTTGGCCATGCACGTGTGTCATGGCCAAAGTCATAGTGTAGCCACAGCCTTATAACGCGGTGTCCTCCTACGTGGTAAAGGGGCAATTAGGACTCATCAGGCCTTTGGTTCAAATACTGCCACGGCACCCTTTATAGCTACGTTTCTATTGCTGTCTGTCTGGTGCTAATTATGTTTATTAAAAAATGCTTCCAAAATGTTAACAGAATGTAAATTAAACCCTCAGATCTCTACTAGAGTATCTAGATTTATATCTGCCACTAGTGCACCAAAGTGCATGTTGATACGCAGTGGTCCCAATGTTAAGTCTCTGCTTAAAACTCCCCAGAACCAGATGATTATTAAAGAGGCTGCCTCACAATTAATATGACTTTTCTCTGTTGCATGGCACAAGGAATAATAATTTTAGATATAACGCATACTGTTCATTCTGCGTCTACAGGTCCTATACAGAGCTATGTGTCTCCATGGTTACATGGAGTAAAACAAAGGTAAAAAGCTAGGACTTAGGCTTCTTTCTCATCCATTCACACGACCGTGAGCGGCGTTTTTAATGAAAAAATACGCCTCACCCCAGAATTCCCTCGCTCTGCCCAAATCCTTGGGATGCCTTCCAGTCCTATACAGAGGCACCTGTAAGCTATTCACAGTGTTGGACGCTGCAAAAATGCCTCCCCCTCCCTTCTCTTTCCCTGCTCCTATAGGACCAGCCAGCGTATATTGGCCAAAAGATAGTTCCTGAACTATCTTTTGGCTGAGCGTATATGCGCCGGCTGCGCATATGTTCTATTTTTCACGCTGCCGGCATAGTTACGCGCCGTTTATTCGCCCGTGTGAATGAGGGCATTGAAAATCAATGCCTCTCATGTGCGCGTATATATGCCCAGGTGTAAAAACGCGCCGTTTATGCGCTCGTATGAAAGAAGCCTTAGTGCGACATATTGACAAGTGTGATTGTTCTTAGTAAAGGTCCCTGTACAGGGCATTAGCACCCGACAGCCGTCCCAGCAGCTATCGCTACTGCCCTTTTGTGAATGGAGGCGGAGCAGACGGGGATCATTCCGGCTCACCTCCATTCACAGTCAACAGACAATCGCTCAAAAAAGACTCCTGTTTACATGATCCATTAATCACTTGGTTTTTAGGTAAGCTCAAAATAAAGCGGCTCTGACAAATGAGTGATTTGTCAGTCAGTACCCAGTTGGTGGGCAGCTGTACATTGGATGACTATTGTCTGATTTCGCTGTTTCCAGCCATAATTTAGGCAATAATCGCCCGTGTAAAGGTACCTTAAGAGAAACAAAGTAAGAATGGAATCACCATGAGTGCGTTCAGGTCACAGAGATTCATGCCAATTTAGCTGCCTCACTCCCATCATAACAGCATATCGATAACACCATCTAAAAGAAACACGGGACACAGAATATAATGCACTACCTTCCTCTGGTGGCCACATTCCAAAACTTCCAGTTCCATACACACTCGCAATGTATGTTTAAATAACTCAGTCCGTACACAGAGCTCAAGCACCCAATACTTACCAACAGTTCTGTATCCTTAGTATGAGCCCTGTTTCCTGCAACAGGCCTGCCAAATACTCACTCTCTGTCCCTATCAGTGTGCACACCTCTTGGTTTAAAGAGGCCGGCCTCACTTACGATTTTTTTGCAGTGGTTACAGCATCCACACTGAACTCTCCAACAGCATTGTTTATGGCTGAGAGCACCCTTCTCTGGTCCTGGGAGTTACTCTTAGGCCCACCTGTGCTCAGTGGTATCACAAACCGGTCCACTTTCTCCAGTCTCCAAGCCAAATGGTCAGCAGCACTCAGTGCAGCCCAGTCCCCATCCTGCACTCCTACAGTCACCAGCACCGGCAGCAGAAATCTAAGTCCTCCTTACGACCCGGGTGCAGCACGATCAGCAGCTTCAGTGTTATGCCCTTGCACTTTTTCTCTCCTGTGGTGCAGCACCCAGCTCTTATATAGCTCTAGTAGGGTGCCGCGAAGGTTTTCGAGAGTTCGGGACTTGGCTTCTTTACCCACTGCTAATGAGCACTATTAATTTTATCACCTGAATCTACTACCATATGCCTGAATCTGGTGCACAGCTCTATCTCCTCTCCACTTCCCTCTGCCCTGTCTGACAGGGAGGCTGAGGCTGTCTCTGATGCCGATGCTTATCAGAACGACTTAGCTGCTTCAGTAAGAGGGGAGCGGGACACCACTCACCCCGCTTATACTTTTCTGCATGCCATTACATATGTCGGATAATTTTTTTTCAAGGAACTAAAACAGTTTGAAAATAATTCTAAATGGCCTCCTATTTAGCCCCCTTACAATAGCATCTTGATGAATGGCTATACGGAAGTGGGCCAAGAGATAAACAGAATAATTAAGTTGCTAACCTTCAAGGGCTCTTATTTAGCACTAAGTTTAGATTATTCTGTTTCCATAAATTATATGGGGTAACTGTCTAAAATTGCTACATCAATACCCTCCACTAGAGGCAATACTAGCAATACTGCTTATGTACATGGTGGTAATGTCGTTTGATGAGATCCTATTCAGAAATCTGCCAACTTATCACCTCTGAGGCATCTTAAAAGTGCTAAGCCTTTTCGAAAGCAAGCTTGGCATAAAAACTTGGTGTAATGGACAAGATCTAATTTACAAAGCAGACACACAGTGGCAAAAGTCTGTCCTTTCTCCTACTACCACCGACAGTTCCAAGGCAATTAATGTATTTCCTTAATTAAACTCGTGTTATAGTTGAGCTCTGTAAACTTCTTTACAGATGAGCAATTAAATGTATGTTTGAAGACTATACCAGGACATCGATAACAGATGCAATAGATACTCACCATGACTTCAAAAGATCATACTAAGGACTAGAAATGAGAGAGCATACTCGCTACGGCAAACTACTCGAGCGTGTAGTGCCTTATGCGAGTACCCGCCCGCTTGTCTCTAAAGATTCGGGTGCCGGCGGGGGAGAACGGTGAGTTGCGGGAGTGAGCAGAGGGGAGCGAGTGAGAGAGAGAGATCTCCCTCCCCCCCCCCCCCCCCCCCCCCGTTGCTCCCCGCCCCATGCCAGCACCCAAATCTTTTGAGACGAGTGGGCAGGTACTCGCATAAGGCACTACTCGCTCGAGTAGTTTGCCTTAGCGAGTATGCTCACTCATCTCTACTAAGGACCCATTCACCCATTCACACGGGTGTATTTTCTGTCCATATTTTATACGGACTTAGAATGAGGCCTAAGGTTTCCTACTTTGTGATTCCACAAAATAAATGCAAAGCTTTCAAGGATATTTATTGGAAACAAATTTCCAAGGAAACAATGGAATTTTACTGCCAACTTTCTGCTCTTCAATGAATATTGGTGAGCATCACTGATGGCCAAAGTATTGAAAACTTCCATAAGGACTTCAATGAAAACCGATAACCCACAATGTAAATGTTTCATTATTATAGCAGTTAGCATTGTTTTTATTACATAAACCTTGTTAAAGAAGACCTGTCATATCCTTACACAAATGAACCTGGCTACATGTGCGAACAGTCAAGTATTCACAGTTCAAAGGATACAGTCATGGGTGGTTGGCGTACCAACAGTCTACATCAGTTTCCAACCCTCTTGCAACCCAATATAAACTAGTGATATCCCAAAACATCCACATTACATGGCCACTAGAGATGAGCGAGCACACTCATTTAGGGCTGATGCTCGATTGAATATCGGTCTTGTTGAGTAACTGATTACTCGACCAAGCACCATGCGGGGGGAGCGGTGGGGGGGGGGGGGAGTGAGAGAGATCTCTCTCCCCTTCCCCCCACCCGCTGCTCCCGCCACCCCCCTGCATGGTGCTTGATCTGGTAATCAGTTACTCGACAAGACCGATGTTCAATCGAGCATCAGCCTTAAACGAGCGTGCTCGCTCACCTCTAATGGCCACATATCGTACGTTTAGATATATACCATCCTAATATAAATTCTTAAAATGTGTTTCTTTTCTATAGGTTCAGATCATGGAAGATAAGCTGAAGGCTGCTGATGTGCACACCAGTGAGTCAGAGATGAGATGGTACAAAAAGAGTCAGGAACTGGAAGTATTAGTGCAAGAGAAAGATGAAATTATCCAGTGTTTAGAGCAAGAACTAGAAGAACAGGTAAGAAAACTGCATTTTTTAATGGTGAACTGCTATAGGGAACAATAGTTCAATACAAGACAGACTAGTAGTGGAATCTTGGACAATAATTTGAATCTTGGTGACCAATTGTGTAATATTTCACTATTTTAATTGATGGTTTCCTCAACAGGACTAGAAATCAGGAATTGAATTTAACCCTTTCCAATCCAATTTGAATCCTGGTTTTCCTAGGGTGTTCACTCTTTTTCTGCCGTTATACAACTGAGCTATCTGCTGGCTAAAGCCAGTACTGCATGAGGTGACACGTTGGATAGGCTCTGACAGCAGAGATGCTGGCAATATACAGTAAGAGAACCCCGACAAACGTCTCCCAACACTGAACCTGTACAGCCTTAAATCATAGTGTCTTTAGACGTCAGACAGTGGATTCGAAAGGGTTAAAGGGGTTGTTCAGGGTTAGAAAAGCATGGTTGCTTTCTTACAAACACAGCGCCACCCTTGTCCATAGGGTTGGGTGGGGATTTATAGCGTACCCCAGCCAAGAGAGAATCTAAATTGGTGCACTCATATTTTGCATTGAGCTCGGTCCTTTGCATCACTGCATCCAGTTGCATCAGTTTAGTCTTTGCAGCATAAGAACTGTGTGATACTTGGACTATGAGCAAATGAAAGGTGGTCTGGTAGACGTTGTGAAAGGAAAGGAGTTACTTGGGAATATGCTGATGACCTTGAGAGATGCTGGTGCTAAATAAAGCCTCTTTCACACAAACGCCGTTTTAACGCAAGTAGGTGCGCCAAAAAATAACGTCTAAAAGAACCAATGTTTTCCTATGGGTTCTTTTGGACGAACAAGTTTTTTGACGCGCCTAGAAATTTGGATATCGCAATTTTTTTAACGGCGATATTTATCTCTGTCAAAAGATAGGAATTGTGATATCCTTTGATGGCAAAACGACAGTAGCTCCCATAGACTACTATGGGAGTCTTTGTGAGCCAGCTACAAATGTAGGGGAATGGCTAGCACTGTTAAACAATGCCAGGTGCCTCTAATGAGGCATTTCAAGTCATTAAATGTTGTTTTGCCGGTCAAGGGATTTCGAGGCTGCGGCGTCAGTGCACTGCAAGATGCTGCAACCAGCCGCTTCGATAGCCGCAATTTTTAGCGCTGCTATTGGAGTGATAAAATGACATTCGTGTGAATGAGGCCTAAAGAAGCTGGACAAGTCTATAGAATCAACCGCTATGGTAAGCTTTAAAGAAGAAAGCACTTTACGCAGATAATGCATATGAGCAATCAAGAACACTGTGGTTTTCATTTTTGGCTAGTGGTACTCTTTAGGCCGCCTGCACACGGGCGGAAATTTCCGCCACTAAAAGCCTGCATAGGAGTGCATTACAATACGCACTCCTATGCAGACGGCCGCTGTTTGGCCGCGCGAAAACTCGCGCGGCAAACAAACCGCGGCATGTCCTATTTTTGTGCGGGGCTCACAGAGCCTCGCACAGAAACGTCACTCACTCGGCCGCCGGCTCCGGTCTGCGCATGCGCCGGCTGCCCGGCAGCCGGCACATGACAGAGCCAGGGCCGCCGGGCGCGGGTGAGTACGCGCTCGTCTCTGCAGGCGCTCGGGTCGGGTCCCGCGGCGAGAATTCTCGCCGCGGGATCCGACCTGCTCGTCTGCAGGCGGCCATAGAGGGAGTCTGTCACCTAGAACACACTGTCCAAATTGCAGGCAACATGTTATAGAGCAGGAAGAGCTGAGCAGATTGATATATAGTTTTATGGAGAAAGATTCTGTATAACTTGTAGTTTATTCATTTTTATCTCTGCATATTCTGAGCAAGAGTGTCCAGTGGGTGGAGCTATTGGTAATTGACAGCTCACTGGTAGCTCCACCCACTGGACTCTTTAGCTCAGAATATGCAGAGATATAAAGGAATAAACTACAAGTTCTACAGAATCTTTCCCCATAAAACTATATATCAATCTGCTCAGCTCCTCCTGCTCTATTACATGATGCTTGTAGTTGGACAGCATGTTCGAGCTGACAGATCCCATTAAAGGAAAACAGCCTATTCACATTATTCTACATTTTTAAAGCTGCAAAAATATTTTCACATACTTTACTTATATTGATTTTTAATTGTACGATGATTATTTTATAATATACTGTATGCTGTGTATTGAGCAGTACTGTGTGGTTGTTCTCAGTAAGAGAAACTAAACCTTTTTTTTTTTTAGAAGTACCATAACAGTGCAAGTTATGCTCATGTATACTCATGTGATGTAATTGTCTTTTTTGGGTATCTCTATAGAAACAAATACGGATACAAGAAGCAAAAATTATAGAAGACAAAGCTGCAAAAATTAAAGACTGGGTGACGGGAAAGCTGAGAGAGGTGTGTGGCTGAGCTGCTCTATCCTTATTAACGTTTCATGACAGTAAAACTTATATAGGAATCCTACTTTATCGCTTAATAAATTTTTGCTGAAAATTGACTAGTGGGCATTGGCAGAAGGAGGTGTGTCCATACACAGCCTGACATTTTTTCAATGAGTACTGGCATAGTCAGACTATGTAGGACACACCCCTTTGACAAGGGAAATGACACTCAATTGTTAATTTATTCATAAATTTCTAGGAGAAATAACAGGAACGGCACAACACATTGTTTTAAGAAAAGATAATCCAGAATTGTTATCTAATGGGGAGTACAAGTATTTACTAAGGAGGTGACAGCATTTCTTGAAAGGGATTTCTGTGACATTAACAACATTCATCCTTAGGACAAGCCATGAATATTTGATTGGTGGGGGTCTAAAGGCCCATTTACATGGAGTGAAGATCGCTTTAAAAAAAAATCGCTTAAAAGCGATTGTTTTAGCGATAATCGCTGTGCCTAAATGTGCGCTCATCATGTACTTTTCGTGCACTACTAGCTGATCCTTAAATTCAGTCCAACCTAAAAATCATCCTTCTGCCTTATCAGCAGTTCTCCATGGGGAGTGCTGATAGCATTGTTTCCCGCTGGAGAACAAAGGATCTGAATGCAGATAACAGCCCTGGGGCTATTACTGCTTTCAGCTAAGGCTTCATTTGCACACTTAATTGCTCTTAAGTAGCTACTTAATAGTTTATGCAAAATGATCGCTCAAGGCTGTCACTCAAACTGTCATTTGAGTGATCTTTGAGCGATCATCGGGCCGTGTAAATGGGCTTCTAACCTCTGGTACTCTGCTGACCAGAACGGTAAAGGCTTTGTCCTTCTGATGTGTACACTGTGTCCTCTTCACCAGTGACATCAGCATAGTATCCAATCCATACGAGTGGCCGTGCCTGGTTCTACAACTTGTCTCATTCGAGATCGCCTATGTTAAGGAATGAATGCTATGAATGTTTAAGTCCTGTAGACTATGTTTAATTCCTATATGAAGCACCTTGTGGGCCCTCATCAACTACTACTTCATATACAGGGTAGATCATATTTATGCATTCCTAAAGCATCAACCTTACTAACACAAGGTCCGACAATAGTGTTATTATTTACCGTATTTAATTTTTTTGTAGATGGTTTAGTGAAATAGGCCTCAAGCAAGCAGGGCAAATCTTAATGAGCAGAATGACTTTGCTCGTTTGGGTTGCTTTTGGATATATTACCAACTGCACCGTAAATCTATGAACATCTTTTTTATTGTTTCAGTTGGAAATTGAGAATCAAAATCTCCGCTTCATCAACAAAAGTTACAGTGAAGAAATCATTTCCCTGCGCTCCAAATCCCAAGGTAAAAACCACAGTGCTGTGACCTAAAGCAACCACTTAGCGGTATAAATGTTCTAATACACATTTTATAAATAAAACAATGACCAAGATTTGTTAAGACAGATGTTTCCTATTTGGCACATCATTGGGCAGTCCATGTGTCAGAAGATCAAATCTACACCAGCTACGAGCTGGTGTAGACTTACACCACATTTTACACCAGTTTCAGGCTTAAAGCAGTTGTCCAGTTGTAAACTAGTGATGGCTAGGAGAAATCATCAGTAGTAGATTGGCAGGGATCCGTATGCTGGGACCCTCCACCTATCAGCTCTTTTTTGGGCTACTGCGCTCAAATACTAAGACGATTTCTGCAGGAAGCAGATAGCTCTGCTTTTATTGTGGTGGACAGGCTTGGTATTACAGGCCAAGTTCCCCTTGAAATAAATGGGATCTTTACTTGCAATACCAAACCTGGCCACTACAGTAAGAACTGATCTGTCTGCTTTGGCATGATGGCCCGGCATACAACTAATCAACTGAAGTCTCAGGTGACAGGCCCCCGTCACTCTACTATTGATAGCCCATCTTCTGGATAGGCTGTCACTAGTTTACAACTCGACAAACCCTTTAAATTATAGTAAATCTGTCGACCTATGGACACAAGTCACTTTTTGAACCAATGCCAGGGGCAACAAAATATTAAAATAAAAACATTTTTGAAAAAGAGGCACACCCTAAAATTTGCAATTTTTTTAAACCAGAAAACTGGTTCAAGTCCTTAAAAAGCTACACCATGAAGAAATTCTCGAAATAAGATGAAACACAACACACAAACAGATTCATGGCATTATCTTATATTTGACAAATCTTATATTATATTTCTCAGATCCTAAAAGTAAGAAGTCACCAGTCTGCTCCACACCAAAGCAAGCTGAAGGTCAGCGTCTGAGCGGCCTGACCTTTGGATGCTTTCAAAACCGAGCAAAAAGTCCACAGCAGGAATCAAAAAGAGATGAAAATTGCAAGCTATCCAATGATGTTAATGACCACAGCGATGGTAAGACTCCTGCACACCTGTATATCCTCCTTTGTGAAGAATATCCCAACCACTATCTTCTTCCCCAGAACAGCACAGGAATATATCATCATGAAGGGCTTATACATGCCATCTAAAACTGTGTTTCTGAAGTTGAGACATCGAGTACTCCTAACAGGTCATGTTTTCTAGATTTGTATTTGTTCAGTCTATGAGAAATCCCCAAAACAAGACCTGTCCTGAAATATTTTCATTATGCTGAAAGGATTTTTCTGGTTTGGACAACCCTATTTCAGATTAGGGAAGTTCTTGCCTCAAGCCATCCACAGGGGTTGTGCTATGAAGAACCCTAGATGAACTGTTTAGGGAAGGACTTTGCAGTCCTACAGTGCTGAGAACATTTGGCAATCCCAAACACCTATGCTAAGATAATGGACTTCATTATCCTATGATAGTTGTTTGGAATTTCCACATGTTCTCAGCACTGTAGGACTGCAAAGTCCTTCCCTAAACAGTTCATCTAGGGTTCTTCATAAGATCCTACTGGGTGGGACTTGTAGAGTTTTAAGCTGATAATACACATTAGATAGATGACAGCTGTTTCTTCCAACACCCACATACACATGAGAACTTCGCTCAGCCGAGAATGCATTTTTTTCTAAACAGGGAGAGGGGAATAAGCCACATTCAAACTCCTCTTTCAGCTGCTTATCTCTCTTGAGAATTAAATGATCAGCACACGATGAATTCCAACTATAGGATCCTCCTTTCCCCTTATGTCTGAAATTGGGAAAGTTTCAGAATAAACCCAATTATGGATTAGACAGTTGGCCAAAGTGGATGCGTTTAGTCAACATTCATCTAATGTGTATGGCCAGTTTAAGTATCAGTAATCTTACAATGGCTTCCTTGAACAGTCTGTTGATATTTTCATTCTATATTGATGATATTTCTCTATTTGTACTTTATCAACAGATAACGGTTTTAAAGAAAAGTCATCCACGAGTCCCCAATGGCAAGAGCCCATGGCAGCACAAACACCATTGATACAAAACATTAGTTCCATAGAAAGACCAGGCAAGGGAAGGGTGGGATCAAACGTCCCTAGTATTACCGTGAGTGACTGGAGCTCTGAAGAAGACATCAAGAAATCTCATGATACCAGATGTGCATCCAGATTGTCCAGCGAAACCTCAGAAGAAGGTAACCAAAACAAGAGACGAGGGAGTGACACATATCTAACGGCTTCAGAAGAGAGCAACTCTACCTGTGAAGATGATAATTCGGGGTCACCTACCAGTGACCAAGTTCAACTGTATACTTTGCACAAAGGACTACAAAAAAGTAATAATTTTGGAGTCAAAAAATATTTCACATTCTCAAGTCAAAGGTCAAAACAAAACAGTTCTGATGATCTAAGCTTGAAATCTAATCTTCATGATTCCAACTATTCATTCTCCTCCAATGATACCAGCACTGCAAACCAGGCATGTACCTCACCCATCTCCTCTAAAGTGTCTAATGCTACATCATCCGGACCTACCTGTACCAGTCCTAAAGATTTGGCAACCAACCTACCGTCACCTAAGCAACGAACTCCTAATATCTTAAATGTAAATGCATCTATGGCCAAGAAGCACTTGAGTCAACCTCAGATGAGTTCAGACAGGATGTTTGGTAAAGACAGAAATGCTATAAGCATGGTAAAGCCATACAGACCACAGGAGACTGACATCGATTTGGTGGATGAGCAAGCTGCTAACATTTTGCAGAAGATGGATACAGGATATGGTGAAAGCCTATTTTCATATGATACACCACAGAATCATACAGCAGATCACAATACTTTATGTTCTTCAGAGAAGATCACTTGTTCAAAACCTCCAACTCCTCCTTTACATCGATTTCCTTCTTGGGTAATTACGTATTCTTGGTACTATTGGTATTATTATGTGTACTATACTTCTCTGTTGAAATTAGGAAAGTTAGCAGGAGCTATTGTTTCCAGAATTGTAGTCATTGTCCTAGAGGTCCTGGAGTAAAATGAGGGTAAAAATCTAAGATCCTGGCACAACCTATTGACAATGACATGATGCTAATGTCTATAGACATTGGTGGCCATCAGGATCTTCTGGCCACCATTGTGTAATCTCAAGTTGGCTGATGAAATGGTTTAATACCTTGAAACGCGTTGGTATGCAGATCCTTAATAAAGTTTTCTCTTATACTGCTGGTGTCTCCATTAGCACCATTTCACCATTAGCAGATTGTGCCAGGTTCTTAGCCTTTTACCCTCCCTTTACTACATGTCTACTATCAATAACACAACCACTGGTTGATCAGCATAAGTAGACTGGCTGCACCTATATCACTACAGAGATAAAACTTCAAGCCTAACTATTGCATGTCACATGCCTCCCCCTCCATTTACATCGCTCCAAAGTCACTGTGTCCTCTCTCTTTTTCTTCACTACATTTAATTTCTCCAAGAGGTGACTCATATACCTAGAAGCATAGCTAGAATTTCCTTCACCTAGGATAGAAATTAAATGTGCTGTCCTTACCCTATATCGAAATATTCTGGTCAAAGCAGAATGGATTGTTGGTGGTGCCTTCTCTGGCACATGCCCACCTGGGTGGTTTCATATCTGCATTGGAACCTCCAGTCGGAGGTTCAGTCGCAGATCCGGCTCAAAATAGCAGAAGAAAAAGCACTGCATGCAGCAATATTTCTTATGTCTAAAAGCTGGGCAGCTGAGCAGAAACTGAACAGATCCCACTATAGTCAATGGGGTCCATTCGGCCAAGGAGATTCTCCTTCTGGCTTTTCAAATGGTGTAAAACAACCCTTACATATGCATTGGTACATACCTAACATGAACATTAAAGTTGTATGGAACAGATCTAGCCAACTTTAACTTGACTCTAGGGCCTCACGCACACGGGCGGATTTTTGCTGCGGAATCCGGGGCCATAGCATGCTATGGCAAAGTGATTTTTCATGCCCATGAGCGGAAATCAATTGGGATTTCCACTCGCGAGGAAAAATCACAGCATACTCTGTTTTTGTGTGGGACTGCACAGACGGTTTCCATTGAAGTCAATGGAAGCCATCCGACCGGTGGTCATTTCATAATGTTAATTCCGGAATGGCCACAGGATCCGCATCATCGCGTGGCCATGACGCGGGGAAATCTATACTGCATATGTGCATCAGCGTGACAGTTGGACCATCCACAGTACAGATAAAGAAGATGAAATACAGGTACGCGGGGTCACTGACTACGGTCAGGGCCGGATTCCGTGCAGGATTCGCTGCCAGAATCTTGAACTGCCGTGTGCATGCGGCTGTAACTTGTTATGCTAATTTCCTAGGCTGCAGTTTATTTACCCCTTCAATAGTTTTTCTATGGCTTGTTGCTGAAAGTTATCATGATTAAACTTTGCCATATCTGCAATGTAACATTAATGTGAGTTAATAAAAATAATCAAGCAAAATCAATTTAACAGCCCCAATGGGAACAGAACCCAATATCAAGTGATGTAAAGTGCTGCATGATATTCCACTATATAAAAGTGATTATTACATACCATAAAAAAATATATATTTTTTTTTACAAATGTTCACAGTTTATGATTGTCATATTTACTAATAGGAAAATCGGATATATGCCATTGCTAAATCTGGGATAAGAATGTCAGAGGTTTCTATGGATCCTAACATCAAGAGTAAGTGTATCATTTATAGCACGTTTCAGGGTGTGCGGTTCGTTCATCTCATGTCTTTTTCTATACTTTATTGTGGGTCCATAGTCTAACAATTAATTGAACAATAAGGGTTCCATGTACAAGGGCACTAAAACCATAGGTATATTATCATATATGTGTGATTAAGTCAAAATGCGCGTAGGTTTTGGGAAATGTGTGCAAAATTAGCAATAAATATATAATTACTGGTAGAGATTCTCCAGAAAGTTATAGATTTTGGTACATGGATGGGAAAATGTGCATCCATTTAGACATAGGGACATTAAAGGTGCCTTTCCAACTTGGCTTTTCATAGCCGTGATGGGAACACACCATCTCGGCCTCGAAAAGCCGAGATGGGAAAACTCGACCTTCTGTTTCCAGCCCTTTGTTAGAGTTACGGAAACAGTGTTGCATTCTGTGCTATACTGTTTCCATAGCTCCAATTCTCTTCAATGACAGCGCTAAAGTACTCGGTTGTTTAAGTAGGCTTTGGTTGGGTAGATTGTAACTATTGCATCAGTTTCCCATCTGGGCTATGAAAAATCAAGGCAGGAATCTCCCTTTCAAGATTTATCTTCATTGAAACTAAGGGGCTTAAAGGGTTTATCCCACGACTGACTTTTATCATTGATTCCCAGGGTAGGTGATGAAAGTCTGATCGGTGGAGGTCTCACCGCTGAGACCCCCACTGTCCCCCTCTGCCCCTCACTGCAGGCTTTTTGCACCCCCTGCTGTGAGGAAGAGACTGAATGATGTAGTCGCAATCGCAGATGTGCTTGTACTCAGCTATTTGCATCAGCCCCACTGAAATGAATGGAAAGGTGCCATGTATGTACGACTGCCACTTTATTCAGTCTTCAAATGCCTGCAGGTGGGTGCAGTGAGCCTGCAGTAACAGGAAAAAGGGGACATGGGACCCTCAAACTCAGGATTTATGGGGGTCTCAGTGGTGAGACCCCACCGATCTGACTTTTATCACCTATCCTGTGGGTAGGTGATAAAAATACATCTTGGCACTGGTCCTTTTAAGCATTATCCCCTTTCCACCAAATTTAACAGACAAATATTTGTGCAGCAAGTCTTCTGCTTAATTCTGCTAAACTCTTGTCCATCAGACTGCCACGTTTATGGTTTCTAATGGAGAATACAGGAGTGTGGACCTGTAAGGACTCTTAATACTGAGCCATAGGGATTTTATCTTGTGTTCATGTTTTGTATAATCATCTTCTGGCTAGGGGCACACAGCCATAACTGAGAGTTGCACCCAAGAGACTTGGGCGTAACTTGCATCAGACAGCACACAGACACCCGTCTATGTGCTGTCTGATATACATGGACAGAGCACATTCACATGCACAGGCATATCTTATTTCTTGTCTGTGAAATGGACTAGTATAGGACATGTCGGGAGTTTTTTTATATGGATCATGGGCCTTCTTGAAAAAAACTTGTGTGTATTGCCTCTAGACAAATAATAAGGATTCATGTCGTTCATGGTATTACACAGATAGCAAACAGACCAAAAATACAGCCATGTGCTCTTAGCCTGTCTTTCATATAGTAATGACTTTACTTGTTTTTCTACAGGCATCTCAATGGCATCATGTCCCACATCCGGTGTCTACACATCTCTCATATACAAGAACCTAAGCACATCTGTCTACACGACATTGAAAGGGGTACGGAATGAATGTAGCCATCCATAGATTTTCTTTCAATAAAATAAATAGTTTTTGACTATCCTATATATTAATTAAAGTTGTCTTCTTGAATATAACTTTAATGGCCTATTGGCTACCGAACCTCTACCAATCAGCACAACAACTGGAGCTCTCTCTATGTTTATTCACATACAATAGCTCGGTGGTAGAGATGAGCGAGCGTACTCGGATAAGCACTACTCGCTCGAGTAATTGGCTTTATCCGAGTATCGCTGTGCTCGGGTCTAAAGATTCGGGTGCCGGCATGGAGCGGGGAGCTGCAGGGGAGAGCGGGGAGGAACGGAGGTAAGAGCTTTCTCTCCTTCTCTCCCGCCCGCTCTCCCCTGCTCCCTGCTGCGACTCACCTGTCAGCCGCAGCGGCACCCGAATCTTTAGACCCGAGCACAGCGATACTCGGATAAAGCAAATTACTCGAGCAAGTAGTGCTTATCCGAGTACACTCGCTCATCTCTACTCGGTGGTATGTCTGGTTGTGCCTGGTACTGACCATCTGGAGTGTGCTCGCTCCTTCGTTCTGCTGATTGCAGAGGTCCTGGTTGATGGACCCCCAATCACACATTGGTGGCCTATCTTGTGGAAATGGATAAAAGTCCAAAGGATTATCCTAATGGTTATTCCTGAAAAACCCCTCTAGCCACAGGGCTACATCCATTTTATTGAATGTAATTTCTTTTTGTTATTCTTAAATACTTAGAAGGCCACTCAGATCAGCACAAGTCCCTTGGAAGACTCATCAGGTTCTGAGGAGGAGTTAAGCTCACGGTCGAGTTCTCGAACTTCTGAGTCAGACTGTCGGAATCAGAGTGAAGCAGGAAGTCCTCGGGCTTTGAAAAGAGGTAAGTACTTGGATATCTATCTATCTATCTATCTATCTATCTATCTATCTATCTATCTATCTATCTATCTATCTATCTCCATCCTCTACAATCAGCTGCTTCCTTCTATACGGCAAACCTACGCATATTTGTCTTCGACACTACCAGTTTTAGAACTTTAAATTGCCCCAGAGATAAAACTCCAAAGGCGTTAAGTCCGGCCACCTTGGTGACAATTCTACCACACCTCTGCACATACCTTTTGGGACATTTAAAGTCCCTTGTGTATGTAGAAAAAAAAATAAGCTATATGGTTCACCTAAAATGGCTAATCCTACATTGCTGGGAAGTAATATCACCTGCAGTTCTTAATTATGTTCATGAAGACTGGATTAAACGTTTAATAGAGATGAGCAAACGTACTCGGTAAGGCCGATTTCGCAATCGAGCACCGCGATTTTCGAGTACTTCACTACTCGGGTGAAAAGTACTCGGGTGCACCGGGGGGCAGGGGGGGGCGCGGTGGAGCGGCGGGTAACAGGGGGGAGCCCTCTCTCTCTCCCTCTCCCCCCCACTCCCCTCTGCAACCCCCCGCTCACCCCCGGCGCACCCAAGTACTTTTCACCCGAGTAGTGAAGTACTCGAAAATCGCGGTGCTTGATTGCGAAATCGCCCTTACCGAGTACGTTCACTCATCTCTAACGTTTAACCATGTGTGTCCGGCAGAATGCTGGTCACATCGAACATGTCATATATAGCACTTTGGGTAAATTCTAGCTAAGACTACTACACCACTTGACCCCCTTCCAATGTGAAAAACCTGAGCTGAATTCAATATAGCGGATATCAATATGACCACCAAAAACATCTCTTCCACCAAAAAATGCAGCCTCCAACCCAATTAATACTTTCACAACTGGAAGTCAATTTTCTCATTATGACACCAGTTAAATGGGTGTGTCCACACTTTTGCATCACCCTGTATGTAAAGATACATGGCAGTAACACATACTATCCTACAAATATTTTCTTGTACAACATTTGTCAATATCTTTCCTTGTATGGAGATCTTGGATAGCTCAGTTAGGGCACACGGTAGTTGGGTTATATAACACTGTAAAGTATTAATAACACAAGGAGACTTATTAGCCATCAGCTTTATTGATTCTACATGTGGCTCTAATAATGAAAACAACCTTGGAACGGAGTCCTAGAACGCATTTGTTCAGATTCAGTATTGGAAACAGATGTTTTATTCTGCTTTTTGAGACGTAAATGGACAACAGCTGGAAAAATGAAAAACTGATAGAATAAAAAAAAAAGAAAAACGTTGAAATATTTTCAATCACATGCTGTTGGGACTATTTATCAGTTTCCTAGTATCTTAGTATACGTTCTCCAGTGATGACCCAACTGTAAAAAGTATTTGTGCAGGACTGGAAAAACAGGGCTTCTTTCTTCCAGAAATAGCGCCATGCCTGTCCATGGGTTATGTCTGGTATTGCTGTTTATTGGACTGAATAGGGCAGAGATGTAATAATACACCTAACCTGTGTGAAGCCATTTTTAGTAGAAAGCCATTTTTTTCTAATGCTGTACCCTTTCTCCAATCCCGCTGCTCCTTTTTAGTGAAATTCTCATTAGCGAACCATATAGGGCCTCTTAATGACCAGTACTATTACTTGTTGCAGATCTCATACACTCCCTAACAGCTAATATAGGCACATATTCTGGAATCGAGTATGGCATGGTACAGGATCAGTGTGGTCATGCCAAGTGCAATAAGTAACTTGCTGCTATTACTATTAAGTAGGCTCTAGTGTCGCGGTGAGTGGCAGACTACATTGAGATGAGCGAGTATACTCGCTAAGGGCAATTGCTCGAGCGAGCATTGCCCTTAGCAAGTACCTGCCCACTCGAGACAAAAGGTTCGGGTGCCGACGCGGGGGAGCGGTGAGTAGCAGCAGTCAGCAAGGGGGAGGGGGGGGGGAGAGAGGGAGAGAGAGAGCTCCCCTCCGTTCCGCCCCACACTCTCCCGCAGCTCCCTGCCCGCCGCCGGCACCCGAACCTTTTGTCTCGAGCGGGCAGGTACTCGCTAAGGGCAATGCTCGCTCGAGCAATTGCCCTTAGCGAGTATATTCGCTCATCTCTAATAGCTATCAGATACAAAGTGGGCACCAGAATTACAAAAATAAAAACTTTTATTGGCCACTTCCGTATCACCTGACCAGCGGCACTGCTCTCACTAGAGGCCACCGGGTGCCCAGTGAAGGAAATGCCGAGAGCGCAGAGACTGTGAAAGCACAGCTGATGTTGAGTCAAGATCCACACTGATGATGCAAATTTTGACTCTTTTGCAGAAATGTTGCAAATTTTCTCAGGAAAATTCTCCACTGCGAAGGTCTGCAGCATTTCCGCTATGTGTAAATATACCCTTAGGGTGCTGGCAATGTTATTCTGGAGAGTCACCTACGTTGCTCACTCTCTTACTTCAGCTAGCTGCACACACCACCTCTCTCTAGAACCCCGATTGAAAAGCACACTACACAAGAGGAAGAGAGGTGCCTTGCTTTCTCTTTAGTCCTCCAGGCTATGTGATCTACATCCATTAACGAAATAGGTACACCACACATCATAACAGACAAAAGTATCATATAACACTGCATTACGCTCTTATATTGGGGCAGCTGAAAAAAACTTTGTAACAGTGTCCCTAGATCATCTCACTCCTTAAAAAAGGGATCATACCGGAGGATGTTTTGCCCCTAGTGGGCTAATGTTTGTTAAAAGGCATGGTGTAGCAACAGGAGTGGCAGAGGTGGATGTTGCATCTGCTTACCCAACAGACCCAGCTGCTACTATCGTGGGTGATGGCGTCACGAGTCACGACACAGATTCAGAATACAATGTAGCAGATGGAGTAACTAAAATATACAATATTTTTTCTAGAACAAAATAAATTAAAATGTACAGAGTTAAGGTGGCAAATAGGCAGTTTACCTATTACCGTAAAATGACTGATCGCTAACAAAACCCTAGGATTAATGAAACTTATTACTTAATATGAAATAATAACAGAGCTGGAAAAATTGAATCAATAATGCTGTAAACATTTCTGTTGAACAGAAATATAAATCCTGTAACATAATATAGTTCATCTTTAAAGGAAACACAGTATATGAACCTGCCTGCAAATGTCTCTCTCATCCCTAACTGGTACACTCTTCTCTGTATATCTCAGTCCAACTATGGCAGTGCATGTAACAAAGTTCACTCAACAATATGATATGTTCCACTCACTCCGTAGATTACTTAAGAAGCCTGTTGAATACCTAAGATCGTCCATAATGATGTGCACACCTACAATGAGAATGGAGGCCGGCCTCACTCACGGTTCCATTATACAAAAATTGCCATTAGTACCGACTTAGGCTTGTCCCAAGTTAGGAGTGCAACTCTACTGTGCTGTTCTCCTCAGTTCCTTGTTGCAATCAACTGTCCCCACAAGGTCATGGCTGTGAGTAGCTTCTTTCTCCTTCCTTGCAGCAACAGTCTCTGAGTCCTCAGCACACCACTCTTTGTGCTCTCAAATCCATGGCTCCTCCTGCAGCCAGGGGTCCAGGCTCCTCCTGCCTCTTCTTGTATCTCTTCAGCAGCAGTTTCTCTGCAGACTATTGCGTTTCTCCTGACAGCACTCCTAGCAGCACCTCCACAATCCCCGTATGCCTCTTGTGGCGCAGCGAAAATTCCTTTTATATGTCAGGCATCAACCCATTAGTTCTGCACCAGAGAGCATGCTGAGTTCTACTGTGTCAAAATTTGGCACATGTGATATTTTGGTGCATCTCACGGTTCTTTGCCATAGCAACACTTTAACCCTTTAGGGTAGCCCCTTACGCTATATAGAAAGTTGGTAGTTCTGCACAGTGATGTTATCACTGTACGTTGGACAGAGCTCTGCAGTTTAATAAAATTAGTTTAAAGGGGTTGTTCCAAATTTGACAACCCCTTTAAGGATAGGTGACAAAAGTATGATCAGTAGTAGTCTCACACTGTGACAACACACCAATTCCGAGAAAGGGGGTCCCATGTCTCTCTCGTATTCCCACACAATGTTTCATTCAGTTGTCGGGTAAACTTGGCTATCCGATAAACTCTATAAGTCCCACTGAAATGAATGGAGCAAAAACGTGTATGCTCGGTCACTGCTCCTTTCAAGCTCCACATCACTTGGAGATTGCAGTGAGGAATAGAGAGGCAACATGGGGCCCTCATTCTCAGGATTTGTGGGGGTCTCTCCACTTAGATCCTCACCAATCAGACTTTTATCACCTATCCTATGGATAGGCGATAAAATGTGATTGTGGAAATGCCCCAGTTTTCCTACTACAGCATGTTAACATATAATGTGAACATACTATATGATATAAGTTGGGCCCTGTTGGTCTAATATGTAAGAGTCTGTCCTGACCTTGGGCTTACAGATAGTGCATGGGGTTATGTTGCAGTTCTCGGCCACGGTCTGATCCTCCATTTAGTAATTGTTATGGACCCCCACGGATAAGCAGGTTATGGTATATCCTAGCAATATATCATAGCTTTCTCTAGAGGGTGAACCCATTTAATGTGAAATGGTTTTTCCGCTGGTCTGACTGAATCGGTAATATGAACATCTTCTCTCCGCAGGCATCTCCTTTTCCTCCATGACATCAGAGAGCGACTATGCTATCCCTCCCGATGCTTATTCTATTGACAGCGAATTCTCAGAACCAGAACAGAAGCTTCCAAAAACCTGTTCCTCATCAAGTGACAATGGCAAAAATGTAAGCCAGATGGGCCGGAATACCGATCTACTGATTTTAATCAGCATATTTTCCTACAGTTGTCCTGAATTATTTAACATCACTGAAGTCCTATTGGGATAATACAAAAAAAGTATAATTAAGTTCATCAGAATTACCGTTTCTTTCATTTTTTAGAGTAGTGTTTAACTTGTGTGATAATCTGAGTGACAACCAATATGGCCATCATTACAACAGTTGCCGCTTAGCTTCCTTATTAAAGTCCTGAATGTGAAAGTTGCCTAGTTATATGGTAGTATTTGGCCATGAGACAAGGGTCCGCCTTATGCTGGATGGTGTCATGTAGAGATGAGCGAACGTACTCGTAATGAGTACTTACGCACCCGAGCACCGCCATTTTCGAGTACAGCGGTACTCGGGCGTAAAGATTCGGGGGGCGCCGGGGGGCGGGGAGAGGCGCGGCGGTGCGGGGGGTAGCAGCGGGGAACAGGGGGGAGCCCTCTCTCTCTCCCTCTCCCCCCCACTCCCCACTGCTACCCCCCGTGCCGCCACGGCGCCCCCCGAATCTTTACGCGCGAGTACCGCTGTACTCGCAAATGGCGGTGCTCGGGTGCGTAAGTACTCGTAACGAGTACGTTCGCTCATCTCTAGTGTCATGTAAGCTACTTTCTGCTTTCGGTCATCTCCTTCCATTAGGTGTAGTGCTATACAGTATAAAAAACTTCTATACACTTCAAAAATAATGAACTGTACAGTGCCGATGTAGTGGTGCCAGATATTGCCTAAAAAATACCACCATACAGTTCTAAAATAACACCAATGTACAGTGAAGAAATACATAAACTCATAACAGTTCTATGCAATGTCTGACTAAGTGTATGTTTGCACCACATTTGAGGCTCTGTCCCAAGTTTTTGTCCCGAGGTTCCATTTGGATCTCCGAAAATGGCATCCAGATGGAACCTTGGACAACACCATAGGCTTTCCTTACTCACAGACCATTTTTGTCACTATTTGAGCAGGTTTCCGTTTTTTTCCAGTATCCACTACGCTTTTCTGTTTGGCACAAATATTGGAAAGGAGTGGAAAGCTACTCACACGAGTAATAATAAAGCATATATTTCCGTCAGGATGGCAGTTTCAGCATTTCAAATGGAATCCTGGGCCAGAAAATTGGAGCAAAGCTTCAAAGATGGTCTGAACGCACCCTAATAATACTGCTATACATTTAGTATAACAGGGATTGTCCAGTTAAGAAAACCTATTTACATATACCTTACTAGACAATTCTCAGTTAATCAAAGGGGATCCCCTGTTTCGTACTCTCTTCACTTCGCCACAGTGGAAAGTGGCTATAAAGAGAATATCATGCTTTGGAGGACCTATCATTGCACAGACAACCCATTGATTTGAATAGGCAATGTGTAATGCTTCATTTCACCTGTGTGAGTGCTGCAGGACAATTAAATACTTACTATTTTCCAATAGATTACAGAAACTCACAGTTGATCGAAGAGGGTCCCAGCACTGAACACTATTGTCAAGGGACCCTTTAACCATATAGAGATTGTTCAAAGTGAACAACCTCTTTAACCCATTCCTGCCCCCGGATGTATATGTTCATCATGGGTGGGAAGGGGTTCGCATAAAATGCTCCATCTGCAGGCAGAACCCAGCTGAAACGGAACACTGATCCTCACTATGAACCAGTTTCCTTCCACAATCAATGTTGATCACAGTATATACGAGGTTAACCGTGACGTGTGTGACGTCAATAGCTCTTCGCCATGAAATGGTGGAAGGGCCCATGGGTTACCATGCCAAACAGATGCCAGTCAATGGTGCATCCAGGTATTCCATGATGTGTACTAAAATCTGTACTAATATAAGGGGCATTTAATTAGGGATATCTGTACCCCTCACCAATGATATATCCAATATGGATTTTTTGATCAAATCTACTAGGTTCAGCAAAAGATATAAAAAAAGGGAAGACAACTGGTTTGCAGGACTACACAAAATCACAGCATGGGGGTTAAAGTATTAGGAGCAACCTGAAGACTGCCCAAGCTTCTGTTTCTGCATTAGTTGTCTCTTACAGGAAACTTCCGACAGTTTGGCATCCAATGGACGCATACGCCTATAGCTTAGAGTACCCAGTATACCCAAGTATACCTAGCCTGCTTATGAGGTTACGTATGAACAGAAGGGGAAATCTCGGGGTTACACTATATTGGCTGCTGAACCTAGTAGATTTTATCAAAAATTCCATATTGGATATATCATTGGTGTGGGGTAAAGATATCCTTAATTAAATGCCCCTTATATTAGTACAGAGTGGGCCACAGAAAAGTAGTAAAGTAGTCCAGCACCACACATAGTAAAATTGTAACATAGTAACATAGTAAGTTAGGCTGAAAGAAGACAATGTCCATCTAATTCAGCCTGTTTCCATCCCCCACCCCCTACCCGCCTTGTTGATCCAGAGGAAGGCACATTCTTATGAAAGCTGTCTAAAAGAAAATCTTTGTTGCCTAAAGCAACCAATCACAGCACAGATTTTCGCCAGAGGAGGTCACATGGGGAGAGACAGGAAGTGGAATGGTGGTGCCAGAAGTGGAGATAGACGTGAGAATGCTGTTCTTACCTGAGCTCCTACAAAGCCTACTTATGACGAGAGGAAGCTACAACTTTACTCAGTGGACAAAGAGCACAGCAGCCTATGGCAAATACAGGAACTGGTGTAGGGAAAGAGCCAGTAGTTCACCTTACGGAAATGACTAATTCTCGTTTTTTCTTCCTGGCTCCCTGGCATGGCCTTCTCTTAGCATGGCTCCTATGATGTAGTTGATTAAATACTAGATTTGAACCTGTTGAACTGTTAAACATTTGCATTAAACTTGTATTTTCTGGAGCATTCAACATACTGAGACAGTGTGAAATGTATTCCTCCAACGAATACCATGAAGCTAAAGCTAGGGTGTAAGTTACTGCACAATCCGCACCAAACATCATGTGGCCCCTTGTAGGACCATAATTTGTTGCTCCTGCCACAGTAAGGCCTGGGCTCCAAATAGTACCATCCCTACAGGCCAGTTCTTCTCCATGGGCCAAGTGGACCTGCTTTTTATGCCCATTTTCAGACCCGAGCCCCACTGTAACAACTACATGCTGCTCTGACTGGCCAGCACTGCCAATCAAAGGCCATATAGTGTCTAAGACTAATGATGCATATTAATAACCAGGTAGTTAGAGAAGTAATATGGCCATCTTTGTTTGTCCAGGATCGGAGGATCTCTTTAATTGTGCACTAAAGTATCTAAGTAGTTTTTACAGCAAGTGCTTAATAATAATAATAATAATAATAATAATAAACTTTATTTGTATAGCGCCAACATATTCCGCAGCGCTTACATAGACAGGGGGAATACAGAAAGACAAAAGTACAAAAAGTTACAGAACCACGGTTACAATCGTAATTAGTTGGTGGAAACAATAGGCGTGAGGGTCCTGCTCCAACGAGCTTACATACTACAAGTAATGGGGTGATACAGAAGGTAAAATGGCTGGAGATGTGCACGGTATGGCGGGGTGGAGCGTGAGGGATTCTATACACATAGACAATGGTCAGACATTTGGCCGTGTGACGGCAAAAACAGTATGACTGCAGGAGCAGTTTATGATGGCTAGCAGGGATTGCAGTCAGTAGGTCAGGGAGCATGTTATCAGGCGGAGTACAGAGGGGTTTCTTTAGGGGGTTTCTTTAGGGAATTCGGTATGCCTCCCTGAAGAGGTGCGTTTTTAGTGCGTTCCAGAGGACCGATGCTGCTCTGGAGAAGTCTTGGAGGCGGGAATGAGAAGTTCGAATTAAAGGGGCGCTCAATCTGGTTTCGTTAGCAGAGCGGAGAGCCCGGATTGAGATGAGGGAGGCGCTGCACTGTGGAGGGCTTTGTGGATGAAGGTGGCGAGTTTAAATTATGGGTCATATCAAACTATATATGGAGGTGTATATATGACTGGGATGCCCACTGTACAGCTACGTGCAAATATTACCTGATCACCATTTGCAAATTCCTGGCATTACATTTTCCATACACATCAGTGGAAAGGTGGGAGTGTTTGTCTCTACTGAAGTGTGTGCCACTCATGCAGGTGTTAGTGGCTATGGGCGCCCTTATTCTGCAGCACTTTCAGGTAATTTTTATTTATTACCCCACACCAAGCTGGGTACTAATTTTACTGACCATGCTGAATCATGCAGGTATTGAACTTGCAACTTTCAGGTAGTGAGCGAGAGCTTGGGTACTGCATTTCTGCTGCCTTAACACTCTGCACCACAGGTTCTGTTGAGTTATGAGGACAACTATTTTAGGTTATGTTGAACTATCATATCAATTGTGCTTGAATTATATATTAACTTTTCCTACCTGAGTTACCAAGCATCCAACGATAGGTAAAATCAGGGTGAAGTCAGCTAGTTTCCAGCTTGGAATCGTTCTTGTCACAGTGACTTGACCTACTTGTATAGGTAGGTGCTTGGGGCAGGATGTGGTAGGGAGGCACCTAGGTTCCCTGCTGATAAGGAATTCTTGGTTGTCAGGTTGAACTATCATATTGACTGTTGTTACAGTATTATTTTTTACTACAATGTGATGATATCTACATTTCAGGAGCTCTTGGAGAAATCTGGATACTTGTTAAAAATGGGAGGAAAATTAAAAACATGGAAGAGAAGATGGTTTGTACTTAAAGGTGGTGAACTGCTGTACTACAAATCTCCAGTAAGTGACAAGCTGAGTATTTGACATATTTTTTTAACTTTTGGCTTTTTTTTTTAAAGATCTATAAAAAAGAAACCTGTCACCAGTTTCATCATTATAAACCAATGGCAGCACGCTATCAATCATGACTAAACCATTTCCCATCTGTGTCTGTTATTGCACATTATGCCTTTACAAGTAGAAAGACGGTCCCAGAACAGCGACTACACACACATTATATATATGTTGCAGCCGTTCTGAGGCTTGTACCAGGCTTGCAGGCCAGACCAGGTTTTGGGTGTGCCCTTGCTTCTCCTGGAGCTGAGGGGCGTGATAGTTGCAGGAGTAATGTCAGTCAGCACCTGGTGCTGAGTAGCTTGGCTCCTACTTAAACAGTGCCAGCATGATCTCCTGTGCTGGTCAATCCTTTAGTTACCTTTGGACAGCGACGGAGGATCACACCTTGGCTGAAGCTCCTGGCTAAGTTCTGTTATGCTTTGTTTGATTTTCTGTTTTGCCTTTCTGTTGTGCTAGGGCTCCCTTACAGGGACTTGTCAGTGGCCTAGGCACGTGTGCGGGCTCGCACTTGTCAGAGCGATCGGTCCGCCGAGTAGGCAGGGCCCCCTCCCGGGTTAGGGGACTATAGGGAGAGAATTCCCCTTAGTTTTATGTTTCCTTTGCACAGTTGTGCCTTTTGTTTGTGTTATTGAGGTTGCACGTCCTGAGGACGCAACAATATATAGGCAATGTCTGCTTGGGGGTTGTGGGTCAGTAACGACAAAGCCGCTCACTCAGTCTATGTAAAAGTCTGAATAACTTTATTTTCTTGAATATTCAGTAATAACACAGAAATCCAGAGGTGCACATACACTTCATATTATAAACATAGCACAAGGCGCTAACTAAACAGTAGTTTCCTCACTCACTACAGCACAGAGGCCTAGCGACACTACACGTACCCAACAGAGTGTCAGTCTGGGGGCGTCCTTCCCCATCAGACTCATGGCCATATCACAGTCTGGTCTCCCAGAGACATCAGACTTTCAGCCTCCTTGTAGCCTCCCTTTCAGGGAGCAGCTCCAGCTCTCTCTCACAGCCTGGCCTGGCTCTAGCTTTCAGCAGCAGCTCTGCCCTGGCTTCCAGCAGGGACTGTATATGTGGGAAGATTTTGGCTCCTCCAGACACATCCATACAGCTGTCCCTGTTGAGTATCACACCTTCCGGAACACAGAAGGCCTGTTTACAGCCCCCTGCAGGTCACAATATATACATAAATATCATGCTCAGGGACATTAATCAGTGGAATTAGATATAATAGTCATAACACAAAGGTGTCAGCTATTTCTAATACACAAAGCATTCACGGAAACCAATGTGGAGGTCCCTTTGCTCGTTGCCCCACTACTTTTGTAGACACTGGCAGATTTTTTTTAAAAGCCTCCGCAGGATTTTCTTTTATTCTTAGTGCATCTAATTAAATATTTTTTGGTAGACAACATTTCAATGAAGTTTGTTGTATTGGGTGGGTCATGGAAAAGTAGTCTGGCACCACAGTCTTATGAAAGCTGTCTAAAAGAAAAATGAGTTGTTTTGATAACAAACTGCACCACATCAGGCTATAGGCGGCCTGCAGACGGACGGGTCGGATCCCGCTGCGAGAATTCTCGTGTCAGGATGCAGACCCGTGCCCTGTAGAGACCTGCAGCTCACCCGCTCCCGGCATCTCCGAAGCTCTGTGATGTGCTGGAGACCCGCACAGAAATAGAACATGCCGTGATTTGTTTTCCGCGTGTGTTTTCACACGGACAAATCGCGTCCGTCTGCATAGGATTGCGTATTGTAATGCAATCCTATGCAGGCGGGCAGGGGCGGAAATTCTGAGGGGCAAATCCCACCCGTGTGCAAGGGGCCTTAGGCCGGTTTCACATCTGCGTTGGCGTTTCCATTGCAGATTCGGCTCAAAACACTGAAATAAAAAGCGCTGCATGCAGCGCTTTTTCTTCTGCCCAAAAGCTGAGCAGCGGTGCGGAAAGCAGATGGACTGCATTATAGTCAGCGACCCTCCCCAATCTGACTTCTGGCAAACAAGCTTTTTAAATCAGCACTGCTACCGCTGAATCCCTGTGGGAAACAGGAGCGGGGGGGGGGGTGAGGGGCGGAGCTAGAGAGGGGACGTGGCCAGAGGGGCTTTCATAGCGATTCTTCTCTAACCAAGAGAGGGGGTGGGACTAGAGGATCCGTGCTCTCCCTGTCCCTCTCTAGCCCCACGCCCTCTCTCGGGGAACCCTTTCTGGGAAAACCCTCTAGCCCCCCCCCCCCCTCTCTCTTCAAATATAGGAAGATATGTAAGAGATCCCCTGTAGCTCTGCCCCCATCTCTCTCCTCACTATGAGGGATTCCAAAGCTCTTTCGCAATCTTCTCCCATTGATTTTAATGGGGCCGGCACTGCCGCCAGCCCCATTGAAAACAATGGGCGATATCGTAGGTTTTTTAAAATCACAACTTAAATAGAGTGAAAACATCGCAAATGAGAATGAAACCATTGAAAGACATTGGTTTCAAAATCATGCGTTTTCACTCACTCTCGCATTGCAGGAAAATCTATCGCCAGTGTGGAAGAGCCTTTAGACTGACATGAGAAATACCAGTCCTAATAAATTTCTCCCTATGTGTAAATACACCCTTAAAGGGGTTGTAACAAGGTCTAATGTTATCCATTATCCAAAGGGGGGTGCAGGGATTTCCAGATCCTCGGTCATGTAGTAACATTTTACTATCTGCATGACATTGAGATTGGTTGCGCCTATTGTAGGTTTATAGAAGCAGGACTTTTTGGGGAGCTTCTTATATGTGTGACCTGAGGTTATGGATTTCCCTTGTATTGATGCTGCATTTCCTTTATGTTCTGTTTTTTAAATGCTTTTATTATATTTGTAATTGTCTAAATTTCTGCAGTCCTGTCTTGGACATTATTTTTGGGTCCACTATCCAAAGGGTAGAAGATAACTTTATAGGTCCAACCCCGGGGACCCCCATTGATCTTGAGAACGGCGCTTCCTATAGTCCCTGCATGAGTGAAACATTGGAGAATGTGCAACTCCATTCTTTTTGATGACAGCAATGCAGTGGAGATTGCCAAGCACTTGCTCTCAGCAATTTTAGGCCCCGTCATTGAAATAAATGGAGCAATGGCGCTCATTCCCATCCTCTTTCCCATTTAAATAGGGACTCCCGTTCTCAGGATCGGTGGTGTCCCAGTGATTGAACCAATTCTGATCATAAAATCATCCCCTATTCATTGGGTCAGGGATAACTTTAGATTGTGCTACAACCCTGGACAGGTAGTGACTGACCCTCTTAAGTATATCTGTAGTTAACGTGGATGTTCTAGCTTGTGGAGCACTAAACTCCGAATCACATGTCTGTGTGCCAAGTCATAAACTTTTTATGAACAATGGTTTATTTTTTTAAGTTTTTCAATCCAGCGCTGAGATAATTGTGCTTTCCCCGCAGAGTGATGTAATACGAAAGCCCCAGGGTCAAATTGAATTAAATTCCTCCAGTCACATAGTGAGAGGTGATGGGAAGCAGACCGTGCAGGTAATGTAATAATCGTGGATAATGAATTAATTTTTATAGCTTTCTAATCTCCCTGTAGATGGAATTGCCATCAGGCGGTGCATGCCATGTGATAACTAACATAGAAATCTAAGTGTTTGCAAGACTCTTGTTCCCTATTTTGATGTTCTGTTTGCTAGCGACAATATGTCAATGGTAAAGTTTTAGGAAACTTTTCTTTAAGCAAAAGTTATTTTGGTTGGTCTTGTTCCATTACACACCATGCATTAGGTTCCGTCATAGGTTTAAATTAAAGGGAGCCGGTCATGTCTCCACTAAGTTATGGTGCTGTTAGGTAACCTGACAGGCAGGCGCGTGATGATTTTTTTATACTCACCTGCAGCTGTGATGCAGCGCAGTCACTCTCCAAAAATTGTGTGGTACTGGAAAATCAGACTCGTTTCAGAGTCTTGTGCATGCGCTCTTCTGTATAAGTCTATGGGAGAAGAACGCACACGGGACTCTGAAAAGAAGCAGATTTTCTGGTGCGGCTGAGTATAAAAAATATATCACCTGGCTCCCTGTCACCTACCCTAACAGCACCCTAAATTAATTTATGGCGCTGTGGGGACATGACAGGTTCCCTTTAAAGGTGTATTCCCATCTTATAAAGTGATGGCATATGCCAATCTCTGGAGCCCCCACCGAATCTGAGACTGAAGTGTCACAGTGCTGATTTAGTGCTGCATCCCTGCACATTGATGCTCCAAGCCACACAGCAAGCTTGGGCTCTTTCACTTGAGTTTCCTGCACAGCGTTGATCAGGGTGACGTCACATCGTGACGTTTTCTTGGCAGACTGTTTTTGCGGGGTGGTTTGCCATTGCCTTCCCTAATTATCTTTTACCCCCCAGCAAGCTGGGTACTCATATTACCGATCTCGGAAGGATGGAAGGCTGAGTCAACCTTGAGATGGCTACCTGAACCATGCAGGGATAGAACCCGCAACCTTCTTGGAAAACTGAATAATAATTGGCACAAAAATAGTCCAGCAATTTTGATAGCCTTAATTGTAATTTTACTAACAAACTGAATACTCTTAACCCAACAGTATATTTAATTAACCTTCCTTGTTTAGTTGGTGACGGAGAAGCGCACCTATTACCTGACAGCAGATTCTCCTAATATTCTGGATGAGTGGGTCAGAGTCTTGCAGAACGTTCTTCGAGTCCAGGCGGCCAGCGTGCTTTTCACACAACCTGATGTTAAGCCAACAGTAAAGGGGCTGCTAACAAAGGTGAGGAGGTACATGTACAGGGGTTATGTAAAGGAAGAACACAATACGTGCCCATACAGCAGTACTGTGACTTCTCCTGGTAAAACCAGTTGTTTGCTGGGGAGCCAGACTCAAAAACCGACCTCTGCAACAGCTACAATCTAAAAGGGGTTGTCTATCATGAAGTGATGTAAGATTTGGAAAAAATGCATCATTTTGGACTAAATGGCTTATTACGGTGTTATTATATTTCCAGGTTAAACATGGATATTCTAAAAGAGTTTGGTGCACGCTGGTGGGAAAGACACTCTATTATTTCCGCAGTCAAGAGGAAAAGGTAAGAGAGCTTATAAAGTAAGAAGAACAACAAGAACTACAAATCTTCAATAAAGTGTGTATACTTCGCAATTCAGCTTTTATAATTTGTGCACAAGATTACTTTTTTTCTTTTTACGCCGGGACTCCATTATTACTTCTTGTAGCGTTACTTTCCAGTTGTGATGAATGACATCTGCCATCTACAAGAGTGCATTGTGTTGCAAGCAATTCACATGCCTGAGGAAGAACCTTGAGAGGTTCAAAAGCTAGCTATAACATCATGTATTTTTGTTAACCATTAAAAGGTATCCTATCTACAAGAGTACTTGGTTTCTCTTGCTGGGAACAATCACATAAGCTACAGACACACATAGAGGCGTGGATGGGAAGTGTACCAACATCAAGAGAACATGTGGTTTTATCGCAGAAAATGATCTATTATATACATCAAGTTTTAATGTTAAACATATTTTTAAAGAATTTTCAATATTACAATCTATATTTTAAGAAATCCTACAAACCTGCAGTTCTTACATTGACCACTAGGCAGAGTAATAGTCTGACACTTCCTGTTCTGTAGAGAAAACTTTTCAGCAGTCATCTTATTATCATCACAGGTAGGATTACAAGGAAATGTAACACCTATATATAGATAGTGCCGAATCCACCATTCATAATAGGTGATAGCCATAGTTCACCTCCTCCCCCTCCCTGCACAGGTTGTAGAGCATACCCACAGTCTCCCACAGAAATCAATGTTTCAGCTCCCGTCCATTGTGTGAATGGTCCATGAGTTTTGCTTAAATGCTGTCAACTGCAGCTCAGGCAAGATGGCCATGCCCATAGTCATGTACTGCCAATAAATGTACTGTAGTGATCCGCTATAACCACATGCAAATTACTGCTAATTGTAGTGACACCTGAATTTTACCTAGACTTGTATTGCTTCAATTGGCAAGTCCGGGTGCTGCTCGGCAATTAGCAGTGACAGCATGGTGCTACAGTGGATCAATTGCAGAGTGAAAGGACACTCTTATAAGGATCACTCTTAACTGTCATCTCATCATTATCATCACAGGTAGGATGGACACAGCTCACCTCCTCCACCTCCCTGTATAGTGACAGAGCAGGCTCACAACACTCTTCTATAGAAATCAATGTCATTTTTCTTATGTTTAGCTGCCACTATCATTCTCCACTCATTGGGATCACTTACTGCTGGAAAGTTGGACAGGTGATCGTTACCTTTACCACTTGCTATACATACATGTAGACAACACATCCTTTTTATTTTTGTTCTAATATACAATGCCAAAGTGATCTTCCAACATGGATATACAACACATGCAACCAAAGGTTCTATGTGTTTAGTGCAATATAATGTCTATGCCTCATACACAACTCTAAGGAAAGTCAACGAGCATTGAAGAGGCCGGGCGTTCAGATAAGCTCCACACCCCATTTCTTCTAGTGATTATTGGGTCCTCACACTGACCACTATTCTTACATGTCTCTATGTCAGTGGCTGCTTACAGTCCACAGTAGAGGCAGTTAACACTGTTCCCGCCCCTTTGACCAATGTATATCAATTTATTGACAAGGTTGTTTTTGTTTTTTACTTTCATCATGTAGTTTCCCCTGGGACAGATTAAGCTCTGGGAAGCTAAAGTAGAAGAAGTGGACCGCTCCTGTGACTCTGATGAAGACTATGAAACCAGTGGACGTAGTCTCCTATCAACACATTATACCATCGTCATTCACCCCAAAGAACAGGATCCTACATACCTTCTCATTGGATCAAAACACGAAAAAGTACACATGAGTATCAGAATTACATCTTGGAGATTCTTAGCTGCAGTCTTAGGCTTTATTCACACGAGCTATGTTGCCATGTTTTCACGCCCGGACAATATACGCGACCATCTGTGGCATTGAATTCCAATGCATTCGTTTACATGGGCGAATACGCAGCGTGTAAAAACATGGGCTGAAAAAAGTAGAACATATGCACCTGCTATTATAGGCTGGGTAAAAAGATAGTTCTGGATCTATCTTTCGACTGATATATGCTAGTGGCTCCCATAGACTCCTATGGGAGTTGGAAAAAAAGGGATTGGGAGGCAGCTTAGCAGCATCCAATGCTGCAAAAAGCTTACAGGTGCCTCTATGTAGGCATTTGAAGTCATTCCAAAGATTTATGCCGAGTGAGGGATTTCCGGGTTGCAATGTATTTTTTCCCTAAAACATTGTACCCTGTCGTGTTAATGGACAAGAAAACGCTTATTAAGCTCGGGACTTGATTGTGGGAAATCGTCAGTTCATGTGAATTCACGGCACATCCCAGCAAACGTAAAAACGCATACGCTCGTGTGAAGGAGCCCTTATGGGTTGGTTGTTTTAGGAAGGAGATAGATAGATAGATAGATAGATATGAGATAGATAGATATGAGATAGATAGACTAGATACATAGATATTATATATATATATATATATATATATATAGATATGAGATAGATAGACTAGATACATAGATATTATATATATAGATATGAGATAGATATGACATAGATAGATAGATAGATAGATATGACATAGATAGATAGATATGACATAGATGGATAGGTATGAGATAGATAGGTATGAGATAGATAGATAGACTAGATACATAGATATTATATATATAGATATGAGATAGATATGACATAGATAGATAGATTGATATGACATAGATAGATATGACATAGATGGATAGGTATGAGATAGATAGATAGACTAGATACATAGATATTACATATATAGATAAATAGATAGATATGCTCTGATGCCTGGATGCCCTAGGGACTGCTGTAGTTTGTATAAAACAGTATCAATATTGACATCCTTTGGTATAGCAAATTTTATTATTGCCAATTAATTTGGTCCCCCTGTGCTAGAGCATTAGATTATGCATATTGCAGAGTGTATTACTATAGTTAGGGTGGTTTCACACCTGCGTTGGGTATTCAGCTTTCCTGCCCCGTTTGGGGAGCAGAAAAGGGGAATCCCTGTGGGCGAACGGTTCGGTTTCTGGACTGAACCAAAGAGCGCCAGACAGACCCTGCTGACTATAATGAGGGTTGTCCACTTTCCGCCCAGCTGCCTTGCTTTTGAATGGAAGAAAAAGAGCTGCATTAATTTCTTCCGGTATTTTGAGCCAAATCTTTGTTGGATCCTCCGGCCAGAGGTTTCAACAGAGATGTGAAACCGGCCTTAAAATTTGGTCCAAAGACTAGAACTAGTCCCAGTGTTTTGGTATTCTGTGATACTTTTATCATGGACTGCATCATAAGCCACTAGAAACATTGACATAATTTGCAGGTATTTGCATCAAACAGACATGTAGTATACAGAACAATACGGCACAGACAATTAATTTCTGTGTGTTTTATAGGATACGTGGCACTACCATTTAACCATGGCAGCAGGAGTGACTGGAGCAACTGTGGGTACAGAGTTTGAGCAGCTAGTGTGCAAGCTGTTGAGCCTGGATGGAGATTCATGTAAGTAATGAGATTTACTGTCCACAGTCAGTCGGTTTTTGGTTAGAAATTAATTTTTGCTCATAATGTAAACACCGCCCCAGAACCAAGCTAAGAATAAAAATACAGTAGCGGAACCAAGTTCAGTACATAAATAGAGTCCTAGAGCCAAACTCATAACATAAATACAGCCCTAGAACCAAGCTTATAACATAAATACAGCCCCAGAATCAAGCGCATAACATAAATACAGTCCCAGAATCAAGCGCATAACATAAATACAGTCCCAGAATCAAGCGCATAACATAAATACAGTCCCAGAATCAAGCGCATAACATAAATACAGCCCCAGAACCAAGCTTATAACATAAATACAGCCCCAGAACCAAGCTTATAACATAAATACAGCCCTAGAACCAAGCTTATAACATAAATACAGCCCTAGAACCAAGCTTATAACATAAATACAGTCCCAGAATCAAGCGCATAACATAAATACAGTCCCAGAATCAAGCGCATAACATAAATACAGCCCTAGAATCAAGCGCATAACATAAATACAGCCCCAGAACCAAGCTTATAACATAAATACAGCCCCAGAACCAAGCTTATAACATAAATACAGCCCTAGAACCAAGCTTATAACATAAATACAGCCCTAGAACCAAGCTTATAACATAAATACAGTCCCAGAATCAAGCGCATAACATAAATACAGTCCCAGAATCAAGCGCATAACATAAATACAGCCCTAGAATCAAGCGCATAACATAAATACAGCCCCAGAATCAAGCGCATAACATAAATACAGTCCCAGAATCAAGCGCATAACATAAATACAGTCCCAGAATCAAGAGCATAACATAAATACAGTAGCAGAACTAAATTATCGTGTTGCAGGGCTTGCTGATGGGCTGACTGTAGCACCTCAGAATATTAGAAGGAAGGACAAAAAGCCAGAAAGAGGATGATTCACATAGCTCCACAAGACTCTGTCATATAAAGGAAGATGACTATCTGGCCAGGCAGATCTAAAGGGGGCTATCGCCCCAGCCTACATCCGCCTGTGCCCCCACTTCTTTACCAGCTGTCAGTCAGTGCCCTGTGCACTGGCCATATGTAGCGAAGGGTATCCATATCTACACTTATTGCTTATCTAAATGTTTTGAAGCACTACATCCATAACTATTATAGCATTATTTATTTCGCACCAACATATTCTATAGAACTGTACATGCTGAGATTACTCCATTCTTTTACCTTGAGAATTATTGAGGTGCCTGAGTAGATGGAGAAATATTAAATTATAAAAAAAATCAATATTCTTGTTAAAAAGAAACTAACATCTAGAGTGTCTCAATATAAAGGATCCTGTAATAGTGTTTAAGGGCCTTATACCCCCCCATAAGTAAATTCTGCATTCGCAGAGGGGATCTTAGGTTCAGGATTCACTTTTGACCAGAGTGGAGAGCAGTTACCAAGAGTGTCTCTCACTTTGGAGGACCCATCCTGTCCCACATTACACAGGCAACACATTGATGGGGATGGGCACTGTGTAGTGCTTCATTTCTTTTGTGGGGGTCCTGCAAGGAAATTCAACTCTTACTGCCAGAATTTCTCACAGATTACAGCTGATCATTGCAGTTCCCAGCAGAAACTGTGATCAGCTTATTGCCAGAGGACCACCCTAATGGCCCATTTACACGGGACGATTATCGTTCAGAGTTGTTCAAATTCCTGCGCTCCCGTGTAAATGCATGCAGAAAACCGAGCGACCAGCCATTAGGTGTAAACAGCAGTTCAGTTCTGAATGACTGCTGCTTACAGTAAATAGAGGCGGGCGGGGGGAGAGCGTCAGGCATCATTTGCCCGGTAGCTCATCCTGTGTAAATGGGGCTTAACAAGTAGGGATTGTTCACATCTTTAATTTGTAGTTTGACATTGATAGTGAACTAATGTAATTTACAGTCGCAATCTAAATTATTCAAACCCCAGTGCTAAATTTACAAATATTCACTGTGTAGCCAGTGTTCCTTTAACTTTGAGCTTGTCAACAAGGCTTTCAATTGTATCTCTGGTGTAGCAAAGGCACTAAGAACATTCAGTGCCTTTGCTATCTTTATGTATGGTTTTCCTTGCTTGTTCAAGACTATCTCTTCTCTGCATGTTTTGGACCCCTCTCTTAACTTAGTTATACTTCTAAAATGCAATCAAATGTCAGTCAACAAAGATCCAGCCAGTCCAGATATTTGATGTGTTTTATATCAAGCACACCTGTTGTAGCTAATGAAGCCTTTGATTAGTTGCATCAGGTGTGCTCAAGACAACGTCTGATTTACGCATGTGTGCTCTTTGTGAGTGATTCTGTTAAAGCCGCCTGCACATGGGCATACTTGCATTGTGGAATTTGGAGAGGGCGTCCGCCTCCGGGTTCCGCAGCAAACACTGTCCATAGCATGCTATGGAAAAGCGCTTTTTCCTGCACATGAGCGAAAACCAATTGCGATTTTCCACTTGTTTAGGAAAAATTGCAGCATGTCCTATGTATCTATAAGTCAACAGAAGCCACCCGATCTGCAGCCCTTCTGCAATTAACATTGCGGAAAGGTCGTGGGACCCGCGTCATCGCGGGAAAATCCATACTGCGCATGTCCGACGGCGAGATATCCTGACTATTAGCAGTACAGATAAAGCAGGGTCACCAGCTGGGCACAGGGTCGGATTCTGGTGCGGGATCCCACATCCAGAATCTGACCTGTTCGTGTGCAGTCGGCCTTAGGGGGTTGAATAATTCTGAGACTGCAGTAGTCATTAAAAATAGCATTTTGTGTTGAATTTGGAGAAACCACTTGTTATATTAGTTGTGTTGAACTATTGACATTGTTTTTGTTTGATAGTTTTTTGTAAACAGCAGAAATTTTTGCAAATTTTGCAAATAAACCTAATTTGCAATGGGGGTGTGGGGGTGGGGGGTGAATAATTTTAACCACAACTGTAGTTCATAATTTTATTGCATTGCTTAGGTACTCAGGTGTGGAGACATCCAGCTCTTTGCCACAGCAAGGAAGCCATAACGTCACCGCTTACCACCTTACCGTCAGAGGCGTTACAGACAGAGGCCATCAAATTATTTAAGGTAAAAAAAAGTGATAGTGAATATTGTGGTGTGATGCCACCATCATTAATTCATAACTCCCTATTGTACTTTAATTATAATATGGCAGCACTCTTCAAACATAACCAAGGACAATATCTGCATGCACTTAGTATGTCCTCCTTGTGTCTTCAAGGGTTTTCTCCAGATTTTTGGTTTCGTATCAAACTCCAAAAACATACAGTCATGATAGTTTAATTTGTTTCTAATTAACTCTCCCTAGTACATATAGTTAAGAAGTGTAAATTAGACTGTGAGCCCTACTGAGGAGAGGGACTGATGTGAGTGCCAGGAATGCAAATGGTAGATGGTACAATGCCTTTGCAGCACCAACTATAAGACGTAGATGGCATTGTACCATCCCTCATTTGCATACCAAATTTCCTAGTAGGGCACTGCATGGCCTTTTAAGTTTCCTCACACTTAGAAACTGTACCCCTCCCGACCAAGCTCCTGGAATAATAGGGCATATTAGGCTATGGACACCTTTTGGATCGTTTTTTTATGGAAATCATGAATTTTTGTCTGAAAATCATTTTTGTAATTGGCTTTTATTGAAATTTTCAACAGATTAGCTCCTATGAATCATAGCAAGGTGCAGAATCCCATCCACATCTCAGTTTGCCAGAGAGATTGTCTGACAGCTCAGTCTCCGGTCACTACTCCTCAACGATCATCTGAGCTCAATTATGATCAAAGTCAAAGCTGTATATATACAGCTCCCAGTTAGAGCCATATCCCTGCTGTATACAGATCAGTATCCTAGTGATCGCAATTATGAAAATATGGCAAATCATTTATGCTACTCATTTCTTTATACTAATAGGAGATGGTATCATGCCTCGGCAGTCCCACCCATTGGAAGGTAGCTTCCTGGAAGTCAATTTTCAACCTTCTAAGGCAGCGGTGTCAAACTCATTTTCACCGATGGCCACATCAGCATTATGGTCGCCTTCAAAGGGCCATTTATAATTGTAAGACTGTATTTTAAAGCATATATTAAAAGAGAGGAGAGGGACAACAACAGATGGAACAGAGCAAGGTTGTAGTCCTGAAAAATTGGGGCACGAGTCTCCCAACACAGACACTTGACTCTAAACTGCCAAGTAGTCTGAGAAAAGGAAAAATGATGGGAGTTAGCTGAACATGGTGAAACATTCCCAATAAATTGCTTAGGGCAGAACCCTTACTCACTGGGTCAAGCAGCTGTAGAGCACAAGGTCCTCTCTGATCTGTGAGGCAGGCTTACAGGATATGGACAGGCAGGCAGGAACAGACTGTCCTCTGCAGGATAGTAGCGAGGACCAGCTGGGATGTACAAGCCACATCACAGTCTGATCCCTGGCGAGCAGTGCTGTACTGTAGGATATGCTCAGCGGGAGAAGCAGACAGGGGAGCGCACACCTAATACTCCAGGAACTGAAGTAACAGCTATAGCACTCAGTCCCTATATACCTGACATCGCAGCATAGGACCAAGATGGTAGCCGCATTTCCGATACCCAGCAGCTGCACACAAGTCCACAGTGCGCCAGATGGTTTTCCTGGCACAGCTTGGGGTCCTCCGATCTAAAAGAGGCTCTTCTGCATCTGGACATAGCTGGCCACATAAAATGACATGGCAGGCCACATTCGCCCCACGGGCCTTGAGTTTGACACGTGTATGTGCACATGTTGAAATTTCTGTGAGTAAATATGTATAAAAATCCTCGGTAAAACCCACATGACTTCATTGTGGATTTTGGTGCAGGGTGAGCTGTGGATTTCACTCATTGCATTGCAATGAATCAAATCTACAGTGAAAATCCAGGCATATCCACAAGAGAGCATGCTGTGGATTTGAAAATTGATGCCTATTCTGCAGCCAAAATTCCTGAACAGTTCCGCAATCTGTGAATTCCCCCTACCAGGCCTTGCAACATGACTAAGGCTATAAGCCAAACCAGAATGATAACCAAGCACAGACAGCTGTTTCAGGGGTTTTGCCCCTTATCAGTATACAGTGGGCACTTTATCTCTTTGTGGAGAGCACCAAGTTGGCGCAAGGAGACTTATAATAGGTGGTCCTGCAGAGGCATTATGCCATCTATTTGCATACCAAATTTCCCAGAGAAGCATTGCATGGCCTATAAGTCTCCTCATGCCTACTTTCTCCATAAGGAGAAATATTGGTAGTAACCCTGCTGACCCTCATAACATGCCTCTCGCCCAGCTAACCAGAAACCTACTGTACACTGATGAGGGGTAAAAACCTTGAAAGAGCTGTCCGTAGATGGTTGTCTACTTGCTTATGGAGAAGGTTTTGGTTTACTCATTTGATTAGTCATGTTACAAGGCCTATTAAAAAAATCAGACGTTGACTTATAGGGTAGGTGCCTTCTAATAGGTTGGCGCTGCAAAGACATTGTGCTACTCCTTATTTGCACATGACATTTTCCAGAGGAGCATTGCATGGTTCTTAAGTCCCTTTATGTCTACTTGGTGCTCTCCACAAGTCCCCCATACAGCTCATTGCTGTATCGACATATTACGACTGCAGTAGAGCTTTGGGAACATTGTCCTAACTGTACCAAAAGTGTGACTTTTTATCCAGGAGGGGTATTCCTGGCATTCACTACTGATGACCTATCCTCAGGATAGGTCATAAATAGCTCATTGGTGGGGATCCTCACCAATCATCTGATCAGCTATTACATTTCCAGCTATGAAAACTGATGTGGACATCCAGCCCTGCTGCACTGACAACGGCTAGAGGATCAGCAGAAATCCTAAGCGGAGAACTCGATGATCAACTATTGATGACCTATCCAATGGATAGGTCATCAATAACAAATGCCTGGAATACCGCTTTAAGCTATTTATGGTACATAGTTTGAAATTTATACAGTTAAATGTTTCATATAATCTTTTTGCCTTATTTTTACGCCTCCTGACTATTCCATTGGTTAGTTAGAATTATTTTATACTTTGCAGAAAATATTTTATTTTTGTTTCCCTCTAATTTTGAGCAGGAAATTTTAATAAATAGCTTCCTGTTATTTCTGGACAGTTTATGAAATGTGTTGTGATTTTAATATTTTAACCACTTTCAAAAGTTACTCCGGCCTATATACAAGTCCATTTGCTTCTCTGAGGTGTGGGCCGTGCAGGTAACGTGACACCCACAGGCACTTCTGTCATCGGCTCTACACACCTACAGTGTAATATAGTGCAAAGCAAACATGAGAAGTATCCAGCTGCAGCAAATCAACCGCATATGTAGAAGAATAATTCTCACACACGACTTGTAGGGCTCAGCATGCTGGGAGGTCAAGAAAATAAATACCTGCACCTCATTCTGTAATCTGGGCCTGGTGGAGACTGGCACAAGGAAGAGATAAGTGGATTCACTTCCCGTAGACCGATACTTTTAAGACTCAACAGATTATTTATTATGTCGGGAACATGATCTACCCGCCTCACTTTGGTACATATTTATGATACATTATCTTCTTAATGTGGGGAATTTAGAAAACTCTTATTTAACTCTATGCAGAGAATTTAGAGATGTGCAAAGAAAAATGATTCTGCTGTGGATAAGAAAAAAAAATACAGTGTTCAAGGGTGTACATTTACTGGGACATGGGGTAACATCATTGGGTTCTGGGGAGTGAAGTAAATCAGTGCTGGACACCAGGTAGTAATCCCTCCACTAACGTAGCTTCACAAGAGATACTAGCATTATCTCCTCCACTACCCTAGACCACCAGCAAAGCAAAAATCATCCCCTAAACTACCCTAGACCACCGTAGATACTGGTATTGACCCCTCTACTACCCTATCCAACCAGAGATGTTGGCATTACTGGCTTCATTACCCTGGAATAGATCAGTGTTTCTCAACTCTAGTCCTCAGGGACCAAAACAGGTCATGTTTTCAGGATATCCTATAGTAAAAAGACCTGTGGCAATGTCTGAGGCACTGACGATAATTACATCACCTGTGCGATATTTAGGAAATCCTGAAAACATGACCTGTTAGGGGTCTTTGAGATCTGAAGTTGAGAAACACTGCCCTAGATCAACAGCATTCTGGCATCATCTCCTCCACTACCATAGACCACCAGGAATGCTCATATTGTCCTCTCCAGAAACGAGACCACTAGGAATGCTAGAATTGTCTCCTCAACTACCCTGGATCACCAGGAATTATGGCATTTTCCTCTTCACTGCCCTTGACCACCAGGAATACTGGCATTTTCCTCTTCATTACCCTTGACCACCAGGAATACTGGCATTGTCCTCTTCACTACCCTAGACCATCAGTGATGCTGAATCATTCCTTCTATTACCCTAGACCACCATAGATACTGGCATTAGCCTCTTTGCTACCCTAGACCACAATAAATACTGGCATTATCCCTTCCACTACCTTAAATCACAAGGGATGCTGGAATTATCCCCTGCACTACACTACTCCACCAGGGATGCTGGCATTATTCCTTCCACTTCCCTTCTCCACCAGGGATGCTGGCATTATCCTCTCCACTACCTTAGACCTCCTGGGATTTTGGCATTATCCCAACCACTGCTTTAGACCTTTAGGGTTGCTGGCATTATCCCCTTCACTACTCTGTTCCACAAGGAATGCTGGATTATCTCTTCCACCAACATAGACTACTATGCAAGGAGATATTAACCCTAAACCTCCCAACAATTAGAGCCTATATGGTGGTATATTGTATGCTAGAACCTTACTCCAAGTGCAACCACTTCTCTACTACTTGTGGCAATATTCCCAATAGACCCACTTACGGCATGTGTTTTATAAAAAAATACAAAACATTGATAAGTTTTCTCCTATCAATTGAAATACAGTTTTTTTTCCATTTTAATATATGGTATATTCGACAGGCAGGGGAGATTTCTAACTAAAACCACAGCCGTATTCAGTGAGTGGTGTTCGGGCTCAATGGAAAGTCTATGGAGTTTCTACACTGCTCACTGAAAACAGCTGAACAGGCATAGCGCTTCGATGACTACATGTCAGAAGTTTAGGAATAGTTTAGTTATCCTTTAAGGGCTTCTTCAGGTGGCCATGTGCGCAATTGCGCGTGCTTCAGTTGAACTTATTTGCGTAGCGAACAAGGTTGATGAGGTAGATTCGTGCGCATATCAGCACATAGTTCTGTACATTTTGCGCTCACAGCGGCTGTTCACATGCCTGTGCAAAACACCCCCACCCTAATTTAAAAGGTTATTTAGCCTAATGAGGTCCAGATATGTTCTGTTTCTCACGGAATTGCGCAGCGTATTCCATATGGGGCCTTTGCTGTGCAATACGCAGAAAGAAAAAGCAAGACCTTTTTTTTGCGTGTGCACGAAATGTGCGTGCAAAAAACGTTTATGGAAACTAACCTATTTCCATCGATGGGATCTATTGACTGCTGTGTGTAACAGGACTCCCATAGAGGTACATAGGTCCTTTCCTACCACATGCCTCAGATTCAAGACATATTTAGACTTCTTCTGCTGGATGCTGTAGAAATCTAACAGTAAGGGCTTATTCAGACGACTGTATGTGCAAAAACGCTTGCTGCAGCGCAAAGTTTTTGAAGTAGATTTGACCGTGTGCCTGCGTGTATTACTGTACGTTTTGCGCACACAGGGCTAGTTCTCATGTGGGCGCAACACACCCTTTCTGTTGATTAAAAGGCTAATTAGCTTAAGGAGGACCAGATGTTTACATTTCTCTGTGTTTTGCACAATTTGCCACGCTTTCCCTTGCTTGTTTGCGCACTTCCCATAGACTTTAATGGGTGCTTTTGCTGCGCAAAATGCAGAAAGCGAGCAGGCCCCACATTTAATGCACGCACAAAACTCACTCATCACAATGGGCCTTTGAAATCAATGGGTTCTTCTGTGTTTAGCGTGCGACTGAATTGTGCATGCAAAATACGCCCATATGAACTTATCCAGTGAAATCAACATGTTTTATTCTCAGTGGACTGATTAAGTATTTATCTCTTTGCTCAGTTTGTTATTTTAAGTCTTGAGTGTAAAACAGTCCCAAATTTCTGTGTGTGAACATTTATTTAGATCAGAAGGAGTGGCCCCTCTGCATCTGTATGTTATATTTGTTCCCAATCCAAACCAGTTTAATTTCAGCCTGATGAAGAGTTGAACCTAGAAAGCTTGCTGTAACATCATATATTTTTGTTAGCCATTAAAAGGTATCATATCTAAAAGATTACTGGGTTTCTCTCACTGAGAACAATCACACTTTGCTCTACTGGCTATCACGGTACCAAACCCCCCTTCTCGTTCACTGTGCATTGCGCGTACAAATACGGTTGTGTGAATCCTGCCTAAAAGTATTGTGGCAAGCTCTATCATGGATCTTACATGCATGTGCGTTGTATTGTTTTATACATGTTGCTAGGAGACAGTGGGGAAAAAACTACATCAATTGGGCCGTCTTGCGTTTTTTGTACATGGGGAAAACGGATGAAACACGGATGGCACACGGACGTAAAAAACACATACATAACAAAAATGCATGCAACACACATATACACATGCAGTGAAATCAGTCTGTTTTTCATGGACCATAATTGCATATGCCCATGTGAATGGACCCGAAGTTCATGCAGTATTCTAAATTGCAATTTGTCTGAGAGGCCACAAGAGGGAGGTAGAGCCATACATTTGATTTTATTTATGCCTGCAAACTGTACAGCAAAGGTTTTGCGCTATTTATCTATTACATATCTATTTATCTATCTATCCATATAATATCTATCTAACTGTCTATCTTTTTCATCTCTCTCTCATATCTATCTAATATCTATCTATGTCATATCTATCTATCTCATATCTATCTATCTCTCTCATATCTATCTATCTAATATCTCTCTCATATCTATCTATCTATCTATCTTATTCAGAAATTGCTGGTGATGTGCAGTAATAGTAATAATGTGTGAACTTTATATTTGCAGACATGCCAGCTCTTCCTCAATGCTGCAGTTGACTCACCTGCCATTGACTATCATGTCTCCTTGGCTCAAAGTGCCCTGCAAGTCTGCTTAACCCACCTGGAGCTTCAGAACGAGATCTACTGCCAGCTTATAAAACAGACCCGACACAGGCAGCCGCAGAACCAGCCGAGTCCCATCCAGGTAACGCGCTAGTCAAAGATGAATGAGTAGTGGTAACTAAAAGCAGTGTCAGGTTGGAGATCGTTACACCCCCCAGAGGAGAAGATTGGGACAGCCAATCCTCCATCTATACAGAACATGTGCATGTTCACTATTAATTACATTACAGGTCACATCAGCAATAAATTCTAAGTTATGAATCAACCCATAAGCCTATGTTCACACGGTGGAATTCACAGCGGATTCAGATTTTAACGCGCTTTTTAGAGTCGGAATTCACGCCAAAAATTCTATGGTGGATTCCCCCATATGGACATAGCCTAAGGCTAGTTCTTAACAGTAACTGGTTGACTCCAAACCAGTTTGGTTGTCTTCTGCTGGACCATTGAAGCCCATTATTATGCCAGAACTTTGGCCCAGGGAGCAGGGAGAGCCCTCAACACCTCCACATGTATGGCTACAGGGTGGAAAGTCAACACTGTCCTGACAACCAAACTAAGGGCTCCTTGACACGAGCGTACACGTTTTTATGGTCGCACGCACGTGCCGTTAAATCGCGTGAATGAAGAAAAGATGCAATCGAGTCCCAAGCTTAATTAGCGTTTACTTGTCCATTCACAGGGCCGGGTCTGACGTATTAGCGAAAAAATACCCCACAGCCTGGAAATCCCTCGCTCGGCATAAATCCTCAGAATGACTGACTTCTAATGCCTAAATAGAGGCACCTGTTAGTTTTTTGCAGTGCTGGATGCTGCTAAACTCCCTACCCCTCACTTTTTTTTAACCAGCTCCCATAGCAGTCTATGGGAGCTGCCAGCGTATATCGGTCTAAAGAAAGAGCATGACCTATCTTTTCCAGCAGCGTATAATTTCAGTCGCCAATTTTGGATGTGTATGTGCTATTTTTTTCCGGCGCAACAGTTTTACGAGGCTACAAATCGCTTATCTGAATTAATACATTGGAAGCCAATGCTTCAGATGGTCGCGATTTTTGGCCAAGCGGCTAAATAGTTGCTCTAAAACGCTTGTGTGAATAAAGCCTTAAGCACTCTTTAACGCTTAAAGACGCGGACCATTTTTTTATTTTCAGCTTTTCCTCCCAATGTGGAGAAACCCATTGGAAAGCATGGGCTTCTCATACATGCGTTCTCTCGTGCTATCGCATCGCGGCAAAATTGCGTGATTTTGTCGCCCATGTGAACGTACCTTTTAAAGTGACAAATTTCTAAAACAGGCTTGGTTTTGAAGGGGTTAAAGTTGTATTAGATATCTGATAGACCTATATGTGTTTTCGCAGGGGTGGCAGCTCCTGGCCTTGTGTGTTGGCCTCTTCCTTCCACAGCATCCATACATCTGGCTCTTGAAACTCTTCCTGAAGAAGAATGCGGATATCAGGTATTCTATAGGTGCCGCCACCCTGTCTGTTCTGCTCTTTCACGTTGCTTGAGTCAGAGACATCGGTCTGTTGACGACACCCATTTTCGTTAAGGGGCAGGAGAAGGCCCCATTGCAAAAATTCAGATGGGATCATACACTCGCTGATACTTAGTCCCACGTTTGCATATCTTGTGGTGCCGGTGCAGACAGGTCTGGCCAAGAGGGGTGTAGCCTGCAAGCCAGAATGCATTATATTGCCGTAGTTGGCATTCAATACTTAATATATGGGCATAACTCTTTTTCGATGGTTATTAGGCATGTAGAAATTCTGGTTCAGTAATAGCCCAAATGGTAATCATTCCCATTGAGGAGACCCAATGGAGACTTATTTTCAAGCAATGCTTGTGGGAGAAAGTATGCAAATTGGCTCATGTCACCCAAGCCAAAGACTCCTCCAAAAGTAACCAGTACCCTCCCCAAGCTTCCCATCCGGGCAACCTGTATTCTGCTCTGTACTGAGACCCGAAACAGTCTGTCTACAGATGGACCACACTTCCTTGTGGAGGAGTCTCTAGTTTGGCTGACTTGAGCTAATTTGCATGTTTCAGTAATATAATGCACTGTATTTGGTGTGAGCTTACTGCCTGAGGGACCTAATGTGCGAGGCATGCTGAGTCTATAGGCCCAAGAAATGTAATTCAAGGCCAAAAGCGATCTTTCCAGCATTGTACAAGGGTATGTATATGGAGCATGTGCTAAGATAATGGAAAGGAATTAGTCATTGGCATAACTATAGGGGATGCAGGGGATGCGGTTGCACCCAGGTCCAGGAGCTTTAGGGGGCCCATAAGGCCTCTCTTCTCTATATAGGGAGCCCAGTACTATGACTAAACCATTATAGTTGGGGGCACTGTTACAGTTTTGCATTGGAGCCCAGGAGCTTCAAATTGCGCCTCTGCGTTAAGGAGTTAAGAGAAGTTGAGGGGCCCCAAGATAAATTTTTGCACCTGGGCCCAGGAGCCTTTAGCTATGCCCCTGGAATCAGTTCCAAAGGGGTCAATTCCGGGAAAGATGGTGGCCAATTAACATGACCATGTTGTCCAGTCCAGAAAGTGCCAAACTGCTCTGTAGCAATGGGATCGCTTCCTGTAGGGACATCTCCAAGGGATATTCCCATCTCTGCAGTTCATGGTTGAGATGGGAAAACCCGGAAGCTCTGTTCCGACGAACTATTGGAAGGAGCCAAGCACCCAGCGCAGTGCTGTTTCCATAGCACAGTATACTGTTTCTGTAGCTCCCATTCACTTGAATGAGAGCTATCAAAGCAGCATTGCATTAGGCGCCTGTCTCTTTCCGTAGGCTCCTGCTGGGTAGCCATGGCAGTGGTCTCCTAATCTCGGTTTTGAAAAGCCATGGTGGGAATACTCCTTTAAGGGAGCTACATAGTAACATAGTACACGGGCCAAAAGGAGACAATGTCCATCTACTTCAGCCTGTTTCCACCCCCCCCCCCCCCCCCGTTGATCCAGAGGAAGGCAAAAAAAACATGAGTTAGAAGAGAGTTTAGCCCATTTTGGTTGCTCCAGTTAAGGCCACAGTCTACTAGTACCCCCAGGTCTTTTTCCATATCCCTTCTCCCTAGCAGTACCCCATTTAGTGTACATTCGCGACATCCGTTTCTTCTGCCCATGTGCATAACCTTACATTTATCAATATTGAACTTCATTTACTATTTTTTTACCCAAGCCCCCAGATTATCCAGGTCCGTTTGTAGCCGCACATTGTCCTCCGTTGCATTGATTATATTGTATAATTTCATATAGTCTACAAATATTGATATTTTGCTGTGCAGCCGCTCTATCAAGTCATTGATAAATATATTGAACAGAATGGGGCCTAATACTGAACCCTGTGGCACCCTACTAGCGAGAGTGGCCCAATCTGAGTACGAACCTTTTATTACCACCCTCTGCTTTCTATCATTGAGCCAATTCTTTACCCACTTACACACGTTTTCACCCAATCCGAGCTGTCTCATTTTGTATATTAGCCTATTATGCGGCACGGTGTCAAAGGCTTTAGAGAAGTCCAGATATACGAGATCAATAGACTCTCCCAGGTCCAGCCTAGAGCTTACTTCATCGTTGAAACTGATCAGATTGGTCTGACATGATCGACCCCTCATGAACCCATGCTGGTGAGGAGTTATTCCGTTGTTTTCCTTGAGGTGTTCGAGGATGGCATCTACGATGGACACCTCATTATGTTGGTGAACTGGAGAGACAAAGTGGTGACCCCAAAAATGCTATGTGCCATCCATTCTGCCATGCTCAACCATGTACATTTTTGTATAGGTGGTTGTTTATGTCAGACGCTAATTAATCAACCAGGGGATATTTTTACGTGAACTGAAATGAATTGATTAGCAACTAGTGAACCAATTATCGCTTATCACCCTATTGGTGGCCCTATTTACACGGTACAACTGATGCTTACATTTGCTCAATTGAGCGACCACTCATACAACAATTGCCCCATGTAAAGCCATCCTAATAAAATAAAACTTACTTATTTGTTTCCAGTCCTGCATTTGACTTTATCCTCTACAGTCAGAAATTATCTGTTCATTATGCTCATCCATCTTAAATTGTTTCCCTTGGGTTATTTTATCGCTGGAACAAGCAGCTCCATATACATTCCCTCATACAATAATGCAAAGGTCTCTTTTGCCCCTAGATAGGCATTTCTGTAGACACCATATATATAACCTTTTCTCTCTTTGCCCTATGTCACAGAACCGAGGCTGGAAAATATGCCATTTACTGCCAGCGCTGTGTAGAAAGAACCCAACAAAATGGAGATCGTGAAGCTAGACCTTCCCGAATGGAAATTCTCTCAATTCTATTACGCAACCCGTATCACCATTCCTTGCCCTTCAGTATACCTGTGCACTTTATGAATGGCACATATCAGGTAAGAGCAGCCCTATATGTATACTACTAATCTATCTGTTGCATGAGTCCGATATGCAGTATATTCACTCACAGACATATTGCATGTTGTATCACTCTCAATTCTAACTTTATCAGCTGAGTAAAAGTCGAAGAAACTGTTACGATCGTGTGGGCAGGCAAAGCACGGGAGCCCACACGATCGCACCCTAAAAGGGAGAGAGAATGGATGGGATGGACGTACACAGGTAGCAGCAGGGTCACACGGGATACACACAGGTTTCAGGCAACCGACCCTGTACTACGCGGGAGGATGGCATGGCCCTACCTAAGCGGGGACATTGCCCCAATAAGGGCAGCCCAGCGGTCTTCGGATCTGGGCCCTAGCTAATCCTAGGAGCCACACACAAGAACAGGATGAATTCACATGCCACATGGCAGACCCAGAATACACTGCATACAACCACTAGTAACAGATTGGAAGCTGAATATAAATACCAGGTATTAGTTGACATGTTGTACAAGATGTTGTAAGCTAGCAGGCCACTTCACAGCTCCTGGTTATACTGCTAGTCCCTACACTAACCAGGAGTCCAGCAGAACCGGACACCGTTCACACCACACGCTGCAACAGGACAGGACACAGATTGCAGGACACACAGCAAGCTAACACAAAACTGACAGAATTTAAATGTACAAACAGACATGAACCAGATCACACTGCAAACCTCACCAGACAAGCATTCATGACTGCTCACCTTAGGGGCCATGCAGTGACTGACAGGAGCTGGGTTTATATGTGAGCACAGATCCAGGGGATTAGCTAGCAGACAGTACCACACCCAGCCAGCTCAATCATTAACCCTGAGAGAGCTGTGCTGCTGGAATCACAATAGTACAACATGTCTCAGCAGCACACGTAACAGAAACATTGATCAGATTTCTCAAGATGTACGATAAAGCTTAAAAAGATAATCCCACTTGATACATTTTATTGCTTGCAGTTTTTACACAGCTGTATTTATTTTCATTAAAGGCTAAGTAGGAGGAGAAAACACTAAAATCTTTCTATATAGTAGGAGAAATGAGAGGGGGAGAGTTCTCCCATTGTAATTGGCTGCCAGGGAGATTAACAGAGGAACGGCAAATAATATAGTTGACAACGGTACTCGTCAGATATACAGTTTGTATCAGAAAATGAAAGTTGGATTTCTCTGGGGCAACAACATATGGCACTATTCCCTCCACTACCCTAGACTATCAGAGATGCTGGTATTATCCCCTCCACTACTCTAGACAGCCAGGAAATCTGGCATTATCCCATCCACTAACCTCAACCACCAAGGACACTGATAATATCTCCTCTATTACCCTACACCACCCAGGATGTTGGTATCATCCCCTCCACTATCTTATACCACTAGAGATGCTGCCAAGGGAGCAGACATTTACTCTAAACCACCCAACATTTGAATCCTAAATGTAAATACATTGTACATTCACCCCCACGCCAAGTGCAGCTACTTCTCTACCACTTGTGACAGTATTCAAGACCTATTACGTGGTCTTTTACGTATAATGCAAAACATTGATTAATCTGCTCCTATAAATTGAAATACAGAGTTTTTTGTACTGAATGCTAAGTGGGAGGAAAAAACAATCATAAGAGGAGAAATGGGAGAAGGAAGGTGTGACTTCATTGTAACAGACTGCCAGGGAGGGTTATCAGAGAAAGGGAAGGATTTATCCCCATGAGAGTTAATATGGCTGACAGCAGTAGTCATCAGCTTCACTCTCCTTCGAGGTGATACCTTCCAACAGTTTGCACCAGTGCCTCAGTTGTTTTTACCCTCTTTCATAGTAGCATCCAATTCCCACAAAATATTTATTTAGCATTACCACCAGCCTGGTCAGTAATTTACTCTAGAAGCAGGTGTCAGTATTTATTTTTCACTAGGCATATTGCCAGGCAGCAACCATATCATCAAATGTTATATCTCACTCCCAAGTTTTGGTCGGGATTCCATTTGAGAGTAGGTCATACTGTTTGATGATACAATTATTGTTCAGCCAGTTTCAGGGGTGGGGAGGACACATAGAGGGGCCACTAAAAATTGCCCAATTTCTACTGGGGTCACTAAAGGGATCACTATTACCATTAGGACCACTACAGGATTACCCATTACTACTGGGGCTATTAAAGGGTGCTCTATTACTGGGGCCACTAAAGGGCACCTTGTTATTAGTGGGGCCACTAAAGAACACCCTATTACTATTAGGGCAACTAAAGGAGACCGTATTACAACTGAGGCCACTAAAGGGGGCACTGATACCACCGGGGCCACTACAGGATGCCCTATTACTACTGGGGTCACTACAGGATGCCCTATTACTACTGGGGCCACTACAGGATGCCCTATTACTACTGGGGACACAAAAGGGGGGGTCTTTTTTGCTACTGAGGCACTAAAGAGGGCACTAATACTACTGGAGCCAGTGAAAGGGGGCACAATACCCCTGGGGCTACTACAGGATACCCTATTACTACTGGGGTCACTAAAAGACACCCTATTTCCACTAGGAGCCACTAAAGGGAGTCCTTTTGCTACTGAGGCACTAAACAGGGCACTAATACTACTGGGTTAGGCCTTAGTCAGACGGGCGTTTTTTCGCGCGATTTGCGCATGCGTCCGGCTTTTTTTTTTTTTTTTTTTAAACCATTGCTTTGCAATGGTATCGGACACATGAGCACTTTTTATGCGCTTGTCCGATAAATTATAGAACAGAAATGGCAGATCGCACCGATCTGCGATTCCTGTTCTCTTCTCTATATGCGCTCAATGGGGCCGGCGGCAGCAGCGCCGACCCCATTGGGAAAATATAGAAGACAAATCATTCTTCTCTGCCACAGCTGTAACAGCTGTGGCAGAGAAGAACGATGTTTGCCCATTGAATTCAATGGAGCCGGCAATACAGCCGGCTCCATTGAAAGCAATGCGCTGCGGGCAAGCGCAGGATGAATTGTCGGGAAGGCCTTAAATATATAAGCCCTTCCCTGCAATTCATCCAGAAATGTGTAAAAATAAAAAAAAATATATATACTCACCTTGTCCCGGCAGATGGAGTTCAGCGCGGCCGGCCTGCAGTGGGTGTGAAGGGGGTGTGAGTCAGACCTGCCCCTGATTGGCTCAGCGCTGAGCCAATCAGAGGCAGCTCTCACTCACACCCATTCATGAATTCGGGCGGGTTTCAGCCCCTCGCGGCTCTCGTCCTGTTTCTTCGTCGCTTTCTACACGGATCCGTCGACGAGCCACCGAAGGAGAGATGGTGAGCTCCGGAAGTCCACCCAGGGCGCCCATGTGTCCCTTGTGCCCCGGTTAGACTCGGTCTCGAAGCTCCGAAGGTCCTCCATGTATTTAATGTGATCTACTGCCTCCACACATTTCTTCCTCGGGATCGCCCCCTTCTGTCTCCAGTGCTGTGAAATGATATGGCGCATAGCCATGAGGAAGTGTCTGAGAAGCCCTTTTTTGACTTTAGAGATGGGGCCGGGCACCATGGAGAGGAGGGCGATCTCGGGAGTCATTACAACCTGCGACATGCTCAACTTTCCATGAACTCTGGCGATGTCCCCCCATAGGGGAGCGAATAGCGGACAGGACCACCATAGGTGAAGCATAGTTCCCACCTCTGCACAGCACCTCCAGCATTCGTCCGTGGTGTCAGGGAAGATTCTGTGGAGTCTGTCTGGAGTTCTATACCAATGTGTGACAATTTTGTAGTTAAGTTCTTGTGCCCTGATAGAGATAGACAGCTTGTGAGTTAACAGGTAAGACTTGCTCCAGAGCTCCCCGGAGATCTGCCTGCCCAGTGATTCTTCCCATCGCGTCTCCCATGGCAAGCGAGTCTCCCCCGTCCGCTCGTCGAGCAGCAACCCGTACAGCAGAGATATTGTGTGAGGCGGAGCTGAGGACGCGTCGCACAGCCTCTCAAACGGGGTGAGGGCTGCACTAAGCGGTCCCGGTTCCCCTAGTGAGCCTAGGTAGTCCCTCACCTGGAAGTATTGCAACCAGGCTCCCGGTCTCAGTCTGTGACCCCCAGCGAGGTCGCTCAGCGGGCGTATACCTCCCGTTCCCCACACCTCCCTTATTTGGGGCCTGTGTCTGTCTGGGAGGATTGGAAGCTTAGAGACTGTCCGTGTGGAGGGTAGTTGGGGGTTTCCCGTGAGTGGGGTTAGGGGGCCTGGGATATTTGCCGTCTTACCGCTCTGAGTTACGCGCCTCCATGCCCCTAGCAAGTGAATTGCTAGGGGAGATGTCCCCAGCTCCCCCCAGTCTACCTTTCCTGGGACCCAGAAGGCCCCTCCCAGGTTTAAGTTGTTCTGTTCGGTTTCTAAAGATACCCAAGCTTTTTTGTCTGAGTTGTATATTATGTCCAAGATGCATTTCCCTATTGCCGCCTTATGGTAGAGCTCTAAATCTGGCAATCCTGCTCCTCCTGTCCGCCTAGACCTGGTTAGGGTCTTGTAACTTATTCGGGGTGCGCGACCTCTCCAGACAAACCTTATTGAGGCTCTCTGTAACAGGTTGAAGAAACCTTTGGGGATGTCGTAGGGCACTGTTTGAAAAATGTAGAGGATTCTTGGGAGGATGTTCATCTTCAAGGAATTTATTCTGCCAAACCACGAGAGATGCAATTTCGACCATCCGTCTAGTTCTGATTCAAATATGGATAATAAAGGTCTGTAGTTTAGGTCGAAGGTGTCTGAGGGGTTGGCCGGGATGTGTGTACCAAGGTACTTTAGTGAGTCTGTCTTCCAAGTGAAGGGATAAGACTCTTCTAATGAGGTGGCCATCGATGGCGGTAAGGTTATGTTTAGGATTTCCGATTTTTGAGGGTTTATTTTGAAGTTACTAAGCGACCCATATTTGGTTAGCTCTTTTATGATCTCAGGGAGCGATGTGTCAGGATTTGTGACGTATAGTAATAGGTCGTCTGCGAAAATTGAGATTTTGTGTTCGCCGCTTGTCCCTGTGATCCCTTGTATGGCTGGGTTTCCTCTCAAGGCTGATGCCAGGGGCTCCATTGCCAATATATATAAGAGGGGAGAAAGAGGGCAACCTTGTCTGGTGCCGTTTCGGATCTGGAGGGGCGCTGATAGCAGTCCGTTGACTCTGATGCGAGCCGAGGGTGAGCTGTATAAAGCCATTATCCTAGACAGGGTTTTCGGTCCCAGGCCCGCCTCCCTCAGTGTCAACTCCAGAAAAGACCATTTTACCCTGTCAAATGCCTTCTCGGCATCTATCGTGAGAAGGCACATGGGGACGTGAGAGCTTCGGGCCTTGTTGATCAGGGATATAGTTTTGATCGTATTGTCCCTGGCTTCTCTGCCGGGGACAAAACCTACTTGATCCACGTGTATCAGGGAGGGGATATGGGGGTTTAACCTGTTTGCCAGAATTTTTGAAAATATTTTGAGGTCGCTATTTATGAGGGAGATCGGTCTGTAACTCTGGCACAGGAGAGGGTCCTTTCCTGGCTTCAATATCACTGCTATGTTAGCCTGCAATGCCTGGGGGGGGGGGGGGGGAAGGGGCTCCGGGGGAAGGGGCTCCCCTGAGAGACCGCATTAAACGCTGTCAGCATGACTTCTGAGAGTTGGGTCCCAAAAGTTTTGTAAAATCTTGGTGTGAACCCGTCTGGGCCAGGACTTTTCCCTAATTTAAGGTCCTGTAGGACTTGTGATAGCTCCGTGGGAGTGAAATCTTCCTCGAGAGCTTCTATGTCGGCCGGCGGAATAGTAGCGTGTGTGTTGTGGTGTAGATATCGTCGGATTTGTTCATTTAGGTTGGGGTCATCTGCCTCCTCTGGGCATGGAATGTTGTATAATTGGGCGTAGTAGGACCTGAAGGTTTCTAGTATCTCGCTCGGTGTGTGTACCTCCTTTCCTGAGGGGTCGAGTATAGACTGGATGTTCGTCTGGGGGGCCCTAGGTCGTAGGTAGTTCGCCAGCCACTTCCCACTTTTGTTGCCGTATTCGTAATGTCCTGCCCGGAATCTCTCTCTGATGTGTAGGGTTTTTTGGTCCAGGATAGCTAATATCTCGTGTCTAATGTTGATTATTTCCAGTAATAATGTCTCTGATTACAGGGTTTTATTAGCCGACTCACGTGCCTCTAAGTCCTGGAATAGCTTTTTGAGTTTGTGTGTTCTTTCCTTCTTGAGTCTTGCGCCGTGGGCTATGAAGACGCCTCTCAGGGTGCATTTTAGTGCTTCCCATTTTATTGGCGCTGGGGTCGGGTCTGTGTACTTCTAGAAAGGTCTCTATTGTCTTGTCTATGTCAGCTTTACAGGTAGGATCTTTAAGTAAGTTGTCGTTAAGTCTCCAGTTGAACCCTTTGCAGTCTTGTGTCGCTGGGTTTATTTCCCCTAGGATTGGAGCGTGGTCTGACCATGTGAAGTTTCCCATGGAGCACTTAGGAGCTCCATCTAACAATCTATGTGAGACAAAAATATAATCTATTCTGCTGTACGTGTTGTGCGCCTGCGAGTGACAGCTGAAGTCCTTGACGACCGGGTGGAGGGGCCTCCACAGGTCAACAAGGTGGAGACTTACCAACATTTTCCGTAGCTTGCCTATGGTCGAGCGAGGGGTCGAGGATTTCCCGGATGAGGTGTCCAGGCGAGGGTCCATCGCGACGTTAAAGTCCCCACCGGCAATGATGGTCGTGTTTCCCGCGAATTCTGACAGCCTCCGGAGAGCTCTGGAGCCAAAGGAAGCCTGGTCCTGGTTAGGGAAGTAGAAGTTAGTGAGGGTGTAAGTAACATTTGACAGTTTTAACTTCAGGAATAGGTACCTTCCCTCGTCTTCCCTTTCGTGGTCTATGATCTGCGGTTTTAGGGATCTATGGAAGGCTATGGAGACCCCTCCGACTTTACGGTTGGGGTGGGGGGCATGGTACCAGTATGGATAATACCTGTTGTGACAACTAGGAGTGCTAGCCGTGGTGAAGTGGGTTTCCTGAAAAAAGGTTATCAGCACCTTCTTTTTGTGGAAGTGATATAGGATTTGATTTCTTTTCCCAGGGCTGTCCAGGCCTCTGGCGTTAAAAGAACTTATTGTTAGGGGGGCCATCACTCATGGTCCGGGGGAACATCGTCCAGAGTATCTAGGTGGAAGCTCTGTGTCTTGGGGTATGAGTGCCCCGGGGGACTTGGATTTGGGGGAGAGGGGTGACAAGAGGGTGGGAGATAGAAAAAAAGAGAGAAAAAACATGCTATAATGATAATAAACATTTAGGGACGCTGTCTTAGGCCAAGAAGACCTCGTTCCCTGATTAAATGTTCACGTGGCAACCGGCCACGGAGTAAGAAGTTTACCTAAATTGCAGCAACACGTGCTGCTGGCCTAGTTGGGGGGGAACTGTACCGAAACGAGGGCAGCAGCTCCCCCCAAACCCCGGCAACTGGGACTGAACCCAAATACGGGTATGTTGCACGGACTTAGATTGGAGGAATTTCAGTGGTCGCGGTCGACCAGGGCCTGACAGGAGTATGGCCACACAGGGAAGGTGCCACGTCCCATCAAGGTTAGCGTGTCCCTGTTGGGCCGACTAGGTGCCATTCTTCTCTCGGGGGTAGCGGGTCCGAAGCTTCGACTTTAGGCCAATCCGGGATTGCGATCATCGGAAGTTCTAGTTTGGCCAAGAACTTTGGGAGGTCGCCGAGACCTCTAAAAATAGCAGTGGACCCGTCTTTCCCTGCCTGCAGCTGGAAGGGGTATCCCCAACGATAGGGGATGTTCTTTTCTTTTAGCGCCGAAGTAACAGGTCTCAGTGCTTTCCGGAGTTGAAGAGTCCTCCTTGATAAGTCAGGTAGCACCAGGAGGGTAGAGTCCTTATAGGTTAGTGGGCCTTTCTCGCGGATTTTCCTCAGTAGTTCCTCTTTTTCTTTGTAGACGTGCACTCTACAGACGACATCACGGGGTCTCGCTGGATCAGAACTTTTGGGGCCGAGTGCTCTATGAATCCTGGCAATTAGCACTGGATTGTCAGTAGGGCGGTTGAGAATGTCGCCGAAGCACTTTGTGGCCCATTTTTCTAGGCGTGCTGGTTCCACGTCTTCGCTTAGGCCTCTTATGCAGACGTTATTTCTCCTGTTACGGTTCTCTAAATCATCCAGTTGGGTTAGGATATTAGTTATTTGTAATGCATGGTCATGGAGGATATGGTGGTGTTCGGTGAGTTGTGAATGGAGTTGGCTCTGCGTTTCCTCTGATTCGGCGACTCTGTGCCCTATGTGCTTTATTTCCGCCTGTAACATTTCTATTGCTTGCATTTGTGTACTAGTGGCTTTAGTTAGCAGGGCGTCTATTTTGTTTCTTGTGGGAATGCTTTTGAGGTGCGCTTTCCAATCCCATGTGTCACTTTCGTCTTCATCAGGATCTGGGGCAGCGACGCCTAGAGTGCTTGCGCTTTTATTAGATTTGGAACTTTTTCTCGGCGGTGAGGGGGTTAGAGCATAGTTGGCGCTGTGAGGACTGTATGTGGACTCATCTGGGTCTGTGAAGCCCTGGGAGTCTCTGGGGATCTCTCCCTCCACACTTGTTGGGGACATAGGCCTGCTGTGTGTCCCTTCTCCTTCTGCTGCCCTATCAGGGGCCTGACCGTTGCCCCCCTTCTCTTCTACAGCCCCTGGGTTTTTGCTCACCCGGCCTGGGTGTTCTGCTGCCAGGTAGTGGTCTTCTGTTGGCCCCGGGGTCACCGCAGCCGCGGTGCTCATTTCGGGGGTGTTATCAGCTCCTGTGGGGTTCGTTAGGTCTCCCCTGGGGCCGCGGGTGGTGGTCGGCCTCTTAATAATGGTGCCGGCGGTGGTGGGCGGGGCCTGGTGCGGGAGGCTTTTTGCGCTTCTGACCTGCCTCTGGCGCTGGGGAGATAGATGTCCTCGTTCTCGGGGCTCCGGTGGACTGGTTCGGGGCGCCGGGAGCATGGTTGGGAGCGCCGCTGCCTTCACAGGGGCTCCGGCTCCGGTCGAGGAGGAAGCTCCGCCCCCTTTCCTGAGCGGCGGCGCCATCTTGGAGCCCTCCGGAGCTGCCGGCCGCCACGGGAGATGGTCGATGTATGCGTCCAGCGGTCCTGAATCTTCGCTTCCTGGCGTCCCCCGGTCTCCTGGCTTCCTGATGCGTCCCATAGGGCAAGGTAGGCGTCCGTGCATGCGGGTATGCTGCTTGCCGGCCGGGGTTCAGCGGGAGCGCTCGGGAGATGCGTCCTACTGCCTCATGGATCAGGCCACGCCCTGAGTATGTGTATGTATATATATATATATATATATATATATATATATTTTTTTTTTATTTTTTTTTTATTTTTACACATTTCTGGATGAATTGCAGGGAAGGGCTTATATATTTAAGCCCTTCCCGACAATTCATCCCACGCTCGCCCGCAGCGCATTGCTTTCAGAGGAGCCAGCTGTATTGCCGGCTCCATTGAATTCAATGCGCTGGACAGCTCCGGCCCGTTTCTAATGAAACGCGGCTAGGAGCAGATTTTTTGGGCGTTTTTTTTTTGGCCCCGGTCACGCGATTTGCGGATGCGCATCCGTCATGCGATCCGCAAATCGCGCGAAAAAACGCCCGTGTGACTAAGGCCTCACTGAGAGAGGGCACTATTACTACTGGGGCCGGGGAGAGGGGGCACAATACCACTGGGGCTACTGCAAGATGCCCTCTTACTATTAGGGCCACTAAAGGACACCCTACTACTACTGGGGCCACTAAAGGACACAGATTCACTACTGGAGCCACTAAAGGGGGCTTTATTACAACGGTCTGCTAAAGGGGGCACTAATACCACTTGGGCCACTACAGAATGATCTATGACTACTGGGGTAACTAAAGGACACTCTGTTAATACTGGGGCTATTAAAGGGGTCAGTATTTCCACTGGGGCACTAAAGTGGGCAATTACTACTGGGGCAACTGGAATAACGGAGTTTAAAAAGCATGTTGCAATAAACCACACCCCTAAACCATACCCCCTTTTACCTTGCACTGTATTTTTGGTGACAAAGGTGGTGGCCCTACCATTGGCTGACCAGCATAAAAGGCCGGCAGCACCTACTTTACATCACTTCTACCATGTCTCCTAGATCAGAGCACAGTAGTCCATTTTCATTGTCATAGATTCCCTCTTTTTCCCTTGCTTCATACATACTGTATACTGTTTTAGAAAATGAGGTTTGGATTTTCCTTTAGTACAAACAGCCGAGCTAACAATTCACAGACTATTCACAGTTACTACATGTAAAGACTCAGGATAATTCGCTGTAGGTACGCATTGATATATTCTGCTAAACTTTCATTTAAAACACCAGTATTTATTATAGGTGGTGGGATTTGATGCATCTACAACGGTGGAAGAATTTCTCTGCACACTTAACCAAGACATCAGTATGAGGAACCCAGCACAGTCTGGATTTGCTTTATTTACAGATGACCCATCAGGAAAGGACCTTGAACATTGTCTACAGGGAAACATTAAGGTGTGTACTTACTGAATATTACACCTAAGGATTGGGGGGCTTTTTGGTTGCAACTATGACTATGTGAAGAATGCTGCTAGAGGTGACTGCATACAGGCAGAATTATTTCTTGCAAAGGGTAAACTTTTAGAAAACTTCTGACAATAACAGAGAAACATGTCCCTCCGATTGCTAAATCAGAATGCCCGAAGCGCTCAGCTAAGTGATGCGCCTCCTACTGATTGGTAAGCAGTATACAAACTCAAACTCACTGTTGATGCCCGTACACTGCCCTTCATTTTATCAGTTGGTGGGGGTCGTGCTACCCAGACCTTCATTATTCAAAATTGAGCAATGAACTTCGCAATTACACAAGGAAATAGAAAACACCAGGGACTTATTAGGCTGCACAGCCTTTAAACCCTTTCCAATCCACTGCCTGACCTCTGAAGACATTATGAGTTAAAGGAGATGTCCCGAGGCAGCAAGTGGGTCTATACACTTCTGTATGGCCATATTAATGCACTTTGTAATGTACATTGTGCATTAATTATGAGCCATACAGAAGTTATAAAAAGTTTTATACTTACCTGCTCCGTTGCTGGCGTCCTCGTCTCCATGGTGCCGACTAATTTTCGCCCTCCGATGGCCAAATTAGCCGCGCTTGCGCAGTCCGGGTCTTCTCCTCTTCTCTATGGGGCTCCGTGTAGCTCCGTGTAGCTCCGCCCCGTCACGTGCCGATTCCAGCCAATCAGGAGGCTGGAATCGGCAATGGACCGCACAGAAGCCCTGCGGTCCATGAAGACAGAGGATCCCGGCGGCCATCTTCAGCAGGTGAGTATGAAGACGCCGGACCGCCGGGATTCAGGTAAGCGCTGTGCGGGTGGTTTTTTTAACCCCTGCATCGGGGTTGTCTCGCGCCGAACGGGGGGGGGGGTTTAAAAAAAAAAAAAACCGTTTCGGCGCGGGACATCTCCTTTAAGGCTGTACAGCTCCGATGTTACTCTTACTGTATATTGCCAGCCTCTCTGTTGTCGGAGCCTATCTGACGTGTCACCTCATGCAGTACTGGCTTTAGCCAGCAGATAGCGCCGTTGTATAACAGGAGAAAAAGAGTAAGCCCCCTAGGAAAATCAGGATACAAATTGGATTGGAAAGGGTTAAATCACTGCGTGGGTGTGCTCCGCGCTGATGTGAACGGTCCCTGGCAGCACAAACAGTAGAGTAAAAAGTGCACGATAGCACGACCTTCACAGCACAAAACGTTACTTTATCGCAAGAGTGTTTGAGCTTATGCCCACGTGAAGCCACCATGAACGAAGCTTTTTTATGTGCGTATCGGTGCATTTTACTGTATTTTCTGTGTAAATGGGTATTTAGCCTAATGAGTTCCAGATGTGTTCTTATTTTCACTGAATTGCGTATCTTATCACACATCTGTGTATACACTGCACACTCATTTGCGCACCTCCCATTAACTTTTACGGGGAGCTTTAGAGCAAAAAATAGAACAGGTCCTGTTTTTTTGTGTGCGAGAGAAATGCACGTGCAAAAATGAAAGATGTAAGAGAATTGCAACGTCGCCGCTTCACCCAGAAGCACATTTGAAATGTCCTGCTGTAAACTCCTGTTAGTCCCTATGGGGATGAGGGGAAGCCAGAGGGTTCCGCTCATCTCCCTGGGGGTTCCTTTAGCAGGGACTAAGAGGAGTTTACAGTGGGACATTTAAAATGCGCTTCTGAGCTGCAAGTTTTAAATGTCCCGCTGTAAGCAGCGGGGAATTCCTCCAACCCCGCTGCTGGGCAATTCCTGAACAGCAGGGGGCACTGGGGGACTCATTCCACCTCTCTCCCCAGCAGCGGGTTCCCCAAGAGATCTCCCCATAGAAAGGAGAGATGGAGGGTGGGGTTAAAGGGCTTCCCCCAGAACACGGTGGAGCTAGAGGGGATCCTCCCTCTAGCCACACCCCTCTCAACTTGCAATGGGGAAATCCCAGGGAGGTGACCTCTAGCCCTGCTCTCTCTCTAGCCCCACCCCGTCCCTCTGCGCTTTTGGGACATCCCTGGGGGATCCCCTGCAGCCCCACCCCTTCTCTCTCTCTCTGCACTGTGGGGATCCCCATAGCAGGGAGAGAGAGAATGGGGCTATAGGGGATTAACCCACTGCAGGGAGAAAGAGAGCAGGTTTTTGAGTTAATCTCCCATAGCCCCTCTCTCTCTCTCCCTGCTATGGGGAAATCCCAAAGCCCTTCTTCTATCTCTCAGCCGCCCTTTTTTTAAGCAACACGCTGATCCAGTGAATGCAAGATTTTCACACACGTTCATGCGTTTTTTAGTGCAGTATAGGCGCAATTTTATTACGCGCCCATACTGCGCTAAAACCATGCTTGTGTGAACGAGGCCTGAAAATGGAATGGAGAACGTTAAATTGCATTTAAAAAGACTACTTTTGGTACGGCGCCCAATTTTGCAGCAAGTCCTATGTAGACCCCTGTATTTCATCTCACTCTCTTATCATTACCAGATCTGTGACATCATCTCAAAGTGGGAGCAGGCGTCCAAAGAGCAGCTACCTGGGAAATGTGACGGAACCCGGACTGTAAGACTCACCTATAAAAAGAGGTGCTGGACCCCCATATCGCCCCTCATTTTCCTTTAATGACCAGTGTTGTTTTAGACGTCAAGTTGCTTTATACATCACAGTCTAACTTTTTCTTCCACTCTATTACAGACTGAGTTTCGGTGCGCAGGTGCGCGGCGAGACGGAGAGAGAGAAACTGCTGTTAATGTACCAGACGAATGATAAAATCGTTAATGGCGTCTTTCCAGTAAATAAGGAGCTGGCACTGGAACTGGCTGCTCTGCTTGCCCAGGTAACCTCTGCGACATGAACTATGTATACCTTTTAATGCAATTTTCAAAGCAATTACTTTTAATGAAGCAGTCCGCTAATGTGCACTACACTATTAACCACTAATTATACAATTTGAGGTCCCGATGTAAAGATGGCTTCCCAAGGTGGTTTAACCGTCCCTCCATCTCTCAGTTTTTTGCTTTTTTTTCAGTCTACTGCAGATGGATAACAGATGTAAAAGCCAAGGTATTATTAGCGTATTGTTTTAATGGCTCTACGTGTGCGGTAATGTGCCTAATGTATGGAATAATGGCACTAAAGTGGCTCTAAAAGAAAAAAGGACTCAAATCAGGATGGGTCCTTACATGAGCTCCTTTCTCTACTCAAAGTGGCTTTTCCTTCTAGAATCTGTTAAAAAGTAATGTTTTGCATTAAGAAACTAAGTGAATAAATACAAGAAATCCTCAGGTCAAGATGATAAACCGAAACATCATTACTTAAAGGGAACCTGTCACCAACTAGAAGCACCACATACTAAGTTAAACTTAATGTTTTGTCCAGGGGGGGAGTTTTCATACTTAGCGGGACTTTTTTCAGAAGGCGGTGCACACGCATTACCATTCGTCTCTATAGGAGTGCGCTCGCTCAGACTTCTGAAAACCGTCACGCTTGCTGTGCGCTCTGGTTTTTCTGGAGGACACTGCAGGAACAGGGGTCTGGGTAAGCATAAAAGAGGCTCCCCGGACTCCACATCACTTAAGCTATAAGCACGATAACTCAGTTTATGGTGCTTATAGTTGATAACGAATTCCCTTTAAAGGAAACCAGTCACCAGAAATTTCGTTATTAACCCTTTCCAATCCACTGTCTGACCTCTGAAGACATTATGATTTAAGGCCGTACAGCTCTGATGTTGGAAGACATCTGTCGGGGTTCTCTTACTGTATATCGCCAGCCTCTCTGCTGTCAGAGCCTATCCAACGTGTCACCTTATGCAGTACTGGTTTTAGCCAGCATATAGCACCGATGTATAACGGCAGAAAAAGATTACGCCCCTCTAGGAAAACCAGAATACAAATTGGATTGGAAAGGGTTAAGTCACCGCCACAGGGCTGTCTAGCATGATCAATGCATTACAAACATGTATTTGTCTAAAAACACCAAATACGTGTCACCCCAAATTCTTCCTTTTATCCTTTGGCGCCCTGTCACTGGCGTAACTATAGGTGATGCAGGGGATGTGGTTGCACCCAGACCCAGCCTCTCTCCTCCATATAGGGAGCCCAGTACTATGAATAAAGCATTATAGTTGGAGGCCCTGTTACAGGTTTTGCATTGGGGCCCAGAAGCTTCAAATTTCGCCTCTGCATCCTGTATGTAAGTGGCCGGTCTTGAGTCATCTGGGCGGTGCCTATAGCTCCAAGTCACTGCATCAGCAGATTAATCACACCCACTTCCTGGCGATTGCCGCCTTCCCCAAATCTTCACTTCAACCCTTGTTGTGCTGAAATCACATGCTGTGCGGCTCTCTACTCGTGCCTTTCCATGCGTGCTCAGTAAAGCGATGTGAAGTGGAGGGCTTATTCAGATGTACATATATCGGCCGGGTTTTTACGCCTGAGACGATATACGCTGCTCCTCTCTGAAGGCAGAGGAGGCGGGACGGGAGCTAATGTGCTGAGCTCCTGCCCCCTGGAGGATTGTGTGCACCGTCTGCTGAATGGGAGCCTATGGAAATGTTAACATTGTAGGGTCCAATGATACCCAGGCTGCTTCTTCAGAAAGCATAGACACTTTATTGTATCGATACATATGTGTTCAACTGAATAATTTCCCAAGACTGAACCAATGACAAAGGAAATATACTCTCTTATACCATCCATACAAAGACATTCTCTCGTTATCTAAAAGCAAACTGATTGGTTACATTTCCCTACAGCATTACACAGGCGCAGTAACTGTTTAACCCTACAATTGCTGTCTCACCTCCTTCCCTAAAATTGGCATACAACACCCACCATCTTACTTGCATTCATTCTTTCTTATCCAAATCCCAGCTATCATATTAATGGTCAACAAGCTCTACACAAGTGGAACAAGATGTCACTACACACAAGTAGCCTCTGAGAGCCTCTTACAGGCCGAGGGTGGAACCACTTTTAGGGCCTCAGGTGGCAAGACCGTTCATCTAATCGCACCCCAACTCTAATTATTTGCATATCTGCCTGAGATAGAACTGCATGCCAAGTTTTGCAGCAAAATGACAACTTCTTCTAGGGGCTGCATTGTTTTTAACAAAGAGTGTGCTATTACCGTGTTTCCCCGAAAATAAGACAGTGTCTTATATTAATTTTTGCTCCAATAGATTGTACTTTTTTACTTGTACAGCTGCCTCGACACTATTTATATTGTCCTTTTTTATTAACTGTAAATAGGGCTCAATTTTGGAGTAGGGCTTATACTTCAAGCATACTCAAAAATCCTGAAAAAGCATTCTGCATCCTCAAAAAAAAAATCCTGCTATGTCTTTTTTTCAGGGTATGTCTTATTTTCAGAGAAACAGGGTAAAAGCACTAACAAACAATTGTATCATAGTAAGGGTAAATGCACACAGAACAAATTTGACGCTGATTTTCTGTGCGAACTCATGCACGGAAAATCCACAAAGCATAGTCAGAATGGCCTACCAGATGGTGCTCAGGCTCCACTACAGCTGAAGTCCCTTCTTAAACTTAAGCCTAAAATAGGTCCTCCATCAATCCATCTTACAGTGCTTTGGACTAGTTGCCACCGTTGTCCTCCTTAGTGCATTTATCATAGGGCTGCTGACATGTACTGGTATGAGTCACACCACCTGATTTACACAACATTGCAGTGATTGAGTAGGATTACTTACTGGTAGCGCCCCCTATTATTAGCCAGACCTGTGCTTTTACTTGGACTCTAGATAACATATCATTTGGTCATATTGGTTTTCTGCAGGTGGAAAGTGGCGATTTTGAGCGACCCCTGCAGACCTCTGCTAGTCAACTAAAGTCGAACCAGACACTGAGGCAAACATTGGAAAAGTTTTATCCAAAGAGGTATAAAGAGGACTGTACAGAGGAGCAGCTACGGTAGGTGCCACAACGTCATGGGGATCATGAGCTGTGCCATCAACATTGCAAACTTGTCCAAGTAGCCATTATTGGGAATCATTTTGGAATGACTTTTCCCCTTAGCTTTTACTTGCCTGGCATTTCCCACTTGTCCAATTTCAAGTAAGACTACTGCTCATAACCATTAGTTAAATCTTTGTGGTCTCATGATTGATGGTTGGCATGGTCGGGGTTCAAGGTTGGGCCCATGTCTGGTCCACAGTTGTTTCTGAGACATCTGCTAACTCATAGCTGCCACCCACCTGGCTACTTGAACTTTATTTTGGGCCTCCTATCTGTATATATATGTGTATAGTTTAAACTGGACTATTGATTAATATTTTACTCTAGGCAGCTTCACCAACGGCTGGCAACAAGATGGGTGGCTCTCCGGGGTCACAGCACTTCAGACTGTGTGCGAATATATCTTACGGTTGCAAGAAAGTGGACCTACTTTGGTGCTACTCTTTTTCCAGCAAAAGTAAGAACCATGGGCCGTGCGGGAATATAATAACAAAAATAATAATCTTCATTTATAATGCGCCAATTTTTTTCCGCAGCACTTAACAAGTCGGAGGGAACATAGACAAAATGCTACATTATGTACAGTTTTATATCAATAGACAATGTGAAAAACAGGAGTGAGGACTTTGCTCATAAGAGCTCACAATCTATGGGGAAATAGGGGAGACACAAGAGGTAGAAGTGTCATCTTTTATATAAACAGGGTACTATGCATAAAGCTGTATGAGGCGGTCACCAGCCAGTATAGGGTATATACACATACAAAGCACATTAGGGGGTGTGAGGTATGGGGGATACAGTTGGATGAAGGGGTCGGGTTTCCAAACATGCATATGGAAGCAAGATAAATGGAGCAGAGTTAGATTAGGCAATATGGTAGGTCCCCCTAAAAATATGTATTTTTGCAGCTCAGGAAAAATCTAGGTAATGGGAATAAGAGGTTTGAATTAGGGAATTTAGTGTAAGGTCTTTGACAGAGCAGAGAGCACATGTAAGGTGGTAGACAGAGATGAGGGAGGAGATATAGGGCCATATAGCACTGTGGAAAGCTTTACAGATGAGAGGGATGAATTTAAATAGTGGATGGACAACCAGTGTAGTGACTGGAACAGGGTGGAGACATCAGTGCAGTGATGATCATAAGGGTGAAGGCATCGGTGTAGTGACTGGCACAGAATGGAGGCATTGGTGTAGTGACTGGCACAGGGTGGACGGATCATGTCGTGAATGGTACAGGGTGGAGGCATTGTTGTAGTGAATGGCACAGGGTGGAGGCATTGTTGTAGTGAATGGCACAGGGTGGAGGCATCGTTGTAGTGAATGGCACAGGGTGGAGGCATCGTTGTAGTGAATGGCACAGAGTGGAGGCATTGCTGTAGCGAATGGCAGAGAGTGGAGGCATTAGTGTAGTGACTAGTACAGAGTAGAGACATCTGTGCAGTGAATGGCACAGGGTGGAGGCATTGGTATAGTAACTGGCACGAGGTGGAAGCTTCGGTGTAGTGACTGGCACAGGGTTGAGGCTTCTGTGTAGTGACTGGCACAGGGTTGAGGCTTTTGTGTAGTGACTGGCGCAGGGTGGAGGCATCGGTGTTGTGACTGGCACAAGGTGGAGGCATCGGTGTTGTGACTGGCACAAGGTGGAGGCATCAGTGTTGTGACTGGCACAAGGTGGAGGCATCGGTGTTGTGACTGGCACGAGGTGGAGGCTTTGATGTAGTGACTGGAATTGGGTGGAGGCATCTGGTTTGAACAATAAAAGGATCATATTATTTTTCTCCCTACAGCCTGTGTCTCCGACGCCCTTTGATTTTCCGCTGGTCTGGCTGGCTGTACATGAAGATGGAATAAGTGTTCTAGAATATGCCACAATGGTAAGTGCTTACACAATAAGCTTATTACTCATCAGTGCCTAAGGAGAAATTGTCCTCTCTCCTCACAAGTCTGTTTTAGTAAATACTGCTAATCCCCATGAAATAACAATTCTTGAGCATCTTTTCTTAGAGTCACTATGTTGTGCTGTTCCTCTGTTATTCCTCCTGAAAATGTATAAATAAATTGGCAACTGGGTGTTACCATTGCTTTTGTCAAAAGGCGTGTCTAACTAAAACAAGTAAAGGCTTGTTCACATTAACATCAGAGGTTTTCTCCTGAACCTCCGACGCTGATTTCCACTAAAAAACAGGATAAAATAGTGCAGCATGCAGCACTTTGTCCTGACAAACCCAACAATAGGGTCCATTTTGATACACTTCAGCTGGTATTTTCCTCCATTCATCCCGCAAATGTTCTCTTAAAGAAGATGCCTTGACCCATGAACAATGGTGCAAGGAGCATTGTCATTGGACAGTTGAGCAATGGAAGAACGTTCTATGGTCTGAGGATGTTTTACATGGCATGGTCTCAGTTTGTTGGTTGTAGTGACAAGAACCATGAACATGGAGGCGTACCCTGGCATTCTAGACAATAATGTGCTGCCGGCAATGTGGTAATACTCTGGGAATGGTCAGTAATACTTTCAACAAAGCAACACACCTTGTCACAAATCCATTATGACAATGGATCCCATGTTTTATGCTGGTTGGAGGATGTAGATGTTCCACCATTGGACTGGCCTGCACAGAGTCCTGACCTGAGCCCTACCGTACATCTTTAGGACAAACTGGAATGTCTGGACTGGAAATATGAACAGCGTCCATCTTCTTTGAGAGAGCTTGTCAGACTTTGTAGGATGAATGGAGGGAAATACCAGTTGAAGAATTTGAGACATTAGTAGAAAGTATGTCATGGAGAGTATCCAATGTCATTAGGGCCAAAGGAGCCCCACTAAGTATTACCATATGGAAATAAATACTACTTTTGATTCTTGCTTAGCTGTGTAAATTACTTTTGGGAGGATAGTGTACGTTGGGTTGTAATTCCTTAAGCTCTTTGCAAGATCTTGGCTTGCTGTCAGTGCATGGAAACCAGTGCATGTGTCAGTTATCAAAGGTTTATGTTCATGATGTTAATAGGAATGTTGTCACTGAACTGAAGTCAGAACATATTCTATATGGATCTTTTGGACATAATTTTAAACATAATTAAATAGGTTGTCTGGTTACCGAACAACCCCCCTTCCACAGGGCTACCTGGTTAAAATAATAAATTAAGATATACTTACCCCTCCGTGGCCATCGGGATCCAGTGCTGTGGTCCCAGTATTTGTTTTTTACAGCAAGTAAGTCAGGTGACCACTGGAGCCAATCACAAGATGCAGCATCTTGTTCTTGAACTCCTGGCATCTGGGCGCTCAAGAGGTGGCCAGAAGAAGAACGAGCAGGGATGCTGAAACTTCTGAGTGGCTTCAGCAGTCACCTGACTTCCTGTGATGCTGTCAACAGCGGGATTGCAGTGGAGTGGTAAGTATATCTCGGCAGCGTTATGGAACAGGAGTTGTTCGGTAACCAGACAACCCATTTAAAACTAATTACGCCTATTATATGAAAGTGCCAATACCCACACAATGATGCTGTGATGACACCAATGTTCCCATAGTGTAATATAGGGATTTTCCTTCTCTTTCTTCAGGGGTTTTGCTACAATGCAAACTCCTTATTTATGGATTTATTACAAACCTGTCAGACTTTCTGAAAATAAATGTGTTCCAGACGAGATACTTAAATGACCCTTTGGTGGTGGTGGTGGGGGGGGGGGGGGGGGGGGGTTGCGAACACCTTCTAACGGCATCCGTAGTCTTTCATTAAGTAAATCCATTGCTTTTCTTGGAGTCTTTCATCACAGTTGTTGTTTGAATTGGAAATACAAATAATGTTTTGCCATCTTTTTTTTCCTCCCACTCTTCTGTTTCTTAAGAGGTTGCTGTTCACGTACGTACACAGGAGTCTAATGACCTTCGGAGGTTACCGCGATGACTTTATGCTGGTAGTTAACGCGCAGACAAAGGACAAGTCAACTGAAAAACTTCTGTTTGCTATGGCGAAAGTGAAGGTAGGTACATTAGCTGAAATACACGGCGGCCTGCTTGGAGGTAGGCTTTTACGAATAAAGTACTCTTCTACGCTACGATATAAAAAGCATGAATTAAGCACCTGCGGCTTAAACAAAGCCATGTTTATTATCTTGGCTTGAAGCTTGGAGAGGAAAAAAGCAATTATAAGCTTTAAGACCGGGCGATGTAATTACAAAATGCTCGCTCTTTTGTTCCTCTAGTGGTCTTCTCACCGAGTTCCAAATTTTGCTCACACAAATAAAATGTGGCAACGTAAATGAGAGAGGCTTTTCTGCCGAGAAGCTGCTATTAGAAATAACGGGGGGAACTGTACCTGAACCGTATTTTCTGCTTCCTCTACTAAACCGGCAGTGCAAGAGATGGAAATGGCGCTGATATTATTTTTATTAGCTCTGCTACGTAAAACAGATGGACCTGGACAGACTACAGGTGTTACATTAGCACACTGCTATCAAGCGGACATTAAAGTAAATGTCTATTCTTAAAACAACCGGTTTTCAACAAGTCCAAATTATTTGCCGATTCATATTACATGAATGGCCACTTTATTAGACCCCCGTCTAGTTGTGCGTTGGACCTCCTTTGGGCCTTTAAGGCCTCTTTCACACGGGCGACGGGTATATCACCGCGAGAAAATCACACCAATATCACAGCGATATTGTGCCACTATAGAGTCGCGCCTGGTGCTACAAAGTCACGTGACTCTATAGCACTCTTTTGCCGGGATTTTCGGGGGGGGGCTTAAAATATAAGCCCTACCCCGAAAATAAACCGTGGCTGCATAAACAAAAAAATAAAAAAACAATGCATCACCTAACAGGCGCTATCTGCTCCACCGCATTTCTCATCCGCAGCTTTGGCATACTTGTTTCTAGTCTTCAGCCAGTGCTTCCTGGTCGGGGATTTCAAAAACCCCGACTTCAGGAAGTGCTACCTCTCATTGGTTTTCCAGTGCTGCGACTCAGCCAATCACTGCAGGATGAACCAATCAGAGCTATTCAATGCGATGGCTGTGATTGGTTCATTGAGTGCTGCACTGATTGGTTCTTGAGCACCGCAGATCAGCCCATCAGAGGCAGCGCTTCCTGGAGGCAGGGTTTTCGAAAACCCTGAGCAGGAAGTGCTGGCTGTAGACTACAAACAAGTGCTGGAACTGCGGAGAAGTGCGGCAGAGCGGACAGTGCCTGTTAGATGATGTATTGCTTTTTCTCAAAGCAGCTACAGGTTATTTTAGGACTCAAACAGTAGGGCTTTCGACTGTAAAAGTTGCATCGCACCGCATGAAAACCGCGTTTTCGTGCAATGAGCTGCAACAGAAAGGAAGGCTCCATAGGGAAACATGGGCTACAAAACATAGCAAATCGCCGCTGTATAGAGCATGCCGCGATTTTTTTTTCTCGCAATGTAGCAGCCCACAAAACATCGCTAATGTTAAGGAAGCCATAGGAAAGCATGGGCTTCACATACATGCGATTTGTAGCACTGTTGCATCGCGAGAAAATTATGTAATTTTATCACTCGGGTGAAGGCGGCCTAAAACTGCAGCAATTCGTCACAGTGTAGATTCTATTAGATGTTGAAGTCATTGTGCAGCAATATATTCCCCTGCGGAAAGGAAGCTTCTTGTAGATGCCACAGATTAAATGGAGGTGCTGACGTGTTCTGAACAGCTGACAGGAAGGGTTCACCGATTCATGCTGCTTATGCCAAATTATGATGCTTTCATCCGCACGGTGCAACAGGACCATGGCTAATTTCTAAACAGAGAAACTCCAATTGTGAACAGGCAGTCGTCTCTAAGGGTTTAAACGGATGGGTATGTCATTGTCCCATTTTGCAGCTGTGATTTTCACAGGACGAAAAAAAATTATTGCTCTCAGTGGTTTCGTTTGCAATGTCAGGATTCTTGCACGTTAATACTACGCGCAAGAAAAGATAAGAATTGCCCTATTGTTTTCGCATTTAGTTTTTCTACGTGCTTCCCGCTTTTTTTATTAACTCGCGCGCAATAGTCAAAACATAGCGGAGAGTGTATTAGTGGCCAGTCAGTGTCCATCTACTTAGCAGACTGGTATCAACCATACATTAAAATATACACTCTTGAACATTGTTTTCCGCAATAGGTCCAACTTCTGTGTTGATTCATTAAGTAATATATCTTTATAGCGGTTGAAGCTCAATTTTTCTGAAACAGAGCTCCAAATCCCCAGCACATACATAGGGATAAGGGCTCATTCACACAAGTGTAGGCGTTTTTATGGTAACCCACGCGCACCATAAAATTTCATAATTGCAGAAAACCCACAATCCAGTCCCGATCTTAATTAGCGTTTTCACGTCCATTCACACGGCCGACTGCAGTGCCCTGACGAAAAAATACGCTGCTGCCCGGAAATCCCTTGGTCAGCAGAAATCCTGAGAATGACGTCTAATGATTAAATAGAGCTAGCTGTGTTCTTTTCCCAGCGTTGGAAGCAGCGAAACTCCCATCTATGGGAGCCGCCAGCGTATATCGGCAACGGATAGGGCATGACCTATCTTTTCAAGCAGTATGAGAAATCGGTGACTGAAAACGGTCGCCGATGTTCTATTTTTGACAGTGCGATTTTTTTTTTTTTTTTTTTTTTTTTAACGCACCCAAAAATTGCTCATGTGAATGAATGCATTGGAATCCAATGCTTCAGATAGTCACGCGTAGTCACTGAGATTAGGAGTTCAAGTACTTTGGTAATCTCCAACGCTGTCATTGAAGTCGATAGAGCAGTGATGCGCCTGCACGACCTCCACTCCATTCACTCAGGGACCTTTCAGACCCCTATTCTCAGTGGGGGTTCCAGTGGTTGACCCTCCCCCCCACACTAATCATAAAGTTATACACTCTCCTGTATATAACTTGGCACGACCCCTGTAAAGGTTCTGTTCTACACCCACTCTTGAATTCACTGTTGAGTGTCCCATTTGGTGGTCTACATTCCTAGTCCTCTCAGTTACGTATCAGACCTGTTACCTATTGGCAGTGGAGGGATTAATTCTTTATATATACTGGTGACGGGGATGTTTTTGGGCCAAGTGTACAAATATAAATCTTTTATCTAATTTTAATATTTTTATTTTTTTTATAGATTTTGGAGATAACACTGCTGACTGCCAACTACATAAACACAGCCCAACAGCAGAAAGTGGTCGCCCACCACCTCTCTGCGCCAGCTCTTCTCTCTGCCCAAGAAGAATTGAAGAACAAACAAATGGGAAGCCAGCTCCTGTTGTCAAACAACCGACCAACTAAAGGGCCTACTTTATTATAGTGAAGAGAAGACTAGTGCTATCAATAATATTAATGATGTTTCAAAAGAGCCAAGTTATGTATAGAGACCAAAATAAGATAAGAAACCTCCGGTCTAAGAGGTGGTACCACACAAGTCTCAAAGATGGTTGTTTTTTCACTGTGCCATCATTGGAATAGAAGAATCAACAGTCACGCACGGCCTTACTGGCCCCTATGTTCTCCTACCTTGCCTACATCTGTACTGCTGGTGGTCAGGATGACTGTGAAATGTGATGTCGATGATCGGGGCTTCATCGGTAGCTTTGGCAGCACTGGCTATTCCTGAATGGTTGAAGTAAATGAAGGAAAAGATATCTCTTGATACATCTGATACCACTAATAAAAAAAAGTTCTGTTAGTATGACTGAAACATGCAAAGATGATCTGAGTTATAATGAATTAATTCCCAGAGGCGCGTAGAAAGGTCTCTGCCCATAAATCAACCAATCTTCAGAACTTATATAAATTTTGCTAATTGAAGTGGGTCTGGGCATTTTCCGCCACTCTGGGGCTCTTAAGGCAGTGGTTGGTTTTTCTATAAATAGGTGAATCTTGGTACCGGATTTATATCTCAGAGCCTCTAGGCGCAGCTTCTCTGGCACCTCAGACCCACCCATCAAGTAGCATACACCCTAAAGTGGTTGTCCAGCTGCAAATGATTCATAGTCCATCAGCAGGATAGGCCATCAGTAATAGATTGGTCGGCTTTGTGCTACCTGAGATTCCCGCTGATCAGCTGTTTGTTGGATTGATGTGTTCATACAATTAGCTGATTTTTAGGCCATTAATAGTTTACAACTGGACAATCTCTTTAATTTGTGGATGTCTGATCTTACCATAAGGGCATACCGTAAGTACGGCCCTCATGAATCTGATTTGGCGCCTACACCAGGATACACTAAGATTTTAGACTACAGAAAACAGGAAAAGATATTTCATGCTAATTAAAATTTCTTTGGTGGTTGAAAGAAATTGATTACTATTAGAGATGAGCGAACCTACTCGTTTCGAGTAATTACTCGATCGAGCACCGCGATTTTCGAGTACTTCAGTACTCGGGTGAAAAGATTCGGGGGGCGCCGAGGGGCGGGGGGAGGCGTGGCGGCGCAGAGGGTAGCAGCGGGGAACAGGGGGGAGCCCTCTCTCTTTCCCTCTCCCCCCCACTCCTCGCTGCAACCCCCCACTCACCCACGGTGCCCCCCGAATCTTTTCGCCCGAGTACGGAAGTACTCGAAAATCGCGGTACTCGGGCGAAAAAGGGGCGTGGCCGAGTACGTTCGCTCATCTCTAATTACTATCACAAACTTTTATCTCATGGTCCAATTTCAGAGTCCCATGTAATGGCAAGCAGTGGGTTTTGATGGGGTTCTGAAGGACAAAATGCTTTAAATGGAGAAGTTAGAATGGTGAATTATTATATATTTTACTAGAGTCAAGGAAGAAAGAACCTTGGAGGAATTTTAAGAGAAGGTCTGCTAGTGATGACTCTGAAAAGTTATGAATAACCTATGTGCAATACTCTTCACAGTCCAAGCAGACCTTCTAAGTAGAAAAGGGGGGGGGGGAGGATCACGGGGGCCTGTGCTGCCAGGTATATTGCCCGATAGTATGCTATGGGGGAATGGATCATTCAACGCTGGTTGCGCGGGAGCTTATCTACAGGGCAACCATTTGAAGCAGCTGCTCCTTGGTTTGCCTGCTCACTCCTGCTCAAATAATATTTGGGACAGGATGGTGCCAGCAGCATGGGATTGGCCTGCTGATGAGAAATTCAGGGAGGAGAATCAGATAGTACATGGAGGGCTCGCCTGGGAAAGGCAGCAAAAGCCATCCGATAAGGTGGGTATCTCCAGGAGATGCTTCTCTGCTGGCTGCTAGTGGCAGGGAGTGTGGGTAGTGTTTTAATAAACAGAGCGACAATAGAGTAAGATGGGAGTTCTGGGAAGTCAGGCGAAAGTTATTGAGGCAGTTCTTGTTTTCTGTGCTGGACAAAGTTCTTTTAGGAATACTCTGCCAAAACAATAAGGAAGTGGTCAGGGGTGTCTGGCACTGTCACCTCCCCTCGACTCTGGAGCATAAGACGCAGGAACTTTTTAGCAAGATTTTTTTCTTGCTAGGAAGTGAGTCTTATAGTCCAAAAAAACACAGTACTTACATAATAGATCAAGTGATTATTCTCATGACAACTGGAATGTGTTACTTATATAATGATGCATAAGAAACAGCCTGAAGATCCATAGTGTAAGTTTTTCTCCATACATGACATTCAATAACTGCTTTATGTAATTACTGCTACATTGCCGCTGTATGTTTGTGGAAGTAATATATGAATGTACAAATATTAGTTAATTAGAGAGACTTACATCCAAAGGCATCAGATTATTCTGCTGTGTATCTATGGAAATATATGTCCTGTGCTTAAACAAGAAGGTATATAGTATATTCCTGATCATACAAGAAGCAGTAGCCAGGTACACTATCCTACCAAAAGTAATTGGACACCTGAGCAATTGGAGCCGTGCCTGCAGTTCCAAGCGCCGGCCACTACACGGAGGTCGGCTCGGAGGCTTCTGCTCCAACCTTTGTGTTATTGGGGTGCTGATAGCATGCAGGCTGCTCAAAAAACGCTCATTCCTGCGCAACGTATTGTTTTGTGTGCGCATGCCTGCACAAAAACAGTGCGCATTTGTGCAGGCACCGCTAGTTCACATGGGCAGGGGAATTACACCCGCCCTGATTTAAATAGCGGTTAAGCCAAATGAGCTTCCGGCCACATACCTGCGCGTACATATATGCGCACCCCCATGGACTCTATGAGGACCTATGTTGCACAAATGCAGAAAAATAGGGCATGTCACATTTTTTTCGGATGTGTGGAATGCATGCGTAAAAAATAACAATGAAGATATACTCATTGCAAACAATGGGTTCTATTCTCTGCATATAGCGCACATAATTACACTTGTGTGAATAAGCCCTTACAGAGGGGTCTTTCCCTGGTAATACAGAATATGAAGCCCCAGGGAAATAACATATACAACAACACACATAGGCCAATTTTATGACGACAAGCGTTTCTTACGTCCAGCTTAATATAAAGTGTGCAATTTAGTTGCTCTCTGACACGAGCGTGTTTGAACGCGCAAAATATGTGTGCACATTGCGCAGAGAATAGAACCCACTGTTTTTAATGTGCTCAATCTCACTTCCGCATTGACATGTGCACCCAAAAAAAACACGACATGCTCTATTTTGGCGCTCATTTGAGCACCAAAGACAGCATATGCGTCTATGGGGGTGCGCAAATGCACGCCGGTCCCCGCAAAATTGCGCAATGAACTTTACAATTTCATGGGGAATCGATAAACCTAAGGACCAATTAAGCTGCACAGCCTTTTAAATCACACCTGCGCCAATGTGAATGGTCTCCATCAGTGTAGAAACGGCGCCAATATGTCTGCGATAGCATGACCTTCACAGCGCAAAAAGTCATGCTATCACGAACGTTTCTGCGCTTACGCCCATGTGAGACCGCCCTGAGAGTCCAGGCTCCAGAAAATCAAATGTACACCAGCCTTGATGAATTACCCTATAATGCTTTCTGGTCCATAGTACAGTCCACACTACGTCCATCCATGTGGCATTGCCATGCATGAGGCCTGGCAACATTTGAGAACTGGAGAATTGACCACTTAAAGGAAATCTGTCATCTCTTGTGACTCAACTAAAGTAATGGGCTCATAGGAGATGTGGCGCTAAGTCTGGGGATGCCCCTTTTTTACTTCCCCTCCTCACTGTTCCTCCATTGTCAGCTACAAAGCCACCACTCTTATCATCTTGTGGACAACTTATGTACACGGACCTAATGAGATGCGCATGCGCATAAGTAGTTCAAGGGATACATGGAGCAACGGCTTTGTGGGCGGATAGCAGAGAAACGGTGAGGAAGGTAGTATAAGAAAGACAATCCCGGATTCGGTGCCGCATCTCCTATGAACCTTTAGCTTATGGGGCTCATAGAGTATAACAGAGTCTTTTAAAGTATTTCAGAAGCGTTATCCGCATTGCTGTGATCATACAGCAAACAATCATAAGTTTCCAAAATGCTGTATTTTTCATTCTATAGGATGCATCGGACCATAAGATGCACCCATAATTAAGAAAGGATGAGGGGAGAGAACTGTACACTTACTATGGCTAGTGTTCAGGCAATATGGTACAAGTATTGTACCTTGGCACATTGTGCAACCGCAATACCTTGAGATTGCACAGAATTGCGGTGTAGTGTGTACAAATTTCTGTGCTATTTACTTTCCTGTTAAACTTTATGTAGGTCTGTGTGTAAGATCCAATTGGTCAGTTATATCTTACATGAGCCTATAACGAATGAGAACAAAGTAAAGAATTCTATCTACAAAATAAATATGACCCCTATTTCTGTATATGATGTACGATAGTAGATTTATTGTTGTCCTACATGAGCCCTAATATAAGAGAACAATTATACTGTGGTAAGATGTAAATTAACATGTAGAGTTATTAGTTAGTACCTACAAGTACGCATATAATTTATGCCGAATATTCGTATTTATTCATTAGCTAAGTCACTGATGTCTTCCAAGTGTTTGCTGCATTAATGTCATTTTTGGAATTTTTTTAAGTAGTGACAAGCATCATTCTATAACCTTATATTATAGTTATTTTACAAGTTCATCAAAAAGTTCTGAGAACGTTTTGTATTTTATTAAAGAGGAACCTATAGCATAAATTTTAATTACATATTTAGGATTAAAGAATTTGTAAATTTGCCATGGAAATAATATTTTGGATATTTAGAATATTTCTTGTTCCTGGAGAACAGTTTTAGGTTTTGAAATATTTAATTATTTTCATAGTATTTATATTACAGTTATTGCAAAACCTCTTGTTGATTGACTAAACAATTAAAAGTCACTCTGGGAAAACTTTTTATTGTTTCCCCATATATGCAATTGGTATACAGGGCATATTGGGGCAGATAACATACTTACAGATCTTTTCTGTTGCGGTGCGCTGGTCACAATCTGGAAGTGGAGCTGGGGTGACTGGCCTATATGACCGTGTCTTCGGTTCATGCGCCTTGTCATTCGGCGCTGGGTGTCAATGAGTGCCTTCTTCCTGTCACTACAGAAGGCTCCTGAGGTTTCGGCTTTTAGGAATCCTTTGGTGGGCTCAGTGTGATACAACATCCCCTGTGGTCTATGGACTGATTGGCTAACAGGGAGGTGTTTCGCTTAATTGGCCAATCAGCCATAAAGGAAGTGTATTTAATATGGTCCCCACATCTAAATGGGCGCTGGTTATTCTCCTGCCTAAGGTGTTTATTCTGTGAGGGGCTTTTTCACTTCTACTGTATACTGTTCTATTTACCCTTCTCTTTCCTTCGGCATTAAACAACTTTCCTTTTCCCCCATCTAGCGACAGACTAGGCCTCCTCGGTTCTTGAAGTAGGGCTGCTCCTATCAGGCCCAAAGTTGGTTAGGGATAGCGTTCCTATCCCTGTATTTCTGGTACCATTTTTTGCCCTGTTTTGTGTTCCCTACATTTCGGTGATGCATGTCAATATTGGTCTATTGTGGACATTAGTTACATCTTGGTCTGACGTATTGGTGATTTTCATGATGAAGGGCGCTGTACTTGCGACCTGCATGGAATTAACACCTTAATTGATGAGAGAGATGCTCTGCTCATCCCCTGTCATTCTACACTGTGACTAGCTGGATCCCCCAGCAGACTAGAAGTCACAGTCTATTCGTTCCTGTGAGACTGACTTTGCTGCTCCCATAGAAATGAATAGAGGAGGATGCAGAAGACGCAGGACAATTCAACTGTTCACAGTGGAGGTCAAGAGTGCCGACATAGGATCATAGCAAGGTGACTCTATAATGAAGCGATCAGTAAGTATCTTATTTGTACTAATATGCCCTGTATACCAAGGCATAAAAGAAAAGAATAAAAAGTTTCCCTGGAATGGCCCATTAAATAAATGGATGTCTAATACATCAATGTCGGAAAAAGTATGAGGCCGTTCTATTCATGTACTACCCTATTTTATCAATGTTATTTCCAAAGGTCAATTTACAGAATTAATATGCATTAAAAATGAAAAAAAAATCTAAAAAAAATTGTTTAAAACTTTGTTGAATTTTATATAAAATTAACAATAAAGCTCATTGTATGAAAAATTATAACGGCTCTAGAAAAATGTTGTTGGTCATTTCTTTCATTTTTCATGAAACATAAAAATACAAAGGGGGAAATTTACTAAGCCCAGCATTTTGAACGCCGGTCTTAGTATAATTTCCCCTTGCGTGCAATGCGCATAATACATTAAGAGGCTTCCCACAGTAAAATAAGAAGTGTAACATAATTTGTGGTGGAACCTGGCTGCAAGTGTTCATTTTTCCTGCAGCACCACCACAGGGTAAATGAAGCAATACATAGCGTCCATTGATATGAATGGCCTGTTTGGCTAATTTGGAGATATGATGGGTTCTCCTAAGACACTTTTTAACCCTTTTCAATCCAATTTGTATCCTGGCTTTTCTAGGGCGCTTACTCTTTTTCTGCTGTTACATAACGGCGCCACATGCTGGCTAAAGCCAGTACTGCATGAGGTGACACGTTGGATAGGCTCCGACAGCAGAGAGGCTGGCAATATACAGCAAGAGAACCCCGACGGACGTCTTCCAACATCAGAGCTGTACAGCCTTAAATCATAATGTCTTCAGACGTCAGACAGTGGATTGGAAAGGGTTAAAGTACCTCTAGCTATTAGATGGCTTTTGGACCCTTCTCTATTAATTCAGACTTTACCATTGCAGTATTTGAAAATGGGTTTCCTAAAACAGACAATCTCTTCAAAGGTTTATGAAATGGTAGCTACCACTTGACGTTCCAATAACCTCATATCTTATTGCCTTCCTCCCATTTCGCAGTAACTAGTGAAGTCACATGTGTCCACGAGTCTGCTGCTTGTAAGCCACTGGGACCCCTGCACCGGTGTAGCGCTGCAGCCCCTTCAGTCTTTTGACGCACAGTAGCGCTCCATTCACTTGTCAACTGAATCTGGTTGGATGCAGTTCCCTGCACAGACTGGTGGCTGGGGGCAGTGCTGTGCATGGAAAAAAAAGAGCGAAAGGCAGCAGTACTGAAATAACGCTGCGGGCCCTTCTCTCTTAGGATCGCTGTGGTCCCAGAGGACAGACAAGCACCGATCATCAAGTGATGGCAAATTGTAGCAATTTACATTCGCTTTATGAGATGGGAATACCCCATGAATTTACTACCGTGTTTCCCCGAAAATAAGACAGTGTCTTATATTAATTTTTCTTCAAAAAGGTTTAACTTTTTTACATGTATAGATGCCTGGACTCTATTTAAATTGACTTTTTAAATTAACTGTTAGCAGGGCTTAATTTTGGAGTAGGGCTTATATTTTAAGCATCCTCAAAAAGCCTGAAAAATCATTTTGCATCCTCAAAAATTCTGGAAAATCATGTTGTGTCTTATTTTCAGGGCATGTCTTATTTTCAGGGAAACAGGGTACTATAAGCAAAACCCAACTGCTTACAGTTCTCTTGGGAGGCCTGGAATTGTGTAGTAGTCTGGAACTAAAACGGGTAGTAATATGGTTGCATGTAGTGAAACAGAAGAATATGGCACCTGTCTGCAATTACACATCTACTGGCGGGGAATTGGCAACGTCTACTAACATGCAAGACTTTATGCAAGGAAAAATTGATATTAAAAGGAGTTGTCCTCATAAGACAACCTCTTGAGGATAGGTCATCAATTGTTTAGACATGGAAACCCCCTTTAAGGACGGATTCATACGGGCATATTTGCACACAATACATAGTGAACATATTTTCCCTGCACATTTTGCTGATGCTCTATTTTCCTTTTAAGTCCCCTCAGAAGTCAATGAGGATACGCAAATGCATGCAATACACTAGGAAATGTGTGAAGCGCTGTGTAATTGCGCAGGAAAAAAAAACCATCTGGAACTCATTAGACTCATTAGCCATTTCAATGGCTGGGAGCATTCGTGCATATTTTTTTGCATGTGCGATTGCACATGAGTTGTGCTCACAAGAAGTACAGCAAAATACACTGAGGTGCGCCCAAAAAGCAACGTTTGTTCCACAAAAAAATGCGTCGCTCGCGATCGCGCAAATGCACATACACTTATGTGAAGCCGGCCTACTCATTCTCACTGTTTGCTCAGCTTTTTCCACAATGCCCATAGACTTAAATGGAAAGGGAGTAAGATTAGCATTAGAGATGAGCGAGCATACTCGTTAAGGCGATTTACTCAAGAGAGCATCGCCTTTTTCGAGGAATCGGGAGAGAGAGAGAGAGAAAGAGATCTCTCTCACTCTCCACCCCGCTCCCCTCCGCCGCCCCGCGCAGCCCCCCCGAATATTCAGGGACGAGCCAGCCTTTACTCGAAAAAGGCGATGCTCTCTCTCTCTCGTAAATCGCCTTAACGAGTATGCTCGCTCATCTCTAATTAGCATCTCTCCAGTCTTTCAGGGCTCATGGGAACCCCATCCTCCCAAAGGTTTAGAATCCCAGCGGAGGGACCCACACCTACTTTATTACGCCATAACGTACACCCGTATCGGCCATGTTGACCACAGTGGAAAGTATGCAACATATCGGAATCAAAATCCAAGTTACATGTGGATTTAGGCCCCTCTATTAACGGGTGTGTCGGATTCCGCGTGCAGAAGCCCGCAACGGAATCTGACCCTGCCCGCGGCCGAGGACCCTACATACATGTGCGGGCAGGCAGCGACATCCGCACAGACTTCTGTACTTTCGTATTTTCTGTACTGCGGATGGTCCACACGGCACGCCGTCGGACATGCGCAGTACAGATTTTTTTTTTAAATCTCTTGCTTTTTTACAGGATCCGCAGCCCGTCTGCAGTGTTAGCTGCGGACGGGCCGCAAATTGGACAGCTTCCATTGACCTCAATGGAAGTCGTCCGTGCGGTATCTGCACTGAAATGGAGCATGCTGTGATCCACAAGCTTTCATTCATTTGCGGACGCCCATTCTTCGCGCATTGCACTCACAATTTTTTGCGCACGTAAATTCATGTGCAAATACGCCCAAGTGACGGCAACCTTAAATAGAAAGCCATATAGACTTTTGAATCAAGGCAGGGAGTGTCACTGCGGCGAGCCTATTTGCATATCCGATTATCTGAAGAAGCCCTTAGCTCGTTGGCTCTCAGGCAGCCGGTTTCTACAACAGATACATCGGTGGCTCGGTCAAACCAGAAATCGTTCAGTCATTCACATTCGCTGTATAAGGCTGCCTGTGCACGGGCGATAGTTCATTGCGTTCCCCGCGGCGATAATCCGCGGTGCTATGGAAAGCGCAGCTCCGACGTTCATGAGTGGAGAATCATGGCGATTCTCCGCTCACAGGATTCAAATCGCGGCATGCTGCAATTCACCGCAGAGACCTGACAGCCCCCCCCCCCCCCAAGCTCCCCCGCGATGGAATATCGCTAGCGATATTTCGTCATGTCCGTGGACAGGGGGCCTAGGTGACCGAGAACGACTGAGTGAACGATAAGCGAACGAGCCAACTGTGGTTTTTATGCCTGCAAAAAATGAGCGCTGAACAGAAAGTGAACGATTCTTGCTCGGCTTTGGCTCGCGTTTTGACGGAACGATTATCGCTCACTTCCGCTTGTTTGAAAAAACGTTTGAACGCGTCTAAAAGGACCTTTTTGTGCGATGCGAGAGTGAGTGAAAACGCAGAATTATGAAACTAATGATTTTCAATGCTTTCATTCTCATTTGCAATGTTTTCACTCCTGCGATGTGGAGTGGGGGGAAAAGATCGCGGCATGCCCTATCTTTCTGCGTTTTGCTTTTTCTTATCTCCCATGTTTCCCTACGGACCCTCCTTTTTATTGCATTGCAACGCACGAACTTGCGCTTTTTGTGCGGTGCGATGCATTCTTAACATTAGAAAATCCTACTGACTTTTGCGTTAAAAAAAGCGCTAAAAGTTGCATCGAACTGCACAAAAACAGCGTTTTCGTGCAATATGAGGCAACAGAAAGGAAGGCTCTATAGGGAAACATGAGCTACAATACATCGCGAATCGCCGCTGTATAAAGCATGCTGAGATTTTTTTTTTCTCTTGCAATGTAGCAGCCTACAAAACATCGCTAATGTGAAGGAACCCATTAGAAAGCACGAGCTTCATATACACGCGGTTTGTAGAGCTGTCGCATCGCGAGAAAATCATGCGATTTTGTCACCCGTGTGAAAACAGCCTAAAAAGATATCATAAAGTACGGTAAACTAGTTACGTAAAAATGAAACAAAATAAAACTGCAACAACGGAGAAAAAAATAAAGTGGAAAAATCAATACAGAACGTTCTCTTTAATCTAATTGACAACTGCATTGTACCACAAAATGTCAAAAATGCTGTAAAAAAACAGTTTTATACTACAAAAATGAAAAAACAAAAGGTTTTGCCCTGATGTTCACTATCCCCGTAAGAACCAGCGACTACTGTCCCGTAAGGGGTTAAACACTGTTAGGCCCTGCCATCATATATTTATATTCCACAACACTTCTGCTCGATTCAACTCAAACAACCAATCACTGTGAATCTGCCAACCCAAACAACCAATCACTGTGAATCTGCCAACCCAAACAACCAATCACTGTGAATAAGCCAACCCAAACAACCAATCAGGTTGTGAATCGAGCAGAAGCGTTGTAGAATATAGATATTTGCTATCCAATGTGACGGCTACAGTGCGTGCAGTGACCAGCTGTACAACACGCACTACAAACCCCGGCAGGCAGTGCGGCAGTGACGTCATCAGGAGCGCGCCGCGGCCGAGTGTTGCTATAGCAACTGAAGAATCTGCTGCTATGCCCCGCGCCAGGTAGGGTGTGCGGCCCGTGTAGACGGGGATGTGGACTGGTGGTGGGATGTAGGAAGAGGGAGGACACCTCCGCCTGTCCCCAGCACACGGGGGTATCACTGTCCACACAGCCATATTAGTAGCCAGTAGAATAATCCTCATGTCTGCTGACTCTTTAGGGCCTCAGCAGACCAATGTATGCACAAATACAGTCGTCGCAATGGAGCACATTTGCGCATGAATGAGGGATGTCCGCCAGTCGCACCCTTCATCTTGATTTTTTTTTAAAACTTGCCATAGACTTCTATGGAAGCTTTCTGCGTAACGGCTTAGACAGGCGGTGCACACGCCAATACGCTTGCCGCTACAGAGCGTATTAGCGCATGATCCGGAAGGGGGGGGGGGGGTGGTGATGGTGATTTTTTGACTATTCAAACTCCTAGCGAGCTTGTAAAAAACAAAACCGGAATACTAGGCCCGGCGCTATCTTTTCTCGCGCGTTATTTTGTTCGTGAAAATCACGCCAATGCGTTTAAGCCCAGAGAGAGAGGCCAGGTCCTATCTTTTCTTGTGTGCAGGATTTGGGCGCAAGAAACACGATCATGAGAACGATCTCATTGAAATCTATGGGTTGGCATCATGGTGTTTCGCAGGCGTGAGACTCACACATGCAAAAATGTGCGCAAATGCTCTTGTCGCTTTATGGCTTCTGCAGATGGGTGATTTTGCGTGTGTTTTCGCAAAACTGCAGGGAGTAGCACCGCTTGATTTCACTTGGTTTCCTCACATTCAGCGTTTTTGTGCCATATTAAGATTATATTTGTACGTTAACCGTAATATGATACTGGGGGAGGCGGCTGTGTAGAACGCTCGTCAGCGGGGATCGGCGGTGCTAATCTGCTGGAGGCTTTTCTCGTTGCAGTGATCATCTTTGGGATCTGGCGGTCGCCGAGGTTCAGGCAAAGGAGAGCGCTGAGGACGACGCTGCGGAGACCGAGAGATCCGTGTTCTTCATAGGAAATAAGAATGGGGTAAAATGACGTCCGGGCGTGAAGCCCCTCGCCGGCGCAGAAAATAGAGAATTAATGTGGAAATGAAGGCCGCTTTTACGAGGGCGATAAAAATCGCGCTATTTTTCAACATGCTAATCGCATGTATGTGAAGCCCATGCTTTCCAATTGGTTCCTTCACATTAGCAATGTTTTGTAGTCTGCGACATTGCGAGAGAAAAAATCGCGGCATGCTGAATATTGCTGCGATTTGCGATGTTTTGTAGCCCATGTTTCCCTATGGAGCCTTCCTTTGCGTTGCATCACACGAAAACTCGAGACCCGAAACGGCAAGAGAGGGATAATAGCTCACTTAAGGCTCCTTCACACTGGCGATCGCAATATCGCTGCGGCAAAATCGCATTTCTGCTCATGTGATCTATGAGCTTCACCAATGCTTTTTCCTGAGAATGATCTCACCTCGCTGCCGCCTGTGATTTTCTCGCGCGAACGTCCGCAGGAGTTTCTAATGTTAAAAACACATTACGCAAGTTCGTGTGTTGCGATGCGATAATTCGGAGGCTCCATAGGGAAACATGGGTGAGAAAATCGCAAAAAGTTAGGACGTGCCGCGATTTATTTTTTTCACGCCACATCGCATAAGTGCAAACATCGCAAATGGAAATGAAACCAACGAAAATCATTGCTTTCGTAATTCTGCATTCTCACTCTTGCATCGCGCGAAAATCGTGCTTTTTTTTAAATCCCCAGTGAGAAGGAGCCCATGTTGGAGTCATGTGGTTTTTCGTTCACCTAAAGACCAAGTGACTGTCGGCCCGTCTAAAGAGACAGTTGTTCATCTATGAAGGACTGCCTGTTTACTGTGAGTGGAGGCGGGCGGCCGGTAGAGATGTCCGGCGCTCTCCGGCTTCATTCAGTGAGTGATCATTACTACTGTGTGAAGGCAGAGTAGCGCTAATTGTTGGGACAGCTATCAGGCACTCAAGTGCCCAACAGTCCCCTCCCCCATGCAAAACTAACCTCAGTTTAGTTATCAGAATAGCGGGGTCCCACTCCCAGAATCCCCACTAATCAGCTGTTTTAAGGGGCCACGGCCTCTTCACTGTATACCAGGCACAGCAACATACATTGTGTAGTGGCAATGATTGGTATTGCAGCTCAGTCCCACTTCAATATGAAGGCGCTACAAAACGCCATGTGACTTTGGCCCCGCTTACACGGGCGACATGGTATCGCCGCGAGAAAATTATTGCATCGCTGGTCCGTGCGATATCTTGCAGTGATACTATGATTTTATAGCGCTACAAAGTCACGTGACTTTGTAGCACCCCCTGCGAGGATTTTCAGGGGTGAGGGTTTGAAATATAAGTTCTAGCTGCAGTAAAAAAAAAAAAAAAAGTATCCATCACCTTAGAAGCGCTGTCCTAGGCTCCGCTGCAGCTTCTTGCCAGTCACTAACAGTGTTCTTCAATCTTCATCTCTTCTGGCCGGGGATTGAAAAATCCCCACCTCCTGGAAGCGCTGGCTGTGATTGGCTGACGCTTAGCCAATCAGAGCCAGCGCTTGATGAATGGCTGTGATTGGTTCATCAAGCACTGGCTGTGATTGGCTAAGCGTCAGCCAGTCAGAGGCAGCGCTTCCAAGAGGTGGGGATTTTTCAATCCCCGGCCAGAAGAGATGAAGCAGAATAGTGCCGGGACCCGGGGAGAAGATGCAGCGGAGCCGGACAGCGCTTCTAAGGTGATGTATGTGTTTTGTTTTTCCTGCAGCCAGGGCTTTGACAGTATAATTTCCTTTGTTAAAGTTGCATCGCATGAAAATCGCAATTTTGTGTGATGCGATGCAACAAAGAGGAAGGCTCCATAGGGAAACATGCGCTACAAAACCTCGCGAGTCGCGGGCATATCGCCGGACCTGCAGGTTTTTGTGTCGGTATGTCACATGCTACAAAACATCATACATGTGAAGGAACCCATAGGAAAGCATGGGCTTCACATACATGTGATTTGTAGCGCTGTCACAACGTGACAAAATCGCGCAACTTTGTCGCCCGTGTGAACAAAGCCTAATGGACATGACAGACAAGAGGCTGCAGAGCTTTCTTCTGCCATTACTGTCAACGACACAACTTCCTGTCTATGACGGTCCCGAGCCTGGTTTTGCATGTTGTTGAGTGGTGCGGACTTAGGGCTCATTCACACAGGCGTATATACACAGTGTATTACGCATGTATTTTTTATGCATAGTGAATAGAACTCATTGATTTCAATGGGTTCCTTCACAGCTGTGTATTTTTCACATTAAAAAACTACTCGTCCTATTTTGCTTCATATTCTGCACCAAAATACTTCATTAAGATCAATGGGTTTGTGTAAATATGCGGGAGGCTTGGTTAATTCGCTGCGCATTTATGCAAGGAATCAATGGGATTTTTTTGCCTATTTTTTCTAATTAGGTGGTGGTCAGCAATACACAGGGAATCTGTGTATTTCGATTGGTTAATACGCAGCGTATTCACAGGCTGAAGTATGCCAAATGGTCATGTGAATAAGCCCTTAGGCCCAATATTCACTGGCGGGTTTGATTTGTGGAACCTGCACGGGAGATCCACAAAACAAGCCGTCCATAGAGAAACATGGGCATCCGGAAATTAATTTAAGCATGCAGATTTGTTTTTGCGGACCTTTTGGTTCGGAAAACAAATAGCAGTATGCTGCATTTTTCTGCAGATCCCGCAGGGCCGGCTTCCATTGAAGTCAACGGAAGCCGTCCAATCTGCGGTACACCCACAGCTGACGCTGAATCTCGTGGGAAAGCAGATTTAAAAAAAAAAAAAAATTGTACTGCACATGTCCGACTGCGAGCCATGAGGACCATGCGCAATACAGCGAACCCAGAATTGGAGGAATCCATGCGAACGGCCCTGTCGGGGAAAACAGGTAAATGGGGCTCGCTGGCTGTGGGCAGGGTAAGATTCCATGCACGGAATCCGACCCGCCCGTGGACATTGGGCCTTAAGGCATTGACCCACTAGAAGAGCGCCTGCCTACTGTATATGTCCTATTAGGGCGCATGGACCTCATAGAGTATGGTCCTCCGCTCAGGAACCCCAACTATGAGCTGTGTTTGACCCCACCTCAGTTTTGGCCCCTCCCAGCCGCTGACGTGTCAGATTTGACCCCTCCCCGCTGCGCATGTCACGTCAACGAGAGAGAGAGGAAAAGAGAGAGAAAAAAAAAGCTCAGCAACCGGTGGGTCACATACAAAAATGCTCGAGTCTCCCATTAAAGTCAATGGGGTTCGTTACTCGAGTAGAGCTCTCGAATTTTACAAAAAGCTCAACTCGAATATCGAGGACCCCAGCATTTGGGTACTCGCTCATCTCTAATGCTGTATATTTGCACAACTGAAAATCACAATTTCCTGCATTTTTTAGCTGTTCCTGTGGACGTTTGTGCTTAGAAATACCCTGTGTATTTATGCTCATAAAAAAAAAACTGAAGGGTTCATTTATTTCCCGTGCAAATACGCAGCGAATACACATTTCCTACATATTCACTGCAAATTTGCGCCGGCCTGTTCGCTTAAATGGCCTATTTCAGGCCTTATTCACACTTGCGTAGGCGCAACTCCGCTTGGTAGGACAGAGCATAGCTGTGCCTGAACGAGGGAGATCCTATCGCTGTGTGGTATTAGTTAATTGTATATTTACCTTGTTTTTTAATTTGTTTTTGATATAGGGCAAAACCAGCATTATCCTGCGCTGCATCGACAGGTAATCCGCAACTCAGTTCTTCAGTGTTCACCAGTGGAATAAGGTTCCTCCTTCTGAAGAGCACCACGTTGGCTTAGGGAGTTTTATGTAGGCCACGCAATGCTCCTTGGGAAAAAGCATGCAAATAGGGGGTGAAAAAGTACCTCCACATCGCCACCTATTAGACGGTGACTTCCTTATAAGTCAATGTCCAACCTGTCAACAGGCCTTGAAGCATGACTAAGGATATAAAGCCAAAACAAAGTCTTCCCCAGAAGTGAAAGACCCATCTACAGAATTGCTGTTTAAAGGGGTTTTCCAGGGAGAATACTACTGATGACCTGTCCTCAGGATAGGTTCTCAATAGTCATCGCTGGGGTTTGACGCTCAGGACCCTGAGCGATCAGCTGAGCGGATATATGCTGTCAGCGTTGCAAATACACAGAGGTCGCAGCGGAAGTTCTCCGCTCCGACCTCTGTGTATTTGCGGCACTGACCGCATAGATCCACTCAGCTGATCGGTCGGGGCCCCGAGCGATGGACCCCGGCCGATCAACTATTGAGGACCTATCCAAAGGATACGTCATCAGTAGTATTCTCCCTGGAAAACCCCTTTGAAGTGTGTTCTCCCCTTGCCAGTGGCTGGAAGAGAGGCCTTTGATGTGGATCTGGGGGAATATAGCCTCTCTCTTATAGAGTGCACCACGTTGGCATAGGGGCGTCTTACATAAGCCATGCAATGCTCCCTGGGAAAAAGTGTGCAAATATGAAATGCAAAGGTACCCTCCACAGCGCCACCTATTAGAAGATGATTTCTTTCAAGGTTGGGCATTGACTTATAGAGAAGTCACTTTCCAACAGGTGGCGCTGTGGAGGTACTTTTTCATTCCCTCTTTGTGTTTAGAGTACACTTAACGTGAATACTGAGGGTTCCCGTGAAAAGCGCTTCCACTGACAGTCAACTGCGCATACGCAAGGTTTCGGTTTCTTGTGAAACCTCTGTGCATGCGCAGAAGACAAATGCGTAGTCGTTTGTGATACAATTGTATCTCAGGACCAAATGCCATGGTGAGGGCAAGGAGATGGGGAATGTGGGGTTTACAACTCACTGCCAGTTATCTGTGCATGGGAATGAAGGCTGGCCATGCCTTGTAAACCACACTGGGGAATTCCTCCAGCTTGCAGCGTATTGGAATAGACTGCAGCACAGAAAGAAATGGTAAAGAATTTATAATTACCACCAATTGCTAAAATGCTATATTTCCAAAAGTACTTCCATTAACCCCTTTGTGATCGGCCTATTTTGCGCCTTAATAGCCAAATTATTTTTCCTTTAATTTTTTTCATCATTATGCTCCAAGAACCACAGCATTTTTATTTTTTCATCCTCATACTTGTATGAGGGGTGTTTTTTGTGTGTGTCGAGTTGTAATTTGTAATGGCACCACCTTGTATTACATATAAGGCATTGTTTATCTCTTAAAAGTTTTTTTTTTTGGAGGGGATGGAAAAAAATTAAATTCCGCCATTGTTTTTTTTTTCCCTTTTTTAAATTATTTTTTAAGGTGTTCACTGTATTGTATTAATGACTAGTTAACCGTGATCTGCGGGTCCACGCAATTACGGCCGTACCGAAATAATGGTTTACGTGTTACTACTTTTGCTTTATAAAAGCACTTTTAGAAAAAAGTGAAATTATATTTGCATCGTTACATTGCAAGACACATAACATTTTTATTTTTTGGCCAACAGAGCTGTGTGAGGTTGTTTGTGGGACAAGTTATAGTTCCCATTGGTACCATTTGTGGCTGGGATCGGAGCTTTCTCCACGCCTTGCTCTTAGATGAACGACTGCCTGTTTTCACAGGTTGATCATTGTTCATAAGCGAACTAATTATCGTTTGCATTCAGTCGCTGGCAGCAGACCAGACAGAATCCGCTCAGGCTGGGCAGACACTGAAATGTACCTACTGCGCCAATCAAAGGTTTTCCTTCATAGCAAATAAAAATGGTTGTGAAATGGGAATTGATGATGATGATGATGATAATTTCTACATGTTATTTGTAGGGACGAAGCACCTAAGCCCACTTTGGCATTAGAGTATACCTTTGGTCGGAAGGCGAAGGGACACAATACTGTAAGTATTTTTGACCTGCAGATGTAACAAAGTCTATTAACGTTTTTTAAAGGGGTTGTCCCGCGAAAGCAAGTGGGGTTAAGCACTTCTGTATGGCCATATTAATGCACTTTGTAATGTACATTGTGCATTAATTATAAGCCATACAGAAGTTATTCACTTACCTGCTCCGTTGCTGGCGTCCCCGTCTCCATGGTGCCGTCTAAGTTCAGCGTCTAATCGCCCGATTAGACGCGCTTGCGCAGTCCGGTCTTCTCCCTTCCGAATGGGGCCGCTCGTGCCGGAGAGCTGCTCCTTGTAGCTCCGCCCCGTCACGTGTGCCGATTCCAGCCAATCAGGAGGCTGGAATCGGCAATGGAGCGCACAGAGCCCACGGTGCACCATGGGAGAAGACCCGCGGTGCATCGTGGGTGAAGATCCCGGCGGCCATCTTACTAAGGTAAGTAAGAAGTCGCGGGAGCGCGGGGATTCGGGTAAGTACTGGATGGTTTTTTTTTTTTACCCCTGCATCGGGTTTGTCTTGCGCCGAACGGGGGGGCTATTGAAAAAAAAACAAAACCCCGTTTCGGCGCGGGACAACCCCTTTAATGTAGCATTCAGGGCTTGAACGCATGGATGTGTCTTTGTCCCGTTTTTGCGACAGTGAAAATCACAATGGTTTCATTTTCACTATCGGGCTTCTCCGCAGTAATGCTACACACAAGAAAAGATAGGACTTGCTCTATCTTTCTCGCATGTCGTTTTCCTACGTGCGACAAAGATAGGTCAGGACTTTTCTTCCCCCTTTTTTCAAACTTGCACGCACTAGCGCAGAATTTGAATAGTCAAGAAAAAAATAATTTTACCTGGTTCATGCGCTAATACGCTCCGTAGTGGCGAACGTATTAGTGCATCCGCCCATCTATTTAACCCTTACAGCACACATAGAAGTAAATGACATGATTTTAGTGTATGGCATCATGTAGAAGACCACGAAAAAAATAGTTGTGTTTGTACTCGGTGCTTTTCCATCTAGTATAAGAGATTGAAAGGGATGGAAACTATGTGATACGAAAACCAAAAAGATCTCTATCTCAGATATTCCTCTTGGTGCCATCCAGGATCCATCCTGGTTTCTGTCTTCATCCCAGGACAGCACCAGCACTGCTTTAACAGAACGCAATGTGAAACCAGCCTGATAGACGCACCTGCAGTTGGCAAGTGACTACATTGATCTCGTTGCTCTTTAGTACACCAATGACAATGTCTTCTGCCAATTTGTAGACCCTCTAGCGTACCTCCAAGGCTTCCACAGCCAAAATGTCTCCACTATAGCTGGCTGATGGTCTCCAGCCCTACAGAGAGGAAGTATACTTTGTGTATTACTCTGTCTGTCTCTGTATGCTGGATTTGACATATTACTGCATTTTTACTTAATGGAATGTTCTTTGTTTTTTCAGCCAAAGGACATTGCTCATTTTTGGGAACTTGGTGGAGGGACATCATTACTGGATTTAATTCAGATTCCAATTACTAGTGAAAATATCCGGTAAGTAGAATGCATGCTTTTCCATGGTTTCCAAATCAGGTCCACTTTAAAAGAAACTTCTACCAGTTTAAACCAATGGCAACTAGAGATCAATATATTAGAGAGCATCCTAAAACTGTGCTTGTTCTATCACCTTGTGCCATCGTACCCTGTACAACCTGAGATTTAATAATTCCCGTGCTGTATGCGAGTCCAGCTCAAACAGACGATCCATGCTGCCTGCGGTATGATCCAGTCCCTGGCCATTCTCTGTAAGTGATGTAGATTACATCTTCTATGTCATCCACAGTCCTGTATAATTCTAACACACGGACCGGCACATGTCCTGAAAAGCCAGTCAATTCTGACCAAAATAGGGCGAAACGATGTATGCTCGCACCAGTCCGTGGTTGTGTATGATTAGGACAGAACTATGAATGAAGTAGGAGACGTTATTCACGTCACTCATATTGAGAATAGCTGAGGTTTGGACTTCACTGCAGGCAGCAGAGATGTTCCAGGCTCGCCAACCAGACTGTTCAAGCTGGATTACCATACAGCGCGGCAACTATTAAAAATTTTACAAGGTATGATGGCATTAGGCGCTATAAAAAGATCCCTCTCGAATGTTCTGTTAATTAACTGCCATTGCTTTTACTACGGTCGCTCCGAAATGATGACCGGTTCCTTCTAACTGTTTTAATTTCCAAAGTTTCTCCTCCACCAAACTGCCATGAAAAATAAGGGTTGGAAGACCTTCCCAGAAGATACTTATGTTGGTGCACTAAATATTAAGGAATATATCATTGCAAGAAATGTTCTTTAGGGTATGTCCAGTAGAAGCAGTACACAATCCAGAGCGAATCTGCTGAAAATATGAAGAGGCACAAACTGCACCAAATGGCGCAGCTTTTGTACAGTATTTTGTTGTTGAAATGCTGTGGGGGTGAGGAAGAGTGTGGACTGCCGCTGTGGCTCTGCCACTAGCCACTACAGCTCGGCCACTTCCAGGGGAAGGGGGGGGTTGAAAAGGCCCCCCACGCACCTCTGCTTCCTTTTCTGTTCTTTTAGAGAGGTGGGCTCACTTCTCTTACCACCGCCGGCGCAGCCTCTTCGCTTCTGATGCACCTTTCCAGCATTTTTTTCTGTGACACTGGTGGGCAGGGAATTAGTCCCAGAGGCAGCACAGTTCTCCCTCACCCCAGGCATGACTTTGCTGCGAACCCAGTGGCACCGTCAGTGCTCAAATCAAGGGAGATGCTTCCTCCCACGGAGTGTTCTCTGGTGCTGCGGGTGTGATTTTTTTTTTTTTTTTTTGTGGATGCAGTTCTCGCGACGCTTACTGACCTCCATGGCCCAAAATTTAGGCCCTGACTCTTCAGTCCATTAGTAACTTCCTGCCCTTCTTCTAATCACCTTCTTGGTGCCAGGGTCCTCTCCTCTTATTGGCTCCCACCCTCTTCTGCTATAGATCCCGCCATCAGGTCCTATTTGTTTCCTGTCTACTTGAGCACATTGCTCTCTGCTGCTGGGAATAGTAGCGCACCTGACAAGCTCCTTGTTCTGCTCCAAGCACGTCATCAACATTCCAGCTCCGCTTCCACACTTGACCAGGACTCTGTAAGCACTATCTGGCGGCAAGCTCCCTTGCTCATCCTGCAACACCCATGGCAGTAGGCTCATATAACAGCGCTCTACTACTAGTGTGCAGTACTTGGCACTATGTCTGACTCCAAGGCTGTTGGACCTAGCCAGCGCCACACATTTTGCTTTCACTAGTCGTAGTACCAAATTCCCATGCGGACAGTTGGAGCCGTTATGCCCCCACCCATCAAGTTGGGTGTCAGGTGAACTGTCTGCAGGCACTCCCCCTGTCCAACCTCCGCCATTTGCTGAACACATAGTGGCCAATTCCTACCTCAACGACTATTGGGTAAACGCTCCAACTCAGTTGGACAATCTGTACAGTCTACATTGCCCTTGTTTGGGTGAATTATCAACCAACCCAAATCCTGTCTCTCATCATCTCAACGTCAGCTCCCACTGTAGATAGTGCATTTCCTTCACACGACCGTACGCTCACTGCAGTCCCAGTCTCTGCAGGAGAGTACTGGGATTGGTGGTCTCATTCTTCGAGACCATCCCATATGGGTTGTTTCACTCACTGCCTCTCCAGGTGAGACGAATCGGCGAACTCTCTCGAGTGAAAGATCCAACTACCTCAACAGCTTCAACACAATCTTCTCTGGCGGCTGGACTCCCCACAGATCATTCTGGGCCGCTCCCTCCTGATGCTGCGCTGGCAGGTTCTCACAAGGGCGCCAGTCTACTCGGCTAGGGAGGTACACTGCAGAAAAGGAGGAACAGCGCAGAGTCCTTGAACAGTGCAGGAATCCATCCTTCCGATAAATGGCTTAGAACTTTATGCCATTCTTCTGTTACTGCAGCATTTCGCACCCCAGATAACGTGCCTCCCTGTCTAGTTCCAAACAGACAATGCAATGGCAGTCATATACATAAGTCACCAGGGTGGTACTTGTAACTCGGCCGTCATGGCTGAAGCAGCAAAGATCCTGACATGGGCCGAAGATCACCTTTTGGCGCTATTGAGGATTCGCATACCAGAAATGGACAGTTGGATAGCCGACTTCCTGTGCAGGAAAACAATCAACCCGGGAGAATGGGAGTTGCACTCCGACATGTTCCATGAGCTCAGTTAGAGATGGGGTCATCCGGATGTTGATCTGATGGCATCCAGATTCAACCACAAACTTGCAAACTATGTGTCCTGATCTCCGGTTCAAGCAGTGAACTCATTAGTAGTTCCTTGGGTTCCACTTCCCGTACACCTTACACCCCTTTCCTCTCATACCTCGAAAGTCAAATAGGATAGTCTGGTGGTCATTCTCATTGCGTGTGTTATACGGACCTCGTCAGCCTGCTTGTTGAAACTCCATCGCCCCATCCTCTTTGAGAAGATCTTTTGTTACAGCTATGGTAACTTGGGGGTTGTTAGCTCATTGGACCATCATCTTCCTCTAGCTAGATGGTTGGTCCCACCATGGTAATCCACGTCCAAGTCAAAATTGGTGGTTAAACTCAGGAAGTCCATTTATTTTGGTAGGATAACAGATAACAAAGGCAACAAATCTTCACACTGTTGTTGTAGTACAGTACACACATGTGATGAATAACCGAAATCCTAGCTGTCTGGCTACTAACTCCCATAAGTTTGCAGTCCTATGTATCACAGGGGCCTAGCACCTAAAAGGACACCATACCCATTCAGGATGTCAGTCTAGGAGGCGTCCTTCCCTGTCAGACTGTCGGACCTCAGGCCTGCAGCCCTCTCAGCTTCTTCTGAGCCATCGTTATTCTCTTCTCTCTCTGTAGCAGTGTGGCTGGAGGTTTTAACTCCTCCAACCATACCCATACATCCGTCCCAGCTAATTAGCCTCAGTCTGCCTGTTTTCATGCTCCTGAAGGCCATATTGTGTACTTCATTACCACACAGCACACGTCAAACACGTCAAAAGGCATGTGGGCCGAATCTAGCCTGCCACCTCATTTTATGTGACCCGCCAACCATGCAGCATCCCTAAAGGCATTGCACCCAACCATCCTGCAGCTCTGGTCTAGTGGCTGCAGCCATTGCTGAGTCTGTGACCACTGAACTCTTTTCCTTGGTGTCTGTGTAGCGTCCTATATGCAGTGCAGATACCGAGGGGAGAGGTCATAGGAAGGGGGGGGGGGTGTACCCAATTACTACTGTGGTCACTATGGGGGACCCTATCATTACTGTGGCCACTATGGGGGAACCTACCATTACTGTGGCCACTATGGGGGACCCTAATATTACTGGGGCCACTATGATGGTTACGTTTATTACTGGAGTCACAGCTTAATAGACTGTAGTACATGGCAAACCTGCGCTGCCATGTGACTCTATTAGCACCCCAAAATTATGCTGTGGGGGAATGATGGGGTGCAGGAGCACTGTGAACGTTGACAGCGGCAGCTAAACAGTTTGCAGCTCCAATCGTGGAGGGTGTCAGCTGTCAGAAGCCGACACACACCATAAGTTTATGTAGGGAGGTCCTTATGAGGTTAAAGTCCGCACCGCTGGTCAATTGCACATAGATTTGGGGCAGATTGTTTTATCTTCAGCATATGGATGAGGTTTGTTTAAATCTCATCCACTTTGCTGCTGCTGTAAATGTTGCGAAACCCCCTTGCCTGGAAAATACTCTAAAATGTTAAAGGTTTCCGATCTGTATTTTCAGTGTAGTATATTTTTTGTCAGCATTACCCAATTCTTTTGCAGTGTTGTTCATGACGGTTACCAAGCTCAAACAGTAGGTGGCGCTGCAGCCTCACTCAGCAGAAGAAGATGGTTATTCCCATTGTAATAGAAATGATAAGAGTGATTTCTGATGTTTTAATTATAAATAGTTGCTTTCTCATGTCTGTACATGTTTTATCTGCCACGTGTTAATTGTTATGTCACTTTTTTCTTATCTTAAAGGACGTTTTCCATGGTGCTTGTTCTTGATCTGTCAAAGCCTAATGAACTTTGGCCCACAATGGATAGCCTGTTACAAGTCACCAGGAAGCGTGTGGATAAAATTGTCGCAGATATTGGAAAGTCCAATTCCAAGGCAGCAAATCAAATAATGCAGAACATGTGGAGGAATATTCCAAACAACCATCCTGTATGTGTCCAGAATGTGTCCACAATAAGATGATTTCTCATAACTTTATTATACATTGCTGCTTTGTCCTTAAAGGGGTTGTACCAGTATTAAAGCCCATATAAACACAACGGTTATCGCTCAAAATGCGCTCAAAAGCCATCTTTTGAGTGATAATCGTTGTTTCTAACTGCACTTACATCGTGCAGTATTCGATAAGCCGTCGCTCATCGTTGTCTTTCAGCATGCTGAAAAACAACGATAAGCCTTATCAGGAATACACAGCGGGATACAGCTGATATTATTGTTTCAGCTCTATCCTGCTCCCTGAACACAGGCTGGGTATGAAGAACACAGCTGTCCAGCTGCGTTCTTCATCCCCTGCTCGAAGCGCTTAGCTGTATAACAGCCGGGCGCTCAAAGCAGAGAACAGCTAGATGCAGAATGCAAGCTGCCCTGTTTGCCTTCTGTTTCCCCCGCTTGGAGCGCAAGGTGATCGCTCAACGTTTGAGCAATCACCTTGCGCTGTAAATGGACACAACGATTATCGCTCAAAGGTCGCTAAAAGACGTCTTTTGGGCTATAATCGTTGTGACTAAATGGGCCTTTACAAGTAATCCCCTATCCACATGATGTGAAATAACTTGTTGATGGGTAGGGATCTCAAGAATAGGGATCCCATGCCCACATCTACCTGTGACTATGAGATTGTTGATTTCTGTAGTAGATTTTCACAACAGGTTTCACCCCTTTGAGTGTAGTGAGGTGAAAGCCGTGTGTTACACCTGCCTTAACCCCAGGCTGTTTTCTACCTTAAGGACCAGACACTTTTTAGGGATTTTACCCATGTGGCGGTTTTACTGCCGTATTTTGTTTCCTTTATCTAGCAAAATTATTTTTGCTTAGTTTTTTTTTTCGTGATATATAGGGCTTTTTTTTTTTTTCTTTTAAATATCTTTTTCACTGACTTTTTCCCCGTTTTTTAGTTTTATTGGGGGTATAATGCTAAAAAAAAAGATTTTTTTTTTTTTAACATTTATAGTTATTTTTTTTAAATTTAGTATATTTATGCAAAAATAAAGTATGGGAACGGGTTCCTCTATTTGTTTCGGACGTTTTGATATATAGTGGTTTACAGGGCGCATACGGCGACAGTTTTGGTTGGCGTTGGGTTTGGGTCATTTTCCTTCTTACGTATATATTGCTGTTTTATTCTGTAATTTTATCTTACTTATGTATGTAATTATGTGTTTTACTATCTATGTACCCAATGATGTCATGTAAGACCTCCTGGGGGACATTCACCTTTTTTTTTTTTTAATTTGACACTTTCCCACTGAAGCTGGGGCATCCATAGGAGCCCCAGTTACAGGGGAAAGCAACTCCTCCCTCAGGGACTTTAGTCACTGGCAGAGCTGGTCAGGGTCTAGTATGACCCTCCAGCTCTGCTGTAGCAGGAAATCACGGCTGTCCTCTATTAAATCTTTTCATTATTCGTTCCAAACAGGACAGAGAATTAATTGACCCCTTCCCGTTGCCTTTATTGATTATTGGAAGCAAGTATGATATTTTCCAGGTAAGAAATTGTATTATTTATTTATTTTTTAAAACCAACTCTGTTAACCCCTTAACGCTATAGGATGTACAGTTACGTCCTGCAGCGTCGGGCTATGTACAGTATGAAGGGAGATCGCGTCATGCTTGATGTTTTTTGACAAAGAGTGGACATCGCAACATTGAAGAAAAGGCATTAAAATTTCTTTAAAAATATATTTGATATAAAAATTTATATATTTATACAATGGGTAACTTTGTGATGACACAATCTCTTTAAAATATTGATATAACGTGTAAATCGGATCGGTTTGTCTGCAGTTCAGAGATACGTTTACATTTACAATGTCACAATCGGCCTATTCTAACAGGATCTTAAAAACTGGTCAAGAGGAATGATTTTCCTGACATTTTGTTTGATGCAATAATTTGTATTGAGGCTTTTATTTAACTGATTATTAACCTTATGTTTTATTCATTTCAGGATTTTGAGTCTGAAAAAAGAAAAATAATATGTAAAACCCTCCGATTTGTGTCGCATTACTTTGGAGCATCATTGCTGGTTTGTATATAAACAGAGATTATAACATGCTGAGCCTTTACAAAACACAGTTCTCAAACTAAAAGTATAAGGCCCCCCTGTCCACTGGCGTGATTTCACCGGCGGTAAGTCGCCGGCAAATCACGCCGTCTAAAGCTTTCCATAGTGTTGCTATGGAAAGCTCCGCCCCCCCCCCCGTCCTCAAGCGGAGAATCATTGCAATTCTCCGCTCACGACCTTCAATTCGCAGCATGCTGCGAATTACCGCGATTCTCCGCGGTCGGCCTATCTGTCAGATAGGCTGACCTGCAGAGATCCGTCTGCCAGCTCCTGCTCCCAGGCGGCGGCTCCTGCGGCGGGATACCTCTACACCCGTGGACAGGAAGCCTAAGTCCTGTGTAAAGATCTAAAACAAAGATATTTATAGTCCTTTTATAAAGTGTTCCATTAAACTGATTATTACCTTGTTTCCTTAAAAATAAGACCTACCCTGATTTTTCATGATTTTTGGGGAGGCTTTAAATATAAGCCCTACCCCCAAATTAAGCCCTAGCTGCATCACATAAAAAAAGGAATACATTACCTAGCAGGCTCGGTTATGCTACGGTACAGCCAATTCATAAATGCCGCCTCCACAACACTTCTTGACCACTGCTCAGCCAATTAATGCAGCGCTTAATAAACCAATCACAGCCATCACATTGGGTCATCAAGCGCTGCATTGATTGGCTAAGCAGAGCTCGAAAACCAATCAGAGCCATCGCTTCCTGGAGGTGGGATTTATGAATCCCGTAACCAGGAAGTGATCTTCTGTTGACGGCCGAGGACTGCAAGAAGCACGTCGGAGTTCCAGAGACCAGCAGGAAGGGCCTGGACCGAGCCTGCTAGGTAAGTATAAGACATCGCCTGAAAATAAGACACCGTGCCTCTTTTGGGGCAAAAATTAATATAAGTCAGGGTCTTATATTCGGAGAAACTCGGTATGTCACAAGGATACTAACGGCTTATTCCCATTTTATAACGGGTTTTCTAGGCTATTTCTGTTGATGACCCTTCCTTAGGATAGGTCATCAGTAGTTGATTAGCTGGGGTTCACTGCTCAGCACAGTGGCCGATCAGCTTTTTCGGTATCTGCTGTCAACGCCAAAGCACAGGGTATGGAGCAGAAGGCCATAGCTCCAACCACTATGTAAAGGCCAGCACTGGTAATTGCAGGCACAGCTGTCATTGATTTCAATAGGAGCTGCACACGCAATTACTATTGCCAGCCACTGCTTCGTACTCCTTGTTGTGGTGCTGACAGCGGGCACCCAAACAGCTAAGACCCAGAGCGGCAGACATCAGCCAATCAACTTATTAATGACCTTTCTTGAGGATAGGTAATTAATAGAAATAGCCTTGAAAACGCCTTTAAATGACAGTATAGGATATGCCATCACTTTAGGGTCATTAAGGATCCGACCTCTCGGGTCTCTATCAATCCTGAAAATAAATCAGACCCTTTACAATTGTTCCCTGCACAGCAAGGCTCCGGCCACCCGTCTTTTCAGGGATCCGCTCTGTTCAAGTGAATGGAGTCAGTTGCAATTCTCTGGGCGGCAGAGGGCTTCGCTGTGCAATCAATAATGGTGAAGGACACTCTGGACTGTCTTTATATATGCAGTACAAATTATATGGAAGTTTGATCATCACATCCTATTATGAAGATCTCATTGCTTATGCATTGAGCAGTAATTTAAAGCTGGAACCTCTTCTGCCACAATACAGGCTGATATAGATACAATGATTTTTGCTTAAAAATCGCTCAAAGCCGTCTTTTGAGCAATAATCGTTGTGTGTAACTGCACTGACATCGTGCAGTTTTCGTTAAGGAGTCGCTGATCGTTCTCTTTCAGCATCCTGAATGACAACGATGAGCCTTATCAGGAATTCACTGCGGGATACAGCTGATACTATTGTTTCAGCTGTATCCCGCTCCCTGAAGACAGGCGGGGCATGAAGAACACAGCGGTCCAGCTATGTTCTTCATACCCCGTTCGGAGCGCTCATGTGTATAACAGCCGGGCGCTCCGAGCAGAGAACAGCTGGATGCAGAAGACAAGCGGCCGTGCTTGTCTTCTGCATCCTGTGCTCGGAGCGCTCAGCTGTAGAACAGGCAGACGTTCTGAACAGAGAACAGCTGGATGCAAAAGACAAGCGGCCCTGCTTGTCTTCTGCATCCCCCGTTCAGAGCGCAAAGTGATCACTCAACGTTTTGAGCGATAACCTTGTGCTTAAAGGTACAAAACAATTCAAAGACATCAAAGACCTCTTTTGAGCAATAATTGTTGTGTCTAAACCAGGCTTAAGGGTTCTTGTACATCGCAGAATTCTGTTCAGACAGGCAGTACCACAGTGCACAGAGCTTATATGGCTCCTTAATAGAAAGTAACTTTTCTAGGAAAGATTACATCTGTGCATGTGAGGTGCGAGCCAGAATGTCACTTTTGTATGTTGGAGTCGTACACAATCGGACAGAGAAAGCCTCTGCATGAAATTAGAGTCATACAGAGGGACAGGGAGGGGGAAGCCCTAAAACCGTGCCATAATACAGCCATATGCATGAGTCCTTGTGGTCATCACTGCTCTAGAGAGAGTTTCCTCTAAACTATAGGATGTTCCAAACATGTAATGCATATGAATTATGCAAAGGGTTGACTTTGTGTTCTTTTTTTACAGTTCACTGGCAAGGCCGAATCTCATAAAAGTGTCTTGCGTTCATATATAAATCACTTGGCATTTGGACAAGACAGGAGGTAAGTGACATACAGTACTAGTCTGAAAATGTATTCTAGCATATTAACCTGTTCAGGGGTGCTCAACGCTGTTCATCATCTATTTACATTGGTGGGGGGATTTAAAGGGCCATGTATACATATTTTCCACCTGACTACCTGTCACAGGCTGGAGGTCTGCTCTGTATATTGCAGTCACTTCCATGCAGTGCAGCGTCCTGTCTGACACTTATGAGGCACTATTATGAGATTTTTGCTTTCACTTTCACAACAATCCCATGATGCATCAGCACATCATTACATGAGCAGCTAGAACTGCAGGGAAAACACTGTGATTACATTCTGTATTAACCTAAATAAGCTACAGATCTTAAGTATACAGTCATTCGTGATCTCCTCTGTTATAACTGCATGACAGAAGCTGCCTGATCATCATCAGTAATGTGATAGGAGTGTCTGCGTCCCCCTCCAGGTAGTTTCTGTGGTACACTCCATGTAATAGCATCACACAGACTGAGGAACTAACTAGAAGCTGAGCATATAACCCCGACTAAATCTGAGCTGGTCAGAAGTGAGATCACGAAGGAGGCAAGGAATTTCAGTTAGAAAGGATTAACTCTTCAAAGTAATACTAGCCCACTTATATATACTGGGGGGATAGCTACAGAATGAATGAAAAAAATAAATTCACCAGAGTGGCCCTTTAATTTTTGTAGTACATCAAAGTAGGGTCTTCACCAAGGGAAGCTGCAGTAGTTTTATGTTGAAACGTGGTGTTAAATGATTGGACAACAATGTGATACATGGTTGTGCTTTGCCTTTCAGATTAGGAGCCTCTATTTGCATTGGTTTTGCACTCTGGTTCATGGAAGGGATGTCTATATATCCTAATGGGGAATATGGATACGGGTTGTGCCAATGCCGAGGTGTAATATATAAAAGCGTATGTAGATAGTGGGAGAGACAGCAATTGATTCCCTTAGCATTAGGGCTTATTCAGACGAGAGTATATCAGCCGCGTTTTCATGCCCAGCCGATATACGCTGTCCCTCTCTGCAAGGGGAGGAGGCGGGACCGTACGGGAGCAGTGCTCTGAGCTCCCGCCCCCTCTCCGCCCCTCACCACTGTTTGCAATGGGATGGGCGGAACTTGGCTCTGCTCCTCCAATTGCAAACAGTGGGGAGAGGGCAGGAGCTCAGTCCACTAACTCCCGTCCCGCCTCCTCCCCTTGCAGAGAGGGGCAGCGTATATCGGCCAGGCATGAAACCTTGTCCGATTTACGCCTGTTTGAGTAAGCCCTTAGTGAAACCTATCAATTCAAATAATTTTTCAACCCGATTTATAAGATATTGACAAATTGCATTTTATGTTTTATTGTGACTCGACTTACACGCAATAATCCTTTTAACTTGCAGCAAGCTTGTGTCTGTGGATCACAACAAGCCACTTGTCATTCCAGCTGGATCAGATTCTTTAAGTCAGATTGGTAAGATGTTTTAGTTGACTTCATACAATATGTTATGGCCAAATTGCATTCATTTGCAGCAGCTTACACGGAATCTCACTAAAATGATGCGGTTTTGATGCCTTTTTTTGTTCAAATTGCACCAAAAACTGCAAAATGACCTTGAGCTGTGAACTCGCTGTAACTTATTACTTTTTGTGAAAACCTAGAACTAAAGTGTTACAATGTCCTAATGTTTAGGAACCCCTCCTGCCTCTGACAATGACCTGAGACAGGTTAACGCCCGAACACCCATGGAGCTATGGAAGAAGACCTATGAGAGAGTATTTTCTCCAGAGGTAATACAGATGGGGCACAGATCTAAACTATTGGTAGGGTGAGAATGGGAAATCTGAATAGGGGCCTATTCACACTAGTGAGTTTAACGTCTAAGTTCTGGTGAAGTTTGCAACTGACAAAACTCGGACCCTTTGAAGTGTATGCAGTCCCTCACATGTGTATTTTTTTTTTTTTTCACGGCCCAACAGTCCTTGTTAAAAAAAATTGCAGCATGTTCTGTTCTAGTGCACTTACGCAAAACTAAAATCGCTTAGGATGGCATAAATGTGCATCATGGGGCTAAAGGGGTCATCTGTAAATATGGATATTATACAGTTTGTCTTAAAAGCTTTGTGGGGTTCCAAATGATAATGCTGTGGGAATGAAACATGGGAGACACATGAAATAGGTGTTAAATTAAAGAATCGGGTCCTACAAGTATAATTTCCATAGATGTTACCATTTCAAATAAACATAAGGGAATATGTAGGATTTGGTCTCAGGCTGAGCAGTTCCCAGATGTCTTTCCTCTACATTCACACATAGCAGAAATGGTGCTGATTTTCCACAGCGGAAAATCAGCATCAAAATCTGAGCAAATGATGCGGATTTTGACGTGGATTTTGGTGTGGTTTTCCCGCAACGGAAAATCCACACCATTTCCACTATGTGTCAATGTACCCTAAGATGTGAAAGGGTGTTTGAACACAGTTCCGTTTATCCACTCCATTTGTATGTGTATTACTGCTAATTGCTGGGTGGCATTTGGGCTTAAATAGCAAGTCCAATTGCCATATACCATGAAGTGTCTGCAGCAGTGACCTGTGTATACAGAACGCCATTCCTGCAGCCAAAGCAAAGAAGGACTGGTGGTAGGGCCAGGAGCAGCGGTACTGGACCAGTGAAGAAGTGAAGCAGTAAGTTTAAGGGTGGTATTACATGAGCACTAGCAGTGGCCGCTGCTCCTGTCCTTGCCACCATTCCTTGTTCACTGACATTCATTTTTTCCCAACAATTGCAGGGCTGAATCTGCAAGCGCAGGAGCAGCTCAGCAATTAACATTATTGCACAAGCGTCAACCATGCTTGTGTAATAGCGCCCTAATTTTATTTTTTTAAGAATTTCCTCACCCCTGCCTATTTGCTCAATAACTTGCAACACCCCTTTAGTTGTAGTGTTAATCCATTGTATTATCCTTGTGTATTTCGATTATTTTTCTTGGTTCCGAAAGCAGATTTATACCATTTGTCCATTCATATGAAATATTCAAGGCAGCTGATGGTAAAAAGCCTTATAATATAGCAGCAGGGCACAATCTTGTCTGATCAGGTTGCCAAGCTGAGTGTGGTTTACAGTATAATTAATGTGATTAGATTTATTGTAGGCTTATTTGTACATTGCAGTGAATGTCATATCATCATCACTATTTCAAGGCTTTCTTGTATCAGAGTACAAACTCTGTCTGCGGGGGATATACCAACGCAACAACAAGTACATTTATTACATGTGTCTGGATAATTGTGGTTTGCTAATTCTCATTTGAAATTTACAGACATTACTTATAAAATATATGAAAAGACTACCTGCCCTCAAGATTGTGAAACACAGAGCACAATCTGAACGATATAGCCTGTAATGATGTTACAAGCTGTTCACTGCATAATGCCAGGAGGGGAAGATGGACCATCATTGTCTGGTTCTTCCCAGCATTTCTTTACTATGGATTGATGTACGCCGAGGTCTTAAGCGAAGCTTTTGTAGACTTTCCCAGCTTAATGCATCTAGAGAACACATCTTCTGAAATTTCCTTGCATCAAGGCATGGTTGACATTAAGTAGTCTTTCTTGGTAACAGATTTGTCAATTACCAGGCTTTATATGCCTTTATTTAGTGGGAAAAGCACCTGTGAAACCTGCACTTCCAAATTTCAACTCTTTGAGGGTGAACACCCTCTGGCGATCCATTATCCTTGTGATGCGAGAGTGAGTGAAACCGCATTATAATGAAACCAATGATTTTCAAAGGTTTCATTCTCATTAACGATGTTTTCACTGTAACCTCGCATCGCAAAGAAGAATCTGCGATATCGCCCATTGTCTTCAATGGGGCCAGCGGCAGCAGTGCTAGCCCCATTGAAAACATAGGGAGTACATTGGGCTCCCCTGAGACAGCTGTGACAGCTATGGCAAGGGATTCCTTCATTCCCACGGGGATGAAGGAATGCCTTTTCACAGCTGTTGCAGAGATCCACGATGCTGTCCCATTGCTTTTAATGGGGCCGGCACTGCTGCAGCCCCATTGAAAGCAATGGAATGAAGGCTACCACCGCGGCAATGATTTTCAGGGAAAAGCTTGAAATATAAGCCTTTTCCTGAAAATCATGGCTAACTGTAAAAAAAAAAAAAAAGATTAACTGACATAGAAGAGCCGTCCAGCTCTTCTCTCTGGCCCCGGCAGTCGTCTTCTGTGTTCTGGAGGCCGGGGATGGAAAAATCTTTGCCTCCAGAAAGCGCTGCCTCTGATTGGCTGTGCACTGTGGCCAATCAGAGGCAGCACCCAGGTGTCATTGAATGACAGCTGAGTGCTGCTCTGATTGGCACAACAATCAGATGCTGTTCTCCTGAGATATTCACACACAGCATTTCAGCAGATATGCCAGGAGAATGGCATCTGACCATTTTGGCCTGTGACTGGCTGCAGTGGTCAGGTGGTAGTAATTGCAAAGTAAAGGCCGGGAGAGCCGTGGCATTGCAGTGCTGGATCGTCAGGTCTGAGGACATTGCTTTTATTACAGTGTTTTAACAGAGTTGGACCTATTTTTAACCACTTGCATTACAACCGGGCAACTGAAACACCTTTGGCCAATTGGTTCTCGTAGAAGTCATTAACTCTGACTTTCTTTTGCAATTGTATAAATGATTACGGATGGCCATAATCCAATGGCAGGGCCGTGAGATCACTATAAAAGCTGCCCATAGATGCAACAATAAATGTGAACCATCCAACTGTAAATGATTATCTTAGATGTCATTCTGACAACTGACCACTCCAGGGCAAAAGAAGCAATAACCTTTGCAAAGTGTTTATTAGCTCAGCACATGATAACACTCGGCTTATTAAAGGTGAACGGCCTAGAGTTACCTCTGCTGGGTAGTTGAGTTTATTAAAAAGTTGCAGAATTGAATTAGGAAATTAATTTCTTTATATTCACATGAACACTTATAGCCGGTGCTAAAAAGGGAATCTGTTACGTCTTATGGGCCACTTAAACTAAGGTTATGGACTCTTAGGACAGAGGGCTATAACTTTCATAGTCACCTGCCTTCCTGTTCTTTCCTTTGTCCACCTGCAGTCCTGGCACTGTTCTTTCATTATGAGAGAAATATGCCTAGGAGTCTGCTCCATGCATGAAGCGAGGAAACTGGGGGAAGGTGAGTATGACCGTGGCATCCCTGGACTCCTATACCAAGTTCCCTAAAATATATTATTTTTATTAGATATTCATTCAAATTCACTTGTTAAAGGATAAAAATACATATTGCAGACTGCTTGGAACAAAGAAACACTCATTAGCCGCCCTAAGCTCCCTATGAACTGAGTGAAAGACTCAAACTCCCTCCTCCGTTTAGAAAACGTTATATGATCACGATCAAGAGCAAAGGATCACATATGAGAAAAAGAGGATACACCCAAATGCAGGTTAAAAACTGCCCTACGCTCCCTATGAACCGAGTGGAGAACTCAAACTCCCTCCTTCGTATCAAGGGGAATCCTTAAACAAGAACTCATGGCAGAGGGCAAAACGCAGCCAAGCAAACTGTAGTAAAAACACTGCGGAGACCCCCACCGATCAGAATTTTATCACCTCTCCTACTGATCGTTGATAAATGTTGATTTTGGGAATACCCCTTTAATCCTGAACAAGCCCTACTTTTTTGAAGGGCAGTAAGCTCTTCATAAAGAGTCCCTGCTGACAATCACACTGATCATCTGTTCTTTGGGGAAATCAGGCAGTAGGTGTTCAGTTTCCCTGCAGTGCCACCACAGGGGATTTGAAGCATTACACAGTGTCCATTCAAATCAATGGGTAGTAATACAGAATTACTTAAGAAAATATACATGAAAATTATTTTCTTTTCTTTTTTTAACCTACACAACCCTTTTTAGGGATGCCTTCAAATTATTTCAAGCTGTAAAATATGATTTTGTTCTCTCTTGTTATAGAATAAACACGATTCAAAAGATTTAAAGGACCCTGCAAAAGATTCACAATATGCAGAAAGGGACGTCGATGCCATGCGGGCTGTAAAGGATCAGGTATGTCTGCTTTACTATTGGACACCCCCAAAGAGTTAACTGCAGTTCATTCACTGCTAGTCACACAGTTGTGTGAAGGTTTTCAGAGTTGATATTGGGTTATCAGCAATAGGTGTGTTGTGATACCCTACAAAGGCATGTTATATGGTGAGGATCATTTCTGGAACATGGAGAAAACTGTCCCCTTTTCCTTGCATTGAAGTCTTGTCACCTAGACCTAAAGAACATCTCCTACATCCAGCATTACCTGACTATTGACATTGCTTTAAATGCTATTCCTGACCCTGCTCATTCCCCAGCTTGGTTACCAGAATTCTCTTGAACATCTGCGGCCAAGTTGACCTTTTTGTCTTAATAGTTCTACTAACACCTCTGCCGGATGTCAGTCGTTACACTTTTTACCTGTTCTATATTACATTTACATTCAATACGCTCCTACAGGTCTGCAACGTTCTCCAGCATACTGCGTCTTCCTAATTTTTAGATTCTTGTCTCCTACCATCCAACTTGTCCTCACCATAGGACCAATAATCTGGTTATCCCACCTATTCAGCCTTTCACTGTCCAAATCCCTCTTCATCAGTCTTTTTCCTTGCACTTCCATGACTTCTCCTGTGTTAAATCCATCCTAAGGCTCTTTTTGCCTCACCTGGACACTTCGGAAAAAAATCTGCAGCGTAAATTGATATGCGGCACAGATTTTAGATCTGCGTTGAGCTTTTGACCGGGAGTAACCCTGACCCTCAACTCGTACTTCTCTCCGGCTTATCTGTGAGTTGGACACCATACCATAAAGTAACAAGTTATCAGTAACATTTGGAAAGTGCATATCAGCTCTGCACATTATAACACAGTATATTAAGGTCAGTGGCCCAGAGTTACCTGCCCTGTGGAGTGGATTTTATAAAAGCCCATTTTAATTAGGACCGTCTGGAGATTTAATGGGGTTATTCAGGTAACACAGGTCCCTGTGATGTCATCAATGTTGCTACAGGACGTAGCGGGTCAGCAGGCACCGTTAAACAGGAGCAGTGGGGGATTGGGTGAGTTTGACTTCTTTTATTATGTTACAGTGTGTTGATCAGCTTTCAGATTTTTTGGGGGGGCTGGATAACCCGTTTGAGCTGGCCAGAGATTTTAGATAGCTGTTCTCTAAACAGACCTTCCCATACATATGCAGCTATCTCTCCTGAACCTCCAATGCATTTGCTCACTCGGCTTGGCCCACCATGCATGTGTTTTGAATGGGAATAGGGGAGTAAGCCGACGCCAAGTTCCTCTGGTTGCATCTTATTTTAACAAGAGCAAGGATCCTTCTTTCCCCCAACGTCTGCTGTCGGAAGAAGGTCAAAATCAGTGGGTACTGCTGACATTAATCTAATGCGTAATCCAGCTTTACTCAATAAGGAAAGTAAAAGGGAGGACCAACATGTGACAAACCATGATACTAGAGTTAGGGGTGCTCAGGGTAAGTGAGCGAGAATTGCTTACTTGTTGGAGTTGCTTGGGCAAGGGGAACTTGTTATTTGTATAGTGCCAACTTATTCTGCAGCGCTTTCAGGTAATTTCACTGACCTAGGAAGGCTGAGTAAACCTTGAGCTGGCTAACTGATCCATGCGGGGATTGAACCTTCAGGTCATGAGTGAGAGCTTAGGACTGAATTCTGCTGCCCTAACACTCGTGCCACACAAGGCCCTAGGCTGTAAACAGGCAGTCATTCATCTACGAACAACTGCCTGTTTACTCTGGTTGCGGGAGGCTGGAAGAGACCTCCCGTGTTCCCCACCTTCATTCAGTGAACCACTATTGTTCCTGTCTGAAAGTACGAGGGTGATAATTGTTGGGACAGCTGTAGGGTACCCAACAGTCGTCCCTTGTAAAACCACCCTTACAGTATAAGAGGGTCCTCACACTTATTATCATGATATCCTCCTCTTCCTTAATTTTGCACGATCACCATCCAAACTTTAGAAAATGTGATAAAAAAAAAGCAAAAGACAAAACTGTGTTTTATATCCACCCTCCAGTACTAGTGCATTTTGGGACAGGGTCTCAGCAGTTTTGTTTCTAGCTGGGAGTTAGAGTTTGCTATATCCAAATACTTCCACCATAGCTGGTCTGTAATTGAGAGGAGGTAAGTTAAGCCTTCCTTTGTGACATATATAGGATGTATCACCCAAAAACTAAGGCTAAGGATTAGTGAACATCTGTCTTGAGCCACCTCACAAGGCAGGGCCAGATTCGGCATGTGGAATCCCGCAGCGGAATCCGTCCCTGGGAGCAGCGGCGTCCGCACGTACCTTTACTTTCCGTTTTCCATCTGTACTGCGGATGGTTTGCTTAGCGAGCCGTCGGACATCCGCAGTATAGATTTTTTTTTATTTGAAACTCCTGCTTTTCCCACGCCATCGCCTAGCGATTAAGCGGAATCTGCGACCTTTCAACAATGTAATTGCGGAAGGGCCGCGGATCGGACGGCTTCCATTGACTTCAATGGAAGCTGTCAGTGTGGAATCTTCACAAAAATGGAGCACGCTGCGATTTTTTTTTTTTTTTTTGATTTTTTTTTTTTTGATTTTCCGCTTGTGGAAACCGCAATTGGTTTCCGCAAGTGTGCAGGAAAAATCGATTTCCCACAGCATGCTATGGGCGCTATTTGCTGCGGATCCGCGGTGTCCTTTCATTGATAAAAAGCAGAGAACTGGTCAGATGTAGAAACACATTTTGTTGAGATTCATCAAAAACAGTTTTTGTGTTTTGGTACAGACAAAGTATAGAAACCTATTAGGATAATATCTGGCATGCTTCATTTATGATGTGCATATCCTATGTATAAAGAGTTTCATTGCTTTTGTGTCCAGCTATTGGTTCGTCATTTGCTTTTAAATCAATGTCAGTTGTGTATCCTGCTAGCCATGAGTAAGGACGAGTGTGCCGACGGAGATGCTTCGGTCAAGCAGTGAACATTTCTGCGCATTTTGTTGTTTTTGGATACTCCAGAAAGAAGCTTTAAATTTTACTCCACGGTCAAGTTGCTGGAGTTTTCTATTTTCTGGTACCTGATGCACACTGTGTATTAGTATTCATCATTTGTCTAGACACAACGATTATCGCTCAAAATTCGCTCAAAAGCCGTCTTTTGAGCGATAGTCGTTGTGTGTAACTGCACTGACATTGTGCAGTTTTCGTTATGCCATCGCTCATCGTTGTCTTTCAGCATGCTGAAAGATGACGATGAGCCTTATCAAGGGATTTACAGCGGGAAACAGCTGATACTATTGTTTCAGCTGTATCCCGCTCCCTGATGAGAGGCGGGGTATGAAGAACAGAGAGGTCCAGCTCTGTTCTCCATACCCCACTCGGGGGTATAACAGCCGGGCGCACGGAGCAGAGAACAGCTGGATGCAGAAGAAAAACGGGGACACCCCGCTTGTCTTCTGCATCCTCTGCTCCGAGCGCTCGGCTGTATAACAGTTGGGCACTCCGAGCAGAGAACAGCTAGATGCAGAAGACAAGCGGCCCAGCTTGTCTTCTACATCCTCCCCCCCGAGCGCAATATGATCGCTCAACGTTTAAGCGATCATCTTGCGCTGTAAATGACACAACGATTATCGCTCAAAAGTCGCTCAAAAAATAATCGCTGTGTCTAAATGGGCCTTAAGACACTACACACTGCTGTGAGTGGCCAGTACGGCTCACATAAGCGAAGCTAGCCAATCAGATCAGCATGTAGTGTAGTGCATTCTAACGCACAGGTAGTAAGAGAAGCGGTTGGTCATCTTGGTTTATCCAGGACCGGAGGGTCGCTTTTAACATGTTAATATTTTTCAAGTTTTATTAGCTGTAGGGCGCCTTCACACTGGCGTTTTTCTCGCACATTTTTTTCACGCGATTTTGCTGCATTTTTTTAACACAGAAGTCAATAGAACTTTCTAATGTTAAAAAGGCATCAGATGAAAAAATCACAATGCGTTTTTAACATTAGAAAGTCCTGTTGACTTTCGTGTTAAAAAAACACACGACAAAAATGCCAGTGTGAAGGTGCCCGTAGGGTTCCCTTTCTTTTAGTGGCCAGGTGATTTCCAATTGCCTCGATCCAGGCCTCTTTTTGGTCTTTGCACACACCGGGACTTATTGGCAGTACTTTGACCAATAACCAAGTGTAAATAGCGCAAGTCAAATCACATCAAGTGGTGAAAGTTGTAAATTAATCAAAGGGCACTGATTATTTCTAGATAGTACATGACAATTCTCACTGTGCTAATTAGTGGGTGTTGATGCCCTTTGCTCTTACATGATTGCTCTTCCAGACATCTCCTCAATAAAGTTGGCACTCCTCACTACTTCTTCTGAGGTTTCGTGCTGATGTGTCATCCTGGGCGTCAATATTGTAAGATTATCTTATCAAAATAAGATAGGAATTTATCCTTTATTGGTGCACTACCGCAGTACTTTACTAAGCTTCTAATTAGTTCGAATGATAGGGGAAGATTTGAATGTTCCTCAATAGAAAATTTTACCTGAGATTTTTTTTCATGTCGTATTGGGGTATGGTCATATGGCAGATTTTGGCGTGGTATGAATTCCGCACCAAAACCTAGATGAAATCCCTCTTCCATTTGAATGGCAATCATAAGACGCTGTTTTCATGACTCTTATTTTTCCTCTATGGATTTAAGATTGCGAAAAAGAGAAGCAGCTTGTCACTTCTTAACATGAATCCACATTAGAAACTCCACACCAAGCTTTGCCCATTCACAAGGGGTAAAGCCGCACGTGCCTCCATGGCAGAAATACATAGCTTAGCAACAGGTTTCTGATGCAGCTTTAGAGGGGAAATCCGTGCATCAGATTCCGCTGTGTTAACATATCCTTAAAGGGATAGTAACGCAAACAATTGACCAGATACAGGTGCATAGGCGATTTTCGGATATGTAAATACGCAGCGTATTTCCGCGACCGAAATGCACTTGTACCTATGTGCACGTGTCCTATTAAACACAAAGCAGTAGGAGGGGCATGTAAATGAGCATCTAGAAGCTGTATGCTGAGAACAGCAGGTGGTTTGTTATCTGCATACAGCTCCTTTGTTCTGCTGCAGGGCTGCAAGCTGAATGCAATGTAATCAGTGCTCCCGTGGAGAACACAGCATGCGGTCCCTGCTGTCAGCTCTCTGGCCGAACTATGGATTTTATGCTCACCTAAAAATCATCGTTTGTCTGAAAAGTAAACGATGGTAGCATTAACACGCAACGATTTATTGCTCAAAAGACATAGTTTGAGCGATAATCGTTGCATGTAAATGGGCTTTAAGGATATAAGCCAAACCGGGGTCATCCTCAGAAGGAAAACATAGCCAAAACAGCTAGGCTGTTTTTGGTTTTGCCCTTCAGCAGTGTGTAGTAGGTTTCTAGCTGTCTGGGTAAGAGGTCTGTAATGTGGGTTGGGAAGGCTACAGTTTCTCCTTATGGAGAGCATCAATCATAGAATGGTAAAGTTGGAAGGAACCTCCAGGGTCATCAGGTCCAACCCCCTGCTCAGTGCAGGATTTTCTAAATAATCCCAGACAGACATTTGTCCAGCCTTTGTTTGAACACTTCCATTGAAGGAGAACTCGCCACCACCCGTGGTAACCTGTTCCACTCATTCATCACCCTCACTGTCAGAAAGTTTTTCTAATATCTAATTTGTGTCTCCTCCCTTTCAGTTTCATCCCATTGCTTCTGGTCTTTCCTTGTGCAAATGAGAATAGGGCTGATCCCTCTGCACTGTGACAGCCCTTCAGATACTTGTAGACGGCTATTAAGTCTCCTCTCAGCCTTCTTTTTTGGAAGCTAAACATTCCCAGATCCTTTAACTGTTCTTCATGGGACATGATTTGCAGACTGCTCACCATCTTGGTAACTCTTCTCTGAACTTGCTCCAGTTTGTCTGTCCTTTTTAAAGTGGCGTGCCCAGAACTGGACACAATATTCCAGATAAGGTCTGACTAAGGAAGAGTAGAGGGGGATAATGACCTCACGTGATCTAGACTCTATGCTTCTCTTAATACATCCCAGAATTGTATTTACCATTTTGGATGCTGCATCCCACTGTTGACTCACGTTCAGTCTATGATCTATTAGTATACCCAAGTCTTTTTCACATGTGCTGCTGCTTAGCCCAATTCCTCCCATTCTGTATGTGCTTTCTTCATTTTTCTTGCCCAGATGTAGGACTTTGCATTTCTCCTTGTTAAATACCATTTTGTTAGTCACTGCCCACTGTGCAAGCTTTTCTAGATTTTTTTGAATACTCTCCCTCTTTTCCCTAGTGTTAGCTATCCCTCCTAGCTTTGTGTCGTCGGCAAATTTGATCAGTTTCCCATCAATTCCCTCCTCCAGATCATTTATAAAAATGTTGAACAACACTGGGCCTAGGACAGAGTCTTTTGTGGTACCCCACTTGATACATTCTTCCACTTGGATGTGCAGCCACTTATGACCACTCTTTGAGTACGATCACTCAGCCAGTTGTGAATCCACCTAATAGTTGCCTTGTCAATCCAATATTTGGTCATTTTTTCAATAAGTATGGTATGAGATACTTTGTCAAATGCTTTACTAAAGTCAAGATATACTATATCCACCGCATTTCCCTGATCAACACAGTCGGTGATACTGTCATAGAAGGAAATTGGATTACTCTGGCATGACTCGTTTGTTACAAACCCATGCTGGCTCTGGTTAATTACTCCATTTTCATCCAAGTACCTGCATACACGCTGTTTAATAATTTGTTCAAAGATCTTTCCCAGTGTAGAAGTCAGGCTCACAGACCTGTAGTTTCCTGGATCCATCTTCTTCCCTTTTTTGAAGATAGGGACAACATTTGCGCTTTTCCAATCTTCTGGGATTTCTCCTGTTCTCAAGGAATTTTCAAAGATTATGGCAAGTAGTTCAGCAATTACCTCCGCTGCTTTCTTTAGTATCCTAGGATGTAATTCATCTGGACCTTGAGACTCAAATTCATTTAAGTTAGCTAAGTGTTCCCTCACCATCTCTCTGCTTACAGCAGCCTGCATTATTTTATTCCCCCAATAGCACAGGGAAGATCAGTTGATGTTCCATCTACTTTCTGAGAGAAAACGGATACAAAATAGGAATTTAAAAGTTCGGCCTTCTCAACATCATTCTTAACCAATTCACTATTTTCATCTTGTAAATGGTGAATTGCTTAAGAATGATGTTGAGAAGGCCGAACTTTTAAATTCCTATTTTAGGTGTGTTTATCAAGTAGGTGTGAGGAGATCTACAGGCCATGCCATGCTTCTCTGGGAAATTTGGTTTGCACATGCCTCTGCCACTGCCTCTGCCACAGCTTAAATGCGAAGGCAGCTTCCTTATAAGTCATTGTCCAACTATGTAATAAGCCTTATAACATGATTGGGAATATAAGCCAAAGACTGAGTCTTCTCCAGAAGGAAGAGATAACCATGCAGGGTTAAAAAAAACTAATACCATTGAGACAACAGAGGGTTAAAAGGACTTAAGAACTTGTATGCTAAGTTCACATTAGCAATAAATCCGAATTGCACCATAGAGGCTTAGGCACAACTCTCATCGGACAGCACATGACATTAGTTAATGTGCTGTCCAATATACACGGACCGTGCACATGGACATGCATTAGCATGGCCTATTTTTCATCCATGAAACAGAAGGGAATAGGACATGTCATGAGTTGTTTTTTTTTTTGTTTTTTTTCATGTGGACTATCAGCCTGTATGAAAGAAATGTCCATGTGCCTAGCCTGTTAGGGTACAGTGAGGCCGTATGCTGTCTATGGATTAACACGGACTGCAAACAAGCTCAAATACTGGAGCGTGCCTGAGGCCTTTAGGGCTCATGCCCACGGACGGAGCAGGATACGCCTGCGGATTTACGCCGCGAGAGTACCGAGTTGGTAAACAAAATCCCCACTGGTGATCGTGGGAAAACGTTAATGGAGACCTCCACTGTGGAAAAACGCAGTGAAATAGAACATGTCGCGATTTTTTTCCTGCAGCGGAAATCAGGCCGCAGAATCACGCATGTGAGCACTGACAGGCAGAAAAGCTGTTAGGTTCAATAGAACTTAATAGCTGTGTTATTCTGCTGTGGGGAACGCGGCAGACATCGGTCCGTGGGCATTAGCCCTTAATGGTCATGTTTCATTCTTTTGTCTTGAAATGCAACAAGTACCCATACAGGGATTGATGTGGAGTGATTTAGAGGAATAAAATGGTTTTGTATAAGGAATTACCGTATAAACATAACGCTGATCTGGGAACCAGTAATTTATTATGGGATACATAAAACATAACCTTTGTTCTATAGCCATACGATATGATGACTATTAAACACTAGACACTTGCGACCCCTGGTCTAACAGCTTCAGTAAATACACTTATTGTCCAAAGAAATCAAGCATCTAGAAGGAGTCCTGGGAATGGGCTGAAACTTTCTGTGTAATTGTAACATAAGTGATTACAATATCAGAGCAGAGGGATCATTTATTGAAGGGAGGCTCTAGTACCCTGTTGTACCACCTCTAGCTTGGATACAAGATGTGATACGGGCGGGCATGGAGGCTCTAGTACCCTGTTGTACCACCTCTAGCTTGGATACAAGATGTGATACGGGCGGGCATGGAGGTTCTAGTACCCTGTTGTACCGCCTATAGCTTGGATACAAGATGTGATACGGGCGGGTATGGAGGCTCTAGTACTCTGTTCTACCAGCTTTAGCTTGGATCTAAGATGTGATACAGGTGGGCATGGAGGCTCTAGTACCCTGTTGGGCCACCTCTAGCTTGGGTACAAGATTTGATACGGGCGGGTATGGAGGTTCTAGTACCCTGTTGTACCGCCTCTAGCTTGGATACAAGATGTGATACGGGTGGGCATGGAGGCTCTAGTACTCTGTTGTACCAGCTTTAGCTTGGATCTAAGATGTGATACAGGTGGGCATGGAGGCTCTAGTACCATGTTGGGCCACCTTTAGCTTGGATGTAAGATGTGATACAAGCGGGCATGGAGGCTCTAGTACCCTGTTGTACTGCCTCTAGCTTGGATGTAAGATGTGATACAAGCGGGCATGGAGGCTCTAGTACCCTGTTGTACCGCCTCTAGATTGGATACAAGATGTGATACAGGCGGGCATGGAGGCTCTAGTAGCATATTGCTTCTCATTTGCTGTAACTGAGCCTCTAGATTGTGCAAACTCATAGGCTGTCAAAGTTGGTGTCCCAAATGATCCCATACATTTTCTATTGGCAATACACCTGGCATTCCTGTGACACCCTTGCTATAGGCGATTGAGTAGTCTCTCTGTGGAAAATGTCTCTTGGAAGCCGCCACGAGAGGAACACATGTGGCCACAGGATGTTGTGATCATATCGCTGAACCGTCATTGTCCCTTGTACCACTACTAACTGCCCTTCCTAAATTTATTGTCTGAGGTTGCAAAGTGGTTAATCTATCTTAGAATTAATTCTTGGTTTGCAGGTCATCTGATTAGTATCATGAATTATAATGACAGCCTTTGAAATGTTTAGTTATCAAAGGGACATTAACCCTTAAGAATCCTTTAAACAGCCCAATTTAAGCCTCACAATTGATGTGAGGTTTTCTTCTCCCAACGGACATCAGCTTTGCTTCCCATTGTCTTCCTGTGTTTCTCAGGTATATGTTGCATATATATTATTTGATGGATTAATAACATTTTATATATTTTATATTACATTGGCTACTTATCCTTTTTGTTATTTTGTTCTGGTCTTTATTCACCATATTACATTGTATAATTATTATTATTTTTTTAATTATACAATATAAACAATGCAACGGAGGACAAGGTACGGCTACAAACGAACCTAGATAAGCTGGGGGCTTGGGCAGAAAAATGGCAAATGAAGTTCAATGTTGATAAATGTAAGATTATGCATATGGGCAGGAGGAACGGATGTCACCAATATACACTAAATGGGGTACCGCTAGGGAAAAGTGATATGGAAAAAGACCTGGGGGTACTAGTGGACTGTAGACTTAACTGGAACAATCAATGCCAGTCAGCTGCTGCAAAAGCTAATAAAGTCTTGGGGTGCATTAAAAGAGGTATAGGGGCGAGAGACGAGAACATTATCCTCCCACTATATAAGGCACTTGTCAGGGCCCACATGGAATACTGCATGCAGTTCTGGTCACCGGTGCTCAGGAAAGATGTTACAGTACTGGAGTGGGTTCAAAGAAGAACAACTAAACTAATACATGGAATGAAGGGACTGGAATACCCAGAGAGGCATCAAAACTGGGATTATTTACTCTGGAAAAAAGACGGCTAAGGGGCGACCAAATAACTATGTATCAATACATGAGGGGACAATACAAGGATCTCTCCCATGATCTGTTTATACCCAGGACTGCGATGGTAACAAGATGGCATCTGCTACGTCTAGAAGAAAGCAAGTTTCATCGCCAACACAGAAAAGGGTTCTTTACTGTAAGAGCAGTGAGACTGTGGAACTCTCTGCCTGAGGAAGTGGTGATGGCAAAATCCATAGAGGAGTTTAAAAGGGGACTTGATGTTTTTCTAGAGCGGAAGGATATTACAGAATATAAATCTTAGGTTAATTGTTAATCCGGGTATACAGGCAGGTAGGAACTATTAGGGGTTGATCCAGGGATTAGTCTGATTGCCATGAGGGGGTAGGGAAGGAATTTTTCCCCCAAAAGGGCTAATTGGCTGCTGCCTCTTGGGGTTTTTTGCCTTCCTCTGAATCAACAACACAGGAGGATAAACAGGCTTAACTAGATGGACATTGTCTCCATTCGGCCTTACAAACTATGTTACTAAGTATATAATATAGACTGAATAAAGTAACCAGTAACAAACTTATATACATACAACCCCAATCCCCCCAAAAGTTGGGTCACTGTGCTAAATGTAAAGGAAATATGCAATTAAATGCATTAGTAATACCATAATTCAGAAAACTCCTACAACCATATTTTATCCACAGTAGAACATGGAACACTTATCAGAAGGTAAAAGTGAGACATTTTTGTAGTTCATTAAAAAAATGAACTAATTTAGAAATTGATGGCAGCAACACATCTCACGAAAATTGAGACAAGGCCATGTCTACCATTATGTAGTATCCCCTCTTCCTTACAACAGTCTGTAGACGTCTGGGAAGATAGCTCCGACCTCTTTCTAGTGGCTGGTGCTCGTAATTGCAGGCACAGATCCTAATGAAATCATTGAACAGCTGATCAATCTGTGATCCGAGCGACAAACCCCTACCGATCAACTACTGAGGATGGGTCATCAGTAATAAATGCCTGGTATACCCCTTTAAATTTTTGTCCTGTTTCCCCTGATGAGGTTCAACACAGGCTGCAGAAAAGATATGATCGGCTGAGAAACGAGCTCATTTGCTGGCTGATTACTGCCCTGTTTACGCGGGAAAAGGCTGGTACTCTAACGAACGCTAGTTTACAGTTATTGGCCCGTGTAAAAGGGAGATATTTTGCAACTGTGGGGTAGCAGAATGATGATTACTTCAAACAAAGTTTTTTTTTTTGCTTTGTGATGTTGGCTGAATATGCTAAATATATTTAATGCCTATATATTATATGTCTATTTACTATATCTTGATCTTTTACGTATATAACAAACTTAGTATACAATATATTTGTCATATTTTGTAGGAGCTGGAGCAGTACAAAAGGAATGCCGACAAGTCTTGGAAATCAATGACTCTTGGACTTCATGTACGATAAATGTATTATTTATTACGGTCAGGTTACATTTTTTGCACAAATTTTGCGATTACCTAAAAAAGAGAAAAGTAAGCCTAAAACAAAAGTTTGCATGTTTTCCATGTAAATACAATAAACTACTATATGCAGTATAATGGTGATATTGCTTTAGAGTAGTTGCTTTATCAAATGTGTTGTGTGTTATATTTTTTATATCAACCCAGCCCTAAAGGGAATGTATTATCTTATTTATTTTACTAATTAAAATACATACGGAAACCAAACCAATTGTTTTAATTTTTTTATTCTGATTTGTAAACTTTTTATTCTATTTTTTTATTTTTAATGATCATGGGAGCAATCGTTCTGCCCAAGTTGTTGCAACAGCATTATCTGAGATCTGCTTTACTGCGGGCGGCTAGAGATAAGAAAACGGTTTAGCTTCTATGGGAAAATATCATGGGCATGTGCTGGAGAACAATAGCGATGTATTTAGAGAACAGACCACCTGCTGTTCTTTAAATACATGCAAATGAAGCTAGTTAGCTGATTAGCCTATTGGTAGCTAATACAAAATAATTGCTCAAAACTGTCAGTTTCTGTCGAATTTTAAGCGATTGTCTGTGTGTGTAAATGGACATTTAGTTCAGCAGCTGAAATCCAAGGCTGCGGAATTGGTTGATGGCCTGATAGGCTTTTCATGAGGGGTGAAATTACAGCCACATTTGCTGCAGGTAGCGGCCATGTTATTACTATCATTATGAATGCTGCGCAGATTACCTGATTACAGGCACCATGTGCTTGACTTTAAGTTCAACCTTTGCTTGCAGATCAAGTTGGTTTTGCTAATCTTAGATCAAAAAGTGTTGGTGCAACACTTTTTCTTTTAAACCAAGTTCAACAGCTGATCGCAGTTTAAAGGGGTTCTCCCAGGAGAATACTACTTATGACCTGTCCTCAGGATAGGTCATTAATAGCTATCAGCTGGGGTCCATCGCTCAGGACCCCGACCAATCAGCTGATTGTGCGTATGCTGTTAGCGCCGCAAATACACAGAGGTCACTGGGACGACCTGTTAGGCATCTGCACCAAACAAGTTCTCCCATGTAAAGGGGCCCTAACTGTAAAGAAAATGTCTGTGATTGGAAACCAGGAACACTAGGCTCCACCCACTTTGGTGAAGCCCCGCTTCCAAGCTATCTGTCTCCTCTTGATCCCTTCGATCTCTAGCAGAGTGTTCTTTGCAGGATGTCTACATTCTATCATACATATGGTGGGGCAAATTTAATCTTTGTTCACTCTTATAGTTTATTTCTAGGTCTACTGTTCCTTTAATAACAATATTATTAGTAGTAGTACTACAGTGCAGCAAAATAATTATCTCAGCAACTTTCCTAGAGAGGCCTATCTATCTGTGAACTAAGATGTCTCTTATTTTGAAACTTATTATGCAACCAATGATCATTGCAGGAACAAAGGCGTAGAGCATGAGGAAGTCAAATGTGATTCTGGACGTGGCTCCCGGGTACGAGTTCTCAATGAAATCGTTGCCATTAGTGAACAGACATTGTACGTTGGCGTTTGTAATGTTTTCACCTCCTGTAGAATAGAAAGGTTGCAATGAAATAGCCGCAAGCAAGTAAAGCAAAGAAGCAATTATTGGAATTGTCTGCACAATATCTGTGCCATGTAAATGTAAAACCAACAAGTGCCCATCAACTTGCTAGAACGCTCGTCACTCCCCGTGGATACAGCAGTCCTGATAACGATGAGTCTACTGTATTCTTTCATTGCTCCTGTTAGCCTAAGGGCACAACTTTTTTTTTGTGCCCATTTGGCTATTAGAAGTACGGACCTGTGGCTCTCACATGCCACCCCTACGTAGAACAGCATATCAACTCTTTAACTTCCAGCCATTTTTTTTGGTTTTCCTTTTTTTTTTTTAATCCGGACCTTGGAAGAGGCATAACTTATTTTATGGGGGCTTGTTTATAGTGGGACAGGTTGTATAATGGTACCATATAATATATTAGAAAACTTTTCAAAACATAGTGGGATGAAACAGAAGAAAACCATAATAGCTCAATTTTTCTGTGGTTTTTGCTTTCGCACTATTAACTTTTTTACTACTTTTCATTTACTACGTTTCATTTTTTTTGTTGTTGAACTTGTGATCCTTTTACAATATACTGCAATACTACAACTATTGCAGTATATAGTATTTTTAAACTTTAATATATTAAGCTCTGACACAGTCAGGGCGGTAGGCTTTAATTGAGTTAAAATAAATAGCTGGCCCGGGAGCCTTCAGTAGGCCCAAGGCTGCCATATGAACCATCAGCACCTTCAGATTACATGACAGGGAACCAATGGTGATATAGAGGGTCGGACCCCCCCCCCTCTGGTTAATGGCTTACATGGCGTTGGCAGCACATGTAAGCTGTCAAATAGCTGTGATTGGAGCTAGCCTCGATCACTGCTGTTGGAGGCAGGCGCCATTTGTTTGAAACAGTCGGCACCCGCTATTTACATCACCCAATATGAGCAGGGGAAGCCATCAGAACCCCTTTAATTTGTATTAATTTCATCTTACAAGTGCAAGTAAACAAAAAAGGGCAGTTGCCTATACCCACCATATAACATAACTCACCGCAAGTGAATTGTAAGTCATAGAACTCATTAACCACTAGTAGTTCACAAGAGTATCTCTGGTATGTGACATAGCTTATAAACTGGAACACCTGAGGCATTTCTTGCAAACTCCTGCAAAGAAATACATATATTATTGATATAATCTTTATTTTAGGGATTAATGACTATCTATACATTGGATAATAAACCCCTGCAAATGATGAAACATTAATGGTCATGGAAGAGTTTCATAACCGTATATACACGTCGTGGAACTTTCAGATGACTTGTAATATTCCTAATATTGTAGTAAGGCTGGCGGCACATGGCAGAATTTGAATTGTGTAATCCGCGATTGTCACCCGCGTGGACTATCCATGATATTCTGCATCCATTCAAAGAATAGAACATTCGCATGTCAGCTCACACAAGCAGATAGCCATTGCGATTTCCGCTTGTGGAAATAAAATTGCTGCATGTTCTATTTTTGCCCGGATTCCACGCGGATGGTTTCCATTGAAGTCAATGCAAGCCGTCTAACTCGCAGCCCATTCGCAATTGACATTGCAGATAGGTCACAGGTACTCGCATCATCGCTTATTGAAGGTGCGGGAAAAACATTTTTTAAAAATGGCCTTAGGCCGTACAGTATTCCCCTCACCTGCTGCAAAATCTCTTTTTTTAACCCTTTCCAATACACTGTCTGATGTCTTCCTACATTCTGATTGAAGCTTGTACAGCTCCAATGTCAGAAGACGTCCTACAGGGTATTCTTACCATCTATTGCCAGCCACTCCACTGTCGGAGCCTCTCTGGCATACACACACTGACTTGAGCCAGCAGATGGCACCGTTGTACAACAGCAAAAAGAGAAAGCCTTTTAGGAAACCCTGAATCCAAAATTGCGGTGGAAAGGGTTAAAAAAAAGAGTAACAGGGATTTCCTATCCACCATTGACTAATGTGAAACATCATTATCATCTTCAAAAAGAACGCGTGCAGCTTCTGAAACGTGCATTTTCATGTTCTTCATCTACAGCTACCGTGAATCCACGCGTGGATAACCGATGAGTCCACATCAAGAAGTGAGATTTATTTCAAGTATATAGTATTAACTATGGCGCAGATTCCCATTCAAATGAATTGGACGTGGATTTGACGAGGTCCCATGCCAATCCAACAGTGATACTCCGGCAGTCTCCCAGTTTTTGGCACTAGTGATCACGTATTGGCCACTTCTAAATAATCTGTGACCGCAGTGGTCATGTTCGAACACTGCTGTTGACATCACCTCTCAGCCACGTGAGCTATGATGCCAGTAGTATGATGTGACTGCTGAGATCACTGATTGGCTGCATTGATCACGTGCTGGCCACTTGTAAACAAAGATTGAGGCACCACCAAAGCATCAACGCTGGATGGGCAAGGGTCTGAGGAAGTGTATGTTTTGTCTTTTTAATAGTATTTGCAGTTCTTTTCAGTTTTTTCCATGGAAATGAGCAATGGAATAATCATCTACAGCAGCATCTATTGGAATTGTAGGTATCCTATGACTTAATATCCAATTTTTTAACAGGCTTTACAATAGTTCTAGGGATATGAACCAAACCAAAATATCCATGTAAATCCAGTGGTTTCGGCAGTTATTGCCCCTCATCAATGCCCAGTAGGTTTGGGTAGTTGTGAGGCAATAACCCCAAAACAAGTGTCTGTACTGGATATCCTGGTTACATAACTTCATATTGCAATACTTGTTAAAGTTGGATATTGACGCATAGGCTAGTAGCCTTCCAATAGGTGACACTGTGGAAAATTATTCCATTACTCATCTGCATGGCTTTTACCGAGGGAACATCGCATGGCAGCCTTGCTTCACCCTTTTGGTGCTCTTCACAGGGAGAAACATTACACACACATGCAGTACTGTTGTATCTTGTCTCCACCAAAAGAATGGGTGGAGACAAGCTGCACGCCCACAAGCAACACCCACAACTTCATTGGCTGGGCCGGAGAATGAGTTTCCATTATGACCCCTCCCGCCTCGCCGTGCCACTGACCCCACAGCCGCTTTCCCTTGTGCCCTTACTGGCTTCTGCACTAGACTGCGCTGGAGAAAGGACGGGAAAAGAAGGCAGAGCATCGGGGGCAGTGACACTCTGCCGCTCTCCCTTGTCCCCTTACCGGCTCCTGCGCTGTCAGTCTCCTCAGTGCTGTCACATAGGAGGAGGAGGAGCCCCCCAGACTCAGGTTTTGCTTGTTTTTTTTTTTCAAAAGCTGATTAACTCCTTTAATGAATGATGTAAAAATTGAACATAGCTCGATAGGCCGCCAACAAAATTTCACCTTAAGACTCCCGATCCTACAAGTATCCCAGCTATGGTCAGTAAGGCAACTCCAGCGTTGACAATAGTAGGATTGTTCACTATTCCAAGCACTGCCAGAGTTAATAATTCACCCATCAGATGCGGAACCAAAATGGCAGCAAGAAAACATCCAAATCTTGTGATCTCTGGATTGAGTCCTACAGTCCTGCAATACAGGTAAGTAGTCAAATATGTATTTATATACCTCACAATTCATGTTTATGTATAATGTGGGCGGGTGAACATACCAATACATGACCGCTCCAAATATCACAATACTGAGGATGCTGAATGGGAGGATGTGGATAATGTAAGCCAGGAGCATTTGCCATTTCTGGTACAATCCATCTTTGCTCTCCTGGTCGCTAATTGCACGCAGAGCTGGGACTGTGTAGAAGATGAAGACACCTTATTGATACGGTATTAAAGCGAAAACACATTGATGACCAAGCTTTAGCATACTCCAGGAGTCTATAATTAGTGGGGGTCCACCCTCTTGGACCCCCAATGGTGCTGAGGTGCAGTACCAGCAATAGCCACACACAGTGAATATGATAATAGTATAGGGCAACCTTTCTGCTCTCTATCCACAGAATACAAGTAAGTGCCAGAAACGTGTCTTCTGCTGTAAAAGGTGACACACCCTGAACTTAAAGGGGATGTCTTCTCATCTAAAACGTTGTTTCAAAGTCTCTAGCAGCAGAATTACAGCCCATCAATCATAGGAAGTGGGCTTAAATTTGGGTAGTACCGCTGTTTCGACTCCGTTAACGTGACCAGTAACATCCAGTGTTGCTTGCAACGGCATGACGCCCCAATCACAGATCACTGGCTACTCTCCATGTAACCTCGACTCCTTATAGGGAATGATCCAGACAGCTGTTTCTTCAATAATGGGCTCCGTATGTTTCTAACCCACATGATACCATCATACTGTTCAAACACTGGAAGTTAGTGATCAGACGACCGAGGTCAGAGCAACGTTACTACCCAAATTTAAGCCTGCTGCTTATGAATTATGGCCTGGAATCCTACCTTTGGAGACTTTGAGACAAATTTTTAGGTGAGCAGATAACCCTTTTGTCTACTTTGAACAATGTCTTTTCATTAGAAGGGTCCCCTGACAATTAGCCGTAATTTGTGGGGGTTTCGAACAGCAAGTGTTCTGCTTCCCTGGAGTTCCTCCACAGGAGAAACACTACACACCACCAAGAAATGTAAAATATTAACTACTCACATAATGCAACCGCATTAAGCAACCCAGTGTATGATGCTCCTCCGAGACACTGATAAATGACTCCTATACGATCTTGCACTGCTCCTTTCAGCACATCATTATTTAATCGAATGAGAAATAGTACAATAAAAAGGCCAAATACTAAATTTTGGGAAAGCCGCATGAAAATGCCAATCTTATTCCTAGATAAATTTCTCACAATTCTCCTAAAGACAGAAAGAGAAACAAAGACAAAGAGTTATATCTACATTTATGGTAATTATTGACATAACACTGGACATTAATCTAACACCCCATTTACACGCAATGATTATTGCTCAAAATTCGCTAATATGGCTTTTGAGCGATAATCGTTGCGTGTAAATGCTTCCATCTTTCACTCTTCGGCTGAACGAGGATTTTTAGGTAAGCATAAAATCCATCATTCAATCAGAGAGAAGATAACACAGACCACACATTGCTTTCTCTGTGCTCTGCATGGGAGCAACTGATTACATTGTATTTAGTTGATACCCCTTTGGGAGAGCAAAGGAGCTAATTGCAGAGCTCAGACCACCTACTGTGTTCTGCAAGCAGCTCCAGGAGGCTAATTTACATGCAAATGAGCTCATTAGCACTTTTAATAAATAAATCTTGGTATTTGTATAGCGCCAACTTATTCCGCAGTGCTTTCAGGTAATAATTACTTATTACCCCCCACCAAGCTGGGTTCTCATTTTACCGACCTCGGAAGGATGGAAGGCTGAGTCAACCTTGAGCCGGCTACCTGAATCATGCGGGGATTGAACTTGCAGCCTTCAGGTCGTAGGTGAGAGCTTACACTCTGCGCCACACGAGGCTCAGTTTATGCAAAATGATGACTGAAACTGTCAATCTTACAATCATTTGAAAGATTGTCTTTGTGTGTAAATGAGCCTTAAGAATAGTAGTATATTACACTTAGAGAACAGGCGTTAAAGTGTGCAGCTGAGGCTGCAGTCTTACCCCTTTCTGGCTGCCACAGTGCATACTCGGCTCCCCTTCATGGCAGACGCTCGACTCCAGTATCTACATTGTCTGTCATTTTGGCTGCGCTCTTACTGAGCCAGTGTTCCCCAAGCAAAATGTTCCCTCTCCAATCTTATTTGAGCCCAGTTTATACCAGGCATCCTCCCCCTGTGGAGCGTGCCTGAATATTGTGGTCATTTTGGACTTGCTCAAGGTGCAATTAAGTTAGTTTGGATTCTTTAGTTCCCTGACTACTTTCCTGTCTCCACTCTTGACCACAGGTCTGTTCACTGCCTGTCCTACTTCTGGCCTGATTTTCCATGCTAAATGTTTTCTCCATGAGCCAAGCTCTAGCTTGTTCCTCGTCCTGAAGTGTGCCATCTGCCTCCAACCAGACTGTCTGACTTCGCTCATGTTCACAGTATTGGGTCCACTTCCTAAGTAATGGCCTGGGGACCTTGCAGCAAAAGTCATATTCCAACTGACGAGGTTAACCCTTTCTAATCCACTGTCTGACGTCTGAAGACATTTTGATTGAAGGCTATACAGCTCCGATGTCGGAAGACGTCTGGCAGGGTTCTCTTACTGTATATGCTGTATTACCCTTGCTGCTATGTTGTTGGGGGCCTCTCCAGCATGTCACATACCACAGTACTGGCTCTAGCCAGCAGATGGTGCCATTGTATAATGGCAGAAAGAGAAAGCCCCCTAGGAAACCCTGAATTTAAAATTGGATTGCAAAGGGTTAAATGTTTAAGACCGGGGTATGTCAAGGGTCATCTCCGGATTCAGGCCAAAGCCAAACCAGTCTGTGACATGATGGGTTTATGTCTGCTGACCCTGACAAAAGGATTGTGCCATATTGATCTTTTCTACATGACAGTATATTGTTAGATCGGCTATTTTTTATGAGTATCACATAGGCATCTGTCTCCATCCTACTTCCCTACATTTATATTTTAATAGGGTTGTCTGGTTTAGAAAACACATTTTGATATACACTGCTAGGGAATTATAAGATAATTAGCCCGGGTACCCGATGCAGAACGCGTGCAGTACAAAATGTGACATTTTAAGTACGAAAAGAGGATATCAGAACGCACGCATAAATACGTCGAAGCACACCTTTGTTGATTAATGCTATGTTAATGTATTAGCTATATATTATACTGCTGAGGTAAACTGAAAGCTGTGCTGTGATTGGTTGCTATGGGCAACAGCTTTTAATCCTCTTAGTGCTGAGGTAAAATGAAAGCTGCTCTTTGTTTGGTTTCTATAGGCAACAGTTTTCAATCCTCAGTGCTGAGATAAAATGAAAGCTACGTTTATCTAAAAGACAAAATCTGTTTGTGTCGTATACAAATCCCCATTCTGGTCCGATTTGAGTAAAACTTAGCATTTTTTGTTGCCAATAGCAACCAATCATAGCTTAGCTTTCGTTTGTTATTCTGCTGAGGTAAAATGAAAGCTGCACTTTGATTGGTTGTTATATATTGTACTGCTGAGGTAAAATAAAAGATGTGCTGTGATTGGTTGCTATGAGCAACAGTTTTCAATCCTCAGTGCTATGGGAAACTGAAAGCTGCTCTATGATTGGTTGCTATAGGCAACAGTTTTCAATGCTCTTAGTGTTGGAGTAAAACGAAAGCTACTCTGTGATTGGTTGCTATGGGCGACAAAAACTTAGACAGTGTTGATAAATGAGGCCGGTGTTCATAAATTTGCTCCATGTATTCCTGTCTGGGGACATATCATTTCCTGAAACACAAAGTGTCACCGCTCAGTCTGACTCTTCTAGTGGGGATTACTTGTTGGAAATAACCAGGAATACTAAATCGAGTCGGTAGAATCCATTGGTGAAAGCAAATTTTGGGGTTGCTGCATTAAAATTCAAGGAAAGGCAAAAATATGCAAATAAGGTTGCCAAGACAACCAAATTTCAGACTTTTTTTTATCCTATAACCTTCCCCCGGTCGAGATTATACTATGTGCAAAATGTCATGTCAATCAGTCATCCAGTTTGTGTGTGTTGCTCCAACAGACAAACAGACAGACAGACATTGACAAATGTATAGAAGAAGACAGAGGAAGGTTTCCTCTTCAGAATTCTCATCCAATCAGTGTCTCTTTCCATGCAGGACCTGTTCCGTCAACCTACATTACAAACACAATTGATATCAATAGGCACAATTTTAATACTTAAAGGAGTATTCATCTGCTGGGACCCCCACTGATCACAAGAACGGGGGCCCCGGTCGGTCCCCGAATGCAGGAAGCGCAGTCCAGGTGGGCAAACTGCACTTCATTCATTTCAATAAGAGCACCAAATATTCGAGGACCAACTGGGCCCCGTTCTAGTGATCAGTGGGGGTCCCAGCAGTGGGTCCCCCACTAATCAGCTAGTTATCACCCATGCCGTGGATAGGGAATAACGTTTTGGAACCGGAATACTCCTTCAAGTTTTCCTGTGGTGTTGCTATAGGAAACTTAAACGCTTACTGCCAGGCTTCCCAGCAGATAATGGCTGATCACTGTGTGTCCAAGCAGAGGGATGACCCAAAATATCATAAAGGTGCCTTTTTAGGAAAATCTGCATAAGTGCTACTGGTACTCGTGGCAGTCTTGCTAAAAAACAGGACTGTTGGTACGTGTGCATGCCTACAGATAGACATCAGATAAGGTAGAGCCGATCTAAATTAGTCCCAATATACGTATTTCTGGGATATTTCTTGGTCTTCCTGGGAAAATCAGAGGCTTGAAATAACCCAAGACTGGGCATTCAAATGTGGGGAGATATAGTCTTCTGCATGAACTTACCCCAGTATCAAGTAAAGTCTTGCTCTACTCCCTAAACCCTTCCATGAACTGTGGAAATTCTTCCCTTCAGACAGACCGGATATGAGGATCATGCTGGTCAACTACGGTACTGAAATGCATATTTGCAACACTCCAGAGATTCCTTGGAGATCTGGACAGCCAGAAGAGCCACATACTTGTTTCTCCGTGTTTGATGAAGGAACTGGTATGGTTTCGGAACACATTACCCTTTCACACATTATATAAATAAACCTCTTTTTAACCACTGTCACCGACTGTCGTGAACTTCTATGGTGGCAAGCAGCTCCGTACAAAGGGCATGTTTCCCTTGATATCCATCATCTGTTCTCAAAAGTTGGCACATTTGCTAAAAACACTGTTACTGGTTTGCAGAATATCTGTAGAAACTGATCAGACATGTCTAGATGTGTACTGTGCTGACAAAAAATGTCCTAGACGTTGGAAAAAGTGACGGAGGCTTAATAAATATGGTTTACAGATCGAGAAATCGGCTCTATTAAAACTATCCTATAAAACAAACTAAATCCCGCACCTGAATAAGACCACAAGCTTGCATATCTCACTGGGTGTCTCTCTCCGCTTGAAAGGAATCTTTTGCTGTTCTTTGGATTTCTTTGATGAGTCAATATATTCCAGCGTGCTCTGAAATTGTTCACAGTCTCTATAAGCGCCTACGATTGCATGAACCCTACTGTATGTTTCCACCTCACGTTCTTTGGTCCGCGTGTCCACAGATGTAAGGTCCACTATGGAGAAACAAAGGAACAATCCATCAATAGATGTATTCTACTGAATAAACTTGAGATAGATATGACAGTGAGAAAGATATATGATTTGTCTTACCAAAAAAGTCAAATGGGTTGGAGTGTTCGGGACATTCATATCCACAGTCATCGAAGAATGAAATCATCTCTTGAGGGTTGCCACAAAAAATAAGTTCTCCACAGCTCATAATAGCAATTCTATCAAAAATCTAGTGTATGCAATACAGAAGTAAATCACAGTCATTTCACAATGCAACGTGCTTGCAATAATATGTCTATGCTAATTAGAGATGAGCGAGCGTACTCGTTAAGGCAATTTACTCGAGCGAGTATCGCCATTTTCTAGTACATGCCTGCTCGTCCGAAAAGATTTGGGGGCTGGCGGGGTGAGCGGTGAGTTGCGGGGGTGAGCAGGGGGTAGCTGGGGGGGGGGAGAGCTCCCTCCCATTCCACCCTGCTCTTCCCCGCCGCCCCACGCTGGCCCCCAAATCTTTTCAGGCAAGCAGGCATGTACTCGAAAATGGCGATACTCGCTCGAGTAATTTGCCTTAACGAGTGCGCTCGCTCATCTCTAATGCTAATCAGTGTTGAGAGAACTTTTCAAAAGTTTGTTCCGCCAAATTACGGCAAAAAGTTCTATTTGATCCAAATTAGTTTGAACCAAACTGGAACTGATGCTCCCTAAAACTGTATATTACACCATCTTAGAGCCATAAAAGGTTCTTAAGGCAAAGTTAATGAAGTAAAAAGAAAGAGAAAAGGGAAGAAGAAGAAAGAAAAGGAAGTAGTAAAAGATTTTGTTCTTTTTCATTTCCCCTTATTTTCCTTCTTTTTTGTTTCTTCCTTCTTTTTGTTTTTACTTTTTTTGTAAAAGCAAGAAAAAGGATAAAAAGAATTTTAGGGTGTTGGCACCGAAGGGAACTTTTAGCAACCTTTGACCCTAAACAAGCTTCGATTGTTTGGATTCCCTCAATACTACTAATCAGATTATACTGTACATTCAGACTTCATCATGTAGCAAACATTCACCATGTTGCCCAGTGGCCACCAGGGAATATCTATGGCCAACTGCAAGCTCACCAGGCATTTGAGAAGCAGGACCCAAAATGATCAGTAGCTTGCCAGGTTCGGCTGCAGTTGAAAAGGTCTTGTCATGATGAAATAACCCTTCAAAGGGCGCTTTTGCAGTAATAACATTATTCATTTCGATGTATGATTCTAAGATATTCTTCAGAGTAGATACGATCTTCCAAGGGATTATCCGAGGACAAAAAAAATTCTAATCTTCTCATCAGCCTGCTGTAAAGAGATAAAAGAAACCATACTCACCTCATCCGATCACCTAGTCCTCTGGTGCCTAACCCTCCCCGCTGGTCTTCAGTTCTATCTGCAGTAGTGATGACCTCCCGACAATGGATCATGTGACCACTGCAGGTAATGACTGCGGGAAATGTGGCAGTGAGTGGCTGCACAGTCACATGGACCGGTGTCAGAGACATCATTGCCGGCTTCCTTCATCCAGACATGAAAACTAGAGGGGACCAGGCAGTTGCCTGAACAGCTTTGAAAGAATCTTTTCTCCATGCATAACCCCTTTAAGGAAAGCTTGGGTTAAAATCTGCATGGAGAAAGTTTTACAAGTAAAGACAAGTATGGAGTACGTGTTACAGGAGTGATGTGCTGTGTAAATAATCCCCAATGACTGTAGTAAATCAAGATAATTACTATTATTAACATAGTGTGCCGAGCAAAAGATCCAAACTATAGACCCCGTGTTATTTACCCGTCTGTAATAACCTCTTCACTTCGGAGTATAATATAGGATGGGAGCTGGAAGCGTACAATTGTTGGGCACTTACTTTGAATAGTTCAGAGCGAGGCTGGTGAATGGAAATAATCACTATCCTGTCCTTACGAGCCAGCTGAGAAAGGAGCAAAACGATATGATTTGCCGTCATTGAATCCAAACCAGTCGTTGGTTCATCAAGTAAAATGATCTCTGCGGAAAACATGGGAAAAACGGCATGAAATGAAGTCTTCACAAAGAGCATCCTCTACTGTAGACCCGACATTCAGTGCCGCACATTCTCATCTTAACCCTATATTGACCGGTCTGTTTTGCAGATTAATGATCAGGAATGTTTTTCGTTTCTACACCTTTGCATTCCAAGAGCAAGAATATCTTAATTTTTTTGTCCACATAGCCACACCAGGCCTTGTTTTTGCAGGACGAGCTGTATTTTTAATGGTACCACTTTGGGGGTACATATAATGTATTGTTTAACTTTTCGGTATAAATGAAAAAAAAAAGCTCGGGACCCGGCGTCCCACACACAAAAATGCTCGAGTCTCCCATTGTAGTCAATGGGGTTCGTTACTGGAGTAGAGCTCTCGAATTTTACGAAAAGCTCGACTCGAATAACGCAGACCCGAGCATTTGGGTGCTCGCTCATCTCTACCCGTAACATTTTTATTTTTCCATCAATGAAGCTGTGTAAAGTATTGATTTTTGCAGGATGAGTCATAGTTTCCATCGGTACCGTTTCCATTTATACCGAAAGATAAATGAAAACCAGATAATTCTGGCATTGTTTTTTTTTTTTGTTTGCTACGGCAATGAATAAATGAAAGAGAATGGATTTTTTAAAAGGGGGAAGGAAAGACCGAAGGTGGAAAAAAAACGTCCTTAAGGAGTTAATAGCATTTTAGGGTGCATGTGACTTTTTGATCACTTGTGTTTTTAGGAGGCGTATGAACAAAAATAGCAATTTTGGTGTTGTTTTTTTTTTTTTTACGCCATTCACCTTGTGAGATAAAAGACAATATTTTCATATGATGAGTCATTACGAACACACTGATATGTAATATGTTTATTTTTTTCCATAATAAATGTTTTTTAGGCAAAATTTTGTTTTATTTTCTTTTTATTTAAATAAATGTTATTTAGCTTTCTTAGACATATTTTTATTTAGTGCAATGCAGTGTACTTTTGACAGAAAATCAGATCCTATCGGAGGCAGGGTCTAATAGGCTGAAATGTCTGGCAGATCTGGCAAGTACAACATTAATCGGTTGGGGCTGGAGGTCTCTCCATTCACAACCGTTAGAGCAAGAGCCCGGTTGTCAGTAGATGGCTGAGCCCTGGCTCTTGCCGATACAGAACTACTGTACTGCTCTGGCCTTAGACTAGATCTCTTTGTTTTTATGGTGGCCTTGCCTAAGGCCACTTAGTGGCCGCCCTTAACATTATTCCGCAAGAAAGAAAAAAAATCAGTGGGCGAGTCCTTGGCTCTTCTGTTGGTCCTTGATTCATCTTTGTTTCTATCAAAGCTGACCTCTAATATTGCCTCTATTAGAGTCCCTGTAGGGCTTGTCAGCAGGGCACTTAGTCCCTTCAAGACTAAAGATTTTTCATTTAGTTTATTTTCATTTTTCGTCCTTGCCTTCCAAGAGCCATAGCTTTATCTTTCCATCAGCACAGCTGTATGAGAGGTTGTTCTTTGGTGAGACAGTTTGCATTTTTTTAATGTACCATATAATATGTTGAAGGACTTTTAAACATTTTTAGGAAAAGGTGAAATGAAAAAAAATGCAATTGCGCCATTCTTTGTGGGTTTCGTTTTTACGGTGTTCATGAGGCAGTAAAGATCACATGCTCTCTTTTTTTCTGTGTGGCAGTATGATTAAGGAGATACCAAATTTATATAGTTGTTTATGTTTCACTACATTTTGAATAGTAAAGAAAATTTTTTAAACGGAAATTGCCTCCCATTGCCACATTCAGAAGACCCATAAAGTTTTTATAATTTCATCTATTAGGCTGTGTGAGGGCTCGTTTTTTCTGGGGCAAGCTGTAGTTTTTATTAGTACCATTTAGGAGTACATATATCTTTTTTTTTTTTTTTTTTTTAAGGAATCTTTTTTTTTTAATTATACATTTATCTTTTTGATCACTTTTTATTCAAAAAAAACCCTACAATTCTGGCATTCTGTCCTTATTTTTTGGTGTTCATTCTACAGAATAACTAGTAAAATATTTTAATTGTTTAGACCATTACAAACATGGTGATACCAAATATGCGCCACAGGCAAGGCTTAATATGCATCCATGCATGGCAGCCCTGGGAGCTTTCACTAGACTACAGGCTGCCATGCTAATGCATCAGCACCCACAATTTCATCCTGAAAGGGCCAATGGGGCCTCTTGACTGTTTAGATCCTCAGTCAGATTTGACGGCAGCAGCTAAATAGTTAACTGCCACAATTGGCGCTAACTGTAAGGCTAGGTTCACATGGCGCGGATTTGCTGCGGTTTGCCGCTACATATCTGCACTGCTGCAAAACCGCTGGATTTGCAGTGCAACTATGTTGATACAACAGCAGAGCTGCACACTTGCCGCTGAATTTCCCTTTAAACTACAGCTAATTTCTAGGGAATCCATAGGCAAATCAACCTACTTCTCTTTACAGTCTCCTAGAAGTGGAGCCCTACCACAGAAAAGTTGTATGCAGAGCCTTATCTACGTATAGTGATACCATCTTGCTTAGAGCTGTTACTAACATTCCTTCCAATGATAATGAGGTGACTCTGAACATTATGTTCAGTCTATACAGCAAAGCTGACAAGTTACCTACAAAAAACAGAAACTGGCATGGTGTGACTGCTCCAAGGCTGTGTTTCCCCTTCTCTGCTGCCAACACAACGTCAATACAGCTCATCTATTGTTATCTTCATGATCTCGTATATGTGGTTGTCAGGCAGTGTGTGCTAAACAAAGGCTGCCAAGCCAGCAAAGTCTTTAGCTCCAAGTTGGGTAGAAAAGGGTGAGGAGACCTGGCACTATGCAAATTATGTTTTTTTGTGTCTTAATGCCCTATTTTTCAGATTTTTGTTTAAATAGATAAACATGTAACTCACTTGGGTCCTGAATTAACTGGGCTGCAATGGAAACTCTCCGCCTTTCACCGCTGGATATACCATTGAAGATGCGGCCTCCTATTACCGTATCAGCAACGTGAGTCAAACTCAGTTCAGCCATGACAGAATCTACCTGAAAAGTATACATTCAAGAAACCTTAATGAGAATGTAACTGCGGTAGAGAATTTTCATGGGGATGTTACTACAAGGGTGTATTTACTTGGGTTGTCTTTTGTACAATCTTTGTTACATTTTTTCATTGCAATTTTGGCAATTGCAGAAAGAACATTTTTTAAAGAAATTGCTGCAGTTTTGCTCTAATTATGAAAATCACAGCAAACTATTGTGATAAAAATGCTAAAAAGAGGCTATGCAGATACTGTAAACCCTAGTGTTAGTCTCCGCATTGTAAAATCAGATAGCAAATATATTTTAGGATGTTTTCATTTTTTTGGCAAAAACACGTTTGCCAGTTTTTTCTTAAATTTCTTTGACCCAAAGTCAGAAGTAAATCCGAAGGGAATAAGAAGTATAAAGGAAGAACTTTAACTTCTCCCTCCTGCTGGATCTACTTCTGAGTTTGGCTTAAAAAAATTGCATCAAAACTGCAGCTTTTTTTCCAAAAACGACACCAGTGGTGGCCTTCTGTAGTATCAGTGAATGAGCTACAAGGGTTTTAACCGGTGAGTTCCTGGAAAATCCCTTTAAATTGTCATAGTTTGGCTAAAAAGTGCTGGAATAAACAAATTTGTGTTTAGCATTATAATTATTCTCCTGTGTACCTGGCGTAAGTGGAGAAACAGATAATTTCACCTTTTTTCTAATGGCTTCTTTGGAGTGTTTCTGGAGTGCCAGCATTGCAGTGTAGGTCAATGTCTCTCTCACAGTCAGGTAAGGAAGTAGGTTGTCATGCTGCAAAAAACAACCGCTAAAAAATGAACATTGATATCTGCAGCTTCAAGTTGTATGATGTAAGAAACTTGATTTTTCCATTAATTATTTCTTTTATATCATATAACATTTTTTATGCTTTTGTAAGGGGCTAACTAGTCAGGCATTTATATATATATATATATATATATATATATATATATATATATATTATTGCAGGACTTTATATATGTTCCTTCCTGAGGCATGACTGTTTTTTTACTCTAACTTTGCGGCTGTGGATTAACAGGGAGTGAGCTTGCCCGTTGGTTGGCTGATGCGCTAGGTATAAAAGGCTGAAGCTGTCCCCGAGCTTTTTTTCCAGAGAGCAGGGAGCCTTGTGAGGAGTGAGCTGCCCCATTTCTGTTGGAGAGCTGGGTTTTCCTGTAACAGACAGAAGAGAGAGCATGCAACTCAGATTCCTAAAGTGGGAAGGGCTGCTGGGTGTCTAAAGAAACATCAGCTGCAATTTCTGATCGCAAGTGGCGAGCTGTCACCAGGAGAAAGACCCCCAGCAAGAGCAGTTAGACTGATAGCCAGTATCCGGATATTCAAGTTTCGGTGGTGTTTAATTGTGAGTACCATCACCCAGACTCTTCACTGGAAAAACAGATTATTTTGCCTTCATCACTGTACAACTTCCCCAAAGGTTCTGTGCTAATATTTTGGTCAGAGTACAGTGACTGCATATTTCAGTTAGCAGATTTAGTCATTTGGTTAACTGAAGCTCTTGCAAGACTAAGTTACTGCAGAGGAGACTCCTATTTTCATAGAGCATCTATGGAGCTATTTACCCCCTGCTGGGGTAAACCATTTACTGACTCTGATAATTCTGCATTGTATGCGCAATATTAAGTACACTCTATTCGTAGCATTAATCGATCATTAGTTATCTGCATTGTATCCAAGTAATACTGTTGGATATAAAACCTTTCCATAACTGGCGTCATATTCCTGCAACCCATTTCACATTTATTAATTGTAAATTCTAAATTCTGGTTTTTCTCTCATCACTGATGAATGTATTCCTCTTACTTTTTCACATTTGGCAATAGTTATACCTTGTGGGACACAAAGGTGAAGCGAAATATCTTCAGTTTAATTGTCCTATGTATATATATATATATATATATATATATATATATCGTCTATGTGTGTAGTCCTGTGCATGTGTAATACTGTAAAAAGGGTGTACTTTATTTGTGTGTTTTAGGCCTGTTATTTTGAAGTATATGTTTCTTTACATTTGTGTAATGTGCCTGCTGTCCGGAAATGAGAACTCGCGAGAGGAACGTGCTTTAAAAACAAAGCATATTGCAGTACCCTGGAAGGAAGTTAGAGTGCTGATCACAGGGATACCACCTAAGTTCTGTGAAGTCCCCACAGGATTATACAAACCATGAAGGTTCAAAGTTATGCTTGAGATTGATGGCGGGAGGAGAATCTGCTGAGTGTTGTCCACAAGGTCTCCTTTCGGAAAGGCTTAGCGTACAAAATCATAGATTGGTGATATGCACTGGAGTAACTATAGGGGATGCAGGGGATGTGGTTGCACCTGGGCCCAGGAGCCTTAGGGGGCCCATAAGGCCTCTCTTCTCTATATAGGGAGCCCAGTACTATGAATAAAGCATTATAGTTGGGGGCCCTGTTACAGGTTTTGCATTGGGGCCCAGGAGCTTCAAGTTATGCCTCTGGTGATATGTATCCCTGATGATCGCTGTTATTACATGTCTTGTTTTGGAAGCATCAGGTAGTATCATGTGTCTTCTTTGGATGTGAATGTCCCCGAGTCACTAAAGAAGGAGATACTAAGTTACTACTCTGGCAGGTACCTAGAGGCTCAGACAAACAACCTGCACCAGTACCCTTGGTGCCCCCGACTTCAATACCATTATAGTGCATGTGCAGAGTCCATGTATAATACCTGTAAGACATAGGAGAAACAGTCCTGGAATTGCTCCTTCTTTAGCTGAGACCCATTGACATAGACCTCACCAAGCAATGTTCCTTTATGTCCTATCCTTCCTGAAATTGCATCCAGAAGAGTTGTCTTTCCAGACCCTAAATGCAAAATATTACGAGTTTCATTATTACAGTATTGACCTCTTTCAGCAGAATAATGCCCCTCACCACCTTGTAAAATCCTTAGGTCCAAAATAGGTCACATCATTAAAGGGTTAAAATGCATTTTTCAGTCAAATCACTTTTTAATGCTACCTGCAGAATATTCTGTGATCTTGATTACGGCAATTAGAAGAGAGAGACTTGTATGTTACATGGCAGATCATGTCATTTCCCATCATTTTTTTACTGTCTCGTTAGCTATAAATATACGGAGATGTATGTAGTAAAAGGAATATTTTCTACTCACCAGAGTTTCCTAGAATTGCCATAATCTGACCACTTTTCATGTAAAAGGAAACATCCCTTAAAATTTGCCTTGTCCATTTATTGTAATATGATTGCATATCCCACCACGGTCCGACCCGTTCACTAAGAAGAGATTAATCCATCAGTACCAGAGCAAGATGAACTTCTATTATAGTTCCAGCCTACCATGTTTCCCCCCAAAATAAGACACTGTCTTATATTAATTTTTGCCCCAAAAGAGGCACTAGGTCTTATTATAGTTACCTAGCAGGCTCGGTCCAGGTACCTCCCGCTGCTCTCCACAGCTCCAACGCACTTCCCTCTGTCCTCGGCCGCTCATACAACATCACTTCCTGGTTATGGGATTCATAAAACCCACCTCCAGGAAGCGATGGCTGTGATTGGTTCTTTGACTGCTGCTCAGTCAATCAATGCAGGACTGGATGAACCAGTGCGATGGCTGTGATTGGGTTATCCAGCGCTGCAATGCTTGGCTGAGCAGTGGTCGAAGAACCAATCACAGCCATCGCTTCCTAGAGGTGGGATTTAGGAATTCCGGAACCAGGAAGTGATGTTGTATGAGCGGCCAAGGACTGCGGGAACCACACTGAACCGTGCTGAACCTCTAGAAAGCAGCAGGGAAGTCCTGGACTAAGCCTGCTAGGTAATGCATTTAATTTTTTAATGTAGTGTAACTAGGGCTTATTTTCAGGGTAGGGCTTATATTTCAATCCGCTCAGAAAATTAGGTTACGCTTATTTTGAGGGTAGGTCTTATTTTCAGGTAAACTGGGTATTTCTAGTTCTACCTGGGCACCACTTCACATTTTACATATAGATTTACTATAATCTATTGTGAGCTACTTTGTAACTACTTTCCACTCTTGTACTGATCCTAAATAACAGCCTGTAGTCAAGTCCAGAGCTGCATTCACAATTAGGAGCTGAAATCTCCCAGCATTTTCTGCTTGCTCTGGATATTGTATTCTGGGAAGAGTCATCTTCACACCGGACACTGTACAGATATCTAAGGGAGGAAACATTAAAGAGGTTTTCTGGCTTTATGTTAATAAAAATTAAAGGGGTATTCCTGGCATTTACTATTGACGACCTATCTTAAGGATAATTCATCAATAGTTGATCAGCGAGAGTTTACCGCTTGGGATCTCTGCCGATCAGCTGACTGTCCGGCTAGCTGTCAGTGTGGCAGGGCTAGACGTCCGTATCGGCGGTCAGGGACAGAGATGAAATCAATGGAAATGATACCTTCTATTACAATTCCAGTTCTGACCACAATGAGGAGCAAGAGCTGTAATAAAAGGCATCACTCCCGTTGAACATCCGGTTCTGCCTACCGATGACATCCGGCTCAATCACACTGACAGCAGGCTGGAGGATCAGCTAATTGGCAGGGAAACTGAAGGTAGGTCATCAGTAGTAAATGCCAGGAATACCACTTTAATCAGCATATAAGTAAAAAAAAAATTTAGGGTTCCTGCAGACTAGTGTTTTTGCGCACATTTTGCCACACTGAACTGTGCAATTTTGTGGTGTTAATCGATAGCACAGGGGAACTAATTAGGCTGCATAGCCATTCCGCCAATGTGAACAGTTCCAGACGCACAAAGCAGTACAGTAAACAGCGCGCAATACGCAGAGAATAGAACCCATTGATTTCAATATGTTCATTTACATTTCCGTATTTTGTGCATGCATTGTGGTCACACAAAAATATAGAACATGCTTTGTTTTTCTGAATGTTTTTGCACCAAAGCTTCCTATAGAAGTCAATGGAGGGGGATGCAAATGCATGTGCAATATGCAAGGAGATACACTGTGTAATTCTGCTGGGAAAAGAACACATCTGGGACTAATTAAGACTAATTAGCCATTTCAATTTGTGTGTTTGTTTGCTGCGTGCAAAAGTACAGTAAAAGACCCCAATGCGCTTACGAAAAAGCATAGTTCATTCCGCAAAAATGTAGCACTCAGGTGCGCACCAATACGCATACGCCCGTGTGAAGCCAGCATGAGGCTTTATTCACAAAAGCATTTTTATGCGACTATTTAGCCTCGTTTTCACACTGGGCGAAAATCGTGACCATTTGAGGCATTGGATTCCAATGCATTCGTTGACATGGGTGATTTTACGGCGCAAACAAAATCACCAATCGTGGAAAGATAGCACATGCGCTGCTGATTCCGGCGGGTGCTTTTATGCGCGGCAGGAAAAGATAGTTCTAATTCTATCTTTCGATCGATATATACTAGCGGCTCCCATTGACTCCTATGGGAGCTGGAACAATAGGGAGGGAGAGGCAGTTTACCAGTGCCCAACTCAGGGAAAGCTTACGGGTGACTCTAGTTAGACATTAGAAGTCATTCTGAGGATTAATGCCGAGCGAGGGATTTCTGGTCTGCGGCATATTTTTTGCTAATATGTCTCACCCGGCCGTGTGAATAAACGAGAAAACGCTAATTAAGCTTGGAACTTGATCACATTATTTCTTCATTCACGCAATTCAACACATCAGCGTTAGTTCCTTTTTCCTTCTCCATTCTGGGAGCAGGAAAACGGTACCCATGGTGAACCAAATGGCTCTGAACAGACCCCATTGGCCATACTGGGGTCTGTTTGAATTCCAGCCAGCAGTTCAGCATTTTGCCGGAATTTACAGGGCGAAATAATGCTGTTTGCTGCGCTATTTTGTCCTATTTTCTAGCATAGAGCAGCGACAGAGGTTCTGAACGGAACCTCCTACACTGATGTGAACGAATCCTTAATTTCCCATTAGCCATTATTGCCCTCTAGTAGAGGGATCATTGTCACATCTAATCTGCCTTTGCCCCATTTTTTTTGCAAATGTCCATAATTAGAAAAAAAAGCAACAAATTAAGTCCAACATGATATCAAATGCAACAATTGAACCATGACGAAGCGGATGATGTGTCTGGAACTCATGGGAGCTACTCTACAATATACTACTGTCCCATGTACTACGGAAACTTCTTGCAGGATGGCTTTGCGCTCAGGGAACTATGTAGACACACAATGCTGGACGCCGGTGTCATCCATGTACACAAAGCTGAGAGCAAAGTCCATTCGATATACAGGTTTACTGCAACACAGAGATACAGAGAGAGAACTCCGACCCTCCGGCCCCGGATGACATGTAAAGCATGAATCACCGGAGAAATGGTGGATACAGTAATAAGGGGCGATATAGATTCTGGGAGGTGGATTTCCCCATTTAAGAGTTTAAATAGACATAAAATATTGAGTTTGGCGCAGATCCTTTTGAAGCAGTCTGCTTTATTTTTTGGTGTTTTGTAGCCAGAAATGAAAATAAAATCGCGGCAAAGCACCGCAATTGAAATAACGGCGCTTTACTGCATCTATAGATGCATCCACAGTTAACACACGAGTGATAACCTTTTCCATGGATTAAAAAGTTAATTAGCCTAATGAGGTCCAGATGTGTTCTTTTCTCTGAGTTTTGCGCAGTTTTTCACAATTCCCCTTTGCGTATTTGCGCACCCTTTCATAGACTTCTATGGGCCCTTTGCTGCTCAATACGCAGGTAAATGGTGAAGGTCCCACTATTCTGAGCGCACAAAACACACTCATGATTTTGCTGCCATAAAACGCTGGCCAGAAAATTGCGACTATCTGAAGCACTGGATTCCTATACATTTGTTCAGATCGCCAATTTTCCGATGCGTAAAATCGGAAAAGATAGCACACATGGTGCGTATTTTGGCTGACCGATTTTACACCCGGCTGGAAAAGATAGGATGTAGTGGGGTCTGTTTGACTTCCAACAAGCAGTCCTATCTATTGCCGAAATACACCGGCCGTTCAATAGACTCTCATGGTAGCCTATGAGAGCCATCAGGAAAGGGAAGGGGGAGGGAGTTTAGCAGCAGCTCTCGTTACTAAAGTTCCTCCCCCTACCCTTGCCCGCAGCTCCCATAGGCTGGGGAGGGAGTTTAGCATGAATAGCTCTGCTAATAATATATACAGTACTAGCCTGGGTACCCAGTAAAGAATGCATGCAATACAAAATGGGACAAAAGAGGATATCAGAACGTTCGCATAAATACGTGGAAGCACACTGATGCTGATTAATGCTATGTGAATGTATTAGGCATATATTACACTGCTGAGGTAAAATGAAAGCTGCTCTGTGATTGGTTGCTATGGGCAACAAAAACAGTTTTTTACTATTTGTTGATTTCCTGTTAGACAGTGTTGATAAATGAGGTTCATGAATTTGCTCCATGTATTCGTGTCTGGGGACAGATCATTTACTGAAACACAAATTTTCACCGCTCAGTCTGTTTCTTCTAGTGGGGATTACTTGTTGGAAATAACCAGGGATACTAAATCAAGTCCGTAGAATCCATTGGTGAAAGCAAATTTAGGGGTTGCTGCACTAAAATTCAAGAAAAGGCAAAAATATGCAAATAAGGTTGCCGACACAACCAAATGTCTTTTTAGCCTATAACCTTCTCCAGGTCAAGATTATACTATGTGCAAAATGTCCTGTCAATCAGTCGTCCAGTTTGTGCGTGAGGCTCCAACAAACAGACATTGACAAATATATAGAAGATACATATAGGTGTCCACAGAACCCAGCCAGGAGCAAGAGAGATCTTTCCAGCATTGTACGAGGGGATGTGCGTGGAACTGTCTGTTTCAGCACTAAAATGACCAAAGGGAATCAATTGAAGGCAAATTAAAATAAGAAACTATTGCTGACTGCAGAGGATAAAGCCAATTCCAGGAGAGATGGCAAAAAATTAGCTTTATCATCCTACAGAAAATGTTCAAAATGGCCGCCACCAGTGATGTACTTGGTTGAGCATGGTGGAATGGACAGGATGTAGCATTTCTGGTGTCACCGTTTCACAAACCACTTGTATTCATCTCCAGTTTACCAACATCAGGAGGTACTGCTTGTTGGGGATCCGTCATAGGCAGCTGCCTTAGGCTGGGTTCACACGGGGCGGAATTGACACAGAATTTCTGCCGGCAATCTTAAGCCTAAGACTAACAGCAAGAAGCCGTTGTGGCCAAGCCGCACTTAAACTAACATGCCAGCGGAATTCAATGCCACAGCATGTCAATTTTATTGCCAATTCCGCAGCCGCCTCTCTCCTCTCTATGGGAAGAGATGGCCGCAGCGGAACACAGGCGGCTGGTACCAGACCCATTGACCTTGTGCCATTTACAAATCGCCAAGCCCATCAATCACTGTGTGATTGCCACAAGATCCTTTGGCTGGCTGATTTATTTTATTTCACTGATTGTATTAATTTATTTGTTACATTTTTTAATTGCCACCAATGAATAAATGCGTTGTTATGCTAATTCATCTCACATTGATCCCTTGGGTTATTTGAGCGCTGGAACAAGCCGCTCCCCAAACATACCCATGCGTACTGCTGGAAAGATCTCTTTCACCCCCGATAGGTTTTCTGTAGACACCCTGAATACTAAATAGGTTGCATCATCACAAAAAAAACACTTTTCATATAAATGACGCTATGGAAATCAGCTGATCGCCACAAATGTGACCTCCACAGTCCATGGTCAGCCAGGCACTTCTTCCTATAGCATGCCCCCATTCATGTAAGGCATCGGCAGCCTGAGTCCAGCAGAATGGGAGCCACAACTAGTAGCTCATAGAGGGGTCTTGAGTTGAGATCCCATCTATTGCATTTTTGGTAGCAAACCCCCGAGTATACAATTAATATGCACAATTAATTAATGCCATTACTGCATAGTGCATTGTATGAAGCCATTCACCTATTCATCCCATACAGTACTTATATTCAGCCCCTTACCTGACAGTATAGCAGATATTGTGTACACTTATACTGCAGCTTGATCGTCTTTCTGCAGTCATAGCACACGGATCCTCGCCATCCTCCATTGTTCTTTGGTGCTGTAGGAGATAACTTGGATAGTTCTAGACCGTAATAATCATCTGCAACAAACTGAAATATATACATTTACAGCCGTGGACGTTATTCGACATGCCACCCCATACAATGTGGCGCCAACCCCCCAACTGACCTGGAGCTGTACAGAAAGTTCCTTGTTGCCTTCATTAGCTTGAGTATAAATAGTCCATGTAAGGCTTGTTCTGCATGTGCGGCGTGTCCTCCCCGCGGTAGTCTTTATCTTCCATGTACGCAGCTGGCTGGGAAGTGTTAGGGTGTTATCTGATAATACTTTAGACTTTTACATTGGATCCAAGTAGACAGAGCAATTTATTATTACCTCGCAGAGGGTGTGTCTTACTATAATAGAACTGGGATGACCTGCTGGTGTCCATCTGTGCGGCTGTCAGAGCTAAGAGGTTCTGCAGAGGAAGCTGAGCTCAAATCAGAAGGTCCATAATACAGCTGGGTTGGATATCGTGGACTGTATGTTACATTACAGGGGCCCAAGATGGACGAGAGCGGTGGCATTGAGCTACTGAAAAGACAAAGGCGATTCCCTTCCGTAAGGGTAAGCACTTAATTATCAGTATATAATAAATGGATCATTTTACATTATAATGTTAGTCATTGATATCCAATAAAAAGTGTATAGAATGATTCTGAATGGTATGATAAAACGGAGTAATGTATGTGATATAATAGCCATTTAATAGTTAAATGATATGATTATTGCATTTATAGGACACAAGTAATATCGGTAGAAACATCCCATTCTGGTGTCACAACCTGATGATTATACAGAGATGAACGGCGCTATATAGAAACTCCTTGTGTCTTCCTTCTCTTCAGAAGAGGGCAACTATAGATTGATTTAGTAGGAAGTTCCTCCGGTGCCAACCAAGAGATTCTTCAGCAGCTGCAGCATGTTGTCACACTTGACTAAGCTTGTCGGTGTGCTGAAAGACCTACGGCTCACAATAAGCACCAATTCGAACTAGTGGACGAATATAGCTTAGACAAACATAGGTAGCTAATTCAACGGCAAACACATCTGGCTCAGCTATACAGCACAAACAAAGTGAAACTAGTCCAGATCTGAACTGGACGTCTAGTCGGGAGGCAAGTTCCAGGAAATATTTTGATAGATGACCAAGGGTCAAGTAATGTGGGAAACTATACAGGTTAGAGCGTAGTATCATGCACTAGTAAACACATATGTCAGAACTGGTCTGACCTCTCTAACGGAGCACCTGCCCTGAAAAGGGTGGCCCTACAATGGGAGAGAAGCTGGTACTCAAACCAAACTAGCGATGAACGGTGCTATGAAGATGCTACTTATGTCTTCCTTCTCTTCACAGAGGGCAATCATAGACCTCTTTAGTAGAAAGTTCCTACTGTGTCAACCCATAGGTTTCTCAGCTGCTGCATTTAGTCATGCTTAACTAAGCTTGTTGGTGTGCTGAAAGACCTACGGCTTAGACTAAAGCACCAATTCAAACAAGTTGATAGCTTAGCCAAATGTAGGTAGCTAATTCAATAATAAAAACATCTGGCTCAGCTCACAAACAAAGGTAAACTAATCCAGATCTGAGCTTGACATATAATAGGGAGGTAAGTTGCAGGAAATATTCCAATAGATGACCGAGGTTCAAGTAATGGGGCAAATTATACAGGTTAGTATCTTATCATGAGCTGGTAAACAAATATGTCAGAACTGGCCAAATCGGGTGACCTCTCTAGCGGAGCACCTGCCCTGAAAAGGGTGACCCTACGATGGGAGAGAAGGCAGTACCCAATCCAAACTGAACTGGCAACTAAACTAACTTTTCACCTAGCCACTAAGTAAATGAAATACTAGTCTCAAAAGCTGACTACGAAACCTAGTACTGAGAACTCAGGACACAGATTACACTCATAGCAGTTAGTACTGACCTAGAGTGTTGATCAAGTACACAGAAAGTATAACTGTCATCCTTGCTACAAAGAAGCTGGTTTATATATATATATATATAGTATCTTAGTAGGAAGCCCGATAGGCTGACTGGACTGATAGACAGATGTTACCCACTCGGGGGCCAGTACTGAGTGACACTGGGCATATGCTGCCCAGCATGTCACAGATATGATGCTGTGATGTCACCTCGGACAAGTCTGCAACTTAGAAGTCACAGCGCTGTTGGCTACCATTATGTGCCGCAAACTTCCTTGACCATAGAAAAGATGGGGTTGTTTCATATCAGTCAATGGCTGACAGGAAAGTTTCCCTAAAAGGGGACCTGTCAACTCCTATGAGCACCATACACTACGATTATGGGCACAAAGGGCAGGTGGGGAGCTTTTTATACTCACCTGCCTCTCCGTTCCCTCGCTGTCCCAACTTATCTCTTCATTCCATGCAGATGCACACAAGTGTAGCAGAAAATAGAACCCTGGTCAAATTATATTCAGTTTCTGCTTCCCTCCCTGCTATTCTCTTCATTGTTGGACTCATGAGTGTTCTGCTCGTCTACTAGAACTGACAATGGAGTGAAATAATTGTCAGCAACCTGAGGGGTTCCTTAGGAAATGGGTCCCTGGGCATTTGCCCAGTCTGCCAACCCCTACAACTAGTCCTTATATTAATACTATTACATAACTTACACAGGTCTATAGAAGCATTATCGATTCTGTTTCCGTAATGAACCGTGTACACCGCTCTTTTTCAGTCCGATGTAAGAGATGATCTATTTGTTCCTGAAGAGGACAACAGTTTGTACTTTACGTACTCAGGAGCCCCAAATGTCCTGGAAGTTAAAGATCTATGTTACCAGGTAAACCTATAGTCATTTATTTATTTTTATTTCTATAGTGCTGACTAGAGATGAGCGAGCATACTCGCTAAGGGCAATTACTCGATTGAGCATTCCCCTTAGCGAGTACCTGCCCGCTCGGGAGCAAAGATTCGGCTGCCGGCGGCGGGCGGGGAGCAGCGGGGGAGAGCGAGGAGGAACGGAGGGGAGATCTCTCTCTCTCCCTCTCTCCCCCCCGCTTCACCCCTGCTCATGGCCGCAACTCACCTGTCACCCGCGCCGGCAGCCGAACCTTTTCTTCCGAACGGGGAGATACTCGCTAAGGACAATGCTCGATCGAGTAATTGTCCTTAGCGAGTATGCTTGCTGATCTCTAGTGCTGACATATTCCACAGATTGTGGTCATTCACATAAGCCTCTGTCCCCAATGAGGCTTACATACCATACTACGCGGTCCTAAACCATGAGACGCAAATAACAACCACATTACTTCTATCATGTTCAAGCCTCCTCGAGAAAATTATTTTCATTTTAATAAGTAGATTTTTTTGATTACCATAATGAAAAAAGTAATTAGATATTATTATTCGTTTCTAAGGTCAATCTAAATGCTCAAATCCCATGGTACGAGAAGTTGGCAGAATGTAAATTGCCTTGGAAATGGAATGAAGGAGCCCAGACATCAGCAATGACCAACCTGAATTTAAAAGTCACTAGTGGACAAATGTTGGCAGTCATTGGAAACTCAGGTAGGTTATTTTAATTATTCGTAAGACTCTGTGGTAGCATGGAGGAGAGACATCTGCTGATTATAGCATCCTTTCCAACATTTAAATCCCCGAAAATTGGCATTTAACCTCCACCCTGGTATCACCCCAAAAATGTGCATTTTGATGTCAAATTTACAGGACTTGTTTCTCAGAACTTAAAACAACCATCAAGTTTCCGGACTTTTTCTAAATTGTGATGCCCAGAACTGGACACAGTATTCCAGATAAAGTCTGACTAAGAAAGAGTAGAGGGGGATAATGACTTCACATGATCTAGACTCTATGCTTCTCTTAATACATCCCAGAATTGTTTTTGCTGCTGCATCACATTGTTGACTCATGTTCAGTCTTTGACTTATTAGTATAACCAAGTTTTTTCACATGTGCTGTTGTTAGACAAATTCCTCCCATTCTGTATGTCCAATTTTTTCTTGCCCAGATGTAGGAATTTGCATTTCTCCCTGTTAAATACCATTCTGTTAGTCACCTTCCACTGTTCAAGCTTGTCTAGATCTTTTTGAATCCTCTCTCTTCTCAACTGTTAGCCATCCCTTCTAACTTTGTGTCATTGGCAAATTTGATCAATTTCCCCTCTATTCCTTCCTCAAGATCACTTTTAAAATGTTGAACAACACTGGGCCCAGCACAGAGTCTTGTGGTACCCCACCTGGTACATTCTTACACTTGGATGTGCAGCCATTTATGACCACTCTTTGAGTATGATCACTTAGCCAGTTATAAATCCAACAGTTCCGTTGTCAATCCCATGTTTGGTAATTTTTCCATTAAAGATGGTATGAGATACTTTGTCAAATGCTTTGCTGAAGTCAAGATATCCTATATGTACCACATTTCCCTGATCAACTCAGTCAGTGATTCTGTTCCAGGGCCAGAGGATGGAGGAGGTAAATTACCGAAACTTAAATCTTCTCCTCCATCTTTTCTTTGTTTTGGTCCCACTTTCAGGCGTCTGCTACCATTTACTAACTGGATTGTGCACTACTCTGTGATTGACCAGTGCTGATCATATAAGCAGCGTTGGCCTATCACAGAACAGGTATAATGCATTGATAGTCTAACACTACCTATGCACTATGGGTAATTAGATAGTCTAAAGATGGTGAGGGCCATCTTGGCTGCCCAAAAGCAGGACAAGAAACAGTGTAACGCACAGATGGAGAAAATCAAGTGCAGGTAACATACTACCTCCCCTCTCTGGTCCTGGGACAGAATTTTGTCCCAAAACTGGAGGGTCGCTTTAAATATTGATGGTGTATGCTTAGAATAGGCCATCAATATTGATCAGTGGAGGTACAAATTCCCGGCAACTAGCTGATCATCTGAATAAAGGATAGGGTAAAGGCACCTCAGTGAGTGTTGGCTCCATTTCAATATTTACTCAGGCATAGCGTTGTACATACAGTTATGGCTGTTCTTGGTACTGCAGCCCAGTCCCATTCACTTGAAAGGGAATGAGTTGCAGCGAGCTTCAGCACCAGACATGGTCTTCATTCAGCTCATCAGTGGGAGTGCTAGAAGTAGGACTCAATAGATTAAATACTAATGGCCTATCCTACAAAAAGGTCATACATTTTTAAAGTCCTCTCCATAATATGGTGTCCAATGAAGCATGCCACAGTTTTTTTGTTGGAGGCATACTGAATCATCATTATATATGGACTGAAATGTTCTCCGCTCTATTATCTGTCTTTGTAGGTTGTGGAAGGACAACATTACTGGACATTATCACATGTAAAGATGAAGGAGGAAAAATTAAATCAGGTCAAATCCTTATTAATGGGAAGCTGACCACCAAGCAGATAGTAAAGAAGAGTGTAGCTCATGTGCTGCAAGATGATCAGCTGTTACCACATCTGACGGTCCGGGAAACATTATTATTTATAGCAAAACTGCGACTTCCAAGATCATATTCAGAACAGCAGCGGCAAAAACGGGTACATTCAATTATTTTCCTCTTGAAACAATGTAAATGAGATAGATAGATAGATAGATAGATAGATAGATAGATAGATAGATATGAGATAGATAGATACGAGATAAATATGAGAGATAGATATATAGATAGATATAGAACGATAGATAGATAAATAGATAGATATGAGATAGATAGATAGATATGAGATAGATAGATACAGAGATAGATAGATAGATAGATAGATATGAGATAGATAGATACAGAGATAGATAGATATGAGATAGATAGATACATAGATATGAGATAGATAGATACAGAGATAGATAGATATGAGATAGATAGATACATAGATATGAAATAGATAGATAGATAGATAGATAGATAGATATGAGATAGATAGATACATAGATATGAGATAGATAGATAGATAGATGGATAGGATATTTTGATTAGCATGTGATAAAAGTAATTTATTTAAAAAGAAAATTCTTTTACACATTTGTTGTTAATCATTTTCCATAAAAAAGGTAGAAGATGTCATAGCAGAACTTCGGTTACGACAATGTGCAAACACCAGAGTAGGAAATGCATATACGAGGGGAGTATCCGGTGGAGAGAGAAGAAGAGTGAGCATTGCTGTACAACTGCTGTGGAACCCTGGTAAGATGCCTGCTAGCATAACAGAAGTATAATGATACTTGATATAATGAAAAACACAATACATATTGCACTGCTAGGCAGTCTTTCCGTATTCTGCTTTTGCATAAAGCAGCAAGATAGCAGCATACCCACACCAGAACAGCTCAGTCAATAAATACAGTACCAGAATCAAGTTCATAATATAAATACAGCTGCAGAACCAAGTTCAGTACAAAAATACAGCACAAACAAACCTCAATACTTAGATACAATACCAAAACCAAGCTTGTAACACAAATACAGCCCCCAAACCAAGCTCATAACATAGGTACAATAGCAGACAGCGTCACCTTGGAACATCAGAGGGGAGGATACAGAGCCCAGAGGAGGATGTTTTATGTAGCTTCATGGAGGAAGAAGATCATCTGACTGAGCAATGGTCTCCTGCTTGGTGCCCCACTACAAGCCGGAGACAGACATGGGTTGCACATAGCTAAGGCCAACCATGCTTAGCATTTCTGTTTCTCTACAGAATTTGCACCTCTGCATGATGAAAACAGGGTGCCCTATGTTATTCACATTATCTAAGAGCGTAGAAACAGTTGAATCGACGTGTTCTCATGTCATGCAGTATATAGACAGGGAAAAGTTTAATGTAACCATAACCTGTCTGATATCCTTCCACACATCTTCCTTTGTGCAGGTATTCTGATACTCGATGAGCCCACCTCTGGCCTGGATAGTTTCACAGCACATAACCTTGTGATAACCTTGTCACGACTGGCCCGGGGAAACCGATTGGTTCTATTATCTATCCATCAGCCCAGATCTGATATATTCCAGCTCTTCGATTTAGTTCTTCTTTTGTCATCAGGAGCTACTACCTACTCTGGAACGGCAAAAGACATGGTTCAGTACTTCTCGTCTATAGGGTACCCGTGTCCTCGATACAGCAACCCTGCAGATTTTTATGGTAAGTTACGTAAATTACAGTTATCAAAAAACTAATAAAAAGCAGGAATGTAACTGACATTTAGTGATGCGTGCTCTATGAGCAAATTGACTTTCCTTCCAATCATAGCAAAGCCCTATACACTGAGCTATACTAGAACATATGCCTAATCATGACGAGGATATCCCTTATGTATATAAGTGTGAACTACACATGTGGCCTTCATCACCCTTCCTCTTGGCTCCATATGTCCTGAGTTGAGCGGTGCAAGATGATCAGCCTTGAAAAAGACTGCCTAATCCCCACAGTGCGTTGGTAGTGTTAAACTACCAATGCGTGATTCCTGCTCTCTTATTGGCCGCAGCTGACCAATCAGCACTGACCAATCAGAGAGCAGTACAGTGTGTGATTTGGTAATTAGAAAGTTGCTGCACCCATCTTGGACAGTCAAAAGCAGGGCCTGAAACCAGCGGATCGGAGAGGCGCTGGTTTCAGGCCCTGCCAACTACCAATGCGTGATTCCTGCTCTCTTATTGGCCGCAGCTGACTAATCAGCACTGACCAATCAGAGAGCAGTACAGTATGTGATTTGGTAATTAGAAATTTGCTGCACCCATCTTGGACAGTCAAAAGCAGGGCCTGAAACCAGCGGATCGGAGAGGGGGCAGAGAACACCAACCTTCAGGTAATATAATCCCCACCTAGTCTTGTCCCAGGACATAATTTTGTACCGAAACTGGAGGGTCATTTTAAAGTGTAACTGCACTTCAAAGTTTTTGACATGTATTAGGAAATGTTAAAACTTTTGATCAGTGCGGTCTGGGTGCTGAGATCTCCACTTGATTGCTAGGACAAAGCAGCAAAGTGCTCAGTGGAATGCTGACTCTGCATGCTAGCTGAAGACTGACTCATAGACTTTCTATTGAGGCTGTCTTCAGGTAGCAAGCAGTGACAGCGCTTGGCTAAACACTTCTGTTCATTCGTTCTAATGATCGTTGGTGGTTCTCAGTACTTGGACTGCAATGATCAAAACTTTTGACATGTTCCTATAATGTGCCAAAAGTTTTTTGAAAGTGCAGTTCAACTTACAGGAATAAAAAAAACAATAAAACTTTTGACCTTCTTATATAAACCAGTTGATACATAATACAATTTACATGGATGAATCTTTACTCTTGTTCTTATCAGTGGATCTGACCAGTGTCAACTATCGAACTAAAGAGGAAGAAACGGAAACACTGGAAAGAACTGGAAGCTTAGCAGAGACTTTCCGGGAAAAAGTAAAAGACTTCGATGATTTCCTCTGGAAAGTTAATGATGGAAATAGAGAACTTCCACCCGGTGAGACCCGGTATGTGTCTACAAGTGAACTAGGGAACACACACGATGGTTTTACACACAGTTACAAGAATTTTGAATTACCTGCATTTCTGCATTGATTGTTAGTAAAATGTGGTCTGATTGTTATCTAAGTCGCAATTATAGGCAAACACATTCTACCTAATAACGCACAAACAGTTGTACTGTTTATGTCTTTTATTGAGCACATTGAGTAGTGATCCACAGAGCACGGAGAAAAAGTGAACTTTGCTGTTAATGACTTTTTTCAAGAACTAATTGGCAAAAGGTGTTTAAATTAAAATGATGAGATCGGATTTTACTAATGCTCTGCCCATTAAATAAAGGCACACAGAGCCTAGTTACGAAACAAATCTGTTCTTCTCAAGAAAGATTGGTTAATGTGAACCATGATCGATGTCAACAACTTTCAGAAGACCTCAGAAGACATGTTATAAAGATGGATGGAAAAGGCTACAAAAGCATAGCTGAAGACCAGGAGTACATGAATTCATGGTTAGACGATCTACAAATGGAGACAATTCAAGATTGTTGCTAGTCTAGTTGATATAGGAAAAAAGCAACAAATGTTTCTGCTCACCGTGATACTGTGAATATAGAACCTAATCCAAATATATTATGCATTGCTTACGTGTTTTGGCCCATTGTAAAGAGCTTTTAGTTATAGCAGTATTCCTTGCTTTTTGTCCTTGTGTTGTGGATGATTACTCAATGTGCTCAGTAAAAACATGAACCGTGCAAATACCAGTGTGTTATTAGTTAGATTGTGTTTGGCCATTAGGGCTCAGTCACACGGGCGTTTTTTTGTGCAATTTGCAGATGCGCTTGCAATCTGCAGATACATATACCCAATGTTTTACAATAGGATCGGTCACATGGCCATTTTTTATGCGGATGTGCTGAGAATTATATGACACAACGATTCGCAGAACGCATGTAACTGCGTTCTGCGCAAATCGTTGTTCTTTTATATGCACTCAATGGGGCCGGCGGCAGCAGCGCCCACCCTATTGAGAACATATACTGGCAGAGAAGAACGATGTTCTCCCATTGAAGTCAATGGAGCCGGCAATACAGCCGGCTCCATTGAAAGCAATGGGCTGCCGGCAAGCGCTGTATTACTTTTTGAGGAAGGGCTTCAAATATAAGCCCTTCCCTGAAAACCATCCAAAAAAGTGTAAAAAATAAAAAAATATATACTCACCTTTTTGCAGCTGCCAGAGATCAGCTACATCCAGCCGGCTCTTCCCCTGAACTGCTTTCTGTAGTATTGAGCAGGCAGGGATTTTAAATCCCCGCCTGCTGAATAGGCTGCCTCTGATTGGTCACAGCCCTCAGCCAATCAGAGGCAGCTCTCACTCACCCATTCATGAATTCGGCTGTATTGCCGGCTCCATTGAATTAAATGGGCAAACATCGTTCTCCTCTGCCACAGCTGTGGCAGAGGATAGCGGGCAGTGCCCATGTGACCAAGCTTTGGGCTGATAAACGCTGCTAGCAGCGGTTTTTTCAGCCATGACGCTGGCCTCAGTCACGCGATTTTTTGAGAGCATCCGTTATGTGCACCACAAATCGCGCGAAAAAAACACATTGTATTAGTAATCAATGCAGAAATCTATGTCATTCCAAAGGGTTCACTTACTTTTCTTGCACATGTACAAGTTGCACATTCAAATGAATATGTGGCCATAAAATTTTCATGCCAAGCTTACCTGTTTACATTGTGGTTAATAAAGTGGGGTCCCATAAGTTGCTATATGCTTTTTGTATATTGTAGTAACTTGATGTGCAGCTTTGTGTTTTGTACATTATATACAGTATTATTCCACTGATTGGTGTATTTTAGATGAACTGTGTGGAATTTTTGAGCAACAAGTAAGAAATACACAGTTTTTCACAGAAAGACTTTCGATGTATCAAAGGCCCGCTGTAAGAATTCACAGAGTAGTAATAATGATGCATACTTCATAATACATGACGAACCTGATATTATTCTCTTCTCTCCTTCCTTCATGTTGTCAGTGCTAACGTGCACACTACTCCTTTGGAAAAGGGAATCAAGATCGATGCAAATGAAGTTGATGAGCTCCCTAAAGGTCTCCATCAATTTGCAGTATTACTAAAGTATGTTCTACTACAGTACTTCAAGGCTATATGTAAGAAATCACAACTCGTCACTTAATTCCCCTGAGGATTGTACTGTATCTTATAGCTAAAGTATACATGGTCTTGAGAAATTGTCATTGTTTGCTGTGGGCTTGACAGTCCTTTAGGCCTCATGTCCACGGGGAAAATCAGGCCCACCGCGGATTCTTCATGTAGAATCCGTAGCGGGTCCCTCCTGCCCCGCGGACATAAGGCCTAAAAATCAGAATAAACTCACCTGCTCCGGACGATGCGGATCTACCTTCCTTCATGTCCGGATCTGCTTTCTTCGGCCCGGCGGAAGTGCTCGGCACGCCGGCGGCGTGCCGCGCGCATACACCGGGCACATCCGCCGGGCCGAAAAAAGAAGATCCGGACGCGAAGAAAGGAAGAACCGCATCGTCCGGAGCAGGTGAGTTTAATTCTGGTCTCCCGCGGATCCGGACGGCTTCCATAGGCTTCAATAGAAGCCTGCAGGAGCCGTCCCCGCGGGAGACCCGCCTGAAAATGGAGCATGTCCATTTTTTTCCTGCACGCGGATCCGCTCCTGACGGGAAAATGACATCCGCAGGTATTGAACTACCTGCGGGTGTCCAATGCATCCCTATGGCGCGCGGATCCGCGTGCGGGAGAAACGCTGTGGATTTTAAGCCCGTGGACATGAGGCCTTAGGGAGATCTTAATATGGTCTTAGATCCAATGATACTGTATATACCACATCTCAAATGTCTCCTATCTCCCAGAAGAAACTCCTCAAGCTGAAACTAGCTTTAGCGGACTGTCATGGTAGGGATTCAAGGAGAATAATGAATCCAGAAGAAAACTTCTTTACTTTTTACTCTAATGCTCATTCCGTAGACTGGATTATGTATTTTTCCGTAATGTCCACTTTTAATTGCATGCTAATTTTTGTCATTACCCTTATACAGACAGGTCATATCAGTATGGTCTAATAGGTCATTTGTATTCAACTCATAAGAAATAGACCCTAGTGACAAGTGATTGGCTCCAAAGTCACCTAAAATGGGGTTGTCTTCTGTTGGACATCTGGAGCTTTCTTATATTAAGGGCTATTTTTTGTGGCAGAGCCTTGGTCAACCCAAGGATCCTCTGGTACTCTGGTCAGCCAGTCCAGCCCTGGTCATAGTAACCCATCTTCTCTCTCCATTGACAGAACACAGGGACTGAAGCACTTAATGACTTTCACTCCAGAATTATCACTTTACGATGTTTAATATAGAGATTTGTGACGTGTTCTTCCAGTGTTCTTCATACTGTTCCTGACTTACTGATTCACCTGGGTAGATTGCCAGTATATGCCAACATAACAAAGCATCTTCTCCCGTGAATATTTTCAGTGCCAACATGTGTCGTGGTTCTATTTCTTCCACAGCCGCCATGTTTCTAATGACTTTCGGGATCTAAGCACATTACTTATCCATGGTATTGAGGCTGTGTTAATGGCACTGTTAATTGGATTCTTATATTACGGACAAGGAGAAAACCAACTCTCCATACAAGACACCATTGCCCTTCTTTTCATGAAAGGATCTCTCACTCCTTTTGCTGTTGTCCTAGACGTGGTTGCCAAATGTGAGTATTTTAACTTTTTTAATTTTGTTTTTATATTATCTCTATTTTTTATGTTCATTCAGTCAGTTTCTTTAGAATGTCTTTTTTCCATCTCAGTCTGTTAACACTTTGTGTAATTGCCCTTTTTTGAAACCAGCTCAGGGATGATGGGTGCTTACTAGAGATGAGCGAGCGTAGTCGCTAAGGCAAACTACTCGAGCGAGTAGTGCCTTATGCGAGTACCTGCCCGCTCGTCTCAAAAGATTCGGGTGTCGGCGGGGGGCGGGAGCGACGGGGGAGAGCGGAGAGGAACGGGGGGGGGGGAGATCTCTCTCTCACTCTCTCCTCCCCTGCTCCCTCCTGTTCACTCCCACAACTCACCGCTTTCCCCCGCTGGTACCCGAATCTTTTCGCTCGAGTAGTTTGCCTTAGCGAGTACGCTCACTCTTCTCTAGTGCTTACATCAACTGTACAGTCTTAGATTATGTTCAAACTAGCACTTTTCCACTGGTCCATTTTTCTTAAAAATGGAAATCAGAAAATGGAAGTGAAAAGGAAAGCCTCTATAAAGCTTTCCACTTACATCCATTTTCAGCTTTTAATACGTGGTCGTGGTGCCTCTTCAATGAATGTGGCTTAGTGGTTAGGACTGTTGCCTCGCAATGCTAGAGCCCTAGGCTCAAATCTCATCAAGGGCAACATCAACATTGAAAAACTCCATACAGACAACACCATTAGTAAGTATTTGAACCATTGGTAAGTTCAGCATTGCAAGGAGGAAGTCCTAACAGCTGAGCGCCACACTTGTTCTTTCATTCCTAGAGAAATAAGAAAAATGTCAATCCCATACTTGGTCATTTTTTTCAATTAGGATGGTATAAGATACTTTTTCATAGTTCATTAGTTTTGTTAGACTACCAATGCACTAGACTTGCTCTCTGATTGGCCAGAAAGGATCACGTGAGCAGCACTGGCCAGTCAGAGAGCTGAGCACAGTGTACATTAGTTAGATAGAAAATTGCTTCATCCATCTTAAACAGCTAAAGAGGAGATAAAAAGTGGTTGCGGCTGCAAAGAAGAACAACTGCAGATAATATACCCTCCCTCTCCTCTTGTCCTGGGCCAGAATTTTATTCTGAAACCAGAGGGTTGCTTTAACCCTTTCCAATCCACTGTCTGACCTCTAAAGATATTATGATTTAAGGCTGTACAGCTCCGATGTTGGAAGACATCCGTCGGGGTTCTCTTACTGTATATTGCCAGCCTCTCTGCTGTCGGAGCCTATCCAACGTGTCACCTCATGCAGTACTGGCTTTAGCCAGCAGATAGCGCCGTTGTATAACAGGAGAAAAAGTCTAAGCCCCCTAGGAAAACCAGGATACAAATTGGATTGGAAAGGGTTAAGCTACATAGAATTTGAGGCCTAATATATGTATTTACATTCACTTTACGGTTATTGTTGAAAAAATATATGTGAATGTTTTTGTTTCAGGCCATTCAGAGAGAGCAATGCTTTTTCATGAATTGGAAGATGGATTGTATTCTATTACTCCATATTTTTTTGCTAAGGTAACTTTATCATTAACTGCTATTAATTAACTCTTGGAGACTATATGAATAATTTCCATTCACAATGTCATATTCTCTCTTTTGGGTCTCTTTGGGTTCCTGATTATCATCTTGGCCCTGGTCTTCCTTTTTTTCCCACAAACCCTCAAGTAAAGATTACTTTTCAAATGAGCTGGATATTATCATAATATGTGCGAAATTATAATGAATTACCCCCTTTGTTAGAGACACCAACCTTTTCATGATTGGAGATTTTCTGTATGCTAATTAGACCAGTGACCCCGAAATGCAACATAAAATCAAGTGGCAAGTTTTCCATGGATCAGTTTCAGTGTGATCCCCATTGGAATGGCAAAATTGAGTGATTTGAGTGACTTCCAATGAAGCCTATCCATTGGTGCTATACTAGCCGAGGTCAGGATTTCACTGTAAACCTTGTGGGTTTTCTAGTGTAGCATTGCGGAGAGTATACCGAAAATGGTGTTACTGAGGAAAAACATCCAGCAAAAATGGATCCTACGGACATCGATGAAGAACTCGTCGATGAAAGAGGCCAGAGGAGGATATCAAGAATCATTATGGTGCACATGCAAGCAAATTGCAGTCAGTTACAATGCTGTCCCGATGTACAACATGTCTGCATGTACAACTCATTGTTCCTTAGCATAGATGGGCTATAACAGCAGATGACTAGTTTTAGTTGCATTGCTGTCTAAGAGAAACAATAAATTGATACTCCAGTGTGCAAAAAGCACAAAAATTGGATCAGTGAACGGCAGAAAATATATCCTGGTCAGAAGTAAAAATAAATGCAGGTTTCTGCGACACCGTGCCGATGGGAGGGTCGGAATTTGGCACAAGTAGCATGAATCGATGGATGTGAATGTTAATGTGGTTGCTGATTTGGTTCCATATGGGAAGTCCGGAATAAAATTTGAAGAAAGAAGATGGGTATAATTTATTTTTTCTTTAAATTCTAAGGGTTTTCGTTCTTTTCCCAGGTGATCGGAGAGCTCCCAGAACACATCGCCTTTGTTGTTTTCTACAGTGTCCCAATATATTGGCTGGCAAATCTAAACCCCGGGGTGGATAATTTCTTCTTAAACTTCTTGCTGATGTGGCTTGTGGTATATTGTAGTCGTTCCATGGCCTTGTGGATGTCGGCACTGCTACCCACATTACAGATCTCTTCCTTCATGAGTAATGCCATTTATACCGCTTCCTATCTGACTGGGGGATTCATCATCAGACTAGATACTCTCTGGGCAGGTAGGTTGACAAAGGAGAAGGAATATTCCGAATTAATTGTTTAGGATTTAGAAATACACATCGTGTTCTAAGAAAATGAATGTATTTCCGCATGAAATGTTACAATATTGATGGCCTATCCTTAAAATCAGTGGGAGTACGAATCACAGCATCCCTAGTGACCTACCTGCTGAAGGGACTGCAGTGCTTTATCCCCTTCATTATTCATTGGGAACAGTGCTATACGTTTGGTAGTGGTCGTTCCTGGTATTGCAGCTCATTGCAACTCAGTTCCATTTAAGTAAACGAGACTGACCTGGAATACCAGACACAGCCACTAAAAATATGTATGATACTATGCATGGTAAACAATGATGGGGGCTGCTATGGTCCCATCAGTCAGCTGATCAGCAGGAGCATGGCTGGCCTTAGGTATGTGAGACCCCTGTGGTCGCACAGGGCACTGGCCACCAGCTTGTAGCTTGTAGTCTGGGGACAATCGCCCACCTTAGGTTTGCCTATCTAAATGATCTTCTTCCTCTGTGTGGCAGAATCTTGTGGAGCTACATGAATCCTCCTCTCAGCTCTGACTCTTCCCCTCTGATGTTCCAAGGTGCCACTATCAGCCCATCGGCACTCCAGCAATACAATCGCTTAGGTCTGCTACTGTATTTATGTTAGAAGTTAGCTTCTGGCATTGTAGCTATGTATTCAGGTTGGTTCTGGTATTGTATCTATGCATCGATTTTGGTTCTGGTGCTGTATTTATGTTATGAGTGTTGCTCTGGTACTGTATTTATCCTGGTGTGGGTATACTGCTATCTTGCTGCTTTCTACACAAGCAGACTGCCTATCAATGCAGTATATATCATTTTTTTCTTATGAGAAGGTGTGCCGTAAACATTCCACATGGGGTGCCACCTAATTTAAGGACAGCACTGACCAGGGGTGGCATGGGTTGGACACCCATTGCTGTAATATAGATGTCTTATACTAAGGATAGGCCATCAGTATAGGTAGTCCTTGATAACTCCTTTAAGAATTGGGTTGAGGCTTCAGGAAACAAAATATGCCGTAAAACCATCCTATGGAGAAAAAAAAGTTGCAAGTGTTGCAAAAATATTTATTTCAACATGAAAAAGTGAATATTGGCAGATGCAGAAACCCCTGCTAGTGGCTTATCTCCCAGGAAAACAAAAGATCAGACATGTTGAAAGCCAATATAACTAGAGATGAGCGAGCATACTCGCTAAGGGCAATTGCTCGATCGAGCATTGCCCTTAGCGAGTACCTCCATGCTCAGGAGCAAAGATTCAGCTGCCGGCGGCGGGTGGGGAGCGGCGGGGGAGAGCGGGAAGGAGCGGAGGGGAGATCTCTCTCTCCCTCTCTCCCCCCCACTCCCCCCTGCTCATGGCCGACACTCACCGCTCACCCACGCCGACACCCGAACCTTTGCTCCCGAGCGGGGAGATACTCACTAAGGAAAATGCTCGATCGAGCAATTGTCCTTAGCGATTATGCTCGCTCATCTCTAAATATAACCGATTCTTTCCTTCATAGTTGAATGTTGGTAGCAAGTACTTCAAGGGGCGCTAGCATATAGCATGATGTCATATTTGGCAGTAATGTCAACAAGTGAGTAGGGGGATTTATTAAAAACTGCAAAAACATGAAAATAATATAGAATTGTTTTATATATATACGATAACATAAGCCTATATACCTGTGCTTCTTGTCCCCTGCAGTACCATATTGGATCTCCTTTGTCTCTTTTCTCCGGTGGGGCTTTGCCGGACTCATGCAAGTTCAGTTTATAGATTTGACATATCAAGTACAAGTCGGAAATTTCAGTATAAATATTCCTGGGAAACAGGTAAGACTTCAGCCCAGCCATAGCTCATTAGTTAGGAAGTTTGTACATATCTCACTGGCTTTTGGTTCCAATATTTATTACATTGCACCTACCTTTAGTCAATTTATCATTGTAAAAACAAGGATTAAGAATATCTTCCCCTGAGTCTTCACAGTAATGTTACCCACATGATGCTACAAATGGCCGAACATATTCAGATCACTAGCCGATGTACAAAAATACTTCTTAGGGAGCCTAAAAGATTCCTTTAAAATATAGTGAGGAAAATAACAAATATTATATTAGAATTACATTAAAACCAGAAAAAGAAGAAAAAATGTAAAATAAATCTAATTTTTGGATTATAGAATTTTGAAGACACTCTGATACTTGTCAAAAATATCTAAATCTGTCTTTAAATAGATTTAAACTATTGCCTGAAAAGCTGTGAAATTGGTTTGTTAGTTCACCCAAGTGGCATCTATAGGTGCAGCTAGAGTACTCTATCCTACCAACAGTAATTGAACATCTGAACAAGAATCAAAAAGATTGACCCTAATGGCATTGGATACTCTCCGTGGCATACTTTCTACTAATGTCTGATACACTTCAGCTGGTATTTCCCTCCATTTATCCTACAAACATCTGAAAGCTCTTTCAAAGAAGATGAACGTTGTTTATATTTCCTGACCCGATGTTCCAGTTCACCCCAAAGATGTTCAGAGGTTCAGTTTGGGACTCTGTGCAGCCGGTCCAATCGTGGAACATCCATATCCTCAAACCAATGTAAAACAGTCTTGGGTTTGCGACAAGGTGCGTTGTCATGTTGGAAGTATGGCCGACCATTCCCAGAGTATTGTCACATTGTCAGCAGCCCATTATTGTCTAGAATGTCAGGGTGCACCTCTGTGTTCATGGTTCTTGTCACTACAACCAACGGACCAAGACCATGCCACGTAACACATCCCCAGACCATAAAGGAGCCTCCACCGTACTTAACTGTTGGTACAACACACTCAGGTAAAAGGCGTTCCCCGGCATCCTCCACAATCAGGTACATTCATCTGATCCAAAAATGGAGTAGCGCGATTCATCACTGCATAGAATGTTCTTCCATTGCTCAGCTGTCCAATGATGAAGCTCCTTGCACCATTGTAACCCGGCTGATACATTGTGCTTAGGGATGAAAGGCTTATGTGTAGTGTTGGGTAGTGTATATGTAGAATAGTATATAGCTTGCAAAAATTTTGGCCCATGTTAGGGTATGATCATAATTTGCTGAGTAAATCCACACCAAAACCTGTGTGCAGATTTTCATAATGGAATTCACTCGTCATACTAAATTAATTCAATAGTGAAAATCCGGGGGATTTCTGCAACAAGTAGAGCATTCTACAGATTTGAAAATCCAAAGCATGGCTATCTTCAACTGCTGATTTTTTACGAAAACCCTATTCACTTACATTATACTGGTCATTGCCATGGATTTCCGACTTGCAGTCCGTCCCGACAATTCCACTGTGTGTGATCTCACCCTAAGCCTCCTCGAATCCTCAATGAATCTTTGTCTTTTTGCAATAAACCAGCCTTATAATGTGTAATCACTACTGACAATTCCTGTCTTATCCTTTGAACAGATTATCCAAAACCTTGAATCGGACACATACCCACTGTACGCCTCGTATCTTGTACTTATTGGGATCAGCGCTGGCTTTCTTGTATTATATTACTTATCCCTCAGGTTTATTAAGCAAAAGTCAAGTCAAGAATGGTAATACTCCATGAATGGACTTCTATTAAGGACAGAACTGGATTGTTGTGTGGTGATACCGCGACCGGCTCTGACTCTCATCATCCTATGAATCACCATAGTAACTTTTTAAAAAGTTGGTAAAGTCGTCAGAGATATTTTTGTAATTTTTAATCTTGATTAAAGTGATTCTATCACCAGGTTCATGCTACCTGAACCAAAGACAGCATGAATCTGGTGACAGAATCCCTTTAAGAAGTTTTTTAAGGAAATGTAAAAACTGGAAAAGTAAAACCAGTCCTAATTTATATTAGAATTTTACGCAATGAGGGCAGAGATATAGTCATAGAATCATAGAATGGTAGGGTTGGAAGGGACCTCCAGGGTCATCTGGCCCAACCCCCTGCTCAGTGCAGAATTCACTAAGCCCAGGGGCGTAACTATAGAGGATGCAGGGGATGCGGTTGCACCCGGGCCCAGGAGCCTTAGGGGGCCCATAAGGCCTCTCTTCTCCATATAGGGAGCCCAGTACCATGAATAAAGCATTATAGTTGGGGGCCCTATTACAGGTTTTGCATTGGGGCCCAGGAGCTTCAAGTTACGCCTCTGACTAAGCCGTTGCATAAAAACTGTATACAGTAGATTTTGGATTCATATTTGCAGATATAGTATGCATTTCATTAGGTCTATGGACTTGGGTTACCATTTCGAAGGATTGTTCAGAATTAGAAAAATATGGCTTCATTTTTCTAAATACAGCACCACACATGTCTACAGGTTGTGCATGGTATTACAGGGCAACCACATTCACTTCAATGGAGCTGCTGTATTGGATACAGGCTATGGACAGGTAGGGTGCTGTGTCTGGAAGAAATCAGCCATGTCTATCCTACTTTGGACATCCCCTTTACTTTATGAGAAAGCTTCTACCCTTTCTTTAGTATTTTTCTCTGCTCACCATTAAAAGTAGTAAATCGATATTCGACCTATAATTAAGCATAATTTGGGGTGTATAACTAAATAATGTAACAGTGCATTATATGCTCCTGGAGGGCTGTAAAATTCATGTTTGTTGCAGGTCAACAGTTTATAATAAAAGTATTGCTTTTTTCCAAAAGGTTTTGTGCGGTTGTTTTTGAGTCCTTTTTTGACTGTATTTGCATTGGGTATTAAACGTAGAGGCATGAACTGAGCAATAAGGGTGCCTACCCACTAGTGATATATTTTCTTGCAATTCGAGAGTGAGTGAAAACATATGATTATGAAACCAATGATTTTCAATGGTTTCATACTCATTTGCGATCTTTCCTCTCAAGCCTCACAGCGCAGAGAAAAAATCTGCGATATCGCTCAGTGTTTTCAATGGGGTCGGCAGCAGCAGTGCCAGCCCCATTGAAAACATAGGGAGTACATTACAGACTTCTGCCACAGCTGTAACAGCTATGACAGAGGATTCCTTCATCCTTTGCCACAGCTGTGGCAGAAGTCTGTGATGCTATCCCATTGCTTTCAATGGGGTCAGCACTGCTGCGGCCCCATTGAAAGCAGTGGGTTGCAGGAAAAAAAAAAAAAAGATACTCACCTAGAAGAGCCGACCGGCTCTTCTCTCCGGCCCCGGCAGTCGTCGTCTAGAGGCCGGGGATTGAAAAATCCCTGCCTCCTGAAAGTGCTGGTCTCATTGGCTGAGCGCACTACCAATCACAGGCAGCGCCCAGCCATTCCCCGCAGGGATGACGGAATCCTCTGCCATAGCTGTCACAGCTGTGGCAGAAGTCCGCGATGTACTCCCTATATTTTCAATGGGGCTTGTGCTGCTGTCGACGGCCCTATTGGAAAAACTCTGAGCGATATCGCAGAGTTTTCTCTGTACTGCGAGGCACTCGCTCTCGCATCGCAAGAAAATATATTGCTAGTGGGTAGGCACCCTAAGCCTCATAGATGATACAACTTGCATGTATTAACCATACAATGATTAAAGTGGTTGTGCCAAGATATACAGCCTCTTTGAGAATGTGGTGCTCAGGGCGATTAGCTGATCACTCCGTGTCAGACTTTTTGCCCCCCTGGCAAACAGCTGATTTTGCTGGAGGAAGTCCTATGCAGCCTGACATTTCCCCTGCAGCTACTAGTAGTAGTTACACAGATTTGCAGTGTACTGTACATTGGGAGTAATATGTCGAGAAATGCTCCCAGCTTTCTGGGCCCATATGTTGAACATTTGTAGTGTGGCAACTATGTAATGTTCATCTTTTTCTCACCGGTGTTTTACTAGTCTGTAACAGAAATCAACTCTCCATGCACTGACGACTTGGTGAGCTTGTGATAGGCTTGTGCTTATACATAGCAGCCAATTAGAAGAGGCAAAACTGCGGAGGAAGGGGGAGAACAGCAGTCTGAACCAATGAAGACAGGAGGTGTGTCTCCCTGAACCAATGACAAGACAAGGGGTGTGTTTCCCTGAATTAATGATGAGACTGGAGGCAAGTCTCCCTAAATCAATGAATAGGCCAGGGTGTGTCTCAGAATACTTTAAGCTGCCTGTAGACACTATAGATAAACTGTAGTTACGGATAACAGCTCGGCACTACTGGAACTGAGCTGAAAAGTGACCAACGAGGAAGATCTGAGGAAAGTAAATAGTAGTATCCAGAGGACAGGCCATCAGTTGAAAAAAGGGCAAAAAACTCGATTAAAATATTGAGTGGGCATAGAACTGGGAGAGAGCAGGAATGGTGGAAGTCAGAGAAGGAATGAGAGGAGTATAGAGCATTAGATGGGTTATCCTTTTTTTGAAAACTGATAACATATCCTCAGGACAGGCCATCAATATCTAATCACTGGGGATCCACCAATCAGAATGACCACTATATACAATAAGGCAATCTGAGTACAAACACAATCATGCCCAGATGTTAACATTGAAGAGACTGCGCAATCAGCTGATCGATGAGGATCCTTAGCAGCGAACCCTCACTGATCGTATATTTACGGCTGAGGATAGGCTATCAATGTTTGCAGTCTGAATAACCCTTTTAAATTTGGTACCGTGTTTCCCTGAAAATAAGACAGTGTCTTATATTAATTTTTGTTCAAAAAGGTTTAACTTTTTTACATGTATAGCTGCCTGGACACTATTTAAATTGACTTTTTTCATTAACTGTTAGCAGGGCTTAATTTTGGAGTAGGGCTTATATTTCAAGCATCCTCAAAAAGCCTGAAAAATCATTTTGCATCCTCAAAAATTCTGGAAAATCATGCTATGTTTTATTTTCAGGGTGTGTCTTATTTTCAGGGAAACAGGGTACCTGTTTCCAGTGACAGAAAATCTTATGGTCTCCGATCGTCAGCTGGTTTTTGGGCACTTTGTTTTTTGTGGTCGAAAACTGATCATGTCACTTCAGTAGGATCAGAATGATCGCTATACAGCGAGATTTGTTATTAAAATGGAGACTGTATATGTACATATATATGGACTAGTTCTCTTTACTATATGTGTGCACTCAATAGTCTGCTGTATGCAGCGAGTGCCTAGTTTGGGGTGCACAGTGAGGGAACTGGGGGGGGGGGGGGATGTGCTCCTGACTTTAGTTTATGGGGCTCTTCATAGCTGATGGGGCACATACATGAATTTTTATGAGAAAATGAGACGCAGTTTACTGTTTTAGTAATAAACTAATAGTTTACTGAGACACTACATGTTATCTTTTCTTCGAGGTGATAACAATACCTCTAACTTCAATGTCTTATCATAACTTATCAGAAGAAACTTTTCACATACTTTACTAATTATTTACAGTATATGTGTTGTCAGAAGGTGTAAATACTGCATCATTGTAGGCTCAGTTAAGTGCATACTGATTATTACTGACCTTGGTTCAAGGCGGTTATCTGCTGAACATCAGAACATAATATGATACAGTTTTAAAAGGTTATTCTCATCTTAGACATTTCATAGAATCATAGAATGTAAGGCTGGGTCCACACGGGGCAGATTCCCGACGGAAATTTCGCGGTTTGGCCACAGCAAAAAACCGGGAGATTTCCACCAGGAGAACCGCTGCTTCAAAACCCGCAGCGGTTTTGAAGCGGCCCGGCCACTTGCTCTTCTGCTGCGGCCAGCGCTCCCATAGAGGAGAGCACGGCCGCAGCGGGGGAAAAAAATGAACATGCTGTGGTCGGCAAATCCGGCGTATGTCTCTCACCATTATAGTTTATGGTAGTTGTGAAATGCTAGGCGTTACCACAATACCATGATCTTCAGTGGAGAGAGCTGCATGCATGGTCTGTCTGGAGTGCTCCTTGGAGAAAGGGACCCCCATGCTCCCGATAAGTGGAAGTCCTGGAAGTGTAACCTACCAGACATTTATGGAATATACTTTTGATATGCTATAAATGTCTCAGATAGTAATACCACTTTAAGTTTTACTACGGCCCTTAAAAGTAGTTAAATATCACAATATGGCCCTTGGACCAGAAAAGATTGTGCAGCCCTAGTATACAACTAGAAGAGACCTGTTTCAGTTATATGACCTATAGTAACCCTAACAACCTTCATAACCGTGGACAGGGCGTAATAACATTTATCTACTCTGAACTCACAAGTAGCAGTTTATGTAACTGTTGTTTCATCGAAAGTAACACAAGGTAACAAGGCTGTAACTCTCAAAATATAGGTGTTTCTAGAGAATTAAAGTGAAACATCACCATCAAAGCCAATTTTAATGCTCTACCAGAAAACTGCAGACATTGCAATTTCATTAATGCTCTATATTGTCTTAAGTTACCAAGTCAGGAAATTTTTTAGGTTTATCCAGCAGTCATTCAGTTTTGGATATAACAGTGTATCATGATGATATATATATCAAAAAACCTCAGCCCTGGCTCTCCCAGAATAGGTGGTACACGGAATCAAGACAAGTACAGACAAACCCAACGCACAAACTGGTAACTGACAGATGATAAACACACTTACCACTCAACCTCACACAGTAAAGCAGATGGTCAAGCTGAATATAAAAACAAGGGATTAGTTTGTACATTGGCTAATGAACTTAAGCCGCAAGCCTGCGATCAAGGCTCTTTGTGTCTTGTGGTCCCTACTCTAGCAAGACACAAAACAGGCAGCACAGGACACTAAACACCCAGCAAGCTTCAAGCTGACCAGACACTACACACACAGCAAGCTGCAAGCTGACATGACATTAACACAGGCAGACAAGACTGAGGAAATACAGTTTCCTCTTGCAGAGTGGCTAGGGTATATATCCACCCCCAAACCCAGGGGATTGGCAGACCAGAACAATCACACCCAGCCAACAGGTGAAGGGATAAAAAGTATCCAGGTACATAGCACACAGGGCTCTGCAGCAACGGTAAAGACTTTTCCCTAATAATGTCCGTTGAACGGACTACTCCACAGAATGGACACGAACCCGGTATCGAATTCCGACAGAACACGCTTGATGGAACACCACTAGGACAACATGCATGCCACCAAAAGCTGTATGAAGCCACAACACCCACCGTGCAAGAGGAAGGCACGCCAGAACACCCATCTGGCAAATAAGGAGAATCGTGGCCGGCATTACCAGCCCGCACCACACACAAGAAATCAGATGTGTGACACTACACACACAGCAAGCTGCAAACTGACATGACACAAACACAGGCAGACAAGACTGAGGATATACAGCTTCCTCTTGCAGAGGGGCTGGGGTATATATATCTACCCCAAACTCAGGGGATTGGCTGACCAGAACAACCACACCCAGCCAGCTCAATTAACCCCTACCTGTAAAGGGTACTCCTGGAACCCTGACATACACCACAGAGTCCAGCAGCACAACCTGACGCAAACTCAGTATATAAATACAGCACAAACCAACTTCGGTATAGAGATGCAAGATCAGAACCAAGCTGATAACATAAATACAGCATCAAAACCAAGCTCATAACATAAATACTGTAGCAGAACCAAACTCATATCATAAATGCAGCAGCAGAACCAAGCTCAGTACATAAATACAGCACCAGAACTAAGCTCATAACATAATTACAGCACAAACCAACCTCAATACATAAATATAATACTGGAGCCAAGGTCATAACATAAATGCAGTAGCAGAACAACGCAATTGTGTTGCAGGAGTGCTGATGAACCGATAACATCATTTCAGAACAAAAGAGGGGAGAGACACAGCGAGGAGGAGGATAATACATGTGGCTCCACAAGACACTGCTGCAGAGGAAAAATATCACCTGCCCAGGTAGACCTAAGGATGGTGATTGCCCTTAGCTTACATCCACCTGGTTCTTCCACCTACAAGCTAGTGGCTGGCGCCCTGCGTGACCACACAGGTCACATGTAGCTAAGGCTGGCAATGTCCATAGAAATCTATGACCAACTGTACCTCTGTGTGATTTGGAGGTATAATGTAGAGAATCAATACCATATGTGTCTAATATGCCTCCATATGAGAAAACATGCCATGTTAGGACTAGAGCTACATGGACACTTTTGTGGTGCTACAGATTGATTTGAATTGTTGAATGATAGCGGTAGTCCCCCCCCCCCCCCCCAATATTAAATTAACTCAAGCTCCATAGGTAAAGGGTTCATCCAAGGATGAAATATACTTACTGGTCTATCAGTGTCAAAGCCTCCACTTCTGACTCGGTTCTGATGCCAGGTCACGTGGTATGGCAATTCCGTTATCTGTGACATTATCACAGGGGGCTGGTTGCCTGTCTAAGCCAGTCCCCTTCTCTGTCATTGCTAGTGCAGTGTTTTTGAAATACGCTAAATTGCCCCCTGAATAACATCATGGGCAATAAAAGGGCCATATCACATAACTGGGTACTGGAACCAGGCTGGGTCACATGTGGAGGTCACACAACCGCTGGACCAGATGCTTCCCTTCCGTGGACAAGCCCTTTAAAGCCCATCAATGGAACTACAAAATGTCTCCATATAGCCCTAACCTAACTTGACATGTTCTTGGATGTCGTGGCATAATAGTCTCTTCAAGATCGTTATGCCTTGGTTTATTGCCTTGTAAACTGACCTTGAGCTTCCAATGATTTTATAGTAGGCACAGCATGCCAGGATCTGCACACTTTCCTAGTTAGTAGATTACATTGTCAGGATAAACTGGACTTCTGGCATATCACAGATTATTCTTAGTATGCGTAAAGCCAAAATGTCATCATAGATAAGAGATAAAACTGATAAACTTACCCTGTATAGCTTCCAAAGTATTCAGAGTTCATTTGAAGTAAGTAAAGGTTACTAGAATCTACAAATATCTAGATTTTGCTTTTCCTTTTAGAACCTCATACAAAGTACCACATTGTTCCATTAGGGCCTGGATTTTTTTCAGGATGGGTGTGCAGCGTCCGAGGAGCAGGCCCACAGCCGAGGAGATAGCGGAGTAGATAAGGCCTTGTCACGGGGCTCTACCGTCTCCTCCCCTAGGGGATCTTCTCCTCACCGGCCTCAGTGGCTCCTCCTCTGGGCGGTCCTCAACGGTCTGCAGCTGCTGCTCTGCAGTGGGGGTGGCCCCCCTACTTTTCCCTCAACAAAAGCAGGAAACTGGTGGTAGGAAAGTTTTGCGGGTTCTGTAGTGAAGGAGGAAGAAGAAGACTGGGTGCCATCTTGTATGTCCATACAGTTTTCCATGATTCCTGGCACAAAGTGTAGGGCAGGCAACTCTACCTTGTCCAACAGCACAACACGTTCCCCCTTTAGACAATAGCACATCCGGGGTACATTCTTGTTCCTTTTGCATTCCTGCAGGTAACTCAGCCTTGGATCTCTAGTCTTCTTCAGGTTCGGAGGCTTAGAGAATTCCTATCCTGGAACTTCTCATAGGGCTGGACTTGGACACCATAGAATCATTCAACTATACTCAGGCACGGGTGTAGACTTGTCTCCGTGTCTGGAAAGATGGTGCAGGCACTTCTTCTCCATCTTTAAGGGAAGGCGTGGAGGAATCATCCCGTTCGTGATGCCATAACTCCGCCCTGCAGCATCCAAGGAATGGGCCCACAGCCGAGGAGATAGCGGGGTAGATAAGGCCTTATCACGGGGCTCTACCATCTCCTCCCCTGAGGGTAGCTCGGGACCCAACCAAGTTAGTGCTGGTGATCTCACTATCATCCTATCAAACACATATATATCACAGGGTCACGCGACACACAACATGATACATTTCCAGACATAACCCATACATTAACCCAATTATTGCTGTAGAGGTGCAATACACAAATGCACACTACATATAAGACACTGACAAGACAATTAGCACGAGACAGACATACAACATTATGGAGAGGCCTCACTGACTCTGGGCCACTACAGGTGAAGTACACTATCCTACCAAATGTATTTGGACACATCTATTGGTAGAATGGATTGGGTATTATTAGCATGTCACATGTTCTAAACTGAAAAAAGGTTTGGAACAGTGTTAGCCAGTAGAGCAAAGTGTGATTGTTCTCAGTGAGAGAAACCAAGTAATTTTGTAGATATGATACCTTTTAATGGCTAACAAAAATACATGATGTTACATCAAGCTTTCGGATCCTCTATTGATCCTTCCTCAGGCTAAAATGGAACTGGTTTGTATGGGACACATATATAATATACAAATGCAGAGAAGACACCTCTTCTTGATTGAAATACAAATGTTCACACAGAAATTTGAGACTGTTTTGTACTGAAAGCTTAAAACGACAGACAAACTGAGCTGAAACACTACTTAATCAGTCCATTGAGCTCAGAAATGTGACAGTTTTATGATGCATCTTATCTCTCCTTCAACCTGCACATAGAAGGAGATGCAGCACCACCTATTGGATGGCAACATTATTACAAGTCAAATTCTGAATTTTTATGAAGAAAAATGATTGGGAAGAGGACATCCATCTTGACTTCCTTCAGACCTTTCATATTTTCCACTTATGCAAGAAGCCCAGGCTGAAGTTCAATCCATTCTTGAGGGTATCAAACATGGCCATAAATTTGTACTCCCAAATTCTTCTGTAATGCTGCGACTTGAAATTGCCCTTCAGTATGATGACTCTCATCTGTTCTATGCTGTGTCCCTGACCACAAAAATGTTTTGCTACAGGTAACTCAGTCTTTTCCTCTCTAATTGAGTGGCAATAAGATCTCATCCTGGCTCTCAGTTTTTGTCCTGTTTCCCCGATATAAAGCCCCCAACAGGGCATTTACTGCACAGGATCAGCTACACAACATTGGACGTGGAACATGTAAATGTCCCTGGGATCTTATAGTCCTGCTGTGTGTTGGGAATACGTATCCTGTCCACAGTCAGTATATTGGAGCAGGTCTTGCAGCTCTTTACCTTACAGGGATAAGTTCCTTTTTGTGTGTCAGAAGGCAATGCACTCCTGATTATAAAGTTCCTCAAATTAGGAGGTTGTCTGTAACAGAGAAGCAGAGGGTCCGGGAATATGGTTTTCACACAGTCATCCTTGTGCAGGGTATGGTGGAGTTTCTTTGCGGTTTTCCTTAGTACCTCTAGCTGTGAATTGTAGGTCACTACCTGAGGCACACATCCATTTTTTTCTTTCTCCTTGTACTGGAATAGTTGATTTCTGGGTTCTGGTGGCTCTGGTGATTTGGTCATCAACTGAGGTGGGATGGTAGCCTCGATTGAAAAATGTCTTTTTGAGATTGTGTAAATGTTCCTCGCTGTCTGTTTGGTTGGAGCAAATCCGGTTGTATCTGATGGCCTGGCTGTGGACAATGGACTCTTTGATGTGCTTAGGATGGGAACTGCCCCATCTGAGGTATGTGGGTTGATCAATTGGTTTCTGGTATAGGGATGTCTTTATTGAATTGTTTGAAATTTTTATGGCGGTGTCCAAAAAGTTGATTTCTGTAAACAAATAGCTTAATGTCAGGTTTATGGTGTGGTGAAATGCATTGAATCTCTCATGGAATTTTATTAGTTCTAGTTTGGGGATGGTCCAGATGATTATGATGTCATCAATGTAGCAGAAGTAGGCCAGTGGTTTGTTGGGGCAGGAGGCCAAAACGTCACTTTCCAGTTTTGCCATGAAAAGGTTGGCATATTGTGGTGCCATTTTACTGCCCATGGCAGTCCCAGTGAGTTGCAGGAATATCTCTTTGTCAAAGGAGAAATAATTGTGTGTGAGTATGAATCTTGTGAGTTGTAACACCAACTCAGAGGTAACCCCATTGGCCTCAAGGTGCGCCTGGCAGGCGGTCAGTCCATTTTCGTGTGGGATGTTGGAGTATTAGGACTCCACATCCATTGTAGCTTGGATTGTGCCATCTGGGAGGGGACCTATGTTTGACTGTTGATTCAGTAGGTCCGTGGTGTCCTGCACGTAGCTAGTTGTATTCCTCACCAGTGGTTTAAGGACACCTTCCACCCACTGAGATTTTTTCAGTGAGGGTTCCCACACCTGAGATACTTGGCCTCCCTGGGTTGCCAGCTTTGTGTAGTTTGGGAAGCATATAGAATACTCCAACCCTGGGGTTCTCCGGTATCAAGTCCAAAAGTCTTGTTGAGCCCACAGACAGGCTTCTGATGACTCTTCTCAATTCCCTCACATATTGAGTCGGGTCTTGGTCCAGTTTTGTGTAGTATCTGGTGTCTGTCAGCTGTCTTTCTGCTTCTTTTGTGTAGTCTGATGTATTCATGAGGACTATAGCGCCACCCTTATCTGCAGGCTTAATGGTGATCTCCTTGTTCTTCTTAAGTGCATAGATGGCCCTTATTTTCCTGCATATTGCCCTCTCCAGGGGACTTTCATTCTGTCCTACTAAAACGCTTGATAAAATAGAACTTTGCAGTGACATGGAAGAATATTTCAGGAGATCGAGACTGAAAGAGTTCTTCCATGACAAAGAGGAGATGGGACTTCCAAGCAACAGAACAAAGGAGAAACTAGGGGCTGAGAAGAAGTCTGATTGAACACTTCCTCCTGGCCGCAATCCCACCTTGGAGAAATATATAGACTCCTTTAGACATGAGGTGCAATCTACTATACTGGAAAAGCAGAAAAGTGAAGCATTCAATATCAATATACAGGAAAAAAGGACCATCTATGCACTTAAGAGGAACAAGGAGATCACCATTAAGCCTGCAGATAAGGGTGGTGCTATAGTCCTTATGAATACATCAGACTACACGAAAGAAGCAGAAAGACAGCTGACTGACACCAGATACTACACCAAACTGGATCAAGACCCGACTCAGAAATATGTGGGGGAATTGCGAAAAAAATTTCATTCTTGTTTTTTTCATCCTCATTTTCCATGAGCTATAATTTTTAAACATTTTCCTGTCAAAATAGTTACATATTTTTGCAGAACAAGTTGTTTTTTTAATGATATCATATAATGTATCATGCAAATGTATTGAAAAGCTTTTACATATTTTTATGTGCGGTGAAATGGACCTTCCCCCCCACACACAATTCCGCCATTGTTTTTTGGGTTCAATTTTTTTCAACATTCACTGTGTGGTCAACATGACCTGTTAGCTTTAAGGCTTATTCAGACGACTGTATATCGGCTGGGTTTTCACGCCTGGCCGATATACGGTGTCCCTCTGCGCAGGGGGAGGAGGCTGTAAGAGTTGGGGCAGTGCTCTGAGCTCCCGCCCCTCTACGCCCCTCGGCACTATTTGCAATGGGAGGGGCGGGATGGGGCAAAGCCTCCCTTATTCTGTGACTCAGTATGATTACAATAATACTACATTTCTATGTTTTTTGTTGTTTTATTTATTACTTTAAAAAAATTCTGAGGCTCAATGCGGCTGTATGAACTGTAGTTTTTATTAGGCCATTTTGGGGTCCAAACAACTTTTCAGTAAGTTTTATTCAACTTTATATTGAGACACGGGGTGATCAAAAACAGCAGTTGTAGTGTCGTCTTTGTTTTTTTCTTGCAGTGGCATAAATAATGTGATATTATAACAGTCCGGGCTTGTATGGCTGCAGCGCTACAAAATACATATGTTCTACTGTTCATATTTTTTTAAGTAAAAGAAAGGCGAAAGGGTTTGCTTAAGGGCTTATTCACACAAGCATATATATCGGCTGACGTTTTCCTGGCTGGCTGATATATACGCTACCATCTGATACACAGGCGTTGGTGTATATACCGCTGGGCGGGGGAAGACAGCTTAGCTCTGCTAAGCTGTCTCCCTCTTCCCGACTCACCTCCTTCTCTCCTCCCCTCCGGCTGTTTGCAATGGGAGGGGGCAGAGCTAAGCTAAGTTTTGCCCCTCCCCGCCCCTTTGTTTGCAGCCAGCAATGAGAGGGGAGGGAAGAGGAGGAGAGAAGAGGGAGAGAGTTTAGCAGTCACATTGCTAAACTCCCTCCCACTTCCCTTCTCCAGCCACTGTCAGTGGCTCCCATAGGAGTCTATGGCAGCGGCCGTAGTCCGGCCAGAAAGATAGTTTCAGGACTATCTTCCCTGCCCGGTGTAAAAACGTCCAGCCGTGGGAATACGTGTGATCTGATGCATTGGAACCCAATCCATCAGATGGTAGCGTATTTCATCCGGCCGTGAAAACGCTCGTGTGCAAGAGCCCTAACTATTATTCATTTGTGCAATTCTAATATTATTAAACGTTTGTACATTCCTTTCTCTTTTAGTTCCAATAGTGGACTTTTTCAATCAATATGGCCGCCTCCAGGGAATCTTTGGTAAATTGCAAAAAAATGCAAAAACTGCCGCATGTTTAAAAAAAACAACAAAAAAACAAGAAACACATTAGTTCCCCACTACGGACATATTTAAGTAACGAATCTAAAACTACACACAAGATCTATCCTTCAATTCCGAATGGCGTAATGCGTTAGAAAAATATCCAAATTAAAAAAACATTTATTGTCAGACACAAAAATAGTGTTTTTTAAACCCCCAAAACTGAACCAAAAAATGCATTAGTTTTTTTTTTTTTTTTGTCTTTTTTGTTACTCTTACAAAAACTACCGTACTTGAAGGCACTTGTGACCCAGCAAGCCCTTCCCCTGTCATATATAATGGGAAAATACAGGTGCGAGACTCACTTGAGATGTTTTCATCGCTTAACCCTCTCTAGTGTTGTTACTGCATTCTCTTTAGACTTTAGATTGAATGAAATATCACTTTTGCAATAGTTTGTACATTGGCTAATGAACTTAAGCCGCAAGGCTGTGATCAAGGCTCTTTGTGTCTTGTGGTCCCTACTCTAGCAAGACACAAAACAGGCAGCACAGGACACTAAACACCCAGCAAGCTTCAAGCTGACCAGACACTACACACACAGCAAGCTGCAAGCTGACATGACATTAACACAGGCAGACAAGACTGAGGAAATACAGTTTCCTCTTGCAGAGTGGCTGGGGTATATATCCACCCCCAAACCCAGGGGATTGGCAGACCAGAACAATCACACCCAGCCAACAGGTGAAGGGATAAAAAGTATCCAGGTACATAGCACACAGGGCTCTGCAGCAACGGTAAAGACTTTTCCCTAATAATGTCCGTTGAACGGACCACTCCACAGAATGGACACGAACCCGGTATCGAATTCCGACAGAACACGCTTGATGGAACACCACTAGGACAACATGCATGCCACCAAAAGCTGTATGAAGCCACAACACCCACCGTGCAAGAGGAAGGCACGCCAGAACACCCATCTGGCAAATAAGGAGAATCGTGGCCGGCATTACCAGCCCGCACCACACACAAGAAATCAGATGTGTGACACTACACACACAGCAAGCTGCAAACTGACATGACACAAACACAGGCAGACAAGACTGAGGATATACAGCTTCCTCTTGCAGAGGGGCTGGGGTATATATATCTACCCCAAACTCAGGGGATTGGCTGACCAGAACAACCACACCCAGCCAGCTCAATTAACCCCTACCTGTAAAGGGTACTCCTGGAACCCTGACATACACCACAGAGTCCAGCAGCACAACCTGACGCAAACTCAGTATATAAATACAGCACAAACCAACTTCGGTATAGAGATGCAAGATCAGAACCAAGCTGATAACATAAATACAGCATCAAAACCAAGCTCATAACATAAATACTGTAGCAGAACCAAACTCATATCATAAATGCAGCAGCAGAACCAAGCTCAGTACATAAATACAGCACCAGAACTAAGCTCATAACATAATTACAGCACAAACAAACCTCAATACATAAATATAATACTGGAACCAAGGTCATAACATAAATGCAGTAGCAGAACAACGCAATTGTGTTGCGGGAGTGCTGATGAACCGATAACATCATTTCAGAACAAAAGAGAGGAGAGACAGAGCGAGGAGGAGGATAATACATGTGGCTCCACAAGACACTGCTGCAGAGGAAAAATATCACCTGCCCAGGTAGACCTAAGGATGGTGATTGCCCTTAGCTTACATGCACCTGGTTCTTCCACCTACAAGCTAGTGGCTGGCGCCCTGCGTGACCACACAGGTCACATGTAGCTAAGGCTGGCAATGTCCATAGAAATCTATGACCAACTGTACCTCTGTGTGATTTGGAGGTATACTGTAGAGAATCAATACCATATGTGTCTAATATGCCTCCATATGAGAAAACATGCCATGTTAGGACTAGAGCTACATGGACACTTTTGTGGTGCTACAGATTGATTTGAATTGTTGAATGATAGCGGTAGTCCTCCCCCCCCCCAGATATTAAATTAACTCAAGCTCCATAGGTAAAGGGTTCATCCAAGGATGAAATACACTTACTGGTCTATCAGTGTCAAAGCCTCCACTTCTGACTCGGTTCTGATGCCAGGTCACGTGGTATGGCAATTCCGTTATCTATGACATTATCACAGGGGGCTGGTTGCCTGACTAAGCCAGTCCCCTTCTCTGTCATTGGTAATGCAGAGTTATTGAAATGCGCCTAATAGCCCCCTGAATAACATCATGGACAATAGAAGGGCCATATCACATAACTGGGTACTGGAACCAGGCTGGGTCAAGTGTGGAGGTCACACAACCACTGGACCAGATGCTTCCCTTCCGTGGACAACCCCTTTAAAGCCCATCAATGGAACTACAAAATGTCTCCATATAGCCCTAACCTAACTTGACATGTTCTTGGATGTCGTGGCATAATAGTCTCTTCAAGATCGTTATGCCTTGGTTTATTGCCTTGTAAACTGACCTTGAGCTTCCAATGATTTTATTGTAGGCACAGCATGCCAGGATCTGCACACTTTCCTAGTTAGTAGATTATATTGTCAGGATAAACTGGACTTCTGGCATATCACAGATTATTCTTAGTATGGGTAAAGCCAAAATGTCATCATAGATAAGAGATAAAACTGATAAACTTACCCTGTATAGCTTTCAATGTATTCAGAGTTCATTTGAAGTAAGTAAAGGTTACTAGAATCTACAAATATCTAGATTTTGCTTTTCCTTTTAGAACCTCATACAAAATACCACATTGTTCCATTAGGTTCTGGATTTTCTTCAGGATGGGTGTGCAGCGTCCGAGGAGCAGGCCAACAGCCAAGGAGATAGCGGGGTAGATAACTCCTGGTCACGGGGCTCTACCTTTTCCTCCCCTGGGGGATCTTCTCACCGTCCTCAGTGGCTCCTCCCCTGGGCGGTCCTCAATGCTCTGCAGCTGCTGCTATGCGGTGGGGGTGGCCCCCTACTTTTCCCTCAACAACAGCGGGAAACTGGTGGGAGGAAAGTTTTGCGGATTCTGTAGTGAAGGAGGAAGAAGAAGACTGGGTGCCATCTTGTATGTCCATACAGTCTTCTATGATCTCTGGCACAAAGTGTGGGGCAGGCAACTCTACCTTGTCCAACAGCACAACACGCTCTTCTTTTAGACAATAGTGCATCCAGGGTACATAGGAGTCAGAATTAGATAAAGATTCTTCTTGTTCCCTTTGCATCCTTGCAGGTAACTCAGCCTTGGATCTCTGGTTTTCTTGAGGTTCGGAGGCTTAGAGAATTCCTATCCTGGAACGTCTCATAGGGCTGGACTCGGACACCATACAATTGTCCAACTATACTCAGGCACGGGTGTAGACTTGTCTCCGTGTATGGAAAGATGGTGGAAGCACTTCTCCGTCTTTTAAGGGAAGGCGTGGAGGAATCATCCTGCTTGTGACGCCATAACTCCGCCCTGCAGCATCCGAGGAGTGGGCCCACAGCCGAGGGGATAACGGGGTAGGTAAGGCCTTATCACGGGGCTCTACCATCTCCTCCCCTGGGGGTAGCTTGGGACCCAACCAAGTTACTGCTGGGGGAGGTCACAGGGAACAGTAACTAGAAATTACCTTAAAGTTCTTGGTCACTCATGACGCCACCATTCCGTCATCTGCGGTGAATCTGGATGACGGCAATAATTCAGTCAGCACACAGGCTGGTGTCGGTGGTGTCCGTTTACTATAACATAGGCAACTTTATAACAGTAGTTTGGCACAATTACGCTCACAGAAGGTGGTGTGACAGGGTGGACTTCTCGGGGTAATCCGGACAATCCACAGTCCCAGTTATTTGTGTGATCCCACTCCCAACGATTCTCTTTCTCCCTCCAACACTCTACCTTTCAATACTTACGCTTCTGGTGCCTGTTTCTTCTGCAGCAGTCTTTCTCTCTCTCTCATTCAGTGCTTAGTGATAGCACATTGAATATTCCACAATAAGGAAGCAGCATCAAGAGGTGTAGTAAGACTATCAATAAATATGGTGCATAGCCAAAATGTGTTTTTCTTTATTCTTCCATGGTCACAACAACAGCGACGTTTCAACCCAATACCCGGGTCTTTCTCAAGCTGACAGGCCAGAAAGTCATGGAAACAGCTGGGGAATGGCAGTGGCAGCATGCATGGGTGCATCTGAGGCTCCCAGGTCCTACTATTAAGCCAAATTGGGGGCAAGAGCCTGGCGGTCACCCCCCTAACAATTTACTTGGGACAGACCATAAGCAGCAGGGCACACGCGCTGGCACATCTTAGCTAAGTACCACACTAGCTGCAACCAAGGACAATCACCACCTGCGGGTGACACCACTGCCTCTTCTCCTGGGTTACATGCTGGCATTGCTGTCTAACCCCCCGCACGAGCCTGCGTCCACTGCGCACAAAAATTTTTCCCCGTGCAGCGTTCAGCTGCCCTCATGCCACAGGCTCCCTTGATAACCACCCTCATGTCTATTTATAAGTGCGTACTGGATGAGGAGAAACTGGTGACACACACTGCAGAGGGTTGGCAGGGCCTGGCAGCGACCTTCTTTGAAAGTGTGGGGATTAGCCCACAATGCTAATGAGAATTGATGATAAATTGACGTACGATCATACTTCCAATCCTGTGCCACCTCCGTCACAAAATTGTCAGGAGCCGCAAACGTGGGCCTAAAGGAGACTCAGATGCCAGTACTTCTACACATCTCCACAATGCAGAAGCAGGAGGTGTCGCAAAAGTAGCCGCAACAGGTATACAGTGACCCTGTGAACATCTAATTCAATCAGTTACGCTTACTGTGAACGCTCCAATCTAGTCTCTCGAATAACTGTGGTAAAACGAGAGATAATACATGGTGACCAGCGCTGTTCCCCAGACCCCAAGGAGGAGGAGGAGGTGGCATAATAAGCCCGAGAAACCGTGACCGAGGTAGGATCCGCAATACTCTGTGTGGGAAGTAGGTGAGCGGGCCCAGGGTCAGGCTTGGTCCCAGCCTCCACCTTGTGTGACCCAAGGTGCCGTGAGTTACATAGCTATGGGAAACCCATGTGTACCCGCACAATTCATTCTGTGTATGTGTCAGATAGCTGAACACCGGAATGGGAAAGCCGTCTGCACCCTGCCCAAGTCATTCAGTGTATTTATGCCAGACATCTGAACACCGCGCTGAGAAACCCTTTGGGCACCTGCAGCATAGGTGAGCTCATGAAACCCAAAGACAGTATTACACATGAAGAAATGATAGTGGCCAAACATGGCAGAGTTTCAAGCCGCCCAGGACCTTGGCCTCGGACCACACTTCTGCCCAAGTCATTCAGTGTATTTGTGCCAGACAGCTGAACACCACAATGGGAAAGCCCTCTGCACCCTACCCAAGTCATTCAGTGTATTTGTGCCAGATAGCTGAACACCACGCTGGGAAACCTTTATGCAGCCACAGTATAGGCGAGCCCATGGAACCCAAAGACAGAATTACACATGAAGAAATGACAGTGCCCAAACATGGCAGAGTTTCACCCCACCCAGGACCTCGGCCTCGGACCACACTTCTGCCCAAGTCATTCAGTGTTCTTGTGCCAGAAAGCTGAACACCGCACTGGGAAACCTTTGTGCACCCACAGCATAGGTGAGCCCATGAAACCAAAAGACAGTATTACACATGAAGAAATGACAGTGCCCAAGCATGGCAGAGTTTTACCCCGCCCAGGACCTCGGCCTTGGCCCACACTTTTGCCCAAGTCATTCAGTGTATTTGTGCTAGATAGCTGAACACCGCTATGGGAAACCTTTGTGCAGCCACAGTATAGGTGAGCCCATGGAACCCAAAGACAGTATGACACATGAAGAAATGAAAGTGCCCAAACATGGCAGAGTTTGACCCCGCCCAGGACCTCAGCCTCAAACCACACTTCTGCTGAAGTCATTCAGTGTTTTTGTGCCAGACAGCTGGGAAACCTTTCTGCCCCTACAGTTTGGGCGAACCCCTGAAACATTTCTGTAGCAAGAGTATAGGCGAACCGCTCAAACCTTTCAGTAGCAAGTGTATAGGTGGACCCCTGAAACATTTCTGTAGCAAGAGTATAGGCGAACCCCTGAAACATTGGTGTACCAAGAGTATAGGCAAACACCTGAAAAAATTTGTTTACCAAGAGTATAGGTGAAGCCCATAAAAATTAGTTGGCTAAGAGTATAGGTGAAGGTCTGAAAAATTGGTGTACCAAGAGTACAAGTGTACCCCTGAAAAATTGCGTAACCCCGAGGGCAGGTGAAACCCATAAACATTTTTTAAAGATACAGCTCGTTGTTGCTTAATTTGTAACAAAGCCTGGAGGCAGCCCTCTGAAAACAGCCCTCCTGTTGCAGCGAAAAGAATCTTTATGATCTGCTGCTTTCCACCAGTAGAGAAGAGAAGTCTGGGGAAATCCAGCATTTGTTTATCTTAATGATTGTAAGCATGTCGGTGCTGCCAGTTGACAGGCGGGTATGCTTATCCATGATGATCCCTCCAGCTGCACTAAACACCCACTAGAGGCAGGGCAGGCCAGCACCTCCATGGCGTACAGCGTAAGTTCGTGCCACGTGTCCAGCTTTGACACCGAATAGTTGTATGGAGCAGAGGGATCACGGAGGAGGGTGGTACGATCGGCTATGTACTCCCTCACCATCATTTTACAGTGCTCTCTCCGACTCAGTCTTGACTGGGGAGTGGTGACACAGTCGTGCTGGGGAGCCATAAAACTGGCAAAGGTCTTGGAGAGTGTTTCCCTGCCTGCGCTGGACATGCTGTCTGATCCCCGCGCCTCCCCTGCTAGTTGACCCTCTGAACTGCATCTTCTACTGCTAGCGCTGTCAGATGGAAACTTTATCATCAGTTTTTCCACCAGGGCCCTGTGGTATTGCATCATTCTCATACCCCTTTCCTCTTCAGGAATGAGAGTAGAAAGGTTCTCCTTATACCGTGGGTCAAGAAGGGTGTACACCCAGTAATCCATGTTGGCCAGAATGCATCTAACAGGAGGGTCACGGGAAAGGCAGCCTAACATGAAGTTAGACATGTGTGCCAGAGTCCCAGTATGCGACACATCGCTGTCCTCTCTAGGAAGATGCTCCTCCTCCTCTTCCTCTTCAGCCCATACACGCTGAACAGATGAGAATGAAGCAGCATGGGTACCCTCTGCAGTGTGGGCAGCAGTCTCTAGGGCGGAGACGGCACACCGGGAAAAATAGTGGCGACTGGGGACCGAGTAGCGCAGGAACGCCGCCGCCATCATGTTTTTGCAAGCCTCTGTTTCCACAAGCCTGTACGGCAGCATCTCTAGGCTGATTAATTTGGCAATGTGCATGTTTAAATCTTGTGCATGCGGGTGGGTGGCGGCGTATTTCCGCTTTCGATCCAACGCTTGTGTTAGCGACAACTGAACGCTGCACTGGGAGACACTGTTAGAGGCCATGGAGGACCATGGAGGTGAGGGTGTGGGTGCAGGCCGGGAGGCGCTCATGCCTGCGTTCTGGGAGAGGGATTGGATCTGTGTGCCAGGTTGTGGCACAGGGGAAGAGGCAGTGGTGTGACCCGGAGGCGGTGAATGGCCTTCATCCCACCTCGTGGGGTGCTTGGCTATCATATGCCTGCGCATGCTGGTGGTGGTGAGGATGGTAGTGGTGGCTCCCCAGCTCATCTTGGTGCGGCACAGGTTGCATACCACTGTTCGTCGGTCGTCCGCGATCTCACTAAAAAACATCCACACCTTGGAACACCTAGCCCTCTGCATGGAGGCTTGCTGTGAGGGGGTGCTTTGGCAAACAGTTGGGGGATTAGTGACTCTGGCCCTGCCTCTCCCCCTGTCCACCCCACTACCTCTTCCAACCTGTCCTGCTGCTGCACTTGGCTTCCCCTCTGAAGCCCTGTCTTCAGTAGGCTTAGCAAGCCAGGTGGGGTCAGTCACCTCATCGTCCAGCAGCTTTTCCTCTGAATCCTCTGTGCGCTCCTCCCTTGGACTTACTGACCTTACTACTACCTCACTGACAGACAACTGGGTCTCATCATCCTTATCCACAAAAAGCTCTTGAGACAGTTGCCGGAAGTCCCTAGCCTCATCACCCGGACTCTGGGAAATTTCCAAATGTTGGGCATCGGTCACGACAAACTCCTCAGGTGGGTGAGGAACCATTTTTTCCCACTCAGGGCAGGGACCCGAGAACAGTTCCTGGGAGTCTGCCTGCTCAGAATCTGTCATTTTCCTGGAGTGACGAGGCTGGGAGGAAGTAGGAGCAGCCAGAGGATTCACAGGTGCAGTCCCTAGCCCGGTAGTAGTGGACTGCGTGGAAGACTGGGGGTTCGATACATTGCTGGACATGTTATCCGCGATCCATGACAGGACCTGCTTGCACTGCTGTGCTTGTAATAAAGGTCTGCCACGCGGACCAGCAAATTGTGAGTTGAAGCTGGGGAGCGGAGAGATGCGGCGCTCTCCTAATCCCTTTGCAGCCGCCTGTGATTCACCCCGCCCAGGACCTCGGCCTGTGCCCACACCCTCACTTGGACACCCGCATCCGCTGTCACAGAAAAATTAAACCGCTGTCTTGCGCTGATACCTAGGGGTAATTTATCGCTCACAGAGACTTGGGGATAAGAGAGGCTGTATGGAGTGGCAGAAAAAAGTAACCCAGTGGATAGTGCAGATAACTGCGGCTACTTCACTGCACACAAGGAAAGTGTATTGTGAGATGCTCTGTACAGGGGCAGAAAAATATTAACCCAGTGGATAGTCCTGATAACTCTGGCTAATTCAGTGCACACAATAAATGGGAGACGTGAGATGCTCTGCACTGGCCAAGCCAAAATTAAGGCACTGTTTCGCGATGGAAACTAGCTTCGGCTACTTCAGCGCACACAGCGAATGGGAGACGTGAGATGCTCTGCACTGGCCAAGCCAAAATTAAGGCACTGTTTAGCAATGGGAACTAGCTTCGGCTACTCTGCCTAATGCACTGCACACAGAGAACGGTATAGCTAAAATGCTCTGCAGTGGCCCAGGAAAAATTAGCGTACTGTTTAGCGATGAGAACTCTGCCTAATGCACTGCACACAGAGAATAGTATAGCCAAAATGCTCTGCAGTGCCCCAGGAAAAATTAGCGTACTGTTAAGCGATGAGAACTCCGCCTAATGCACTGCACACAGAGAATGGTATAGGTGAAATGCTCTGTACAGGCCTAGATGCTTGAAAATAAAAATTGGTACACTACTGCTCCCAGCCAGCCACAATAGTAATGCACACAACGAGGAGTAGCCCTAAGAAGGACTGTTGGGTTCTTGATGACAGGATCCCTGCCTAACCGCACCCTACAGCTGCAGCTCTTTCCCTAATCTCTGCCAGCATGCGTCTAAGGCAAGCTGTCGGCGGCCCAAGTTTAAGTACTCAGCGGTCACCTGATCCCGCCAGCCACTCACTGCTGTAGACGAGCAGAGGGCTGGCACATCACAGCAGGAAGTGGTAATGCCTTTCCTGCATGTTTATTGGGTAGAAAATGGCGCTAAACATGCGGGGAAGGGAAATGAAAGTGACTCGAGTACCGAGTGTTGCTCCACTCGAGTAGCGAGCATCTCGAGTAGTCTAATACTTGAACGAGCATCAAGCTCGGACAAGTGCACTCGCTCATCTCTAATTTGGAACAGTGTTAGCCAGTAAAGCAAAGTGTGATTGTTCTCAGTAAGAGAAACCAAGTTATCTTGTAGATATGATACCTTTTAATGGCTAACAAAAATACATGATGTTACAGCAAGCTTTTGGATCCTCTATTGATCCTTCCTCAGGCTAAAATGGAACTGGTTTGGATGAGGCACATATATAATATACAAATGCAGAGAGGACACCTCCTCTTGATTGAAATATGAATGTTCACACAGAAAGTTGAGACGGTTTTGCACTGAAAACTTAAAACAACAGACAAACTGAGCTGAAACACTACTTAATCAGTCCATTGAGCTCAGGAACGTGACAGTTTTATAATGCGTCTTATCTCTCATTCAAACTGCACATAGAAGGAGATACAGCACCACCTATTGGATGGCAACATTATTACAAGTCAAGTTCTGAATTTGTATGCAGTTTAAAAAAAAAAATTATTGGGAAGAGGACACCCCTCTTGATCTCCTTCAGACCTTTTATATTTTCCACTTATGCAAGAATCCCGGGCCGAGGTTCATTCCATTCTTGAGGGTATCAAACATGGCCATAAATTTGTACTCCCAAATTCTTCTGTAATGCTGCGACTTGAAATTGCCCTTCAGTATGATAACTCTCATCTGTTCTATGCTGTGTCCCTGACCACAAAAATGTTTTGCTACAGGTAATTCAGTCTTTCCCTCTCTAATTGAGTGGCGATGAGATCTCATCCTGGCTTTCAGTTTTTGTCCTGTTTCCCCGATGTAAAGCCCCCCAACAGGACATTTACTGCACAGGATCAGGTACACAACATTGGACGTGGAACATGTAAATGTCCCAGGGATCTTACAGTCCTGCTGTTACGGCACTCTGACCCCCCGAGCGCCAGGTGGGGTGCCCTGAACTTCCCGCACCCCACTGTCCCTGCCTACTTGCCTCGGCCCTGGCTAAACCCAGGCGGACAACTGGACGGCGGTCGTTGCGCTGGCTAGGGACCTGGCGACTGACAAGAGGAAACTACCTAATGGGGGGACAGAGTGCCGACAGAGGAGGCAGATGGAAAAAACCAACAGGAACAAGACTGAGCAATAGGTAACTAGAAGGAAGCTGAAGTGACAACAGGTTTCGATAACGACTTATGGAACACCCTGCGAACCCTCCTTTTGCGATTTCCAGAGGGCTGGTACACCTTCTGTCCCACCCTGTACGGCTCAGATACAGACAGACTCTTCCCACTACGCAACTGCATACGAGACCCCACCACTTCCAGATTCTTTTGCACTTCCTTCCATCCCCCCTGCAGCACATCGGTGGCGACATCAGCAGCCGGACAGGCAGACGGGGTAGCAAGGGAAGTAAGACCACGGGGACTGAGCGCGGTATCAACTGAGCAGAGAGGAAGGGGAGCAAGATCGCTATGGCAGGATTGTCCCCACTGGGTCAGCTCCCCAGTGGCCCAATCGAATTGGGGGTTGTGCAACGCCAGCCACGGCATCCCTAGTACCATGTCTACCGACATTTTCTCCATCACCAGGAATGATAGTTCTTCCGAGTGGGAAGTCCCCACCGTGAACTGTAACACTGGGGTCCTCCTTCGTACCAAGCCCGTAGTAAGAGGGGTAGCATCAATCCTAGTAAAACGAATTGGCGTCTTCAGCGCCACAAATTCAGCCATCAGGGGTCTAACGAAACGCATGCTTATCAGGTTAGCGGCTGCTCCGGAATCAATAAACGCCTGCCCTGGGCGGGAAAAGTTCTGGAATCTAACCTGACAAGGAACCAGAAGTTTAGGAGGTACCTGTAGTCCTAGACGATCTTCCCTGCAATCGCCTAGGACTTGGAGCTCTTCCGCCGGTTCAGACTGTGATCGCAGAGGCCTCAGGGGGCAGGTTATCACCCGATGTCCAGCTTTCCCGCAGTAGAGGCAGAGATGATGCAATAAACGAATCCGGCGTCGCTCCTTGGGGTCCAGCGGGTCCACCTCCATAGGCACGGGAACAGAGACTGGTACGGAAGAGGAGGGAACAGGACAAACGACCTCCCTGACACTACGAGACTGTCTATCTTGCTTCCCAGCCCTGAGCCTCCTATCTGCCTTCACCGCTAGTTCCATAGCCTCCTTTAAGGACCCGGGAATGGGATGGGAAATCAACAGTTCTTTAACCGCGTCTGAGAGGCCCTGCAGAAAAACGTCTTTCAGAGCGCTATCATTCCATGCAGTATCACTCGCATAGCGTCTGAAATTGGAGCAATAATCCTCCACACAAAGCGACCCCTGATGCAACGCCAACAGCCGAGAAACCACCAACCCCACACGGTCTGGTTCATCGACAATACCCCCGAGTTCCTGGAAAAAGGAGTCCACCGACTGCAGGGCGGGGTAACCCTCGGGAATGGAAAACGCCCAGGTCTGGGCAGAGCCCCGCAGCATGGACATTATAAGCCCGACCCTCTGGGCCTCCGACCCGGAAGAACGGGGACGCATCCAAAAAAACAACCGACACGCCTGTTGAAAAACAAAAAACGTGTTCCTCTCCCCAAAGAACACCTTGGGAAGAGGGCACTTGGGTTCGGGACTGGTTGAGGCGTCCCGCCCCTGCGACAATGCCCACTGCTCCTGGGCCACCATGCGAGCTGATAAATCCTGGATCACAGGCACCAGGGCTTGCAGCTGGGTTGTGAGGGAGCTGATCGCCTCCATGGAAAAAAAAAACAGTTTAAAGGGCCAGTTATTAGGTTACGGCACTCTGACCCCCCGAGCGCCAGGTGGGGTGCCCTGAACTTCCCGCACCCCACTGTCCCTGCCTACTTGCCTTGGCCCTGGCTAAACCCAGGCGGACAACTGGACGGCGGTCCCTGCGCTGGCTAGGGACCTGGCGACTGACAAGAGGAAACTACCTAATGGGGGGACAGAGTGCCGACAGAGGAGGCAGATGGAAAAAACCAACAGGAACAAGACTGAGCAATAGGTAACTAGAAGGAAGCTGACAGACAACTAGGGACTGGCTGAGAGTAACTGCAGACAGACTGACTAGATGCAAGCAGAACCAATAACTGGACCTGAGCTCAAATCACTGCCAGTCTTTTAACCACAAGGCTCCGCCCAGGGGCGGAGAGTGGGAGGAGGCAACTCCTCCCACTGCTGAATAAGAAGGATGGAGGAGTGTGGGTGGCACCCTATGGGCAGACACGCCCACGCCACCACCCACCAGCCGCCCCAAGCCGCTGGGAGAGCCCCGACACAGAGCTCCAGGCCGCCGGAGCGACGCGCTCCGACCGCGGGACCCCGTGCCGCACTGCATGGTAACACCTGCTGTGTGTTGGGGATCCATATCCTGTCCACAGTCAGTATATGTGAGTAGGTCTTGCAGTTCCTTACATTGCAGGGATAAGTTCCTTTTTGTGTGTCAGAAGGCAATGCACTCTTGATTATAAAGTTCCTCAAATTAGGAGGTTGCCTGTAACAGAGAAGCAGAGGGTCCGTGAATATGGTTTTCAGACAGTCATCCTTGTGTAGGGTATGATGGAGTTTCTTTGCAGTCTTCCTTAGTACTTCTAGCCGTGAATTGTAGGTCAGTACTAGAGGAACACGTCCGTTTTTTTCTTTCTCCTTGTTTTGGAGTAGTTGAATTCTGGGTATCCTGGTGGCTCTAGTGATTTGGTCATCAACTGAGGTGGGATGGTAGCCCCGATCTAAAAATGTCTTTTTGAGATTGTGTAAATGTCCCTCTCTGTCTGTTGGGTTGGAACAAATTCGGTTGTATCTCATGTCCTGGCTGTAGTCAATGGACTTTTTGATGTGTTTAGGATGGGAAGTGTTCCATCTGAGGCATGTGGGTCGATCAATCGGTTTCTGGTATAGGGATGTCTGTATTGAGTTGTTCGAAATTTTTATGGTGGTGTCCAAAAAGTTGATTTCTGTAAACAAATAGCTTCATGTCAGGTTTATGGTGTGGTGAAATGCATTGAATCTCTCATAGAATTTTATTAGTTCTTATTCAGTGTTGGTCCAGATGATTATGATGTCATCAATGTAGCGGAAGTAGGCCAATGGTTTGTTGGGGCAAGAGGCCAAAAAGTCACTCTCCAGTTTTGACATGAAAAGGTTGGCATATTGTGGTGCCATTTTACTGCCCATGGCAGTCTCAGTGAGTTGCAGGAATATCTCTTTGTCAAAGGAGAAATAATTGTGTGTGAGTATGAATCTTGTGAGTTGTAACACCAACTCAGAGGTAACCCCATTGGCCTCAAGGTGCGCCTGACAGGCGGTCAGTTCATTTTTGTGTGGGATGTTGGAGTATAAGGACTCCACATCCATTGTGGCTAGGATTGCGCCATCTGGGAGGGGACTTATGTTTGACCGTTGGTTTAGTAGGTCCGTGGTGTCCTGCACGTAGCTAGTTGTATTCCTCACAAGTGGTTTGAGCATGCCTTGCATCCATCCTGAGATTTTTTCAGTGAGGGTTCCCACACCTGAGATAATTGGCCTCCCTGGGTTGCCAGCTTTGTGTAGTTTGGGAAGCATATAGAATACTCCAACCCTGGGGTTCTCCTGTATCAAGTCCAAAAGTCTTTATACTATTCCATGTCACTGCAGAGTTTTATTTTATCAAGTGTTTAAGTAGGACAGAATGAAAGCCCCCTGGAGAGGACAATATGCAGGAAAGAAGGGTCATCTATGCACTTAAGAAGAACAAGGAGATCACCATTAAGCCTGCAGATAAGGGTGGCGCTATAGCCCTTATGAATACATCAGAGTACACAAAAGAAGCAGAAAGACAGCTGATGGACATGAGATACTACACCAAACTGGATCAAGACCTGACTCAGAAATATGTGGGGGAAATTGAGGAAAAAAAAAATTTCATTCTTGTATACTCATTTTCCACGACCTATAATTTTTAAACATTTTTCTGTCAAAATAGTTACATATTTTTGCACAACAAGTTTTTTTTTTTAATGATATCATATAATGTATCATACAAATGTATTGAAAAGCTTTTACATATTTTTATGTGAGGTGAAATGGACCTTCCTCCACACACACAATTCCGACCTTATTTTTGCGTTCAATTTTTTTAACGTTCACTGTGTGGTCAACATGACCTGTTAGCTTTATTCTGTAACTCAGTATAACTACAATAATACTAAATTTCTATGTTTTTTGTTGTTTTATTTATTACTTTAAAAAAATTCTGAGGCTCAATGCGGCTGTATGAACTGTAGTTTTTCTTAGGCCATTTTGGGGTCTAAACAACTTTGCAGTAATTTAGCTCTGCTAAGCTGTCTCCCCCTTCCTGACTCACCTCCTTCTCTCCTCCCCTCCGGCTGTTTGCAAAGGGAGGGGGCAGAGCTAAGCTACGCTCCCTCCCCGCCCCTTGTCCGCAGCCAGCAATGAGAGGGGAGGAAAGAGGAGGAGAGCAGGGGGAGGGAGTTTAGCAGTCAAACTGCTAAACTCCCTCCCACCTCCCTTCTCCGGCCGCTGTCAGTGGCTCCCATAGGAGTCTATGGCAGCGGCCGTAGTCCGGCCAGAAAGATAGTTCCAGGACTATCTTCCCTGCCCGGCATAAAAACGTCCAGCCGTGGGAATACGTGTGATCTGATGCATTGGAACCCAATCCATCAGATGGTAGCATATATCATCCGGCCGTGAAAACGCTCGTGTGAAAGAGCCCTAACTTTTATTCATTTATGTAATTCTAATATTATTAAACGTTTGTACATTCCTTTCTCTTTTAGTTCCAATAGTGGACTTTTTCAATCAATATGGCCGCCTCCAGGGAATCTTTGGTAAATCGCAAAAAAATGCAAAATCTGCCGCATGTTTAAAAAAAAACAACAAAAAAACAAGAAACACATTAGTTCCCCACTACGGACATATTTAAGTAACGAATCTAAAACTACACACAAGATCTATCCTTCAAATCCGAATGGCGTAATGCGTTAGAAAAATATCCAAATTAAAAAAACATTTATTGTCAGACACAAAAATAGTGTTTTTTAAACCCCCAAAACTGAACCAAAAAACGCATTAGTTTTTTTTTTTTGTCTTTTTTGTTACTCTTACAAAAACTACCGTACTTGAAGGCACTTGTGACCCAGCGAGTCCTTCCCCTGTCGTATATAATGGGAAAATACAGGTGCGAGACTCACTTGAGATGTTTTCATCGCTTAACCCTCTCTAGTGTTGTTACTGCATTCTCTTTAGACTTTAGATTGAATGAAATATCACTTTTGCAATCTCCGAATAGGCGATCAGCGGGGGTCCAGGTAATTCACTGACTACACATGTCATTTTAAAAAGTCTTAAAATAAAAGGCAAATAGAAGAGTATTATAATTAGGTGTGAAATTATAGGCTACTCTTTGTTTGTGGCACGCATCGCTCGGTGAAATTAACAATAGATGTAATTCAGGATATTACAATTTTATCTGAAGTATATTACAGATTTTGAATTGTTACCATCATTTGCAATTACCAGCTGAATGTACCATCTCTGCGAGAGAATGTATTTTGCAAGACGAGCTATCTAATAGACCTTTTAAAACATATGACTGAGACGGTATTTTTATGAGGTTGATGATAATCATGTGCTTTTAACTATATGTAAGTCTCTGTTTTGATCATTTAATTGAAGTGTAATGTATGCGTTCATTCAAATAGGAAATTGTCAGGCTCCGGGAAAAGTAGGTTAAAACTTTCTTGAAGTGCAAAAGTCAAAGCAATTTGTCTAATTTCTCATTCCGTAAACACGGCAACAATTTATGTGTTTTGTCCCGGTATACTTAAAGGGATAGGTCAGGAGGAAAATTGCAAAGAATGACAAAACTAAGAAAAAAAAATAGTAAATCACCCCATTCAACATCTGAATATCTATAGCCATATATTATATTTATTTACACAATAGCGGCAAGAGGGATAAGTGTAACGTAAGTGGGACATTGAAATTAACATGGTAATTTTAAAAGCTTGGACCCCATTGTACTGCTCGAGAGGCGGCTTCACATGGGCGGATTTGCGCGCACAATGCGCAGAGAATAAAACCCATTGATGTCAAAGGGTTTGTTCACATTTCCGTATTTTGCATGTGTATTTTGGTCGCGCAAAGGAAAATAGAACATGCTCTATTTTTCTGCGTATTTACCCACCAAAGGTCCCCAATGAGGATGTGCAAATGCATGTGTAATACGCAAGGAGATATGTGAAACGCTGTGGAATTCCGCTGGAAAAAAACATATCTGGAACTTTTAGCCATTTCATTTGCTGCGTCTTTGTTTTCCGAACGCAAATGAACGTGTCTTGTGGACGGAAAAGTACAGTGAAATCGGCCCATGGGCGTGCAAAAAAAAAGCATAGTTCATTCCGCAAATACGCAGCGCTCAGGCACCTGCAAATACACTTACACCCACGTGAAGCCGGCCTAAGGGTAAGCTCACATATAGTGAAGTGAATGAACGATGTTTCCTCACGTGGCACCGCAATACTATGTGGGTTAAAAATCGTGGAATGTTCTGTCTTGCTGTGTCGTCTTGCATTACAGTGCCAATTGTTTTTAATCACATCACCGGCACCATTGAAATCACTGGGAGAAACTCTGCGATGGTGCACATTCCCGAGCTTGATATCAGGCCATGGTTCACAGCCCGATATTGCGCTTGCCCATGGGAAATTACCCTAAGCCATGCATACTCAGTGTTTGCTCCCATCGCTATCCAGCAATGCAGCTCCAGCATTCCTCCCAGTTTTTTACAAAAACTTATCACCTCACTGCTGCATTTGATCAGTGGTCATGTGTTAAACTTCTGGCCCCATGACTCCTAGCATCAGAGCTATGATGCCAGGAGTAGGGCACATGACCGCTCCCACCTCTGATTGGCTGCAGCAGTCAGGTGGCAGATGCTTCTGAACAAACACCGGAGGACCGTAGGAGCTGCAGCGCTAGATCGCCAGGGTAGTGAACAGATTGAGTAGTGCGCCATTTATTGTTTTACCACATTTGCAGCCCTTTAAAAGAAAAGTTTAATAATCAGATACCACTTTTAAAGTTATGTATGTGCCGTGTTATTTTATACTTCCGCTTTGTGCATCTGTTAGTCCTGTTGCATTGAGGGCTGGTGAGCTGCCATACTTGGAGTGGAGTGGAGAGTGAACGTCAGGGGGACAGGGTTAGCCCAACAGTCCCTTGGAAGATACACCAAGTGATTTAGGATATTCCTTCCATCTGTAGAAAGATGTGAAGGTTCAACGGCTAAAGTTGTGTGACTAGAGCCAATCCACATGAAGATACCATTCACCTAAGAGAAGTAAAAGTCAGCCTGCGTAAAGTTCCAGGTACTGATGTTGATTACAAGGACTGCTAAGGGGTCCTTAACTTCTTCTCACTGTGCATCGCATATTATGGTGCAGTGGTAATATGATTGACATGAAACACCACAGTTTTATGGTGTAGAAGATGGTACGTGATGGTGCGGTAGTGGCAGAAGGAGGCAGTCAGGTTGATCGAAAAACAAGCTTTATTAGATTAAAACAATATTCATATTATTTCGCTCCATAATAGGACCAATATATTTAAATGTTAGGCGTCAGTGTAGAACACTACATATCATGCCCTCTTCTTAAAGTGACAGCCACTGAATCTTCACTGGAATCCAAACTATTGTTTAGCCTCTTCACCATTGGCATATATATATGTCGCCCCTACAACACCTCTCAGATTTTCCTAGTGAGCAGCAGAGTAGATAGCGAAGCTGCTGAGGACTGGGGGGCGGGGGGAGGAGAGTCAGAGGGAGAAGGGGAGGAAGCAACCAGCTAGGAGGTGGAACAATTTGCTAGGGAAAGGAGAGAAAGGAAGAGGAGGAGCCAGTGTGCTGAAGGAAGGAGAAGGAAGAAGACGCACCAAGACTGGTCAGCAATCAAGAGGGAAGATGGAGCAGCTTATCCGGCAGATTAAGGAAGCCGTGGCCAGCCAGGGCCACCAGTGGCTCATGAAGATGGCCGAAGAACTGGGATCCTCGGCGGCATCAGAAGCTGGAGCGGAGGGCGACCCACCTGCGGAGAATAACGGCTAAGAACCCCGCGGGAGACCCCAAAGAAGAAGGCACCCGGCGGCCAGGCTGAGCCCCAGCCCAGCGGCGAAGAAGGGAGGTCGTACCAGCAGCCCGCGAGCAGCCCGCTCACTAGCACACTGTAAGCTTCCCGCACGGAAGCCTTCATCAAATATATTGCACTCCACAGCCTTACTGCACTTTCACATATAACTCACAATATACAATATCAATCATCATCAGACATTATGTGGATTATCCACCAGGTGCCTTGCTGTGCAATAGCAGCCAGACCAACGTATATTATTACATCAGCCTGTCAAATAGTTATGTAAGGCCTTGCACTAACTGTGGCACCATCTTTAATTATGCTCAGTGATGTTAAACCAATCCTGTAATCTCAAGGAGTCCAAGACCCACCACCATGGCCAGAGATTTTATGCTTAACATTCCCAGGGAAAAGAATACACGTACAACCGGTACCGGCATCCATTTAGCTGGTTATGAGTAAGGTGACCAGACATCCCGATTTAGGCGGAACAGTCCCGCTTTGGGACCCTGTGCACCGCTTTTCCCAGGGTTTCCAGGGTGGACAACCATTTATCCCAATTTTGGGATGTGGGGTCATCATTAAAGTAATTACCAGTCGGAGTGTCGCAGCTCCCCAGTTGGTAATCACTTTGCAGCGCCGCTGCCAGATGCACACACTGACGGAGGAGGAGGTAAGTATATCGATCTCAGCGGGGCAACTGTAGGGGGTCACTATTAATACTGGGGCCGATATAGGACACTATTAGTAATAGTGACACTATATCAGCCCCAGTAGTAATAGTATTATTTCTGGGACTACTGCAATGTCACCATTACAACTGAGGCCACTGTGGGGGTAACTTTTACTACTGAAGCCACTGTGGGGGTCACTATTACTACTGGATCTACTGTGGGGGTTGCTATTACTACTGGGGCTACTCTGGGGAATACTATTATTACTGAGGCCGCTGTGGAGGTCACTATTACTACAGGGCAATTTTGGGGGTCACTATTACTACAGAGGCCACTCTGGGGGTCACTATTACTACTGGGGCCAATATAGGGGTCACTATACCTTCTGGGACCACTGTAGGGGTCACTATCCCAACTGGGGCCGACATAGAGGTCACTATTAATACTGCGAACACTCTGCATGTGGCAGCATACCTCAAGCTGACTTGAGGTATGTTTACACATGGCGGAAATGTTGTGGAATATCCACAGCGGAAATTTCTGCAAAATTTTCTAATCCAAAAACCATTTTGACTGGCAATCAGCTCCGTACCCGTAGTTGATTTCATACTATTCAGCGCTCCCCTCACCTCCTCGGAAGGCTTCCCGCAGTCAGCGCTCCCCTGCTTCTGGTTCCCAGCACCGCTGCTCAGGTGTGGCATTGCTGGTGAGGTTATGCTGGTCAGGTGAGGCCACTACAGGCCACTGGGAATTGGAAGCCAGTAAGCGCTAACAACGGAAAGCCTTTGGAGGAGGTGAGGGGGAGTGCTGCATAGTATAAAATCAGCTGTGGATACGTGGCTGATTTCTAGTCAAAATTTGCACCCGTGGTACGGATTTTTACTTTTTTGGATGCGGAATTTGCTCCCTGTCTTTTTTGAAACGACCCTGTACTTTTTATAATGACAAAGATGAAATCACCGCTACATCATTAAAGAGGAGGAGCCTCTGACATCCAGAGTTCCTGGAGTCCTCTCTCCTCTGGCCCTGTCCCTGGCAGAGGGCGGTGCTCATCACTGCTAACGGGACTGCTGTAAGAGCTGCTAGGCAGCTTTGTCTGTGTGTGGAGGGAATGTGAAGGGCTCCCTCCATCTCCTTACATGGGCTTTTAAGAGCGGAGCCTGCACCATGTACAGTGGGAGACGGCTGAAGTTTACAACCAGGTTCCTGCGGCAATGGCCGTGAGTGGAACTAACTGGAATCATGGCCGTATAACTACTTAGATGCCGTGATCAACGCGGTAAAATAAAACATGCTGTGTTCTTTTTTAAGCATCTGCAATAAATATACGCATGTACTTTATTGACGCCATTTACAGTGTTTTATGAACGCGTACATTGCACATGAAAAACACAATGCAAATACGTTCGTGTGAGTCCGGCCTAAATGGGATTGGCTAATTCTGAACATCACGTCCCCAAATTCAAGAGGGTGTGAACACTTATGCAACCACATTATTTTAGTTTTGTTATTGTTATTTTTCCACCCTAAAAGGTTTCAGTTTGTTCTCCAATGGGATTGTACAAATATAACGGGTCACACTGAGGCTGGCTTCTCACAGGACGGAAATCTCGTGGCACTGAAAAATCGCAAGATGTCCGTGGGATCAGCGCAGCTTCAAAACCCGTGGCTGCAGCACTGTGCCTGCACTACAGATAGCATTGCAGGCACAGACCAGAGCTCCATATTCCGCTATGCAGTATAGGTAGCTGAATTCGGACTTCCCAAACAACAGCTTCTCCTAGCTGCATAGCTGAATAGGAGGTATTCTACTAAAAATGTACAGAATAGGCTGTTTAAACATATTGCAAATAATTGGTTTCCTATTCCCAATCATTGTTTTACAGACTTATTAAAAAGTCATACATTGATTTGAAGGAATGCTGCCATCCAATAGGTGGCGCTGCAGAGGTATTGCTCCATCTTCCTTTTTTGCATAAATTACCCAGAGGAGCGCGCATGGCCTTATAAGTCTCCTCACTCACTTTTCAGGTGTCTTCTCGCAGCCCTTCTGGGTGCTCTTCTTGGGGAGAGACGATCGATGCCATCCCTCAACCCACTCACTCCTATGTGTCTCCACATACTTTTTGGGTGCTCTCCTTAAGTAGAGACGATACCCTTCTTGACCAACATATTGCAAAAATGCCTATTTTGTACATTGAAAAAATATATATAATTTAGAAGTGTAAATGATGGTTAGGCTTTAACCTTTATCCCTTCCTCTTTTAAACCTGTTATCCTATCCACAATACTACTAAAACCATCTCTTGACTCATCCTTTCTACCAACTACCGACCCCGCTCTAATCTCCACGCCATCTCCAAACGCCTGGAATATTTGAAACTTGTGTAATAGCAGACTGTCTATATCTGGATGGCTGATGCTGCCATCTGTTGACTTATTATATACCTACCAAGTAAGCCTGAGATGATTCACATGTCCTGATGGTCCTTGTGTCACTAAACAAAACTGGTATTTAGCAGCACAGGGCAAGTGGATGGAAAAACCCTCCCAACAAGCTGGAACCCACCAATATGATTGTGTTAACTACCTGCAGTACAATATACACTAAATGACCACTGCATTAGGAACAGCTGACACATTTGTTGTTCCCGAACCATGCTATCAAGAGTATCAAGATTGGTTGAATTATGGACAGACATCCAACAGAAAATCACACAGCGGCAGGCCATGTGTGGTTGATCCTAGAGGTGAGCGTTGGGTGACACGTCTGGCATGTCAGCAATGATGTTCCATAGAGCAGTGTTCTCCAACTCCAGTCCTCAGGGACCGCCAACAGGTCATGTTTTCAGGATTTCCTCAGTATTGCACAGGTGATGTAATTATTGTCGGTGCCTCAGACATTGCCACAGGTGTTCTTACCATAGGAGATCCTGAAAACATGACCTGTTGGTGGTCCCTGAGGACTGGAGTTGGGGACCCCTGCCATAGAAAACCAACTGACCCAGCAGTACAACAGCAGGAAAGATGAACAGACTTCCACAATGACCATGTGGTGTACCTTGCATCAAATGGGGTTCAATATCTGAAGACTGGCAATGGTGGCCCAGATGACACCACCTCATTGCCAACAATGCCTCACATGTGTAATGGTGTAGCGGTGCCCCGCTCCCCCTTTACTAGCGGCTCTGATGGTCGCTTCTGACAGCGGCTTACGGCCACGATGTTAAGCCCCTTCCTCTCCTGGTCTGACATGCAGCTGGGACAGAAGGATGGGGAGTAGAGCGGGGAACGGCACTTGCCAGTATCAGTAGAGGACCCCTCTGCCAGCCCTATGCTACGGTCTGGAAGGGAAGAGAGGTGGATGTTCAAATCCCACTCCCCTACCAGAAACCAATGGGGAGATACAGACAGGCGCCATTTTGCTTTACCCTGATGGGAAACTGTGTGGAGAAGGGGTTCTGCCCCCTGGTGGTAATGCAGCACTGATGCAGCTAGCACATCAGCGCTTTTAAAAATAGCCCCCTAATAAGGATTGAGTGGGTCTAGGCACTGCCTATTGCCAGTCCCAGTATGAGCTTTGTGTAAGCACCCTATAAAAGATAAAAAAGCTGCACACAGGAGAGAACCCTGTAACTGAAAAAGGGCTAGCAGCACTACACAAGTGGCATGGCGGCTGCCATGATGATAGAGGGTGGTGCTAGTGCTATCTTCCATGGGGGACCAGCGCCAGGGGAGCAGACTACCGAAAGGCCAAATATGAACGACAAAAGGCCCTGATGTATCGGGGGGGCCAAAGACAGAAGAAGCAAGCCACGTGGAAGGAGAAGAGGGCCCCCTTCCTGCAGGAGACTCGGTACCTGAAGAAGACGCTGACAGTGCTATAGATCCGGAACAACGACTGCTGCAGGACATGCATGACCAGCCCAATGACTATGTAGTGTGCGCACACTGATTAGGACTATGACGGACGGACACGAATTGTTGGAGTATCCCTCCAAGTGGGCCATAGTGATGTGGGGAATGTGACGCCCCGTTTATGGGCTTTCGGCTTATAAGAGAGTTTGACATTTATCGTTAGCAGGTGATGTGAAGCAGAAAACACTATGGAGATTGAGACTGAGGGAAGCAATGCCATGTCTAGTTATAATGTACTGTAATGGGAACAGGGCACTTTGGGGTAGCAACGCTGCGCGCCAGTAAGAGGTAAAGTGAGATTATGAGAGTTGTCTGTTTGTGATATATTGTGGCAACTATGGTGCATGAGACCGCGATGTTGTCATGTCACAGAACTCCTCCGACATGGAATCTTACACCTTATTATGACCTTACCATAACCTAATAAATAACAGACACCCATATTGATAAAAAGGCTGCAGTGTTTATTTAATGGGGTTACCAACCATGGGGATAAATTTAACCAACAAATAACCATAACACTTTCATGTAAACTCTGTCTTACAGGCATGAGTTTACCACCAACAACTTCTCCCCCATTAAATATTGCGTGACAACCTTAGGGAGAGCGGGATGCTGCTTTCCTTCCAGATGATGAAGACCCTGCAGCTCTGTGTCTCCATATCTCACTACTGCTCCTCTCAGTCTGTTCCTCTGTGGCTATCACAAGCCGCTATCAGGCCACCTGATTCTGCCTGACAACCAAGGTATGTTCCCGCCATTTTTTCTTCAGACAATCTGCTGCTGCTAGCCTCTCCATCAACGGGCAGAATTCACTCTCCCTCCATCACTTCTGTCCCTGTAATGACCATTAACATATCTTGTTAAACAGAGCCCCCTCCATAGAGGGTAACATTACTGAAGCGTCCAATAGGGAGACCCCGGACACCTGACATACGTGGGGAGCTGGGAGGGTAAAGTGATGGCTTGTCACGGCAGCACTTACCAAACTCCTTCCCAGAGGGATAACACGCAGCCAAGGCCAGAGTATCACTGCAGGCCACCAAAGACGCCCCAAGGATAGGGAATGCCAATCACACAGGAGAATGGGGGTTGTAGTTGTCACAGGTGACACCACCGTTCCTTCACACAGTTTTTTTTAGTACCACGGGTCACTAGGAACAGTTAAAGCCTGCAAAACTTTACTTGAACACTTGAAACAATTATTGCAAGGCAGTTCACTTATAGACTTAACAGTACAGATAAAGAAGCTAGTCTTCAAAACGCAGTACCTCCATACAGCTCTCACAAGCTAAAAGACGCACGTGTGTGAACAGTGATTATTTCTTTTGCAGTACCTCCATCCCAACTCAGAGATGCGTTGGTGTGTCAATTAAAGGGTGTACCTCTACGCGGTGATCAAGGCTCAAGACGGCCGATTAGGAAAATTAGACAGTGAACTTACAATTGCTCACTCTCTCCTGGGGGTTCACTCCACTCACATCCAGAACACAAACAGCACGGGAAATTTCTCCTCTGCTTCCATCTTCACCACAAGGAGGCTGAAGGTGCCTCCATGTGGCTCTGTACTTTAGACTCTCTCAGCAGACAAGATAGAAGACCCTTTCCCGCTCTCAATCACTACTATCTCATACCACATTACATGACAGACTTGATACATTTACATGCAGACTTGGATTTTATTAAAGTTAACCTCTCAAGCGCTGCAGCTGTGCAACACACACACTGGAAATAACAAGACAGGCTTGCACAGTGCATCCACATAGGACAAACATGTATGGCATTTATGGAGGGGACCAGGATGATGTTCTGGGCCACTACATTACCATCTACAGATATTGAACATATTGCTCCCCAGATTCCATGAGGCTTTCTTTCCTGGCTGTCTTTCAAGCCTTACACTAGAAATGTACCTACTCTGGCTTATGTAAAAAATATATATATTATAATAAATGTGGTATAATAAATTCAATGAGGTCATCTATGAAGGAGGATCTGATGGGGGCGAGGCTATCTGATGGGGGGGGGGGGGGGGGCGAGGCTATTTATGAGAACAAGCTCACAGACTCCATAAATGTTTGCTACGCTTCTGTTGAAAACTTTTTTCCCACTTACTAAACACATAGTTGACAATTTAGTAAAGTTTTGGGTTCTGAAATTGTATTCCAATAAGTACATTTTATGTTCTATCTGAATAGTGTGATTGTTTTATCACAGTGGTGATGAAAAGCTTGATGTTACCATGTTATAATACAGTAAATTTATCATATCTGATGGAGTCAAAGGTTTGGCTCACCGACCTCCCAGCCCTGCCTCCCGATCTCCCTCACTCTCGCAACGCAGTTACAATCATTTTTCTTATCTCTTAGGCCTCGTGTCCATGGGGTGGGTCGGATTCTGCATACTGGAAACCCACAGCAGAATCCGACCCTGACGCGGCTGAAGACCTTGCTTACCCGTCTGGGTCTTCTTTTTTCTGTACTGCGGATGTATGCGGAGGTGTCAGCTGGTGCGCCGGTGCAAATGTGCAGTACTTTTTTTTTTTCAAGCTCAATGGAAGCTGTCCGTGCAAGAAGCGCACTGAAATGGAGCATGCTGCGATTTGATTTCCATATCCAAAAATCCACAAATCAGATCCACATGCTTTAATTCAGGTGCGGATGCCCATGTTTCCTTATGGGCGGCTTGAACTGTGAAACATCCGTGCGGGTGCCCTGCAATTCAAATCCGCCCGTGGACATTGGGCCCTGCAGAGTCTGGTGACTTTAGGACCTGTGTAGGGGTTGGCTCACCCTTATCCACTATACCTAGGGGCTAACGATATCATACAGGCTGTATTAACCCCTGGAAGGGCTATCCGTCTGTATGGCGGCTGTGTTTAGCATTAGAGGATTACTTTGGCTTGATACCCATTCGAATGGAAATATTTTCAGGCTGTGTGCTATCCAGGTGAAAAAAAAATTACTGCATGTCCTTCTCTTGTCCTATTCTTGTGTGCTATAAATGTCAGATGGGATGCCAGACAGACCCTATTATAGTGAATGGCGTCCGTCGAGCTCCTTTGCATTTGCATTGTGCCTGATCCAACACTTCCATTTTCTCCATTGTTCAACTCCCTGTTTAGAGCTGAACAGATGAGACAAAAAAAACGAAAACCTGGTGTGAACCCAGCCTGCACAGTTCTAATTCCCAATACACCACTAGGTGGCAACAAAGTCTCACAAGTGAAAAGTTTTCATTCACAACAAATAACCAATTCACTTCTATCACAAACTGAATGGTGCAAAATCACTTTAGGAGATTTGTATCCATTGAATATTCAACAACTGTATTTGTTGTCATGATTGTCACTTTTAAACAAAGTTGTCCTTAACTTGCTCACAAATGTTTAATTCAGTAGAAGCTGAGAACATCTGTAGTTTTATGAAGTTGGGCCGGTAATACATTGAATGCTGTGGCTACCTGGCAGTGTGACATGTGATTGTGCTCATGTTGATTCCGGATGGATTTCTGGTGACTGTTAAGTTGAGTTCACAGAAGACCAGAAGGTTCCAACATGACCGCATGCACTTTCACTAGTTGCAGGCAGGGCAACTGCGATCTTTGACTTTGTGCTGCCAAAGTCACCGGTTAGCCTCAGCCTTATAGGGATTGTGCCAATATTGAAAGGTGTCCCTGCAGATAATTTGTGGTGGTCCAATCGTTCCATTCATATGGGGACCTTGTTGTTCGAATCGGGATCCCAGAGGTTGGAAAGTTAGAAAGATCTGAACTTTAACACCTAACAGCCTGGATAAGGGAAAACTTTAAATGTTGGCACAAGGTTGTACTCACACTGACGAGTGAGATTGGGGTCCGTAAAAAACTGACTATTTACCATGCAACATTTTTGCCATATTTATAGGATTTTCATACGTTTTTCACACATTTTTTATCACACATTTTTCTCTACATGGCATGTTTCCTTCCTCATGTGGCCCCCACAGTAGCCTGCGTTAAAAAAGGCATCGCTTTTGCACGTAAATCGTATGCCATGCGATTCAATGCTTTTATTTTATTTTTTTTAACGCGGAACGATTTTTCTGTGCAATTTTGGATCAAAAATATCAGTGTGAAATTACTCAGTAGTAGAACGCATTTATCAGAATTTTTTTTTTTACTCGAATTAACAGTCAAAGAAAAAAAATAAAATAAAAAACAGCAGCATACCCTATTTTGGTGTGATTTTAGTATCAGAATTGCGCAATCAAGTCTATGGGTGCTTTTAAAAAATGGATTGTGCTCACATGATGTGATTGTGATCTGTTTTTAACATCTTATGGTAACCGTAAATTAAAACAAGAGAACCAGGAACTGATTTTTTTTTTTTACGCAGGTGAAAAATGCACGAAAAACTGTTGAAAATCGCATAAGAAAATAAAAGTGCAGGAGAATCACATGAAAAATTGGACTGATTTTTTGGGACTAAAAAATAAACCCCCTGTGTGCATACAGTCTTAAAGAAAGCCCTGCTGGCAGCTTGCTGTCCTCAATCACTTGTGCCAACCCAGTGGGTTTAACCCCTTATGGGCATAGCATAGATTTTTTTAAAGTATTGTCATATGGAAGCAACGGCAAAAAATGTTTAACTCCTTCCAGCATAATAGTATGTACTGAGCGCATCATACTGCTATCATGCAGTGCTGTCTTCTGAAATATACTAATCCTATATATTTAAAGGGGTTCTCCTAGACTTTTACTATTAATGACCAACCCTCAGGATAGGTCATCAATAGTTGATTAGCTGAGCCACGGACCCCCACCAATCACCGAATCTTCTGTCAGCAGATAGCACTGTCTGTATTGCAGTGGCCTAGTTTGATACTGCAGGCACAGCTCCCATTGAATTCAAAGGCAACTGTGTCTGCAGTACCAGCCTAGGCCACTGCAATACGAACAGTGCTGTCCACACTGATAGCAGGTCCGGCAATCACATGGGATCCGGAGCTGCAGGCCCAAACCAATCAAATATTGATGACTTATCCTGAGGGTTGTTCATTAATAGTAAGATAGTCACTAAGAATTGCGAGTTCACATTTCCTAATGGGTCTAAAAATGTTTAATAAAGTTTATTAAAATAAAGACTCTCATAAAAATGACTTATTTTGAGGAGTATGAGGTCTGTACAGGTTTACAGCCACTACACGGAAACTGGAACATTCCTATTTACGGACAGCAAGCAGAGCGCCTTAAAATAGTGAGAAATTGGGGTGCAGAGATTTGGCTGCCAGGCATGTTAGTGCATTCAGGCGTTGGACATCTGCTTGCATAAATGGATATTTTCATTGAGCATGGAGGTTATAAAGCAAATGTACATGGCAGCCGTGTCTGTTATAGATGAGACTCGCTGTGGATATAAAGGATGTAATTGCGTTACAGCGTTATCTAGTTTAGTAATTGCATCATGTCATGCCACTAGGTGGCGCCATTTCACTACACATTAATACTTTGTTTTCATAGTAAGTAGGGATCTGATGGGTGAGACTGTTACAAATGATGACCAATGTATCAGTGGCGCCTCTGCTAGATGCAAAGATACCAGTGTTAGCCCCCTTCATACAAGTGTAAGTGTATTGCTGTGGGTTTTTTGTTTTTTTTGCAGGACTGAAATGCGCAGGATAATATTTTGCATGTGAACGAACCCATTGAGTTCTATTCTTTGCGTAAATTGTACATATGCCAAAGTGTGCATAAACATGGTAAGTTGGCGCCTGGCACAGATTTGGCATTGGAGCACGGCCTCACACAGGCGTTTGAAAAAGCCGTTAAAACGTGTTAATGCACCTCATCATTGCAATGGGGGATGTCGTGCGTTAAAAAGCACTGCAACTCACTAAAATAGAACAGACAGTGATTGCTAAAATTCTCGGCTGAGATGCCTCACTGAAATCAATGGAGGCTCAGCACAGCGTTTTTAGTGGGCGCTTTAAACGCCTGCGTGAGAGCCGCCTGAGGTCTCTGCTCATTATGTTTCATCCCTTTCCAGCTCAGATCTTATTAAATCACTGAGATTTGTGTTACGGCGGCAGAGTGACATTTTTGGGGGGGTTGCCTTCTTGATATGTAACCAGGGTTAGTTCTCCTGTTCTAGCCCCCAGCCGTGGCCCGGGCAGCAGTGGTGCGGAATGATGGCGTCCCACCTGCTGCCTGGACACCTTAGGATGGATTCATTTGTACAATATTCTTGGTGCGTTGTATGACAGTACTATGTTGGCCTAGAGGGGCGGTATTATTTAGGTAAAATCACAGAAAGAGGCCACATTAACTTATACTAGGGCAGGTACTAAAGCCAATTACTAGCAGCATGCAAAGTTTAAAGGGGCACAAACATTAAAAGAGGTTGTCCAACTTTTTTTTAATTGTAAATTAGTCGTCCCCCCCAACCACAAATTGTGCTTTATTCATATACTTAACATGGTGTTAAAAGCTGTGCAGTTGACGTCCCTTAAACCTGTAATGTGGGCTTCTAATGTGGAAGCCCCCAGCAGGTTTATGTGATGTCACTGGTGACAATGCTGTTTGGCCTCCTATTGGTTGCAGCATAAAGTGGGAAGACAATCATGGGACCACTGCAGACAAAAGCAGGAGGACCGGCGCATTGTTGGGGAAGCAATGTGGCAGCGAAGAAGTGAGTATTTATTTTTTTGGGCTTGCACCCCCCCCCCCCCCCCCCCATCCTTCCCGCCACTGATGTTTCTATATATTGGAAAACCCCATTTAAATTCCATTTTGGGTATTATTTGGGCCATATATGTTGGAATTCTTTGAATTCTGTATGGAGGTAATCTGTGAGCACAGCTACGTGGCATTCTATGAGCTGCGTGGGATGAAGCTATTTGAGCAATGCATAAGAAATATTTAAGCCCAATATTGTGTCCGTCTCCACACAGCATTTTCCTGTTCTGCATGCTGCTGGGAACTGGTGTTTGCACCAATGCATCAGTGCAGCCCTCCTCCATAAGCCCCAACTGTCCCGGGTCCAGAGGAACAGTCCTTGTTTTCAATCGCGGTCCCATCATTCTGGGCTGGTCTGTGAATATTACGGTAATCTAACATCCCCCCCTTCCCCATCTTTGCCCGTACCCCTTGCTTGTTGCCTTTGCCAGTGTGATTGCGCTGTTGTCCACGTTTTTAGCACTGCTTTTTTCCCCAAAGCTTCACAGACCTGCTGTGTTCACTGCACGGCCCACGTGCAATCTGTCAACTCCATCCTTCCGAGGTCGGTAAAATGAGAACCCAGCTTGGTGGGGGGTAATAAATAATAATTACCTGAAAGCGCTGCGGAATAAGTTGGCGCTATACAAATACTAAGACTAACTCCTGGAGTAGCACCGACGGCTACCACCACCAGTTGGTTCCTTCTTCATCCATGGGCAGGCATAAAAACCATCGTTGGCTCGTTCACTAATCGTTCAGCTTAAATACCGATCATTCAGTCACTCTCATTCACTTATACAGCGAATGCGAATGCCTGAATTTCTCGTTTGAACGATCCAATGATGTATCTGCTGTATAAACAGGCTGCAAGAGCGAACAGTAATGGTTTGGTGTAAACTGACCCCTACTGCTTGGCTCTGCCTGCCGGTATGTATTCTTAGTGCAGACCAGTTCTGTATAACTGCAGCGGGACGGGAGGGAGGAACATTGCAACATATCCCAGCATGCCATCGGTCTGCAGCTATTAGGGCATGCTGGGAGTTGCAGTTTTGGTGTGGTTTCATGCATTTAGGTTTAGGACTTATTTTGTGGTAGAAGGTGCATAAACGAGTGACTGCGCATGCAGGGGGGGTGGTGCCAGCTGAACTCTGAGGGTGCTTTCATATGGTTGGCATTAGTCTGCAATATGCAAAAAAAATTCCACATCAACATCTGTAGCCTCTGTGCGGATTTAGTTGAATTGAAAATGGCTTAATTCTGTGTCAACTCCCCATCAAAATCAGGAGTTAGACCCACATATTTTGTAGCAGAATTACAAAGCAGCAGATTAAGCAGTGTCTTTTGCAGAGCACCCTGAAAAGTCTAATGTTCACATCCACATAGGTATATGAGCCCATAGGGGTTCATATTCTACCAGGTGTTTAAAACCACCCAAAAACAAAACAATTCTAATTCTATCTGTCCAATCGTGTCCAACTCTTGGATAATTTGTAGGTTAGTCTTCTCCATGCGACTCTATTCTCTACGGCTGCTTTTAATTGCCTGATGTCTCTTTCCATGTTCTTCTTGATGGTGTCCAGCCAACGTGTCTTTTTTCTTCACCGTTTCCTTTTACCACCGACCATTCCAAATAGCATCTCTTTTTCCAGAGAATTCGCCCTCATCACGTGTCGAAAGTGAGTCAATTTATCCCGTGATCCTGCTTTCCAGGGACACCTCTGCATTGAAACAGTCCAGGACAGCTTTGTTGGTGACCCTAGCTGTCTAGGGCATTCGTAAATGTTTTCTGCAACACCACAGCTCAAACGCGTCAATTTTTCCTCTTTTTGCTATCCTTAATGTCCGCATCTCAGAGCCATATGTTGCAATATGGAAGACAATGGCTGTGATTAACCTTCGTTTGATGGTGACTGAGACATCCTTGCACCTCCATATTAGGTCCATGCTTGCCATGGCCATACACCCTAGTGCTAAACGCTGACTTATCCCACCCATTGAGCTGCCTCATGATCGCTTCCGCATAAAGATTGAAAAGAAAAGGACAACCTTGTCTTGTACCCTTTTTGATCTTGAACCATTCTGTATCCCCATTCTCACGGTGGCTTCTTGATTACTGTAGAGGGACCTGATCAACGTGATCAGGTGCGCTGGTACTCCTACCTCTCTCAGTGCTTCCCAAAGCTCATCATGTTCAAGGCAGTCAAAAGCCTTGGTTTAATCAATAAAATGCAGGTAGAGCTTCTTCTAATGCTTTCTTGCCTTTTCCATGATCAACCTCAGGTTTGCAATGTGGTCACGGATCCCTCTGCCCTTGCAGAATCCAGCTTGAACATCAGGAAGTTCCTGATCAAGGATATTGCCCAAGCTCTTCTGGATGCTTTTCAGAAGCACCTTGCTTGCGTGAGGAATCAGTGATTGTTCTGTGGTTTCCACAGTTCTTGACATCGCCCTTCTTTCAGCGGGATGTAAACTGATCTTTCCCAGTCCTTTGGCCATATGCAGGTTCGCCAGTTTGAGACACTCTGCAGGGATTTCACTTTCCAGAAGCTCTGGTTCCAGATCTTCTTGGTCCCCATGTTCCTCTGGGTGGCCACTGCTGGCGCAGGCATATAGTTCATCCGTATTTTCTTTCAATTTGTTATTGATGTCATGTTGGTCGCTGATTTCACTCCCTTCATGGTCCTTGATGGCTGCTTGGCGGGTGGAGAAAGACTTCTTAACTTGTTTCACAGTGGCAAATATTTCCCTGATGTGACCCTATTTATAGGCCAATTCAAGGCTCATGCATCAGGCATTCAAGACGTTGTTCTTGTCTTTCCTGGCTTCTTTTTTGGAATTTGGCATGGAGTCGCCTTGCCTCGTCCAGGTGGCATAAAAATATGGTGAAACATGCAGTTCTTTTGTGCCTTTTTAGGTGAGCTGCACACCTATTTGACTCAACACCATTTCTTATTTTTCTAAATAGAATGGGTGACATGGCCCCCATACCGACTCATGTGTTTAGTCATTTCTGTCATCTACAATAGACCAAATGGTAATGCCAGAATGAGTCCCTTCACAAAAATCACAACCTGGACAGGTCCATCATTTTAGTTACAACGCAAGTCGATGAGAACTGATTAAAAGCGATTAAAAGCAACAATTCGGGTTTTTGGGGGTCAAGCTGTAGTTTGTATTGGTACCATTTTGGAGTACATAAAACGTTTTTATCACTATTTCTTAGGTTTTTTTTAAAATAATTTGTTCAGAAAACACTGGCTCTAAGCTCTCTTCCTGAGCATTTTTTCTCCACTCTCAGTAGCTTCCTCTCAGCTCAGGTAGCTGTCTCTTCCTACCAGCAGGGTAGACTTGGGGAACACGTCTTCACTCCTCCAAAACTAACTGCCTCACAAGTCTTCTCAAAGCATGCTCCACAACAATCGTTCCACCCCTTCTCTGTCAGGTGACCTGAAGACTATCAATGAGAAAGTGGTCCAGTGGTGTTATTACATGACTGGGCCACCAGATGACATTGCAAAATTAAATTTTAATGTAGTTTTTATAAATTTATCAGCTATAGTGATTCGTCGTGCATTTTCTCCACACACCCCAACAGCGTAGCCCCCTTTTAGCCTCTATAAGTGGGATGGCTGTTACTTACAGAAGCTGAAAGGGCATCTTCCCTCTGTGAAAAAGTCCTTTTTCAGCAGGAGGGCTACTCTTGTATTACACAGGGTGGAAACAATGTAGAAAACTATGGATTCTCAATGTGCTGAAATCCAAATATGAACAAGATACTATTCATAACACAAACCTTGATGCTGTTTTGTAGGATGTCAAGCGGTTCCTTGTGGACCTTACTGATACATTAGAATCCATTTGGGTTCCCTCATTTTAATGGTAAGAATAATGCTGCATGTTCTGCTGGTCTTGCTGCAACATGCAGGGGAAGGGGGTGGCTCAGTAGAAGCCGTAGGTATTATATACATGTGAGATGCCAGAACTTGTAATTTACGGCGACATGAACCAATGGACTTGTGTCTGGCCGGAGGCGTAGTCCTAGTCATGGTGTAGCCGAGTGGTAACCCGAGGGGGAATGCTTATAGAAGAATATATATGTATATCATGTCGTGACGCCACCATTCCCACACCGTTATTCTATGCGGCGGAGTAATAAACACTGGACAAGTATATCGTACCTCGGGTCCTCAGGAATGGTTGAGGCTTGGTAAACCTTTACTTGAATAAACTTTGCATACAGGTCATTACAGGTAACATTCACGGCAGCAGTTACAGCAGAAGCTCGGAGGTTGGGAGGAAAAATACATAGGAACAATACGGCCCTATAGTCCACGTTGTGTATATGTCACCGGTCCTGGACATTAAGTAAACTCCGGAAGAGGTAAAAAGTCAAGAATCTCTCCACATACTCTCTGGCAAGAAATCACTTAGAAGAAGGCTTAGCCTAGATGCACCCCACACATTCTCCACGTGGGTGCCACAATCATGTACCTCTGTGTGGTGATCCTACGGCCACACAGGAAAAATAAATGCCTGTAGTGTGAACGGGTACCAGGTTTGTGTGAGGTATGATGATGGGGGTTGTGTTCTCACACTCTCACTCTCTCTCTGGAATGGACTCACTCCTGTTACATCCTTTCTACATGCGCTATGGGTAGTCATTCCTCTTCCTCAATCTTCACCAACATAGAAGCTGATGGTGCTCCCATGCGGCTCTGTGTTAGCTCCGAGAAGCTGGTAAGATGGAACCCTGCTCCAACACAAAGTAGAGGACCGCTTCCCACTCTCAGACACTCACATTTATAACCTCACTTGTACCACATGACACTGTAAGATAGATACATTCAGCATGCAGCAGAGATGACAGGCAATAATTTCAAGGGAGTTAACCCTTCAGATGCTGCAGCTGTGCAACACACATACAGAAAGTGACATGACAGATTTGCACAGTGCATGCACATAAGACAGACATGTATGACAATTATGGAGGGGACCAGGATGTTGTTATGGGACACTACATTACCATTAAAGTTAAAGGAGATGTCCCGCGCCGAAACGGGTTTTTTTTTTTTTAAACCCCCCCCCCGTTCGGCGCGAGACAACCCCGATGCAGGGGTTAAAAAAACCACCCGCACAGCGCTTACCTGAATCCCGGCGCTCCGGTGACTTCTCTACTCACCGCTGAAGATGGCCTCTTCCTCCGTGGACCGCAGCTCTTCTGTGCGGTCCACTGCCGATTCCAGCCTCCTGATTGGCTGGAATCGGCACGTGACGGGGCGGAGCTACACGGAGCTACACGGAGCCCCATAGAGAACAGCAGAAGACCCGGACTGCGCAAGCGCGGCTAATTTGGCCATCGGAGGCCAAAAATTAGTCGGCACCATGGAGACCAGGACGCTAGCAACGGAGCAGGTAAGTAAAAAACTTTTTATAACTTCTGTATGGCTCATAATTAATGCACAATGTATATTACAAAGTGCATTATTATGGCCATACAGAAGTGTATAACCCCACTTGCTGCCTCGGGACATCTCCTTTATTGGAGCGATGAATAGCTGTGTGAATATGGCCTTAGCCTCTCTTGGAACACAACCTCCTCCATGTTTTGCAATGGACGAAGTGCATGAAGCATGTTGCGATAGAACAATAACGACAAACAGAAATATTTCCAGGTGTTTGTACTTAATGTTATTATTTAGTTATTTTCCATCACATATTGTGCCAGAATTTTAAGATATCTTATTTGGAAATTCGCCGGGAAACAAACAGCCTCGTTCTTTAATCTTGTTGTCATTCATTTGGCTGTCGAGCGGAATCTCCACACTGGAACATATTTTCTTATACTCTCAGCGGGAGATTTCCAACTTGCATGTTTAGATTACGGCTCATTTGTCACTTTCCTCTTCTCCTGGCTGCAAGAGAGAGATTTCCAGCTGAGTTAAAAACGGGTTTATATGCATATAAATGTCATTTTACTTACCCATTGTCATTAATGGAATGGCTCTGTACTACCAATTGTATTGCTCAAGCATGATACCGGGAGCAAAGACCACGGCTATTTTGTCTGCGTGACAAGTCTGGACATCTAAATAATAATTTTTGGTAATCGATTGTGTGATTAAAAACAAAATTGTAACGGCTGCAATTATGTTTTTTCTCTCATCTCATAGTTACAGTCAGGAAAATGAAAAAAGGAGTTGATGGGTTGAGTTCCAAGTGCCCATTGTGAAAAGGTCAGTTGGTACTTTAATTCTAAATTTTTATTTTGCTATGAGGAGAATTCACAGATGCAATGTGTTTTAGGGCAGCTGAACGTTTCTTATCAACACCCAGATCGGGCCTCAGCTATATGCAACCCGTGCGGGGCACCAGCTGCCAGCTTGTAGCGGAGCACCAACAGATGACATAGGCTGGAAGAGATTGTTCCCTACCCCTCCTTATGTCCACTAAGGCTGCCTGTCTACGGGCGATGATCCGCTTGCGATAAATCGCCTGCGGATCACGCTATGAAGAGCTTTGCATAGGATTACTGTAGAAAGCGCAGGCCAACGTCCACGAGCGGAGAATCCTAGCGATTTTCTGCTCGCGGGATTGAAATCGCGGCATACTGCGATTTGCCGTGATTCTCCGTGGTGAGCTTATCTATTAGATAGGCTCATCGCAGAGACCTGTTAGTGCTCCTCCCATATTCCCTGCGGCGGAATATTGCTAGAGATATTCCGTCATGGCTGTGGACAGGCAGCCTTAGTCATCTTCCTTCATGTGGAAGCATCTTGTGGAACTGCATGAATGATCCTTCTTCTGGCACTGTCCTTTCCCCCTCCTCTCTGATGTTCTGAGGCACTGCTGTCAGCCAAATTGTGACCCCACAACAGAATCACTAAGTTCCGCTACTGCATTTATGTACCGAGCTTGATTCTGGTGCTGTATTTATGTTATGAGTTTGGTTCTGGTGCAATATGTACATTATGCGCTCGGTTCTGGCGCTATATGTACGTTATGCACTCGTTTCTGGCGCTTTATGTTATGAGCTCGGTTCTGGCGCTATATGTACGTTATGCGCTCGATTCTGGCGCTATATGTACGTTATAAGCTCGGTTCTGGCGCTGTATTTATGTTATGAGCTCAGTTCTGGCGCTATATGTATGTTAGGAGCTCGGTTCTGAGGCTGTATTTATGTTAGGAGCTCAATTCTGATGCTGTTTTTTTGTTAGGAGCTCGGTTCTGATGCTGTATTTATGTTAGGAGCTTGGTTCTGGCGCTATATGTATGTTAGGCGCTCGCTTCTGATGCTATATTTATGTTAGGAGCTCGGTTCTGATGCTGTATTTATGTTAGGAGCTCGGTTCTGATGCTGTAGTTATTCACTGAGCTGTTCTGGTGTGGGGATGATGCTATCTTTGCTGCTTTCTGCACAAGTGGAATACAGGCAGACTGCCAAACAGTGCAATATATATCATTTCTAAGTACACCAACCCATTAGGCGGTTGACCAGTAGAAATTCTGGGCGGCAGACCCCCACTGATCTGCTATTATAGATCGATCCTGTGGATAGGCCCATCAATAGTTTGCAACTGGACAACCACTTAAAATAAATTTGATAACTTTGAATATGACTTGCTAATTTATAAAGATTATATTGGAGAAATTTATTAACACCAGCATTTCAAAGAGCAGATTTAATAAGCAGGAACAGGCTGTGCCAGGTAGATGCCCCCTGGGCTGTGCGCCCAGCTATTGTTTAAGGGCCACCAAGCATCCGGAGTTCCACTGTGGCCACTTTTATTTGAGCAGCATACAGACTTGAAAAACTCAGGTCCACCATTCCTGCGACCATGCAAAAGCAGAAAAACTGCTGGCAGGACCTTCAGCGTTCCAACGCAAGAAGCGTGATGACAAGACTCCATTGAGCTGCCTGCTGTGGCCCAGAAGAGGATTCAGGGACGGTCAGGGACAGTTGAGTATAGTCTTATTGTTTCCATTCTGCTAATATTGAGGGACACAGAGACTATTAAGGGGTCACTTGCTAATGCGGGTGTGGGGGTGAGGGGGATTACTACTGTTAACGGGGCACTATTACTATTTGAAAGCACAATTGCTGCTAGGAGGGCACATCAGGCACTTACTAGTCAGTAGGGTACAGTTATTAAGGGGGCAGTTAAGGCCACTATTAATACTTAGGGGGCATAATTGTTCTTAGGAGAAACAAAAGCGCTACAGCCAAGTGCTATTTCAAGCCAAACCTAAGTGAGCTGAGTGAATGTGCGTGGCTGACATAACTGTACTGTGTTCTAAGTGTGATTTGGAATTAGTGACTTTAGATTCAGAAACTTTGAAATAGTGACTTGTATTTAATTACTGTTTATCTAGTAAAATTTTTGCACATACTAATTTCATCTAATCTATCTGTACCATTGTGTTCCATGATTGATAATACTGTCCAGTGTACATCTTGTGCCATGTATGCAGTCCTTGTACCGCAGTATGGATCCTGTTCAAGATGTGAATGTGTTGCACATTTGGAAGCCCAGATCCTGGATCTAAATGTGCAGCTAATAACACTGAGATCCATTGGCAGCATGGAAAGGAGTTTGCTGCTCACTGAGCTGGCACTCCTTGGGGTACATGTGGGGGTGGAGGGTAGTTTGGGAGAACAGGATGATCAGGCAGTTAGCTGGGCGACAGCAGGAGGGATAGAGGGAGGAGATCCAGGAAAATTAGTTCTGAGCTGGCACACCCCAAGTTTGCTAAGTTGGCACATGAGAGGGATACCATTACAGGATTAGTAGTGCTGCAGCATGACATTCCCTCTGAACGCCAGGAGAATGTCTGCTCCAGTAAAAAAAAAGGAATGGGCGGGGGGAAAAGGGCACACTAGACAGGTCCTGTTAGTGGAAGACTCTATTATTAGGGGACTGACGAGTCAATCTGCCACAAAAACCAGGATCGTCAAACAGTGTGTTGTCTTCCTGGCACTCGAGTTCGACACATCGCGGATCTGGGAGGGGCTGGTGAGGATCCTGGTGGTACACATTGGCACCAATGACAAAGTTAGAGGGAGGTGGAAGGTCCTTAAAACTATTTCAGGGAACTAGGATGTAAGCTTAGGGCGAAGACCTCCAAAGTAGTATTTTCTGAAATACTACCTGTACCATATGCCACACCAGAAAGGCAGCAGGAGATTAGGGAGGTAAACAAGTGGCGCCAGAGTCTATGTAAAAAGGAGGGGGTTTGGGTTCCTGGAGAACTGGGCTGACTTTGCCATAGGCTACAGGCTCTACTGTAGGGATGGGCTGCATCTCAATGTGGAGAGTGAAGCTGTGCTAGGGAGAAGATGGTTAGAAGTTTGGAGGAGTGTTCAAACTTGGAACTGGTGCGGGCAGAGAAGGAAAACCAGAGAGATAGTGGGGAAGACAGTGACATGGGACTAAGTAATGGAAATGGTTGTGAAACGGTGGGAGGGGTTAATACAGAACAATTAGTATGGATACACGTAATATAAAAAAATAACCCAAACCATCTAAACTGTATGGTGACTAATGCTAGAAGTCTGACCAATAAAGTAGATGAAGTAGAGATATTAATGTCTGCGAAAAACTAAGACATAGTGGGAATAACGGAGACCTGGTTAGATGACTGGGCGGTAAAGTTATAGGTTACAGTCTGTTCAGAAAAGATCGTAATTCGTAAAAAAAACAGAAAGGGGGAGGGGTTTGTGTTTATGTAAAATCCTGTCTAAAGCCCAGGAAAAAAAATACCGTATTTTTCGCTTTATGGGACGCACCGGATGATAAGACACACCCCTGTTTCAGAGGAGAAAAGTAGAGAAAAAATATTTTGATGTCATCCAGGGATAGTGTCGAGCAACGGAGCAGCAGAGGTTTTTTTTTTGTTTTTTTTTTATTAATAAAACTTTTTAAAACTAATTTTTACATTTTTATGTAGCCCCCAGAGGGGACAGGAACCTCCAATGGTTTGATCACTCCTGCAGTATGATGTAATGCCATAGTATTACATTACATCACGATCCGACAGGCAAACTATCAAGCCACACCACATGCAGGGCTTGATAGGCAATCTGCATTGGCAGCCCTAGGGTCTTTCAGAAGGCTCCCAGCTGACATGGCAACCTACGATCTTATTGCTGGGGGAAGTGCGGGACCCCCAAATATCAATCAGGGCATTTAAATGCCACTGTTAGAATTCAGCTCTGATCAGCGGTCTTGCTTATTGGAGCTGTTGCAGGCGGGTGTCTGACGTAAAAAACAGCCAGCACCTGCATCATATGGAGCGGAATCGACCTGCAACCTCCTTCCATGCATACCTCGAACCTGCATAACGTAAATGTACATCCAGTAGATTTTAAGGGGTTAATGACCCGGTAGAAGGATTGCGCAGTAAAATATCAATATTCGCAGCTGACACAAAACTATGTAAAGATATTAACACAAGAGAGGAAGCAAGGAGATTGCAAAGGGATCTAGATAAGTTGGGGGCAGAAAAGTGGAAAATGAGGTTTAACACTGATAAATGTAAGGTTCTGCACATGGGCTGCGAAATGTATGTCACCATTACATGCTAAATGGGAAACCACTTGAGAACACTGACATGGAAAAGGCCTTAGGGATTTTAGTTAACTGTAAGCTTAACTGGAGCAACCAGTGTCAGGGAGCTGCTGCCAAGGCAAATAGGATCATGGGGGGCATGAGAGAGATTATCAAAATTGGGATTATTTAGAAAAAAAATATGGCTCAAGGGCGACCTAATAACTATGTATAAATATATCAGGGGACAATACAGAGATCTCTCCCATCATCTATTTATACCCAGGACTGTAATGGTAACAAGGGGCGCCCTCTACGTCTTGAGGAAAGAAGGTTTCAACACAACTTAGAAGGAGGTTCTTTACTGTAAGAGCAGTGAGAATATTCCGCATGGATCCGTGTTAAGAAATGACGTCACTTTTTTTTGTTGAGAAGTGCATATTAAATCTGCAATGAAAAAATCCATGTGAAGACAACGACATGGATTTGGTGTGTCAAAATCCATAGTGTGCACATACCTTTTGTTTGACCTCTCTTGGCTTAACTCTGAAGAGATCGTGTTGGCCATTACAGTGTGGCTTGTCAGAGTCAACCCCATGGCTTTAATACGGGAAGGGCAAAAAGGGTACATATTTTAAAGGTCTCCAACACCCAAACAACCCCTTTAAGAAAGAACACAGTTTTGTATAATTAATTATATATGTATTGAAAGGAGGCCCCACAGCAAAATAACACTAGGGTCCTTTGTGCTGTGTGCTCCTGATTCGTAAGTACAACCTCATACAAAAAGTATACCACCAACCCCTGCTGTCATGCCTGGATAAGTGAACCCAACACATCTACAGTCAAAACAGATTAAATAATCCTTATGCTGTGTAGCTGTTTCTTGTATTCTTGGAGGCAACAGGCTTCATGAATTTACCAGATGCCGTGTGGGTCCACTGGTGCCGACAATTCCATTTCCAGCCTAGTTCCAACACTTCACAGAATAGACACCTTAAAACTCAATTTTATTCAAAATATTAAAATGTAGGGCTTAGTTCTGACACACATAAACAAAGGTGTCCATAGTCACCTGACCAAAAATCACGTGATGAGAAGCCTAGAGGTACTGTGATAGTGGACAGACATGGAACAATTGAAGATCTCTAGTTGATAGAATTACCAAAATAAGGTATGAACTAGGGCTGATCAGGAACACATACATAGCTGGCGGTGCATATTGACCAACAACATTGAAACATAGTTATTCACCACCATCTTCACATCTCCTGAACACCCCATCATGCCATCTCAAATGTTAATGCCGCCAACACCCGTTCAGCCTTCATCTAATAGTCAACCGTTGTCTAGTGTTGAAACTAACCATTGCTGTTGTGCAAACATGTCACCACAGAGGGTTCAATGACACCAGGAAGTTAATGCAGCTTACATGATACAGCGACAAGCCACGATTTCACCTCAGCCGCCAGCTGAAGTTTGGAAATCTTGTGCAGCGAATATGCAAAAGCTACAAGCAAACATGTCTCCTCAGCGAGCTGCTGAAGTTCATAAATCGCTGTTTGCAACGTTCTGGAAAATTATAAATAATGTCAATAGCTTGCTATTTGCATGGACATATTTGTACCAACTCCAATTCCTTACAGTGTATATTAGTAAGTGACGCATCGTGCCACCAGAAACACTGGTTGTATCCCTTCAGAATGTTCACTTGTTTAAAACGTTGCAGTATCGGTATTCCTATTTTGTACATTTACTGATGTTTTCTTATTCGTAGGGGTTTGTAGCACTGTTCATCAAAATTGCAAATAATGCCAATAGCTTACTATTTGCTCAGAAATATTTTGGCCAACTCCAATCGCTTTCACTATATATATTCACATTAGTAAGTGGCGTATTGCGCCACCAGAAACACTGGTACTATAAATACTAATAACTAGTAGTGATTGCCAGTTCCAAAACTGAATCACATGGTATGGATTCTTCTTGTCAGTGGCGTCATTACAGGGGGATGGCTGATTGGCTGATTTCAATAACTAAACCAACCCCTTTTGCTGTTGTAAGAGGCTACCCTAAAATGTTAACAGTTGCTATAGTGATGGGTAGGAAGATGTGTTAAAAAGTATATCAAAAGCACCGAGCGCGCCAAAATATAAGCAGAATTTTGGCACATCAGATTTGAGCATGCTCAATGGGAACTTTCTGGTGAATGGAGCCCTGGTTTTGTGAAGGACAATTTTTGGCTGCTCCAGATGTCTGTGAACTGAGGTTCTGCCAAGGGAGGCACAACAGGCTGGAGAGGAGCAGCTGCTGGTAAGAGAGGAAAAGACAGTGGGAGCCTGGACCCCTAGTTGTGAGAAGGCTGCTTGGAGAGGACTCTACCGAGTAACCAGAGATTGCCTACTACCCGAATCCAAAATAGAGCATGTCTGAACTATGTCCCTAACCTGGTAATGGCATCTGGACTGTGACAGAGGCTGAGGAGAACGGTGGTAGAGTCATGCCTGTGACCAAGCCTGGATCAGCAAAGCTATGCCTCCAATGCAATAAACCGTAAGGGAGTCCAATCTCAATTTAGGCATTGGGTGTGCACATAGTTAAGCAACAGGTCTGTTATTATAGGAGGTATCACGTTAAGGGACTTGGACTGTTTAGGAAATTGTAATGGTTATGGACATGCACTTTGTTTCCAATATACTGGATTGATGCTAGCAGAGGGTTTACCCTTTAAAGAAGAACTCTGTTATGTGATTTGTCTTTCTGTTCTACAGGACAGATCTTTGTACAGCATTATTGACACTGCGCTTGCAGCACTATTTTGTAATGTGCACAAAGTAGTATCATTCCCAGGATTTAGTTAGCAGTAAGGTATTTGAAGGTAAAAAGTTGAATTGCTTAACCATTATTGCCATATTATTGTCCATTTCTATTCCTGTATGTATTAATAAATATTGTAAACTTTGGTTACTTCCCCTGCTGCATCGTATCGTATCGTGCGGTGCTATACCACTACCCTCAGTACTGACACAAGCACACAGAAAAAGGGGCTGATCATGAGACAACCAATCATGAGACAACCCTATAATCTGTGTCCAAATCCTTCTATATTGTTACAAATTCATAGATCTTCAATTACATTAAATGTATCACTTCTTCGAAATGTTCTCCCATCTATTGATCAAGAACTTCATCTGAGGCATTCATTCATAATCTCCGTCAGTGATAACATCCATGTTTAGCACCGTAGAGAAATCTCTGGGTAAAAATCAATGAAAGAATTCATCATTTCTTCCTCGTTCTTCATAACTAAATACATCCCTCGTAAGCGCAATCTTTCAATCAGTTCATCGCTCTTGTATAAAGACTCATATGGCTCATCCAGCAGAACTGCTGATAGTCATACATCTCTGTAATCAATCACCAGTTGCAAAAGACTCGCTTTCAATGTGCTATTAACCACTGGTGATCAACTTACCCTGATACGGAGGCCTCGGATGTGGCTCTTTCCCAGGGCCATATAGTACATTAAGGCTAGGGTCACACAGGGCGGATTTGTTGCGGTTTTGCTGCGGTTTTTCCGTTGCGGTTTTGACACAGAAGAACTGCTTCTGCGGCAAAACCGCTTCAAAGGTTAATTTGGGCTTGCGGATTTTGCTGCGGATTTTCGTGTGGAAAAATCCGCAAGCGTTTTTTTCCGCAGCGCTTTTTTACTTTTGTCGCGTATTTGGTGTGGTTTTGGCTGCGTCCATAGAGGTCTATGGACAAAAAAGTGCTGCGGAAACTACCAAAGAATGAACATGCTGCATCTTTTAAAACCGCGACGCAGTTGCATTTCCGCACTGCGGCTGTGCGGAAAAAATCCGTCCTGTGAGAACAGCTTTTTGGAAAATCTCATTTGTGCTGCATTGCACTGCAAACGCAGCGGTTTTGCCGCAGTGCGGATATGCAACGGCAATCCGCGGCAAATCCGCCCTGTGTGACCCCAGCCTTAATGACTCATGTCCTCAGTTTTCAGTTGAGCGTTGGTTGCATTTGCATTAAATACACAGTAAATTACGCCATTTGAACAGGGCCTTAGGCTGTACATTTTTGGCCAGGGCATCAAGCTACATATAGAATCATAGAATAGTAGAGTTGGAAGGGACCTCCAGGGTCATCAAGTCCAACCCCCTGCTCAATGCAGAATTCACTAAATCATCCAGGACATTTTTGTCCAGCCTTTGTTTGAACACTTCCATTGAAGGAGAACTCACCACTTCCAGTGGTAACCTGTTCCACTCATTGATCACCCTCACTGTCAGAAAGTGTGTTTTCTAATATCTAATTTGTGTCTTCGTCCTTTCAGTTTCCTCCCTTTGCTTCTAGTCTTTCCTTGTGGAAATTGGGTCAGAACTATATAGAGGATTACACGTTACTGTAAGAACAGTGGGCCCCGTTCAGGCGTCTAAAAAGTAAAGCGACTACCTGCGTTGGAGCAGGAATGGTGGCCTTATTGGTTGTCACTAATCTAAAAGAAAGAAAGAAATGACAACTCAAGGGCTGATTTGATTTGGGGAAACTCATCTTTTATGGACCTAGCACATTGTATGTGCTAAGGGTTAATGGTATAACAGGGCTAGCGTTGTAGACTAGGGCTTGTGTGAGAAGTGCTATGACCTTACTGCAGCACGGGTACATTTACTTTTTCATAGCAGATCAGCTGCTGGAAACAGTTATAAAAATCTCTTTACGGTTTGTGATCTTGTATCTCTACATCAACAGCTGCCCGGATTCCTGCTGACACAGAAGCCACATAACTATTCTGGATGCATCACCCGGGACTGGAGCAATTTTACAACTATGCAAGTGACCAAAACAATTACTGTGCTGGTGGCTTGAGAAGTGACTGGTGTGAGCGTTCAGAGAGCGGAGCTGTGCTGATGCCTCCTTTATGCCTCACAAACTCCAGCTTCTATCCACATGTAACCGCGATTACTAGTGATGGTTACTTCCCATTGGTTTAAAGTCAGTGCTGCATGAATGCTGCGTGACGTGATTGCAGGTGAAATCTAAATACATAGGGCAGCAATGCAAGATCAGCAGCCCCCGCAAGGCTGGAAGGGACAATAGCATAGAAGAATGGCTTTACATTATTATTTAGGTAGAAGTCTTTGGAATACAGCACACCGAGGATTAATTTGGAAACATTGCTATGAAGCCCCTTCTCTTCTAACTGCACAACTGGGTATAACAGTACAGTTCAAAATGGCCTCTTACCTAGTTATAGTACCAGGTTCTACCACCCAGGACATCAATACTGGTTTCCCCCTTTAAAAAAAACTTCATAACTAGAGATGAGCGAGGACGCTCTGATAAAGCAGTTACTCGAGCGAGCATCACTCTTCTCGAGTAACTGCTTACTGGCCCGAGCAGGCGTGTGTGTGCGTGTGTGCGTGTGCGTGTGCGTGTGCGCGTGCGTGTGTGTGTGTGTGTAGCGCGGCGGGGGAAGAGAGAAAAAGATCTCTCACCCCACCCCGAGCCTGCTCAGACCAGTAAGCAGTTACTCAAGAGAGCGATGCTCACTCGAGTAACTGCTTTATCCTAGCGTTCTCTCTCTAATCTCTATTCATCAGATTTGGGTTTTTGCCACACAGTAGCCAAGATAATGGAACCTACATGGAACTTCATTGTGAATCTCAAAGGGCCATATTGCCACTGTATGATGCCTTTGTGATATGTACCCCCTTAATTATAAAATTTGGCAGATTGTTAAATGGCAAGGTTTCTCAACCAGGTCATTTTAACTTGGTTAAGGACTGTCAGAAGAAGCTGTCACTCTCACAATACAGATGGGTAGTTGTAAGTAAGAGCTCAGCAGACCCAATTTTCAGGGTGTCTCCAATGTTAAAAAGGTTGGGAGTTGGGCTTATTACGTATGTGAGTACTGGAAGCTTCCTGTATCCACCGAGCAACCACTCGCTATTGCACTATGGCCAGTTCTTTGGAAGATTTCACGCTACGACACCCCCATTTCAAGCATGCCAATTATCCGACCTCATCACAGGTCAGACTTTTCCTTGTACGAAGTTCAAAGATCCATACAGGTATAGATTCCGGCTGAATAAAAGTTTTGGCGTGCTACATGGAGAACCGGCGATGTAATGCATAAATAGTCTTATTATTAGAAGTCAGGAGGCAGTGCGTTTCTCTGCCGGTCTGGCACCTTCGTCTGGTAATAATTTGCATACTAAATACTCGTACTTCATCCAATTTTTAATTATTCAATATCCGTCATATATAGAGAGACTGATCCAAGTTCCATAAATTTTATTCAGCTCTGGGTGTAACACTTTCCATTTCCACCAATGTATATACCAGAAGCTTTTCCCAAAATATATGCAAATTGTAGGGCTTTGACAGTCGGCACAGATCTCTACTGTACCTGCTATATGGGCATACTCCAGGCACCATTCATACAGTTAAACCTTAACCCTTTCCAATCCAATTTGTATTCTGGTTTTCCTAGGGGGGCTTACTCTTTTTCTGCCGTTATACAACGGCGCTATCTGCTGTCTAAAGCCAGTACTGCATGAGGTGACACGTTGGATAGGCTTCAACAGCAGAGAGGCTGGCAATATACAGTAAGAGAACCCCGACGGACGTCTTCCAACATCGGAGCGGTACTGCCTTAAATCATAATGTCTTTAGACGTCAGACAGTGGACTGGAAAGGGGTTAATATGCAGTCTATCAATACGGCTCAATGGCAGATTCTTGAGATATATATATATATGTTTTAGCTTCCAGGGGATCTAGGATCATGTAATAAGGCGAGTTACTTTGTGAATACACTGTATCACTTGTGTTGTACTAAGAGCCAAGTTTCATCTATGTTGTAACCCAGAGCTACATTCACAATTCTGCTGGATAATGGATTCAGTTGTACCTGGATGATAAACTCGCTGATATCTAATATCTCAGCAGCCCCTTTTCTTACCCACACTGCATTCTGGGAAATTTTGATACCAATTACAATGCCTGGTGTAAAGACAACAATGAGCAGAGATTGAATAACCGGGGAAGATGTCAGTTCAGCAGTCTAGGTAGAATTGGGACAAATAGGCTATAAAACAGACCAATTCTGGATTAGTACAAGATGCAGTAAGTAAAGCAAAGCAATAAAAAAAGTTAGGTCTCATACATTGTAGCCCATCATATAGTTTTCAGTACATAACTGTATATCATACAATGATCCACGAAGTGTAAAGATACGGTGAACAGCCTACAACTTGTTTGCCACCAGCAGAACAAAGGGGATGTATTCAGCGAACAGCGGGTGGTCTGTTCCCTGAATACAGCTCCTGGCAGCTCACACGCTACTAATTGGTACTAATAGACATTCCTACCAAGTAGTAGTTTTATGCAAAATGATCCCTCAAAAGCCATCTTTTTAGCGATCATATTTGTGTCTAAATGCACCCTTAGGCCTCATGTCCACGGGGTTAAAATCCGCAGCGTTTTTCCCGCACACGGATCCGCGCCCCATAGGGATGCATTGGACACCCGCAGGTAGTTAAATACCTGCGGATGTCATTTTTCCCTTCAGGCGCGGATCCGCATACGGGAAAAAATCCGGACATGCTCCATTTTAGGCCTCATGTCCACGGGCAAATTCGGATTTAAAATCCGCAGCGTTTTTCCTGCACGCGAATCCGCGCCCCATAGGGATGCATTAGACACCCGCAGGTAGTTAAATACCTGCGGATGTCATTTTTCCCTGCAGGCGCAGGTCCCGCGTGCAGGAAAAAATCCGGACATGCTCCATTCAGGCGCGGGTCTCCGGCGCAGGCTTCTATTGAAGCCTATGGAAGCTGTCCGGATCCGCGGAACAACCGTACCATAATTAAAACTCACCTGTCCTGGACGCTGCAGGTTTCCCTTCCTTCCCGGCCGGATTCGGCACGGCAGATGTGCCCGGCCCGCTGCCAGCGTGCCGAGCACATCCGCTGGGCCGAAGAAAGAAGATCCGTCCGGGAAGGAAGAACCGCAGCGTCCGGAGAGGCGAGTTTATTCTTATTTTTTGGCCTCATGTCCGCGGGGCAGGAGGGACCTGCTACGGATTCTCCATGAAGAATCCGCGGCGGGCCCGATTTTCCCCGTGGACATGAGGCCTTAGTGGTTACTTTCTGACCCCATTCGCTTTTCATACTGCATTTACATGAGCAAGTATGACATCGGTCTGAGAAACTCGGAACAATATTGCACTCGTAAACCTGCGATGTGATTGCTTCGCTGTACATTCATTTAACAAACATGTGAAAATTGCATATTCCAATGGTAAAAATTGAAAAAGCGCAACACATTTGCATGAAAAAAAAAACCGCTAGTGCGTATAAGCCCTAAGTGTAAGGTTCCCCCCCCAACGCTGTAATATTGCTGCATTTTTTTTCAACTGGACTTTCTAATGTTAAAATTGCATTGCACAAACTCGCGATTCCAATATTAGAAAGTCCCATTTAAAAAAAGGCAGCGATATCGCAGCGTTAAAAATAAACGCTAGTGGGTAAAAGCCCTTAGATGCATGTGCAATGCAATTTTTTTCGCCTCCCATAGGAAACACTGGATGATTCTTGAACAGAATTGCCCAGAAATAGGATATAGTGCGATTGTTCATTCTCTCACCATCGGTGCGCGTGAAAAATCATTCATGTAAATTAACTCAATGAAACAATACAATCCAGAAACCAGCTCCTCTGCAGTGGCTCCCATGCAAGGACTGGCTGGAAACCACAACTGATGTAAGTCCATCGTGGGGGGAAAACGCTCTCTTTATTAAACAATCCAGACAGACATGAAGGAACAACGGGTTCTTTTTTAAGTGCGATTTCTGTGCATCTCACAACAGAGAAATAGGTGTGAAACTTGCCCCTGTAAATACACCCCAACAGGAACATTTCTAGGAAGTGAGCATAACATTGATTCTATGGAAATCTGCAATATAAATGTGTCAGCTTGTGCAAGGATTTATTTCACTTTGATAGGTCGTTTCCAATTTATCATAGTATCAACAATACAGTTTTCCAGTTGATGTAGATCCAGGTCTTTAGCAAAATCTGTGCAGCATTTTCCAGCTTCATGCATCTCTAACGAGTCTTCTGAAAGATGCATGGTTCACAGTAATCAATCTCTCTTGAGAAGAACAGATGTCACCAAACCAGGCTTTGAGTGGTTTTATTTAATGGGCAACACACCCATGAAAGCCACAATTCCAATCTCATCTCCTTAAAGTTGTTTTCACACGAGCGATAAAAATTGCACGGTTTTCTAGCGATGACAGTGCTACAAATAGCATCTATGTGAAGCCCATGCTTTCCTTCACATTAGACATGTTTTGTAGGCTGCGACATTGCAAGAAAAATAAATCACAGCATGCGATGTTCTGTAGCCCATGTTTCCCTATGGACCCTTCTTTTGTGTTGCATTCCACAAAAACGCAGTTTTCGGGCGCTGCAACTTTTACAGTAGGAAGTCCTACTGTTTGAGCCATAAATAAGCCCTAGCTGCCTTTAAAAACAAAAAAGAAACAATGCATCCCCTAACAGGCGCTGCCCACTCTAGCGCACTTCTCTGCAGCTCCGGCACACTTACTTGTAGTTTTCAGCCAAGGCTTCGTCAGAGGTTAAAAAACCCAGCCCCCAGGACGTGCTGGCTATGGGGCGCCGCAGCTCAGCCAACCCCTGCAGCTCTCAATGAACCAATCACAGCCATTCAATGCGATGGCTGCAATTGGTTCATCGAGCACTGCAGTGATTGGTTCTCGAGTGCCGCAGCTCAGCCAATCAGAGCCAGCACTTCCTGTAGGCGGGAATTTTGAACCTCTGACCAGGAAGTGCTGTCTGAAAACGACAAGCAAGTGTGCCGGAGCAGACAGCGCCTGATAGGTGATGTTTTTTGTTTTTAAAGGCAGATAGCCCTACCCTAAAAATAAGCCCCATTTCAAGCCCCATGAAATTGAGGAAAAAGAGCACTACAAAGTCACACTACTTTACAGCGACATAACATTGCAAAATCACTGCAAAAAATGCAGCGATAGCGCACAGAACAAAACTGCAATATCCTTGTGGCCCGTGTGAAAGAGGTCTAATTCAAACACTGGTTGCCCATTAGCTTTTGGAGAAGCCATTAACAGAGAGGTTCACTTAACTTTTTCTCCCTGCATTGTGGACGATTGCTCAATGAAAACATGAACGGTCCAACTATTTGTGTATTAGGTAGGAGGGTGTTTTTTTTTTTTTATTGTAACGCGGATAACAATCAGACTTTTTTTTGTAACCAATGCAGAAATCGAGGTCGTTCCACTTTTTCTTACAACTGTATGTCCAGTTTTGAATTGCAGTGTCATACAGAGCTTATGGTCTAGAGGGAAGGGAACGCTAAACCATGCATGGCAAACGTCTTATAGGTGGTTCCTCTGGCATATAGAATTGTAGAGCTCTGTGTTGTTCCATAAGTTGTGGGTTCCCATAATTCCCTTGTCAGCTATAGGGAAGTCATCACCTTCTAACAGTAAGTCTACAGGCCAAGTCCAGTTTCACATAACTTGGCCTCAACTCCCGGACTTCTATGACTACCTTGCCCTACGTTGTCGGGTTCTAGCGCTGCAGCCATATTACGGCCTGGTTAAGCTGGCCTAGTAGCAAGAAACCGCGATGAAAGAAAAAACGATCAGAGAATCTACGGCTATGAAAATACGCGAGTATACAGACTGTTTTAATGTTGGGGGTATTTTAATTAAGGGTCACAGGTAAGTCACATTACAGTTTACAATAGGAAACAAATTACACATGAAGAAAAAAAAAAAAAAAACACATTGTAAAAATGTAAAACAAAACAAAAAAAAGCTCAGTCCACCTCCTGATCGTCTTTGCCTTGCGCCCATTGCGTCTTCATTTTTTCCTTATAATATTGCATGCTTTCCTACAAAAATAGAATAAGTTACAGCGTTAGGAAAATGGAAGATCTTGTACAGCCGAGTAGCCAACTCCTCAATCTTGATACCGCCATGTTGTTCTACCAGTACACAGGAGACTCTGCTACACTACCCAGAGCATCATCAGCTCTGCTACCTGAAACTCAACTTTGCGGCACCTTTTAGAATACTGGCCTCTGTATATGGGACAGAGGGACCCCTTCAGGCTCCAGGTGAGACCATGGCCTCCGCACACACACTAAGGCAAGTCCAGATGTGGTGAAATATTTGCACCGCAGGTCTCACCAAAAATCAATTCTTCGTGTGTGATGGAGTTGCAGTGCTTGCCTACTTTTCCGCGGCCGCCTCTGTAGTTACACGCTTTTCTGCTAGGTTTGTAGATACTACCAAATGTCGGTTCAAAAATAAAAAGCCACAAAACCCTTCGCCGGCTTCACACCAGCGTAATAACGCTTGCTCATAATCTGCGCGCGCAATGCACAGAGAATAGAACTCATTGGTTTTAATGGGTTCATTCACATTTCCGTATTTTGCGTGCGTGTTTCGGCTGTGCAAGTGAAAAAAAAAAAAAATAATAGAACATGCTCTCGTTTTCTGCATATTTGTGTACCAAAGGTGTCCATAGAAGTCAATGGATGGGAGGTGCGCAATACACAAGGAGATGCGGAATTCCGCTGGAAAAAGAACGCATGAGCCCCATGGGAATTAGCGAAGTATTTTTATCTCACTTTGTGGCTTACTATTGTTTTTCTACGATTCTGGTTTTCTCGCTCTTCGCACATTGCCTGATAACAGTCAGAAAGCGACTGACATTTTAACTATGCAACTTTTGCTTAACATTTGGGGAGGTGGGGGGGGGGGGGGGGGGAGACAAGAAACTACAAATAGAGGCGAACAAAAACCAAAAAAAATAAAAATTATTCTCATTTGGGTATTTTAGAAACAAAACAGTTTCAAAATGTCGCGCAAAACGCGGCGGACCATTATCTAAATTTCCTCCAGCCTAGGGGGCTTTGTGAATGTCACCGTTAATCTACATCTGCACATCTTGGGAACTACGTGTGATGGTCGGTTGCCGCTATAGAGAGTTGAAAGCTGCAAACAACCTCGGAAGAAATAAAACAAGGATTTGTTGTTCTCTAGAAGAAAACGCTTGTTTTAAAATGAAACGGCACCAAACAAAAGCAATTAGTGGTCAGCAAATATAAAAGGGATTACAACAACAAAAAAAAAATCACCTTTCAAGCTCCGAAACTATGAGAAAGCTTCCTCCTCAGAGGACGCCGGGCGAGGCTCTACCTTCAATATGACCTGCAGATGTGCATTGGCTGATTCTATCGCAGGCTTTTAAAACACAATAACCCGCAGAAGGTTATCGACTCCCAAAAGTAGAACTAAATTAATCCGGGAGCTCGGAGCTGCGAGCACTTCACGTGCACACGGCCCGTAGAGGATACTCACACAAGATTTAATCCCCGTGTAATTAAGCAGGACCCCCCCTCCCCCTTCCCTTTACACAGACCACAGTGTTGTGTTTAGGAGGACGTAGAGGTATGTATAATTAGGAAGTACTCACTGGGGGCTCGGAGAATGGGACAGGCCTTTCTGCGTCTCTTAGAAGACCTGCCAATACTTTTAGGAACAGCTCATCTGAATCCATGTGCTCTGCTTTGGATTGCTCATACAAAGCAAGTGCTGCATCAACGTCCCTCCTGTGGGCTAGAGGGAAATTTAAAGGGAACAGATTAAAAAGGTGACTCTGTAAAACAATCCAGTAAATGGCTATTAAAAAAAAAAAAAAAAAAAAAGGAGCGTGAAGTGTTCAGATGATGCTACAAAAATAAGTCACCATGAGATTTAAAAGTGCATTAATATATATATAAAAGAATAGAACTACTATTCTTTTAGAAGACCTCTTCTCCATGAGCTGGATCTGGTATTGCAGTTAGGACCTGTTCAGGCTTTCACGAGACGGCTCCAAAGCTCCATTCAGATTTCTTTCGTTAGTTGGATGAACAGTTTTATTAAAGTTACTCATTTTGAGCGGTGATACAAGACACAACCGGTGGTGGGGAGCGGCAATCTTGGCTACGAGACAGGTTGAACAGCCAATGGTTGCAGTGTAGACCTGCGACCTCACAAGGTTTGACAGGTGTACCGCTCCAGTCCAACTCCCTGAATACTGCAGTCCTTGGAAACTTAGGTACGGGAAGAGTAAACTAAAAAGAAAGCTCTAAGGGGGAATATTATGGCAAATGGATATTATATAGCGGGGTGTCCCGCACGGTACCCACCTCTATGACCCAGAATGGAGAGCAGCTCCGTAAGAGCAGCTCCTATGCTGGTGGACCTTCTGCCACCCAACGGTAGTATTATAAGATGGCCATTCATGTGAATGGCCAGCCTGTAATACTATATTTCCCCTGCAGTAGTTGCAGCAGGGCAGTTGTGTAACTGGTTGCAGCTTTTCCTAGCAAAATCAGCTGATTACCAGGGTGCCATGAGTATAGGACTCAAGGTCCAGATTCTGAGAAGGGTTGTGCATCTTAACACGACCCCTTTAAAAGGGGATCTCTCATGTGAAAAAGAAAAAAACAAATGCCGCTAGAGTAAAACTAAAAAGGGCCAAGACCGGCTGCATGCGAACGGATTTGAATTGCGGAATCCACGGTAGTCACCCGCACAGACGATCCGCGGTATTCCGCACACAATCAAACAGAATATTCGCATGTTTGCTCACATGAGCGGACTGTGATTAAGGTTTCCGCTCACAGAAATAAAATCGCAGCATGTCCTATTTTAGTGCAGATTCCACATGGACGGCTTCCATTGAAGTCAATGGAAGCTTTCCGACCCGCAGCCCATCCGCAATTGACTTTGCGGATAGGTCGCAGGTCCTCATGTCATCGCCTTGCGACGGGGCAGGTAAAAGACAGATTTAAAAAAAAAAAACAAAAAAAAAACCCAAACTATACTAAGTATATCTGATGGCGGGCATCCGCTATATATGACAGCTATGCGCGGTCGCCGGCTGGGGACAGGGCTGGATTCTGCTGCAGGTTCCCGCATGTAGAATCCAAACTGTCCATGAGAGAGCGGCCATACCGTACTCATCTCTCATTACCATCGGATGTTCATTTAGTAGTGGGCAGCATATGACGTCTGCAGCCAATCAGTAGTGGCAGCAGTCATGTGCTGTACTACTGGCCTAACTGCTCAGCGATAGGAGCCATGATGCCAGGGGAATAGCACGTGACTGCTGTGGCAACTGATTGCCTACACCGGATTACAGAGTCTTATCGCAACCACCCTACGACTGGCATAAAACGGGTAAAAAACGGACCTGTCCTATTTACATGTAGGGTGTCAAGACAGAGGGATCTGACTGTTGTATCAGCAAGAGCCACATTTGTTGGGCATTTTAAAGATGCATAATACACTATGTTGACAAAAGTATAAGAAACCCCACCAATCCTGTGCTGTCAGGTGAAGAGGATCTACAAATCGGATGTGTGAGCATATCAAGGATAGCATCCCACAGGCATATACCATCAGAATACCACGAGCTGTGGAGTTGGATAAGACTTCCAACGGGGTACGGTGGTGGGATGTCACCTCAGCAACTAATCACTATGGGACATTGCAGAACTTTTGGATCTTCTAAAGTTCACCGTTAGCAACGTTACTCAGAAATGGAAAACATTGTAGCATTGTAGCCACATTCCGGGAAACCTCATAAACTGACAGAACGTGCACAATGAAACCCTGTAAGAGCTGTAAAGGCATCATGCACATAGTCTACCGAAACACTCGCTCAGGCGGTCTTGTAGGCCATTAGAACATCCATTAGCACCAGAACCATCCATAAGGAACTGCATGTGAAGGGTTACCATGGACAAGCGGCTGCACAGAAGCCCACGATCACAGCAGTGAATGCACAGAGGCGACTGCGATGGTACTTGGAGCGTCATTATTGGACTGTAAATGAGTGGAAGTATTGTGGACGGCTGAATCACAGTACACCATCTTCAGACTGGATCGTCATACTCGGGTGTGGCGGTTGCCTACAGAGTGGTTTCTATGCATTATCCCAGCTGTGAAGTTTGGAGGTGGTTCTGGGGTGTAGGGGTGTTTCTGCTGTTAAGAACTAGGGCCATTTATTGAAGTCCACCTCCAATGCCAACGGGTATAAAGATATTCTAGACAATGCAGCATCACCTACCCTGTGGCAATACTTTGGTACAACCGTGACTCTACCAACATGACTGAGCACCATGTCATACAGCATGAGGTGTTGAGGCTCGGTTGGAGGAGCAGAATGTCTGCAAACTTCTTTGGCTAGCTTAAAGTCCAGACCTCAATCCCATCGAGCATCTTTGGGATGAACTAGAATGCCGTATCCGTGCATTCCCATCATCCCCCACATCACTATCTGAAGCTCTCCTCTGAGGCAAAAGCCATCGACACATCTAGAGGAATTTAGTGGAAAGGAGCCTAGGAGGGTTACTGCAGTCATTGAGGCCAAAGACAAACCAATACAGTCTTGCGAAATGCAAATAAAAATCGAATTACACCTTGTATGTGTCCAATATTTTCATCACATAGTGTATATACATGTGATGCTGAACTAGTACTCACAAGCCTTCTCCAAGAAACCGAAAAATCTAGCATCTAATACAGTTAATCATCTTTCACTCGTTCTATTTGTAGGAATGTCAAACCAAAAAGACAAGATGCAAAGCTGGAATCACGTCATTTACCGTAACCTCTCATCTTGAAAGTGTACAGGACTTGCTTGTAATATGGATCGGAGAGTACTTCGATTATTTTAGTCGCTTCTTCCTCCTGTAGATGAAGATGAAAAGAGGAGATTAAGATTGGGAGAGGGTGCAAAATCCCTCATCTTAGACATGTAACAGGGTATCTGGACATCATGAATGAGGCCGTTCCTAGACTCCGGTGCAGTTTAACCAGAGTGGAGAGCAGCCTCAAAGGGTGTCCCTTAGTCTAGATGACTTGGAACCACCATTGATAGTTTGCCAATGGACGTGAGGGATGCCAAAAAGCTACATTTACGACAATACTAGTGGTGATTACCGCTTAGTGGAAAGAATTCCAGATAAAAGGGTTGAGAACTCAAAAGAAATTATTTATCCTTCATTTAAAAAACATCTTAAAGGCATAGTAATAGAATTTCAAGTTATGCCCCATCCAAAGGACAGGGAATAACATGCTGATCAGTGTAGGTCTCCCTGCTGAGACAGACCTATGATGATCTCAAGTATGGAGGTCTTGTGTCCACCCCCAACCCCCCCCCCCACCTCATTGCAGGGTCACTGCAACCCCCAGTGGGGAAGAGGAGACTGAATGAGGCACTGGTCATGCAAGTGCACCCTTTCCTTTTAATGGGACTGCGAAATACCCCAATAGCACCCACTCTGGTATTACCAACAGCCCCATTGAATGCTCGGCCAGCGATCCATTCATAGTGCCTTCACTAGCATAGCACTAAAAATAAATATGATGTTAAAAACTCTTGTATAGAAGACACAAAAGTTTTCTAGAGGCGATACCTTTATTAGATAACCAGAAAAGGTCTGTTTGCTAATTTTTGGAGCTCAGAGGTCCCTTTATCAAATGAAAAACTGAGGGTCAAACAGCAATTTAAAGGGGTTGTACCAGAATTAAAAGTTATCCCCTCTACTGGTGTTTCCCAACTCCAGTCCTCAGGGACCCTCAACAGGTCATGTTTTCAGGATATCCTATGGTAAGAACACCTGTGGCAATGTCTGAGGTAGGGATAATAATTACATCACCTGGGTAATACTCAGGAAATGACTAACAACTGTTAAGACAATCAATCGTTCGTCCAACAGCCGTTTCCATTAACTCCCCCATACACATTTGTCTTGGTTGAGTATTAATGCACATAGGAAGGTAAGCTGCGTCTAGAAGTCTCTGGCAGCGGCTTATCTCTCAGGGAACAAAAAATAAATAAAATAAAATAAAAAATCAGGTGTTGAAATTCAATGTCCCCGATTCCCCTTTCCCTCAACATCATCTATCGGGGCAAAACTGAGACGACCCCATACACATTACAGAGTTGTCTAGCTCCTCAGTTATAGGTGGGTTCCAACGACTAAATTCTAATGTGTACGAAGGCCTTCGTTTACCGACGGTTCCCTAAAACAATGAGTAGAATTGTGAATGCAGCTCTGGGGTATAATATACTATTGTAACTCATGATGATAACTTGTTTCTTTTGAGCGTGAACCATAGACCTCTGTTCTCAAAGCAAAGCCCTTTGCTTATCACGGCCAGGTATGAGTGATGACCGTGTTAAGGGCCATTTACATGGGACGATTACAACGCAAAATTTCTTCAAAGAAACAAAAATACACGATAGTCGTTATATCTAAACGCAAAGCCATCGTACACTATATCCGTTTGTCGCTTACTTTCAAACCAGCATAAACATCGCAGGTTCGCTCCCTTCTCGCTGCGTCCAAACGCTCCCCGATCAAAGTTTACATACAATGTGAAGAGCTTAACAAAAAGTCAGCGAGAAGTGAGCGATGCCCAGCAGTCATCTGCCAGTCTAAACGTTCAGCACGAGTGCCAACCACTAGCGCCGACGGCCCCTGTTCGTGCAGATCGTTTATTCAACAGTCGTCCCATGTAGATAGGGCATTACTCGAAACGTACCTTCTTCTTATAGAGCCGTCTGATAATAAATGTGGTCAACTGTTGTCTCTGCTCTGCAATGGCGTTGCATCTCTGTAAGTAAGGGAAGAATCTGGATATATCAGATATCTTGGGTTTAGGGAAAAAAAAGCAACATGAAAAGAAGCAAAAACAGCAAGAGACAAAAATAAACTCAAGGACAGAAAATAAAAAAGTACAAAAGTTGGCACCATAGCAAAACACGGCGAGTTAATCACAGCATAGGATGAGTAAATGCAAACAGTACGGCTCTGCCTAATCACGCCAAATCTGTCATAAGCGTGTCCTTGGCGACGTGCGTTGTAGGTTTGTTTAAAAGACAAAATAAAATAAACCAATGCTTCAGTAGAACCAAGAAATGAGGTTTAGGGACTGGAAAAGAAAGATGGGAGGGGGGGGGGGGGGAGGAATTCTATTCATCTCCAATTATACTGCCAAGCATTCATAAGTGAGCTCAGGATCATAAGGTTAATTATACATTTAATAAGGTGTCAGGGAGATAACTGTTCGTTTCTTTAAAAAAATTAAAATGTACAAAGCAAGTTCTCTTTAAAGTATAATTACCTACACTTATGCATACAAAAGGACTGATTTCAATCTGTTTTATAAAAGCCTTTCAATGCAACAGACAGTTCTTGAGAGAGAGACAAAAGTTAAAGTTGCCAGGGAAATAAAAAAAAAAAAAAAAAAAAGTTTACATGACAAGCCTGAAAAATCAAGTGTCTGTGCCACCCCGCAAAGTGACGTACAGTCAATCAACGCGAGACGGTACTGTAAATTATAGCTGTGTTGTCATGTGGGAATTGCATTTTGGGAGACATTTATTTACAGAAGCTGTAGATAAAAGTATCCCGATTATTAAAAAAAGGGTTGTCCCGCTACTTAAAAGTTGCTTCACAACCACTCTGTCCTTCCTGGTTTCTGCTGACCAGGACATGTGATCGCTGCAGCCAAATCACTGGATAGAGGTGGTCACTGCTGCATCGATCACAGGTCCTAGTGAGTAGCAACCACGAAAGACAGAGTGCTTGTGAACCAATTTAAAGTGCTGGGACAAGACTTTTAAAAGGCGGTCTCCAGGGGAGGGAGTTCCATGACAACGTCGAGTAATATGATTTGCTGTGAAATTGCGTCATGTGAGATACTTCTAAGGGATCACATAAAGACCGCAAAAATCCAACAATGGTCAGATTTTTTTTTATCAATATCTTTTTGAAAATCTTTTGTAATTGCCCCAACTTTGCTTTGGTATCAAATAGGTTCCTACTGCAGATGTAGTAGGCCCGAAGGTCAGAGGTATGGAAGAATTCATCAAAACCCTTAAATTTATCATCTCTGGTTATACAGAGGACTATAGGTAAGGATACTTTTACACAGGCCGATAGTTGCCCAAGTAATTGCCCAAAAGATCGATTACTGGTCACAGTCGTCCTGTGTAAACACGGGAACAGACACGGCAAGCGAGCGAAAATCACCAACTTGCTGCTGTCTATAAGTCTTGGACCCTGACTCCTCCTGTGGCTTGTACATTACTGCCGGGTCCCACCTTATTGGTTAACGGAGAAGTGCTGCTTGCAAATATTCTTCATATAAGACCAACTTGTTAGGAGTTACTCGGTTTTCAGTTCATCTGGGGGGCGGACGACGACCAGGGAAGCCCTCTTATCCTGCGCGCGATGTGGGGATTTCCCTGGGCCCTCCCTCCCCAGCTGGTCTGTGCCAGCCGCTCATGCCTCTGGGTCTCCTCCATCAGCCTGCGCTGGGAAGAATTCAGTTATCCGCCTCGGTCCTTCCTTCATGGTCCCCTTCATCCCTGTAAGTCTACTTCATTATAGCATTTCCCTGTCACTTCTTAGGTCTCTCTCCAGCATTCGCTCCTGTCGCTATCCAGGCCACGTACCCTCAACATAGGAACTTTGACCTTGCCTGACAGGTCACTCAATGTGTTAAACTCCTATTTTATGATTATACGGTGGTGGTGAGGATGTCACAGATCTAATGACACCAAAATCATCCAACAAGGGTCACGAAAAGGGGTCAAAGTGTGGTGCAAGAAAAAGCCTGTAGGCTTTTTAACATTAGAGTATATTGCATTGTGGGAATTTAAAGCACCACTCCGATTTCACTACAAAAATTCTGTACCAGGACAGGAGGGGGTATATTACCTATAGTTGCTGCCCCTCAAATCCGCCGATCCCGGGCTTAATTATTGGCCGTCTAAAGAGACTGCAGCATTTAAAAAAAATTTCCATAGCACTCTGTGCACCGCTTTAGATTGGCCAGTGCAGATCACATGAACAGCTCCAGCCAATCAGGGAGCACGTATAATGCATTGGTAGTCTACCACCACCAATGTCCCGAGGGGATTAGGTAGTCTAAAGATTGCATTAGCAATCTTGTATGGCTGAAAACGGGACTCCGAACCGGCGGCTTGTAGGGATGGCAACAACAAAAAACTGCAGGTAATATACCCCTACCCATCTGGTCCCGGGACACAATTTTGTCCTGAAATCAGAGGGTTGCTTTAAATGCCAGTAAGGCATAACTCACTTTAGATATAAGCATATAATTCAAAAATCACTAAAGCAATAGTATTTGCAAAGTTACATTTCATGAGAATTTCTGTACTGTTCCTTTAAATGGTGACCGTATTGTGTTTGCTCCTCTTCGGGCTGTCATCCCCAGCTGCGTGTGTCACTCCTCAGTACTGAAGACCATTTACATAATGTCCTATTCTTCATCCTAGTTACATATTGCCGGCAGTCCCATCTTCCAGAGAAATCCTTCAGGTTCGGCTGCTTCTTAACATGCAAATTGATGTCTGCCGTGATGACTAAAGCAGCGGTTTTGCTTTTTATTTTACGGCTTATGTTTTTTTTTTACCAGCTGCTAAGCATTTTAAGTGAATATAGTACTGTTTACTATCGGAAATTGGTAACAGGCCTTAATTTGACACAGGGAGTCTATACAAACCCGGCAATCTGCGGGATCACTGTGATTGTTTGACTGCCACCTGCAGGGAAGAGACTCCCCATCTGCCTCTGTTTGTGTACACTACCAGTGGCAGTTCTCATCACCAACCGCTCCTTCCGCATTGGCTTAGCTTTATACTTAGCACATGTAAAAGCGGCATGAAGGCGGCCGGCTCGCTTCCAGACGATTGCTAATTTTGAAGAGAATGTCGGCAACTGGGAAGAGCCTGCATTTCTCATTTAACGTGCCAGTGACACACGGGAGAATGAAAAAGGAAAAAAATTTAAAAAAAAAGGAGATTGTAATAAGCAATCAGCACGTGAGCTTGGGTGATGCTAATGCTGTATAAAGGCATTACTGTAACCGCATGTTTCCATTTTGACCATCTGTGTTAATGGAACGGTCACGTCTGTCCCTGTCGAAATGCAACTACGTGCCGCTTGCTTGTGACGTTTGCATAATTTATTTCAATATACCAAGAAAAAAAAAAATCGTGTATGTATATAGAGTGATCCATCGCTTAACAGCAAGCAGTAAAGCGAGACCATAACCACACTGAAAACTCAACTTCTGAGCTCAGCAAAATGTTAATTCCTTGCATAGATCATAGGTGCCACAGTATATTTATTGCTTCGTGTTGGCACCATATTACTGAGTTAAAGGGCTTGTCTAGATGTAAAGTATTGATGGTGTATCCTCAAGTTAGGGGTCATCAATGGTAGATTAGTAGGGGGTCAGAAGCCTGGAAACCCACTGATCAGCTGTTTGCTGGGACGGTATACTTGTGTACTGAGCTGTTTACTGCAGGAAGCAGACAGCCGCATTACCACTTGGTATTGCAGGCGAAGTTCCCATTTATTTCAATGCCTGCAATACCAAGCCTTACCACTGCAGAGAGAATGGAGCTGTCCCGTTTCCTGTAAAAGGTAAATGAGCACCTAACTCGATTGTCAGCGCCTTATAAACCTGCACTAGTATTTCATTTTCTCCGTACCAATACTGATCCTATATTTCATTTAAAAGCCACTTAAAAGGTATGTCAAGTTTAAAAGACCTATCTTTAAATACGCTATTAGGGAATCCTGAGATGATAGGAAGGTGGTCTCCTGTTTAGGACCTTCATCTCTTCACCAGGATTGAGAGCAACTATAGACATCTCTTGTTCTGGAGGACTCAACATGTTTGATTTCAATAAGAATTCTGTAATACTTATTTTCTCCTGCGGAGGCACTGCAGGGAACAATGGAAAACTTCCTTCAAGTCCATTTTCATATTACAGCCGACCACTGGGGGTCCTAGCAGCAGTACAACCCTTCATCTACAGATCACCAAAGGAGTAAACCAATAAAGAAGTTGTGTTGAACAGAGCAGAAATGCAGTCTTAAGCTCTCGCTCACGACCTGAAGGTTGCGAGTTTAATCCCCACGTGGTTCAGGTAGCCGGCTCAAGGTTGACTCAGCCTTCTATCCTTCTGAGGCCGGTAAAATGAGTACCCAGCTTTGTGAGGGGGTAATAAATTACTTGAAATCGCTGCGGAAAAAGTTTAATTTATTTTCATCTACAAAATAAGATGTGTGTAACTCACTTCAACCCTTACTAATTTACCTGTAGTAGCTGCCTGGCTTCTTCTAGTCTTTCCACCTCAATGTAATTCACAAAAAGAGAAGTAACTGGATAGTAATTTGCAAACTGATGGGCCAATCGCTCTATCAAGATGCTCACTGCCAATAGAAAAGAGATGGTGCACATTGTGAAGCAGCATAAATGAGACTCCTAGTGAATAAAATAAGACCATGCACCTGCAAAGTGAAGTGGAGCGCAACTTAAAGGAGTTACGGTGTTTGGGAGGTCCACATTTCTTAGCGAAATGTAAAGTGAATTTCCCACAAAGTCAAAAAAGTCCATGACTTCTCCAAAACAAAGAACGCTTTTCAGTAAAAAGATCTACGATTCACAATGCACTTTTTTCTTGGCCAGTGGACAAGAGGGTGCTATTTCTGAGTGGCAGAGTCTGGTATTGCAGTTATTCCAAGAATGTAAAAATTGTAAACAGTGCAATACTATACACATCCTAAAATAAACCTATTAAATAGGTTTTTCTGGTTCTGTCTGATATTGCAGCTTTTGGGCCTGTTTCACACAGGCTACAAAATACATGTATGTGCAGCCCGTGGTTTCCGATGGGTTCTTTCAGGCTACAAAACTTCTCTCATGTGAAAAAAACGCATTGGGAACCATGGGCTTCACATACATGTGTTTTGTAGCCCGTGTGAAAGAGGCCTTACATGAATGAGACAAAGCTGTAATACCAGATTCATCCAGTAGAAAAGACAGCGTCATTTCCGAAGGGCAAAAAAAGTACATTGTGAATAGTAAATCTGTCCTTAAAGCCATTTTCTTAAGCCTGGAAACCATCTACATCTATTATATAAAACCTCCTACATATGTAGCACTGGACCATAGATGTAAGGCAAAGATAAGAGAAATACACTATCATGCCAAAAGTCATGGGATAGCTGCATGTAAATTATTAATGAAGTGGTGTTAGCTTAGGGGACGGCTTGGAAGCCCCCACACAAGTTGTGAGGGGTTATCATGTGAGTGAGGTTGAGCACTGGCCAGCGTGCTTGCAACATGAATTATCGGAGATCGAACATTCAATGAAGGAGGCAACCCCCCATGCACATCCCGCAGGTGAGTGTAGCCTTTTTTAGCTTCCATGGGGTTTGGGTGCAGAAGACCCACCAGAGTGCCTCTGTTATCACTATGAACCTAACCAGTGATGTTGCTAACTGGACCCTAAGGTACTGACAACAAGTGGTGTGGTCTGATGAGTCACAGTACCAATTGTTTTGGACTGATGGTAGGGTTCATGTGTGGTGCAGACCCCATGAACCCCAGTTGTCAACAAGGTGGTTTCCCCCTGGTATGGGGGTATGTTCTCATGGCATGGGTTGGGTCCACTGGTCCACTTAAAACAAGTGAAAAACCAATGTTGGTGACCATTTGCAGCCCTTAATGTGTCCCCAACAATGATGGAATGGGATACTCAAGGAGCATTCTGGAGCGTTCCTGGGGCCTGCACATTTGCCTGACATGAGCCAATTTATGAGCTGTGCAGACGTGGTCCTTTCACACCTTAGATCCTGCACCTACAAATACCCTGGAGCTGTGGGTGGCTATCCAGATGACATGGCTCAACATCCCTCCAGCCGTCTTCTGGGCACTTGTGGCATTAACGCCATGTTGAGTTGCAGCACTTCGCCAGGCTAGAGGAAGTCCTACATGATATTAGTTCCTGTCCCATGACTTTTGGCATTTCAGTGTATAAATAATAGTTTTACTACATGTAAACCACTGTAGACTAAAAGCGTACATACCTTTTTCCACCACTTCTTCCATGTTTTTCTTCAGTAAGTGGCTGATCAAGTACATTGTGCGCACATCTTTTGAACCATTCAGATACAAGTTCTCCAACATAGAGATTCCTTCTTCAACGTTTCCACTGAAACATTAGAATATTAAGTGACAGTGAAACCTTTAAGATATACATCTACCTGTTAATGCCCTCCAACTGCAGCACTTACTATCCGTTTATAACCACCATTCCACCAATTCTTTCGCTTCTTTGATTTTTGGTTTTTCTTCCCCCATACTCCTGCAGCCACAGCTCTAAACATTCGGACGTCACTAGGGGTTGGAAGAGACCCCACAGTGACTAGAAAAGGGAGACACCGGACCCTGTTCAAGACTTGGTGTGGTCTCAGCGGTGAGACTCCCAATCACACAGACAGGGGATAAAAGTGTATCTTGGAAATACCCTTCTAAAGGGGTTGTGCCAAGATGGCATCCTCTGTTCTAACCTCACTCTATGTCCTACAATAGAGCGCAGCTCCTGTCCGAGCGAACCCTCTGCCACCCTTTTATGCTACATTATTCCATCGAGCAGCCGCTGAAAATTAAATAGACCGGACACAGTTCCCCAACGCCAAGAGACGCTGTTTGCCAGGGTTGCAGAAAGCAGAACTTGGGTCATCAGCTGATTGCTCCAAGTCCCGCATCCTCAGAGGGTTGGTGCATCTTGGCACAACCCCTTTAAGTCTCACACAATTATGTAACTTTACCGCCTTTGAAGTGACTCCTAAATTGGTACAGCAGCTCAGCGCCATTCAATGAATTGGGGTGAAGTGCAAAAAGTGCAAGGGTAGACATAACCCATAAATGTAAGAGGAGTGTGGGGGGCAGTTGGTTAGGTCTTGTCTGGTATTGAGCACCACTGTGACCTGTCATTTCTTAAAGGAGCTGTCCAACACTTAAAGGGTAAAAAAAAGGAAAGGGTAAAAAAAAAAAAAAAAGTCCACCCCCACCCCTAAAAGAAAATTCTGGATAGTCCCTTTAAGAAATGTCAGGTCACAGTGATGCTTAATGGACTGTGACCCGAACACTGCCTTTCCCTCTGAGTAAAACTGACTAGCTAACTGAGAAGGTTGCACTATGTATGCCAAATACACACATTAATGTTCCCTATTCAATAATTTATGTAGAAAACCTCTGACTGTATTTCTAGTAATAGTGAATTAAACATTTTTCTGCAGCACTTCCCTCCACAACTGTCCGGCTCAATTCAAAAACTGATAATAAATATAATTTGTGTGCAACACTTTGGCGCTTCAGGTTTTATCCTGCGAGGGACTGTGCTAATAATTTAATATGTTTACCACGGTGGGTGTATGTAGATGCACACGGTAAATGTGCCGTCTGCATAACGTGGGATGACAACTCCATTTGGCAATGGCTCGGTCCGGCTCTCAGCCGCTCTACCTGCTCGTATGATGAGGCCATGCAAGAATGGTTTGAGAAAAATCAGTGATTCTGCACCCAGCAAATGGAGCCGCTCTTTAACTCATCATGGCGTACCTGTACTTATAGCAGGAACTTTTAGATCACATTTGTATTAAAAGCCACAAAATAACGTATAACTGCTACTCTAGTGACGTTAAGGGCAATGAGCAAGCAAATGATTTAATTCAATGAGCAAAACGCACCGGTAACCGTTTGTATGTACAAATCTAATGGAGGAGCTTTAGTATTAATCTAACCTCCATGTAATGACAAGAATCTTTGGAAATGATAATCTGATCATAAAAGGGAAGCAGTCATGACCTTTGAGCCTTATAAACTATGTTATGGAGCTCAAAAGTTAGGAAAGTTCATACCTGCTACTGCATGACTCTTCTCAGCCCACTCTGTGCATGAGCTCTCCCATAGAGAGTGAGCCGAGAAGAGTCATACTGCATGCACGCACAAACTTTGTGCAGAGACATAGCAGGCCCAGAGCACCCTGTCTGTATGAAATACTGCTCCCCAAAATACTTGTTCTCTCACCTTTGGGCCCTCTATCAGTGTATGACATGTTCCCTTTAAAGAGGAGTGTTCTAGGCAAACAACACTTATGATCTATGCTCAGTATAGGTCATCAATAGTTGATTGGCTGGGGTCTACCGCTCAGGCCCCAGCCGATGAGCTGGTTAGGTGCTTGCTGTCAGTGCCACAACAGTGTATTGATGGGGAAGCAGAGCATTCCGACCCATGTAGCGGCTGATGCTGGTATTCGCAGGCGCAGCTCTCATTGATTTTAATGGGAGATGCATATAAAATTACCAGCACCGAATTGGAGCCATCTGCTTACACTGTGTTGTGGTGGTAAAAATGGATACCCGAATAGCCATAGTCCCGAGTGGCAGACCCCATCTGAATATACTACTGAGGATATCCAGAGGATAGGTAATCAATATTTCCCCAGAAAACCCGCTTAAAGGGTGGAGGGGTTCTGAGATTTGAATATTAAACGACCCATTATCAGAATAAGTCAACAATATCAGATCAGTGGAGGTCTACCCAGACCCCCGATGATCAAAAACTGATAATAAATATAATTTGTCTGCAACACTTTGGCGCTTTAGGTTTTATCCTGCGAGGGACTGTGCTAATAATTTAATATGTTTACGACGGTGGGTGTATGTAGATGCACACGGTAAGCGTGCCGTCTGCATAACGTGGGATGACAACTCCGTTTGGCAATAGGGGGGTCTGGGTAGACCTCCACTGATCTGATATTGTTGACTTATTCTGATAATGGGTCATTTAATATTCAAATCTCAGAACCCCTCCACCCTTTAAGCGGGTTTTCTGGGGAAATATTGATTACCTATCTTCTGGATATCCTCAGTAGTATATACAGATGGGGTCTGCCAGACCCCCGATGATCAGCTGCTTGAAGACGCTGAGGCGCTTTAGTGTCTACCAGGCACAGCGCCATATATTGAGTAGTGGTAGTGCCTGGTCTAATGGCTCAATCCCATTCACTTGCCAGGGACTCAGCTGTAATTAGGTTACACAACAAAAGAACAGGGCTTCCTTGACCTGAGAAAAGGTGCTCACCCGATTGCCATGGCCTCTTGAAACAACTTTAAAGAAATGGTCCTGGATGGTGAACCAACACTGATCTCCTACTGCTGACCTATCCGGAGGTAGGTCAATATTTTAATAGGGCTTGTTCCAAGATAAGAACTTATTCACTTATCCTGTGACGTGTCTGATCAGTGATTGTCTGATCACTGGGACTTCCAATCAATCAAGTGATTGGTGTTCCTGTGTCCTCTACACCACTGCCATCGACGCGGGCCCAGCCCCACTGCCATCGACGCGGGCCCAGCCCCACTGCCATCGACGCGGGCCCAGCCCCACTGCCATCGACGCGGGCCCAGCCCCACTGCCATCGACGCGGGCCCAGCCCCACTGCCATCGACGCGGGCCCAGCCCCACTGCCATCGACGCGGGCCCAGCCCCACTGCCATCGACGCGGGCCCAGCCCCACTGCCATCGACGCGGGCCCAGCCCCACTGCCATCGACGCGGGCCCAGCCCCACTGCCATCGACGCGGGCCCAGCCCCACTGCCATCGACGCGGGCCCAGCCCCACTGCCATCGACGCGGGCCCAGCCCCACTGCCATCGACGCGGGCCCAGCCCCACTGCCATCGACGCGGGCCCAGCCCCACTGCCATCGACGCGGGCCCAGCCCCACTGCCATCGACGCGGGCCCAGCCCCACTGCCATCGACGCGGCCTAATTGTTACCTCTCCTGTAGCAAACAGAGTTTAAAAGAATCCCTTTTTCCACGTCGCTAATTGAAATCCGCACTGGTGTTTCCCAATTCATGTAAATAGGGTTTTTTGCAATAGAGGTGGATTGCCTTCGGCTTTAACTGTGCCAAAATCTGTCAAAAGCGAAACTTGTGAACATGCTCTTTAGCTTCATACATACCATCTAGATCATTTCTACAGCTAACCTTGGCTGCTGCCACTTACGCAGAGAACAGATGGTAGTGAAAGAAGGCAACGTATAGACACCAGGAAGTGCTTTCAATTACTGCAATGTCTCCATTAAAGGACTCCATTTAGTAATCTCACAGCAATTTGTAGGCAGCTATCCCTGTCTGTCAACAGGGTATTCAGTCTATACTGCCAGGTAATTGTCAGATGAAATTAGCAGATCAATATCCATTAAACGGCACCATGAAGGTAAACTATGCCTTTTTAGACAGACTAAAAAAAAAAAAATGATGGATTTCTGTTTCTGGATGAATATATCCCCTAATTTCTGGAAGTTCTATCTCAGAAGCCTCGTCAAATGATAGACTAGGAAACTGCATAATTAAAGAAAGTCTGTCAACAGTATTTACCGCCATAAAACAATCCCAACCACTGTTGGGTGATGCAAGAAGAGAGCCTGGACCAGTACAAGTCCGCGGACTGACCACTGATGATATGTAAATGGGTTGCAGACTATGTCCACCAGTGGGAACAATCTGAACAGAAAATGATGCATACACTGATCTTTATTTCCCACCAATAGTAGTTTCATAGTGAGAAGTACCGATGATGGTCTTTCTTCAAAAGGGATTTTCCGGAACTATACTATTGATGACCCATCATCAGGATAGGTCATAAATAGTTGATTGGTGGGGCCTGCCATTTGGGATCCCCGTCGATCAGCTGATTAAAGAGGCTGTGAGCGCTGTGGTCTCTTCTCTGGCCTGTGACATCATGTACATCAGTCACATACATCAAGACATCGGAACAGGTCATGTCTTGGCCTTTCAAGTGAATATCAGCTGCTATGCAATCTACGGTGTGGTGCCTGGTATTGACTGAACAGCAGCGGCGCTCACCTGTCACTTGAATCAGCTGATGGGGATCCCAATCGATGGACCCCTGCTGATGACCTACCCTGAGGATAGGTCATCAATAATCCAGCATTGGAAACCAATGTTCTTAACTGTTCATATGAGAGGTACCGATTCTCCTTATGGAGATCTGGTTTGTAGAGCAATGGTCTCTTCGAGAAAAAGTTGCAAATTAGTTGTCCTCCAGGCAAAATAAAAAATGACTCTCTAATGCCACCTAGCGGCTATTCTTTAAGTAAGCAAAGGCCCCTATACAAATTAGAGCTTAGCTGTCCGAACGTACTGATAGTGGTCGGGCTGAATGACTCTTTAATGTCTATACAGGTGGTTCAAACTTCCTTTAACAGATGAGGGACAGAAGGATCAAAAATATGATAAATTTCAAACACCGATCCTTTTATTTCCCTAGAGATCAGCCACTGCCAGAAATGTCTGGCTATGCTTGGCCAAGCTAAATGTTTATGTGTATGGGGGAGCTGGAGAAAACAGCTGTCGGGATGTTGAAGGTAGATTCACATTTTAATCATATGTAATGGACTACTTTCCTGTTCCTCATGTGGTGCAGAATATTAAGGCAGCAGAACGCAGTTCTAAGCCTTCGCTCATAACCTGAAGGTTGCGAGTTCAATCCCTGCTTGGTTCAGGTAGCTGCTGGCTCGAACCTTCCATCCTTCCCAGATCAGTAAAATGAGTACCCAGCTTGCTACCTGAAAGTGCTGGCGCTATACAAACAACAAGTCCCTAATAGTCCACAGATGGTAGCCCGTTCTCGGATATCGCATGGTATTCTATTTCAAAGGAGAATCTCTATAAATCTCTTTTACTGCACAAGTTTATTGCAGTAAAAAAAACAAAAAAAAAAAATCATGACGTCTAAAGGCTGGTTTCACATCTGCGTCAGAACCGCCAGGTGGAGGTTTCGCTGCAGATCCGGCTGCAAATACCGTAAGTGCACTGCATGCAGCTCTTTTTCTTCGGTCTCCAAACCGGACATCCAGCCCTAAAGTGGGCGGAGCCCATTATAGTCAATGTGGTCTGCCCCGCTGGGTTTGGTTCTGTCAACAGATGGAACCGTTCGAGCACGGGAACTCCCATTTCCTGCTCCCCGAATGCAGCAGGAAACTGGAGCCCCCGGGACAGATGTGAAAGCACCCAAATCCTCATACTAAACACTAGGGCCATGTATGGCGCAGAGTGTTAAGGCAGCAGTATGCAGCCCTGGGCTCTCGCTCACGACCTGAAGGTTGTGATTTCAATCCCCACCTGGTTCAGGTAGCTGGCTTAAGGTTAACTCAGCCTTCCATCCTTCCAAGGTCAGTAAAATGAGTACCCAGTTTGGGGTGGGGTGTGTGTGTGTGTGTGTGTGTGTGTGTGTGTGTGTGTGTGTGTGTGTGTGTGTGTGTGTGTGTATGGGGGTTAATAAAATACAGAAAGCGCTGCGGAAAAAGTTGGCACTATACAAATAACAAAAATTTTATTTATTATGGGGGGGTATTCGGTCCGTAAAACTTATGTAAAATGACATGAGGCACTTACTTTACCAGATGGGCCAAAGCGATAGAGGTGTTCATAGACCCTGGCAGCACTTTAGCAGAGAATTCATGGCGCTCCGTTAACTCCTTTATCTTTTCAATGCCTAGCACGTCACCATTCAGAGCAAGAGCAGTGATGAGCCTGGATACGGCGGAACGCCCGGGACGGCTGCCATTTTCCAGCATTGTCTGCAGAGTGACTAGTGCATCTATTGAAGAGAAAAGGAACAGCTCAAGGTAAAAAATGCTGGAGTAATCACAGATCACAAGGCCGACAAAACAGAAGAGACAAGGGGACAAGTGATTAGAATTTACTCTGTTGTTTGTCATATTAGCAACTCGCAGAAAAATGTCGTGTGCGCCGGAGATTAGAACTTAATGATGGAACTGGCAGAGCATGGGGCGAGCTGCTGAGGAAGCAATATGGAATTTCTTATTTTCCCCCCTTGCACGGAGCCTCTGATAGCATTTGACAAAGTCACAGCACAAAAGGCAGCGATGCACTCCATGTCAATGGAAAGCCGCTTTTCACCCAGTAATAATGTATTCCTGGCAGATGCTAGAGGCGCACTTTGAAATCGAAAAGCACAAATGGCAATCTGGGTGCCAGATAAATTGTATTAATGGCCGGTTCATATTTATGTGAAAACACAAAATAATGGATCTGAGCTATGATAAACAGCTATCACTTTCAGAAATGATCAGAAATGATACAGCGATGGCGAAGGCTACTATCAGAGGAGAACACTTCATTATATGCCAGTGCGTTGCATGAAAGCAAATACATTAACCAGACCATTCCGTGGTAAAAGGCCGCCCCGTACGCTGCCGACTCCTATGTAATTCTCGCCATAGGCCTACAAGGACGTGACGGAGATCCTTATAGCCCGGAGTGATTATGCAGGATTTAGCGGAGCTGCTTTAAAAAGGCAATAAGGTCTTGGGCTCAAACCCTATTTACTAAGTTTCCTCATTCCATAATCATAGGTAGTGCATTGACATTAGCATAATGGTTTCCAGTCAGCCCAATGGTTACATGCCGTTAAAGGGGGTGGTCCAAAATATAAAGTTATTCCCTAGCCATAGATCAGTATCTAATTGGTGTGGATCTGATTGATGGGCCCCCCCACTGATCATCAGAACATGGGTCCCGTGTGTCTCTGTAAAAACTGGAGTAGCGACTGAGCATATGGACTGCTGAAAAAAAGCTGAAGCCAAGTCTCAGATGAACGGAGTGTTAGCGGGTCATGCTTGATTGGGGGAACATAGGACCCCTATTCTTGTGATGAAACAGACCCCCACTAATCAGACACTTGTTCCAAGTATATGATGAAATAACCTAGACACTTGCACGGTGCCACTCCATTCAGCTCTATGGGACTACCAAAGATAAGCAGAGTATGGTGCTTTGAAATCTCCATCAGTCCAACAGATGAATGGAAGGGTAGTGCACTTGGTCAGCCTCTGCTCTACTCATTTGGGGGGGCCTCAGGACCCCCACTTTTGTCAGGGTCCTAGTGGTTAACCCCACTGATCAAACATTTAAAAAGAAGTTGTCCAGTTGTAAACTACTTATGGCCTATCTTCAGGATAGGCCTTTACAGGGACTCTGCTGCCAGGAACCTTTGCCGAGCAGCTGTTTGCCAGGCCAGTGCTTTCATGTCCTGAGCTGATTTCTGCAGGAAGTAGACAGCTCCGTTTCCACTGCAGTGGTCAAGCTCGGAATTACAGGCAAAGTTCACTTTAACAAAACACTGGTCTACAATACCAAGCCTGGCCACTACAATGTGAACGAAGCTGTGTACTTTCTGCAAAAAAAATAAAATAAAAAATCAGCTTAATGCACGAGCACACTGACCCGGCTAACAGCTGATCGGCAACGGTGCCTGGTGGCAGACCCCTGCTTAGCTACTAGTGATGGCCTATCCAGCACATAGTCCATCAATAGTTTACAACTGGAGAACCCTTTTATCTCCCAGCCTGTAAATAAGAAATACATTTTAAAAAAAACTTAGGACAACACCTTTAAGGGAAATCATAGAATTAAATAATAATACAATGAATGCTAAAAGTCTGCCAAAGCAGCTCTGCACTCGTAGAGCGGGGAACTCCTTCGGCATTCATAAGCCCAACGGTATGTTTAATAAGGATAAGCCCCATGCATAAAACCTCTAAACTCCATGCTAGTTTTCCTAAACGATGCAGGAAACAATGACATCAGAATAAAATATACCAATCATGCCACCTTGACATCACTGTTTATACCACGTCCTATATGCAGCATCGATCAAGTGCAAACCTCCCCGAAATCTCAGCTCGTTCAACCCATTCCACGATTGGTAGGTTATAATATATATATATATATATAGGGTGTGTGTGTGTGTGTGTGTGTGTGTGTGTGTGTGTACATATATATATATATATATATATATATATATACATACACACACACACACACGCATACACACGCATACATATATACATATATATATTACACACACTGAGGAATTGTTCCTAAGCATTACAGTATCTTAATTTGCAGAATCAATCTGACTTGTGCTGTGAATTCTAACACTGCTGAGAGCGTGGTACCGCGCGCGCCTATTATTTTTTTTTTTCCCCCCCCTCTCCCCGGCTTCTAGAACACAAATTTTTGCATGTCTGAAGAGCGACGCTTCATCTTAAGAAAAAAAAAAAAACATCTTGTGTTAAATGGAATGGAAACCGGACTAAGTGGTCAGATGACAAGTACATTCATATTCAAGATGTATTATAAATGCATGTACAGTAATTTACGTCTCTCCGCTCCCACAAAAGGCTCTTGATAAGCAGGTAATTTGCTAAATGGACTCCTTTATCCAAGTATTCGAAGGGCGTTACAAGAAAAATCTACAGAGGCATTAATGTGACGTAAAGGTCAAGCATTGTGACATACCTTTCAAACAGTCCCGCCTAACTTGCTCTTCGATGAGGAGATTACTGGCTGTGCCGGGGTTGCTGACGCTCTTCTTGGCGCTAAAAAAGAGGCAGACGTTTAGAAAAGGAATTACTGACATGCTTCTGATACGATAATAAACGGTTGAGCTCCGAGGTGAAATTACAAAAAAACTACTGTTCATATGTTAAAAATATTGCCGGAAAATATCGACCCGGAGACAAGCTTTTGTGCGATCCTGTCAATGGGGACGGGAGAATAAATTATTTTTCTCTCCCTTTTTCTTCTATTTTTTTTTGCCTCTCTAATTTGACAGATGACAAAAGTTGGAAATGAGCGACAAAAGGAAACAAATTGGAGAGGGCCCCCCCCCCCCCTTTTTTTTTTTTTTTAAACAATCGGTTTGGATTCGAGAGTGCTGACATAGTAGCTGATTAAAATAAGCGCGCCTGTTATGTCTTTTCAGCGAAGATGGTGTCACATACCTACTTCTCTCTGTTCATTTACATCATCCTTTGTGCCAATTATAAAATATATATATATCTCTCAGTTTTCTATTTTTTTACACCCCGATTTCCTTTGCTGAAAAGGAACGTTAAAAAACGGTGTCATTTGGGCGATTAATCTTCATGTTTTTGTCACCGACTTCTATGCAGATTCTGGCACTAAAATGCGGCTGTCAGGAAAGGTGCGTTTGGGAGGAGGAGGAGGGGGGGGGGGGGGGGACACAAAAATCTCAAGTGGTATACGCCGTAGCCTTGGTCTAATGACAAGACTTAGCGGAGGCGAGCTTTCAAATTAAAGGGGTCTAGTTTGCATTGGCATCTGTTTACAGGCATCTGCCAAATGCACCGACCACTAATGAAATCCAGGGCATAACTTTGCAAAAAAAAAAAAAAAGTTAATTTCTAGATTAACAAAAAAAAAAAAAAGCAAAAAAACAATCTCCTCTGGCAGAGAAAGCAGTGAGAGTAGCAAGGGATTACCAGGTCATTGTCATTTAGAATATCAACAATCAAGATAAATCGCTCTGATCGTCTTGAGGCTAACCAACTGAGCAGTCTATTCTACCTACTCAAACTTATGTGCTGAGCAGATTGAGAAGTAAGCAGGGTCACTGCTAAATTATTCTCAGCAATCCCTGCAAAATCCTTTGTGGAGGACGGAATAGGACAATCTCCCCCCCCCCCCCCCCTTCTCTTTCTCAGTCACTTTCAGCCTCTGGGGGGTCAGCAATAGTCATTGGACGTGGGATTTTCTTACTGTACGGAGCAATCCTCTTAATCCCTGCCTAAGCACTCATTGCTCAGTTCCACTTCTTACTTGGTCCCCATCTGTCAAAGGCCTTAAATCAACATTTCACGCAGGAGGCTGTAAATTACATGTAACGTGGGATTTACTTTCCCCAATCTTTCAATCTTCAGTGTGATTAAATAGATGTTAGCCACTATTACAGACCTAATCTTTCATTCCAGTACTACTACATCTAATTTCACCGGCCCCCGGACGACATGCAAGTCATTAGCCATGCAACAAATCTGCTATTGTGCCCCAAACCTATATAAAAGTATCTAATGTGTGAGCGACCAGTTAAAAAAAATAAAAAAATATATTTGATTACTGGGGATATGCTAATGCTTGCTGAGCTACGATGCAATTAAAACTGAGAGGGTCTACTCCCTACTGATATTTTAACTAAACCTATAAAGTAGTTAAATTCAGTCAGGATAGACCCATTTTCTAGAGTGATAACAGACCATTACTTAGTGGAGGGGGGTCCAATCTCTGGTGCGCCCGCTGGCCCCGAGAATGAAGGGGCTGCAGAGCTGGTATATGGTGCTATGACCTCTTCCATGCACAGTGATGTCACCGGCTATGCAGAATAGTACTGTAGCATAGACCGATTCACTATGCTGTGTTCCAAAGGGTCGGACGCTCGCAATTACATAGTGATTGCAGACCCTAGCATTAAGTCATCACTTTATAAGATGGGAATAACCTTTTAAATAGGGCCTTCATTGTCCTCTGATTGGCCAGCTGGCTTATTTCCCTGCACCAACCAGATCTTGTAATCCGTCAAGTAGCTCAGGGGTCCCCAACTGCAGTCCTCAGGGACCACCAACAGATCATGTTTTCAGGATATCCTTTGGTAAGAACACCTGTGGCAATGTCTGAGGCACCGACAATTACATCACCTGTGCAACACTGAGAAAATCCTGAAAACATGACCTGTTGGCGGTCCCTGATGACTGGAGTTGGGGAACACTGAAGTAGGGGATTTCCTCCCCCGCTTACTGTCAATGGGCAATATCAGTAGGTGGGCAAGACTTGATGTCGTCCATTGACCATAAGGAGACTGCTCAACTGACCAATTCAAAGTACTTGGAGCTGAATTTAATAGGTCAGTGAGGGGAAATGGGGTGGTACAAAAAAAAAATATAAAAAAATAGAGGTGCGATAGAGTCAGCAACTATTCTAAACTCTCACGGATGGGCAAAGCTGGTTTCAGGGGTTGCAAAGTTGGCTATTGCCCCCAAAGTAAATTAGATTTACCATTGACCCTTTCACTGTTCTAGGCCACCAGAGATTGGGCATTGTATATCCCATGTTAGTTGATGTGATCCAGGTTGGTACTGCACGGTGAGTTCTAGTGAAGTTAATGGGACTCAGCTTGCAATACCAACCTGGGCCACTACGCAATGTACGGAGCTGTCAGTTTCCTGCAGATAAACCTAAAAGGTTTTCCCACTTCTAGCTGTTTATCATATGCATTAATGTTGTTTGTTTTCACAAGGTATTAGCGATTAGGACACCACAATGATGCAACCTCAATCATTTAGCTTTACTATATCCACGTCCGTCCTCAGCAACACATAATACATTTAAGGATTTTTTTTACAAATACAATATTTCAAAACTTTTAAGCAACCTTTGATGAATGCATCATAGCAAGGCGATCCACGCAGCACATTCGCACCATACATCTCACATACTTACTCAGCTGACACTTCATCGGCCTCTTTTAATAAGCTGTCCTTCACCAGCGTGTCGATAAGAACTGTGTATGTTCGCTTTTTTAATATGACGTCATTTTGCTTGGCTTCCTGATATGCAGCAAATGCCTCTAAAAGGAAACAATGAATAAAACATTTTTATTAGCATCACATGGAATGAATGAGTAGGTCGGGTAGAAAGAGAAATAAGCACCTGCTACTAAAGTACATTAGGGAAAAAAACAAAAAAGCACACACACTTAAAAGGGGTTGTTATAGTTACTGAAACCTGTTTCCCATGTGTAAAAATAAACCAGCTATTACTCACCTCTCCAGGCTCCCTGCAGCTCTAGATCTTTTATGATGTGCTGCTTACAGGCCGCTGCAGCCAGTAAGCCCCAGGCTAAGGCCGCAGCAGCCAGTAAGCCCCAGGCTAAGGCCGCAGCAGCCAGTAAGCCCCAGGCTAAGGCCGCTGCAGCCAGTAAGCCCAAGGCTAAGGCCGCTGCAGCCAGTAAGCCCCAGGCTAAGGCCGCTGCAGCCAGTAAGCCCCAGGCTAAGGCCGCTGCAGCCAGTAAGCCCCAGGCTAAGGCCGCTGCAGCCAGTAAGCCCCAGGCTAAGGCCGCTGCAGCCAGTAAGCCCCAGGCTAAGGCCGCTGCAGCCAGTAAGCCCCAGGCTAAGGCCGCTGCAGCCAGTAAGCCCCAGGCTAAGGCCGCTGCAGCCAGTAAGCCCCAGGCTAAGGCCGCTGCAGCCAGTAAGCCCCAGGCTAAGGCCGCTGCAGCCAGTAAGCCCCAGGCTAAGGCCGCTGCAGCCAATGACAGTTCAGCGATCACTGATTTTTATCATTGGATGCAGCAGCCTGTGATATTCGGTACACAAGTTGCTGCAGACTGTAAGCAATGTGTCAGAGAACAGATCCAGAGCTGCCAATGGGTGGCTTGCGGAGGGCTGGGAGAGGCGAGTATTAGCTGGCTTGTTATTTTTACAAGTGGAGAACATGTTTCATTAAAAATTCACTAACTGACGATCACTAACACTAAAAGGATTTTTTTCCCCCTGAAGAGGACCCTCCTGACAGGTCTGTTTTACCACATATCTGAATTTACTGGCAAATAATTCTGAAGCCTCTTTTCTTAGAACTCTGCATTATACCATTCCTCCTGGATATGTATTAGTAAATTGAGAACTGGTGTTCTCAATTTTGACATTGTCCAATGAGCGCTGAATATGACAGTATCAGAATGTGTAGGAACACACCCTTCGGCTGAGGGATGATGACACGCAGTTGTCAATGTATTTATACGTTTCTAGGAGGAATAACAAAGGAATGGTACAACAGAGTTCTAAGAAAAGATGGTCAAGAATGGCTACTTAAAAAGGCCACTCTGCAAAATTTTTTCTTTTTACATTCATGATGTACAATACCTTTCCTCCAGTATATATAAGTAAACTGGTGACACTTTGCTTAGTTATTTCTTTCTATTTGAAACTCCCAGCCTCTTTTTCCCTCAGATGGTCACGTGATCTTAATTTTGACAGCTGGGGTTTCCTTAAGTTTATGTTCTTAGTTTCCAGTCAAATTCTCAGTTTGTGTGATGCGGTTAAATGAACCTACCACAGAAACTGGCTAAAGGGGATACAGACACTCTTATCTCCACTACACAGTTACTGATGATCACAAAGCTCCTGTCACACAGTTATAATAGAGGAGATCACAGCTCACCCTCCTGACTGTGTACTTATCTTCTATAGTTAACTCAAGCTACAGACCATAATGAAATCTACTCTTGCCCACACACACATCCAGCAGGTACAGATAGTACAGCCTCTAGAGCAGTGTTGGCGAACCTTTTAGAGACCGAGTGCCCAAACTGCAGCCCAAAACCCACTTATCGCAGCATTAAGAGCCAACCTGTAAGGGAGCGGGGCTTATTACAACATATGATTTTTACCTCAGTCATTATAAAAAAGAAAGGCGTGTTTTAAAACAGTCTGGGTGCAGATTTTGACAGTTTTTTGGATGCGGAAATTCTGCGGAATTTGCCACGGAAATATCCGTTGAGGACATCCTGCAGCATTTCCGCCACGTGTAAACATACTACAGTGGTAATAGTGACGACTCCTCCCCTCCATAGTGGCCCCAGCGGCAATAGTGACCCCCATCCCCCGCAGAGCGGCCCCAGCGGCAATAGTGACCCCCCCCATCCCCCGCAGAGCGGCCCCAGCGGCAATAGTGACCCCCCCATCCGCCGCAGAGCGGCCCCAACGGCAATAGTGACCCCCCCATCCCCCGCAGAGCGGCCCCAGCGGCAATAGTGACCCCCCCCATCCCCCGCAGAGCGGCCCCAGCGGCAATAGTGACCCCCCTCATCCCCCGCAGAGCGGCCCCAACGGCAATAGTGACCCCCCCATCCCCCGCAGAGCGGCCCCAGCGGCAATAGTGACCCCCCCCATCCCCCGCAGAGCGTCCCCAGCGGCAATAGTGACCCCCCCATCCCCCGCAGAGCGTCCCCAGCGGCAATAGTGACCCCCCCCCATCCCCCGCAGAGCGTCCCCAGCGGCAATAGTGACCCCCCCCCATCACCCGCAGAGCGTCCCCAGCGGCAATAGTGACCCCCCCCCCATCCCCCGCAGAGCGTCCCCAGCGGCAATAGTGACCCCCCCCATCCCCCGCAGAGCGTCCCCAGCGGCAATAGTGACCCCCCCCCCCATCCCCCGCAGAGCGTCCCCAGCGGCAATAGTGACCCCCCCATCCCCCGCAGAGCGTCCCCAGCGGCAATAGTGACCCCCCCCATCCCCCGCAGAGCGTCCCCAGCGGCAATAGTGACCCCCCCCCCCATCCCCCGCAGAGCGTCCCCAGCGGCAATAGTGACCCCCCCCATCCCCCGCAGAGCGTCCCCAGCGGCAATAGTGACCCCCCCCATCCCCCGCAGAGCGGCCCCAGCGGCAATAGTGACCCCCCCCCCCCCATCCCCCGCAGAGCGGCCCCAGCGGCAATAGTGACCCCCCCCCCATCCCCCGTAGAGCGTCCCCAGCGGCAATAGTGACACCCCCCCCATCCCCCGCAGAGCGTCCCCAGCGGCAATAGTGACCCCATCCCCCGCAGAGCGTCCCCAGCGGCAATAGTGACCCCCCCCCCATCCCCCGCAGAGCGTCCCCAGCGGCAATAGTGACCCCCCCATCCCCCGCAGAGCGGCCCCAGCGGCAATAGTGACCCCCCCCATCCCCCGCAGAGCGGCCCCAGCGGCAATAGTGACCCCCCCCCATCCCCCGCAGAGCGGCCCCAGCGGCAATAGTGACCCCCCCCCCATCCCCCGCAGAGCGGCCCCAGCGGCAATAGTGACCCCCCCCCCATCCCCCGCAGAGCGGCCCCAGCGGCAATAGTGACCCCCCCCCATCCCCCGCAGAGCGGCCCCAGCGGCAATAGTGACCCCCCCCATCCCCCGCAGAGCGGCCCCAGCGGCAATAGTGACCCCCACCATCCCCCGCAGAGCGGCCCCAGCGGCAATAGTGACCCCCCCCCCATCCCCCGCAGAGCGGCCCCAGCGGCAATAGTGACCCCCCCCCCCCATCCCCCGCAGAGCGGCCCCAGCGGCAATAGTGACCCCCCCCCCCCATCCCCCGCAGAGCGGCCCCAGCGGCAATAGTGACCCCCCCCCATCCCCCGCAGAGCGGCCCCAGCGGTAATAGTGACCCCCCCACCCCCCGCAGAGCGGCCCCAGCGGCAATAGTGACCCCCCCATCCCCGCAGAGCGGCCCCAGCGGCAATAGTGGCCCCCATCCACCACAGAGCGGTCAAATGCGGGGGGCGGTCTGGGAGAGATGTCTCACTCTCCGCCCCCGCATTTGCTTGGATGAGTATGCAGTTACTCGAGAAGAATGCTCGTGCATCTCTAGTAACCACCCCCCGTCTCCCACAGCGTGCCCCCAGCGGTAATAGCGACACCCCACAGCGTGCCCCCAGCGGTAATAGCGACACCCCACAGCGTGCCCCCCAGCGGTAATAGCGACACCCCACAGCGTGCCCCCAGCGGTAGTAGCGACACCCCACAGCGTGCCCCCAGCGGTAGTAGCGACACCCCACAGCGTGCCCCCAGCGGTAGTAGCGACACCCCACAGCGTGCCCCCAGCGGTAGTAGCGACACCCCACAGCGTGCCCCCAGCGGTAGTAGCGACACCCCACAGCGTGCCCCCAGCGGTAGTAGCGACACCCCACAGCGTGCCCCCAGCGGTAGTAGCGACACCCCACAGCGTGCCCCCAGCGGTAGTAGCGACACCCCACAGCGTGCCCCCAGCGGTAGTAGCGACACCCCACAGCGTGCCCCCAGCGGTAGTAGCGACACCCCACAGCGTGCCCCCAGCGGTAGTAGCGACACCCGACAGCGTGCCCCCAGCGGTAATAGCGACACCCCACAGCGTGCCCCCAGCGGTAATAGCGACACCCCACAGCGTGCCCCCAGCGGTAATAGCGACACCCCACAGCGTGCCCCCAGCGGTAATAGCGACACCCCACAGCGTGCCCCCAGCGGTAATAGCGACACCCCACAGCGTGCCCCCAGCGGTAATAGCGACACCCCACAGCGTGCCCCCAGCGGTAATAGCGACATCCCACAGCGTGCCCCCAGCGGTAATAGCGACATCACACAGCGTGCCCCAGACAGAGGAGGGGAGAGGAGGATCCCAGCTGCGCACTGATGTCACAGTGTGCGCCAAGCTCAGCGCCGCTAGCAGAGCGATTGAGTGAATACCGGCAGGAAAGCCAGGTGGTATGCACAACCATGGCAAGCAGCTGTCAGCACACGTGTCAGCAGGGAGGTCTTTGCGTGCCGCCACGTGTGCCATAGATTCGCCATCACTGCTTTAGAGCCTCGTGTAGCGCAGAGTGTTAAGGCAATAGAAGGTTGCGAGTTCAATCCCCACGTGGTTCAGGTAGCCAGCTCAAGGTGGACTTAGCCTTCCATCCTTCTGAGGTCAGTAAAATGAGTACCTAGCTTGGGGTAATAATAATAAAAAAAAAAATTTATCTGAAAATGCTGAATAAAGGCTGGTTTACACGGGCCGATGATCACTCAGACAGTTTGAGTGACAGCTTTGAGCGATCATTTTGCATAAAGTATTAAGTAGTTACACAGTAGCTATTATCTGCGCTCAGATCCTTTATTCTCCACGGGTAAACAATGCTATCAGCACTCCCCGTGGAGAACTGCTCATAAGAGTGAACGCCGATTTTTAGGTTGGACAGACTTTAATGATCAGCTAGCAGAGACTGAAAAGCGCACAATGGGCGCGCGTTTAGACGCGCCGATGATCGCTAAAACAATTGCCAATTTTTTAGCGATCGGCTGGTGTAAATGGGCCTTAAGTTGGCGCTATACAAACAACAAGATTTATTTAACACTTGAAATCATGAAAATTGATGCATCAGACTGAATTGAAACTCAACGTAAAAAAGTCTCACCAGACGGGAGCCTCAAAAGAATCAGACGGGAGGCTGCACCAACTCAGGTGGGAGGGCAGGGATGGAGTGTCCCTTTAAGGCAGTGTTCCTCAACTCTAGTCCTCAGGGACCCCCAACAGGTCATGTTTTCAGGATTTCCTCAGAGTTGCACAGGTGACGTAATTAATGTACGTGCCTGAGACATTGCCACAGGTGTTATTACTATAAGATATCCAGAAAACATGACCTGTTGGTGGTCCCTGAGGACTGGAGTTGGGGGGACCTCTGCTTTAAGGCATACCTGGCTTGTCAGAATCAGCTGCCACATGTGTGCATGAGGAACACCACCATTTCTGGGCATTATATGCATCTGCATCTCTGCAGGATGCATCTCTAATTCTCGGTAAGCTGAAGCATTCCTTCGCCTCACCTCTCCATATACTTCTATGGTTAGCCTGAATCATTACCCTCCTGCACTTCCTGTTATCCATCTTCATAGAGACAGATTTCACATGACAACAACCAAGAGACAGCAAATTAGAAGGAAGTGTGACCCCCCTAGTGCTCAGGGGTGTAGAGCGATTTTTCACAAACATTTAGGTAAATAAAGTGATTTACACGTTTGCTAGCTATCACATGGGCCACCATAAGCGCAACTCAATGGAAGGTGGTTAGTGTCTATTTTATAGAGAACTCCGTACAAGTATTTACTCAAACAAACATTTTAGGAGTGGTGAGAGGTCCTTAACCCCTTAATGACGCGGCCCTTTTTCTTTTTCCATTTTTGTTTTTTCCTCCCCCCTTTAAAAAAATCGTAACTCGCTTATTTATCCATCTAGGTCACTGTATGAGGGCTTGTTTTTTGCGGGACGAGTTGTATTTTTCAATGGTGCTATGTAAAGTACCATATAATGTACTGAAAAACTTCTTAAAAATTCTAAGTGGAGTAAAATGGAAAAAAAAACGACATTTCGCCATCTTTTAGTGAGTCGTTTCTACGGCGCACAAACAGCAACAAAAACGACATGACAACTTTATTCTATGGGTCAGTACGATTACTACAATACCAAACTAGTATGTTTTTTTTTTTTCAAAGACATGAAATTTTTTTTCAATTCTTTTCTGCCGTCATTTTGTGGGCGATAACTTATTTTTACGTCGACGTAGTTGAGCAAGCTCTCATTTTTTGCGTAATATCTTGTAGTTTCTGATAGTACCAATTTGGAATACATACGACTTTTTGATCGCTTTTTATTGCGTTTTTTCTGGGAGACAGGGTAACTAAAAAAGTGCATTTCTGGCATTCTTTTTTTTTTTCCCGACGACGTTCACCGTGCGGGAAAAATAATGCGCTACTTTGATAGTTCGGACTTTACGGACGCGGCGATACAAATACATATTTTAATTTATTTTTTAGATTTTTTAATAATAGATATGGCAAAAGGGGGGTGATTTAAACTTTTACAACTTTTTTTTTCTCAATTAAAAAAAAAACTATTGATTTTCTTTTTACATTACTTTGAAGTCCCCCTGGGGGACTTTAAAGGGGTTGTCCCGAGGCAGCAAGTGGGTCTATACACTTCTGCATGGCCATAATAATGCACTTTGTAATGTACATTGTGCATTAATTATGAGCCATACAGAAGTTATAAAAAGTTTTATACTTACCTGCTCCGTTGCTAGCGTCCTCGTCTCCATGGAGCCGACTAATTTTTGGCCTCCGATGGCCAAATTAGCCGCGCTTGCGCAGTCCGGGTCTTCAGCAGTCTTCTATGGAGCCGCTCGTGCCAGAGAGCGGCTCCGTGTAGCTCCGCCCCGTCACGTGCCGATTCCAGCCAATCAGGAGGCTGGAATCGGCAGTGGACCGCACAGAAGAGCTGCGGTCCACGAAGGTAGAAGATCCCGGCGGCCATCTTCAGCAGGTGAGTATGAAGACGCCGGACCGCCGGGATTCAGGTAAGCGCTGTGCGGGTGGTTTTTTTAACCCCTGCATCGGGGTTGTCTCGCGCCGAACGGGGGGGGGGTTAAAAAAAAAAAAAAAACCCGTTTCGGCGCGGGACATCTCCTTTAAGATGCGATGCTTTGAACGCTCCTGCAGTATGACGTAATGCTATAGCATTACGTCATACTGCTTTTTGACAGGCAGTCTATCAAGCCACCCCACTCAACAGTTCCATGATATTTTTATGTCACGGACCTCTCCATCACATCCCATAAATGCTGGATTGGGCTAAAGTCGGGCGAATGTGCAAGCCATATCCTTCGTAAAAGCTTACCAAAACGCTCCTCGAACCAAATCTGGACAACTTGGGCCTAATGGCGCAATGCATTATCCTGCTGGAATATCCCATTACTGGGGTACATGAAGTCTATGAAGGGCTGTAAATGGTCACCGGCAGTGAAATGTAGCAGACATTGGTCAATGGTGTGTTTAGATGGAGCAGTGGACCCAACGCATGCCATGAGAACACACCCCACACTACTATGGAACCACCACCACCAGTCTGCATAGTGTCTTGTTGACAACTGGTGTCCGTGGCTCCATGGGGTCTACACCACATACAAACGTGACCATCAGTCTGAAACAATTGGCACCATAACTCATCAGAACTATTTTAGGGTCCAGTTTGCAACCTCAAGAGCCTAAGTGGGGCATTGTGCCTAGTGTTATGTGAAGAGAGGTATTCTGGTGGGTCTTCTGCTCTCATGTCCAAAGGAAGCTGGCTGAAGAACGCTGCACTGACCTGCAGGATGTGCATGTGGGCCTCCTGCATTACATGTAGATATGATTTCTGCCAGTTGCTTGCCTGTTTGCATGGACAATTCTAGCCAGAGGCCTTCGGTTATAATCATTAAGCCCCTGTGGGTGGCCACTGAGCCTTCCACTGTGGGTGGTAATGCCCTTTAAATGTGTATTTGGTACACGTGACACTGTGGAACAAGGAATGCTAAATATCGGCAGAACTTTGGAAATGGACTGTCTTGCAACCGCCATCATGCCTCGTTTGAACTCCGATAGTTGACATTCCCTTGCCATGAGCCTGCTGGCCAGTGTTCAACCACTCAAGATAACACCTCACAACTAGAGATGAGCGAACGTACTCGGTAAAGCACTACTCGTCCAAGTAATGTGCTTTATCCGAGTACCTCCCCGCTCGTCCTGAAAGATTCGGGGAGCGCCGCGGAGCGGGGAGCTGCAGGGGAGAGCGGGGAGGAACGGAGGGGAGATCTCTCTCTCCTTCTCTCCCGCCCGCTCTCCCCTGCTCCCCGCCGCAACTCACCTGTCAGCAGCGGCGCTCCCCGAATCTTTCAGGACGAGCGGGGAGATACTCGGATAAAGCACATTACTCGGACGAGTAGTGCTTTACCGAGTACGTTCGCTCATCTCTACTCACAACTTATACAGGTATGGGTATTCCCAAACCATCAACTGAGTTAACGGGACTTAATTATCAATTTACATATCCATTATATTTGACATGTAAGCATTTTAATAAACACCAAGTTACAAAACAATCTACCATGCCAACAAAGACAATGAGCAACGTTAAAGTCTATTCCAATGTCACCAACTATGGATATCCAGCACAGAGAGGATATGAGGCGAGCAGTAGTCCCTGCCATCACTAATTTGCCTAAATCAGTGTGCACTCACACAACCTGCAAGAGTATAGTTGAAACATCCCTGTTATGCTTTATCCAATAGCCCAAAACGCAAAGTGCCTATATACAGTGGGGGGGAAAAAAAGTATTTAGTCAGATCCCAATTGTACAAGTTCTCCCACTTAAAAAGATCAGAGGCCTGTAATTGACGTCATAGGTAAACCTCAACTATGAGAGACAACATGAGAAAACACATCCAGAAAATCACATTGTCTGATTAGTAACTAATTTATTTGCAAATTATGGTGGAAAATAAGTATTTCGTCACCTATAAACAAGCAATATTTCTGGGTCTCAGACCTGTAACAACTTCTTTAAGAGGCTCCTCTGTCCTCCACTCATTACCTGTAGTAATGGCATCTGTTTGAACTTGTTATTAGTATAAAAGACACCTGTCCACAAGCTCAAGCAGTCACACTCCAAACTCCACTATGGTGAAGTCCAAAGAGTTGTCGAAGGACACCAGAAACAAAAATTGTAGCCCTGCACCAGACTGGAAAGACTGAATCTGCAATAGGCAAGCAGTTTGGTGTGAAGAAATCAACTGTGGGAGCAATAATTAGAAAATGGAAGAGATACAAGACCACTGATAATCTCCATCGATCTGGGGCTCCACGCAAGATCTAACCCCGTGGGGTCAAATTGATCACAAGAACGGTGAGCAAAAATCCCAGAACCACACGGGGGAACCTAATGACCTGCAGAGAGCTTGGACCAAAGTAACAAAGGCTACCATCAGTAACACACTACGCCGCCAGGAACTCAGATCCTGCAGTGCCAGACGTGACCCCCTGCTTAAAGGGGTTGTCTCGCGAAAGCAAGTGGGGGTTATACACTTCTGTATGGCCATATTAACGCACTTAGTAATATACATCGTGCATTAAATATGAGCGATACAGAAGTTATTCACTTACCTGCTCCGTTGCTAGCGTCCACGTCTCCATGGCTCCGTCTAATTTCGCTGTCTGCTTGCTTTTTTTTTTTTTTAGACGCGCTTGCGCAGCAGGGTCTTCTGGTTCGTCCGGGCACGAGCGGCGTTCTGGCTCCGCCCCCTCTACGCGTCATCGCGTAGCTCCGCCCCGTCACGTGTGCCGATTCCAGCCAATCAAGAGGCTGGAATCGGCAATGGAACGCACAGAGCCCATGGTACACCATGGGAGAAGACCCGCGGTGCACCATGGGAGAAAACCGCAGTGCATCCTTGGGAAAAGAACCGGCGGCCATGTTTGGTAGAAGCTTTAGAAGTTGCTGAAACACCAGAACTGTGAGTAGAAACCTGCTTTAAAAGCCGTTTACACTGCTGCATAGTAATGTATGCTTAAGAAGGGGGACTGGGCAATAAAAAAAAAATCACTGTGGCCTTGAGACAACCCCTTTAAGCCAGTACATGTCCAGGGCCGACTGAAGTTTGCTAGAGAGCGTTTGGATGATCCAGAAGAGTATTGGGAGAATGTCATATGGTCAGATGAAACCAAAGTAGAACTGTTTGGCACAAACACAACTCGTCGTGTTTGGAGGAGAAAGAATGCCGAGTTGCATCCAAAGAACACCATACCTACTGTAAGGCATGGGGGTGGCAACATCATGCTTTGGAGCGGTTTCTCTGCAAAGGAACTAGGATGACTGATCCGTATACATGAAAGAATGAATGGGGCCATGTATCGTGAGATTTTAAGTGCAAACCTTCGTCCATCAGAAAGGGCACTGAAGATGAAACGTGGTTGGGTCTTTCAGCATGACAATGATCCCAAGCACACCGCCAGGGCAACGAAGGAGTGGCTTCGTAAGAAGCATTTCAAGGTCCTGGAGTGGCCTAGCCAGTCTCCGTATCTCAACCCTATAGAAAACCTTTGGAGGGAGTTGAAAGTCTGTGTTGCCCAGTGACAGCCCCAAAACATCACTGCTTTTGAGGAGATCTGCATGGAGTAATGGAGTAAAGTCCTTGTGAGGACTTACAGAAAACGTTTGACCTCTGTCATTGACAATAAAGGATATATAACAAAGTATTGAGATGAACTTTTGTTATTGACCAAATACTTATTTTCCACCATAATTTGCAAATAAATTCGTTAAAAATCAGACAATGTGATTTTCTGGATGTGTTTTCTCACATGTTGTCTCTCATAGTTGAGGTCTACCTATGATGTCAATTAAAGGCCTCTCATCTTTTTAAGTGGGATAACTTGTACAATTGGTATCTGACTAAATACTTTTTTTCCCCACTGTATATATTACCCAGCAATCAGGTATAATCTGAAGGAGAGCCTGGCAGCTAGTGTTCCAGTCTCCTACAGCACCCCATCAGGAGAAATTAAGCATTACACGCAGCCCATAGAAACTATTGAGCTGAAAGTATAATTTACAGACATTTTTGGTCCTCCAGTCTCTTTATCCTCTGACTAATAGATAAAACTTACTAGATAAATTTATTAACCAGCAATACTATATTATATATAAACACTTTTTTTTATAGAAGCTGGAGTCAGAGCAGTTGGCACATTTTTACCAACTCCACCAAAATGGGACTCTGACTCAAACTCCAAGACTCCGGACTTCACAGCTCAGCTAATAACTCACTAATGGTGTATAATAAAACCTCATGTATTCATACCCTACATCTAGGAATGGTACATTACACTGACATCTTTTTCAATGGCGAGGATGGGTGTAAGATAACTGCACTTCGATGAAAGAATGCAGTACTGCAGCGTTATTTTCTATAGAAAGTTGTAGGAACAATTCTTTGCGATCTTCTTTAAAAGCAAAAAAAAAAAACGTTTCCGTGCTTCTTTGACTGATTAACAGTTTTATTTCACATATTCACAAAAACTGTCAGCTTATGAAAAGAAAATTTGAAATCGTAAAAAACGGTAGCCACACATCTCACACAGATAACCCACCAGAACGAGACTCTGTAGCAATAAACAGTTCATTGAAACCGTAATCCAGACTGAAGCGCGTGGAAGCATTTAGAACAGTGATTGGGATGAGGAGACTGGATCAAATTAATAGTCAAAATGTCTAGACCGCGTTGGAGATACAGCTTCAACGTCTCTACATATCAATGACAGATACAACATGGGTTTTATTTCCAGTGAAATGCAGACTATTGTTTCCTGTTACTAGGTGGAAGGGAGGTTTATTTATGGCAGGAGGGAGGCGGACTTGTGGCTTTCAATGAGACTATAGCCTCCATCAGTGATCGGCATATGCACATGGGTGAAGAATAGTTCCAACAGTGAACTGGCCAACTATACATGCATGATGGCCTATGTTCAAGCAAGGTCATCAACAGCTGATCGGTGGGGGTAAGCTGCCCTGGACCCCGTTGATCAGCTCTTTGCTGGGGAAGGCAAACTCGTACATGGAGCCGAAAGTAGCCAGACATGGTATTGGAGGCACAGTTCCTATTCACTTTGAGGGCAATTGTGTTTGCAATACCATTCCAGGCCACTGCAGTGTGTACGGCGCTGTGATCTTCCATGTCCATACATTGACTCAGTAAACTGCCGATCGATGAGGATCCTCGGCAGCCGACCCCCACCTATCAGCTATTGACGACCTAGCCTGAGGCTAGATGATCATTCATTTACAGCTAGACATCCCCTGGATGTCTGGAACGAGTTTGACTACATTGGTACCTGCATAAGGAACTGACGACCCCGTACCAATATAACATAACTTATGGTGGGCTTACATGGGCAAATATCATCCGAAGTGTCTCCAAAAATAGTCTATACAGCAATTTATTAGCAACTGTTGTTAATGTGCATTTACATAGAGTGACTATTCTTCATACCTCCCTGAAAAAGTTTATTGGCTGGTCAATGAAAGCTAAATGACTGCCTGTTTAACCCCTTCCTAACCACATAACGTAAATATACATCATGCAGTCATGAGGGGTGTATGCGGGCTTGGGAGCAGAGTCCACTCCATACCCCGGTAGCAATCAGCTATTTTTGAAAACGGACAGCGGCTGACAACTGCGGCGGTCAGAGTTCACTCTGACCGCAGGAGGTAACTGTTTAGATATCACAGTGTATCTAAACAGTCAGCGGGAGAGAGGGAAACCCTATCTATGCCCCATCGCCACTACGCAACGCAACCGCTTCATAGGAGACCCCTCCTTATGCCCCACCAGCTGGACTTCATAGGCAACATTAAAAGTCACTAGCTCAAGTCCCTTATGGGCAAAAAATAATAGGGAGCCCAGTACTATGAATAAAGCATTATAGTTGGGGGCCCTGTTACAGATTTTGCATTGGGGCCCAGAAGCTTCAAGTTACATCTCTACATAATATGGTATATTAAATCGTACAATTAAAAAATACAACTCGTCCCACAAAAAACAAAGCTCTCATACGGCTGTCAGTGGAAAAATAAAAAAGGTATACGTTTTGTAAGGCAAAGACGAGAAGAAGAAAAAAAAAAAAAAAAGACAGACATCTTTGGTCCTGATGGAGTTAATCAAACTGTGAATGGCAAGTTGAAACAAAATGATTCGTTAACCAATTATCGCTCATCACCCTGTTGGTGGCCGGCTTGACATGAAACAGCCATCGCTTACATTCGCTCATTTGGGCAAATCACTCAGACGATAGTCGTTCCATGTAAACCACCCCGGCTCTAGAGCCGTTACTACTGCAGTACCAGGCACAGCCCGTGCACAGGTACGGCGCCTGATCGGGAAAACAAAAAGCCGTTTTTCCTAATCAGAATAAAAACCTTTTAAATAAGTAAACAACTATCTTAAGAAAGGTATAAAGATGAAGCACATACCTGCACCCTTTCCCTCCTCACACAAGCCCAGGACACTTTTATTAGTGCGTCCGATTAAGTCAAGGCTACTTGCAAACTAAAAAGGAGGAAAAAGAAAAAAAATAAACGCTGCTGTAGGTAGTCAGAAGTATGGACTAACCAAGAACACAGAATACAGGTTAGATTTGTGTGCAAATGTTGAAAAGGACAATCACACTTCAATAATAAAACCGTATCCACGTTAAATGTATATTATTATTATATATATATAAATAAATAAGTAAATAATCACACATTTACTAAATCACCATATAACAAACGATCTACAACATTCTAATATACTTACATACTATGCATAGATTTGCTTACTTTCGTGAATGAAAGCACTCGTTGCCCAAGAGAGTAAACTTGTGCATAGCGAGTTGCGCTCTCAGTTGAGAAGTGGATACAATGTTATCCAGTCCAGACAATGCTCTGTGAGCTAAAGAGCCTGGACTCCAGACTGATTCAATGCACATAACTAGCCCTGCTCTCAGCTGAGAAAGTAGATGCAACTCTCAGGACCGGCTCCAGATTAAGGCCACCTGCACACGGGCGGAAATCCCGCGGCGGGATATCCCGCGGCGGGATATCCGCCGCTCAAAGCCTGCATAGGAGTGCATTACAATACGCACTCCTATGCAGACGGCCGCGGTTTGGCCGCGCGAAATGTCGCGCAGCACACAAACCGCGGCATGTCCTATTTTTGTGCGGGGCTCGCAGATACGTCACTCACCCGGCCGCCGGCTCCGGTCTGCGCATGCGCCGGCAGTCGGCACATGAAAGAGTCGGGGCCGCCGGGCGCAGGTGAGTACGCGCTCGTCTCTGCAGGCGCTCAGGTCGGGTCCCGCGGCGAGAATTCTCGCCGCCGGATCCGACCCGCTCGTCTGCAGGCGGCCTAAATGGGCCCTTTGGTAAAAGTCACAGTGGACCCCCTTAGTTATTTATAGGCCTCTTTGTGTCCAAAGTTATTTATAAGTCACACTGTGCCACAAGTTATTTACTGGGCACACTGTGGCTCCCGAGTAATTAATAAGACCTCCTTGTGCCCACTAGTTTATTTATAGGCTCCACTGGTACCCACTAATTAAAAGGGTTTTCCAGTAACAAAGTCATATTTTAAAATTAGGGCCAAATGATTGAAAACAAAAAGGTTACTTGTGGGGCTCTAGTGCTAGATTGCCAAGGCCAAGGAAAAGGAAGTACACTGTTTTATGTTTTTTTTTACTAATTTGGCACCAATTTTCAAATATGACTTCATACCCAGAAAACCCCTTTAACAAGGCGCCACTGTGCCTCCTGAGTAATTGAGTCCCACTGTGCCCCCTAAATCATTTATAGGCCGCACTCATGTCTCCTGGAAATCGCTTCAGCCCGCCTCCATCCACAGTAAACAGGCAGTCATTCATAGATGAGTTGTATTTTTCAGTTTAATGTTTATAATGTGCTGAAAAAACTTAAAAAAAAATTTTAAGTGGAGTGAAATAGAAAAAAACAACTAAATTCTGCCAGCGTTGAAGTGTTCTTGTTTTACAGCAAAAACAATTATATTCTATGGGTCGGTATGATGACTATACCAAAATGTATAGTTTTTTTTGTTTGCTGTACTACTTTTTCCGTCAACATAGTTGTGCGAGGGCTTGTTTTTTGCTGGACGTCCTGCAGTTTCTTTTTGTGCCACTTTGTAGTGCATATGACTTTTTCTTATCACTTTTTATTACATTGTTTCATGGACACGGGCTGACCAAAAAAAGAAGAAGGAAAAAAAAAAAAAGAAGATTCTGGCAGTTTATATTCTTCTTCTCTGACGTTCACCGTGTGGAGTAAATAATGCATTACTTTGATAGATTGGACTTTTATGGACGCAGTGATACTAAATGTTTTTGGGTTTTTTAATTTAGATTTTTTAAAATTATTATTCATTATAAATATGGGAAAAGGTTTTTTTCCGCCATAAATAAATAGCTTGTATATGATTGTTAAAACAATTAAATTACAACTTTTTTTAAACTAAAACAAATTTTTTTTTTAGCCCTCATAGGGGACTTGAACTTGCTACAGCACTACGTCATATTGCAGGAGCCATCAAAGCAACACATGTTGTGGTCCCCCAGGGGGGCTTGAAAAAAGAGTGAAAATAAGATCAATAAAGTTTTATTAATTGTAAAAAATAAAAAAAGTAATAAAGTTTAACCCACCCTCCTTTTGCCATATTTATAATAAAAAAGTCAAAATCCTAAAAGAAAAATACATATTTGGTATCATCGAGTCTGTAAAATTCCGATCAAAGTAGCGCATTATTTACCCGGCTTGGTGAACGTTGTCCTAAAAATAAAAAAAAGGAGAGAAATGCACTTTTTAAAGTTACCCTGTCTCCCAGAAAAAAGGCAACAAAAAACAATCAAAAAGTCGTATGCATTCCGAATTGGTACTAACGTAAACTACAGGACATCCCGCAAAAAATGAGCGATCAAAAAGTAGTGTGTATTCAAAAATGGTACCAGAAGAAATGACAGAACATACCGCACAAAAAGAGCCGATGGGGAAAATAAAAAGTTATTGTGCGCAGAAAAAGGAGACAGAAAATGATTTAAAAAGAATAAGTAGTACAGCAAAAAAAAAAAAAAACACCATAGAAGTTCGGTATGGTAGTAATCGTACTGACCCACAGAATAAAGTTATCATGTCATTTTTGCTGCATTCTGTGTGCCGTAAAAAACAAGACGCACTGAAAAATGGCTGATTGTTGTTTTTTTTTTCATTTTACTTCACTTAAAAATTTTTACAAAGTTTTTCAGTACATTATATGGTACATGAAATCGCACCATTGAAAAATACAACTCGTCCTGCAAAAAACAAGCCTTCATACAGCGACGTCGATGGATAAAGGAGTTCCGATGTTTTTAAAGGGGAAGGGGAGGGGAGGAGGAAAGAAAAACGAAAAAGGGGGGAAATAAAGGTGCCGCGTCATTAAGGGCTTAAAATCGGAGTATCGTTAATAAATTGTGCGCCCGCTGGCTGGAGCCTCAATATCGCTTTCGAACAAAGTTTGGTAAACTCTAATAAGATGTGAAAACCAAGGACACAAAACGACTGACAGAATAGGAAAACCTTTTGGGCCTTAATTAGCAAAACTGTCCGACAGTCCCAGTTGACAATAGCAACCAATCACAGCGCAGCTTTCATTTTACCTTGGCAGCTTGAGAAATAAAAGCTGTGCTGTAATTGGTTGCTATGGGCAACAAGGACAGTTTTATGGTAATGTTGCTAAATTAAAAGTTTTGAGTTTGTTTCCATTGATCCCAAACTTCCGTATCAGAGTGTCATTAAAGGGGAATTACGAGGGCTTGACATCGGGAAGAGGGTTTGTAATAACCCTGTGTAACACTTGAAGTGTCTTAAGACCCCAGTAAGTTACCTCAGGAAAGTGAGCATTAAGATCCTCTCCATTAGATTCAAATAGACTTCGTAGAGGGGCCAGCGCTTTCCCACTGGGTACAAGGTTGTCCTCCTTCATTTTGTACAAAGTGCTCTTTGCCTTCTCCAGGTCATTATTTTCAGCTGTAACACAAAGACATAAATCTGCAGTAAATACCAATGTAACATTCAGTACGAGCGGCAACAAGAACACACAGCGAGTTCATCGCAAGCACCAAATAATCCAGGAGGTGTCCAAAATCGATGGCACCCATTGGTGGACGAGAGTTTCCAGACAGTCAATCTTAAACTTTCTCTAAATACCCCCCATACACATTAGTGTTTAGTCGTCCGAAACCGCTGATAATGGTGGGACCGCACAATTCTCTAATGTGTGTGGGTGCAGTGCCACCCCACCCCGACAGTTGATGTCAAGGGAACATTGAATCTGAACGCCCAATCCTTTGGCTCCCTGGTGGATAAACCAGAGCCGCCTGGCTGCGGCTTATCTCTCCAAACATATGAATGCTCAGCAGAGCTGTATATTCATGGGTACGGGGGAGCTGGGGAAGCCGCTGCTGGTTGAACGATCATGCAGCCGACAGTTGATAAGTATGTATAGGCACTTTTACTGTAAAGAATCCTTTCCTATGTTGATGAAGAAACTGCATTTTCTCCATATGTAAATAAGGAAGATGGAACAAAACCTCTGCAGCGCCACCTACTGGATGGCAGCATTCTTTCAAATCAACGTCAGACCCTTTATACAGGTCTTTATAACAATGAATGGGAATAGGAAACCAAGCCAGAATCCATTCACAGACAGCTGTTTCGGGGTGATTGCCCCTTATCAGGTTTCTGGCTTAGCTGGTGAGAGGCCTGAGAGGGTGGTACACGACACCCCTCCTGACCTCCATATGTAAATGACATATCCTAGCTTACACCATGAATACCTCATGAGCCAGTTGTTTGCAGGAGGGGTAAAGTTTCTCATTAAGGAGAGCACCTTGTAGGTGTAAGGAGACTTAAGGTAATACATGTTTCTCTAAATAAAGTGGGCAACTTCTCCTTTATTACATAACGTGAGTAGCCAGCATGGGAAAACGCGCTTTAGGGCAACACGCCATCAGTTCAGCTGGTAAAATATAGAAAAGTAGGTATATAGGTAAAGTTCAGAATGAAGGGTAAAAAGGAGATAAAAGGTTGGAAAAAAAATTGAATATAAAAACACATTCTTAAGGTATCAAAGCATAACAAATAAGAAAAAAAAACAGGGGTTGGAGCAGGAGCAGATGCTCTGACCAGTCTCTAGTGGCTTGTGCTTGTAACTGCAAGCGCAGCTCTCATTGATTTCAAGGATTAGCTGGGATCCAGAGTGGCGGACTTCAGCCAATCAACTATTGATGAGCTATCCAGAGGAAAGGTCACCAATAGCATTTTCTCTGGAAAACCCATTGATTAATAAGATTAACTCTACAGATGAACAAGAAACTAACATTAAAAGGGCTTGCACTAGATTTGAAAAACACATTTCAGCTCCCCCCCCCCCCCCCCCCAAAAAAAAAGACAAAAAAACAGCACCACAGTGGTCCACATGTTGCAGATGAGCTTCCATCTCAGACACCCATAGACAAGTATGGTCCCATTTCTGGGGGAAAGCAGCCATGTTTTCCTAATCCTGTAAGACCCTTGAACTGTGGCCCTCAGAAATGTTCAACAAAACCCATGGATAACCTGCCACTCCACTGATCCTAATGAGATGTATAAAAGGGGCATTTATATCCTATCCATTGGGGTACGGCTGCTGGGACACCCACTAACAGAGTTGTGTGCCCCCAATCCTCCATAAAAATGCAGCGGTGGTGTGCATGTGTCACACTTTCTCCATTTATTTCTATGAAATGGAAGATTGCCAAGCATGCAAACCACCACTCCGTTCTCATGGAGGTTTTGGAGTACATAGATCTCCCAGCAGTTGGACCTCCAGTGATCAGACAAGTATCGCCTAAGAGCCACAGCATAGAGAATAAAAGGTCATTAGTGGGAAAATCCCTTAAGATGTTCCCTACCATAGATCTATATGGCATATCTACCAGGTGAGGAAGGTATAGGAGGAGGTGGCATGAAAGACCTCTGCTCCATTCATGCAGGGACCTTCAGGACCCCTGTTCTCAGGATCGATGGTGGTCCCAGTGGCTGGGCGCCACTGATCCTTATGTTATCCTCCATCCACATGATAGGGCAAAACTATATACATTGACAAAAGACCTTTAAAGGCCAAGAGTTCTAGAAACAACCGGCTCCCGATAGCTGCTGCTAATGAGGAGATGCCATGTGTGTCTATGGTGGGAACATTTGCTGTATAGAAAAACTATCAAATTAGTTTGACATTTATAAGCAAGGTAATAACTTTATATTAGCCACGTAACACCCACCGTATAGTCTGAGTAGTTGGCTATACATGTCTTTCCTATCACATTGAAAGAGTTTCCGGGACAGTTCTACTAACTTCTCCAATTTCTCCACCTGTACAAAGAGATAAGACAGTGAATAGACCCCATTACATGGCAGATAATAGATCTACCCTTTGCAGGCAGCCAAACATCCATTGATTTTACCCTAATCTTCATCAACAAGACTGTATTGAGAGAACAGATATCAAGGTGCTGTTCTCACAGCTGGTACCCGATCCTGTGTGAGCGGAACAGTCTGGACTGTAGCAAATAATGATGGAGTTGTATCCATCTCAGCTGTGAGAACTAGAAGTATGTATTGGCTGTAGGCTGCTGGATGGAAACAAGAATGCATTCGTTCATCGGTAGCAAGCAGAGATATGGAAAATGTTGAAGAATTGAAAAACAACATGTTTGTATGGGAAGCGTATACAACTTTCTAGTGTACAAAGGTGCAACTATTTACATAATTGGAATACAGATAGTCCCCGACTTGAGAAGGTTCCAGTTACGAACTTCGCAAGATGCAAACTATCTGTCCTGCACCGTATGATGTAATGCTATGGCCTTATATCATACTGTGCAGGGACTGGGCAGGCTTCTATCAAAGGTCTTCTGAAGGGTCTTTAGGGCTGCCTATGCAGAGCGCCTATCAAGCCGTGCGCTTAATAGACACTCTGCATAGGCAGCCCTAGGGCCTTTCAGAAGGGTCCCGGCTGCCTAGCAACCACACAGCGTCCCGCCCGGGACACTATAAGGGCCCCCTGAACGTCGGGTGCCGGCTGTTTCTTACAGCCGTCACCCGACGGCAGCAGTTCTGACGAGCCGCGCTGCTTGTCGGAACTAATAACACTTTAAATACTGCTCTGACAGCGGTATTTAAAGTGTTAACAGTTCCAACGAGCAGCGCGGCTCGTCAGAATACTGCCGCCGAGTGTCTACTGTAAGAACAGCCTGCACCAGACGTTGTATGGAGCGGAATCCACCCGCGATCCCGCTCCATACAAACATTTGTTCCGACATACGAAGAAATGTACTTGCGAACAGGTTCCTGGAACGGAACCTGTTCGCAAGTAGGGGGACCATCTGTACAAAGGAGTTGTCTGTTTTTACAAACTGCTATCAAACTTTAGACCTGATCTTCACCTTCCTAAACTTTCCCATAAAGGGTATGCTCCAATGTAGCGGGTTTGGTACGGATTTCCCATTGTGGAAAAATTTGCACCAATGTCAAATTCCACTTCAAAATCTGCACCTCGTTTTCGATTTTCTCTTGCATTATCCATACTTTGTGTTTACTGGTTGCGGTTGTTTTATATAGGTTTTTGAATATATCCCTATTGTGTTTAAAGAGCCACCCCATTTTTTGCCCATTCATTATGTAGGAAGCCCATACGCTTAAAGCCCTTTAACACAGGCAGACAGTTGTTTCAGCGACTCCAGCGGCGCCAATGTCACCGCTAAGGTAGTTAGCACTCATGCATTGCTTTCGCACTGAAAGTCCTGCCGGCCCCGCTTCCTATGGGAAGAACTGTGTGAGGAGCGGTCACACAGCACGAGAAGCCAGTGAGTGCTAACGAGTTTGTTTAAGCTGACAAAAAAGTCAGCTTGAACAACCGCCAAGTCAAGCGAGCGATAGTTTTGCTTTCACATGTAACGATTATCGCTCACTTTCGCTTAAACGAATTTTGAGCGTCAATCATTGTGTGTAAAAGGGCCTTCAAGGTCCTTCCCAACTAGGGAACCCTGTTGAGGAACGACCCATAGCGTATGCGCTCTTCTTGTGCAGACAGGAAGAGGGAGTTGGCGCCAACATAACCCCGCCATACGTTACCTGGTTCATTCTGATGCACCGATTAGCGAACCAGTCGATCTTGCCTTGGATGGCTCTCATGCCTGGTGTCTAAAAGAAAGGGAAAGCAATGCCATTAATTGATTTAACCCCATCATGACATGGCTTATTTTGAGCTTAAGGACGCAACAATTTCTGGCGGATTTTCTTCTCCGTTTATCAAAAGTCATAACTTTTTTATTTTTCCGTCGACGCGGCCGTATGAGGGCTTGTTTTTTTGCGTGGCGAACTGTAGTTTTTATCGGTGCCACTTTTCGGTACATAGACTATATTGTAAAACTTTTTTTTTTTTTTTAATGATAGCAGGGAGAGAAAACGCATCAATTCTGCCATAGATTTTTTTATTTATTTTTTTTACAGCGTTAATCATGCAGCATGAGACATTCTATTTTTTATGTGGGTCGGTACAGTTACAACGATACCAAAATTCTTACTTTTTTTAGGTTTTCCCACTTTTCTGCAATAAAAACCCTTTTTCTTGGAAATCTTTTTTTTTTTCGAAATCGCTGCATTCAAAGTCCTGTAACTTTTTTATTTTTTGATGTACGGCGCTCTGAGGGCTTATTTTTTGCGAGACAAGCTGTAGATTTTATTGGTACCATTTTGGGGTACATATGGCTTTTTTGATCACTTTTATTGCGTTTTTGGTGAGGCAAAATGCTAAGAATTAGCATTTTGCCTGTTTTTTAGCGTTTTTTTCCGTGCACAGTCAAAAGCATGTGCAACTTATTGTACGCGTCGTTACGGACGCGACAGTACCAAATATGTGGGATTTTATATTTTTTTTTACCTTTTTTTATGCTAATCTGAGAAAAAGCATAAAACAAATGTTTTTTTTTTTACTCTTTACATTTTTTTTTATTCTTTTTTTACACTGTTTGTGTCCCTCTGAGGGACTTTAACCACTGCCCTGATGATCGCTGTTATAAGGCATGGCAGAGCTACTGCTCTCCCATGCCTTATCGCTTATACAGCGATCCTAGGCATAGGCAATACAGGATGCCAGTGTCTGTCGTCCTGTTGCCATGGTGACAGGCCGGGCTCTCGCGATGACATCGCGAGTTCCGGCCGGAGACACAGAGGGAGCCGCGCTCCCGCAGTGAACTCTTTCCCTGCGCGGATCTACTTAGATCGCAGCAGGGGAGGGGTTAACAGCGGGGGGGGGGCGCATCTCCGATGCCCCCCCGCTGTTGCAGCGGGACGCCGGCTGTGACTGACGGCCGTCTCCCGCTGCGGGATAGCGCTGGATCATATGTGATCCCGCGCTATCTCCAGGACGTAAGTTTACGCCCTGTTGCGGGAAGTACCAGGCTGCCAGGACGTAAACTTACGCCCTGCAGCAGGAAGGGGTTAATGCTTCACATAATGTAGCCAAGAGAAGGGAACAGAGTAGAATACGATTACTACAATGGTTCCATTTTATCGTATCAACTTCTGTTTTGCGCTGGTTCCCGTTAACCCCTTAAGGTTCAGAGTGTTTCAGTCCTAAATGACCAGACGGATCGACTTATTTTTCTTAGGCTACCAAAATTACCCCCCCCCCTCCCCCTCTTTCTTTAATGACATAGAAATAGGGTTTTTTGGACACCTTTTTTTTAGTTACTTTTTTTTTTTTTAATTAGAGCCAAAGTGTGCAAGTAGTAAAAAAAAAATAAAAAAAATCCATAATCCTCTTAAAGTTCTTGGCCGTCTCCGACATTCGAGCACCCAACCTGCTAGGTTGCGGAAGCAGGAGATTTAAACCTGCACCATTTACTTACAATGGCATGGGTTTCAAGCCCAGGACCAACTGCCATACATATACGGCGCGATAATCAGGTTAAGATGACCATACACCTTTAATTGCCATGGGTCAAACCACAGTTCATCTTGCACCCCACCTCTCCACATCAGGTATGTTCATTTCAGCTTGCCCAATTCCTTCCCCTTCCCTGACGCTGTAGGCAACCCAACAGTGACTACAGAGAAGCGATTACACACGATGTTGTCATCTAAATAATCAAGTAAATTCAACATTTGGTCGCCTTTTCAAAAAAATGCCACCTATCCGCTACTGATCAGACAATTCAGGTTCACTTGTTGTAATGAGCCATTATTCATATATCCGTCTGAACGATTATTCACACCATCAACGACCGTTTTATTGCTAACCGTTCATTTAATTCCTCTGTTGACTCCAAGTAACTCTTGTGCATTCTTGCTGGCTTGCATCGGAATCCCACTGATCGTCTGCTCATGGACATGGGTCTTAATTGGTTTAAATGTGCGAAAGTGAATGACAACAGTTCTATCTAAACGCGAGCCAATGACCTACGAGTACTGTTGGCTTTTCGCTTGTCGCTCATATTCTGCAAGCATAAAAACCATCGTTGGCTCGTTCACCAATTGCCCGGTTTAACCAGCGCTCGTTCAGTCCTTCTCATTAACTTATACAGCGAATGTGAACGACTGAACGATTTCTCGTTTGAACGAGCCAACGCTATATCTGCTGTAGAAACAGAGTGCCCGAGAGCGAATTAGCCAAACAACAAATCGGCTCATCTAAAAGGGCCCATAATAGTCACCAATTGCTCTGCCGACCTTACTCTCATCTGTATTGGCCCCCTTTAAGGCCCATTTAGACAACGATTATCGCTGGAGCGATAACCGTTGCGTCTAAACACACAGCCATCGTGCACTACTCGTTCATCGGCAATTTCTAGCAAGCTAGAAATCACTGATAACTCATCAGCGCCGCACACTGATTTTCTCAGCGGGCGGCACTGATAGCATTCTTTCAGATAGTATCCCGCTGGCAGTTCTCAGTGGGACACCAGCTGAAAGCTCCAAGAACAATGCAGCCGTTTGCATATACAAAACAGCTGCTTTGTTCTCTGAGCCATCGCTCCGCCTGCATTAACTCTTACGTAGCTAATTAGTTACTTAAAGTTATGCAAGGATGATCGCTCAAAACAGTCACTCAAACGGTCGTTTGAGCGATTATCTTTCAGTGTAAATGGGCCTTTAGACTCTACATGCTCCAAGATTTTAAAAGGGTATTTTCTTTCATGCCAGAAACAGCACAGCACAACCCGAGTCCATGGCCAAATCTGGTACGGCACCTCGAGTGAATGGGACAGAAATCCAAAACCATACAATCTGATGACAAGATTAACTAAAGGCCAGTGTACCGTGCCGAAGACACAGCACGAATGTTTGTTCGATCCCCAGTCCTTATGGGTATGCCCACCATCATTGGATGCATGAGCAAATGTTCGGTCATTGGCTGTTTGCATCGTTTACACAGACGTATCTCTCCATGCACGCAGGACATGATGCTGATAAATGCAATCTGTATGGGGATGAACGATCCTATCCACGATAAACTGCTGTATGTGAACGGCAGTAATGAGTGCCGATTGACGTGCTATACTGTTGATTGTGGCTCATTCAATGTCAAGGAATTGGCCTGTGTAAATGGGCATCACCTCTAATTGGTGGACTTGCCACCTTAAACAATGGCAGGCATATGTGTCACCTGGCAACTACTAGTAATCCAAATGTGGTAAATATGGATGAGCCTCTGCATGTATGGGCACCCTTACCTGCCAACACTTTCATCAGAAGCGGCGCTGACTACTATGGCGAGGTTCCCATATACTCAGCTATCTGGCTATTTTTTCCTGCAGTGCTGTTGTGAAACCGATGCCACAACCGATCCCATAGTTCTCTATAGGGCAGTTAAAGGCATCAGACACATCAGTTCTGATGCCGGATGCCCAACTGCCCTGGATAGGAGAGGCTTTCAGGCAGTGTTTTCTGTTTGGCAATGGATGCTGGACGGACGTAAAAAAGGCATCCAATGTGCCTGGCCGCAGCAAGTAGATGCATTTGAATTGTGCAAAACTCCCCCAAAAATATGGATGTTCTTTTCTGCGCATTTGTGCACCAAAATCAGAGGAGGGTGTGCTTAGTATACAAGGGCATGCTTAGTATACAAGGAGATGTTGGGGAAAAAAAACACACCTGGAACTAATAAGTCATTTCAAATAATACATTTAATTTGCGTGTGCAAACGAACGCGCCTAGTGGGCAGAAAAGGAACAGCAAAATACGCCGAAACGCACGCAAAAAGCATATTGCGTTCCGCAAAAACACAGCTGGCAACGATGATCATTCCCCAGCTTTCAGTGTACAACTCCATCCACCCACACCTCTTCCTCCTAGCGTGTCAGTCCTCACTGCAGTCCAGCTGCTTTCTTGATGCACCAGGAAGCTCAGCATGAACACCGCTCAAGACCCTACTCAACAGTTCCAAAGACCATAAAATTGTAACAAAGTTGCGATGAGTGGCCAAGCAGACAACCCATGATGTAGAATAGTTTATATGGCAGGCGATATCGATGCAAACACTGCAGGGAGCTCCGTCATAGCGGAATATGCAGCGGGTCATACGGCGGGGGTAAATACAATTACGCTGTAAAAGTTGGTCTCCCTTCATGCTAATCCTCCTCCCGAAGAGACAGGAGTTACATTCACTGACAACTTTCAATATCATTGCAGATTCAAATGCCAATGATCTAAAGAGCCGTAAAGCCTCACAACTTAATATACTAAATCTCCCTCTTGTTCCCGGCTGATTGAAAAAGGCTGTCATTGCAAGGACGAACGACTAGAACACCAGATATCCTTGCATTTCATTTTGATATTGAGAACTGTTGCGCTTGGACAGGGTCTCAATCATCAAAAGAACATCTAGGTCAGATTAACTAAATCTCCTTGGCTTGCACAGCAGTCCATATTTGTAGCTTATCTCTTACATCTGAGTGAATTACAAACATCCGAGCCCGGCTGGCAGGCTGCGCCAGAAGCAATCTCTCCCGTTCTGCGCTATACTTATCTAACTTAAGAGTCAAGTTCACCTCTAGAAAAATCAATCCGGGAAAAGTGCAGAGCTGTTGGAAATGTATATATGCAGACAACTGGCTCCATATTTAAATGGGGCGCGGACGGGAAGATCGAGGCGAAAACTTTACGATTGGCGTTCATGCATTATTTTTACGACGATGGTTTGGGTTGTTGACCATCATGGTGGACATATGTGACTGCATGACCAATGGCAAGTATACAAAGCTTGTAACTGGTCTTCACAGGTGATCTGCCCACTTAGGGCTTATACACAGGGGCTTAAATACGCACAATATCACGCATGTAATATGGAGTGAATAGAACCCAATGGGTTTATTCAGAAATGCGTATTTCCCATCCGACCAAAAAAAAAAAAAGTAATGTCCTATTTTAGTCCATATTATAGCACAAAATAGGTGCAGAAGTAAAAAAAAAAAAAATGTTTTCACACCTTGACATAATTACGGTCTGATCTGTGAGGCCTCACCACTGGACTAGCACCAAGCAGAAGAATGATGGCGCTTAAGCGGAATGGCAGCAAAACATTTCTTTTGTTTCACTGGGACTTCTAGAGATATCAGAATACTTGACTATCTCCAGAAGTCTTAGAGTTAAAGGGGTTTTCTGAGCAAATACTATTGATGGTGACCCATCCTGAGGATAGGTCATCAATAGCTGATTGGTGGAGACCCGTCGCTTGGGATCCCGGCGATCAGCTGACTGTCCAGCCTACTAGATCATTGCAGCAGGTCTGAACGTCGTCATCAAGGTTGGAGCAGGAAGCTTCACAGTTGGCTTCACTCCCACTGAAACCAATGGCAGCAAACCCACCCATTACACTTCCAACTTTGCATCAAGGTCAGGGCTGGTAGTGTAATAAGTGGCTTCACTCCCATTGATTTCAATGAGAGAACTGGAGTGAAACAGCCTCCTGCTCCGACTCAGATGAGGACATCCAGCCCCACTGCACTGACAGAGGGCCGGATCATCAGCTGATAGTTGGGGATCTTGAGTGGCAGATCCCTGGCAATCAATTATTAGGATAAGTCATGAATAGTATTTGCCCGGAAACCCCCTCTAAGTGGAGCAGCAGCGTGCATGCTCGGTCTCAACTCTACTCAAGCTTTTCCTTAATAAAAAGGTGCAGTGAGGAAGAAAGGACACTGGAGTCCATACTTGTGATTGATGGGGGTCTGAGTGGCAAGACCCCCAGGAAACTGACTCCTCACCGATTCTCTCCCCCCCCCAATCCTTCTTATAGTGCCTGAGTCTATCACAAGGGATGATACATAATACAGAAGTGCAACCAGGTGGACCCTGGTAGGGTAGGGGTATTTAGTCACAGGCCAAAAGAGTGCATCTTTGCCCCATAAGAGGAAAGCCTAGCTCTAACTGTAGCCTCATGTATCAGCTCCTTATATCTGCACTGACTCCTTCACTTCTTTAAAGGACACCTATTTCCAAGAAAGTAAGTTCCAGAGATTAAGACCACATTCCGGTTTTCCCAAGAGGACAAGAAGTTTGGGGTGTTGTCCAGAAGGTGCGCATTCGTCCCTTAGTATCTCTTATAGTAAGATGATCTTATAGGAACCCTAAAATAGAAGGGTCTGTTACTACCCAAAATACTTATCACCCCCATAGACACTTCAAGAAACATTGTGGTAGGTCGCCAGTTGTCTACCGGATTCTACGTAAAGTAATTGACATAACAGCAGATTACCCCGAATGTAGCTCCGCCGCTCAAACCCTGGTTACTTTAGTGAACGAGACTGACTGTTCCCTTGAAATAAGGGATAGATAACGAGCAGTAGGGGCCTAAAAAGGATTATTAGAATATCGAAAAAAAAATTCTGCAAGGACTAGAGCTCCTTTAAACAACTTCAGGCCTTTGATAAGCTGAAAAATTGCTGCGCTCCTTCCTATGGCTGTTCCTACAGTCACAAAGAACATTAAAAAAAATTATTAATTCCTGTAAATATAACGGCGAGGAACAATAGCAAAGAAACAAAATACGCTCAATATCATTAGCATAAGAACAAAAGGGATAACAAAGAGCAGAAAGCCTCCATTCTTGTGCGACAACTTCCTCCAAACAACTGTTTTTTAAACATGTCAGTTTATCAATCACATGGATTATTACCGATTGTGAACACTGAGCGCAGTCAGTCAATCACCAAGTAAATGGGAACGCTCGCAATTCATCAACTCTCCCACTCCAATATTTTCACTTGCAACTTCTTATTAAATCCAGACCCCATGCGTAAGGCATTACAAAGGAAACAAGGTTATATAATCTCACAATCCCAAGTGCTGGATCCCCCCTAAAATTTCCACCACCACAAATAAAAAACCACTGACTACAATAAATCCCGTACAAACCCGCAGGAAACCAGTGAGGAGGAGCTAGAATAGAGTGGCAGTGGAGCGTGTATGCCTCCAGCTTCATTCAAAGTCTACGGGAATGGCGAAGATAACAGTGCGCTGTACGGAGCAGCAGTACGCCGCACCGTGTCTTCCCATCTCGTCCTCACGGTGGTTGTGCAACGAGGAGGAATGGGGGAAGCCAGTTCTCGTGATCAGCGGGACTCCCAACAATATAATGCTCTGTGGATAGGCGATAAATGTCGACTCTGGGAAAAGAGGGCATCATTACTCATTTATTAATGCATCGTTCTAAGTGGTGGGGGGGCAGCTTCGTTTTAATGATTAGTCCTAAAATATGATGTTAGGTTATTAGTTTCGGTGCTCTCTGTAACATAGTATGTTGGGCTGAAGGGAGACCGTGTTCATTTAGTTCAGCCTGTTTCCCCCCTTGCTGATCCAGAGGATGGCAAAAAAAAAATGAGGCAGAAGCCAATTAGCCCATTTAGGGTTAAAAAAAACAAAACAAAAAAAAACCTCCTTCCCGGCTCCATAATGGCAGTCATTGCTGCTTGATTATGGAGTGGAGCTCAATGTTAACAAAAAAAACCCCAGTATATACACCGTATAATCCAGCGTATAAGGCGACTGGGCGTATAAGTCGAGCCCCCAACTGTCGCCTTATAAGCCGTACTCACCTCTCGCGGCATTCTACGGCGCTGCTGCAGGCTGTCGCTCCCTCCTCGTCGCCGAAAGAGCATTGCTTTCTGGATGCAGGGCTTGAAATCCCTGGCTCTGGAAAGCTAATGCTGTGATTGGCTAACTCAGGCAGCATCAGTCAATGAAAGTTGGCGCTGCGTTAGCCAATCACAGCCATTCAATGCACCGCAGAGCAGATTTTTCAGGGTTAAAAGGTCGTCTTATACACCGGAATACACATTAGTTCTCTCTAGTGGGAGCTGCAGGCACAATCAATTTTATTATTTAAAGGGGTTGTCCCGCGCCGAAACGTCTTTTTTAACCCCCCCCCCCCCAATTCGGCGCGAGACAACCGCGATGCAGGGGTTAAAAAAAACAAACGGAGAGTGCTTACCTGAATCCCGGCGGTCCGGCGTCTTCATACTTACCTGCTGAAGATGGCCGCCGGGGTCTGCTCCCTCCGTGGACCGCAGCTCTTCTGTGCGGTCCATTGCCGATTCCAGCCTCCTGATTGGCTGGAATCGGCACGTGACGGGGCGGAGCTACACGGAGCCGGCATTCTGCACGAGCAGCTCCATTGAAGAGAGCAGAAGACCCGGACTGCGCAAGCGCGGCTAATTTGGCCATCAGAGGGCGAAAATTAGTCGGCACCATGGAGACGAGGACGCTAGCAACGGAGCAGGTAAGTAAAAAACTTTTTATAACTTCTGTATGGCTCATAATTAATGCACAATGTACATTACAAAGTGCATTAATATGGCCATACAGAAGTGTATAGACCCACTTGCTGCCGCGGGACAACCCCTTTAACCCCTTCTCTAAGCATGGGATTTGAAATGCTACATCTGAAATCTAAATCTGAGCTTTGACCACTAGAAGAAAAGAGAAATTTGAAGACAAAAAAAAAAAATAGAAAACCAAACATTAAACTAGAAAGAAACCAATAGACAAACCAAAACAAGCGGGTGACAAGCCAAAACAGATTTTAAAATAACCAAAAAGGAAATCCTGACCTCTTTTCTACCCTCAGCTTCAGTGAGGATCACACTGTCAGCACAGATTGGAAGATAGGTGACTGCTACAGCCAATCTGAAACAGCAGCATCACCGCCTATTTTTCTGGCATCAGTGCCCACATCCTGGGTGCCATGATGCTAGGAGTTTGGAACGTGAAGTTAAGGCCTCTGACTGGCTGCAGCGGCCACCTGACTTCAATTTTGTGCTGACAGTGGGATTGTCACCGGAGCTAGTCTGCCGTTTCTCGGGTGAAGCAGAGAGGCAAGTCTTGCCTCTTCTGCTATTTTATTGCACGCCCAGCCGTTTTTAAGTTTTTTTTCCCTTGAGACAGCCCCTTTGATAGGGGTGCAGTTGATGAACAGGGATCGTCCAGCCAGCTGTTGAGGGCAGCGAACCAGATGTCATCAGCAGACAGGAAGTGGAAGCGCCAGCTTCATTCCAACTGAAATCAATAGGAGCATTGTGCTTCTTTTCCACTTCCCGCTCCCCATTATGGATGGAACAGGAGGTCCGATCCTCATAGTAACAGGAGGTCCGATCCTCATAGTAACAGGATATCTGATCCTCTCAGTAACAGGAGCAGGAAGTGTAATAGCAGTGTGGCATTCACATTGATTTTAATGGGAGTGAAGCCAGAGCTCCAATTTCCTGCGCTGACAACATCCAGCCCTAAGCACCGACAGCGGTGTCCTATAGGTCATCAATAAATGTTCAGTGACGACCTGCAGCTCTTCTCCTTCCTGGGGCCACTGTCACTGCGGTCATTGTAGGAAGCAGAAAGCACTGACCATAGGGCAGTGGGTCGGGTTGGTACTGCAGCACAACTATTGAATTCAACAGGAGCTGCTCCTGCAGTATCAAAGCAGGCCGCTACGTTATGGTCAAGGCTTTCTGTTTCCTTCAGCCCCAGGAAATAGCTAATTAGGAATTGACGAGAATCCAAGTGGTAGGATCCCACCAATCATCAACAGAAATCGTTTTAAAGTAGACGCTTAAAGAAGTTTTCCATCAAGTAGATGGGCGTTTCCAAATTTTTGACTCAGCCTAGATATTGGCCACACCTCTCAGAAAGCAGCGACAGAATTGCCAATCGCATAATAAATCATATTAAAAAACATTTAAAATTGAAAAATAAAATTGTTTTGACCAAAACCCAGTTGTCTTCCAACTGAATGTCCCGTTACTCTAAACGCCCTAGGAGTATCAGGAGAAGCCAGAATTAGAACTCCTAACGCTTTGCCAATAATATACATTTTCCCTTAGCCAAAAAAAAAAAAAACCCAAGAGAAAAAAAGTTACAAGGAACATAATTACAATCCGGGTGCGCACTCTCTACGGCTTCTCTTTTTGACTTATCAGTTTCAGGAAGGAAAATTTCAATCAACTCCCAGATAAAATATACTAAGCCCTAGCAGACCAAATTTGTCACCTACCCCTTCCTATAAGCTGCTTACCACAGCGGGAGGGGACAATGAAAAGAAAAGACAAACAGGAGGGGGGGGGGGGGGGGAGGAGGAAAAAAAAATAAATAAATAAGATCCCGGTAAATGAAAATGCCAAACGTTAGCCGACAGCACTTGGCTGATTAAGTTTGAAGACAAGCGCAACGGCTAAATCTTAGCAAGGACGGGCGCAAATTAAATTCCAGAGCTTTTAAGTACAAAGAATTCCTTAGCTCGGAGGATTAAACAACTTTACACCCAGGAATGCCGCTATAATTTAATTGTTCCACAATTCGAGATTTATTATGCAAATATCAGTGTATTCCTTCCCCTCCGTCTGACCACCTCGAGCCAAGGAGACAGATCCCCGACGCAGATGAGACCGCTTGGTCCTGATCTATAATTACACTGATAAAAGACGTACTTATGTAGCCGGCCGACTAAGCCTGTCCTCTTCTTTTCCAGCCTTCCCATTATTAAAGTTATATTCTATTAATACGAATCAGAGGAGGCGTAATTAAAGGTTACTGTAATAAATGTGTTCCAATTAAGCATGGCCACTAACGTGACATTGTGATTAGAGGAGCGCATTTACGAGTCTCACCTCTGCAATCTTCTCGGCCTCGCTGTATTTTCCTGTGCTGATGAAGGCGAAGAAAAGTTCATGGAGCACCCACTGATCATCCATGAAGTCAGACAGGCGGTCCACAACTGTTGGCGATAAAAAGGGGTTTTATTATTACCAGTTTATATTGTGCTTGAATCGGGCGCGAGAACAATAAATAGCATTAAAAGGGGCAGGAAAGACAAGACTATATATTTAATACGGTTTCCAGAGGTGGCAAGGTCAGAACAATGTGAATTAATTGCTGATCATCAGTGGCCCACCGTTTGGCCTACGGAGTCAAGAGGATATTTAAAGTGTCAAGGCGCTTTACCAGCAATCACTTGCGCCAATCAAACTCCCAAGGATCAGGGAAGAGTTGCAAAAAAGTAAGTGAACCCTTTGGAAGGACCTGGGATTTTTGTACGGATTACTAATAAAGAGTGGTTATCCAAGTCACATTTATAGACCAGCACAATCTCACTAAATTAATAACATACGGTTGTACCGTTCAGGCCTTATTAAGTGCATTGCGCAATCATCCATAGGAAAAAGTAAATGAACCTCTGTTTTAGACTGGCTGCACACAGGCCAATTCGCATTGTGGAATCCGGATCGGACGTCTGCCTACAAATTCCTCAGCATATACTGCCCAAAGTATGCTATGGCAAAACGCTTTTTCATCTACATGAGTGGAAATCAATTGCGATTTTCCGCTTGCGGAGGAAGAACCGTGGCATGCTCTATTTCAGTGCGGATTACGCACAGACGGTTTCCATTGAAGGTCGCGGGTACCTGTGTCATCACCTAGCGACAATGCGGGTAAAGCAGGGATTTGAAAATTTAAAAAAAAAAAAAAAAAAAAGACTGTACTGCGCATGTATGCCGGCTGTGTGGACCATGCGCAGTACAGGTTAAAAGGAAATGTCAGGTACGCGTGGATGCCAGCTTGGCACAGGGTCAAATTCTGCTACGTGATCCCGCATGTGGAATCCAAAACGGCCGTGCGCAGCCAGCCTTAAAGGGGTTGTCCCGCGGCAGCAAGTGGGTCTATACACTTCTGTATGGCCATATTAATGCACTTTGTAATGTACATTGTGCATTAATTATGAGCCATACAGAAGTTATCAAAAGTTATTCACTTACCTGTTCCGTTGCTGGCGTCCTCGTCTCCATGGTTGCCGTCTAATTTTCGCCGTCTAATGGCCAAATTAGACGCGCTTGCGCAGTCCGGGTCTTCTGCTCTTCTCAATGGGGCTCGGTGTAGCTTCGCCCCGTCACGTGCCGATTCCAGCCAATCAGGAGGCTGGAATCGGCAATGGACCACACAGAAGAGCTGCGGTCCACGGAGGTAGAAGATCCCGGCGGCCATCTTCACCGGAGCGCGGGGATTAAGGTAAGCGCTGTCCGGTGTTCTTTTTTAACCCCTGCATTGAAAAAAAAACAAAACCCGTTTCGGCGCGGGACAACCCCTTTAATGACTTCAAGAGCTAATTGGCAAAAGGTGATTCAATTAAGGAGATGAGATTGGAAGTATTGGAATTCACAGGTGCCTTGCCCAATAAATAAAGGTATAGAAAACCTAGTTACTGACAAATCTGTCATTAAAAAAAAAATAAAATAATAATGGTCAGTGTGAACCAAGCCTTGAGGCAAAAAAAACTTTGAGAAGTCGTGTTATAGGTGCAGGAAGCTTAAAAAGGCCAAAAAAAAACAAAAACTTGTGTACAACAATCCACAATGGGGAACATTCCTAGGAGCAGGGGTCTTGTTAAAATCACAGCAGGCAAGAAAACTGAACAGAATACTCCCTTAATGAATATAAGGAACTCAAAAATGGGCTAGGTATTGTTTAATTGCTCCTATTACCCCAACGGCAAAAATATTTTTGTGCCGTTTTGGTCAATAGGAGAGCAACCCTATCCTCATACTAAGCTTCTCTTATATAGGTCTGTCTAGTCTGATGACCGATATGCTTTAAGAGTTACAAAGACCCTTTAAGATTAACAGTTATAAAGTTGTCTCAGTAGTTGGACTTCACATGGTGGTAAACTCCTGCGTAATCAATTTGGCACAACAGTATTTTTTTTTTTATACATGGCAGGATGCCTCTGACCAAATATCCTTGCTCCCCTGGAGCCCAGCATGACCATTCACCGATTGCATTAGTGTCTATGGATGTTCATATTTTTTTGTTGCGTTAAGGCACATTTAAAGGGGTATTCCCACGTAAGAAATGAAGATCCCTTTTAAAGATGGCCATACATTTGAGATATCCATTGGCTGCAATGGGGCTGATCATTTAGTACAAACCATCCCACCAGTCAGAGTAAAGATTAAAATCCATTCCAAATGTACGGTCAGCTTAAAATAAAGAAATAAGCCTAAACCAAGCCTTTTTTGTGTGCCCTGGTCCAGCACGCCAAACATAGAAGAAGCTGATAGCAATCATGATGACTGTGGCAGCATCTTCCAGGATCGGAGCAGTGTGACCTGGGCTCCTGTACTAGACGGAGGGGACAACAGAAGTGAATGGTAAGTTTATTGCATAGAATGACTTAGCAATGATTTCAATGCTTGCATAAAACGAATAATTCATTCACTTCTCATTCATCGGTTAATTGTTGGCCGTGTTCACACTAAACCAATGACTATCTTTCAGTTTTGCACGATGCAGCGATTCATTTCAGTGATAATCATTCCGTGTAAAAGGACCCTTACTTTCAGCTTTACTTTACAGGCTTCCCGTGTCTGTCTTGATTGACTGGATTCAGCATTCATACCATATACTTCCGCTATCAGGCAGAATTTTCCCACAGGCCAGCTCATACCTGTGGCAGACCACTGTTTGCCATCTTCCATTCCAAAAAGTTGATTAGGTAGAATGTGCAGCCGACAGTCGCCCAATAGACCCAAACTCGTCCATTTCGGGAGACCATTCTCTCAAGCATATGGCCAACATAAAAACTGGTGCTGGTATTGGGCAAGCTGGACCTCTACCGATTAGGCGCAGTTGAAAAAGACGAAAAGTTTTTGGAAAACTAGTTACATCCGAGCCCTAGTTGGTGCTTTGCCCGCAAGTGAAAAGTAGCTTCAAACTTCAATGCCGTCCATCTACGAATTTTCTAGTTAGTCCAGCTTTGTACAATAGACTTATTAGTGAGCAGGATTTGCTTTCACATGTAGAACAAAAAGTGAATGACTTGGTTAAAGAAAAAAAAAAAATTTAATAAAAAAGGCTGCGAGGTGAATCTGAAGTGCTCAACTTTTTTCCCCCCTTAATCACATAAAACTTTTAAAAATGGTTAAAAAAAAAAGGTCTATTCATGCAGTCATAGGAAGGAATGAGAAAATCGCTTTGCCCACAGCAGTACATGTTCCCAATGAAAAGGTGATTCTCAATTACAGATCAATTACAAAATGTATGGCTATTATCCACAAAAGCCGCGGAGAACGTTCGTCTAAAGGGTCTGCGAGTTAGAATGAAGTATGGTCGCTGATGTTTTAATTCATTATCCATGAAAACATGGGAGGGCACCGGGATAATATTGTGAACATAATACCTGTCATTCATTAGGCTTTGTTGAAATGTCTGGACTAACTGTGGACTCTTTGGATTAAAAAAAAAGGCAGCTCAATGGGAAGGCTTGTAATTAAATGCTTAGGTTAGCAGAATGTACTAAGTGCTACAAAAAGCCTTTTATCTTAGGCTTCTCGTATAAACATTTCTTTAAAAAAAAATGGATTTAGAGCTCACAGATTAGATATGTCCAAGCAGCAATGAGATGACATGAATTAGGTATTGTTAGCCGATACAATGCAAATTACACTTAGGCATCTGAAAAGGTCTAAGGAATAACTACTCATATTGTAGGAGAGGCGAGGGAGGGGAAAAAAAAAATGCTCAAACCGCTTCTCAGAAGGGACACAAGTATATAAAATTAATACAGAAAAATAAGAAAGAACTCAAGTAGTGTAATAGCAAACACGGTAATTCGTGTTTATACACTGGGATGCAACCTGAACAACACGCAGTACAAAACACTGGTCGCAACTGGCTGTTCTATTGGTTGTACGGTCACATTTTGGTCCAAGGAAAAAAAAATCTATTGCGGGATTTGTGGTAGAGATACGTTCACCTTATTGGCCTTTAGAGTCACACCAATTCGTTGTGGTGTCTATCAACAGGTATCAAGGGACCCAGCGTGTGCGAAGAAAACACCCCCCACACCATTACTCCACCTGCCTGACCGGTTGACGCCTGACAAGAAGGGGTCATCGATTCATGCTGCTTGCACCAAATTCTGACCTCCCCATCAACATGGTGCAACAGAAATCTGGATTCAACTGACCAGGTGAGGGTCAGTAAAACAATCTTTGCACTCCTTGGGCTCACTGGAGTCCCAACTTCCTGTTGCTGTTTAGACAGTAATGGCGCTCGGACTAGTCAAGAAAAGATGAGCGCTTTGGACACGTTGGAGCACCAACATTGTAATCAGTTGCAACCCCCCTGACTATGCACTTTCCTTTCTGCCCCCAACGAGTTGCTTCGGTCCACAAGATCCTATTTCGCTGGATGTTTTTACTCATCATCCTCACCCCACAATGTTCTCCATAGTGCCGTGCCACCGTACGACGCTTCCCTTCGTTCCATACATCACCCCCAGCCCATGCGCTCTGATCTAACACACTCACGACTAAACACCCCTGTTATACGAACCTCACACTCTCGCCTCCAGGACTTCTCTACAACAGCACCGATCCTCTGGAACACTTTCCCCCCAAAAAACCTGAACTCCAGACGAACGGAACTTCAGATGTACTTACAGATGTACCTCTTCACAGTAGCATACCAAACCTCCTGATCTAGTCCTCCACCTTCAAAATATGACCACCGCCCCTCCCTATGGCTTTCCACGCTTGCCTATCGTGTACCCTTCCTGCCCCATATCTCCTGTACTCCCCCCATCCCGTTTGTGTCCTAAAAACAGTATCACATGTTACCACATTGCTGTGTTCCCCCTTGCTCCACCACTTGTCCCTGTACCTTCTGTATCACCCCCACCCCCCTAGTTTTCAAATTGAATACCACATGTAACTTGTAATTTCTGTAAATTTCATATTGTTTGTGTTCCCCATGTGCCTCAAAAGCGCTGCGGAATAAGTAGGCGCTATACAAATAAAGATTATTATTACTACTCGATCGCACCATTCTTTGATTACTCTTCACACAGTTGAAGAAAACCCCCAGCAGGCTCGTTGTGTATAAAATCCTGGCCACGGCTAGCCTAGAACCGATGACCATGCCTTTTTGGAAGTTGCTCAGATCGCTGGACTTTCCCATTCTAATGTTGGCTCATACTGAAACTGGTCCATGAAAAATGTCACCTCGATTTCATGTTGGACCTCCGGGTCATGAGTATAATTTCCATACAGGAAAGCTCCAATTGAAAAATGGCCAGTGTCTGATAAAGTGGGCAATCATTGGTGTACTACCTATATCCTTGCATAAGGATCTGATCATTGGGACCCCTATCGAACAGCAGTAAAAATGGGATTCACTGAAAGATGCAGCCTCTTTGCTCTTGGTACTGTAGCTCAGCGCCATTCAATTAAATCAAGAGAAACCGCATAGAATTTTTGACCTTTGTGCTTCAATCAAAGAAATGTCCCATCATCAGAAGATTACTCTACAAACTATGTGCAATCACAGTGGGTTTTCACTCGAACGAATTGGCCTTGTTTTTTTGATAGTAGATATCAGTCAGTGCAGTTAACATTTACATTATACGGTGCTTTTACACGGGATGACCTGTTGGGCTACGGCTGCCCAACAGGTCGTCCCAGTGATAATCGCTCCTGTCTTTTTACACAGGGTCGAGCATCACTGACTGTATGGAGGCAGGGGGGGGGGGGCAGGGATCGTTGTAGTTCACCCGAGTCTATTCATAATAAGCAGCCAGTCATTCATAAGTTTACACGAAATGCTACGTCGTTTAGCTTTTTGCATGAAGAAACTGACCAACGCATTAGAAGTGAATGACTTACTGTTCAGTCGGGAACCTAAACGAGAATCATTCCGCGTAAAAACACCTTTCGGTTAAGTGGCTTTATTGGCCATTTTCTATACATCAGGCTTCGCTAAAAATTTTGAAAAAGTCAAATATTATACACACACTGGATTTCACACTTACGTTTTTTAATCAAATCGGTTTCTCCGGTCTCCACCAGGCTGCCTATCACATTATGTAAAAAAGGACTGCACTTGTACTTTTTAGTGCATGCTACCAGGGCATTCAGGGCAGCAGACAAGTCATTCCTGTAGGACAAAACAAGAAGATGGGATTAAATTAAAAGCAAAAGAAAACTAAAGTCAATCTTTCAGTTCTCACCCTGGAAAAAAAGCACTGACCGTCTATGGAAAAGGCTAAACTACTAAACTGAAAGTTTGGTCAAGTTCTGAATCCGATCATTTGGAAGAATCTGTAATACTTACAACAAGTACTTCACTGTTGACTGAAACCAGAGAAGTAGGACTTGAATGGCATGGCAATCCACAAGACTTTTTGGGGGGCAAGCCCACACCCACACACCTTTCCTCCGTGTTGAAGTTGTTTGCACTATGCCAAACACTTAAAAAACCAGGAAGAAGGAACCCTGCCGTAATCAAAAGCATTACTCCAGTTTACCCACGAAAGCCACAAGGTCTACCCTCCCAATGCTCCATAGGAGCAGAGCAACATCCTGCTCTTGGCAGCTCCTCCCCCAAGTAGTACTGGTAGTGCCTCCATATGGCACCATACTACCGACGCATTCTCAGTGATTCTAGGAGAGAAGACCTTTGTAATATGACTGCCTAATCATCATTTGCCCCAAACATCCGGCAACAGGTGCAGAGTAGGGAGCCCCACACCCCATACACAGACTGCTCCTGCCGAAGTCGGCGGGTTTGGACGATCTATGTTTATTGCCACCCATGGGTGCTTTCACGTGTGCCTAATGGAATCATCTTTGTGGCACTCTACAAAACCATTTAACTTTCTCCCGTAGAAACTGCCATGGTTCCACAATGTAGTTTCTGACCGTACAGATTCTAAAAGTGTAGCAAGCCCAGGCGCCTTACTTGGGCGATACAATATTATATGTTATAACCACTAATTAATTCAGCAGGGTCGGTGATCTGAGGATTATTCCGATTGCCAGATTGGAGTGAGGAAGGATTTTTTTTTTCGCCTACAATGGCAAAATTGGCTACCACCACAATTTTTTTTCTTCCTTCCTCTGGATCAACATTGGGGGTAATAGGCTGAACTGGATGGACAAATGTCTTTTTTCGGTCTTACATACTATGTAGTTGCCTGTCGTGTAAGACCTGTCAATGAGCAAACACCAAGTGCAAAATTCAATGTGGAAATGTGGCTCTACATTGGAATTCCACACGTGGATTTTGCCCATTGACAGGGATAAATCCATGCTCGGATCCATGGCAAAAACCTAGACAGGATGCCGCAGATTTTGCCACGGTTTTCAGAGGCGGAATTCATGCAGAAAACGCTGCCGTGCATTTTGCTGTCTGAACATATCTTAAGTCTATGTTCAAACTTTGCAGATTTTGTTGTGGATCAGCACCAAGATCTGCAGAATCTTTTGTGCTGTGGATCCTGGTGTACCAAAAAAGTCAAAACCATTTGGTGAGGATTTTGACACCGTTTTTGATGCGGATCTGTAGCAAATCTCATCCTTTCACTTGAAGTAGTGACTTCTGCTGTGGACCAGTACTTAAATCCGCAAGAAAGTTGCAGATTTTGCCGTACTTCCTGTGCAGAATTTGGTGTAGATTTTCCGCTATGGTAAACCCGCGCCAATTCCACTATGTGTGAACATACCCTAAAGTAGCATACCAAACCAGGAGCAGACAAGACGAAACACTTGCCAAGCGCAATATCAGCTCTATTCTCAAGTATACATCTGTCATACTTTACTTGCCTTTTAAAATAAACGTATTTTACACCCTACTATTAAAAGCTGCCTTTTTTTTGCCCGTTGCGAGCAATGTGTGTTGCCATGCAACAGAATTACTATTTTACAACCAAATATGGGGTTGTGCTACAGAAGTAAAATATATACGTGAAGGAAACATTCATCTCATTGCAGGATTACTGACAAAAGGGTGAAAATGAGCCCTACCTGGCAGGCTCCCATGCCGTTACACTTTTTTAAGCAAGCCTCACTTACGGAGCGCGCCTTCCAGCAACCCGCTGAGATGTTTACTGTTTTTTTTTGTCATTTCGGGTGAAGACTAAACTACAGGTTAATTTCAAGGTTGGAAAGTGCTGCTGTTACACAGATATAGGGACATTGAGGATATCACTTCAGTTTCCAGTCATGTCACAACGGTTGAAATTTTGCAGTAGGTGAGACAGTAAAAGAATTAGATGATTTCACCTTGTCAAATTTAGGGAGAATATCTAGATATTTTTTAAATATATTTTAAATAAAAATTTTTTTTATATATATATATATTTAGGTTTTTAATTATATATAAAGAAAAAAATAAAAAATTATTTATATATAATAAAAATATATTAAAAAAATAAATAGATATATAAATAAATATATATTAAATAAATATATATGTGTATATATTAAAAAATATATATATTATTTTTTTTATATTTATGGAAAAAAAATAATTTTTTCTTTTAAGTATTCACTGCTGTACCCGCCCCCATTTAAATCCCCAGCGTTAGGAACCAGCTTTATACAATGTCGAGCAGGATTGTCTATTGAGAGGTAAGATCGACAGCACAGAACGTGAGATAGATAGATCTATAAATACGGAGAAAAGCAGTCTGTGATTGCCATTTCATTCAGCGAGGAAATTCAGCTTTTCAAAATGATGGCAAAACAATTATCCTATAGTAAGAAGTACTGACTATACCCAATTCCCACAGCATGAATAGAACTGTTTTAGGTCAAAACGATTAATTAATGAACGATTATGGTGCCAGTCAAATGGACAAGCTAATTGACTTCAGTCTCAGAATGCATGATGTGAAAAGATATTCTCTGCGTACATAACAGTGATGGAAAGGAAATTAAAAGAAAGACACTGGGGAAAATGGGAAAAAAAAAAAAAAAGCTCTCAGACGTAGTAATAAAAAAAAAAATTAAAAAAAAAGGAGGTTTCAAAGCTCAAGCAGGAGACGTTTTACATTTTTATTGTAGCCCAGGATAATTCATACAAGCTCTGTGCTAAACAAGATCGGGGGAAAGAAATGCAACTGAGCATGTAAAGGAGCAAAGTCCAAAATTGGTAAACCACCTTTTTTGTGTACAGATGAAGCAAAGCCAAGTGTGTCAAAGGCGGAGTTCAGGCTCAGTGTTTCACACGAGCTTAATAAAAGGTAGTTTATCACTTGAGTAAATTTGGCAATAAAAAATAAATTTTAAAAAAAAAGGATAGAAAAATGGCGCAAACTCCGAACGGACTCTATAGCAGAAGCCAACAGCAACAGGATGCAAAAAAAAAAAATAAAAAGTATAAGCATCCAGTTATAAAAAGTACTCCGTTGGCGCTATGCCAACTCAAGGCCCCACGGTGCTTAGTAGGGCCTTTACGGAAATGTGCCTCCAGATAGGCAAGGGCTCTGGGTTCTGCTGGTAAATGCCAACCTACGTCTCTGCCATGGCCTTGAATGATGGGGCAGCTTTTTGTCAATGTAATCTTAACATGGGGAGTACAGCTATTGCACTGGGCCGTAAACAAAAGGTGCCTATTCAAACTTTCAATGGAGCTTACGCAGTGGTCTGTGGCTAGACACCTGGGACAATGGGTCATTCCATGAAGGAGCAACAGATTGGTTATGTTATGATCCAGCTTGCATAGTTTGTGTGTCCTCCCCAATCTGCTGAAGTAGACTGCTCTCAAACACATGATAAGCATTATGATCGGCCAATCATCTAAAATGTGTATGGGGACCACTCATCAGAGGAGATACTAATCAGGCAGTTGGACTTCAATATGATCCTTGTGTTTTTATGGGAGATAAGTCACTGCAAGAGGCATCTGGCAGCAACTTAAAAGGCTATGGAAACCTTTGTGCATGAAAAACCAACAGCCATATGCTTTCAAGTCCCTGCCGAAAAAAAATATATGCTTTTTTTTTTAACACTGAATTTCCCTTCTGATGCATTTAGGAAGCCTTATACTTGGTTTGCAATCTCTGGTACATTCACGTTTCTGGCTTGGGGGCGTTCCCAGCACTGATAAGCTGGTTTCTCTCATGAATGTGCCCAAGCTCACCTCCTCTTCCCTAATCTTTCAGAAGCTGTGTAGCACAACCACGCCTACTCATTACAACACAGCTACCTTTGCTTTACCTTATCCTCTTTCTCTAAGTAGCTGCTGGTCCTGTTCCCCCTCACAGCTATGAACAAAAAAAATTCACAAGGAGTGAATTCCAACCCTGTGTAATAGTAACTTTCTCTGTTCTGTCCTCCTGATTGCCTCCACCTTCCTCCAACACTGCCATACAGCTCTCTGTACTAGTACCTTTCTCTTGGTCCTCCTCCACCATCCCGCAGCACTGTCATACAGCCTTCTGTTATAGTTTTCTCTGCTCTGTCCTCCTGATCTCCTCCACCATCCCCCAGCAATGTCATACATCCCTCTGTAATAGTAGCTTTCTCTGCTTTCTGTCCCCCTGATCTCCTCCACCATGCCCCAGCACTGTCATACAGCCCTCTGTAATAGTAGCTTTCTCTGCTCTGTCCTCCTGATCTTTTCTGCCATCCTCTGCACTGTCATACAGCCCTCTAATAGCTATCTGTCGTCCTGATCTCCTCCGCCACCCCCTGCACTGTCATACAGCCCTCTGTGTAATAGCTCACTGGAATGGCAGTGAATGCGCGCCTCTGCCCAATATAACAAGCGCCTATCCACAACCATGTCAACTAGCGTTTATTGTATATTGGACAAGAATTGGCTCACATGGACAAGTGATCATAGTTATGATCGTTCATTCCCATGGGCCAGCTGTATATCTCCCTGTTCACATGAGGCTGAATGAGGGTTTAATTGGTAGCTATCCGAAATGCATGGGCTGCTCTAGGCCAACTGAGCTAATATGTATGATCCCCTTACCACTTGATCAATCCAACAATTCTACAATACAAATGGCTCCCGACCCCTTCTCTGTGTACACGGAATATGTATACCTACACAAACATGTGCCAGAGCTGCAGTGACAAAATACACATAAGCTTCATTGCTTAATCAGTCCGTGTACGTATACATAAACACACGCTCTATGGCTTTAATGGAGGAAGGTGGGATGTAAAGTAGCAAATGCATAGTATTGATTATTACGGTGAAGTGCTGCGGTATTACGCACAAAGCTTAAGCTAAGTGGCAATTTACCTAAGGGCTTTACTGATTGAAAAGCTCTCAAACCTGAAAATCACTAGACGAGAAAAGAAAGGGAATTAGAAGTAAGGACTCTAGAATTTAAAAAAAATATATATCTGAAAAACACAAAAAAAAAAACCCTTAAAAATCCCAAATCCTTCCAGCTTAAATCTGTAGCAGATGTCGGCACACAGCGACTTTGAACCGACGGGCATTTCTATTTGAACAGGTAATCCTTAAGGGTTAATGCAAACTGGCCACCGTTTCATCCCGCGACAATAAGGAATCTTCAAGGAGACTAGTGATGAAATCCTCACCACAACTAATCCTTGCCAAAAAAAAAAAAATTAACTGTGTTGAAGGCTTTGTAATTTCCCTAGGTACAATTTAGCTGTCACTTATTTTAAAATTTACTCAAACACGCATTTCGAGCAGCTCTAACTTCACATGTCAAGTGCTTTCCAGCCAATTAAGTCTACACTGGAAGTCTGTGTTAAACAACTGAATGATTAGACAAGATAGCTCATTTCCTTGCTCTTTTGTTCAGCATTAAAAATAAAAAAATAAAAAAAATGCCACATTTACATTATCAGACTCAACAGGGTTTTCTGACAGAGGAGGAAAAAAAATTATATATATAAAAAAAAAATCCACGCTATCGAACACCATCCGTACAAAGCGCATCAAGCCAGTCATTTACCAATCATCCTTCAAAAACCAATAGCCATGAATGTAACTTAATTACGACTCAGCGATCCTTGACGAGGAACCATCTCATCGCCGTCTTATCCCCTTAGGGTGAGCGAGCACGTATGCCTTTGTCCTCTCGTCTCCGGTTCTAAATTCTTAATTGTAACAATAGGGTTGCCTTTGATATGGTGGGAGGACAGTATTTACTTACTACGTAAGATGACAGTGTAGGTGATGTAGAAGAAATGACTCGTCAATATAGGAAGTTCCGACGTAATGAATATACCACCATCTGTAGATATATATATATACGCCAATCAGCCATAATAATGAAGCCTAATATTGTGTAGGTCTGCCTGAAGCACCAATTGAAGAATGGCCCCCACAAGAGCTCTGAAGGGTCCAAGATGTTAGCAGTAGATTCTTTAAGTCCTGTAGGCTCTGCGGTGCGACAACCATGACTAGGACTTGCTTGTCCAGAACATTGCATAGAAGGTCCTTCGGACTGATATCTGGTCAATTTGGGGGCCTTGAACTCTGTCGTGTCCCTTATCCATTGTTGCAGTGTGGCAGGGCGCATTATCCTGCTGAAAGAGGCCACCGCCATTAGGCGACAACACAGTCAAGAGTTGGGTAGTTGGTCTGTACAAGCTTTAGGTAGATGGCATGTGTTACATCCACATGAATGCCAACATCTACGATTTCCCAGTATAACATTGTCCATAGTATCACACTGCCTTCACTGGTGGGTCTTCCTTCCATAGTGCATCCCAATGCAATGCCTTGTCTAGGTAAGTCGCACATATGCTGGTGGCCATCCACATGATGTAAAAGAAAATGTGGTTTATCAGACCAGGACACCTTCCACTGGTCCATTTCTGATGTCCACCTAGTCATTATATAGGTACTTTCGGCTATCGACAGGGGGCAGTATGATCATGGAGAGGTGTGCGGGCACGTAGCCCAATATACAGCAGATTGCAATGCCCTGTGTGATCGGACACCTTTCCATCATAGTCATCAGTAACTTTTTTTCTGTCCTACAGTAGCTCTTCTGTGTGATGGGACCAGACTTCATACCCATGAGCCTTGGGAGCCCATGACCAGTTCGTCGGATTACCAAATGCATACGTTGGACCATGTTTGGTACGTGCTAACCACCCTATATGGCCTGTCGCTTTGGAGATGTCCTGGCATGGTTGTCTAGCCATCTCAATTTGACCCTTGTCAAACTCGCTCAGATCCTTACACTTACCCACAGTTATTTCAATGGGATAATACTTGGCTGTCTTTGGCAGTCCCATTCATTTCAATTACTTTAACTTCTTTCTTCTGCTGGTAATTTTACATATATGCTTGTTGAGTGGGTGGGGTTTTGCTGGCGCAATTAATTGACTCACTGCTATTATGAGTCCTTCTGCTTTGCTGCACCATTCTAATGGATCACTGCAGCTGCATCTCGCTCCTCCCAGGCTAGTATAGATTATCAAACTACTTAAAACCACTTGTCAGTGAGTATGTGGGTGCTTCTCATGCTCCACCCCCTGGTGACATCATCAAAGGTCCTACAACATATATAAAAACACAGAGCCTGACAGAACAACAGAGTTAAGGGTCTTAAAAAGGGGAGGACAAAAATAACAAAATGAGAATATAACTAAGCCGTTATTTCAGACACAACTCAGCGGTCCTGACAGGAGACACCGACCTACCGTCACCACAGAGATCCACTGAGCTAAAAGGACCTGCGGTGACGTCACAGCTATGGGAGCAGGCAAGCTATGTTTGTCTTGTGTGGGGATCAAGATGGATATAGTAGTGCTGTGTGTGAGAGGTGTGGGGATTATAATGGATGTACCATGTAGCAGAGCTGTGTGTGAGAATTAGGATGTAGCAGAGCTGTGTGTGATGTGTGGGGTCAGGATGGATATAGCAGAGCTATGTGTATGTGTGAGAATCAGTATGGATGTAGCAGAGCTGTGTGTGTGAATCAAAATGGATGTAGTAGAGCTGTGTGTGATGTGTGAGAATCAAGATAGATGTAGCAGAGCTGTGTGTGTGTGTGTGTGTGTGTGTGTGTGTGTGTGTGTGTGTGGGGGGGGGGGGGGGGGGGGGGGGGGATCATAATGGATGTACCAGTAGCAGAGCTGTGTGTGAATCAGGATGTAGCAGGCTGTGTGCTTCATGTGCTGAATCAGGATGGATGTAGTAGAGCTGTGTGTGATGTGTGGGGATCATAATGGATGTACCATGTAGCAGAGCTGTGTCTGTATTGTGCTGTGTGCGTAATGTGTGGGAATCAGGACGGATGTAGTAGAGCTGTGTGTGATGTGTGGGGATCATAATGGATGTACCATGTAGTAGAGCTGTGTCTGTATTGTGCGCGAATCAGGACGGATGTAGTAGAGCTGTGTGATGTGTAAGTTCAGGATGGATGTAGTGGAGCTGTGTGTGTAATGTGTGGGGTCATAATGAATGTACCATGTAGCTATGGGGGTCTTAAGGTGCTCATATATGGGAAGTGAAAGTCACGCATAAGCACAGCTGCTATATTCAAATCAATGGGAGTATTGAAAATTATCGAGTACAAACACTCATCAATCTCCGATGCTCTCTGTCGCTGCAGGAAGCAGACTACTCCGTACACTGTGCAGTGGCCCAGGTTGGTACTGCAGGCTGAGTCCCATTCACTTCAATAGCACTTAGCCTGCAGTACCAACTCGGGCCACTGCGCAATGTATAGAGCTGTCTGCTTCTGGCCGCAACACAGATAGAAGTGGACAACCTCTTTAAATATCTCACCAACTACTACTTTCTCATTGCTGACTGAGGAAGGTGCATCCTATAACCTAATGGAGACTGTAACAGTGCATGACTTTTTTTGTTAGAGGTCTCCCATTCATTGCAGTTGTTCTAAAGCAGTGTTCCCCAACTCCAGTCCTCAGGGACCGCCAACAGGTCATGTTTTCAGGATTTCCTCAGTATAGCACAGCTGATGTAATTATGGTCGGTGCCTCAGACATTGCCACAGGTGTTCTTACTATAGGAAATCTAGAAACCATGACCTGTTGGTGGTCCCTGAGGACTGGAGTTGGGGACCCCTGTTCTAAAGAACACACCTTGTTGCCCACAGGCAATGCAAGAAATAAGTGTGCTTTCAATACGGTTGCCCGCAATTCTGCAACCCTTTTCAAAGTGAGTCTCACTCCAGCTGATTTTTCTCAAAGAAGCTTCCATCAGAAGGGCATTTCCTTTGCAGGGACTATGCAGTATTACACAGCGGCCCTTCTTGTATTACATTCCATGTGATACAAAAATGGACTCCTTCCAAGAACTGCTTTGTCTCGGTTATAACTCATAGATGGGGCTAGATTCCATTCGCCCTAATAAAAGCACGTGATCAGGGGGTTAGCTTCCTGTGAAAACTTGAAATTTAAAGCAATCCTCCAGTTGAAGGACAAACACTTTGTCCTAGAACAGGAGAAGAGGGGGGATATAACTTGCATCTGTTCTTCTCTGCTGTCCCTCCGATATCTTGGTAGTCGGTCCCGTTTAAGGCTGTCCAAGATGGCCGATGCAATATTCAGACTACAGTACAATCCTCACAGTACAATAGACTACTAATGCACTATACCTGCTCATGTGATCAGCACTGGCCAATCAGAGAGCAGTGCACAATGTGCATTAGGTGGATAGAAAATTGCTGCAGACATCCGGGACAGCCGAAAGTAGGGCTCGAAACCTCAATCCCCCTCTGGTCCCAGGACAGAATTTTGGCCCAAACTTTCAAGCGACCCTGTGGTCCTGCACCAACAAGGATGTCCACACCACTTCTCCGACTACCTGATGCACTGGTAGACACTACATGCTGATCTGACTGGGTCAGTACTGCTAATTTAAAGCAAGTTTAGTGTCTTAGGCCCAATGTCCATGGACAGATTTGAATTGAGGAATGCGCTATGGATAATCCGGAGTTCAAGCTGCCTATAGGGAAACACCTACACATACAGGTATGTAGGGTTTCCCGCCACGGTCACAGGCCGGATTCCGTATGCGGATTCCGACTCTCCCGTGGACATAAGATCTTGGGCCTCATGTCCACAGACAAAATTGAGTTGTGAAATCTCCACGGGTCAATATGCCCATAGACAATCATTGGGAATCCGCATTTTATTAAATACCTGCGGATGTCATTTTATCCCGGCATGCGTATCGCACACGCGGAATAAAAATTGCAGCATGCTCCATTTTCTGCGGATTCCAGTACAGACGGCTTCCACTGAAGTCAATGGAAGCAGTCTGATTCGCGGCACACCCGCAGCTGACACGGCGAACGTGCCGTGGATCTGGGGGAAAGCAGGAGATTGGAATGGAAAAAAAACAAATTTGCTGTGCATGCGTCCGGCACGCCTGCACACTCCGCAGTGCAGGAGAAAAGAAGATCCGTCCGGGACAGAGAAGACCCGCACCGCATCTGGACCGGTGGGAAAATGTCCATGGCTGTGGGCACGGGTGGAATCCGATGCACTTAGAATCCGCACGTAACCATGGACATAAGGCCTTAGACTAATGATGTATACCAGGCAGTCAGAGAGGCTGGTGGGGTTATCCTTGTTTGTCCAGGACCGGAGCGTGCCTAAAATAACCAAAATTAAAAGTGGTGCCTGGAAACACCAGGACCCCCCAAAAGGATCATGCCAGCAGTGCACTCCAATTACACCATATGAATGGGGCAGCATGTAGTGTGAGACTACCACTCCAGTGGAAGTCGATGGGACTATGGAACCTAGTCGAACACATTGCTTGGTTAACCTTATAGGCATTGAGTAGAGCAGTTGTCCGACTTGGGATACAGAGTTCTTATTCTTGGCGCTCCCAATGGTCAGACCCCAATGATGATACATCACCTATCGTGCGGATAGGCAATAAAAGTGCCCCCCCCCCTCCCCCCGCTATGAGACATTCCCTCTAATGTCGTTTCATGCACATTTTAACAAAGGAGGAACATCTTCAGAAACCATACTTACTTTTTCAAATGTACCGTCACTAGTGGGCCACACATGTTGACGTTGGGATTGACCAATCCCATCATCACGCCGTACTCGTGGATGATGTTCAGGGTCTGGGCGTCACCTTTAATGGCTAGGTTGTTGAGGATATGGAATAAGCGAGTCTGGCTGGCCTCGTCCATAGGAACATCATTCGCTTGCATCTCCTTTAGAATGTTAATAGCATCTACAATAGAGCAACACAAAAGGACCCTTAGGTAATTTCATGGAGTGAAAACAAACTGTTATTAAAACAGCATTTCCAACCCAGCAGGAATGTAAATTCTGGTGTATAATGCCGATTTCAAGTTAATTACTACTTGCATCTCTAAACGAGACTACAATTATAAATCCACAATAGCATGGTTTTATCATTTCCCCGCAACTGTGACTACAAATTACAGATAGGAGCCGGGTGCCCACTTTCACCGTGTAACCCTGTACTGTCTGCCCTATAGCGGCACGATCTTACTAAATGGATGCTTTTATCGTTCAATGCCAACATCTGCTAAATCGCGGCATTGTTTCTTCAGCAGATGGCTTGTCAGGAGGCCAGATAATAAAGATGTATTTACAGTGTATATACAGCCAGACTAATGGCCTGATACCGATAGGGTCTGTTTGCTGTGTCGATACTAATTAGACAAGCAGAGCCAATGAAAGCTTTCCAACAGACTGCATGTTAAAACATTAGGCTCATTAAGCCTCATTAGGAAGGCAGAAATAAACATTTTGGTGTGTGGGATAAGTAAAGGGGATTTACGTCGCGTTGTTTCTTAATTATCGCACAAGCAAATGTTTTGACCAATTTACATTCGAGATGCGAGGGGGAGGACGGCGCCCGAACAGGCACGTTTTTTTACTCTCTAGGTCATTTTTTTGTGCTCATTTCTTCTGCATCAGCTTGACCGAATATCAAAACACTCCTGAAACCACAGAGGTTAAGAGACGCATATAATAGTCATCCCTTTTATAGATCTTTCAACACCCAAGTAGTGAGGGGCTACACAGACACAATGTAGCCCCCCATACACACACACACCTTTTTTGTTCTTTCCCATGTTGTGGCAGGCCTGAACAATGATGGATGAAATACAATGGACTTTATTATATTGACGTGTCTGCCTTTAGTGAATACCTACACTGCAGCATTCTTATTAGAATCTTGCATTGTGTTGCTACTCTGATATTCCGCCTGGAAATGAATTGATCAGTTTGCCGCTCCACAGCAAAGGCCGGATTGAGGCGCTCACCCCAAGGTCTCCAGATACGAACACGGCCGTCGTCAGTGCCCAAACTACAGTATGTCTGGATTCCTCGCTGAAGATGCCCTGGTTCCAGGGGATCAGGTGGCAAGACTGTTCATCTAATCACGCCACAACTCTAATCATTTACATATCTGCCTGAGATGTAACCGCATGCTGAATTTTTCAGCAAACTGACAATTCCTATGGGCTGGATTCTTTTTGGGTTTCTTTCGACACTGTGTATGTTCCGTAGGAGAATACAAGGACAACGTCTATGTGCTGTCCGATATTCATGAACGGAAATAAACCCTTGCAAACAGAAAATAGGTCACGCAGCGATTTTTTTCACATGAACCATTGGTAATGTGAAAGAACGTTTGTGTGCATAGCCCATCATAGGCCCATGTGTAATCCGTAGACTACCCAGACAGCACAGGGCCCACATATATGGCTGCCTGATTGGGTTCCTCCGGTATGGCTTGGCCTGTGTTGGGCCCCCGCTTAGAATGCCCGATATTCCCATAAAGCGCAAATATTATTACACGCCTTGATTAGCTTCCATGATCATATCATGATGTCTCCATGGATGCTACGTTTGGAACAGAAGACTGGCAATGGGTTAAGACACTTGCCGCTGGGGTAAGAAAAAAAAGAGATATACCCGCCTAATAGATGCCAGTAATATACTCCTAGCATCTGCCATGTCTCCAGACCCATCCAATGTATGCATTGAACGTCCACAGTGCATGCCTTTGCAGGAGTATTAATGCCATACAGTATATGTGCTAACACTAATATAACATTAAAAGTAATGTGAATTCATTATTTTTTATTAAAATCTACATTTCCCATGAGAAGTATTGTGAACTTTGAGGAGGGAAGTGTGTGAATGAGCACCATATGCTCCCCTCCGCTAAAGTAATTAGGACACTGCTACAAGCTCAATTAAACTGCCAATGTATAGACACTATGGCCATACTAGATGCCTTAATAGGAGGATTTACATATCAATGCTATTCACATACCTTTCCTGAACAAGAGGGTTGGAATGTCTCCGCTGCTAATGACAATTGACATCCTATAGACTACATTCTATATACATTAACACTGTTGTCCCGCAGTTGCTATGTATTCCAGCGCTTAGCGAGCTGCAACACTGCCTGGATGCAAAGTGCACTATATATGAATGGGAAGAAGCCAGACCATCATACTTATACAGACATTACATACACAAACTTGGCAAAGTATTTTTTTCTTTAAAAATCCCTCCCCTAGAAGTTGTCGGAATGAAATCAAAATTTATGTGTTTGTTATAAGGGATTATGATGTCAGACCAAAAGAATCGTTTATTGCAGAAAACTGAACACTTGAAGGGAGGCTCTAGTATCCTGTTGTACCGCCTCTAGCTTGGATACAAGATGTGATACGGGCGGGCATGGAGGCTCTAGTACCCTGTTGTATTGTCTCTAGCTTGGATACAAGATGTGATACGGGCAGGCATGGAGGCTCTAATACCCTGTTGTACCGCCTCTAGCTTGGATACAAGATGTGATACGGGCGGGCATGGAGGCTCTAGTACCCTGTTGTATCGCTTCTAGCTTGGATACAAGATGTGATACGGGCAGGCATGGAGGCTCTAGTACCCTGTTGTACCGCCTCTAGCTTGGATGTAAGATGTGATACAGGAGGGCATGGTTGCTCTAGTACCCAGTTGGGCCGCCTCTAGCTTGGATACATGATGTGATACAGGCAGGCATGGAGGCTCTAGGCAAATACTTAGATCATACAATTTTACAACCAGGTATCACTGTAGAGCCCTGGCCTTCACAATGCTTTTCAGTTTGCCCACCCATTTCTATCACAACCATGAAATTCAGAAATGTGCCGTAATAATGAGATGAAACACTCTGTGCTGCTGTGAGCATACACGTCTCAAAAGCTACAAGAACAATTCCTATTTGACATCCCAACCATTCCCCATCTGTCTGCCCACCCATTCCTATCCATCCATCGCAACATTAAAATTTAGTAATAACATGCCCCAATGACATGAAACACACTGTGCTGTGAACATTCAAGTCTTAGGATGCCTGTCCACGGGTGTTGCGGTATCCCGCGGCTTGGGAGCAGGAACCGAATTGCCACCCGCTCGTAGACGGGGGACGGAGGGGGGGGGGGGGGGGGGGGGGGGAGCGCTCTCCATTGCGATGCTATGGTTTCACTGCATTCCCCGCGGCCGGATTGTCGCCGCAGGGAACGCAATTCAAACCCGCCTGTGGACAGGCAGCCTATATGGCAAAAAATAAAATAAAATCCGATCTCTCCCCCACCCATTCCCATCAATTGCAACCTTAAAGTTAGTGAAGACCCCCAACCATGACCTGAAATAGTTGGTTCCGCTGTGAGCATTCAGGTCTGAATGGCTACAAAAATAATCCTATCCACCTGCCCACCCATTGCCTATCACTTTCCATCCTCCCACCCCCTCCTATCAGTCTGTCCATCCATCGCTTCCTTAATATGTAACAGGCGCCAATGACCTGATACACTTTATACTGCTGTGAACATTCCAGTCTCAATAGCTACAAAAACCATCAGTACTGGAGTTACAGGTTGCAAAGTAGGGTTAGCAAAAACTTCAGATACAACCATCCGTCCCACAATCATGCAGCCTAAAAATGCCGTGATGGAACGTACTGACTACAATGGGGCCCCGTCCAACTTTTAAATCGCCGCCTGGCATTTTAGTGGACACATTAGCAAAGCATGCTACGCTACTGCATCTGGAATTTCACAACACCACACGTAGCCTCCAGCTCATATATGAAAAGAGCCTTACCCTGTGTCTAAACCAGGACTGCAGTTACCGCAAATCAGCGAGGACGCCACAAAAAAATTAAAAAAAATATATAGACTGTTGGATTTTTTTTTTTTATCTACCACTAAGGAAGTAGGTTGTAATAAACAAGTGAACTCCTGACCTGAAACACTCTGTGCTGCTGTGAGACAAACGCTAACCCTGTCATAACCAAGACTGGAGATGTATTTGGCAAACCAGTAACGATGACAAAAAGATGAGATCCAACAGCGGCTCGAATATGCCATAATAAAACTTCAAAGAGGAGAAGAAGAAGCGGAGGGGAAAAAATAAGGAACGGTTATGAAATGTCACGTCTCGTCAAAAGATGCCCGAGGGGGAAGAAGAAAGAAAAAAAAAAGTAATTAAAATTACAATTTTAACCCCGATAACATGACACCGATGGGGTTAAAGCAGTTTAATGTTCTTTTCTCGCAAGTTGCGGGGGGGAAAAAAAGCAACAGTCGAGAAAATAATTACGCTCTGCAAATAAAGCGTAGAAAATGTGGATTCCTCACCAGTGGCCGTCCTGCACAGGGCTAGAGGCGAACGCGTTACTTCTGCTTTATTTATATTCAATGCATTGGCTCATTGATTCTGCACATTTCCCTACGCTGGTACATATTTTAAACAATAAAGGAAAGCTTAAAGCTAAATTTCCTTCCAGCAGCCTGGCCAAGCACATAATGTTTCTACCGAGGGCCATATTGCAGAGCAGCTGATGAGATGCGTGATGAGTGAGCGCGTTGTCTTTGCGATGCCTCTATGAAAATTGGAATGTGCCTGCAAATCTTCACATATTTAAACACGAACGACCTTATGTAAATAAAATAGCTCGGCATTATGGGAAGCGAAGGACGCCCCGCTGGCTTCTTAATTCAAAATATTAATATGGTCACCAACTGAATCAAGGGCAACGTTCTGGACCGTGGCCAAATATCCAGGAGTAAATTCGCAACAAAGTAGCAAGTGTGAAAAAAAAAAAAAAGTTTAAATGAAGAAAAAACTCAGACTACTTAAAGGGGAGGAGGCCCATTTTCTTTCCAGAAACAGCGGCTCATCAATGGGTTGAATTAGTATTGCAATTCATCTCCAATGAGCTTAAAGGACTGACCCGCAATATCAGACGAGGTCCATGGATAAAAGTGGCGCCATTTCTGCAAAGCAAGCCTTACCCCCCCCCCCCCTCCTCCTAAATATGAATTACCCCTGAAATGTGGCTAAAGCTCTAACACTGTCCCTTCTGTGTGACGTACATCTGAAAACTAAGAATTTATTGCCATAATAAACAGGAAGCGTCCCTTATCTGTTCCTGGGAAAGCTGGGTAACAATCATGGCTGGCATTAGCTATGTGTGACCCATGTGTTCGCGCAGGGCACCGGCCCCCTGTTTGTACGGGAAGGAGTGTGTGGGGAAGTGGGGTTGTGGGGGGTACCAGGCGGACATAGGCTTAGGGCAATCACCCTCGCTTGAGCCTGCCTGATCAGATGACCTTCTCTGTGCCGTAGGGTCTTGGGGAGCTACATGAAACCTCCTCCCAGCTCGGCCTCCTTCCCTCTGGATGTTCCGAGGTGCCGCTGTCCTTGCAACACAATTGCTTATCTCTGCTAACATACATATGCTATGAGCTTGGTTTTAGAGATCTATTTATGACAGGAGCTTGGTTCTGGAATCATATTTATATACTGTGCTTGGTTCTGGTGCTGTATTTATTCAGTGAGCTGTTCTGGTATGGGGTTGCGGCTATATTGCTGCTTTCTGCACAATGTCTATCAGCGCAATTCATATTGTTTTCTTATGATGGAGAGGGTGCCAAAATAAAATTCTGCAGAGGATGCCATCTAACCCAAGGCCGGTGACTGGGCAAACTGCAACAAGAGTTGCCATCCAGTTTTATCAGAGAAGCAAATGGCAAATCACTTTACAGGAATGCATGAGACACAGATGTGAGACAGGATTCGGGGTAACGTCTTATGCCATATCTGCTGCATCACATGGAAACTATGGGAAAAATGTCATCAAGGGCTGTGCCCCATATTTATGGCGTCAAAGGCAAATTTGCACAAGGCATACTTTTTGGCTTTTATCTTCAGCCCTTGTAACTCCTCCTCTACAAAAAGTGAGCCGCGAGCTTACCTGAAGGGGCATGGCCACCCAAAACTGGACAAATCTAAGCCATAAACTGGACTACATTTCAGTGCAAAGCTATGGCAGTTGACAGCTGGCATCGATTTGACCCTTTGGCACATAGTATAGCCAGTGAATCAACATACTTAAGAGGCATGCATCTTTTAACAAATTTGCTGCATCTTACGACAGTGGGCAACTCTAAGGCGGGCCGTACTGGACACCAACTGTGGACATGTATTCATCCAACAGTTGTTTCCCCCTGTTCCCTCATACACCTACGGGAGGGGTTAAAGGGGTTCTGACAAAAAAAAAATTTTACTCACCTTGCCTCGCTAGGACCGATCGCCAGGCATGTCTCCTCCAGCCGGCTCCTTTTTCTGTGGCTTGTAGAAGCAGAGCAGGAGCGGTCAAAATCACTGCTCCTGCTCTGCTCCGTCCGTCACTTCTGAGGTGAACGGACGGGCCGCCCACAGCAAGCACGTCACAAGCAGTGCTTGCTGTGGGCGGCCCGTCCGTCCTCGCTGAACTCCGAGATTCTGCGCGTGCGCAGTGGAGACGCGGCTCGTCCTGACTCCTGTCAGAGGGCACCTCTCCACAGCGCATGCGCGAGATCCCGGAGCGGCGCGGCTTGTGGAGGAAGAAGAGGAAGAGCAGCGCCTGCCGGGAGATGACCCCCCCGATGTCAACAACAACAGGAGAAAAGGTAAGTATGAGGTTTTTATGCTTTAGCAGCCATTAAACCGTGGGTTCCCTGTGTCCATTAGGCAAACCAGGGAACAATGGCTGCTAAAGCATAAAAACATTATTCATGTCAGAACCCCTTTAAAGAAAGTATTTTAAGCACTGGTCTTAATACGATTTATTCAGCTACACCCAATATATGAATAGGTGCACGGCTCTTCATGTATTAGGTGCATTTCGGCTCTGCATGCACCTACACCGACATCTATGCTTGGTGCGACCTATGTACATTTCTGGAATAACTTGAGCCAGTTTTTGGCGTAAATGATACGTAAATCCGTTGGTCTGGGGTGGCCACAACCCCTCAAAAAAGCCCACCCTCTTGATTTCATTTTTTAAACAAAAAAGTGAGGGCAGTGCAAAAATCCCCACTTGCACAAAAGTTTGTGACTTTTTAAAAACTTTTTTTTTACACCAGAAACTGGTGTAAAAGGCTGTAAGCCCTGGTTCAGTTTAGGGACTGTGTCAATAGGTTCATTATGTCCGAACGGCAGGCAGCATGAACCCGGGACAGGAATGCCCGTCATCCCCATCTGTTTTCTTTTGAACTGCCGCAGTGTTTCCAAATAAATGCACTTTGACGTTTGACTCTGAGGGCTTTGCGTCACGGGGGCACGGCTCGACAGAATTGGCAGTGCTTATCTCTTGGGGAGAGAAAAAAAGTAGGTGCTGAAATTAAACATTCCCAATTCTCCCCCCTTCCCATCATCTGTCTGTTATTAGCGGGAGCTGCACCTACACCACCAACTCAGGGCGCTATGCTATGGTCAGCGCAGTGTGCTTCCAGCAAACCATAGTGGTGACTGTAATCAACTGATTGGTGGGGTTTCTGCCAATCATGTATTGATGATCTATCCTGAGGATAGCTGGCAGCTTTTATTGTGGAGTAATCAAGTTGCATCTTAATTGATGGTAGAATTTGCACCATATATGCTGTTCCTGGAGTTTCTACAGTCACTTAGCTATCCTTGAACCCAGAGTCAGGATCCTTACCTGGAGCGTGCACCAGTAATCCATTACACCAGTCATTTGTATACAGTTAATTCTACCTTCTATCTATTTGGACTATCCTGAGAATAGGTCATCAATGGAGATGAGCGAGCATACTCGCTAAGGACAATTGCTCGAGCGAGCATTGTCCTTAGCGAGTACCTGCCTGCTCGAAAGAAACGGTTCGGGTGCCGGTGCGGGTGAGTTGCGGCAGTGAGCAGGGGGGGACGCGAAGATATCCCCTCCGTTCCCCCTTGCTCTCCCCCACCGCTCCACGCCCCCCGCCGGCACCCAAACCTTTTCTTCCGAGCGGGCAGGTACTCGCTAAGGACAATGCTCGCTTGAGTAATTGTCCTTAGCGAGTACGCTCGCTTATCTCTAGTCATAAATAGAAAAAAAAAAGTTGCAGACAACCTCTTCAAGAGAGCGCTGGTCTCAGCAAATATGCCCTTACCGTTTGGCCTATTCTTTATCAGGCTTTTGGTAAATACTCAGAAATGACTGAACCCCCATCAAATGCAGAATGGAGAACTAATTGTAAGCCTAGCGAATGTAACGCATTTACTTCTGGTATTTTTCGGTTTCCCCAGAAGTAAAATAAGGACAAAAGTTACCTTAGTAGCAACTGTGTTGGGGGGGAAAAAAAAAAAAACAAAAAAGCCAATCTAATGATATAGAAGCGATAACAGCGCGTATGTGTATGAGCACACGTGCAGGCGCGCACACTTCAGGGGCCGCGACTGTCCCTTTCCTAGAAGGTTACAGTTTTAAAGGTTTCCGTTCAGCCATCAGACCTCCTTAAAGCACAAACAAAGCCATTAGTCTGGGCACATACGCAATTTATGCCATAAGTCATGATCTTCAAACTCAATCCAAACAGCAATGCTAATAAAAAAAAGAGCGCTACAGAAATGCAAAAGGCACTGAGCTGTGCAAATGTAAATGACAAGCCTGCCAAGCCATTAAAACTAATGGCCTGCACTGGCCAAGCGGCTCTGGGTGAATTCACATGCAAATTTGTATGCAAAATGTTCAAGCACTTTCCGGGGCATGATATACCATTAACTGTAAGTCAGGGGGGGTTGTTTAGGGTTTTTTTTTTTTATTATTATTATTTTGGTGCCAAGATACGTTCACCATACAAAATAATGCATGTAAAGAAGCGGTGTACCTTCTATTAAATTGTTCTCCACGAGGACCTTTAAGATCATCATGTACTTCACAGTCGTCGGAATACTACTAAATCCTTTCTGGTCACTACGGTGGGGGAGAAAGGCAAAAATAAAATGGTTAGCAATAATATAGTATGACGAAAAGGACAATATACATTTCTGTCACTGAATAGAATAGCCACAGCGAGGCCCGACATCTCATCTCCCACTACATCCTCGGGTCCCAGTAGTTGAGATACAGCAGCTCTTTGGTGGGGGGGGGGGTCTTCCCTCTGTGTCGCAGGCACAGCTAAAATGTGCGAACTCCATGAACAGCAGCTCTTCAGGATTAGAGAGAGTTAAAAAATGATTCCTGAGACCCTGTAGGGAGAAGGGCAAGACCCGGAGCAGCTTCTACATCTCAGCTTCCTGAAGGCCCGCCATAACGATGCTGTGCAGAATTATGTCTTAAAGGGCCACTCCAGTCTTTTTCTTCCATTAAAGGGGTTGTCCCGCGTCGAAACGGGTTTTTTGTTTTTTTCAATAGCCCCCCCCCCCCCCCCCCCCCCCCCCCCCCGTTCGGCGCGAGACAAACCCGATGCAGGGGTTAAAAAAGAAAACCAGATAGTGCTTACCTGAATCCCCGCGCTCCAGTGACTTCTTACTTACCTGGTGAAGATGGCCGCCGGGATCTTCACCCTCGGTGGACCGCAGGGCTTCTGTGCGGTCCATTGCCGATTCCAGCCTCCTGATTGGCTGGAATCGGCACGTGACGGGGCGGAGCTACCAGGAGCCGCTCTCCGGCACGAGCGGCCCCATTCAGAAAAGAAGACGACCGAACTGCGCAAGCGCGTCTAATCCGGCGATTAGACGCTGAAAATTGGACGGCACCATGGAGACGAGGACGCTAGCAACGGAGCAGGTAAGTGAATAACTTCTGTATGGCTCATAATTAATGCACAATGTACATTACAAAGTGCATTAATATGGCCATACAGAAGTGTATAGACCCACTTGCTTTCGCGGGACAACCCCTTTAATTATGCAACAGCTGGTCATGTGATGCTGAGCTGATGCATCTTGGGAGTTATAGCAGGGCATAGAGAAAATGAGCAGGGTAAGAAATCTTAGTATCAAGATGTTGCCTGATAAGCATCAGGCAGGAGGCTGCACTGCATGAAAAGGAGTGCAATATACAAAGAAGATTCCAGAGTGTGACAGCAATCAGGTAAGGGGGCAGGGATATAAAAATGTGTTTTCGCCCGGAAACTGACTTTTAATATACATTTATAGTGGGTGGAACCACATTTCCATGCTGCAGAACACCAATCTACTACATATCCATAGAGTTAAAGGGGTTCTTCCACTTCTAGTTGTTTTGCGACAGCGCCGGATATTGCACAGTGGCCCAGATAGGTACTGCAGGCTGAGTCCCATTCACTTCAATAGGATGTAGCCTGCTGAACCAATCTGAGCCACTGCACAATGTACGGAGCTGTCTGAAATGAACTAGAAATGGGAGAACCCTTTTAAGAAGAAAAAAAAAAAAAGAGAACATTCCTACTGCTTGCTGCCAGCATTGGGCGTTCAGAGGGGTTTTCCAGGAGCAAAATTGGTGGCAAACTATCCTCATGATAGGGCACCAATAGCAGATCAGTGGGGGTCCACCGCTCGGGATCCCTGCTGATTAGTTCATGGTCGGAAGTTTTCTAGCGCTGTCCCACTTTACATTGCAGCTCTCTTCTAGCTGAGGACATGCTACTATAGATGTCAAAGTGCCATGTGTAGAGTAGTGACCTGGTTTGGTTTTCACTTCAATGGGAGAGCGCTGCAATATCCAACTGGACCACTGTGATATGGACAGCACTATTGCAGTTCCAGACATCCATAGCAGCATGTTATAAGCTGAGAGAAAGGTACAATGCAAAGTCAGGCAACTGCACTGAGGATTGTTCACTAAAAAAGTTTTACTTCTGTTTACATGAGCAGCCATAAGAACTAGGAGGGGGCGAGTCAGCGGTTTCTTATGCCATTATATTGCACTTCTGAAATTAGTAGACACCGTCATTTAATGATCCCTACTCGAACCAGCGGCGTCGGAACCTGCACATTTGCCCCATTCAAACACCAGGTCACATGGTATGGCCTTGTCACATCAAGGGGGCTGGCTGTGCTGCTCATCTCAATAGCCAAGCCAGCCCCATTCTCTATCAAGGCCGATGCAGAGGTAAAAAAAGGGACTTGCTTAATTAAGGACTTGCTTCACTATTAGGACGGATGAAACAGCCAACCTCTTACAATGACTCAACAAGCACAGAAAGAGGGGCCATAACACAAGACCTGGTCTCCAATCTAGGCCAGAAGTGGAGGTTTCAACACTGCAGGTCTAGTAATAACTTTGCCCCCTTGGACAACCCCTTTAACCCTTTGCAATCCAATTTTGGATTCAGGGTTTCCTAGGGGGCCTTTTCTTTCTGCCATTATACAATAGCGCCATCTACTGGCTAGAGCCAGTACTGCGGTATGTGACATGCTGGAGAGGCCCCCGATAACAGAGTGGACAGTAATCTACAGTAAGAATACCCTGCCGGACGTCTTCCGACATCAAAGCAGTACAGCCTTCAATCAAAATGTCTTTAGACGTCAGACAGTGGATTGGAAAGGGTTAATTATACAGTATGTCTGTGTAGGGGATATGGAGCTCTGTACTGGATAAAATGGAGCTCTGAACACTATAAAGCTGAGTGATATAGATATATATATAATTTTCCCGTTTAGTTCATTCTTGAAGACTTGGTGACATTGTCTGCACACACCCATTCTTGGGCACTGAAGCGAAACCGAAGCCATCAACTCACTAGGAACTGATTCCACAAGACACTTGGTGCCTGGGATCCCAGACAGGTCAATAATGCTTTGTAAATTCACAGGTCTTAACCTTGTGCGTATTGGTTGAGCTGTCATAACGGAGTGAAGGGCACACCATCATTAAACCTTCGCGGCGATTACCCCGGATCAATGTCTGCCACGTACGACGAATGGACTGGAAGACCCATGAGGACACACGTCTCCGACTACTTACATCTCTTTCTTCAACTTTAGCAGCTCGACTGGATCATTTTCTTCACAGCATAAAGACAGTAGCTTCATGTACATGTAGAAGGTAAAGGAGCCTTCATATTTAGATTTTAATTGGAGGGCTTTCGGCAAATCCTGAAAAAAAAATGAAGATATTTGACCATCATGGGCACACTTTGTGTACATATATATCTTAGCTCTTACAGATATTGATCATGGTTACTCAGTTGGCAGCATGTTCATGGCTAGCAAATATTAAATTAAAGGGGTTGTCCCGCGGCAGCAAGTGGGTCTATACACTTCTGTATGGCCATAATAATGCACTTTGTAATATACATTGTGCATTAATTATGAGCCATACAGAAGTTATAAAAAGTTTTATACTTACCTGCTCCGTTGCTGGCGTCCTCGTCTCCATGGTGCCGACTAATTTTCGCCCTCCGATGGCCAAATTAGCCGCGCTTGCGCAGTCCGGGTCTTCTGCTTTCTTCTATGGAGCCTTTCGTGCAGGATGCCGGCTCCGTGTAGCTCCGCCCCGTCACGTGCCGATTCCAGCCAATCAGGAGGCTGGAATCGGCAATGGACCGCACAGAAGAGCTGCGGTCCACGGAGACAGAGGATCCCGGCGGCCATCTTCAGCGGTAAGTATTGAAGTCACCGGAGCGCGGGGATTAAGGTAAGCGCTCCGGTAAGCTTTCTTTACCTCCCTGCATCGGGGTTGTCTCGCGCCGACCGGGGGGGGGGGATTGAAAAAAAAAAAACCCGTTTCGGCGCGGGACAACCCCTTTAAGCATATTCCTGATCTGTCAATTTATGGCATAAGAGATCAATCTTTTTTTTTAATGGCTTGATTGGGTAGTATGTACAGAATAAGTTGCTGATCCGTGAGGGTCTCAAGGCTTAGATTAACCTCAAGAATGGGACTCTTAAGGTCCCCACTCTGCCCATCACTATGAATGGAGCGCTGGCCGAGCATGAGCAGTCACGGCTCAATTCATTTCAATGGGGATAATGGAAGCAGCCAAGTGGCACCCATTTGAGCACCTAAGCAGTCCCATTGAAAGTGAAAGGAGCAACAGTATGATCACTACTCCATTCAGTCTCCTCCTACTACAAGGGTGCAGTAACTCTGCAGAGAGGATGACGGGGGACACTGATCCCTCGTACTTGAGATTGGTGGGAGTCACAGTGGTGAGACCCCCTGTACCAATCAGTAAATTATCCCATGTGGATAGGGGATAACTTGCAATTCCGGTACAATCTACTTAAAGGGTTTTTCCACTACCTAAAATTGCTTCATAGTTACTTTGTACTTCCTGGTTGCTTCTAACCAGAGCCTATGACTGTTGCAGTCAATCACTCTCCACAGTAATGACCTTATATAGCCAGCGATTGGCTGCCGAGGTCACATGTCCTGGTCAGAAGCAACCAGGAAGTACAAGGTGGCAGTGAAGCAATTTCAGCTCCTGGAAAACACCTTTAAGAAAAAAAGATAACTTGTTGCAGAAAGTTATCACAGAGAAGTTGAAAACTGTTACAATTGTTTGCAATTATTAGAAGTGGCTCATGTGTCACCCCATCATTCTGGACATCTAGATAGAGCCCCTCATTCTGGACATGACTGGGTAACAATTAGCTAATCTTTTTCTCCCTTCTCTCCATTGTTGGTGTACATTTTACAACTTAGAACTGCTGAAGGCTCCCCTCCAAAATTAAGGTAAGTTCACGCAAAAGCAAAAATGGATTGACCGTGACAAGCCTTATAGGCATGGTAAAATGACTATAAACAAAAACCGCTAACCGTTCTATTAGGCCTCCTGCAGACAGCCGGGTCAGATCCCGCTGCGAGAATTCTGAAAAGGATGCGAGCCGAGCCCCTGCAGTGACCCAGCGCTCACCTCCTCTCGGCGTCTTGCTCTGCGCCGGCTGTCGCACAGCCGCACATGCGCAGACATGAGCCGATGCGTCACCAGTAACGTTTCTGTGCGAGTCTCGCACAGAAATAGGACATGCCGCGATTTATTTACCATGCGATCAAATCGCGACTGTCTGCATAGGATTGCATTATCTAATGCAATCCTATGGCAGTGGGCACGGGCGAAAATTCTGTGGGACACCCCCATGGAATGTCCGCCCGTGAGCATTTGGCCTTAGGTCTAGATAGAAAATATATAACCACTAAATACAATTCCAGTATAGAAATGCAACTGTCTTTTTTAACCACTTAGGAGGGAAAAAAACATGGCTGATTGCCAAAAACAGCATCACACCTGTCCATGGGTTGTGCCTGGTACGGCAGACCAGTTCCATTCACTTCAATGAAGCTTAGCTGCAATGCCAGAGACAACCCATCATCAATCGATAAACTCAGTTATTGGCTGCAGCGCCTGTGACGACCCATAGGCAGGGTGGGGTAGCCTGTAAATGTCCAACGGGACACAGCGGCGAGCGATGGGTATATGCTTTTAATGTTAGAGCATGGAGAACTGCATTTACAGGAATTCTACAACTTGGACAACCCCATGGAAATGAAAAATGAAAGTCTTCGTAAATTTGCCACAAAGCTTTCACTTTCACGGGGGGGGGGGGGGGGGGGGGGGGGCAATTGGAGACCTACTTTGGCAAACCGTGGGGTGGTTTTTCTCCTAATTACAGAAACACCCCACATGTGGACATAAACTGCCATGTGACCAAACAGCAGTTTCAGAAGGGAAGGAGGGCAGATTTTACTGCAGTCGTATTTGGACACTGCAGCATCTTCAGAGCCCCCTATTTCAAGCTATCTTTTTTTTTTTTTTTTAAACTGAAAATAAGGCTTCTGAGAGGGCCCAATCGGCCATTGGGTCATTCCAGGTCAAACCACCCAAGGAGTAACACCCATCCATCTCAGATTTTTATGAAACTTTGCACATTAGTTCATCACTAGAATGTATATAAACATCTCAATATTGAAATCCATTGGACCATCTCTGTGCACTGAGAGTTCACTGTGAAGCTGGACACCTGCATTCCTGACATTATAACAGTTATGTCCTCAGTCCACTTACTTTCCATTCACTTGTACATAATCTCTCAGTGTTTACCTCCTCAGTAATGCTACAGCTACAATAACTGCACATTACCAAGCAGCACGGCTTCCTTCTAGGACTTAAATGCTCTGCTTACAAGTTCAGCCTCATCCGACTGTAGCAGATTGCCTGTGTGCTGGGGATGGAGCAGGATTCAGCAAACTGAGCAAGGAAAGAGTAATAAGAAGGAAGATGGGAGGGAAAAGTCTAGACTGCAGATAGGGTAGGTAGGATCAGTCACTGAAGGGTTACTCAAAGTGAAAGGTCAGCTGGCTGCTATGGGTCTAGGAGGCAGGAGATGGTTATCAGGAGACTGAAGAATGCCTTCCTGAAATCTGTGGTAAGAAACTTCAATTCTATGAGATATAGATATATACACACACTTTTTTTTAGCCCTCTCAAAAGTGCCTCAGTTCCAAAAAAAGAGTCGACACTTTTGTTCCAATTTTACTTAAGCTTAAAGGGGTTGTCCCGCGCCGAAACGGGGTTTTTTTTTCCAATAGCCCCCCCGTTCGGCGCGAGACAAACCCGATGCATGTGTTGAAAAAAACAAAACGGATAGTACTTACCCGAATCCCCGCGCTCCGGTGACTTACTTACCTTGCGAAGATGGCCGCCGGGATCTTCACCCTCGGTGGACCGCAGGTCTTCTGTGCGGTCCATTGCCGATTCCAGCCTCCTGATTGGCTGGAATCGGCACACGTGACGGGGCGGAGCTACGAGGAGCAGCTCTCCAGCACGAGCAGCCCCATTCAACACGGAGAAGACCGGACTGCGCAAGCGCGTCTAATCGGGCGATTAGATGCTGAAAATTAGACGGCACCATGGAAACGAGGACGCTAGCAACGGAACAGGTAAGTGAATAACTTCTGTATGGCTCATAATTAATGCACAATGTACATTACAAAGTGCATTAATATGGCCATACAGAAGTGTATAACCCCACTTGCTTTCGCGGGACAACCCCTTTAAGGTTGGAATGACACCTCATCTTCCTGAACACAATAGTTTGAGATATAATTTAAAAAAAAAAAAACTGTTCTTGGTGGCCTTTAGAAAAATCACCCCCCCCCCCCCCCTGTATTTCTTGACCCCATGGCCTAATGGATCTGAAACTTGACTAAGTTTACAGTCTAGTATTGAACAAACGTGTAAAGTTTCGTTAAAAAAATCTGAGACTTATGTGTTACCCCTTGGGTCATTTTGGGTGAATTGTCCTGGAATGAACCCACAGTAGATTGAAGACATCCCTTGATCGCACTTGCAAGAGGGCTGCGGTCACAATCGACCGTGGCATGGGATCCAGAGTTCAAATCTCTATTAGGGCATCAGTCATTCCATTTCTCTGCTCCATTATTGATTGATGCCCCAATGTAGATGTGAATAGAGCCTAAAGAGTCAAGTTGCCAAGACCAAAAGTTAACTCTGATCCCGGCGGCTAAAGCAGGGCCACGGCTATCAGTCACAGCTCCGATCCCACTTGTTATAGGAGGGCTCAGCTTCTGAGGCGCTTTGAAATGGGCACTGCACATGTATAGCAGGGCGTGGGAAATACTGTTCCACTGTGCCATACGTGTAGGGCACACATTGGGAAGGGATTAGTATATGTGGCTATGTTTTTCGCTCAACAAATGGACAACTAGAGATGAGCAAACCTACTCGTTTAGGGCGATTTCGTAATAGAGCATCGCTTTTTCTGAGTAACTGCCTACTCGGGTGAAAAGATTCGGGGGGCACCGGGGTGAGCGGGGGGTTGCAGAGGGGAGTGGGGGGGTGGGAGAGAGAGCTCCACCGTTATGCCACCCCCCCCCCCCCCCCCGCTCCACCACGCCGCCCCCCGCATCTTTTCACCCGAGTAGGCAGTTACTCGAAAATAGCGATGCTCGATTGCGAAATAGCCCTAAAGAAGTACGTTCGCTCATCTCTATGGACAACCCCTTTAAAAAGTTACCTCAAGTCCATTGAAAGCAGAAACTACTAGACTATTAGGATTTCTGGATGAATTATCCCACTAAAAAGACATTTTTACTATCACAGCTGCCGAACGATGAAGAATTTGAGTATGGTGTACCCCAAAAGCCTCATGTAGAAGGAGCAATATATGCATATGTGTCCACCGCTACTATGAGAAGAAGGTAGACAGCCAAGTGCAGCGATCAGCTATCTCCATAGACAGTGAACACAGTGGGGGTGATGAATGTACAGCATCACTCCATCCACATAGGGTTTCTAGAGATCACCAGTGGAGACAGAAAATGGGTCTTTAAAGGGTTGCTCCTTTATTGGATGATGGATTAAACCTAGGGTTGTTGCCCGTCATTGATCCGCCATTAGTTATGGTCATTGCTGAGTATTGATGGTCTATTTTACAGAATGCAGTTGACTATAGAACTATAGGTAAAGAATAAAACAATAAAACAAAGGGCGGGAAAAAAAAAAACATCCACCCAAACTGGACTACAACATCTATGGGCCGTTTAAACACAGAACACAATTACTGACTACGGTGAGCGATAAGCGTGTACGAAAAGGTTAGTTAAAATGTCGCTGGCACAAAACGGAACGCTCCTCTAAACACAGCCTGTCGAGGACTAAACCTTTAAATTATCTCAGGCTTCAAATACTATGTTATCAGTAATGTTGTCACAACCAAGTAATCTAAAAGTGGATTTCCAGAGATACAGAAGACACCGCCGCAATCATTTTCTTGCCGGAGGAAAAAAAAAGAAAAAAACATGAAAATCGCTTGGAACAAGAAATTGCCCCCAAAAGTCTGATGATATCCCATAAATTGTAGACGCTCTCGAGAAATGAATATGAAGTGCAGCTGGATGTCTGGTGGCGGATAGTATGAATACCTTTATCTCGCAAAATGCTTTGCCTCCACGGGAAAATGGAATTTCAATCCCAGCATTAAAAATGCCTCTATTTGACTTGCAAATCATCGGAAACACATATCTGTTGCTTGACAATATAGATAGAAATGAAGAGCGCTGCGGCTCTGAGCGGACTCTCTGCACGGATGACAAGTCCTATCAGACCTGTTGCTTACAACCGCAGCGCCGAGTGTTCTCGCACGGGCTGATGTTGAACTTAACTGCTTCACTCCTAAACACTCCATACGACAATTTTATTCTTTGTACATGGCTAAGGGGCCAACCATCTGGCTTCATCTGCAGTTAATGAGATGCGCTTTAACCCCTTAGTGACCGGCCTATTGTGTTTTTCCACAACCTGCAGCTGCAGGATATGTACGAAGGGAGATCGCGAGGGGATCTCCTTCCATACAACGCGGGTGCCGGCTGTTTCTTACAGCAGTCACCCGGCGGCAACAGCTCCGATAAGCCGCGCGGCTCATCGGAGCCCATGACCCTTTAAATGCCGCTGTCAACCACCCCCCCCCCCCCCCATTTCTCTCCACTTAGAATTTTTTTCTACGTTTTTCAGTACATTATATGATACATTAAATAGTATCACTGAAAAATACAACTTGTCCCGCAAAAAACAAGCCCTTATACAGCTACGTTGATGGATAAATAAAGGAGTTATGATTTTCTAAAAGGGGAGAGAGGGAGGGAACCTGTAGACTGGACAGTACTCGTTGACTCCTATGGGAGAGTGCTGTGTGCATGCTTTATGACCTGTGCAGAGAAGGGGAGGAGGTGAGCTTTGACCATCACCTATTGAGAATGGTGCACCATGCGTTATCTATATTTAGGTGTCATCTTTCATCGGAAGGGTGGCTTTCCATGGGCCAACTAGCAGCTAAAAATAGATTAAAAAAAACAAAACACAATTTATAATGATAGGCATCTCAGGTAAAAGCGTGACCGAACAGGGTATGGGGCAAGAAATGACAGTCGCTAGTTGGGTTGCTTCAACCTCACTGATATAAAGCAAGCTGTGAGAGAGTTCTCGCTCAGTATAAACAGGCAGTCGTTCATCTTTGAATGACTGCCTGTTCACAGTGAATAGAAGCAGGCAGCTGGAGGAAATCTCTGGTGCTTTCCACCTCCGCCACTTAACTATCACTCCTGTTGTTGGGATGACTGGCGGGTGTCCAACAGTCATCAGATCTACAGCCAGCCTAATCCGGCCTGCAACGAATGAGATGACAGCTGAAAAGTTCTCTCTACAGAGCAGGTGGTGTCAGACGATTATATTTAAAGGGCCACTCCAGCAAAAAAAATAAATAAATAAATAAATTAAAAAAAAAACCAAACAAAAAAAACAAACACATTTTTCTATCCCGTTCCCGATCGCCTGTCACTCTGGAGGTCTCCTGTGTGTATTACAGGCACTTTCATGCAGGAGAACCCTGACTGATGCTAGTTAGGTCAGCTGCACACGGCCAGATTTGCAGTGCAGAATCCGCTATCTGCATCCATATCATGGATCTGCAGCAAATACGGTTTGTAGCATGTTCTTCCTGCACGCTCGTGGAAACCAATTGCTATTTCCGTGAGTGGAAGGAAGGAAAAAAAAATAAAAATCGCAGCATTTACTATAGTGTACTAACAACCTGCAGCCATTCTGCAATTGGCATGCCGGATAGGTCGCAGGTACCTGTAGAGGGGAAAATTTTATTTTTTTTTTTAATTTAAGTCTGTCGTGCACATGACTCACGGAGGCTCGCCGCAGCCATTCGCAGTACAGATTTTTTAAAAAAAGTGACAGGTACGCGTGGATGCCGGTTGCGGTCAGGGCTGGATTCCGCTGCAGGCTCCTGCATGCGGAATCGGATCAGTTCGTGTGCAGTTGGCCTTAGACACCATTTTGAGAGCGATTTTACTTTCATTTTCAAATATATCCCATGATGCATTAGCACAGCATTTTCTAGAGTATATAGCATTCTGCCTGCTGGGGGGTTGGGGGGTGGGAATAGCGTAATCATTGCCTTCTATATTCTTCTAAAAAAGCTACAGACCATAAGCATACAGTCAGGAGGAGGAGCTGTGATGTCCTCTTTTATAACTGTGTGACAGGAGCTATGTAGTCATCATCAATAACTGACAGGCGTGTCTGTGTTCCCCATCTCATGTCAGGTGACCCTGCAAGTAATGGCAGTGAATTCGCATGCGCATTCAGCATATGATGAGAGGGCAAATAAGGCCAACTTCACATCGGTAAGCGCGATATGGGGCTGTGAATCCCCAATATGGTGCTTACCAGCCATGTGAAATCCCTAAGGATGCAAGGAATTTTCGTGGCAAAAGAGCCTTACATCACTTCGGGGATGCAGGGATCGCACAGTGTCTCCCATTGCCTTCAATAGGGGCCGGCAGCAATGCGAGAACACGCACATGTTTTATCTTCTGCCTGCTCTCGCATCGCACCGCTCATTGAAGACAATTACGGTGCCATGTAATAAAACATTGCTCATGTGTATGACCCCACTAAAAAGAATGGGGCTCATATTTCATTGCCCGTGTGAAGCCGGTCTCAAGGTGGATGTTAGTAAGCAAGCTCAGGCATCCTCTGACAAAGCGCCTGCGCAGAATTTCATCAGAGGCTAGGAAATAAATTTGCCTGTTCACCAAAATCAGGAGGCATGCCTGGCGTGCCTGTGCGCAGAAAATCTAATTATTTTTGCCTACTTTGACTACAGCGTGGAAAATTTCAAGTGGATTGTAAAGGGGGCATGTTTAACAACCGTATATAGGGATATGATAATCTCATTGAGAACAATATTACATGTGCAGCTTATATTGCATAGGAAAGAGCTGACGATAGGTTCCCTTGAGAAGTACGCAAAGGGGGCAATTTGCTGTGGAATTCTGCAGCAGATCCACATCACTTGGTGTCTATTTTGACACTGATTTCAGTGCGGAATTCATCCCTTCATTCGGAAAGGTGGAATCCGCATTAAAAATCCGATGCTGTAACCGACATACTGCAGATCCAAAATCCGCTCAACAGGTCAAATTTTTGCAACAAATTTTTTTCCACAATTAGCAGACACGATTTTTAAAATCTCTTCCAATTTGCTGCTATTGCAGAGGGTTTGCACTGAAAATTCACGTAAAATTTGCCCCATGTAGAAATACAGTAAGCAATGGCGTAGGAAGTGAGGTGTGGCAGGTGTGGACCACCCTGGGTCCTATCACTGGAGGTGGGTGACGTCTACATCCTCCCCTTCCTTACAGGTCAGCTGTCCGGCTCCAGCACCGCAGTCCGCAAACTGGGGTTCCCCCACTCAACCCCGAAGGCTGCTGGTACTACACACAGCACCGGTTCACCCTGGCACATGACTGGTCACATGCTCATGACAGATCCTTTCTCCAGTTAGGAGATGACGGTGTCCACAGACCGCAGTGCTAGAGCCGGATGGTGCAGGTTGGAGAGCCACACCGCCATGCTCCTGTGCTGGGAGAAGTCCCTCTTGTTGTAGGTGGAGTGTGGGAGAGAAGAGAAGTCCGGGGACAGGGAGGGTTGGCTGCAGGCTACTCGGACAGACTCTGGGGGTGCCATGCTGATTGCAGCGGTGGCGAAGGCTCTGCTTCACTGCAGCTCTACCTGACCATTAATGTGGGGCGCCGAGCTGCACATGAAACTACTCCAGGATCAAAGGAAAGGGGAGGCGCCGAACACACTGGACAGCGCTGTCCTCAGCCTGTAGCCACGCCTCTTGTAACCACGCCATGACCCAACTGGCTACGCTGTGGAAAATCTGCAGCAAATCAGCTACGTGGGAACTAACCTTTTTTAAAAAGTAACAGCCTTCAAATCCCATTAAAATGTACCTCTCTGGTGGCTGCAAGTATCGTTCATGACGATTTGCTTAAAATTCCGGTTAGGAACTATTCATGGCCCATCTTCAGTAACAGATTGGTGGGGTTCTGTCGCCTGGAAACCCAGTTGATCAGCTGTTCGCCGGTTCAGTGTACCGATACACTGAGCCAATTTCTGAAAGAAGCGAACTTGACCTGCAATACCGAGCTTGGCCACAGCAGTGGGAGTAGAGCTGTCTGCTCCCTAAAGAAATCAGCTCAGGAGACTGGCAAAAGAACAGCTGATTGGCCAGGGTCCTGGCTCACGGAGCCCTGCCGATCCAACATTGGTGATCCACCCTGAGACTAGTAGCATCCGTAGGAGCCCCAGTTACAGGGAACAACATCCCCTAGTGCAATATTATATAAGTGTGAGTCGTTCTGGGGTCTGCTAAGACCGAGCAAGCTCTATCATACCAGGGGTCACTGGTGAGCATGAGATCACCAGATCCCATGCTGGAAACAGCAGTGCCGATTCCTGTATTCTCTACATAGTGCTCATAGTAGTCTGTAAAAGAGAGGGCAGAAGCGGTTAAAAACTGCTTCAGACTTCGCCTCCAGATCCTTAGCTGCGCCTCAGATGCCTCGGAACTTCTTGAACACAAATATCATGCTCGCCACTACTGACTGAACCATTACCTTTGTTTCACGTAGGAGGCTAAGCAGTTTAGTTAAAACTGATTCAATGGGCAGATTGTCTTTTTCCAGTCCTGCCAACTGATTTTCCAGTTCAGCAGCGGTTTCACCTTCAACTACCTAAAAGAGAGAAGACGACAGATATTAAAACTTGATTATCCACGGGGAAGTTACATGTAGTCTAATACAGGTCATTTAGTAACTCAGCCACCACTACCCCCAGTACTCTTATCTGTTATATTTCACCTGCAGTATCATCAACCCTTGGGGTTAAGCTGCAATACTAGATACATCTTATGGAAAAGAGGACACAGCATTTAAAGAGGTAGTCGATTTTAAGCTTATCATCAATAGTAAGATAGGCAGGGGTCCATTGCCTGTGACCACCTGTAGATCAGCTATTTGCCCAGTCGGTGTTGTGCACTGAGCTGATTTTTGCAGTAAGCAGACAGCTCCGTTCTTACTGCAGTGGCCAGGCTTGGCATTACAAGCAAACTTCCCATTTATTTCAATGCCTGCAATATCAAGCCTGTCCACTGCAGTAAAAACAGAGCAGTCTGCTTCCTGAAATTTCACTTCAGTACAAGAAGAGTGCACTAGCCTGGAAACTGGCCAATCAGCAAGGGGGTCCAGGCAATGGATCCCCTCGCCCAATCTACTAGCGATTACTTATGCTGAGGATAGGCCCTCAATAATTGATAGCGGCTTTAACAAATAAAGACCTAATCTGTATTTTTTGCTTAAGTACTCCAAAAAATGTCTCTTTGCCTCTGTTGGTAATGAATGCCCAGCAAATCAGGTAAATTTACCAAGGCATCCATGGAGAGTCTGAGGAGCTTGTTTGATGGGTTGAGTTACGTGATACAATTAAATGAAGTAAAAGCTGATTATTCAGACATGAAAGTGATTAGCAAGATCTTTAAAGAACACCTACATTTCCGGAATAAGCTGCTGTGTGTATATGTACCATTTCTGGCCATTATATCACAAGTATCCTGCATTTTTTTTTAAATTCGTATTCTTGTCTGCAGTCTGTATATCTAATTTCAGTTATCTCTGCATTAAGTTTTTCTACCTCCCTCCGCTCAATAAACATCTATGGGCAGCAGAGTCTTTGCCCTTCTCCACTCCCCCTTATCAGTCTTTTTATTTGTGTTACTAGAGACAGACTTCACATAACAACCGATAGCGGACAGCAAATTAGAAGGAAGGGAGACCTCTAGTGGCCAACAATTTAGAGGGATTTTTCAGCACAAAAATGTTAGGTAAATAACTGCACTTTTGCTAGTTATCACACTGGCTGTCATATGAAGGCTACATGCACACCACCATACTTGGGGCCATGTGCTGTCCATGTTAATCCACAAACAGCATGCGGACATTATAAGCCGCAGTGGCTATGCAAATTGATGGTTTTTTTCATACGGACCGATGGTCCACGTTAAAAAGCTCATGGCGTGTTCTATTCCTGTCCATGAGAAACAGGACGTGCCAGTCTGCTGTGTCAATCAGACAGCATGTGGACCGGACCATGTGCTGTCCGATGCAAGTTGCACTCAGGCCTCCGAAGACCTAGTACAAGTGGTCTTAAAGTGCAGTGACCATTTACAAGGTGTCTACTACAAATGAACGAACAAACATTTTCCTGGAAGTTGAACTTTAAAAGGTTAAAAAAGAAAAAAAAAAATTTACCAACAAAATTCTGCGCTGTTTTTTACTACAGTACATCTTCATCTTTCTTTTCCAGAGGTCCAAATTAACATTACAGTAGAGTTACATGATAACATTCTTATATAATATATTGTACTGCAGAGGGGGTTGCAGTTAGTAAAAGAGGGGGACATGGGACCCCCTATTCTGGATCGGTAGGGTCTTGGTGATGAGAACCCCACTGATCAGGCTTAAATCACGCACATTCCATATCTCTGGCAGTCTAATTGAAGATCAGGGTGCGATTTAAGTCCAGTGGGAGGAGCTCACCTACCTTAGAAGGGGGGGGTCCATGTCCACCCTCTATCGCTAACTACGGCTTCACTCCACCCCCTTGTATTGACATGGAGACGGAATGGAACGTCGGTCAAGCATGCGTGCGGACACTCCATTTATCTTCAATGGGACTACCGGACATAGCGCGCTTGTACTGGGCTATTTTGGTTAGCCTCAATGAAATGAATAAAGCAACACCACGCGCATGCTCAACGGCCACGCCGTTCAATCTTCATGTCCCTGCAAGGGAGTGCAGTGATCCCACAGCGAAGAGGAGAGGGGTAGAAAGGACACCCTTCTCAGGAGCAGTGGTTAAGTCTCTAAACGATGAGACCCCCACTGATTATCAGACTTCTTGACTTTTCGATGGATAGGTGATAAGTCATATTTGGGAATAGGTCTTAAATTCTATACATATGCAGCGGATTTAAAGCCCCGGCATCGAAAAAAAAACCCAAAAAACAAAAGCAGTGAAAGTGTGCGAGGACCTGAAAACGCCACTCAAAAGGAAGAAAAAGTGAAGTGCAGTTGTAAACATAGATATGACATTGTGTACTGCAACTATAAGGTGAGGGGTCCTCTAACATAATAATGAATGGAGTAGAAAAAAAAAAAATTGTATATACCTACCATAGAGTAGACAAGGGATTTCAGCGACCTTTTAACATCCTACAAAAATAAACAGGTTAAGAAGAAAGCAGCCATCAAAGAGCAACACACAGTGTTCATAGTTTTAGTAGAAATGGCCTACAGTGGACGACCCCTTTAACACCTTAAGGACATGGCCTATTTTGGTGCATAGGGAGCACTGTCCTTCGGCCCTCCCGCTGTTGCAGAAGGAGGCTGGCTATTGATAGCAACCGGCCCCTGCTGCTGGATGGCGCGGGCTCACTTCCGATCCTGCGCCATCCACAAAACGTAAGGTTACGTCATGTTGCATTAAGTACCCCGCTGCCATGACATAACCTTACATTATGTTGCGTTAAGGGGTTAAAAAACTCTTCATTTAGATTACTGGCTTCATAGATCATATGGGTACAGATTGCCACCAAACATAAATAAATAAATGCCAGTATTGCCTTTTTGAGGACTCCATCTCCTAAAAACAATAGGATTGAATAGTGATCAAAAAGCCGTAAAAATGTCAAAAAGGTGCCATTAAGAACTGAAGGTAGCCCTGCAAGAGAAGAGTCCCCTCCGATGGAAAAACTAAAGTTAAGGGTCTCAAAATATGGCGATTGAAAGCAATTTTTTTAGAAAAAAAACCATTTTTTTTTTTTTTAAAAACCTGTTTGAGTTTGGTATCAAATAAAGTGAAGGCCATTTTTGCTGCAGCATGACCCCAGTGTGTATTTTTTTTTATTTCACCCCATTTGAAGGAAAAAGAAAAAAAAAAGTTTTACCATATATTCATTCTACGGTACAGTAAGCCATTAGGTAGTGCCAATTTAAAAAAAAAATGCATTTTATCCCTCAAAAGACAAGTCCTCATAGGGCTATGCTGACAGCAAAAAGAATAGCTCTTGAACAGCGGGAGAATGTGAAAAAACTGGATAGACATTAAATGGTTAAAGGGCTTGTCTGACTTACTAAATAAACAGTCGGGTTTGCAATAAAACAAAATAAATACTTACCTCCCTCCCCAGATCCCGATCTGTACAGACAGTGGAAGTCAGGTTGCCGCTGACCAATCCAACCAATCAGAGGCTGTAGCCCCAGCATTCGGGTTTGGAACGGTGACGCTGCAGTAGTCACCCGACTTCCACCGTCACGGGAATCTGTTTTTCGAAATCCTTTTTTTTTTTTTTTTAAGACGAACAGTCCATTTAAAGTCTAAAGCAACAAAAAAACTGATCGGGAGAGAAAAAAAAAAGTAATCGTCTTTCTTTATTTTACAGATTTTAGGGTTTATAAATGCAGCAAAAATTGTGTGTTCTAGACTTTCCTCTTCAGCATTTATGGCATATGGATACCATATGACATAAAAGCCTGAAAAGTACGTGCCCCACTTCCTGGATCCCACAGCTATCAGAAAAATAAGGGTCACATGACTGCATCAAGAACTGTTTTACCTACTGACGTCTATGAGCGTTAAAGGGATGTAGTCTGATAACTGGACATCCCCTTTAATAGGTCTGTCTTTATACAAATAAACATAGCTATACTTAACCCTCCGCCACGGCCGCTGTCACAACAAAGGCCACGAGCAGAGGTGGGCTGCGGCGCTGGATTCCGTCATTTCTCATGACAGTGGCTATCACAGGAAGTGACAGCTGCGGGTGGATCCTGGCGTTTGCTGTGACAGCGGCATCACAGGAAGGGAGTCAACCGCTGCAACTACTTAAACCCCGCAGCTTCACATTCCAGAACTCCTGGGAATCTAGCGCTCAGAGCATGACTGCCGATGCCAGGAGAACAAGCAGTGGCGCTGCAGCCTTCTGATTGGCTGCCACAACAACTGCCAGGATCCGGCGCTGCAGTCACAGGCGGCGAAGGGGTAAGTTTAGTTCGGTTTTTTTATTTTAGTACACACAGACCAATAACTGGACAACTCTTTAAAAAAATAAATAAAAAAAAGTTAATAAAAAATGCTAGTTTACATTTTTTTTAAACTTAAAAAATAAAAAAGCACTTAAAGAAATCTGGAAAAAAAAAATTGAATACAAAGTGGGGAAATTTTTTTTACCAATGATAACTATGCAGAAACCGCCACATTTTACATTTCCAAGTCCAATCTGATCAATACCCACCTCATTCAACTTTGCCGCCTCCCCATTTTCCAATAAAAGTTGGATAGGTCTGTACCCTTTTATATCCAGTGTTACACCCTTGAGCAGAAAAAAATAAATAAATCAGGGGGGTGTGTGGGGAAGGGGGGTGGGGAGAATCTATTTTAAAAAGTATATATCAGTTTTAAAACACAGACTAAATGAAATGTGTCTAACAGAAATTATCTGCGCCATAATTTAAGTCTCCAACTTCCAGCGTGACATTGAGAAGTGGTCTGGTTTGACTTAAAAGCAGCAATTTAAAAATCTAATAGATACATGTCAGCCGGAGCAGGCATTATGTAGAAGAGAGAGAGAGGGGGGAGAAACTGAAAATGGTACCATCTCCTTAAGCGAATGCAAGTATTGTCTCAGATGCTCCACCAAGGCCGGGCCCTCTGCGCCGCTTGTTCTGACAATCACGTAATACAGAAAATGGCTAATAAATTCTACAGCAAGGAAGAAGGAGAGAGAGAGAAAAAAAAAGGAGAAAGCGTTGTGGTGAAATTACTGGGACTGTCATGTTATCAAGATTAATTTATAAGAAATCATTTTGGTGTGAGATGTCACCCTGATGAGAGGCTGCAACGGCAACAATGATCACTGAGGCATAGAGATTATGTGGTTTGGGAGCACATATCTAACTGGTGACTGAAAAGAATATTAATTATTTTCAGACCTAGTGACAGCTTTTCACTACTAAATCTTCCTTCCGTGCCTATGTGTTTTTTTTCTCCCCTTTCCCTGTTCGGTAACTGTAAAACAAGACAGCAAAAAAAAAAAAATCATGGCACGTAAATATTACTGTCGCCCCCGGAGTAGATGGGAGAAGGAAAAAAAAAGTATAGGACTTGAGAACTATTACAAGAGCAGTGTAGAAAAAAAAAAAAATAGATGGCACTAGAGATATTTTTGGTGGAGTCTTATCAACTGCACTTGCGCCATTTGATGATGCAAAAAGATCTGGCTTCATGCGCTACTACGTTATAACAGGGTAATGTAGCGCATGGGTCTGCCATTTAAATTTTAGATAGTGAGAACTATCTAGCTAACCAGCAGGGGGAAGGGAAAAAAATATTAACGGCTTGACGGCCCCCCGTCAGTGTATTTACTTACTTAGTGTTTTTCTGAATTTTTCTTCAAAAACTTTTTGACACTGGTGGGGTTGTTTTTTGTGGCAATAATTCTGCACCCAAATGTAAGATGTGGATCAATATTAAAATATTAAAAGTCCTTATTTAAAAATGTGTTTTTTGTTATATTTCAGGTTTTGCTCACCTCTGTTGTGTTTTTTTTTTGGGGGGGGTGGGGGGGTGGGGGGTTTGTTTGTTTGTTTTTTTAAATGGCAGAATGCTTTTCTTTTCCTTAGGCATTTTCCCCATAGACTTCTCTATGGCAGATTTTAGAAAAAAAAAAAAAATGCTAAAAAAGAAAACCTACGTATGACCAAAAAATAATTATAAGAAATGCACACATCAAAAAAGAGTATGCGGTTGCAGTTTTACAAGTGATTGAGGGAAGCCTATTGGTGGTTTGGTAGCTGGGACTCCAATCTATCTTGGTAGTGTTGGCCCAAGTCATTGATAACACACTACACTGAAACGTAGGAGTAAGGCTGGGTTCACCCGGGACAGACGTGCGGCAGAATGTCTGTAGGGAAATTCTGCCTGCAATCTTATGTCTGAGACCAAGCAACAAAGTGGACTACATTTGCAAAAATCTCGTCCACACACTGCGGCCAAGCCGCACTGAAACTCACATGCTGCGTGGCATTCAAAGCCGCGGCATGTCAATTGCATTGCCGTTTCCGCTGGGGGCTCTCTTCTCTCTATGGGGAGAGATGGACGCAGCGGAATAAGCCACTTTTAAAACTTCAGCTGCAGAAATCTTGTGGAATCTCCATGTGGTCCCGTACAGACAGTCCACGAGACTTGCAACCTGTGTGGACCCAGCCCAAAGCCGATTTCACACGGCCGAGAAAATCGTGCGAGATTTGTGTGTTCTGACAATAATTCATGCTGGATGATAAACTGGGCATTTTGAGATACTTAAACTTTGTACCACCTACTAGTTGGATTAGTTTCTGACAGTATTTTGGTGTCCTTGTCTAATGTGGTGCAAATTGTAGTACAATTTGTGCAACTAGAGAAAAAAAAACATGAAAAACTATTGTAAAACAATCTGAACAGTATTCCAAAACTACTGGCCTGGTTATTTTAATTAAAGGCATTTTAGAGAAGGGGGGGGGGGGGGGGAACAAAAAAACTATTGGTGACCTATCTGGAGGCTAGGTCACCAATAGCAGACGGGCAGGGGTCTACCGCTGGAGACCTCTACTGGTCAATTGATGACAAGCTGCTACACATAGCCAGAACTGTCAAAAAACTATCAGAAGTGCAGTTGGCCCAGTTTATAACTGTAGCTCTTTCTCACTGAAATGTATATACAAGGAAACAAAGTAAAAAACAAAAAACACTGCTAAACGAAAAAGACGAACAGAAAACAAAAAACATAAAAAAGTAGTTCAAGAAAAAAACAGCTTAAAAAGCTGAAGCGAAAACAGTTACAGCTCAAAAAAAAAAGGAGAACAGCTTAAAAAAAAAAGAAAAAAAACATTTAAAAAAATCTCAAAAACGAAGGACAGCTAGTAAAAAAAGCTCAATACAAAAAAACAGCTAATATGTCCGAAAAAAAAGACTAAAAACCTCAAAATGCTTTTTCAATATTTTATATTACTGTCCAGAAGGATGAAGTAATTGCCTCCAGTATTTTTCCAACAATGTATGTCTATTTTCCCATGCATGCCTCTAGTATGGGCCCCATGAAGAAGGATCCCAAAGCTGACCCTAAGATATACATAACTATAGGACGATCCATACACTAGGCTTATACGTTTTTTTTTTAAGCATTTCTTAAAAGCAGCAATCAGTGTATACGGCTGTAATCCCCGGCGCCCAGTCATTACACACGAGAACAGATTTATGGATAAGTTACAATCATAGAAATTGAAACGCTACCAGTCGATGCTGAAGAATCTCTGCCGCCGGAGCCGTCCTTGCACAAGAGCCCTGTTATCTGTTAAGACAGAATAATCATCTATTGCAGCCAAGTGAGAGAAGGGGAGAAAAATACAGGAGACACGAGGCCGGCCGGCCGCCGAAATTGAATTCTCCAAATAATAAAGCGTCTCTCCACTGACATATTATTCCATGCGACATCATAGTAATTTACCATGGGAGAAAATAAAACACAGATACGGGGACAAAACGCCATACAAAAGAAAACTATTTTCTGGCAGACTGAACCTTTTAACCCTCTCATGTCCCAAAGTGAAGGAAACACACAAAGGTCTTCGGATCAGAGAGATAAAAAGGGGAGGTTGACGAATGAACCTACAATAATGCGTGTATTTTCAGGGAACGTTTACAACCGCTGGGTCTCAAAAAAAAAAAAAGTTAAAAAAAAAAATTAAGTTTTTTTTGTTCTAACCAATGGATCCACCATAAAGATGTTTTGAAGGCAACATGGCTGAATTTTTGCATCGATACCATACCTGCAATTTCCAGCCCTATGGTGTTTTATGGCCATCTAGGTTGGGTTCGGTAGAATTGCAGGAGTTCCAAATATTGCAGCAGGATACTAATTTGAGGTCAAATCCCCACGCGAGCCAGATGTCATGACCCAAGAGGAAAAGTTCCGACATTTGATAGGGACATGTTAGGAAGTTTTTATAGAAGGTGGTCTGGGTGCCGAGACCTCCACCGATCACTATAATGAAGGGTATAGCGCTGGTTCGGCTGTGATCAGCAAGCAGTGTATGGACTTATGACTTTCTATTGTGTGTACCATTCCAAGCAGAGCCAAAAGGAGACGATCAGGCACAACACTAAGACAAGCCCTTCTGCCCTTTCAGTTTAGTGATTGGTGGGTATGCCTCAGCACTCGGATGAAAACCAATCAATGCTTCTAACGTCACTACGAAGTTTACTGAAAGTTTAGGTACAACTGTATAAAGGTTGCCCAATTCCAGACAATACTCCCCCCATAGCACCTACAATGCTAAAACAAAAAAAAGCTACAGTCCTCTGCTGCCACAATCCAGCGCTGCAGTCCCACCGTGGTACGGATGGGTGGTGCGGCAGATGCGGTCACCAGGAGTTACCTGACGGCTGCAGACACACTGTTCTGAACTCCTGGCACCCAGGATGTGAGCGCCGATGCCAGAACAACGAACAGTGAAACTGCTGCCGTCAGGAGACTTCCAGCGACATCATCTGCCCAACACACAACAGGGCTGCCGCGTTGGATCGCCGCAACAGGGAAAGGGAAAGCACTGCTCCATTGGCTATTTTAGCAAAGTGGCCGCTACATAGAGAATGTTGTCCGGTAACCGGACAACCCCTTTAATGCTCAGTCTTTCTTGCATTTCTGAAGGCACTGACTAGACAGAGGTTTTATGCAAGGTGGTGTACTGCTGGGCTAAACATGGTGTAATTTACCCTTAAAAGGGGCCAGTTACAACTTCTGACGTGTTTTAGTAAATACTTGTAGTACCCATTAAAGAATTCTGAATCCTCTTTTTCTCTGCATTGTGCTGTTCTCCTGTTATTCCTCCTGCAACTTTGTTTATAGTTTGGCAACGTGGCGTTATTAGTCCCCTCATCTTGGAGGGGTCTCCTAAAGTATTAGCTCTGAACGCTAAGTAGATCCTCTAGGCACACACCATTACCAACTTATTATTTTCCAGGAGAAACAGAGGGATGACAACACAAAGGTCTAGGAAAAGATCCTCTAGAGCAGTTGCATTATGGGAAAAAAAAACAGTTATTCACTAAAAGAGACATGTCAGGAGAGGCGTCAAGGCCTCAGTCCCATTTCATGTTAACCCTTTACAATTCGGTCACTACGGGAATTATGCTGAACAGCATCCTAGTTCTCATCTGATCTCCAGCATAAGATCTACTGATAGGTTGTTCTTTGCCTTTTTGTTTTATTCACCCGTGTCATGTAAAACAGTTATTGGTTACAGCTGAGTTACAGGGGTTGTCCCACTTCTAGGTGCTTTGCTGCAGAAAGCAAACAGCTCTGTACACTGTGCAGTGGCTTGGGTTGGTACTGCAGGCAGAGTTTTATTGAAATGAACAAGACTCTGCACAGTGGCTCGGGTTGGTCCTGCAAGCAGAGTCCTATCGAAGTGAACTGGACTCAGCCTGCGGTACCAACCCAAGCCACTGTGCAATATACGGAGCTATCTGCTTGCTGCAGTAAAGCAGTTAGAAATGGGACAACCTTTTTATGCATAATTAGAGGGTAACTAAAATGTTAAATAAAAAACTTCTGACATGGCAAAAGTCTTAATGAGTGGGGGCAGGGTGCCAAGTGCTGTGCCTGCTGTGTGTGCTTGGGCTCCATAGAAAGTCTAGGTGTCCTAACACTGCTTGCCGGTAACAGGCGAATGGGAACAGAGCTCAAATGAGCACTTCTGCACATGGACCCCATCGATCAAAACTTCTGACATTTCACAATGCCAGATCAGAAGAAAAAAAAATCATATATTGTCTACGTCCCGATGGCATTAAAATTCATAAAATACAGTAACTGGAGGAGGAAAATCTGAAATAAATGTAATCTTATGTGTCAAGATTATAGATAATCAATGAAGACAAGTAAATCCACAGAGAAAAAAAAAACTGCATGCACTTACCTTCGTCAATGCTTCTACACTTCTGCTCCTGTAGATGGCAGCAGAGGACAAGAAATGTAAGTCAAGCCATTCTAAGCAGTGAAACTCATCGGCTGCAGTAATGTTATTACACACTTACTCTGTCATTTGGCATTTTAAGTGCATGAAAATATGTAAAATGGATTAATACGCAAGAAACAAGTAAGTGCAGCCGTCATCTGTCATCCGCACAAAAATAATTTTTACAATGTGTTGTAAGTGCTATCTGGACAGCGCCTCATTCAGAACGCAAGCTATGGCGTTCGCTTTAACACTTGGCAAAATTGGAGTTGGTAAAATTCTACAAGAGGAGACTTTACAGCTACAGCTCTTGAATTCTACGCTCACGTACAGATGTAGCAGACGACAATAGAAAAGAGCAGATTTTACCCAGTGGACGATATTTTGATAACTAAGCTACCACAATGAGCAAAGAAACCCCAAACAACATTCAAGTAACAAAGTCAATGTTGCATATACTTCCATCAGTGATATATACCGTATATTCCTGAATAGGCAGAAACGTTAATGGTGTGTCACTAGTATACGCCATACCCATCCAATTGGGGGCTATCCTTTAGCTATAACCTTTTCCATTTGCTAGAAGCGTGTCACACCTCAACTGCTGGCAGTCGCCGAACGTCGCATAGACTTCCCTCAACTACTTGACGACAGCAATGAGTTGCCCTTATACAGTACAAAAAAGTTTTAGGCAGGTGAGAAAAAAAATGCTGCAACGTAAGAAAACAACAAAATGTAAAGTGAATGAACCAGAGAGAAAAATAACATCACATCAATATTTGGTGTGCACACTCTGTCTGCAAAACAGCGTCAGTTCTTCTAGGTACACTTGCACACAGTTTTTGAAGGAACTCATTAGGGAGGTTGTTCCAGACATCTTGGAGAACTAACCACAGATCTTCTGTGGATGTTTGCCTGCTCAAATCCTTCTGTATCTTCATGTAATCCCAGACAGACTGGATGATGAGGAGATCAGGACTCTGTGGGACCATATCAGCACTTCCAAGACTCCTTGTAATTCTCTAGACGGAAGATAGTTCTTAACGGCGTTGGCTGGATGTTTGGGGTTGTTGTCCTGCTGCTGAATAAATTTGGAGCCAATCAGACACCTCCCTGATGGCATTAAATCAACAGGTATCTGTCTCATTTCCAGCAATGGGGATACCATTAATCCTGACCAAATCCGCAACTCCACTTGCTGAAGTACAGCCACAAACTTGAAAGGAATCTCCACCATACTTTACTGTTGCCTGCAGACACTCATTGTACCGCTCTCCACCATGCTTCACTGCTGCCTGCAGGCACTCATTATTGTATTGCTCTCCACCATGCTTCACTGCTGGCTGCAGACACTCATTGTACCACTCTCCACCATGTCTCACTGCTGGCTGCAGACACTCATTGTACCACTCTCCACCATGCTTCACTGCTGGCTGCAGACACTCATTGTACCACTCTCCACCATGCTTCACTGCTGGCTGCAGACACTCATTGTACCGCTCTCCACCATGTCTCACTGCTGGCTGCAGACACTCATTGTACCACTCTCCACCATGTCTCACTGCTGGCTGCAGACACTCATTGTACCACTCTCCACCATGCTTCACTGCTGGCTGCAGACACTCATTGTACCGCTCTCCACCATGCTTCACTGCTGGCTGCAGACACTCATTGTACCACTCTCCACCATGCTTCACTGCTGGCTGCAGACACTCATTGTACCGCTCTCCACCATGCTTCACTGCTGGCTGCAGACACTCATTGTACCGCTCTCCACCATGTCTCACCGCTGGCTGCAGACACTCATTGTACCACTCTCCACCATGCTTCACTGCTGGCTGCAGACACTCCTTATTGTACCACTCTCCACCATGCTTCACTGCTGGCTGCAGACACTCCTTATTGTACCGCTCTCCACCATGCTTCACTGCTGGCTGCAGACACTCATTGTACCGCTCTCCACCATGTCTCACTGCTGGCTGCAGACACTCATTGTACCACTCTCCACCATGTCTCACTGCTGGCTGCAGACACTCATTGTACCGCTCTCCACCATGTCTCACTGCTGGCTGCAGACACTCCTTATTGTACCACTCTCCACCATGCTTCACTGCTGCCTGTAGACACTCATTATCGTACCGCTCTCCGGCCTTTTATCGAACAAACTGCCTCATGTTACAGACAAATATTTCACATTGATTCGTCAGTCCAGAGAATCTGCTTACATTTTAGTTACCAAGATGGTGAGCAGTCTGCAAATCATGTCCTATGAGGAACGGTTAAAGGATCTGGGAATGTTTAGCTTGTAAAAAAAAAGATGGCTGAGAGGAGACTTAATAGCGGTCTACAAATATCTGAAGGGCTGTCACAGTGCAGAGGGATTTTAGACAGCGAGGGTGATCAATGAGTGGAACAGGTTACCACAGGAGGTGGTGAGTTCTCGTTCAATAGAAGTCTTCAAACAAAGGCTGGACAAATATCTGTCTGGGATGATTTAGTGAATCCTGCACTGAGCCTTAGGTTGGACCTGATGACCCTGGAGGTCCCTTCCAACTCTACCATTCTATGATTCTATGATTTTTCTGCACTCCAGTTCCTAGGTTTACACGCATAGTTGAGTCGCTTGGCCTTGTTTCTACGTTGAACGTATGGCTTTTTTGGCCACATTTCTTCCATTAAAACCACTTCCGGTCAGATTTCTCCAATAGTCGATGGACGTACCTGGGTGCCACTGGTTTCTGAGCCAATAGCACTGCTGGACATCTTCCTATTTTGAAGGGAAGCATGGTGTGTCTTTCATCTGCTACACTAATTTTCCATGTCGACCACTGCATCTACGGTCCTCAACATTGCCAGTTTCTTTATGCTTCTTCAAAAGAGCTCGAGCAGCACATATTCAAACTCAAGTCTACTGTGAAATCTTTGCTTGGTAAAGACATTGCAGCTGCAGTATAACCTTATGTGTTGTTGCTGTGCTCAGTCTTGCCACAGTATATGAACGGTGACATGAAACGGTCTTCCACAACCTCACCTTTGTAGCAGAATTAGTTCCTCACCCAGTTTTAAGCCTTTTAGCCTTGGTTCACACAGGGTGGAATCCCGCTGGAAATCTCAGTTTTGCCGCAGCAAAAAAACATGAGATTTCCGCCGGGAAAGCACAGCTTCAAAACCTGCAGCACTTTGACACGGGTTTTGGAGCGGCTTAGCCGCATGCTTTTCCGACGCGGCCGGCGCTCCCATAAAGAGCAGCGCTGCCGCAACAGAAAAAATAAAAATTTAGACATGCTGCGGTCTGCCAATCCGTGCCGCAGCGCCGGCTTCAGCCAACTTTGCCGTGACAGATTGGCCGTCCCGCGTGGACAAGATTTTTGACAAATATTGTCCACATGGCTGGCTAATCCCGGGATTAGCAGGCGGATTTGCCGCAGCAAAATTCCGGACGGAATTTCGGCGACAAATCCGCCCAGTGTGAACCCAGCCTTATACAATCTTGTTCCGTTTCAGATAATGACTACGTTGCAACCTACAGGTTTGAAATCATTGGTTAATCACACACCCTACTAGAATCCTCAAAAATCCCTGACTTTGTCAAGTAAAGGCTGGTCACACCAAAATATGGAGTCGATTTAGATTTCTCTTGTTCATTCACTTTGCGAACACTTCTATTGCTGGAAGCATTCTTACTTAGCGGCATCTTTTCCACACCTGCCTAAAACTTTTGCACAGCACTGTACCCCTCGCCTCGGCGGTATCTGGCACTAATCTGCATTGCAATCAATGGGGTGTGTATTTCAATGCAGAATCGGTGCTTACCACCCAACTTCTCACTTAGATACAACCGAGAAGCAGAACACGGAGATTTATCTGCACGGGTGCCTTTTTTTTGGGTTCTTTTCCATCTGTTTGCACAATGTCATACATAACAGAGCAGACGTATGTGACAGAGAACCACCACATGTCCAAGGTACATTGACGTGACAGGCGTTCTTTAATGTAAAATCAAAAGGTATAAATGGCCGTGATTAAAAGTTGCGGTTTCAGCTCATTTCTAACACTCGTCTTCGTTAAAGAAATGATAATTATTTTTCTCCCCCTGATTATGAGCGCGACTTGATGTGATGTGCTGTGAAGAAGGCAGCATGAGAATTTACTGTAGCGGTAACAAAACTGATGGCAATCTGTCAGAGAGCAATGAAAACGTCTCGCTGGTGCCCACCCACTTTATGAAAAGATGTTGGCAGTTTGTCAGGGTCCCTAATCACATCCATCCATTTAACATTATCAGGAGCCTACTCCGGGATTAACATACAAATGAGCGTGTGCAGAATACAGAACCCTGCGCTCGTTATCTCTCCTCAAGCACTAGTTAAGTGGAGAAATAATTAGAGATCAGCTCCTTCTGCGTTTGCACGTATAGCAGAGCAGAGTTTGTCATGCTGTAGCGGGGCCACGTTGGCTTTATGGTGCAATTCACCGATAGGTTATCTTTGTGCTGTTTTACACAAAACCGCAGGTAAAAAAAAAAAAAAATCATCATTTTACCACATTGCACCAATGTTTAATCCGGAGATTTCAATTAAAATACTCGGCTCTGCTATACGGTATCTGTATATACTGGAAATGATACATGATGTGCAGGTCAAGGCACATCATGAGAGGTTTATCAAAGAGGTTCAGCACTTGACGATGAGCCAAAGTACAGAACTTAGCAAATGCAGAGAAGGGTTTTAATGGGAATTGTGTAATGCTTCGTTTGGCCTATAGAGGCGCTGTAGGAAAATTGCACTCTTGTTGCTGTCTCTCACGACAGATTACAGCCAATGGCTTGGCAGGGGTCTAAGCAACATAATATTCTAAAATCAACTCATCTAAAGACCCTCTTACGTAAGTTGATAAATCGGCATGAATGGTCGCACAAATATTTGTTTGCTCGATCATAAGTAGCTGTGAAAATGTCCCCAATCAGATGCTCGTTCATTGGCTGATTGGATAGTTTATGTGGACATGAAAATTCTTGTAGGCCGCATATAAAGAGGGGGGGACATGCTAGTAATTGCGCGCTTGTCCCACAGTGCAGCTATAGCCGCGCATGCGCATTGCTGCTCCATTCATTTCAATGGGGCCGACGGAGAGAGCTTTGTACTTGTCCATTTCTGTCAGCCCCATTGAAACTAACAACGTTGGCCTTGTGTATATGTGCGGCCAGCATTCTTCATCGTCACTACAATTAAAGCAGCAGCTCCTCAGAAAAAAAAAAGGGGGGGGGGGGGGATTAGCAAGACCTCCATTGATCAGATGTCTATGGGATAGGTGATAAATTTGTTCTATGAATTGGCTCTCCTGACTAGTCTATTTTAGTTAATACTTCTCATCTACATGAAATAAGAATTCTGGAACATCTTACTTTAGAACTCTATGCTGTGTCGTTCCTCTGTTATACCTTCTGGAAACGTATGAATGGACAACAGTGTGTTACCAATTCGTAGGGTGTCCCTACAGACTGTAGGAATACATCGGTTTGATAAAGGGGAATGATAATACCCAATTGTCACTTTATTCATACATTTCCAGGAGGAATAACAGAGGCACAACACTGATCTAAGAAAACATGATCTGGAAATATTTAATAGAAGATACAAATATTTGCTAAAAAATGTGCGTCAGAAAGGAGGAGGTTTTTTTTCGCGTCAAACTTCACATTTGACGCATATGCCTGGGACATACGGGAGCGCTGAACGTAAAACAGGTACTTCGGGGTACCCTCCCGAGCATACAGTATGCTGCATAGACACTGACCTCATTAATCAAAGCTGCCTAACAAAAAAAAACGGTCTTTGTTGCGCAATCAAAACCCAGATTTAATTTTTTAAAATTGCTGAGTCATTCATTTTCACATTTGGAGCATGCTCAGAGTGCAGAACACATGCTCTGGCTGTTCTTCAATGCTGAGAGCATCTCTTGAGCACGTAGTCCTGCTGTTCATTACTGGAGCCCGCCCCACAGAGCATACTCTGATTGTGCTTGGTGTACTGTACCCCAAGGGTCCTCTCACACAAACGCAGCAAAGCACTACAGTTTCAATCGTGGCAGTTCGCCGCGATTTTACTTAAGCTTTCGGCCGTAGCTCTCTTGGTCCGAGAGTGTGTTTTAGTGCACCCCATCATTGCGATGGGTGGTGAGGTATCCGAAACGGCCGAAGATAGAGCGGACAGCGCTCAAAAATTGCAGCGCTGGAAAGCATCACGATTGAACGTATGTCTATTACCAGCTATTACCACAGCGTTCAAAATGCCATAGCATTTTATTATACCGCGATCTGACAGGCATTCTATCACGGCTTGATAGGCACCCTGCAATGACAGCCCTGGGGACTTTCAGAAGACACCCGCACGGCATCCAGCAATCTCAATTCTGACAGCGGCATTTAAAGGGTTAACAGCTCAGATGAGCCTGCAGTTATTAGGGCCGATGCGGATGGGCGTCAGCTGTAAGAAACAGCCGGCAACAGAGATTCATGGAGCGAGATCAACCGCGATCTCCCTCAATACATACCCCAAAGTTGCAGAACGTAACTGTACCGTTAAGGGCTTAAAACCACGGAAAAGGTGCGTCACGTGTGTGAGTGAACTTGCCTTGCGTGCGCAATAACTACAGTGCTATGCGCAAACACACAGATTATGTACCTCTTTAAACTTCGTTCATGCGCAAATATGCTGTGCTGCAGCGAGCATTTTTGCACATAGCCTCGTGTGAAGCCGCCCTTAGACGGTTTTGATAAATGAGGTCCATAATCGCCAAGAACAGTGGAGGAATGGGACGGGACAATGGTCTTAGTTTATCAGGATTCAGTTATAGACACAAGTCTCCGCTATATAAAGAGTAGAGGCTATAAATCTGGACACCGAAGGAAGGACAGTACTAGGCATATATTAGGAGTCTCACTTACTGCACATATGTAGCGCCCAGAACACCCCCGATCACTCGGTCCTTCAGAACAGGTAGAGGGAAGGCGGATACTGAAACAAGAAGGTCCCACACAACACGTTACATATATAGCTATAGAACTGCAACAGCAAATATGACCAGACATCAACCAGCAAGCACCTAAAAAGGGGTTCTACCACAACCTACTTCCATCACATATCAGAGTATGATTAGTGGGGGTCTGATTAGTGCATGCGCAGTGTGACAGCTCCATTCATCTTCAAATGGTGAGGGTCTTCGTGGTGAGCCCCCACTGATCACATATCTTACAGATAGGTGATAAAAGTTGGGGGGGGGGGGGGGGGGGGAGATTGTTCTAATAGAAAGGGAACTTAAAATTCCTTTGAGGATTCCATGGGACTAAAAAGCTTACAGTTTTCAAACATTTTGGCAGCTGCAGCGTTTAATGGGGACCGTCCTTGGCATCTTTGCGAACATGACTATTAAAAAAAAGTCCATGTTGGATTATGTTTTAACCGCTTAAAGGCAGTCTGTCAGCTGGAACAAATGGTTTAAACTGCAGCCATCATGTTGTAGAGCAGGTGGAGCTGAGCAGATTGATATATAGTCCTATGGGGAAAGATTCAGTAGAACTCGTAGTATATTCATTTATATCTCTGCACATTCTGAGCTGAATAGTCCAGGGGGTGGAGCTATCAGTGATTGACAGCTACCTCTGTATATACAGCATACATGGCTGTCAGTCACTGATGGCTCCGCCCCCTGGACTATTCAGCTCAGAATGTGCAGAGATATAAATGAATATACTACAAGTTCTACTGAATCTTTCCCCATAAAACTATATATCAATCTGCTCAGCTCCTCTGGCTCTACAACATGATGCCTGCAGATTGGACGGCATGATCAAGCTGTCAGACTCCCTGTAAAAGGAGAACAAAAAAAAAAAAAAAAGTGTGTTTCAGTTCTAAAAAGGACAAGATACTTTAGGGATTTTATGCGTGTGGTGGTTTTATGGTCTTTTTTTTTTCTTCAGCTACCAAGATAATTTTTTTTTTCTCGTGACATATAGGGCTATTTTTTGGGGGTTTTTTTTACCGATTGCTTTTCTTTTTTTGGGTTTACTAGGGGGCAATGTGTACAGAAAGCGTTAAGAAAAAAAATGTTTATATGTTACGCTAAAATGAATCAAATAAAAAGCACGGGCATGGCTCCACTATTTTGTTTCAGACGTTTCGATTAGTATTGTCTGGGTTTAAAGGACGGATATGGCGACAGTTGAGGTTCGCGAGGGCGGTGGGTCATTTTCTTTTTTATATACATAAATAGATTTTATTCTGCAATTTATTTTTTGTTACTCATTTTTGTAATTATTTAACAGCCATGTCTCTCCCCCCCCCCCCCCACCCCCCATGACATCATATCAGACCTCTAGGGGACACTCACGTGGTGTGTGTGTGTGTGTTTTTTTTTTTCACCCCCCCTTAACTTCACACACTCCTATGCAACTGTGGAATCCATAGGAGCCCCAGTTAAAGGGCAAACATAGTGCCAACAGTCTCTGGCAGAGCCGATCTGGGTCTGCTAAGACCGGGTTGAAAAACTAAATACATTTCGGCTTTCTCCATTCTCTATATAGCACTCATTGGGCGCCATGTAGCCTGCAAAAGAGTGCAACAGTTATAAAAAGTTTGTCTTTTCCTCCGAGTCCTCGGCTGTCATGGACAGCCGAGGACCTAACCTGACCTGCTCCTGCTAGATTGCTTGAGTGGGTTTTTTGTAGAGAGGCAAGGACTGTTCAGTTGAGAATCATTCCCACTTATGTGTGTATATTCTAGAACAAATAAGGGGCAAAGTGTTTAAAAAAACCAAAAGCAACTTTACGCGATTATTCGAATAGTCACCATAATTTGCTCAATTATCTAATGAAGGAGAAGTATAAATGAATCTTTGCGTGAATATTCCCTTTCTGAGTACATTTGTAACCAAAATGACAAAAACTGCGCCAAAAACTAATTTCCAAAGCGTAGTTCCTATGGTTTTGAAAATGGCGAATTGTGGAAGACTGCAATAAAACCGCGATTGTGTATACACCTACGTAATTTTTTGCATCCTGGTGATCTGCTGCACATAAATATACTGAAAATAATCCAACTACTACCCAATTGAGAGGCTACTCGCATACTTACAGAAGGATTCCACGCGTTTCAGATTCTCCAAGCGCAGCTCCCGTAGGACTGCCAACATACACACATTTTTAAGGTCTCTCAGACGATCCTTCTCCTATAACAAAAACATGACGTTTTATTGTTTACAAGGGAAAAAAATAAATTAAACTGCATTTTTGCTGTATTGGGAAAGTTGGGTGGGAGTCGAAGGGTTACTTCCCCAATTTCCACAGCCTTCTAGAAGACAGACCCATTAACAGATGCGTTATTGCATATTGAGGTAGAATGGTCTTTCGGTGCATTTCTACCTCTTCTGTTATGAGGTTCAAAACTCTGCGCCAATTTCAGGATCTCTCTTTATAGCAGTCATAGTTTTGTTTTTCTGACACACAGCTTCAAATCCCCTGCATAGACATGGAATTAAAAGCAAATACGCCACCATATAGTAGTGGCCAGCGCTTGTAACTGCAGGCACGGCTCTCACTCAAATCAACCAAGCTGTGCCTGCACTTACATGCGCCAGCCACTACATGGAGGTTGGTGTAGAGACTTCCCCTCAGACCTCTATGTTATTGCGGCGCTGACAGCATGCGCCCAATCAGCTGATCGGTCGGGGTCCCGAGCGACGGACCCCAGCGATCAACTATTGATGATCAATCGTGATGATCGGTCATCAATAGTATTTCACTGGAAAAACCCTTAAAAATGGGTGCTCCTAGATATTGCTGTTACATACTTGTTATAGCGCCCCTGCTGTTCTTTTGATTCCCTCTCCACCTAATGTGTGCAGGGGTCCTGAAAACCATCAGCTTCAAGCGTCGATATTTAAAGTCTGGAATCACTGCGCAGCGTGTGTACAGGTGGATCTGGCAACCGTGATTGAGCTACTGATTATGTGTGACCACCAGCACTGACATATTGGATGGACGTTCTGAGAGGGAGTCAAAGGAAAAGCAGGGGGCGCCATAACAAGTATGGTCCTCCATGAATCGTCTATGGAACGCAAATAGCTGGAAAAATGCATCAGTAATGCCACCTGTTGGAAGGAAGCTTTCCCATAAGTCTAGAAGTCAGATATTGACTACGTTTTAAGGAAAGCTACCTTTCCACAGCAGCATTTTTCAATCTCCTATTTGAATATTTCTTCCCAGGGTGCATTGCATGGCTTATAAAAGTCTCCCTATGAACATTGGAGAAGCAGCAGAACCCCTCCACACCCTTTTCCATAAAAGTCACCAATTTTTTGGATCACTCACATAATAAGTCACAAAAATACAGCATAAGTAAAAAAAATCATACCTGCAGAAAAGCTTGTCCACCGTCGGCCTGGGAGGTGATCAAAGACACACACTTAGACAAGGTGTCCAGCTCCACGCTCACCCCGTTGCTCTTCATTTCTCCGAATATCCGAAAAAGACCTTCAAAGCAAATTTTAAAAAATGCTTCAGTGACTTGTTTGATTTAAGTAATGGATAACATTTTTATGTAGTCACCCAACAAGGTGATCATCCAGTCCAGTTCTCATTGCCCAAATTAACAAAAATGTGAAAAAATAAGCACTTTTTTTTTTTTGAAACAGTCACTATCACACCAGACCTTGTTATTGGTCCCAAACTGGGGCATTTAAAAGGAAAATACTATCAATGTATCCCTCAGGATTAAAATCAATGGGAGCTGCACCTGCAGTTACAAACACTGGCCACTATACAAGGGTCGGAGCAAGAGCTTCCCCTTCATAGTCCTGTGAGTAGTTGTGCTGCCATTGGGTGCCCAAGGGGCAGATAGGTCATCAATTGCATTTCCCTGGAAAACCCCTTTATACATGACCATCCTAAAAACTCTAGATAGAGGTGTGATAACCAATTATAAAAACACAGTACAAGGTGACTTTGGAGTAGCCTACTTTGTCAAGTCAAGTTACACTGCATGGCCACTTTATTAAGGAGACTGGCCCTTTCACCGGTGTCTACAGCTTCCCTATATGCAAACTGGACCCGTAACCCTGCAAGTGTGGCATAAAAAAATCAAGTGACAAGCTTTCCATGGATCAATTTCTGAGTGAATCCACATTACAATATGAAAATCCAGCGATCCGATTAACTTCCAACGAGGCTTGGTCATGGGTGATAGACTAGCCAAGACTAGGATTTCACTGCCAACCTTGCAGGGATTTCTCATAAAACGATGTAGAGAGTATATAGAGAATGACGAGATCAAGGAAAACCATCCAATGTAAGGGATTGAATCAACACGTCATCGAAAGGGGTCAGAGGAGGAGGTCAAGAACTGTCCTGAAGAACAGGCAGTGCATAGTCAAGCAAATTGCAGCCAAATACAATATTGGTGCTCCAACTAATCGGTCGGAACACACAACTCATCATCCCTCATCAATGGGCTATTAACGCAGAATATCTTCATCGAATGTGTGAGAATGAACTCGACAACCCCTTTCCAGTGTCTTGAAACTAAATATAGAGACAGTACGAAGATAATAGCGAGCATCAAAAATCATTTCTCAAACTATAAAAGTCTCAACAAAAAAAAAAAAAAAGTATTTGGAAAAGTATACTAAGACAACACGGCCCATCTCCACTATGTAGCCTTGCAAATCAAAGTTGTTAATAGACAGAGCACATCAGGCAGCTGAAGCATTAACTCCGCCGAGCCGGAGGGTCGGCCCCGCACGATCTATAATATTTACAAGATTTTGCTTTCATTCCATTACGCACAGTTATCTTCCTTATGTCAAAACTTCTACAGGTATTGACATCTCACTAGTACATAAAGCCTCTGCTGAAAGCTGCGGGGTTGTGCTCCGTCATAGCATATGCTAACAACTCCCCCACCCCCCCATCCTCCACTACTCGCCTTGCAGATTTGTTACTTTTCTAAATGCAAAGTTTGAAAAGTCCCCCTGCTCTGCCCTGGAGTGCCACCTATGGAAAAGTGACACTTCCATGAATATTTTATGCAGTGCACTATGGTGCAAGTAATATGATGTGAATTCCCTTTGAGCACTTAAAAATACATGCAGGCAAGTCACACTAAATTAAAGTCGCATCAGCTGCTCAACTTTGCCTTAAACAAAACGCCTTATTTAAGTCGGAGATGTGAAAAAAAAAGGATAAAGCATTAATTATGGGCACTTTGACTGCAAGTATTGTGTGTGCCCAGAGCGAGCAGCCACTTAGTTGGGGCCAAGGTGGCAATCCCCCCCACCCCACCCAGTGTTTTTCACTTAGAACATAAAGGAGACTGAATGTAATACGTTCTATAAGGAATCTGGAAGTAGATCTCATCCTCATCTCAAGTCTATACTATAGAGATCTACATTATATCTTTATCCATTTAGTCGAGGCCGACTCTCGGACACTTTATGGATCGGCCCTCTCCACTCGGTTCTGTTTTGTACGGCTTCTTTCAGTTCGATCATTTGCACGTCAATGTCGGCTTTGTTCTGGTGAATGGCCAGCGTGGTCTTTGACACCGGGTCTTCTTTTGCCGCTGACCACTCCAAGCATTAATCAAATTTCCTAATGAATTAGCTTGCATTATATTCGCATTATGCCCGAAGTATGAGAGTCTTAGTTTCGTAATTTTGCCCTCCAATGAAAACTTTTTTTTTGATGCGGTCTAGGACTGTTTTGTTCTAGATCAAGGTGGTCCAAGGAATTCGTAGGAGTTTCCCGATTCTGAACCATTACGTGCCACCGTTGGAGGTCCTGACCGTAGGGAGGTGCCAACTCCCATTTGTATTAAGCATGGCCACTGATTGTCATGTTGAGTGCAATGAAAGGCATTGCTGTAAATCAATGAAAGCATATGTATACCCCCACTTCTGGTATTTCCCTCAAAAGGAACCGGTCACTAAAATATAGTACAAAGCAAGAACAAAAAACAGACTTCGATTTCCAACAGATATAAAATGAAATCAAGGACTAAAGCATTTAATGTACATTTACACATTGCTCTTACTTAGAGCCAAACCGCATAAAAATTGAAAAATAACTCAACACCCAAAAAGATGCATTGATTGAGCAGAACATGTCCTCATGGCTAGTAAGCAATGGAAAGTCCAGGAACGATCCATAAAAATAGTAACAAAAGGACTCTGTGACGATGTGGCCAGTCTTCAGCACTCTCAGTACTAACAGCTCGCCCCACCACCTGTGCTAGCAACCCTCTCCCCTTACACCTCCTCTGGTCCCTCTCCTCGGTGGTCATCTCCCATCTCACCCCTATATTCAACCTTTCTCTGACCTCTGGCATCTTCCCCTTTTCATTCAAACATGCTATCATGTGTCGTCGTCGTCCCCCGCAAAAAAAACGACTCTTGACTCGTTTTATGCTACCAACTACCGACCCATCTCAAACCTCCCCTCCATCTCTAAACTATTAGAACGCCTGGTTTACTCCCACCTTATAAGCCATCAGAAAACTTTCTTCTTGACCCCAGCTAAGTCAAGAGGTGACTTCTTCCTACTGATCCTCCTATCTCTCCGCAGCGTTTGACATTGTTGACCACAAACTCCTCCTCAATATACTTTGCTCCATCAGACTAAAGGACACTGCTCTCTCCTGGTTCTCCTCCTACCCATCTGACCGCTCATTCAGTGTATCATTTGCTTGTTCTACTTTCTTCCTCTTCCCTTTGCTGTTGGGATCCCCCAGAGCTCGGTCCTTGGCCCCCTCCTCCTCCTCTCCATCTACACAACCCCTATTGGACAAACCATCAGGAAATTTGGCTTTCAGTACCATCTCTATGCTGACGATACCCAGTTATACATCATCTCCCATGACATTACAGCACAATTCATTCAGAATGCCACCGACTGTCTGCCTGCTGTCTCTAACACTATGTCCTCTCTCTATCTAAATCTGAAATCTCAAAAACTGACCTACTGGTGTTTCCGCCCTCTACTAACCGACCTCATCCTGACATCTCCATCTCAGTGTGTGGCGCCACCATAACTCCCAGAGAGCACGCCTGCTTTCTTGGGTTATATTCGACTCTGATCTCTCCATTACTCCCTACATCCAATCTCTTGCCCGAACATGTCACCTGGACCTCAAGATCGCAAGAATCCACCCATTTCTCACCGTGAACACACAAAAATGCTCACTGTTGCCCCAATCTATTCTTGGCTTGATTATTGCAACTTGCTGCTGATCGGCCTCCCTTGCTCCAGGCTATTCCCTCTCCAATCCATCCTGAATGCGGCAGCCAGGCTCATCTTCCTGTCCAACCGCTATTCAATTCAAAATCACTACCCTCATCCACAGCACCTCGTCGCCCTGCATTGCATCCATCTGAATCCACAACCCAACCTGTGCCCTCCGCTCTATTAGCTAAATCAGATTAACACAAACCTCATTTCCACCTCCAAGACTTCACCAGAGCAGCACCAGTCCTCTGGAATGCGCTACCCCAAACTTTTTGGGCAACCCCTGACACTCACAAAACTTCAGGCGTGCTCTAAATACATACCTCTTCGGGGAGGCATACCATATCCTCTAAACCAAACCCCTCTGTACTCCACCTCATAACATGCTACCTATCCCACTGATCGCAATCCCTGCCAACCGCAATCAATCGTCTCCTGCAGTGATACCGCTTTAGGCACTGTACACTCAAATTTGACCATCGTCTAGGTGTATAGCATCCCACACTCTCCACATCTTGCACATCTCCAGCCCCTTTACTTTCTGTATCACCCCATGATCTGTAGTGTGTAAGCTCGTTGAAGCAGGACCCACACCCGTTTCCATCAATTGATTACTGCATGTAATCGGGGTTTAGTTTGTTTCCCCTGCTTTGGCGCTATATAAAGAAACATTATTATGTACAACATCAAAACTGACGATGGCAACAAGAGGTAAATCAATGGGCACGAGATTACAAATAGGATACCATCTCATGAATATAACATCTGTCTCACACACTTGGTTGGTGGGTTGAGCGTGTGTACGCAGGGTGTGGGCATGCGTTACTGTGGCCTTTCATTTGGTCGCTCCAATGGGTTAGGTCTAGGATAGAGGTGTTATGAGCTATATAACCCGGCATCGAACGTTGGCCTTGAGTTACTATGTGACGCTCAGTCCATCATCAAGGCTGAATATATTGATCTTTTCTATCCTCTTGTCTACCTATGCTATTGATACCCTTTGAATAGGTAACTAGGGATAAGGCTGCTGGAACACGTATGGCAAGTTTTCTAGGTGGATTTTTCCAGCGTGGCTAGCTGAATAGCTTGTTATACAATGACAAGAGTCGTGTTTTTGGGGTGCCATGAGCATTATAGTCTTCTATCTACCTAGAGCAATATGAGATAAGGAGGTGGCCTTTTCAGCACAGAGTAGATTAGATATGGGCTACTGGTATATCTGAAGGAGACGTTTTGTTACCTATACACTCTTCTGTCTCATTAGTACCCCTTCATCTGGTGATTCCATGCAGTGGAAGCTTGACTGGGGTCGTCTCAGGTCAGGGAGGTGTTTTTTTTGTTCTTTTTTTAAATCTTTTTGCCATTTGTGTTAACATGGTTATCAGCTCCCTTTTTATTTTAGTTTTATCATAATAAAAGTTAGGTTTTAGTAAACTGTTTCTATCTGATGCCATAGACCCCCCACCAGCCTGCACAGTGGCTTGTTGACATTGGAGGTCTAGATCTTCATGGGGTCTGCACCACACACAAACCCTACCATCAGCCCGAAAGAATTGGTACCATAACTCAGGACCATGCCACATGTTGTGTGTTCTAGGAGCCCAGGTGAGCCTGTCTGGTGTAAGGTGCTAAGAGACGTACTGTGGTGGGTCTTCTGCTCTTATATTACATGGAAGCTAAAGAACGTTGCACTGACCTGCAGGATTTACATGTAGGGCCCCCTGCATTGAATGTGGATGTGATTTCTACCATAGTCGCTTGTTTGTTTATACGGAATGTTAAATGTCCACACAACTTTGGAAATTAAAGGGGTTGTCCCGCGCCAAAACGTTTTTTTTTTTTTTATTCAATAGGCCCCCCGTTCGGCGCGAGACAAACCCAAGGGATGGGTTAAAAAAAAAAAAAAGAAAGGTTTAGTACTTACCCGAATCCCCGCGCTGCGGCGACTTCTTACTTACCTTACCAAGATGGCCGCCGGGATCTTCACCCACGATGCACCGTGGGCTCTGTGCGGTCCATTGCCGATTCCAGCCTCCTGATTGGCTGGAATCGGCACACGTGACGGGGCGGAGCTACGAGGACCAGCTCTCCGGCACGAGCAGCCCCATTCACCAGGGAGTAGACCGGACTGCGCAAGCGCGTCTAATCGGGCGATTAGACGCTGAAATTAGACGGCACCATGGCGACGGGGACGCCAGCAACGGAGCAGGTAAGTGAATAACTTCTGTATGGCTCATAATTAATGCACAATGTACATTACAAAGTGCATTAATATGGCCATACAGAAGTGTATACCCCCACTTACTTTCGCTGGACAACCCCTTTAAATGTCCCATCCATCTGGCAGTTTGAGGCATTCTGAGTTCGAGGTCGATTAATGCCGCACTAATGTGAAGACTGATAGGGTCATATGGATGGTTGGTTTATTGTTGTAGTATACTGGCAGGGCTGTATATACTGTACATCAGTGATGTTATGATTAGGAGGTCCCGTTTATATCATTCTTGCACGGGATTGACTTACAATCTTGCATATAAGTAATACATTGAATGATCGATCTGGGTGCGATGGTTTGACGTATAATTCTAATATCCTCTTTATATCACTCCTATGCGAATTTAGCTTGCGATCCAGCACACAGGTAGTACATTGAATAAGTTGTTGGGTACGATGGTTTGATGTATAATAGTAATGCTTTGGCGAATGTGATCTTACACGATTTGGAGATTGAATTCCCGCGCCATGTTGGCTATGCATGCTGTAGTGATGGCAGATCAAAGATGATGTAAATTTATTTGGATTAGCTATTGGGAGTGGCTTGTATGAATAAATCCCAACTTTAAAAAGAGTCTGTCAATACTTGTTGATGCAAAACTATATGTTGGCGCTATACAAATAAAGATTATTATTATTATTACTACCGACAGCGCCATGTAGAAGCAACCAACCAGAAGACGGCTACAGTTGTCAATTAGAGTAGTGGAGCAACTCAATGGACAGAAAGCAGTCACACCCGCAGAAGTTGATTATATCGGTGCAGCTGATAATCTGATCATACATATACGATTGTCTGAGCCCCGCCCCCTCCCCACTACGTAAAGCCGTCAGTAGTTTTGACTAATATAGAACATTACGTAGCATGAAAGTATGCAAAAGATGATTTGTACACCATGCTGAACTTCGGGACACTTTTCACAAGTGTATATTATGGAGGCATGTATGAGCCAAGTGTCCCAGCCCAACCGCAGGTCTGCTGACCCATTACGGCTACATAAACCCACCCATATCATGCTGGTGTAAAAATCGGCCTTATTGCTATTATCCATTATGGCTGGTAGGACTCTTCGAATAGAACATGTCAAGCTACGCACTGATCCAATGAAGCTATTCAAGTCTTTTAGTCAGTCTCCACCTTTTTACTATTACATAGTATGTAAGGCTGACAATAGACACATGTCCATCCAGTTCAGCCTATGACCCCCCCCCCCAATGTTGATCCAGAGGAAGGCACAAAAAAAACAACCCAATGAGGTATCGCTCTTAGGTTCAAAGTTCTGTGCCAATTTCTTGATACACTGTATCTTCATGGCTCCAGAAAGCCTGTATAGAGTTACAAAATTCTAGCAGCCATCACAAGGGGGAGTTTACAGTATACCGTTTTATTAAGGTCAATGACTACAAAGTATGCGGTAAGCTCTGGAGCTCACCCTAGTGGTGGCAGCAGGCAGAAATTTATCTTTTATGCCTACACATGCGATTTATATTAGAAAAACCAGACTTCCAACCACTATGAAGTTCTATTAATAATTTGAGCAAGAAATTTTGGACCCATACAGGTTTAAGAGAAAAAAAACAACAAAACACGGCGTTCAAGAGTGGACATTTACGTTAAGACTCTTGTCAACTTTCAAGGGATAACTTTCTAAGAAAGTAGCTTTCAGAAGACATTCCAAGCTTTATAGCCATGGACAATTAGGGACTATTAGCTTCCAACTTTACTCCTGAGCACTAATGCCAATGTATATTTTAGCTGAAATTGCAACAAGACTAAATAGGCTAAAAGCATTTCTTTTTTTTATTCTTTTTCGTTGTATTTTTTTTTCTTGTGCATTTTGTTTGTCACCTCGTGTCACGCTAGCAATTCCGCATTTCAATCTACAGTACATTATACAGCGTGATAAGATGGAAAAATACTTTTTTTTTGTTTCCCAAGGGTAAACTACTTTTGTTAAAAGCATCTTTTTTTATGAGATTACACTTTGTGAACTGCCGCTAATACAACTCAAAGAATTAATATACCGTACTCTACGACGGGGAGGGGGGGGGGGGGAAACGTATTTGTATTAATTTGGTCCCATTCTAATGGTGTCCCACGTGTAACAGAGGAAAGTGTTATAAATGCTTAGGACCACTTAAGGTTCCATAAGGGATTTATTTTATATATTTAGTCGCTTAGGTCAGTCGCACATTTGGTAGAAGACGTCTGCTCTGATTGCTATACTCATCACTTCGATCATACTTTAATACTAATTAAATTGACAATTTAGACTCTCTTTGAAGGTCTGGATTCGTCTGAAACAAAAGACTTGGATTTCTTGTCTACAAGTAATGGATTAATTATTACGCTTTTATGGTGGATATAGCCTGTGCACAGGAGACCCGAGATAAACGGAACTTCACTTTCATCATCCATATCATACTGGGAAACATACTGTATTAAGTTCTTATATCAAGGGTTCATAAACTATTTCGAATACTACACTATAATGAATAGTAACCCAAGTCAATCGGAATGGATTAAAAGGTATGCATTTGTGCAACTTTTTATTCTTCACTTGTCCAACACTTCCTAAATGGGTTGGCCTATGGAATGAAGTTATCCCCTATCCACAGCCGACTGCTCGGAAATCCACGGAACCGGAGAACAGGCATTCTGAAGGTCAGTGATCGCATGGAGCAGTGGTCAAGCATGAGTGCTGCTGCTCCATTCACTGCAACGGGACAGTCGGAAATTGCCGAGTTCAAGAGCTTGGCTATCGCTAGCAATCCCATTGAGTGTGGGTTCACATACGTCAGCTGAGTCCGGCCAGTTGTGTTCCACTCCTGTCTCCATGGCTAGGCAGAAAATGTCTGTATGCAACGTGTTTTCTGCCGGAACAGGAAGGCATCCGGAATGAAAACTGATGCACCGTATGCCATGAATTGTCCTACAGAAAACTGAAGGATCAGTTCCGGCATCAGCTTTTCCCCAGCGTTTCAATAGGAACACCAGACAAGAAAGAAGAAAAAAAAGCCAGATGGTATATGGTGAACTGGCCTTAAATGTATGCTCGACAGTCACTCCATTCCAGCGATCGTAGAGGTCCAAGCAGTAAGCCTTCCTCTGATCAATTAGTTACCACCTATACCTTGTGGATAGAGCATACCTTCAATTCATGGGAAAACCGCTTTGAATAAAAAATTAGGCAAATACGTAAACGGTCTTCATTCAAAATATGCTACTGTTTTGTGTATACAGCTCCTATACAGACCTGTGTTTCCATGGTAACAGACAACAAGCAACCCCCGTGTAGTCGGATCTTGCAGTTAGGCGTTACTCCATACCATCCATCCTTTTTGCTTGAGGCAGTAGGAGACCATATGGATGGGGTGGTTATAGAAGAATATTGAACTTTATGTATGGAAACACATAACTTTGCACAGAAGCTATATATACACACACACACACACACACACACACACACACACACACACACACACACACACAAAAAAGTGAAAACTATAAATTGAGATAATTTGCAATGAATTCATTTAGAAGCATTGCAGTAATAAAAACAGACACCTCGGTGAAAAGTCACATGCTTTCCAATTACTTAGGTTGCACAATGTTCCATATCTACTACATAACAGTCATTAGTCCACTTCTATGGCAGAAGTGACTGTAGCCAGGATATAATAGATGCGCCAACAGAATTTGGTGATTGCAGCAAGTAAATCGCAAAATGTATAGTGTGAGTTATTACAAAGTATATTACTATAGCAAAGTAACAAGTGAGATGCAAACCTGGCAGGTCTTTACTGCTGAGCAGACGATCAAACACAGGCCGGAAGTAACGAGATTTAAGAAACAGCTCTTCGTCCTTCAGAGTCTTCATGAGCTTTATGACCAAGTCTGAAACAAGGGAGGCCAACAACAAGACAGTAGAATGATGATGTAAGGAATTACTAAGAAAAACGCAAGCAACAGTGATTACAAGTCTAGGACTCAACGCTACATACTAATTGTATCCAGCGCTAACCGCGAATCACCCAAATCCCTTCTATAGCCAAGGCTAGTTTCACACAAGCGTTTTATCGTGGCGATTTTGCCACGATAGAACGCCAGCCGAAAATTGCGACCGTCTGAAGCATTGGATTCTAAAGCATTTGTTCAGATGGGAGATTTTCCAGTGCGTAAAATCGGCCAGCCAAGATATCGCATACGGTGCGCATTCTGGACGGCCGCATTCCTAGACTGTCCGGAAAAGATAGGTCTTGTCCTATCTTTTACCGGAATATGTCAGCCATTCCCATAGACTCCTATGGGAGCTGAAGGGGGAGGGAGTGAAGCAGCAGCTCATGTTGCTAAAGTCCCTTCTCCTCCCCTGGCATCTCCCATAGGCTGGGGAGGGAGTTTAGCATGATTAGCTAAGCCAAGCTCCCATCCCGTCCCACGCCAGCGGCCGCCAAGGGGCGGAGAGGGAGCAGGACAGGGAAGGGGGTGGGAGTTTTGCAAAGCTGAACTCACTCACTCTCCCCGGCCGACAGTATTCAGAGCGGGCCTTCTGAATGGGCGAAAAAAATGTGAAAGGCAACTGCAATTTAGTCACGGCTGCCTCTCGTTTATGCGGTTTGCGGCCAAGATTCAGGGAGCTGTGTGAAAGAGCCCTAACTAAAAATCATACCTTGTGCTTATAAGTGAACCAAAAACAAGAAGTAAGACAACATAAGTACCTGAATTAGCACTCATCAGAGCATATCTCAACAGGGAATGCCTGGGCTGTGTGTGCATCTCTGCAGCCTGCAACTCGTCGGCACACTTGTTCAGAACGTTGATAGGCTAGACAGGCAAAGAAAAAGTGGGGAAAGGAAGCAAGAAAAAGGAAAGAAGGAAAAAGAGAGCAAGCGCAAACAAAACAAGAGCAAAATGGCAAGAGAAAGAAAAAAAAAAAAGTCAGATATAAGATAATCAATACAAACATACTTAATTTTTTCTGTTTTTACAACTTCATTTGGGAATACGCCATCATACTACTTGGGAGGGTTACAGTTACGCCTAAGAATGCCAAGCACAACTGGCATCACAAAGCACTAGGACACTCGTCCGTGTGCCGTCTGATCTGTAGGGACAATCGAGTGTCCTATTCTCATCCTTGGTACGAACCAGAAAAAAAACATGCAACTTTTTTTTTTTTCAGCCATGTACATAGCCTCATAAAAGGGTCCATGAAATACATGGCCCGTCCACGGACGTCCGACATGGCCGCCTGAATAAGGCCTTCTACAGTCCATATCTTAGGTCTCCCTTCTAATTTAACTCTACGTACCATATTTAAATTAACGCAGTGACGAAGGAAGAAGTCGCCAGCCTGCATTTCTGAATTTTCGTTGGCAGGTTTCCATGAATTGATCATTTTGCAAACGTCCAGAGCTGCGTCTTCATAGCCTTGAGTCAGTAAGGCCAAGGAGAGATTAATGATATCTGCGCAGAAGAAGAGAACTGCATATTAGTGTCCACAAAGAGACAATAGAAGACTTCGAAACGCTGGGCCTCATTTACCAGAATTGTTTAACCGTGAGAGTGTCCATTCAATTCTGAAATTACCATAATAACATGAAAGCTGAGTTTCTAACGCCGCGCAAATTTTGGTACAACGCTCCCATTGATTTCAATAGGGCCTTGCAGACTAGCGCTGACTGCTCTACTTTCGCACGTTTTTGTTTTTTTTATTAAAACGTACCTCGTCACAATGACGGGTGTGGTAAAAAAAAACAACTGCTGTCGAACGCAAAAACATGCGTTCAAAAATGCCCATTAAATTCGCGGTAAAACACGTTATTTTACCGGAGTCGTGTGCGAAAGAGTGGTTTGGGGTATGTTCACACAAAGCAGAAGCGGTGCAGGTTTTCCCCAACTGAAACCAACAAACCACCAGCAAATTCCATACTCCTTATGCAGATTTTGCTAAAGAATTTATTGCAGATCCGCAGCCAACTTCACCCCTTCAAGTTAAAGGAGATGTCCCGCGCCGAAACGGGTTTTTTTTTTTTTAAACCCCCCCCCCCGTTCGGCGCGAGACAACCCCGATGCAGGGGTTAAAAAAACCACCCGCACAGCGCTTACCTGAATCCCGGCGGTCCGGCGTCTTCATACTCACCTGCTGAAGATGGCCGCCGGGATCCTCTGTCTTCATGGACCGCAGGGCTTCTGTGCGGTCCATTGCCGATTCCAGCCTCCTGATTGGCTGGAATCGGCACGTGACGGGGCGGAGCTACACGGAGCTACACGGAGCCCCATAGAGAAGAGGAGAAGACCCGGACTGCGCAAGCGCGGCTAATTTGGCCATCGGAGGGCGAAAATTAGTCGGCACCATGGAGACGAGGACGCTAGCAACGGAGCAGGTAAGTATAAAACTTTTTATAACTTCTGTATGGCTCATAATTAATGCACAATGTACATTACAAAGTGCATTATTATGGCCATGCAGAAGTGTATAGACCCACTTGCTGCCTCGGGACAACCCCTTTAACCCTTTCCAATCCACTGTCTGACGCCTGAAGACATTCTGATTGAAGGCTGTACAGCTCTGATGTCAGATGATGTCCGGCAGGGTATTCTTACTGTATATTACTGGCCGCTCTGTTGTCAGGGGGCCTCTCCAGCATGTCCCATACAGCAGTACTGGCTCTAGCCAGCAGATGGCGCCATTGCATAATGGCAGAAAGAGAAAGCTCCCTAGGAAACCTTGAATCCAAAATTGGATTGCAAAGGGTTAAAGGACCGATATTGCAGATCCGCAGCAAAACTATGTCAGATTCTGCACCAATGGTGCGGTTTTTGATGCAGTTTTCATGTGTACTTTGGTGCGGATTGGAAAATCCGCAGCATTACTGCTACATCTGAAGCGCCCTAAAGGGGTTCTCCCACTAATGACATTTATCCTCTATCTAATGAATAGGAGATATATGTCTGATCGCCAAGGTCAGACCGCTGGGACTTTAAATGATCCAGAGATCTCTATGCTGCTGGACATTTTTAACTCCTGCTTTTCTCGTAGAAACCGCAGCACATGGCGGACGGCTTCCACTGACTTCAATGGAAGCGGTCCATGCGGAATCCGCAGGAAGATGGAGCAGGTTCCATTTTTCACAAATTGTTCCGGATTCCACAACTCAAATCAGCCAGTGTGCACGAGGCCTAAGAGTACGTTCACATGTAGGAGATTTGATGTGGATTTTCTCCAGCGGAAAACTAGCACCAAAATTTGCGTTCTATCCCACGTCAAATTCTGCATCAAAATCTGCACTCCTGGTACAGATTCTGAGGCGGATGTGCAGCAAACGTCACCCCCTCAACAGAAACACTGAAATCCGCTGCAGATTTGCATCAAAATCCACAAATGATGCAGATTTTACCAAGGATCGGTACCAGAAGTAGCTCAAAATGTGCTGCAAATTTGTGCCAAAACCCCCTCATATGTAAACGCACCTTAAAGCAACTAATAGCTTAAGACCAACAGTGGACAGCTTATGGCTTTCCAGCTCCATAGCAAACACAGAGGTGTAAACAGGTATTACAGTTTAACCTTATTAGCAATTAATTGTAGTTGTAATGAAAAGTTATGCATTCTACTCCATGCAGTTTTGAAGATCTCTGCTTGCTGTCATTCTATTTTGCACAATATATCTGCCAGAAATATGCAGCAAAAAAAAAACAACGATCATCGCTCAAAATTCGTCCAAATGACCAAAAATGAGTAATAATCGTTACGTGTAAACGCAGGCATCGTGCACTTCTCTTTTGAATGATTATTTTTAGGTGACCTTTAATTCCATCCTTCAGCTAGTGAGAGATAAAGCACCTCTCAATAGACCGCACCCTGATAGCTCTACAGGAGCTGGCAGATAACATTGCCGTGATTCAAGAGCAGAACAATGCAGTTGTGAGCACAACTGGGCATGTGAAACAGCTCCTGGAGGCCCTTTTACATGCAAATATGAATGATAAACTGTAAATGGCCATTACCACTTTATGCAAAAAGATCGCTATATCTTTTGATCTTTCAGTTGTTTGAAAGATTATCTTTGCATGTAAAAGGGCCTTAAGTGCTGCGGGTTTGCCGTTGACTTAACGCATAGCATTGCAAAATTCGAGATCCGCAGCATAATCCACAGTGGAAAACTTCCAGGCTGGCTACCACATTCAAGGACCTTTAAGCAAGAAATGACATTACCTTGTGTAAAGAGTACACAGTTCGGCATGTGCTGAAGCACATCAGAAATGTACTGCGAGTTCCCGGACTTCACCAGCGCCATTATAACCGAAGTCAATTGTTTCTGTGGCACTTTTATTTCTTTGTCGTTCAAAATCTGTAGAAATAATAGTGCAGAAAGTGGCTAGTAAGAGCAAGTTACTTTAAAAAAAAAAAACACCCATTTGAAGGGCCATGAGGTGTGGAGAATATTTACATAGACATACAGTGTGCACAGGTGAGTGCGGAATTCATGTTTACCGCCTATTCAGGTATATTTGAGGGCCATGACCATCTTATATAGTGATGTTCCATCACTAGAATATGCCATCACTTAATGATCTGTGGGATCCAACTTTCCCCACCCGTACGGACAACTACAGTGCCACAGGTGCCGTGTAGAGGCGCTCCCAACCACCGGTTCTACAGCAACTCGATTCAAGGGGAATAGGGTTGGCTGCAGCTCCCTGCACGGGCAGGAGGCAAGAAGCTGCACAAGAACTGCGGCCTCTTCATTTTCCGCATCGATGGAGGCCCAACGTACAAGATAGATCACTACTTTAAAATGTTCATCAGCTATGCAAACACATTAACCCTTTCCAATCCAATGTCGGACTTCACCTGACATTAAGATTTCCCTGCAAAGCTTCCATGCTGGCGAGGTCCGACCTATGTTTCTAACACTATGCAGAAGAAAGCACCAACAAGAGGTGCTAGGTCTCATTTTCAGGGGATGTCTTATTATACTTACCTAGCAGACTCGGTCCAGATCCCTCCTACTGCTCTCCGGAGCTACGACGCGCTAATCCGTGACATCGATTGGCCGATTCATAAATCCCATCTCCACAATGCGATAGCTGCGATTGGTTCATCAACCGCTGCTCAGCCAATCACAGCCATCGCACTGGTTCATCGAGCACTGCATTGATTGGTTCTTAAACGCTGCTCAGCCAATCAGAGCCATTGCTTCCTGGTGGTGGGATTTATAAATCCCATTACCAGGAAATGATCTTCGGTAGGCGAACGAGGACTGCAGAACGCACGGTGGAGCTCCGGACAGCAGGAGGAGCTTGACCGAGCCTGCTAGGTAAGTATTCTTAGGTCTTATTTTTGGGGAAACGGATAATATATATTGTCATATAGTTGATAAATAATGTAGATTTATCAATTATATGACAGGTCATTTTTAGGTGTTTCGGTTAAGTAACTCAAAGGAATCAACTAAGCGCTTTCCCACCCAAAATAATTAAGAGCTGGGGAATGTCCGGGTGCGACAGGGAAATTGGATTGAAAATGGTTAAAAGGGGTATTAGCATCCTCAGAATAGAGAATAATGAGGGTCCCCGCTGTCACACTCCCAATCAGCAGCAAGTTATCCTCTATCCTATGGATAGGGGATAACTTACTGTGGTGGAGATAACCCCTTTAAAAAAGGGATATTTCCATTAGGGCAACCCCTTCTTAGAAAGAGGATGCCCCAGTGAGCAACTAATTGTGTCTCTAACCCCAGAGGGACATCCATGCAGACGATCTTCAAGTTTAGTGCTGCTTGGCCCTCTGCTCTAGCTCTGAAAGGTCAGGATCGTAACGCTGGACGCTCGTTTCGGACACGCATGCCTTAATAGGACATAGAAATGAAGCAGCATACAACAGAAATGTAAAGAGATAAAGTACCTCTCTGATCTTCTCAATTTCTCCATTCTCGGCATATGCATTTAATAGTGCGAGATGTGTGCCCCATTGCGGCTCTATGCCAGCAGCCTGCATAATAGACAGGACATTCTTGGCACTCTCCAGGTCACTGCAGAACAACAATGGTTACATGGGGCATTACATTCTGCCTAGTGAAATTACCTATATTCAACTAGTAATCTTGTACCGATCCTGCATGTCAGCCTATAATATAGCAATGAACTGTATTCACAATGCTGTAGGCTTCAGAGCTGAAATCCCTTAGCAGTTGTGCTAGCCCAGTGACTTTACATAACGTATTCTATACATTCATTCTGGCATAGTTGAGAGAAACTTAAAGGGGTTGTCCCGCGCCGAAACGGGTTTTTTTTTTCAACCCCCTCCCCCTCTTCCCCCCCCCCCCCCTCTTCCCCCCCCCCCCCCCCCCCGTTCGGCGCGAGACAACCCCGATGCAGGGGTTAAAAAAGAACACCGGAGAGTGCTTACCTGAATCCCCGCGCTCCGGTGACTTCTTACTTACCTGCTGAAGATGGCCGCCGGGATCTTCACCCTCGGTGGACCGCAGGGCTTCTGTGCGGTCCATTGCCGATTCCAGCCTCCTGATTGGCTGGAATCGGCACGTGACGGGGCGGAGCTACAAGGAGCCGGCATCCAGCACGAGCGGCCCCATTGAGGAAAGAAGAAGACCCGGACTGCGCAAGCGCGGCTAATTTGGCCATTAGACGGCGAAAATTAGTCAGCTCCATGGAAACGAGGACGCTAGCAACGGAGCAGGTAAGTGAAAAACTTCTTATAACTTCAGTATGGCTCATAATTAATGCACAATGTACATTACAAAGTGCATTAATATGGCCATACAGAAGTGTATAGACCCACTTGCTGCCGTGGGACAACCCCTTTAATGCCTGGCAATAAAATTGCTGACTGTTTCCAGCACAGACCAGCAAATTGCAGCTCTGGGCTAGAATACAGGTGGTAACTTAGAATCAGTACAAGAAGAAGAGTAACTTTGTACATACATTGCAGTACTTCGGATGGTTTCACACTTGTTGGGGATTCAGCTTTCCTTCCGATAGCTGGAAAAGGGAATTCCCACAACAGAACGGTTCCGTCTCAGGCCGGAATCAAATAGCGCCGTGCGGACCCCATTGACTAGAATGGAGTTCGCCAGCTTTCCAGTTCTGGGATGGAAGATAAAGCGCTGCATGTATTTGCAGCTGGATCTGAGACGGGGTGCATTTACAGAGGAGACCTCAAGCGGCTGGAACGATGTAGATACTCTCAACGGACTGCTCATAATTAATAAGCATATGGCGTGGGAGTTTCAAAAAGCGCTTTTCTACGTACACGAATGCCAGCTCTATGGTTAGTTTTTAAAAAAATCTGATTTAACCCTTTCCAATCCAATTATTTTTTCTCATCCATTCTCCCCAGCTCCAAATAAATTGGAGCTGGTGAGAATGGATGAGAAAAAAATAGATTTCCCTGCACCCTCCTGAACTGACAGAGTTCACGAGGGTGCAGGTGCTCACTGCACCGTTGGGGGGCCTGCTTACCTGTCCGGCGCCTTCCGCATTCCCCCTCTGCCTCCCGGCTCGGCGATCATGTGACCGCTGGGGTCAGGTGGCACCCAGCGGTCACATGATCGCCGAGCCGGGAGACAGACGGGAGAATGCGGAAGAGGCCGTACAGGTAAGCAGGCTCCCGTCTCGGCGTTCATGTGACCGCTGGGGGTCAGGTGACACCAGCGGTCAAATGATCGCCGGCCGGATTCTCCGTGCATTACATAGCGCTAATTGAGCGCTATGTAATGTGTAAAGAAGGCAGAAAGGGTTAAAAACCCTTCCTGCCCTCTCCTTGGGGATCCTCGATGAGGACCAGTGCAGGAGTGTATCTGCACCCGATGTGTCTGATGATCAGGTGCAGATGCACTCCTGCACTGCAGTGTCGGGCCTGCCCTGACATCGGAGCTGTGGAGGGAAATTATGATGTCGGGGCAGGCCCGTCATTGGATTGGAAAGGGTTAAAAAGCTTTAATAATAAGGCCCCTCACAGGTGCTTTTTACCGCGATTAAGGCAGCGTTTTGAACGCTGCGGTAATTGCAGTATAACGCTCCCATTGACATCAAAGGGGCCTTGCAGACATGCGTTCGATCGCAGCGCTGGACGGCATTTTCCAGCGCTGCGATTTTCGAGCACTGTCTGCTCCATCTTTGGCCGTTTAGCGCAACTCACCACCTATCACAACGATGGGGTGCGCTAAAGCACACGTCAGCCTCAGGGAGCTGCGGCCGAAAGCGAAAGTAAAATGGAAAAGCTTGCCAAGAAAACTTATGAAAAAGCTACGAAAAATACTTAAAATTCATTGCATTTTATACAAGCACTAAGAGAAGAAGAAAAAAAAGCGCAAATATATGTAGTTGATACACCTTACCCTGCTCTGGCATGTCCCTTAATCAGAGAATTGAAAACCTGTTCAGTGATGGGAAAGTTTTTATTCTTCATAGATTCTAAAATTGTGCTGGAAAATGATAAAAAAAAAAAAAAAGAGAGAAGAGAGAAAACAAGAAGTCTTGTAACACTCGTATATAAACAGTGTGAACGTTAAATTGGAATTGTGATTAAATGAGAACAAAACACTCAAAATGACAGTAAACAGTTCTCAAATGATTCTCTAACTGATTTAATGTAATACAAAGCAATCGAAAGTGCGTCTTTTAAAAGCAGAATTCGGCGCGGCTTCTGTCAACGTGTGCTGGGTTTTACATCCTACATCCACAGGATACGCTCAGGATATAGTCTCCCTCTTAGACCCCCTGCGCACGGGCAGAAATAGCGCGGCGGGATTTCCCGCAAAGCGCCCGCCCGTGCCCACTGCCATAGGATTGCATTAGATAATGCAATCCTATACAGACACCGCGGTTTGGCCGCATGAAAACACACGCGGAAAACAAAGCGTGGCATGTTCTATTTCTGTGTGGGTCCCGCAGAGGCCCACACAGAAAGGGCACTAGTGATGGGCCGGCTCCGCGTATGCACCGGCTGGGCGGCAGCCGTCACATAATGCAGTAAGAAGACGCCGAGAGCGGATGAGCCACAGGGCTGTGCAGGGGCACGGGCCCGCATCCTGCTGCGAGAATTCTCGCAGCGGGATGCGACCGGGCCGTCTGCAGGCGGCCTTACAACGGAATCCAGAAAGCAGCTACCATCATCCACTTACTGAAGCCATCGGCCCATCGTTTTAGGCCAGGCTCACACAAGCGTAATTAAATTTTCGTGTAGTATTCTGCTCTTCAAAAGTGAAAGTTGTGCTGTGATTAGTTGCTATGGGCAGCAAAGACTGTTCCACTTTTAAGCAGTTTCCTAAAACTGCCCGTTTGGCATTATTCATAGGGGCGAAAGCGATTTCGGTCAGTAAAAAAAAAAAAAAGTAACGTAATCCATTTGCCATGAGAGGCCAACAAAACAAAAAGTAATGGTGGCCTCTAAATTGATGCCATCTAAAAAAAAAAAAAAAGGAGTGTCCGGGATTTTTTTTGTATCGATTACCTATCCTCAGCAATGGAGGACCAGCAGGGATCCGCTCATCGGGATCCCCACAAATCAGCCGACTGCCAGCGCCGCTATCAGTACAGAAGAGGATTGTGCTGTCTGTAGTGCAGCAGCCCATGTTGGTATTGCAGGCACAGCTTGTATTGAAGTCAATGCAATACTAACCAGGCCGCTGCAGTACGGACAATGTGATCTGCCTTCTCCATACTGACAGCAGCGCTGGAAATCAGCTGTGCAATAATGATCCCGAGCGGTAAACCCCTGACAATTGTACTGGAGGACAGATCAACAGGAATTCCCAAAGTCCCGAACAACCCCTTTAAGTCACAACTAACTGAAGTCAATGAGTGCATGAAGAATAATTGCAGCGAATGCAGCATGCCATGCAAGTGCATATTTTAATTTTTTTCACACACCTATTGACTTGAATTGGAGATTTTGGTGCGTGAAAACATGATTACTTACTGGAAATCGGTTTTCCATGAGCCCATTACACATGAGACAACCTCGCCTCTAGACAGCAAACCGGAACCTCCCAGAATGCTTTAAAGGCAGGAACACCCTCCATAGGTCCCTGGGTATGTAACCCTAACCCCATCTATAGTTTTATTTCCATTTTGGATATTTTAATGTTTTGGTGTTTGTTTTTTAAAGGGGGGGGGGGGGGGGGAAGATTCCCTCAAAAAACTCGCCCATTGTTTTCAACCGGGCCGGAAAACACATCGCACAACGTGCGTTATGCAAGGTTGCAAATAAATCTAGAGTAGGCATTGGCCAGAGATTTGGTTGAAAACCTCCAGATCCAATATGCGCTACCCTTGCCTAATTGCGACGGACATAATCTGTCTGGGTATTTTCTGACCCCTTCAAATGGACTGCCATCAGGAAAAGGGTGTTGATCTCTGCTGAATTTAAAAGCTGTTGAGCAAAACTCATCAACTTCTGGGACCTTCTCTTTGCTGTAGTAATGGTAAGAGATCTTCCCTTAGCCAATGCACCCCTTTCTCTAGATTTCCAGGCAACATCCGCCAACGAAAGGACATTTCAACTCAACAACTGGAGATACTGAACTTCTGGTCCAAGGAGGAAGGAATGGTGCCCAACTCACACAGCAGTGTGAAGTCAGTAGACCCAGAACAGACATGGTCTGTCTCAGAGAACTTTTCCAGTTGGAGTCCACTAAATTCAAGCATCTCGGCTTTACTAACCGAGCTTTCTCCTAAGGCAAAAGGCATAACTAAGTTGGAATCCAGGGGGAATCCCAGAAACCAGCATCTTCTTTTGGGACACGGGCAAATTCTTCCCAGTTTATGTTCTAACCCAAGTTGGACATTATTGATAGACCTCCTAAATCTGAGCTTTCTGGTCTGTTCTGGTCTTTTAAATTTAATATTACACAAAAGGAACCGTACATTTTTTTTTTTTTACTAGAAAGAGTGGAATAAACTCTCCCTTTCTCTACCTCTGGAACTAAAACATTTTTTGCTAAGAGAAAAAAAAAAGACTTCTAAGAGGGCAGATTGTTTTGTGGAATCTGACCTTACGATTCATGAGGCGAAATCTTTCTAGAGGAAAAGAGAGGAAGTCCAAACTGTAGTCTCCTTTTATCCCAAGACTTGCTGAAATCTGTTCCCAGGCCTGAAAAGGGGAGGGAAAGAACCGCCGACCTGGGGGTCTGGCGCCATTGTTGGTTTCTATGGGTAGAACCTGCTTATTGAACATAAAACCTAGTATTTATTCTTCTCAAACTCTCTATTTCCATCCCTCCTTCCCCTACGAAAGGGCGTCTACTCTAGGAAAGCCAGGTGTTGAGAAACCCCTCATTTTATCTGAAGCTTTTTCCAAGCTATTATCCATTGCTTGTCCAAATAAAAACTCAACCTGGCAAGGAACGGCACATAAACTAGCTTACGAAGCCAAATCCCCATTCCCACATTTAAGCCATTAGGCTCTTCTTGCTAAATTAGATCAAGTCGTTGCTCTGGCGCTAAATCTTGATGCATCCGCATCTGAAATAAAATCAATCGCCTTGATCATAGTAGGAAAAGATTCCAGAATCTGTTCCCTTGGGGTTCTATTAAGGATCTGTGACTCCAGCTGATCTAACCATATCTTTAGAGATCGCACCACAGAGGTGGTCGTTATACAGGGCTTAAAAGAGGTTGTAGCTGCCTCCCAGTTCTTTTGAAGGTAAACCTCTGCTTTTCCATCTAAAAGGATCTCTTAGACATCCTGGATCTTCAAAACGGAAGGACCAATTTCTTTGACGTTTTTGCTACTGATGCATGAATTTTGGGGCCTTACCCTAATCTGCCACCTCATTCTCCTGAAAGGGGTACCTCCTCCTTTTTACAGCTCTAGAAAAAATCTCATACCCAGATGCCTCCACTCTTTTAATCAAGGATTTTATATTTGCCTGAAGTGGAAAAGTCTTAAAGCATCTTGGCTTAAGTAGTAAAGCTTGTCTCAAGACTGGACCCTGCAAATCTGCCACTACCCCCAAGCCACAGTCTTGCTAGCAGAGGGCGGCAACAGGCGCAGAAGGGCGGCAACAGGCAGCCGGCAGAAGGGCGGCAACAGGCAGCCGGCAGAAGGGCGGCAACAGGCAGCCGGCAGAAGGGCGGCAACAGGCAGCCGGCAGAAGGGAGGCAACAGGCAGCCGGCAGAAGGGAGGCAACAGGCAGCCGGCAGAAGGGAGGCAACAGGCAGCCGGCAGAAGGGAGGCAACAGGCAGCCGGCAGAAGGGAGGCAACAGGCAGCCGGCAGAAGGGAGGCAACAGGCAGCCGGCAGAAGGGAGGCAACAGGCAGCCGGCAGAAGGGAGGCAACAGGCAGCCCGCAGAAGGGAGGCAACAGGCAGCCCGCAGAAGGGAGGCAACAGGCAGCCCGCAGAAGGGAGGCAACAGGCAGCCAAATGACATGAAGCCCCACAGTAAAGGGACCCCTATGCGGCAGCACAGAGCAGCCCCCCACATCTGACGATGCCGTGAATCACTGGAGCCTCTGCATAAAAGAACCAACATGTCCCTGGAGTTAAGAGGGTGCCCAGTATTCACCACAGAGAGGAACCAGTCTGATCAGCGGCTCCATGCAAAGACTTAGGCTAACCTGGAAGCAATCCACAAAGCTGTTCTCTGGGAACATCCAAGAGAAAAAGACCTGTCCCATGGACAGGAACTAGGAACTCAGGATATGAAGGGTGTTCCTGCCTTTAAGACGAACTGGGAGGTTCCCATTTCCTGTCCGTATTGGAGGTGGTCTTTCACAGGTGCCGTAGTGGGCGCAAGGGAAATATTACAAAGCTCCAATTTTCTTTACATGAACCATAGGTCCAAGAAAAAAATAAAAAATAACAGACATATGTGAAATACTGAAATACATATGTGAATACACTTTAATGGGTCCAAGTTGTCGTTTGCAAACTCGGACAGAACTCAGATGTTAAAATACCCTTATGAATAGGGCCTTAGTCTCTGCGCTCTCCTTTGTAAGTTTAATGCAGTGCCTAGTCTTTCATCACATGGGGAAAGGGACATTGCTATATGTACACTAACTCCTCTAATGGCCAAAGCCATATAGCTCCAAATGAGATTACCATCCATAGAAACAGGAACAGCAGCTCCGGCCACTTGTAAAGTCATAGTGGGAAATGGCGCGGTTGCATAAAGGTAAATAGGCAAATTGCTGTATCTATTAGGTGAAGGCAAAGAAACTAAACTAAAAGCTCAAGTGTAAAAAGATGCAACCCATTATTTACTACATACCTTGCGCCACCAATATCTCCTTGACTGCAAAAGGCTGCAATGAGCCCCTGAAATGTGCCCTGGAGAACAAGCAAAAAATATTAATTCAATGGTTTACAGACAAGGCTTCACACACACAGTTGGAGTCTCAGTCACCGAAAACGCCATCCGTAAAAACGCATTATGGAACAGAAAGGAACACAATATAGTAAATCGTTTAAGAGTCCAGTGGGCGGTGCTACTCGGTGATTGCCAGCCCTTCCTGTATCAGTGTGCTTACAGTCCTTTATCACCATTCTATCAGACGTGTGACTTAAAGCAACTCTCCAAGCAAAGGTGGACACCCTGCTTTTGGGACTATTAATATGCATCATTAGTCTAAGACCGTACACAAGGCTTTGATTAACCAGCGTGGTTCGCATGAGAGCAGCATGTAGTGTCTTAGACTACCAATGCACACTGTGCATCACTTAGAGAAGCAGTGCAGTCATCTTTTTTTTGCCCAGGTCTGGAGGGTCGCTTTAAAAAGAGGATAGGCAATAACTGTCTGATCGATGGTGGTCCAATTTCGAAAACTGGGGTTGGAGTGTCCCTGATTGAAAAGAATGGCAGACGCACATGTGCACTGCTGCTTCATTCATGAGACCACAAGAAATAGAGTTCAAGCGCGCAGCTATAGCACTCAGTCTTACTTAAATGACAGCGCTTCAACTGGTGCTCTTTTCATTCCAGGAAACTCAGTTTTCAGGACTGGTGGGGTCTCAGCGGTCAGACCACTGATCAGCAAGTTATTTCCTATTCTGTGGATAGAGGAACAACCCCTTTAAAGGAGTTTGCACAATTGCATATTCCTGATGGTTTATCCTCAAGATAGGTCGTCAATAATAAGATCAATGGAGGTCCACCGATTAGGATCCCCACTTATGAGCTGTTTGCAAGGCCGGTGCACTTGTGCATGGAGCAGATTTCTGCAGGTAGCAATCGGCTGCATTTCTGCTGTAGTAGTCGGCCTTGGTATTACAGCCCATTCACTTCAATAAGAACTTTGCCTGTAATACCAAGCCTGGCCACTGTAGTGTGAACAGAGCTGTCTGCCCAGTGCATGAGCGCACTGGTCCAGTGGATAAACCATCAATAGTTTACAACTGGACAACTCCTTTAATAGCTCTTTGTAACTCATCTGAACTCACACAATCTGCCGCTCTCTAACAGGAAACCAGCAAAATTCTGCATTTAAGTTTAAACATGGATGGAGATAAACACACAAAACAACATCAGGACGAAAAATTTGTCAGTAAAACATTTTAACTGACAAAATTGGAATATTAGGCCTCACGTCCACGGGCAGAATTTATTTGCAGGATCCGCGATCGGCACCCGCGCAGAAGATGCGCAGTTTAAGCTGCCCATAGGAAATCACGGAGCATCCCCACCTCCATGCACACGTGCGGATTTGTTTTGTGGTAAAGAAATTGCAACATGCTCCATTTTACCGTGGATGGTCGCCATTGATCTCAATGGAAGCGAGCGATCCGCAAACAAATCCGCATGTATTTCCGATTTGTAGGCAGATATCTCTCTGGTTGCTTGGAGACCAAGGTAAAGGCAGTCACTTTGGGCTTACGTCTTTTTTCCGCGCGGACGATCCGCCGTGCCACTGTGTACATCTGCGCGGGGGGGGGGGGGGGGGGGGGGGGAAGAGAAAATTTTTTTTTTATCTGCCATGGACATGAGGCCTTAAAAAGTGTAGCTTTTTCAAGTTGATTGAGACGTTCTAGGAACGAGACAACAACCCCCATCCCATGGTAACAATAGAAATCCCCACATGATCAGGCTCCATGTTAGCCATCTTCCATCTTGGCAAGGAATCAGTGGGTGAGAAGACATGTTCATTTTGTAGGTAGACCTCCAGCAGTACGTTGTAATGGAAACGTTGAACTCCACCCCTGGAAGACAAGAATACAGCTAATTGTAATATTACTACTATCACCCTAGTAATGGGCAGACAGAATAACTCAACACATCTAGAGACTTACACCGGCACATGGAGGCCTGGCTCACTTACTCCTGCCCCTAAAACAAAACGGGGGGGAGGGGGGCACTGATGGCATTGATATTGGGTCTGGCTCCAGGGTTTTTACGGGCCCTTGGACAACAGAGTCACAGTGGGTTCCCCTTAACTTATAGGCCAAGCTATGCCCCCTTAGTAATTTAAAGGTCCCAATCTGACCCATTAGTAGTTTACAGGTCCCACTGTATACTAAGGGTCATTTAACACTAGATGTTTAGTGGTAGGAGAAGCAAAATGGAAAGAAAAACACTTGTTTTCCTGTTCATAGAAATGCACAAACTGAAGAACTTCAAATGCAATCCGTTTCTCAGTTTTTTGTCTCCATTCTGAATTTACAGGCCACACTGTACCCCCCGCCCCCCGCAGTCATTTACAGGCCACACTGTACCCCCCCCCCAGTCATTTACGGGCCACTGTAAAACCCCCCCCCCCCAGTCATTTACGGGCCACACTGTACCCCCCCCCCCCCAGTCATTTACGGGCCACACTGGTACCCCCCCCCCCCCCAGTCATTTACGGGCCACACTGTACCCCCCCCCCCCCAGTCATTTACGGGCCACACCTGTACCCCCCCCCCCCCAGTCATTTACGGGCCACACTGTACCCCCCCCCCCCAGTCATTTACGGGCCACACTGTACACCCCCCCCCCCCCCAGTCATTTACGGGCCACACTGTACACCCCCCCCCCCCAGTCATTTACGGGCCACACTGTACACCCCCCCCCCAGTCATTTACGGGCCACACTGTACCCCCCCCCAGTCATTTACGGGCCACACTGTACCCCCCCCCAGTCATTTACGGGCCACACTGTACCCCCCCAGTCATTACGGGCCACACTGTACCCCCCCCAGTCATTTACGGGCCACACTGTACCCCCCCCCCAGTCATTTACGGGGCCACACTGTACCCCCCCCCCCCCAGTCATTTACGGGCCACACTGTACCCCCCCCCCCCCAGTCATTTACGGGCCACACTGTACCCCCCCCCCCAGTCATTTACGGGCCACACTGTACCCCCCCCCCCCCAGTCATTTACAGGCCACACTGTACCCCCCCCCCCAGTCATTTACAGGCCACACTGTACCCCCCCCCCCAGTCATTTACAGGCCACACTGTACCCCCCCCCCCCCCAGTCATTTACAGGCCACACTGTACCCCCCCCAGTCATTTACAGGCCACACTGTACCCCCCCCCAGTCATTTACAGGCCACACTGTACCCCCCCCCCAGTCATTTACAGGCCACACTGTACCACCCCCCCCCAGTCATTTACAGGCCACACTGTACCCCCCCCCCCCCAGTCATTTACAGGCCACACTGTACCCCCCCCCCCAGTCATTTACAGGCCACACTGTACCCCCCCAGTCATTTACAGCCACACTGTACCCCCCCCAGTCATTACAGGCCACACTGTACCCCCCCCCAGTCATTTACAGGCCACACTGTACCCCCCCCCCAGTCATTTACAGGCCACACTGTACCCCCCCCCCAGTCATTTACAGGCCACACTGTACCCCCCCCCCCCAGTCATTTACAGGCCACACTGTACCCCCCCCCCCCAGTCATTTACAGGCCACACTGTACCCCCCCCCCCAGTCATTTACAGGCCACACTGTACCCCCCCCCCAGTCATTTACAGGCCACACTGTACCCCCCCCCCCAGTCATTTACAGGCCACACTGTACCCCCCCCCCAGTCATTTACAGGCCACACTGTACCCCCCCCCCAGTCATTTACAGGCCACACTGTACCCCCCCCCCCCCAGTCATTTACAGGCCACACTGTACCCCCCCCCCCCAGTCATTTACAGGCCACACTGTACCCCCCCCCCCAGTCATTTACAGGCCACACTGTACCACCCTCCCCCCCCCAGTCATTTACAGGCCACACTGTACCCCCCCCCCAGTCATTTACAGGCCACACTGTACCCCCCCCCAGTCATTTACAGGCCACACTGTACCCCCCCCCCCAGTCATTTACAGGCCACACTGTACACCCCCCCCCCCAGTCATTTACAGGCCACACTGTACACCCCCCCCCCCCCCAGTCATTTACAGGCCACACTGTACACCCCCCAGTCATTTACAGGCCACACTGTACCCCCCAGTCATTTACAGGCCACACTGTACCTTTTGAGTAATAAAGGGATGCCAGTTCTGCTGATCGCCAAGCAGATCCCACGCAACCCTTTATAGAACTACATGCAAACCGCACGTTACACGACGACCATAAAAGCGAATCCTTACAAGTTCTTTCAGCTTGTTCCAGCATATTGTTAGCCATCTCTGTTCGTTCCCCTGGGGGCACCTCTGGCATATATGAGCCACAGGCACGCAGAAAGAACCACACCTGGCTGTCCGTGGGTACACCTTCAAATAAAGGGGGGGAAAAAATAATTTATAAAATATATACATACATCACACACACAGAACTTTGTTTTCTAATACAAAATATGGCATCAATTTTCAAGATCTCTGCTAGCTTGTGGATGAACAGGAATATTCAATAAATGTCAGTGGTAAAGATAAGTTACACTTAGGGCTCCTGTACACATGGGGGGAAGGGGGGAATTTATTGCAGAATCCGGGGGTCGGCGGCTGCTCCCACATTCCGCAGCAAATACTGCCCATATCCCCCTATGGAGAACCGCTGCTTCCTGCACACAAGTGGAAATGAACTGCCATTTCCGATCGCGGCGGAACAAACAAAGCATGCTGCATTTCTGTGCGGTTTCCGCCTGGATGGCTTCTTTTGAAGCAGGCCATCCCGTGGCCCTTCCGCAATCATTATTGCAAAAGGACGCTGATCCCGCGACCTTCGTTTAGCAACAGCGCAGCATAATCTGTACTGTGCATGCGTCCCGGCCGGCGCTTCCGCAGTACAGATAGAGAAGAATCCGGACAGGTAAGCGGCAGTCATCGGCCGGACACAGGGTCGGATCGGACGCAGTCATGTCCGGGAGGCCTAAAGGTTGCTCTAATTGTATCCAGTCTAAACGGTCTTCTGCAGCACAAATCTCTCTTCAAGTCCCACTGCGTTACAATGTATCAGAGTAGGCAAAAAGTTTCAGTAAAGCAATAGATAAGCCAATGAAAAGCTGCCTATTGTCAGGTCGGGACTGGGAGAGGAGCTGCACAGGTGAAGAATAAGGGCAGCCGTTTACTAGCTCTGTGCTCATCATTCCAGGGGCTACGAGGGTCCCAGCAGTCACTCAAACCATTCAGAGATGGTAGATCTTAGCGATCGGTTATAATTTCTTAAAATTTAGGCAAGGGCGACTTTGGCCACGACAAAGACAGCAGTGTAGCCCTTCACCATCAGCAAACCGAATGATGTGATTGCGTTCACATTGCGATTTGCAAGTTGCTGCCACCCAACAGCTGGTTTTAAGCGCAGCCAATTGTGGTGGGTGAGGAGGTGCGCTAAACATGGCAAAAATAGAGCAGGCAGTGCTTAAAAAAATAAATAAAAATCGCAGTCCATGTCTGCGAGGCTCCATTGAAAGCGACAGCATTATACTGTGGCGTTCAAAACGTAGTCGCGGTACAAAAGTGCATGTGTGAGAGAACCCCAAGTCTGAGTAGGAGATCTGCCAGAAAGCAGACACACGAACAGATTTGCATTGCAGAATCCACGGTCAGCGTCCACAGCATGGATCCGCAGCAAATAGTGTTTATAGCATGCTATGATAAAATGTCTCTTCCTGCACACTCACAGAAACGAAGTGCGGTTTCCGCAAGCGGAGGAAAAAACAAAAACAAAAATTGCAGAATGCTCTATTTTCGTGGGGTGTCCGTATGGATGGCTTGCATTGAAGTCAATGGAAGCCATCCAACCCGCGGCCTGACTGCAATTAACATTGCGGATTGGTTGCGGGTACACGTGCCATCCCCTAGCGACTGCGTGGTAAAAATAAACACTTAAAATGAAAAAAGAAAAAAAAATAGGTAAAGGATGAAAACTAAGCGGTGAGGCCAGCCTCACTTACGGATCTCCTCAGGGCCCTTTTAGACAGTATGATTCAGTTTATTGCTGAATCATGCAAGACTGAACAATTATTGTTCAGCGCAAACACCGCCAGCAACTGAATGACAAATGATAATTCATTCTGTCATCAGTTGTCGTTCAGTTGAGACAGGCATAAAATCAGACAGACAACTTGCCTGTGCAAACAGGCAGTCATTCATCTATGAATGACTGCCTGTTTACTGTGACTAGAGGCAAGCATTCTAAAGCGATCTCTGGGCCGCTCTGCCTCAATTCACTGAACGATTGTGTGAAAGCACAGGAGTGATGGTCATTGGAACTACTGCTGAGTGCTGAAGTGCCTGATAATCGTCCTATGTAAAAGGACCCCAAGACTGCAGTGTCTATATACAGTGATATACAGAAACTGCAGAAGACAAACTGCGAAAAATTGTTAAAGAAACCCTATTGCAAAAACGATTGTCAGCCCAAATACATGACTAAGTGAAGAAAGAAAAAAAAAAACTTCCCCTTCCTCCAAGGTGCCCATACAGCCTTTAGAGTCCTAAGCACACCTACTTTTCTTCAACTTGCAAAACCTCACGAGAACGAGGCCAAGGCTCAACCGATCACGAAGCAGAGAGAAGAAAGGGACTGATTGGAGTAAAGCGATATCAGGACAGGTTTACGCAGCGGATCTTTCTGTCAAAGGTATCCGGACCCTCAGATTTCTGCTGCGGACTTACATTTCGAAACGCCACGGGGAACTACACATAAACTTATCTCCATTGCAAAGGGACAGTTTGGAGTGTGGCTGCCCACTTCAGAAACCACGCAATGAATAGACAGGTCAGCTCCTTTTTCCATAAAATAATGCAGCGCTATACACAAGACATGCGAAGGCGGAGCGGCGGTTGCATCTGCCTGGTGTACTTAGTACTGCAGAGGAGCTGTACAGACAAAAAGTTAAGACGAGGGGGGGGGGGGGGGGGGGACCTTTTTGCAGGAGCCGCTACACAGAACTTCTTCACTTTTACCTGTTTTGCAAACTTCTTGAAAGGTTTTCAGCAGATTTTTTCTAGTGGTGCGCCCCTTTGTCTTCAGCCTCTGTCCCAGCTGATGGATGGACCAATCATCCTGATACGCTTTGGCCCTGCCGCTGGGAGTAAGCTCGGCTTCTGCGTTCCCCCGCTCTTGCGCCAGCACTGAAAGGAATCTGGATGAGCTGCTCAGGCATCTGAAATGTTACGGAGAAAACAAAGTTTATTCTCTCAACACAACTTGCACGCTTCTTAATAAAATAAGAAAACGGATTTACCGTCGGGCTACGCTCCCGCACGTCAGCAACTTGGCTGAGGTGCAACTGTAGAATGTGCTTGACCACAGGTGATTGTTAAACTGGAGGTAAACAGCGGCTAGGCATGTGTAGTGCTCTTTCCCCAGCCTAGTGTAGTGCTGAATGGGGGAGTGGGACCCCATTGTTTATAGCTTTGAAGTTTGGACCCCATTTTTATACATTGGGGAAATGCATGCACAGCAATTCCTTAAAAGGAGTTGTCTGATTTCTAGTAGTTTTGCTGAAGGAAGCAGACAGCTCTGTACATTGTGCAGTGGCCCAGGTTGGTACTGCAGGCTGAGTCCTATTGAAGTACCAACCTGGGCCATTCCGCAATGTACGGAGCTGTCCGCTTCCTGCAGGAAAAGTTAGAAGTGGCACAACCCCTTTAAGTACTGATTAATAATTAAGTGCTGAGAAGAAGTCTCCCTTACAATTCTGATTCATAAACTTTAAGGAAATTCTGTGCAATTATTTCCTTCTGTAAGCACTATGTTGGGGTGTTCTTTTGACTTTCGGCTGTGCTATTATTTCCGTTGTTCGGCTCTGTCAGGAGTGTTGGATCCACCACCATCGCAGGAATGGTGCCGAACCCCAGCAATTGGCATGCCACTCGACAAAATATCGCAACATTGTACTATATTGTCTTAGAATTAATGTGGCTCCGTTAAAAAAAAAAAAAAAAAAAAAAGAAAGGGGGAGGGGGGGGGGGGGAAACACAACAGGTAATGTTTTTTTTTGTTTGTGTTCATGGACCAAAATCACCCAAGGACTGCAGATGCGTGATAAAAAAAAAAACAAAAAACTACATGATCTATTTTTCTGCGTATTCATTGGGAGGGGTGGGGGGGTGCAAGTGCGCAGTAAATAACACGTCTGGAACTAATAAGCCACTTCAATCGGTGCGTCTGTTTGACAAATCGCAGATGAACACGCCCCGCGGGCGAAAAAAGTGCAGCAATACACACCTGTTGCACATGCAAAAAAAGCATAGTTCATTCCGCAAATATGCAGCGCTCAGGCACGCACGCACACGGTTATGTGCAGTAAACCTGCTTTGTTCACATTTGCCGCTGTTGCTTAGCGATGGCGTGTATACCGATGAAAGTATATATATGCGACAAAACAAAAGAATGGGCTCTCAGGCATCAAGACAGAACTTGCTGCGGTCTATTTTGCGCTTGCAGATTACGCAATTCCGACACGTTAAATGTGAACGGAAATGCGTAGGGCAATGCAATGGTCTGAGTTACAGTATCAGACGGACATAAGAGCCCATGTAATACGCCATTCCAATAAGGACGTGTGAGCCCAGCCATAGGGCTCATGCCATGACTGTGTATAATGATGCACGAACACATGATACGTGGTGAATGGAGTCAATGGACACAGCGCATCAATACGCAAGAGAAATAAATTGCAGTATGGGCTATTTCTCTGCATATTGCACAAAGTGAGCGCTATACACGTGTAAGGGCTGTGTAGGATACGCTGTCCGTACGCATGCGGCCGTGGGCATGAGCCCGAAGTTCGATGACCCTCTCCCCTTCAAATCTTCCATGAAACTGCATCTTCGCCTTCTACAAGGCGTAGAGGACAGATTCCTATCCTCCATGGAGGAAGAGAATTACTTCACCCATGACTCTTCACGCGCCAATGATACTGAGGCTGCGTTCACACGTTGCCGATTTGGTGCAGATCTGCAGCAGATTTCACCCTTTCAATTGAATTCAAATTAAAGGGGTGAAATCTGCTGCAGATTGGTACCCCAAGACCATGTTCACGCGGGTCGGATTTTCCGCAAATTTTCGGTGTGAACTGGCCACACAAAAAATACGCAGCTTTTACAACAGTAGCAGCAATGAGGAAGTGTGTTTGGAAATCCTGTCCATATGCTGCGGAAAAAAATCTGCACAAATCCCGCGCGAAACTTAAATCCGAGCCGAGTCAGTTTTATCGCAGATCACACTGCGGAGTCTCTCTCTTCTCAATGAGGGGTGAATGCTGCACAAAAAATCCGTGGTAAACTCCACACCAAATGGGATTTGATACAGAATATCCCCACAGACATTCCACAGCAACTCCGCCCCGTGTGAACAGGAGAGCTTTAAACTAGAACAATATGGGAAGGGCAGGTAAAAATATACAGCTAATTAATACATTTGAGAGCTTTGCTAATAGAAGTGGAAATAAAGAACAAAAGACAAAAAATTCAGAAGGCAAGTAGAGGGGCAAGAGACACCGATCACAAACTAAGATGTTTTTATACAAATGCACAGAGCATGGGAAACAAACAAGGAAAATTGGAGCTCCTAACACAGGAAGAGACATATGATATCATAGGCATCACGGAAACTTGGTGGAATGATACACATGATTGGGATACAAGGCTTCAAGGATATAACTTATTTATAAGAAAGACCTAAAAAAAAAAAAAAAAGAAGGAGGAGGTATTGCGTTGTATGTTAGGAAAACAGTCATCTCCACCGAGATTCAAGCTTCAGAGCATGGTGGTTCTGTAGAAACTGTTTGGGTAAGACTATAAGGAGAGAACAACAGAAAGGACAGCATCGTAGGCATTTACTATAGGCTGCCTGGACAAGCAGAAGATATGGAGGAACTCTTTCTACATCAGATGGCCAAGCTCTCAAAAAAGCACAACATAGTGATCATGGGAGATGTTAACTATCCAGATATTTTTTGGGAATCTCTCTCGTGTAAAAGTAATGGATCCAACAAATTCTTATCTGCTCTTGCTGACAACTTTATCTTCCAAAAGGTAGAAGAGAAAACAAGGGGATCTGCTATCCTGGACCTAATTCTTACCAACAGGGAGGAAATGGTTGAGGAAGTAAGGGTGGCTGGGACCTTAGGAGGCAGTGATCACGCTATCCTTGAATTTTGGATAAAAAGGAGAGGAAGACCTGAGAAAACTCAGACCTCAAGGTTGGATTTCAGAAAGGCAGATTTCAATGGACTCAGAAAGGGGATAGGAAGAATCCAACGGCTGGATGTTCTTCAGGACAAAAACATCCAAGAAGGTTGGGAAATATTGAGAAATGAAATTCTCAAAGCACAATCGTTAACAATCCCTAAAAGAAGGAAAAATGGAAAGCATTTAAAGAGACCAGGATGGATGAACACAGAACTTACACACGTTAAAAAGGAAGAAAAATATGTTTATCAAATGAAAGAGGGGGAAATATCCAAAGTAGAATATAATGCGGTCTGCAGAAACTGTAGGGCAAGTGTCAGAAAAGCTAAAGCTCATAATGAATTGATGCTTGCAACAGAGGCCAAAAGCAATAAAAAGGGATTTTGAGGGTATGTCAAAAGCAAAAGAAAAGTCAAAGATGCTATTGGATGCTTACAAGATGAAAATGGTGAATTGGTTATGAATGATGTTGAGAAGGCTGAACTTTTAAATTCCTATTTTGTATCTATTTTCTCTCAGAAAGTAGATGGGACATCAACTGATCTTCTCTGTGCTATTGTGGGAATAAAAGAATACAAGCTACCTATAAGCAGAGAGATGGTGAGGGAACACTTAGCTAACTTAAATGAATTCAAGTCTCAAGGTCCAGATGAATTACATTATAGGATACTAAAGGAAGCAGCAGAGGTAATTGCTGAACCACTCGCCATAATCTTTGAAAATTCCTGGAGAATAGAAGTCCCAGAAGATTGAAAAAGCGCAAATGTTGTCCCTATCTTCAAAAAAGAGAAGTTGGATCCAGGAAACTACAGACCTGTGAGCCTGACCTCTATACCGGGAAAGATCTTTGAACAAATTATTAAACAGCATGTATGCAAGTACTTGGATAAAAATGGAGTAATTAACCAGAGCCAGCATGGGCTTGTAACAAACAAGTCATGCCAGACTAATCTAATTTCCTTCTATAACATCACTGACTGGGTTGATCAGGGAAATGCGGTATATAGTTTTTCTTGACCTTAGTAAAGCATTTGACAAAGTATCTCATACTATACTATTGAAAAAAATGACCAAATATGGGATTGACAAGGCAACCGTTTGGTGGATTCAGAACTGGCTGAGTGATCGTACTCAAAGAGTGGTCATAAATGGCTGCACATCCAAGTGGAAGAATGTATCAAGTGGGGTACCACAAGACTGTCCTAGGCCCAGTGTTGTTCAACATTTTTATAAATGATCTGGAGAAGGGAATTGATGGGGAACTGATCAAATTTGCTGATGACACAAAGCTAGGATGATTAGCTAACACTAGGGAAGAGAGAGTATTCAAAAAGATCTAGAAAAGCTTGAACAGTGGGCAGCGACTAACAGAACGGTATTTAACAAGGAGAATTGAACAGTCCTACATCTGGGCAAGAAAAATGAAAAAAAGCACATACAGAATGGGAGGAATTGGGCTAAGCAGCAGCACATGTGAAAAAGACTTAGGTATACTAATAGATCATAGACTGAACATGAGTCAACAATGTGATGCAGCAGCCAAAAAAGCTAACACAATTCTGGGATGTATTAAGAGAAGCATCGAGTCTAGATCACGTGAGGTCATTATCTCCTCTACTCTTCCTTAGTCAGACCTCATCTGGAATACTGTGTCCAGTTCTGTGCACCCAGCTTTAAAAAAAACAGACAAACTGGAGCAAGTTCAGAGAAGAGTTACCAAAATGGTAAGTGGTCTGCAAATCATGTCCTATGAGGAACGGTTAAAGGATCTGGGAATGTTTAGCTTGCAAAAAAGAAGGCTGGGAGGAGACTTAATAGCGGTCTACAAATATCTGAAGGGCTATCATAGTGCAGAGGGATCAGCCATATTCTCATTTGTACAAGGAAAGACTAGAAGCAATGGGATGAAACTGAAAGGGAGGAGACAAACTATCTGACAGTGAGGGTGATCAATGAGTGGAATAGGTTACGAGAGGTGGAGAGTTCTCCTTCAATGGAAGTCTTCAAACTAAGGCTGGACAGACATCTGTCTGGGATGATTTAGTGATCCTGCATTCAGTAGGGGGGTTGGACCAGATGACCCTGGAGGTCCCTTCCAACTCTACCATTCTATGATTCTATGAACACAGCCTAAAGGTGGCTTTGCCCAGTAAAACTATCCTCTGAATAGTCACTCCAGGAAGCGTCACTGCGTATTGCTCCATCTCCCTTATTTGCATATTACCCAGAGGAGCATGAATAGCCTTATAAGTCTCCTCACTCACCGTCTAGCTGCTCTCCCTAAGGAGAAAAGATAGCGTTTTTAACCCGTATAAACACAGCCACCGACAAGGTAATGAGCGAGAATGTGTTCACCAGTCCCTTTCTTTGGGCTCACCCATAAATAGTCGCTGGTTGACTAATTATTGCATGGAGTAAATAGGCTATTGTTGTCTTTCAAACGTCTAGGCAACGACTTTGTGCGCTTGTTCGGTGGTGCCTCCAACCAACGCGGATTTCGACGGGCGGCTAGGCGCCGCTCGGCCTCCCGGCCATGTCAGGCTGATTTCACATCCGCATCGGAACCTGTGGCCGGGTTTCAGTCACACATGCAGTGAATATGCTGGAAGAAAAACTGCTGCATGCGCTTTTTCTTCTGTCCCAAAAGCAAGCACCTGGGTGGAAAGCGGGTGGACCCCATTATAGACAACGAATTGTCAGCTGCTGTTCGGTTCCTTCCGGAGACGGAGCAGTTCGGCGGCTCCAACGGAACAGGAAAGCGGAATCCCTGCTGCAAATGTGAAATCAGCCTAAACGCTGCCAAAGGTTCTCTCTGCGAATGCAAAATTGAACGAGTCGCCAACAAATCGCTCTGCATTAAAACACACAGACAACCGTCCCTCCTACACCTTAGTGACTGCTTCAGATGATAGCTGTCCGTGTAAAGGCACCCTCTCCTGCTAGTTAACAAAAGACTGAAGGATCAGGACTCGCAGGGGGTTTAGGATACAATGACCTTGGTGAAATCAGAGGTCACCAAGCTCCATTCTGCTCCTGGAAGGCAGTTTTAGGCTGCTTTCACACCCGGGGGCTTCGCTTTCAGGAAGCAGGAAAGATGGAATCCCCACAGCTGACCCGCTCCATCTCTAGGCAAAAATCGAACCGCTCCGATCGGACTCCATCGACTAACAGCGGCTGCACACTTTTGGTCCAGCTGGCCAATATTTTGGCAGAAGAAAAAGCGCTGCATGCAGCGTTCTCTCTTCCGGTATTTTGCGCCAGAAGGTTCCAGCGAAGATGTGAGACCGCATTGTGGGGCGAGTTCTTAAAAAAAAAAACGGGCCGGACATGCAGCGCCACGTGACGCCATAACCCATAAGTTAGCGGCACAATCGGGCCAAGTATCAGTCACCCTACAAGGGAAGCAATGAGACTCTTCCCAAGTGGCTGCCGGGTTGGCGCAACATCTTCACGGACTCGTTAAATGAAAAGTTAGAGGCGGCAGCAAAAACTTTCAGGTGGCATCACATCTGGGTACAAAACCTGCAGCACTGCAAGTAGGAGTCCCAGACTGTGGCATCAGACCCAAAATTTGCACTAGAGTCGGGCATGAACCCACCAGTGTAAGGACCGATGCCAACATCCTGGCACTCCTACCAAGCAAGACCCCTTGATCCTGGCACCACTGCCAGGCATGAATCCAAAGGTCCCTGCTTGGTATTTAATCCGACAGCGTCACCCAACTCAGACATGAACGGCACATCCTGGCACCACTGCCAAGCATGAACCCCACATCATAGCCAGACATGGATATAGCACAAGCTGCATCTTGGCACCAATGCCAGGTATGAACCCAACTTCCTGGCACCAGGTGCCACCTGAGCTGGGCATGACCCCCACACCCTGAAACTAATACCAAGCATAAACCAAGCGCCACAGCCATGTATGCCACAGCCAGCACATGCTGGCACCAGTCTCAGGCATGAAACCAGCACTGTAGTAGCAGAGCACAGCATTGCACCGCACACGTGTGCAGTGTAGGTCATACATGCTGCATGCAGCAGGATTCTTCTACACGTTAGAGATCATACATACCGTGCAGAAGACAAACAGACGTGCGCCGACCTGACTGGCGCAGCCCGGGTAATGACGGGCAGAAGGCGCACACCTTGGCGCAAGACAAGCCGGGCACCAGCTAGTAGAGCCGCCATGTTGATCGGTAATACGCACGCCGGCCAAGGACAGTGGGAACACGTGACAGCTCAGTACTGTCACTGCGCGGGAAGGGGCGGTGTGACGTCACGGCGCAGCGATACAGGACGCGACTAATCGGTTAGGCGATCAGAGCGCAGCAGAGCGATAAAAGTAAAGAAGTTTATTATACTGGTCCGTATTCTCGGCTTATGTACATATTTGTTATAGCCACGGCTGTATACGAAAAAGTGTACCCCCCTCCGTACTGCAGAGTGTGATGGTACAGTCTAGCCGGGAGAGGGCCAACCATGAGCTATTCCTGTGTACTTTAGTGCGCACTTACCAAGGTAACAGCGGTCACCGCACGCAGGGATATTTTACTGAGCATTTGTGTAAAAAAAAAAAACTAGAACAGAAAGAACAAGAATAAAAACTTTATTAACACTGTCTGACATTAACAAGTCTGAGACATTCTTTGTACAGTGCTCATTTTTAATTCCCTATAGTTAACCCCGTAGTACATGGCCAGGGGCGTAACTAAAGGCTAAGGGGCCTGGGTGCAAAGGTTCAGCTCGTGCCCCCCCTGTACCCGTACCCTTACCTAAACAGTGCTGCCTATAGATGCAAAACCAATTTACATACCTGATCTGCCCCTTGGCATAATCTTTCCAAACATGACGCATTTCCTGGACTACATATAAAAAATATTTTATAGCCCCTTAGGCTAATTTCACTCGAGCGAGAAAATCGTGTGAGATCTGTGCGTTGTGAATTAACCCATTCTTTTGAATGAGTTCATTCATATTAGCAATGTTTTCCTGAATGCCACAACGGTGCAATGTGATGCAAGAAACAAATCGCAGCATGTCCTATCATTTTTTTTGCAAGACCGCCCATTGTTTTCAAATGGGGTCGTCGGCAGCAGCGCCGGCCCCATAGAAAGCAATGGGAGAACTTTGTGATCCTCAGCTGTGAGAGCCATGGCGGGGGATTCCTTTCATCCCCGCAGTGATGCCAGGCTGTATTCACATGAAAATGCCTCGCATCCATAGGGCTTTCACATGGTGGAGAGCGCAATATCGGGCCGTGAATCATAGCCCGGTATCACACTCACCAGTGTGAAGGAGCCCTCTGGCTGTGTTCATGTTTTTTGTTGTATTTTTGAACCACAACTCCACAAGTAAAAAAACAGCCCCAGGTCGTAGCAGCAGTGTCCGTATGGATTTTTGCCTGGGCAGGAGGGTTAGGGTTATTTTTCCTGTTAGGCTTACATTATATGTAAGCCTGACAGGAAAAGTAAGCCTAACCCTAACCCTCCAGCCCAGGCAAAAATCCATACGGACACTACTGCTACGACCTGGGGCTCTCTTGGTCCCCCACTGCCACCAGGTCTTTTGCTGCTGCTGCCGCCGGGTCTCCTACTGCTGCCACCGGGTCTCCTGGTGCCTATTTTCCTGCCGCTGCCTATTCTCCAGGTGCCGCCTCTGCCACCGCGTCTTCTCCTGCCGCTGCCTCTTCTCCTGCCACCTGCCCTAGTAAACTCGCCACAGTCGCCATTGCCTCTCCTCCTGGCTCCGCTACCACTGCTGCCTCTCCTCGTGGCGCTGACGGCGCCTCTCCTCCTGCTCCTGCGGCCATGGTGGCCGCCACCACTCCCACTCTTGCTGCTGTCCTCCCTGATGGACAAGGGCAGTTGGGGGATGACACCTGCCCCCAGCCCATCACAAGCTGGGAGCATTACTCCATGTCAAAACTGCTACATTATGTCGCCACCCCTAACTTCCGGTGGTGACATAATACACCAGTACCGATACCCAGGTTATACCATTTTCATTCATATCACTATATACAGGTGGATGTATTATGTCCATCCTAGAGGAATGAGATCCAGTCCTTTACCTGTTTTATCCCTGATTATGTTATCACTTATACGATTCTATTCCTCAGTTGACTACATAAGTGTGTTTTCTTTGTCTATCCCTGTTTTTCCAGTTTGTGCTTGGGAGATTATGCCATAAAATATGGGAAGGCGATAGCATACCACGCTTTTTGAGCTTGGATATCGTTTTTACCATAGATTTACTAATTTTGCACCCACTTGATAAATCCAATGATCATGCAGTTTTTCTTGGTAATGACATGGATCAGGTGTCTTTTCTGATCTAATGTCTTAAAATACTAACGACGAGCTGTCCGTGCGTGAGTGAGTTACATGCTGATCACATGATGATGACATCATGAAAGGTCCCTCATCCCAAGTGAGTTACATGCTCTGCACCTGATCATGTGATCTACCCTCGCCATGTGACGGTGACATCATCACAGGTCCTGTATGCACACGGCTGCTGTCCAGTTAGATGTTTATTAGTATTCCATAGCAACTGAAGCCATGGGGGTTTGTAGGGGATAGAATACTAATGAACACCTACAGCAGCCCTGTGGTTACAGGACCTGTGATGATGTCACAGTTATGTGATCAGTTACCTGTGTAGGAGGAGTCTGGGGTCACATGACCAGGGGCTGATCACTGTGTGCAGGACTCTACTGTGCTACGTTTGATCCCTGTTGTATGAAGAATGTATGTAGCAGAGCTGTGTGTGATGTACATGTAGCAGTGCTGTATGTGTGACGTGCATGTAGCAGTGCTGTATGTGATGTACATGTAGCAGTGCTGTATGTGATGTACATGTAGCAGTGCTGTATGTGATGTACATGTAGCAGTGCTGTGTGTATGTGACGTGCATGTAGCAGAGCTGTGTGGTGCATTGTGTCACCAGAAACATTGGTACAATAAAATTTTCCAATAATTGCTAGTAGACTGTATAAGGGGCAGGAGCAACGTTCATAGGGTAAGTTGTCTTGTGAGAGTAGGGAACCACATGAAAATGAGGACCCTTGTTGCAGGCTCGTGGGTTTAAAGGGGTTGTCTCGCGCCGAAACGGGTTGTTTTTTTTTTCGGCGCAGGACAATCCACCCGAATCCCCGCTCTGCGACTTCTTTCTTCTTCCTACTTCTTCCTTCTCCAAGATGGCCGCCGGGATCTTCACCCACGATGCACCGCGGGTCTTCTCCCATGGTGCACCGTGGGCTCTGTGCGGTCCATTGTCAATTCCAGCCTCCTGATTGGCTGGAATCGGCACACGTGACGGGGCGGAGCCAGAACGCCGCTCGTGCCCAGACCGACCAGAAGGAGAAGACCCTTCTGCGCAAGCGCGTCTAAAAAAGCAAGAAGACCCCGAAATTAGATGGAGCCATGGAGACGGGGATGCCAGCAACGGAGCAGGTAAGTGAATAACTTCTGTATGGCTCATATTTAATGCACGATGTATATTACAAAGTGCATTAATATGGCCATACAGAAGTGTATAACCCCACTTGATTTCACGAGACAACCCCTTTAATTATATTGGCCAAAATACAAACCAATATCTTGTACATACTGTAGCAATTCCATCTGTTGTGCATACAGGTATGCTAGGTGAGGGTATTGGGTGTTTTTCAGTCGTTGGGTTATGTCTGATCGCATTCCCGTTGGTAGTTCTCTAGTTCACATAAAAACTAGACGTAACAGCTTTAAAAAAAATCTGAAGAATTCTGGGCACAAAATGGAAAGTCTGAAAATGCTGAAATCTAGGAGGTACAGCTAAGTAGTGGCAACATGTACCTTATCTGCCATGCAGCCGCGGATGTGGTGCATGCATTACTTTCGAATTAAACATAGCAGCAGACTGCTATATACAACTTCCAACATGCAGAGTTTGTCTCCTGGCTAGCACTGTAGCTCCGCCCACATTTCACAGGTCCTACAACTTACTGGCATCAACTCCCCCCCCCCTCACTGAGAATGCCAGAAAAAGTCTGCTGATGCAGACAGACAGAACCTTCCGAAACTGAATTGTATATAAGCAATACAGTGCAGTACTTTCACTCCTGTCCTCCCATCATGCACCAGTATTACGGACATCTAAGGCACGCCCTAATCTAAGTCCAAGTAGTGCAACAGATGCCAAAAATGTATTTCAGAGTCAGCTATATACTGATCAGATCATCTTCTATATACAACTGATGCCCCCTATACACTTATGATGCACCCTCTTTTGTATACAGAAAAGATGCAGTATATACAGTGGAGACAGGAACATTATTAGGTGAAGAGAGAGAAGCATACGTACATATACATAGATAGAAGTACAGGCTGCAGTAGATGGCTATAAACAAACTAATATAGAAGTACTAGGGGCCATTCACAGCAGCAGTTCAGCTGCCCCCCCCCCCCCCCCCCCCATTCAGCTGGGCACGCACGTTATGCTAGCTAAGCAGCCCCACCATCATCATCTTTCTTCTCCAGCTTTATGCTCTCATGATGACCCAGACCTGGGTATAAAGCTTCCTATACTGCAGACTGCGCTATTTTCTCATCCAAAAAACGGAAACCTGACGTAATGGAAGGAAACAGAATCTTTTCCGTTTGCTTTCCATTTTTTTAAAAACTTAATTGAAATCAAAGCGTGAAAAAAACACCCATTTTTTTCTGTTTTATCTCAGTTTCTCTAATTCAAAAAAGGAGCAGAGAAACAAGAACTGTGAAATGAGCCCTAACACAGGTGTGAAAAGACCCTTGGGACTAGGTTTAGAAAGATTCTTCCTGTGGAAATCCTAAATCCATGCAATTTGGCAATGGTGTCAATGAACATCTTAGCTAAGGTCTTAGCATTCGGCAATCCAGGCAACACCACTAAGTGACACATCTTATGAAGTCTGTATACAACAACCCAAAAAGCAGTGTCCCCCTCTGAACACAGTAAATTAATATATATATAAAGGTGAAAGCCCTCACTCACTGACTCACTGACTGACTGACTGACTCACCACTAATTCTCCAACTTCCCGATGTCGTACAAACCTGGAATTTGGCAGGAGCATTCTTTAGGGCCTAAATAGGAAAAAGTAAAGGGGTCACAACTCGAAAATTCAATGCTAAGTGCAAAAGTATTGGCACCCCTGCATAATGTACGAAATCTGATTCTCTTACTTCCTGATGTCGTACAAACATGAAATTTGTCATACAAACATGAAAGCTGTGATGTGATTGGTTGTTATTAGAGATGAGCGAACGTACTCGGTAAGGGCGATTTCGCAATCGAGCACCACGATTTTCGAGTACTTCACTACTCGGGTGAAAAGTACTCGGGTGCGCCGGGGGGCAGGGGGGGTGCGGCGGAGCGGGGGGTAGCAGCAGGGAACAGGGGGAAGCCCTCTCTCTCTCCCTCTCCCCCCCCACTCCCCTCTGCAACCCCCTGCTCACCCCCGGCGCACCCGAGTACTTTTCACCCGAGTAGTGAAGTACTCGAAAATCGCGGTGCTCGATTGCGAAATCGCCCTTACCGAGTACGTTCGCTCATCTCTAGTTGTTATATATTATACCGCTGAGGTAACATGAAAGCTGTGCTGTGATTGGTTGTTATATATTATACCGAAGAGATAACATGAAAGCTGTGCTGTGATTGGTTGTTATATATTATACCGATGAGATAACATGAAAGCTGCACTGTGATTGATTGTTATATATTATACTATTGAGCTAACATGAAAGCTGCACTGTGATTGGTTGTTATATATTATACCGCTGAGGTAATATGAAAGCTGTGCTGTGATTGGTGGTTATATATTATACCGCTGGGGTAAGATGAAAGCGGCGCTGTGATTGGTTGTTATATGGTGTACCACTGAGATAACATGAAAGTTGTGCTGTGATTGGTTGTTATATATTATACCGCTGAGGTAACATGAAAGCTGCGCTGTGATTGGTTGTTATATATTATACCGATGAGATAACATGAAAGCTGTGCTGTGATTGGTTGTTATATATTATACCGATGAGATAACATGAAAGCTGTGCTGTGATTGGTTGTTATATATTATACCGATGAGATAACATGAAAGCTGCACTGTGATTGATTGTTATATATTATACTATTGAGCTAACATGAAAGCTGCACTGTGATTGGTTGTTATATATAATACCGCTGAGGTAATATGAAAGCTGTGCTGTGATTGGTGGTTATATATTATACCGCTGGGGTAAGATGAAAGCTGCGCTGTGATTGGTTGTTATATGGTGTACCGCTGAGATAACATGAAAGTTGTGCTGTGATTACAGGCTGTTGGCTACAGGCTCTACCGTAGGGACGGGCTGCATCTTAATGGGGAGGGTGCAGCTGTGCTGGGGGAAAAGATGGCTAGAAGGCTGGAGGAGTGTTTAAACTAGGGACTGGGGGGGAGGGTAAAACGAGAAATAGTGGGGTAGCCAGTGTAACTAGCGATCCGGGTCCAAGCAAAGGGAATGGGGGTCGAGCAGGGGGTGGGGTTAGTACAGTTAGAACTGATAGATCAGCCATAAGTACGAATAGCAACGAAACAAATTTAAAAAATAAAAAAAATGATATAAATTGTATGACCACGAATGCACGAAGTCTGATGGGTAAAGTGGGTGAGCTTGAAGCGAGAATGACTGATGAAAACTATGATATAGTCGGAATTACTGAAACATGGCTTGATGATAAGTGCGATTGGGCGGTGAATTTGCAGGGGTACAATCTCTTCAGAAGAGACCGAAGGAACCAGAAAGAGGGAGGGGTATGTCTGTACGTCAAATCGAACTTGAAGCCGAGGCTACGGGAGGATATAGGGGTAGGAGACGAACAGGTGGAATCTCTGTGGGTAGAAATACAGGGAGGAAAAAATAACAAAATCCTGATAGGGGTCTTCTATCGACCACCAAAAGCAACAGAAGAAACTGAAAACTTACTACTAAGGCAGATAGAAGAGGTGTCAAAGCGAAACGAAGTAATTATCATGGGGGACTTTAATTACCCAGATATAACATGGGAGAACGAAACCTACAAATCTCACAGGGGTGATAAGTTCTTGAGAGTAATTAAAGACAATTACCTGAACCAACTTGTGCAGGAACCAACAAGAGGGAGGGCCATTCTGGACCTAGTACTAACTAACAAACCGGAACGTATAAAGGGGGTGCAGGTTGAGGGGCACTTGGGGAACAGCGACCACAATATAATCAACTTCCAGCTGTCAATCAATATGAAGCCTTATCAGGGAGCGACAAAGAAACTAAACATTAGTAAAGCAAAATTTGATGAGCTTAGAACTACTATCGGTAACATTAATTGGGACAACATCCTCAAAAATATCAGTACGGAGGACAAATGGGAAAAGTTCAAAAGGATCCTAATCGCCTCATGTGAGCAGTTCATTCCCTTTAAAAATAAAAGAAACTCAGCTAAAAGGAAACCAATGTGGCTCGACAAGACGGTACGAGGGGCAATAAACGAAAAGAAGAAAGCGTTCAAACTACTAAAGCAACAAGGCAGCGAAGAAGCGCAAAAATCATACAGGGAAAAAAACAAAATATGCAAAGATACGATCAAAACTGCCAAGGAGGAAGCAGAAAGACGGATCGCAAAAGAGAGCAAAAACAACCCGAAGCTATTTTTCAACTACATTAACAGCAAAAGGATTTGCAGGGAGAGCGCTGGCCCTTTAAAAAACAATGCAGGAGAAATCATTGATGATGATGAAGGGAAAGCAAATCTACTAAACAGTTTCTTCTCAAGTGTATTCACCAAAGAAAAGGAAATGCCACACGAGATGCAGGGGAATAAAACGAACCCCTCACAAAATATCTCATACCTAACGCAGGAGGAGGTGCGGAAGCGTCTAAAGGAAACTAAAATTGATAAATCGCTGGGCCCAGATGGATTACACCCAAGGATACTAAAGGAACTAAGTGACGAGATAGCTAGGCCGCTATACCTAATATTTCTAGACACTATCAAGACCGGAGTAGTACCAATAGACTAGCGCATTGCCAACGTGGTTCCAATTTACAAAAAAGGGAGCAAAAGTGAGCCTGGTAACTACAGGCCAGTAAGTCTCACTTCAGTAACGGGAAAAATTTTCGAGGGGATTCTGAGAGACACCATCGATGAGTACCTCAAGGAGATTAAGGGAATAACTCCTCACCAGCATGGATTTATGAAGGGTCGCTCATGTCAGACAAATCTGATCAGTTTCTACGATGAAGTAAGCTCTAAGCTAGACCAGGGAGAATCTATTGATCTTGTATATCTGGACTTCTCTAAAGCCTTTGACACCGTGCCACATAATAGGCTAATATACAAAATGAGACAGCTCGGACTGGGCGAAAACGTGTGTAAGTGGGTAAAAAATTGGCTCAATGATAGAAAGCAGAGGGTGGTAATAAATGGCTCATACTCTGATTGGACCACAGTCGCTAGCGGGGTGCCACAGGGTTCAGTACTAGGCCCCACTCTGTTCAACATATTTATCAATGACCTGATAGAGGGGCTGCACAGCAAAATATCAATATTTGCAGATGACACAAAATTATACAATATAATTAATGCAACGGAGGACAATCTGCGGCTACAAACGGACCTGGATAAGCTGGGGGCTTGGGCAGAAAAATGGCAAATGAAGTTCAATGTTGAAAAATGTAAGACTATGCACATGGGCAGGAGGAACGGATGTCACAAATATTCACTTAATGGGGTACCACTAGGGAAAAGTGATATGGAAAAGGATCTGGGGGTATTAGTGGATAATAGACTAAACTGGAGTAACCAATGCCAGTCAGCTGCTGCAAAGGCAAATAAAGTCTTGGGGTGCATTAAAAGAGGTATAGGGGCGAAGGACGAGAACATTATCCTTCCATTATATAAGGCACTTCTCAGGCCTCACATGGAATACTGCGTACAATTCTGGACACCGGTGCTCAGGAAAGATGCCACAGTGCTTGAGGGGGTTCAAAGAAGGGCAACTAAACTAATAAATGGAATGACAGGACTGGAATACCCTGAGAGGCTATCCAAATTGGGACTATTTACTCTAGAAAAAAGAAGGTTAAGAGGCAACCAAATAACCATGTATAAGTACATGAGGGGACAACACATGGATCTCTCCCACGATCTGTTTACACCCAGGACCACGACGGTAACAAGAGGACATCCGCTACGATTAGATGAAAGTAGGTTTCATCACCAACATAGAAGGGGATTCTTTACTGTAAGAGCAGTTAGACTGTGGAACTCTCTACCGGAGGAAGTGGTGATGGCAAAATCCATAGAGGAGTTTAAAAGGGGACTTGATGTCTTTCTGGAGAAGAAGGATATTACAGGATATAAATATTAGGTTAAGTGTCAATCCTGGTATATAGGCAGGTAGGAATTATTAGGGGTTGATCCAGGGAACAGTCTGATTGCCATTAGGGAGTCGGGAAGGAATTTTTCCCCCAAAAGGGCTAATTGGCTTCTGGCCTTGGGTTTTTTTTTGCCTTCCTCTGGATCAACACAGTAGGATAGACAGGCTGGACTAGATGGACATTGTCTTCATTCGGCCTTACATACTATGTTACTATGTTACTATGTGATTGGTTGTTATATATTGTACTGCTGAGGTAATATGAAAGCTGTGATGTGATTGGTTGTTATATATTATACCGCTGAGGTAACATGAAAGCTGCGCTGTGATTGGTTGCTACATATTATACCGCTGAAGTCAAAGTAACCTTGACTTCATAAAATTTTCAGTGCAAACAACACCTAAACACCTGTATCAAATTAAGTCAGGCGAAGCTGGGTATATCAGCTAGTCTGTAATAAAGTTCATTGAGAGGTGAGACCATGGCTTTTATGGAACTGGCAACAATAGAAATTTTCCAGCCGGAAGAGATGTGGGGGATTTTGACAGGGCATAAATCTCGCAATCCCCAACATTACCCTCCATGTTCCGTGGAATAGACATCCTCTAAAATATTCTACAATTTAACTTATGGGTATTATTAATTCTTGAATGTCCTGCCAACACCGAATCATGCATCTCACTGACGAACTGAAGGTGTAAATGAATAGGTACAATCAACTTGGTTTTCAGAAGATCTTGAGCCTTCTAAATTCAGTGAGAGAGCCACAATTATTACTACTTCAACCAAAATTAGAGCTGGAGACCTCTCGGATGTATGTGCAATAAAACTACTAGATAGCGCATTTGCCATAGAGGTTTAACTACCCGGATAATAGCTGACTACAATGGGAAGAAAACTGTGACCACCTGTGGTGGCCCAAATGGGTCCTACAAAAGCACCTTGCCTTTAAATGGCGGCACTTAGCTCATATATAACCAGCAGGGGTTGCCCTACGACAGAGTTTAATAATCTGCCAGGTGGTGCAGGTCTGGGGAGTGAGGAGAGAGAGAGGTAGGAGAGGAGTCGTGTCGTAGTTATAGTGAGAAGATCGTCACTCAGTGAGATGTCAGTCAGATCAGAACAGTAAAGTGCGCAGAGAGTTTGGCAGTAAGTCGGCTGTTAAACAAGTGAACCGTATAGTTAGTCAGTGTGACCCTGCGTGTAGTTGAGAGGAGTCAGTCAGACAAGTGAGAGAGTTAGATAGTGAAAATCTTCGGGCGTCCATCAGAGAGAGAGAGAAGGGGACAGTGTTAGTGTGTATAGAGAGTGAGTTAGGATAACCGGGAGATGAAAGATTCCTGTCACCATTGCAGTCCGGGAGCTGCTGGAAGCTACCTGAAGAGTTGTTGGATCCAGAAGTGAGTTGCGGTCTATCAGAGGAGAGTCCCTGCGAGGTGGCCGAGACACAAGATGTAAAACACAGAAGTATTCATTCATTCGTGAGGAGAGGGCCCCAAATGCAGAGCAGAGATATAACTGCGCACACCAGAGCCACAGAATACCCTCATAATCTAGGCCAAAGCGAAGGTGTATACTGCTCACAGTTCACACCACTGAAGAGCCATTAAACCAGCCCAAGGAGAAGTAACAGCACTGCCATATGTTACCCAGAGCATCCTCTTTGTCTGTAACCTGAGGAATCCCATGTACATTATTTCTGGTAATGATACCCCGAACATGTAAAGAGAATAACCACTTTTAATGAAAGGCTTGTATGTGTCCACTGATATATGATTGCTACTGACATCAACAAAGAAATGGAAAAGAAAGTTATTAAGTTTTAAACCCTGGTTCTTGTGATTTCTTAATTGCATCACATTCTTGTGCTAATGTAGCACTGGCGTCACAAATTATTATTATTATTATTATTAAAAATAGCAATAACGCCACAAAGAGGCCTTTGTCGCTCTGATGCACATGACAGGGAGTCGCTATAGAGCACCTAAGCAGCCACCTCTTACACATCAGGTCTTCTTAGTATTCAACCTTTTAGATGGCTCCAGATATACTACTGTCAACCATATTGACAGTAACTATGTGAGCTGATTCCAGGAAATGTCTCCATTCTTTGAATGCCCATTTGATTGGCAACAATTCATAATTCCCGATATCTTAATTTTGCTTGGTAGACAAAAACATTCTAGAAAAGAATGCACATGGCCATAAATTAGTAAGGTTACTGGCACCCTGAGAGGGCACCACCCCAGCCCCAATCTCAGATGCATCTACCTCAACTATGAAGGAAGGTAACTATGTAAGATGGATCTGGTTGAACTAAAATGTACGCAGACGAAAAGGCCTTTTGCAGTAAATCAAATGCTTTCCTTGCAGTGGAACACCAATTAGTGAGATAAGCTCCCTTTTAAATCAAGTCCATAAGAGACCTCATTATCTCAGAGAATCAGTAAAACAATGTTATAAAGTATTTGCAAATCCGAGAAATCTTTCAAGCACCTTTAACCTGTTTAGGACCAAGCACTGTAAATTTACGGCACTTGGTCCCAGGCTTAAAGCCCAGCCGTATGTAAAATTATGACAAGGATTTAAGCCTACTGCTTTGCAATCAATCAGAGGAGGATGGGTTATCAGCTGTTAGTGACAGCTGATAACCCAGAGGATAAGGTAGGAGGGGGTTTTAACCCTTTCTGCTTTCCTTCCCTGAGTACACAGCGCTCAATGAGTGCCGTGTACTGAAAAGTAAAAGTGGAAGTGTAACTTCCACTACAGGGGCCCGGGGGTCACGTGACCGCCGGGATTCCCTGCTACAGCAGAGCTGGAGGGTCATACTAGACCCTGGCCAGCTCTGCCAGTGACTAATCTCACTACAGGGGATGTTTTTACCTGTAACTGGGGCTCCTATGGATGCCTTAGCTACAGTGGGAAAATGTGAAATAAAAAAAAAATGTGAATGTTCCCCAGAGGTCTTATATGACATCACGGGGGACATAGATAGTAAAAAACATAATTACACACATCAGTAAAACAAAATTACAGAATAAAACAATATATTCATAGGAAAGAAAATAACTCCAAACCGACGCCAACCAAAACCGTCGCTATAAGCGCCCTGTAATCCAAAACCATACATATTATATATCAAAACGTCCGAAACAAATAGAGGAACCTGTTCCCATACTTTATTTTAGCGTGCATATACTAGTTTTAAAAAAAAACTATAAATGTTAAAAAAATCAATTTTTTTAGCTTTTTCCCCCCAATAAAACTAAAAACCGAGAAAAAAAAGTCAGTGAAAAAGATATTAAAAAATAACCCTATATGTCACAGAAAAAAACGTATCAAAAATAATTTTGGTAGCTGAAGGAGAAAAACAGGGCAGTAAAACTACCACATGGGTAAAATCCCTATAAAGGGTTTGGTCCTTAAGGTACAAAACAGCCTGGTCCCTATGGTATTAAATTGCTCAAACTGTGCTTTAACTTTATCTGTTTTATAACCTTGCGGAAATATATAATTACGCCTGATTTATTTTTATTCTAGAAGCACATTTGAAAAATGTTAGTTTTTTTTTATTACTTAAGGAGAAGTACAACTTAACATTAATGTTGGGTTCACACGAGTGTGTTTTTGTGCGTACTTAGGTGCGTACATACGTGCGCACCTATGTACGAGCAAAAACACGCGTGAACACAGCTGTGTGCTTGTTGGCAATGGAGCCGCGGCTGCTGCTGGCGGCTCCATTGAAAACAATGCTCTGCCGGCACTCCTACATTCTTTTTCAGGGAAGAGCTTTACATATAAGCCCTTCCCTGAAAAAGAAAGATTTTAGTGTGAAAAAAAAAATATATATATATATACTTACCTGTCCGCCGCTGCCATGACCCCTGCAAGGATGCAGAACACATCTGCCGCATGCGGCAGATGTTTCCTTCATCCCCACTAGTTAAAAGAATTCTCTGCTGCTGCATCTGCCCCATCTGTAACAGATGCAGCATAGGAATTCTTTAATTCTCCACCACAGCTGTCACACATGTCAGCTGCGGTAGAGGATTCTGCTGCCAGCAATTGATTTCAGGGAAGGGCTTTAAATATAAGCCCTTCCCTGGAAATTAAGTAAAAGGGGTTTAAAAAAAAAACAAAAAAAATAGATACTCACCTTGCTTCAGTTGCCGGGGCTCAGCAGCGTCTTCTCCTGCTGTCCCCTGTACCAGGTTGTTACAATTTTGTACAACTTTTTGTTTTCCTATACCAAGCGAAGATTGCAAAGCTCGTAGGTCTCAAAATGATAGTGTTAGCCAAACAGAGCACTACATGTATATTCTTGCTGTTCCAAATTAATTTTAAGTGTTCGAGCTGCCCAAAGAATTACAGGTCACATAGTATTTGTGTAATCGGCTGAATTCATTTATTTATATAACAGACATGAGTATTTATCGTTTTCAAACAAAGAATAAGCTAAGGGGACACCTTACTCATTAATATACTTAGCTTAACATACTAGCTTCCGCCCCATCCCCTCCCCTTGTCAGCAGGGGGCGGTAATTTAATATACTAGCTCCCGCCCCCCATCCCGCCCCTTTTTTTCCGGCACCGCCCACTCGACAGTATTCAGGGCTCTGGCATATACACGCCACACCTGGCCTGTCTGAATGGGCGTTTAAACAGGAGATGCAGCTGCGATTTGGTCTGGCTGCATCCCGTCTATGTGATTTTGGGCCGCATTGCGGCTGAGAATCGCATCTCCTGTGTGAAGGAGCCCTTAGTGACATCAATCTCTTAGGTAGGAATTTCTTCCTCCCAGGTCACACCCTGCCAGCCTACTATCTGTTAGTTGGTTTAAGTAAACTTTCCCTCTAATCACATCAAGTATCTTTAAAGTCCTAGATTCATATTTAGGACTATTCGCAAATAGCAGCGTTTGGCAATTAATGAAAGCTTACATGAAGATTATAAATTCATGTGACACACACACAATATATATTGAAAGCAGGTAAAGGGTGAGGTTGTGGATGGAGTATATCTCTCTCCCAGGCTCTTAGTCTGGACAGGGTGGAGATTCAGTCCATAGCTTCACCTTGGCTCTCAACTCAACTGTAGGCACTGACCCCATTACTGGAGCATAAAAGACTGCAGCTCCAGGGAGTCAGTGTCTGTCAAGCTGAGGAGGGAGCAACACCCCACTGTGTGGACCTGAGCACCCTGCGTGGTGCCCCGGTTATTTTAAGAAGGACTTCTCTATTTTGCTTTGGCTTTGTTTGGACTTTACTTTAAAATAAAACTGAGCAAGTTTTATTCACCTGCTGATCCAGTGTGTCTTTGCTGCCCCACCCCCTGGAGGACATATACATATACATATTATTGTTACGATCGTGTGGGCAGGCAAAGCACAGGACTCACACGATCGTGACCAAAGGGGACGCACACGGATATCACCAGGGTCACACGGGACTCACACCGGTTTCTGGCAACTGACCCTATGCTACAAGGAGGAATGAGAGTGGCCCTACCTGAGCGGGGACATTGCCCCAATAAGGGCAGCCCAGCGGTCTTCGGATCTGGGCCCTAGCTGATCCTAGGAGCCACGCACCAGAACAGGATGCATTCACATGCCACATGACAGACCCAGAATACACTGCATACAACATGCAACCACTAGTAACAGATTGGAAGCTGAATATAAATACCAGGTATTGGTTGACATTTTGTACAAGATGTTGAAAGCTAGCAGGCCACTTCACGGCTCCTGGTTATACTGCTAGTCCATACACTAACCAGGAGTCCAGCAGAACCGGACACTGTTCACACCGCACGCTGCAACAGGACACAGCACAGATTGCAGGACACACAGCAAGCTAACACAAAACTGACAGAATTTAAACATACAAACGGACATGAACCAAGTCACACTGCAAACCTCTCCAGACAAGCATTCGTGACTACTCACCTGAGGGGCCATACAGACTGACCAGGAGCTGGGTTTATATGTGAGCACAGATCCAGGGGATTGGCTAGCAGAAAGTACCACACCCAGCCAGCTCAATCATTAACCCTGAGAGTGCTGTGTTGCTGGAATCACAATAGTACAACATGTCTCAGCAGCACACGTAACAATTATACACACAATAATATTCATCTAGGGGCTATATAAAGATATACATGTATGTACATATAGAGAAGTATACAAATCAATATAACTAATTATCATCCATTCACCAAGCAGACTAATATATATAACTCTATATATGCTGTATAGTCCAATTCACTTGCTCATCTTTCAACCACCCCCCTCTCTGGGGATGGAGAGGGTCAGCTGATACTCTTAGGCTTTATTCACATGAGCGTTTTATCGTGGCCATCTAAAGCATTGGATTCCAATACATTCATTCAGATGGGCAACTATGCGGCGTGTAAAATCGTCTGTTCGGAAGAAAAGCACATATGGTGCCGATTCTGGCGTATGCTTTTTCCTATCTTTTGGCCGCAATCAGCCAATGGGAACCAGCGGCAGGCAGAGGGGGATTTTTGGCTGCGATGCAGGCAGAGGAAAATTGCAGTGCCTGAGTGAAAGAGACTTTTAAGAGAAGAGAGACTTAATTGTTTCTTCTTACCTGGTGGGGGCCGGTACGAGACCTAACTTTGTGATGTCCAGACAAAGTTAAACTTGCATGAAACAGGAAGACAGAGAATAGCACAAGATGCAGTAAAATAATATTATGGCTTCTCTCACAATAAATACCCCCACAAATGAACTCATTTTAAAAACTACACCCCTTAATGTATTCACTGAGGGGTGTCATGAGTATTTTGACCTGACATTTTTTTTCAGGTCAAGTGAATTCTAACCTGACATTCTGCAGGAATCAGTAAAAACTGCGTGCCTCCGGTTTTACTAAAGCTCTTTGGTCTCAACTCTTTATTTCACCGTTACATCATATTCAGAGGCACTGGCGTCACGTTGTACTTGTACCCTTTGCTGTCACCAATTCCCCTGTCTACTGTGTGAGTCAACGTTCTATGCAGAATAGCCACCACTGTGACTAGGCCTGAGTTAGAATACTCACTCAAGTTACTTCTGCTAACGTCAGCTCATTGCACTTACAGGACTCCTGGAAAGTTACAAAGGACTGACGCTTCCCAGAAAAACCATCTGAGTTTAGTTTCCTTAGAAATGGAACTGGTTAACCCAGACGATGTAGATGAGATGATCTCTTGTAACTGAGTCTACGCCTACCTCAATAGTCAGTGCCTATAACTGTTTGGCTAACAGATCCATAACAAAACAGTGTTTTCTGATAAAGCTGGTTATAATGTCACATTTGGAACGACTCGTTAATGCAACCGATGGTAGCGAAAATGAAAGTTACTAAGTATGGAGGACTACAGGTAACAGAACGCCAGAATCATTCGAACTGGACTGGTCCCTCAAGCAGAGCGTCTTTCCCACAAAAAGATAACCCCACTATGGCAGAGAGACCAGAACTAATCTAAAATATCTGGCAACTACTGCACGAAAACTAAGTTCCTAAAACTAAGAAAGCAGGTATAATTATGGCTTCTAAGTAAACACACTATAGTATTCTGTGACACTGCAAGGCCAGTATACAGTCAGCATAACCAGCAGGGTGTGACCCTGCTATCTAAACTGACTTCAATGGGAAATATCACATGGCACTCACATTCGCATTGCACAGCATACCAGTGCCATGCAATGTCTTTCAAGGTTCTATTGAAAACAATGAGCGAGGTGTTCCGTGGGAACGCCCAAAGATAGAACTTTCTGCATTTTTTTTCCTTGCATCGATACTGTGAGGGAAAAAAAACGCGCTCATGTTAATCAAACCATTCAAAAGAAAAAACACATCATATTAGAAGAGCTGTCTGGCTCCACTGCATCTTCTCCCCGGTCCCCGACACTGTTCTTCATCATCTATTCTGCCCGGGAATTGAAAAATCCTCGCCTCCTGGAAGCACTGCCTCTGATTGGCTGAGTGCTGTGGCATTTACCCAATCAGAGTCAACGCTCGATGAACCAATCACAACCATTCATCGAGCGTTGGCTCTGAATCGCTAAGCACTCAGCCAATCAGAGGCAGTGTTTCCAGGAGATGGGGATTTTTCAATCCCTGGCCAGAAGAGATGATGAAGAACAGTGTCGGGGACCCGGAAAGAAGATGCAGCACAGCCGGATAGCGCTTCTAAGCTGATGTATTCTTTTTTTTTCACCGTGTTTTCGTGCGATGCGATGAAACAGAAAGGAAGTCTCCATAAGGAAACATGGGCTACCAAAAATTGCAAATCGTGGCTGTGTAGAGCATGCCATTATTTGGTAGTCTCGCAATGTCGCAGGTCCCAAAACATTGCTCGTGTGGAAGAACCCATAGGAAAGCATGGGCTCTACCTACATGCAAATTGTAGCACTGTCGCATACCAAGAAAAGTACGTGATAAATTCGCCCATGTGGATGCGGCCTAACGACTCAGTCACACAGGCGTTTTGACGAAAGAATTTTTGAATGCGTAACTGATGCGGTCAAAAATTTGTGTGACCTAAGCGGGCGTCACAGCGGAAAAACAGGTGAGTTCTGCCTGTCATTCAATAGCTGAGAGCTGCCTCTGATTGATCCCAATGCTCAGACAATCAGAGACAGCCCTTTCAGCAGGCAGGGTTTTTAAATCCCTGCCTGCTGAATACTACTCAAAGCAGTACAGGAGAAGAGCCATCTGGACTCGTCTGAGCTCCGGCATCTGCAGAGAGATGAGTATACATTTTTTTACACACTTTTGGATTGATTTTCAGGGAAGGGCTTATAATGAAAGCCCTTCCTCGAAAAATCACTGCAGCGCTTGCCGGCAGCCCACTACTTTCAATGGAGCCGGCTGTATTGTCAACTCCATTGAATTCAATGAAAGAACATCGCTCTCCTCTGCTACAGCTGTGGCAGAGGATCGCGATCTTCAGTATGTGTTCTCCATGGGGTTGGCACTGCTGCCGCCGGCCCCATTGAGCGCAAGGTGAAACCCCTGGATGCGAAAGCATCCAGGGGTTTCACATACATCGGTTTGCCATAGTTACATGCGTTCTGCGAACCAGCGTCCTATAATTTTCGCCGCAGGCGTCTCTTTCGCATGCCAAATTTGCACATGTGACCACCGCCATTGAAAAGCATTTGTTTTATCTAGTGCGAATTTTTTGACGTGCGGAAAAACGCATGTAAAAACGCCCGTGTGACTGAGCCCTGAAAATCGCAATCCCACAGAAGCAATGCGATGCGATTTTTAATCAAAAACGCTTCGCATCGGCGTGAAAAATCGCACATTGGCATACGCAATATCGGGCTGAGTTCCTCTGTGTGAATGTAGCCTGCCTCTTCTTAACTTTGAAACTAATTTACACAATTCCACATTGTCTCTTTTCAACAACTTCAGTTCACGTTTCCATCAAATGGCGATGAATGCGGAATAGTTAAGTTTCCTGTTAACCAACATTATAATTATTACAGGAGTATGACAAAGACAGACATATTTGGTCATGAGACGCTTTTTATCTGCTGCACAGTGACACGTAACATTACATGTTGTCTTATACTTGATTATTATTATTTTAAATGCATTATTTAAATCAGCCTGGTGAAGGGAAGGTAGTCTGCGCTATGCAATTATCTGTCTAAAGCTGACATTTTACAGAGCTTTTAGAAAAAAAGACTTTTATTGTTCTCCAAACAACTTTGCTTTAAAAGTTTTTTTTTTCCCATTCCTAATTCTGTAGGCTTTTAATAGCATGCTATTATTTATCAGCATTAAGCTTTTATCCATTTTGTTCCAGCTAAATACGGGTATGGGTCCCATAGAGAGATCACTTCGATTTCAATGATTGCACAACCACTAGTCGAAGAGATCCTGGTTCCAAGTATATTGAATTGTAGGATCTTGTGGCATCCTTTTTTTTTGCAATTGTTGCCTATATAGAACAATTCAATGTATAGAACCGGTGTAGTGTATATAATAAAAAATTCATTCAAACATGAGAGTTTCTATAGATAGCTCATTGTTAATGCGTGCACACTGATATCCATCCTATTTCACAATGGGAATGAGCTACTTCAAAGGGGTTATCCAGGCAGCATCCACCAGGATACACCAGGGTCGGAGTGGAAGCACTTCTCTGACCACTGTGTAGTGGCCAGTGTTCGTAATTGCAAGCATAGTTCTCATTGAAATCAATGGGAGCCCAGATTGCAATTACAAGCACCGGCTACTACACTGGGGTTGTATCCTGGCGGGCACTTCCTTGATAGCCCCTTTAGCCTTAAAGGGAATCTGTCACCTACTTTTAGCCCTGTAAATTAAGCTTATTGGCTGAAAGTAGGTGACCCGCTGAGTCGGGCAATGTATGTATTATACTTACCTTCTCCTTCGTTCCCCTGGGATCAGCAATGAAAGCCTCCGCTGCAGTGCATTGAGCAGTGCACTAAGTACTAAACTTAGCGCGCTGCTCAAAGTGCTGACCCCGGGGGAACAATGGAGAAGGTAAGTATAATACTTACATCCCCAGACTCCTCAGATCACCTACTTTCAGCCCATTAGCTTAGCTTATAAGGCTAAAAGTAGGTGACAGACTCACTTTAATGTGCCTGTTCTCTTATTCTCTGCTCTTTCTGCCAAGCAGTCAATAGATTTTTGATTTGACTACTTTATTAGCATTTGGAATGTTCCAGCATATTTCGAAGCCTCAACTGGTGGCTGGTTAAAGTTGTTCTGCAGGCTTAGACAAACTGTACCAATATGTTACCTTGCAGGGCGCAAGTGGATCACTCCTTAAAGACGTCACCAACACATCAGACCAAGATGTAATAAATGTCCCCAATGGATAAACCACAGCCTTATAAGTCTTCTCACTCACCTTCTAGGTATCTCTTCACACACCTTGTAGATACCATTCCTGACCAACATCATAGGCCTCTCAATAGTCAAGCCAGAAACCTACTGCACACTGTTAAAAGGGCAAAAACACCAAAACAGCCATCTGTGTATGGTATTCTGGCTTGGCATTCAATTCCCAGTCATTTTGTAAGGTTTGTGTAAAGGGTCTGTCATTGACTTGCAGGAATGCTACCTTCCAATAGGTGGCGCTGCAGAGGTATTGTTCCATCTTCCTTATTTATATAACCAAAACATGGGGGACACAAAATAGGGCAAATAACGGCTACAGAAATATGGGGAAAAGAACGCTATCCCTAACCAACTTTGGTGTAGCGACCTTGCCTTGAATCAAGGTGATCGCCTCGTTAAGGACTGCCCCGTGTAAGGAATCTAGGGGGCTGTGTCTGTCCCTATATGGGAGAAAGGGAAGAGGTTTAATGCAGAAGAAAAAAACAATGTATATAGCACAGTATAAATAGCCACTTAGCGGACACTAATTCACCAAACGCCTCAGACAGGACAATAACTGGCTCCCATGAGGGCCAATTAGTCCATAAACCACAGGAGATGTTGTAGCAGGGTTGTAAAGAAGGTCACATTATACACAGCAATACAACAGTTAGAAAACTTTTGCCTGTATGCCTGATTAAAGGGGTTATCTGGGACTTTTACTATTGATGACCTCTCCTCAGCAAGATCATAAATAGTTGATTGTTGGAGGTCTGCCACTGAGGATCCCCTCTAATAAATTAAAGGGGTTGTCCCGCGAAACAAAGTGGGGTTATACACTTCTGTATTGCCATATTAATGCACTTTGTAATGTACATTGTGCATTAATTATGAGCCATACAGAAGTATTAATTTTTCACTTACCTGTTCCGTTGCTAGCGTCCTCGTTTCCATGGAGCCGTCTAATTTTCAGCGTCTAATTGCCAGATTAGACGCGCTTGCGCAGTCCGGGTCTTCTTCTTTTCTCAATGGGGCCGCTCGTGCCGGAGAGCGCCTCCGTGTAGCTCCGCCCCGTCACGTGCCGATTCCAGCCAATCAGGAGGCTGGAATCGGCAATGGACCGCACAGAAGCCCTGCGGTCCACCGAGGGAGAAGATCCCGGCGGCCATCTTCAGCAGGTAAGTAAGAAGTCACCGGAGCGCGGGGATTCAGGTAAGCGCTGTCCAGTGTTCTTGTTTAACCCCTGCATCGGGGTTGTCTCGCGCCGAATGGGGGAACTGTTGAAAAAAAAAAAAACCCGTTTCGGCGCGGGACAACCCCTTTAATTGCAGGGCTCACTGCAATATTTACAGCACTATCTGCTTATAGTACTATTCGCACTGACAGTGGGCCCAGAAATCAACTAATCACTGGGGATCCTAAACAGTAGACCCTCCAATTAACTATTGCTGACCTATCCTGAGGATATGTCATTAATAGTAAAAGCCCCAGACAACTCCTTTAAGCATATGAGTCACAGTGCCAGTGCCGATGTGGTCCTAAGCACATGCATGGGTCCATGACATCAGTGCCAAACCATGTAATGCATTTGTCAGCGCATGTGTAGTGTCAGTGTAGGTAACATCTTCCTTTTGTTGTAGCACAAATAGGTTGGCTATGCTGTCATTTGCCTTAATCAGCCCATTAGTGTCCCTCTGGGAGTTCTTATTACAGCACCTACTGGCAGAGGACATTGGATAGACTCTTGTGTACTTGGCATTGTTCAGTGGTGTGTGATATTCGACTTTACATCCCTAGATATTACTTTTGTGGTGTCTGTTTTGTCTTAGAAATTTTGGGCCATGTCCATTTTCTCCATCCCCAAGAGCTGTCTTATTCCTCCTAGCATTTTGTTTGCTGTCCATGCACTTTTGAGTACTTGTTGGTCTGCTCTGTTTCATCCCTCCCTGTAGTAGCCCTTTTCTCCCATATTACATTTAGGGCCATTTTAGGGAAATCCACTAGGTTCCCATTGCGGGGTCGCCTTTCTCAGGGTGGATGCTCCACTTAATAGGCAGGTTTGGCCACAGTAGGATCAGGGATAGACCCTTGCTCTCCCACATCTGGTTGTCTCATACATCTAACTTCTCTGTAACCCTTGGTGTGTTTCATGTCTCCAAGCCTTTTCTCATCATTTGTCGTTATAAATGTTGTGCAATAAACAGAACTAAAAGACCTGCCCGGCTGGTCACTAACTGGACAGTACTCATCTAGCAATAATATGCTGCTTTTATGACCCCTCTTAGGCATGTGCTTGATGTATACACTCCCTCCAGTACATCTCCAGCCACATGTCTACACCACGTAATAATGGTTGCCAGTTCATTTGAGTGGCCATCACGCAATATGCCATTGAACACATCAAATGTATGTCTAGTTAATTTCCGCTGGCAATGACAACTGATTCAGCTGTTGGACCCTTGGTGATCAACTGATCGCCAGTGAACCCACATTTAGAGTATCAGTGGTCCAGATGAGACAAGCATCGTCCTTGAATTGGGTTTATATAAATATAAGGAAATCCCTTAAAGGGATCTGCTCCTTTCAAACATAGGACATTTATCCCTATTAACGAGGGTCCTTTTGCAAAAGGAGTCTGGGCTTCAAGGAAATTAGGTTAAATGGCTTTGACGGTTAACAAAGAGAGAGAGAGATGATCGACCATGTGCTGCCTATAATCCTCTGTCCGCTACCAATAATGAAATGATCATTTTACTGTAGGTTGAAAGGAAAATGTCTTTTTGTGGATCAATTTGCAGTGTAGACTGTCTTGCCACTAGATGACAGCACATTCGAAAAGAGAATATTTCATCCTTTATTTTTTACACTAGCGGCACTAGAAAACAATTGTTTCATTTAGCTAGCATGAAACATTAGAATACAGAATTTGGAAGCATATCCTGGATAATAGTTCAGTCCCCTTCCTCGTGCCCCAGGGATTTTAGAGTTTTTTCCTTTTTCATGATTAGATATTTTGGGGGTTTTATGGTTTTCAATTTTTTTGTTTTGTTTTTTCAATTGTCTACAAATCAAACATCAATGTTGAAAGATTTTTGTGTACACAATGGTTATTTTGTCTGAATGAAGAAGTAATAATTGCCTAAAGGTGGTTTCACATCTGCACTCGGGCTCTGCTTTTCTGCTCCATTCGGGGAGCAGGAAAGGGGAATCCCCTTGGCCAACCGGCTCCGTCTCAGTGCTGTACGGACCCCATTGACTATAATGGGGTCCGTTCAGTTTCCACTCAGCTGCCCGGCTTTTGGACAGAATAAAAAGCGTAGCATGTGGCAGTTTTTCTTACAGTATTTTGAGCCAGATCTGCAACAGAACCTGAGGTTCCCTCCCCCTCGCCGGCTCACCTCCTCTATCCTCCTGTCCGGCTGTGTGCAATGGGAGGGGCTGGGATGGGGGCGGAACTAAGCGTGCCTGCTAAACTCCTTCCCTCTAATCTCCTTCACCCATGCAGGCTCACCTCTGCTCTCCTCCCCACTCGTTCTTTGCAATGGGAAGGGGCAGAGCTAAGATCCTGCCCTGTCACCGCTCCTTGTCCATAGCCATCAATGGGAGGCGGCAGGACGGGATGGCGCTTAGTTTCGCCCCTGCTCCACCCCCTCCTATTGCAAAGAATGGGTGGGGAGGAGAGCAGAGGTGAGCCTGCGATGGGGAGGGAGGGGAAAGGGGCGACAGCATTGTGAAATGCAAACGTTAGATTTGTGCACCCATTCACAAGCTTCTATGCCCCAGATGATAGCATATATACGCTCATGGGAAAGAGCCCTTAGAGCAACCCTCCGGGCCTGGAGAAACAAAGATGGCCAAACCGCTTCTCTGACTATCTGATGCACACTGTGCGTAGCATGCATTATTAGTCTAAGGGCTCACTCACACTGGCGTACGTGCCCAACTTATTATGCGTGTACTTTTTATGAGCATAATACTTGGTGCTGAAGGACCATTGATTTGTATTGGGCCACTCACATGCATTTTTTTTATGCTTGTGAAAAAATAAACCGCACCATATCCAATTTTGGTGCGTATTATGCACGTAATATGCACCAATATAGGTTATGGGGATTTAACATATGAAGCAAATCTGCATGTGTATTTGCTGTGTTCAGCATGTTTTACGCACTGTGGCAAGGTAGTACTCTCCTGTGGATCGCCGACCACAGTGTCAGCGAAATGGCGTACCTCATGCATGTAAACACTCCAGGACCAGGAATTTCTTTAAACTGGCGCATGCCAGCATTTCTTCACACAGTACAGCAAATGCATACAGCATATAATACAGTCAATAATTAAGGGTTCACAACCCCACATGGCCAACGTCGCTAACCCCACTAGAGGATATCCTCCTCTTTCCAACTAGCGACAGTTCCCAAGCAGATCCCCCCAGGATCTCACTGGTCCAACTTGGACCTCAGGCTAGCAGCCCTTCAGCTCCACTGGGCTGGTACTCTCTCTCTCTTCTGAGTCTGGCAGGAACTGGCTTTTATGATTTGCTTCCTGCCACACCCAAAAGGTGTTAACCCTTTCTACAGTATCAGAATGCTTGTCTCTGGCCCTCTGCAGGCCAGTCTGATACTGCGGTCCCACAGCACGTGAAAAATGTGCATATGAGGCCTCATTCGCACAAGCATGGTTTTAGCGTATAATAGGCGTGTGAAAAATTTCCGTTTATTGGAACCAATGGTTTCCTAAAGAAACATTCAGATGAAAGAATTAAAGATGTGCAAAAAACTTGCACCTAACAAAGATAGGACATGCGTGTGCAATGCATGCATCTAAGGCTGCATTCACACGAACGTATATCGGCTCGGTTTTCACGCCGAGCCGATATACGTCGTCCTCATCTGCAGGGGGGGAGGATGGAAGAGCCAGGAGCAGGAACTGAGGTCCTGCCTCCTCTCCGCCCCTCTGCACTATTTGCAATGAAAGGAGGCGGGGCGGGACTAAGTTCCATGAATTAGCCCCGCCCCCATCCCGCCTCTCCCTATTGCAAATAGTGCAGAGGGGCGGAGAGAAGGCAGAGAGGGGGCGGGAGCTCAGTTCCTGCTCCTGGCTCTTCCATCCTTTCCCCCCCTGCAGATGACGACGACGTATATCTGCTCGGCGTGAAAACCAAGCCGATATACGTTCGTGTGAATGCAGCCCACGGTCCGTGCTGCGTGAAAAGATAGGACCTGACCTATCTTTGGTGTGTGATGCGCAGGAATCTCCATAGACTCCAATGGGAGCTGGATAACACGCAGCTCCTGATCTTGTAAATGGGCAATTTCACTGCTAATTAAGCTCAAGACTTGATAGCTGGAAATCGTACGTTCATGCTATTTTTCGTGCAGTTAGCTGCGATTTTTTTCACATGCCTATTCTGTGCCTGTATGAGTGAGCTTTAATACTCTACATGCTGCTTTGACTGGTCAGTAGTGCTCAAGTGGACAGTACTGGTTAATCAAAGCCAGTGTAGTCTCTTAGACTAATGATGAATACTAATTAGAGATGAGTGAGCATAATCGTTAAGGGCAGATACTCGAGCGAGTATCGTCCTTTTCGAATACCTGCCTGCTCGTCAGAAAAGATTCGGGTGCCGGCGAGGGGCGGTGGGGGAGACCGGGGGGATATCTCTCCCCCCCCACCCCCTGCTCCCCCTGCTCACTCCCGCAACCCACCGCTCACCCCCGCCGGCACCCGAATCTTTTCTGACGAGCAGGCAGGTACTCGAAAAGATCTGCCCTTAACGAGTATGCTTGCTCATCTCTAACACTAATTTGTGCATCAGATAGTCGGAGAAGCTGGTGGGGTCATCTTTTTCAAGCCGTTAATCTATTTTTTAAACTCCAAACTGATGAAGTCATAATTATTATTGGCATTCCCCAGGGATTTACCTTTTGGACGCTGGTTATCTTGATAGTGCTACTACTTTGAACTGATTTCCCCTAGCTCTGCAATTAGAGGCACCAATATGTCAATTTTCCACCTCCTGTAACATTTTGACATTTGATACCAAGTCATTATCGGAAATAATATCTTCCTTTAAGACTCCAAAGGTGTAATCACCACCAGGAGGCCAGCATTCCAGAAGAACATTTCTCTACTTTGTACATTCATCTATTTTCCAATTACCATGAGTGTATTACATCTTTGTAGGTATAATCCTGGAAACTGTGTTAAAAACAAGAGGTCTTTAAGTGTTGCAGTTGTGGATACTTAGTATATGTTACCTCTGTCGTGTTTCATTATTATTGCATAACCTCTTTCCCCTCTGTGATGTACATCTATGTCACAGAAATGCGGGGTGGGTATGAAACGGGCTCGGCTGTTTAAAACAGTTGACACCCGCACAAACAGCTCTGATCGTAAAACAGGTTACAAGCGCGGTTAATCCTGACATGCATTCGTGGGGTGCCGATGGTAGCCGTGGGCCTAGTGAAAGCTCCCAAGGCTGCCATGTATTTAACCTTATTAAGTCTTGCCTGTAACAGGGCTTAATATGTAAACATGAAAAAATCTAATACACTGCAATACTGAAGGCAAAATGTAGAACTACTGAACAGGAAAATCCCTTTAAAGATTCCATATACCTCACCCCAATGATTATATCACAATATATTATATGCAGAGTATGTTGTGAAATAGATTTATGTCAGATCTTTCGTTTGCATGTGTTAATATGTTTTACGGTGTTTTACATGCTTCAATAATTGCATAACATTCAGCATTTTGACCCAGCTTGTTTGACTATAGGTCCTGATCAGAAAGTGTAAGGCTTTTCTTTGCATTCTATTTAGGTAGAAATTATAGTAATATGGTAAAATGGCGTGGAGAAAAGTCAGCATGGTACATGACAACACCCCTAACTGCAGGACAATTGAGCAGATGAATTTACGCTCATCATTTTGCTGACCTTACTGACAAAATGTTTAGCACACATGAAGATTAGCAATAGCGACGTTGACTTTTTATAATAGTCATCTGTGAGCATTTATTAATTAAGACAATTAAAATGGACAATTGTGTGCTTATCAATGTCATGGTTTGTCGGCGTGTGCTCCTTGTTATATTGGAGCTAGGCGCCAACAGGATCACTTCTCTACAGGTATTGGGTGATTTGGTTGGCTGTGGGGTGGATGAGCCCAGCCAGACAATCACTGTTTGTCCGCATTTATTCCAGCCCTTCTGTTCAGAGGGCACCAGTTATTCTCTAGTCTGGTTTGAGCATGCATGCTGGTCAGATCTCTGTCTGTTTCTTTGTATGATACCTATTAGAACACAATCAGGTATAATGTCTGACCCCTGAATCTTGTCTGAATACAGTCAGATGTAATATCTGACCCCCAGTCTTGTCCGAACTGGAGTCCTGTCTGAGTTTTGTCTGTTTTCTATCTGACTCCTGTCTGACACCTGGTCTGAACCCTGTCTGACTTTTGTCTGATGTGGTGGATGTGCATACACGGATTTGATCAAATCGTTCACTAAGAGCTTTGCATTTTATGCTGTTAGTACAAAAAAACATTATGCATTTGTTTGCAGATATTAAGTGTGTATGAGTGCTGATGCACATTTTGTGACTTTTGTCTATAGACTTTCAGTCTAAAGGCATTTTTGGTCTCACCAGCTACACCTATTCATCTCCTACACCTCTGTTAAGATAAGTCAGTCAGTCTGTGGGCTTACTTATAAGCTGGAGGTCTGCCCCATGCTTTTCTGTATCCGTAAAATCAGATTTCTTGTTTTTGTTATTTAAATCCCATTTGTGTTATTTGCATTTGTTCTAAATAGATGAATACATTTCATCTATCCGCATTTGTTGACTTTTCATTTGTGGTTTATTTTGCTCATTTACGACATATATATTTATGCCCGTCTCGGCTGTGTATGGATAGGCCCTGTAGGACATAGCAGGTCCTTCTAGAAGATTAAATTTACGCCTATGTGGGCCACGTAAGAATAACCCCTGCACGGATGTAATAATCAAATTGTTTAACGACAAGAAAAGATTGTACGGTTATTTTGGTGTTCCTTGAGTCCCATTTACATAACCTCTTGAAAGTATTCATCTTAGAAATTCCGTGTTTACCAATACTGTTTCCTCTTAAGCTTCCATTTCCATAGCGCTCCTATTAAGGTGCAATAAACCACTGAAACCTGAAGCAGACAGGATTGTATAGTCTCCTAATGGCGCACTGATAGACAGTTTATCAGTGAATGGAGTGCATTTCAAAAACTACAATTTATTCCAATAAGAACATCATATAATATTCACGAATATGGCTCTGAAATTACATGTTTTATACAGAGCCGACAGAGTTATTTCAAGCTATTTGTAAGCATTAATTTCGGAATTCATTGTTTTCTCATGGTAAATAGTACACTGCCATAACTGCGTAATTCTATAATGAAAACTACATTTACCCGCTTCTTTCTTCCACTTTACTGCAATAAAATCACGGATTTCTTAATCTGCAAATAAGGTAATGAAACGGAAGTAGAAAATTTTTACGTGATTGTATAGCGAAGTAGTGAAACTTTGTAATATGCTAAAATCTTGCCCCTAAACTGAGTTCTTTCACATTTAGTAGTTGTAATGGAACACAAGCAGCTTCTCCTACTGGTTAACTGAAGTCCCTTCGCTTGTCTCATCACCGTTAGGCCTCCTGCACACGGGCGGGTCAGACCCCGAATGCGGGTGACCCCAGCTTACCGCACGACATCTTCCTCCTCTGCTGCAAATGGGCTTCCGACAAGAGGGCGCACATGCACAGTACAGAGGACACTGGGCCATCACTATGGCGATGGTTGCGGGAGCCGCGTCATTCTGCAATGATGATTGCAGAATAACCGCGGGATGGACGGCTTCCATTGACTTCAGCATAGCCTGTAAAAACATCGCAGCATGCTATCATTTCTCCCCCGTGAGCGAAAAATCGCAATTGATTTCTGCTCGTAGGCAGGAAATCGCGTTTTGCCATAGCATGCTATGGGCTGGATATACTGCAGAATCCGGAGGCGGAATCCCGCTCTGGATTTCACAATGCAAATACGCCCGTGTGCAGGAGGTCTTAGACTCTCTGTACCGGACCATGCGCACCATTGATCAAAATGTGATTGTTCTCAGCAAGAGAAACGACGTAATCTTGTAGATATGATACCTTTTAATGGCTAACAAAAATACATGATGTAATAATAGCGAGCCTTCGTACCAACGCAGGGTACTTCTTCCGGCTTAAATGGATTGGATCTGAAGAGGCATGCATATTTATACACACTTATAACATACATACTTATGACAAGGCACAGATATGGATGTGATTGGTTCGCACTTAAAAGGAATTCTGCAAACCAGAAAACAAACTTTTTTTGAACAAGATCTTTGTTTTCATTACACCATTGATCAGTCACACATTAGCTGCCCTACTAGGAAGATCTAAAAGATGTCAACAAGGCAATGAAGTGTGTAAAAGGAAGCACATAGTGAAAGAATAAAAAAACTAGCCATTCAGTGAAAAACATTGATCCGGCTCTTAGAGTCAGGTAGGAACTTTCAAATGTTGGTCCAGGGATTATTTTGACTGCATCTATGTCTTAGGGTTCGGTCACACGAGCGCATAAACGGCGCGTTTTTGCGCCCAATCGTATAAACATGACCATCTAAGGCGTTGGTTTGCAATGTATTCGTTCACACGGGCGATTTTATGGCGCGTAAAAACGGCAACCCGAAAAAAAAAACGGAACATACGCGACCGAAATACGCGCCAACGCATATTCGATGGCCGAAAAGATAGTTTGCAAAGTAGGAAAAAACGATAATACACTTTCTAGCTCTGGTCATGATCGCCGAAAAACATTCTTTCCGGCGATTAAACGCTGCGCACATGCGAATGTAAATACGCCTACGCTCGTGTGACCGCACCCTTAGAGTCAGGAAGGAACTTTTCCCCCAAATGGGGTAAATTGGCTTCTGCCTCATTGTTTTTTTTTTTGCCTTCCTCTGGATCAACAAGGGGAGGGTTGGAAACAGACTGAACTGGATGGACATTGTCTTTTTTGAGCCTTGCATACTATGTTACTGTACCTCTGAATGCCTCTGATTTCATAGATTGTGCCAGGTGCCTAAGGATGCTGTATAACAGAGATTTTTTTCCTGTTTACCTAGAAGTGAGCGCTTTCTAGAGAAAAATACCTTTTGCATATGATGTCATACAGAGCACTATTTAGCGGCACATAGAGTCCATGTGGCTCCATAATATAGAGCAGGACCTCCATGTGCTCTTCTACAGCCTTCTGCACATTGATCCGTCGTGCATGAGGAATAAAGACATTCTCATTGATGGATTTCCTTTGGTCTACTATATTTGTAGGGCAGGATCTGTTCCCTTAGTGCTCGAATTAGTGGATGCAGAGTGTTGCTCACTACTATCAGCTCCTGGAGTTCATCATTTAATCTGCTAATGAGCAATCATTCATTTAATTACTCCCTAAAACTCTCACCACCTTTCCTAACGAATCCTTAGGTTAAAGGCCCATTTTAACGCAAAGATGATCGCTCAAAATTCGTTCAAAAATAGGGAGTTTGACTGTTTTAGCAATTGTTTTGCATAAACTGCTAATCGACACTAATGTCCAATAGCAGCTTATTACCTTTATTTGCATGTAAATGAGCCTACTGGAGCTGCATGCAGAGAACAGCAGGTGGTCTGTTCTCTGCATACAGCTCCTCTGTTCTGCCGCGGGGCTGCAAGCTGAATACCATGTAATCAGCGTGTGGTCCCTGCTATCAGTGCTCCGGCCGAAAAATGGATTTTATGCTCACCTAAAAAACCCTGGTTTGGCTGAAAGGCAAACGATGCTAACATTTACACACAATAATTATCGCTCAAAAGACACTGTTTGAGCGAATTTTGAGCGATAATCGTTGCGTGTAAATGGGCCTTTAGGCTACAATGCGACTTTGATCACAACACGGGACTTGTTGCTAAAGATCGCAGTGTAGATCTGCTTTCAGGCAGGTGGATGTGGATCCACCTTGCCACACACCGTTTTGACTTTTGGCTTCCCATGGAGGCAGCACGGTTTTCACACTTGATCCCTTCAAGTGGGCGATGGTCTTTGCTGCAGGGTCCCCAAGTCGTTACTAACATAGATAGTTGCGGTAATGTGGCTGCTGATGCTGGACTGCGTAGAGACAAGGTACCTGAATATCTGAACAGGAGCGTAGCAGGAAGACAGGCTGTAGTCAAAACTGGCCGCACAGCTGTCATGACAAGGTCCAGTTTGTAGGTCAGGGCAGGTAGCAGGCAATAACAAAATCCAAACTTCAGAGCTGAGGTCAGGGAGCACAGAAGTCAGGCAATTATCAGAACCAGAATATACACAACCAGGGGCTTTGTCACAAATGGCCGTAGAAGACCAATTGCTTAGGCATTCTTTATGGGGAGAGGATGCCTAATATAGCAGGAAATGCAAAATACTTGCTGGCGGACATGTTTAGTGTACATGCCCCCTATGGCCAGACAGCCGGAGCGAACAGAGGAAGTGCAGCACGGAGCGGGAATGGAAGCAGACAGCTCCATTCCCACAGCAATGCCCCAACTTTGTGTTACATGCAAAGTTCCTATTCACTTCAATGGGAACTTTACCTGTAATACCAAGCCTGGCCACTGTAGTAAGAACAGAGCTGCCTGCTTCCTGCAGAAATCAGCTCGGCGCACCAGCCCGGCAAACAACTGATTGGCGGGAGTCTTGGGAGGCAAGCCCCACTGATCTACTATTGAAGGTAATTTACAACCGAAGAACCCTTTTAAACATCTAAATGTCTACTTTTGTGTGTCATTCCTAAAACGAAGCAGCAACCATAACCGCTACCTACAGCATTACCTATTAGCAGCATCCAGTTGATTTGTAATCCATAAATGAAGATGTCCTCCTCCCCCCTGCCAATGGCACCCTAGGCAGCAGCCATCTCTGCCTATCACTCATCTTGGCCTTGGTAATGTGTTTACTGTCACATCATAAAAGTGATCAGAGGCTTCTTGTGTCACTTATAGAAGTAACTCTTTAGCATTGCTGTTTACATTAGAAGATGCTTCATTACTGGTTTAACCTCTCCAAGGTTTCCAGCTGCTGTTTTATTTAGCTATCCTGTCTAGATTGCCTACAGCGACTGCAGGCAATGATTCTCCCAGCGGCATGTATGAGCTGCCCAACTATCCTGCAAAATACATTATGGCTGAATTTGCCCTAAGAGTTTGGAAAGATCTAAGGTCTTCGGAGACCAGGGATGTGTTTTTTCTTTGTTTCAGCTAGCAGTATGAGCCTGTGGCATTTTAAAATGCAAGTCATTAGCGTCCACAAGGGTGATGTTAATATGTCTGTGTTTCAATCTCAGGACATCTTCCAGTTGCTTCTGCCACAACAATCTCTGCCATCTCAGTGCTTTTCAAGCCCCTTGTGTATTGTGGAAGCTTTGCAATGCCAGCAAGAATCACTGTTGACATCAGCTGAGACCAGTTTCTACTTGATTTATTCTTAATGTTTTTGCTGGCACTGGCTTTGAAAGTCATTCCCTTAGTGAGGGCAAAGCCAAGATAAAATTAATACAGAAACAAAATTAATAGTTAAATAAACAGAAATGAATTGTGTTTTTTTTTTTGCTCATTTGCGGATACATTATAGATTCGTCTTGACATACATCGCAGGAACTGAGAGTCTTTTCCCGCAGCAACTAATTGGCGAGTAAATGCTCAATTATTTAGTCTGTTCTAACAATAAGTATCAGTCAATTCTTCATCTCTGCATAACAGGGTTGCAAAAAATCCTTTTATGAATAATTATGTGGTCCATAAAATGAGCAATAGGCCAGTTTTACTTAATAAGACTACATCCTTGGGTCGGTATTTCAAGAAACTCAGACCCCCACATGGAATTACTGAACTGAATGTAGATCACCATAGAACTCTACAGTACATTGATAGGCTCGATCTAAGGCAGTAGATCTACAGAGCATCCAAGTCTTACGTCCTTTATTTGTACCCTAAGGGATGCCAAAAGAGTCGTATATCCTTGCTTGCTTATGTTGTGGAATTTTCTCCACTTTAGCAGGTGACAGGTGGTCTTATTTAGCAGGTGACAGGTGGTCTTCTTTGGCAGGTGACAGGTGGTCTTCTTTAGCAGGTGGCTGGTGGTCTTATTTCGCAGGTGACAGGTGGTCTTCTTTAGCAGGTGGCAGGTGGTCTTTGAAACATCACTATATCCAGATGACGTTTAGTACGCCTGAAGAAGGGTTTCTACAGTTTGTATGCTATAAAGAATTTAGCAGTTGTAATGACACCGGCTGGACACAAAGCAGCAAAGTCCCAGGACTTATAGTAGAGTGGACTAGTGTAACAACTGGACCATCGCAACAATAATAGATTTGAAGCACAAATCAACACAATAGAAAACACTAATAGAAAATTAGAGACTCACCATTAGATGAGAGGGGCAGAAGGTGATGGTAACTAGATGACGAGGATGAAGATGGTGATGAAACTGGCAGTGAAGACTGGAGCAGATGGTATGGAACAGAAAAAAAGTGTGAAAAATCCTAGCCCTAAGACTAGCTCTCTCTGCATCTTTCCCTGATCTCTTTCTGACACTGACCCTAACACTAGTCACCACTGTCCCTAGGTAGCCCTCAGTTATCTATACTGTTGACTCCGTCTGAAATGCTGTGTTTGAGAACAAGAGCGTACTAGGACCCAAACAGGAAGCCAAGCAAGCTGAATAATAAACCACAAAGCCAGAGACTAGAAAACAAAGACTGGGCTTGACATAACCTTAGCAACAAGACCAAACTGCCAAGAACAAATTAGAGTAGAACAAGGAACTAGAACTTAAACAAGGAATACTATATTGAAGTCACATTGTTACTCCCACCACTAGCAACCACACTGCAGAAGCCAGGGATATTTAAAGGGAGGCTATCCATTGAGGAACTGCTCCCTAAATGTGGTTGGCTGAGCAGTGTGGTCAGTTGATCTACTTCAATGAATCAGCTGTGGAAACAGTTGCATAACAACCATCCCAACAAGACATAAAAGAGAGGAGATAATGATCCACCAGAAGAATTTCTGTTGGTTGTAGCACTATTTTAGATCTTTGTTTTCTCTAATTTTATTTTTGGTTCTCTTCAAGTGCATCAAAGTGCTTTTTAAGTGTACATGTACCAGAGAAGGGCCAAAAGCGACAATCTTATTGGGGCTCCTACTAGCAATTATTAGGAAATTATAGTACCAGTGTTTCTGGTGGCACAAAGCGCCACACAACTCTGCTACATGGACGTCACACACACAGCTCCACTACGTTGCTTTCGCATATGAGCTGCACATGATTTACTAGCTGCACGTGAAGCTCACTGAGGAGACATGTTCAATCGTAGCTTTCGCATATCAGCTGCTGTGTGTTTTATGAACTTCAGCTGGTGGCTAAGGTGAACTTGTAGCTTGTCGCTGTGTCATGTAAGTTGCATTAGCTTCACGACAATGTTGAACCCTCTGTGGTGACATGTTTGCACAACAGTGACTGTTAGTTTCAACACTGGACAACAGTTCAAAATTAGATGAAGGCTGGATTGGTGTTGGCGGCATTAGAGATGACATGATATCACATTCAGGAGATGTGAAGATTGTAGTGAAGGACAATGCTTCAATGTTGTTGGTCAGTATGCACCACAAGCTGTGTATGTGTACATTTGTGAGATGTGATTTTTTGGAGTCTCCACACAGGTGTGCAGCAGTCCGACAACCAGGTACAAACTGGCAGACTGAGTATCTATAGCAACTGAGGCCGTGGGGGAAGTAGTCTACCCATAATTCCTCATTCAGTGCAGAAGGAGGATAAAGTACATGTGATGATGTCACTGTCATGTGATCAGAGGCCGGAGCTAAGAGACAGTAACTGACATCACAGGTGCTGCCAGGCTCTGCATGTAACTCACACGTCACACACACACACACGGATTGATGGATCAGTGGTCGTTAGTAGTTTGATTACATAACAGAAGAATCAGTTGAATATATTGGGCAACAAGAGGAATGTTACCCTCGCACCATTTTTACCCCCTCACCTGGTAACATTATGATTCCTATGTAGAGGGAGAGCAGGTCCCCATTTTTCACAGGGAAGGGTGATGGAACTAACCTGAACTTGGGCCACATGGGAGCTGCAGTGGCTCTTTGATATGCACACCCTTAGTACATTATGGGTTGTCTTATGCTAAATAAAATGAGCGCTTGTCTAAAACAACTTTTATCTAATGCTATTAAAAGTATTAACAGGATAGGGCATCAATAGTAGATTGGCGAAGGTTCATCACTCTGGATCCCCGCCGACCAGCTGTTCACTGGGCTGTTGTGCTCATGTGCTGAGCTGATTTTAGCAGGAAGCAAAGAGCTCCATTCTCACTGCAGTGGCCTGGCTTGATATTACACACAAAGTTCCTTTTGAAGTGAATGGGAACTTTATCTGTAATACCAAGCCAGGCCACTGCAATGTGAACTAAGCTGTCTTCTTCTTGCAGAAATCAGCTCGGTTTACAAGCACACTGACCGAGTGGACATTTGATTGGTGAGAGTCCAAGGCGGTAGACCTCTGCTGATCTATTACTGATGACCTATCCTGCAGATAGGCCATCAATAGTATACAACTGGACAATCTCTTTAAGTCAACTCCCTCCTAAATAAATAGTGAAATCGGAAGTTATTGTAAAAAATAGTAAAAGCTGTTCTATAAAGTTGTTTCATCATAAAGAAAAGTTTTAGATGTACTTATCAAATCTTCAAACTTTCACATTTCATAAGGGACTCAAGGGTAAAGCAAAGGTTTCCTTCAAGTGTAATAAATTGCTTTCCTATAATTCATTACAATTTTACCTGCAGTGCCAAGCGCTAGGAGACTAACAAGTGCCTCCCGCTGCATAAAAAAACTACAGTATAGCGCAAAAGTAACTTTGTTAAAAATGTACGATACAGTATACTCACAATATGTTAGTAAATAGCAGGAGTTATAATAATAATAAATTACATTTTAAATGATTGCTTTTATCACTCTCATCATTCACATTCATCACTTGCATCAACGCATCTTGATGTATGTCTTTAAATGAGAGCATTTTGCTTTTCTTCCTCACCGTTGACCTGTAACATTTCAGGGACCAGATCATGACTTTAGTCCCTCTGGAGATATTAATTCTCCATTCTGATTTCTCATGTGTTGCACAGACAACTATCTTCCAGTCCCTCGTTGGAACATGGATTTTCACTTCCTTTGGGACTATTGGTGAGTGGAACACCAGTTACTGTCCCTTTAGTCAGATTACATCAGAACATTGGTGCATTTCATTCAACTGCTACTCTTCACAATCTGTAACCAGTACTTCTGGCATCTACCAACATTATTCTAAATGATCGCTTGCAAGCAGTTGTAAAATTGATCATGTTGCATTTACTACCAAGATTGCAATGTCCAAAAGTAGAGTACATGTAAGAAAAGGTTGGCATAGGTCTTCTGCTGGCTGTAGAACAGTAGTTTATTGTGATAATTTATCATAATTTATCAAGAGCCATGCTACTTTTCGAAAAATGTGTCATGGCAGGGAATGTGGATTTAGTTTGAGTCTAGATCTAGGGATAGCACCTGGGGTTCTCTGGTATTCATCCTTTAACCCCACCAATTGAATTGGGATCTGATCTTCGCTGGTCAGTAACCATCAGACCGTTGCCCTAGCATATGCAGCTGACGCACTTGGCCAAGTTTTTCGTAATGTGTAGTAGACATGGACATAGTCAGAGCTGGAGTCAGGACAGATGGAATAGTTTCCCAATGTAGATCAGGCCAAGGGTCAATGCAGGCAGCAAACAAGGCAAAGCGTAGTCAAATAAGAAGCCGAGGCCAGGATTAGAGAAGTCAGGAAAACTGGGTAGTTCAGGCATGGATCAAACACCAGGAGATCAGACATAAAAACTTTAGCATCTTCACACAGTATAAAGACTGATTGCATAGGCACCTGCTAGTGGGGTAAGATGCTTTAAATAGCCGGAGACCTGCCTGGATTGACCAGGGATGGAAAAACTGAGTATGTGTTAGCCCTTTAAAAGGTGGGCTGGCCACGCACCAGCATCCTAAGCAGACCACGGCACTGACCACGGCCAATGATAGGAGGAGATAGTGGATGTCGCTGACCATGACCAGTGGCCATAACAATGTAGATCATACATCACTGAGATTAAAAGGGTTGTCCAGTTGAAAACTAGTGATGCTCTATCCCCAGGACATAGCCCATTGTATATTGCCAGAACATGTCCCTGTAGTTTAGGCTGCATCGCTACACGAGTTCCTGTGCAAGAAAATGTATGAAATGGCGCAGCAGTAACAAGTGGAGGCAGAAGCATGTGTGTGTTCATCTTTAACTGTATGTAATACTTGTTTCTATTATTGTACATACAGGACACATCATCAGTCAGATCTAATGGGTTCTCTGTGAATCATCCCATAAGTAATAGGCCCTGTGCTAAGTGATTGGCTTCAAAGTCACCTTCAAACTGGGTTGTCTTCTGTTGGACCTTTGGAGATCATAATTGGATCAGAACTTGGGTTTCGGTGATATGTCATCCTTAAACATTATACACGGTGTAATCAAAAAGACATATCCAGCGCTATATCTCAATACTGATGTCCTAAGTTCAAATAACAAGAACGTACTTAAATAGGAAGCCATGGATGCGCTACACGATGGTGGAGTGCAAGGGCCCCTGGGGGCACTGGAACATGGATTTCAATTTTGTATTGTCCACCCTGTAAGAAATAGAAAGTAAAATCCAATTGCAAAGTTGGAGAGTAGCATGTGAGGAGCAGAAATCCGCTTTCCCTGTCTTTTTAAGTCCCATGGGACCGCTGCTATGACTAAAGTAAGGAAAGCATACTTCAAGTGGCCTCCATATGCTATGATAGGGGCAGACCATCCTGGTAGTCATCCACCATCATCTACAGGAGATTCAGGTATTGATCCCCATTGAGAGTCTCTGGAATGAAGACAGGTTCAACGATGACTCTATGCATGTGTCGTAGCAGAAGGAGGCCACCTTGAGTACACTTTCCTTACTTCAGTCAAGGCAGCGGTCCCACGAAACTTAGAGAGACTCAGAAAGCGGATTTCTGCTTCTCACATGGTACTCTTCAACTTTGCAGTTGGGTTTCACTCTCTATCTCTTACAGGGGCCACAACACAAAATTGAAATCCATGTTCCTGGGGCCCATGTCCCATACCATTGTGTAGCCCATTCATGCCTTCTTATTCAAGTCCGCTATAGTTATGTTAATATAGGACATCAGTATTGAGAGCTAGATCTTTATTTTTTCTTATATTTTATTATACTATAGTACTTATCCAAAAAATTCTATTTTGTCTTTTTCCAGCAAGGCAGACAGCTCTTACTGAAATTTGAGATACGTACAGGGATATTTAAAGAAAATCGGAAAAGCAAATAATATTCTTATACTTAACTTGTCAGCCATATTAGCCTCCGGAAAACCATTTTGTCATTTTTTTTATTTTTACTCTTAAAGCTAAAATTGACTAAAAGTTTGGGTAAAAAAAAAAAATAAATTCTCCTCTGCAACAAAATCACTCATAACAGCATAAGAGCAATAAACTTATTGAAAAGTAATAATTTGCATCTGGAAACTTTAATGCCACTCAGCTGTCAATGCTCGCTAGAACTGGGGACGTTAATGCATCGCCATCACATCACATTAACAGACTTGTGCTTAACGAGAACTCATGTTTTCTTTTTTTTTTTTTCTTCCCTTCTTGCCGTTCGATATAGTCTAACTCTTTTAATCATTTGATGTGCGGGAACTTAGTACAATGCTTTCATCAGGGGTAGATACATCTCCTTGCATTACATATCCCAGCAGAATGACATTTCTTTAGTCTGCTCTTCCAAGTTGTTACATTAACAAATTTGCACTGATTTCTATTGCTGTCATCTAAAGACCACCTTGTAGTAAGACAGTGAACTTTTACAGCATGCCGTGGCTGATGCACTGTCTAATGTCACAAGTGTCTGCTTGGATTACTTCAATGGGACTTGAGAAGATTCCGCATTGTGCTTTTGCCTTTGAGCTTAATTTGACAGAATCAGTCCCCACGCTGGCTCATGGCACTTATCAGTTAGTCAACCTTCCTCAGGGAAGAGAATGTAGAGTGCACCATATTCTGTTTTCAAATCAAGCTCTGTCCCCTTAGGAAACAGGGTGCTGCATTATTTAAGAAGGTGCCATCAGCTGTACCACCAACCTTAAACATTCACTCGTATAAATGACTGTATTCATGATATTAACTCCTCCATGTCACGTCCACTTTTCTCTCCTTCTTATAATGACATTAGAAACATCTGGAAGTGACTTTCGTGAAAATACGACCGTTTAGGGTACCAAACGATGCTTAGGAGCGGATGCCGTGACATAGTTTAAAGGCATTAAATTTGTATTTTCACATCTGAAGTTGGAAGACAGACAAAATTTGAAATATTCTAGTTGCAGATGCCCAACGAGTCGGCCCAGCAATAATCGTTCCTTTGCTTTAACACATGAACGATCATCGCTAGGAGGCGAAGGGGGTTGGGGATCGGTCCGGCCAAAACCTGCCTCCATTCATAGTAAATGGGCATAGATGAATGACTACCTTTTACACGGGCCGATCCGGCGTTCAGTTTTTATGCATGCCGAAACGGAATGATAAATTCGTGCATGCCTTTAGACTAAATGATAATTGTTCAGATTCTTACCGATGGAGGAAATCTGAACTATTTCTTGGTCCGTGTAAAAGGGCCCTATCTTGTTTTTTTTTTAAGACACTGTTCTTTTAAGACCGGGACCGTAGGAACTGTCTTGAGCATGGGCTAAAAGTGTGAGAGGTGTGGTCAATGGTCCTACAGAATAGATTACCCTCTAGAAGGAAGGGATATACAGAGGAAGAATTTGTTCTACCCACAATGGTTACAGGTGCCTGACAAGTTGAGGTAGCTCCTCTGACCTCATAAAGAGACGGGACTTACACTACTACCTGCGCTGACATATTTGAGCACCTATTCTCATGGGAGAGAGATAGACTGAGAAATACCCATTCTCATAGGAGTGACTTTAAAACCTGTGTTCCAGAAAGGATGTTATATTTGATTCCACCCCAGAGAGACTTGGCATTTCTAGAAATGGAAAAGAGGAGGTTCACCTGTCTGCACAGCAAACACACAAGTGTTCATTCTAGTTATTCAGTTTGGTTAATAAAGTTGATTTTGTTTTTCTCAACAATGGCCTCTTAAAATGAGTCATTATATAAGACCTGCACCCTACGAGCACACTTTAAAACCTGTCCGTCTACAGAGGCAGTGTGACCAGATCCAGGACATGAAGAGTTAAAGGGTTAATTGCTGCTGGCTGAGAAGACACTGGGCATGAATCCTCGGGGGTTGACACCTCTGAATCTCCAGCCAATGATATATCTCCTGAGCTCCCAGCTTCTCTACAGGTGCAAATTAATGCAACCAGGACAACCAGTTAAAGAGGTCTTCCCACTATAGGGAGTGATAGCATATTGCTAGAACTGATATTTACTGCACAGCAAGACATCAGCCACGCAGGCAGTTACAATGTAACCCTATCTAAGTCGGTGTCTGAGAACACATTTTGCAGAAGAAATCATTTTGCAGAATAAGTTGGCGCTATACAAATAATGATTATTATTATTTACTATTATTTTTAGGGGGGTCAGCAGGGGTTCCACAGGTTTGACCTCCACCCATCAGGGTATTATGGCAAAACCTAACATTATGCCATCACATTCAGTGATCAGAAGTTAAGCAAATAACCAGACCACCAGTATGCTGCGCTGGCCATAAGTTAAATGGCACCTTGTATGGATTTTTTTTGCTGCTCCCTGTCATAAGAAAAAAAAACGATATATTGCATATATAGTGTAGAAAGCAGCAAGATAGCAGCATAGTCACATACAGTTTATTGAATAAATATTCTACCAAAACCAAGTTCATTACATAAGTATAGCACCAAAGCCAAGCTCCGTACAGGGGTGTTTGCCCTCAGCCTACATCCACATGTTTTTCCTCTATAAGCTGGTGACTGGCACTTTGTGCAACTATATAGATTGCATGTAGCTAGGGCTGAACATGCCAATATGTGACGTATTTAATCTCCTCCTCCTTCTCAAGACATCACAAGATCAATCCGTCGCTCTTAAGCAGTGTTCTGCAGCAGGAACCTTCCCCCATTGAGATGGGAGAGCACTCAAGACCCATGGCTTCATTGAGTACATACAAAAATCCAAGTTTGACAAGAGAGGAGGAATAGCTTACATGTTTTAGGCCAGTAATTGTAGGTCATCAATATCTGATGAATAGTGGTTCACCACTCAGGACTCCCGTTGATCTGCTTGTTGGAAGAAGCTGTGGCACTTGGGCAAGTACAACGGCCTCTTCTCAGGCCAGAAATGCCATATTCATTTGTCATGTGGCTTGAGAGCAGATGAATCCCATTAAGTGAATGGATAGAGCTGCTATACCAGGTGCAACCACTATGAAATGTATGGTGCTGTACCTCGTAGGAAGTGATGAGGCTGAATACCTCACAAGAGCACCATAGCCTCTTCAAACAGCTGATCAGCAGGGGTCCCGAAGATAGGTCATCAATATTTTATTCCCAGAAAACCTATTTAGGATGTCTACACACATTCAATAATTCCTGCTGATTTTGTTGGAACCAGACAATAAGCCTACCTTATGTTTATGGTTGTCTCCCCATTTTCCCTCGATGGCAGATGTTGGAGGAAAGAAAGGTTGGTTATGTTGAATTTCAACATGTCCAATCCTTTTGTCCTAAGAGAAGACAAGTCATTGTCAGAGGTGTCCCCATTCCCCACTCAGACGGCATCAAGCGTATATAGAGGCGGTCAGTAGGGATAGCTGTTGACCAAACGAGCGCTCAGTAGAGTTATCGTTGTATAACCAAAGTTCACTTGAAAGCCCCTTGAAGAATATCATCTTAGCCTTCACTTATGTATTTTCCGAACATGACCCCAAAGATGGTAGCATATATTTTTCATCTAAACCCGTATGAGGCGCCAATTCTAATCCAGCATCTGCTTCCTCCAGATCTCGGAGAGAGCTTTGCGTTCTTGTTTTGCTTCTACACATGGAAGCTTAATGACAGGAAGAGTATCCATTTATAAGCTCCATGTTGATATAAATAAGAATGAATGAGTCGCTGCATCCAATTTCCAAACATATGTAGTTGTATGAATTTTAAATGGCAGGCCCATATCATCATCATGATTTATTTACTTCCCAAGGTTTTATCAAAAACGGACCAGAGTCTGCTGTGGAGCGTAAAACTCCCCTGTAATTGAGTTTAGAGTGGTAAAATCACTCAGGAGGATGTGGCCACCGAGCGCTCCCTGAATTCTACCTGTCAGCTGGCGTTACATCTCGGCTCAAACAAGGCGTGCCATGCGGCTCTTGCTAAATACTTCTGTGGCAAAAAGGAAAAAAAAATCAAAGTCGCTTCTAGGAAGAAAAAACCTCAACAGCTGCACAGTGTCAAATGAAATAATGATCTGAAACTCAGCCTCTAAGGGATGCTAGTCTGGGTCCTAGTTCTGTAAGGTGACATCTTCTTCATCGCAGTTCCATTAAGCATGAAAGTAACTCTGTCCATAAGGAAAGTGAGCGGGAAATTGTAGAAAACGGGTTACGGCAAGTACGAAAACCCAACTGGTTTATAAAAAAAATCGCCATTATATAGCAAGGCATCAATGACAAAATCAACATTGATAGTTTAAACCTCCGTAGATGACCCCTGCTATTCTATTGTGCTACGGCCATCTGGTTGGGAGCCTAATGACTATATCTTCTATAGTTTTTAGATTATATTCACTCAAGGTAAATAGGATGTGGATTTTCCGGCATAGATTTGTGGCAGAAAATATACAGTGTATTAAAGTAACAGCAAGATTTTAGCAAATTTTTATAACTTACACTTAGACGGGCTCTTGCAAGATGACCCTGCTGTGTTCTTCCTGGCATCCTTACCAGCAAAACATATTCTATTAATGGAACATATATCATAATAAAGGTGCACTCACACGAGCGTGTGCATATGCGTACATTGGTGCACACAAAACTGCGCACTCAGTGCGTGCAAAAGCACACGTGAATGCAGGTCCATGCAGAATCGCTTTTAATGGGGCTGCAGCTGCTGCCGGCGGCTGCATTGAAAGCTATAGGATGCCGGCCCACCTGCAGTGATTTTCAGGGAAGGGGTTGAAATATAAGCCCTTCCCTGAAAATCAGCCATGGTTTGTTTTAATATATATATATATTGCGAGGGATTAGCGTTTAGGATCGGTAGCAACCTGGGCATAAGCAGTCAGAGACAGTGACACATAGGATAAAGTCTTTAGTCCAGGCTTTGCCTGGGTTTATTTCCAAGTAAACAAACGCAAAATACAGGCCTTAACATCAGGCAAACATAACGTAAATCCTGCTCGTCTGAGCACTTACTATACATGGAGCGTCCCTGTCTACACACTGGTAACACAAATGGCTCCTGCACAAAGCCAGCCAGGACTCTCAGACCTGCAGAGGTCTCAGCTCTCTTCCTGGCCCTGTAGGCCCAGGCTTTATAAGGCCTGGTACCAGCCCCACCTGGTACGTGGGAGTGACCATCCCACCCTTCGCTTTGGTCACTCCAGGAAAAGCCAGCTCGGATTATGTGGCTTGGAGCCACTTACATACTACAACGTGTTAGTGGCTTAATGCTACTAACACTATAATGCCGGCTTCCTCCACCGAGCCCAGGCTGCTCGGTGGCACGCATCTGCCCAAGCGCTCCCCAAGGCAGCATAGGAGAGCATCCTAGGCGACACATACCTGCCCTCCAGCACCTTGCCGGTCACCGTTTCACAATATATACACACACACACACTCACCTCTCTGCCACTGCTATGTAAATACTCCCTGCAGGGAGTAAAGAATCCCCTGCCACAGCTGTCACAGATCTGATTGGCTGAGCGCTCAGCCAATCGCAGGCAGCGCTCAGCCATTCATTGAATGCAGCTGAGTGCTGCCTGTGATTGGTCACAGCACTCAGCCAATCACAGGCAGCACACAGCCATTCATTGAATTCATGCACATAAACATGCTCGTCTGAATCCACCCTAACAGAGCAATAGTAACGCTAATGGTAATTTACAAACGTCCACTACCCTTACTGCTCCTACATATGTTTAGCATTTTATGAAGATTTTACAGTGCAACGTATGTCACGGTAGAGGTAGGTGATACAGGAACAGAATATGATGTAGATACCGAGCTTACAAAGATAGATAGATATGTATATTTATTATAACAGAGCCTCGTGTGTCGTAAAGTGTTAAGGCAGCAGAAATTCAGTCCTAAGGTCTCGCTCATGGCCAGAAGGTGTGGGTTCAATCCCCGCTTTGTTCAGGTAGCGTGTTCAAGGTTGACTCAGCCTTCCATCCTTCTGGGGTTAGTAAAATGAGTACTGAGCCTGGTAGGGGAGTAATAAATAAATTACTTGAAGGCGCAGTGAAAAAAGTTGGCACTATACAAAATCCAAGATTTTTTTTATTTTTTATTTATAACAAATAAACTTGGAGAATAAGTTAGCGATAAAAGCTTTGTTAATAGATAAGTGGTAAGTACTTATTACGGAAATGTTGGATGGCCTAACTAATTCTAACTAAGGATTTGCGCAACTCTAATGTGCACAGAATATTACAATTTTTTATAAATCCCAAAAATCGGCAATACACCTCAATTATAAAACATGTGGTAGTCCCACCAAACATTGCAACCCAGCAGTGGTGCTCACCAACAAGCAGTCTGAAAGTAATGCAAATGTTGTCCAATATTATGTCCGTAACTGGTGGATAAATATGTATTTCCATGGTGTCGTCTCAAGCTCGCGTATTTTTAAGTCATTATTCATGTGCATACGTTCGGTTTTTTTTTATGAGAGCCCACCTCACTTACTTATTTTCAATATGTTAGGTACCATAGCGTAGGTGAAACATCTTTGAACATCTTTTGGGGGTATCCTGATGCACAGAGCCGCAGGACAATGTAGACTCTCTGTGGCAGTCTCTCTAGCTGTAGTTTCTGCAACTTTGTTTTCTCAGCAATGTTGATTCTGACACCTACTTTCTCGTGCCATTGTCCCTCTTTAGCAGACACAGAATCTCCAGGACACATCTTGCAGGGCACACTCAGCCGACTCCTCACTCTTCTTGCAGCTCTCTCTCCCTGCAATGCAGTCTCTGAAGACCAAGTACCACTGGAATCACTCTTCAGCTTGTCACTGTCTTAGGGAGCCCATGCACCTCTTTATCCTCCCCAGTCCTCCAGACATCCCACCTGATCTCTGCAGCCAATGGGACTGAGTATAAAACACCCCATAGACGAATACACAAAATGCAGTTATATATGATGGCCGGTAGAGGTTGCCTTTATAATAGTAATAATTATAAACTTTATTTGTATAGCGCCAACATATTCCGCAGCGCTTACATAGACAGGGGGGATACAGAAAGACAAAAAATACAAACATTACAGAACCACCGTTATATAGTAATCAGTTGATGGAAACAATAGGGGTGCGGGTCCTGCTCCAACGAGCTTACATACTACAAGTAATGGGGTGATACAGAAGGTAAAGGGGCTGGAGATGTGCACAGTATGGCAAGGTGGAGTGTGAGGGATGCTATACACATAGACAGTGGTCAGACATTTAGCCGTGTGACGGCAGAATCGGTATGACTGCAGGAGCGGTTTATGATGGCTAGCAGGGATTGCAGTCAATAGGTTAGGGAGCATGTTATCAGGTGGAGTACAGAGGGGTTTGTTTGGGGAATGCGGTATGCCTCCCTGAAGAGGTGCGTTTTTAGAGCACGCCTGAAGTTCTGTGAGTCCTGGATTGCTCGGGTAGCCTTTGGTAGTGCGTTCCAGAGGACAGGTGCTGCTCTGGAGAAGTCTTGGAGGCGAGAATGAGAAGTTCGAATTAAAGGGGCGCGCAGTCTGGTTTCATTAGCAGAGGGGAGAGCTCGGGCTGGGTGATGGATTGAGATGAGGGAGGCAATATAGGGGGGTGCTGTGGAGGGCTTTGTGGATGAAGGTAGCATTTTTACCATCCAAGGAAAAATCATCTGAGCCCCTTATACTTGCACAGTAAGGCACAAATATCTATACAGAATACAGATAACTGATGTATAATGCAACTCAGAATATGGCAATAGTCTCTAGAAAGTCCAAGATGGCTATATAACAGTAATCTCAATATCACTCACTTTTTATACCATGTGCCTTTGCTCTGTTAGACTCCTGCTGTTTCTGATTGCTCCGGTATAAAGCCAGCCTTTCTCTTGTGTTGCTGCTCTGTTTCATGGGCGTACCCACCTCTGTGTCACCACTGCCTTCTGTTTCTCAACACAATTCTGGTAGTACTTCTAAAATACTGTAGGCGATCATTGGTGACCGCATTACTCCACCAAATATTGCAAGCTCCCACTCCCCCAGCAAATATACTTCTCACCCTTTCATACTCCCCAAATACACATCACTTCCCCTTCCTCTCTTAGCTAAAACTCCTATCCAGCCATTTTTACTAGGAGTCAGGTGCCCGCTGCTTTTGAAACAGGTATGCCTGCCATGGATATTGTGCCATTGTATCTGTGTGCTACAGTAGTACAGATTGTAGAGAGGTAGCACAATAATGCTCTAGAATGTTTGTTTAGGTTCTCCATTAGCTTGTATCTTTCTGGAAGCTGTATACTCTCATTACCTTTGTACTTTTATTACATAGTTTGTGTCGTATTACATACCCCCTTGTATTGTCGTGTGAAATGTTGGTACTTTACAAATCCAGAATACACTGTAATAGTGAAATAATTAGAGCATGCTCGTTTTGCAAAACATCCGTCTGTGTTATAGAAAGAGTATAATTTTCCCAAACTAGGAGATCAATTCCTTTTCCTTCCTATCATAAATGACATCTATTTCAGTGGGTGGCTTCTACTTGTCAATCAGATCGTGGCGTTATTTTGAGAAAGTAGAACTTGTGATGTGCCGACACTTTTAAAAAGACGCAATGAAAGGCAACTTCACATCAGACGACTTGTCAATAAATACTCTGTTTCTTGTTTTGCTTCCTACACTTTTACCCCATTGTGACGCCGATGTGGGAATCTTTTATGCGACTGAAAATTTAGATTCACCCCAAGGGTGCAATCATCCTAGCAGTCTGCTAACCACAAAGCACTGTAACTGTGCTAGTGGAGCCATTCTGTCATAAATCAACCCCATGGTGACTACTTTCTATAGCTCCCTGATGTCCCAGTTTACTTGGCTCCTATATAATGTACAGTTTTCGCTGGTTTTAATCAAGAGAGGAAAATATGCATTCACTTCTGACGACTGAAAAGAGAGGTCGCGCAAACTCTTAACCTTTTGAGGACCACAAATTGCATTTAATCATTTACAATCCTGAAAGGGTTGAAACACTCAGAATTTAGACGTTATTAACACGTTATGATTTAGAACATGGCTTTTTCTGTGTTTATGAGGAATCAGAAAAGTAGTCTGCAATGTAATAACAAAACTTACAGAAAGTTCATTTGATGCCCAAAATCACAGGGCATGCATGCCATAGAAACTGGCCGTGCAGCCAGGGGCGTAACTATAGGAGATGCAGAGGATGCAGTTGCACCCAGGCCCAGGAGCCTTAGGGAGCCCATAAGCCACCTTTCTCCATTTGGGTGCACAGTACTATGAATAAAGCATTATATTTGGGTGCATCTGACAATAGCCTGTGGACCAATCCAGAGACCAGAACTTGTGAGGGGTGGACTCAGGGGCGTTACTATAGAGGATGCAGGGGATGCGGTTGCACCCGGGCCCAGGAGCCTTAGGGGGCCCATAAGGCCTGTTTTCTCCATATAGGGAGCCCAGTACTATGAATAAAACATTATAGTTGGGGGCCCTGTTACAGGTTTTGCATTGGGGCCCAGGAGCTTCAAGTTACGCCTCTGGGTGGACTTACTTCCAACCACAGGGTGTCATCCAATCTGGACCCTTTTTTTCTCTGCCGAGCAGATCAGGGGAACAAAGGTGCGAGATGCTGGCAGGTGGCCTATTAAGGAAGAGAGAGCTCACTCATAAGCCGTGTTATGAGGATATTTTTTGTAGTGACACAATCTCTTTAAGAACCGAGCTTGTTTTTTCATCATTGTATTGAAAGAGCCATACCATTTTTTTTTCATCAACATAGCCAGATGAGGGCTTGTTTATTAGACAAGTCATATGTTTTAATGGCCTTACTTTGGGGTACATATAGGTAAGGTAAATCCCCTGGTGCAAGCACCAAGGCATGACTGGTTTGCCATTGCCTTCCCCAGCTGGTACTCATTTTACCGACCTTGGAAGGATGGAAGGCTGAGTCAACCTTGAGTCGGCTACCTGAACCATGCAGGGATTGAACTCGCAACCTTCAGGTCATGAGCTAGAGCTCAGGACTGCACTGATTTTTGGGGGAGACAGTGATGAAAAAAAATCCACCATTGATTTTTTTATTAGCATTCACTGTGGGGTAAAAAAAAACATTAGAGTGATGAGCTAGACAGAGAGATAGCTGTGTAGCATTGAGTGGAGCTGTGTAGTATTGAGTGGGTGTGTTTATGCTACACATCCTCTGAATGATGAGAAAGAAGGAGGAGCCAAACTTGTGCATGAGAAAAAACAGCTGATCAGTGCTGGGAAGACCCTGAGCAAGAAACTTAAATGCAATAGAGCCTGCGAACCAAGTATTAGGCTTTTGAAATGCATGAGAGGGAAAACTTAATGCAAAAAAAAGAAAAAACGATAACGACTAGAGATTAGCGAATATACTCGTTTCAAGTAATTACTCGATCGAGCACCGCGATTTTCGAGTACTTCCGTACTCGGGTGAAAAGATTCAGGGGGCGCCGGGGGGCGGGGGGAGGCGTGGCGGAGCGGGGGTAGCAGCGGGGAGCAGGGGTGAGCTCTCTCTCTCTCCCTCTCCCCCCCACTCCCCGCTGCAACCCCCCACTTACCCACGGCGCCCCCCGAATCTTTTCACCCAAGTACGGAAGTACTCGAAAATCGCGGTGCTCGATCGAGTAATTACTTGAAACGAGTATATTCGCTCATCTCTAGTCGTTATCTATTTTTCTTTTTTTTGCATTAAGTTTTCCCTCAGGTGAAAAAGGGGCGTGTCCGATTAGGTTCGCTCATCTCTATTAACAACATCATCTTTTTTAGCAGAGACTTAGTAAGATATATGTGTATTGGTTTTTCATGCACAAAGGTTTCCATAGCGTTTATAGCAATAACTGAGAAAACATAAAGTACTATTACTCAGTGCCAATGTGATCTATTTCTCCTTTTCTGGAAGAGGCACCAAGCCAGGGCACATGGTGGCTCTTTGTTCATAGTCACTTACCAAAATGGAAATATTGAGTCATGCCTGCAGTTATGAAATACTGATTCATATTATCAATCTGCTGTCTTTAACAGAACATCTCAGCTGCCATCTTTTCATTCTTTGAACATTACCTCCTCCCAATCTAACTACCACAGCTAGGGAAATAGCCGTGGCTCGTGTCCCAAAATTAGCCTTTAAAACAGCTGAAATAAAGCAGCGAGCTCCAGCAAGTCCATTAGATTTGATAATATTAATTCCACCTGAGTTACAAGTTTCTGCCCCCCCTCCATAATTATCACTCTAATCATTTAAATAATTAAAAGGAAGATACAAACAAACACTCGCCTCTTGCTTACCCCACCGAGCCATGCTGCTGGTTGCTGCAGAGTAGAAATCTTTGTGCATGTAAAGCTATTGGGGAAACTTAGCAATAATAGCTTAGGATACATACATTTAGGAGTCAGCGAAAATGGTGCAGATTAGAGATGAGCGAGCATACTCGCTAAGGGCAATTACTCGATCGAGCATTGCCCTTAGCGAGTACCCGCCCGCTCGAGAGAAAAGGTTCGGCTGCCGGCGGGGGAGAGCGGGGAGGAATGGAGGGGAGATCTCTCTCTCCCTCTCCCCCCCCCACTCCCCCTGCTCACTGCCGCAACTCACCTGTCACCCGCGCCGGCAGCCGAAGCTTTTCTCTCAAGCAGGCAGGTACTCGCTAAGGGCAATGCTCGCTCGAGCAATTGCCCTTATCGAGTATGCTCGCTCATCTCTAGTGCAGATACATCAAACTTTTCAAAAAGGTATCCAGTGCATAGACTTGCAACTGTGCCTCTAGCAAAGTAACCAGGCAGTTGAATTATTAGTATTATTATCTATGGGTGACTTACATACGGCTGATATAGTCCACACCTAGGTATGGTAGGCACATGTGCCAGAAACAAAATATCAACACACCTGTATGGTGCTTCAAGTGTGTCTATCAGGCCTTCTTCAAACAAGCGTATGTGTTTTCACGCCGGCCAAATCGCGGGTGAAAATCCTGTGAATTTTAGAAAGCTGCATTCAAGTCTAGAACTTAATTAGTGTTTTCTTGTCCATTCACACGGCCGTGTCTGACGTATTAGCAAAAAAAAATGCCGCAGCCTGGAAAGCCCTATCTCTGCATAAATCCTCGGAATTACTTCAAATGCCTAAATAGACGCACCTGTAAGCTTTCCCCTGCGTTGGACGCAGCTAAACTCCCTCCCGCTTCCTTTTCTTGCATCTCCCATAGGAACCTATGGGAGCTGCCAGCGTATATTGGTCGAAAGATAGGGCAAGACATATCTTTTCCAGCAGCGTATAAATTCGGTCACCGATTTTGGACGCGTAGGTCCTTGTTTTTCCAGCACAATGTTTTTCGCAGCTAAAAATTGGTCAACTGAATGAATACATTGGAAACCAATGTCGCGATTTTCGTCCGACGTATAAGCGTGGCTAAATGGCCCTGTAAAAATTCCCGTGTGAATAAGGCCTTTTGTTGCGAATTGTCCTAAATATAATGTTGCAAGAAAAAGTAAGTGAACCCTTTGTGGATTTTTGCTTTGGTTACTAATATATTGTTGTTCACTTGTTATCTATGTCACAATTATAGATGAACATATGTCTGTTATTGAGCTTAATTAAGTTCTGCTAAATATTGTGGAGGAATTTTGCACCATTCACCCCAGCATATGTCTTTAATTTTTTCAATATTTCTGGGATGCCTTGCATGCATAGCTCTCTTCAGGTCATGCCACAGCATCTCAATAGGGTTGAGCTCAGCACTCTGACGCGTCTATTCCAAAATACAAATCATCTTCTGTATGGCAAGGTGAGGCATCTGGAACTGGCTATTCCTTATCTTGCATTGCTTTACTTTTATCCAGTTCACCGGTGTAGCTACAGCCGTTGCAGTTGTAGAAATAGAGAATGCGCCAAAGTGTATATAGGAGCCATAGGCCGCCCTGGTGCATAAGGATATCAATAATCTAAGTAGGTGGAACAGAGATGTAATAATATATGGAATCTTACATGATATCTATCTCACAATATACTGTACATAAACACAGGGTGATTCAAAGACAATGGTGCAAAAGTAAAGTTGATTTATTCATACATGACATACAACTGAAGCAGAGTGACGGCAGGGCAATGACAGATGGTGGTGGAGGCAGACTTTATTTTTTTGACAAACAAACTTTACGTAATGGAGGAAAGGCTTGATAGTTACACTCTATAGCAGGGCACTTGTACTTGAACATTGCATTATAACAGAAAATTACATTTTATGTTTGGGTATGTCAGATTTACAATTCCCTTTACATCTAGTACCAGCAAGACATCTATAGAAACTTGGGCCTTTCAAACATGCGCCCAGTGCCAAGTTTTGGACAGCGCTAAATGCAGCACTGGCTGCACTAACAAAAAAAAGTTATACTCACCAATGCTGCCGCCGTCGCTGGCGCTGCTTTCTGGGGCTCCAGGCACTTGTCAAAGGATCTATTGCAAGTGACGGGGTTTGAAGACCCCGCCTCCAGCAAGAGATTGCTCTGATTGGCTAATCCAGCGCCAATGACAGCCAACGCTGGATGTACCAATCACAGCCATTCAATGAATGAGTGGCTCATGGCTCAGCCAATCAGAGCAATCTGTTGCTGGAGGCGTGGTCTTGAAACTCCGTTGCCAGCAAGAGATGCTCTGCAGGTACAGACAAGTGCCTGGAAGCCTGCAGGGATGGCACCTACTAGGTGGGTAAGGCCACATACCTACAACAGAATACCCAATATAGTAGATACCACTAATATAGATGACTCCAGCGCTATACCCAGCTTCTCTCTACCTCTTGCTGTAACATCACATACATAATAAGACTCAGTATGGGATAATAACTGTGCACTGCGAAGATTAACACAGGGTCGTCACAGTCTGTTAATAAAGAAATTATAACCCATCGCGAATTGCAGAATCTGGAACCAATTTTGCATAAACTCTATCAACAGTGTCCATAAACATCAAGGCTCAATTCCGGTTAATGTCCCAATGTGCTACAAACAGTTCAAGCCTTCATTAACTCACTGCTATCCGAATGACTAATGTTTGTATTTTCACTAACCTGACAGCAAGCCTGCTGACCTTCTAACTAGTCCTTAATGGTGAGCACTAGAGATGAGCGAGCACCCAAATGCTCGGGTCCACGTTATTTGAGTCGAACTTTTCGTAAAATTCGAGAGCTCTACTCGAGTAACGAACCCCATTGACTACAATGGGAGACTCGAGCATTTTTGTATGTGGGACGCTGGGTCCCGAGCTTTTTTTTTCTTTTCTTGGTTCGTGTGTTCTCTCTCTCTCCCTCTCCCTCTCTCCCCTTCCTGCCAGATGAAAAATTTGCCAATGACGCGTGCTGCATCGCGGCGGGGAGGGGCCAAAACAGGCATGTCACAGCGGGGAGGAGCCAAAAGCTGGGGCAGGGTTGAACACAATTTGATGCTTGTTCGAGTAACGAGCACCATCGAGTACGCTAATGGTCGAACGAGCATCAAGCTTGGCAGAGTATGTTCGCTCAACTCTAGTGAGCACACCTAATGTTATGGGCCCAACTTACAGTTTGTTGGAGGGAAGTACAATCTCGACTGACTCTGGCTCTTGGTGCCAGGAAACCCTACCCTCGACTGCGTGTGCTGCTCCATATCACAGTCCTGGTCCAGCTTTCTCCTGCAGATGTCACTGCTGCTCTCTGGCTTCATGTTGTCGGTCCTTTATCTACAGCCCCTGGTCATCAGGGCCCTTGTAGGCCTCCACCAGGTGCTCTCCGGGGTGGTTCAACAGCATGGGGACAATGCTGCAATGGACAGCAGCCTCTGCCACTTTACACACCAAGCTGCTCAGTCCTTCTCTCGGGGTTACTGCTGTGTCTGACGCCTCTTCACTGGCTGCTGTTGGGCCTCGCCCTGCGCTAACGCAGCTCACAGCATTTTATTTCAGTCGGATAATCAGTCTGAGTAGAAAAAAAAGCCTGTGTGCATACGGCCATTCAAATTAATGGGCGCTATTTCTTAGGTCTGAAAATTGGATGATAATAAACCCCTTGGGCATGTGCCCTATGTTGGCAGCATTCTTTTGGAATCCGCCTGTACATCATGTGACCCGGAGTTTACACTGCGCTGCTGATCCAGTGGTTTAGCGCACAAGGGACTGCTAGGCGCTCTTTCACACGGTTGTATGTGTATTGTGGAGTGTAAATACGCAGCGCATTCATGGACCGAAATACGGTGATTCTATGCGTGTTTCTGCCTATTGCCAATTTTCTTTATGCGTGTAAATATAATTTTAAAAACTGCACTAAATCCCATTGATTTTCCTGCGTTTTTGGTCCGCCCTTTGATTTCAATGGGCTATTTCAGTGCGTAATACGACATGTTTCTTTTTTTTCCTTTTCACGTGACTGAAAGTCGTGTGAAAAATATGCAGCTGTGAATGAACCTATTTGAAATCAGTGAGTTCTATTCGCTGCATGTCATGTGTGTAATACGCTGCGTATTTACGCTTGTGTGAAGTGGGTTTTTTCGCATTTGCGTATTTTGCGTGCGCATTTCAGCCGCGCAAAAAAAGATAGAACATGCTGTGTTTCCTTCCATTTTTGGTCACTATAGAAGTCAATGGGGGGCGCACAACTGCGCATGTAATACACGAGGAGATGTGTGAGACACTGTGTAATTGCACTGGAAAAAGAACACATCTGGAACTAATTAGACATTTCAATCCGTATGTATGTTTGCCCCGCACTGGGCAGAAAAAGTACAGTGAAATACGCTGATACATGCGCAAAAAAAACCCAACCCTCATTTAGGGCTTATTCAGACAACCGTATTTGCGCAGGCATTTCCGCACGTTAAAAAGTTGCACATATAACGAGACCATCGTAACTTCAGATATGCAAACTATAAGATCTGTTCTGGTTTTCAATTTCTGGATGCAAACAAAAATGCTCCCCTTAAGGCCGGCTGCACACGACCGGGTTGGACTCCGCATGCGGGAACCCGCAACGGAATCTGAACCTGCGCCCGGCTGGCATCCGCGTATACCTGCTTTTCTTCTTACTGGTCCGTACAGCTCGCCGTTGGACAAGTCCAGTACAGTTTTTCTTATATAAACCCTCGGTCTGCCCACTTTGTCGCTAGGCGATGACGCGGAATCCGCAACCTTTCTGCAATGTCATTGGAGAAGGGCTGCGGGTCGGACGACTTCATGCTGTGATTTTTTTTGTGCAGCCGGCCTTAATGACAGCAAGTATTTATCTGTCAAAATGGTGAGGGATTGAAATCCAAAGCATGGCGGAAAGACTCAGAAATATGCATTATATTTTCCACAGCCACAATATATGAACACCGCCAAAAATCTCATCCTGAAAATACTTATTAACACTAGATGGCGCACTATGATCCTACATCAGATGCCTTCTCTATTTTCAGCAGGCGTTCACGTGCGACTATGGTCGGGTTTTACGTATTAATGATATGGACTTCCCAGCTAGATTACATTAGTATATGTTAGTATTGTTTGTCCTTTATCTACAGGACGAACGTTTCACACAATCCTAAAGTCACATAAGGTACAGTAAGATGGTAATATGTCTATGTAGTTCAATCTATTACCCCGCACTGGTTAAGGCCAGCCTCACACGGGCGGATTCCAATTGCGGAATCTGTGGGCATTGTAAAGCATGGAAAATCCTTTTTTTGCTCACACTCACGGATATGAATGACATATTCCGTGAGCATAGGCCGTCCAACCCGCAGCTCATACCCAACGGCGTGGGAAATACAAATATTGAAAAAGACATCCTGTACTGTGCATGACTTACGCATATGCGTAATACAGACACAACAGGTACAAAGGGTCACCAGTTGGACTCACAGCCGGAATCCGCTGAAGGCCTGTCACATGCGCAATCCGGTCTGCCCGTGTGAGCCTGGTCTAACTGCAAAAAAAGTCCTTTTCAACTCAGAATATGACAAAAAGAATAAATACATAAATGTGTGTAAATTAAAGGGTCGCTCTGATGATTTGTTTGTCAATCACTATGTAACTACCCCCGAGTATATATAAATGAGCTAGTGTTCCCTTGGTTAGTTATTTCTATGTGATCTCAGTTCCAACCAGCTCAGATCTACTTGAGTTTATGTGTAAAGTTTCTAGTTAATTTCTCACTCTGAGCAATGCTGGTACATGAACCTACCACATGTAGAGGTGTACACAGACACTCCTATCATAGTTACTTATAACAGCTCCTGTCACACAGTCATAATAGAGGAGATCACAGCTCATCCTCTTGACTGTATACTTATGGTCTGTAACTTATTTAGGTGACCGTAGAAGATAATGATAATTAAACTATCCATCCCCAGCATGTAGAATGGTACAGCCTTTACTAATGCTGTACTGATGCATTATGAGATAGATTTAAAGTGAAAGTAAAAAGATCTCACTCTCAAGATGGTGTGTGATAAGCATCAGACAGGAGGCTGCACTGCAAGGAAGTGACTGCAATACACAGAGCAGACTTCCAGAGTGGGACAGGCAATCAGGTGAGGGGGCAGGGATAAAAAAAAATGTGTCTTTTGCCGGAGTGGCCCTTTAAAGAGATTGTACAAATTCCACAAAATAGCTGCCATCTATATAGCCTGTGGCAACCTGTCCTAGGTTGTGAGAATACATGTGCAGACCGGTGTGGGAAGGGTCAAGACTGAAGAGTTGGAGCCTAACACTACCATGTTCTGAACATTTTAGAATTAGGCTCCTCCTCAAACCACAGCCACACCCTTCAGGTCTGTACATGTGCCCTCTCATCCTAGGATGGGTTGCCACAGGCTGCATGATGGACTTCTTTTTGTGGCATTCTTGGACAACCCCTTTAAAGAGGTTTTTCTGGATATTATATTGATGGTCTATCCCTTGCAGGTAGGAGTCACACCCTTGGGACCCTCATCGATCAACATAATAAAGGATCATTCGCAGGGAAACGTCACATCAAAAGGTTATCATAGAAATCAATATGTTAGCCACAGTCCTTTGGAGGAACTAAGTTGTCTCATTCCAGAGTATTCAAGCCCTTATGACTTGTACAGTAAAACAATTGTTGCTATTAGTGCGTGCACATGGGCTAGTCGGAGACCGGTCTCTTACCTGTCTAGCTGCTGTGTCCTGATTGATGTATGGTTTAGGCAAGTATTCCTTGCAAGCTTCATAGAGGTGGGAGCTCGACCTGGTTACAACCTTCCTGGATAGTTACCAAGAGTCCCTATCTGTGGTAGACTAGGAGCTCCTGAAGTTAAGCTCCTGAATTTGGCAGTTGTTGAACCAGAGCCTCTTGGCCACAGCAGTTCTCAGCAATAATAAAACAATGGGTACATTTTTATACCTGTGGTCAGGTGCCTCCAAATAGGGGTAGTCTTTGTTCAACAATTAAATTGGGTGAGAGGAGGTGGTACTCACAACAAATCTTCTCCTTGGTTTAACTCTCTGGAAGTATTCTCAGATGATCTTTTTATTTCCACCGAAGTTTCTACTTTCTGTAGAACCTCGGAATATGCGATTGGTGACTGCAACTGTCCAAGGACGTCTCTAGATCACTCTTGCTCCAGTGCCTAGAGTATTACTATTTTTTGAGTGCTTACCTCACTCACAGGGGCCTTTCTCTGTTGGATGCACACAAAGCCCAGCTGTAGGTCTTTCTCTGCATTCTTTGGAAAACCGCTGCTTGACAGAGGCTGCTTAGTCGAAACGCTGCTGTTTAGTATGGAAGAATACAGAGTTTTTGTGCTTTTTGCACTGCGTATGCTGTCACACCTTTCTCCATTTTTGTGTCCCCTCTTTTTGTCACTGCGGGGTTGCTTTTCATCTCCACAGTGACGCCAGACAGAATGTAGAGCTGGCCGCGCATGTGTGGCCACAGCTCCATTCATTTCAATTACGCTTGTACTCGCTATCTCCAGCAGTCCCAGGCATGAGATCCCTGATCTCAGAATTGGTGGGGGTCTCACCACTCAGACATCCACCCATCATAAAATTCCCCCTATCCCGTGTATACGGGATAACTTTACATTTTGGGATACTCTATTTAAGATCCTGGTAGCTCACAGTGAAAACACAAATGCAAGTAGGGTTTCACCATTAGATGGGATGGTAGAGGATAGCTATGGGTGTAGTAGCTATGCAGGTCCAGAGTTGCCTGAGAAGAGCCAGAGGTCAGTATCGGTAGGTCTCAGTTTGCGGTTCAAAGAAGGAGGTAGGTATCGTAGTCAGGAGGAAAGTCAGAGGTTGGTACTGGTGGGTCTCAGTTTCGATTTGCAAAGGAGCAGGCAAGAGAGGAGCTTGACTGAGGCCTCGTTCACACGAGTGTCGTTTTAGCACAGAATAGGCACGTAAAAAAAAAATGTGTCTGATGGTTTCCTATTGGTTTCCTATAGAAACATTCAGATGAAAGAATTTTAGACGCGCAAAAAAACGTGCACCTTCCAAAGATAGGATATGCGTGACTGCAATGTACGCATCTAAGGTCCGTGCTGAGTGAAAAGATAGGATCTGACCTATCTTTGGTGTGCGACACGCAGGAGTTTTCATAAACCCCTACTGGAGCAGAACAAAAAGGAAGGGGGGAAGGAGTTTAGCTGTGAACCACGCTCTGACAAGATTTCAGCTTGCCTCAATTAGGCATTTAATTGCCAATGCAAGCCATGGGGAAGGATGTTAGACGCAAGCGTGTGAGCGGTTTTTCTATTCGCCAGAAAGCTGCGCAGTAAGAATAGTTTTTGCCCTATACTCAACAGGTGTCTGGATGGCTGCCTACTATATTCCCCTGTTTGTTTCCATATGTTAACCCTTTCCAATCCACTGTCTGACTTCTAAAGACATTCTGATTGAAGGCTGTATAGCTCCGATGTCGGAAGACATCCAGCAGGGTATTCTTACTGTATATTACTGGCCGCCCTGTTGTCAGAGTCCTCTCAGCATATCCCATACCGCAGTACTGGCCAGCAAACGGCGCCATTGTATAATGGCAGAAAGAGAAAGCCCCCTAGAAAACCCTGAATCCAAATTTGGATTGCAAAGGGTTAAACGTCGCTTTTTTTTCCATGAAAAATGTTCTTTCGCAAGAACGTTTAAATATGTTTAATTATGCACGCAGCTTCGCCTCTATGGGCATCCACTATAAAAAGCCTCATTGCATAGTGGTTCAAGTATGGCAGACATTTATATCTTGTGTCTTTGCACAAGGGCTATTATCCTGAGATTTTCCACCCAAAATACCTTTTTTGCAAATATGGGGAAGACTGTGCTGATAGTCGCGCCCATTACCTTGAGTGAATGTGCGATTTTTGCGTGAATGAAGTTTGGGCCTTCTGCACGGCAAACTCCTCCGATTAAGCAATATTTACCTGAGCTAGCTGCAATTTTTTATGCACCTATTCTGCGCTAAAACCACATGTGTGTGAACAAGGCCTAAGGCTATGCAGCACAATAATCAGGCAAGTTACTGGGGGAAGGGCCAAGCTTTTATAGCATGTCCAATCAGGGGCAGGGTGGAGCTAAAACAGGGACTGGATAGCAGGAGCTGGAAACAAGGCTAAGGTCTATCAAGGGAGCTGTCCAGAAGATTGGATAGCTCAATAGGGAGAGCTTTCAACTGGCGCACAGGAGGTTTTCAGTTCGATGCTGTCCTCTAACAGCCTGTTAAAGGGGTTGTCCCGCGCCGAAACGTTTTTTTTTTTTGTTGCATAGGCCCCCCGTTCAGCGCAGGACAAACCCAAGGGATGTGTTGAAATTAAAAAAAAAATTTTACTTACCCGAATCCCCTCTCTGCAACTTCTTCCTTCTTTTCCTCCAAGATGGCTGCCGGGATCTTCACCTACGATGCACCGCGGGTCTTCTCCCATGATGCACCGTGGGCTCTGTGCGGTCCATTGCCGATTCCAGCCTCCTGATTGGCTGGAATCAGCACACGTGATGGGGCGGAGCTACGCAATGATGCGTAGAAGGGGGCGTGGCTAGAAGGCCGCTCGTGCCCGGACCGACCAGAAGGGAGAAGACCCTTCTGCGCAAGCGCGTCTAATCGGGCGATTAGATGCTGAAATTAGATGGCACCATAGAGACGGGGACGCCAGCGCAGGGAAGGTGAGCATATAACTTCTGTATGGCACATATTTCATGCACGATGTATATTACAAAGTGCATGTATATGGCCATACAGAAGTGCTTAACTTAACTTGTCATCGCGGGACAACCCCTTTAACTCCTTAATGGATGATCTAGTTTAAAACACGTTCCATGAGAACAGGAAGACAAAAGTCTAAATAAACAAATGCTGCAATGACTCAAAGCAGAGAGAAACAAACAGGGAATGATTAGACAAACTGCAAACAAAGAAACACAGACTGGACTAAAAAAAAACCAAAAAGTGAAACACACTCCCCAGACAGATTAGATAAGATTGGACTAGAATTAGGTACTTGGAGCTAGAACAAGGAATACTGAATAGAGCACATGTTGTCACAGCTATCAGCCACACCACACTGCAGAAACAAAAAATATTTTCAAGGCTGAACAATTTGGTCTGCTGATTTCCTTCAATGGGGAGTACTGTCCCCAACCCCCCATGTAAATGTCCCAGCAACTGCCAACAGGAGATAATAATGCATTTCTACTTCTGATCAGAACAAATAGAGATGCAAACTGCCCATACATTTTCAATAGCTGTCAGACAAAATAACTATTCTTTCCGACAGCTATTCTCCCCGGCTCAAGTTTGTGCTAGATACAACATTTTCTAGCTGTTTTATATCATATACAGGCAAATATATCTTTCTTTATGTATTAAAAGGAACCTGTCATCACACTTCAACATATTAAAAACCATTGGCGGTCATAGAATAATGAAGTTTATCTGTTTTAAAGACTTAGTTTTTCATGGCTCCTTATGAAAGCATATCTATAGAAATCAAGTTTACAGATTTCCCATACCATATGTAAATGATGACTAAAGGTCATCTGTCCTCTTTGTGGGCAGATTTGGCAAGTTCGTCTGTGCAAGCAAGTCTGCCAACTTGCAAGAGTTGCACTGCTATGTAGATGAGGTCTAGTATGTCATCCACATCACCACAGTATAGAGGGGGGGATTAATGGGAAACACTCCAGCCAGTAGGGACGATTCCGCCAGCAGTCCATAAATTTTATAAACTCAATTTCTTTAGGTATGCCTTAATAAGGAGCAATAACAAACCAAAAATGTTGCTATTTTATCGCTGTTCGTGCTTTAATTTGTTGAAATGTGGTGTCAGGTTCCCTTTAAATTCCTCGCTCCGATCTGCATTGCTATTGAATAAGTGCAACAAAGAGTTGACATCGTGTTTTATATGGAGCCGGCATCTCTATTAACTAAAGCGTTAAGTCACATCTCATCCAACCCTGATAAAAATGTACAGTTGTCTTCTCTAACACATTAGGGTCAAACATTCAAGCGTCCGGATGAAGACGATAGTAGATTTCTTTGTCAAGTGTGGTCAAGTGATCTGAGCGGCGTCCCTGGGTAATTGTCGATGCTGCTTCTGTTTCTTTTCACATAAGCAGAACGTTGCAGATTATGTAGAAAAACATTGTGAAATCTTGTTTAAAAGAAACACTTCACCCCGTGTCCACACTTTTGGAGGATGTGTCAGCTGGATATATGTAGCGGTTCAGTGACAATGGTGAAACACAGTTCTAAATAGCCACTCATGCTAGAAAAAAATCTATCGGAAATAATGCCAGCAAGCCAATTTTAAAACCTGCACTGTACTGCAGAATTGCAGATTTTTTTCTTCTCAGTTTGCAGAAGCCCATATGTTATGAGTGGCTTCATACACATTAGGCAAAGCTATCCAATCTTGGCAGGAGCGGTCAATGTGATCTCATGTGTCGGCCACCGTATGGGCATGTTGATCGCTATTGGGAAATAGTGGCCACATAGAGACACATAGCGCCTGATGTATAAAGACCCGTGTTTTGTACATTAGTACAACTAGTGCATCTTCTGATTGAGGCAGCCCTTCCATCAGAAGATGCACTTAATATATTAAGAGTCATGCTCATCTTAATATATTGTGTGCATCTCGGACTGCCTGTGCACCCAGGGCCAGTTTAATACTCAAGAGAGCCCATTGCATGGGTATTAAAATGGCATCCTCCGCCTTCTGAATTTCTTTTGTGGCAATAAAAACAAAAAAATCTACAACACTCATACTTACCTAACCCAGGCTGAAAAGGTTTCTCCACAGTGTCCGCTCACCTCTGGGTCCAGCAGTTATATGTTCGTCTACACGTGTGACCGCTACGATCACTCACCAGTCTTAACAAGTATCAACACTGGTGATTTGGCTGCAAATAGTCACGTGCTTTCTCAACTGTATCCACGTCCTAAGGACGTGTTTCTCCTTCTCCTTCTTCTGTCTCCTTCTTCTTCTTTTCGCAGGTTCGGCTAAGATGAGTGGCCTGAGGTTCAAGTTCTCACTGAACTGAACTCTTAAAAAAGTACAACCCAGGGTTGTATTGTTTCAGTTTGCTTAACACTATCCATATGTCATATAGTGCCCACATAATGCCTTGTCAAACAATGCTAGATAAATAGTGTCTACAGTTCGCAGTGGCGAAGGGCCCTTTATTACAATGCAGCAACCATATATCTACTATCTCATTCTCACACCAAGAATGAACCATTCTTCATCCTGCCTTTTGTTGGCAAAAGCTGGTTCGGCTTGTCATTTCTCATTGACATCACTGGTTTCATGGTCCCTTAGATCCGTCCATCTGTCAGGACCTTGAGGACTTGGAGATTCCTAAAATGGCCTAATGCCATTACTTTGTACCATTTTAATGGGGTTTCCTAGCCTAGCCAAAAAAATGAATTATATTATAGAGGTTGCCACACCTGCTCATACTTTCTGTGTAGTATTGCAGCTTTAGGGCAAAGTCAGACGAGACGAGTGTTTTTTTGTGCACGGCTATGTGCGCAAAAAAAAGAGCATTTAATAGAACCTGCAAAAGATAGGACATCCGTGCATCGGCAAGGTCCGTGCTGCTCTCAAAATATCCCTGCGGGGAGTCCCCTCATCACTGAACACTAGGACACAACTGTTACAGTGTTTAGTGATAAGGGGATCCCCGCGGGGATGAAAGAATCCCCTGTCACAGCTGTGACAGCTGTGGCAGAGGATCGTGATCTTCTCTCATTGCTTTCAATGGGGCTGGCACTGCAGCTGCCCCATTGAAAGCAATGGAATGCAGGCAACCCCTGCAGTGATTTTCGGGGGAAGAGCTTGAAATATAAGCGATTCCCTGAAAATCATCCCTAGCTGGTCTAAAAAATAAAAAATATATACATCACCTTTCGCCACTGTCGGGGCTCCGGCGCGTCTTTTCTCTTGCTCTGAAGCACTTTCTGATGGTCGGGGATTTAAAAATCCCCGCCTCCAGAAAGTGCTGGTCTGATTGGCTGAGCGCTCAGCCAATCACAGGCAGCGCTCAGCCATTCATTGAATGACAGTTGAGCACTGCCTGTGATTGGTCACAACGCTCAGCCAATCAGATGAAGCGCTCAGTCATTCATTGAATTCAATGTGATGTATATATTTTTGTTATTTTTCACACCAGCTAGTGATGATTATAGGTGTGCCAAAAACAACGCTCAACTGACTGAGCCCTAAAGGCGTTTCCCATGACTTAAAATTGCTTCACAACCACTTTGTCCTTCTTGGCTGCTGCTGACCAGGAACAGTGATCACTGCAGCCAATCACTGTCCACAACAGTGACCTTCTATAGCCAGTGATTGGCTGCAGTGGTCACATGTTCTGGTCAGCAACAACCAGGAAGGACCGAATGGCTGTGGAGCAATTTTAAGTCATGGGAAAACCCTTTTAGGGTATGGTTGCTGAAATATAGCTGAAATGCTGTGGCTTTTGCCGCAAATGACAGCATAAGGTTCAACTATACTGTCTGGGAACTTCTTCAGGGAAGTCTTCCTGCTTATACATTTAACACTCTGCACATAAGAACAGACCAGAGGGAAACTGGCACTTTTATCAAGCACCTGACTCGTTCCCATGATGTCATCGAGGTCCATATCCCTCCCTTGATATACAGCGTGCTTCCGTTCCCAGTGTCTGCATGCCCTCCCACGTGAACACTTACAACCAATCACATATCAATAAAACAAACAAAAGGCATGAGAAGACGAAACAGAGTGATTTTCCACTTGACTGCTATAGGCCAATCACAGCCCTTAAAGATTCCAACCGTTACAAGAAACGAACCGGGTAATGTACACTAATTTGCAGAAATTAAAGGTGCTGTTTGTATATATTTTGAGGATATTTAACAAGCTTGACTTCTTATCTTGTGTTTTTACTATCTCAAGATTTCTTCCAGCACTTTTATATAATTAAAATCAAAACTTTTATGATCGCCTCTTTAAAACCATCTCCATAGAAACCTATCTCGCCAAGCTGAAAAGAAAAGAAAAAAAAGCGCCGAGCATAAACATGAGTCACGCATTAAGCCAAAACTTTTGTGCCTTCTACTTTAATTTAGTTTTTCTTTATTTTTGCTACAGTGATTACAGTTAATTTTGCATATAAAACACAGTTTTATTTTCCTATTGCCTCTTGTGCGCCAGCAGGTCAGTGTGGATGGGTTAATAAACCCTTATTGTCTATTGAACAGCTGACACGTATTGAGTAGAATTTGCACACTTGGAATATTTGAAAAATGATTGGACTTGGCAGGTTTGTTGCAAATTTTAATGGGGGTTCATCACTCAGGCGCCAGCTTTCAATCCATCCTTCCTGCAGCTCAAAATATGGAAATGTGAATGACTTTGCCTGTTTTTATTGTATATGTTGCAATAAATAGTTTTCAAAACATATTTATGTCGGAATCATTTCAAAATGTATCACTTCTTTCTAATCAAATATAGGCCGGGAGGAAATGATCTTGTCCTAATTTTCATTTTGCTCTTAGGGAGAGAAAGTCATCAACATCCTATCTGCATGATACACACACTGGCAATTGTAGTGCCGCTGCCAGGCCGGTGGCATGTTGAGCTTGGCAAAAAACAGATGTTCCTGCTAGACTAATACATTTCTCAGCTTGACACTTTTGTCGGGGCTACATAGAAGCTTCGCAAGCCTGCATGGTGATGAGCACACACTATTTTACATCTATCTGAAATTAGGCATATAATAAAGTAAAACTGTATTTGCTTCTATGAATGTCGAGGACAAGAGAGTCTGCTGCTGCTAATGCAAATTTGTGTTAGCTGTACCTGACTTATCATCGTACTTCTTTATCCACAAACTGGATTAATCCCCATTTTTCTACCCCAATGGGAGACTACACTTAAAGTGCTATTGTGCAAATAACGTATAAGATTATAAATGACTTTCATATGGTTAAGTACAACTTTAGAGAGTGCAGAAGTGGAAATTGTACTCTGGCTCTAGTGTCTAAGAGACTGCTACCAAAGTCCCCTTGTTGCGGTCTTGCAGGGCTTATCCTTAGGTGGCCTACACGGGCATAAATTTAATGTCCTAAAGGACTGATATAGAGTTTGTACAAACACGACAAACTCAGATATGCAAAACGTGTACACTTTAATGCAAACAGGGATAACACAACATGGCAAATCGGGAAACGCAAACACAGGGAAACTGGCCTTGACCTCTCAGACAAGGAAAGCCCTACCTCTAAGTTGAACCTGGGGCGACCCTGACTCTGCTTAGATGATAAGAGGGAACAGTCTCAAAAATTACACACAATGTAATACCACAGAGTATAGTAAATATGATGTTACCACACTCTAGCATATAAATAAATATTTTCATTTGTATAGCGTCAACTTATTCCGCAGTGCTTTCAAGGATAAACCTTGAGCCGGCTACCTGAACCATTCAGGGATTGAACTTGCAACCTTCTGGTCACAAGCAAGACCTTGGAACTGCATTTCTGCTGCTGCCATAATACTCTGCCTCACATGAGGCATATAAGTCAAACCACAGACTGACATATCTTAACAGAGGTGCAGGGTGAACTAGGTGTCTCCAGTGAGACCAGGAAAACACATACAGTGTATCTTCAGACTAGAATCAGACAAGACTCAGATAGGAATCAGGAGTCAGACTGAAATCTGATAGGGTTTAGACAAGACTCAAATGTCAGACCAGACATCTGACTGGGTTCAGGAGTCAGACAAGACATCCGAGTTCAGACGTCAGATATGACATCTGACTGGATTCAAGAGTCAAACAAGTTTAAAAAATGTATCAGACATGAGTCGGACAGGATTCAGACAGAAGTCAGACATGAATCAGACTGGATACAGACATGTATCAGACAGGACTGACTGGATTCCGACATAAGTCAAACAGAAGACTGACAGTGATTTGACCAGCATGGATGCTCATACCAAACTGAAAAGAGAGAATAACTGATGCCCTCTAAGAGAAGGAGCAGGAATAAATGTGCACAGACAAATGGTGATTGGCTGGCTGGGCTGATCCACCCAACAGCCAACCAAATCAACCAAACACTTGTAGAGAATTGCTCCTGTCTGTACCTAGTACCAGTATGATAAGGAGCACACAAAAAAGCTGTGACACCACCCTTATATAAACCCAAACACAGATGAACACAGTGTCACACTAAGGTTCCTTGGGCCCACAAGAGTAAATGATTCAAAGGGTTCATCTTCCATCTATACAGAACATGTGCACGGGGCATATTATAATTAAGGTCTAACTGGTTATTTGTGATCAACCCTTCAGAAAAAGGCCCTAGCGGAAAGTGGTTGGCTTCAAAGTCATCTACAAATGTAATTGTCTTCTGCTGGACCTTTGAGTCCCATTATTGTGTAAAGGCCTCTCTGGCAGGGAAGACCTCAGACAAATTAGACCTTCAACCTACCACGGCGAAGACTACTGGACCATCTGGAACCACAGAACATGACATCACCAGAATAGGGAATCTCTTGGCAAGGGCCCTGTCCCATGCTTTGCTGGCTACCTTGCAGTGTGGATTTATCACTGACCAGAATGATGATATCTCACTCAGATTTGTGTGAACAATCAGCAAGGGTCTTTATCTGGCCAAAGGCAAATAGTCTCTCATGGAAAATAAGTGGCTCCTCGTAGGGTCTTCTTCTAGATACTATAAGCTGGGCTGTAAAAGCAAGGCAGTCTTTGGCGCTAATGTACTTCACTAGTACTGACTCTGTGGCACCTGGTTACCCCACCGGGGCATCAACGCTACTTCCAAAAAGCTCCTTTTCTGTTAGCTTTCAGGAACTCCAACTTGGCTCTCTCAGCTGTTCTACAGTATTCTCACAACATCCCTCCCTACTACTTTTTGCCAAATCACCCAGTCTTCCAGCTGGACCTTTTATACCTCTTGCAATTCCGTTTTACGCTTCATCACACTCTCTTGAGCCCCTCCTCCTTTCATTTACATACCCATGCAAATTTAAAGTAAACATTACGAACACAGAATATTTCCATCATACACTGATAACTTTCCAAAAACAGAAAACATTTTGACCTGTTACTGCCCCACTAAGCCATTTTCTCAGTTGTGTCAGAGCCTGAGCCCATTGGTGGCTTCCCTGGTACTCTGATGGGCTAGTCCCATCCTGACCTTACCTGATTTGTGTTTTGTTTTTATGTCCTTTGTAAAAGGTGTTTGATAACTGTCATACACAACTGATATGTTTCTTTAAGAAAATCTTCAATGAAACATTCTGGTCGGCAATCCTGGGCCTGATCCATTGGTACCATTACAGCTGTCTTTCATCAGTTTATTTAAGTCATTTACCTAATTTATTTAGTGCATACATATTCAGTTCTTTCTTGACCTATAGTGCATTGTGTTCTTAAAGGGGTTTTCTAGGTTGAACTATTGATGACCTATCATCAGGATAAGTCATCAATGGCAGATTGTCGGGGTTCAACAGCTACCAGATCAGCTCTTTACCAGAGCCATTGTGTGCTAGAAACACACAGCTCTGTACACTATGCAGTGGCCCAGGGTGGGACTGCAGGCTCAGTTTCATTCAATTGAACTGATCCTGCACTGTAATTCCAGGTTGCTGTATAGCGTACAGAGCAATACTAGTTTTGGTAGCTCTGGTAAACAGCTGATCGGTGGGGATACAAGGTTTCAGACTCCCGTTGATCCCTTATTGATAACCTTCCCTAAGGATAGGTCATCAATAATTCAATTCTGGAAAACCTGGGGATAGTCGAATAGATTAGAGGTACGCAACCTCTAATCAGGCAATTGTCAGATTGTATCATTCCCAGTGACACAATAAAACTTTTGGACTATGGACACTTTTGGGCAGCGATTTTTTTTCACGTAGAGACATGTTTTCAGCTGACAATTATTTTAATTACTTTTGCAATAGGGTTTTATTATTCCATGTAAGAGGACCCTAAGTCTCAATAGGAGATCTGTCAGTGTGCTGGACAGACTGCTTAGTTCCTTCTACTCTCTCATGTCTTGGACCTGCTTATCAGGTAATTTATGACCACAGCAAAGTTTATCTTTGTTGTGGTCATAAATTACCTAGCCTCACTGATGGATCTCTTGTTGAGACCTATACTGCAGTTTCAATATACAGAGATATCTAGAAGCTGCAGCAGATGGAGCACAATTTGCAATTAAACCATACTGCAAAAATGATTACTTGCCCCAAATACATGCATTTAAGTGAAACAAAAACTGCCCCTCAAAAGTGTCCATTAATGGCATATTGATGGTATATACAAAAAATGTTTATAGGTGGGATTTCAATCTATTGGCAGAATGGAGATCTCCTGCTCCTTTGTTTAGTACCCCAGGAGAAAAGAAGAAACCACATATGCACAAGGTAATCTCTCTATATATTTTTAAAGCATCAGTACATTGCTAATTATATTTGTGTCCTGATGGTTGGGTGCTGCACAGAATGGCATATTGGGCCATAACATTGTTCACCTCTGCTCTAGAGACAGCCCCATTCTAAGACTTAAGGCCCTTTTACACAAAAAGATGATAGCTCAAAAAATGGCTTTTGAGCGATGATATTGCATAAACTACTCCTTGGTACCAATGCCTACTATCACCAATTAGTAGCTTGTGAGCCACTGGCCGCTGTATTCAGGGAACAGACCACCCGCTGTTCTCTGAATAAATTCCCTTTGCTCTGCCACGGGGCTGACAGCTGAGGCAATGTTATCAGCACTCCCCAGGCAGAACACAGTGTGCGGTCTGTCTTATCAGCTCTTCTGAGGAAGGATGGATTTCATGCCGAACTGAAAATCATCGTTCGGCAGAAAAGTGAAAGATAGGCAAATTTACTTGCAATGATTATATCGCTCAAAAGATGGCTTTTGAGCAAATTGTGAGCGGTATAATCGTTGTGTCTAAAAGGGCCTTTAGAGCACAGTTCTCCAGCAGTGGCTAGGTGGCAAGTCCTGGGGTTATAGACATTTCTAATTCTTTGGAATTTTACACTTCATATTTAAATCAAATCAAATATTGCAGCAGCAATGTGATTTTAGGCATCTTTCCTGTATCACGATAATAGAATTTCATCATGCCCACATTCTTCTGGTTCTTGAATTTAGCAAGTTGAAAAGTTGCACGTGTAGAAGAACTTGTTCTAGATAATCATATAATCAACAACATCCAGCATGGCTTTATGAAAGGGCAATTTTGTCAATCAAGTACACTGGGTCCTAAGGATATAGCGTTTGCTGTGGATTTGGTATATTTAGCCATTTTAAAAGGATTTCATCCTGTGGATTTCCAAGGCTTGATATAAACGTCAAGGTTGATTGAGCCAGAACATATAATTTCTAACTGTAGACTCCAAAACTGGATAAAAATCTATATCTAGAAAGTAGTTATAACTTGCTTATGCTGAACTAAGGATATAAGTGGAGCTCCGTAGGGATCCGTATTGAAATTATTACTGTTTAACTTGCTTAAAACAGTGTTGATAGTTGGAATGAACAATAGCCACAACACTGTAAGACCCATTTAAGATGTCTAAAGATGCCCATACACATTAAATTGGCCAAATCCATCCATTTCGGCAGAACCAGGAAACTAACTATTATGAATGGGGATCATCAGACTACTCTGGCAGCTGACACATGATTGGGCATGTGAAATTTCAAAACATGCCTGATCCTTTGTTCCCAGGGAAGATAAACTGTCGCTAGAGGAGTCAGGCAGCAACTAATGTGTCTCCTTCCTCTGAAACAACATACATGCTGTCACAGATTGCCGGTCATGTCAGATTAGAACCAGGGTGATATCATGATATCAGCCATGGCCCACATGATCCACACACCGGTGTATGCTCAGTGTCATTACGGCGTTTGACGCTAACCTACACACGGCTCTGCTGGGGTGTGGACGGATTGGTAAGATGAGACATAACCTAGTTAACCAATCAGTGCTTATCTGTATACACTTATTCCGGCTCCTCCTCATTGAGGATGCTGGTTATGCTTCTCGTCTGAAGGTGTTTCTCTTCAAGTTAGTGGCTCTAGTCCTATTTTACAGCCAGATAAGTCTGTTTCTTTTGGCATTCAAGTATTTGAAGTGTTATAACATCTATTTCCTGACTAATTGCTGCATTAGTATTTCATCTTATTCATTGTAGGCTTGTTTAACATCTTAACCGTATAAATTGGGAGGATGATCTATTCGCCGAGAGAGCATTTGCTAATAGATAGCTGAAGTCTATTCCCACCTTTATTCAGAAACATGGACAAATCTAAATTATTATATTGGGCAGCAACAGGTTTAGTTTGGGTAAAATGAAGGACTATGTATTTTTGGCTTAAAAATTTGCATACAGTTCACTCACCCCTTGAAGGTTACCTATTACTTCCTATCGACCCTATAAACTAAAAACCTGAGTTATGGGCTGGTAGGAGATGGGGCACTGTGTCTGGAGATTTATTTTTATAGTCACCTACCGCCCTGTTCCCCCACTCTTGGCTCACAAAGTCACCACTCATTACAAGAAATGGGGGCCTCGAGCACACACAAACAATATCCTCTCATTATGTCATAATGTCAAGGAGTCTGCTGCACGCACTGAGCAATGGCTTTGCAGGCTGACAGCAGAGGAACAGGGAAGTAGGCTAGAACAAAAATCATACCCCCAAACTCAGCGCCTACTCTCCTATTGTCGCGGGTAGTGGTATTGCGATGTAACTTCAATATACAATGCAGCAGAAGGAGTTACAAAAATCTAAAATGTTTATTTTAGTAATGCAAACAAGGAATGCTATACTAACATATAAGCAATTCAACTTTTTAATACTATATTTGGCAAATTGCTACTAACAATACTTTGCGAGAATTCGCTTTGTAGAATTGAAGCAGGAACCACAGAACGTAATACTCAGTTTCTCTACAAATGGTTAACAATGCACTTTCCCACAAAACAGTCAATCAAGAATGCAGTTGAAATTAAATAAACCTTAATGTTAAACTGAAAATTTTCCAAAGCACAAGAAACAGCTGTAGCTCTGCAGCATTTCCTTGGAGAAGGTCCGGGTTTGGCTGTTCTCTTCACCTGGTAGAACAGAAACCTTTGCAAACCTTATGACCCAAGGGTCAACTGCACAGAGGATAAATATCAGGTAACGTACCATAACTTCCATCCTCTCCGGTCTCTGTGACTGGAGATTGCTTTAAGCACAGGAAAGAGAAGTGGTCTTCCAAAAGTTGCTCAATTTTGGAAAAAACCCTTCTTTTTTTGCAGGTCTACAATAATTAATCATTGTGGATAAAAATGAATTATTAACAGTGAGTATTATAAGAAGTGACAATTTGTTCTTGGGTTCATAGCCTGAACTTTTTGTCATTATCTGGATGTATATAATAAAGGCTGAAAGAAAATACGTTTTTCTGAACTGGTTGAATCAGGTATACGTCTTGCAACAAAATTCAATTTAGCTTTTCTACAGAGAACGGAGTGGCTTAAATGCTATCAATTTGTTTATAATCTTTGCAATCAGTAATCTTATGATTCACAAACACGGTCACGCTGTTCATTCATTATTACATACAATACTCTCTCTGCAGTAAGAGAAGTCTTTTTGTGTTACACTTTTACCTTAAGTACTTTGCCTTTCTTCCCGTATTGATCCATGCTATATAAATTGTGTCTCTTCCCAATATTCCCCCAGGTTTTTGCTTCTGCTGTTGAAGATAGGGCTTCACTTAAAGAATATGTCACAGCTTCAGTTTGCTCTAATTCTGTTCTCCAGTTGGTCAACCTCTCGATATATACGGCACGGTACCACATAAAGAACCATTATTTTTATAAAAACTCTAGTGCTTGTTACTAATGCTTTTACTCAATCTCTTATACTTAACTATGATATTCTGCCTTTGGAAAAAAAAAAGTCAACTTAAAGAAATGTTGATACCTAGAAAGCAGAGCTGAGCGGATACGTTGGAAGCAGACATGGTTTTAAATGGAGAGGAGGAGAGGATGGAGAGGAGGAGAGGATGGAGAGGAGGTAGCAAAATAAAAAACATCAAAAATCAATATGCCCCTCATCTTTGTGTTGGTTCTTGCTCTTCCTCCTGCTTTTGGCAAAACCAACTTTTGGGAGCTTTTCTGAGTTTAGAAAATTCTGTTCAAATGGCATGAAATGCTAAAAAAATTAAACAATGTAATATACTCACATGAACGATTCTCAGTCCCTCATCATTCATTGCTGCTAGTGATCTGATGACAGTTATAATCTTCATATAGTGTTGACATATTCTGCTGCACTTAACCCTTTCCAATGCACTGTCTGACGTCTGAAGACATTATGATTTAAGGCTGTACAGCTCCGATGTTGGAAGACGTCCATCGGGGTTCTCTTACTGTATATTGCCAGCCTCTCTGCTGTCAGAGCCTATCCAACGTGTCACCTCATGTAGTACTGGCTTTAGCCAGCATAGAGCGCCGTTGTATAACGGCAGAAAAAGAGTAAGCCCCCTAGGAAAACCAGGATTCAAATTGGATTGGAAAGGGTTAACAATCATAAGGAGCGAAATCAGACATAACATACAGCATTAAATTAAGAAACAGTTTGAATAATAAGAGTGAGGGTCCTGTTCACAAGAGCTAACAATCTATGAGGGAATAGGGGCGACACTAAAGGTAAAAGTGCTAGTTATGTACAATGATCCAGCCATTTTTTCTATCGATTGGGTCGTATACATAAAGATGTATGAGTCAGCAAAGGATGGAGACATCAGTGTAGTGAATGACATGGGGTGAAGGCATCGGTGTAGTGAGTGGCACAGGATAGAGGCATCGGTGTAGTGAGTGGCACAGAGTGGAGGTATCAGTGTAGTGAATGGCACAGGATGGAAACATCACTGTAGTGAGTGACACAGGGTGGAGGCATCAGTATAGTGAATGGCAGAGGCGTAACTTGAAGCTCCTGGGCCCGAATACACAACCTGTAACAGGTCCCCTAACTATAATGCTTTATTCATAGTACTGGGCTCCCTATATGGAGAAGAGAGGCGTTATGGGTCCCCTAAGGCTCCAGGGCCAGGGTGCAACCGCATCCCCTATAGTTACGCCAGTGGTGAATGGAAAAGGATTGAGGCATCTGTGTAGTGACTAGCACAGAGTAGAGGCATCGGTGTAGTGACTAGCACAGGGTGGTGACATTGGTGTAGTGAGTAGCACAGGGTGGAGGCATCAGTCTTGTGAATGGTACAGGATGGAGGCATTGGTGTAGTGAATAGCACAGAAAGGAGGCATCAGTGTAGTGACTGGCACAAAGTGGAGGTATCGGTGTAGTGAATGGCATAGGGTAAAGGCATCGGTGTAGTGAATGGCACAGGGCTGGTGGCATTGGTGTAGTGACTGGCACAGGGTGGAGGCATCAGTCTTGTGAATGGCACAGGATGGAGGCATTGGTGTAGTAAATAGCACAGGAAGGAGGCATCAGTGTAGTGACTGGCACAAAGTGGAGGTATCGGTGTAGTGAATGGCATAGGGTAAAGGCATCGGTGTAGTGAATGGCACAGGGCTGGTGGCATTGGTGTAGTGACTAGCACAGGGTGGAGGCATCAGTATTGTGAATGGCACAGGAGGGAGGCATTGGTGTAGTGACTGGCACAGGATGGAGGCATCAGTGTAGTGACTGGCACAGGGTGGTGACATTGGTGTAGTGAGTAGCACAGGGTGGAGGCATCAGTGTAGTGACTGGAGAAAAAGATAAGGCTGGCTGCTTCATCTAGAATAGATGACAAAAGGGGAGAGTTTAGTGAGGGGAAGACTGATCACGAGTGAGTTGAAGTCATCAAGTTGGGAATGGATCAGGGCAGCAATAAGCACTTTGGATGTATCCACAAAACAAAAAAGGCAGATTCTGGAGATGATTTTGAAGTGGAGGTAAGATGGCGAACGAGTGATAGTTTCCGGCTTGGTTCACACGAGCGTGGGTTTAGCGCATTATAGGCGCGTAAAAAAAAAGATTGCCGCCATACTGTACTAAAAACAGCTTGAACGGGTGATTTTCAGCTGTTAAGTCTCAAGCTTAATTAGCAGTGAAATTACCCGTTCACACGATTGGGAGCTGCGTGGTGCATGTTATCCAGCTACCATAGAAGTCTATGGAAACTTCTGAGCAGCACGCACCAAAGATAAGTGAGGTCCTAACTTTTCATGCACCACGGACCTGAGATGCGAGCTTTGTGGTCGCATGTTCTATCTTTGTTAGATGCAAGTTTTTTTGCGCGTCTACAACCTTTATCTGAACAGTTCTACAGGAGACCATTGCTTCTATTAGACGCAATCTTTTAACGCGCCTATACTGCGCTAAAACCGCGCTCGTGTGAACGAGGCCTCAACCATAGTGCCATCACTGCGGCTGACAGGGACCTGCCAAACATGTGAACAGGGACCTAGTGAATGGAAATATATGAATTTTCACTTTCTCACTGAATTGAATCGCTTGTTGACAAGATTGTGCTTTTCTCTTAATACCATTAGGTTTTATTCATGATGTTTTATGTCTTTTTAAATGGATATTGGCAAAGAGTAAATCTAAGGAATCCTTTTACAGCACATTGATTTCTAGTTACCTCTCTAATTCATTAATTACGTAATTCTCGGCTGAAAGCGGTATTTTTAATTTTCCGCTTTTTTCTTTTTCTACGATCTCCTGCAGGTGGCGCTAATACTCTTTTGCCTTCACTTTGTGCAAGTGAGAATATATTGCTGGCACTGACATTATGTGAAATGTCACGCTTAAACCATTAAAGATCTTTTGTATACGGAGTATAAAAGCTCCATTTACTGCTGCAAAATAAGCACAACTTGATAAAATGACAAGAAACAATTACATGGGTGAAATTAGCTGCCAGATAAGCTCATCCTTGGATGCCAAATTTCAGTAAATTCTGTGACAGTAGGTTAAAAGAGAATGAAATTCTTCTTCTGTAAAATACAGAGGTCATCAAAATACTCTCTTTGTCAAAAAATATCAAGCACCTAGAAGGAGTTGTCGAAATGGAATGAAGCTTTCTCTGTGTGATTGTAACAATGATATAAGTGATTACAAGATCAAAGCAAAAGGGTAATTTATTGCGGAAAAGTGAACACTTGAAGGGAGACTCTAGAACCCGGTTGTACCGCCTCTAGCTTGGATACAAGATGTGAAACGGGTGGGCATGGAGACTCTAGTACCCTGTTGTACCGCCTCTAGCTTTTATACAAGATGTGATACAGATGGGCATGGAGGCTCTAGTACCTTGTTGTACCGCCTCTAGCTTGGATACAAGATTTGATACGGGTGGACATGGAGGCTCTAGAACCCGGTTGTACTGCCTCTAGCTTGGATATAAGATGTGATACAGGTGGGCATGGAGGCTCTAGTACCCTGTTGTACCGCCTCTAGCTTGGATATAAGATGTGATACAGGTGGGCATGGAGGCTCTAGTACCCTGTTGTACCGCCTCTAGCTTGGGTAGAAGATGTGATACAGGATGGGGGAGAGGCTCTAGTACCCTGTTGAGTTGCCTCTAGCTTAGGTACAAGATGTGAAACGGACAGGTATGTTGGCTCTAGTACTCTGTTGGGCCACCTCTAGCTTAGATACAAGATGTGATACAGATTTGCATGCAAGCTCTAGTACCCTGTTGTATCACCTCTAGCTTGGCTACAAGATATAAAACGGGTGGGCATGTTGGCTCTAGTACCCTGTTGGGCTGCCTCTAGCTTGGATACAAGATGTGCTACGGGCGGGCAAAGAGGCTCTAGTAGCCTGTTGTACCGCCTCTAGCTTGTATACAAGATGTGATACAGATGGGCATGGAGGCTCTAGCACCCTGTTGTACCACCTCTAGCTTGGATATAAGATGTGATACAGATGGGCATGGAGGCTCTAGTACCCTGTTGTACTGCCTCTAGCTTGGGTAGAAGATGTGATACGGGATGGGGGGGAGGATCTAGTACCCTGTTGGGTTGCCTCTAGCTTGGATACAAGATGTGCTACGGGCGGGCAAAGAGGCTCTAGTAGCCTGTTGTACCGCCTCTAGCTTGGCTACAAGATATAAAACGGGTGGGCATGTTGGCTCTAGTACCCTGTTGGGCTGCCTCTAGCTTGGATACAAGATGTGCTACGGGCGGGCAAAGAGGCTCTAGTAGCCTGTTGTACCGCCTCTAGCTTGTATACAAGATGTGATACAGATGGGCATGGAGGCTCTAGCACCCTGTTGTACCACCTCTAGCTTGGATATAAGATGTGATACAGATGGGCATGGAGGCTCTAGTACCCTGTTGTACTGCCTCTAGCTTGGGTAGAAGATGTGATACGGGATGGGGGGGGGATCTAGTACCCTGTTGGGTTGCCTCTAGCTTAGGTACAAGATGTGAAACGGACAGGTATGTTGGCTCTAGTACTCTGTTGGGCTGCCTCTAGCTTAGATACAAGATGTGATACAGATTTGCATGCAGGCTCTGCTACCCTGTTGTATCACCTCTAGCTTGGCTACAAGATATAAAACGGGTGGGCATGTTGGCTCTAGTACCCTGTTGGGCTGCCTCTAGCTTGGATACAAGATGTGCTACGGGCGGGCAAAGAGGCTCTAGTAGCCTGTTGTACCGCCTCTAGCTTGTATACAAGATGTGATACAGATGGGCATGGAGGCTCTAGCACCCTGTTGTACCACCTCTAGCTTGGATATAAGATGTGATACAGATGGGCATGGAGGCTCTAGTACCCTGTTGTACTGCCTCTAGCTTGGGTAGAAGATGTGATACGGGATGGGGGGGGGGGATCTAGTACCCTGTTGGGTTGCCTCTAGCTTAGGTACAAGATGTGAAACGGACAGGTATGTTGGCTCTAGTACTCTGTTGGGCTGCCTCTAGCTTAGATACAAGATGTGATACAGATTTGCATGCAGGCTCTGCTACCCTGTTGTATCACCTCTAGCTTGGCTACAAGATGTAAAACGGGTGGGCATGTTGGCTCTAGTACCCTGTTGGGCCGCCTCTAGCTTGGATACAAGATGTGCTACGGGCGGGCAAAGAGGCTCTAGTAGCCTGTTGTACCACCTCTAGCTTGTATACAAGATGTTATATGGGTGAGCATGGAGGCTCTAGTACTCTGTTATACTACCTCAACTTGGATACAATATGTGATAAATGGGCATGGACATTTTAGTACCCTGTTGTACCGCTTCTAGCTTAGATACAGGATGTGATACGGTGGACAAGAAGGTTCTAGTACACTACTGGGCTGACTCTAGCTTGGATGGAAGATGTGATACTGGTAGGCATGGCAGATCTAGCTTAGATGCAAGATGTAATGCAGGCGGGCATGGAGGCATACAGGTTGCATATGGTATTTTGCAGCATATCGCTCCACATTTGCTGTAACTGAGCCTCTAGATGGTGTAAACCCGTAGACTGTTGAAGTTAGCAACACAGATGATCCCATACATGTTCTCTTGGTGATAAATCTGGTGACGAGGCAGGCCATAGAAGTGTGGAAATGTTGTGGAGGCATTCCTGTGACACTCTTGCTCTGTGTTGCTCAGCACTATCCTGTTAGAAGCCCGGCCATGAGAGGGACACATGTGGCTGCAGGATGTCTTGAACATATCGCTGAGCTGGCATTGCCCCTTGTACCACTACTAGGGGTGACTGACTCTCATATGCGATGACCACCCAGACCATCACACCAACAGTGGGGACAATATACCGCTCCACAGCAAAAGCAGGATTGAGACACTCAACTCTAGGTCTACAGACATGAACACGGCCGTTGTCAGTGCCCAAAATAAATGTGGATTTGTTTCTGAAGACAACCCGGTTACATTCTATAGCAGTCCAGTTTCCTCATTCCCTACACCACTGCATATTGAGGCAAGGGTGTCAAAGCAATACATGTAATGGGCACTGTGAGATTAAATGTCTTTCAGCCAAGCACATGGAAATGGTTCCGACAGACACAGCAGCCTGTAATAATGATGCCACTTGTCTCTGGATGGCAGACAACAGTTGGAGCTGCTCATGCTTTTTGGACAATCAGACGCTCCTCTCTACTGGTGGTCTGTTGAGGGCATCCTGAGCCCAGTTGCCTTGTGTGCCCTCACACATCCACTGATCCCAACACCTCTTAACAGTCCGGTCAGAACAGCCTAGGTGGGAGGCAATTTGTTGATAAAACCATCCAGTTTCTCGCATTCCAATAATGCTACTCTCTCTGACTCTGGTAACCGGGACGAAATCTCTTCAATTGCATTTTAGAGGCATTTCTAATGGTCACCAAGCTCTAAGCAAAAAATAGAGGTCCACTACACACAAGTAGCCTCTGAAAGCCTTTTTATAGGCCAAGGGTGGAAGCACTTTTAGGGCCTCAGGTGACAAGACAGTTCATCTAATCACGCCACAACGCTACTCATTTGTATATCTGCCTGAGATGTAACTGCATGCCGAGTTTTGCAGCAAAACGACAACTTCTTCTAGGGGTTGTATTTTTTGACAAAGAGTATAGATGTAGCTCCGAGTCCAGCAACAACAGTGCTGGACTTGGATTAAAAAGCTGCCCTGGCACACAATACTCAGCAGCTCACTTACAATATTACATGCCTACATCGCATTGGTATTAATGTATCATGTCTCCACTGGAACTATGGGTGGAGACATATGTTGGCCGCCTTGAGTTGCAGGGACCGCCCATGTGATGGGCAAATCTGATGATTGGCTGCCACAGACAGACCTTCCCAGGGTTAAACTGCCTCCATCCTCAGAGTGATGGTGGCGCTGGGCTATAGCCTCCATCATCCTCCTCCTTCTAGGGCTTCTGCTGTACAGAATCCATCATCATCGAACCATCGGCAGCATCGCTGCTGCTGGCTGACGGCCGCCTCTCTAACACCTGGCGGCCCACAGGAGCAGAGATTCAAGGGAGCTGCCAGGGGGGGAGAATACACTGCAGCCCGGAGACAGACGGCATTGCTGCCAACACCAGGGGAGCCAGAGACAAGGCCAGCATGGAGGCTGACAGTGGGTCCAGCATCAGAGGGGGATAGGAGCGCATATCGCAGAGCACCAGTGACAGCTGTCGGTGAAGGACGGGAGCAGACATTGGAGAGTGGCAGGGAGATTGTCAAACGGAGAACGAAGATCGGAGAGTGCCAGCTACACCTGTCAGTATGAACAGCTGTAAGCAGACGGGAGCAGAGATCCTATATAGTCCAGGACAGCTGTAAGGTGGATGCTGTGGGCATCACCTGGGCATCCCCTGCAACTCAGTACAGCCAAACCATGTCTCCACCCTTAGTTCTGGTGGAGACATGGTACACTAAAACCCATTGCACCACAGTGAATTCAGCTTTATTTGGTCACTGAAAATTCCACCATCACCACAATAGGGAAGATAAAAGTGAAACACAAAAACAACTAGTCCCATGGCCAGGGACAGGCCTGCACTATCACTATATAAACACAAAATATTACCCCAATATAACAATCCTACCTGGTCTACACAGGAGCTCCACTGATTATTAGCATGCTGCAGACTATACAGAGTATACAGCATTGATCAGATGCAGTCACAGACACTCCATAGAACGTTTTTCCATTGATGAACTATCCAATGATGACAGTCTATTGTAAACGGGCTGATACATTTCTTTGAGAGAACTTGACAGACATTTTCAGGATGAATGGAGGGAAATACCAAATGAAGTATATAAGACATTAGTAGAAAGTATGTCACAGAAAGTATCCGATGTCATTAGGGTCAAAGGAGACCCAATAGGTACTAATATATGTAAATAAATACTGCTTTAGATTCTTGCTCAGTTATCCAATTACTCTTGGTAGGATCGTGTATATAACTATTAAAGAGGATTTGTCGGCTCTCTTAATATGTCTACTTTAGTAAATACTTGCATTTGCACTGACATTTCAGTTCTCCGGCATATTTTCCTGAAACTCTGTGTTGTGTTGTACTGGCCCAGAGTTAATGAGGCCCCTCCATAAGTATGAATGCATTTGTCTTGTGCTTTTGTATTGTTAGTGCTGTTATCGGACCACACCATTACTGGTCTGATGACCTCGTTGCCAGGTGCCAAATTGGTAGATATGGAAGCCCGTGATGAGAAGATTTGCTAGAAATTATCTATCAATAGCATGAAATCACTCCATGTTATGTCAAGACACCTCCATGAGAATCTCAATGAAATTCTACTTTATTATCAACATTGCCAACTCTTATACAGAAAGATGAGGGCGTATCCAAATGTTACTTGGTACAAAGATTAGTGTTACATAGTTTACGGTTACAAAGGTGAAAATACTTATTGATGATAAGACTTATTGACATCTACCAAATATTCTCAAAGCTCTTAAGGCCTGTCTCAGACATAGAAATTACCTAAGTCAGGATATTGCTGTTCCATTAGACAACATTTCTGCAATAGTTGTGTGTCTTCTCTGTTAACATAGCTTAGCCTTATTTAATTTGTCTGTTGACTTCTTATCTTAAAATCCTAGTTCCTGGCACTACAAAGCATAGGTTTTAGTCTTCTATCTAAGGGTCAATAGTCCAATACAAGGTAAGAAACATACACTTATTGCATTCTGAAACTTAACACTTTATATTTGGACATGAGCGAACGTACTCGTCCGAGCTTGATACTCGTTCGAGTATTAGCGTGTTCGAGATGCTCGTTATTCGAAACGAGCACCACGCGATGTTCAAGTTACTTTCACTTTCATCTCTGAGACGTTAGCGCGCTTTTCTGGCTAATAGAAAGACAGGGAAGGCATTACAACTTCCCCCTGCGACGTTCAAGCCCTATACCACCCCCCTGCAGTGAGTGGCTGGCGAGATCAGGTGTCACCCGAGTATATAAATCGGCCCCTCCCGCGGCTCGCCACGGATGCGTTCTGACAGAGATCAGGGAAAGTGCTGTCTTGCTGGAGTTGCTATAGGGAGAGTGTTAGGAGTATTTTAGGCTTCAAGAACCCCAACGGTCCTTCTTAGGGCCACATCTAACCGTGTGCAGTAGTGTGGAGGCTGCTTTTTGCAGTGTTGCACATTTTTTTTTTTTTGTATATCGGCCGTGCAGAGCATTGCGCCCTGCAGTAATTATACATAGTCCAGGGCCAGTAGTGGTGAGGCAGGGACAGAAGACATATTTAGTGTATATAGGCAGTGGGCCTTTCCAAAAACATTTGGGAAAAAAAATCTATTTGGGCTGCCTGTGACCGTCCTCAGTGTACTGGGTCTGTGCTGGGGGTAGTTGTCCTAATTCATACGCAGCCAGCTAAGTGTTACAGCAGGCTTGCGCAAAATTATTTCCTGGCTCTGTGTTGGCTGTTACATCACCGCTTTATTCCAGTCCACAGTGCAACAGTCTGCAGTTATTTTACATACTCCAGGGCCAGTAGTGGTGACGCAGAGAGAGAAGACATATACAGTGTATATAGGCAGTGGGCCTTTCCAAAAACATTTGGGAAAAAAAATCTATTTGGGCTGCCTGTGACCGTCCTCAGTGTACTGGGTCTGTGCTGGGGGTAGTTGTCCTAATTCATACGCAGCCAGCTAAGTGTTACAGCAGGCTTGCGCAAAATTATTTCCTGGCTCTGTGTTGGCTGTTACATCACTGCTGTATTCCAGTCCACAGTGCAACAGTCTGCAGTTATTTTACATACTCCAGGGCCAGTAGTGGTGAAGCAGAGAGAGAAGGCTTGCGCAAAATTATTTCCTGGCTCTGCTGTGCGTTCCGTAAGCGAAGTCAGCCTCCAACCACAGGCCAATAAGTGGCACATTTAATTACAGCGTTCTGTTTCTGCACTACTGGTAAGGGGTAGGGGTAGGCCTAGAGGACGTGGACGCGGGCGAGGATGCGGAGGCCCAAGTCAGGGTGTGGGCACAGGCCGAGCCAGTGCGGTGGCCAGGGGTAGAGGCAGGGCCAGACCGAATAATCCACCAACTGTTTCCCAAAGCGCCCCCTCGCGCCATGCCACCCTGCAGAGGTCAAGGTGCTCTACGGTGTGGCAGTTTTTCACAGAGACGCCTGACGACCGACGAACAGTGGTGTGCAACCTTTGTCGCGCCAAGATCAGCTGGGGAGCCACCACCACCAGCATGCGCAGGCATATGATGGCCAAGCACCCCACAAGGTGGGACGAAGGCCGTTCACCGCCTCCGGTTTGCACCACTGCCTCTCCCCCTGTGCCCCAACCTGCCACTGAGATCCAACCCCCCTCTAAGGACACAGGCACTACCGTCTCCTGGCCTGCACCCACACCCTCACCTCCGCTGTCCTCGGCCCCATCCAGCAATGTCTCTCAGCGCAGCGTCCAGACGTCGCTAGCGCCACTGTTTGAGCGCAAGCGCAAGTACGCCGCCACGCACCCGCACGCTCAAGCGTTAAACGTGCACATTGCCAAATTGATCAGCCTGGAGATGCTGCCGTATAGGCTTGTGGAAACGGAGGCTTTCAAAAGCATGATGGCGGCGGCGGCCCCGCGCTACTCGGTTCCCAGTTCCCACTACTTTTCCCGATGTGCCGTCCCAGCCCTGCACGACCACGTCTCCAGCAACATTGTACGCGCCCTCACCAACGCGGTTACTGCCAAGGTCCACTTAACAACGGACACGTGGACAAGCACAGGCGGGCAGGGCCACTATATCTCTCTGACGGCACATTGGGTGAATTTAGTGGAGGCTGGGACCGAGTCAGAGCCTGGGACCGCTCACGTCCTACCCACCCCCAGAATTGCGGGCCCCAGCTCGGTGCTGGTATCTGCGGCGGTGTATGCTTCCTCCACTAAACCACCCTCCTCCTCCAACGCAACCTCTGTCTCGCAATCAAGATGTGTCAGCAGCAGCACGTCGCCAGCAGTCGCTGTCGCGCGGCATGGCAGCACAGCGGTGGGCAAGCGTCAGCAGGCCGTGCTAAAACTACTCAGCTTAGGAGAGAAGAGGCACACGGCCCACGAACTGCTGCAGGGTCTGACAGAGCAGACCGACCGCTGGCTTTCGCCGCTGAGCCTCCAACCGGGCATGGTCGTGTGTGACAATGGCCGTAACCTGGTGGCGGCTCTGCAGCTCGGCAGCCTCACGCACGTGCCATGCCTGGCCCATGTCTTTAATTTGGTGGTTCAGCGCTTTCTGAAAAGCTACCCACACTTGTCATACCTGCTCGGAAAGGTGCGCCGGGTCAGCGCACATTTCCGCAACTCCAAGACGGACGCTGCCACCCTGCAGACCCTGCAACATCGGTTTAATCTGCCAGTGCACTGACTACTGTGCGACGTGCCCACACGGTGGAACTCTACGCTCCACACGTTGGCCAGACTCTATGAGCAGCGTAGAGCTATAGTGGAATACCAACTCCAACTTGCGCGGCGCAGTGGGAGTCAGCCTCCTCAATTCTTTACAGAAGAGTGGGCCTGGTTGGCAGCCATCTGCCAGGTCCTTGGAAACTTTGAGGAGTCTACCCAGATGGTGAGCGGGGATGCTGCAATCATTAGCGTCACCATTCCTCTGCTATGCCTCTTGAGAAGTTCCCTGCAAAGCATAAAGGCAGACGCTTTGCGCTCGGAAACGGAGGCGGGGGAAGACAGTATGTCGCTGGATAGTCAGAGCACCCTCATGTCTATATCTCAGCGCGTTGAGGAGGAGGAGGAGGGGGAGGAGTATGAGGAGGAGGGGGAAGAGACAGCTTGGCCCACTGCTGAGGGTACCCATGCTGCTTGCCTGTCATCCTTTCAGCGTGTATGGCCGGAGGAGGAGGAGGAGGAGGATCCTGAAAGTGATCTTCCTAGTGAGGACAGCCATGTGTTGCGTACAGGTACCCTGGCACACATGGCTGACTTCATGTTAGGATGCCATTCTCGTGACCCTCGCGTTACACGCATTCTGGCCACTACGGATTACTGGGTGTACACACTGCTCGACCCACGGTATAAGGAGAACCTTTACACTCTCATACCCGAAGAGGAAAGGGGTTCGAGAGTGATGCTATACCACAGGACCCTGGTGGACAAACTGATGGTAACATTCCCATCCAACAGCGCTAGTGGCAGAAGGTGCAGTATCGAGGGCCAGGTAGCAGGGGAGGCGCAGAGATCAGGCAGCATGTACAGCGCAGGCAGGGGAACATTCTCCAAGGCCTTTGTCAGCTTTCTGGCTCCCCAGCAAGACTGTGTCACCGCTCCCCAGTCAAGGCTGAGTTGGCGGGAGCACTGTAAAAGGATGGTGAGGGAGTACGTAGCCGATCGCACGACCGTCCTCTGTGACGCCTCTGCCCCCTTCAACTACTGGGCGTCGAAGCTGGACACGTGGCCTGAACTCGCGCTGTATGCCCTGGAGGTGCTTGCTTGTCCTGCGGCTAGCGTCTTGTCAGAGAGGGTGTTTAGTGCGGCTGGGGGAATCATCACGGATAAGCGTACCCGCCTGTCAACCGACAGTGCCGACAGGCTTACACTCATCAAGATGAACAAAGCCTGGATTTCCCCAGACTTCTCTTCTTCAGCAGCGGACAGCAGCGATACCTAAGCAATACGTAGGCTGCACCCGCGGATGGAAGCATCGTTCTCTATCACCATCAAAAACGGGGACATTTTTGCTTCATCAATCTGTGTATAATATTCCTCCTCCTCCTGAAACCTCACGTAATCACGCCGAACGGGCAATTTTTCTTAGGCCCACAAGGCTCAGTCATATAATTTTTGTAAACAATTTTTATACGTTTCAATGCTCATTAAAGCGTTGAAACTTGCACCTGAACCAATTTTTATTTTCACTGGGCTGCCTCCAGGCCTAGTTACCAATTAAGCCACATTAACCAAAGCGATTAATGGGTTTCACCTGCCCTCTTGGTTGGGCATGGGCAATTTTTCTGAGGTACATTAGTACTGTTGGTACACCAATTTTTTGGGGCCCTCGCCTACAGTGTAATTCAATTAATTTTTTGCTCACCTGCATTACAGCTGACGTTACATCAGCTGTGCTGGGCACTGCAATAGGATATATTTATGTACCGCCGGTGGGTTCCAGGGAGCCACCCATGCTGTCGGTCCACACGGAGTTGTAACTACATGTGTCCACTTCTAAAGAACCCCAGTCTGACTGGGGCATGCAGTGTGGGCCGAAGCCCACCTGCATTAAACATGACATTACCTCAGCTGTGATGGGCAATGCTATGGGATATATTTATGTGCCGCCGTTGGCTTCCTGGCACCCACCCATGCTGTCGGTCCACAGGGACTTCACAATAGGGAGTTGTACCTGCCTGTGTCTATGAATTAAAAAGCCCGGTCAGGTTGGGGCAGGCAGTGTGGGCCGAAGCCCACCTGCATTTAATCTGACGTTAGCTCTGCTGTCCAGGGCACTGCAATGGGATACATTTATGTACAGCCGGTGGGTTCCAGGGAGCCACCCATGCTGTGGGTGCACACGGAATTCCCATTGCGGAGTTGGGGATTTCCAGTTGTACCTGCCTGTGACTATTTATAAAAAAACGCGGTCTGACTGGGGCATGCAGACACCTTGACAGAATGAATAGTGTGTGGCACATAGGTTCCCCATTGTTATGCCCACGTGTGCAGCTCCTGATGGCGGTGGCACAGGATTATATTTCTCATTGCTTCTGTACAGCATTGTGGGCTATCGCCCCGCCCCTTTTAAAGAGGGTCGCTGCCTAGCCGTGCCAACCCTCTGCAGTGTGTGCCTGCGGTTCCTCCTCATGGCAGACGCACTTATAAATAGACATGAGTGTGGCATGGCATGAGGGCAGCTGAAGGCTGCGCAGGGACAATTTGGTGTGCGCTGTGGACACTGGGTCGTGCAGGGGGGGGGGGGGTTGGGCAGCATGTAACCCAGGAGAAGTGGCAGCGGAGTGTCATGCAGGCAGTGATTGTGCTTTGTTGGAGGTAGTGTGGTGCTTAGCTAAGGTATGCCATGCTAATGAGGGCTTTTCAGAAGTAAAAATTGTTGGGAGGGGGGGGCCCACTCTTGCCGCTATTGTGGCTTAATAATGGGACCTGGGAACTTGAGATGCACCCAACATGTAGCCCCTCGCCTGCCCTATCCGTTGCTGTGTCGTTTCCATCACTTTCTTGAATTGCCCAGATTTTCACAAATGGAAACCTTAGCGAGCATCGGCGATATACAAAAATGCTCGGGTCGACCCATTGACTTCAATGGGGTTCGTTATTCGAAACGAACCCTCGAGCATCGCAAAATTTTCGTCCCTAGTAACGAGCACCCGAGCATTTTGGTGCTTGCTCATCTCTATTTATATTCCATGACAGTGTCTTCTGTGTTGCATGAATTTGATGTGTATTGCACCTCTGCAGCACTGAATTGGTTAATGTTTGGGTTATGTCTTGAAAATGTATCTAGTTGTGTGTCATCTGACCTTGTTTCATATATGTGTACCCCAGGATAGAAGAGGCTGAACAATTGCCTTGCGTGTACCCTGGGCCCAATTCACCCAGGCCTTCCCGCTATTGACCAGGAGGACTGAGAGAGTGAGAGGAGCCGTCATGCAGTGCTGAGTGCTACTTCTTAAAAAATGAGTGTTGACCAATACAGAGCTGGAGGGAGTGAAGGAGTGTGGCTGAAAACAGAACCCCGCAGATAACTTGGACTGTGGACTCGTCTGTCATCCTGTGATTCCTCCCTGTCACACTACTAATTGTACTTGCACCAGTGTCCTGATGGCCTATGTAAAGTGATTGGACTGTTAACCGTTTTACAAGTAAATGAGCACTGCCGACCATTCCTGGATTTGCTTTGAAATGTTTACCCGTGTGTGTGGACTATCTATTTCAATCATCTGGATTCACCGTAGAGGATGGAATGGTGGCATCACGAGTGACAGGACTTTAAAGTAAACTACATATTGGGTTAGCCCGTGAAACTTCCCCAGCGGTACCTTGGACGGGTCCCATGCTACCCCCAGGGAAGGGGATGGTAGAGCCCTGTGACAAGGCAGTAATCTACCCCACTATCTCCTCGGCTATGGGCCCGCTCCTCGGATGCTACAGTGTTATTCCTCTTTTTCCTTTTGGACATGTATAAATACATTGAAAACAAGCTGTTAGCATCCTCCTTCTCAAGGATTGTGTCCCCTACACAGTCTGACAGTGTCCAATCATCCTTAACAGTTTTGGCCTGTGTAGGGACTCATCTAGTTTGGATTCTAGTAGGTGTCCATGTATAGGTGTTCATGGTCTTATGATCTTGCTAATGTACAAGCAAGGGCTCATTCATATTTGCGTCAGAAGTTTCGCTCAAGCCTCCGTTGCTGATTTCGGCTCTTTCCCCATGCATCCAAAAAAATTATAACTCTTATTTTTCTGTCAGCATAGCTGTCTGAAGAATTGTTTTTTGCATATTTTTCAACGTGCAAGTAAATGTACCATATAATACGAGGGGCTGCTGATAAGTCCTTGGCCTTGTGTTCTTTTTTTGTTCTATGGTAACGAATGTTACATCACATGAAAGCCTTATGTGTCTTATATATGTTTTCAAAATGTTGTGTTTGTAGCTTATGGCAACAGTGATCTAGGCACATGGGAAAACAAAATGGCGGAGTCTAAGGCGATATTCACAGCAAATGAGAGCAGAGGAGTGATAAAATTCTTGTTTCTGCAAGGAAAGTCCGCGAAAGATATTCATGGTGATATGTCGCAGACATTGGGGGATCAATACCCTTCATATTCTACAGTCAAGAACTGGGTTGCCAAATTTAAAACGGGCCACTTCAACACCAATGATGAGGAACGTCCTGGACGACTGAGAGAGGATGTTGTTCCGGAGATCGACGATACTGTGCACAACCTCATACCGGAGAATCGGCCAATTTCAGCTAAAGGAATAGCAGGCATCATGGGGATTTCTGGGGAACGTGTTTGTGTCATTATCCATTAACATTTAAACATGAAGAAGCTATCTGCAAAGTGGGTCCCTAAATGTTTGACAACAGATCAGAAAAGCATGCGAGTGAAAACTTCCCGGTCCATTTGTCAGCGTTTCCGGACTGATAAGAACTTCCTGGAGCGACTGGTCACTATGGATGAGACCTGGATTTCTTTGTATGACCCTGAAACCAAGAAGCAGTCAAAAGAGTGGAGGCACAGTGGTTCTTACCCAAAGAAGTTCAGGGTGCAAAAATCAGCCACTAAGGTGATGGCATCTGTGTTTTGGGATAAGGAGGGCAAGCTGCTAGTGGACTACCTTCAAAATGGTTCCACCATCAATGCAAGGTATTACAATGAACTTTTGGACCAATTGAAGGCAGCTCTGAAGGCCAAAAGGTGCGGCAAGCTGTGCAAAGGAATCTTGTTCCTGCAAGACAACGCCTCCGCTCACTGCACAAGCGACCACGGCAAAACTGGTGGAACTAGGCTTTCAGCTGGTTGACCACCCACCTTATTCACCAGATCTAGCTCCCTTGGACTATCATCTGTTTCCAAACCTGAAGAAACACCTCAAGGGTACCATATTTCACACCATTTCTGATGCCATGGCTGCTACAGATGACTGGTTTGAGGCACAACTGAAAGCCTTCTTTTTGCAAGGCTTACAGAACTTGGAATACCGATGTAAGAAGTGTGTTGACATCAGTGGAGAGGATGTGGAATACATGTAAAGTTTCATCTTCCTATCTCGTTTCTTTCTGGGTAAAACCAAAGACTTATCAGCAGCCCCTCGTATACTAAAAAAGTTTTATAAATCTCTAAGTGGAATGAGTGACATGATAACTTTATTCTGTGGGTCAATATGATTACAACAATACTAAATTTATATAGTTGTTTTTTGTTCTTTTTTTGCTTTACTACTTAAAAAAAATTAAATATATCTAATATATCTGACCACCCTCACTTTACTATATTTCTGTGAGGACTGTGAATCTTATGGTACCATTTTAGGATACATGCAACTTTTTAATCACTTTTTATAAAAAATTTTCTAAGAGACGGGGTGACAAAAAGAGCACAATGTGTTTTTTTTTTATTCCTGACAACGTTCACAGTGCAGGCTAAATAAGGCATTATTTTGGTAGATCAGACTTTTATGGACGCGGTGATACCAAATATGCTTTGGAGCTTTTTGTTTTGAATTTTTAATTATAAATATGGGAAACATAGGGTTTTAAAACTTTTATTATCTTTTATTTTTACAATTCTAAACTTTTTTTCACTTTTTTACTCTCCATAAGGGCCTTGAACTGGTTATCATTTGATCGCTTATACCACATACTTAAATACTGCAGTATTGCAGTGTATGATATTTCTGCAAGCATTGTATTAAAATGTGCAGCAGGTGAACAGAACAATCTGCAACATCATACATTCAATACATAGTAGCCTATATAGGAATTCGAGCCGATATACGTCGCCCTCATCTGCAGGGGGGGGGAGGATGGAAGAGCCAGGAGCAGAAACTGAGCTCCCGCCCCCTCTCTGCCTCCTCTCCGCCCCTCTGCACTATTTGCAATAGGGGGAGGCGGGACGGGGGCGGGGCTAATTCATGGAACTTAGTCCCGCCCAGCCTCCTTTCATTGCAAATAGTGCAGAGGGGCGGAGAGGAGGCAGGAGCTCAGTTCCTGCTCCTGGCTCTTCCATCCTCCCCCCTCCTGCAGATGAGGACGACGTATATCGGCTCGGCGTTAAAACCGAGCCGATATACGTTCGTGGGAATGTACCCTTATGCTCTGATGTGAAGTAGCAAAAGATGAGGTCAAGGGTGGTCAGTCACCAATAATGCAATTCAAAATAAATTTAGCATATTGCTAAAAATGGCCATAGATGCCTGAAGTCTGCAAGCACATTTTTAAAGGGAATGAATTGCCTATTTGTTTACTAATTTAAAGGGTCGTCCAGGGTTAGAAAAACATGGCTGCTTTCTTCAAACTACAGCTCCAAACTTGTCCATGGGTTGTGTCTGGTATTGCAGCTCAGCTTCCATTCACTTCAACCCTATGGACAAGAGTAGTGCTGTGTTTGGAGGAAAGCAGTCATGCGTTTCTAACTCTGGACAACCCCTTTAAAATCTGGTTGTAACACTCATTCCATTTTTCTAATCTGTTTTCATTTTCTGATTGTAGATTTTTTTATTTCATTGTCTGCACATGACTATGGGGGTGGCCATCGTGCCTAGCCATCATTTAACAGCATTTAGGGATATGCTGTACAGCAGCCTCATGACCCATAGTCACATTGGACGGGAGGGGACTCATTGGCTTCTATGAGAAAGTGTTGTGACTTATGCAAGGTGGGGAGGAGGTGAGCTGTGACCATCACCTATTGTGAATAGAGCATCCTGTGTTATCTATTTTTAGGCCTTTCATTGTACCTGTGATGATAATGAGATGACTGCTGAGAAGTGATCTCTACAAAATCTGCCATTTTTGACTATGCTTTGGGGTCAGTGTGAAAACTGCAGGATATTAGGATTTTTTTAACATAGATCATGATTCATGAAGTAAAAAATAAAACATAAAACTCTAATTAATAAAATAAACCATTATCCTTTAAGGTATAGAATATATTAAAAATAGTTTTACAGAAACAGCACCACTGTTGACCATGGGCCTTGTCTGGTGTTGCCCCATTCACTTGGATGCTGCAACACAGAAATAGACTATAAACAAGACAACCCTTTTTTATAATCTTGATACAATGCCTTTTATATGTGCCTGGAAACTTCAGACATCTTTCCCAATGCACTATATATAACCCATGGTCAGATGTGCCACACCTCACCATGGGTTATACATAGTGCATTTGGAAAGTCTTTAGACGCTTTCTCTTTTTTTACATTCTGTTATGTTGTGGACTAGTGGAAACTACAAAAATATTCATGTTTTTCCCCATCTTTCTGCACTCAGTACTCCATATGACAAAGTGAAAGCCATTCTTCTCTGCAGATCCTCTCAGGCTCTGTCAGGTTGGATGGGAGCCGTTTGTGGACAGACATTTCCATGTCTCTCCAGAGATGTTCGATTGGGCTTAAGTCAGAGCTCTGGCTGGGCCACTCAAGGACATTCATTGAGTTGTCCCTAAGCCCCTCCTGTGTTGCCTTGGCTGTGTGCTTAGGGTCGTTGTCTTGTTGGAAACACAAAGAGATAAAAAAGAGACAGGAGGACATCGCCCCATCAGATGATAATAAAATCGCGTAGCCAAAAATAAAATGAACTTGCCAAGTGATGAGATGTCCTCACAAGGGTTTAACACACACACCAATAGCCAGGAAAGTGTTTCGCAATATTAACCTCAGTAGCACTTGATGTAGCCACTGATCCCCCGCCCCAAAGACATCCACAAAAAGAGTGCAATTTGTTCCCATAGGCCTCAAGGTTCGGGTATCAATAAAATGCAGTAAAAATAGAATCAGAGAATTCTCCTTAATCACAATCTAAAATCCATCAGAGGTTTATTTCATGCAAAAGTACAGACAAGGATATCGGATATATATAATATATATCATCCTAAAGGGGAATTGATTGATGGTGGTAGTCCACATCATCATGGCTGCTACCAGACGTGGCATGAATCCCGTAAAACCAGATGTTCTCACAGTCAGCTAATAGCAGATCAGTAATGACATGGCGACTACATGATCAGTCAATTGCGGTCATATGACCGGACCGTCCTTATGCCCAGTAAGGCTGCTTTCATACAAGCAATGCCTGATCTTTTTGTCCCCCCCCCCAGATATAAACCATCACCAGAGCTCTCTTGCTGCAACCTTCTCCGCTGTCCACATGTAAAACAAATGAACGCTTAGCAGTGTTCATGTGTTTAGTTTGTAGGGGCAAATAGCTGTTGGCCGACCTCGGAAGGATGAGTCGACCTTCAGCCGGCTACCTGAACCACGTAGGGATGGAACCCGCAACCATTAGGTTGTAAGCAAAAGCTAAGGACTGCATTCCTGCTGCCTTAGCACTCTGCACCACACAAGGCTTAATTAGTACTCCCTGAGAGAATCGCAGTGCTACAGAATTAAATGATGTTGTAGATCATTGTAAGGTTCATGTTAAGATGGCTTTATGAGTATAGAATTGAAGAACCTCTTCCCTGACCTCAACACGATTTTAATGGGTCTTAGGCTTCTCATATCTTTTGTATATCCATTCATATTGTTGTTGGTCTTCCTCTTTTCTTATACATAAAATACATAGTATGTACAGCGTTATGGTTAGCACTGCGGTTATGAGTTTGAATCTGACCAAGGGGATCATATTTCATGGAATTTGTATGTGCTCCTAGTGCTTGCATGTGTTTCCTCTTACATTCCAAAAACATGCTGATACTTTAATTGGCTTCCAATGAAATTGGTCTAAAGGCCCTTTTAAGATCCATTTACACGGGATGCCGACACTGGTCCCTGTGTGTCTGCGCTCCCATGCTGTCACACGGGAGCTACGGGTGCTGGCTCACTCACGGAGCGGCCAGCAAGGGGGCGGGTCAGTGCAGGAGATTTCTCTCCTCTCGCTTCCCCACCCTTCTCCATTGAGATAACACAGCGGCCGTTCACTACTGAACGGCCGCTTTTTAAACTGAACGTTGAGCGATGAGCTCATTGCTGATCTTTTATGCTACATAAACAATGCATGCTCAGCTGATCGCTCATTGTGCAGTTTAAACAGTCGCCGTTCAATAGTGAACGGCTGCTGTGTTATCTCAATGGAAATCTCCTGCACTGCCCTGCCCCCCTGCTGGCCACTTCGTGAGCAAGCCAGCACCAGTAGCTGCCGTGTGACAGCACGGGAGCGCAGACACACAGGGACGAGTGTTGGGCATCGTTTGCCCGACTGTCATCTCATGTGAATGGATCTTTACGCGGGCCACTGATTGGGTATGAATATTCACCCAAACATTGATTTCCCTGATCATTATCCCATGTGAAAGTGCATACAATCATCCAAGGAATGAGAGAACACTCAATGGTCAGTTGATCATGTTTTTGAGGTCGGTTACACACAAGTGTGTTGTGGCCACATTTATGCATCTGTAATACAGAAGAGTGTCCTGGCTTGACCACAGGTCTCCTGATCTGAACTTCAAGCATCATACATTCCTATGATGCTCAGAGTTCAGATCAGGATATCCATGGTGGGGCCAGGACACTCGTCCATATGTGTCACTGGCCCTCTTGTGTCACCGTCCTTATGCAAGCACAAAAATGCTTACATATCAGTGGCACATCTCCCCGTGTAAATGGGGAGATGAGCTACCAACCAATACATTCTGTAAAAGAATGAATGATAATAACAATCGCTCACTCCCATACCAGCAATCCTCTGTAGTGTGTGAACAACAGCAACGAGCACTGATTGACATGCTTAGTTGATCGGCTGTCGTTTTCAACTGCCTGAGAATCGTATAGTGTAAAATGGCCCTTAGTCTATGTACCTGAGATACGGAAATTAGATTATGGGCTTCATAGAGAGAACTGAAGTTAATGGCATAAAGCACTGGAGAAATAAAAGTAGCAGAAAAGATAAAATCAATAAATAGTTTTGGAAGAATTTTACCAAATTTAACCAATCAAATATCTACTTTTTGGGTCTTCAGATGTCCCTATGCCATATCTATGACTTTTTTTGTATTTGTCTGATTGCTTGCCATCCTGTTCGCCTTCTCGCCACTTCTTTAAAATCTATTTTATTAATTTTACTACTTTATTTTATTAATTTTAATTGCATTTTTTTCGGAGGGTTTAAGTCAATTCACCTCACAAATATCAAAAAGTACAGTCTACATGTTTTATAGTCTGAAACTGCAGTCAAAAATAAACTTTGCTCTGCAATCCACACATTGATTTTTCCGGTACATGTATTTCCACTATCGGTGTACATCCTTATTTTTAAAGGAACAAGGAAAGTATTTTACTCAACTGTCCCCCCTCCCTTCTTGAAGACGGACCACCAGAGGGAGATGTTCTAAGATGACATTTTATAAAAGCTCTTTCCTGTTCCGTTACACAGTACCCTGTCGTGTCCTTCATGCCAGCTATTGATCAGAATTACGAACAATAGAAAAGACTCAGCCTTGCAATGTCATAATTAAACGTGATTATTGATCCCCTCGATGTATGAAAAGACGTAAACTTGAGACTGACTGAAGCTTAAGAAACCATGGCAAGTAGTGCAGAATGGAAGTGCTCTGAATATCACTGGAGATTTTGTTTAGAAAATCTTTAATGAGAAGAAGCTAGAAAGAGGAAGCAGAAGACATGGACAATATTGGTTAAAGGGCATTTGCGTTTTAAGAGGAAGAAAAAAAAAAACACCACGAAACTAGGCCATGCCAACCCAGGACTTAACTAATTGGATAAGAGCCCAGGCAGTGTCTTTCTCTCTTAACAAGTACATTAATGCTTTGCTCTAATGCTTCATCCATTTTGTAATTAACTGTTGAGACGGCTGTTAATTTGTTTTGTGGTGGTGCACTTGTTATAGGCAAATATGAGGCGTCTAGTCAATAGCACTGTGTTTACACCTATAATAACACCCAACATAAAAGCAACAATAATAGAAGAGTAGCAGATTCTGTGTAACTTCAGTGCAGAAAAAGTCAGATTAAGGAAAAAATAGGCATTACGATAAACTAGACAATGGTTAAAACATGTGGCATATAGTAAAGCTCACGGGTGCTTATGAGTGTTCTTGTTGGAGCATAGTCATCCATTTTGGTTATATGGGGTTGAACTTTTCATCTAACTTGAATTTATAGGGGTACCCCTATGCACATCATTAGGATAGCCTATTGGTGGGAGTCCAACCTCTGGGACGTCCACCAGTCAACTTTGCAAGTGCTGTATCCCCTTCCTTGTTGACTCAGGCACTATGGCTCTTCGGTACAGCATAGTACTATTCAAGCCGTTGTCACTGTGTCAACAATAACATGGAACCTTCATTGTGCTAATTGACAGGGGCCCCAGAGGTCAGACATTCACTAATCAACCATTGATAGCCTATCTTAAGAATAGGCCATCAATATTTAAGTCCTGGAGAACACGTTAACCCTTTTTAATGTACTAATCATAGCAATGGTGTGTCATCACTTTCAAGTGTTGGCTCTATTATACAGCCATCACCCTAATGGTCAGGATCAGAGATAACTTAAATCTCAGCCATTTAAACTTTTAGATGCCACGGTAACTGCTGTAGTTATTCAGAACGAGCGGATGCCATGTCTGAAATGACTAGTTTGAACAACTAGAGTTTTGGATAAGTTTTGGATTCAAAGAGTGAAAATGGTGACTGGTAATATGGGTGTAATACGATAAACTAGTATAGCAAAACTGAGTATATCAAGGTATGGAAGATTTCATAGGCTAAACAACCAGAGCCGCCTGCACTAGACCCTGAAGTGGAGCACCCACCTCAAAAAGGGCAACCCGGTTATGGGAGAGCAACCGGAGACCATTCTGAGACTACTAGCAGCAAGTACACGGAACATGGAATTTAATACATTGAAAGAGTGTACCAATATTTATCTTAAGAACACAAAAATAAAAGTGAACAATGAAATGTCAGTTAAAAAGCAGTTAAACTTTTCCTTCAATTCATGATGTACTATTAACTACTGTGTAGTAATACCTTTTAAGCATTATCACTAACACTCCATTACTATTGTGGGAGTGCAGTACAAAGAAGGACCTGTAGAGGGCTGCAGACAGGACTTCTGGTACTGCAGTGAAAGGGTTAACACCTGCTGGGTGAGGCAGAAAGCTAGATAAAAGTCTGTTCCTGTCACACTAAAGAAGAAGTGATGGCTCAGTGGAGCTGAAGGGCTACTAGCCTGAGGTCATGTATAGACCTGATTGGGGAACCATCATGTCAGTCTGACGGAGGACGCCCTCCAGATGCCCCAGGCGGGGTTAGTGACGGTGGCCTTGTGGGTTGTGAACCCTATACTGTGTGACATGCTGTATTTGCTGTGCTGTGCAATAAAACTGGCAGGCACCAGATTTAAAGAATCCATGTGTCTGGAGTCATTTATACATGTGTGGTGCCCATTTTCCGGTCCAAGAGGTCGGCGTTCCGCAGGTGGGCTTGCCACATTATCAATATGGTCTCATCGAAATATAACTCATAGAATATATTTGCACAGTCTCTTTTATCTGTCTCCTTGTCTTGCTACTCATTCCTCTGGTTGTCCAGGGTTATTAAGATCCTTTTATCACTCCTCCAGCAGTGCTGGCAACAGCTTCTCAATCCAGCACCACTGTAGCTACTTGCACAGCAGAAATTTCCCCATTTATGGCCAGACATCAGCCAATCAACAAATGTCCATTGAACATGCTCAGTTCTGCTGTGCCAGAATTTGTGGCACATTTTGGCACAAACAGCGATTTTGGAGCAGTTTTTGGTGTGTTTCCAGTTCACCTTCAAGACAACATTAATCCATTAAGGTGAGTTCCTCAGATGCGAATAAACCTCCCCACCACATCTCATAAATGCTTGATTGGGCTCATGTATGTGTGAATGTGCAGGCCACACCATTCGTAGAAACTCTCCAGAATGCTCCTCAAACCAATTCTAGATTAATTGGTCCTGATGGCATGGTCTATTATCTAGCTGAAAATACCATCATTGTTAGAGTATATGAAGTCCATGAAAGGCTGTAAATGGTCACCAAGCAGTGACACATAGCAAGCACTAGTCAATGACATGCTTAGGCAGACCAGTGGACCCAACATACACTACAAGAACGCACCGCACACCAGAATTGAGCCACTACCAGTCTGCACAGTTTCTTGTTCATAACTGGGGACTATGGCTTCTTGGGGTCTGTCCCACATATAAACCCTACCATTAGATCAAAACAATTGGTATAATGACTCATCGGACCACGCCATATGTTGCCAGTCCCCTTGGGTCCAGCTAGCAACATCATGAGCCCAAGTGAGATGCTATATCTGTCACAGTGTGCTGCCACTGTTCTCACCGTTCACCTGCTGCTGGGGCTGTGGTTAGGCATCGCTGCCATTCATGCTCTACAAGCCTCTCCTCTGCTCGCTCCTAAGCTTCTGCCAGTGCCGTGTCAGCAGCTATACAGCCAGTAATAGCCAGGGCGTTTAATAGCCAGGGGACTCCACAGCAAAGCTGGAATTCCACTTGGAGGAGTTAAGCATGAATACCGGGGTTCCCCAGGTGTTGCCTACAGCCAAAAAACTGTGGGTGGTAATTCCTTTTATGATGCATTCCTGGTGCACATGTGACACTGTAGATCGAGGAATGTTAAATGCGCACAACTTTAGAAATGGAATGTCCCAACCGTCTGGCACCTGCCATCATACCTCGTTCCTTGTTCAAATTCCGGCAATTCTTGTAACTTTGCCATTACCACTCTGGCCAGAGTTCAACCTCACTTACAAGATAACACCTAACAAGTTATACAGGTGTTGGCATTCCCAACATGTCAACTGAGGTAACACCACTTCATTATCGATTTACATACTGATATCTCAGGACGTTTGGCATGTCTGTGTATGCCACAGCACGCCGCCACTGCCTACCCTTCTCACCTGCTGCTGGGGCTGTGCTCACTCCTCTTCTGTCTACCTGGTGTCTGCCCATAGGGCTCTTGTGTGTTCCTGCCCCTTTCTTAAAGGGCCAGCATGTGTTCCTTAAACTTGTCCCCCTACAATCACCATTTACCTTTGGCTATATCAAGCATCTTCCCCCTATGGAGAATACCAAAGAAATTGATTTAAAACCCTTTGTAACAAAGCCCCATTAGGTTAATTGTTCTGGCTCTGACCTCAAATATGGTTTCTGGATTCTGGAATTTACCAGCTACCTACCCTGACTGAATACCATTATTGAAGTTGTGCTACTAGCCCTGACTATTGCTAGCATTCTGGACAAGACACCGTTGACGCCATTAGGTAACATGCTTGGCCCTATTCAGTGTCTGCAGCCACACAACCGAGACGATCTTTGCGAGGATTGGCACCAGGACCCTGCAGCAAACACGAAATCCTTATTGAAAAGGTCAAGGGTGAAAAACAGGGCTCCCCAAGGTCAAATTGGTCCATGTCCACCTATCGGACAATATATCATGTATTTCATTAATATTTATGTTTATTATATGCTTTAGGTGTTGTAGCTATTTATTTTTCAAAAATCTCCCTGGTATCAGCCATATTAGAGTACCCACGTCCTTCCTATGTCTGCATAGACAAGGCAGAAGGGTGAGCTCTTTTTGCAGCTGCAATGAATGGGATTTAAGGGTCAGAAAAGAGTTAAAGGGGTTGTCTCGTGAAATCAAGTGGGGTTCAGCACTTCTGTATGGCCATATTAATGCACTTTGTAATATACATCGTGCATTAATTATGAGCCATACAGAAGTTATTCACTTACCTGCTCCGTTGCTAGCGTCCCCGTCGCCATGGATCCGTCTAAATTCGCTGTCTTCTGGCGTTTTTAGACGCGCTTGCGCAGTCCGGTCTTCTCCCTGGTGAATGGGACCGCTCGTGCCGGAGAGCTGGTCCTCGTAGCTCCGCCCCGTCACGTGTGCCGATTCCAGCCAATCAGGAGGCTGGAATCGGCAATGGACCGCACAAAGCCCACGGTGCACCATGGGAGAAGACCCGCGGTGTATCGTGGGTGAAGATCCCGGCGGCCATCTTGGTAAAGGAAGAAAGAAGTCGCCGCAGCGCGGGGATTCGGGTAAGTAATAAACTTTTTTTTTTTTAACCCATCCCTTGTCTCGCACCGAACGGAGGGGCCTATTGAATTTAAAAAAAAAAACGTTTCGGCGTGAGACAACCCCTTTAATAAACTATTGCCGTCTCCATAAAGTAGTGGCACACAGCCTCTAGTCCAGAGAGCAGAGAGGAAAAAAGGGACTGTATGTGTTTATATGCAGTATTCTACCAAGTTTGCTATCTTTAAAACCTGGTCAGTGAATTGTACCCTTCACAGATATAGACAAAATTAAAATTAATAACTTTTATTCACAACTGATTAAAATTAGGGCCACATAAATCATATAACAAACACAAACATACGTGGACTGACAACATGGATCGTACTATGTGACTCAGTGACCGGATGGAATGAGGGTCTCAATTCCCCTCGAGTATCCAGTCGGGTTAACCCCTATTGACAGAATTAGGGGACTGGGTCACTGGTTTGTAGCGGTACGTCACAGTAAGAAGGAAGGTCAAAGAGATATTAGGTTTCCAGTCTGTGATATTAATTCATAGCTGGAGACCCATCGACCATTTTTTCCGCTACTTTCAATAAGGATCATATGGTTAATCAGATGTGTATGTTACACCATACTAAATAAACCGTCACTCAAGGTTCGTGTATTTCAACGTTAATGATAGGGGAATTATTCCCCACAGTGGATAATCACTCAGATGTTAGTGTAAATGTTCCAACGTTAGTGGCCGAGTAGTCACTCAATAATCACTCAAACATTCTGAAGTCTTTTCATGTTTGGGAGTGAGATAATTACTCCGCAGGTAGGTGACTACTCAGTGAGTAGTCACCTACCTGCGGAGTAATTATCTCACTCCCAAACATGAAAAGACTTCAGAATGTTTGAGTGATTATTGAGTGACTACTCGGCCACTAACGTTGGAACATTTACACTAACATCTGAGTGATTATCCACTGTGGGGAATAATTCCCCTATCATTAACGTTGAAATACACGAACCTTGAGTGACGGTTTATTTAGTATGGTGTAACATACACATCTGATTAACCATATGATCCTTATTGAAAGTAGCGGAAAAAATGGTCGATGGGTCTCCAGCTATGAATTAATATCACAGACTGGAAACCTAATATCTCTTTGACCTTCCTTCTTACTGTGACGTACCGCTACAAACCAGTGACCCAGTCCCCTAATTCTGTCAATAGGGGTTAACCCGACTGGATACTCGAGGGGAATTGAGACCCTCATTCCATCCGGTCACTGAGTCACATAGTACGATCCATGTTGTCAGTCCACGTATGTTTGTGTTTGTTATATGATTTATGTGGCCCTAATTTTAATCAGTTGTGAATAAAAGTTATTAATTTTAATTTTGTCTATATCTGTGAAGGGCATCTCTATGACTATATAGATTTGGAATACCACTGTGATTCTGGTCAGTGAATTGTACCTTTAAGAGAGGCGGGAACAGAGGAGAAAGTTTTGAGCATGAAGAGAGAGTCAGAGAGAGAGAGAGAGTTGGGTATGGCAGCAAGGGGATTCTCCATCAAGCAAATAATTGAAGCTATTTAGCGGTTGGTTCTATGGATCAGTGCCCCCATAAACAAAGTGACAAGTGATATCCGTACAAACAGTAAATCGGGTACAAAAAAGACTCCAGTGCAGAAAATGCAGTTATTGAAACCGGCTCCTCTTTTCCTGTCCTGATCAAGACATCCTGTGCACCGGGTAAAGTGACTGAAACTTAATTTAGTTGCTGTTCTAATAAACAAGTTCTCCATTTATTGCAATGACCCTAAGTCTTGGATATGTGGCATTTCCTCTGGACCCTCCTCTGCACCCCAAGCAGCAGCGCTCATTTCCTTACTCAGCCACTGGATGAACTGGTGTTACCAAAGCTTGGGCCTGAACTGTATGCGGCTCCTCTGTCCTTCAAGGATGGGGAAAAATCTCTGGCTTAGGCTAGTTTCACATGGGCGAGATCGGGCCAAGAATCACAGCCTGCTATTGTATTTTCCACCATGGATGCGAGGTGTTTTCATGTGAAAACAGCCTCGCATTGCTCCAGGGAATCCCTTTATCCCAGCGGGAATGAAAGGATTCCCGCAAGAATGAAGGGATTCCCACACTGGGCATGAAGGGATTCCCCCTGCCAGGGCTGAAGAGATTCCCCCACCGAGCGTGAAAGGGATTCCTCCTGCTGTGGCTGTCACAGTCACGGCAGAGGATTGTGGAGTTCTCCCATTGCTTTCAATGGGGCCGATGCTGCTGCCGCCGGCCCCATTGGCATCAATGGGTGATATCACAGGAATGTAGAACATGCCGCAATGTGTTTTCCGCATAGCATCGCATCGCGGTGCCATGCAGTAAAACATGACTCATGTATATGAACCTATTCAAAAGAATGGGGTTCACATCTGTGCGAGATTCGTGCATCTCGCATGGCACAAATCTCGCGTGATTTTCTCGGGCAGTGTGGAACTGGCCTTATTCGGGTAAAAAGGGGGACTGAGATTGGAAGTCTGCACGTTTTATCTATTACTCCTTCTCTCATTGGCCCTTGCACACCTTATCCAAGTCTACAGTAGTAGAGTAGAGCTGTCATTTATTATGCCATTTTCAGTCTAATGATAAAGAAATGATTCTGCAGAACATGTTCCAGTCTATACAGCAAAGCTGTAAAGAGAGCTGCAGAAAATACAATATTGCATTGCTAAAGATAATTTACAAACATTCTATTTTCTGCTGCTTAGTGCATGAAAACAAGTTCTAAAGGCTCCTTTCACTTTTCTGTCCAACCTCGGAATGCATTACTTGCACAGTGGGTGCCGTAGTGGGTGACACAAATGTGATACAAATGTAATTGGGGTTATATTAACGTTTTTCTGTAATTTTATCTCATTCACATGGTTATTGATTACCTAATCATCACAATTTTCATACTTCAGTTGAACTTTGCAGTTCGGATCAAATCTTATTCTCATAATGAGAAGCAGGAAATGTAGCAGTAATAATTTACTGGTGAGCACCTAAGATCTTTTTGTGTGACTTGCCCTTTTTAAGGGAATCATTTTCACTTCTCTCCTAACCTGGATATTATGTGCAACCACAGGAAACCGGCTGTAAGAAAATCTCATACACTAATAGCACTAATCACAGCACATTTGGATTCTGCTGATGACGCGGTGACCACGTCATACATATATAACTATACTGACACGGACCGTGTACTATTTTGTAATATATATTCATTTTTAACAAATGTGGCCAAATGAAGGTATAAAATGAATGTTTCAGTTCCTCATTCTAGATAGTGATTAGAGATATATAGAAAGATAAATAGATATCTCAGAAATTTCTGCATGCAGCGCTTTTTCTTCCATCCAATAGTCAATGGGGTCCGTTCAGCGGTGTTCGGTTCCATCTTGATACAGAAGGGAATTCCCTTCCCAAATATGCCAAAACAGCAGAACCACAAGAGCAAATGTGAAACTATCCTACCTTTTGCCATTTTGGCGTGTTGCAAATGTTGCAGGTGATGGTATCGCAATGCAGAATCAGGATATGATGCAGCAGAAGAAGTTACAAATGAAAATGCAATGTTTATTTACAAACAAAAGAATGAAAAGCTCATCAGCTCCTCTATAACAGGTTAACTCTTCCCAAAGAACAACAAATCAAGAACGCACTTGAGATATATTCTGGTATAAGTGTCACACTCTCTTCCTGATTAACTCTTTGATCCCTAGTGGTGTGCACTCCTGGCACCTTTACTGAGGCTGGTCTCACTTACAACTTGTTGCCAACGAACTCCTTGCTGTCCTCCTTGGTCATGAAATGTTTGCTCTGTAGCACAGTCCCACACGCTGTCTGTCCTCCAAATGGTTTTTTTGGGGGGGTCCCAGCATTCACTCAGGCAGTACAGCAGTAGAAAGTTGAATAGTCCATCACTCACAGTCTTTATGCCACATGCAGACCCTCACCCTCTGATTGTGCAGCAGTCTAGGCTTTTGTCCATGCACCCTACACTCCCACTGAAGGCTTGCACAGCAGAAAATTATTTGTGTGGCACAGCAGAAAATTCCCTTTTACAGATTTGCGTTTGTTCTCATGCTTAATGGGCCTAAATTGACAATTGTGTTCCAGAATGTAGAACAGAGCTCTCTCTTACTCTGCTCCAACAGGGCGGCTGAATTTAGTACAGGTGAGAGCTACTTTGGTAAGAGGGGGGAGCGGAGCATTGCTCCCCCTCTTGTACATACATTATGCATACCCAGATACATGCTTCTAACAGTGCTCCTGAGGAATCTTAGACAATTCCTTATGGGCAATGGCCTTCGATAGGGGTTGAATAATTTTGATTGCAACTGTAGACAGATAGGCAGATAGATAGAAGACAGAGCAATCTCACACCTATCTGCATATATTTACATGTATCTCTCTAAGGCTGGGCTCACACGTCTGATTTCTCTGTATTGTGAATGATCACGGTGGCTTTCCGGCGGTCATGCGCAGTGCAGTTTTTTTCCCCCACTGTTTGTATTTCCCACGCTAACGCTAAGGGATGATGTGGGTACCCTCAGCCCATACGCAATGTAAATTTGATATGAGCTGGTGGTTGATGCCTCCATTGACTTCAATGGAGACTGTCCGCGCGGAGTCTGCGGCAAAATAGCGCTTGCTGTGATTTTTCTTCTGCTCGCAGAATACGCAATTCTGATTTGCAAATATAAAGGAAAGATTGAAAGTTCATGCCTTTCAATGCCAGCATTTTGCTGCGGATCATACGCGTGGACCGCGATCATGGATTCCGCAATTAGAATCCGTCCATCTGAGACCCCCCCCAATTCTATTTCAGATTTCTTTATGTATAATTGAGGACTATGTAAGTATTCATTTTAAACCTTCGTGTGTCCACAAGACCTTCATTAAACAAATGAATATGTAACAAAATGTTACATACAGTCTGTCAGTATTTTTATATATTCGTGGCATGATTATAGAATCATCGGCTGAAAACCAAATGAGCTGTGGCTTCTGTTGTTAGTGCCTCAGCTTTTCTTGCAGCCAGAGCTATCTATGTCACGTCTGAACCGTCCTGTAAATGATACTGACAAACAGATTCAGAGGTGAAGTGCAGGGATAGGTTGAAGGATGTATAACCCACAAGGTGTAATTAAGTTACTAGACATGAGAAATGCAAAACTACACAGCGGACAATGAAACAAACAGGAACAAGTCCTAGGTTAATTTCCTGTATTTATGCTAACTGATCCTGACAACAGAGCAGCACATCCGACCCGAAAAAGGCAACTCCAGGGCTGTAAGTTCACTAGATTCCTTAACTGTCCCTAGATGTTATATGAAAGACAAGTAAAGAACAAAAACAAAGAAAACAGATAAGACCAATTTTTAAAAAACAGTGTACGAAAGAAGCAAGGAAGGTTCCTAAGACAAACTGACAGTGGTAAACCAAAGTCAAAAAGCAGAATGTGCAAAGAAGTATAACAAAGCTCAAGGGCAGTCACACTAAACCACACAGGACCAGTATACAAGTTTATGACCAAAATATACCCACATGCTGTACACAAAGAAGCCGGATTAAATACCCCAAACAAACCACTGGTAGGCTGGCTGGGAAAACAGGCAGCCCAACCAGCCAATCAGTTAAGACATAAAATGAAGATGTTTCTCCCTCTGCATCCAGCACCAAATGACACTACACATGCGCTGGCAGGCGCATCACGTGATCCAGCGCTGAGATGTCACAGTGGACCCACACCTGCACCTGGAGCACACTGGCATTGTCGACACATGACAATCTAGATGGATAATATATATATAGGTACTGGATATGTGCTAAATGGATTTGAGATAGATATGAGATAGATAGATAGATAGATAGATAGATAGATAGATAGATAGATAGATAGATAGATAGATAGATAGATAGATATGAGATAGATAGATAGATATGAGATAGATAGATAAATAGGTAGCTAGATAGATATGGGATAGATAGAAAGATAGATAAATAGGTAGCTAGATAGATAGATAGATAGATAGATATGGGATAGATAGATAGATAGATAGATATGGGATAGATAGATAGATATGAGATAGATAGATAGATAAATAGGTAGCTAGATAGATATGGGATAGATAGATAGGAGATAGATAGATAAATAGGTAGATAGATAGATAGGAGATAGATAGGTAAATAGGTAGCTAGATAGATATGGGATAGATAGATAGATAGATAGATAGATAGATAGATAGATAGGAGATAGAGGGAGAGATAGATAGATATGAGATAGATAGATAGATAGATAGATAGGAGATAGAGGGAGAGATAGATAGATATGAGATAGATAGATAGATAGATAGATAGATAGATAGGAGATAGAGGGAGAGATAGATAGATAGATAGATAGATAGATATGAGATAGATAGATAGAGATAGATAGATAGATATGAGATAGGAGATAGATAGATAGATAGATAGATAGATATGAGATAGGAGATAGATAGATAGATAGATAGATAGATGGATGGATGGATATGAGATAGGAGATAGATAGATAGATAGATGCCCAGTATGTTCCTGGGAAAATAAAGCGCTGCATGCAGTATTTTGTGCTGGATCTCTGACGGATCTATGCCTATCCGTTATTTTCCCCGTGACCATTTTTAGAGGAGAGAAACTGAAATAACATGTAAAAAAATAGATAATTTTTTTTCTCCCTTGATTGCAATGTGGTTTCAAATAAATAGAAAGGCTCCAGTTTGCTTCCATTCCATCCGGTTTCTGTTTTTTAGACGGAATAACGCTGTAGACTGCACTATTCTCCCACACACAAAAAAAAACGGAAAGCTAACGGAATGAAAGTATACTAAAGCCTTTACGTTTTTTTAGAAACCCCATTGAAATCAATAGGGGGGGAAAAAGTATCATTTTTTAAAATTTTAGTTTGTCTCCTTCAAAAATAGAGCAGAGTGACGGAAACCCTGAACTAAGCCGTAACGCAGGAGTGAAAGCAGCCACAGCAGATCGGCGCCCGGGGCAGAGGTGGTGGCAAACTATAACGAAGACGAGACACGCAGTACGATATAGAGATGATTAGCTAGCAGGTATGGGCTTGTCATCGACAGGTAAGAAGAACACAGTTGTTTGTGTAGCCATGCTTTTGTCATCACACTGATTCATCCGTCATCTAGCCAAACAATGCAAATGTTATTTTTGAATATGTCTAGAACGCGGAGGTGATTTCTCTGTCTCCAGAACACAGGACAGCTGCTTATAGGTATTTACGTAGATGTATATCAAGAAATGGAGACAGAAGGTCAGAGAAGGTTCAAAAGACATTGATTTGCATGCAGAGAGCAAACAAGATAGATCCTCCACCACCACCGCACCGAAAAAGACTCCTTATAATGAAGTCCACATGATAGCAGGTGATCCTCACGTCTAGGTGTGCTTCAGTGCTTCTCTTATTCATCACTCTGTAGGTCAGAACACTATTGTCAAATATTGAAGGAAACAATTATGAACTGACAGACGAGTGCAAGAGGTGGATGATTTGGGCCAAACAAGCTTCAAATATGTAAAATGTCTAGGAAGAAGAATCTACTTATGATTGTGTCCTCGTAAATATTACACTACATTTAAATTCTTCGACTTAAAGTGGCAGAGCTTTAAAAGTCTTTATCCAACTTTGCCTGGATTTGCCTCACAACTTTTCATGGCGCCCAACTGCCATAGCTTACCTGTGATTAGAGCCACCATCGAGCATCATCATTTCCCATGTTCTGCATGCTCCTCAGTCACTCTAGGCTCTTCTCATAGGCCTTATGCATGCTCCTGCCCCTTTCCTTAAAGGGCCAGTGCACACTCCCTAATTCAGTCCCCTAGCAATCCCACTGCACCACTGGCTATATTAGGCATTCTCCAATCATGGAGGATGCCTAAGCAATTTGGTTTCCTACTGCCATTTGTGACAAAAACCCCAATTGTATACGTTTTGGCTCTGACTCTTGCCTGACTGACTATTCTGACTTCTGTGCTCCCTGGCCCCAGTTCTGTACTCTGAACTTTGTTATTGGTGGCTGCCTGCCCTGACGTACAGCCTGGCCCTTATTACTACATCTATGCCACTAGCGCTGACTACTGCCTGTCTTCCTGGCACACTTTTGTGCAGACCTTTAGGTACAGTGCCTTGGCCAAGTGCAGCATCAGCAGCCACACTGCCAGGACTATTTGTACAATTAATGGCTTGGAGGTTCTGCAGCAAAGATTGTATCCCACTTGGAGGGATTAAGGTTGAAAACTGGGGATCCCCAGGTGCTGCCTCCAAAGTCAAATCAGTGTGTGGCAAGGCAGATTCCCACCCATCTGCCTGACACAACTCCTGTCATTAAAGGGAGGTAAGCTTTAACTACTACATTTTGTGTTAAAAGAGTCCCCTGACAATATACTGATCAGCTGGACCCTTAGCTGTATTTTTTAGGAGCACCTGCAGCAGTGTCCAATTTCTATGCATCACCAGCGTAAATGGAAAATATAACATTACACAGCACCAATTCTAGGAGGGCACTGTTTATCCTTGTGGAGTGCCAACATAGTGCAAGGAGTCTTGTAGGCCATGCAATGCTCCCTGGGAAGAAGGTATGCAAATGGCAGATGAAATGCCTCTGTTGCACCAACTATTTTAAGATTGCTTCCCTTTGTTGTGTTGCAAGGTCTATTAAAAGATTGGACATTGAGTTATAAGGAAGCTACATTCCAAAAGGTGACACTACACAGACACCTTTTCATTTTTTATTTTCATAGTGCTTAATGACATGCACACATCTAATTGGTCCACCATATTGTTTACATGTGGTATCCCAGAGAGAGGCTCCGGCACCAAAAAAGAGTTGTCCTTATTTGCCAATATTTTATGTTTACTCTTAAGACTTATGTTAATTTTTGCTGAAGAATTTGGCAAACTTCAATGTCTTTTAACCATTGTGTATTGCCTTTACAGGTGATCACTTAGAAAATGCACAGTGTAGTCAGGGTTAATTGACTCAGGTATAGCTTCACACACATAGCCAATTGATGTCAGACTGGATGGAGCTTACTTAATATAAGGTCAAGCACACACCTTGTTTTCTAGGAGCTGGTTACAGGTTGGGTTGATTCACTATCTGCTTTGTTTCCAGACCAGGAGAAGCAGATGAGGAAGCCCACTTTTGAGTAGAAAAATAGGCTTGCTATCCTGATACCTTATATCACTACATATAGGATATAGACTCATGCAAGAACAGCGCTTTGAGTGGAAAAGCTCCCTAGAAAAGTCCCTGCCATTAGGGAGTCAGGAAGGAATTTTTCCCCAAAAAGGCTAATTGGCTTCTGCTCTTGGGGTTTTTTGTCTTCCTCTGCATCAACACAGGAGGATAGACAGGCTGGACTAGATGGACATTGTCTTCATTCGGCCTAACGAACTATGTTACTATGTAAAGAGAAACTCATGGTAGTACAATACAGTCAAGGGATAGCTCAGGAGGGAATACAGCCACCACTAGTACTGAACCCTCTGAATGCGTACCATCATTTTGGATGCTGTAGAACTATGCTTATAGAAGAAGTAAACATGAGTTAACCTTCCTTTCCTGACTCTCTTGACTTTATTTGGAGTTTTGCACTGCTTCATACACTACCTACACCAAGAAGCAGAGACCAGCTGCAGTACATTTTACCTTCACCCCACACATCTTTTTTGTGGCTTTGACAGGTGGGTTTGGAGGATATAATAAGGAAGGCTTCCATAAATAGGAAATCATCCACTACGCCATTTCTCAACCCCCAGTCATGTTACCCACTCCTGGGCACAGCGTATATATTCTTTATTTTTACCAAAGCAGTCATCAAAAATGGCAGAAAGCATTCCCCTCTGGGAAAGAAACAATGCACAGACAAAAAATAGCAACAACCTTATAAGAGTACACATTAGAAATGTATAAGGTAAGGATGGCAGTCGGAGTCGGAACTGAGAGGAAAGTCCTGTAATCCAAAGAATGATTACCTATGGAAGAAGCCATAAAGGGGAAAAAAATGTCTGAGTTGGTCCAATATTAGTCAGTTTTACTCTTCTTTTGCATTCCATTTATTCCCATTTGGGTTAACTTGATTAGTGTGTTCCCTTGTTTTAATATTTATTTTCTTGGACTTAATTAATAAGAGTTTTCTGTATATTCTATATTTCTAGTTTTGATTACTTGGCCATGTATCACATAATGCACCATATTGGCCCCCCTCTCCAGCATTCATTTATTTTGAATGATATTTGATATTTGTGTCATCATGATAAATTGAATAACGTGGACATTCTTTAATGCATTTGATTTTGGTTATTTTTGTATCAGAGATTTTACAGGTGTAATAGTGGCAGCCTTCTAAGCTAATGCCAGGCGCACCTGTTTGGCCAGCGATGACAGGTCCACCAACACCTATCTGTTCAGCTTCACTCACCAGTCTGGTTGAGGGGTTAGGCTTACTGTGGGCAATCTAGTCACGGGTGCTGCCGCAATACATAATGCGGTCTGACAGCAAAGTGTATTTATAGACCCACATCATGATGCTTTTCAAATAAACTTTACTTGAATAACTTTGGGACAGCAATCACAGCAACAGTCTTCTTAAGGTAGTGCAGCAATAAAAGCGTGGTGGCAGATGTGTATGGTTATGGAACAATCTCCTTGTTCTTAGCTGGCTTAGCTGGTCTATTGATTCTAATAATGCAGTGACCTGGACTGGCACTACAGAATAGAAGTACTTTACCTGCAAGTTAAGAGCAACTGTTCTAATTACCAGTTCATTTAACAAAGGGTAGTTATGCTGGTGTTAATTTAATAAGAAGAGGGAGTCAAGATAGGAACTAAAGAGTTAAGGTTGTTTAGACACCATCGTAAATCACGTAGAAGCTGAGCTGTCAAGCGCCCCTTTCCCAACTCGTCCCAGTGATGGTAGAAGGGAGGGGGTTTTCAGCTCATTTCATGTTACTCAGTTAGAAATTATAAGTCTTGGTAGATAGAAGTTACGGGGGGAGTTTGGAGGGAGTCTGTGAAGAGGTCAGTTGGAGAGAAGCCGAGATGGACAATGAGGCAGCTGACAGCCATGTGAAGCACTAGCACACAGCTTCACTATCTCCTCTGTCCTGCTGTAATTAGAAACATTAAAGCAATCCTGTGTGCAGCAGCTAATAAATCACTCGGACACTGAGAAATTGTTTGTTTTCCCAAACCTGAAGTCCGTTCAAGCCAGCTCTGCTTTCTACTAGACAGCATGACAGACACAAAGCTTCAGACAAGCAGTAGAGAATCTTCATAGGAATTTCATGAGTACTAGAGAAAACCTGAGCACAGTGTTTCATGGTGGGCAATTTACTTTTAAGGAGTATTTTTTTGTCAGTTCTCTCTCTATAGCGCTTCCTTAGCTCAGATGCTGCATCCTCAAAGTTTGTTTATCCATGTATAAAGTGTTTAAACTGTATATATGCAAGTTGTTTATTCAATTTCTGGTGCTTAATATTAATGCAGACAGCCATGTGCCTGAAAGTAAATGGTGTGCTTGTCATTTACCTACATACGTGTGTTAGTCTTATTTTGCTACCAAGTGCTTTTAATGTAGGCACTGGCATCACAATCACCTAACTCCTTTAGTAGTCCAGATCCTGTTGCATACCTTCAACGGTGCACGAGATTACAAAGAGCATGCTGGACTCATTGCCACCATGACACAGCACCTCAGCCACATCTTAGAAACAGCTCAGAGGGTCCAGGCCTCTTCCCACTTTTCGCACGTTGCAATAACTCTCAGCAGTCTTGGCTTTATTCTAGTGCTTGGCAAGGCACCCTTTAGGGGTGAAACCACAGTACCTGCTGCGTTCCTCGTGGGAGCATAGGTCAGCAGCGTCTCCATGTCCCAAACTAACTTTGGAAAGGAAAAAACCCTATTGAAAAATTATTGCGGTACATGCATACTAAGAGTCTGCCACACACCGCTGCACACCATTTCAATATGTTTAGTTATCTTAAAATAACAGTACAGTATACGTAGGTGTTACATTTCATCATAATCCTACCCATGATGATAATACGATGACTGCTGAAAAGTGATCTCTACAGAACAGGAAGTGTCAGCCTTTTATGAGGCTCAGTGGTCAGTGTGAAAACTGCAAGATTTCAGGATTATTTTAAAAAATAGATAATGTCTTGAAGAATTCAGAAAAACATCACCAAATTTGTTTTAAAAATATGTTCACTTCACTGCGTCAATGCAAGATACTCAGAAATCTTTTATCTCCTCCTGGACTTCCTGGATTATGTTTCAAGGGATCAGATGAGTACAAAGCAAGTTCATCTTTCTATTGTTTATCTCAGCTTTCCTTTCCTTCTTCCTCTTAATGCATGTTCCTCTGTTGTTTGTTATAATGTGTTTTTTTTACCATGCCCTTGGAGTTTTGTTCGCCATGTCTGCTTAGTTCTCTTTCAGCTCCTTTTCATATTGCAGTGTTTCCCAGAGGCAAGGGATCTGGGTAGAGATGAGCGAGTGTACTCGTTAAGGTAAATTACTCAATTGAGTATCGCCATTTTCGAGTACATGCCCACTCATCAGAAAAGATTCGGGGGCAAGTGGGGGTTAGCGAGGTGAGGGGGGGGGGCAGAGAGAGAGATCTTTTCGGGTAAGCAGGCATGTACTCAAAAATGGCGATACTCGCTTGAGTAATTTGACTTAACGAGTACGCTCGCTCATCTCTAGATCTGGGGCTTCTGTTCTATGAATATACTTGCTAATTATATTATTGTCTAGGTGGTTTCAATTATCTTTTTTATTTGGTCCGATCTGAAACTCCATCCTATGTGTTTGATCTTAGCAAATGTTTGAAAACTACAAATAAAGTATTTAAAAAAAAGGTCAACATGAAAACTTTTTTTTACCTCAAAAATAGTAAAACTATTAGTATTAAGAACATAAAATACATCTGAAAAAAGCTACCTTTACAGGGCAAATGATTTAACATTTTTATATTAAGTGCTCATTTTTGGGGATAGTTTACAATTAGAATCACAAATATAAAGTATATCAAAGAAAGAACAAAAAAAAATCAAACGATGTATTTCTCATGAATAAACAAAACTGGAAATTTATTAAATAAATGTCATACATATGTCAAACATCCAAGACGTTATGATGGAGAAAAAGGAAATTTAAAAAACCCAAATTTTAATTAAATCAACATGTTAATATGTTGATTCTCATGAAGTTCCTGTTGATTTACTCAGAATTAACCCATTTAAAAATAGAAAATGTTAGCGAAAAAATAAATGGGGATTTTGCCAATACAGATAAAGATAATAGATTAACTCATACGGTAGAATATAAATTCTAGAATGGGGTCTAGAATCCCATCATACAATTCGACCCTCTAAAAAGTATATTTTGAATTTTACAATATTTTCAAGGAAAATCAAAGAATAGACAAATGTTGTCTTTGTTATTTTAATGGTAAAGTTAGATATTCTGCTGCAGTTTCCCTGCTTTGCGTTGATAGCACTACAATACAATCTGGTGTTACAGTGTTAATCTGGATCTGAATTAAGAGATTGTGATTCTGCATTCAATAACCTATACAGTGATATGCGGGAAGAGTAAGCAGCGTCCAAAAATGTATCTTACAGGAAGATCTATAAATGTAGAATACCGTAATACCAATAAATGTATAAATGTTTTGCTGCTTTCAGGGCAGCGTTCCTGTAATATTACTTAGCACTCAATAAAACACAATTTCATACAATGTAGGGTTAACATGTGACCTTATTCTCGACTTTACGCAGCCTGTTCAGCAATGGCATATAGGATTTTCACAGGCCATATTATGGATTTATCGGCTATCTGTATGCCACCATATGGGAGGTAATGCATTCTCTATTAGCAACAATGCTTCTGTAATATGATACACATTGCAAAAAATTGTATCACATTGGATACAGCATGTGCCATAAGGATGTTTTATGGACCCATACAACACAAATCTGTATTACGACCCTGTGCATAACACCTTAGATTGTACCATGTATTTCCTTCACATTTTAACCCCTTAATAAAAATAATGCAAAAATTGCTGAGTTTGATCATCCTGCTTCTTAAAAAAGGACATCAAAAAGTTGTATACACCCCAAAATGGTACTAATAAAAACGTCAACTCATCCCATATTAGACAAGCACTTAATACTTCTCCAGAGATGGAAAAATAAAAAAGTTATGGCTCACTGAATAGGACGATGGAAAATGACTTTACTGTGCAAAAGTAGTAAAGCCTAAAAAGCTATAAAAAAATGTGTTATCGCCGTAATTATAACCCGGCCACAGAATAAAATGAACAACAAATCATTTATACTATGCTGTGAATGCCATAAAAACAAAACCTGCACAACCGTGACTGAATTGATAGTTTTTTTTTCCATCCCCCCAAAAAAATTATTATGCCTTGATAAACTCTGCACAGCTTAAATGTATTTTTTAATGGCACCTACTACATCTATTAACTCCTAACAGTCACATTAAATTTTCAGAAACCCTCCCAAAAATTGTACAACATTTTTTAATTGTAGATTTTGAATTTTTGTCTCATATAAATATATTTGGCACCGAATTTAAATCGTCTTAAGTGCATTTTTAACCCCTAAGTGACATGACTAACTTTAGCCTTGAGAATCAGTAAGTCCTTTCTCCTTTTTTGCTAAGTGGTCATAGGTTTTTAAAATTTTTTATCAATGTAGCGGTATGACACCTCGTACTTTGTTGGAGGAGTTCTAGTTTTTATAGGAATCAATTTGGGATACATATAGCTATTGAAAAACGTTTATTAATTTTTTTGCTGTGATACCATGGAAAAAAAGCTGTTTCACCATTGTTTTTTTGGATTTATTTTTAACGATGTTCCCCATATTTATGTCGACTCTATTCTATGGCTCATTATGATTATGATAACACCACATTTAAAGAGGTTTTATTACGTTTTTCTAGTTTTGCAAAATAGTCTTTAACAAAAAGACTTTTGTTGTGATGCCGCATTCTATTATTTTTTATTTTCATTTAAAAGAGCTGTTTGTGGGTTTGTTTTTTGCGGAACAACTTATATTTTATGTCGGTATCACTTTGAAATATATAGGACTTTAGATTGTTTTTTATTCCTGTTTTGCCAAAGTGAGATGAACAGAAAACAGCTGTTTCTCTTTTTATTATAATTTTTTCTATTGTGCGATTTTATAGTATGGATTGTTATGGCTGTGACCAATAATGTACAGTATTTTTTTTTTGTTCTTTTTTATTTTTTCAAAAGTTAAAGCCTTATTATGTAAGGGGGATTTTTTTTTGTTTCTGTAAAAACATTAAGACACAAGTCCTCATCTTTTCACTCCTTTTCTGGTAAAAACAAAAACCCACAAACTCCTCATATGTGACAACCAGAGAGCAAACATGTTTGATGGGGTTTGATAACATGAATAAAAATTAATGCTACATCTCCCCTTGGACAGGGGGGACCGATTGGATAATCAGAAATCTCTGCTGATGCTAGTCTCCCCTCCTACTCTGCACACCCACTGAAAAGTGACAGTTCTAAATTTCCTATTCCCGACACCACTTCAAATAGTTGTAGCTCCAGTCCTATAAGTGCTTATTATATGCTTTTGGTGTCATTTTAAAGCCAAGCAATTTTGATACCTCCCATGAAAATTACACAGGGAAAGGTTAGTAAAATCTCCTAATCTTTACTTCTCATAAGCAGAGAAGCAGCAGCAGTATAGAGGACATTATAGAGAAGTAATGAGCAGTGTAGGGGTGATTTCTGTATCTGTCAGAAAGTATAACACTTACTAATAGCTGCAGCAGTGTCTCTGTATTTTTTTTTTTAAATATGTATTTATTAAGGTTTTCCAGAACAGAATATTCAAAATGAAAGAAATAGATGGCATGTATGTTCAATTTTGCTAAAAATAAACTAAATAAACTGTACTGAACTTTTGAATTTGTTGTATCTATTACTCAAATAACACAACTTAAAATAAAGTCCACTATGGAAGAACTGTGGGCAGACCTGTCTGTGTTTCATTTGTAGACAAATAAAGTCAATATAGGTAAGTGGCTAACGTGTATGCAGCAGTTCCAGAAGCAAACAAAGAAAGCCTCTCTATGCTTGTCTCACTGACCTGGCTCCACCTCCCTACTTCATAGACTTTTATAGACAGCATATACGCTTATCTGTCAGTAAGCTGTTAGTTCTTGTCTACCAAGACAGATTTTAGCAGTACTTCACAGTGAATGAATAGCTTAGGAGTGAGGAGGAAACAAGATTGATAAGTGGAGAAAAAGGAATTTTTCTCTGTTAAGATATATTACAAAGTTTTTTTAGATTCACTTGTATTATTGATTTATGCAAGTTCAGTGACCATTTATGCAACATGTATCTACATTGTAACAACTAGTGGCTATTGCCTCTAAAGTATAATTTCCCACAACAAGCAAATGTGCCATGCTCCACCTCTGGGCCATACAATTGGCACATGCACATTGTCAAACTTTCTAGAATGGGGAAGATATAAACAAAAAATGGAAGATGAAACTGTTGTACCATAGGGCCTAACTAAGATAAAAAGTAGTCTACAGTTCTGAAGCCCAAGCCTTATTATCAATAGTGTCCTACTGGATGATCAGCTTATATTGTCTGGAGTTCTCCTTTAAGTTGGACTGGTAATTCCATCTCTTAATATTTTTTGCTTTATTCTAAATACAAAATAAAACATTATAGAAGACTGACAGCAAAAATAATGGACTTCCCCTTTTTTTTATCTTCTGACACATCAATAACGTAGCTATATTTCTCAGCTGCCTAAACTCCACACTTAAAATAAAATCTGTGATTCTTGAAGAAGCGATATCAGGCATATAGCTACGGAAGGGGTTAACTTGAAAATTGTCAGAGAGTCATCTAAGTATGACCATCTTCTGCCCGATCTCCCGCTAAACAGCAGCTTCCATTTTAGCACTGGGCAATTCACGGGAATTGCCATTTTTCATGCGTGGAAACACAGAGATAAAACACACATTACTTCCATGGGCTGGCTTAATAACACCACTGCAAGTGACTTTTGGTTCGGTGAATTTACATTTTTTCTTGATACTAATGGGACAGTAAGTGTACTCATCCCAAAGATTCGAAATCGAAATGACAGTCATCAATACATCAAGTGACATATCCATCATACGTGCGTCTGATCTTTCATTCTGGAAGTTTATTTAAAAGCGCGCTTAGCCTTAAAACACCCATAGCTTCCTCGTCCATCAGCTCACATTAGATTTTCTCTCATAAGACAGCAATGATCAGCCCCCACAAAAGCTGAGAGGCAATCACCTTAATGCGTCTGGAAGACACATAAAACAAAACAATAGTCGAGAAAACCTATACTCTGAAGAGGCTAAAACCTGCATAACTAACAAGGGCACCGGCGGACACTCACTACATGAGCATGTGCCACCACACCTCCCCACCCCCTGCCGTCCAAGACTGGCCAAGATAATAGCAGGGCACAAAGGTTTACATATTTATTTCCCCCCGATCTGAAATATTCACAACAAATTTTATTCTTCATTTCTTCTTCAGATTGTGGGGAGCTTTTTTTTCCGAAAAATCTGCCATATTGTGCAAGTAAATTGTTAGTTGAACGCTTTTAGTTGTCTCGCTGTTTATTTTACGATGAATAAATATCAGAGGCTATTATTCTCTTTGTTCTTGAAAGGCAACGAACTTGAAGTCAATTTATCGTTGTATGAAAGACATTGAAATAATATTAAAGATAGGTAAAAAAATTCCAATGATATCCTTTATATAGAAGTGTCTTGATGAAGAGTATAGCAGACATTGACAATATACTATATTCCTTATTGCTAATTATATTCAAATTTCAATTTTGAAAAAATGTGGAGATGGTAATGAAGTACCATAAATGGTGCAGTTACAATGCATTTTATATACGGGGTGACTTAGCATTCCAGTCTAGCAGTCATACTCTGATATGTATTTGAAGCCGTAGATGGAAAGTATATGGCTTCAGAGAGGAGATAAATACATTCAAGAAGATCCAAGGAGTTGTCAACAGACTCCAAAAAAGATAGTTTCACATATGTAATGAATGTCAATCAAGAAAATCCAATTGGACGGAGTAAGATGGACACAGAACATATTCCGACAAAACCGGTAAGGGGCTTTGGCCACCAGCAATGAAGCTATTCTGCTAAGTATCGCAAACAAATTTGGCACCAAAAGCATTTATGGAGGAACAGAAGGGAAGAAGAATGACTTAAGATCAGTACTAAATTTTATTTCAAATTACAAGACATATATTTTATTAAAGCACCATTAATTTCAAGGGGTTGTATGTGTTAAAAGGATATAAGTGCATAAAAAAATGAAAAACAAGTACAATAGCCACAATTAAATATACCAAGGGAGGACCCCGCCTGCGAGAATTTATGATCTGTATATGGCACTAAATTCCATAATTATATTTCTACCTGTCTATCCATCTCATATCTATCTATCTCATATCTATCTATCTATCTCATATCTATCTATCTCATATCTATCTATCTAATATCTATCTATCTATCTCATATCTATCTATCTATCTCATATCTATCTATCTATCTCATATCTATTTATCTATCTATCTCATATCTATCTATCTATCTCATATCTATCTATCTATCTATCTCATATCTATCTATCTATCTCATATCTATCTATCTATCTATCTCATATCTATCTATCTATCTATCTCATATCTATCTATCTATCTCATATCTATCTATCTATCTATCTATCTATCTATCTATCTCATATCTATCTATCTATCTATCTATCTATCTCATATCTATCTATCTCATATCTATCTATCTCATATCTATCTATCTTTATTTCTATCAGGAAACTCCCAAAAATGCAGCACTCCAAAGAAATGTATTGAGCTCCCATTAAAAAGATAAAAAACACTTGTTGCTATAAAACAAGGGGGAATAAACTGTAATTTTAACCACTATTTCTTTCTGCTTTCCCTGCTATCTATTTTTTGTGAAATATACTACATAAACATATATATTTTATATTTCTATGTAATTATCAGTATTTCTTTTGCAGATCTCTCTATCAATCTGTCATTTAGCAAACTATGAATAAATCATAGGCCGCTTTCAGTCGAGTTTATTTTAACTCCATCTTTGGTCCATGTTTTGCGAACCATAAATCTATGGATCTATTCGCATGGCCATATTTTTCATAGCCATTTTTTACAGCACAGAATGATCTATTTTTGTCCGGTTTGCCTCCGTATTCATATTGTTTTCTAATACGTTAATACGGATCAGAATTTGTCCAGTAGAGAATAAAATTAATGGTAGTAAATGCAAAGGCAAATTCAGATCAAATGCTGCTGACCTACGGCTGTAATGTAACCTGTGACACGTGCGAGATATGGATTTGTATGATGAACATGTTACGGTACACTTGTCTGCAGCTGGCCATATATTGTATAACATTTATAAATACCATTAATAAAATATAAAAAGTCCACATACTGATAGGAATTCAGACAACGTATATTTCACAAAGTCTCACTAATAAAATGTGGCCTTTTCTACAAAACAATGTATTCAAATCATGTTCTCCTTCATATTCTACATGATTCCCTAGAATTTATGCTACAGAAATATCATATTTAGGGTACATGCACACAGGCTTTATTTCCATCTGATTGTTGGACTGAAATACAAGTCGGATGAAAATAGCAGCCATTCAATGTATGCATATGGGCTTTCTTTTACTCAAACGAAGAGTCATAGTGAAGGAAAATCGCAGCATGTCCTATCCTTGTCCGATTATGGGATGAAAATAGAACACGTTACGTTACGGTTTTCGGCACATTGAATAGCACACGGATGGGATGTGGGCATGTACTGTGCCGGAGTGCATGTACCCTTAACTTGCTATAAATATACCTAATGTTAGATATATTAAAAGTCATAATACATATGATTCGGTATTGCCCAGTTGTCAGACGATATTCAAAATTAGTTGCAAATCAAGAGGAAGAATTCAATGAATCTCTCTCCCAGTCCCAAATTTTTGGCATGATTAGTTAAAATGTAAATTGCCAAAACAAATTAGGAGCAAAGTACAAAGTATTCACGAGCTCCTGAACTTCAGAACTCTGCAAACAGTCAAAATTACACATTCTGCTTGTAAGTGCACTGCACAAAGGGCCTCTCTGCACTTTGTGCAGATGTTTCATTCTTTGGGTAGCTAAGCCTAATCAGTGTGTAAATGAAATGTTCTACATCTTAATGTTTCAATTTTGCACCATATATTAGGCTATATTAGGCATATATTGCACCATTTGCACCATATATTAGGCTACATTCACACTAGCGTTTTTTCGACTGATCCAGTTACATTAAAAACGGAAATTAGAAAACGGAAGTGAAAAGGAAAGCATCTCTAAGCTCTCCACTTATATTTGTTTTTTTTAACTTGGTGCTGGTGCCACGTCAATTAATGTGACTCAGTGGTTAGTACTGTTACCTTGCAATGCTGAGGTCCTAGGTTCAAATCTCCTCAAGGGCAATAAGATCCATACAGCCAACACCCGTGGTCAGTTCTGAACCTACAACTTTAGCAAGGCAGAAGTCCTAACCGTTGCTAGAGAAGTAGAAGAACAAAAAGAATAAACACAAAGAGAACATAAAAAGCTAAAACAGACATCACCCTGATTTGTACCTACAATTCCAGCAATATTAATGACTGAGCTACTATGCTTGAGAAGAAAGAGAAGAATAAATATAATGAGTGCATACAACCTCCATGCAGATGTGAACCTAGAGTCCTGGTGTAGCAGCATGTGGTGGCTCACTGGTTAGCACTGTTGCCTTGCAGTGCTGGAGTTGTAGGTTCAAATCTAACCAAGGTTGAAGTTGCCCTTGATGAGATTTGAACCTAGGACTTCAATCTTGCAAGGCAACAGTGCTAAGCAATAAAAAGTGTGTACTGGAAAGAAAATAGCTGTCTGCACATTTGATCCAGTGTAAAAAACGGAAAACGCAGAAACAGATTTTAACTGAAGGCCATATGCTTCAATGCATTTCAATAGGCTTGAAAACGGAAACATTTGCCTTCCTTCCATCTTAGTGTTCCCGCGATGGATCAGCAAAACGCTAGTCTGAAAAGGCCCTACTATATTTGTGCAACTACTGCTGATGCATTTACCTCGCAGAGCATATGTCTAAAGTGGATTTAATAGTATCCACCTCTCACCTACCTGTCTTTGACTGAAAACAAGAGTATTCCCCTTCCCTTACAGCAAACACATATCTAGATAATGGTGAGGAACTGAAGCAAAGTACATTAGACAGTTGTCAGACTGTTCATTATATGATGATTACAAATTACTCACATAAAACTGGGAAACTAGATATTATTACTACATTTATGTGACCTGAGATGTGACATTGATAGACCAATATGTCAGGTTGTATAGGGTGTAATAGAGGAAATGTCTGATATATATGAAGTGTTATGTAAGCCTGATAGATGCGAAAAACTATCGTGAGTTCTACGCCTTAAATAATCAAGGGGAAAGAAATAAAAAACTGAAATTAAAATGAGTTTGTTATCAGAAACCAATTATTTAACTTATTTTGTTAAACATTTATTTTTTGCATTTTATGATATTTTTTCTTTTCCATGCTACTGTGTATGTTAAAAAATTCTAATATTTTGCTGTTTTAGTCTTATATTTCATACTCTGTACAGCAAGCTGATAGACCAAAAGAAACAACACAGCCATTTAATGATTGGTTAACCCAGCACCGGCTTTCATTGGCGGACACGGCACTGGATTAACCAATCAGAGTAATAGCTTGCTGGAGGTGGGGCATTCAAGCCCAGCATCCAGGAAACAATGCTCTGTCGGCGTGGAGGAGGACGTGACAGCCTGCAGGAGCGCTGCAGACCATCATGAGGACCGAAACACCGGCGAGCTGCTTGACTTGCAAGCAGTCTCATAATTTTGGTCTTAAAGGGGTTGTCCCGCGCCGAAACGTTTTTTTTTTTTTTTTTTAACCCCCCCCCCCCGTTCGGCGCGAGACAACCCCGATGCAGGGGTTAAAAAAACAAACCGCTCAGCGCTTACCTGAATCCCGGCGGTCCGGCGTCTTCATACTTACCTGCTGAAGATGGCCGCCGGGGTCTGCTCCCTCCGTGGACCGCAGCTCTTCTGTGCGGTCCATTGCCGATTCCAGCCTCCTGATTGGCTGGAATCGGCACGTGACGGGGCGGAGCTACACGGAGCCGGCATTCTGCACGAGCGGCTCCATTGAAGAGAGCAGAAGACCCGGACTGCGCAAGCGCGGCTAATTTGGCCATCGGAGGGCGAAAATTAGTCGGCTCCATGGGAACGAGGACGCTAGCAACGGAGCAGGTAAGTAAAAAACTTTTTATAACTTCTGTATGGCTCATAATTAATGCACAATGTACATTACAAAGTGCATTAATATGGCCATACAGAAGTGTATAGACCCACTTGCTGCCGCGGGACAACCCCTTTAAATCACAGCAAAAATTCCGGAGAGCGCCTGTTCACAAGTCAAAAAATTTGCAAGCTGAGGTGCTCACACTCTGAGGTACCACTGTACATGAAATAAATGTAGGAATAAATGTGGTTGTATGCGCAATCCCTTTTCTCAAAGAAGCTCAAGACTTGTTTTTAAGCTCGACTACTCAGTTTTTATTATGAGCTAGCTGATTACCCGGCATTGCCCGTGTATTTTATTTTTAGACACAAAAAGAATCAAAATATGTGTGTATGTGTGTGTGTATATATATTTATGTACTGATTTAATATATTAGTATATAAGGAGGAAGAGGTCATCTGTGTTATCTATTAGTATATGAGGAGGAGGCCGTCTGTGTAATATCTTACTGCATGAGGAGGAGATTGTCTGTGTCATATCTTACTGCATGAGGAGGAGGTCGTCTGTGTAATATATTAGTATATGAGGAGGAATTCATCTGTGTAATATCTTACTGCATGAGGAGGAGGTTGTCTGTGTAATATATTGGTATATGAGAAGGAGGTCGTCTGTGTAATATATTGGTATTAGTATTTGAGGAGGAGGAAGTTGTCTGTATTATTATCTGAGGAGCAGGAGGTCTGTGTAATACTGGCGTAATTTAAAAGCAAAAACTCACCGACTTCCCCTGTAATTTTTGTTGCCAATAGCAACCAATCACAGCTCAGCTTTCACTTGTTATACTGCTGAGGTAAAATGAAAGCTGCGGTGTGATTGGTTGCTATGGGCAACACAGATTTCCTTTTGAACAGCTTTCATAAGAGTGGGTGCTGGGCTCATTTCTGCTTGGTACATAGTGTCTCAGTGCTGGTGGGAAGCTGTGTGGTAGTTTGAGCAGAGGAGGAGGTTGTCTCTGTAAGGTATTATTATCTGAGGAGCAGGAGGTCTGTGTAATATATTAGTATTTGAAGAGGAGGAGGTCGTCTGTGTAATATATTAGTATTTGAGGAGGAGGAGGTCGTCTGTGTCATAGATTAGAGTATGACGAGGAGGAGCTTTTCAGTGTAATATAAGACTGTGAAATAAAAACCATCTGCTCAAGTGCAATTCCAGCATTCCCTCCCTCTTCCCCCCTACCCCCGGAGTAGTGGGTCTGTCTTATTCCCCCCAAAATTTGTCCCCATGGGATGAGTTATATATGTACCAAGTTTGGTTGAAATTGCTCTGGCGACGACTGATTTAAAATAGCAGCCACGCTCAGGTAGTAATGGTTCCGAGCTGCGTGATGTCATAATAGAATTGTGATGGTGGGAAGCTGTGTGGTAGATGAAGGCTCAGTGCTGGTGGGAGCAAACACACCCATTGCCCCCCACTTCCCCCCAGGGGTAGTGGGGCTGTGTTACTGTAGTTACCTGGACTGGCACTACAGGATAAAAGTACTTTACCTGTAAGTTAAGAGCAACTATTCTAACTACCAGTTCATTTAACAAAGTGTAGTTAGGCTGGAATTTATTTATTAAGAAGAGGGAGTCAGGAAAATAAAGAGTTATGGTTTTAGGCACAGTCGTAAATCAGTTAGTGAAAGGCTTCCTGAGTGAGGGAGAGAGGAAAAAAAGGAGGGGCTTCTTACTATTCATTTCCTATTGCGCAGTTGTTAATGATAAAACAGTGTTAGAAGACGGAAGTGAAGAGCAGTATGTAAGGAGTATGGAGTGAGACAGTGAAGAAGTCACTCGGAGGGGAGAGTAGCCAAGATGGAACCGGAGGAAACTAACAGCCATGTAAAGACTCAGTTTCTTCTCCTCCTCTGTTCTGCTGTAATCAGAGACTCGTTATGTAAACTTTAAAGCAACCCTGTGGGCAGCAACCCATAAATCACCCAGACAGACGCTGAGAAACTGGTTGTTTGGCCAAACCTGATGTCCATTTAAGCCAGCTCTGTTTTCTACCAGATGACAACTTCAGACAAGAAGTCAAAGAATCTTCATAAAAGTTTGTGAGTACTCAAGAAACCTTAAGCACAGTGTTTCAGGAATGGCAAAACTGTTAGTGGGATTTATAAAGGGTATTTTCTTTTCAGTTCTTTCTACAGCCTAGATGCTGCCCCCTCTAAGTTTGTTTATCCATGTTTAAAGTGTTAAACAGTAGAAATGAGCGAGCACCAAAATGCTCGGGTGCTCGTTACTCGGGAAGAAATTTTCACGATGCTCGAGGGTTCGTTTCGAGTAACGAACCCCATTGAAGTCAATGGGCGACTCGAGCATTTTTGTATATCGCCGATGCTCGCTAAGGTTTCCATTTGTGAAAATCTGGGCAATTCAAGAAAGTGATGGGAACGACACAGCAACGGATAGGGCAGGCAAGGGGCTACATGTTGGGCTGCATCTCAAGTTCCCAAGTCCCACTATTAAGCCACAATAGCGACAAGAGTGCCCCCCCCCTCCCAACAACTTTTACTTCTGAAAAGCCCTAATTAGCAATGCATACCTTAGCTAAGCATCACACTACCTCCAACAAAGCACAATCACTGCCTGCATGACACTCCGCTGCCACTTCTCCTGGGTTACATGCTGCCCCCCCCCCCCCGCACGACGCAGTGTCCACAGCGCACACCAAAGTGTCCCTGCGTAGCCTTCAGCTGCACTCATGCCACACGCTGGCCTCATAGCCACACTACCCTCATGTCTATTTATAAGTGCGTCTGCCATGAGGAGGAACCGCAGGCACACACTGCAGAGGGTTCGCATGGCTAGGCAGCGACCCTCTTTAAAAGGGGCGGGGCGATAGCCCACAATGCTGTACAGAAGCAATGAGAAATATAATCCTGTGCCACCGCCATCAGGAGCTGCACACGTGGGCATAGCAATGGGGAACCTATGTGCCACACACTATTCATTCTGTCAAGGTGTCTGCATGCCCCAGTCAGACCGCGTTTTTTTATAAATAGTCACAGGCAGGTACAACTCCGCAATGGGAATTCCGTGTGCACCCACAGCATGGGTGGCTCCCTGGAACCCACCGGCTGTACATAAATGTATCCCATTGCAGTGCCCATCACAGCTGAGGTAACGTCCAATTAAATGCAGGTGGGCTTCGGCCCACACTGCATGCCCCAACCTGACCGGGGTTTTTAATTCATAGACACAGGCAGGTACAACTCCCTATTGTGAAGTCCTTGTGGACCGACAGCATGGGTGGGTGCCAGGAAGCCACCGGCGGTACATAAATATATCCCATTGCATTGCCCATCACAGCTGAGGTAATGTCATGTTTAATGCAGGTGGGCTTCGGCCCACACTGCATGCCCCAGTCAGACTGGGGTTCTTTAGAAGTGGACACATGCAGTTACAACTCCGTGTGGACCGACAGCATGGGTGGCTCCCTGGAAGCCACCGACGGTACATAAATATATCCCATTGCAGTGACCAGCACAGCTGAGGTAATGTCATGTTTAATGCAGGTGGGCTTCGGCCCACACTGCATGCCCCAGTCAGACTGGGGTTCTTTAGAAGTGGACACATGCAGTTACAACTCCGTGTGGACCGACAGCATGGGTGGGTGCCAGGAAGCCACCGGCAGTACATAAATATATCCCATTGCATTGCCCATCACAGCTGAGGTAATGTCATGTTTAATGCAGGTGGGCTTCAGCCCACACTGCATGCCCCAGTCAGACTGGGGTTCTTTAGAAGTGGACACATGCAGTTACAACTCCGTGTGGACCGACAGCATGGGTGGCTCCCTGGAACCCACCGGCTGTACATAAATATATCCCATTGCAGTGCCCATCACAGCTGATGTAACGTCAGCTTTAATGCAGGTGGGCAAAAAATTAATTGGATTACACTGTAGGCGAGGGCCCAAAAAAATTGGTGTACCAACAGTACTAATGTACGTCAGAAAAATTGCCCATGCCCAACCAAGAGGGCAGGTGAAACCCATTAATCGCTTTGGTTAATGTGGCTTAATTTGTAACTAGGCCTGGAGGCAGCCCAGTTAAAATAAAAATTGGTTCAGGTGCAACGCTTTAATGAGCATTGAAACGTATAAAAATTGTTTACAAAAATTATATGACTGAGCCTTGTGGGCCTAAGAAAAATTGCCCGTTCGGCGTGATTACGTCAGGTTTCAGGAGGAGGAGCAGGAGGAGGAGGATGAATATTATACATATTATCCTTTTACAGTGCTCCCGCCGACTCAGCCATGACTGGGGAGCGGTGACACAGTCTTGCTGGGGAGACAGAAAGCTGTCAAAGGCCTTAGAGAGTGTTCCCCTGCCTGTGCTGTACATGCTGCCTTCGGCCACTAGCGCTGTCGGATGGGAATTTTACCATCAGTTTGTCCGCCAGGGTCCTGTGGTATAGCATCACTCTCGAACCCCTTTCCTCTTCGGGTATGAGAGTGGAAAGGTTCTCCTTATACCGTGGGTCGAGCAGTGTGTACACCCAGTAATCCGTAGTGGCCAGAATGCGTGTAACGCGAGGATCACGAGAAAGGCATCCTAACATGAAGTCAGCCATGTGTGCCAGGGTACCTGTACGCAACACATGGCTGTCCTCACTAGGAAGATCACTTTCAGGATCCTCCTCCTCCTCCTCCTCAGGCCATACACGCTGAAAGGATGACAGGCAAGCAGCATGGGTACCCTCAGCAGTGGGCCAAGCTGTCTCTTCCCCCTCCTCCTCATGCTCCTCCTCCTCCTCAACGCGCTGAGATATAGACAGGAGGGTGCTCTGACTATCCAGCGACATACTGTCTTCCCCCGCCTCTGTTTCCGAGCGCAAAGCGTCTGCCTTTATGCTTTGCAGGGAACTTCTCAAGAGGCATAGCAGAGGAATGGTGACGCTAATGATTGCAGCATCGCCGCTCACCATCTGGGTAGACTCCTCAAAGTTTCCAAGGACCTGGCAGATGTCTGCCAACCAGGCCCACTCTTCTGTAAAGAATTGAGGAGGCTGACTCCCACTGCGCCGCCCATGTTGGAGTTGGTATTCCACTATAGCTCTACGCTGCTCATAGAGCCTGGCCAACATGTCGCACAGCAGTCGGTGCACTGGCAGATGAAACCGATGTTGCAGGGTGCGCAGGGTGGCAGCGTCCGTGTGGGACTTGCGGAAATGTGCGCAGAGACGGCGCACCTTTCCGAGCAGGTCTGACAAGCGTGGGTAGCTTTTCAGAAAGCGCTGAACCACCAAATTAAAGACGTGGGCCAGGCATGGCACGTGCGTGAGGCTGCCGAGCTGCAGAGCCGCCACCAGGTTACGGCCGTTGTCACACACGACCATGCCCGGTTGGAGGCTCAGCGGCGCAAGCCAGCGGTCGGTCTGCTGTGTCAGACCCTGCAGCAGTTCGTGGGCCGTGTGCCTCTTCTCTCCTAAGCTGAGTAGTTTCAGCACGGCCTGCTGACGCTTGCCCACCGCTGTGCTGCCACGACGCGCGACACCGACTGCTGGCGACGTGCTGCTGCTGACACATCTTGATTGCAAGACAGAGGTTGCGTAGGAGGAGGAGGAGGAGGAGGAGGAGGAGGGTGGTTTAGTGGAGGAAGCATACACCGCCGCAGATACCACCACCGAGCTGGGGCCCGCAATTCTGGGGGTGGGTAGGACGTGAGCGGTCGCAGGCTCTGACTCTGTCCCAGCCTCCACTAAATTCACCCAATGTGCCGTCAGGGAGATATAGTGGCCCTGCCCGCCTGTGCTTGTCCATGTGTCCGTTGTTAAGTTGACCTTGCCAGTAACCGCGTTGGTGAGGGCGCGTACAATGTTGCGGGAGACGTGGTCGTGCAGGGCTGGGACGGCACATCGGGAAAAGTAGTGGCGACTGGGAACTGAGTAGCGCGCCATCATACCTTTGAAAGCCTCCGTTTCCACAACCCTATACGGCAGCATCTCCAGGCTGATAAATTTGGCTATGTGCACGTTTAACGCTTGAGCGTGCGGGAGCGTGGCGGCGTACTTGCGCTTGCGCTCCAACACTTGCGCTAGTGACGGCTGGACGGTGCACTGAGAGACATTGGTGGATGGGGCCGAGCACAGCGCAGGTGAGTCCTGAGAGGGGGGTTGGATCTCAGTGGCAGCTTGGGGCACAGGGGGAGAGGCAGTGGTGCAATCCGGAGGCAGTGAACGGCCTTCGTCCCACCTTTGGGGTGCTTGGCCATCATATGTCTGTGCATGCTGGTGGTGGTGAGGCTGGTGGTGGTGGCTCCCCCGCTGATCTTGGCGCGACAAAGGTTGCACACCACTGTTCGTCGGTCGTCTGCACTCTCAGTGAAAAACTGCCAGACCTTTGAGCACCTTGGCCTCTGCAGGGTGGCATGGCGTGAGGGGGCGCTTTGGGAAACAGTTGGTGGATTATTCGGTCTGGCCCTGCCTCTACCCCTGGCCACTGCACTGCCTCTTCCAACCTGCCCTGCTGCTGCACTTGCCTCCCCCTCTGAAGACCTGTCCTGAGTAGGCGTAGCAAACCAGGTGGGGTCAGTCACCTCATCGTCCTGCTGCTCTTCCTCCGAATCCTCTGTGCGCTCCTCCCTCGAAATTACTCCAATTACTACTACCTGAGTGATAGACAACTGTGTCTCATCGTCATCGTCCTCCTCACCCACTGAAAGCTCTTGAGACAGTTGCCAGAAGTCCCCAGCCTCATCCCCCGGATCCCGGGAACTTTCCAAAGGTTGGGCATCGGTCACAACAAACTCCTCCGGTGGGAGAGGAACCATTGCTGGCTATTCTGGGCAGGGGCCTGGGAACAGTTCCTGGGAGTCTGCCTGCTCCTCAGAATGTGTCATTGTAATGGAGTGAGGAGGCTGGGAGGAAGGAGGAGCAGCAGCCAGAGGATTCAGAGTTGCAGCAGTGGACGGCGCAGAATTCTGGGTGGTCGATAGATTGCTGGATGCACTTTCTGCCATCCACGACAGGACCTGCTCACACTGCTCAATTTTCTAATAAAGGTCTACCGCGTGGACCCATTAATTGTGAGATGAATGTGGGGACGCCAGAAACGTGCCTCTCTCCTAATCCCGCAGCAGTCGGCTGCGATACACCTGGATCAGGAGCTCGGCCTGTGCCCACACCCTGACTTGGGCCTCCGCGTCCTCGCCCGCGTCCTCTAGGCCTACCCCTACCCCTCAACATGCTGTATTACCAGTAGTGCAGAAACAGAACGCTGTAATTAAATGTGCCACTTATTGGCCTGTGGTTGGAGGCTGACTTCCCTTACGGAACGCACAGCAGATCCAGGAAACAATTTTGCGCAAGGCTGCTGTAACGCTTAGCTGCGTATTAATTAGGACTACTACCCCCAGCAGATAGATACTGTAGGCAGCGTATAATATTATGTACACTGTTTCCCTCTGGGGGGATGACGGCGCTGATGTAACAGAAACAGCAGATCCAGGAAACAATTTTGCGCAAGGCTGCTGTAACGCTTAGCTGCGTATTAATTAGGACTACTACCCCCAGCAGATAGATACTGTAGGCAGCGTATAATATTATGTATACTGTTTCCCTCTGGCGGGATGACGGCGCTGATGTAACAGAGACAGCAGATCCAGGAAACAATTTTGCGCAAGGCTGCTGTAACGCTTAGCTGCGTATTAATTAGGACTACTACCCCCAGCAGATAGATACTGTAGGCAGCGTATAATATTATGTATACTGTTTCCCTCTGGCGGGATGATGGCGCTGATGTAACAGAGACAGCAGATCCAGGAAGCAATTTTGCGCAAGCCTGCTGTAACGCTTAGCTGCGTATTAATTAGGACTACTACCCCCAGCAGACACGCAGTAAACTGAAGACGGTCACAGGCAGCCCAAATATAGTATTTTTCCCCAATTTTTTGGAAAAAGCCCACTGCCTATATAGCCTGAATATCTCTTTCCCTGCCTCACCAGTACTGGCCCTATACTCTGTACAATGACTGCAGACTGCGGACGCAATGCTCTGCACGGCCGATATACAAAAAAAAAAATTGTGCAACACTGCTAAAAGCAGCCTCAACAGTACTGCACACGGTCAGATGTGGCCCTAAGAAGGACCGTTGGGGTTCTTGAAGCCTAAAATCACTCCTAACGCTCTCCCTATAGCAGCTCCGGCATCAACAGCACTGTCCCTGATCTCTGTCAGAATGCATCTGTGGCGAGCCGCGGGAGGGGCCGATTTATATACTCGGGTGACACCTGATCTCGCCAGCCACTCACTGCAGGGGGGTGGTATAGGGCTTGAACGTCGCAGGGGGAAGTTGTAATGCCTTCCCTGTCTTTCTATTGGCCAGAAAAGCGCGCTAACGTCTCAGAGATGAAAGTGAAAGTAACTCGAACATCGCGTGGTGCTCGCCTCTAGTAAAGAGCATCTCGAACACGCTAATACTCGAACGAGCATCAAGCTCGGACGAGTACGTTCGCTCATCTCTATTAAACAGTAAATATGCAAGTTGTATATGCAATTTTTGGAGCGTAAGAATAAGGGTGCCCACCCACTAGCGTTTTTTTACTGTGAAATTCGCAGCGTTTTTTTTTTTCTGCAGGGGTCTTTGGGCTATGGGACATGCAAAGCTAAAATCACGATCGCGCAAAATCGCGGTAAATCGCGATTTTGCGCGATCACGATTTTTACATTACAAGTCCCATAGACCCCCTGCAGAAAAAAAACCTGCGAATTTCGCAGTGAAAAAAAACGCCAGTGGGTGGGCGCCCTAATGCAGACAACCACAAGCCTGAAAGTCAATGGTGTGCCTGTCATTTACCTACATACGTGTGTTAGTTTTATCTCACTACCAAGCGCTCTTAAGCCAGGCACTGGCGTCACGATCACCTAATTCCATTAGTAGTCCAGATCCTGTTGTATACCTTCAACAGTGCACAAGATTACAAAGAGCGTGCTGCACTCATTGCCACAGTGACAGGGCTCCTCAGCCACATCTTAGAAACTGCTCAGAGAGTGCATGCCTCTTCCCGCTTGTCGCCCTTTGCACTTTTACACAGGAACAAGCATTGCTAGTGAATGAAGGTGAAGGGGACCAACAATCATGCCGGCCCGCTGGCCCCCATTCACAATAATCAGGCTGATTCATAATTCAGTTTTTTGTATTCAGAAACTAAATCACAACCAAGAAGCGAATGAATTCTTGTTTGTCATTTAGTCGGGTTCTAGGTGGATGCAGGAATGGGAACGATTTATCGGCCTGTGTAAAAGGGCCCTTAGGTTTTGTTCAAATCTACATTAGAGGCTCTGAACCTCGCAGATCTGGCACAGAATACCAGACAAGATAGCGCAGCCTGCTGCACAACTGTGTGGAGAAATGCCAAGTGGCACGACACAACTAGTATCAGCATGTCTTTGCTGAAAGTTATGGAGAAGCTGAGAGAGAGGACAGATCAGAACACTACAGACCACATCCTGAAAGAGTTACTGGACAATGCCCAGAGCGAATGCACAGGAACCTCAGCTCCGGCAGTAACCCCATGGAATATTTATCGGATGCCGAACGGCCCTACCAATGTCGCATGCGTCACCACACCAGTGATAACAAAGGTTACATAAAGCAGCACTTGCATGTCTATTACCGGAGACAGCCTCACCAGTGCTGATCTGTGAGCACATAGCAGAAAGTAGCAGTGAGCTTGAAAACCACATGTTTAACTACTAGAAAACCATGAGGTAGGAGTGCCAACACTGCAACGACTTCTTCTACTACAAGGTATTGATTATTGCTATTATATTTCTTGGGTTGAGGTGTTATCTGCCTAGCTGCAGCATTCAGCTTAAAAGGTAACTACACTTTTTAACCCCTTAGTGACCTTGCCTGTTTGTGCCTTAATGACCAGGCCGAATTTTGGAAATCTGACACGTGTCACATTAACATAGAATAACTCTGTAAACGTTTTGCATACCAAAATAATTCTGACATTTTTTTTACACATATTGTACTACATTTAGGTGCTAACAATAGATCAATAGAGTTTTTGTATATTTATTAAAATTGCCAAAATTGTGAAAATTGTAAAAAAATTGTTATTTTTTCACATTTTCAACTGCAATATCTCAAATATGTGCAAACAATCTGTACACATTTTGATGATGTACATATTTCCATCTGTTTACTTTATTCTGGATGCTCATTTGAAAAACCTTTTTTTTTTTTAATCATTTAGGAGACGTACAAGTTTAACATTGCTTATCAACATTTTGAGGAACACTTTATTTTCCTAGGCTAAGCCAAGATTGCAAAGGTTCATAGGTGTCAGAATGACAAATACCTCCCCAAATGACCCCATTTTAAAAACTACACCCCTTATATATTCACTGAGGGGTGTCATGAGTATTTTGACCCCACAGTTTGTTTTCAAGAGTTAATGCAACAAAAATTTCCTATTTTTTTCAAATATGTCATTTTAAAGATAGTTTTCTTTTCTATAGTCCACATGAAAAAATGGATATTTGTCCTGTGTTCAGAAACATACCCATTGTGGTCCTAATATCATGTCCGTTCCCCAACCCAAAGGAGCAGCCGGTGGCTTTCAGAACAGACATTTTGCTTAAAGGCGTTTTAGCCCCCATTGCCCACTTATAGAGCGGCCAAAACGATAGAGAACCCCCACAAATGATTCGCTTTTGAAAACTAGACCCCCTTAACAAACTCATCTAGGGGTTACGGCATATTCTGACCCCACAGTTTTTGAATGAATCTGAGCAAAGCAGAAGAAAAAAATTAAGATTTTCGTTTTTTGGCAACTGCGTCATTTAAAAAACTTTTTTTTTGTACAGCACACACATAAATGAAGATTTTCACCCCAAAATGGATTCCCGTTTGTCCTGTGTTCAGAAATATACCCATTGTGACCCCAATCTTATGTCTATATGCATAACGGGGCCGAAACTGAAAGGAGCATTAAACTTCAACTGTCTTTTAACTTTTATGCGATCGCTATTATCCATTAGATAACAGTGATTACATGACTAGGGACCACTGACCGCGGGCCTCGGTCACTGCGCCAGGAGCAAGTAGATTTTAAATTACCCATGCCCTCCCCAGCTTCTGCGCTTACATCCACCCTTTTGCCGAAGGGCGCATGCACCGAGGGTAGGGAAAGGCCCGCGGATATATATCCCGTCAGAGGACATCGCCGGAGGCCTTAGGTAAGTAATTTCACCTCCCCTCACGGATCGGATCTGTGAAAGGAGGTGAAACTGAAACTTTTCTTTATTTTTACGTGATCGCTGTTATCTATTGGATAATAGCGATCATGTGACCAAGGACCTTTGTCCCATGGCCACCCGAGAGATCTCCAGGCTTAAATTTTTTAAACTTTGTATTTACCTTTATGCGATCAATGCTATTCATTGGATAACAGCGATCATGTGACCAGGGGCCGCTTCCCGCAGCCCCCATGACAGCTCCAGGTTGTCAAATACCTCCATCAGCCGTCAGCATGGAGCTGTCACGTCCACAGCCCGCAGGACTTTAACCCCCAGAGCAAGCGTATTTTTACAGCCCTGGGGATTAAAGCCCAGCAAACTAGGATGTAAAAACATTATGGGGTGGTCACTAAAGGGTTAGAAGCTTTTGACATGACAGAGCATTGTAGCAAAAGTTTTTATCAGCGAGAATCCTCTTCTGATGGCTGAAATGAAAGGGCTGCAGCGCCAACCTGAGTGCTGTTCCCCTTTGGCTGTCATTCCCCTGCCAGCTGAAGATGTGTGCATAGACTTATATGTGTTGCTCTTCAAGGTAATGCTGATAGCCGAAGGGCCACAGCTCTTGGGTGGGAGGCCCCTCTTGTACTCTTATTGGGTTCCCCATCACAACATCCTCAGGCAGAGAGTTCCACAGGCTCACTGCTCTTACAGTAAAGAACCCCCTTCTATGTCGGTGTAGAAATCTCTTTTCCTCTAGACTCGTGGTTCCCAAAGTTATCTATATGGACCCCCGGGGGGGGGGGGCGATTTTGACTTGCTGGGTGTCCATGTCAGCAAGAAAGAAATATTGTGGTCCATGTGAGCGAACTCCATTTAGGCAGGTCATCATCAACATTTAGGCGTTCTGTAAATGACATAATACACCTTACACAGATTGTGTACATAATATTTGTAATAGACATAGAAATTGCTCACATATATTTCATAAAATTGTTTATGTAGCATTTGTGCAAACCTTCTTGGGCGCTGGCGATAGACCAAACAGACCTGCGCAGTAGCTAATTAACCTATAAAGTTTCTACTGATCGTTTTCACGTGATCCACCAGAGCACAAGAAGTTTTGCGCAAACTATACCTACCTGCTTTGTGGTGTACTATGTTCATGTGCAGGTTTTTACAAGTTTTAATATGCATTGCACGTACCTGTGGCTTATACTGCATTATGGACTTTCGCAAGAAAGTTTTTGATCTTCATACCTCAAGGAAAGGGGTTTTAGCGCGGTCGCTAATCTTCTTACGAAAAAAGGAATAGATTGCAAATCACTGGCTGTGAAGAATTGAGACTATACCTCACTAATTTTAAGCCAAATATTGAACAATTGCTATCAAAGCATTCGGCTCATCCCTACCATTAACAGCATTATCTGTGCACTCATTTTATGTAACTGTTACTTGCATTTTGTGTCTTTTCAGTAATTTTCTGAATAAAAATTGTACGTTTTTCTTTTTTTTTTCTTCAATTGTCAACTCTACAAAAAAACCCTATATGAAGGCCCATTTAGACACAACGATTATCGCTCAAAATTCGCTCAAAAGCCGTCTTTTGAGCGATAATCATTGTGTGTAACTGCACTGACATTGTGCAGTTTTCGTTAAGCCGTCGCTCATCGTTGTCTTCTGCATTCTCCGCTCCAAGCGCTCAGCTGTATAACAGCCGGGCGCTCAGAGTGGGGGAAACAGCTGTATGCAGAAGACGCTGTATATGACACAATGATGATTGTTTAAAAATCGCTTGAGCGACATCATTTGAGCGATTATCCTTGTGTCTAAATGGGCCTTTAGTGAGCAGCTCTGTGTCAGTTGTAAAAATCCCATTTAACTTGAATAAGTTAAGGAAAACTCAATATTAGGCTGGCTGCAAGCAGCCAGATTTGCGTTGCAGAATCTGGAGCGGGCATCCGCCTCCAAATTCCGCAGCGAATACTGCCCATAACATGCTATTGAAAAATGCTTTTACGTGCACACGAGCGGAAATGAATTGTAATTTTCCGCTCACGGAGGAAAAATCGCGGTATGTTCTCTTTTTAAGTAGAATTTGCGTAGACGGCTTCCATTGAAGTCATTGGAAGCTGTCCGACTCACGGCCCTTCCACATCGGTAGACGATGACGCAGGAAAAGCAAGGGTTTAAGAAAAAAAATCTGTACTGCGCATGTCTGACAGCGATCCATGTGGACCATCAGTAGTACAGAAGAGAAGAAAAAATGACAGGTACGCGCCGATGTCGGACGGGCACAGGGTCATATTCTGCTGAAGGCTCCCGCATGCGGAATCCGACCCAGTCGAATGCAGCCAGATTTAAGTAGGCAGGGGGTCTACAGAAAACAAAAAAAATGGCAAGTGGTCTACGAGGCAAAAAAGTGAGGGAGATTTTTGTATTGTCCCCTGATATATTATACATAGTTATTAGGGTGCCCTTCAGCCATCTTTTTTCTAAACTAAAGAACCCCAATTTTGATAACCTCTCTGGGTATTGTAGTCCGCCCATTCCACTTATTACTTTAGTTGCCCGTCTTTGTATCCTCTCAAGCTGTGATATGTCCTTCTTTGGTAGCGGTGCTCAAAACTGTACACAATATTCCATGTGTGGTCTGACCAGTGACTTGTAAAGAGGAAGAACAATGTTCTCGTTATGCGCCCCTAGACTTCTTTAGATACACCTCATGACCCTATTTGCCTTGGCAGCAGCTGCCTGACACTTGTTGCTCCCGTTAAGTTTACAGTTATAAAACCCCCAAGTCCTTTTCCATGTCGGTGTTCCCCTTTTTTTCCCCATGTATTGTGTAATGGTGACATGTATTTCCCTTCCCATGTGCAGAACCTTACAGATGTATATTTAACCATATACTGTCTTCTCTTGTATTAATTACTTTACATAATTTTGTATCTGCAAATATTGATATTTTACTATAGAATCAATCCATAAGGTTGTTAATAAGGCCCAATACTGCCCCCTGTGGTACCCCACTAGTAAGACATTCATATTGCCCTCTGTGGTACCCCACTAGTAACAGAGATCCATGCAATACTGCCCCCTGTGGTACCCCACTAGTAACACTGACGCCTCCAATAGTGCCTCATGTGGTACCCCACTAGTAACCCCTCCAATACTGTCGCTTTAGTACCCCACTAGTAACACCTCCAATACTGCCCCCCATAGTATCCCACTAGTAACCCCCCTCCAATACTGCACTCTGTGGTACCCTACTAGTAATGGTGACCCAATTAGAGTATGTACCATTTATAACCACCGTCTGCTTTCTATCACTGAGCTAGTTACTCACCCACTTGCACACATTCTCACCCAGACCAAGATTCTCATTTTATATACCAACTTTTTATGTGGCACAGTATTAAACGCATTGGAGAAGTCCAGATACTCAAGATCCAAAGACTCTCCCCGGTCCAGTCTAGAATTTACCTCCTCAAAGTAGCTAATCAGCTTGGTCTGACAGGAGCAATTTCTGAAGCATGCTGGTACAGAGTTATACGGCCATTTTTCTTTAGGTCCTTCAGGATAGTATCTTTTAGTAACCCTTCAAACATCTTACCCATAATGGAAGTCAGACTTACTGGTCTGTAGTTTCCAGGTTCACTTTCTGACCCATTTTTGAATATTGGCACCACAATGGCTACGCGCCAATCCAGTGTAACAGACCCCGTCACTATAGAGCCCTTAAAAAGATTTTTCAGGCAATGCCTGCAAGGATACACCAAGGTCGGAGGGGAAGCGGTCTGTCTAACACATTACTGTCAGGATAGGGAAAATCAGAAAACAGCGTTCTATCTATGAATCACAGATGGGTTGCACAGCTGCTGCTAGGATCCGGAACACCGAGAGGCTGACAGCACTGGTGGCCGCGCACTCAGAGATCACACACAGCGCAATATTGCAGCATGAAAATCACTGTGTCTAATATATGGATTTTGGCACAGATCTACAGTAGGTTTATCCATTTGCAAATCCACATCAAAATCCACCTAAGACAAATTAGACAAGAGGATTTTGATGCAGATTTTTCCTCATAGCAAAACACTGGGCGGTCTGTGGTAGAAGATCCCACCGTGTGTAAAAGAACTTTGAGTGGTATGAAGAGTAAATAATATGAATGTAGCCACGACCACACAGGCTTGGCCAGCGATCCATTGTGAAGAAGTGACTCCTGCAGTGACAGAGCAGGACACTGGAGTCACGTTCTTGAAATCGGCGGGAATCTGGGTGGTAGTGAGAGTCCCACCAATCAGCAAGATATCCTGTGGATGGGACATAACTTGTACAACATCGTTGATAGATTTTTTTTTTTTGAATTTTTCTTTTCTTTTTGAAATTATTTTTTCAATAGTTCTCCAACAGAACTATACAATCTGTGGATCACCTATATGATACACTGCAATACTTCTGGCAAGGTACAATACAAGTATTACCATGACAGGCCTGGATGCCAGTATTAAGCCTCTGCCGCCCCAGTGGTGGCGTGTATGGAAATTGAACACTGAACACGGGCCAATAGTCTTTCAAATAACTGCAGGAGCGCTGATGTCATCGTTAAGGTGGTCAGCGCTCATGCAGAGCATTTAAACTGAAAGACTTGCCCCTGGATCGCGGGCTTCTTGTCCACTTCTCACTCTTGTTTACACGGACAAGAAGCCAGCGTTCCAGCTGACTTTTTCGCATTCACACTGAACGATTATCGCACAAATTCTTTCGTTTGAATGAATTTTGAGCAATAATTGTTATGTGTAAATGGGCATTTAGGGCGTACTCATATGGCACATGTGTTTCTTGTCAGTATCATTGGGGGACACAGAAGACCTTGGCGACACAAAGGTCTTCTGTGTCCCCAAATGAACGCGAAAAAAAAAAGGAATTTAAAAAAGGCACGTAGATAGGCAGCGTATTTACACAACTGAAACATGCATGTTTCCTTCGTATTACAAGCATGCTTCTCTTCATTTCAATGGCAATAGGACATGCTGTTTTTTTTTTTACACGACTAAAAAACGCTGCATAAATACGCACATATGAATAACCCCATAGAAATCAATGAGTTAAATTCACTGCGTATTGTGTGTGTAATATGCTGTGTATTTCCACCCTTGTGAATAAGCCCTTAGGCAGCTGATTGCTGAGGGTCCCCGCAGCCAGACACTTTGTGATTCTCCTAATATCTAGGAACCTTTCTAACAAGCAATGATCCCTTTAAGGCTTTATTCACACAGACATTTATCGTGGCTATTTTGACATGAAAAAACGTCGGCCAAAAACCGCGACAATTTGAAGCATTGTATTTCAATGCATTCCTTCAAATGGGCGATTTTCTAGTACATAAAAGTGGCTGGCCGAAAAAGATAGCACATATGCTGACGATCCGGTAGCCGCTTTTACATGCAGCTAGAAAAGATAGGTCTTGCCCTATCTTTTGGCCACGACCAGCCAGCACCTCCCATAAAAGCCTATGGAAGCTGCCGGCAAAGGGGGTATGGGAGGGGGAAAGAGATGGAATTCTAGACTATGGAGTATATGTGCCGCACCCAACCTTGTGAATGGGCGTAAAAATGCGAGATTTAGCGGGAAACTTAAGTGGAAAATTTCAATCTTGAGAAAACCCCCTTACACATGTGCAGATGATCATGAACGACTGTTTGAAGGGTCATTCCAGGACAAATCACTGAAGGGGTAACACCTGACCATCTCCCATTTTTTAGGAAAATGTGCTTACTAGAATTTATCGAAAAATGACATTTTTAGCCCCATTAAGGGTAATTTGTCCTGGAATGGCACCACTTTAATTCCTGTCTGGCAGCAGTTGTCGCCGTGTCTTTGGGAGATGAAACACTTTTTATATATAGGATAAGTCAACTTCTGGGATATTGGGTGTCAGCGATCAATTTCATCATGGTCGCCGTGTAAGAAGAAATCCAGACAACACCACAATATAGATCTGCAGAATTCTTTATTTATTAGAATAGCAATAAGCAACATTGTAATGAAATATTACCAGCTCTTTAATAAATGACACGACGATCACAGTGACTCTCAGGTCAGGACCGGTGGAGACCACAGAACTTGCTGCGGTCCTTCTGACCAGTCATCCAGTGTCCTGAACTAAGAGCCGCCGGACCCGAAGATCCAGAGGAAGGCGAAAAAACCCACCGGAGAGTTCTACCTCAGGGTGGGCAAAAATTCCTTCCTGACCCCAGATTTGGCGATCGGCTATCACCCTGGATGAAATCTGTCCTGCTGCATATTGCTATATATATGTAATAGTTCAGGAGAGCAGATGCTGTAAAGAAAGAGACATATACAAGCTGCTGCTAAAAGCTTACAATCTAATAGAACAATGGATATCCTGTCACCGGAGTATATGGGCACCATTAGATAGCTGTGGGCCGAGCATTCAGCTGAGGGCCTGTCTTGGCGCTGGTCATTCTACCTATGTATGGTGCGGCGTACATGCAGCTTAGCCTGAGCTTAGTCTGTCCGGATCCTGTTTTGTCTGTTCAGAGCTCTGTTTTTCTAGATCCAGTTTGTCATATTGATGCGTGGTTGCTTTGCTGTGTTGTCAGTTTGACCATCTGTCCATCCATATGTCTGTTAGTTTGTGTGTTCGCTTGTTCGTCAGTCCGTTTGTTTGTAAGTTTGATCCACCCAACTGAATAGCAGTTGGACGCTCAGTCCATGTTAGTTTGTACTACCTGTACTATGGGGGGGAAGGCGGACGTCTGAGCCTCGTCCTGCTGGTTCCCCTTCATCATTGGTAGGCAGACAGTCTGGCCTTGTCTTCTCCGTCCACTCGATCCATAGGTATACGAACCCCTGGATCCCCTCCATCCCTAGGTGTGTAGAAGCCGGAATTAGTGTCTTGCTTTGTGCAGCAGTTTTCTCTCTAATTTGTACAAATGCACTGTTGAGGGGACCGGTTTTTGTGATATCCAGAACGACGTCAGCCGAGCAATTGTGGCTTCCCGAGCCACGTGACATTCCGAACCACAAGACAGCCGAGCCATGTGACATCCCGAGCCACATGACAGTCGAGCCATGTGACATCCTGAGCCACATGACAGCCGAACCATGTGACATCCCGAGCCACATGACAGCCGAGCCATGTGACACCCGTTTTCTTTTTTAAACTTTTCAGCAGACCCGTCTACAGGTCAACCCTCAGGGCTCCGGTAAGCTTTCAGGCTTTCTTTCTGAGGAGGCCCATCAACGGAATCGACCCTCTGGATTCTTGCTTGGCTTTGTTTTGCTTTTTCAGGTTTTTTTTAGTATTTTTACTTCTGTGCTTTTCCTGCTTTTTGTCCTGCACTTTTTGGAGAGGCTTATCCACTAGCCGACTTCCAGAGCTCTGGCATAGCTGCGGCCTTTTTTTTGTTGTTGTTGAGGAAAGCCATTTTTGTGACATCCCTAGTCACATGACAAGCGAACCACGTTACATACTGAGTCACATGACATTCGAGCTATGAGACATCCCGAGCCAAACGACAGCCGAGCCATGTGACATCCCGAGCCTCATGACAGCCGAGCCATGCGACACCGCTTTGTTTTTTAAACTTTTCAGCAGCCCCGTCTACAGGTCGACCCTCAGAGTTCCGGCAAGCTTTCAGGCTTTCTTTCTGAGGAGGCCTGTCAATGGGATCGACCCTCTGAGTTTCGGCTTGGGTTTATTTTTGCGTTTGTTTTGCTTTTTCTGTTTGTTTTTTTTAGCATTTTTACTTGTTTGATTTTTGTGCATTTTTGTCCTGCACTTTTTAGACGCTTATCCACTAGTTGACTTTCAGAGCTCTGGCATACTTTCAGCTTTTTTTTTGAGGAGAACCATTTTTGTGACATCCCGAGCCACGTGACAGCTGAACCACGACATCCCGAGCCACATGACAGCTGAGCCATGTGACATTCCAAGCCACATGACAGCCAAACCATGTGACACCCGTTTGGTTTTGCGCTTTTCAGCAGCCCTATCTACAGGTCAACCCTCAGGACTCTGGCAAGCTTTCAGGCTTTCTTTCTGTGGAGGCCTATCAACCGGATGGACCCTCTGGGTTTCTGCTTGGCTTTGTTTTTGCTTTTGTTTAGCTTTTTCAGTTTATTTTTTAGCATTTTTACTTCAGTGTGCTATTTGTGCATTTTTGTCCTGCACATTTTCGGGAAGCTTATCGACTAGCCGGCTGACTTTCAGAGATCTGGCATGCTTTCAGCCTTTTTTTTGAGGAGAATCGGTTTTGTGACATCCCGAGCCATGTGACAGCCGAGGCTGGTGACAACCCGAGCCACATGACAGCCGAGCCAGGTGACATCCCGAGCCTCAGGACAGCTGAGCCATGTGACATACCGAGCCACATGACAGCCGAGCCATGTGACACGCATTTGTTTTTTAGAATTTTTCAGCACCCCGTCTACAGGTCGACCCTCAGGGCTCCAGCAAGCTTTCAGGCTTTCTTTCTGAGGAGGCCCGTCAACGGGATCGACCCTCTGGGTTCTTGCTTGGCTTTGTTTTTGCTTTTGTTTTTTCAGGTTTTTTTTAGCACTTACTTTTTTGTGCTTCTCATGCTTTATTTTCTTGCACTTTTTGGGGAGGCCTATACACAGGCTGACTTTCAGAGTTCTGGCATACTGTCAGCCTTTTTTTGTGAGGAAATCAGTTTCTGTGATATCCCAAGCCACATGACAACCGAACCATGCGGCATCCCGAGCCACAAGACAGTCGAGCCATGTGACATCCCGAGCCACATCACAGCCAAGCCACATGACAGCCGAGCCATGTGACATACTGAGACATGACAGCCAAGCCATGTGACACACATTTTGTTTTTTAAATTTTTTAGCAGCCCCATCTACAGGTCGACCCTCAGGGCTCTGGCAAGCTTTCAGGCTTTCTTTCAGAGAAGGCCCGTCAACGGGATTGACCCTCTGGGTTCCTGCTTGGCTTTGTTTTGGTTTTTTAATTTTTTTTTTGCATTTTTACTTCTGTGCTTTTCCTGCTTTTTGTCCTGCACTTTTTGGAGAGGCTTATCCAGTAGCTGACTTACAGAGCTCTGACATAACTTGAGCCTTTTTTTTTTTGGAGGAAAGCCAATTTTTGTGACATCCCTAGGCACATGACAACTGAACCACGTTACATACCGAGCCACATGACAGCTGAGCCATGTGACATCCTGAGCCACATGACAGCCGAGCCATGTGACATCCCGAGCCACATGACAGCCGAGCCATGTGACATCCCGAGCAGCATGACAGCCGAGCCATGTGACATCCCGAGCCACATGACATCTGAGCCATATGACATCCCAAGCCACGTGATAGCCGAGCCATAGGACAGCTGAGCCACGTGACATCCCGAGCCACGTGACATCCCGAGCCACATGACAGCCGAGCCAAATGACAGCCTAGCCACATGACATCCCGAGCCACATGACATCCCGAGCCACATGACATCCCGAGCCACATGACATCCCGAGCCACATGACATCCGAGCTATGTGACGTCCCGAGCCTCATGACAGCTGAGCCATCTGACATCCCGAGCCACATGACAGCCGAACGATGTGACATCCCGAGCCACATGACAGCCGAGCCACGTGACATCCCGAGCCACATGACATCCAAGCCACGTGACATCCCAAGCCACATGACATCTGAGCCACATGACATCCGAGCCATGTGACGTCCCGAGCCTCATGACAGCTGAGCCATGTGACACCCCGAGCCATGTGACATCCCGAGCCATGTGACAGCCGAGCCATGTCACATACCGAGCCACATGACAGCCGAGCCATGTGAGATTCCGAGCCACGACATTGCGAGACACGACAGCCGAGCCATGTGACATTCCGAGCCACATGACAGCCGAGCCATGTGACACCTGTTTTGTTTTTTAAACTTTTCAGCAGCCCCATCTACAGGTCGACCCTCAGGGCTCCGGCATACTTTCAGCCTTTTTTTTTAGAGGAAACCAGTTTCTGAGATATCCCAAGCCACATGACTACCGAACCATGTGGCATCCAGAGGCACATAACAGTCGAGTCATGTGACATCCCGAGCCACATGACAGTCGAGCCATGAGACACCCATTTTGATTTTTAAACTTTTCAGCAGCCCCATCTACAGGTCGACCCTCAGGGCTCTGGCAAGCTTTCAGGCTTTCTTTCTGAGAAGGCCCGTCAACGGGATCGACCCTCTGGGTTCCTGCTTGGCTTTGTTTTGGTTTTTTAATTTTTTTTTAGCATTTTTACTTCTGTGCTTTTCCTGCTTTTTGTCCTGCACTATTTGGAGAGGCTTATCCAATCCAGTAGCCAACTTACAGAGCTCTGGCATACCATGAGCCTTTTTTTTTTTTTTTTGAGGAAAGCCAATTTTTGTGATATCCCTAGTCACATGACAACTGAACCACGTTACATACCGAGCCACATGACAGCTGAGCCATGTGACATCGCGAGCCACATGACAGCCGAGCCATGTGACATCCCGAGCCACATGACAGCCGAGCCATGTGACATCCCGAGCCACATGACAGCCGAGCCACGTGACATCCCGAGCCACGTGACATCCCGAGCCACATGACATCCCGAGCCATGTGACATCCCGAGCCACATGACATCTGAGCCATATGACATCCCAAGCCACGTGATAGCCGAGCCATATGACAGCTGAGCCACGTGACATCCCAAACCACATGACAGCCGAGCCACATGACATCCCGAGCCACATGACAGCTGAGCCATGTGACATCCCGAGCCACATGACATCCGAGCTATGTGATATCCCGAGCCACATGACAGCCTAGCCACATGACATCCCGAGCCACATGACAGCTGAGCCGTGACATCCCGAGCCACATGACATCCGAGCTATGTGACGTCCCGAGCCTCATGACATCTGAGCCATCTGACATCCCGAGCCACATGACAGCCGAACGATGACATCCCGAGCCACATGACAGCCGAGCCACGTGACATCCCGAGCCACATGACATCCAAGCCACGTGACATCCCGAGCCACATGACATCTGAGCCACATGACATCCGAGCCATGTGACGTCCCGAGCCTCATGACAGCCGAGCCATGTGACGTCCCGAGCCTCATGACAGCCGAGCCATGTGACATACCGATCCACATGACAGCCGAACCATGTGAGATTCCGAGCCACGTGACATTTCGAGCCACATGACAGCCGAGCCATGTGACACCTGTTTTGTTTTTTAAACTTTTTAGCAGCCCCATCTACAGGTCGACCCTCAGGGCTCCGGCATATTTTCAGCCTTTTTTTTTTTGAGGAAACCAGCTTCTGAGATATCCCAAGCCACATGACTACCGAACCATGTGGCATCCAGAGGCACATAACAGTCGAGCCATGTGACATCCCGAGCCACATAACAGTCGAGCCATGTGACACCCATTTTGATTTTTAAACTTTTCAGCAGCCCCATCTACAGGTCGACCCTCAGATCTCTGGCAAGCTTTCAGAATTTCTGAGAAGGCCCGTCAACGGGATCGACCCTCTGGGTTCCTGCTTGGCTTTGTTTTGGTTTTTTAATTTTTTTTTAGCATTTTTACTTCTGTGCTTTTCCTGCTTTTTGTCCAGCACTTTTTGGAGAGGCTTACCCAGTCCAGTAGCCAACTTACAGAGCTCTGGCATACCTTGAGCCTTTTTTTTTTTTTTTTGAGGAAAGCCAATTTTTGTGACATCCCTAGTCACATGACAACTGAACGTTACATACCGAGCCACATGACAGCTGAGCCATGAGACATCGCGAGCCACATGACAGCCGAGCCATGTGACATCCCAAGCCACATGACAGCCGAGCCATGTGACATCCCGAGCCACATGACAGCCGAGCCATGTGAGATCCCGAGCCACATGACAGCCGAGCCATGTGACATCCCGAGCCACGAGACATCCCGAGCCACGTGACATCCCGGGCCACGTGACATCCCGGGCAACGTGACATACCGAGCCACGTGACATCACGAGCCACGTGACATCTGAGCCATGTGACATCCCGAGCCACATGACAGCCGAGCCATGTGACATCCCGAGCCACGAGACATCCCGAGCCACGTGACATCCCGGGCCACGTGACATCCCGGGCCACGTGACATCCCGGGCAACGTGACATACCGAGCCACGTGACATCACGAGCCACGTGACATCTGAGCCATGTGACATCCCGAGCCACATGACATCTGAGCCATATGACATCCCAAGCCACGTGATAGCCGAGCCATATGACAGCTGAGCCACGTGACATCCCGAGCCACATGACAGCCGAGCCACATGACAGCTGAGCCATGTGACATCCCGACCAACATGACATCCGAGCTATGTGACATCCCGAGCCATATGACAGCCGAGCCACATGACAGCCTAGCCACATGACATCCCGAGCCACGTGACATCCCGAGCCACATGACATCCAAGCCACGTGACATCCCGAGCCACATGACATCTGAGCCACATGACATCCGAGCCATGTGACGTCCCGAGCCTCATGACAGCCGAGCCATGTGACGTCCCGAGCCTCATGACAGCCGAGCCATGTGACATACCGATCCACATGACAGCCGAACCATGTGAGATTCCGAGCCACGTGACATTTCGAGCCACATGACAGCCGAGCCATGTGACACCTGTTTTGTTTTTTAAACTTTTTAGCAGCCCCATCTACAGGTCGACCCTCAGGGCTCCGGCATATTTTCAGCCTTTTTTTTTTTGAGGAAACCAGCTTCTGAGATATCCCAAGCCACATGACTACCGAACCATGTGGCATCCAGAGGCACATAACAGTCGAGCCATGTGACATCCCGAGCCACATAACAGTCGAGCCATGTGACACCCATTTTGATTTTTAAACTTTTCAGCAGCCCCATCTACAGGTCGACCCTCAGATCTCTGGCAAGCTTTCAGAATTTCTGAGAAGGCCCGTCAACGGGATCGACCCTCTGGGTTCCTGCTTGGCTTTGTTTTGGTTTTTTAATTTTTTTTTAGCATTTTTACTTCTGTGCTTTTCCTGCTTTTTGTCCAGCACTTTTTGGAGAGGCTTACCCAGTCCAGTAGCCAACTTACAGAGCTCTGGCATACCTTGAGCCTTTTTTTTTTTTTTTTGAGGAAAGCCAATTTTTGTGACATCCCTAGTCACATGACAACTGAACGTTACATACCGAGCCACATGACAGCTGAGCCATGAGACATCGCGAGCCACATGACAGCCGAGCCATGTGACATCCCAAGCCACATGACAGCCGAGCCATGTGACATCCCGAGCCACATGACAGCCGAGCCATGTGAGATCCCGAGCCACATGACAGCCGAGCCATGTGACATCCCGAGCCACGAGACATCCCGAGCCACGTGACATCCCGGGCCACGTGACATCCCGGGCCACGTGACATCCCGGGCAACGTGACATACCGAGCCACGTGACATCACGAGCCACGTGACATCTGAGCCATGTGACATCCCGAGCCACATGACAGCCGAGCCATGTGACATCCCGAGCCACGAGACATCCCGAGCCACGTGACATCCCGGGCCACGTGACATCCCGGGCCACGTGACATCCCGGGCAACGTGACATACCGAGCCACGTGACATCACGAGCCACGTGACATCTGAGCCATGTGACATCCCGAGCCACATGACATCTGAGCCATATGACATCCCAAGCCACGTGATAGCCGAGCCATATGACAGCTGAGCCACGTGACATCCCGAGCCACATGACAGCCGAGCCACATGACAGCTGAGCCATGTGACATCCCGACCAACATGACATCCGAGCTATGTGACATCCCGAGCCATATGACAGCCGAGCCACATGACAGCCTAGCCACATGACATCCAGAGCGACATGACAGCTGAGCCATGTGACATCCCGAGCCACATGACATCCGAGCTATGTGATGTCCCGAGCCTCATGACAGCTGAGCCATCTGACATCCCGAGCCACATGACAGCCGAACGATGTGACATCCCGAGCCACATGACAGCCGAGCCACGTGACATCCCGAGCCACATGACATCCAAGCCACGTGACATCCCGAGCCACATGACATCTGAGCCACATGACATCCGAGCCATGTGACGTCCCGAGCCTCATGATAGCTGAGCCATGTGACATCCCGAGCCATGTGACATCCCGAGCCATGTGACAGCCGAGCCATGTCACATACCGAGCCACATGACAGCCGAGCCATGTGAGATTCCGAGCCACGACATTGCGAGACACGACAGCCGAGCCATGTGACATTCCGAGCCACATGACAGCCGAGCCATGTGACACCTGTTTTGTTTTTTAAACTTTTCAGCAGCCCCATCTACAGGTCGACCCTCAGGGCTCCGGCATACTTTCAGCCTTTTTTTTTAGAGGAAACCAGTTTCTGAGATATCCCAAGCCACATGACTACCGAACCATGTGGCATCCAGAGGCACATAACAGTCGAGCCATGTGACATCCCGAGCCACATGACAGTCGAGCCATGTGACACCCATTTTGATTTTTAAACTTTTCAGCAGCCCCATCTACAGGTCGACCCTCAGGGCTCTGGCGAACTTTCAGGCTTTCTTTCTGAGAAGGCCCGTCAACGGGATCGACCCTCTGGGTTCCTGCTTGGCTTTGTTTTGGTTTTTTAATTTTTTTTTGGCATTTTTACTTCTGTGCTTTTCCTGCTTTTTGTCCAGCACTTTTTGGAGAGGCTTATCCAGTCCAGTAGCCAACTTACAGAGCTCTGGCATACCTTGAGCCTTTTTTTTTTTTTTTGAGGAAAGCCAAATTTTGTGACATCCCTAGTCACATGACAACTGAACGTTACATACCGAGCCACATGACAGCTGAGCCATGTGACATCGCGAGCCACATGACAGCCGAGCCATGTGACATCCCAAGCCACATGACAGCCGAGCCATGTGACATCCCGAGCCACATGACAGCCGAGCCATGTGAGATCCCGAGCCACATGACAGCCGAGCCATGTGATATCCCGAGCCACGAGACATCCCGAGCCACGTGACATCCCGGGCCACGAGACATCCCGAGCCACGTGACATCCCGGGCCACGTGACATCCCGGGCCACGTGACAGCCGAGCCATGTGATATCCCGAGCCACGAGACATCCCGAGCCACGTGACATCCCGAGCCACGTGACATCCCGAGCCACATGACATCCCGAGCCACATGACATCTGAGCCATATGACATCCCAAGCCACGTGATAGCCGAGCCATATGACAGCTGAGCCACGTGACATCCCGAGCCACATGACAGCCGAGCCACATGACATCCCGAGCCACATGACAGCTGAGCCATGTGACATCCCGACCAACATGACATCCGAGCTATGTGACATCCCGAGCCATATGACAGCCAAGCCACATGACAGCCTAGCCACATGACATCCCGAGCGACATGACAGCTGAGCCATGTGACATCCCGAGCCACATGACATCCGAGCTATGTGACATCCCGAGCCACATGACATCCGAGCTATGTGATGTCCCGAGCCTCATGACAGCTGAGCCATCTGACATCCCGAGCCACATGACAGCCGAACGATGTGACATCCCGAGCCACATGACAGCCGAGCCACGTGACATCCCGAGCCACATGACATCCAAGCCACGTGACATCCCAAGCCACATGACATCTGAGCCACATGACATCCGAGCCATGTGACGTCCCGAGCCTCATGACAGCCGAGCCATGTGACGTCCCGAGCCTCATGACAGCCGAGCCATGTGACATACCGAGCCACATGACAGCCGAGTCATGTGAGATTCCGAGCCACGACATTGCGAGCCACGACAGCCGAGCCATGTGACATTTCGAGCCACATGACAGCCGAGCCATGTGACACCTGTTTTGTTTTTTAAACTTTTCAGCAGCCCCATCTACAGGTCGACATTCAGGGCTCCGGCATACTTTCAGCCTTTTTTTTTTAGAGGAAACCAGATTCTGAGATATCCCAAGCCACATGACTACCGAACCATGTGACATCCCGAGCCACATGACAGCCGAGCCATGTGAGATCCCGAGCCACATGACAGCCGAGCCATGTGACATCCCGAGCCACGAGACATCCCGAGCCACATGACATCTGAGCCATGTGACATCCCGAGCCACATGACATCTGAGCCAAGTGACATCCCGAGCCACATGACATCTGAGCCATATGACATCCCAAGCCACGTGATAGCCGAGCCATGACAGCTGAGCCACGTGACATCCCGAGCCACATGACAGCCGAGCCACAAGACATCCCGAGCCACATGACAGCTCAGCCATGTGACATCCCGACCAACATGACATCCGAGCTATGTGACATCCCGAGCCATATGACAGCCAAGCCACATGACAGCCTAGCCACATGACATCCCAAGCGACATGACAGCTGAGCCATGTGACATCCCGAGCCACATGACATCCGAGCTATGTGATGTCCCGAGCTTCATGACAGCTCAGCCATCTGACATCCCGAGCCACATGACAGCCGAACGATGTGACATCCCGAGCCACATGACAGCCGAGCCACGTGACATCCCGAGCCACATGACATCCAAGCCACGTGACATCCCAAGCCACATGACATCTGAGCCACATGACATCCGAGCCATGTGACGTCCCGAGCCTCATGACAGCCGAGCCATGTGACGTCCCGAGCCTCATGACAGCCGAGCCATGTGACATACCGAGCCACATGACAGCCGAGTCATGTGAGATTCCGAGCCACGACATTGCGAGCCACGACAGCCGAGCCATGTGACATTTCGAGCCACATGACAGCCGAGCCATGTGACACCTGTTTTGTTTTTTAAACTTTTCAGCAGCCCCATCTACAGGTCGACCCTCAGGGCTCCGGCATACTTTCAGCCTTTTTTTTTTTTAGAGGAAACCAGTTTCTGAGATATCCCAAGCCACATGACTACCGAACCATGTGGCATCCAGAGGCACATAACAGTCGAGCCATGTGACATCCCGAGCCACATGACAGTCGAGCCATGTGACACCCATTTTGATTTTTAAACTTTTCAGCAGCCCCATCTACAGGTCGACCCTCAGGGCTCTGGCAAACTTTCAGGCTTTCTTTCTGAGAAGGCCCGTCAACGGGATCGACCCTCTGGGTTCCTGCTTGGCTTTGTTTTGGTTTTTAAATTTTTTTTTGGCATTTTTACTTCTGTGCTTTTCCTGCTTTTTGTCCTGCACTCTTTGGAGAGGCTTATCCAGTCCAGTAGCCGACTTACAGAGCTCTGGCATACCTTGAGCCTTTTTTTTTTTTTTTGAGGAAGGCCAATTTTTGTGACATCCCTAGTCACATGACAACTGAACCACGCTACATACCGAGCCACATGACAGCTGAGCCATGTGACATCGCGAGCCACATGACAGCCGAGCCATGTGACATCCCGAGCCACATGACAGCCGAGCCACGTGACATCCCGAGCCACATGACAGCCGAGCCACGTGACATCCCGAGCCACATGACATCTGAGCCATGTGACATCCCGAGCCACATGACATCTGAGCCATATGACATCCCGAGCCACGTGATAGCCGAGCCATATGACAGCTGAGCCACGTGACATCCCGAGCCACATGACAGCCGAGCCACATGACGTCCCGAGCCTCATGACAGCTGAGCCATCGGACATATCGAGCCACATGACAGCCGAACCATGTGACATCCCGAGCCACATGAGAGCCGAGCCCTGTGACATCCCGAGCCACATGACATCCAAGCCACGTGATATCCCGAGCCACATGACATCTGAGCCACATGACATCCGAGCCATGTGACGTCCCGAGCCTCATGACAGCCGAGCCATGTGACATCGCGAGCCATGTGACAGCCGAGCCATGTGACATCCCGAGCCACATGACAGTCGAGCCATGTGACACCCATTTTGATTTTTAAACTTTTCAGCAGCCCCATCTGCAGGTCGACCCTCAGGGCTCTGGCAAGCTTTCAGGCTTTCTTTCTGGGAAGGCCCGTCAAGGGGATCGACCCTCTGGCTTCCTGCTTGGCTTTGATTTGGTTTTTTAATTTTTTTTTAGCATTTTTACTTCTGTGCTTTTCCTGCTTTTTGTCCTACACTTTTTGGAGAAGCTTATCCAGTAGCCGACTTACAGAGCTCTGGCATACCTTGAGCCTTTTTTTTTGTGAGGTAAGCCAATTTTTGTGACATCCCTAGTCACATGACAACTGTACCACGTTACATACCGAGCCACATGACAGCTGAGTCATGTGACATCCCGAGCCACATGGCAGCCGAGCCATGTGACATCCCGAGCCACATGACAGCTGAGCCATGTGACATCCCGAGCCACATGACAGCCGAGCCATGTGACATCCCGAGCCACATGACATCTGAGCCATGTGACATCCCGAGCCACATGACATCTGAGCCATATGATATCCCGAGCCATATGACATCTGAGCCGCATGACATCCCGAGCCACGTGACAGCCGAGCCACATGACAGCCGAGCCACATGACATCCCGAGCCACATGACATCCCGAGCCACATGACAGCTGAGCCACATGACAGCTGAGCCATGTGACATCCCGAGCCACATAACATCCAAGCTATGTGACGTCCCAAGCCTCATGACAGCTGAGCCATCTGACATCCTGAGCCACATGACAGCCAAGCCATGTGACATCCGGAGCCACGTGACAGCCGAGCAACGTGATATCCCGAGCCACATGACATCCCGAGCCACGTGACATCCGAGCCATGTGACGTCCCGAGCCTCATGACAGCTGAGCCACGTGACATCCCGAGCCACATGGCAGCCGAGCCACATGACAGCCGAGCCACATGACATCCCGAGCCACATGACAGCTGAGCCATGTGACATCCCGAGCCACATGACAGCGAGCCACGTGACATCCCGAGCCACGTGACATCCCGAGCCACATGACATCCGAGCCATGTGAAATCCCAAGCTACGTGACATCCCGAGCCACGTGACATCCCGAGCCACATGACATCCGAGCCATGTGACATCCCGAGCCACATGACAGCTGAGCCATGTGACATCCCGAGCCACATGACATCCGAGCTATGTGACGTCCCGAGCCTCATGACAGCCGAGCCATGTGATATCCCGAGCCACAGGACAGCTGAGTCATGTGACATCCCGAGCCACATGACATCTGAGCCATATGACATCCCGAGCCACGTGATAGCCGAGCCATATGACAGCTGAGCCACGTGACATCCCGAGAAACATGAAAGCCGAGCCACATGACAGCCGAGCCACATGACATCCCGAGCCACATGACAGCTGAGCCATGTGACATCCTGAGCCAAATGACAGCCTAGCCACGTGACATCCCGAGCCACATGACATCCCGAGCCACATGACATCCGAGCCACATGACATCCAAGCCATGTGACGTCCCGAGCCTCATGACAGCCGAGCCATGTGACATCCCGAGCCCTGTGACAGCCGAGCCATGTGACATACCGATCCACATGACAGCCGAGCCATGTGAGATTCCGAGCCACGACAGCCGAGCCATGTGACATTCCGAGCCACATGACAGCCGAGCCATGTGACACCCGTTTTGTTTTTTAAACTTTTCAGCAGCCCCATCTACAGGTCGACCCTCAGGGCTCCGGCATACTTTCAACCTTTTTTTGAGGAAACCAGTTTCTGAGATATCCCAAGCCACATGACTACCGAACCATGTGGCATCCAGAGGCACATAACAGTCGAGCCATGTGACATCCCGAGCCACATAACAGTCGAGCCATGTGACACCCATTTTGATTTTTAAACTTTTCAACAGCCCGATCTACAGGTCGACCCTCAGGGCTCCGGCAAGCTTTCAGGCTTTCTTTCTGAAGAGGCCCGTCAATGGGATCAACCCTCTGGGTTCCTACTTGGCTTTGTTTTACTTTTGTTTTTTCTATTTTTTTAGCACTTTTACGTTCTTAGCATGCTTCTTTTTCCTGCACTTTTTGAAAGGCCTATCAACAGGCTGACTTTCAGAGTTCTGGCATACTTTCAGCCTTTTTTTTTTTTAAGGAAAGCAGTTTCTGAGATATCCCCAGCCACATGACAAGCGAACCATGTGGCATCCCGAGGCACATAACAGTCGAGCCATGTGACATCCCGAGCCACATGACAGTCAAGCCATGTGATATCCATTTTGTTTTTTAAACTTTTCAGCAGCCCCATCTACAGGTCGACCCTAAGGACTCCGGCAAGCTTTCAGGCTTTCTTTTTGAGGAGGCCCGTCAACGGGATCGACTCACTGGGTTCTTGCTTTTGTTTTTTCAGGTTTTTTTAGCACTTTTCCTTTTTTGTGCCTTTCATGCTTTATTTTCTTGCACTTTTTGGGGAGGCCTATAGACAGGCTTTCAGAGTTCTGGCATACTTTCAGCCTTTTTTTTGAGGAAATCAGATTCTGTGATATCCCAAGCCACATGACAACCGAACCATGTGGCATCCCAAGCCACACGACAGTCGAGCCATGTGACATCCCGAGCCACATGACAGCCGAGCCATGTGACGTCTCGAGCCTCATGACATTCCGAGCCACATGGCAGCCGAGCCATGTGAAATTCCGAGCCACATGACAGCTGAGCCATGTGACACCCGTTTTGTTTTTTAAACTTTTTAGGAGCCCCGTCGACAGGTCGACCCTCAGGGCTCCGGCAAGCTTTCAGGTTTTCTTTCTGAGGAGTCCCCTCAACGGGATTGACCCTCTGGGTTCTTGCTTTTGTTTTTTCAGGGTTTTTTTAGCGCTTTTACTTTTTTGTGCTTTTCATGCTTTATTTTCTAGCACTTTTTGGGGAGGCCTATAGACAGGCTGACTTTCAGAGTTCTGGCATACTTTCAGCCTTTTTTTTGAGGAAATCAGTTTCTGTGATATCCCAAGCCACATGACAACTGAACCATGTGGCATCCCGAGCCACATGACAGTCGAGCCATGTGACATCCCGAGCCATATGACAGCCGAGCCATGTGACATCCCGAGCCACATGACAGCCGAGCCATGTGACGTCTCGAGCCTCATGACATTTCGAGCCACATGACAGCCGAACCATGTGACACCGGTTTGCTTTATTAACTTTTTAGCAGCCCTGTCTACAGGTTGACCCTCAGGGCTCCGGCAAGCTTTCAGACTTTCTTTCTGAGGAGGCCCGTCTGGGGGATCGACCCTCGGGGTTCCTACTTGGCTTTGTTTTGCTTTTTAATTTTTTTTTTAGCATTTTTAGTTCTGTGCTGTTCCTGCTTTTTGTCCTGCACTTTTTGGAGAGGCTTATCCAGTAGCCGACTTCCAGAGCTCTGGCATACCTTCTGCTTTTTTTTTTTTTTTTTTGAGGAAAGCCATTTTTGTGACATCCCTAGTCACATGACAACTGAACCACGTTACATACCGAGCCACAACAGCCAAGCCATGTGACATCCCGAGCCACATGACAGCCGAGCCATGCGACATCCCGAGTCACATGACAGCCGAGCCATGTGACATCCCGAGCCACATGACATTCGAGCCATGTGACATCCCGAGCCTCATGACAGCCGAGCCACGTGACAGCCGAACCATGTGACATACCGAGCCACATGACAGCCAAGCCATATGAGATTCCGAGCCACATGACAGCCGAGCCATGTGACATTCCGAGCCACATGACAGCCGAGCTATGTGACACCAGTTTTGTTTTTTAAACTTTTTAGCAGCCCCGTCTACTGGTCGACCCTCAGGGCTCCAGCAAACTTTCAGGCTTTCTTTCTGAGGAGGTCCGTCAATGGGATCAACCCTCTGGGTTCCTACTTGGCTTTGTTTTACTTTTGTTTTTTCTATTTTTTTAGCACTTTTACGTTCTTAGCATGCTTCTTTTTCCTGCACTTTTTGAAAGGCCTATCAACAGGCTGACTTTCAGAGTTCTGGCATACTTTCAGCCTTTTTTTTTTTTTTAAGGAAAGCAGTTTCTGAGATATCCCCAGCCACATGACAAGCGAACCATGTGGCATCCCGAGGCACATAACAGTCGAGCCATGTGACATCCCGAGCCACATGACAGTCAAGCCATGTGATATCCATTTTGTTTTTTAAACTTTTCAGCAGCCCCATCTACAGGTCGACCCTAAGGACTCCGGCAAGCTTTCAGGCTTTCTTTTTGAGGAGGCCCGTCAACGGGATCGACTCACTGGGTTCTTGCTTTTGTTTTTTCAGGTTTTTTTAGCACTTTTCCTTTTTTGTGCCTTTCATGCTTTATTTTCTTGCACTTTTTGGGGAGGCCTATACACAGGCTGACTTTCAGAGTTCTGGCATACTGTCAGCCTTTTTTTTGAGGAAATCAGATTCTGTGATATCCCAAGCCACATGACAACCGAACCATGTGGCATTCCAAGCCACACGACAGTCGAGCCATGTGACATCCCGAGCCACATGACAGCCGAGCCATGTGACGTCTCGAGCCTCATGACATTCCGAGCCACATGGCAGCCGAGCCATGTGAAATTCCGAGCCACATGACAGCTGAGCCATGTGACACCCGTTTTGTTTTTTAAACTTTTTAGCAGCCCCGTCGACAGGTCGACCCTCAGGGCTCCGGCAAGCTTTCAGGTTTTCTTTCTGAGGAGTCCCCTCAACGGGATTGACCCTCTGGGTTCTTGCTTTTGTTTTTTCAGGTTTTTTTTAGCGCTTTTACTTTTTTGTGCTTTTCATGCTTTATTTTCTAGCACTTTTTGGGGAGGCCTATAGACAGGCTGACTTTCAGAGTTCTGGCATACTTTCAGCCTTTTTTTTGAGGAAATCAGTTTCTGTGATATCCCAAGCCACATGACAACTGAACCATGTGGCATCCCGAGCCACATGACAGTCGAGCCATGTGACATCCCGAGCCATATGACAGCCGAGCCATGTGACATCCCGAGCCACATGACAGCCGAGCCATGTGACGTCTTGAGCCTCATGACATTTCGAGCCACATGAAATTCCGAGCCACATGACAGCCGAACCATGTGACACTGGTTTGTTTTATTAACTTTTTAGCAGCCCCGTCTACAGGTTGACCCTCAGGGCTCCGGCAAGCTTTCAGACTTTCTTTCTGAGGAGGCCCGTCTGGGGGATCGATCCTCGGGGTTCCTACTTGGCTTTGTTTTGCTTTTTAATTTTTTTTTTAGCATTTTTAGTTCTGTGCTGTTCCTGCTTTTTGTCCTGCACTTTTTGGAGAGGCTTATCCAGTAGCCGACTTCCAGAGCTCTGGCATACCTTCTGCTTTTTTTTTTTTTTTTTTGACATGACAGCCGAGCGATGTGACATACCGAGCCACATGACAGCCGAACCATGTGACACCGGTTTGTTTTTTAAACTTTTTAGGAGCCCCGTCTACAGGTCGACCCTCAGGGCTCCGGCAAGCTTTCAGGCTTTCTTTCTGAGGAGGCCCGTCAACGAGATCGACCCTCTGGGTTCCTACTTGGCTTTGTTTTGCTTTTTAATTTTTTTTTAGCATTTTTACTTCTGTGCTTTTCCTGCCTTTTGCCCTGCACTTTTTGGAGAGGCTTATCCAGTAGCCGACGTCCAGAGCTCTGGCATACCTTCAGCCTTTTTTTTGAGGAAAGCCATTTTTGTGACATCCCTAGTCACATGACAACTGAACCACGTTACATACCGAGCCACATGACAGCCGAGCCATGTGACATCCCGAGCCACATGACAGCCGAGCCATGTGACATCCCGAGCCACATGACAGCCGAGCTATGTGACATCCCGAGCCACATGACAGCCGAGCCATGTGAGATTCCGAGCCACATGACATTCCGAGCCACGTGAGATTCCGAGCCACATGACATTCCGAGCCACATGACAGCCTAGCCATGTGACATTCCGAGCCACATGACAGCCGAGCCATGTGACATTTCAAGCCACATGACAGCCGAGCCATGTGAGATTCCGAGCCACATGACAGCCGAGCCATGTGACACACCGAGCCATATCACAGCCGAACCATGTGATACCCGTTTTGTTTTTTAAACTTTTTAGCAGCCCCATCCACAGGTCGACCCTCATGGCTCCAGAAAGCTTTCAGGGTTTCTTTCTGAGGAGGCCCGTCAATGGGATCGACCCTCTGGGTTCCTACTTGGCTTTCTTGTGCTTTTCCTTTTTCTACTTTTATAGCACTTTTACTTTTTTGTTCTTTTCATGCTTCTTTTTCCTGCACTTTTTGGAAAGGCCTATCAACAGGCTGACTTTCAGAGTTCTGGCATACTTTCAGCCTTTTTCTTTTGAGGAAATCAGTTTCTGTGATATCCCAAGCCACATGACAACCGAACCATGTGGTATCGCAAACCACATGACAGTCGAGCCTCGTGACATCCCGAGCCACATGACAGCCGAGCCATGTGACACACCGAGCCACATGACAGCCGAGCCATGTGACATCCCGAGCCACCTGACAGCCGAGCCATGTGACATCCCGAGCCACTTGATAGCCGAACCATAACAGCTGAGCCATGTGACATCCCGAGCCACATGACAGCCGAGCCATGTGACATCCCGAGGCATGTGACATCCCGAGCCACGTGACATCCGAGCTATGTGACGTCCGAGCCTCGTGACAGCCGAGCCATGTGACATCGCGAGCCACATGACAGCTGAGCCATGTGAGATTCAGAGCCACATGACAGCGGAGCCATGTGACATTCCGAGCCACATGACAGCCGAGGCATGTGACACCCGTTTTGTTTTTTAAACTTTCTAGCAGCCCCGTCTACAGGTCGACCCTCAGGGCTCCGGCAAGCTTTCAGGCTTTCTTTTTTGAGGAGGCCCATCAACGGGATCGACCCTCTGGGTTCCTACTTGGCTTTGTTTTTTTTAGCACTTTTACTTTTTTGTGCTTTTCATGCATCTTTCTCCTGCACTTTTTGGAAAGGCCTATCAAGAGGCTGACTTTCAGAGTTCTGGCATACTTTCAGCCTTTGTTTTTGAGGAAACCAGTTTCTGTGATATCCCAAGCCACATGACAACCAAACCATGTGGCACCCCGAGCCACATAACAGTCGAGCCATGTGACATCCCGAGCCACATTATATCCGAGCCATGTGACATCTCGAGCCACATGACAACCGAGCCATGTGACATACCGAGCCACATGACAGCTGACCCATGTGATATTCCGAGCCACATGACATTCCGAGCCACGTGACATTCCAAGCCATGTGACATTCCGAGCCACGTGACAGCCGAGCCATGTGACATTCCGAGCCATGTGACATTCCGAGCCACATGACAGCCGAACTATGTGACATTCCGAGCCACATGACAGCCGAGCCATGTGACATTCCGAGCCAAATGACAGCCGAGCCATGTGACACCCGAGCCATGCAATGTCGCAAGCTACATGACAGCCGAGACATGTGACATCCCGAGCCTCATGACAGCCGAGCCATGTGACATCCGAGCCATGCAATGTCGCGAGCCTCATGACAGCTGAGACATGTGACATCCCGAGCCTCATGACAGTGGAGCCATGTGACAGCCGAGCCATGTGACATACCAAGCCACATGACAGCCGAGTCATGTGATATTCCGAGCCATATGACAGCCGAGCCATGTGATATTCCGAGCCACATGAAAGCCGAGCCATGTGATATTCCGAACCACATGACAGCCGAGCCATGTGACATTCACAGCCACATGACAGCCGAACCATCTGACATCCGAGCCACATGACAGCTGAGCCATGTTACATCCGAGCCCCATGACAGCCGAGCCATGTGAGATCCGAGCCACATGAAAGCCGAGCCATGTGACATCCGAGCCACATGACAGCCGAGCCATGCAATGCCGCGAGCCACATGACAGCCGAGACATGTGACATCCCGAGCCACATGACAGCCGAGCCATGTGACATCCGAGCCATGCAATGTCGCAAGCCACATGACAGCCGAGACATGTGACATCCCGAGCCACATGACAGTGGAGCCATGTGACATACCAAGCCACATGACAGCCAAGCCATGTGACATACCAAGCCACATGACAGCCAAGCCATGTGACATTCTGAGCCACATGACAGTCGAGCCATGTGACATCCCGAGCCACGACATCTGAGCCACGTGATAGCCGAGCCATATGACAGCCGAGCCATGTGACACCCGTTTTGTTTTGCGCTTTTCAGCAGCCCCGTCTACAGGTCGACCCTCAAGGCTCCGGCAAGCTTTTAGGCTCTCTTACCGAGGACGCCCGTCAATGGGATCGACCCTCTGGGTTCTTGTTTGGCTTTGTTTTTGCTTTTGTTTAGCTTTTTGTGTTGTTTTTTTTTAGCATTTTTACTTCTGTGTGCTTTTTGTGCATTTTTGTCCTGCACTTTTTGGGGAGCCTTATGCACTAGCCGACTTCCAGAGCTCTGGCATGCTTTCAGCTTTTATTTTGAGGAGAACCGTTTTTGTGACACCCCGAGCCATGTGACAGCCAAACCACTTGACATTCCGAGCCACATGACAGCCTAGCCGGGTGACATCCCGAGCCACATGGCAGCCGAGCCATGTGACATCCAGAGCCTCATGACAGCCGAGCCATGTGACATACCGAGCCACATGACAGCCGAGCCATGACGTTTTGTTTTTTGAATTTTTCAGCACCCCCGTCTACAGGTCGACCTTCAGGGCCCCAGCAAGCTTTCAGGCTTTCTTTCTGAGAAGGCCTGTCAGTGGGATCGACCATCTGGGTTCCTGCTTGGCTTTGTTATGCTTTTTAATATTTTTTTAGCATTTTTACTTCTGTGCTTTTTATGCTTTTTGTTCTGCACTTTTTGGAGAGGCTTATCCAGTAGCCCACTTCCAGACCTATGGCCTACCTTCAGCCTTTTTTTTTTTTTGAGGAAAGCCATTTTTGTGATATCCCTAGTCACATGACAACCGTACCACGTTACATACCGAACCACATGACATCCGAGCCATGTGACATTCCGAGCCATGTGACACCCATTTTGTTTTTTAAACTTTTCAGCAGCCCCATCTACAGGTCGACCCTCAGGGCTCCGGCAAGCTTTTAGGCTTTCTTTCTGAGGAGGCCTGTCAACGGGATCGACCCTCTGGGTTCCTGCTTGGCTTTGTTTTTCTTTTCTTTTTGCTTTTGTTTTGCTTTTTGTGTTTTTTTCACCACTATTAGTTTTTTGTGCTCTTTTTTCCTGCACTTTTTGGTGAGGCTCATCCACAGGTCAACTTTTAGATCTCCAGCAAAATTTCAGCTATGTGAATGGGGAAGAGCAAGGTCTGAGAACAAGTAGTCATGGTTTTTCTAATAATGCAACTGTGGCAAAAGCCTCAGGAAGCCCAGCTGCTGATGCGCCTCATGATGAAAGGAAAATATTGTACCAAAGCTTACATAGTAGCAAAATGGAATCAGTGTGGCATGAGTTTAGAGTAATTGGAAATTGTGAAACCCAAAATGAAAAGACTTGACATTGATATTCTTGGGATTAGCAAATTGTACTGGCCAGGTAATGGATATTTTCAGTGCGATTACTTCACAATACACTAAGATGGACACAAGGAAATCAAATGGAATGGAGTAGCCTTTTGTTACGATGCAGGGCGGCGCAGGGAGCCGCTGTCGGCGCGCTTCGCTCCGGCGTCCTGGAGCTCTGTGTCGGGGCTCCCCCAGCGGCATGGGGCGGCCGGTGACGTGGGCGTGTCCGCCCGTAGGGTGCCGCCCACACTCCTCCACCCTTCTTATACAGCAGTTGGAGAGTCGGCTCCTCCCACTCTCTGCCCATGGGCGGAGCCTTGCAGTTATAAGGCTGGCAGTGACTTGAGCTCACTGCCAGTTATTGGTTCTGCTAGCCACTAGTCGGTTCTGCCTGTCTCAGTCAGTCAGTACTAGTTGCCAGTCAGTCTCTTCCTAGTGTGCCTTTACTCAGTCAGTTCAGGTTCTGTCTGCAGCTACTCTCAGCTAGCCCTAGTTTGCCAGTCAGTTTCCTTCAGCCTGCTGGTAGCCTGGTTTGTTCTGTTGGTCTGTTCCACCTGCCTCCTTTGTCGGCACTCTGTCCCCCCATCAGTTAGTTTCTCTTGTCAGTCGCCAGATCCCTAGCCAGCGTAGGGACCGCCGCCCAGTTGTCCGCCTGGGATTAGCCAGGGCCGAGGCAAGTAGGCAGGGACAGTGGGGTGCGGGAAGTTCAGGGCACCCCACCTGGCGCTCGGGGGGTCAGAGTGCCGTTGTTACCATACAGTGCGGCATGGGGTCCCGCGGTCGGCGCGCGTCGCTCCGGCGTCGGCTCCAGCAGCCTGGAGCCCTGTGTCGAGGTCATCCCGGCGGCTTGGGTTGGCCAGTGGGTGGCGGCGTGGGCGTGCCCGCCCGTAGGGTGCCGCCCGCACTCCTCTGTGCTTCTTATACAGCAGTGGGTGGAGTTGCCTCCTCCCACTCTCCGCCCCTGGGTGGAACCTTGTGGTTAAAAGACTGGCAGTGAACTGAGCTCATTGCCAGTTATTGGTTCTGCATGCACCTAGCCAGTCTGTCTGCGGGTCTCCTCAGCCAGTCCCTAGTTGTCGGTCAGCTCCCTCTGGTCCCCTATTACTCTGTCTGTTTGTGTTGGTTCTGTTTGCCTCTAATCTAGTCTGGCCCAGTCAGTACTAGTTGCTATCCAGCACCCTGCCAGTTTGCCTGTGAGTCCCATCTCCAGCCTTGTAAGTTTTGTTGGTCTATTCACCTGCCTCCTCTGTCGGCACTCTGTTCCCCCCATTAGGTAGTTTCCTGCTTGTCAGTCGCCAGGTCCCTAGCCAGGGCAGGGACCGCCGTCCAGTTGTCCGCCTGGGGTTAGCCAGGGCTGAGGCAAGTAGGCAGGGACAGTGGGGGTGCGGGAGATCAGGGCACCCCAACTGGCGCTCGGGGGGCAGAGTGCCGTAACATAATAACTGGCCCTTAAAATACTGTTTTTCTTTTCATGGCGGCGATCAGCGCCCTTGCAAACCAGCTGCAAGACCTGGTGCCGGTGATCCGGGATTTGTCAGCTCGCATGGTGGCCCAGGAGCAGTGGGCGTTGTCGCAGGAGCAGAATGCCGTTACCAGTCCCGAACCCAAGTGCCCTCTTCCCGAGGTGTTCTCTGGGGAGAGGAACAAGTTTTTCGTTTTTCAACAGGCGTGTCGCCTGTTTTTTCGGATCCGTCCCCGCTCTTCCGGCTCAGAGGTCCAGAGGGTCGGGCTCATAATGTCCCTGCTGCGGGGCTCTGCCCAGACTTGGGCCTTTTCCATTCCCGAGGGTTCCCCCTCCCTGCATTCGGTGGACTCCTTTTTTCAGGAACTCGGGGGCATCTTCGATGAACCGGACAGAGTGGGGTTGGCGGTTTCACGGTTGCTGGCGCTGCATCAGGGGTCGCTTTGTGTGGAGGATTATTGCTCCAGTTTCAGACGCTATGCGGGTGATACTGCATGGAACGATAGCGCCCTGAAAGACGTTTTTATGCAAGGTCTCTCGGACGCGGTCAAAGAACTGTTGATCTCCCATCCCGTTCCCGGGTCCTTAAAGGAGGCTATGGAGTTAGCAGTGAAGGCAGATAGGAGGCTCAGGGCTGGGAAGCAAGATAGACCGACCCATAGAGTCAGGGAGGTCATTTGTCCTGTTCCCTCCCCGTCCGTACCAGTCTCTGTTCCCGAACCTATGGAACTGGACCCGCTGGACCCCAAGGAGCGACGCCGGATTCGGTTATTACATAATCTCTGTCTCTACTGCGGGAAAGCTGGACATCGGGTGATAACTTGCCCCTGGAGGCCTCAGCGTCCACAGTCTGAATCGGCAGAAAGACTTCCAGTCCTAGGCGACTGCAGGGAGAGTCGCCTAGGACCTCAGGTACGTCCTAGACTTCTGATACCCTGCCAGGTTAGATTCCGGAACTTCTCCCGCCTAGGGCAGGCGTTTATTGATTCCGGAGCAGCTGCTAACCTGATAAGCATGCGTCTCGTTGAGCCCCTGAGGGCTGAATTTGTGGCGCTGAAGACGCCAATTCGTTTTGCTAGCATTGATGCTACTCCTCTTGCTTCGGGCTTGGTACGATGGAGGACCCCAGTGTTACAACTCATGGTGGGGGGTCGCCATTCGGAAGGTCTATCATTCCTGGTGATGGAGAAAATGTCGGTAGACATGGTACTAGGGAGGCCGTGGCTGGCGTTGCACAACCCCCAATTCGATTGGGCCACTGGGGAGCTAACCCAGTGGGGGCCGTCCTGCCATAGCCATCGTGCTCCCCCTCCCCCCTGCTCAGTCGAACAGAAGGGGTACCGGTCCTCTGGAAATCGCAAAAGGAGGGGTCGCACGGGGTGCCATAAGTCTTTGTCGAAACCTGTTGTCTCTTCGGTGATGCCCACCTCCGGTCCCCCGCCGCCCACCCTGGTCTGTGATGAAGTTGAACACAAGGCCCAGGAGGTCCTGGATTCTGGCCGGGGTCCAGGAACCATACAATATTTGGGGGCCCGGAAGAGTTTTTTGGAGTATGATGGCTCAGATGACAGTGATTGTAAAGTTAGAGATGCCTCAGATTTTGAAGGCAGCGTCATTGGTAGCGAGGATGGGTCAAAAGACAGTGGCGAATGGTTGGACATTGACTCGGAAGACGACCTGAAACATGACGATATGTCAACGGTTGGCCCTGAAGGAAATGGGGCAGCCACAGACTACCGAAGTCATGGACCTGAGGATCAGGCCATGGTGTCCGCTCAGGAGGGTCACATTCTCGGGTTGGTACAGCGTTTTCACAGCCTTTGCCTGGATAAGCCTGGTCGAGTTTCCGGGGGCCCGGAGGTCCCCCGTCAGAGGGGGGGTAATGTTACCATACAGTGCGGCATGGGGTCCCGCGGTCGGCGCGCGTCGCTCCGGCGTCGGCTCCAGCAGCCTGGAGCCCTGTGTCGAGGTCATCCCGGCGGCTTGGGTTGGCCAGTGGGTGGCGGCGTGGGCGTGCCCACCCGTAGGGTGCCGCCCGCACTCCTCTGTGCTTCTTATACAGCAGTGGGTGGAGTTGCCTCCTCCCACTCTCCGCCCCTGGGTGGAACCTTGTGGTTAAAAGACTGGCAGTGAACTGAGCTCATTGCCAGTTATTGGTTCTGCATGCACCTAGCCAGTCTGTCTGCGGGTCTCCTCAGCCAGTCCCTAGTTGTCGGTCAGCTCCCTCTGGTCCCCTATTACTCTGTCTGTTTGTGTTGGTTCTGTTTGCCTCTAATCTAGTCTGGCCCAGTCAGTACTAGTTACTATCCAGCACCCTGCCAGTTTGCCTGTGAGTCCCATCTCCAGCCTTGTAAGTTTTGTTGGTCTATTCACCTGCCTCCTCTGTCGGCACTCTGTTCCCCCCATTAGGTAGTTTCCTGCTTGTCAGTCGCCAGGTCCCTAGCCAGGGCAGGGACCGCCGTCCAGTTGTCCGCCTGGGGTTAGCCAGGGCTGAGGCAAGTAGGCAGGGACAGTGGGGGTGCGGGAGATCAGGGCACCCCAACTGGCGCTCGGGGGGCAGAGTGCCGTAACAGCCGTAACCTAATAACTGGCCCTTTAAACTTTTTTTTCCATGGAGGCGATCAGCTCCCTCACAACCCAGCTGCAAGCCCTGGTGCCTGTGATCAAGGATTTATCAGCTCGCATGGTGGCCCAGGAGCAGTGCGCGTTGTCGCAGGGGCGGGACGCCTCAACCAGTCCCGAACCCAAGTGCCCTCTTCCCAAGGTGTTCTCTGGGGAGAGGAACAAGTTTTTTGTTTTTCAACAGGCGTGCCGGTTGTTTTTTCGGATGCATCCCCGTTCTTCCGGGTCGGAGGCCCAGAGGGTCGGGCTTATAATGTCCCTGCTGCAGGGCTCTGCCCAGACCTGGGCTTTTTCCATTCCCGAGGGGTCCCCCGGCCTGCAGTCGGTGGACTCCTTTTTCCAGGAACTCGGGGGTATCTTCGATGAACCGGACCGTGTGGGGTTGGCGGTTTCTCGGCTGTTGGCGTTGCATCAGGGGTCGCTTTGGGTGGAGGATTATTGCTCCAATTTCAGACGCTATGCGGGTGATACTGCATGGAACGATAGCGCTCTGAAAGACGTTTTTCTGCAGGGCCTCTCGGACGCGGTTAAAGAACTGCTGATTTCCCATCCCGTTCCCGGGTCATTAAAGGAGGCTATGGAGCTAGCGGTGAAGGCAGATAGGAGGCTCAGGGCTGGGAAGCAAGGTAGACAGTCTCGTAGAGTCAGGGAGGTCGTTTGTCCTGTTCCCTCCTCTTCCATGCCAGTCTCTGTTCCCGAGCCTATGGAGCTGGACCCTCTGGACCCCAAGGAGCGACGCCGGATTCGTTTATTGCATCGTCTCTGCCTCTACTGCGAAAAAGCTGGACATCGGGTGATAACCTGCCCCCTGAGGCCTCAGCGCTCACAGTCTGAACCGGCGGAAGAGATCCAAGTCCTAGGCGATTTCAGGGAGGATCGCCTGGGACTACAGGTACGTCCTAAACTTCTGGTACCATGCCAGGTTAGATTCCGGAACTTCTCCCGCCTAGGGCAGGCGTTTATTGATTCCGGAGCAACCGCTAACCTGATAAGCATGCGTTTCGTTAGACCCCTGATGGCTGAATTTGTGGCGCTGAAGACGCCAATTCGTTTTACTAGCATTGATGCTACCCCTCTTACTACGGGCTTGGTACGATGGAGGACCGCAGTGTTACAGTTCACGGTGGGGAGTTCCCACTCGGAAGAACTATCATTCCTGGTGATGGAGAAAATCTCGGAAGACATGGTACTAGGGATTCCGTGGTTGGCGCTGCACAACCCCCAATTCGATTGGGCCACTGGGGAGCTGACCCAGTGGGGACCATCCTGCCATAGCCATCTTGCTCCCCTTCCTCTCTGCTCAGTTGATACCACGCTCAGTCCCCGTGGTCTGACTTCCCTTCCTACCCCGTCTGCCTGTCCTGCTGCTGATGTCACCACCGATGTGCTGCAGGGGGGATGGAAGGAAGTGCAAAAGAGTCTGTCTGTATCTGAGCCGTACAGGGTGGGACAGAAGGTGTACCGGTCCTCTGGAAATCGCAAAAGGAGGGTTCGCAGGGTGTTCTATAAGTCGTTATCGAAACCTTTTGTCCCTTCGTTGATGTCCCTTTGGGTGAGGAAGCGGCACCCGTCACCATATTGCAAACCCACGATTGACCATGGAAAAAGCTTGAGAACAGCAAAAGAATATCTACATTTGCTTCATCGACTACATCAAGGCCTTTGACTGCTTCGACCATGATAAGCTATGGCATGCCTTGCAAGAGTTGGGTGTATTGGCGCATCTACTCAAGCTGATAAAATCACTTTATATCAATAAGGAAGCCACTGTGAGAATACAGTATGGGAACACACGATTGGTTTGGGATCAGCAAAGGTGTCCAACAGGGCTGCATTCTCTAACCTTTCTTGTTTGACCTATATGCAGAAGAGATCGTGCGGAAAATGGATCTAGACGAACTGGAAACCGAGGAGAAAATAATCAGCAGAAACATCAACAATCTCCGTTACGCGGATGACACAACTCTGATTGAAGAAACAGAAGCCGGTCTAAAGCAGCTGATATGTAATATTAAAACTGAAAGTGAAGAAATGGGCCTCTACCTGAATTTAAAAGACAGAAACTATGACAACTGCCAAATATGGCCAACTAAATCGACAATGGGGCCATAGAATGCATGCGAGACTTCATCTTGCTTGGTTCAAAAATTCACTAGGATGGAAACTCTGTGCCAGAGATAAAATGTAGGATAGCATTGGGGCGAAATGCGATGCTAAACATGACAAAATCTGGAAAAGTAGCGATATCAACATAGCAATGAAAAAAAGGTTAGTGCAAAGCATCGAATTCCCCATGGATCTGAAAGCTAAATCCTATAAGACCCGATATATCAATGGAGAGATGACCAGGCTGACATCCCAAGCCACGTGACACTCATTTTTTTCGCTTATTTTATCTTTATGCTTTTTGACCAGCCCCGTCTACAGGCGACCATAAGGGCTCCAGCAAGATTTCAGTCTTTCTTTCTGAGCGCTACATTCACTGGCTGAGGCACACAGCCAATCAATGCAGTGCTCGAAGAACTATTCACAACCATCGCTTTGTGGAGGCGGAATTTAGGATTCCTATAACCAGGAAGTGATCCTGTGTGTGCAGCCGAGGACTGCGGGAACCACGTCGGGGCTATGGAAAGCAGGGGAAGGACCTATACCAGTGATGGCGAACCTCTTAGAGACCGAGTGCCCAAACTGCAACCCAAACCCCACTTATTTATTGCAAAGTGCCAACACATCAGGGGGTGGGGCTTATCACAATGTATGATTTTTTTTGCTCCGTTGTTATAAAAAGAAAGCGTGCAGATTTTGACTGCTTTTTCGATGTGGAAATGCTGCAGAATTTGCCACAGTAATTTGCGCCATGTGTAAACATACTCCAGCGGTAACAGTGACTCCCACGGCGGCCCCAGTGGTAACAGTGACCCCCCCCCCCCACACACAGCGGCCCCAATGATAATAGTGACATCCCACAGCGGCCCCAGTGATAATAGTGACATCCCATAGCGGCCCTCGCTCCTTTATACAGTTGGTTCATTTTCCGGCTGTTTGTGCGCCAAAGATGAATTTACACTGGTTTCTCCGTGTGGGTGGCGCCTAATGCTAAGCCATGCCTATTCTTATTTAAAAAAGTAGTGTGGCCAGTGTAATAAACCAAAAAGTCACCTGCAAGGCCCACAAGATGCCATGCAACTAAATGTACAACTGTTATACGCCAAAACACTGAAGGTCTGCAGTAAATCTGCCCCGCTGCGCCCAGAAGTGCCCATTTTACCAGCTGCGCCATGTGTGAGCGAGGCCTCAGCACTGTGGAAGAATCTATGTACTTGCACCCGTCGTCTTCAAGCCGTGGAGCTCAACTACCACAAGATGGTACCGGGTTAGAGCTCTGGACCTTCGGTAGCTATGGTGATGTCACGTGAGGTCTATGATGTCATGTGTCAGGTGACGTCTCCATAACGGCCAGTGTTGTTGTGTATACAGCTAAGAGCATTAACCCCTTCATGACGCAACCTACTTTGGGCTTAAGGACGTGCCGAATTTGGGGTGAATTTTCATCTTCACTTGCTATGGGGGTCCTATTACTACTGGGGCCACTATGGGGTCTCTATTACTACTGGGGCCACTAAGGGGGTACTGTAACTATCGGGCCACTATGAGGGTGTTATTACTACTGGAGACATTATGGGGTCTCTATTACTACTGTGACCACTATGAAGCTGCTATTACTACTGGGGCCACTATGGGGGTAATTATTTCTACTGGGGCCACTATGGGAGTCATTATTACTACTTGGGGCCACTATGGGGGTCATTATTACTACTTGGGGCCACTATGGGGATTTTTGCTTCTGGGACCACTAGAGAGAGCACTATTACCTGATACCACTAAGGGGACACTGTAACTACTGGGGCCACTATGGGGGTAACTATTACTACTGGGGCTACAATGGGGGTCATTATTTCTTCTGGGACCCCTAATGAGGTCACTGTTACCTGATACTACTAAGGCACGGGTGTCAAACTCATTGCCAGCGCGAGGGCCACATCAGCCTTATGGTTGCCTTAAAAGGGCCGATATATATGTACAGGCGCGCGATATTCTACACATGTATACGCACAGGCGCGCGCTATTCTACATATCTATACGCACAGGCGCGCGCTATTCTACATATCTATACGCACAGGCGCGCGCTATTCTACATATCTATACGCACAGGCGTGCACTATTCTACATATCTATACGCACGGGCGCGCATTGTTTTACATATGTATACGCACAGGCGCGCACTATTCTGCATATATATATATAGATACATATACACATACTTTTGAACACACATATATATATATATATATATATATATATATAGATACATACACAGGGGCACACTATTATAAGTCTATATATACGGTATCATTCATATATATATATAATATATATCACACACAAGGACACTTCTATACATATATATCCTTATAAAGTGTGTGCCTGTGTATACACACACACACACACACAGGCACACACTTGCTATACAGATATATATATATATACACACACAAGGACACTTTTGCAGCTTTATACACAATGCAAACAAATGATATACCAGGCAGGACAATCTGTCTACTTATCTGCATTCACTGTGGTCCCGATGGCTGGTATACCGGCTGTTCTCAGCCCTTTTGGGGCCCTCCTGCGTACTTGGGCCTCCAGCATACTTGGGCCATTGGGCCATTGATGCCTCCCCAGACCTGCTGCCATGCACAGAGGGAGGGCCGGTGACAGTAGTTTAGCGCTAACCAGTTCTCCTCCTGCAGCTTCTCCTCCTCAGCGTCTCCTGGCACCAGAGATCAGCTTTTCTGCTGGCTTCTTCCCTCCTCCGCGGCCGTTGTCATGCTGCTATCGGCGCTCCTCTATCTTTGTCTGCTCTACTGAGACAGAACAAGCCGATAGAAGATCGCATACTGAGAACAGCACGGAGGGGGAGGGAACTTGCTGTGCAGCCGGTGGCCACATAGAAGGAGGTGGCGGGCTTAGTGTTTAACATGTGTGCACTAAGGGGACACTGTCACTTCTGGGGCCACTATGGGGGTCACAATTATTACTGGGGACACCATTGGGGTCGCTATTACTGCTGGGTATCCCTATGGAGGGGTCTCTATTACTACTTGCACCATTATGGAGGTCATTATCACTACTGGGGATCACTATAGGGGGCACTAATATTACTTGAACCACTATGGGGGTCACTATTATTACTGGGAACCGCTATGGGGGTCATTATTACTACTGGGGACCACTATGGGGGTCACTATTACTACTGGGGACCACTATGGGGGTCACTGTTACTAATGGGGATCACTATGGAAGTCACTATTATTACTGGGGATCAGTATGGGGGTCACTATTACTACTGGGGGTCAAACGGAGGGGGAGTGAACTTGGGGTGGCAGGCCTTCTGTTTAACATGTGTGCACTAAGGTAACACTGTCACTTCTGGGGCCACTATGGGGGTCACTATTATTTCTGGGGACACCGTTGAGATCACTGTTACTACTGGGGACTTCTTTGGGGGTTTCTATTACTACTGAGGGTCACTATCACTAAGGCAGACCACTATTGGGGTCACTATTACTACTGGGGATCACTATGGGGGGTCACTATTATTACTGAGGATCATTATGGGGGACACTATTACTACTGCTGACCACTATGGGGGTCATTATTACTACTTGGGGCCACTATGGAGGTTACTATTACTACTGCGAACGACTATGGGGGGGTCACTTTTACTACTGCGGACCACTATGAGGGTCACTATTACTACTGGGGATCACTATGGGGGTCATGATTGCTACTAGGGATCACTATGGAAGTCACTATTATTACCCTGGACCACTATAAGGGTCATTATTACTACTGGGGACCACTATGAAAGTACTATTATTACTGGGGATCACTATGTGGGTAATTATTACTACTGGGACCATTGGGGGGGGGCACTATTACTGCTGCAGACAACTATGGGGGACACTATTACTACTGGGGCCACTATGGAGGTCATTATTACTAGTTAGGACCACTATAGGAGTTATTATTACTAGTTGGTACCATTATGGGAGTCATTATTACTACTGGCACCACTATGGGAGTCATTATTACTGCTGGCACCATTATGGGGTTCACTATTACTACTGCGGGCCACAATGGGGGTCATTATTATTACTGGGGACCACTATGGGGGTTACTAGTACTACTGGGGACCATTATGGAGGTCACTGTTATTATTGGGATCATTATGGGGGTCATTATTACTGGGGACCACTATGGGTGTCATTATTGATACTGGGGACCACTATGGAAGTCATTATTATTACTGGGATCACTATGGGGGTCATTATTATTAGTGGAATCACTATGGAGGTCATTATTACTACTGGGGACCACTATGGGGGTCACTATTACTACTGGTGAATCACTATTACTACTGCAGACCACTATGGGGGGTCACTATTACTACTGAGGCCACTATGGGGGGTGGGTCATTATTACTAGTTGGGACCACTATGGGGGCCATTATTACTACTGGCAGCATTATAATGGTCATTATTAGTACTGGGATCACTATGGGAGTCAGTATTACTACTCAGGATCACTATAGGGGTCACTATTACTACTGGGGCCACTATGGGGGTCACTATTACTACTGGGGATCACTATGGGGTCACTATTAGTACTAGGGATCACTAGGGGGTCACTATTACTACTGGAGATCACTATGGGGGTCACTATTACAACTACTGCGGATCACTATGGGGGCACTATTACTACTACTGAGGATCACTATGGGGGTCACTATTACTACTGGGGATCACTTTGGCAGTCACTATTACTACTGGGGATCACTATGGGGGTCACTATTACTACTTCTGGGGACCACTATGGGGGTCACTATTACAACTACTGGGGACCATTATGGGGGCACAATTACTACTACTGGGGATCACTATGGGGGTCACTCTTACTACTGGGGATCACTATTACTACTGGGGACCACTATGGGGTCACTATTACTACTACTGGGGACCACTGTGGGGGGCACTATTACTACTGCAGACCACTATGGGGGTCACTATTACTACTGGGGATCACTATGGGGTCACAATTACTACTGCGGACCACTATAGGGGTCACTATTACTACTGGGGATCACTATGGGGGTCACTATTACCACTGGGGATCACTATGGGGGTCATTATTACTACTAAAGATCATTTTGGTGGTCACTATTATTACTAGGGATCATTATGGGAGTCACTATTACTACTGCAGACCACTATGGAAGTCACTATTACTACTGGGGATCACTATGTGGGTCATTATTACTACTGGGCATTACTATGGAAGTCACTAATATTACTGCAGACCATGGGGGTCATTATTAGTACTGGGGACCACTATGAGGGTTATTATTACTATTGGGGACCACTGAGGACACTGAGGATCACTGTAACCCCCATAGTGGTCCCAGTAGTAATAGTGATCACCATAGTGGACCGCAGTGGTAATAGTGACCCCCATTGTGATCCCCAGTGTTAATAGTGACTTCCATAGTGGTCCCCAGTAGTAATAGTGACCCCCATGGTGGTCCACAGTAGGGGGTCACTATTACTACTGGGGCCACTATGGGGGTCATTATTACTATTGTGGATTGCAGCTATGAGGGTTTCTGGGAGTTGTAGTCTTAGTGAAGACTACAACTCACAGCAACCCCCAAGTAACATGCCACGCCCTTCTAAATATCTGACCAATGGAGAGAAAGAGCTCGCAGTGCATCTTCAAATCAGCCCAAGGGGTCGGTGATGAGGCCTAGCGTGGTTACCAGGGAAACCAAACGTCGACGCCGTCATTAGCTCCTGTTCTTCATGATTTATGATCAGTTATGGAGGCCTTATTGTTATTGGTGGCGGCTTGTACTCAGTATATACTAATATGACATGTATGTAGTGTCTTTGTATGTAGTGTACATGTATGTAGTATCTGTATACATGTGTGTGCTGTAAACTGATGAGCCAGAACAATAAGACCCATGGGTAATGGGATCATTAGTACTACTGCGGACCATGATGGTGGTCATTATTACTACTGAGGACCACTATGGGGGTCACTATTACTACTGCGGACCACAAACAAAGTCACTATTATTACTAGGGACCACTATGGGGGTCACTATTATGTCTGGCGATCACTATGGAAGTCACTATTATTACTGCGGGCGACTATGGTGGTCATTATTATTGCTAAGGACCACTATGGAAGTGATTATTAGTACTGGGAATCACTATAGGGGTCAATATTACTACTGCAAACCACTATTGGGATCACTTTTACTACTGTGGATCACTATGGGGGTCACTATTATTACTGGGGATCACTATGAGGTCATTATTACTACTGCGGACCACTATAGGGGTCATTATTACTACTGGGGACCACTATGGGGGTCCCTATTACTACTGTGGTCCATTATTGAGGTCACTATTACTACTAGGGACCACTATGAAAGTCACCTATTACTGAGGATCACTATGGGGGTCAATATTACTCCTGCGAACCACTATGGAGGTCACTTTTACTACTGGGGAACACTAGGGGCGGTCACTATTATTACTTGGGATCACTATGCGGTCATTATTACTACTGCGGACCATTATGGGGGTCATTATTACTACTGGGGATCATTATGGGGGTCCATATTACTACTGTGGTCCACTATTGAGGTCACTATTACCACTAGGGACCACTATGAAAGTCACTGAAAGTCACTATTATTACTGGGGATCACTATAAAAGTCACTATTATTACAACTTTGGGGGGGGGTCATTATTACTACTGGGGACCACTATGGGGGTCATTATTACTACTGTGGACCACTGTGGGGTCACTATTACTACTGGGAACGACTATGGAAGTCACTATTATAACTGAGGATCACAATGGGGGTCACTATTACTACTGCGGACCACTATGGGGATCATTATTACTACTAGAGCCACTATGGGGTTCACTATTACTTGTTAGGACCACTATGGGGGTCATTATAACTACTGGGGATTACTATGGGGGTCACTATTACTACTCTAGACCACTATGGGGGTCACTATTACTACTAGGGACACTATGGGGGTCAGTATTACTACTAGGGACACTACGGGGGTCATTATTACTACTTAGGAGTCATTATTACTACTGGGGCCATTATGGGGTCATTCTTCCTTCTTGTTCACTAGCAAAGTCACTATTACTACTGGGGCTACTATGGAGTCATTATTGCTTCTGGGACCACTAATGAGGTCACTATTAACTGATACCACTAAGTGGACACTGTTACTACTGGGGCCACTATGGAAGGGGGGGGGGGTCACTATTATTACTTGGGACCACTATGGGGTCACTATTACTACTGAGGACACTATGCGTGTGGTCACTATTATTACTGGGGACCACTATGAGTTCACTATTACTACTGGGGACACTATGGGGGTCATTACTGCTTCTGGGACTCCTAACGAGGTGACTATTACCTGGTACCTCTAAAGCAGGGAAGTCAAACTAATTTTCTCCGAGGGCCACATCAGCTTTATGGTTGCCTTCAAAGAGCTGATTCTGATTTTTAGACTGCATAGTAATAGTGACCCCCATAGTGGCCAGAGTGGTAATAGCGTCCCCCATAATGGCCAGTGGAGCACACTATTCTACATATATATATATACACAAGGGAACACTATTCTACACAGATATATACACAGGCGCACATTATAATATATATATATATATATACAGGCACACACTATTCTACATATATATACGCACAGGCGCACACTATTCTGCATATTTATGCACAGGCACACACTATTCTACATATATATATATATATATACAGAGGCACACTATTCTACATATGTATATATATGCACAGATGAACACTATTCTACATATATACACACAGGCGCACAGTATCCTACATATATACACGCACAGGCGCACACTATTCTACATATATACACGCACGGATGCACACTATTCTACATATATATTGCGCACTATTCTACATATATATGCACAGGCGCACACTATTCTACATATACACATGCACAGGTGCACACTTTTCTACATATATACATGCACAGGCGCACACTATTCTACATGTATACACGTACAGGTGCACACTACATTCTACATATATATATATATACAGGCGCATACTAGTCTACATATATATGCACAGACGCACACTATTATACATATATACCCTGCTTACCCAAAAATAAGACAGGGTCTTGTATTAATTTTTGCTCCAGAAAATTTTCCTTTTTTATATTTATAATTGTCTGGACACTATTTAAGTTGACTTTTTATTAATTGTAACTTAGGCTTATTTTTACAGTAGGGCTTATATTTTAAGCATCCTCAAACCCCTGAAAAATCATTCTGCATCTTCAAAAATTCTGAAAAATAATGCTAGGGCTTATTTTCAGGGTAGGACTTATTTTTGGGGAAACAGGGTATGCACAGGTGCACACTATTCTACATATATATGTACAGATGCACACTATTCTAAATATATATACACAGGTGCACACTATTCTATATATATATGTACAGGCGCAAACTATTTACACATATATAAGCACAGGCGCACTCTATTATATATATTTTTTTATATATATATATATATATATATATATATACACACACACACACAGACGCACACTATTCTACATATATACACGCACAGGCAACACTCTCCTACATATATATGCTTCTACGCCCTTCCCTGAAAATCACTGTTGAGGGGCTAGCTGTGGCGGGGGATTCTTTACTCCGCACAGGGAACATTTACACGGCAGCGGCGGAGAGGTGAGTGTATATATATATATTTTTTTTTGTTTTACACAAATCAGGGATGATTTTCAGGAAAGGGCTTATGTATCAAGCCCTTCCCCGAAAATCACTGCAGTTGTTGCCGGCAGCCCATTGCTTTCAATTGGGCCGTCGGCAGCAGTTACGGCCCCATTGAAGGCAATGGGCACTGACCTGCATTCACGCGTGTTTGTGCACGTACATGGGTGCGCAGTTTTGTGCACACCTATGTACGCACACGCTTGTGTGAATGCACCATTATTGCAGGGAATCCCCAGGTCATTTCCCCTATACTAGTCTTTAATAGCAGCCATTGACACCTTGCAGATGATGTTTCCAAAGTGAAGTACTAGAAACGACAATTTATAATCAGAGGTGATCAGCTGGAAGCGAGGACGATTTAACTGACAGGACTGCCCCTTATTAGTGTTGTCTGAGTTAAAAAAAATCTAAATGTTGGGCATGTGATAAAATAAGAAAAGAAGCAGTACTTACCTCTCAAAAACTGCTGAATGGTGTTATATACACCAGCAGGGCTTCTCCACCTTGCCTGTGGGAGCTTTCATAACCCCTAACTGAACAGTAAATATCTGGGCATAAATAGACAAAACTCAGAAACCCAATAGTTTTATTAGACAAGTATCCAACATACGAATACATTGTCATACTAACAAGGAAACATCTGACCCTGGTTTACACCAAGAGGGAAGACTTGCCCATAAGCTGAGTATTCGTCCTGATAAGGACGGTTCCACGTCAGGTACATAGGGCCAAACTCACTCTCCCCCAATGGTAGCATGGGCACAAATGTCATATAATGCAAACTCTGGCAAATAGTACAACATGAACCAGAAACACAGACAAACCCCCAAGACCAAGAAACAGATCAGGTAAGACATAGTTCAGACATGAGCATCCGCACACCTACAGACGGAGGGGAATTCAGGCATCCGCACACCTACGGACGAATGGGATTCAGACATAATCAAACAAGACATAGTTCAGAGCAGGCGTCCGCACACCTACAGATGGCTTGCTGGAGCAATCCACATAACAGCCAGCCAAATCAGCCCCACCCTACTTCTGAAAGTACTTAGTACTACAAGACCCAGGAGCAGAAGAGGATCCGGTGAAGATCCCGTCAGCACAGACCAGAAGTCAGGTGACTGCTGCAGCAAATCAGAGTCAAAGAGTGTGTCTGGGAAATAAAAAAACCTGAGGCTATTCTTTATGGGGGACATAGTCTTCCATCAGAGTGCATATAAGTACTGCTGCCCTGTTAGAAGACTACATCCCCCACAGCAGCCCATGTCCCGTCATTCCTCACTAACACGTCAGTTACAAGTGTGAAAGGAAGGTAACACTTATCTATAGCTAATATAGTATCTACTACTGACAAAAGGTGATGGTCACAACTCACCTCCTCCCCCTTCCTGCATATGTCACAGAGCATGCCCAAAGGAATTAATAGATTGTTTTCTAACTTAGTTTTCTTAATTCTAGCAATATGCTGTAATATAGATGTCTGGATCTGCTCACATATTCTTGCCATCAAGAATACAGCATACAAAAACAGGATATATTTCCATATATGATTAAGGTGATACATTCCCTTTAAAACAAATTCCTGTTGATCCCACACTGCTAATTTTGGAGTGAGCAGTTTTCTATCTTTATAGTGTTACTCTGTAAAAATGGCACGGAATTGCTGGGATGCATAAACTTCAGCACATGACGGGCTTATTATAGAGGATCAATCTCGGCGGAGGATTTGCAAAATAAAAAAAAATAAAATAAAATCATGAAGATAAAATGCACAGACTCGCTCACACATGTCACCGCAAAAATTTCACATGTCTATTAATGACGGTGCGTTAAATGTGCCTCTCGGCTCAGACCCCTATAAAAATAGATTAGTGACTAATTAATTAAGGAAACAGGGCTTCTAAAACGGACAGAGGGGATTTTCTGTGTGCTCTATATATCCCCCTGAAGTAAGAATAGATGCAATTTCTCAAGGATGTGCTTGGAACAAGAACAAGATAAATATATCCTATGTTTGAAGTTGTTGTTGCCGCACTTAATCCCTCGAGCACACCAACGTTATTCATTTTGGATTTCTCCTTCTTTCAAAAAATCATGTCTTTTTTTTGTTCGGTTGACTGTATGATTGATAAGTTGTATTTTTTAACGGTAACATTTCATGTACCTTCTAAACTACTGAAAAACGTAAAAAATTCTAAGCGAAGTGAAATGAAAACTGAAATAGAACAATTAAATATTGTACTTTTTTGGCGGGGGTTACGGTTTACATGGTGCGGCAAAATTAGATTTCAACTTTATTATGTGGGTCAGTATGGTAATTCCAAATTTATACAGTTTTTTGTTGCACTACTATTAAAAAATAAAATCATTAAAAAAAATTTCGGATGGCAGCAGAACTTTATTATTTTTCCGTTTGTGAGGTTCTATGCAAGATTTTTTTTTGCAGAATGACCTGTAGTTTCTATTGGTACTAGTTTAGGGTATACATAGCTTTTTAATAGCTTCTTATAAATTTTATAAAGTGATCAAAAAAGCACAATTTTTGTTTCCTTGCAGAGATCACCATGGGAGATAAATAATGCTTTATTTCAGTGCACGTGTCAAACACGCCGCTCACCACTGCAGCAATTATCAGTTCCGATTAATCAGTTCCGCAGGAGAGGACTCGGGGAGGAAGCGTGCCGGGCTACACACTGAAGTCAGTGTGCATCCAGGCTCAAGGCAAGCAGAGAGGGAGCAACGCTGACAGGAAAGAAGGGGTAAGTATATGGGTTGGGGGTGTGCTGCTTATTACTGGGGGGGGGCTGCTTATTACTGGAGGGAGGGCTGCTTATTACTGGAGGGAGGGCTGCTTATTACTGGGGAAGGGGCTGCTTATTACTGAGGGGTGGGGGCTACTTATTACTGGGGAGGGGACTGCTTATTACTGGCGGGGGGGGGCTGCTTATTACTGCGGGGAGGGCTGCTTATTACTGGGGTGGGGCTGTTTATTACCGGGGAGGGGGCTGTTTATTACTGGGGGAGGGGACTGCTTATTACTGGGGTGTGGGGCTGCTTATTACTGGGGAGGGGGTATTATTGGGGGGGCTGCTTATTACTGGGGGGGGAGGGGGTATTATTGGGTGGGGGGCTGCTTATTACTGGGGGGGGCGGCTGCTTATTACTGGGGGGGAGGCTGCTTATTACTGAGGGGGGACTGCTTATTATTACTGAGGTGGGGGCTTATTACTGAGGGGGCATATTATTACTGGGGGGTGGGCGGCTTATTACTGGGGGGTGGGCATATAATTATAATGTTGCTTTGGGGGTTAATATTACTAATTGGGCCACTGTGGGAGTCTTTATTTTTTACTGGAGCCATTATCAGGGTCACTATTAGGGCTCATTCACACGGGTGTAATTGTATTTTGGTCGCACAAATACGCTGCGTATTTGCGCAATAGAAAATCGCTTATGCCTGTTTATTTGCGTATGTAAAAATGAACGCAGGTGGGCCCATTAAAATGGTGCGAAAATATGCAGTGAATACACAGGTTTCCTGCACATTCACCACGTATTTGCGCAACCCATTCACTTCAATGGCCTATTGGGGTGCGCAGCACGCAACAAAATAGGTCATGCTGTGTGAAAATGAACATCATGTGAATGAACTCATTGAAATCAATGGCTTCTATTTACTGCATATTATGTACGCAAATACGCTTGTGTGAACGAGCCCTTACTGTACTGTCTTAGGCCCCCTGCACACGGGCGGAGATTCCGCGGGGGGATTTCCCGCAGAATTTCCGCCCATGGAAGCTTCCATAGGATTGCGTTACAAAACGCAATCCTATGCAGACGGCTGCGATTTGTCTGCGCGAAATCTCGTACGGAAAACAAATCATGGCATGCTCTATTTCTGTGCGGGGCAGCCAGCACATCACAGAGCCAGAGCCGCGGGAGCAGGTGAGTGCCACTCTGGTTCCTGCAGGGGCTCGGGTCGGGTCCCGCTGCGAGAATTCTCACAGCGGGATCTGACCCGGCCGTCTGGAGGTGGCCTTACAATCGGCACTTTGAAGGTCACCATAAGCCTGATGTGGCCCTCGGTAAAAATGAGTTTGACACCCCTGTTTTAGTGGAAAGGACTTTTACAGATTCAGCTATTACAAATATATTTTTAGTTTTGTTTTGATTTTTTTTAATGTTAAAAATATGAAAATGTGTGTTTTAGTACTTATACTTAATTTTTATTTTTTGTAATAATTAAAAAAAATAATTTTTAACTTTTTTTTTTTAGTCCTCACATGGGACTTGAACTAGTGAATGTTTGATCGCTTACACAACATACAGCAATACGTATTGTATTTGGACAAGCATTTTATTATGCCTTGTCACATGCAGGGCTTAATAGGTTCCAACTATGGTAGCCCTGGGTGCATTCACAAGACACCGGGCTGCCATATCGTAGGAACAGCCTGCCTGCAATCTTATCTGATCACAGTATGATGATGTAAAGCATCGCATGTTGTGGTCGCTTAGGAGGACTAAAAAAGAAGTAAAAATAATAAAGTTTTACTAATTATAAAAAAAAAAGTTATAAAAGTTTAAATCAGCCTCTTTTGCCATATCTATAATAAAATAATCTAAATCATAAACAAAAATACATATTTGATAATGCCACGTCCATAAAAGTCAGATCTATCAAAGTAATGCATTATTTGCCATGCACGGTGAATGTCGTCCAAAAAAAAAATAAAGAACGCCAGGAATGCACTTTTTGGTCACCCTGTCTCCCAGAAAAAAAGCAATAAAAAGCAATCTAAAATACATATGTATTCTAAAATGGTACCAACATAAACTACAGGATGTCTTGCAAAAAACAAGCCCTCCTACAACTATGTCAATGGAAAAATAAAAAAGTTATTGCACGCAGAAGATGGCGGCAGAAAATATTTTTAAAAAATTAAATGCCTTTGAAAAAATAATTAAAGTAGTCGGGCAAAAAAAAGCTATATAAATTTGGTATTGTAGTATCATAGTATGTAAGGCTGAATCAAGACAATGTCCTGTTTATCCTCCTATGTTGTTGATCCAGAGGAAGGCAAAAAAAACACAATAGGCAGGAACCAATTAGCCCATTTGCGGGAAAATTCCTTCCCGACTCCCTAATGGCAATCAGACTAATCCCTGGATCAACCCCTAATAGTTTCTACCTGCCTGTATACCCGGATTAACAATTGACCTAAGATTTATATCCTGTAATATCCTTCTGCTCTAGAAAGACATCAAGTCCCCTTTTAAACTCCTCTATGGATTTTGCCATCACCACATCCTCAGGCAGAGAGTTCCACAGTCTCACTGCTCTTACAGTAAAGAACCCTTTTCTGTGTTGGCGATGAAACCTGCTTTCTTCTAGATGTAGCGGATGCCCTCTTGTTACAGTCGCAGTTCTGGGTATAAACAGATCATGGGAGAGATCCTTGTATTGTCCCCTCATGTATTTATACATAGTTATTTAATCGTACTGATCCATACTATAAGGTTATCATGTCATTTTTGTTGCAGTTTGTGCGCTGTCAAAATAAGATGCACCGAAAGATGGCGGAATGTTGTTATTTTTTTTCATTTTACTCCACTTAGAATTTTTTAAAAGTTTTTCAGTACACTACATGGTACATTAAATAGTACCATTGAAAAATAGAATTCGTCCTGCAAAAAACAAGCCCCCATACAGCTACGTCGATGGATAAATAAAGGGGTTACGATTTTTTAAAAGGGGGGAGGCAAAACGAAAATGGGGAAAAAAGGGGCAATATCCTTAAGGGTTAAGGGGATAAAACTGACCTACATCTAAGGGTCCTTTTACAGAGTTTGTAGCAGTCATCAGTACTAGTGTATATAGTGGCCCAGAAGGTCCTTCAGAATAGCCACATATTCACAGTCCTGTCACACTTTGCTATGTGCTTCCAGGAGACAAAGAAAGTGCAGTATGTCAGAGAAACCTTGTTTCCCCCTTCTTCCTAAGTTAAAAGCTTGGCAACAGCTGGCTGATTATTGGCTGTATGACATGTCCTTACTGAGTGGTCAAGAGGTGTGCTGAGAGCTCAGAGCGGGAAACTGTATAGTGAGCCATTATTCTGAGGGGGAGGAGAAGAAAGAATGTGCGGGAACAAGACAGAAAGTGAAGAAGGAATTGAGAGGAGTCTGCTTGGAGAGTCCTCGGTGGAGGACGTATAGGAGGAGGTCAGCAGTGCTAGCAGCTATAACATGGGATTTTCAGCAGGGAAACTAGAATTCTTCAGCTCCATAGCCTGCCAGCAGTGGGGAGGAGAGAAGCTGGAACCTATTCCACTAAAAACAGGGAGTTACACAACACCCAGTGAAGTCAAATCCAGGGATAGTCAAGAGGTCCATCTAAATCTCTAATCAAACACATGCTTTATCAACTTCCAGTAAGCCAAACCGATAACTAGGACAGTGGGAACTTCTACTGTTTCACCTCTAGATGTATAGAGAGAGCGTTGAAAAGAAAACTGTGTTCATTCAGATTCAACTGTATTGCAACGTGTTGTTTTGCTGCATGATCTATTGCCCTACTAAACTTCTGCAAGACTGTCATTTATATACTCTGTTATTGATTTTAAGACCTTCAGTAAATTGTGCACTTCTTGTTTACTATTGAAAAGCTACCAGGACTCGCGTCAAGTTATTCCCCGTCATTGATTCTTACAGTCCCGGATGAAGTGCTGGCATTAGGTGACAAACCACCATTCATTATAAGACGAATATTTATCATTTGTGCCACTGTGTTGCGACCGCGTGGGACACCCTTTGCCGCAATCTCTCCCACCCTTTGTGGGAGAGACTGCAGAGCCACCCATGACATCTATCTTGCAATCCCCATGGTCTCCCGCACTTTGGCGCATCTCACTCAGGAGCTGCACTAGCAAGTCCACCAGTGAACATTAGTTCCATTTACATTAAGAGATCATCATCACTGCATGTTAAGAACATTTGTTCACATAGTTTCTTTATTGTCGGCAGTACAATGTAGCGATATATATATATCCAGCCGGACCACCTAAATAGGATGCAGTGTTGTGACTACTTATTCTGCTTAGTAGAGTCTTTGGAGTTCTTGGTCTTCTCTTTTACCCATCTTATGGGGCATTGGATTTGGCTGCAAGGAGCCTCCCGTTTACATCCACAGAGTGTCCACTAACCAGCAGGCAGATGGGAAGAGTATGGACCAAAGAATGCCAAACAAGAAACCAGGGCTTAGTACCAAGTAGTCAGAGGACAACACCAAAGCAAACGATTTACAGGAGATAAAATCAATGGCAAAGCAGAGTTAAAATCTGGAGGACAAGAAGGCATGGCACAGCAGACAGAAATCCAAATTTAAAGTCCAAAACAGGCCGGGTCAGAAATACAATTAGACAAACGGTGACACATATAACGTGATAGCAACTTGTTAAACTATATAGCCAGGTAGATTAGTTAAAGGCGTTGTCTGCTCTTTTTCCATTTATGGCCTATCCTCCAGTCACATCCAGGAGGTGGAGTACCAGCACGGTTCTCCCATTTATTTTAATAGGAGTGAAGCCAGCATCCGCACTTCTTCCCATGTTCACTGATGACAATGTCCAGCCTGTTGCACTGGACAGAGGCCAGACGATTAGCTGATAGACATGGCTCCCGAGCGGCGGAGCTTTGTCCATTGACTACTGATCACCCATCCAGAGGAAAGGTCATCAGTGGAAAAGAGTCCAGACAACCATTTTAAGGTTGGATTCACACTGACATATATTGGCCGGGTTTTCATGCCCGGCCAAATACACTGCTCCTCTGATGCATTGGTTTACGGTGTATTTCCTTGCCGTAAAAGCACCCAGCCGGCCAAGTGCATTTTGGCCGGGTGCTTTTACGGTGGTGGTGGCTGCATAGACTCCTATGGGAGCCTATGACAGTTGCCAGAGAAGGGAGGTGGGAGAGAGTTTAGCAGTCCCCTTCCCAACCCCTTCCCTGCTCCTCTCCGCCTCTTGCCTGCTGTTTGCAATGGTAGGAGGCAGAACAGTGGCGGATCTCAGCTCTGCCCCGTCCCGCCTTCTCCTATTGCTGGCTGCGATGAGGGGCAGAGAGGGGGTGGGAGCTTAGCACTAGCTCACGCCCACCTCCTCCCCTTGCCGAGAGACAGCGAGGGGGAAGGAAGGGGGAGACATCTTAGCAGAGCTAAACTGTCTACCCCGCCCAACGGTATTGCAGCCTTGACGTATATGCGCAGGGCCAGCGCTGTCTGAATGGGCGCCCAAACGTTATATTTATGCGCATGTTCACGCGTTTTTACATCACAAAAAAATGACGACGCATGTGTTAATCCAGCCTAAGGGTATACAGCTGAGTAACTGAGAAAATTGAGCAGAATTAACCACTAATAATCTGAAACCACTGGGTGTGGTAACACAGATGAACTAACAGAGATGAACAGTTAATGAAGGAAGGAATTGTGCAATTATACTCTCCAACCAGAATGACGACTGCTGGTTTAAGCATGGCTTGCAACACACAACTCCTGTTTACACCGGGAGATGCACTATAACCAAACAACTATTTTAATTTGCGCATAAAAGCTGTGATCAGCTGATAAACAAGCATGTGTTTAGTTGTCGAGTGATTATTGGGATGTTTACACTGGGCAATGATTGGGAACAAATGTTTATATGTTTGTTTGGTTGACCACAGTCTGCGTAAAAAATCCTTAATGCGTCTAACTCAGCCAAAACCACACTCTGTACAGATGAATTGGCACTACAGAAAAAGTTTTTAGGGAAGAGCTAATTTGTATACTTACAGTATAAAGCTATAATACTCCCCTATTCATGTCTACCGCAAGGAAAGAACATATGGCATTCTGGGAGTTGTAATTTCAACCACAGCCAGAGATCTACAGGTTGCTGACCATCACCATGGCCAGTGGAAATCTCTATTAGAAATGAGGACATATCACTAGGATGTAGTATCACTTTTTGATCAGTAGGGATCTGATTGCGCTGACCCCCACAATACACAGGACCAAAGGGCCGCAGCACTACTTTGGTTTTTCCTTTCGTTCTTGGGTTTATTGGTGCTCACCGATCCTACTGTTATGGCATCTTAGAGATATGCCGAAACATTATGTGATTAAATACCTCTTTAATGTGGACTCAATATACCATTAGACAGCAGGAGCATGGAAATCTAAGGCCTTATGCACACAATGGTATGTTTGTAAGTTGTATGAAGCTGTAATATGGCACATATACACATCTATTTACTTATGCTTTCATTTTTATAAAGAGGCTTACCTGTTTTTCTTGCATGATTCCAATTTTGGATTACAAATGAAATCTTTCACAAAGTGGCATTCAATAGTTGCATCATATGACATTGTAAGGAAGGGGGGTACGGTTTATCGCTGTTTAATGATAGTATAATGGTGTTTTCTTTGTAATGGTACTGATGATGGGAACGGAGGAAAAGAGCTGAGCAGGAAGTAGTTCAGAGATGGGATTTGTGCAGGATGGAGGTTGAAGCAGGAGTCTCTCCTAAGGTACTGCAGTGGTTCAGATACAGTCCTAAGGACAATTCCCTCCTGAAGAAAGAGATACAGCCATTGAGAAGCTTGAAGAGTATGCGGAGAGCAGCTAAACTGTGGACAGAGGAAGAAGGGAGTCTTTCCTGGTCTGTGCTGCAGGGCTGCAGCAATTTAACTATGAGCAGTGTTCCTCTGGGGAACAAGGAAAGGAGTGCTGAATAGTGAAGTTGGTGCCAAGTGGTTCCTCTGTTTCCTCCCCTTTGATGACATTGAACTTGCACCAGCAGGCCTGGAAGAGAGTCATCCCTGATCTTCTGCAGGTAGAGTTGTTACAGGTATCCCAGATAGCAGACCTAAAGACTGTTTAGTGAGACAATTATTGTTTCTTGCTGATACCGGTCAACCAGGCTAGGACTCTGATTAAAGGGTGATTCTGGCAAAAACACATTTTTCCGTGCCTGCAACCCTTACATGATTGCCTGGCACATTCTAAAGGTCTCCTTTATGTATTCCAGGCACTTCCATTCCACTATAATCACGGCCAAAGAAACTGCCCTAAAGTGCCTAGAAAGACTCAAGTAACCAGAGAAATTTAAAGGGGTTGTATCGAGATCGAAAGTTATCTGCTATCTACAGATTAGGGGATAATATTATCATAGTCCCACTGATCCCCACATGAATGGAGCGGAGGTCACCTATGTATGTCATTCCCCCATTCATTTTAATTACAGTGTTGGAGATTGTAGAGCACTCATACCCCCACCAATCATAAAGGATAGGGGAAAACTTTAGATCTTGGTACAACCCCCTTTATATAATCCACTAAGTATGGCATTATCCAACTTTCAGGGCAAATTATAAATAGGGTTTTCTTCATTATGGCGAGAATACAAAGTTGCTTTTGACATTGTACCAAGTACAACAACATTGTTTTTGTTTGCAGTATTCTATATAGAATCTCGGAGATTTACTGGGGTAATAGTCAAGGGCTATGATACACTGTAGTATCTCAAATCAAGTTGAGGCTTTGCTGCTCAACATAGAATATATATTTTTAGGTATGATAACAATACTTGATCCATAGCATATAATGACAGCTGGGAACTGCAATGGCAAACAGGAAATGCCACAGACATGTTAACTAAATCTGATTAATATTTTATCAGTAGAGTAAAATGTCATGTGCCTCCTATTCCCTGTGCTGCTGTTCCTGATTGACGCTGATCTTGACCTCAGCCTTCTTCCTAGTTATTACTCCTGCCTGTCCCATTGGATAGTTCATCAGGTACCTGTTGTACTACTCCTGGCTGCATTTTTGACACTTCCATTTCATCCACCGGCCTGTCACATCCTCACTGCTTTCCCGATGACCACCCTTCATGCTGTTCCTGGCAATGCTATTATTGCATCAGCGCTACTGGTCCCAATCCATGATTATATTCTGGGGACAATCGACTGGGGATCTTCCTGCAGCCAAGTCAAAACCTTCTTGAGAAGATTGAAGGGGTTGTCCAGGACCTTTAGTATTAATGCCCTATCCTCAGGATAGGTCATCAATAGTTGATCGGAAGGGATCTGCCACTCAGGATCCCGATGAACAGCTGTTCATTACCTGCCATCAGCATGGACAGCTCTGGAAGCAGATAGCACTGTCCATATTTCAGTGGCCTGGGTTGGTAGCACAAGCATAGATCACATTGAATTCAATGGGAGCTATGTCTGTCTTTACAACATGGGTTGCTGCAATGTGGACAGCGGCCGGGCGAACAGCTGATTAGCGGGGCTCTCGAGTGGCATACCTACAGCAATCAAATATTAATGACCTATCCTGAGGAGGGAGCATCTATACTGAAAGTCCTGGACAACACCTTTAGGCCTTAGTCAGACGAGCGTTTTTAGCCGCGATTTGCACATGCGCATGCGTCCGGCGATTTTATAAAACCATTGCTTTGCAATGGTATTGGACACATGAGCGCTTTTTATGCGCTCGTCCGATAAATTATAGAACAAAAAATCGCAGATCGCACCTATCTGCGATCTGCGATTCCTGTTCTCTTCTGTATATGCGCTCAATGGGGCCGGCGGCAGCAGCGCCGACCCCATTGAGAACATATAGAAGACAAATCATTCTTCTCTGCCACAGCTGTAACAGCTGTGGCAGAGAAGAACGATGTTTGCCCATTGAATTCAATGGAGCGGCAATACAGCCGCTCCATTGAAAGCAATGGGCTGCCGGCGTGCGCGGGGTGAATTGTCGGGAAGGGGTTAAATATATAAGCCCTTCCCTGCAATTCATCCTAAAATGTGTTAAAATAAAAAAAAATTGTATACTCACCTTTCCGCTGCAGCCGGAGTCCAGCCGCGGCCGCTGTCAGTTCTCCTGAACTGCTTCTTGGCACTATTCAGCCGGAGGGGCTTTAAAATCCCCGCCTGCTGAATGATCTGCCTCTGATTGGTCACAGCCCTGACCAATCAGAGGCCGGTTTCACTCACACACCCATTCATGAATGGGTGAGTGACTGCTGCCTCTCAGTGCTGAGCCAATCAGGGGCAGGTCTGACTCACATCCATTCATGAATAGGTGTGAGTGAGGCATGCCTCTGATTGGCTCAGCGCTGAGCCAATCAGGGGGCAGGTCTGACTCACACCCCCTTCACACCCACTGCAGGACGGCCGTGCGGAGCTCCGGCTGCCGGGAGAAGGTGAGTATACAACTTTTTTTTATTTTAACACATTTTAGGATGAATTGCAGGGAAGGGCTTATATATTTAAGCCCTTACCGACAATTCATCCCGGGCTCACCCGCAGCGCATTGCTTTAAATGGAGGCGGCTCTATTGCCGTCTCCATTGAATGCAATGCGCTGGACAGCTCCGGCCCGTTTCTAATGAAACGCGGCTAGGAGCAGATTTTCGGGCGACTTGCGCGCACCGGTCACGCGATTTGCGGATGCGCATCCGTCATGCGATCCGCAAATCGCGCGAAAAAATGCCCGTCTGACTAAGGCCTTAAGGATGAAAAGCAGGGTCTCCCTTAGACTTTATACTCAAGTCTAGCCAGTGTCAAATGAAATACTCGCGGCTCATAGAATCCAGTATGCATTTGTGTTATCCCTGTATGTGGTCAGATAACATATTGCAAAACCAATCAGAAGAACCTATAAGTGCATCTCTTGAGTATAGTATAGGCTGTAACCAAGGTATATGATAATAATACATATAAACTGTGAAATGGTCAGAAGTTTAATAGGAATCACACACACAAGACAACAAAAGTGGTACAAATCATGAGGAGCTTGTAGTGAAACTTAAAAGGGTTGTCCAAGAGTTTTAAAAATGCAGAGACAGATATGTAGTAAAATGACAAATAACAGATTACTGAAATTTTAAACTACCCATTGCTTTAGAGGACCCCAACATCAATGAAATGTCATAATGGAATGCAACCGCTGCAGCTAATCACTGGCTGCAGTGGTCACTTGTTGTACTTACTGTTGTCACCACTAGAGTGATAATTGGCTGCAGCAGTCAATCTTTAACAAAAATCTTTAGACTCAACCAACACTTTCATTAGTCCAGTTGGAAGTCAGAGGAAACAAGAATAATCCATGTAGCCTCCTTAAGGCCTCATGTTTACGGGCGGGTCGGATTTTGCATGCAGGAGCCCGCAGTGGAATCCAACCCTGCCCGCGGCCAAGGACCCTGCTTACCTGTCCAGTTCTCCTTCTGTACTGCAGATGTGTGCGGAAGTGCCGGCCGACGCACATTCGTAGTCCTTTTTTTTTCAGACTCTTGCTTTCACGCGGATTCAGTGTCAACTGCAGACGGGCCGCAGATCGGATGGCTTCCATTGACCTCAATGGAAGCCGTCCGTGTGGGTACCGCAGCAAAATGGAGCATGCTGCAATTTTTTATCCGCAAGCGAAACTGCAATTGGTTTCCACTCATGGACATGAAGGATCATTTTAGCATAGCATGCTATGAAGGCTTATTGATGTGGAATCTAGAGCGGGACGCCCGCGCCAGATTCTGCAGCAAAGATCCGCCTATGGACATTGGGCCTAAAAAGAATCTGTCACCAAGTTCATACTGCAACGGTGCATTGCAAAACAAATGTCAGCACTCCCAACAAATAATTTAAAATGAAGGTGCACGTAAACCCTGACTGCAACACATACAATAAGAGAAATGTGCTTCAGCACTCATAAATATTTAATATCTGAATGAAATTGCTCATCTGTTATTAAAACTAACCACATCAGTATGCAAGGCTCTTATTAGTGTGTATTTTGATCAAAGCATGTGGACCCATCCTCTACATCCAGGTGAACTTTATTAGATGGGTACCTAGTGCTAAAAGACATTTCCCTTAGAGCCAAAGGCCTCTAATGGGCTCAGGGGCAGTTGAATAACTTATGTGTAGCCTCACTTTTAATCTATTTGTTGTGGCTACCCTCATTTTTGTCTTGCACTCCATTCACTTGTCTGTCCCAGGTGGCTTGATGAAAGTATATAACCAGGTTTCCAGCTTTCCTTGAGTCTATTAGAAGCCTTAGGTCCAAAGAGAGTTGTTTTTTAGAGTTAGGAACCTGTGCAATAATGTTTGCCTGGATATGGAGGATGGGCCCACATGCTATGATCAAAATATGTGCTAAGAACCTTGAATTTTTATGTGCTTCGTATAAATAACAGTTGTGCAATTTTGTACAAATATCAAATGTGTATGAGTGTATGTGTATGAGTTTCTGTTACTGCAATGACATATGTCATACTGAAAAATGCTCTGGTGTTTCAGAAAAAAACATACTTTGAAAATCCTCTTGGAATGAGGCTTGGAGTCAGGGTGGTGGGGCCTCACTGCCTCTCTTTGCCTCGATTGGCTAGACTGACATGCCTTTGGCCGCCTGCAGACGAGCGGAAATCCCGCCGCGGGATTTCCCGCGGGATTTCTGCCACTGAAAGTCTGCATAGGAGTGCATTACAATACGCACTCCTATGCAGACGGCTGCGGTTTGGCCGCGCGAACTCTCGCGCGGCAAACAAACCGCGGCATGTTCTAATTTTCTGCGGGGCACGCACTCACCTGGCCGCCGGCTCCGGTCTGCGCATGCGCCGGCTGCGCGGCAGCCGGCACATCAAAGAGCCGGGGGCCGCCAGGCGCGGATGAGTACGCGCTCGTCCCTGCAGGCTCTGGGGTCGGATCGCGCAGCGAGATTTCTCGCTGCCGGATCCGACCCGCTCGTCTGCAGGCGGCCTTTCTGTGTTTATGTGTGAGTCAAGACCTGTCAGCGTAAGCAATCCAGGTGGGGAGAAGCCAGCATGGCCCACCCCTTTGACTCCAAGCCCCATTCCGAGTAGATTTTCAAAGTATGTTTTTGATGAAATGCTGCAGCATTTCAGAATGAAACACACATGCCAGCAATAGTTGTGGCTCTCTTGAGGTTATTGTGGCTGTGGTTCAAACAATATAAACCTAATGTGATATTTTCTTTAATAATTCCTTAATTAATTGTATAACTAGTCAATCAGACAGGTTAGAGAAGTAGGTTTTGGTGGATGTCCAACCTCTGGGTCTACATACAGAGAATGAGGGACTCAATTCCCTATTTAGAACCTAGAGGAGAACCAGCATCACTGTTTTTCTTTCTAGAAATGAAAGGGAGTGTGGAAGACAGCTGAGCGCTATTTTTCTTGTGCCTATTCACTGTTAATGCAAATGTAAGAACCACATGAACCCATTTGTCTGTTTCCAATGCTCTCATTCATATTTAGGGAGAGGAACAACATGTACGAGGGATATGGAAGCCCCCATGATAACAACTGAGTAAATAATGTTCTTTTGCTAAAGTTGCTACTGGTGCTTTAAAAATGTGTGCCTCCAGGTTGCTGGGTGCATCAAAGTGATGGTGCAGGATTGTGATTGGCAAAAATCTTACAAGACTATGGGAGTTCAAGAGTCTATAAAAAATTCTGAGGTTACAGTATGGGCGGTGACGCAGTTTAAATTGAGCAGAGGAAATGGGACTTGTCCCTCCATAGAACTGTCTGTCGTCTGTCCAGGTCTATTGATGTCTCTTATGGGCCCATGTGAGGTGTTGTTGGCAATGACTTAGGGTCTTCAGGGGCACCGTTGTTAGTTTTTGGCTATTAAACCTCAGTCTGGTGCGGGTTTTAGACATGGTTCTGCACCTTCTAGCCTAGTAGGTGTGACGCAATCTGTGGGTGATTAGCTGGCTATTTAGCTGGGATGGATAGAAAGCTAAGGTGCTGTAAAGTGTCAGTTGCGCGCCGTCTGAGCTGGCAGTTAGTGGCGCCCGTGGACGGCGTTGTGTCAACAGTTCCTTACTCCGGATGGCTCCATATGCTGTGGCCTATTCTACCAAAGCTAAGTGCTATGTTTTACTTTGTTTTGTCCTTTATCAGTTTGGCCAAGTAGGGTTACATAGAGCCCAGGAACGAGTGCAGGCCCACATCTATCGACGCGATCAGTCTGCCGCGTTAGGCAAGGCCCTCTCCCTCATTCGTTACGAGCGACTTCCCATTTATTATTTGTTGATTTGCTTTGGCCGCCACACTGTGAGCAATTATTGTGCATGTCTGCAGGTGCTGGTCCAGCACGTCCTTTGCAGACATAACAGTATGGTCATTGTGGAAATTTGTCCAATTTTCCCACTGTTACACGGCTGGATCAGTTGGTCTACTGTGACATGTCATTGCTGAGATAACAGACGTGCCACCCGACGCTCGCCTGTAGGATCAACCACACGTGTTTTGTTGTTGTGTTATCTTCTGTTGGATGTCAGTCTATAGTTCAACCAGTCCTAGTACACTCTTGATACCGAGGTTCAGGAATAGCCAATGAGTACGACTCTTCTGGAAATACTGACAGCACTCTTCTAGGCACCAACAAGCTGCCCACGGTCAAAGTTGCTGAAGTCTACACATTCACCCATGACTGCCAAATGTTGCCTTCTGCTGAGCGGAGGAAAGGTAAGCACATTATCTAAGAGCAGATTATGACAAGGCCATCACATGGTGCCACATTACTAAACACAAGACCTCACATGCCAACTGTTCCTAATGTAGTGATTGTTCCGAGTGTAGGGAACAATAGACAATGGCAGTGAAGTGCAGCCTCTCATGTCCTTTCCTTCCCACTTGAATGATATCTTGCTGTATAAACTTAGTAAGAACTGTTAGGAACTGTGTAACATCTATTACTTTCTGTATCAAAATGACTGCATCCTCCTCAGTTTTGCACGTATTTCGCCTTCATTTATATATCACATCAGAGATGTATATTTCAAAGTTTTCCCTCTCTATTATTTCAGTCCATGTGCCTTTAGATATGCCACCAGACTAATTTTAGTGATGAAATTCTCCGTCCACATTCCATGCAGTCCTCATCATATTTCAATGGCGAGTGTTGTCCACACAATTCCAGCGACCCTCACAGGACCGTACACATGTTCAAGTCTCTCCACCGCTTTCTCTACCAGGTTTGTTTTCCAGTTACTTATTATTTCCAACTGCTAAAAAATGTACTAAATTACGAGGGACAAAGTCAAGGATAGGAAAGTATTGCTTCCTCCTGTGGGTACAGAGCCATCGTGTATTTTTGTGCATATATACGTATATATCTGTGCACGGCAGGCTGATACGGATCCGTTCAATGACTTTTGGCTTTTAAAAAAGTTTTAAATTATAGTTTTAATCAATCAAAAAAGTTTTTTCCAAAAATTACCCCAAATCCATAGCAGAGCATTGCTTTGTACAGCAGACATTGCATTGGCTTTCTAATATGTGCAGAGTCATTGTGAATGTATATGTAAGTATGAATGTGTGTCGTGGAGGTATGACTAATACAGACTGGTGTGCCTACATGTGTGTGTATGTACGGTATGTGTATGTGTTTAAGGTACATATATAGCAGTTGTGAACATGACTTATTCATCGTGGCATCATTATAAAGCTGTGTAGTACATTCTAGTTAGGTTGGGGTACATTCACACCTGCGTTTACGGCATCAGACACAATTCTTTTTCTCTGCTCTGTTTTCGGAGTAGAAAAGTGGAGTTTGGGCAGCTTCACACGAGCCTTTGCAGAAAAACGCTCGCCCCTATACGACGTTTTTGCAAATTAACGAGGCTGTAGAAGTAGATTAGTGCGAGTATCAGCACATAGCATTTTTTGCGCGCTAAGGGGAACACTTCTTTTTAATGCGTTTTGCACAGTGTTACACCCTGCCCATTGCATATTTGTGCACCTTCCATAGACTTCTATGGGACTTCTGAGGCACAAAATGCAGGAAAATAGAGTAGGTCCTACTTTTTACCCCCCGCACAAAACAAATTAATGAGAATGAACCCATTGAAGTCAATGGGTTCTATTTGCTGTGTTTAAGACAAGAATATTTACTACGCGCAAAAACATACACAAATACGCCCACGTGAAAAAAAATTTTTCCCTATTGATTTCAATGGTTTAAGAAAAAAAAAAAAAACAGAAAGCTTTCAATTTGCTTCCGTTCTGTTAGGTTTCTGATTTTTATCAGGAACAAATAGTGATGCAGGCTGTGTCATTTGTTCCCTTAAAAATGAAAATGTAATGGAATTGAAGTAAAATTTTTCCATTTCTTTTCCGTTTTTTTTTTTTTTGCAAAACCCATTAAAAACACTAGGAAAAAAACAAATGTTCATTTTTATTTTAATTCAGTTTTCCTGCTTCAAAAACAGTGCAGAAAAACAGAATTGTGAGTGAAGCCATAAATGCAAGTGTCAATGGGCTCTAATGCCTCATGTCCACGGGCATAATTGAATTGCGGAATCTGAACGTCACCCGCATGTGCGATCCGGAGCTCATTCAGCCCATAGACAATCATTGGGCATCTGCAGGTAATTAAATATCTGCGGATATTCTCTTTTCCTGATTTGCGGATCACTCACGCGGTTAAAAAAAAAAATCGCAGCTCCATTTTCTGCGGATTCCCACACGGACAGCTTTCATTGAGCTCAATGGAAGACGACTGATTCGCGGCACACCCGCAGCTGACACTGCGGACATGCTGCGGATCTATGGGAAAGCAGAACATTAAAAAAAAATTAAAATGCACTGTGCATGAACGTAGCGTGCTGGCCAATGCGCTTACACACATCCGCCATGCAGAAGAAAAAAGATCTGGCCAGGATGAAGAAGGCCAGCACTGCATCCGGACAGGTAAGTACTAAGTAAATGTCCATGACTACATTTACCGTGGACATGAAGCCTAAATGTCAAGTTAACATTTGCTAGATCTGTTGAAGTGAATAACATTGATTATCTCGTGAAAATTGCATCTGACAAGGCGTGAAATATAGTGGGCAGAAAAAGAACAGTCAGTTCTAGAAGTTGATGTGTTGGAGGCAGAAAAAAATGGGCAAGTGTAAGGATCTGAACAACTCTGACAAGTGCCAAGTTGGCTGGAGGATTGTGGGGTGTTCCCGATCCGCTGTTATTAGTACCTAACAAAAATGGTCCAAGGAAGGGCAAACAGCAAATCGGTAACAAGGTCGTGGGTGCACAAGCCTCATTGATGTGCATGGAGAGTGAAAGTTAGCCTGTCTGATCTAGAAGACCTACTGTAGCCCAAATTTCTGGAAAAGTTAATGATGGCAAATTTTGTGAAGCCAATGCCTTATTGGTCACAGCTCGCTTAAGGCGGGCATGCAATATATTAGACAACTACTTTTAATGTTATGGCTGAAAGGTGTACAGTCGTGGCCAAAACTTTTTGTGCTTCAGTGTTTTTAGATCTTTTAGTCTGATGTTTCTGAGGTTAGTGAAGTATAACTATTTTGTATGTTTTTAAACTTTTATTGAGAACTACGTCAAGTTTAGGCAGGACTCGATATTTACAGTGTTGACCCTTACCTTTCAAGACTTCTGCAATTTGCTCTAACTTGCTGGATGTCAGCTTGTGGTCCAAATCCTAACTGATGACAACCTATTCTTGCCTAATCAGTGCTTGGAGTTTATCACGATTTTTGTGTTTGAGGATTTGCCACAGGTTCTTAATGGGATTGAAATCTGTGGAGTTTCCTAGTAAAATTTCAATGTTTTGTCCTTGGAAACACTTAATTATAATTTTTAACTTGTCACATGGTGCTCCATCATGTGAAAAAAACATTGTTCATTACCAAATTGCTCCTTGATCGTTGAGAGAAGCTCTTAGGGGATGTTTAGCTACCATTCTTTATTCATGGCGGTGTTCTTGGACAAAATTATGAGTGAGCCCGCTGCCTTAGATGAAAAGAAACCCCACACATGAATGGTGTCAGGATGCTTTACTGTTGGCATGACCCAGGACTCATGGTAGTGCTCATGTTTTCTTCTCCAAACAATCATTCTTCCAGATGTCCGAAACAGTCTGAAGGGGCTTCATCAGAGAAAATACTGTACAGGGATCAGACTGTAGAAGACGGGAGTAAAGTTATTGTTTCTGATGAAGCCCCCTTCAGACTGTTCGGGACATCTAGAAGAATGATTGTCCAGAGGAGAAAAGGTGAGCGCTACCATGAGTACTGTGTGATTGTTCTCAGTAAAAGATATATATATATATTTATATATATATTTATATATATAAAGGCAAATACATGGTATGATTATGTGCACTTAAAACAAGATGAGTAAATAATTAGTCCACTGATTAGGGATGTGAAAGTTTTATGGTCTCTAAATTGGTGTTAGGGGGTCACCAGGCCTGTGTGTTATTTTTGCTCCAAATTTCTCATATTCTCCACTGATGCAAGAAGCCCCCTCCGAGGTTCATTTCGTTCTTGAGAGTATGCAGGATGGTTATAAGCTTGTACTCCCAAATTCTTCTGTGACGCTGAGACTTGAAATTGCTTTTTAATATGGTGACTTTATATGTTCTATTTGGCGTCGAGACTAGAAAAATGCTCAGTCACAGGTAAATGTGTCTTTCTTTAATTGTGTGGATATGAGAACATCCTTGCTCTAAGTCCTTGTCCTGTTTCTCCAACATAAAGCCCCCCCAACAGGACATTTACTGCACAGAATCAGATACACAACATTGGATGTGGGACATGTGAATGTCCCCGGGATCTTATAGTCCTGTTGTGTGTTGGTGATTTGTATCCTGTCTGCGGTCAGTATATGTCAGCAGGTCTTACAGCTCCTTATATTACAGGGATAAGTTCCTTTTTGTGTGTCAGAGGGCAATACACTCCTGATTATAAAGTTCTTGCATGTGTGCTGTCTCATGCCAACAGTAAAGCATCCTGAGACCATTCGTGTGTGGGGTTGCTTTTCATCCATTTTAAGTCTTTGCCTAAATTTAATATATTTGTCAATAAAAGTTTAAAAACTTATGAAATGCTTATCATGCTTCAGTAGCCATGAAAATATCTGACTAAAGTATGTAAAAACACTGAAGCAGCAAACTTTGTGAAAAACAAAATTTGTGTCAGTCTCAAAACTTTTGGCCACGACTTAGATGTGTGTATGTGAATATGTATTGTGTATCTATATATATCTGAAGATGCAATATTGACAGATACAAAATGATTTGATCATTCTTACCCTAAAAAGGTTTTCAAATTATACTTCAACATAATGGTTTGTGTCCATAGACTTGTTATTGGTTGATTGCACATCTCCCCATTTCCACAGGGAGATATAAAGTCAACTAGTGAGCGTTTTTATGCTAGCATAAATGAGCTAATCAGCTGACGAGTGATCGACTGATCGGGCAAAGAAACATTCAGGTGAACAATCTGGCCAAATATGGGGCTGCATAAAAGGCCTTTTACATATAAAGTCCATAATAGAGACTGTTTTATTAGCAGACATTTGATTTGCTTACATCTGTAATTACCGGATGTATGGCAACTGCTAGATTCAAGCTGGATGTACAGGTAGCACCATAAAAGGTTATATAAATATACACTGTAGTACAAATACAGATAACACAAAAGGATAACAAGGAAACATAATATGAGGAAGACAAGGACATTGACCACAAACTCACTAATATGGGAGAATTCTACCCAATAGCGGAGCACTCGCCCTAACGAGGTCGCCCCGACATCAGGAACCTGGCGAGACCCTGACTGTCCCTAGATGGTGACATGAAATAGTGGCAAAAGATTACATGACAACTAGAAATGAGCGAGTATACTCGCTAAAGGCAATTGCTCGAGCGAGCATTGCCTTTAGCGAGTATCTCCCCCACTCGAGACTGAAGGTTCGGGTGCTGACGGTGGGCAGGGAGCTGCGGGGAGGAACGGAGGGGAGATCTCTCTCTCCCTCTCTCCCCCCCGCTCCCTCCTGCTGACAGCCGCTACTCACCGCTTCCCCGCGTCGGCACCAGAACCTTCAATCTCGAGCGGGCAGGTACTCGCTAAAGGCAATGCTCGCTCGAGCAATTGCCTTTAGCGAGTATACTCGCTCATTTCTAATGACAACCCGTAATAGGAAGACTTGTATAAAAACACCCCAGATCTATAAGAATAAACACTTTTCTTGGCTGAAACACAGGTCAGAACTCAGAACCACTAACATGACCAGAAGCAGGTTTAATCCCCACTTGGTTCAGGTAGCCAACTCAAGGTTGACTCAGCCTTCCATCCTTCCGAGGTCGGTAAAATGAGTACCCAGCTTGCTAGAGTGTAAAAGCAATGGCAAACCACCCACAAAAGCAGTCTGCCAAATGTCACCCTAGGAGTCAGTAATGACTCGGTGCTTGCACCAAGGGACTTTGCCTTTACCTATATACCAGCAGGAGGTCACTCTGGGTCCTGATCACAGATCATTGTGTATGTGTGTATGTCTTCACACTTGTGTACGCATCTATATGCGGTATGTAGACAGATACAATGCAATTTCATTTTTGTCCTAGAAAAGTTTTTAAATTGTAGTCTAAAATCCATCAAAAAGTAAACAAGGAAAAATATAACCGAGAAGTTATATAAAAAGTCTGGAGCGGAGCATTGTTTTTGCAGCAAACATTCGATTCAATGATTATATAACACTCTGTTACTTTGAGGCAGGTTTTTCCATTGTTAAAAGGGATATCTAAAATACCATTTGCATTATTAGTGATTCCAGTATGACAGAAATTGTAATATTTTCTATACAATACAATGCAATTCAATGCGCAATATTGCTGAAAAGAGCTGCCAGTTACTGTGATTTATTGTCCCTCGGGATTCATCTAGGCACCAAATAAGGATCTGGCAATTGTACTGATTTACATTATTGTCATTGTTGTTTTCTTCGTATAACTGTATTCTGTGTTTTTAATGCTTTTTGCGGTATTATTTCTATTGTGTTCTTTGCTGTGACAGAATGTTTGTGGAACTTCTTGAAAGAAAAAAAAAATCTTTCTAACAAAAAAGATTTCTTCTGTGCAATCTAAAATTAAGTCAATCCTAAATGAGAAAACTGTTGAACAGTATATTCTATAAACCTAGTTGTATATTAAAGCTACATACACATTTTATGGGTTCCATTTAACCCTTTCCAATCCAATTTGTATCCTGGTTTTCCTAGGGGGGCTTACTCTTTTTCTGCCGTTATACAACGTCACCATATGCTGGCTAAAGCCAGTACTGCATGAGTTGACCTACTGGATAGGCTCCGACAGCAGAGAGGCTGGCAATATACAGTAAGAGAACCCCGACGGATGTCTTCCAACATCGGAGCTGTACAGCCTTAAATCATAAGGTCTTAAGATGTCAGACAGTGGATTGCAAAGGGTTAAAATAGCATTGCAAAATTAAAGACAAGTAAGAGATTACTTCCATTTGAGGAACATTTAAAAGGAACCTGTCAGGTCCTATGAGACATATAAAGTAAAGTTATGGGTTCATAGCTCAGGGGTTGTTGAGTCCAGCGAATGTGATTTTTATACCTGCTTCCCATTTCCTTCACTGTCCACCCGGCTTGATCCATTGAGTGGACTCCTTCACTCTCATTACAGACAGTGCACACGCAATGAGAAGAACAAGTCTAGTCAATAGACCTTGTACATATGTGTAGAACAGTCTGTCTATTGATGTACTGAGTCATCATGTATGTGTAGGAATGTTTGCATGCATATTTGAATGCGAAATGTAGATAGATACAAATTGATTTGATCATTTCTGCCCTAAAAAAAGTTTGCAAATTACATTTCAAATGTATCAAAAAGGAAAAAAAACAACTTTAAGGGGTCGTCTTACCATTTAAGATTGCTTCACAACCACTTTGTACTTCTGGGCAGGGCATCACCATTCGTAGAAGGTCACTTGGACAGCAACGCCTAGGAAACAAAGTGTAGCAATTTTAATTGGTGGGACAACCCCTTAAAAAGAAAAGTTAAGGTCCTGTTAGACTGGTCGAATTCTCGACACCATCTAACGAGGGCTAATCATCATGTATGTCTACTAGAGCTCATTTAATTTTCTTTTGCAGTACATGAGCCGGGAAGTAATGTGAGCAAACAATATGGCTGCCACAAGGTGATGTCAGCCAGCTGTCATAAAGTCCTAAATCTACTTTGTAATCTAGCTCTATATGGATAGGAATGTATGCTGCAGCTGCATGGAAATATTCAATATGTAAATCAGGAGTTGCAGGAAATGTTATGGCAGCCGTATAGGTTGTCACTCAGATCTACAAGAATAAATGAATTAACAGATTTTTAACTACTTAAAGGAATATTCCCACATTGAACATTTTTGGTATATCCATAGAATATGTCATAAATGTCTAACAGATGCAAGTCCCACCTCTATTGCTAGAATGGTGGTCTCCCAATCCTTATCCTTGTTTACTGTGGTGGCTACTAGTGGCCAGATCAAACTGGTTGTTCTACACTGTTTCCAGAGTATATATAGGTGATGCATGGGAGAAATCCTGGGGATGATTGTGTGAGGAGCAGACCAGGGGAGAACAGTGGAGGAGTTCTTACGAGTAGTAGGGATTATATGTGAATGGTATCAAGTCAGAAATGAATGGTAGGGGGGGAAGGTTATGCATAGCCTTGTATGTCATTGATAATATCTTGAATTTGATTCTCTGGACGATAGGCAGCCAGGGAAAAGATTGGCAGATGTGAGAGGCAGAGGATTAACGGGGAAAGAGGTCGATTAGCTGGGAAGCAGAGATTGAGGATGGATTAGAAGGGCACAAGAGTGTTGGATGGGAGTCTACAGAGAAGAATGTTGCAGTAGTCTAAACGGGAGATGATGAGGGCATGCACTAGCATTTTTTAAAACTTGGATTTGAGGGAAAATCATGTCAGAGATGTTTTTGAGCTGGAAGAGGCAGAAAGGGGTTAGTGCTAGTATGTATGATTTGATAGACATGGTGAGTCAAATGTTATATCGAGACAGTGGCCTGTGGGAAAGTATGGAGCCATTGATTGTGAGTGGTAAGTCTGATAGGGGTATTGAATAAAGTGGGGGAAAGACGATGAGTTCAGTTTTCTCCATGTTGAATTTTAGAAAGGGGTAAGAAAAGAAGGAGGCTATGGCCAGTAGACACTCTGGGATTCTGGATAGCAGAGTGGTAACATTCCGGCCAGAGAAATAGATTTAGGTGTCATAAGCATAAAGGTGGCGATGAAAGCCATAGAATTCTATGAGCCATCCAAGGCCAAAAGTGTAGATGCAGAAGTATAGGTGAGTAGGGACTTGAGGGACACCAACAGAGACAAGGCATGGGGAATTCTATGAGCCATCCTAGGCCAAAAATGTAGATGCAGAAGTATGGGTGAGTAGGGACTTGAGGGATACCAACAGAGACAAGGCACGGGGAGCATATGTGATATGTGAATGGCAGACACTAAATGTCTGGTCAGTGAGGTACGAGGACATTCAGGATGGGGCCAATTTTGCAAGGGAAGAGAAAGTTTGCAACTTTGTGAGTGGTTGACCGTGCCCAAGGCAGAGAACAGGTGGAGTAGGAACACAAAGTAATGTTTTGAGGCATTTGTGGTCAGAAGATCAATTTTGATTAGGGTGGTTTCAATAGAGTACTAGGCTTGGAAGCTAGATTACAGCTGGCCAAATAGTGAATGGGATGAGAGGTTAAGGGCAGTTCAAAGTGGATGTGCTGTTCCAGGAATTTCGATACAAAAATGATGAAGGGAAGATATTAGAAGTCAGTAAAAGATTGAAAAGGTGAGTTGGACCTGTGATTATTATAGTGGTACGGTTGGGGATCAGATGAGATGGGATTGGAGCAAATGCACAGATGGTGAAATGTGATTTGGAGAACAAGATGGAGAGCTTTTTCTCGGTAATAGTGGGAAGCAGATTAAGGGAGAAGAAGGCCAAGTAGCTATGCCGAGGGGTTGTGGGTTATGTCAGACTTGACTTTTGATGATTTATCTGAACAATTGTATAATACCACTGAGCATTTGACAATGTGATGTATATTTACTATCTTATGTAAAAGGGGCTAAAGCGAAGGCATTAGCGAATATTTATTTACAAAGGGCGCTCTTACATGGGATGACCTGTTGGCCACAGTTGCCCGACAGCTTGTCCCAGCGATAATTGTTTCTGTGTTTTTACAGAGGAACGAGCATCTCTAGTGAAAAGAGGTAGAGTGGACCGGGGATCGACTGCCTGATTACACAGGCTGATCCGTTATTCAGTTTTCTGCATGCAGAAACTGAACAGCAAGTGAGAAGTGAATGAGTTCTCATTAATTGTTCAGTTGGTGCATTTACACTGAACGATAATTGTACAGATTGACTCTGGATGTGAGTATCTGAATGATTTATCGGCCCGTGTAAAAGGGTCCTTATGCAAATGGTAAATCGCTCAAGCGTGTGAATGTTCACAGCTGTATTCGCTTATGAGAATGAACATTTGCTTGAGCGAATAAACATTCGCTTTTGCCCCTTTACATGCCACCCTGCTTTAACATTGCCCGTCTTTCGGCAACCGAGCACACTGGGAGTTTAGCACCCTTTGGCACCATCCACTGACGTTATCCTACTAACTATACCACTTCACTCAGGTAGTTACAAAGCCGATTATACTGTATATATAGCTATGGATATACTCTGTGTGTGGGTTGGTTTGAAAATCCTTCTTGATTGTTCGTCAGAGTCATTACTGTGTTTTGAACACATATATTTCCTGACTTTGAATGGAGCAATGCACTGCACACAGCTAAGTCCATCAGTCCCCTAGACATTGGCTTGAGCAGCAGGGTGCCTGTGTAACTACCACTCCATTCCAACTCTTCTATAGTACTTAAGAATTCTTTTCTTGTGATCAATGGAGTCCCAGCAGTGGTGTCTCCAGCTATCACTCATATATTTAGCACCTATCCTGTGGAGAGGTAATAATAAATGTTCTTTATAGGATAACCCTTTAATAAATATTCCCCAATAAAGAATGAACAACTGCCTGTTTATTGAGAATGGGGGTAAGAGGGCCAGAATGATCCCCGGCCCGCTCCGCCTCCATTCAGTAGTGGTCATCATTCCTCCGTAAAAGCACAGGGACGATTATCACTGGGATGACCAGTCAGACATTTGCGCCTAGCAGACCGTCCAATGTATAAGGGCCCTTAACCAGAGAGGAACAGCAGATCAGATCATTCTTATCCATCCCTCCAGTGATATAATTCATAAGGCTGAAAAAAGACACAAGTCCATCAAATCTAATCAATTATCCTACGGTGTTGATCTAGAAAGAGGCAATAACCAACCCCCAATAAGGCAATTGCCAATTACCCCATATTAGAGAGAAAAAAATTCCGACTCCAAATCTGGATCAACATCCTATCTCGAAAACTCTAGTAATTCATATACAGTCATGAACACCGATCTATCCTCAGGACAGATCAACTATTGATATTATATTGTATTGAAAACGTGGAATACAGGGTGTGCATCAAATTTATTATGTGTTTTTGGGACATATTTTACACCTACATCATCAGTTTAAAGGTATCTAGACAAAAGGGGGAGTTGAGAACAAGAAATGTAAAATGTGTCAGATTTACTAGTGTGCACTTTTTGTGTGTCTGTGTATATGTAAACTAGCCATGAGATGGCATTTAAAAGAGAAGTGTGTCTTACGCTGCCAAACACATTATATAGCTGGCAGCCAAATGTTTGTTTGGCCAACAGCTATCTCGCCTGGGATTCCTATACACATACAGGGCCAGCTAAGTATGCATGTGTTGTGGCTGAGGAGAGGAGAGAAAGCCTCTGCCAGATTCCTCTGGTGGTGGCTTATCTCTCGAGAACAATAGGATCAGGCAGTTGAAACCCAACTGCCCAAACCTTATCTTCCCTGACATCTGCAATTGGGTGAATTGTTGAAGGCCCCCCAGATACATTAGATGTTCGGCCGGTCCCATAAAAATCAGCAGGTTCATCCAATCCATATCTAATGTGTAGCCACCCTTACATGTCTAGAGAGTTGTGCCAAACTTATGATGCCACATTTTGATACATTTGGCCCACCTTGCACTACTTTTGATGACCGGTCAATGCAAGCATTTTATATCACTGTAGATAAACCTCCAGTACTTTTAGTGATAGGAGCAGGGTGTAGTTTTTATAAGTAGGTTCATCAAAGGAGTATTCCAGTTACAGGATGGTTGTTTTCCCTGGATGGGTGAAAACTGATATATCAGTAAGGGTTCAACCGCTGGAAACCCCGCGATCCTGAGATTGGGGGTTACATTTCACTCTTATGGTGGCTTCACACAAGCGTGTTTTTGTGCGTGCATACGCGCGCACAAAAACACGCTTCTATTAGAACCAATGCATTCCCTATGGTGTGTTCACATGTCCGTGTTTTACAGGTGTGTGCCTGTAAAGATAGGACATGCATGCACTACAGGTAAAGCACGCATTGTCTTCAATGGAGCCGCGGCTGCTGCCGGCGGCTCCACTGAAGACAATGGTCTGCTGGCACCCTGAATTGTTTTTCAGGGAAGAGCTTTACATATAAACTTACCTGTCTGCCGCTGCTATGTTCCCGCGGGGATGAAGAACACATCCCCACGGGGAAAAAGAATTCCCTGCTGCACCTGCCACATCTGTGACAGATGCAGCAAAGGAATTCTTCATCCCTGTGGGGAATAAGGAATTCCCTACCACAGCTGTCACAGATGACAGCTGCGGTAGGGGATCCACCCATGAACTCATCAATTCATGAATTCATTAATGGGTGAGTGCTGCCTCTGATTGGTTGAGCGCAGGTACCAATCAGAGGCAGCTCTCAGCTGTAATTCAATAGCTGAGAGCAGTCTCTGATTGGTCACAGTGCTCAGCCAATCAGAGGCAGCCCATTCAGCAGGTGGGGATTTTAAATCCCCGCCTACTGAATACTCCCCAGAGCAGTGAAGGAGAAGAGCCGGCTAGACACGGCTGAGCCCCAGCAGCTGAAGAAAGGTGAGTATGTTTTTTTTATCACAATTTTTTCATGTTTTTCAGGGAAGAGCTTATATTTAAAGCCCTTCCCTGAAAAAAATTACAGGATACTGGCAGCTGGATTCCCTACCATAGCTGTCATCTGTGACAGCTATGGTAGGGAATTCTTTATTCCCCGCAGGGATAAAGAATTCCTTTGCTGCATCTGTCACAGATGTGACAAGTGCAGCAGGGAATTCTTTTTCCTCGCAGGGATGAAGGAAACATCTGCCGCATTATCCCCATTGAAATAAGTGGAGTGGCAGCTGCACAAGCACGACCTTCACTACGTTCAATCATGTCACTGTGGATGTAAGAAGAAACTTGGAAGTAAAGAGGATCTGGGGAAAGAGACCCTTGTTCTTGGTATAGTGGAGTCCCAGTAGTCAGACCCCACCAATCTATCAGTTTTCAGCCACCCAGTAGATGGGTGAAAACTTGAAGAAAATGTCCCATAACCAAAATACCCTTTTAAGACAACCCCTGTCCATTTGCCCTATTAATTCAAACAGACATCATAGAGGGGAGTCTCCTACTCAATATTCCTTTTCATAAGCAAGTACTGAAAAAGATGGCTTGTAAGCCAATCAGCTATTTGTCGGAGTGTCATGAATTGATCAGCCGATCATCATGTCAGCTCCCATAGGGAATGTTTTGTCTGTGGTGAGAACATGGAGTCCCCATGGCTCCTTATTATGGACTCATAGGCACTTCAATTGCTGCCTTGTTGTGCCTTCATGTAAAGCATGTCATAATGAATTGGAGAAAATGGACCTTTACATCATGGATCTGCAATAAGGCAGTGTGCACGAGGCCTAAGCACAATGTCACTCAAATTGTAAATACACCATTTACAAGCCTGTGTATCCATGGCAGTAAACACACTGTAAGTTGAGAAAACCTAGAGTTGAAGTTTTGACTTCCTGCCAAATGTAAGAACAGCTATGATTATTGAAGGGAAGATATATTTGGTATTTCTGTACCCAAGTAAATGATATGATTCATTGATCTCTAAATAGAGGAATAGCAGTGTGTTACCAAGCTCCTTGGATGAATTTCTGGTCATAACTTCCTTTCTTAGTAACACCAACTTGCAGTTAAAACAAATATGTTGGTAGTTGTCAATGTAATGTTATTCTTGCTGGGTATTCACATGCAGTTTTTGGTGCAGTTTTTTTTAAGCCAAAGTCTGCAGTTAATTCAAAAGAGAGAAAAAGTCTAAAAGGAAAGACTCTTCAGAGGTATATCTTGAAGCTCCTGGGCTCCAATGCAAACTCTGTAACATGCAGTGGTGTAGCTATAGGGGTCGCAGTTGCAACCGGGCCCCTAAGCTAGGGAAGCCTAAGGACCTCCTTTGCTACATTACCAGGCAGGATGACAGTTGCTCGGACCACCCGACCCCGTAACTCCGATGCGCATAGATTAAATGTAGCACCCGTACACACTGACGTCCGACTTATCACATGGCATGTATAATGTGCCCAACTCGTCTTGCCGTCTCCTGGCTCTCCAGCCCTGATAATGTATGCAGGCAGGAGATGAGGGAGGAGTCATGCTCGCTATACACACCATGTGAGCATTTGGACATCGGCGTGCATAGGTGTTTAGTCCATGCATGCTGGAGCTACAGGGGCTGGGAGGATGCAGCAGAGGGTAGATTTTCCACATTTAGTGGGGATGCAGCAGGGGGTAGATTTTCTGCATTCGGGGGTGCAGCACGAGACAGATCTACAATATGTGGGATGATGCTACAGGAATAGATAAACTGTCAGCATGGCGGGAGACATTAGGGGACAAATTGTTAGCATATGGTGGGAGCTGGGGGAAGTACTACTTATGGAGTACTGTATGTAGCACAAAGTGGGGTGCTAGCATTATGGTGGACACCGAGAGGGACATTGGAGATAGCCGCAGAATGGAGATAGTGTCCAGAAAAAAGTTGTAGCTTGTAGAAGTCCTCATGGTATCTGACTATTATCTTGTGACTGCATTATTTGGAAATGTTCTATAGCTGAGCTGCTGTATCTGAAAAGGGGTCCCAAACTGAACTTTCGGATGAGGTCCCATGAGTCTTTAGCTATGTTCTTGGTAGCATGGTTCCTTAATTGCTACAAATCATTCATAGTAGGGGTGCATTCAGACGACTGTATATCGGCTGGGTTTTCATGCCCAGCCGATATACGGCATCTCTCTCTGCAGGGGGAGGAGGCTGGAAGAGCCAGGAGCGTGAAAACCCAGCCGATATACGGTCGTCTGAATGCAGCCTAACATAGTATGCTAGGCTGAAAAAAGACAAATGTCCATCCAATTCAGCCTGTTTCCACCACCCTCCCATTGTTGACCAGGAGGAAAGCAAAAAAAAAAACCAATGAGGCAGAAGCCAATTCACCCCATTTTGCGGGAAAGAATTCCTTCCTGACTCCATAATGGCAGTCAGAATAATCCTTGGATCAACATTTGGAAAGTTCCTACCTGACTCTGAGACCAGTGTAGTGGCCCAGTATATCCATTCCTGGTCCCCTCCATTATGTCATACATGTCATGTCTTATGTTGGTGCGCTGTGCAAAACAGTTATGTGTATTGCACAGCTGCAGCATGTGAGGAGTTAAGTGTTTGCAAAGCCTGGGGATTGCCTGTGAATATATCAGTTTATGTCCTGCACATGGTATGAGTGTTGTCTGAGAGCGGGAAGAGGTGTATGTCTTCTGGGTTCCTGATCCAGTGTGCCAGCTACATGGGGGTACCTTTTACCCTCATGTAGTGAAGATTGGAAGAAGAGGAGAGGTTCCCTGGATTGCCTGATCCAGCATGGGAGAGGAGTGAGCCCCAATTGGAGAGAGAGTGTGAGAGAGAAGTAAGTGGAGCATTCCCAAAGGCCCATTGCAGAGGTACTCTTATCAAGTGTTCACACCCAAGCGTCCTGAAGTCTGGGACAGCTGGGTGGAGGTATGCGTCTTCAATTGTTCACACGGGCGTCCTGAAGCCTGGGATTGCTATGTTGAGGTACTCCCCACCCGACGAGATTCCAGGTGCAGTGTATAATCATCACACTCAGCCATCTGAAGGGTTTTAAGATGGGAGTTTTAACGCCCGTTCACACGATTTTTGGCTCCACTGTGGCTGTGATACACCCGGCCAAAAATCATCACGCTCGTGTGAAGGAGCCCTTAGATGGACAAGCATGCAAAACACACACTGAGGTGTTAGTATCCCAGTCTGCCTTCTTTGTAAGTATGTCCACGGGGGAGCTTTGTTCTAGGGGATGTGTCGGCAGTCGTGGTGATGCCAAGTGAGCATTTCAAGTGGCTCCCACAAAGAAAAAATGGCACCACATTCTGCACAAGGCGAGGCGAGCCTGCCGCCATGTCTTGGAGGTGGTTCTGCCCGTGCATTTTGAGCCCTAATGTCCTCTTCACACGGGTGTATTTGAGCTCGTAATACACAGAAAATAGAACCTATTGATTTCAATGGGTTTCTTCAGATGCTCGTATTTTTCCTGTGCATTTTGGCTGCACAAAAGAAAACGCAGCATGCATTATTTGTGCATTTGTGCACCCAAAGTCTCCATAGAAGTGCAAATGCGCGCAAAATACCCTAGGAGATACGTAATGCACGGCATAATTGCATATGAAAAAACATCTGGAACTCACAACAGTGCATCTTTGTTTGTTGCACCCAAATGTGCATGAGCACATGCATATATGCGCACGCCTGAGCACATCATGTTTGCAGAATCAACAATGCTTTTTTGCGCACATATTTACGCATTGCGTGCGCAAAAAGGCATTGTTGATTCTGCAAACACGAAGTGCGCAGGCGTGTGCATATACGCATGTGCTTATGTAAAGGAGTCTTAGAACCCTTTCACACACAAGGACCCCTCAGGTGCAGAAGCCCGGTAGGTCATCCCAGCAATATTCGTCTCTGTGCTCTTACAAAGGAGTGATTATCGCTAGTGAGTGAAGGTGGAGCGCCGGGGGTCATTCCAGCCCGCCTCTATTCATAGTTAACAGTAAGTCATTCATAGATGAACCTCTGCCTGTTGACACGGGCTGATACATCGTTCTACTTTTTGCATGCAGAAACTGAACGAATGCTCATTCGTTGTTCATTCGGGGCATGCATTTACACTGAGCAACAATCATTCTGATTGTCTCCAGATACCTGAACGATTTACCAGCCCATGTAGAAAGGCCCATAGGCCCCCTTCACAACAGGATATGCGTATTTTCAACCTCATAGATGTAGCATTTTAGCGGAGCAAACAGTGGGGTTTTTTTGCGCACAACACATGTTCATTTCCACATGGCAAAAAAAGCGTAATTTATCTAAAGAGTTTCAGATGCGTCCTTTTTTTCCTGCAGAATTATGCAGTGTATACTCCCATCATTGACTTCTAAGGGTACCTGGTCTCTGGTTTCTTTGTGAAACTATGTATGTTGGTCCCTGAAGAAGCAGAATCAGCTGCAGATAGGGTTGCCACCTTTGTCACGAAAAAATACCGGCCATGGTTTAAAAGGGGGCGTGACTTGGGGTGTGGCTTACCACATTTGTGCGCATGTGCGGGCTTCCCGTCCAGCATGTTCTCACGAGTAGATGACGTTTAGTGTGAATCAAACGTCATCTACTCGCGAGTACATGCTGCAGACGCTTGCATCGCATACAATCTACACATATATAATTATATACAGGAAATACCCAGGTTACCCCATGATGATCCATATCAATATATACAGGAGATATACCTTCCCTGTATATAGTGATGCTGATATAAGGTAGATATGCCCTGTATGTAATTATATGTACAGCTGGTATAACGTATACCACCTAAACATACAAGACTACATGAAGTACATGGTACATACCTCGTACCGCATGTACTGTTCCTCCGCTCTCCTTCTCGGAACCCGTTACTGTTACTGCAGTGCCGGCCGAACATCCATCCTGACCCCCACACATCACACACACACACAACTCAACTACATCCATCCTGATCCCCAGACATCACACACACAGCTCCACTACATCCATCCTGATCCCCACACGTCACACACACAGCTCCGCTACATCCATCCTGATCCCCAGACATCACACACACAGCTCCGCTACATCCATCCTGATCCCCACACGTCACACACACAGCTCCGCTACATCCATCCTGATCTCCAGACATCACACACACAGCTCCGCTACATCCATCCTGATCCGCAGACATCACACACAGTTCCACTACATCCATCCTGATCCCCAGACATCACACACACAGCTCCGCTACATCCATCCTGATCCCAGACATTACACACACAGCTCCACTAAATCCATCCTGATCCCCATACACATCACACACACAGCTCCACTACATCCATCCTGACCCCCACACACATCACACACACAGCTCCACTACATCCATCCTGACCCTCACACACATCACACACAGCTCCACTACATCAATCCTGACCTCCACACACATCACACACACAGCTCCACTACATCCATTCTGACCCCCACACACATCGCACACACAACTCCACTCACTCACTCAATCCATCCAGAACCCCATAGCTCCAACACACACAGCTACACTACATTCATCCTGACACACACACACACACACAGCTCCACTACATTTATCCTGACACAGACACACACACACACAGCTGCAGAGTCCTACCACCGTAGGAGAGTCCTACATTTACTTAGCCCCAGTGGTCATGTGATTCCTGACTCCTCCCATACAGGGTATCACATGACATGATATCATCGGAGGCCCTGGAAGCTGTTGGCTCTGTAGTTCTGTGTTTACCTTGCCGGAGGAGAGTTAACCGGCGCTAGGGGGCAGTGCAGGCTCTGTAAATACCAGCCTGTAATAGGGCCAGTAAAAAAAAAAAAATACCGCCACCAGCCTGACAGAAAAAATACCGGCCAGGCCGGTCTTTTACTGGCTGGGTGGCAACCCCAGCTGCAGGTGAAGAACGTAGGACGGATTTATTTTTTGGACTACTTGATCGCACCAGATCAGTCAGGGTGCAGTTACATGGGTGATGTTTTTTCGCAGATGGGTTACATGAGTTTTTTTTTCACACAATTTCTGTGCATTGCAAGAAGCAGCAATGCGAGAGAGAAGTTGCATTATCGGTCCGAGTTTCTGATTTTGCACTCGCCTGTGTAAATGCACCCCTACTGTTTGGACCAACTAACTGTAGTTTTCTTGTGTATCCTGTTGGAAACCTTGCACACTTAGTTCTAATTTTACCCTTTCTATGCCTTAATGCTTAGGGCATAATAGGGCAATTAAGGCCAGGTCCCTGCCCGGGTCGCTTTTCTTGGGGTGGGTGCCCTTTGTTGTTAGGGATAGACATAGACAAGGCTGTATTTACAGCTTACACTGCTTTAGACACTGAGCCCGAATCTGTCCCCCTGAAAGGCCCATTTACACCCACGAATAATCATTCTGATTGGTCAGAAATGAGTGAATCATGATGATAATTGCAAAGTGTAAAGCTGCTATTATATGCATTCAAAAAAAAACTTTAAAAACGCATGTAAAATGCATTTTGAAAACCACACGTGTATTGCGTTTTACAATTCCGAAGATTACTTTTTGCATTTTTAATCAGTTAATGTGTCTAAAAAATGTTAAAAATACAGGAGTTTTTACATGCATTTTACAAAGTGCATATTTGGCGTATCTTTAAATGCAGGCAAAACTGCTGCCATATGATAGGCTGCTATTACATGAGTGCTAGTGGCAGCCGTTCACATGTTCCCAACATTTTCTGGGGTGAACCTGCAATTAGCGCAGAAGCGTTAATGGTTCTTGTGTAATAGCACTAATTGCTGGGTCAGCCCTATATGCCCACCATAATGACAATACAAGAACATTTCAATATTGGCCCATCTAAATGATTTACTTTTACTGGGCTATTAAGATCACAGAGAGATGTATATGATATCAGCCACAACACTAAGAATATTTAGTTAATTTATCGAGGACCTGTGACATGATACAGTCGGTGTGCTTGGCTCTATGGCTCTGTCACCGCGGCCCCGCTGACTCGATCACTGCTTTTTTTTCAAACTCAACTCTGTTCATCCTACCATCTCTTCTTGGTTCCCACTCTCGGAGCTGGGAGTCTCTCAAATAGGCGGTCTCCACAGCTCAATGTCAATTAAGTCTGCCGTAACCCATTGACAATGCCAACCACTTGACAGATTCACAGCCCCGTGAGCTGGAAGCAAGAAGAGTCAGTATGGTGAACAGACACGAGAATGAAGAACCAAAAAAAGACATTAGAGTCATAAGCGCTGCAGAGACCGAGCTATGCAGCCGGCCCAACTGGCTTTACGCTGTGACAGGTCCTCTTTAACAAATCAGCATACAGTAGCAAAAGCACCACAAAATGTACATAACTTTCAAGCCAACAGTGTACTCCAAAGGCTAAATCTGATTTATTACTATGGAATTCTACTCCATGTAATAGCGTTAATCATAAGAGCCATCCAGAGTGATTTCCCTTCAAATAAACCCGTCTCTAAAGCTAGCAGAATAGATGAAAATCCTAAGTAGTGCTGGGGGTCAGAAAGTTCAGAGAAGAGTTACCAGGATGGTGAGCGGTCTGCAAATCATGTCCTATGAGGAACAGTTAAAGGACCTGGGAATGTTTAGCTTGCAAAAAAGAAGGCTGAGAGGAGACTTAATAGCAGTTTACAAATATCTGAAGGGCTGTCACAGTGCAGTGGGATCGTCCCTATTCTCATTTGTACAAGGAAAGACTAGAAGCAATGGGATGAAACTGAAAGGGAGGACACACAAATTAGATATTAGAAAAAACTTTCTGACAGTGAGGGTGGTCAATGAGTGGAACAGCTTGCCATGGGAGGTGCCAAGTTCTCCTTCAATGGAAGTGTTCAAACAAAGGCTGGACAAATAGCTGTCTGGGATGATTTGATGATCATGCATTGAGCAGGGGGTTGGACCCGATGCTCCTGGAGGGGTCTTCCAACTCTACCATTCTGTGAAGCGCCATGGAGAAGATAACAAACTGACAGGTTTATTACCAGAGTAGCTGACAATGTTTGGATGCTCTGGGTGCTCCAGCAGATAGACTCTAGGTCACAGGTGCCATGCAACGGTTCGGGAAGTGTCCGAAAATTCTTCTATATGGTGTTCTCTGCAGCTGGGCCAGTGTAGTGACCCAGTACATGCTTTCCTGGCTCCCTCCATAATGTCATACATGTCTGTCTTGTGTAGATGTACTGTGCAAAACTGTCTAGTCATTCTGTTATGTGTATTGCACAGCTGCAGCAAGTGAAAGGTTAATGTCTGCAAAGTGTAAGCTGACTGTGAATGTATCAAATGTGAGTGCTTTAGAGCGGGAAAAGGAGTTCAGCTTCCACCTGCTCTTCCATCTGAGTTTCCTCTTGGCTTGCACCTAAGGCACAGGGATACATGAAGGCACCTTCAGCCCTTGTGCGTTGAAGATGGAAAAGGAGGAGAGATTTACCGAACGCAATGATCAGCAAGTGAGCCCCCAAAGAGTGAGAGAGAGCGTGAGCCAGTCCTAAGTCTTTCCTACACAAGGCCCAGTGCAGAGGTACTCTTCAAGTTCTTTCAATTGTTCACGCCCAAGTGTCCTGAAGATACTCATCTTCAAGTCTGTCTGTATATAGCTATAACACTATCTGCACTTGGAACACTGTCTATTTTTGTCTTGTACGAGTTGGAGTGTTTATTCAAGTAAAGTTATTCCAGGCCCTGACCGTTCCCGGGGATCTGAGGTACTCTATCACTGTCTGTGACTCAATTATCTCCCCGCCAATGTTCATGCCGGGTACCAAATTGGTGGTGTCACCTGTGACAACCTCATCATCTGTTCTCCTGTTTATTGGGAATTGCCATGCCGGGGGGTGTTCGGAAGAGGCCCAGCGCTGCCCTGGCCTTGGCTGCGTGCGTCCCTCGGGGAGGGAGCGTGGTAGATGCCGCTGTGACAATCCAGCTCCTCAACATATCCCCTGTGTCCGGGGTCACCCTACGGGATGCTCCGCCAGCAGTTAGAAAATACCCGGTTCAACTACCCTTTTGGTTATTTAATGTCTATATCCTGTAATATCATAGCGCTCTAGAAAGACGTCTAGTCCCCTCTTAAACTCCTCTATCGATTTTGCCATCACCACCATTACAGTACTGGTTTTTTTTTTCCTATGAAGCAGATTGACCTTTTGGGCCTCCTCGATCTTCTAAGCCTGGGTGCAACTGCAGTTCTCTATAGTTATACTCCTGCTTATACTTCTTTCTCTTGCATCCTCCCCTGTGTCTGGCTGAAGAATGAAATCCAGCCTAACAAAATAGAAGCTAACAGAGAAGGAGGGCATCATCCAAAAAGGGACTTTTTGATAAAGTATTCCATTTTAAAAAATCAGTTTTTATTTGCTGAAGTTCCTGTTTAAAATTTGCAAACCATTAAACGTCATTAATGTTATTTACATGAGTCAGTTATAGATTGTAAGAGAGTGGGTGTGGACTGGTTTGGCTTTGGACTACTTCTGAGTGCAGTTCTAAGGGGTCTTATGGTTTACATACTTTGACCCCTTTTTGAGGGATCTGACTTTTGTAGCAGAGAACCTCCATGTCATTTTCCCAGGAGTAGTCTTAAAGGAGTTTTTCTCAGGATAGGTTATCAATAGCTGATTGGCAGGGGTCTGTCACTTGGGACCCCGAGCGATCAGCTGAGTGGGTGCATGCTGTCAGCGCCGCAAATACACAGAGGTTAGCGTGGAAGTCTGAGCGCTGACATCTGTGTAGTGGTCGGTGCTTGTAACTGTAGGCACAGCTCTCATGGAAGTCAACGCAAGCTGTGCCTGCACTTACAAGTGCCGGCCACTATACAGAGGTCAGCGTGGAGACTTCTGTTGCTTCTACTCCGACCTCTGTGTATTTGCAGCTCTGACAACATGCGCCCGCTCAGCTGATCATTCGGGGTCCCGATCGACAGACACAAGCAGATCAACTATTAATGCCCTATCCTGACGATATGTCATAAACAGTATTTTCCATGGAAAATACTGTGACAGCAGACCCAGCCAGGTCAAAAGGCATCAAACTGTGGTAGCATAAGTTTAGAAGGTCAAGAGGCCTGTGTTCAAGCAAAGTCAATATAATAAGCCGAGTTCAGGATAGGTAGAGTTCAGGAAAGTAAGGTAGTCAGGGGTCAAAAGAAGTAGATCAAAGACATGTACATGTCCAGTTGGTCAGAGGCATGAGGAGGATGCCAAAAGCCACAAAAGAGGAAGAAAGTATAGCTGACCATGGGTCATAATCATCATCTTTTATTTACATAGTGCATGCATATTATGCAACAGTATACTTGTTATTGGGCTCTGTCCCCATCAGGGGTCACAATAATCTATATTTACCTATCTGTATGTTTTTTGGAGTGTGGGAGGACACTGGACTACCCAAAGTAAATCCACACTAACACAGGGAGGGAACATACAAACTCCATGCAGATGTTGTCCTTGGTGAGATTTGAACCCAGGAACCTATCACTGCAGGGTAATAGTACTAACCATTGAGCTACCTGTAATACAGATGTTAAAAGTTTTGAGCTTTTTCCATGAAAAATGCCCACTGGAAAAATGCCAACAGAAAAAGCCCACGGCCATGAATGCCCATAGGAAAATTGTACATATGAACATTTACTCACGGGGAAAGTTGCCCACATGGAAAATAGCCCACACATGTCTTTGCATCATTGCAGCTCCAAAAAGTTATGGATCTGTAATATTTCAAGTGTAAGGTGAAGATGTTCCCATAATATGTGATCAGGTTGAGATTTGGGGTTGAGAAAGCTCAAAATGATGAGGATCTGTGCTTTGCAAACATATTTGTACCAGTCTGTCATTGTCATTGTTGACATCCACAAACTGGAGCAAGTTCAGAGAAGAGCTACCAGGATGTGGGTGGTCTGCAAATCATGTCCTATGAAGAACGGTTAAAGGATCTGGGAATGTTTAGCTTGCAAAAAAGAAGGCTGAGAAGAGACTTAATAGCTGTCTACAAATATCTGAAGGGCTGTCACAGTGCAGAGGGATCAGCCCTATTCTCATCTGCAGAAGGAAATACTAGAAGGAATGGGATGAAACTGAAAGGAAGGTATGGATTAGATATTAGAAAAAAAAATTCTGACAGTGAGGGTGATGAATGAGTGGAAGAGGTTGCCACAGGAGGTGGTGAGTTTTCCTTTAATGGAAGTCTTCAAACACAATCTGCATGGACATCCGTCTGAGATGAGTTAGTGAGTCCTGCATTGAGAGGGTTGGACCAGATGACTCTGGAGGTCTCTTTCAACTCTACCATTCTATGATTCTATGAATAGATAGATATAGTCTGGTCTCATCACTCACTACTCCTGCTTGACTGCTTCCCCCAGCCCAGCACACGGCAGCATACACTGAGCTCAGGGAAAAGCAGCAAACACTGTGATCCAGAGGGTATCTATCATTGCTATATGTTCTCAGAGAGTTATCACTGTGTTATCTATGGTGTTATATATGACTGCAAATCACATCTAATACATTATCTGGTATTACTGTGCTATCTGTGATGTTACTACATATCTGTACTTGGATAGTTATCAGTATGTTATCTGTGGGGTTACATAGGACTGCAGGGACTGCATCTGTACTCAGAGGTTTCACGGTGTTATGTTTGGTGTTACATAGGACTGCAGGTCACATCTGCTACATTATCTGTACTCAGAGGGGTAGCAGTGTTATGTTTGGTGTTATATAGGACTTCAGAGAACATCTACTACATTATCTGTACTCAGAGAGGTATCAGTGTTATGTTTTATGTTACATAGGACTGCAGGTCACATTTGCTACACTATCTGTACTCAGAGAGGTATCCCTGTGTTATGTTTGGTGTTACATAGGACTGCAGGTCACATCTGCTACATTATCTGTACTCAGAGAGGTATCACTGTGTTATGTTTGGTGTTACATAGGACTGCAGGTCACATCTGCTACATTTTCTGTACTCAAGAAGTTATCACTGTATTATCTGTGGGGGTAGGGTGCTTTTATAAGGAGCGCAGACCTCCGTGAGTTCAGTGGACAGGAGCCAGCAACCAGCGCCCAGAGGAATACCAGGCCACCGACTGGCAGATTACTGTGTTAGATGGGAGGATGGGGGTGCAGCTGGTAGAGATAAGTGAATGAGAATGTCTCAGCGAGCGCTGTTTAAACTGAACGATGATTTTTATGCCTGCATTAAGTGAACAACAAAGGAAAAGTGAGTGATTATCGTTCGCCGTTGGCTCACATTTAGACTGAGCAATAATTGGGTACTATTGTATCTTGTCACCATTGGAAGTAGTGGTGGAGACAAGATTGACAGGTCGGTGACGCCCCCTGTTCCTGATTGGCTACAGAGCTGGCTCCCATGGAGGTCCTGGCAGCACACTAACCTTTCCCCGCTCTCCCTACCCTGTCACTCGGCGCTGGTTCTCGCCTCCTGGCCCTGATTTCACCTCCCCGCTGCTGCTGTCATTCTCCTTGCCTCCCTGCTGTCCATGTCTTCCCCAGCCCTGATTCACCTCCCCGCAGCTGCTGTCACTTTCCCTGCCTTCCCACTGTCCGTGTCTTCCCCGGCCCTGATGTAACCTCCCCGCTGCTGCTGTCACTGTCCCTTGCTTCCCACTGTCCGTCTCCCTTTTCCCAGTAACCTCCCTGCTGCTGTCACTGTCCCTGCCTTCCCGCTGTCCATCTCCCTTTTCCAAGCCCTCAGCTCACCTCCCCGCTGCTTCGCTTGCTGCCCGCTCTTCCGCTTTCCATCTTCATACCTGCTGCTTTGACTTGTCGGGCGGTCTGCCTTCTTCCCTCTCTGCTCCACCGCTGTGCAGTTCCCCGGCACATCAGCACTGACAGATGATATTTTTCCTGCAGCGCTGCTGCGAGGCCGCTGACGGGGACACTCAGTTCCAGAGACGGAGAGCGGCAAAGCTGGTAGCCGACACATTGCAAGTCCTAGCAGCGTGGGGACTGAATTTTGGCTTGGATGGAGGGTTAGGGTGAGGGTTTGTTTAAGTGTTATGGTTACATTATTACCTGTAAATGCTTCCCTTTTGGACAATTTACAGCTAATAATGTAAGCCTAACACTTAAACAAACGCTTACCCTAACCCTCCATCCAAGGCAAAACTCACTCCACACGCTGCAAGGACCTTCCTGCAGCCAGTCAATCAGAACCTTTGTTCACTTTTGTTCGTTTGAACGATTTTTTTGAACAATTATGGCTCTGTCTAAAAGGGCCTTAAAGCACAAGCAGGTCACCTTGAGTTAAAAAAGGATGTACCAGACACTGTATCACATGATTGCCAATTCACTACAGGACTATCAGCAGGTGGAAGATAAACTTAAAGACACTCTGGTGACCCGCTGATTCTAGGAATCTGTTATACTTTCTTCCCCCAGTGTGAGTGCTATAAGCCGCTGCTGCAGTGCATTGAGTGGCAAAGCGAGGTAGACCGCCCATTATAAAATTAGAATGGGTAGACTACTTAAAGCGCCACACAATGCATTGAGCAGCAGCTTTCAGTGCTGATATTGGGGGAGCGATGCAGGAGGCAAGTGTAATACATCCCCGGATTCAGCAGGTCAACAACTTTCAACCCATAAGCTAATGGGCAATTTACACGTGATGAGCGATAATCATGCAGTGTAAATGCTACAAATATCGCTCACTATTCACTTGTTATTATCATTGACTTTCAGTTAGCATAAAAACGATCGCTGGCTTCTCGTTGCGTGTAAATGCTCATCACTCAGTGTTTTACATAGAAGGTGAAGCGTTGAGCGAGAAACCAGCAAGAAGCCCACGATCCAGGGATGTCTTAGCGGTGATGTCAGCGCTCATGCGGTCTTTTGGACGAGTGTCGGCCCATGAAAAAGGGCCATTAGCAGATTCCTTTTAAGTCCATGGGCAAGGCAGAATCGCTAGCGATATTCTGCCGCCGGGGAGCAGGGGAGAGAACTGACTGTTCTCTGCGGTGAACCTACCTGACAGATAGGCTCACCGTGGAGAATCGCAGCAAATTACAGCATGCTGCGATTTGAGTCCCGCGAGCAGAGAATCACCATGATTCTCCACTCGTAGACGCCGGCACAGCGCCTTTCATAGCAATGCTATGGAAAGCACGCACTGCGTCACCCACGGCCGGATCATCGCCGCGGGTAACGCAATGCACAATTACCCGTTGACAGGAGCCCTAAAGGAGGTTGGCTAATTTCCACTAAAGAATTGCATTTCTGCATGTGTACAATGATTGTTTAATAAACTGGAGTTATGTATTGTTTTTATTAGACCACTTTAATATACTGTTATTTTGTCCAGGTGGGCAACTTTCCTGTGGGCATTTATGGCCGTGGGCTCTTTTTTTGAGCATGTTTCCTTTGTACACTGAATCGAAGATAACTCTGATTCCTTTAGTCTAACCCCTTTTATGTCATGGTCAATAGGGACTGTGGAATCTAAGTAAACACAGTGAGGGCGTTTCCTCTGGTAACCTACTGGTGCCTCAGCAACTCAATTTTTGGGTGCTAATGAGTTTCCATGGCAGATAGGACCCTAAGAAAGACCTTCTGATATGCCATCTTTACACTAGAGTACAGAATCAGAACCTAAAAGGATGTCTGTAAGTGTTGTACTGACATAATTGGCCAAGTCCTAGTGGGACCAAAACAAAATGGAAAAAGTTAAAGGGGTTGGTTGTCCAGTTGTAAACTATTGATGACCTATCAGCAGGATAGTTCATCAATAATAGATTGCTGTGCTCTGGATACTAATTTCTCCAGCAGGTTCTGGGGTATTCTGTAGCTTCCCAATTGCAAAACTCTGATATACGCGCGTAATAGGAATTAAGACTGAGACACATGCCCAGTGTGAAGCTTACAGAGAGTTCTGGGGGAAAACAATCCCAGAGCTTCTTTTATTAAAACACATAATACCTGCCCTTTATACGTAATGTATATTTATTTTTATTGGTTAGGCTATAAAGAATCTCCTCCCTCCCCCTCCTCCCTCAGGCCCCGTGTACAAACTAGCCTTTGTCTCCTCAACATGTGGTCAGGCAAAGACCAGTTCCTTTGTCTCAGAAATGTTGAGGAGAGGGGAGTGGGGACAGGGAGCCGCCCAAAATATACTTTCAGTTTCACTGCAAACCTATGTAATTTAACCCTAGAGTGCTGCGTTGGAACTTTAAATTGGACTACTGTTATAGCACACTACAGAGTCAAATCACTACAGCTGTGTAATACATCTACTTTACACAAATTAATAGACATTTTATGCTAATTAATCATAATTTCTTCTACAGGTGGGGGTCTGCCACTGGAACCACATGTTTGCAGGGATAGTGTGTTCACACAAGAAGCTGATTTCTGCAGAAAGAAGACACCTCTGTTCCCACTTCAGTGGTCAGGTTTAGTATTGCAGGCCAAGTTCCCATTCACTTCAATGCGACCTTGGCCTGCAATAACAAGCCTCACTACTGCAGTGAGAATGGAGCTGTCTGCTTCCTGCAGAAATCAGATCATTGCACAAGTGTACTGGCCCAGCAAACAGCTGATTGGTGGGGGTCCAGGGCAATAGACCTTTGTCAATCTACTAATGATAACCTATCCTGCTGATGGGCTATCAATAGTTTGCAGCTGGAAAACCTCTCTAAGTGTTACAAAGGATTAGAGAGAGGGGGGGGGGGGGAAACACAAAACAACCCTTTTTGGATTAAAGAATGCTTTATGTCTAAAAGAATATAAAAAATAAAAAGTACACATAACTGGTATAACCACGACTGTAACAAACTGTACTACAAAACTAATGCATTATTTATTCCATATTGAGAGCAATAACATTTTGCTCTACTAGCTAACACAATACCAAACATTTTTCTTTGTCCCACTTGCTGCGTTCTGTGAAAAGAAACCCACTAAAAATGCCAAAATTGCAGTTTTTTTCCTCCACCCCCTTCCCAAAAACTAGAATTAAAAGTGATCCAAAAACTAGTAAGTACCCAAAATAGTATCATTAATAGCTGATGCTCCTCTTGCAAAAACAAACCTTCACACGGCCCTATAAGTAGAAAAATAAGAAAGTTTTCAATTTCAGATTATAATTATTAGAGCACAAAAACAATTGTTTTATAAAAGTGTTTTTATTTTGCAAATGTAGTAAAACATAAAGTGGGTATTGCCATAATTATACTGACCCAAACAATACAGTAAACATATTAGTCATACCACACAGTGAATGCCATCTATCTCACAATATATCATTGTGAGATAGATGGCAAAGCATCTCTTGTTGGCAACAGAGTTTCAAGACCATGCCTCCAGCAAGAGATTGCTCTGATTGGTTGAGCCACCAGCCATTCATTCATTGAATGGCTGCGATTGGTGCATTCAGTGCTGGCTGTGATTGGCGCTGGATTAGCCAAACAGAGCAATCTCTTGCTGGAGGCGGGGTCTTCAAACCCTGTCACTAGCAAAAGATCCTCTGACAAGTGCCCGAAGCCCTGGAAAGCAGCGCCAGGGACCTCGACTGTGGCAGCATAACTTTTCTTTTGGTAGTGCAGCTAGCGCTGCGTTTAGCGCTGCCCAAAACGAGGCACCAAATTGTGCTGCACTTTCAGCAGTGCTGCTAACACTGCCAATTCATTTCAATGGGCGATGCAGGGCTGAAAACAGCCAGAAGTAGGGCATGCATCTCTGTCAAAGTGCAGCGTTTTGACGTTGCGTTTTGATGCTTGTGTGAACAGCCCCATTGAAATGAATGGGAGCTGAAAAGGCAGCACTAAATGCTGTAAAAAACGTCTGTGTGAGGGAGGCCTAACACTCATGAAAATGAGTGTCATATTAATAGATTTTAATCTCTTTATGTGACAACCACTCAGCTACACTTGTATTGCTTATTATTATGTTTTTACTTTACTGTAGTATTTCCTTTGAAACTCTTTTTAATGCACGACATCCTTTGTGTGTCCTGTGTTGTATAGGTTCATTGTAACTTTTTGCTCATACTACAGACTCAATAGTGGTAAAAATATACCTGCTTCTGATCGAACAGAAAGGTGTATCTACAGCTGGCAATTTTCTGGTGGCTTTCTCTTCAGTGGAGTCAACAATAATGGCAATCACAGAATAATATTACATTACTATATCCTTTCTACCCAAACATGCCTGAACAGTGTTGGAGCAGTAGGAGTAGCAGGGGTATGACCTGGACTGAGCATGCCTCTACAGGTTATCTGCATGTGTTCACTTATGTGGAATGAAGATGCTGGATTTATAGTAGTAGGTGTTGTCATTTATGGACCTTTATTTTTTTTTTGTACTGAGCCCAATGCTTCATTAACCCCTTTATGACCAAGCCTGTTTGCGCCTTAATGACCAGGCCAAATTTTGCAAATCTGACATGTGTCACTTTAACATGGAAAAACACCAGAAAGGTTTTGCATATCCAAGCGATTCTGACATTGTTTTTTTGCCACATGTTGTACTTCATTTAGGCGGAAAAAATAGACCAATACAATTTGTATTTATTAAAAGCGCCAAAATTGGGAAAATTTTGAAAAAATCGTCACTTTTTCCCATTTCCAACTGCAAAATCTTAAATATGTGCAAACATAATATAGAAATTTTTGCTAAGATATATATTTCCACCCGTTTACTTTATTTTGGGCGCACATTGGAAAAACTTTAGTTTTTTTTAACCATTTAGGAGACGTACAAATTTAACATTACTTTTTAGCATTTTGAGGAACACTTTGTTTTCCTACACCAAGCCAAGATTGGAAAGGCTCATGAGTTTCAGAATAATAGATACCCCCACAAATGACCCCATTTTAAAAACTACACCCCTTAGTGGGGGGTCAGGAGTATTTTGACCCCACCGTTTTTTTTCAGGAATTAATTCAATTTAGAGGAGAAAAAGTAACATTTCTTATTTTTGCAAATCTGTCATTTTAAAGACATATTTTTTCCTATAGTGCCCATGAAAATGAGGATTTACACACCAAAATGTATACCCCTGTTTCTCCCGTGTTCAGAAATATACCCATTGTGGCCCTAATGTTATATCTGAGTCCACAACGGGGCCCAAAATGAAAGGAGTAGTCAGTGTCTTTCAAAACAGAAATTTTGCTTGAAGTCCTTTTAGGCCCCATAGCACACATGTAGAGTTCTTGAGCGCCCAACACCTTAGAAAACCCCCACAAATGACCCCATTTTAAAAACTAGAACCCTTAAGGAATTTATCTAGGGGTGTACTGCATATTTTGACCCCACCGTTTTTGAATGAATTCAAGCCAAGCAAAAGGAAAAAATTGTGATTTTCATTTTTTTGGCAATTCTGTCATTTTAAAAAAGGTTTTTTTGTACAGCACACATATGAATGAAGATTTGCACCCAAAAATGGATACCCCTGTTTGTTCCGTGTTCAGGGACATACCCATTGTGGCCCTAATCTTATGTCTGGATGCACAACAGGGCCCAAAATGAAAGGAGTAGTCAGTGGCTTTCAGAACATAGATTTTGCTTGAAGTCCTTTTTGGCTCCATTGCCCACTTATAGAGTTCTTGAGCGCTCAAAACCATATAGAACCCCCACAAATGACCCCATTTTGAAAACTAGACTCCTTAACGAATATATCTAGGGATGTACTGTGTATTTTGACACCACAGTTTTTGAATAAATTCAAGCAAAGCAAAAGGAAAAAATTAGGATTTTAATTTTTTTGGCAATTCTGTCATTTTAAAAACAGCTTTTTTTGTACAGCACACATATGAAGGAAGACTTGCACCCCAAAATGGATACCCCTGTTTGTGCTGTTTTCAGAAATATACCCATTGTGGCCCTAATATTATTTCCGCATGCACAACGGGGCCCAAAAAGAAAGGAGTAATCGGTGGCTTTCAGAACATAGATTTTGCTTGAAGTCCTTTTAGGCCCCATTGCCCACTTGTAGAGTTCTTGAGCGCCCAAAACCATAGAGAACCCCCACAAATGACCCCATTTTGAAAACTAGACCCCTTAACGAATTTATCTAGGGGTGTACTGTGTATTTTAACCCTACAATTTTTGAATAGATCTAAGCAAAGCAGTAAGAAAAAATTACAATTTTCAGTTTTTGGGCTATTGCGTCAATTTAAAAATTGTTTTTTTTGTACAGCACATGTATAAATGAAGACTTTCACCCCAAAATGAATACCCCTGTTTGTCCCGTGTTCAGAAACATACCCATTGTGGCCCTAATAGACTTACAGGACACATGGCTAGGGCTACAATGAAAGGAACACCCGTTGGATTTCAGGGTACAACTGAATAAATTCCAGGCCCCATTGCCCACTTATAGAGCCATTGAGCGGCTAAAACTATAAAGAACCCCCTCAAATGACCCCATTTTGAAAACTAGACCCCTTAACGAATTCATCTAGGGGTGTACTGTGTATTTTGACCCCACAGTATTTAAATGAATCTAAGCAAAGCACAAGGAAAAAGTTACGATTTTCAATTTTTTTGGCAATTTTTTAAATTTAAAAACTGTTTTTATGTACAGGGTACATAGGAATGAAGACATTCACCCCCAAATGGATACCCCCGTTTGTCCCGTGTTCAGAAACATACCCATTGTGGCCCTAATTTCCTTTACAGGACCCATGGCAAGGCCTATAAAGGAGGGAACACCCGTTGGATTTCAGGGCACAACTGAATAAATTCCAGGCCCCATTGCTTATTTGTACGGAATAAAAATTGACTCCCTAAAAATCCCCCCCCCCCCCACACACACACACACAGACTCCGCGCCCTTTTCGGCATTTGCAAATCTTAGATAAAAGTTATAATGTGAACTGCGTGGTATTTCCGAAGACAGGGGTAATTACGGAGGCCGGTTGCAATGGGCCCATGGGGCAATAAAACCGTGTATCCCCCCTCCTCTCATGCTTTTTGGGGGTATTTCTTGACCTCAGTGGCGGGTATGGGGTGTAAAAAGTGGCGCTCTGTGAGTCTCCGTAAGCTTGCTGAGGTGCGGCGGTCTCACACAGAAGACAAGGTGCTCCTGGAACTGCAGGAAAGCGAGCGTTCCCGGGGCTTCTTGTAAAATACGTACTACAGGTAGCGGTCTGAATAACACCGGGCTCACGCAACCGTAGGTGAAATCCACTTGCGGTGGCCCGCAGCGGATCCCATCTGTGAGCCTGGCTGTGACCCTGCATACGGCCGCGTAATGTACTGCGCATAACTGCCTACTCACACAGGCGGTCATGCGAAGTACATTTTTTTTTTTTTGCATTTCCCGCACCATCGCTTAGTGATGACGCGGGTACCCGCAGACCGTATACAATGTAGTTGCGTATGGGCAGCGGGTATATCCATGACCATGGAGCACAATGGGCTCTATGCTGCGGATAGCCGCGGTAAAATAGAACCTGCTGCATTCTCTTTTCTGCGAGTGGATTACGCAGTTCCGACCCGCTAATGTGAGCGGAATTGTGTAATCCAATGCGATTGATCTGCGTAAAACCGCGGATCAGACGCATGCGGAATCCGTAATTCCTATCCGGTCATGTGAGACCGACCTAAGGTAGATCGCTACTTTTTTATTATGTGACCGGGGACCGCTCAACGAGGCCACCCGTCACTGCTCCAGGCTCTTGGCAACCGTTGGTCGCCGAGAGCAAGGAGATCTTAAATTTCCTGGGCTCCCCGACTCCTGCGCATGTGTCCGGTATTTTGCCGGTGGTCGCATATGCAGAATCCGGGTAAGTTCACGGATGAGGATCGCGTCGGGGTGCAAATACGGAGGCCTCTGGTAAAAAGTTTCATCTCCTCTCACCGATCACATCAGTGAGGGGAAATGAAACTAACTTTTTTTAAAAACTTTTACGTGATCGCCATTATCCATTGGATAACGGCGAACACGTGATCAGGAACCGCTCACCACAGCCCCCCGTGAAATTTCCAGGCTCTTGGCTAAGTATTGTGGCCAAGAGCAGGGAGATTTTAAGTTATCCTGGCAATCCAGGGCTTTTGCGCATGCGTCTGCCGCTTTGGCGACGGCCGCGTGCGCAGAAGCTGTGGTAAGGTCCGCGGATAAATCCGGGGGCCTTAGGTACATCATTTCATCCTCCCTCATGGATATGATCCATGAGGGGAGATGAAATGTAAGTGGTTTAAACTTTCTTTTTAACTTTTTAACCTTTTTTTTTTAACTTTTTTACACTTTTTTTTAAAATTACTTTTTTACACTTTTTTTTACTTTAAATGATCACTGCTATCCATTGGATAACAGTGATTATCATTACAGGGACATCCCTCTGCTCCTGGCTACACATGGAAGCCAGGAGCAGAGGGATTTTAAATTTCCCGGGTCCTGAGCCCCTCTGTGCATGCGCCCGATGTCAATCATCGGGCGCGCATGCGCAGAAGGGGACTCCGGTCCTGGAAGACCAGGACTCCGCTGAGGACCGTGGGTGAGTATTTTCACCTCCCCTCATGGATCGGATCCATGAGGGGAGGTAAAATTAACTTTATTTTTACTTTTTTAAAACTTTTTCACGATCGCCGCTATCCACTGCATAGCGGTGATTGCGGGTACGGGGACATCTCCTGGTTCCTGGCTACCTTCAGGAGCCGGGAACCAGGAGATTTTAAACTCCCCGGGGCTCCCATTCTTCTGCGCATGCGCGTGACTTAATTCGTCTGGCGCGCATGCGCAGAAGAGCCGCGGCGGGTCCCGGAGGACCCATTCTCTGCGGCAGACATCACGGAAGTCGGGTGAGTAATTTCAACTGCCATGATGGATCTGATCTATCAGGGCAGCTGAATATTTAGCTTTTTAAACTTTTTTTTTCACTTTATTGCGATCGGCGCTATCCATTGGGGGGGACTGTCCGCAGCCCAGGATGACAGCTCCATGCTGTCGGCTACCTGCAGGCACCAACAGCATGGCGCTGTCACGTCCATGGTCCACGGGGCTTTATTCTCTGCAGGACGCATGTTTTTACGTCCTCAGAGAATAAAGCCCACTTGGGCAGGACGTAAAAAGGCTATGGGCTGGTCGTTAAGGGGTTAACTAAAGTAATATTATGAAATAAATCGGCTTATAATGTTGAATCTAAAAATTGAGGATAATTCTTTGAAATACCTGTGTTTATGTAATTATAAAAAAACCAAAAAGTGGGGGAACAGGAAATCTGACCCTAATCAACTAATGCAATGAAACCCTGCCTAAAAGCGTTCGCCTTGGTGAGGGCAACCCCATGTCAGGGACCTGGGGGGACCCCCAACTCTCACTAGTTGAAAACAGGGATAATGCTTCTTACAATAAATAACAATACATGTGATATAGATGTTAAACAACACACAATGAACCAGATGAAATACTAATGTAGAAATAGCAATAAGTCAGGATAAAGAGGTTACAACACCTCAAATATCCTTAATACCAAACACACTTATCCGACAGTGGAACAGGACAGGAGCTGCCAAATTGACCAAAAATATGTTATGAAATTGCTCTAGGAATACTTCGGGTCATACAAACACAATTCTAATTGTCAAAGGCAAAAAATACCCATAGGTAATATCTCCTAAAATATAATCTAAATACATTATTATTCAAAAAGACAAAATCGAATAATATTTAAAATTAAGGGGCAAATGGTGGTAGTAAATGAGATGTGACGAGTAGTCATCAGTTAGTATCGTGTGTAATTACGCATATACACACTGTGAGGGATTAGCGTTTAGGATCAGTAGCAACCTGGGCATAAGCAGTCAGAGACAGTGACACTTGGGATAAAGTCTTTAGTCCAGGCTTCGCCTGGGTTTATTTCAGTGCAAACAAAGCAAAATACAAGCCTTAACGCCAGGCAAACATAAAGTAAATCCTGCTCGTCTGAGCACTTACTACACATGTAGCGTCCCTGTCTACGTACTGGTAAACAAATGGCTCCTGCACACAGCCAGCCAGGACTCTCAGACCTGCAAAGGTCTCAGCTCTCCCCCTAGGCCCTGTAGGCCCAGGCTTTATAAGGCCTGGTACCAGCCCCACCTGGTACGTGGGAGTGACCATCCCACCCTTCACTTTGGTCACTCCAGGAAAAGCCGGCCCGGATTATGCGGCTTGGAGCCACTTACTTGCTACAATGTGTCAGTAACTTAGTGTTACTGACACCATACTGCCGGCTTCCTCCACCGAGCCCAGGCTGCTCGGTGGCACGTATCTGCCCAAGCGCTCCCCAAAGCAGCATAGGAGAGCATCCTAGGCAAAATATACCTGCCCTCCAGCACCTTGCCGGTCACCGTCTCACATACCCTCCCCCTCTGTTCGAGCCTGTGGGGTCGGACACCTTTAGCCGCCATGCAATGCGTCCTTGACAAGGCATCGGCATTGCTCTGTAGCTTTCCTGCCCTGTGTTTGACAGAGAAACTGAAGTTTTGAAGTGTCAGGAACCACCTGGTGACTCTGGCGTTTCTCTCTTTTACCTGTGACATCCAGGTTAAGGGAGAGTGGTCTGTGATCAGCCTGAAGTCCCAACCTAGAAGGTAGTATTTTAGGGATTCAAGGGCCCATTTGATGGCTAGGCACTCCCGTTCAACAATGCTGTAATTTTTCTCGGGTGGCGTGGGCTTCCTGCTTAGATAAATCACGGGATGTTCCTCTCCCTCTACTTCTTGGGACAGAACTGCCCCCAGTCCCACGTCGGACGCATCTGTCTGAACAATAAATTCTCTTTTAAAATTAGGTGTGACCAACACTGGACGTCTACAGAGGGCCCGTTTTAACTCCTGGAACGCCTTTTCTGCGTCAGGGTTCCACTTGACCATGACTGACTTACTGTTCTTGGTCAAGTCTGTTAGGGGTGCTGCTATGCTAGCAAAGTTCTGCACGAACCGCCTATAGTACCCTACAATGCCTAAAAAAGCTCTAACCTGCTTTTTAGTAGTGGGTTGTGGCCAGTCCTGAATGGCTTCAACTTTATTGATCTGGGGTTTTATAATACCCCTGCCTATTACATACCCCAGGTATTGTGCTTTTTCGAGGCCTATGGCGCACTTCTTTGGGTTTGCTGTGAGCCCTGCTTTTCTAAGGGAGTTCAGTACTGCCTGTACCTTGGGTAGATGGCTGTCCCAGTCTTCGCTAAAGATGATGATATCATTTAAATATGCTGACGCATATTGACGATGGGGTTTGAGTATGATATCCATCAATCTTTGGAAGGTTGCTGGGGCTCCATGCAAACCGAAGGGTAGGCAGATGTACTGAAACAACCCTTCTGGTGTGGCAAACGCAGTCTTTTCTTTCGCGCTCTCTGTAAGGGGAACCTGCCAGTAGCCTTTAGTAAGGTCGAGAGTGGAAAAGTACCTGGCATGACCCAGTCTCTCAATTAACTCGTCCACTCTCGGCATTGGGTATGCGTCAAATTTTGACACGTCATTTAGCTTCCGGAAGTCGTTACAGAAGCAAAGAGAGCCATCAGGTTTTGGTATCAGCACGATAGGGCTGGACCATTCGCTTTTCGACTCCTCAATTACTCCGAGGTCTAGCATTTTCTTGACCTCCTCTGAGATGGCTCATCTGCGGGCTTCTGGAACCCTGTACGGTTTCAACTGAACCTTTACCCCTGGTTCAGTTATAATGTCGTCTTTTATGACACCAGTACACCCTGGTATATCAGAGAACACATCCGCATTACGTCGTATAAATTCCCTAGACTCTTGCTGTTGGGACTTGGACAGGGACCCTGATACACACACCTCTGGGACCTCACCATGGGGGGTGCTCACTGCAGTCAGGGCTTCTCTGTCCTTCCATGGCTTAATTAGGTTTACATGGTACAACTGTTCTGGTTTCCGCCTACCTGGCTGGTATACCTTATAATTTACCTCTCCGACTTTCTCAATTATTTCATAGGGCCCTTGCCATTTTGCTAGGAATTTACTTTCTAGGGTGGGCACCAACACTAGTACCCGATCCCCAGGGTTGAAGGTTCTCACCTTGGTGGACCGGTTATATACCCGGCTTTGGGCTTCTTGAGCCTGCTGTAAATGTTCTCTAACAATGGGCATGACCGCCGCAATTCGATCCTGCATGAGGGAGATGTGTTCAATAACACTCCTGTAGGGGGTGGACTCGTGCTCCCAGGTCTCCTTAGCTACATCAAGGAGCCCTCGGGGATGTCTACCATAAACGAATTCAAAGGGAGAGAACCCAGTGAAGGATTGTGGGACTTCACGGATTGAGAACATTAAATATGGCAGCAGACAGTCCCAGTCCTTCCCATCCTTATTGACTACCTTTTTTAGCATGCTTTTTAGGATCTTATTAAATCTCTCAACCAGACCATCCGTCTGTGGGTGGTACACAGACGTCCGTAAGTGCTTAATATTCAGCAGCTTACACAATTCCTTCATGACCTTTGATATAAAGGGGGTTCCTTGGTCCGTCAGGATCTCTTTTGGTATGCCCGTGCGGGAGAACATGTGAAGTAGTTCCTTTGCAATGCCCTTGGATGACGTATTGCGTAAAGGAACGGCTTCGGGGTAACGGGTGGCGTAGTCTACAACCACCAATATATGTTGGTAACCCCGGGCAGACTTTACCAAGGGCCCAACTAGGTCCATAGCGATCTGCTCGAACGGCACCTCTATGATGGGCAAGGGCACTAAGGGGCTCCGGTAATGGGGCATAGGAGCTGTTATTTGACACTCCGGGCACGACTCACAGTAACGTTTTACATCACCATGTACCCCAGGCCAGAAAAAACGCTGAAGGATGCGTTCCTTAGTCTTTTCGCTCCCGAGATGACCTCCCAGCACATGCTTGTGCGCCAGGTCTAAGACCATCCTACAATAGGACTGAGGTACCACCAGCTGTTCCACAACCTCCCCACGGACCTTGTCAACCTTATACAACAATTCTTGGTTGACTGCAAGGTGTGGAAACACAGTATCAGCCCCTGGGAATTGAGGCTCCCCATTTATCACTTTAACATTTTCCCTAGCTTTTACTAAGGTGGGGTCTCGGAGCTGCTCAGTTCCGAATTTGGCACGTGAGACCTCTAAGTCAGGCATAACAACTACTTCATCCTGTACCTCCGTCTCACCCGCCAATACTGTTAAGGGAAAGTTATCCCCATTCTCTTGGGTCACCCCTACTGCCGGAACCGTACCCTCAGGGTCAAACGGTTCTGGACACACATCATACACATTTGCATTATCATGAACCTTATTTGCAGACGACCCTCGGTGTCGCCACAAATCCCAAAATAGGGGAAAGTCTCTCCCGAGGATCACGGTGTGCATTAAGGATTTTACGACGCCCACCTCATGGGTGGCAAGTCCACACGGAGTCTCAAGTCTTACAAGGGCAATAGGATACTCCTTGGTGTCCCCATGCACACACACAACCCCCATGCGACGGCCAGTGAAGGTTGTGGGATCGACCAGGCTGGAGTGCACCAGCGTAACCAAGCTCCCTGAGTCCAGTAGAGCTGTCACCGCAAAGTCATTCACCTTTAGGTGGCATAATGGTCGATCAGTCTCTGACACAGTCTCTGCAGAACATACTGGCCGTGCGAACATCGACCTCCGCCGGGCAGAGTCACAGTCCATGGGTTCCACAGTGAGGGGACAGTTGGCAGCAAGATGCCCGGGCTCATGACGGCGCCAACATCGTATGGAGGCCCGGTCTCCTTGGGGTTCTACCCGGGACCCGAATGTCCATTTGGGGCTCCTCCTCTTCCCCAAACGATCCCCCTCTGAGCCGCCTCCCCTGGGGACACTTTTGACACCCCTTACATATGGAACAGTCTTACCAGGTGCTCCGGCCGACTTGCTGTTCCCGGGGTTGAAACGTCGAGGAGGCACGGCTTGCAGTAAGTCCTCCGTGGCTTTATACCTCTCGACGAGGCTCACGAGTTGGCCCACATCCTGGGGACCCCCTTGTCCTACCCAGCGCTGGATTGCGGGGGGCAACAAGCGGATGAACTTGTCCAGAACCACTCTTTGTACGATGTCCGCCGGGGACGACTACTCTGGCTGCAGCCACTTTCTCACCAGGTGGAACAGGTCGTACATCTGGGAGCGAGCTGGTAGGTCATCCGTGAAAGTCCAGGCGTGTACGCGTCGGGCCCGCACATGGGTGTCCACGCCCAAGCGTGCCAGGATCTCACCTTTGAGCTTATTATAGTCCTTGGCATCCTGCTCACCGAGGTCAAAATAGGCCTTTTGGGGTTCTCCTGTCAGGAAAGGTGCTACTACCTCCGCCCACTGAGGCGCTGGTAATTTCTCCCTCTCGGCCACTCTCTCAAAGACCGCGAGACAGGCCTCGATGTCATCGGTGGCCGTCATCTTTTGTAAGGCCACCTGTACCGCGGTACGGGTGGTGGGGAGCGAACCAGACGACCTCTGCACACTTTGCACCAGGAGAGCATTAGTCTCGGCCTGAGCTCTTATGGCCTCCTCATGGACCTTTTGCTGGGTCGCCATCACTTGTTGCTGCTGGGCCAACGCTTGCTATTGCTGCACGTTAACTTGCACCAGCTGCTTTATCAGTTCTTCCATCTTGGCCGCCGTGTCTGGTTGCTGCGCCGTTGCAGCTTTCACCCAGGACATGGGGGTTACAGCACTCTCCCGTCAATCTCAGTTGGGCGGTTGCCCTTAGCAACGGTTCTCCAGCTGCTGCAGCAAAATGTCCATTAATTGGTGTATGTCTCTTTAAGACCGCTGCCCGCATCCAAACACCATATGTGAGGGATTAGCGTTTAGGATCAGTAGCAAGCTGGGCATAAGCAGTCAGAGACAGTGACACTTGGGATAAAGTCTTTAGTCCAGGCTTCGCCTGGGTTTATTTCAGTGCAAACAAAGCAAAATACAAGCCTTAACGCCAGGCAAACATAAAGTAAATCCTGCTCGTCTGAGCACTTACTACACATGTAGCGTCCCTGTCTACGTACTGGTAAACAAATGGCTCCTGCACACAGCCAGCCAGGACTCTCAGACCTGCAAAGGTCTCAGCTCTCCCCCTAGGCCCTGTAGGCCCAGGCTTTATAAGGCCTGGTACCAGCCCCACCTGGTACGTGGGAGTGACCATCCCACCCTTCACTTTGGTCACTCCAGGAAAAGCCGGCCCGGATTATGCGGCTTGGAGCCACTTACTTGCTACAATGTGTCAGTAACTTAGTGTTACTGACACCATACTGCCGGCTTCCTCCACCGAGCCCAGGCTGCTCGGTGGCACGTATCTGCCCAAGCGCTCCCCAAAGCAGCATAGGAGAGCATCCTAGGCGAAATATACCTGCCCTCCAGCACCTTGCCGGTCACTGTCTCACAACACTAAGGGCTCTCACACATGGCCATAAGCGTTTTTACGTGCGCCCGCCAGCGCTGTAAAAACGAGTGAACAGGCGCGCAAATCTAACGTTTGTGTGCCTGTTCAGATGGCACGGGCTCCCGGCGCAAACATGCCGAGGCCACAATGCCGTTGGGCCTCACCTCCCTCACTTCCTCTCTCCTCCTGTTCGGCTGTGTGCAATGTGAGGGGACGGGGGTGGAGCTAAACTCCTGCCCTCCCCCCCCTTGTCCATAGCCAGCAATGGGAAGGGATGGGGCGAAGCTTAGCTCTGCCTCCTCCCATTGCAAGCAGCCAGAGGGGAGGAGAGAGGAGGAGAAAAGAGGGAGGGAGTTTAGCAGTCACGCTGCTAAACTCCATCGCACCTCAATTCTTCGGCCACTGTCATAAGCTCCCATAGGAGCCCATAAAGCGGCCGACGTATTCTGGCCCAAAAGATAGTTTCAGGACTACCCTTGCGGGCCGGTGTGAAAGCACTCGGCGCTATATTGGCCTGGCCGGGCGCTTTCACGCCGCGGAAATACGGCCATGTGATCTGATGCATGGGAATCCAATGCATCGGATTGTTGTGTATATCAAAAGCTCATGTGAAAGAGGCCTAAAACATAGGCCTGTATGGCCCACTACAAAAGCCTATGTAGAGATTAGTAAATCAGCACCACAAAACCCTATTAAAACCTAACCTATAGCCACCCCAGCATGTTTCACCTTGCGGTGTCCTCAGGGGGAACAACAACTGACTATCGCCCTGGTTGTTGTTTCTCCTGAGGATGCCGCAAGGCGAAACATGTTGGGGTGGCTATAGATTAGGTTTTAATAGGGTTTTGTGGTGCTGATTTACTAATCTCTACATGGGCTTTTGGCAGTTGGCCATCCAGGCCTATGTTTAAGGGCTTATTCAGACGGCCGTATATCGGCTGGGTATTCAGACCGGCCGATATACGGCGTCTCTCTCTGCAGGGGGAGGAGGCTGAAAGAGTCGGGAGCAGGAACTGAGCTCCTGCCTCCTCTCCACCCCCTCTCCGTCCCTCTGCACTATTTGCAATGTGAGGAGGCGGGACAAGGGCGGGGCTAAGTTCTTTTGTTACTTTGATAGAAGCAATTTGGTTAAAACAATATAATTAAGACTGACTACTAACATAATTCCTACATTTATGAGCAGAGGATTGGCAAATGAGAACTTTAATTTTTTGCATAATATTCTCCAGAGAGTGGAAGATATTTTGTTATCCTGACTAATTGTATTTATTACACTGTGAATTACAATTTCTAAATATTTATTTAAAAATATATTTTCTAAGTAGGTATGAGGGATTCTGTGTTAGCGCATTTCACTTGTGTTTCAAGGGTGAACAAACTTCCTTTTTTAGATCATATTTCCACCATGTAAAGACAATTCCTACTGAAATAGGGATCTGTATTAAATGGCCACTAACTTTCCAAACAACTTTTGTTTATATGATAAGTAGTGTAATAAGTAGCAAAACTGCTATTTACTTTACTTTCCTAAAATGACGTTTTTGTGCTGAAAAATTGCTCTAAAATGCTGGCCATTAGGGGTCTCTCTTCCTCCTAATTTACAGCCTGACTGCTATCAAGTGTCTGACTGGCGATCAGCCAATAGAGGAAGGGGATGAGTCATCAAGCTCATTGCTGTTTATGAGAGAAGAGGGAAGGGAATGAAGGAAGAGGAGGAGGGGGTGTCAGACACACTCACATGCAGACTTGGCTGTCCGATCTAATGTGAGTTATCTGCTGCTATTTATTCACATTTCCACTGTTCAGTTCTGCTGTACAATGACCTGCATGATGATTTTGTATCTGTGTTACCGACAGCTGGAGACCAGAATCTGCAGTTCTGTGTGCACAGGCTATAGAACACGACACAGCAGCAGGTACTCCTGCCAATTCCGAGAAGATTGATAATGACAGATATAGGCTGCAGAGAGGGAAAATCGAGAATGCAACTCATATAAATGGCCATAAATAGTGTTATTTGGCATGTACAAAACACATGGCAGATTAGTTTGAAACTTTTTCTGAAAGGTTAGGTATGTTTTAAAGCTGGAAAGACACAGATGGCTGAACCACTTCTCTGACTACCTGATGCACACTACATGCTGATCTAACTGGTTAGTGCTGCTCATGTGGTCAGCCCTGGTTAAGCAAAGCAGGTGTAGTGTCTAATGATGCATACTAATTCACAGTGTGCATCACATAGTCAACTAATGCAATGAGACCTTACACTTTAACAAGCAAAGCAATGAGTATTTACATTGTGGTTAATAACCTATGTGATAACACAGTACAGGGATGATTAAAAAAAAGTGGTGCAACAGCACAGAGTTAATTCACTCTGATGCCACAGTTCAGGGATAATGTACACCATAATGTAACAACACAGAGTTAAAGGGGCTCTAAAAAATGATTTATTTTTAAACCGGCTGGCAATGCTAAAAATAATAAAGGAATATATACTCACCCGTCCCGGACCCCCGTAGCTTCAGAGCAACATCTGCCATTCTCCCTGTCAACTCTGTTTACATCCTGCAATCAGTCTGTGACATGCCATTCACAGACTGACTGCAGGATATAAACAATCCCGACTGAGAGTACAGCAGATGCGGCACCTTTAGATGTAGGGGCCCGGGATGGGTGAGTATATGTTCCTTTATTATTTTTCGGCATGGCCAGCTTGTCTAAAAGTTCTTTTTTTCTTGGAAATCACTTTTAATTTACTCTGTGATATCAGGATAATGCACATCTGATGTGATCTAACAGCACAAAGTTAACCCCTTCGTGCCTCAGGACGGGGCGAGCAGTGTTTGTAGGAAGCTAAATTGGAAGCTGATCCCACTCAACACATGGCCAGATCATTGCTGTTAACTAGAGATGAGCGAGTATACTCGCTAAGGACAATTATTCGATTGAGCATTGCCCTTAGCGAGTACCTGCACGCTCGGAAGAAAAGGTTCGGCTGCCGGCGCGGGTGAGAGGTGAGTTGCAGGAGGGAGCCGGGGGGGGGGGGGGGGGGAGAGGGAGAGAGAGATCTCCCCTCCGTTCCTCCCCGCTCCCGCCCGCCGCCGGCAGCCGAACCTTTTCTTCCGAGCGGGCAGGTACTCGCTAAGGGCAATGCTTGATCGAGTAATTGCCCTTAGCGAGTATGCTCGCTCATCTCTACTGTTAACCCTTTAAATGCCATTGTCAATTCTGACATTTTGGGATTCCGAATGGCCGACTCACAAAGAGATTGCAAGGTGCTGTTTGATTGTTATGACACCTGGGGCCCCATAGTTCTACCTATTAAGACAGGTCTGTGGCATGGCTTAATACAATGCCAGCAGAAATACCATATAATGCAACACTGAAGTATTGCAGTATATGGTATAAATTATCCCCACTTTAGTTCCTAAGGGGACAAAAAAAAAATCACTATTGTAAAAAATAAAAGGGTATTAAAAGTTTAATCCCTCTCCGTTTCCCCTTATTTATAATAAAAAAAATTCAAAGAAAAAATGTAAACTTATTTTGAATTGCTGTAAAAAGTTGGATCTATCAAAGTAATGCATTATTTATCCCACATGTTAAACATCATCAGAAAAAATAATACACAACACCAGAATTGTGCTTTTTTTGGTCACCCCGTGTATTCATATACACTTTTAAATAGTGCCAATAGAAACTAGAGGACATCCCACAGAAAAAAAACCTTCACAAAGTTATATCGATGGAAATATAGAAAATGTTATGGTAATCAGAAGATGGCGGCAGAAAATAATTTTTTTTCAAAGATATTTTATTTTTTAAAAGAAATACAACAAAAATAACTATATGAATTCGGTCTCATAATAACACTGAGCCTCAAAATAGAGTTCTGTAATTTTGTGCTGCTGTGTTGACACCATAAAAACAAGACCTCCGCCAAAGATGGCAGAATTGTGTATTTTTGCCTTTCAACTCCACTTGAGAATTTTTTAAATTTTTAGTACACTAAATGATATATTAAATATTACCACTGAAAAATATCACTTGTCCCTCAAAAAAGGACTCAGACTGCTGCACAACAGAAAAACACTAGTACCAGTGTTTCTGTGGCGTAATGTGCCACATACTAATATAATATAGCGAAAGGGATTGGAGTTGGTCACAGGTCCTAAACCAGCAGAGCTGGACAGCAGCCGTGTGCTTACAAGACCTGTGATCATGTCACCATCATGCGATCAGTCACCAGGGTTCTGAGCTCCGCTCCTGATCACATGATGGTGACATCATCACAGGTTCTGTAAGCACACAGCTGCATGTTTTAGGACATGTAATGACTTCATCATCATGTAATCAGGAGCGGAACTCAGAACCCCAGTGACTGATCACATGACATCACATGTAACTCACACTGTCACACAGTCACTCACAGACAGGTGGTCATTGGTATTTTGATAAGAGTTATGAGTTTGAAAAGTGTTAAGGCAGCAGAATGAAGTCCTAAACTCTCACTCACAACCTGAAGGTTGTAGGTTCAATCCCTGCATGGTTCAGGTAGCTGGCTCAAGGTTGACTCAGCCTTCAATCCTTCTGAGGTCGGTAAAATGGGTACCCAGCTTTTTTGGGGGTAATAAATTACCTGAAAGCGCTGCAGAATAAGTTGGCGCTATACAAATAACAAGTCCCCCTCCCCTTCCTAAAGAGGAACTGTCATGTTCTTTGATCAGCGAGGTTAGCTGCATAGCTTTCTCTATCGCATCTCTTTTCTTTGTACACACCCCATTGCCCTACACCAACCTCTGTTAAATTTGGCTTATGATGCTTTGAAACTGTCAAACAGGCAGTTTCCTCAGCTCACTGTCAACAGGTGACGTCAGGTGTTCTCTGCTCATTGATGTTATTCACTGACACTGAGCAGGGGAGACCACCTAACAGAGGTCAGTGTGGGGAATGGGAGGTGTACAAAGAAAAGAGGTGAGATAGATTCAGAGGGGTTGTGGCTGCAAAACTACTTGGCTCACACTGTGTTGACACAGTACAAGAATAAAGTCGCTGGTGGAGGGATAACGAGACAGGATTCAGGATACGAAGCAGCAGGTGGAGTAGCCAAAATATCCAAAATTTATTTTAGAACACTGAAATAACAGCAAATAAAAGAAAAATGGTGGTTTAGTGAATGAACTTGTACTTTAGAATTTCTAGGCATAATCTACCGCTAGCTAAAGCGTTGGAATAGCAATACTCTATGTACTATATATAATATTTTGCAGACAATGTCATTCACACCCAATAATTAGCAACACTGTATCAAACATATATAAATGGTGGAATACAAAGCACAACTTCACTTGTGTGGTAAGTATCCTAACACAGTCTTTAAGAAAAGTTAGTTCCCATATACATGTACAATGCCCCTTTAAATAACACAGTCCATGATTTGGTTTTGAGCACCAGATATTTGCACAATGTTAGTGTCTGTAATATTAGACCTTCCTATAGCAGGCCTGCTAATGTACAGTCCCTAATAGTGTGCACCTAACAGTTTTACAGAGGTTGGCCTCACTTACGGTTTAATCGGGCAGGAATCACTGTCTAGTTGTTCCACAGAAGTTTGGAGTGATGGCAGAAGATTGCCGTTATTTCCTGTGAACTGCACTAAAGTTGCTCTCCAAGCAGTCCTCTTCCATTCAGGGTCCATACTCCTGCAGCTTCTCACTCTCGCCGCAGACCAACATACCACTGCAGCAGCACCTCTCACAGCCTCTGAGTCTCTTTCTGCACCTTTTTCTACTGGTGCTCCAAGAGCACCAATTGCATACTGCCAGTCATCCAGCACTCCTCCTGTGGTATAGCAAAAATTGTCTTTTTATGTGGGGAGCCTTAGCCAATCTGGCATGCTCTGTTTTGCCGCAACAAATATTTTGCCGCATGTGATAATTTGGAGCAACGTTTGACACATCTCCCAGTCCACTGCCATAACAACAATGTAGCCCTTCAGGGAAGCCACTTACAATAACACACACAGTTAAAGGGGTTGTCCCGCGCCGAAACGGGTTTGTTTTTTTTTCAATAGCCCCCCCGTTCGGCGCGAGACAAACCCAATGCATGTGTTAAAACAAAAAAACCTTTAGTACTTACCCGAATCCCCGCGCTGTGGCGACTTCTTCCTTACCTTACTAAGATGGCCACCGGGATCTTCACCCACGATGCACCGCGGGTCTTCTCCCATGGTGCACCGTGGGCTCTGTGCGGTCCATTGCCGATTCCAGCCTCCTGATTGGCTGGAATCGGCACACGTGACGGGGCGGAGCTACGAGGACCAGCTCTCCGGCATGAGCGGCCCCATTCACCAGGGAGAAGACCGGACTGCGCAAGCGCGTCTAATCGGGCGATTAGACGCTGAAATTAGACGGCACCATGGAGACGAGGACGCTAGCAACGGAACAGGTAAGTGAATAACTTCTGTATGGCTCATAATTAATGCACGATGTACATTACAAAGTGCATTAATATGGCCATACAGAAGTGCTGAACCCAACTTGCTTTCGTGGGACAACCTCTTTAATTCATTCAGTAATGTATCATTACACACCTAGTCTACTCAGGGAAGTTACAGTAGGATTATGTACACACAGATGCAATATTACTAGACAGGGATAATGCATATCATGATATCATGGCAAAGGAATAACGCATACAAAATAATCACCATGCATATATTGACATTGCATGACAGATAAAAAACAACATGTACCCAGTGGTTTAACAGTCACATATAATGAAAACAATGATGTCACAGGAGAGAGATAATGCATAGAGTGATGTCACATAAAAAAACTGAGGATTTGGAGCAGTGTCTCAGAAAACCGGATCTCTACCTGCTTACAAATACACTGAATGGCAACTTTATTAGCGATTCCCATCTAGTCGCAATTCATTGTGGCATAGATTCCACTCAACTTTCTGTTTCACTTAGACAGTAATGGCTAAGTAATGGCAAGTTATGTATTAGAACTAGAGATGAGTGAACGTACTCGTTTCGAGTAATTACTCGATCGAGTACCGCCATTTTCGAGTACTTCAGTACTCGAGTGAAAAGTACTTGGAGTCGCCGGGGGGCGCCGTGGGTGAGTGGGGGGTAGCAGCGGGGAACAGGGGGGAGCCCTCTCTCTCTCCCTCTCCCCCCCCACTCCCCGCTGCAAGCCCCCACTCACCCACGGCACCCCCCGAATTTTTTCGCTCGAGTACGGAAGTACTCGAAAATCGCAGTATTCGTGCGAAAAAGGGGCGTGGCCGAGCACGTTCGCTCATCTCTAATTAGAACACATTAATTGGAGCACCAGCATTGTATCTGCCAGCAATTGATTGACTGTGCACCACCTGTTTGTCAGAACGATTCTTGGCATCCTCCTCCGACCCCTTTCGTCAATGAACTGTTTGCGTCCACAGAATCCCCTTTCCCTAGATATTTTCCTTTATCACATCATTCTCTGTATACTTTATACACAGCTATAGGAGAAAACCGCACAAGGTTGGCAGTGTATGAAATTCTTGCCTAAGGTAGTCTAGCACCAATGACCAGGCCTCGTTCGAAAATGCTTAGATCACTCGATTTTCCCATTCTAATGTGGATTCACGCTGAAACTGATCCATAGAAAACTTGCCACTTGATTTTATGCTGCACTCATAAACAGGGAATCCCCAATCATTAAAGGGTCGGGGGTTCTAATACAGTAGTCATTCGGCGTATATAAATAGTATAATCAGCAAGAAATTTGGACCTAATGAGATAACTACAACAAACTGGTGTTGAAGGAGTAAAGTGAGGATGCTTTGTGCGTGTGAGCCCTTTAACCCTCTCCAATCCACTGTCTGACGTCTGAAGACATTAGGATTTAAGGCTGTACAGCTCCAATGTTGGAAGACATCTGTCCAGGTTCTCTTACTGTATATTGCCAGCCTCTCTGCTGTCGGAGCCTATCCAACGTGTTACCTCAAGCAGTACTGGCTTTAGCCAGCATATAGCGCCATTGTATAACAGCAGAAAAAGAGTAAGCCCCCAAGAAAAACCAGAATACAAATTGGATTGGAAAGGGTTAAGACCTCTTTCTAAATGTTCTTGAGCAGTGTGACTAGCACTCTGTGTTCTTATTATATTGTGTATAACCAACACTGATTTCTGTTTAATAAACTCCTCAGCTGGAACTCATTGCATGTTCCCTGGATAGGATTCCTATTTTAGCCCAGCTGGTTCATCTGTCAAGGCCCTACCCTGCACGCCTGAAATATTTTTACAGATAGTTTTCAATGCCTCAGATAAGTTGACTTAGCTACGAAAAGTTTCTGAACCCCATTTAAATGCCATTTGTTACGGTGGAGGGGGCTGAATTAGTTTGGAAGATTGCGGGCGATCAGAGTTTTATAGCTCATGTGCCATTATAGGGAAATTGAACGTGTGATGTTGTAAAACATAAACTATTCTGCAATGTCATGCGCAAAAAAAAAAAAAATCTAAAAACTACCCAAATGAGGTAAAATATAGGTTTCTCTCTTAATGTTCTTAACCCCTTAACAACCACATTACAACTTTTGGCATTTTGCATTCCAAGGATTTAATCCGCAGCGAGCGAGACAGAGACGCTCATTAGAATATATCTTTTCTGTCTCCTCTGTTACAGTATACAGAGCTATATATACAATGGAGGAAGCGGCAGACTGTGCCTAGTAGAGATGAGCAAGTGTACTCGCTAAGGCAAACTACTCGAGCGAGTAGTGCCTTATGCGAGTACCTGCCCGCTCATCTCTAAAGATTCGGGTGCCGGCGGGGGAGAGCGGTGAGTTGCGGGAGTGAGCAGGGAGGAGCGGGGGGGAGAGATCTCTCCCCTGTTCCTCCCCGCTCTCCTCCGCCGCTCCCCGCCGTCACCCGAATCTTTAGAGACGAGCGGGCAGGTACTCGCATAAGGCACTACTCGCTCGAGTAGTTTGCCGTAGCGAGCACGCTCGCTCATCTCTAGTGCCTAGGTGTGACAATGGCAAATATGTTAGGGAAATTAAACAAAAGAAAAAAATATGAATACGGTAATCTATAAAGAAATACAAAAAATAATAAAACACATAAAATATGTTGCAAGCGAGGATCGGGATTGGGGTGACGTCACCGTGTCAGCATTGGCCCATGTGATGCTCAAGTCAGTGCAAGCCTAGATTGGCTGACTGGGAGGTGGTATCCCAGCCAGCCAATCAGAATGAGTTTGTGTATGGCGCACGCTCTTGCTAAGTCAGACAGCTGACTATCCGAGAAGAAAATATAGAGTTTTATGGAGCTGGTTTTTCTATAGTGTATTCTCAGATTTTATTAACTTATGGAAATTTCCATAGCCGTAACTCCATATTTTCGCACAGTGCTTTATGTATACAAGGCCTATGTGCTATTGTGGTAAAATAGTCAATTGATGCCATTGTTAAGGAGCCAACCTTTTGTTTACACATTGTTACTGCTGGCTGCTATGGGTTATAATTTGTTATAAACTAGAAAACCTTAATTAAAAAAATTAAATATATAAAATGAATAGCATAAAACATACAATGAATAAACATAAAATAATCCGTTTTTTCATAATAATTAGTGTTTGGTTACTTTTTGATACACTCAAGGACTTGTTTTTTGTTATTTCTGAAAACTAGGGAATCTTCTACATCATTCATTTTGCAAGTATTTTATACTTTGAAATTTACCAGAAAAAAAATGAAAACAAAAGTTTTTAAAGATTATTGAATAAAAATTATGTCACGCTCCATCAGATGCCGTGTATCGATGCAGAACATGCGTACTGGTAGCATCTGAATATTGTTTTGGCATGAATGGAAAATAAGGTTTTCGTTTTTTATACAGTACCCATATGGAATTTATATGTTACAAAACAGAAAAAATACTGTACAGGAACATTCAGCAAAGGATACAGTACTGCACAGAACATCAGTGGGGTATTGGTGCAATATTTCTCCACCGGAAGTATGGGTGGAGACCTGCTGAGTTACAGTTAACGCCCTGGTAATGCCCAAAAGCTCTGGATTGGTTCCCGTTCCCCGTCTGTCAGCAGTGAGGGCAGAGAGGAGCAGGAGCTTTCCAGCAGTATGTGTTCGTTGGCGCTGGGGGTGCCCTGCGGATGGAGGGGCTGAGCGAGTAGGGGCAGGAGCGGCCGCAGTGGGACTGCCAGAGGCACTTCCAGGAGCTGGGTGGCTAGGAGCAGGAGCGGGCACAGCAGGACTGGCTGAGAGAGCTGTTTCCAGGAGCTGGGCGGCCATGAGCTGCAGCAGGAGCCGGTGCAGCAGGACTGCTGCAGCCGCTTCCAGCGGTATGTGTTCGTGTCTCCTGTCGGCGTGTTGGATGCGGCAGCAGGAGCGGGAGCTCAGCAGCTAACCAGGGTTAGTGCCAAGTGCCGAATGTCTCTGGCAGCCAATCAGTAGCTGTTCCCTTTAACTGACGCTAGCCAACCAATGTCTCCACCCATTCTTCTGGTGGTGACATATTCCACTAATACCCGTCAGTGGTATAATGTTCCTATCCTACAGAGTTCTTTATGATATTGTATTTTTCATAGGTTTCTGGGCATGCAGCCTACAGCTTAAAGTGACCCTCAAGTTTCAGGACAAAATTTTGTTCTGGGGGCAGAGAGAGTGGATATATTATCTACAGCTGTTCTTTTCTGCCAGTCCTCCGATCCACTAGTTTGGGGTCCCGTTTTCAGCTATCCAAGATGGCTAACACAATCTTCAGACTACCTTATTCCCACAGTGCATCAGCAGTATTTGACTACCAATGCACTATACCTGCTCTCTGATTGGCCAGGGCTGCTAACATGATCAGTTCTAGCCGATCAAAGATTGTATAGTGTGCATTAGGTAGTTAGATAATTCCAGCTGCGATCTTGGACATACAAAAACAGGAGCCAGAGCACATTCGGTGCAGAGTTTTGACCTGAAAGTGGAAGGTCACTTTAATTTTAATAACAAAAAAGAATTAACAAATTGCAAGTTCTAACCTTTTCAACCTACATGTGTGTAGTGTCGCTACATAGTATAATTGAAATAAAGTATGTATAGTACTATGAATGCAGTCACTTGGAGTACAGAATACCATAGTCAACTACATTATTCTATACTCCAAATATAACGAAAACTAATGGAACCCTTGTAAAAGGGGTACCAAAGAGGTGTTCATTTCACTAATGCAAATGAATGGTTCCATTAATTTTTCATTTGAGGGTGCCATTGCAGTGCTGTTTTCATCAGCTGTGACGGAACCCCTTGACAAAATCCCTTGACAGCAATGCCTCCGCCTATAAGTGCAGTCGGACCTTTCTCAACAAAAAACAAAAGTCTGCATATCCAACAAATAAACTAAATATGACAACAAAGTTTCTGCTACAACAGTAGCAGAAACACATACTTCAGCACTCATACACATTTAATATCTTCATAAAACAGCACAACTGTTTATAGTAACTCCTTTAAAAAATGCTAAGTTCTTAACGCACAATTTGATCAAATTATGTGGGCCCATCCGATATGTCCAGATGAACCTTAATGGGTACCTATAGCTCTATAGACACCTCTTTTGGGCTAAAAAGCCTCCAAATGAATGAAAAAGCTGGATATCTAGCTATATACTGTCACTGAAACGACTGGGACAGATGGAATACATGATATATGTAAGCAGCCACTCAATCTTTCTTGAGCTCGTAATGGAAGACATTTCCTCCTGTCACTTTTGGCAATATAAAATAAACAAATAAAAGAGTATTTTTGATAAAGCAACAGCAGAGAAGAACTCAAAAACAAATTACATTAAAATGTGAGCTGTTTCTATTTGGGGTGGAGATGCCCTTTAAATCTTGACTTGTTTGTACTGGATGATATTTTGCTCTTAATTGATTCGTGGAAAATATCTTCCTTTTGCCACCGCCATCACAAAAGTAATGATTCTTTGGATTCTAGTTTCCTGTAGGGTGTGTAACAAAGAAAATAATCCTATTAATCTGAAGATATTGATAGCAGATGTATGTTCATCTTTTCCCAGTGCTAACTCAGTGTAGTGTATGCTCTTTAGAAGCAGGATCTATTCTCCATGTGTTTGCTGGAAGACATGCAGGTTAAAGCCCAATTCACACTACCATTAAAATAGTGTGTGGAGGTTGCACTATTTAGGCTCTGTTCACATCTGCATTGGTGACTCCGCTTAGAGGCTCCAGCACAGATATGGCACAAAATCCCAAATGAGCATGCTGCGCTATTTTGCCTTGGAAAATGCTGTGTGACATGATGGAGAGCCGACAGTCAATTATAGTCAATGGAGTTCATCGAATGCTGTTTGTTTCCATTAGGGATGGATCTGTCTCCAGCTGGCATTCCATTCCGTTTTCCTGTTTCTGCGATGGGATTATTTTCTAAGGGGTTTAACAGCTAACTCCGATCCCAGCCATTAGAGCTGAAGCCCAGCTGTCATTAGACGGTCAAGCTCACACTCCTCCTGTTCCGGGCTTCCACTGCAGCACTGTAAAAAGGCACTTGCATTGGAAGAAGACTATTTATTGGCTGCCGTAAAAAGGCATATTGGCAGTCACTAGAGATGAGCGAGCGTACTCGCTAAGGCAAACTACTCGAGCGAGTAGTGCCTTATTCGAGTACCTGCCCGCTCGTCTCTAAAGATTCGGCTGCCGGCGGGGATGGGGGTGCGGGGGCGGGGAGCGGCGGAGAGGAACGGAGGGGAGATCTCTCTCTCCTTCTCTCCCCCTGCTCACCGCCGCAACTCACCTCTCACCCGCGCCGGCAGCCGAATTTGTAGTTTGCCTTAGCGAGTATGCTCGCTCATCTCTAGCAGTCACTAAAAGGTTCAAGCAGCTTTTTGCACTGTCTACATCTCTAATATATGCTGCTCTTAGGTTAGTATATAAGATCTGACATATCGGCTTTAACCAATGCAAGACCGGGCCATTTTCCTCTGTTCATGACTAGGCATAGTTTTGTCCTAATGTTTGTATTTAACTAGATTGACCTGATGTTCGCTACATGAACATGAAATGTTTGGAAAAATCCTTCCAATGTTTTAATAACTGTCAAGCCAAGGATTCGGCTTGAACTGTTCACCGTCCATGACTTGGTTTTCCACGTTTTGGGGACATGGCAACAGTTAAACTAGAAAGCACTTGATATGAACCTCACTTAGCAACACTTGACTCTTCCTAGCTGCGCTGTTGGCTGAAGCACAACAACGCCGCTAGACTTAACACAGGAACCTTTGACCTTGCCTGACCAGTCACTCAATGTATTAAACTCTAGTTTTATGATTTTATGGCAATGGTGAGGATGTCACAAATTAAATGACACCAAAATCATCCACCAAAGGTCACGCAAAGGTGTCAGAGTAGAGAGATTGGGGGATTCGATCGATCCCGCTTCTATCACCAATTCATCAAGGATCAATTAATCCGAGCACTCTCACCGCTACGACCACTTGTCACGGCAGAGCCTCGATCAGTCACTTTAGCGGGGTTGCATGTGCGGAGTCATTAGAATACAGGTGGTTTGTAACCAGCTTTCCTAGGCTTCTGTACATACCCAGAACAAAAGCTCAAATCATCCCCTGATCCAGTCTAATGCCTTCAGCACTGTACAATTCACACAAACACATATAAGCTGTAACCCGGATTAGGAATTAACACTGTCTTCGTAGTTATGATTTGGTTTTAAAACGGACAAGATTTGACTAATAAATTGCAGATTTATTCTAAAAAAAGAATAGCAGCACTAAATATTTAATTATATACAAAAATATACAGAAAAAAAATGTGTTTCAATGGAGATAAGGTTTACAGGTATACACAACTGACAGTACTTAAAACAAGAGGGAAATAAAAGAAAGATACCAGATTTAGTATGTTTGGTCCGAGGTTCTGATTGTGCAGAGTCACTGGAAATAAATGAGAAAGTCCATACACCGTACGCACCTCCAAAGGTCTAACACTGGGTCCCTCTGCCCCCCTAGTTTTTAAGAACACACCTACCCCTGTGACTGAAAAACTACACAAGGCCTGAATGAGATATTACAGTGCTTACAAAATGGATAGACACACATAGCAAAATGCCTGATGACCCACCAGTCTCTACAACAGACAGGGCTAGAAACTGCAGTTTAGGCTAGCAGTGGCGCTCTTTTTTATTTTATTGTTTCATTTATCTATTTTTGTCTTGATTTTTTAAAATTTATTTTACACATTGCGACTCACATAAGAGCATAAAAGGCCTTTGGAAAGCTATTATCACGATAATACTTTTGCTTTTATTGCTGATTTTCACTGTAACTGATGCTGATGTATTGGCCCTAGTAACACAGAGAAAATACACAGCAGAGCTGATCCAGGCTGCTAAGACCCAGCAGCCTCCAGGACCAATACTGCAGTTCCTAGGCTTCTCTGCTCTCTAGGCTGGCTGCCCTAGAGTGTCAGCTTATGTAGTTTTAGGGTCCAGCACCAGTGGGCCTCAGTGTTTCTCATGCATTCCCATTCATGGGACCTGCAGGTTTTGCCATGAGCTACATGCTCTTCTAGTTTGCTATTACTACTCTACTCTACGTTGGGTGAGATTCAATAACATTTGCTTTCTTCTCCAGTTTAGCTTGTTGTGTCTGTGTATTGCAAACTAACTGTAGAGCTGTTGATCCTCTAGCTGCTGTAGCACAATGTTTAGTAACTCAGCCACCACCTAAAATGCTGTATAAAACATCATAAAGCATACAACATTATAAAACCAGCAGTAAAACATTTACCGTTTCCCCGAAAAAAAGACCTACTGCAATTTTTGGGGAGTCTTAAAGGGGTTGTCCCGAGGCAGCAAGTGGGTCTATACACTTCTGTATGGCCATAATAATGCACTTTGTAATATACATTGTGCATTAATTATGAGCCATACAGAAGTTATAAAAAGTTTTTTACTTACCTGCTCCGTTGCTAGCGTCCTCGTCTCCATGGTGCCGACTAATTTTTGGCCTCCGATGGCCAAATTAGCCGCGCTTGCGCAGTCCGGGTCTTCAGCAGTCTTCTATGGAGCCGCTCGTGCCAGAGAGCGGCTCCGTGTAGCTCCGCCCCGTCACGTGCCGATTCCAGCCAATCAGGAGGCTGGAATCGGCAGTGGACCGCACAGAAGAGCTGCGGTCCACGAAGACAGAGGATCCCGGCGGCCATCTTCAGCGGTAAGTATTGAAGTCACCGGAGCGCGGGGATTAAGGTAAGCGCTCCGGTAAACTTTCTGTACTTCCCTGCATCGGGGTTGTCTCGCGCCGAACGGGGGGGGGGTTGAAAAAAAAAAAAACCCGTTTCGGCGCGGGACAACCCCTTTAAAATATATATACCCTACCCCGAAAATAAGACCTAATTATACTACATTAGAAAAAAGAATACATTACCTAGCAGGCTTGGTCCAAGTCCTCCCGCTGCTCTCTAGAGGTTTGGCGCGGTTCCCGCTCATACATCTCTTCCTGGTTACGGGATTTATAAATCCCACCTCCAGAAAGCGATGGCTGTGATTGGTTCTTTGACTGCTGCTCAGCCAAACAATGCAGCGCTGGATGAACCAATGCAATGGCTGTGATTGGCTGTGGCTCAGCCAATTTATAAATCCAGCCTCTACAAAGCGATTGGTTCTTCCACAGCTGCTAAGCCAATCAATGCAGAGCTGAATAAACCAATTACAGCCCTCGCTTCCTGGAGGTGGGATGTATGAAGTGATGTTGTTTGAGCGGCCGAGGACTGCAGGAAGCGCGTCGGAGCTGTGGAGAGCAGCGGGACGGACCTGCACTGAGCCTGCTAGGTAAGCATAATAAGACCTCCCTGAAAATAAGACCTAGTGCCTCTTTTGGGGCCAAACTTAATATAAGACAGGGTCTTATTTTGGGGGAAACACAGTATATATCAACATTTTACATATAACATGGTGTGCAGAATTTCAGGTGACCAGCTGTATGCTTCTGGTTATGACACCTTACTGTACCTATTGATACAGCAGTTAACGTTGTCAATCACAGGTGCATCGGCCTCCATAGAGAGCGATATGTCAGAGGTAAAAATCATTATGTGTAATTGTACAAAAACACATTGTAATTGCCAAATTCCCCACAATGTTTACAAGTCCTATCCTAGAATTTCTATGTCTGTTTTGAATTAGACTAATTGTTGCAGATTATTATTGGGAACGGCCTAAAGCTGCTGTTAATTCATCTGTTTGACATTTAATTGTTACTAAGTTTCAAATAAGTAGACAAGCGCTGGAGAAGATTTATATACTACTTCTTAAGGAGCAAGGATTAAAGCTGAGATAACAAGTTAATGCCCATTAGTGTTTTTCATGCTTACGTACTCCTGGCTAAACCTGATTGTAATGTAGCCGCTTACAGTTTAGATATCTAACCGGCTTCTCGTTAAGCATCATTAACTGACAGTATTCATCTACTTCCAGTCAAGCCTAAAATAGGAAATCCAATAAAGGTTTGTAATGTAGCCATTACCAAGCCGACCGCATTGGGCCGGCACAAGGCCAGCAGCAGATAAGGCAATAAACTGATTGCTGACCTCCCATAAGTGTTCAGAGATTGTGAAGGTAATGTGCGGTGACCTCTTTCCCCTGATTAGATGTTGTATAGTATATATATCGGGTCCAATGTATCTCTATTTGAAGTAAAGAATTGCAAGGTGGTCCCTAAAGGGGAAATGGAGTTACAATGATCTAATGTGGTGTAGATGGATGTGAGGAGATGACCCTGGTCATCTCAGACCACAAATGATTTCTATAAAAAAAAAATGGCTCCATAGAGTCCCTAAAGTAACCCGCACTTTCAGATGACTTTTCAGAATAAGCTGCAGTGTGTTCTTGAGGAATAATACTATATCTAGCTATTGTATGACCTGTATCCTGTATCTATCACTAGTTTTTCCAGCATAGAACATAGAAGACATTATACAGTAGTATAGATGTGATTTTAAATAGTGACGGGACATTAATAACTCATCATTAGCTCTAACAGCCACATTTGTGAGCCTCTGCTTCTGATTTCATCCTACCCTTCCTTCACAACTCCATAGACTTCTATGGGCAGCATGAGTCATCACTGTCCTCCACTTCCTGCCCCATCTTGTTCAATGGACAGCAAATTAGATGGTGTAAGAGATCAGAACAGAGCAGAGAAAACTACTATTACAGAGGGCAGTAATTGTGAATTTTCTGCTTTTATCAGTAGTGAGGGAAACAGGGCCAGCAACTGCTCAAAAAGAAGATGAGAGATAGATATGTAGTGTTGAGTGGGCATGGTTATGTTACACAGCCTCTGAAAGAGCAGAGGGAAGGAGCTGAGCTTGTGTGCATTTATGAGAGAGACGTGTTCAATACTGGGAACACCTCCAAGCCAGAAAGCTGAATGTATGAAATCCTGCAACCAAGTATGATGCTATCTAAAGGCATGAAAAGGAAAACTCAATGCAAAAAAACAGATAAGTGCGTCATTTTTTCTGCAGGGACCTATTTAGATATGTGTGTATTGATTTTTCATGCACAGAGGTTTCCATAGGCTTGAAGCACAAAAACATCATTTTACATAAATAAAGTGATTAGCACTTTTGCTAGTTATTATATTGACTATCACATAAGTACAAGTTTGTTCAAAGGTTAGTGACCATTTAAATACCTTTAGTACTTATAAAATCTTTACAAGTGTCCTAGCGAGGCGACTGAATCTCTTTCTTGCAAAACTCATCCATAAAGACCAAGTAGGCTTTATTCCGCAAAGACAGGCGCCGGACAATATCAGGAAAGTACTAAACATTATTGACCAGGCCCAGAGAAATAGTAACTCCCTGACTCTACTCGCTTTAGACATCGAAAAAGCGTTCGATTCCATATCGTGGGACTACCTGTTCGCCCTGCTGGGTCACATGGGTTTTAACGGGGAATTTCTACAGGCAATAAAATCTTTGTACTCTCATCCCTCAACCCTACTGAAACTGCCAACAACCAAAGAAAGACCAATCCCAATTAAGCGAGGCACCCGACAGGGATGCCCTCTCTCTCCAGCGCTTTTCGCCCTAGCTATGGAGCCGTTAGCGATAGCAATAAGAGAGAACCCAAATATAAAGGGAGTCACCTTGGGGGATAAGGAATATAAAATAAATTTATTCGCGGATGATATGCTATTGACTATCACTCAACCCCTAACAACCTTGCCAAATTTGATGAATCTCCTCGAGAAGTGGGCAACCTTAACGGGACTGAGAGTAAACACAGATAAAAGCGATATAACACATATAAATACTCCACCCTCCCTAATAAAGTTAATAGATATAAATTTCGGCTTTAACCAACAGGCACAATATATACCATATCTGGGAATTAATCTGACCCCCTCTCTGTCCTCTCTATATAAATGGAATTACCCACCGCTAATCAAGAAACTAACCTCGGAGCTAACAAAGTGGAATGATCCCATGCTCTCGTGGATGGGAAGGATAAACGCTGTAAAAATGAATACCCTGCCCCGGATACTATATTTATTTAGGTCACTGCCTATTCCTATCCCAAACGGAGTTCTGGACGAATTTCAAAAAGCTATCTTCAAGTTTATTTGGGCCGGTAGAAGGGCAAGGATTAAAAACAGGACTATGTACTATCATAAGAAATTAGGAGGCCTTTCAGTCCCCAACCTGAAAAAATACTATCTAGCAGCGAGACTGGCACAATGGATCGAAACCATGGGGGGTACAAAAGCCCCAATCTGGGTCACCATGGAGACGCATAAGCTAGCCCCACACACCCCCGCGGAACTGACTTGGTTGGCAGGTCCACTCAAATCAAACTTTATGGACAAGAGCCCACTATCATATCACTCGATACGCATCTGGAGGGAATCCAGGTACAAACATAAACTATCAAACAATCCATCTAGACTAATGACACTGATACCAAACGAAAAGTTCCCTCCAAGCAGGGACCTGTTACATTTTCAGTGGTGGAAAATAAACGAGCTTACTAGCCTACACAGCATGATAGAAAACTCCAAAATACTCACCATAAATCAATTTAAGATCAAATTCAATCCTCCCACATCCGAGAACTTTAGAATTAATCAGGTATACCATTTCCTAGGCTCACTCAGGCTTCCAAGTTCTCTACCAGAGCTGACTGCATTCGAGAGACTATGCCTGAGGGACCCTATGAAAAAGGGGTCCCTATCCTTAATCTATAACATGCTGAACAGACCAGGGGGAGAAGGAAAGCTTCCTTATATGGAAAAATGGGAAAAGGACTTAAAAATAAGCTTGTCACTAGAGAAATGGAGACAGTGTTGTGAGACGGTGGCGAAGGGGAGTCACCAGGTGACCTTGACAGAAACATCTATGAAGATTCTCCATAGAACCCACTTGGTGCCATACAGACTGCACCAAATATATCAGTCCACGTCGCCTTTGTGTTTTCGAGGATGCGCTGAAATAGGCACACAAGCCCATATCTGGTGGACATGCCCAGTGGTGGCTAGACTCTGGACGCAAGTCCATAGGCTTCTACGAAGGCTATTTATAGGTAACCTACAGAGATCACCAGCCACACTCTTACTGGGTGATCGTCAACCTGGGACCAGATATCGAGCCCACAAGTTAATCCAGGCGATCTGTATGGCCGCCAGAATACACATTGCCTCCAGATGGAAGCAGAGAGACCTTTTCTTCCAGGACGTGCTAGATAGAGTCTCACGTATCGTACTATACGAGAGAATGCACGCAGTAGGAACAGATGCTTTAGAAAAGTTCGGTGAAATTTGGGACCCTTGGATAAACATGGTAGAAATACCAGGATTGAGACACATCCTCCAGTCGACATAAAAAATAAGACCCATATGATGAATAGACGAGAGAAATACGAAAGCACCCAATAAGGGAATGAGAGACGACCACAGTTGATCTTCGTTAAAAGTTTAATGTTTGAACCACGATATTTAGGACCTACAAATATTTTTTTTTAATTTATTTATTTTATTTGTTTGTTTGTTTTTTGTTGAAACAATATTTCTAGTGAAAACCGGAGATAGAGAGTCTAAGGAATAATATTGTTAGAATTAAATTGGATAAGAGAATAGTACACTCAATTTAGGAATAGGATTAATGCTGTTTGTTATGTTACGCCCCCTGCGAGGGGAAATTCACTCTTGAATACTTAAAAAAAAAAAGTTGTACTTTATATGTTTGACTCCTGAATAAAGTATTTTGAAACTAAATACCTTTAGTACTATGCAGAGATTTTTGGTAGGGCTCACACATGCTCCTACCGGCACAAACTGTACCTCTTTTTTCTGATCTTTACATGGAGTCACCTGTAAATTTTGTTCTTATTGATTTATACAGAGTGTATGGTCCGTCATTTGTAGGGGGAAATATGATGCTTAACCAATGTCTATAGGTTCATATTATGTAGGGACTCCATGTGTGACTATACTCGGTCCATATAGCCAGCTATGACATGTACATGATGCCTTATTGATTATCTGTCACATTATTATCATAATTGTCATTGACCTAAATAGCCCTTTGTGTACAATGTTTTATCAGTTTAAAGGGGTTGTGCCACGTTATAAACTTATTCCCTACCTGCATGATAGGAGATAAATATCTGATCGGTGGCGGTCCGACCACTGGCACCCCAACAAACACGAGGAGTCCTGTGTTTGCTCGTCTAACTAGAGCAACAGTTGAGCATGCAAGCTTCCTCTATATTTACCTCCTTGGGATTGCCGAAGATAGCTCCCTCTACTCGGCTATCTCCAGTGGTCCCATAGAGAAGAATGGAGGGGCAGTCTGCATGCTCGACTGCATGAGTTTGAGGGTGATCTAAGTTTGTAACATAGTATGTAAGGCCAAATGAAGCCAATGTCCATCTAATTCAGCCTGTTTCAACCTCCTTGTTGATCCAGAGGAAGGCAAAAAAAACCCAAGAGGCAGAAGCCAATTAGCCCTTACGGGGAAAAAATTCCTTCCCGACTCACTAATGGCAATCAGACTAATCCCTGGATCAACCTCTACTAGTTCCTACCTGTCTGTAAAACACGGATCAACAACTGGTCACCTAATATTTATATCCTGTAATATCCTTCCGCTCTAGAAAGACATCTAGTCCCCTCTTAAACTCCTCTATGGATTTTGCCATCACCACATCCTCAGGCAGAGAGTTCCACTTTCTCACTGCTCTTACAGTAAAGAACCCTTTTCTGTGTTGGTGATGAAACCTGCTTTCTTCCAGACGTAGCGGATGCCCTCTTGTTACTGTTGCAGTCCTGGGTATAAACAGATCATGGGAGAGATCCTTGTATTGTCCCCTCATGTATTTATACATAGTTATTTGATCGCCCCTTAGTCGTTTTTTTTCCAGGGTAAATAATCCCAATTTGGATAGCCTCTCTGGGTATTCCAGTCCTCTCATTCCATTTATTAATTTAGTTGCCCTTTTTTGAACCCTCTCAAGCACTGAAACATCTTTCCTGAGCACCGGTGACCAGAACTGTGCGCAGTATTCCATGTGAGGCCTGACAAGTGCCTTATATAGTGGGAGGATAATGTTCTCGCCCCTATACCTCTTTTAATGCACCCCAAGACTTTATTAGCTTTTGCAGCAGCTAACTGGCATTAGTTACCCCAGTTAAATCTACACTTCACTAGTACCCCCGGGTCTTTTTCCATATCACTTTTCCCTAGCAGTACCCCATTTAGTGTATATTGGTGACATCCGTTTCTCCTGCCCATGTGCATAACCTTACATAAGCCCCCAGCTTATCTAGGTCCGTTTGTAGCCGTATACTGTCCTCCGTTGTATTGATTATATTGTATAATTTTGTGTCATCTGCAAATATTGATATTTTGCTGTGCAGCCCCTCCATCAGGTCATTGATAAATATATTGAACAGAATGGGGCCTAATACTGAACCCTGTGGCACCCTACTAGCGACGGTGGCCCAATCAGGGTACGAACCATTTATTACCACCCTCTGCCTTCTATCTCTGAACCAGTTGCTTACCCAGATACACACGTTTTCACCCAATCCGAGCTGTCTCATTTTATATATCAGCCTATTATGCGGCACGGTGTCAAATGCTTTAGAGAAGTCCAGATATACGAGATCAATAGACTCTCCCAGGTCCAGCCTAGAGCTTACTTAATTGTATAAGCTGATCAGATTGGTCTGACATGATCGACCCTTCATGAACCCATGCTGCTGAGGAGTTATTCCGTTGTTCTCCTTGAGGTATTGTATGATGGCGTCTCTCAGAAGCCCCTCGAATATTTTTTCAGTAACTGAAGTGAGACTTCCTGGCCTGTAGTTACCAGGCTCACTTTAGACCCCTTTTTGTATATTGGAACTACATTGGCAAGGCGCCAATCCAGTGGTACAACACCGGTCTCAATAGTGTCCATAAATATAAGAAATAGCGGCCTAGCTATCACATCACTTAGTTCCCTTAGAACCCTTGGGTGTATTTCATCTGGGCCTGGCAATTTATCGATTTTAATTCTCTTTAACTGGTTCCGCACTTCCTCCTGGGTTAGGTATGTAATATTTTGCAAGGGGTTCATTTTGGTCCCCTGCATCTCATGTGACATTTCCATTTTGTTCGTGAATACACTTGAAAAGAAACTAATAGATTTGCCTTCCCTCCATCATCTTCAATGATTTCTCCTGCATTATTTGTTAAAGGGCCAGTGCTCTCAGTGCAAATCCTTTTACTGTTAATATAATTGAAGAATAGTTTTTGGTTGTTTTTGCTCTCTTTTAGCAATTTTGATCTTTTCTTTGCATATTTTGTTTTCTTCTCTGTATGATTTTAGCGCTTCTTCGCTGCCTTCTTGTTTTAGTAGTTTAAACGCTTTCTTTTTTTCATTTATTGCCGCCCTGACAGTCTTATCGAGCCACAATGGTTTTCTTGGTAGACAAATGGGTATGGGCTGGGGGCTGAAATACAAATGTTAAAGTGCGACCATCAAAGATCAACCTTATTCTATTTATGTGGTTTTCATCTACATCCTGTTTATTACATCTACAGAAATTTTAAAGGAAGTCTGCCAGCAATATTATACCCACCAAACGACTGCCAGCACTTAGTAGGTAGACACAGATTGGCACAACACAGAAACTTTGTTGCCCTTCTTAAAGTTTTCATAGTAGAGAAAATAAGTTTTATTGCCTTTGCAAATTAGCTCTCAGGTGAGAATAGAGGTTCGAAGGGTTCCCACTAGAGATGAGCGAGCACCAAAATGCTCGGGTGCTCGTTACTCGGGACGAAATTATCGCGATGCTCGAGGGTTCGTTTCGAGTAACGAACCCCATTGAAGTCAATGGGCGACTCGAGCATTTTTGTATATCGCCGATGCTCGCTAAGGTTTCCATTTGTGAAAATCGGGGCAATTCAAGAAAGTGATGGGAACGACACAGCAACGGATAGGGCAGGCGAGGGGCTACATGTTGGGCTGCATCTCAAGTTCCCAGGTCCCACTATTAAGCCACAATAGCGGCAAGAGTGCCCCCCCCCACAACTTTTACTTCTGAAAAGCCCTCATTAGCAATGCATACCTTAGCTAAGCACCACACTACCTCCAACAAAGCACAATCACTGCCTGCATGACACTCCGCTGCCACTTCTCCTGGGTTGCATGCTGCCCAACCCTCCCCTGCACGACCCAGTGTCCACAGCGCACACCAAATTGTCCCTGCGCAGCCTTCAGCTGCCCTCATGCCACGCCACACTCATGTCTATTTATAAGTGCGTCTGCCATGAGGAGGAACCGCAGGCACACACTGCAGAGGGTTGGCACGGCTAGGCAGCGACCCTCTTTAAAAGGGGCGGGGCAATAGCCAACAATGCTGTACAGAAGCAATGAGAAATATAATCCTGTGCCACCGCCACAGGAGCTGCACACGTGGGCATAGCAATGGGGAACCTATGTGCCACACACTATTCATTCTGTCAAAGTGTCTGCATGCCCAGGCAGACCGCGGATTTTTATAAATAGTCACAGGCAGGTACAACTCCGCAATGGGAATTCCGTGTGCACCCACAGCATGGGTGGCTCCCTGGAACCCACCGGCTGTACATTAATGTATCCCATTGCAGTGCCCATCACAGCTGAGGTAACGTCCGATTAAATGCAGGTGGGCTTCGGCCCACACTGCATGCCCCAGTCAGACTGGGGTTCTTTAGAAGTGGACACATGTAGTTACAACTCTGTGTGGACCCACGGCATGGGTGGCTCCCTGGAACCCACCGGCGGTACATAAATATATCCCATTGCAGTGCCCAACACAGCTGATGTAACGACAGCTGTAATGCAGGTGGGCAAAAAATTAATTGGATTACACTGTAGGCGAGGGCCCCAAAAAATTGGTGTACCAACAGTACTAATGTACCTGAGAAAAATTGCCCATGCCCAACCAAGAGGGCAGGTGAAACCCATTTATCGCTTTGGTTAATGTGGCTTAATTGGTAACTAGGCCTGGAGGCAGCCCAGTTAAAATAAAAATTGGTTCAGGTGCAAGTTTCAACGCTTTAATGAGCATTGAAACGTATAAAAATTGTTTAGAAAAATTATATGACTGAGCCTTGTGGGCCTAAGAAAAATTGCCCGTTCGGCGTGATTATGTGAGGTTTCAGGAGGAGGAGCAGGAGGAGGAGGATGAATATTATACACAGATTGATGAAGCTAAAAGGTCCCCGTTTTTGATGGTGATAGAGAACGATGCTTCCATCCGCGGGTGCAGCCTACGTATTGCTTAGGTATCGCTGCTGTCCGCTGGTGAAGAAGAGAAGTCTGGGGAAATCCAGGCTTTGTTCATCTTGATAAGTGTAAGCCTGTCGGCACTGTCGGTTGACAGGCGGGTACGCTTATCCGTGATGATTTCCCCAGCCGCACTAAACACCCTCTCTGACAAGACGCTAGTCGCAGGACAAGCAAGCACCTCCAGGGCATACAGCGCGAGTTCAGGCCACGTGTCCAGCTTCGACACCCAGTAGTTGTAGGGGGCAGAGGCGTCACGGAGGATGGTCGTGCGATCGGCTACGTACTCCCTCACCATCCTTGTACAGTGCTCCCGCCAACTCAGCCTTGACTGGGGAGCGGTGACACAGTCTTGCTGGGGAGCCATAAAGCTGGCAAAGGCCTTGGAGAATGTTCCCCTGCCTGCGCTGTACATGCTGCCTGATCTCTGCGCCTCCCCTGCTACCTGGCCCTCGGAACTGTGCCTTCTGCCACTAGCGCTGTCGGATGGGAAGTTTACCATCAGTTTGTCCACCAGCGCCCTGTGGTATAGCATCATTCTGGAACCCCTTTCCTCTTCGGAAATGAGAGTGGAAAGGGTCTCCTTATACCGTGGGTCGAGCAGTGTGTACACCCAGTAATCCGTAGTGGCCAGAATGCGTGTAACGCGAGGGTCACGAGAAAGGCATCCTAACATGAAGTCAGCCATGTGTGCCAGGGTACCTGTACGCAACACATGGCTGTCCTCACTAGGAAGATCACTTTCAGGATCCTCCTCCTCCGGCCATACACGCTGAAAGGATGACAGGCAAGCAGCATGTGTACCCTCAGCAGTGGGCCAAGCTGTCTCTTCCCCCTCCTCCTCATGCTCCTCCCCCTCCTCCTCCTCAAAAAGCTGAGATATAGACATGAGGGTGCTCTGACTATCCAGCGACATACTGTCTTCCCACGCTTCCGTTTCCGAGTGCAAAGCGTCTGCCTTTATGCTTTGCAGGGAACTTCTCAAGAGGCATAGCAGAGGAATGGTGACGCTAATGATTGCAGCATCCCCGCTCACCATCTGGGTAGACTCCTCAAAGTTTCCAAGGACCTGGCAGATGTCTGCCAACCAGGCCCACTGTAAAGAATTGAGGAGGCTGACTCCCACTACGCCGCCCATGTTGGAGTTGGTATTCCACTATAGCTCTACGCTGCTCATAGAGCCTGGCCAACATGTGGAGCGTAGAGTTCCACCGTGTGGGCACGTCGCACAGCAGTCGGTGCACTGGCAGATTAAACCGATGTTGCAGGGTCCGCAGGGTGGCAGCGTCCGTCTTGGAGTTGCGGAAATGTGCACAGAGCTGGCGCACCTTTCCGAGCAGGTATGACAAGTGTGGGTAGCTTTTCAGAAAGCGCTGAACCACCAAATTAAAGACATGGGCCAGGCATGGCACGTGCATGAGGCTGCCGAGCTGCAGAGCCACCACCAGGTTACGGCCGTTGTCACACACGACCATGCCCGGTTGGAGGCTCAGCAGCGCAAGCCAGCGGTCGGTCTGCTCTGTCAGACCCTGCAGCAGTTCGTGGGCCGTGTGCCTCTTCTCTCCTAAGCTGAGTAGTTTCAGCACGGCCTGCTGACGCTTGCCCACCGCTGTGCTGCCACGCCGCGCGACACCGACTGCTGGCGACGTGCTGCTGCTGCTGACACATCTTGATTGCGAGACAGAGGTTACATTGGAGGAGGAGGAGGGTGGTTTAGTGGAGGAAGCATACACCGCCACAGATACCAGCACCGAGCTGGGGCCCGCAATTCTGGGGGTGGGTAGGACGTGAGCGGTCCCGGGCTCTGACTCTGTCCCAGCCTCCACTAAATTCCCCCAATGTGCCGTCAGGGAGATATAGTGGCCCTGCCCGCCTGTGCTTGTCCACGTGTCCGTTGTTAAGTGGACCTTGCTAGTAATTGCGTTGGTGAGGGGCACGTACAATGTTGCGGGAGACGTGGTCGTGCAGGGCTGGGACGGCACATCGGGAAAAGTAGTGGCGACTGGGAACCGAGTAGCGCGGGGCCGCCGCCGCCATCATGCTTTTGAAAGCCTCCGTTTCCACAAGCCTATACGGCAGCATCTCCAGGCTGATCAATTTGGCTATGTGCACGTTTAACGCTTGAGCGTGCGGGTGCGTGGCGGCGTACTTGCGCTTGCGCTCAAACAGTGGCGCTAGCGACGTCTGCATGCTGCGCTGAGAGACATTGCTGGATGGGGCCGAGGACAGCGGAGGTGAGGGTGTGGGTGCAGGCCAGGAGACGGTAGTGCCTGTGTCCTCAGAGGGGGGTTGGATCTCAGTGGCAGGTTGGGGCACAGGGGGAGAGGCAGTGGTGCAAACCGGAGGCGGTGAACGGCCTTCGTCCCACCTTGTGGGGTGCTTGGCCATCATATGCCTGCGCATGCTGGTGGTGGTGGCTCCCCAGCTGATCTTGGCGCGACAAAGGTTGCACACCACTGTTCGTCGGTCGTCAGGCGTTTCTGTGAAAAACTGCCACACCGTAGAGCACCTTGACCTCTGCAGGGTGGCATGGCACGAGGGGGCGCTTTGGGAAACAGTTGGTGGATTATTCGGTCTGGCCCTGCCTCTACCCCTGGCCACCGCACTGGCTCGGCCTGTGCCCACACCCTGACTTGGGCCTCCGCGTCCTCGCCCGCATCCACGTCCTCTAGGCCTACCCCTACCCCTCAGCATGCTGTATTACCAGTAGTGCAGAAACAGAACGCTGTAATTAAATGTGCCACTTATTGGCCTGTGGTTGGAGGCTGACTTCGCTTACGGAACGCACAGCAGAGCCAGGAAATAATTTTGCGCAAGCCTGCTGTAACACTTAGCTGGCTGCGTATGAATTAGGAGGACAACTACACCCAGCACAGACCCAGTACACTGAGGACAGTCACAGGCAGCCCAAATAGATTTTTTTTCCCAAATGTTTTTGGAAAGGCCCACTGCCTATATTCAATAAATATGTCTTCTGTCCCTGCCTCACCACTTCTGGCCCTGGAGTATGTATAGTTACTGCAGGGCGCAATGCTCTGCACGGCCGATATACAAAAAAAAAAAAAAGTGCAACACTGCAAAAAGCAGCCTCCACAGTACTGCACACGGTTAGATGTGGCCCTAAGAAGGACCGTTGGGGTTCTTGAAGCCTAAAATACTCCTAACACTCTCCCTATAGCAGCTCCGGCACCAGCAGCACTTTCCCTCATCTATGTCAGAATAAATCTGTGGCGAGCCGCGGGAGGGGCCGATTTATATACTCGGGTGACACCTGATCTCGCCAGCCACTCACTGCAGGGAGGTGGTATAGGGCTTGAACGTCACAGGGGGAAGTTGTAATGCCTTCCCTGTCTTTCTATTGGCCAGAAAAGCGCGCTAACGTCTCAGAGATGAAAGTGAAAGTAACTCAAACATCGCGTGGTGCTCGTCACGAGTAACGAGCATCTCGAACACGCTAATACTCGAACGAGTACGTTCGCTCATTCCTAGTTCCCACATGAATGGACCACATAGGTGCTGCTGTTCCATTCAATGCTGGAGAATGCCATGAGGGCTTGTACTCGGAAATATTCGGCGTTCCCACTGAACTGAATGAAGGACCTTTGGAACCCCTAATTATGGGACCAGTGGGGGTTGCAGCCCCAGCAATCATAAAGTTATCCCTTATGATAAGGGATAACTTTAAATCTTGGGTCAAGGGGGTGTCGTGTCTCCTTAAGGAGAGCACCCAAAAAGTCAGTGTGGGGGGAGGGGTGTGTGAGTGGGTCAGGGGGGGGGGGGGAAATCGTCTCTCCCCAAAGAGAGGACCCACCCAGAAGGGGTGTGAGAAGACACCTGAGAGGTGAGTGAGGAGACTTATAAGGCCATGCACGCTCTTCTGGGTAATTTATGCAAATAAGGAAGATGGGAGAATAGCTCTGCAGCGCCACCTATTGGATGGCAGCATTCTAGCAAATCAATGTCCGACGCTTTAACTGGCCTGCGGTGCATCATGCGCCAGTTTAAGTTTTAGCAAGACCCGCATTGGAGATACCAGTCTAAGGGATCGTTCACATGGACGTATTTATGCCACGTATTAAGCCCGTATTTTTTTACGCGAGTAATATGCAATGAATAGCATTCATTGGTTTCAATAGGTTTATTCGCCTATGCGCCTTTTGCACGCCACTTTCGGTTGCGTGAACAGATATGCGGCACGGCCTTTTTTGCTGCGTAAATGGCAAATATGCAAAAAAAACTACGCACCTTTTTTGGCGGTGTTTTGCACATATAAATACATTGCGTATTTACGTGCGCAAATACCTTAAGGCGCTTCTGAGGGTTTTCGTGCGCACACTGCCTATTCAGACGTGCAAAAAAAAAAAACATAATAAGGGATGAGAACAATAGAGACTAGTGTGGGTTTTGGTGACCGAAACCTGCATCCACCTATGTAACCGAGCCCTTAGTACATTTCCCCCTGTCTCTCTAGCGCCATCTATTGGAAGCTAATCTGCAAGTCAATTAAAAAAATCTTGAAGCAAGAATAGGGATTGGCTGAAATCCTAGCCAACTTTCACGTATATTAATTTGCATATTTTTTTCCCAGGATGCACTGCTTGTAAACCTCCCTTACACCAGCCACCCCACCGACTGGATACACCACTGTTTTACCTCACACTCCCCATACTCCATCACGTCACCCAGCTCTGCTAGTAAACTTCACTTTCCGTCCTTTTCCCGCCCTGCTCTCCCTGACAGTCAGCGCTGTAGATGTTGTTCTGAAGACGATGACGTCACCCCAGCCGCTGATTGGCCGGCGATGATCTCATGTTACATCCGGGCTCCTCGCCCCCCTCCCTCCTCAGCTTCGCATTGAGGAAAACAACATTCACTCTGCGTTTCTCGCCTCTCACTCTAGCTTGACCCAACCTCCACAGCCTATTGGTCGATCAACCTGTCAATCCGAAGCTCTTAACCAATCTGAACTCAAACAGCGAAACCCGCCCCGACAAACAAGGTTGGTGATCTCTCCAACGGCAATTACGCTTCGGCGCTGCTTCGCGCTTTAGAACCTAACGCTCGGTGTACCTAAATTACCACATAACACAACACTACGTACGGCCCGAGCCGTTATAGTGAAGATATAGCAGAGCGGTAGCCGCTGTGGAAAACTTCTAGAAGCGACAACCAATCGTGACAGCCGTAATCGGTAACGTCGCTTTTGATGGACGTGCGCTCCGACCAATCAGAAGCGGGCTTATTTCAGTTCTCCACCAATCAGACTTCAGACAGCGTTATCTCGCCCCATCCCCCACGCCGCTGCGCTCGGTCGTTGGAGGAGAGGAGTTGCGCTCGTTGAATGGCCGGTAAAACGTCATGTCAGTTGTGAGGAGGCCCTGTGCACGCGTGTGTGTGACGACAAGCGCCTATCGCGACAGGGTCCCCGTTTGGGAGGCGTTCGTTTTAACCTTCGCTTGGCCCAAGATGTTCGCGGCTGTTGCCTCCCTCAGTGTGGCGTCAAAAGGCGTCCTAGTGTGACAGGGAGACGGAGAGCGCGCTGCGGTGTAGGGAGGAGGCCACTTTACTTGTGCTGTTCGGTAAGTTGCCCTCAGCCGTCCTCCGTGGAGAGGTCACCCGCCTGCGGCCTGTCAGCCCCGGGCTCCTCTATGTATCGGCTGCAGCCATTGTGGTAACAAATGTATCCATCTCCTCTGTAACACGCAACAATGTATATACACTGACAATTGGCGCGCCGCTGTTGCTAGGTAACGGCGCCTGATGATTCTACAACGATTTAGAATGTCTCGATCTTGTAAAATTTGCGCCGTCTTGAATATGGCCGCGTTTTCGGACGCATTTTGAGCAAAAAAGCGAGTGTTTTAGGGCGCGTTTATTGTATACTTGCATTTTTTTTATGCGTTTTGCAAGAAAAACGGCTTGCCGCACTTGTTAGGCCCGACGCACACGGATGGATTTGCTTTGTGGAATCCGTCCGCCTCCAGATTCCGCAGCAAATACCTCCCATAAGCATGCAATGTAAAAGCGGGTTGTCATGCCCACGGGCGCAAATCAATTGTGATTATTTTTTTTTCCCCGCTCGCGTGGGTAAAATCTCAGCGTTCTCTATTTTGCACCGGATTCCGTGCGAACGGCTTCCATTGAAATCAATGGTAGCCGTCTGACTCGCGGCTCCTCTGCAATCAGCCTTGTGGTAGGCCTTTGGATGCGTGTCATCGCTTAGTGACGGGGGGGGGGGGGCACACACACACCGGTCAGGCACGTGGTTAGATTCCGCTGCGGGATCTGACCCGGCCACGCGTATTCATCCTTAAAGTTGCCCGTTAATGCTGCAGAAAATAGTCGTATCGCACTTACATTTACATGCGATTGCAATGCAAATAGAAAAAAAATATAACTATAGTTTTTTGCTCTCATGGGTCGCCCAAAAATAAAATGACGCAATCTCAAGAGGTAGTAAATCGCGCACACAAATGGGAGCTTTTAATGCGCAATTTTTTGGCGCATCTAGTAATACACGGAAATTAGGCCTGACAGTGGGCCGTGTAAATGTACCCTGAGTTGTGTTCTGCCGTGTCGGCATGCTCCGCCAAGCTGCACGTAGTGTGGGGGTATCGCGGGCCTTGTTAGCAGGCGCAGAACCCTATTTACTTCCTTAGTAATCCAGGAAAGTGATGTCTGATCCGCGTTGCTGAGAAAAGTGAGACCTGTGGTTTTTTTGGTTTTTTTTCTTCTTTTTAATGTAGATTAGGCCGCGTTCACATCCACAGAAGTTGTGCAAAGCTGGTCGTTGAGTGTAAACGCGGACAGTGACTGAAGAATGCTAATTTGTTTGCTTAAGGTGATGCTATGCGAGCATTAGCGGCTGGCGCTTGTTCTCCGCAGGTGCAGCCTGGCAATTAGTGCTATCACATGCTGCATTCATGTATGGCGGTTTTTGTTTTTTTTTGTAATTCCTCCTCTTACGGTTTTAACTGCAATGAACCCTTTCCAATCCAATTTGTATCCTGGATTTCCTAGGGGGCTTACTCTTTTTCTGCCGTTATACAACGGCGCGATCTGCTGGCTAAAGCCAGTACTGCATGAGGTGACACATTGGATAGGCTCCGAAAGCAGAGAGTCTGGCAACATACAGTAAGAGAACCCCGACGGACGTCTTCCAACATCGGAGCTGTACAGCCTTAAATCATAATGTCTTCAGAGGTCAGACAGTGGATTGGAAAGGGTTAAAAGCGATGTAAAAAAAAAAGTAGTAAAGTATTACAACAGTTTTTGATAAGCGCTTGTGTTGCAGAGAACCGCATGCTTTTTTTTTAACATTGCGGTTGAAAACTGCAACAAAAAGCACCATGTGGGTTGGATTCACACGGGCATATGCACATGAGGGTTGCGGAGTTGCAGAACGAACTATTTTATTTCTTTTTTTGTGCGCTAAAAGACACTTAACGTTTTTCGTGCGCAAGGCATTCATATTTGTATGTGGCAAAAAAATTAGGCAGCGATTGAAAAGGTTAATTAGTTTAATGGCTTTCATGTGTGTTGTTGACCTGCGCAGTTACACGGTGTTTCACGTATCTCCTAGTGTATTGCGCACATATTCGTACATCCACATTAACTTCTATGTGGACTTTTGGTGCACGCTCTTTTTTTTTTTTTCCCCATGACTAAAATACGTATGTTAGGGAACCCATAGAAGTCAATGGGCTCTATTCACTGCGTATTGCATGTACAAATACACCCGTGTGAATTCAGCCTTGCGTAATGGCATTAATTGTCGAGCCGCACCTGTGCCGGCAGGCGCAGCCCGGAAATTATCGGGAAACCGTGGCGCAGCCCGGCAATTATCGGGAAACCGTAAGCGTTACCGGCCTCCACTAGCAATGTAATTACGTATGGGTGGCGTTGATAGAGCACTTATAAAGAACAATGGTCTCTCTCTCGCGTAATAGAACATGCTGTTCTTTTCTGCGCTTGCATACTGTGTAATGCTTACACGCAAATGTGAGTGAAATAGCGTAAGGCAATGTATTTGCCTGCAAATTACTGCGTGTCACGGTACGTGGACATTACACGCATAAAAATGCAGTAAACTTACCCGTGTGACCCCGGCCTTATTCTGTTGTCCAATTTATGTATGTATAAAAACTTGATGAGCGTTTTATGTAAACAGGCAGTCATTCATCTGAGAATGACTGCCTGTTTACTGTGAATGGAGGCGGATAGAAGAATCTCCAGAGGTCCGCCTCCATTCTCCGAGCAACTGCTGCATGTATGTAGCATAAGGTCTCTCTCACACATGTGCGATTAACGTGGCATTTTGAACATCACTGTATAATGCTCCCATTGAAATCAATGGGGCCTCACAGACATGCATTCGATCGTGGCGCTGGAAGGCTTTTCCTAGCACCGCGATTTTCGAGCGCTGTCTGCCCCGTCTTTTGCAGTTTAGCACACCTCATCACCCATCACAATGATGGGGTGCGTTAAAACACGCTGTCTGCCACACTTAGCTGTGGAAAGTAAAATGGCAGAAAAGCACCTCGAGTGAAATCGTGCGTCCATGTGTGAGAGGACCCTTAACCCCTTAATGACACGGCCTATTTTGGCGTTGAGGACCAAGCGATTTTTTGGTATTTTTCCATCTCCATTTTTCAAAAGCCATAACTTTTTTATTTTTCCGTGGACGCGGCCGTGTAAGGGCTTGTTTTTTGCGTGGCGATCTGTAGTTTTTATCTGTGCCACTTTTGGGTATATAGACAATATCGTAAATTTTTTTTTTTTTTTAATAACAGGGAGAGAAAACGCATCAATTCTGCCATAGATTTTTTTTTTTTTTTTTTACAGCGTTAATCATGCAGCATAAATGACACACTAAAATTTTTCTGCGGGTCGGTACGGTAACAACGATACCAAAATTGTTATATTTTTTTTAGGTTTTTACACTTTTTTGCAATAAAACCCCCTTTTTTTGGAAATCTTTTTTTTTTCTCTATAGCTGCATTCTAAGTCCTGTAACTTTTTTATTTTTCTATGTACGGAGCTCTATGAGGGCTTATTTTTTGCGAGACGAGCTGTAGTTTTTATTGGTACCATTTTGGGAAATGTACGGCTTTTTTGATCACTTTTATTGCATTTTTTGTGAGGCAAAATGCTAAAAATTAGCATTTTGCCTCTGTTTTTTAGCGTTTTTTTTTACGCTTTTTGTCGTACAAAATAAAAAGCGTGTTCAACTTTTTGTACACGTCGTTACGGACGCGTCAATACCCAATATGTGGGGTTTTAGTTTTTTTTCCCTTTTTTTATGCTAATATTAGAAAAAGCATAAAAAAGGGGTTTTTTACATTTTTTTTTTACATTTTTATTTTTTTTACACTTTTCTTTTCTTTTTTTTAATACTATTTGAGTCCCTCTGAGGGACTTACATCACTGTGCCTATGATCGCTGTCATAAGGCATGGCAGAGCTACTGCTCTGCCATGCCTTATCGCTTGTACAGCGATAATAGGCACAGGCAATACAGGACGCCAGTGTCTGGCGTCCTGTTGCCATGGTGACAGGCCGGGCTCTCGCGATAACATCGCGAGTTCCGGCCGGAGACACACAGGGATCGCGATCCCTCTGTGAACTCTTTCCCTGCCGCGATCTACTTAGATCGCGGCAGGGAAGGGGTTAACAGCGGCGGGCGCATCTCCGATGCCCCCCCGCTGTTGGAGCGGGACGCCGGCTGTGACTGACAGCCGGCTCCCGCTGCGGGATAGCGCGGGATCACATGTGATCCCGCGCTATCTCCAGGACGTACCAGGTACGTCATGTTGCGGGAAGTACCAGGCTGCCGTGACGTACCAGGTACGTCCAGGAGCGGGAAGGAGTTAAAGGGGTTGTCTCGCGTGGAAACGTTTTTTGGTTTTTTTTCCCCATAGGCCCCCCATTCGGCGTAGGACAAACACAAGGAATGTGTTTAAAAAAAAAATTACATATTACTTAGCTGAATCCCTGCTCTGCGATTTCTTCTTCCTTCACTAAGATGGCCGCCGGGATCTTCACCCACGATGCACCGCGGGTTCTTTCCCATGGTGCACCGTGGGCTCTGTGCGGTCCATTGCCGATTCCAGCCTCCTGATTGGCTGGAATCGGCACACGTGACGGGACGGAGCTACGCGATGACGCGTAGAAGGGGCGGAGCCAGAACGCCGCTCGTGCCTGGACCGAGCAGAAGGGGAGAAGACCGCACAACGCAAGCGCGTCTAAAAAAGCAAGAAGACATCAGAATTAGACAGATCCATGGAGACGGGGACGCTAGCAACGGAGCAGGTAAGTGAATAACTTCTGTATGGCTCATATTTAATGCACGATGTATATTACAAAGTGCATTAATATGGCCATACAGAAGTGTATAACCCCACTTGCTGCCGCGAGACAACCCCTTTAAGCTCTGTTCACACTGGTGTTTTGGCTTCCGTTTGAAAGGGTCCATGACTGATTTGTTTAAGAGGTTTTCCGGGCAAATACTATTGATGACTTGTCCTTAGGATAGGTCATCAATAGTTGATCGCCAGGACCCATAGAATGGTAGAGTTAGAAGGGACCTCCAGGGTCATCGTGTCCAACCCCCTGCTCAGTGCAGGATTCACTAAATCATCCCAGACAGATGTCTGTCCAGTCTTTGAAGATTTCCATTGAAGGAGAACTCGGCACCTCCCATGGTAGCCTGTTCCACACATTGATCACCCTCACTATCTAATTTGTGTCTCCTCCCTTTCAGTTTCATCCCGTTGCGTCTGGTCTTTCCTTGTGCAAATGAGAGTAGGGCTGATCCCTCTGCGCTGTGACAGCCCTTCAAATATTTGTAGACCGCTATTAAGTCTCCTCTCAGCCTTCTTTTTTACAAGCTGAACATTCCCAGATCCTTTAACCGTTCCTCCTAGGACATGATTTGCAGACCGCTCACCATCCTGGTAACTTTTCTCTGAATTTGCTCTAGTTTGTCTGTCTTTTTTTTAAAGTGGGGTGCCCAGAACTGGGCACAGTATTGCAGATGGGGTCTGACTAAGGAAGAGTAGAGGGGGATGATGACATCACGTGATCTAGACTCTATGCTTCTCTTAATACATCTCAGAATTGTGTTTGCCTTTTTGGTTGCTGCATCACATTGTTGACTCATGTTCAGTCTATGATTGATTAGTATACCCAAGTCTTTCTCACATGTGCTGCTGCTTAGCTCAATTCCTCCCATTCTGTATGCTTTTTTTTTTTCATTTTTCTTGCCCAGAAAAATGTATTTTTCTGGGCAAGACTTTGTATTTCTTTTTGCTAAATACCATTCTGTTAGTTGTCGCCCACTGCTCAAGTTTTTTTTTTTAGATCTTTTTGAATACTCTCTCTTCCTAGTGTTAGCTATCCCTCCTAGCTTTGGGTCGTCCGCAAATTTGACTCTGCTGCTTGGGATCCCCACAATCACCTGATCACCAGATCCGCCTCAATGGAGCAGGAGGTGTATATTCGTTGAAATGAATGGTAATGAAGCTATCTGTTACACTTAAAAACTTTGATCCCAATGAGGAGCTGGAAGCGTTCTAGGTGGCTCCGCTTCCGTTGGTTTCATTGGGAGGGAAGCTGCCTATTAGTCTTCCTGCTCCGATCCTGATATATATCATCTGGCCCCACTCCACTATCAGCGGGCTGGGTGATAAAGCTGATACTGGATATCGCAATCAACAGATTCCTGGCAGTCAACTATGGATGACCTATCCTGAGGACAGGTGATCAATAGTATTTGCCCGAGAGCTACTTTGACCCCAGAGGTTTAGCTTGTAAGGCTCAAAGTAGCCGACAGATTCCCTTTAGGCTGGGTTCACACAGGGCGGAAATTCCGTGCGGAATTTCGCTGTGGCAAATCTGCCTGCGTCCGCTAATCCCGGGGGTTGCCATCCATGTGGGCGATATGTGTCAAAAATCTCGTCCACACGGGACGGCCAATCCGTCACGGCAAAGCTGGCGCTGCGGCGCAGATTCCCCAGCCCCAGTATGTCCCCTCGTAATGGCGGAGCCGCCCGCAACGGAAAAGCATGCGACCAAGCCGCTTCAAAACCTGCGAGATTTCTGCCGAGAATACGTCCCGTGGGAACCCAGCCTTAAAGTCCTTTTACATGGAGTGACTTTCTCCAGTTGGCAGTTTCTGATCAACGAAGTTGGTGCTTATCTACACAGTATGATCGTTCTTCCCCTCTAGAGAATCAACGGTGTAGTTGGCCCATCCTCCGTTCACACGCAGAGATGTTCTGTGGGCCATAATATTTTTTTCAGGTGGACTGAAGATTCAATCGGCTGAGGAACAAGATTTAGTCTAATCTCGTACAGCTTCTCGCGGGCAAATAAGCATTTCCACAAACGTTTGTGCCAGATCGTCAACCCATGTTACAGGGCCTTTGGATCCAGATTTGGGTGTTTTTGTTTTTTTCCCCCGGTGGTTGGATCTCCATGATCATGAAGTGATAACATACACTAGCGATACGCCATTAGTTTGAGTGTGACCTATTAAAAGGGTATTCCCATCTCAGTGGCTAGTGTGTCCAATAAGCGATGACAACACTGTGACATGGTAGTTATTGAGTCATGTTGCTCTATAAAGTGATAATATATCCAATGTGTCCCAAGAGTTCGGATGTGGCTTGTATCAGCTAAATCCCTGGCTAGGAAACACTGTTGTATTGAGGTACCCGTTTACATGACTAATTGGTAAAATGAGTTATTTTGGGTGGCTGTCGGCCCGTGTACACACGGCACAGATGGGGCACTGAGCGAGAAGTAGCTCAGTTGGCACTAGTCGCTCTGCTAACTTGTCGAAAAGGAAAGACTACCGAGTGCCTTTTTGCTCGGTGTAAACGGGAATCGCCCTTTATTTGAGCGACTCCTGTTTACTGTGAATGGAGCCGGGTGGGACGGAGCGATCCTGGCCGCTCTGTCTCCATTCACTTGAATGACTATCACAGAGGCGATAGTCGCTGGTGCACCCAACAGTTGTCCAGTGTCCAATGTAAAGGGGCCTTTAGGCAGGTATCCAGCATTATCGGTGTATCTGGCAATGACGTATACATTCATCATATTCTCATTCCTTGGGCAGAAATCACACACGCAGTCTTGATTTTTGAGCCAAAAATGGGAGTTGATTTGAAAAAAAAAAAAGTTTAACATTTGGTTTACCTCTGCCGTAGATTCTACTGTTACCGTTAAAAAAAAAAGGCACAATATGCAATGCTGTTTTTAGGGTAAAATGCCAAACATGATGGAAACCTGTTGGTGTCTGGCATATTGAGTGATTCGGCCCTGCTATCACTTTAATTGTTCTATAAAGGAGCAGAATGGAAGTGGTTAAAGGTCTTGTGTCATCAGAGAATGACCTATTGTATAAATAGTGTTAGGCAAACATTTTTATTTATGTACATTTTTTATGTCACAAATATATATTTTGAAAAATCCTGAGGCTGGTCTCTCACGATTGGATTTGAATTGCGGATTCCTCAATCTCTGTCCACACAGATGATATGCAGGCAATAAAAGACTTGGAATTCCACTGGTTCGCTCACACGTGCGGGTAGGAATTGCAGATTCTGTAAGAAGAAGACAAAGCAGCATGCTGTATTTTACTGTGCATTCTGCCATCAATCTGCATGAGAGAGGGAGAAAAAAATAATGGTTTGGCCTGTGTTCAGCTACTTTCTGTCATTCCCTGCTTGTGATTTTTTTTTTTTCTTCCGCGCAGACGATACGCAGTCCATACATCTACATCCGCATGTATAGGTAACCACTCATAATTGGTTTCCACGATCATGTGGTCTTCCGCAAGTGGAATCCAACCCACTGGTGTGCATGCGGCCTGAGTCTTAGAAGTCTGATACTTCCTGTTCTGTAGAAATCACTTCTCAGCAGTCCTCTTCTTATGGCCGCCTGCAGACGGGCGGCGAGGATCTGGCGGCGAGGATTCTCGCCGCGGGACCTGCCCTGAGCGCCTGCAGGGACCAGCGCGTACTCACCCGCGTCTCCGGCTGTTTGATGTGCCAGGCAGCTGGCGGATGCGCAGACCAGAGCCGGCGGCGGGTGAGTAACGTTTCTGTGCGGGGCTCGCAGAGCCCCGCACAGAATTGGATCATGCCGTGGTTTGTTTGCCACGCGAGATTCTGTGCGGCCAAACCGCGGCCGTCTGCATAGAATTGCGTTTGTTAACGCATTCCTATGCAGGCTTCCAGCGGTGGAAATCCCGCGGGAAATCTCGCCGCGGAATTTCCGCTCGTGTGCAGGCGGCCTATCACAGGCAGAATTGCATACAAGGTGAAACCTACATAGAGCTAACACAGGATCCTCCATTCACCTTTGATGATGGTCATAGCTCACCTCCTCCCCCCATCCCTGCAAAATGACCTCTGCACAGGTCACAGAGCATGCCTAGAACTGTCTCCTGTAGAAGTCAATTTGTCAGCTCCTGTCCATTGTGTGAATGGCCTATGAGGATGCTGTAAAGCAGATATCTGCAGCAAAGAGGAGATGACCGCCCCATAGCTGTAAACAGAAAAAACTATAAAAAATCTACAATCAGAAAATAAAAGCAAATTAGAAACAATGGCCTACGTCTTTCCTATGATACTTCCCGTTTTCATTATAATCCACATGTTGGTTTGGTGCAAACTGTAAGAAAAACTACGAGTGACCTCAGTCTGGTGGTGCGTTCACACATGGCAGATAAACTACAGATTCTGGGGTTGCGGGTGGGAAATCCATAGTGTTTTAGTAGTAATAGAGTGGATTAGACTGGAGGGAGGAAGCCAGCTTCTCTAGGAAACCTCCACCAGACAACCCTGCGGGGACGCCGCTACAACAACAGTAAACTCTGCCAACCAAGTTTTGCATGTCCAGCATAAAAGTAATGGATAAAATTCAAAACTTTGGATCTGTCATTTTAGTGGATTCAGTAAATGGGTGAATACCGGAGAACCACTGACGCGTTTCAGACGTAATGTCCTTAACACATCAGCTGTTCTTTGGTATCTGCATATCTGCTCGACCTGTCATAGTGGATTCAATAAAGTTTTGAATTTTACCCGTAACTCGTCCGCTGGACACGTAAACTTGGCTACACTTCATCCATGCAAACTTTAGTTGTGCTAATTTTGTATTTTATTTTCTAAGGGTGTATTAGAGAAGCATGAGGCTGTATTATATCTGTAGTGTAATGATAATAGATGGGCTTTGTGATAATGAAAATACTGAAGCTTTTTTCAGATTGAGTATTGGAGTCCAGCTATTGTTTTTGGAGAAAATGCTCCCTACGGCCTAAAGGTAGCAGGAGCCGTTGCCTATAGTGCTGTGCAACACTGTTGACAGTCAGCTTGGTTATCTTGCACCTGAAGTGAACTCTGTTGATGTTTTTTTGTGAACCTTGTGCACTAGATATATCCATGGTGGATTTTTCTGCCATGGGTGTAGGCACCATAAGTGTGAGTGAAAATGCATCATTGTGAAACTCATTATTTTCAATGGTTTCATTTACATTTGCAATATTTTCACTCATGCGATGCTGCAAGAGAGAAAAAATTGCGGCATGTTCTATTTTTTATCGATGTCGACCATTGTTTTTAATGGAAGAACTCTGAGATCCCTTGAGCCACGGCTGGGGGAATCCCTTGAGCCACGGCGATGAAGGAATTCTCTGTGGTGATGCGGCTTTTTACATGCTTGAAAATGCGATATCAGGCCATGAATCACAACCAGATATCTCCCTCACCCGTGTGAAACTAGCCCAGGTGTTTTTACAGCTTCACTGCTAGTTCTGCTGTATAATGTCCTTCATGCTGCAGCTTCTGGCAATCTGCTTTCTAGATGAAGACTGGCTCAGAGAATTTCTTTTGAGCCCGTCTTCAGCTAGGGAGCAATGATGGTGCTCTGATGAGTTCTAATGCTGCTTTGCTCTTGCGATTTGGTGTGGGGTCTCTGCACCCAGACCCCAAGTAATCAAAACCTTCGTCCCTATGATATCTCAGGATACTGCTTTACTACAGTAAAACTACTACCGTCAAACACAAGCCATTTCTGAGGGAGTCAGAGCTGAGGTTGACGGGCGAGAAAGGTAGTTGAAACTTTGGTTTACCGACTCCTCGGTGCTGCACTGTACTGTATGTGAGCCATGACTTCAGTACCTCCAGCAGTGAACCCTGTCTGGTGCATTTAGCAGGCTGGTAATTAGCCTTTGTATTGCTGTGTACGTTATCAGCCTTCCTTTCGCCAGTTGGTGATTTTCGGGACAGAGGATGGTTGCCCGCTGCAGGTTGGATCCTTTTGAAAGCTCATGTTCTCTGTAAGTCGGTCCCCGTGTGTAAGCTACTGACGGTGGCATTTGTGATTGCAACATGGACATGTTTGCACAAGCTCGCATACTGTGGGACAGCTGGATGGATGCCTTACTAGGAGACAATGCATTACTGAGACACACACATTCTTTACTTCGGTTACACCAGTCATATCCCTTTAATGTAAAGTAGAGACTGTTTTGTCCCATGATCAAGCCATTAAATGTATCCCTGAAGCCGTGTGCCTGGGCAGTGGGTGAGCTGGGGGTAGTCACAGATTTTTGAGAATGATCAGTATAATTCATGTGAATAGGATTTAACTAAACCCGAGCAGATTAAAATCAACCTTGCAAATCGGGGGCAGAGATTTTTGCAGTGGAAGAGGTTTGTTTTGGTTTTTTTGTGCATTTTCGCTGTGCTTTTTGTAATCGTGACAAAACTGCAGAATAGTTCTACAGTGGTTTTGCCATCATTGTACACTAAAAATATTACTCCTATATACACCTAAAGGAAAGTGCCATTAACTATTTAAAGCAAGTAACAGTTTGGACCAAGGTGGTTTCACATCTGCCCCGGAGGTTCTGCCACAGATCCGGCACATTATGCCGAAAGAGAAAGCACTGCGTGTAGAGCTTTTTCTTCCAGCTAAAAGTCGGGCAGCTGAGCGGAGAGCAAACAGACCCCTTTGGCAATGGCGTGCGGGCGACGCTTTTCGGCCATGGGGGTTCCCCTTTCCTGCTATTCGAATGGAGCAGGAAAGTGGAACCATGAGTGCTGATGTGAAACCACCCTAAAACGGTCTTCAACAGGCATGCCCTGCAGAAGAAATACAAGGGAATTAAACCTGCTAATCCTAATACAAAGGGATGACCTAGTAAATATCTTTGGCTGGGAAAAGTCTAGCCGTGACGCAGAAACTTGATAGCGCATCCCCGTGTGGCCTGAAGAATTTTGACAGTCCGTATCTGTTAAAGGGACAGTAAGTTTTCAGACAACTTCTGCTCATCTACTAGCTTGTTCTTCACTGACTACAAATTCCGCAGTGGAATTCCGCAGCGTGAACATTGAGCTATTGGGTTCAATAGAACCTAATAGCAGCAGTGTAACACCGCGGAATTCCGCGGCGTGAAATAACCCGCGGCATGTCCTATTTGCCGCAGGAATATGGTAGTCAATGGAAGCCGTCTGTCACGCTATACGTCCGCTGTAGCACATATGACACTGCCAGCGCGTCATGCGCTGTGGGCATTAGCACTTATGTTTAGAGAGAAATTCAATAGTCAATCCCTAAGTTCAGGGTGATCCACTATCAAATAGATATAAAGTATGAACCCATGTAGCTATAATAGATGTATTGTAATGATGGCAGTCTCTGCATTTCTTCTGCTTGGTAGTAATCTAGCAATCATTAAGCTGATAGTGGACAACAAAGTCCTGTCTGCCAAGCTATACTGGATACAAAGGTACTTTCAGCTAGTAACCACTTGGCTCTCTATACTAGTAGCACAAGGGTGCAATAACTTTGCCTATCCAAAATACACTAGCAAGTGTCACTGGTAACCAGTCAGTTCTTTATGCTATTGTAGAGACTGGCGTAATAAGCTGACCGTGGACAACCAGGTCCTGTCAGATGCTGTATTAAGTAGAAATGCTTTTCACTACTGACCCCTGATGACAAAAGGATGTAATAACCCTACCTATCATAAATACACTAGCAGATGCTGCTGGCGACCAATGAGTCTATGCTGCATTTGTTTTTATCTTTCCTATCTATAACCTTCTAGGCAGGGTCATTGTATTCCTTTCTCAATAATGGCATAACAGAGCTCACTGGTTGCCATACTTTTTTTCTGCTCCAGTGAAATCTACTAACTTGTTAGTCTCGTCATTTCTGTAGTATATTTACATTAAAAAATTTTCTTCTTTTCCACTGTAAATCATCCTGTTTGAAGAGGCTGCCACAAGGGGGTCTCCTTTTCAGCTTCTCTGCAGTCCACTGTCTGTTGTTGGGTATAGAGCTTCTGTAGTAACAAGGACACAGGGACATTTCCTTAGCAATGGGGAAGGAGCTATTTTCACGGGGGCACTCCACAGTACTCTTTGAGCCTGCAGGTTGACAGATCTGCAGACATTGTGGTAGCTATTTCCACAATGTCTGCCTCTCTTGAGGGAGTCGTGTATACACAATATATTGGGTTTACTCATCATTTGGCTAGATTTATCAAAAATCTCGTCCACACGGGACGGCCAACCCGTTGCAGCAAAGCCGGCGCTGTGGCGCGGATTTCCCGTCTGCAGCATGTTTATCTTTTTTTCTATTGTTTTCGTTGCAACCACGCTTCTCTCTATGGGAGCATTGTCCACAACGGAAAAGCGTGCAGCAAAGATGCTCAAAAATCCGCGGCTAAGTGGTGTGGGTTTTGAAGCTGTGCTTTCTCGGCGGGAATCTCACGTTTTGTTTTTTTTTTTTGCTGCGGCAAAACCGCAAGATTTCTGGCAGGATTCCACCCTGTGTGAACCCAGCCTTATGCAGGGCAGCTGATGGCAGGGACCACACGCTGTGATTCTCCACGGGAGCTCTGATAACTTTGTTTTCAGCTGCAGTCCCAGGAGAGAACAAAGGGACTGTATGCAGATAACAGACCACCTGCTGTTATCTGCATACAGGGAAGGGATCCTCATTTACATGCAAATGAAGCTAATAAGCTACTAATGGGCATTAGTGCCCATTAGCAGCTTTTTGCAAAATGATCGCTCAAACTGTCATTCTCGCTATCTTTTGAACAAATTTTGAGCGATCATCTTTGTGTGTAAATGGGGCTTTAGAACCTTGTTGGCAGGTTTTACTGTAGATTTCGATATGGTGTCTGAAGAAACGTTATGTTTCAAATCTGTCAGCGTGGGGAAAAAAACATGGGCAATGGTAAGTTAGTTTGGTCCTGTGTATTTTTGAAGATGTACTGCCATAATATAGCCATAGACTTCAGTTTGGCTGACAGCTGTCTTGCAAACACCCGTATACGCTCTGCTCCAGACAGGGGATTCTCTCTCAACAACACAAGGATTTGGCATGTTGAAATCGACATTCTTGTTTCCTCTAACATCTTCTGTCAGAGCTGAGTCTGGAGGCCCTCAACACACATTAGTCGACTGGTCCTGCCAAAAGCGGTGTTCAGCCAACGTTAAATGGATTGGTCTCTTGACAACATTTATCAGCTAACCACAGGATAGACACATGTATGATCGTCAGGGGTCCGACACGTTGACTCCACAGTGTTCCTGGTCCTTGGTTCTTTTTATAATCATTAAATATAAAAAAATCTCTAATTTTATATTGGGGTCAGTCAGAGGTTATGAATTCCAGGTGCTGAGGACACCCACAATAGAAGAAATGGGTAAAATCACTCCACTACACACAGAGCTCTTGTTGGCAAACTTTTGTAAGGTAATGTTTGTAGACAATGTACAAAAAGTATAAAAACCCACAAGAGCATCTTTCCTAGGAGAGCTGACAGGCTGTTGAGTACCAGATTGGGTGCGGTGCTCAGTAGAGCTCTTGATCTAGTGATAACTGGTCTTGTTTTTCACAAAATTATAAATTTTTAGTCCTTTGCAAATTTTACCCTTTAGTGACAGCCCCATGGTGTTTTTAGACGCGGGACGTGTATGTAGGGAGATCGTGCTGCAACCTTCTTCCATACATCACGGGTGTCAGCTGTCATCAAGCAACAGCCCCAATAAGCCGAGTGACCGATCGTGGCTTTTAACCTTTTAAATGCCCCCTCAGTGAGATTGCAGGGAGCCATGCAGGTCTCATGGCAGCCGGGAGCCTTCTGAAAGGCCCCAGGGCTGTCTTGGCAGTATGCCTGTCAAGCCATTCCTGTGGGATAGCCTGATAGACTGCCGTGTCAGATTGCCGTATGATGTAATGCTATCCCATTACATCATACTGCAGGAGCGATCAAAGCATCACATGTTGTGGTTCCCTAGGAGGACTAAAACAAAACGTAAACCTAAAAACAAAGTTAAATTAATTATTGGAAAAAAAAAAAGTAATGAAAGTAAACAAACAAAACCCTTATTTGGTAATGCTGCGTCCATAAAAGTCAGATCTATCAAAGTAATGATTTACCACGCACGGTGAACGTCGTCCGAAAAAATTAAATGAACACCAAAATTGTGCTTTTGTTTGGTCACCCTGTCTCCAAGAAAAAAGTGTAATAAAAAGCGATCAAAAAGTCGTATTTATTTAATAATGGTACCATAGGAAACTACAGAACGTCCCGCACAAAATAAGCCCTCACACAAATACATCGACAGAAAAATAACGTTATCGTGCACAGAAGATCGCAGCAGAAAAATTTTAAAAAATACAAGTAGTACAGCAAGTTTGGTATCGTAATCGTACTGACCCATAGAATAAAGTTATCATGATGTTTTTGTTGCACCTTGTGCGCCATAGAAACGAGGCACCGAAAGATGGCGGAATGTTTTTTTTGTTTGTTTTTTTTCCTCTCTACTTAGAATTTTTAAAGTTTTTCAGTACATTATATGGTACATTAAATCATACCATTAAAAAATACAACTCGTCCCGCAAAAAACAAGCCCTCATACAGCGACGTCGATGGATAAATAAAGCAGTTTTGATTTTTTTAAAGGGGGAGAAAAAACAGAAAAGCTTGGACACTAAGGGGTTTTATGGGAGATTGGGATCAGAAAATATGAATTGTCAATATAAGTTGCCCATAGATGGGGGATAACTTTAGATTCTGGTACAACCCCTTTAAGAAATTCCCTTAGCTGCATTCCAAGCTTAAAGGCTGTTGAGCCGATGTTCTCCCAAAACCAATACAATCTCTTGTATCCACATTTGCCAAAGTTTTTCGTCTTTATGGAATGACTTTAAAAGGAGCCTTTTTCATAACCTCTTCAGCCTGAAATTCAACTAAGAAACTTGAATAATCGGAGATGTCCGAAATCAATCGTTTGTCCCTTATCCCCTCAACCTATGTCTTATTGCAACTGCCTGTACCTAGCCTGGAGGACGCACTCTGCTTTTGAAAGACATGAAGAAAACTCGCTCATAACTTTGTGTTTTTTACACTGATTCCTTTTGCTAAAAGAATTTGTCTATCCACAAAGTGATTTATGGTTGAGGGTCTGACTATAGGGATCATGAGTCCCACTTGGTGAATGGATCGATGGTGTACTTGTTTGACCACCACTCCATTTTCTTTTATGGGGCTGAAGGAGATGGCCAAGTTTTGCGCTAGGCTGTATCTGTAAACGGTGAATAAAAAAGTGGTCACGCATGTGCAGCGCCACGCTATTCACGAAGGGCAACTCGGGAGTGCGCAGTTTAACTGATTCTTGGAGTTCTCAGTAGTCAATCCTCTTATTACCTATCATAGATGATTTTGAGGGATAGCCTTGTTGAGCTTGAAGGCACAGTTGTATCACAGGTTCGTGTCCAGTAATGCTGCTAAGCTTCAGCTGAGAATTGTATGTTCCTTATTTGAGGACTTGGTGTTGTAGAAACACATTCACTTGTTAATATCATGTGGTGACAGTGCGGCTTCTTATGGTAAGGAATGCAGTCTATACTACAAACAGCCCACGTCGCTTGTTATATAGCAACACATTGTGCATTAGGTTTAGACTAATCACATTCAATCACGGTAAAAGCATGGCTTCACTTTCTGTAGTAAAATCGCTGGAAATGTGTTAAAGATGTTCAATATTTCAAGATTAATTGCACAAAGGTGCTTAGAGTAACTGCACCTTTAAGAAACTTTTGACATGTCGTAAGTTTTAATCAGTGGTGGTCTGGGTCTTGAATCCCTCTCCCCCCCCCCCCCCCCCCCCCCAATTCCCTACGAATTGCTAAAGTAAAAGGGGTTGCAGCGCTTGGCCAAGGCCTGTGCCTTTTCAGCTGTGATCGTTACCTGTCCTCTTCTCGGAAGCTGGGAAGAAGGCTCCAAGACTTCTATACTCATAAGGCCAATTTACACGCAAAGATAATCTTTCAAAGGATTGAAACTTTGGCAATCTTTTTGCATAACGTTTTAATGGCCATTATCTTCATTTGCATGTAAAGGGGCCTACAGGAACTTTACTGAGCCCAGCAGGTGATTAATCAGCTGTGCAGCTGCATTGTTCTTGTCAGGGCTGCAGGAAAATTAATGTAATCTCCCGACTCCTGTGGAGAAAACAGCATGCAGTCTATTGAGACCCTTTATCTCTCTGCGGCTGAATGATGGATTTTAAGTTCACCTAAAAATCATCGTTTAGATGAAAAGTGCACAATGCCCGTGTCTACAGGTAATGATTATCGCTCATTTTCAGTTATGTGAACGAATTTTGAGTTATAATCCTTACATGTAAACGGGCCTTTATATGAGCCTTCTGGGAAGAGCTGACAAGTAACTATCACAGCTCTCAGCTAAGTGCTTCTTTGTTTCACCATCGGTGAGGGTCTCCGCACTCGGATCTCCACTGATTAAAATTTGCTGTGAAGTGACAAAAGTTTCTTTGGAATGCAGTTACTCATTAAGGGCTTGTTCTGTTACCAAACATTTCTTCTATGGGCTCAGCTGTGCTAAAATAATACTTGACTGTCCTCAGCCCTGCAATCTAGCGCAGCAACCCCACCGCCCTCCCAGCATTTGTTGTGGAGGATGTTGCTACCTGATTGGCCCAGTGTTCTCCTTGTGAACTCCTACCCTCATGGCACCAAGATATGAGCACTAATGCCAGTTCAGAAAGATGGCCTTGCAGCGGACAGGTTCCACCACCCCTCCCCGCCCCACAACAAAGAGCTGGGCTACAGTGCTGAATTGTGGGGCTTGAGGAGAACATCTCCTTAGTTTTAGGATAGCTGGACCCATAGAGGTAATGTCTGGAAACAGGACAACCCCATTAATGTCTCCATTTTACATGATCTGTGCTCTCATATAAGGAAGTTTTCTGCAGACGTTTTTCTAAATTGCAACATTTTTTTTTTAACGTTATTACAGGATTAAAATGTAGTATTTGAACTAATTCATCATCTCTTTCTCTGCAGGCTAATTATTGATCATGGGGGCATTTTTGGACAAACCTAAAACCGAGAAACACAATGCTCACGGAGCCGGAAATGGATTGCAATATGGACTCAGTAGCATGCAGGGCTGGCGTGTTGAAATGGAAGATGCTCACACAGCCGTCGTTGGTATTCCTCATGGTCTGGAAGACTGGTCCTTTTTTGCTGTATATGATGGCCATGCTGGATCACGTGTTGCAAATTACTGCTCATCGCACTTGTTAGAGCATATAACAGATAATGAAGACTTCAGGGCAGCTGAAATGTCAGGATCCAATGTGGAACCTTCTGTAGAAAACGTTAAAAGTGGCATTCGAACTGGATTTTTAAAAATTGACGAGTATATGCGCAACTTTGCCGACTTAAGGAATGGCATGGACAGAAGCGGTTCTACTGCCGTGGCGGTCCTTATTTCACCGAGCCACGTGTATTTCATCAACTGTGGGGATTCTAGGTCTGTACTGTATAGGAGCGGACAAGTTTGCTTTTCCACACAGGATCACAAACCTTGCAATCCAAGGGAGAAAGAAAGGATTCAAAATGCTGGAGGCAGCGTCATGATCCAGCGCGTCAACGGATCGTTAGCGGTTTCTCGTGCCCTTGGGGACTATGACTACAAGTGTGTTGATGGCAAAGGTCCTACTGAGCAGCTTGTCTCCCCTGAGCCTGAGGTGTATGAGATCGTACGAGCAGAAGATGATGAATTTATAATACTAGCTTGCGATGGCATTTGGGATGTCATGAGTAATGAAGAGCTCTGTGAATTTGTCAAGTATAGGCTTCAGCTAACAGATGATCTTGAGAAAGTGTGTAATTCTGTAGTGGACACCTGTTTACATAAGGTAAGTGACAGCAGCGGGGTTTAGTAAACTTGTACAACTAAAATGATTTGTGCCAAGGGTAGTTTTACAATACATGACTGTTGTGCACCTAAAAACGAAGCAACTTTCGGCTCATTTAAACAGGCAGTCGTTCATTTATGAGCAACTGCCTGTTTATTCTAAGTGGAGACGGGCAGCCAGAAGAGATCTCCGTCCCACTCCGTCTCCATTAGGTGCCTAACGGCCATCCCAGCGATAATCCCTCCTGTGCTTTCACACATGAGCAGCAGTCGTTCACTGAATGTAGGCGGTGTGTGCCAGAGACCTTTACGATCATCCTCCTCCATTCGAAGTGAAAAGGCATTAATTCGTAGATGAAAGACTGTTGAAATGAGCCGATTGGTTTTTAGGTGAGCTAAACTCATGACACGTGAGGGATTCTCGCTCACTTGCCTTGTCGGATCCTGTGTTTGCAGGAGACGACAGCCGCCCATAATCGCTCTCGGGCCACTGTCAGGTCATGTAAAATTAGTGGTAGATCGGGATATATGGCCCTTGTGCTGCTGTGTGTCTCTATGGCTAGACTTTAAGGTGACCCTCTCACAGAGTTCATGCTGCCCACACCAATTGGCAGCATGAACCCTGGACAGATATGCCTATTTGTGTTTTACTCTGAAACTACTGCAATTCAGGAAAACAATATTTAGAATTATGTTTTGTTCAGAATAACACATGTACTGAATGGACAGATCTGCCCTGGGTTCGGGCAGCATAAACCTGGTGGCAAGATCCCTTTTTTAAAGGGCGAGTCTTTAAGCATTCTTAACCTTGCAATACATGTGACAGTACTAGGTGTGCGCTGTAGAGAGGAGATAATCTTGCTTTCTGTAGACTGCTTGGCCACCACTTCTTCCCCCCTCCCCCACCCCAAAAGCTGCTTGATTCAAGCAGCTATTACATCTCTTGAGTTGTAAACTAAGTGATAGATCCTCGTTAAAAGTGTTTTCAGAGTTTAAAAAAACATATATTTTGAAATCCTGCTAACCATGTCAATACTTTGTAGCACCTTTTTTCGTTCACCTCACCTGGTCTGTTTAGTCGACTGTTGAGGTTTGTGATTGGTTGCAGCGGCTTGTGATATTCTTCTCACAGGCTGACTCTGCAGCTTGTAAACAGACCCAGCTGAGTCAATGGAGAGATGACGCCGGAGCTGCAAGTATAGGCTGGTTTTATTATTTCTGGGCACGTTCAGCAGGATTAGAAAAAACAAAAATACTTTGCAAACATCTTAAGCTTTTATCATTGTTGAATTAAGTTTTACATACTTAAGGGGTGGTCTCGCGAAACCAAGTGGGGTTATACACTTCCGTATGGCCATATTAATGCACTTTGTAATATACATCGTGCATTAAATATGAGCCATACTGAAGTTATTCCACTTACCTGCTCCGTTGCTAGCGTCCTCGTCTCCATGGTTCTGTCTAAATTCGCTGGCAGCTTGCTTTTTTAGACGCGCTTGCGCAGTCCGGTCTTCTCCTTCCAGCACGAGCCGCTTCAGTGTGCTCCCCGCTACAGCTCTTCTGCGCATGCGCAGACGAGCTGTCACTGCTCGGGAGCGCGCTGGAGCGGCCATTCTGTACCATCCTCTGTTAGAGGAAGGTGCAGAAACTGGAGCTGCCGTCCTGAGAAGCCGCCCAGGTGTCCAGCTGTCCCGAGAAGCCGCCCAGGTAAGTGATGGGTCGGGGGTGATGTTCACTGACAGGTGAAGGCCCCGGAGCCCAGCGCTGGGCTCCGGGGCCTTCACCTGGGCTCCGGAACCTAGCGCTGGGCTCCGGGGCCTTCACCTGGGCTCCGGGGCCTTCACCTGGGCTCCGGGGCCTTCACCTGGGCTCCGGGGCCTTCACCTGGGCTCCGGAACCTAGCGCTGGGCTCCGGGGCCTTCACCTGGGCTCCGGAACCTAGCGCTGGGCTCCGGGGCCTTCACCTGGGCTCCGGAACCTAGCGCTGGGCTCCGGGGCCTTAGTCTGTTGTCGGGGCCTAGCGCTGGGCTCCGGGGCCTTAGTCTGTTGTCGGGGCCTAGCGCTGGGGAGCCGGGAGCGTAGCGCTGGGGAGCCGGGGGCTAGCGCCGGTTACCTGCTGCCTGGCGGTGGGTGACTGGTCGGCGGCTGCGGTGGGTCCGGTCGGCGGCTGCGGGGCGTCGTGTTGTCATGGAGACACAGCTGGCAGCGTCTCGGGAGCGCGCACGTCGGGCTGCAGCGAGCGACGGGAAAAGAGCCGGCGGCCATCTTGGGGAAACTTTTATAAGTTGCTGAAACGCTGGAACGGTAAGTACAAACCAGCTAGAAATGTCATTTACAGGGGGGCTTAGTAATGTATACTTAATGGGGGGGACTGGGCAAAAAAAAAAAAATTCACTGCTTCCTCGAGACATCTCCTTTAAGGGGGGTTATCCAGTTGTAACTATTGATGGCCTCTCCATGGGTCAGGCCTTCAGTAGTATATCAGCAGGGGTCCACTGCCTGGGACACCCATTGATCACTTGACTCATGTACTCGTTGAATGGAAACTTTGCCTGTAATATCAAGCCTGGCCACTATAGTGAGAATAGAGCTGTCTACTTCCAACAAAAATCAGCTCAGTGCGCCAGCCCAGTGAACAGTGGATCTCTACCGATCTACTATTGATGGCCTACTCTAACAATAGGCCATCAATAGTTTATAGCCAGACAACCTCTTTAAAGGATAATGGTCTATCCTTAGGATAGGTAATCAGTATTGCACCTTGGGGATCCAGCTCTCTGCACCTCCGCTGGTCAGCTGTTGGAAGCGGCCTGGATTACTAATGCATGCACAGCTTAACGGGAGCCGTGCATGCATTACCAATCCAGGCTTCTGCAATACAGACAGAGCTGTTAGCTTCTGACTCCATCCACAGTCATAGCGGCTGAATAATAGTTGATCGACGGAGATCTCTAGTGATCAACCATTGATGTCCTAGCCTGAGGCTCCACTATCAGTGGTAAAGTACCAGAAGGCTACCTACACAGGGGAAACCTCGCATCACACTCGCGTGCACACTGCAGGCCATGTGATATGTTTTTACTGTCCGATTTGAAAACCATGGGCAATACAAACCGAGGAGTGTGAAAAGATAAGGCTTCCAGCAATTTTTCCTGCATCGTCATGCAGTGCTGGAAAACGTCGCTCATGTGTATGGCACTATTCAAAATTCTCCCTGATTTCATATTAACTTCAGTGTTTGCACAACAATATAACTTTCTGTTTGTGTTCCGCTATAGGAACAGAGCAAGAAAATGAATGGTGGTGGCAGATCAGTCATATGCCACACACCAACAGTGTCTGTCGGAAACTCATTGACTATAAGGGGTCTGTCAGGTATCTTGCATATTACCTAGTAACCTAGTATGTTAGGCTATGTCCATCCACTTCACTAGCTTTACCCCCTGGTATTCTAGATAGAATATCCAATGGAGACTCCTAGTGCGGACTCTGGCCCCTTTTACATGGAGCGGGTGCATTAGCGCATGACAGTTGTCGCACGGACTGCTGCCCAACTATCGCTGTTCAAGTGAATGTAAGTGGAGTGGGCCCGGGACCTTTTCAGCTCACCCGCCCCCATTCGCAATGAACAGCAGTCACTCAAACTTAAGTGGCTCCTGTTGACACCGACCAATAGTTACTTAGTTTTTAGTGTTGCTAAAAAAAACAAACTCGGACAATTGAGCGACTTCTTGCTTAGTGCACTGTTGGCGGCCACATGTACCATGGACAATTATTGTCCAAATTTGCTGTTTCCTGATCTCTCCACATGGGCAATGCTGCCCAAACATAAAAACGTGTAGTGTCTTAGATTACCAGATGCATTGTGAATGTATATGTATCAATATGTATGTCCCCCTGTAGTGATAGTAGTCACTAACAGAGCTGATCTGGGTCTGCCTGGACCCTGCAGCTCTGCCGTGGCAGCAGGCACCTGGTTGTCACATGGCCACCAGGTTGAATAGCGGAAGTAACACTTCTGCTTTCTCTTAGCACTACGTAGCGCTCGTTCAGCTCTATGTAGCCTGTAAAGAAGGCAGAAGCAGGTAAAAACTAACAGCCGTGGACCTGACCTGCTACACTGCCTTAATTCCGCACCTAATTTTTACCATCAGGCAGGATTAAAGCCCAGGACCAAGCCCTATAAATTTACTGTGCTTAGTTCTAAACTTCTTAAGTCTCGTCACGCTTAAGTCTCTCCACAGGGAGAAACTGTACCCCTTCCGACGTTAAGGCCATCTGCATTGTGGTTTTGCTGTAGTTTTTCCTTTGACCACACTATAGGGGTCCTTAGTGGGCTATCGACTCTTCTAAGCACCAATATTTATCACCTATCCACAGTGGTACCGAGCCACAGAGCACATTCTTAATCACCACTTCATACAAAATTCTGGTGAGAATGAGCATGAAGGAGTCTTGGAGGAACCCCTAGCAATTTAACTTTTAATATCTTGTACCAGAGTCACAAGTTATCCCCTTTCCACAGTTCTCCATTCAGTTCAGTGGGGCTGGTGGAAATACCTAAGCTCTTGCCACTCTATCTCCAGCAATAGCAGTGAAAATGAATGGAGGTTGTGCACAACTACTACTCCTTTCACTGAGGGGTCCAGTAGGCCCACAGTGAGAATGGGGGAACATGAACCCCTATTCTCAAGATCGGTAGGAGGAGTCTCAGTGGTGAGACCCCACAGATCGGCACGGTACTTGCAATTCTGTTATAACCCCTTTAATGTGTAGATTTGCCTCTGTATCTCCTGTTATGTCTCCTTGTTATGTTTCTGGTGAGTGTGGATGTAGGCGAATCACTTCTTTTATGCTCTTATTTTTCTTTTGCAGGATGGTTTGCAGACGTGCTGACAATTTGTCATCGTGCAACATTACATTATATATAAAATGTATTTCTTATAAAATATTATATAAAAGGCATGGTCAAGGATCCTAGAAAAATATTGAGCCAATTGTAAAAATAGCATAAAATAATCATTACTTGGTATACTATCCCTTCCCTGCTCTGGTGCTCTCAACCAGTCTTTACTGTGCTGCCGTGATCACGTCTCATCTACATGTCTTACTGTTCAATGCTTGGTTGTGGCGTCTGTATGTGGTGACGTGACATCACACAGAATGGTAAACAAAGACCATTGGGGGGATTTAAAGGGGTTTTTCTCAGGATAGGTGATCAGTAGTTGATCAGCTGGGGTGCGACGCTCAACATCCTGACCGATCAGCTGAATTCAGTGCTGCTAATCGCAGCGGTCAGAGCGGAAGCACCGACCACTAAACCAAGGTCCGCTGATCAACTATTGATGACTTATCCAGAGGAATAGGTCATCAATAGTATGCTTGCCTGGAAAACCCTTTTTCAAGGTAAGTAATGCTGTTTTTATTTTCTTTCGTCCCCTTGGACCATTTTTTTTTCTTTCTTTGCTTTGGATCCTGCATAGTGCCTTTTTAATATGATGATGGTTGCAGAGTTTGTGTCCTGGAGGCTTACTAAGATGTCTCTTATGTTTTCCCCACAGGAAAGTCGTGATAACATGAGCATTGTGCTTGTTTGTTTTCCAAATGCCCCTAAAGTTTCTGAAGAAGCCATCCACAAAGATGCGGAGCTGGATAAATATTTAGAGTCGAGAATTAAAGGTGTGCGCCTTTCTTTCTTCTTCTATTCCCTTTTCTCTTGCATCCAGCTATGGCAATTCACTATATAGTGTAATGTAAATTCCTGTTTGTCTCAAAACTGTTCTGTTTTTAGCAATTTTGCTGTCAGGGTTTTTGGACATTTTGCACCTCTGATGGCCAGGACAATTTTCACACTTTTGACCTATACAGGTGGTATCCTAAATTATAAAATAACTCGCTAAACACAAAAATATACCTATATTTTCTGACAGCGGACACTTTGCGCAGTTTCAAAATTCCACTTGGCACTGTTGTGCAATTTTGCATCGAAGTGTAATTTTTAGGGGGGTAATGCTCAAAAGGGTTGTACCAAGATTGCAGGTTATCTCTTATCCATTGGGTATAACTTCGGAAATGCACACTGATCTTGAGATTGGGGGTCTGGTGTCTAAGTCTTTCTCATTGTGGGGGTTACTGCACCCCCCCACCCCTCCCACCCCCCTTCCCACAGTGAGGAGGAGACTAAAGAGTGCTGGACGTGCACCAGAGTTCCTTTTCACTTTAATGAGACTGCTGAGAGACCCACTTTGCATATTTCCCTCAACTTCATTGAAATTACTCGAGAACTGACAATGCATGTGCGGCCAGTGCTCCCTTAGTACGTGAGTCTGCAGCGCCGGAGGAAAGAACACCTGACCGGCAATGAAGCCGGTCACATGTTCTTTCCTCCGGCGCTGCAGAGAGACGGCCGTCTTCGGGTATGTCCGTCTGCTGGTGTCAGTCACACGGGCACATCGGCACCGGTGTACGGGTGCCGATGCGCCCATGTGACTGATGCCTAAAAAGGAATAGCCCATGTAATGCACAAATTGCATGTCTTGAAAAGTAAATTTACCCCATAACCCAATATTTTTCCTGGAAGCAGACAACCTGCTGATGGCGGTCAGCAACTCGTCAACATGACTGCAATGTACACCTTTACAACATTTTGTCGCAAACGAGTGTAATTTTTTAAAAAAAAGTGCATTAACATACAATTGCAAGTAAACTCTTATAAACTTGCTGTGGGTCCGACTGTGTTGCCGAGGTTCTTAGTACTTTGCTTTTGGTATTGTTTTAAAGCCCTCTATAGTTCTCGCCTGAGATGCTGGCTATAGAAATGCAAGCTGGAGTGAAGACTGCTGGTATTTGGCGTCTCCACTTCAGCATCCGGTTTCTCACATTTCCAAATATACGTTTTGTATTTAATTTACTTATTTTCATTATCTCTGCTTTCTGTTACTCAATAAGAACGTAAATTACTTCCATTACAATAAGTTTCCACCTAGAAAAAGGTTTAATATAACTTAATAACCTGTTAAAGGCACGTAGTGCTGTAAAATATCAGTAGTCCATTCAATTCAGAATGCACTTGAAATATACATTCATTCAGGCATCAATAGAATAGGAAATGAGCCCAAATTATTAAAATTAGGCCCAATGCCCACAGATGGAAATTCCGAAGCGAGATTCCGTGCGGAATTTCCGCTGTTGCTGACAGCCGAGATTTGACCGTGTGAAAACTTGCACGGTATTAAAAATCGCAGCATGTCCTATTTCTGTGCCGGTCTCAGAGGCTCGCACAGAAATTTCACCGCTGTGCTCTGCTCCAGCCGGCAGATCGGAGAGAGAGAAGACACTGGACAGGTAAGCGAGAGGTCAATGGCACGGATCGCATCCCGCTGCGTGAATCTCGCAGTCAGAATCTGTCCGTGGGCATGAGGCCTTGGAGCCAAAGTTAATGGTAAGCAAGAAAGTTATAAATGGACAGTAGAACCCATTCATAAACTCTGGATAGAAGTAGGCAAAGATTGCCACTGTCTTGCTTTATTGTTGTCCCTGGGCCTAGACAGGGTAATCGCCTTGGAAAGGGTGGCCCTATACTTAAACCTAGCCGTTAAAAGTCCTAATGGAAACCATAACTGCAAAAAAAAAAAAATGCGCATGCTGCTAAGGGTTATATGATGATTTCTCTTAATGAGACGGGTATTTTAAGCTCTGTTCTAATTTGCTCCTGTGCACCTAATATACGCTCCTCAACATTGAAATTGCAACACAAAGAAGAAAAACTCTTTAAATTCTAGAAATCGCAGGATCAATAGGCGTGTTAATGATATGCAAATGATGAAAAAATGGAGACAAAATTAATCAAAACATCTTGTTTAATTCAAACTAGAGTATGGGTGCTAAGCACAGAAATACACACTCCCCTGCCTTGGCATACTATCAATGGGGTTATCGGTTGTCTGAGATGTTCTGCCACACTGAATGCATTTGAGCACGCAAATCATCATGATGCGCTGCTGGCAACTTTGGAGTTGCCAACCAATAAAGATTTTTCTCATTTGAAGACAAGTAGTGCATATAGGCCAACCAGGCTGCCTTCACAAGCACAAGCAACATGTGGCCTGGTGGTGGTATGCTGAAGAAGTGTTCTTGGGACACTTAGAAGAAATGGCCTTACCACTTGTTCCAGGACCAAATCAACAGAATGCTGAGCTGTTACACCAGAAATGAAGGGATCCGTGTACCGTACATTATGCCACCCTACACCATGATCCTGGGAGTCAGACCGGTATGACGTTTTTCTGAAGACCCCTTCGTGGCGTTGCAGACATTTTTTTTTTTCTTATCTCTTTTTTTTGTTCACATATACACGTACCGTATGTTTATCCTCTTTTTTTTTTTATTTATTTTTTTTGTTTGTTTGTTTTCCTCCTCCTATTTCCTCTGCATCGGTCTTCTTACGCTTTTTTACTTCTCCCCCCCCCCCCCCCCCCCCCTCTTTCTTTTCTGCCTATCTCAGCAGCGTTACTGATGAAGGGGTTCCATCCCACAATATCTTACTGCTGGTTTTAATAACCTCTTATGGACCAGACTGTTTTGGTCCTAAAAGCCCAGCCCCTTTTTATGGATTTTACCTATGTGGTGGTCCTACTCCTGTGGGGGTTTTTTTCCTTCAGATACCAAAATTACTTTTGCTGCATTTAAAAAAAAAAAAAAAAATTTCACAGAATTTTTTTTCTGTTCAGTATATTTACCCCCTTAATAAAACTAATTTAAAAATAAAGTATGGGAATGGGTTCCCTTATTTCGTTTTGGACGCTTGGATATATAATATTTATAGTTGTGGACTACAGGGCACACATGGCAAATGTTTTTTTTTTTACCGTTTTTTTTTTTTTTAAATGGTCATGTGATTGTCGTGTCACATAGTGGCAATGCTTCAACTTTCAATTTTTTAAGTACATAGTGCTCATTGAGCGCTCTGTAGCCCAGAAGGGAGAAGCGGTTAAAAAGCACTTCTCCCTACACCGGGTCCTTGGCCGTGTCTGACAGCCGAGGACCCGACCTGCTCTCCTGCTTGATTGTGTATTTGTGGCACTTGGTTATTAAGGGGTTAATATAAGTTAGATGTCATGTCTGTCTTCTGATTCCTTAGAGCTTTGTGGCTGTTGTCCTTTTTTTTTTTTTTCTGCACAACTAGTGTATCTTGCTTGACCACGGTCTCAGTAAGGTGTACATTTGGTTGGCAGCACCTCTAAATACAAGGAGTCCGTGTCTTGTAGGCTCATGCCAGGACCTTTATTCGGTGCCATCGCCCAGGGTCGGTTTCCTCCACCTCCGTCTTTCATTTTTTTTTTTGTTCTGTCTGTTTCTCTCTATGGCATTGCCCACATTATCTCCAGACCAATCGCCGGCTATCATTTTATTCAAGACAAAAGTGAAGAGGCTTCACTTTTCAGCCTCCATTGCTGTCTTGCTCTGCGCCACGCTGGTCATTGAGAGCCATTTAATGAGGTCAATGGAAGACCTGTCGCAGGACGTTGATTTGTTTGGCGATAACTGCCATGCCGACGTGCGGGTGACTTTGCACCATTGTGCCTCAACACTTCATCTGGTTTCTGAGGTGTCATGTGGCTGAAAAAACTTGCTTTCGATCTAGCTTTGATACCCTTGAAGCTTCTCCCACATGCCACAGATTGCAGCTTGGAAATTTGATCATTTTGCATATCTTCAACCTTCTGGATTTCCATAGCCTTATAGCCTTTCCGTCTTGGTTTTGCAATTTCAATGTTGGAGTGTATGAAGAGGCACCTCCGTACACCTACACAGAAATGTACGCCGTGTCCAATCGGGTCTACATTTCTGGTATAGTTTTCACCAGCTTCTGTTGTGACTTATACAGAAATGTGCCGGCCCGGGGCTCCCATGCCCCCCTCGTGGGAAAGAGGAAGGCAGTGCAGGCAGACAATAGTTGCAAAATCTTTTCGTAAGGAAACTTTCAGCAAAATTTTGTTTGCCAGACACTGGTGTAAAGGGGTTTACGAATGTTCTTCGTTGCGTTCCTCAAGCATGTCTCAGATCAATATGTTTTCAGTTCTGCACATAAAGCCATAGCGTTTCACATGCTTGTATATTGGAGCAGATTACTGTCATCAACACGAAGCAAATTGGAACAGATAAGAGTTTATGTATAGTGCTGAAATCTTGCATATTTTGAGAAATCTACAGAGACCGGGTTGGTTCCCCTGGATTGGCGCATAACCAATGTGGTGCTAACATTCAAAAAGGAGTCAAAGTGAACCTGGAAACTACAGGCTGGAAAGTCTTACTTCTACTGTGGGTAAAATGTTTGAAGGCGGTTGCAAGAGAATCTGGATGATTTGGGGGCAGAAAAATGGCAAATGAGATTCAACACTGATAAATGTAAGGTTCTGCACATGGGCAGAGGAAATACGTGTCACCATTACACGCTAAATGGGAATCCACTGGGGAACACTGACATGGGAAAGGACCTGGGGATTTTAGTGAACTGGAAGCTTAACTGGAGCAACCAGTGTTAGGCAGCTGCTGCCAAGGCAGATGGGATCATGGGGTGCATCAGAAGGGGTCTAGGGGCACATGACGAGAACATTGTTCTTCCTCTTTACAAGTCACTAGTCGGACCACACATGGAATATTGTGGACAGTTTTCGGCATCGGTACTCAAGAAGGACATATCAGAGCTTATGCGGGCAATTAAAGTATAATACATGGAATGGGCGGACTACAATACCCAGAGCAGTTTGTCAAAATTTAGGATTATTTAGTTCAGAAAGAAGACGGCTAAAGGGCAACCTAATGGCTATATATAGATATATCAGGGGACAATACAGAGATCTCTCCCATCATCTGTTTATACCCAGGACTGTAACAAGGGGGCGCCCTCTGTCTAGAGGAAAGAAGGTTTTTACACCAACATATGGGGACTCTTTACTGTTAGAGCAGTGAGACTATGGAACTCTCTGCCTGAGGACACAGTGACCGAGAAATCGATAAGAGTTTAGGAGGGGCTGGACGGCTTTCTTGAGCATTACAATATATGTTCTATCACTGATTACTTCAGAGGGGTCGGTGCTCTGGGGATTATTCCAATTACCAGAATGAAGAAAATTGGCTTCTACCACTATTGTTTTTGGGTTTTTTTCTTTTCTTTTATTGCCTTCCTCTGAATCAACATTGTACGGTGTAGGGGGTGGGGGAGAATAGGCTGAAATGAAAAAAGACATGTCCATCTAGTTCAGCATAACATACGGTACTATGTTGCTTGCTGAACACTATCTTTAATATATGCCCATTTGCGGTGTTCTCACATTTTGAGACTATGGAGTATAATCTAAATTTATGGTGGGTGTGTGTGTAATATCTTAATATCTAATTTTTTCAGGTATGACTTCCCTTAGAGCTTTTAGGACTGTTCCACTACAGGGCGATCGCCCTGTCTAGGCCAAGGGGCAACAGTAGGTTAATATTTACCTACTTGTATTCAGCTAGGATCTATTGTCTGTTTCTAGCTTTCTTATCCCCACCTGTGGCTCTAATAATTTTGGCTGGTTTTCCTTTTACACAAGGTGGCCCATATATGAGACACTATTTAACACGCAATAACATGTTAATGGATATTTATTGCAACATTCATTCGAATCGGAGCTAAACCAGTTGTAAGGGATACCGTACTGCTTACAGGCGCATGTAAACGGTGTCAAGGTCTGTCTTCTTCACATGAAAATAGCGGAAAAGATGTTGACGCGAGAAAAGCGTATTTTCTGTAAGATTTTTTTTCAGTAACTATATTTTTAAGGTTTGCCGGCAAATGTAGAATTTCAGACCCTTTTTTCCACAGGAAAAGACGATTACACAAAATGCTATAAACACTTTGATGCAACAGGAAGTGTCGCCTGTGAGAAATCGCCAGGTAGGGGGGGAAAAACTGTTGCAGCAGTCGAAAATGAAGAGCGCGAAAGTGCTGAGTTGGAGTCCTCTACTGCAAAATAGACGTCACCCTGGAGACTATCAGCCAAATTGAATATATCAAGAACATTGCAGCATATCCTGGCAGATACGAAGCTTTGCCCATATCGCTCCCGCGTAATAAATGAAGATGATCCTGATAAATGTTTGCTGAGGAGTTTCTGAATCTGCTACAGGACGATACAACGCTGATCGAGAGGGTGATCTGGACATAAGAGGCAAAATTTCATCTGCCAGGATCAGATAAATGTCATAACTACGTATATTGGCACACACAATATCCTCAGGTCCAAACTGACCATAACCAAAGCCCGGTTGAGTGGCTTATGATGGTTTGATTGGGCCCTTTTTTTTTTTTTTTTTGACAGAGGGGTCACAGGAGAAGCCTACCTGGAATTGTTTGATGATGCTGTATACCCACTTCTTATAGATCGCTACAATGTTGATGATCCGTGGTGGCAGCAAGACGCCACCACATGCCACAGTGGTTCATAGTTAACTCAACAAGTTCCCCAGCTGCTGGATCGGATCTAGAGGTCCAGAAGAATGGCCGCCTCGGTCCCAGCCTTCACACCACTAGATTTTCTTCTGTGGGGTTATCTGAAAGTCTACAGCCAAAGAACTGAATCAATTGAGGACCTGAAGCGCCGCATTGCTGAAGAATCCAATGCTGTTCCACCTGAAGTTTGCAGAGAAGCATGCGTGAATGTTGAGTTGCATCTCCAAGCATGTATTGACCTCAATGGCGGCATTGTTGACCACCTACTTGAAAACCGCTGAATACACATTTAAACAACTGTTTTAGCTGTACTTTAAATTTGCAATAAATATCAAGTTTTATAGTGTGTTAAATAGTCTTCCTATACAGGTCAGCATGTATAGTGATGTCTGAAGGTAGATTTGGTCTTTAACAGTGTGTACTTTGAGTTGAATGGACCATCTGTGTTTTACACCACTGAGCTTTTAACCCCCTTAAGCCTGAAGAGCATATAGTCTCCTGCTGGTCGTGACTGTTAACCGTTTAAATACCTCTGTCAATTCTGATGTCGCTTAAATACCCCAATCGGCCCCCTTGCGTTGAAGTCTAGACTTGGCATTCAGTCGTCATGACAGTGCAGGATCTTCTGAAGGTGCCCAGGGCTGTGGCTCATCTTGATAGACTGCCTGTCCAAATACAGTTTAATGCAATATTATGGTATTAAATTTATATCAAATATATAGAACACCTTTTGCATGTTTAAATTTAAACAAAACAAGAAAAATAGCCGTTTATCCCAAATGAAAGGCATTGTCTGGGGGGAGAAAAAATACACCATGCCAGCATTGTTTTTTTTTTTTACCTTTTGGTCAACCCGTGTTTAAAGTCCCATTTAGACACAACGATTATCGCTCAGAGGATGTATTTTGAGCGACTCTTAAGCAATAATCGTTGTCATGTACATCGTAAGATCACTCAAACGTTGAACGATCACCTTGCGCTCCGGAGGTTTCGGAGAACAAGCGGGGGGGCGCTTGTTCTTTGCATTCAGCTGTTCCCCTCTGGGAGTGCCTGGCTGTGATACAGCCGAGCGCTCCCAGCTGAGGAGGCAGAGGGTAAGCGGGGGACTGCTTGTTCTGTGCATCCAGCTGTTCCCCCGTTGGGGGCGCCCCCAGTGGACGATGCAGAAGACAAGAGGGTATGTGCACCGCTACAATACTCCTCATGCCTATTTTATTATATTGTCTGTACATCTTTTTGTCTGTTTTTAGTCCACGTCATGTAAAACGAACAAGTTTTTTGTTTCTCCTAGAAATCATGACAAATGCTGGAGAGGAAGGAATGCCAGACCTCGCTCATGTAATGTGCATTTTATCAGCAGAGAACATCCCACATTTACCACCTGGAGGCGGTTTAGCTGGAAAGTGAGTATATATGATGTCTTGTAGAAGTTAGAATTCATCTGTTCTTCTTTTATCTTTTTTTTTTTTTTTTTTTCTAAATTACAAGGTTTTTTTGCTCTATTTTGATTGTACCAAAACTACAAACCTGAACAAGATCTGTACCTGCTATTCAGCTTTATGTTCCCAAACTCTTTTGGTCTAGTATAATAACTATGGGCCCCATGTGGGATTTTGTACCTGTGCTCAAAAACTGTTCATATCCACGTTGGAGGCTTCATTCAGGAAGAGGCTGAGCGGCATGATTGAGGCTCAACAGACCTCTTTATAGTCGGTGGGTTTAGTGGTGTCGTTCGTCATGTAACTCGTCTATTGCTGGCTGGCGTTCTGTTTTCTTGTCTCGTGACCCATCAGCAAGATAGAATGCTGCATCTGTGAATTAAGCCTTACAAGTAGCATGTTTTTGTTTTTTTGTTAGGTGTTATAGGCTGAGACTCCCCTTTCAAACTGCAAATGCACCAAGATCAGCGGTTTTTCCACAAGTCCTGTTCCTGGCAGGCAGCGGATTATTCCAGGGGATTTCGCTGCCAGTTAGGCATTTGCAGGGAAAATTAAGTGTTACGTCAGATGAACGAAGTCCATGTGCTACAAGGGTTTCTCAAGTCTTCTGTAATGACGGCAGTTCTCATAGAGTAGCTCTGAATTTTGAGAAGGGAGGGGGGTATTTCGAGTGGATGGAACCCCTTTTATGATGTCCAAGTAGCTCTAGTATGTGGATAGAGGTTGTCTTCATGTGGAAACCCCTCGTCTGTGGCGTCCTGATGTCTCGCGATGGTCTCTGGCGGCGCTGCGGCAAGCTGCAGTGTCCTCCGCTCTGACAATTCGGCTTCTTTCTGGTGATGGGGCTTTGAATACCCTGCCTCCAGCAAAGTGAGCGCTGTGATTGGATCGAGTGCCAACCAATCTCAGCTGGTACTCAATGAGCCAATCACAGCCCTTCAGTGATGTCATTGGCTGTGAATGATCGAGCGCCTGCTGTGATTAGCTGGCGCTCGATCCAATCACAGTGCTCGCTTTGCTGGAGGAAGGGTATTCAAAGCACCGTCACCATAAAGAAACTTGAGATGTCAGAGCGGAGGATAGTGCAGCTTGCCACAGCGAGCCGCGGACTACGTGAGTTTTTTTTTTGTTTTTTTTGTTTGTTTTTTTAAATGCAGATTAGCTAGGGGCAGGTTTTTATTGTGGAAAAGCTGTATTTCCATGTGGGATATAGTGCTGTATTTAGGCCTCATGCACAAGGGCAGATTTGCATTGCTGAAACCGGAGTGGGTGTCCACCTCCTGGATTCCGCAGCAAATACCGCCTATAGAATGCTATGTAAATGCTTCTTCCTCTACATGAGTAGAAATCAATTGCTTCCCCCCCCCCCCCTTTTCTGTACTGCAATCCAGAAAAGAAGTAGAAATGACAGGTACGCGCAGACGCCGGGCACAGGGTCAGACTCTGCTGTAGGCTCCTGCATGCTGAGTCCGACCTAGTTGTGTGCAGACAGCCTTTAACTAGACACATGCATATGCAATAAATTGACATGGAGCTCTGACCTAAACCATACTTGCACACAGTTCAACTTGTTCATGGAGCCACTAACTGTTTATCCTAAAGTTTCTTTAACCCCTTCCTAACGCAGTCTTTTTTTTCCTTTTTTTTTTTTTTTTTTTTTTATCCATCTCCACAAAAAAAAAAAAGTTTTCTGGCGACACGGCTATTGTACACGCGGGCTTGTTTTTTGCAGCAGGAGTTGTCTTTTTCCATAGTACTAGTTAATGGAACTCATAATGTATTGTTTCTAAAGTATCTAACTGCCGTGAAATAAGGGAAATCTGAATTTCACCACTTATTTTTACAGCGTTCAGTGCTGTAAAATATCTATTTTGCGGGTCCGTACAATTACAAGATACCAACTATATTGTACTGCTTGGAAATAAAATGAAATGTCTTTCACCATCCTCATTGGTTGAATGGGGCTTAAATGTCCTGCAGTTTGGGGTTGGAATGTTAGCAAGTATATTATGTTCCAGCTGAGGAAGGCCAAGGAGAGTCGATTACATCTTAAAGGAAAGCGCATAGCTGATCCCGTCAGCGTTGATGGAGCTGGAAGTGAACGTTCAGAATGCTTTTGTACCTTCTGGCTCTAACTAAACCGTCACGAACCTTTTGATCTCAAATGGGTTTTAACGTGGGGAGGTAGGAGATGTGATATGCAACTACCAAACTGCATTTTCTTCCCGCATAATTATTTGCACCCTTTCTCTATTTCTATGTTTTTTTCTTTTCTAGACGCAGTGTTATTGAAGATGTTTATAATAGGTTGAATCCACATAAAGAGAACGATGGGGTAAGTTTTACAAACTCTCTCTGACCTGTAAAATCACAACCCCTATAAGTTCACCGGGGTACGGGTGCAGGTAAAGGTTGCCCTTGCAACAAGGATAGAGCGATTATACGTTGTAAGCTTCTAAACCACGAGTGAGAAGAATCAGGCCAAACATACTGGTGTCAATATTAACTATAGTGGTCCTCTTGCCAACCCTGATGGGGCGATATTTCATTCTAACATGTAATGATGGAGTCACAATTGTCTGACCCTTGCCAATTAGACATTGGTGATAAAGGGTGATCACCATTGTTTTTGCTGAGTTGGCCCCTCTTTAACCTTTTCCAATCCACTGCCTGACGTCTAAAGACATTCTGATTGAAGGTTGTACAGCTACGATGTCGGAAGACGTCCGGCAGGCTATTCTTACTGTGGTTTACTGGCTGCTCTGTTGTCGGGGGCCTCTCCAGCAGGTCATATACCGCAGTACTGGCTCTAACCAGCAGGTGGCATCATTGTATAATGGCAGAAAGAGAAAGCTCCCTAGGAAACCCTGAATCCAAAATTGGATTGCAAAGGGTTAAAGGGTTTCCCCATAACTTGAAATTGCTTTACAAGCACTCTGTACTTCCTGGTTGCTTCAGCCAATCACTGGCTACAGCAGTGACCTTCCATATCCAGTGATTGGCTGCAGCGATCACATGTCCTGGTCAGCAGCAACCAGGAAGTACAGAGTGGTTGTGTAGTAATTTTAAGTAATGGGCAGATCCTCTCTTGCTTATTGGCTGTATATGCAGAAGATGCCAGTTCGGCATTCATTCAGTCGTGTCATAAGTTGGCCTCAGATTTGTCTATTAGAGAACTGCCATGTTTGCTGTTCCCTAATATATTTTTTAAAAGGTCACCCATACAGTTTGCTTTTCCCATCATGCCCATGTATAATTTATTTCATGAACGTGCCTGATCGTAGCTAATAAGCTATGAAATAGAGCATTGTTTGCTTGATTCCCGAAGCCTGGCTGATGGAATAGTAATCCCTGATTTAGGTCTTGTATGTATTGAGTATTTTGTAGAGTTACTTTATTTTTTATTTTGTTGTTTTTGTTTTTTTTTTTGTTTCTTGTTTTACGTACTGACTGGGGTCTTGAATCTAAAATAAAGGACCCCACTGGAACAGAGGAAAATGCAGCGCATGGGAAGTTGGTGGAAGCGCTCAGGGAGCTGAGAATTAATCATAGGGGAAATTACCGTCAACTCCTGGAGGAAATGCTGTGTAGTTACAGGCTAGTTAAAAGGCAGGGTGAAGAGTCATCATCTGGATCGACAGCATCTCCCGACAGTGCGGCCGGCGAGACAGTAACTGGAAGCCACACCCAAATGGAATAAAGTGCGCATTGCATGAAACGCCCCCTTCTCACATAGTAAATATGGGAGCTTATGTACAAACGGACACAAAAATGGGGGGTTTTAATAAGCCCTTTCAGCAGGCCACATCCAGTCCCTGGCTTACAATTTCATGTTTTGGCTGCTATCTTATTAAGCTTTCTAGGGCAAACTTTGTTGCCCAATAGTGGCATTATAGATGTGAAGTCTGGCATCAGATGGAAGTTCCCCACCCACCTCCTTTAGTACCGCCCACCTCTGCTTAAAGAGAAAACCTTCCCGTGCTTCTGATTTAGTTGACTTGATTTGTAAATTTTCTTAGTTGCTTTTTTTTTTTAGTACTCTGTATTAAGTTTGCCAGTCCCTTTAGCTGCTGCTTATCTGCTTTATTCATGCGGGGGGGGGGGGGGGGGGGAAGAGAAGTAACTGTGCAGGATTTTTTTTTTTCACTGTTGTGTCCATTGTAAATGTAGGCAGCCGATATTTATTTGGGATGATGTTTGATTTCTTACATTGAGTAATGGTGTCCGTCCTTCCTGGTAGGTGGAGATCTGTGCAGAGACCTTCTGTAATGTCACTCTGCTTGTTCTGTATTGGATTTGTATTCCCAGTTAATGTTGCCTGTTGGTATCAATGTACTATTTTCTCTTCACCTGTCGATGGCACTCTGTTATGCTAACTGCATTCAATTAAATAAATGTTCCAGTGTTTTAAAGCCGGACACCGTTTCTTTTTTACCCACACTTCTAATTGTAGTCCTCTATTGAATAGCCCATCAATGCGTATGTATTGTTACCTTTAGGGCCTTTTAGGCAGGCCGATGATTGGCTGAATGTTCGAGCGAACGTTCGTTCCCGGTCACTGCCCCGTGTAAATATTCTAGCAGTCACAACATGCCAAAATATATCATTGGTCCACGGTACATCTGTCCATGTAAACTGGTGGTTCGCTGGTGATTCAGTCATGATTGCTCCACGTAAATTGAAACCGGCATCGATCGGCTCACTAATATCGTCGATCATTACAAGCACAACGTTTTCCTGTGTAAAAGGACCTTTTTATATAAATTGTAAGAGATATATTAAGGCAACCCTCTGGGCCTGGAGTACCAAAGATGGCCAGACCAGCTTCTCTGACTGCCTGATGCGCATTGCATTAGTATACGTAATTGGTCTAAGACTCTACATCTGCTTCGATAGACCACTGTAGTGTCTTCGACTACCAATGTATTCTATGCACAGTGTGCATCAGGCAGTCAAAAAGCGGTTTAGGTATCTTTGTTTGTTCAGGCTTTAAAGGGATATTTTCACTTATTTAATGTTACAACCTATCACTTCTGGGACGTCCACCAACCCTTCACGGCCACTTACTGCTCAGGAAACGGAAACCCTATCAAGTGATTGTGCTCCAGGCTGGCAGGCAACATCACTGCAAGAAGTAGCAATGCTGATCTAACAAGCACTGTGACTTCTTTGTTCTGACATTCTGATTGGTAACTGACTGCCAAGAAATAATATGCTGTCGCCTTCTGTTATGGGGAAACCTATTTTAAAGGGGTTGTCTGGATACTGGATAACATTCATGCTATAGCTCCGTGTCTTAAAATTGCAAAGGATAGTACTTGCCCATTCTGTCGGGGGGAACCAGTGCCATCGTCCCGGTGATTGTGGTGAAAATGATGTCACGGGAAGTCCTCAAGCCTGATCAGAGGCTGCAGCGTCACAATTTGTTCTCCTGGCATCAGCGCTCACGTCCTGGAAACTATGATGCCACGACTTCAGAACTTTCACCCTACAGCTTCTGGCTGCAGCGGGCAGATGACTTCATGTGATGTTTTTTTCAGAACCATCTCACTGGGAGGGCACAGTGGCAACAGCGCTGAAACCCCACGTCAGAGGATGGGTAAGTATTGCTCTATTACTTTAAGGCACTTAGAGCTGTAGCAAGGAAGTTGTTTGGTAACCGGACAACCCCTTTAATCTCAACAGCAAAGTAGGATATGACGTTACTTTGTAAGAAATGCTATCCGACAAAACTTCTAGGTTCAGTGCAAACTACAGCAAAATGAGTCACGCTTTTGTTTTGTGTTTTTTCTTTTTTTTTCCCGTAGGGTGCTGGCGATCTAGAAGACCCATGGTAGCCTTTCAAAACTCCTTAAATGTTTTTGGTCTGGAATAAAGGGGGAAAAACTTAAAATCACGGCTCTCTTCAAACCATCGAAGAGACTCTGGTGGAGCGTCAGCTATGTAATAATAATAAAAAAAAAAAAATGGGCAAAATGAGAAATGATTAGTATTTTGCACCATTTATCGGTTTGTTTTATAACATTGTCACACTTTAGCAGTATTTTTTTGCCAGCCTCAGGATTTCTGGTCACGTCTCAACAACATTACTCCTTAACACTTAAAACTGGAGGGCCTTGTGGTGCGTTGTCTTGCCAGGGGCACCTTTGGTGCTAAAGAGCTTAGGAAGAAATATGCCTCTTTAGATGTATCGAGGTGCATGCTGATGTACGTTTTTAAAAGGTGCAGCACTTCCGAACTAAACTCCACACGCATGTAAAACACTTAATTGTATGAGACATTACTTGTTTGTTTCTTTTCTTAATTTTTGGTTCTTGGCTATTTGAAGGGGATATAAGACTACCACCACCGACTCCCCAAAATACAATTTACAAAAAATATTTCCAAAAACGGGCTTAGAAAAATGTTGTTCGCTGTGGGAGAGCATGTCCTCACTTTTAGTACTTTCACAGCATCCGGAAGGCCACATATCACTCAGAGTATAGTCCCCTCCACACCTTCAGGGTATTCTTTCCCCTCTTGATTATTGGTGCAGGTATTTTTTGTTTTTTAAGCTAAAAATCCTAGCCTTTTTTTATATTGTACTTTTTTTTTTTTTCTTTTAAGTGGATTTTTAGTGCTTTCGTTTTTCTCCTCTCTCGTATAATGGTAGCACTGTGTAATGTAGGTGTAACTTTTATTGTGTGTTTTTTGTTTTTTAATTTTTTTTTCTCCATTTTCAGAGCTCAACTTACCAATTTGAAATGACTATATATATACATATACGATGAAATGATCTATTTTAAATCTTAGCAAATAATACAGAGATATTTTCATGGATTCCGTGATTATTATTTTTTTCATTTTCTAAGCAACGGGCATGGTACACGAGTGGCTGTTGTGAGGTACTTGAAGATCATCTAATTCTATTTTTGCAATAATCTTTGATTTTGGTCGTTTTAATTATTTTTTTTTTATTCCTGTTAAGTTGTGCATGTCAGAAAATACTGTTTAAAAGCTGAATGTGGAGTAAGAGTATTTATCTTAAAAAAAATGAAAAAACATTGAAAAAGCTATTGGAGAAGAAACAAGGAATGTATAAATTGATTTACATGCTGTGGATGCCTTGTGAAATTTTTTATTTTACCCTTCGTTTCAGCAAGAATGTCGTTACATTTGTGTCGTTTTTGAGCTGATGAGTTTTTTTTGTTTTTTTTTCTTTTTACGTGAAATGAAATTCATGGTATTTTCCTGTAACTGTTTTATCTTGCTGAAATTTGGAAATCTATTTACATACTGGTACACGTAGATCCGCTATGCCAATTACTGCTTTAATTTTCCTGTCTTTTATTCCTGTGTGTTTTGTTGTCTTAGGATTACTGACTGCTACCATATTTTATTTATTCTCTAGATTTTAGGTCTGTAAGTTAAGTGTTCTCCATGATGATGCAGAGTTCTCCTCGTCCATTTGGCTGGACTTTCTTGGGTTTTATTTTATTGTTTCCGTTCTTTCCCTATCTACATGTTTTTATTTGGGGGGTGGAGGGAGGGAAAGAATGCAGAAAGGCTTGGGCAAAGTGTCCACTCTGGTCCAAACCTATAACTTCCCAGTACCATATTGTGATGTTTCATACAATACAGTGAACATAACCAACTTGTTACCTTCAATAAAGGATTGGTAAAATATTGTCGTCTGCCTTTTTTTTTTCCTTCCAACCCTTTGCCATAAATGTGAGTTATTGGCTTACTTTTCTTTGGCTAACACAGTATTTCCTAAGGTTTTTAAGTGGATTATTGGAATTAGAAAAACATAGCTGCTTTCTTCTGAAAACTGTGGCACACCTGTCCATGGGTTGTCTTGTTTTTCTGCTCCGCTCTATTAAAGTCAATGGTGCTGAGCTGCAATACCACACCCAACTGTGGACGAGAGGCAATTCTGTTTTTTTGAAGATCTCGGTCCTATTCTAATTATGGACAACTCCTCTAGGGCTTATTTACATGGGAAAGCCTGTATTTTCTTGGGGGGAAAAAAACATCGGACAGCACACAGATCCCAACCGTGTGCTCTGATTGTCATGGGAAGGTTAAAGGGAACCGGTTGTCAGAACTATGTTGGCAGTTTCAGACCGAAAATACTAAGTCATATTTAATACAGCATGGACATATCTAGGTGTAAAATAGAAAATCATTCCTGAGCCTAAACACTTATATTTGGCGCCTAGTATGCAAATGATTCTCTTTAAGTCACAGGAGTGGGCTGCTGGAGCCTTGAGTCACCGTGTCATCAGTGTATGTATGCTGCTCTTGAGGATTCCCGCCGCCTCAGCCACTGAATTCACTGCAATGAAATGCCACGCTTGCACTGCTCAAGTCTGTCCCCAGCAGCGATTCATGTTCTCATTCAGTCGAGGTGTCTACAACTCAACTTCACTGGTGCATTGTCCATGCTCCAGAAGCAGAGGTGGTGGATTTTCACACCTGACAGCTGAATAAACATGTGTAGCCCCTGGGGCCAGAGCACACCATAGTAGAAGCGTGACTGGGGCTCTAGATGCCTGTCCCATGTCTAGCCTTTTGCCCACTAGGTGCTAAGTAATGAATAAGTTGAGTTAGGCTCAAGAACAATTTTCTATTTTACACAGATATGTTGCTGTTTAAACATGACTGCAAGCACCATGTTGGGAGTTTCAGACCGAATATCCTGACAGGTTTCTAACATTAGGCTATTCTGGTCTGTTTTGAAAAACAAGAATGGTGCATGCAGCACTTTTTTTTTTCTTTTTCCCACACTGACCCTTTCAAAAGTAAAATGATCCCTTAAATTGACGAGGTCCATACAGATGTATCAAATAACAGCTACAACCTACAGAAATCAATAGAGTTGGAGAAGAGCAGGAGGAAGCTACTGGTAGGACAAACGGACTTGCAGAGATATGGTTCTAGTAGTGTTGACTGTTTCTCAGCTACTAAAATCACATCTCCACTGCTCAGTACATCTATATAAATGCCCTCCATGCTGCTCTTATTTTTGAGGGTGTGCTACAGAAAGATAGCGATAACCTGTTGCTTCTATGTGTGCAGTATATGGGAAACATAATGGCCAGCGTACACTGACGTGGAGTTCAGGTGAAACTGATAAATAGAAGTTCAGCTTGCAAAAGGAGAAAACTTCAAGTCATATAGTCAGAAAGTGTTATTCCTAATGAAGACAAACTAGTTACAGAGATTAAAAAATGTATTAATACTTTATTTTTTGGACCATATGCTGAGGCTGACTAGAGGATGCACCTGGGTTTAGATAACAGAAAAGTGGAAAAAACATACAATTAAAACTTTCTTGGTGGTGTAAGACATTGGAGAGACTAATATCACTAACTTAGAGATCTAATCCAGGTGAGGTGGGGAAATTATTTTATTACATTTTCTCTGACATAGAGGGGGAGGTTTTATACATGTGGTCTAGGATATTGCAGGGAGGTTTGAAAATGCAGCCAGGAATGGTAACTATAAAGCACAAATGGGTAAACCAGGCATTTACTAAGGAAAAGTAGGGATGCTTGGGAACTGCAGGGTTAGAGAGGGATAAGGGACACAACTAATGTCAGTAACTTATATTTTGGGCAAGTCTTTGAAATGAGCTGTGTCCTCAGATTTGAACAGAGCTTTACTTTGATAAAAGCTCCTCATGAGCTGGCCATAGACTAAGCCTTAAAGGAGTATTCCCAACTCAGCAATATGCCATATATGAGGGACAGCACTCCACCAATCTCCACACAAAATGTGTAGAAAAGGGAACAGGACTTACCAGATGTCAGTGGGATAACCATGTACTAGATACCCTGCTGATCCCTCCACGTCCTGGATAGCGTATATCAAATCCACATAACATCCACAAATCTTTTCCTTTATATCCTGAAGAAAAACAGGAAAAGCCATCTTACCTCCTCCTCAAGAAGGTCAACTTATAGGATTATACCAAAATAAACCATACAAAAGGGCTCAGCGCTCCAAAAGGAAAGACCCGATGTAATCCTCCGAATCAGCAGTAATGGTCTTTTATACAATAATAAAACAGTACGGCGCGTTTTGTCGCAAGAACCGCGCCTTTCTCAAGTACAATGAAACGAACACTTCTTTCCTCTATTTATATAAAATTTAAAAACTTTGAGACTCCCTTATCGGCGCGCCTCTGTTCGCTTGCAGGGTCGCGTTCGATCAGTACGTCTCCCTTTACTTCCGGGTATCGGGATAGAGCGGGTGACGTGATCACGCACACATCACCTACACTACATGTGTCACCATATCCCTGTTCTATTGCACAAAAAGCATTTGTTCTATTTAAAATATTACTAATAACCCTATATACCATATTCACTTAAAGAACCTTTATGACTATTACATAACGGCGGTACCCGGAAAATAAATCTCACACAGACACAGATATACCCGGCTTCGCCCAAGTTAATTTGGTACTGGTGTTTATCTAGTTTTCACACGGAAAATCTTATGACGTCGTCGTTACTTTAGAGATACCGAGGAAAAAAAATCTGTTCCCCATTTTGCATGGTTCTTTGCGTTACCCAGAAAACACCACGTGGAGGTAACTATGCGACAATTCCTTTATATAAACTTACATCAGGAAGTGAGAGAATTAGATTCCATACCTAAAATTTGGACACTAATTCTTTTGCGCTTAGAATTGAATAATCGAGTTGGGACCCATTAACTTTTCCTATTTATGACATAAATGCTCGTGCCAAATTTCATGTTTCTATGACATCAGGAAGTGAGCATTAGATTACGCACGTAAAATTTGGATGCTAATTCTTTTGCGCTAGAATTGAATAATAGAGTTGGGACCCATTAACTTTTCCTATTTTAGACAATCTATGATTGTGCCAAATTTCATGTTTCTACGACATCAGGAAGTGAGAGAATTAGATTCTGTACGTAAAATTTGGACGCTAATTCTTTTGCGCTAGAATTAAATAATCGAGTTGGGACCCCTTTACTTTTCCTATTTTGGACATAATCTATGCTTGTGCCAAATTTCATGTGTCTATGACATCGGGATGTTGGAGAATTAGTGGCGAGTCAGGGAGGGCTTTCGTCTATCTATATATATATATATATATATATATATATATATATATATATATATATATATATATATACACATACACACACACAAAGCTCATAAAATACCTGAACTAACACACAAAAATCTAATAAATAAACTTATACAAAATTTATTGCAATAATAGTCAATTCCAATCTAAACCTTCTGGAGAACCTCATTTTAACCCATTTGGCACCAACGTATTTAAGTTAAAAATCCAATACATCTCCTTAACTCGGAGGTTATTAACAGATTTAGTGGATATACTTTCCAGTGGGGTCACTTTTAAAAGGGATGGGTCACAATCATGATAAATACTAAAATCTTGTGATACACTGTTTCACGAAACCTTTTTTTTAATATTACTTTTATGTCTCGATACTCGCCTTCTAAGAGCATTACTAGTCCTCTCTATATATCTCATCTTGCAAAGGCACTCCAAAAGGTAAATGACAAATTTCGTCTTACATGTCAAAAAAGTTTGAATACTGACTCCTTTATCTACTTTTACTTCTTTTCTTCCATTCCCCATGTGCATGCAGCTTTTACGCCTCTTTACCCCACATTTATATGAACCCTTCTTTTCACTCCGTAATTTTTTATTTTCAGGAAGCTTATAATTCTTATCATTTTTTTGGGACATGATGGAGCTAATATATTTTTTTAAAGTTTTATTCCTCTGAAATATGAGGCTAGGGCCTTTATCCCAGCTTTTCCCTAAATATGGATCATTTTTTAAAACGGACCAATTCTTCTTTATAATCTTTTATCTGGCTATGTTGGGAGCTGTATTTTGTGACCAACTATGTTCTTACTAGCCCCTATGTTAGCATCCTCCTTTTCTCCCAGGGATTCCATATTGACATTCTTTAGTTTTTTTGTCTTACCATTATCATTTCCATCGGAAAGTGCTTTTTGGTATGCCGATTCCTATAATCTCACCTGGGTGCCCTTTCCTTTAAACCTTTGTTTTACAATTTTATAGCCTGTTTTTCAAAGTCAGATTTTTTGGATCAATTTCTTTTGACCCTTTTTAATTGGCCATAAGGGATGTTTGTCTTCCAATCCTTAAGATGGCAGCTATGGAAATCCAAATAGCTATTTGTGTCTACCGGCTTAAAAAACGTCTGTCATTATATTATTTCCTTCAGACGATATTTCAAGGTTTTAAAAAAACAATCCTATCCTTATTAATAGTATCTGTAAATTTTAAATTATACTCATTCTCATTTAATACCTTTAATATATCCTCTTAATTCTTTTGAACGCCCCTTCCATATAATTAATATATCATCTATATATTTCTTATATAAGACTAGACGTGGATCACAAAATTTGCCTCTTTCAAAAATCCCCATCACCAAATTTGCAAAACTAGGTGCGCATTTTGTCCCCGTTGCAGTCCCAAACACCTGTCTATAAAACCCCTGATCATAAGAAAAATAATTATTACATAAAATGAAAGACAAGGCTTCCAGAATAAAATCCCTCTGCTGTTTTGGCATTAGAGGATCCTCCTCCAATACGATGCTAATAGCCTTTATCCCTAATTCGTGGGAAATATAGGAGTAAAGTGCCTCCACATCTAATGTACACCAGATGAAGGATTTTTCCCAACTTTCACCTTTAAGAATATCTAACTGGTGACATGAGTCTTTAATGTATGATGGTAACTCTTTCACATACCTTTGAAGCTGAACATCAACGTATTAAGATAAACGGCTTGTAATTGAGCACATGCCCACCACTATCGGGCGCCATGGGCATTGAAATACATTTTTATGAATTTTTGGTATATGGTAGAAATACGGAGTTTCTGATGAGATACTACATATATATTTAAATTCACCTTTAGAGATACTACTGGTATCTACTCCTTTCTTCATGAGATCGTAAAAAGCCGATTTGATCTCTTCTGTCGGATCACACTTCAACCTCTCATAATGAGTGTTACTTAAAATTCTCAAAGATTCTTTATTATAATCCTCGTAGTCCATTAAGACAATCCCACCGCCTTTATCCACTTTTCTAATGACAATATCGTCTATTTTAGCTAAATTATCCAATATATTTCTTTGGAAGCCCTTCACAGTTACAAACGCCCAAAATCGATTTTTATTAATTTTGATTAAAATAATGGGCTGATAAAGACGGACTACAAAAACCGCTAAATTCATGCGACTGAACACTGTATATACTAATACTGAAGATGGTGATTTGGTTAGATTAGAACCAACATAATTGGGTCGGGGTTAGCAATAGTCAAGGAGATCAGGTTAATGTATTAATCCATCATGTCAAACGACGCATACAGGACAAATGATGAGTCATGAATTCCTGATGGATATGATAGCTTATTCAGTGTAGAGTGGCAGAACAGATTAGCAGGAAGTTCCCTATTCTTGCTTATGTAGTGTATGTATGTATGTATGTGTGTGTGTGTGTGTGATATATATAAATTTGTTAATTAAAGGTGTGATCATCAAAGTGAAAGTTCTATGATTTATATATTTTTTGCGGTTCCAATATCAGATAATCCTTATTTATATATTAAAAACTGGTTTGACGCGTTTCTGTGTTATGTGAAGACACTTTATCAGGAACCAACTGTATAGTATACTGGTAATGAGGTGCTTTAATGTGTGATATTAGCTGAACTACATAATAGGACCAAAGAGGCTAATTCAGCCTGACTACAGCTCTGCATATCGTACAAGTGCACAATAGCTAGGGAGGGAGAAAAAAAAAATCCCAGGCACATACAGGGAGCCAGTTAGTGATAGAAACTGATATAGACTTCCGTAGAGCCTAAAACCCTGCAAAATATATAGGGAATTTGCGCTCAGAGATTATCCCCATAATAATACAGGCTAGATTAAAGCAGAGCTGTTTTATCCATCAGCTTGGTCTAGATAGCCAGAATAGTCTGGTAGTCAGCTCTACACAAAAAGCACTAGGATAGGAAAATGAATAAAGTAAGGGATAGAGCCTCCGGCCTCTGTGGTAGACTGGAGGGTATATATATTTCTGGAGGTAATATATTTCTTTGAGATCTAGTGAGATTCGATTTGACCGGTTTTCTGTTATTTTTACACATACTCCTAAAATCCCTTAGAACACTTCTGGTAAAAAAAAAAAAAAAAAAGTTCCAAATATTCACCTTTGGCTTCAACTCAGCAATATGAAGTTTTAGTGACATTTATTTAATTAAGAATATATACCCTTTTGTGGGGAAGTGGCTTTATATGCACCTCTAGTCTCTATGGTGGTTATAGCTATTGCCGCAGTGTCTTTTCCCCATTCTCTACTATTCTGTCAGGCTTTTGGGAGTGTACATGCTGAATTGTGTCCGGTAGCTCCCTGCACAGCCAACTCTCCTCGGCTCTGTATAAGTGTACAGCTTCTGGGCACGTGCAGTAGCCCTTGTACTGCTCACATATCTGCCAGATCACTGCAGCACCAACATCCACACCAAGTAAGGAACTTATCTGGGGGTAGCAATAGGTCGTCTTTAGAGATGAGCGAGCATGCTTGCTTAAGGCAGATACTTGAGCGAGCATCGGTCTCCTCGAGTAACTGATTACTCGTCTGAGCAAATGCGGGGGAGAGGGGGGGGGGGTCTTTCTAAGACATGTCAGATCCAACCCCAATATATCAGGGATTCACATAGGAAATGCAACACACAAAGTTGCAGCATAAGCGGACGACTACTTATTCTTTATTTCTTTACCATGTATATCACCTCCTAATTTATTGCTGGAATTCTGCAATTACGCCCAACTCTCAAAATTACACCCAACTTTCAAAATTAATTACCAAAAATCGGCACCATTTATTATCTTTCTTCCCCAGTCATTGGTGACAGAGCTCAGACTCCTTTTCCTTTCGTTGGTCTGCTACCCACATAAAATATTTAGGTATTCACTTGACTGCAAACTTGGAAGGATTTATATCCGGCCAATTTCCAGAACCTAGTAAATGAAATGAGATTGGACTTGAACAATTGGACAAAAGGCCTATTCTTGTGGCTGGGCAGATGGTCCATTTTCAAAATGAACGTCCTCCCACGTATCCTACATGTCTTTCAGGCACTATCCATCTCTATTCCCAGGCTCTTCTTCAAACACCTGAACTCTTTAATAAACAAATTCATCTGAGCAGATAAATCTTCACGTATTGCCAGGTCAACTCTTTACAGACCTAAACTTGACGGCATACCATCAAGCATCACATCTAACATTAGTCAGATTGGCATAGGCATGAGGATCTAAAACATTGAATATCACTAGATCAAAGTGATACACCTGTACATTTGACCGCATTACCATGGCTTCTAGATAAAATTCCCATAAGTATTAAAAATCACATCACAGTAGGACCCACATCGAAAGTGATAGGGAAGACCTTTCCAAGATTGGAGGTATCTTCAACACTTTTTCCCTTTCCTGGGTAATCCGGGTTTCCCCCTGGGTATGGAGAAAGGGATATTTCAGCATTGGCGAGTTAACCACAAAGACAAAGCACACCATTTCTGGAAACTTTATTACAGATCTCCGACCCAGTACTGCTATCTCCGTGGAAGATCGTTCAACTCCGTCACTTTCTCATTTCACTACACTCCCCATGACTGTTCTCATCTTAAGATGCCCTTTGCACAACTGTGTAACGCACAAGACCCAGTTAGAAACGCCCTCTCACGTACTTACATTCTACTAAATTCAAAGTTTGAATCACCAGATCCCATCTACCTAAAAAAAAAAGGGGGGAGAGAGCCCTTAATGTCGTTGTACGGAGGAACAAAAAATGTATACCTTCACGCGTAAATCCTCTCTATCCAGTAGGTTTCAAGAGTCAGGGTTCAAGATTCTCTCTTGGTACAGTGTGCCCTCCCGCCTCCACACCATGATGCCTTTTGTATCTGCACTTTGCTGGAGATGCGAGAGCGAACGAAGTACTCTGATGCATATCTTTTGGGAGTGTCCTGTATTGGCCGCCTTCTGGTTGGAGGTCTGGCGCATTACATTCAAATTTACAAATTTCATATTGCCTAAATCTCCGTTGTTGTTTTTGCTGCACTTGTGACATTCCAATATCCACCCATAAGTGCTCTGTGGTATGACATCAGGCATGTATCCCGAAGCTTTGGCGTGAGTCAGTGCCACTTTGGCTCTCATTATGGTTTAATATGATACAGGAGATCAGAGAGATGGAAGACCTTATGGCATCTCTTAAAGGAACACAAAATTAATTTCTGAAAAGATGGTTTTATTGGAACGAATTCCAAAACTCCCCCAAATATAGATCTTTAAATATATGCCTAATGCATATATACAACTGCTGGTCCTCTTGGCTACCTACTTTTATTTCTTCGCCCCTGTCCACCCCTGAACTTTTGTCTTCTCTTACCCACTTTACCTCAATTCTCTTTTTCACCTCCACTATATCTCTCCCCTACCCTCACAGTTCCTGATTTAGGTTACTTAGTGACCAAGCCAGATTTTGGAAATCTGACACTTGTCACTTTAATATAGAATAACTCCGTAAAGGTTTTGCATATCCAAGTGATTCTGACATTGTTTTTTCTCCACATATTGTACTTCATTTAGGTGGTGAAAATAGACCGAGAGAATTTGTGTATATTTATTAAAAGCGTAAAAATTGGGAAAATGTTGAAAAAATTATCAAACAAATTTTTGATGAGATATATATTTCCATCTGTTTACTTTATTCTGGACGCATGTTTGAAAAACTCGTTTTTTAGCCATTTAGGAGACAAATTAAACATTATCAACATTTTGAGGAACAGTTTGTTTTCCTACACCAAGCCAAGATTGCAAAGGCTTATAGGTATCAGGATGATAGATACCCCCACAAATGACTACACCTCCTATTATACATACTGAGGCGTGTCATCAGTATTTTGACCCCCAAAGTTTTTTTCTCAGGAGTTAATGCAATTTAAAGGAGAAAAAAAAATTTCATATTTTTGCAAATATATCATTTTAAAGGCAAGTTGTTTTTATATAGTGCACATGAAAACGAGAATTCACACCCCAAAATGGATACCCCTGTTTGTCCTGTGTTCAGAAACATACCCATTGTGGCCCTAATTTTATGTCTGTATGCACAACGGGACCCAAAATGAAAGGATCAGAACAGACATTTTTCTTTAGGCCCCATTGCCCACTTTTAGACCCCTTGAGCATCCAAAACAATAGAGAACCACCACAAATGACCCCAATTTGAAAACTAGACCCCTTAACAAATTCATCTAGGGATGTACTGCATATTTGGACCTCACATTTTTGAATGACTGTAAGCAAAGCCCAATGAAAAAAATACAATTTTCATTTTTTTGGCAATTGTCATTTTAAAAATAGTTTTTGTTTGTACAGCACACATATGAATGAAGAGTTTCACCCCAAAATGGATACTCTTGTTTGTCCTGTGTTCAGAAACATACCCATTGTAGCCCCAATCTGCTTACAGGACACATGGCTAGGCCTATAATGGAGGGAACACCCGTTGGATTACAGGGCACAATTTAATGAATAACTTTAATGGAAAAAAATGAACTCCCTAAAAATAACCCCGCCCTTTTTGGTATTCCCTAAATTTTAGATAAAAGTAATAATGTAAACTGTATGGCAAGTCTGAAGACAGGGGCAATTATGAAGGCCCGGTTGGGATGGGCTCATGGGGCAATAAAATTGGGTATCCCTCATACCTTTTTTTTTGGGGGGGGGGGGATTTCTTGACCTCAGTGGCAGAGATGGAGTGTAAAAAGTGGCGCTCTGTGAGGCTCTGTAAGCTTGCTGAGGTGCGGTGGTCTCACACAGACATCTCCTGCTTCAGTAGCCAGGACGCAGGAAATTTTAAATGCTCCGTGCGGATTTGGTCTTCTGCCCATGCATCGCCATTTTTCCTTTGGCACGCATGCGCAGAAGATGGTGGAGGGTCCGTTCTGGATCAGATAATCGCGGGACATTGCGGAGGACGGTTGTGAGTAGTTTCAGCCCCCCTCATGAGTGTGATGTGAGGGGAGCTGAAAATGTAACTTTTCTTAGCTTTTTATTTACTTTTATGCAATCTGACAGGACAAACAGGGGTATCAATTTTGGGATGCAAGTCTTCATTCATATGTGTGCTGTAAAAATAAGCAAAAAAACTTTTAAAATTGAAACAATTGCCAAAAAAATTAAAATTTACATTTTTTTTCTTCTGCTTTGCTTAGATTCATTCAAAAACTGTGGGGTCAAAATACACAGTACACCCCTAGATGAATTTGTTAAGGAGTCAAAATGGGTTCATTTATGAGGGTTCTCTTATCGTTTTGGCCGGTCACGGGCTCTACAAGTGTGCTATGGGGAATAAATCACCTTCAAGCAAAATGTCTGCTCTGAAAGCCACCGGCTGCTCCTTTCATTTTGGGCCCCGTTGTGCATATGTACAGAAGGTTAGGGCAACAAGGGGTATGTTTCTGAACACGGGACAAACTGGTATCTATTTTTGGGTGTAAATCCTCATTTTCATGTGCACTATAGAAAAAAAGATTGCCTTTAAAATGACATATTTGCAAAAATATGAAATTTTATTTTTTCTCCTCTAAATTGCATTAACTCCTGAAAGAAAAACCTGTGGGGTCAAAATACTCATAACACCCCTAATTGAATACATTAAGGGGTGTAGTTGTTTTTTTAAATGGGGTCATTTGTGTGGGTATCTATCATTCTGACATCTATGAGTTTTGCAATCTTGGCTTGGTGTAGGTAAAGAAAATGTTAATAATTGATAAATTTGTACGTCTCCTAAATGGTTAAAAAAACGAAAGTTTTTCAAATGTGCGTCCAGAATAACAGATGGAAATATATATCTTATCAAAAATTTGTACAGTATGTTTGCACATATTTGAGATCTTGCAATTTAAAATGTGAAAAACTGAAAAATATTTCAAAACGTTCCCAATTTTGGCGCTTTTAATAAAAATACATAAATTCTATTGGTCTGTTTTTACCACCTAAATGAAGTATAATATGTAATGAAAAAAACAATGTCAGAATCACTTGGATATGCAAAACCTTTACGGAGTTATTCTATGTCAAAGTGACATACGTCAAATTTCCAAAATTTGGCCTGGTCATTAAGGCGCAAACAGGCTTGGTCACTAAGGGGTTATAATTGGCAGAGATGGAGTGTAAAAAGTGGCGCTCTGTGAGGCTCTGTAAGCTTGCTGAGGTGCGGTGGTCTCACACAGACATCTCCTGCTTCAGTAGCCAGGACGCAGGAAATTTTAAATGCTCCGTGCGGATTTGGTCTTCTGCCCATGCATCGCCATTTTTCCTTTGGCACGCATGCGCAGAAGATGGTGGAGGGTCCGTTCTGGATCAGATAATCGCGGGACATTGCGGAGGACGGTTGTGAGTAGTTTCAGCCCCTCTCATGAGTGTGATGTGAGGGGAGCTGAAAATGTAACTTTTCTTAGCTTTTTATTTACTTTTATGCAATCTGACAGGACAAACAGGGGTATCAATTTTGGGATGCAAGTCTTCATTCATATGTGTGCTGTAAAAATGTGTGCTGGTCATTAAGGCGCAAACAGGCTTGGTCACTAAGGGGTTATAATTCAGGGTGTTTTTATTTTTATAACTATTTGAAATACTGAAAAATAAGAAGAATCTCAAGTTAAAAAAGCAAAAAACATTTAATTAGCTAGAGTATTCAATACTCTTCTTTTGAGGTTCTCCAAAATACCTTCTGTTTAAAGGGAGTGCAACCGCTAGGACCCCCAGTGATCCCAATATCTGAGCGCCCCAAATCCTCCATAAGAATGAGTATGCAGAGTGAGATCTATGTATTCTGCAATCTTCCTCCATCCGATAGACGTCAATAGAGCAGTGGTCATTCTCCATTCTCGGGGCGCGCAGATCATGTGATTAATGAGGTCCCAGCGGTCGGACCTCCACTTAACAATCCTTTATTCCTTATCCACTAGATAAGGGATTATTGTCATTTGAGGGAAAACTCCATAAAAATATTGCCCCAAGATCGCAGGTTATCCCCTATCCACAGCTAAGATCCTCCCACTCCAATCTCAAGAATGGGGATCCCATGTCCCCCTTTGCTTATCCCTGTGCCGGTTGCTTCTCCCCCTACAATGTCATCAGAATGAATGGAGCACTGGCTGAGCATTTGTGGCCGTCGCTCCATTCATTCCAATGGGGCTCATGGAAATACCTAAGAAGCAAGCACTTGGGTATTTCAATCAGGAGGCTGGAATCGGCACACGTGACGGGGCGGAGCTACGCGATGACGCGTAGAAGGGGGCGGAGCCAGAATGCCGCTGCTGCCGAACCAAGCCGAAGGCAGAAGACCCTTCTGCGCAAGCGCGTCTAATCGGGCGATTAGACGCTGAAATTAGACGGAGCCATGGAGACGGGGACGCCAGCGCAGGGAAGGTAAGTAAATAACTTCTGTATGGCTCATATTTAATGCACGATGTATATTACAAAGTGCATTAATATGGACATACAGAAGTGCTGAACCCCACTTGCTTTCGCGAGACAACCCCTTTAATGATTGAGATGAATACACAAACCTCCATAATAAAGACAAGAGGTTTCTGATAAAGCCTTGGGATTTAACTGGGGTGGATCATCCAAACTCGCACCCAAGGATTTATTCACACACAAGTCAGATTTGTTGCAGAAATTTCTGTAATCGAAAATCGTCCATCTAAATAGTTGATTCTGGTGCCATGCATTTCAGTAACAAATCTGACGTGTGAATATACAATAATCAGTCCAACGATTGATAACGATCTAGACAGATTTTAGGTCTTGATACCAAATAAATCCAAAAATATTTTCTACATTTCACTTGCCACTGTGATGAGAAAGATGGTGCATGGGCAAAAGTACCAGAAGTTGCCAGTGTGACATATCTTATTAGGCTGCTTTCACACCGATGTTAGGGCTCAGTCCAGGGTTTCCGTCTGTGCTCGATTTGGAGAAGAGAAACTGAATTAAAATTGAAAATACAATTCTTTTCCCCATATTAATTGCAGTGGGGTTTCAAAAAAATAGCAAGGCTTCCATTTGCTTCCATTCCAACAGGTTTCCATTTTTTGGACAGAAAACCCTGCAGACTGCACCATGCTCCCATTAAAAAAAACCTAAACCTAATGGAAATGCAGCCTTTCGATTTGCTCTCCGTTTTTCTGAAACCCCATTGAAAGCAATGGGGGAAAACAATGGATGTTATTTTTCCAGAGAGGTGGAAACGCTGAACTAAGCCCTAACACGGTTGTGAAAGCAGCTTTACTTGTAGAATACTCAACATCCGTGATGCCAATAAACAGAGTTAGGTCAAGCTTGGAGTTTATAGGAGAAAGTACAATCAGCAGCATTGTGCCATCAGAGGTCTTGCTTTTAATTGCTTAGGTCCTTTTTTGTTATGCCTTTGTAGCTAATTGAGATTTTTTAGGGCAACAGACCATGTGCAAACAAGCAAACATTATCACTCGTGTGGAAACAGTCGAGAAGTGAGCCTCATCTATCCCATTTACACGCCTCAGTTCTAAGACTCTTGTACTGCCTTGCTTTATTTTTGAAGGACAACTCTGATGAAGTTGAAACCGGCCACAGATGCGGACCAAACCCTTCAAGCAGCTATACTAGACAACAGGGTGCTGATGCTTCCTTTTACAGGAAAGAGAAGGATTGATTACAGTATTGGGTACTTAGTTGAGCATGCATGTGTCTTGGAGGTATCGTGGGGAGAAAGCCGCTGTCGGAGGTTTTTGTTTTTTTTAGATTTTTTTTCTTTAATCAAGGCTTTACGCATTATTCTTTTTAGATGAAATACAGTAATGAAAAAAAGTACTTACAAAGGTACGCATATCCCATACATGAAATAAACTTCTTTTTAAAAAAGTGCTTTATAGCATACAGGAGTAATAACAACTTCTGAAGAAAATAAAGGGGTCCTGGTTTCCTGCTCCATTCGGGGAGCAGGAAAGAGCAATCCCTGCGGCCGAATGGGTCCGTCTTATGACAGAACCGAACAGCGCCAAAAGGACCCCATTGACTATAAGGGGGTCAGTTTGGTTTCCGCTCAGCTGCCCGGCATGCAGCCCTTTTTCTTCTGGTATTGTGTGCCGGATATGTGATGAAACCTCCGTTCGGAGGTTCTGACACAGATGTGGATGCACCCTGGAGCATGCTTGTATGTGGCTTGTATGTGTTTGTTTTTAACACATTTCTATCTCTATACGCAGGTTATGTTCAATAAATTTTTAGTGATTTTTCATAAACATCATATACACAACATTAAGCGATATCGCTGGCGTAAGAAGGCTTTATCAAATACACTTTACTGCAAAAAAGAATTATAAGCCCTAGTTAGGATTGTTGTTTGTAGCCAATAACACAACAAACTACATAACATAAGTCACACATATAGGGAAAGAATGCTCAGGATAGAGAAGGGAAGGGGGGGGGGGGATCCAGGTAGGGACTCCTGAGCAACCGCTTCTGTATAATATTTGAGCAATCACTCACATGTGCCATCTTGTAACCATCTAGTGAGAATGGGGGTATTCCGGATATAAGTCCACACTGCCCACGTGCGGTAGAAGCCCTCATATCCCACCTCATTGTCCGCAAGTCGTAGCCCCTCCATGTGCTTAATCTCGTCCATCGCTTCCACCCACGCACCCCTCGGTATATCTACACTCTGCTTCCAGAACCTGGGTATAACCTGCCTTGTTGCCATAATAAAGAAATTCAATAATCCTTTTTTGAGCAACAAGGCGCTGCCGGAATAGATGGACAACGCCAATTTCGGCATCAGGGCTAGTGACTCTCTGCTCACTTTCTCAAACAGTCGCTTCACGTCTTGCCATATGGGTGTTACCATGGGGCACTCCCAAAATGTGAAGCATTGAACCCACTCCAGCCCGACAACACCAGCAGATATCCGAGGCTGATGGGAAAATCATTTTGAAATTTAGCTCCTGGAGCTTGTTAGATATGGACATTTTGTGTGTTAATAGAAAGGCCCTGTCCCAGAGCTCCTCGGGGAAAGACCTGCCCAGCACCTCCTCCCACGCCCCTATCCATCTGGGAAAGTGGCCATCCAGACGTTCCCCTCGTAGTTGGTTGTAGAGCAGCGAGACCGAGTGCCCGGGTGCTTCCGATGCACAGCACAGCTTCTCAAAGGGGGTGAGTCTCATGTTCTATCCCTCATCAGGTCTTATATTCCCCAAATAACTGCGTATCTGGAAATATTGCATCCATGAGCTCGGGGGCATTTTCCGCGCTCCACAAAAGTCCGTTAGAGGTCGCAAGCCCCCCGGTCGCTGTTGGAGTTTATCTCCTTAGAAAATAAGCATCCTGTTAAAATCCAACTACCCAATCCTTATCCAACATCTGTCCCACCAGAATCGGAGGACTTGGACGATCTATATCAAATGTGTATGGTCACCTGTACTAACCCCAAAATAACAAGTCACTTCTGATTGACTCTTGTTCTCTTCTTTATTATCTGAGCCAGCAGATATATCAGGTTGTAGGAGGCCTCGAAAACAAACATCTACTCAAACCATATAATACTGTTTCCTCTCCAGCTTAAGTGGGTTCTCCTGTCGTACTGTAAAACATGAACCTTTACATGGATCTGTGGGCAGAAAGCAGACATTAGCCATACTGAGAATGGGTTTTCATTAGAACCTGACCTGCCCCATCACCAAGTGTCAGTGGTGGCTCTTGTGTTATCTGACTCCGGCTTTATAATAGAGGTGCTAAATTTCATTGTAATCCTTGCTCCCAATGCATACAGCAGAAGGGTACATTAATAGATTTTGGATTCACTTAGGATATTCCGCAAGAGGAAATGTATACAGATTTGCTGAGGATTTCACCTCATTTGAAAGTGTGAAAATCTGCAACATGTTGTAGTTTTAACATTTCCACTGCAGGTCAATTTACACTGCAGAATTTTTCCACCGTGTGTGACTAAAGTTACCCGAAATCTCATCCGCACTACTGGTTCTGTAAAATGCAGCAGATTTTTCACAGCCAATTCCGCCATGGAAAATCCACGGTATTGTCAGGTGTGAAAATACCCAAAAAGTGTTTTCTAAGAATTTTAGCCTTTTGTGAGGGCTTAAGGGGCAGTGTGAAAACTGTTATACGTCTAGATTTCTTTTTAATTTAGACTAGTTTATATACCCGGTGTTATCAGGGTATCTGATGTCCTGGCTCTTTCCCTCTCTTTTTGAATTCGGGCCGCATGCTGTTCCGCGGTCTCTGCAGCCCTTGATGTCCTGGCTCTTTCCTGATCATTCTCAAGTCATTGGTTGCATTGTCTGACTCACTGGTACAAATGTCTGACTCACTTACAGTAATTTTGCTTTCATTTGGACTTGTCTGATGGGTTTCCATTTTTTTCTGAGGCATTCTGGATCCACCACACATCTAAATTATTCATCATGCTGAATCACAAATCATCTTGTTTTACCATAGATTATACAATAGGCTTCATTGTACCTGGCGAACTACTTGTGCATGCGCAGAGAATGAGATGACTACATTGCATGTGCACAAGTGGTCCGCCACGTGTAGTAACCGGGAACTTTGACAACTGTCAATGAAAGAATGGCAGGGAAGCTGAGTATAAGGCCTTATTCATACAACTGTATATAGGCAGCTAATTTAGCCACGTTAAAAAATCACGGCCATCTGAAGTATTGCATTCCAACGAATTCATTTAGATGAGCGATTTTTAGCCACGTAAAAAAAATCGCAAAAAAAAAAATAGCACATCGGTGACTGAAAACAGCAACCAATTTTATACGCAGCATTAAAAGATAGGTCCTGCCCTATCTTTTGCCAAGATACACTGGAGGCTCCCTTAGGCTTCTATGGGAGCTGAAAAAAAGGGAGAGGAGGGAGTTTAGCTGCATCCAATGCTGGGAAACTTAGACAGCTGCCTCTATTGAAACATTAATAGTCATTCCGATGAATTCTGCCAACTGAGGGATTTCTGAGCTGCAGCATATTTTTTCGCCAATACGCCACAGCTGCCCCTGTGAATGGATGAGAAAACGCGGCTAAAGCTTGGGACTTGATCACGGCTACTCTTCATTCATGCGACTTTTAGCCACAATCAGCTGGGTGCAAAAACGCATACGGTCATGTGAAAGAGGCCCAAGACTCACATAGCTAGATTAAGCCTGTTAGCTCCCATGAGCCTATGAATTAGAAACACACCAGGAGAAATATTACATCAGGAAACTGTCTTACATGCTTTGCACTACATTTAGTTTGTAGACACTTTTAGACAGTTTTTCCAACTTATCCAAAAAAGGAGCCTGGCCTAAATTGTGCTAAAAATTGCAATGAATCGCACGAAAATTTTGGTACAATTTTTGATGTAAACTATGCCAACTAATGGGTGGTCTTAATTTAAACTACACAGATTTATCATTCAGCAGATCTACTGTGAGAAACCTGGTGCATTTTAAGACTGTCTAGTCTTTGCTTGCACTGTCTAACTTTTAGACAGTTTTGGTAAGTAATGCTTTAACACAGTGGGGATTATTTCTATGTAGTAAAGATACGCTAGGATATGTCATCACTTTATGAACAATGGGAGTGCTACCTCAGGGACCTTCTCCAGTCCTGAGACTGAGACTGTATCCGCACGGGTGATTCGATAGCGACGCGAGAAAATCTCATCGATATCGCATCACTGGTCCTTTAGATATCGCTGCGGTTTCTCGCGGCCATACCACGATTTTGTAGCGCTACAAAGTCGTGTGACTTTGTAACACCACTTATGGGAATTTTTTTTTTGGGGGGGGGGCTTGAAATATAAGCCCTTCCCCAAAAATAAACCATGGCAGCTGTAAAAAAAAAAAAATTATACATCACCTAAGAAGCGCTGTCATCTCCGGCACTGTGATCTCTGCCGGCGCTGTCATCTTCTGTCTTCTCTTCACCTCCAGCGCATCTTCTTCCAGCCCTTACTGGATTGGAGGATCAAAATCACCGCCTCCAGTAAAGGCTGGCTGTGATTGGTGGATGAGCGATGTGGCTTAGCCAATTAGAGCCATCACTCGTGTGGACGAACCCATAGGGAAGCATGGGCTCTACATACATGCGATTTGTAGCACTGTCGCATCGCTACAAAATCGTACAATAAAATCGCCCGTGCGGATACAGCCTAAAGGGGATTACAGTGCTGGTTTACCATTCAGTCCCCTTTTAACCCTTTCCAATCCACTGTCTGACGTCTAAAGACATTCTGATTGAAGGCTGTACAGCTCTGATGCCAGAAGATGTCCCGCAGGGTATTCTTACTGTAGATTACTGGCCGCTCTGTTGTCAGGGGCCTCTCCAGCATGTCACATACCACAGTACTGGCTCTAGCCAGCAGATGGAGCCACTGTATAATGGCAGAAAGATAAATCCCCCTAGGATACCCTGAATCCAAAATTGGATAGCAAAGGGTTAAGTTTTTCCAGCAGAATGGTATTCCTAGCCAGCCAGCTGTACAGTATAATAGGAAACACTTGAAACAAAAGTTGTTTTTGGCCAGAGTAATGACGCCCTACCTGCACTCAAAATTTCATCTATAAAATTGAGTTGTACCTGAATGGTGCCGCTCCAGATATCTGCCATCATATTTTACTTAGCTGCTATCATATTCCAGTTTGTTGGACTAAAATGTGTCAAATTTTATAAAGAGGTGCATGGGGGGGCTGCCGCTGCGATGGGGGGGCTGTCGCTGCGATGGGGGGGCTGCCGCTGCGATGGGGGGGGCTGCCGCTGCGATGGAGGGGCTGTCGCTGCGATGGGGGGGCTGCCGCTGCGATGGGGGGGCTGCCGCTGCGATGGGGGGGGCTGCCGCTGCGATGGGGGGGGCTGCCGCTGCGATGGGGGGGGGGGGCTGCGCCGGTTACCTGCTGCCTGGCGGTGGGTGACTGGTCGGCCGTGTTCACTCCAGGGGTCCGGTCGGCGGCTGCGTGGCATCTGGTTGTCAGGGAGACACAGCTGGTAGCGTCTCGGGAGTGCGCACGTCGGGCTACAGCAAGCGACGGGAAAAGAGCTGGCGGCCATCTTGGGAAAATTTTTATAAGTTGCTGAAACGCTGGAACGGTAAGTACAAACCAGCTAGAAAAGTCATTTACAGGGGGGCTTAGTAATGTTTGCTTAATTAGGGGGACTGGGCAAAAAAAAAAATCCACTCCTGCCTCGAGACATCTCCTTTAAGGGATTGGTTAGAGTTGTGATATCTCGGCACAATCTCTTCTCCGTGCACTAAAACAAGTGATATGTTTACCTCTCTGCATTGGTACTGATCAATCACTGAGCTCTGTTATTGGCTGCAGTCCTTGTGACATCCTATGAACTTAATTGGAAGAAAGGCAGCGCTCCAAGATCCAAAAGTGTCGTAAAGAAGTCTGACAGGACGTAACTCACCTGGCGTGATTAATCTATACAGGGTGGGCAGACCGTCACACTTAAATACAAGATGGTCTCATCACATTAATTCTGTCAGATGAGGACATCCACCAGGGAAGAGCATCTTCGAAGGTAAAATACCTCGGTCGTATATGAGTAAAACCAAAAGGAGAATTAAGTCCCATCACTCCAAGAATTAAAAGTAGTGAAAGCAGTGTGTATTAAAATTGGATCAAATATGTTAAAATTGAAATTGCTTCGAAGAAGGCCCCAAAATATGGAACCCCCTTAGACACTCATTATTGTTCCTTCATCGAACAAACTGCCTTCTGTTACAGCCAAATATTTTGTATTTTAACTCCTCAATGTAGCATCTGCTGCTATTCCCCCCCACCAGTCCCTATTAGAGATGAGTAAGCACCCAAAGACTCGAGCATTTTTGTATGTGGAACGCTGGGTCCCGAACTTTTTCTTTCCAGGTTCGTCTCTTTCTCTCTCTCTCTCTCTCTCTCTCTCTCATAGTGTGTACTGTAGATGATGATTCAATGTCTTCGCAATTTTGTGTGGAGAAACATTTTTTTTCAATTGTTCCACAATTTTTAGACGCAGTTTTTCACAGATTGGTGAACTTCTGACCATCTTTGCTTCTGAGAGACTCTGCCTCTCTAACATGCTCTTTTTAGACAGTCATCTGACATAGTACCACTCACTTTTACAGCCTTTTGGTAACACTGTTCCAACTTTTTTGAGATGTGTTGCTGCCATCAATTTCTAACTGTATTTATTTTTTTTATTAAATGGAAATATGTCTCCTTTTCACCTTCTATATGTGTTTTCTGTCCTACTGTGAATAAAATGTGGTTATATGAGATTTCCAAATCATTGCATTTTTTATTAACATTTATTTGCATTTTACACAGCATCCCAACTTTTTGGGAAACTGAGGTCATACATAGAGATGAGCGAGCGTACTCGGAAAAGCACTACTCGCTTGAGTAATTTGCTTTATCCGAGTATCGCTGTGCTCGTCCCTGAAGATTCGGGTGCCGGCACGGAGCGGGGAGCTGCAGGGGAGAGCGGGGAGGAACGGAGGAGAGATCTTTATCTCCCTCTCTCCCGCCCGCTCTCCCCTGCTCCCCGCTGCGACTCACCTGTCAGCCGCAGCGGCACCCGAATCTTCAGGGACGAGCACAGCGATACTCGGATAAAGCAAATTACTCGAGCGAGTAGTGCTTTTCCGAGTACGCTCGCTCATCTCTACATACTAAGTGACTGATGTACCCCAACACATGGGGTATATGTAATTTTCAATGCTCTAACTGATTTTACACATTGCAGTGGAATAGGTGAAATTGGCATGTTATTATAAGATGATCCATAGCAGGAGAAAACTTAGGAAACTCTAAGAACACATGGTCACATTACAGCATGTTACGTACTAGTACATAATCGGGGTCCCACAGAGGTACATAGGGCATCTTTTGTATGCATCCAATTTCAGACAGTGGTATACTAAGAGTTTTCTGCTGGATTCTACATAAATCAACATAAAAAATGTCACATTCCCAATTGGACTCTGTATGTATGGAGGTATTTCACAGCATCCCTAATGGGGGAGAATATCTTCATATGCATGGTATCCAAATGGAGCCTGTATAACAGCACACGAATGCTGTGCAGAACCATACAAAGCCAGGCACACAAATCTTATATGGCAGCATGGGACACTGAGGTACAGTATAGGCCCATAAATTTACATGGACGCTGTATTACGGAGCTATATAACACAGATCCGTAATACAGCATTGGGTTGTCCACAAAGTATTTTTTATAATTAAATACAGCCCATGATTAACATTTTTTGTATTTACATTTGTTAGAAAAAAAAGTTTCTATCTTCAAATATTCCAGGAATAAGTTTAGAATAGCGCCACCTCTTGTTTATATCTCCAGAGAGTCCAGAACTAAGGTTAGAATACCACCACCTCTTGTTTCTATCTTGCCATATTCCAGGACTAAGGTTAGATTAGTGCCCCCTCTTGTTTATATCTCCAGAAATTCCAGGACTAAGGTTAGAATAGCGCCACCTCTTGTTTATATCTCCAGATATTCCAGGACTAAGGTTAGAATAGTGCCACCTGCTGTCTTAATTCTGTGTCCTCCTCAGTAATTGTTTCACCTGCTTAATCTTGCTTCCCTCTCTGCTCCACTGGGTATGTGGAGGATCCCTAGTGCTGTGAGCGGCTGCTTCTAAGGTTGCTGCATCTTCTCTGATATCACAAGAGATGCTGAGCAAGTGATAAGGGAGTAATATAGCATTAGGGCTTATTCACACAAGCAATTTTTGCATCCGTGTGCTGTCCAATTTTGCAACTGATCACACACAGATTGCATAGGTCAGTACCTATTGCAATCAATAGGACTAAACAGACATGCATGTTTTTTTACATGGACTGTAAAAGCAATTGCAGCATAGCCAATTCTGGTCCCATTTTTCAGAGAACGGTCAGCCACTCAAGTCAATGAGTGCGCAAAAAAATGAACTGCACATTCAGAGGACCTCCATTGCGGCCTGTTTTTCACTAATTATTGCTAAACAATTGTATACAAAAATTGAGCCTCATTCAGGTTTTTTTGCATGCAAGAAGCAAAGGCATTACACACGGATCACTGATGGGTGTAAAAAAATGGACGCACGTATAAAAATGTCATACGGACATACATGCATTAAAATCGGTCTGTTTTTCATGCACCAAAATCTAAGATGCTTGTGTGAATAAGGCCTTACGGTAATTCTTCAGCATCTCTTCTGATAAGCAGAGAAGATGCAGGAGCTTCAGAAACAGCAACTTATAACACTAAAGCTCCCTCCACTGAGAGGCAAGACTGAGCAGGAGGAACAGTTACCAAGATGGACGCAGAATAAAAATGGCAGGTGACGCTATTCTAAGGGTACTTTTACACGGGCTGAAAGTCGCCCAAGTAATCGCTCAAATGAGCAATTATTGGCGACTGTAGACCCGTGCAAACACGGGCTCTGACAGTGCAAATAGCGAGAATTGCTCGCTTATTGGAGTTGCTCAGTTTTCAGCTCACCTAAAAACAGAATGACTGTTGACCTGGGTGAACAGGCAATCATTGATTTATGCCTGTTTGCTGTGAATGGATTCCAGAAGAGATCTCCGACACACTCCATCTCCATTCACTGAGCGATCATCGCTGCTGTGTGAAAGCCCAGGAGTGATAATCGCTGGGACGACTGTCGGGCATTTAAGCGTACGACAGTTGTCCCATGTAAGGGGACCCAAAAATTTGTCCTGGAATATCCAGGGATATACACACTGAGTGGCGCTCTTCGAACATTAGTCCTGAAATATTTGGAGATGTTAATAGCATGTGGTGCTATTCTACAGTTACCCTGTTTCCCTGAAAATAAGACATACCCTGAAAATAAGACATAGCATGATTTTCCAGAATTTTTGAGGACGCAAAATGATTTTTCAGGCTTTTTGAGGATGCTTGAAATATAAGCCCTACTCCAAAATTAAGCCCTGCTAACAGTTAATTTTAAAAAAAGTCAATTTAAATAGTGTCCAGGCAGCTATACATGTAAAAAAAGTTAAACCTTTTTGAAGAAAAATTAATATAAGACACTGTCTTATTTTCGGGGAAACACGGTAGTTCTGGAATATCTGGGGAAATAGACATTTAAAATAAATGACACTTAAAATAAGTAGTAATACAAAAAACGTTTAAAATGATGAGATTTAACTATAAACAGTACTTTAAAAAACCTTACCAGCAAGGTGATGGTCTCAGCACATTATGCCACTATGATAAGGAATTCCTGAAGATATAAGAAAGACAGTTATCGCAATATACCAGTCTGGGGGAAAAAATGTGAAAAACATGCAAAATAAAAGAAAATAGAAGAATATTTTTTTTTGCAATATCATCTAGGCTGTCTAATAATCTTTAATACAAAGATTGAGAACCAGTAGAAAGTTAAGAAAGGCGCAATCCGCACTTCACATTGCCGTTGAACACAGGCTTCTCGTACCTTTGTGCAGCCGTGCAAAGCAAGTCGTTAAGACTCAGTAACTCTGACAATCAAAATATTTGAAATTCAAATCCATAGTTAGAATGGATCCATTGTGCAACCAGGAATTTGTGCGCATCAAGCAACCATTGTTCTTCCTCAGAGTGATCACACTGCCAAGAATGACTTGTACTTTACTGTGTGTTCTCGAGCTGCACTGAGGAAACGAATGTTACTCTTATCACTACACTACAGAGAGATTGCAAACACTCAGTAATCCAGATCGTTATGCAGCTTTGGACCATCAATGATTACCAGAACTTTGTATTATTCTGCCTCTCTGTACCTTGACCTAAGCTCGGGTATTTAAAGGGAAGTTGTATTGGCTTGCTTGCAGACCTCAGGTAAACTTTGTTTTTTGTTCATTGTCACTGCTGTATGTCTGTGGATCAGAGGCTGGCCTAGCTGAGACCATGACTGAGGAGGTGAATTCAGTCGAGTTGAGGAAGACCGGAGTGGAGAACAATGGTTTCATTGCTGACCAGGGGTTTGATGAAAATGCGATATCAGAAAGTAGGAAAGATAACCAGACTGAAGACCAGGTCTATACAACTACACTGGATTCTTCTGAAGACCCAATTCCCCTGAAGCCGTATGCCGGGATGTCTAAAGAGGTTCTACTTCATTTTTCAAATCAACCATGCTATAGAGTTCCCCGAGAGATTCTTTTCTGGCTCATCATCATAGCCACACTGGCCATAATAGCAGCTACCATCACAATTATTGCCCTTTCTCCCAAGTGTCTTGACTGGTGGCAGAGAAGTCCAATTTATCAAGTCTACCCAAGGTCCTTTCGAGATAGTAACAATGATGGTTCTGGTGATCTTAAGGGTATGTACTATGTTCAAACTTTATTGTACTTCATTTTAAAATATGTTCTATACTGTATATTTGTTCAATGGTCATTATTTGCTTGTTTGTGGTATAGAAATTAAGAAAAGTGTAAATGGTAATGAATGAGTATTTTTGAGCCTGACCATAGTAGTCCTGCCATAGGTCAGTCACCCACATGCATCTTTCCAACTTTTAGGCTAGGACTACATGGTGAATTTTGGCTGCACAACAAAAGACCACTATGGACCTCTGGGACCTTGTACTTTCATTGATGTCAGTGAGGTTGAGGTGCCACTTGCAGGTTGCCATAGCAGCAACCCAGAGGTTGCAAAAAAAATCCAATCTCAATAGATTTTTGGCAACCTGTGACTCACACCATGACCCCATTGACTTTAGTGAGAGTACAAGGTCACATTAAAGTGACCAACATAGCGATCTTTGGTCACATGCAACAAAAAGTCACCATGTAGCCCTAGCCTTATGAAGATGATTTCATGGTGTGTTTGCTAGATCAGAATCTACTTTACTTTCTGTCAGTTAAAGGGGTTGTCCCGCGCCGAAACGTTTTTTTTTTTTTTTTTAACCCCCCCCCCCCCGTTCGGCGCGAGACAACCCCGATGCAGGGGTTAAAAAAACAAACCGCTCAGCGCTTACCTGAATCCCGGCGGTCCGGCGTCTTCATACTTACCTGCTGAAGATGGCCGCCGGGGTCTGCTCCCTCCGTGGACCGTAGCTCTTCTGTGCGGTCCATTGCCGATTCCAGCCTCCTGATTGGCTGGAATCGGCACGTGACGGGGCGGAGCTACACGGAGCCGGCATTCTGCACGAGCGGCTCCATTGAAGAGAGCAGAAGACCCGGACTGCGCAAGCGCGGCTAATTTGGCCATCGGAGGGCGAAAATTAGTCGGCTCCATGGGAATGAGGACGCCAGCAACGGAGCAGGTAAGTAAAAAACTTCTTATAACTTCTGTATGGCTCATAATTAATGCACAATGTACATTACAAAGTGCATTAATATGGCCATACAGAAGTGTATAGACCCACTTGCTGCCGCGGGACAACCCCTTTAAGGTCTTTTTACACGGGAGAAGCTGTCAGGCAAATGATGCCCAACACTCATCCCCAGTGATGCTTGCTCCTGTGCTATTACACATGAGCAAGTATCCCTAGCATTGCTCATAGTGTTGCCGGCATGGAGGCGGAGCGGGACGGGGAGCGCTTTCCCTCCATTCAGAGTAAGCAGAAGTCGTTCAAAAGTGAACAACTGTAGTTTACACTGAACGGTGCGTCGTTCAATCTTCTGCATGCAGACACTGAACAATTCTCATTCAATTGCTGCATGCATTTACACGGGACAATTATCGTTCATATTCTCATGGAAGGGCAGGAATCTGAACAATTCTAAACGATAATTGTCTCGTGTAAAAAAAAAATAGGGAAATGAAAGTCTACACAGTTGGAAAATGGTGGCTGGTAAGCTGTCTCAGAGTATTTGCTGGGCAGCGTAAGCTCAGATAAATTCACACCACATTTGACTATATAGCTGAAAATATAGGCCTGGAAACCAAGTCTCCATTTGTTGTATATCGTTCAATGCCCTATAGGAGGTTGTAGGACTGTTTAAACTAGGGACATGCGAGGAGGGCAATTAGAAAGATAGAGGGGAAGACAGTGACCTGGGACTAAGTAATTAAAATGGGGGTGGAGTGGGTTAGTACAGTTAGAACTGGCAGAACAGTTAGTAGGGATGCATATAATATAAAAATAACTAAAACCTCCTAAACTGTATGGTGACTAATACTGGTAGTCTGACCAATAAGATTGACAAACTGGAAGTAATAATGCCTGAGGAAATCTATGACATAGTGGGAATAACGGAGACATGGCTAGATGAAAGCTGCGACTGGGCGGTGAACTTACAGGGTTGCAGTCTGTTCAGAAGAGATAATAGAATCTGGAAAGAGGAGGGGTTTGTCTTTATGGAAAATCCTGTTTAACCCCTTAATGACGCGGCCCTTTTTCTTTTTCCATTTTCGTTTTTTCCTCCCCCCCTTTAAAAAAGTCGTAACTCCTTTATTTATCCATCGATGTCGCTGTATGAGGGCTTGTTTTTTGCGGGACGAGTTGTATTTTTTAATGGTGCTATTTAAAGTACCATATAATGTACTGAAAAACTTTTAAAAAATTCTAAGTGGAGTAAAATGAAAAAAAACGACATTTCGCCATCTTTTAGTGCGTCTTGTTTCTACAGCGCAGAAACAGCAAAAAAATGGCGATACCAAATACATATTTTTCATTTATTATTTAGATTTTTTAATAATATATATGGCAAAAGAGGGGCCCCCGGCTGCCATGACACCTGCACGGCTCCCCCGATCTTACCGCTGGGGAGCCGTGAGGGACCCCGAACATCGTTCGGGGGATTTAAATGCCGCTGTCAAAATTGACTTCGGCATTTAAATGGTTAATAGCCGCGATCGGCCGCGCGGCCGCTCGCGGCTATTGCCCGCGGGTGTCAGCTCTTATAAACAGCTGACGCCCGCACTGTATGAAGAGAGGTTGCCACGCAACCTCTCTTCATACATACCCCGCGACTCAATGACGTACCGGTACGTCATTGGTCGTTAAGGGGTTAAAGCGCACATTACAGGAAGATATATGGGAGATGAATATGTGGAATCCCTATGGGTAGACATACATGGAGGGAAAAACAATAATAAAATCCTAATAGGGGTTTTCTATAGGTCACCAAATATAACAGAAGCCACTGAAAATCTATTACTGAGGCAAATAGATGATTATGGGGGACTTTAACTATCTGGATATAAACTGAGAAGCTGAAACCTGACCTCAGAAAGGTAACAAGTTTCTGTCTATAACTAAAAATAATTACCTCGCGTGAACAGAATCGAACCAGAGAGATGGCCATTTTGGACTTAATATTCACCAACAGACCTGACAGAATAACAGAGGTGCAAGTTGAGGGGCATCTGGGAAATAATGACCATAATATAATATATTTCCACTTATTTTTCAAAAGGTAGTTTTATCGGGAAGCTATAAAATGAAAATACTAAACTTTAGGAAAGCAAAGTCTGATCAGCTCATAGATGCCCTTAACTTTACTGACTGGGATAATGTCCTCAAAAATAAGGGTACAGACAATAAATGGGAAACGTTTAAAAAACTTCTTAAATACTTAGTGGTTCATACCTTACAGGAATAAAAAATATATTGGTAAGACTGTGCTCCTGTGAAGATATATTCCAGTGGACAACAATAACACAGAAAGAATTATTAAAAAAGGTGAGGACTCACCTGGTTCAGGGGGTCTGTCTAGTGCAGGGGTGTCAAACTCATTTTCACCGAGGGCCACATCAGGCTTATGGTGACCTTCAAAGGGCCGATTGTAAGGCCACCTGCAGACGGCCGGGTCGGATCCCGCTGTGAAAATTCTCACAGCAGGACCCAACCCGAGCCCCTGCAGGAACCAGCGCAGCACTCACCTGCTCCTGCGGCTCCGGGTCTGTGATGTGCCAGCTGCCCCGCACAGTAAGGCCTTAGTCACACGGGCATTTTTTCCCGCGATTTGCGGATCGCATGACGGATGCGCATCCACAAATCGCGTGACCGGGACCGAAAAATCGCCAGAAAATACTGCTCCTAGCCGCGTTTCAATAGAAACGGGTCGGAGCTGTCCAGCGCATTGAATTAAATGGAGCCGGCAATACAGCCGGCTCCATTGAAAGCAATGCGCTGCGGGCGATCGCGGGATGAATTGTCGGGAAGGGCTTAAATATATAAGCCCTTCCCTGCAATTCATCCAGAAATGTGTAAAAATAAAAAAATATATATACTCACCTTGTCCCGGCAGACGGAGTTCAGCCGCGGCCGCCGGCAGTTCTCCTGAACTGCTCCCTGTAGTATTCATGAATGGGTGCGTGAGTGCTGCCAATCAGAGGCAGCACTTACTCACCCATTCATCAATTCATGAATGGGTGGGAGTGAGAGCTGCCTCTGATTGGTCAGGCTGTGACCAATCAGAGGCAGCTCATTCAGCAGGCGGGGATTTTAAATCCCCGGCTGCTGAATACTACAGAGAGCAGTTCAGGAGAACTGCCGGCGGCCGCGGCTGAACTCCGTCTGCCGGGACAAGGTAAGTATTTTTTATTTTTTTATTTTTACACATTTCTGGATGAATTGCAGGGAAGGGCTTATATATTTAAGCCCTTCCCGACAATTCATCCCGCGATCGCCGGCAGCCCATTGCTTTCAGTGGAGCCGGCTGTATTGCCGGCTCCATTGAATTCAATGGGCAAACATCGTTCTTCTCTGCCACAGCTGTTACAGCTGTGGCAGAGAAGAATGATTTGTCTACTATATGTTCTCAATGGGGTTGGCACTGCTACCGCCGGCCCCATTGAGCGCATATAGAGAAGAGAACAGGAATCGCAGATCGCAGATAGGTGTGATCTGCGATTTCTGTTCTATAATTTATCGGACGAGCGCATAAAAAGTGCTCATGTGTCCGATACCATTGCAAAGCAATGGTTTTATAAAATCGCCGGACGCATGCGCAAATCTCGCGAAAAAACGCCCGTCTGACTAAGCCCTAATAGAGCATGCCGCAATTTGTTTTCCGTGCGAGATTTCGCGCAGACAAATCGCAGCCGTCTGCATAGGATTGCGTTTTGTAACGCAATCCTATGGCAGCTTCCACGGGCAGAAATTCTGCGGAAAATCCGGCCGCGGAATTTCTACCTGTGTGCAGGAGGCCTAAGACTGTACAGTAAAGGCCCGTTCACACAAGCGTATTTGCGTACATAATATGCAGTGAATAGAAGCCATTGATTTCAATGAGTTCATTCACATGATGTATATTTTCACACAGCATGACCTATTTTGTTGCGTATTGCGCACCACGATAGGCCATTGAAGTGAATGGGCCACGCAAGTATGTGGTGAATGCGCAGGAAACCTATGTATTCACTGCATATTTGGGGACCATTTCAGGGGGCCCACCTGCGTTCCTTTCTACGTACGCAAATATACAGGCACAAGCAATTTTCGATTGCGCAAATACGCAGCGCATTTGTTCGACCGAAATACAATTACACCCATGTGAACGAGCCTCAATAGTGACCCTGATAGTGGCCCCAGTAAAAATAATGACCCCCACAGTGGCCCAATTAGTAATATTAACCCCCATAGCAACGTTATAATTATAAGCCCCCCCTCAGTAATAATAATAAGCCCCCCACCTCAGTAATAATAAGCAGCCCCCCCAGTAATAAGCAGCCCACCCCCCAGTAATAAGCAGCCCCCCAGTAATAAGCAGCCCACCCAATAATACCCCCTCCCCAGTAATAAGCAGCCCCACCCCAGTAATAAGCAGCCCCCCCAGTAATAAGCTGCCCCCACCCAATAATACTCCCTCCCCAGTAATAAGCAGCCTTTCCCCCCCCCAGTAATAAGCAGCCCCCACCCCTCAGTAATAAGCAGCACACACCCCCAATCTATATACTTACCTCTTCATTCCTGTCAGTGTCGCTCCCTCTCTGCTTGCCCTGAGCCCGGATGCACACTGCCGTCAGTGTGAGCGCCCGTCACGCTTCCTCCGCGAGTCTTCTCCAGCGGAACTGATGAGCAAGGGTCTAAGGGGAGGAGGATCCTGGCTGCACACTGACGTCAGTGTGCGCCTGGATCAGCGGTAACAGCGCGATTACCAGCGGGGAGCTGCGGCACCCTAGCTGGTAATCTCTGCAGTGGTGAGCGGCGTCGGCACGCCACGGGCCACATAACATGAGGCGGCGGGCCTTGTGTTTGACACATGTGGTCTAGTGGATAGACCCCCATACACCAAAAGTTTAGTTCAGCCTTATTCGGATGAGTCATGTTACCGGATCCCTGTCCTCTGCTGAGAGGGCAAGCATCAGCCAGGTAGGCAGCGTAAATCCGCACTGCAGTCGTGGAGCTAAATAGAACAATGTGTAAAGAAAAGTTGCGCTTCTAGGTAAACGTGAAGAGATTAATGTAGTGGTGCAGGAAGAAATCTGGAATACTTACTTCTGTGAGAAAACTGCTTGTTTAAGGCAGAACTCCTCCATGTCCATATTTGCTTGTAATAGCCCTTAATAGGCGCCCATGATGCAGGTAGTTGTTTTAAAGATTCTTTATTCATAGATAGCTCTGTAATGCATTTCGTTGGCATAACTACCTCCTTTTTCAAGCAGGTGGGGCGTTTGAATGGGAGGCTTTTATACTGTATATAAAATTTTAAAGACGGTGATTGTGAACCAGAAGTGAAACAACAGTCACATGACACAAATGTCATTGCTGACACTGCTGAGGTCATGGTCACGTGACTAGTAATTATGAGGTATTAGTTAATATTTTGGCCAAAATATGTAAGCTCGCAAGCCCACAACAAGGGTCCTTGTTATTTTGCGTGTCCCTACTGACTTTTCACTTTACAGTGATACTGATATATTTGTAAATATAGTGTAGAGACTTGCAAGATAATGAGGACCCCTGTCGTGGGCTTGTGAGCTTACATATTTTGGCCAAAATACCAATACCTCGTTTTTATCAGTATTTATCATTGTTGACTGCAGTAAGCATTCTGGCTTTAGATGCTCGGGGAGCCAGGGATGTTGGTTCAGTGTGGCTCACTTTGAGATGCAGGGCAACCCAATGGACTTTATCATATGTGGCATCATTAATAGGCTGTCAGCCTACATGGTGCACTACATGTACTAGTGGAACTTGGCAACCTTTGTACTTTTCCTATTGCAGTAATAATTATCAACGTATTTGTGCAATGTATAGGTGAAAATAGAAATATGCAATTTGATTATCCATTTATGTTCAAGGGATTTTCCATTTAAAGGGCTTTTCTATTAGCTGTATAGAAGCTAAATTAACAAATATGCCTATACTGTACTCACTTTTTAAATCGCCCCATGCTGCAGAGCTGATGTTCCATAGTCGCTGTGGAATGGTAAAAACAGCTTTGTTACCCATAACAACCCAATACGCTGCAGCTTAGAATTTCCCATGGTAGTTTAAGAATTTTACACAGAACTCTGATTAATTGCAATCGTCAATAATGGCCTTTTTACTGTTCTAAAGTTTTGATAAATTTACTTCCGTCTAGCTTATCTTACAGTTCACATGCGCGGCCACCAGCTGACCTCCCCTTCACTCGCCAGCGGTTGCCACGTGCATCTTTCCCCTCACCTTTGTAGATACCCAGCTTCAGTGTCTGCTCGGTTAGCGGCCTGGAGGATGCACAAACATGCCTGCACTCTTAAAGGGCTAGCATGCACCTTAGTAAAGCTTTACCTGCCAATCATGAGCTAACCCTGACTATATCAGGCACCTTGCCACTAAAGAAGCTGCCTACATTTTTGTTCTTTTGGCCCAGCTTGAGGTGCTAACTTATTTCTACTGACTCTCCTGTTTCTGACTTCTGGCTATTCCTGACTACTTTCTACTCTCCCCTCCAGAGTTCTGCTTTTTGAATTGACCATTCTCCTGTCTGCTGCCCCGACCTCTGGCCTTTTGTACCGTGTTGAACCTGTAATGTGTATCTTGACCTCTGGCTTGTTCTTCGTTCTGAAGTTATACTGCCTGCTACACTCTCATTGTTCATTGTTGGTCTATTCTAGCATCAGCTGCCAAACAACTGGGACCACTTTAAGAGTAACAGTCTCGGTTGCCCGCAGTGAAGGCCAGATCCTGACTAGTATGGTTAAAGGGTAAAGATCTGGGTTCCTCAGGAGTCATCTCTGGATTTAGCTCTAAGTCAACCACTGTGTGGCACAGTGGATCCACATTTGATAAAAAAGTTTGATTCAGCCCGAACCCGAACCTCGGAAAGTTTGTGTTGGTCAAACTCACTAGAAGAAAAAGAGGAAGAGGAGGAATAGGAAGAAAATGTCTTCTTCTTCCTATTCTTCTTCCACTCCTGCCTTCTTCCTTTTCTTCTTTCCTCTTCTTTATTCTGTTACACAGGGGTTTTATGGCTCTTGAACAGTTTAATATACTTTGTGATATTCAGGTTTGGTTCGAACTAATTTTGACCAAATCAAATTTTTTCGCTTAAATTCGTCGAACCAAATGAACCGAACTATTGAAAAGTTTGCCGATTGCTAGTTCTTACTGAGCATTTCTCTGTTCTAGATTATAGAGGAGCGTTCTAAGTCAGGCACCTTGCTCTATAATGTTTTAGACGCTTTTCAGACAGTTTTTCTAAATTATCTGAAAAAGGGGCATATCGTAAATTGTGCCAAATTGCATCAAAATTATGGCAAAATTTTGGGCGTAAACTAAGCCAAGTAATAGTTGGTCTAATCGTAGACTACACAGTCTTAAAAACAGATTTCTCATTCTGCAAAGCTACTGTGATAAACTGATGCATTTTATGACTGTCTAGTCTCATTAGGTACTGTCTAAGTATTAGACAGTATTAATAAATAAGGCTTTATTCACACGAGAACATATATGTGCCTATGTCGCCACGTTTTCATGACCAGCCAATATACACGACCATCTGAGCTATTGGTTTCCTATGCATTCATTTCCACGGGCGAATGTACGGTGCGTAAAAACGTTGACGGTAAAAAATGGAACATACGTAACCGAAATCCGCGCCTGCTATTATATGCTGGGTAAAAAGATAGTTCTGGTTCTATCTTTGACTGATATATGCCGGCGGGTCCCGTAGACTCCTATGGGAGCCGGAAAAAGAGGAGGGAGTCTTGCAGCATCCAACACTGCAAAAAGCTTACAGGTGCCTCTATTTAGGCTTCTGAAGTCATTCCAAGGATTTAAGCCAAGGGAGAATTTTCCAAGCTAAAATTTTCGCTAAAACATCGCGCCTGGGTGTGTGAATGGATGAGAAAATGCTAATTATCTCTCAAAATCCTCTATTCATGAGAATTCATGGTGCGGACGAGAGAACATAAAAACGCATGCGCTCGTGTGGAGGAGACCTAAGCCCCGGAGTTTTCAGAATTTTGCTAGGCTTTTGTGTGTTGCTGGCTTATATATTAGCAGGTCACAGCTGTACAGGTAACCTTATAATCGGCAGTAATCACTGACAATGGATTACAGGTGGACTTTGAACTTCTTGGTAAATTAAACCTTGTAAAATAGTGCTGTAAATGGTGTCCACACAGCGCACATGATCAGATGCGTCATGACAACAAAGTGCACGGCTTTCATTGGTTTTATTGCTTTATGGTTGGTAATGACTTGCTTAAAGACTTTTACTATATGATCTTCTCCAAGACCTGATAATGATATTAGTCCTTTTTTATTATGCCCTTGAAAAAGCAATTACAATGATTATTTTTCTACAAGTTCCGACTGAGTGTCCTTGATCCACTAGTGATCATTTAAAGGGAACTTGTCAGGTCCCTTGGCTGGGCTGTGGACAACACTGATTTCAGCACACCAATCGCTTTAGTGGTTTTGCAAATCTTACTTTGGCTGGACTGGAGATGAGTCCAATGAAACTCACGCATATTCATATATGCACACTCCTCCCAAGCGATTTTTGGTATTTTTTCACCTCCATTTTTCAAAAGCCATAACTTTTTTATTTTTCCATTGACGCGGCCGTATAAAGGCTTGTTTTTTGCATGGCGAACTGTAGTTTTTATTGGTACCATTTATGCATACATAGACTACATTGTAAAACTTTTATTATTTTTTTTTATGATTGTAGGGAGAGAAAACGCATCAATTCTGCCACAGCTTTTTTTTTTTCTCTTTTTTTTTTAAGCGTTAATTATGCAGCATAAATGATACAATACATTTTTTCTGCGGGTCGGTACGGTTACAACGATACCAAAATTCTTATATTTTTTTAGGTTTTTCCACTTTTCCACAATAAAAACCTTTTTTGGGGGGAAATTATTATTTTTTTCTAAATCGCTGCATTTAAAGTCCTATAACTTTTTTATTTTTCCATGGACGGAGATCTGAGAGGGCTTACTTTTTGCAAGACGAGCTGTAGTTTTTATTGGTACCATTTTGGGGTACATATGTTTTTTTTATCACTTTTATTGCGTTTTTTTAGGAGGCAAAATGCTAAAAATTAGTATTTTGCCTCAGTTTTTCAGGTTTTTTTAAAGCTTTTTGCCGTGCAGAATAAACAGTGTGTTCAATTTATTATACAAGAAAAATCATAAAAAAGGGTTTTTTTAAAACATTTTTTTTTACATTTTAATTTTTTGTACAATATTTAGATTTTTTTTACACCATCTGTGGTGAGGGACTTCTCTCCTGCCATGCTTATTACAGCGATCTTAGGTAATGGCAATACAGAACGCCGGTATCTTGCCATAGGAACCAGCCGGGCTCTCGCGATTACATCGCGAGAGGTGGCTGAAGTCACAGATCTACTTAGATCGCGGCAGGGAAGGGGTTAACAGCGGGGGAAGGGGGGGGCACATCTCCAATGCTCCCCGCTGTTGCAGCGGGAGGCCGGCTACTAGTGACAGCCGGCTACCGCTGCGGGATAGCGCGAGATCTCCTATGATCACGCGCTATCCCTATCACGTAAGGGTACGTCATTTTGCGGGAAGTACCCTGCTCCCATGAAGAGGAAAGGGGTTAAAGGCACAATAGTGTACAGTATATAGAATCAAAAACACTTAAAAGGACTTGTCTCAAGAAGACAGCCTCGTTAATAAATAAAAAAAATGCCAACTACTGATCAGCTGATCATTGTGTGTACAACTTTTCTTACCCCACGTGATCTGGTTAGACATTCAAATGTAATAGACCTGCAGGACAGAGAAAAATCCACTCTGTGAACCTTTTATTATGTCCATATGTCTAAATAGGGCCCATATGGGCCACAAGGGGTTGTAAAAGCACCCTAACTAAACTCTAATAGAGATGAGTGAGTATACTCGCTAAGGCACATTACTCAAGCGAGTAGTGCCTTAGCCGAGTATCTCTCCGCTCGTCTCTAAAGATTCGGGGGCCGGCGCCGGTGACAGGTGAGTTGCGGCGGGGAGCGGGGAGAGAGAGATCTCCCCTCCGTTCCTCCCCGCTCTCCCCTGCCGCTCCCCGCCCCCCGAATCTTTAGAGACGAGCGGGGAGATACTCGGCTAAGGCACTACTCGCTCGAGTAATGTGCCTTAGCGAGTATACTCACTCATCTCTAAACTCTACTAAACACTAAATGGCCACTTTATCAGATACATCCATCTAGTAGCGCATTGGACCTCCTTTGGCCTTTAGAACCTCAGCAATTAATCGTGGCAGCATAGATTTCACTGAGTGTATAAACTGTTCTGCAGAAATATGGGCCATGTGGTGTTGGCTAGACTCTGACGTGCTTTGCTTATCACTAGTTCTTGACCCTCTCACCAGAATGGTGCAACAGAAATCTGGGTTCATCTGCCCAGACAATGTTTTCCCACTGCTCAGTGATCCAATTTTTTTTTACTCTTTTGCCCATTGGCGTCTTGTCTTTTTGTTTCTGTTAGCCAGGAACTGGTCTACTGCTGTTATAGTCCATTCGTGCTAAGGAATGATGAGTTGCGTGGTCCGATATATTAGTTGGTGCAATTTCCGTGACTCTGCACCGACTGTTCATTAGGCTTTGTGTAAGCCTGTTAATGCAGTTTTTGAAGCCAAAACAAGAAGTGGATTAAAGAAGATGAGAAGTAGAAAATTTTTCCTGACTTTCTTTTCCTTTAAGTTCACACTTGATTTTGACATTGAAAACGGCATAAAAATAAGATCAAAACTTGCATGTGCACCCTAAAGTGAAATAAAGACATCATTTCAGGTTAATACACTGCAAGTCTGCAGCAATATCTCAAATACATTTCTCCTCCAAATGTCATAACAGACAACAAATGATGTACAATACAAAAGTTTAATGATTCTGTAAGCTAAAAAAAACACAACCAATGTTTTATAAAGTGGTCCATATAAAACCACTAGAGACTATGGTGAGGTAAACTGGCAGGAGCCCATGTAGGGTTATCACGTGTTAGTGTTGTTCCAAGGGTTTAGATGCAAATGCAGCATGTACTGCCGTTGAGGTTACCAGGTTGGAGGGTATCATGGTCGGACGAGCTACCAAAGGATTCCCAATGAGCCTATCCTCTAACATAATAATGAGCCTCAAAGGCCCAATAGAAGACAAATCCAGTTGGAGCTGACATTGGAGGCATTTAACACCAGGGTCTATTTCTTATGGGATGAGTCATAGAGATCTTATTAATGATAAGGTAACGTGTCCAATGATATTAAAAATTTGAATGCAATTGCAATTTTACAAAATTCTCTTCTTATTCCCCGTGGATTGTAAAATCTTATGGGCAGGGTCCTCCCACCTCTTGTCTCATTGTCGATTGGTCTTTTTTTTTTTGTTATCTGCCAATCCGAAGAACATTCATAAAACCTAACTGGTTTTAAAACTTTTCAGGAGTCCAAGAAAAGATAGATCACTTTGTGTATCTGGATGTCAGCACTGTTTGGGTTGCTCCTTTTTACGAATCCACCCTGAAAGACTACCGATATGCTGTTGATAACTTCAGGTCTGTTGACCCTACTTTTGGGACCATGAACGATTTTGAGAACCTACTTGCTGCTCTCCATGATAAAGGTAAGGGGATGTGATTTACAAGCCACACTTATTCCATTGACTGTAACTAAGTCTTAACTATGTCTTCTTATCCACTAGGTATAAAACTAATCATTGACCTAATCCCAAATCACACCAGCAATAAACACGACTGGTTCAAGTTTAGCAGACATAAAACTGATAAATATACTGACTACTATATTTGGCGTGACTGTCTATATGATGGCAAAGTTATCCCTCCCAATAACTGGGTAAGTTTCAACACTAATTTTCAAATGCATCCATGTTGTGTTTAGATATTGCTGTGATTTGGTCCTACTTGGATGTTCATTATAACATAAATTAGACAACTATACTAGTTCAGGTTTTCCATGTAATCCATGAGGCGCTAGTGACATCACTGCCTAACTTAAATTGGCTATTGATACCGATGAGTTATTGGCAACATTTTCATTAATTGGATCAGATTACAAAATGGCCGCCTTCAGCTTTATTAAGTGACACATCCAAGTTTTTTAGAAAAAAAACGTATAACTAGACTCATATTTGATTTATAAACCCGTATCTATCAGAAGCAAAGGCTTTTTCCACTAAAAACATTCTCTTACTTTCAGGTGAGCATGTACGGAGGCTCTGCTTGGGAATATGACAGTGAAAGGCAGCAATGCTATCTGCATCAGTTTCAAAAAGAGCAGCCAGATTTAAATTTTTACAATCCTGATGTAGTGAATGAAATACTGGTAAGTGGAAATATGAAATCTGTAGAATGTATTCCAGAGACCCACTGAACAGGTATATTATTAGCTAAGATGCTGTACTTTGCCTATCAGAATGTATTGCAGTGGGTGTACAACGCAGTACGATGTTCATGTTTGGGTCAACTGGTGGGTTCACCCGTTCCTTAGTGGGCTTCTATGTTATTGAACTATCTCTGGTAATAGGTTGGGTGTTCATGAGGACTGGTCCTGTATTGGTACCTACACTGGGTGATCAGAATCTTACTGGTCCTGATATGAGGTTCTGGTGAATACTGTTGCATTGACCACATAACATTACTAAAACTAAAATTCCTGTACACAATCCATTACACATTCACCAACTAGAGTAGTCTCTAATAGAGATGAGCGAACGTACTCGGTAAGGCCGATTTCGCAATCAAGCACCGCGATTTTCGAGTACTTCACTACTCGGGTGAAAAGATTCGGGGGTCGCCGGGGGCGGGGCGTGGCATGGTGGAGCGGGGGGTAACAGCGCGGAACAGGGGGTAGCTCTCTCTCTCCCTCTCCCCCCCACTCCCCTCTGCAACCCCCTGCTCACCCACGGCGCCCCCGAATCTTTTCACCCGAGTAGTGAAGTACTCGAAAATCGCGGTGCTCGATTGCGAAATCGGCCTTACCGAGTACGTTCACTCATCTCTAGTCTCTAACTATTACAAATTTGTGCTATAGATATATGTCATCTGAGAAATAGCTTGAGGTTCCTGGGCTCATTAAGAAATGCTATATCCTGGCCTGGAACTGGAGTATAGGAAGGGCATAGAAGGAGAGTCCTCGGAGCCAGCATCATCTCTGAGTTTTAAAGGATCTCCTGTTTAAAAGTAGTATTTGAACAACTGACCATTCGTCTGCATAAACTGGAACACTACATTGCTGCCATCACCTCAATACTCACTTATAGCACCACTGGTCCACTTGTTACATGGAGGTGTTTACTCCTCGTCAGTGGGTGAATACATGTAAGCATCTAGTATTAAAAATATTTCCTCAGCATAGGTATGAAATACTTGTAGCCATAACATTGTATCTATATAAATTCTTAAAGCGCCTCTTCCGGTTTCCGGCCAAAATACTGTCCATGGACCAGAGGGGTTAGGTGTATATTACCTGCAGTTATTCTTCTCTGCCATCCTTCTGATCCACCAGTTCTGGGTCCTGTTTTCGCCATCCAAGATGGATAATGCAAGCTTTAGACTACTTAATCCCCATTGGTAGTATTAGACTAGTAATGCACTGTACATGCTTTGTGATTGGCTAGAACTGTTGATCTAATCAGTGCTGGCCAATCAGAGAGAAGTATATAGTGTGTATTAGGCAAATAGAAAATTGCTGTATCCATCTTGGATACCCAAAACGGGCAGATAGGAGAGTGGCAGAGAACAACAACTGCAGGTAATATATACCCTGCTCCTTCTATCCCAGAACAAAATTTTGCCCCAAAACCAGAGGGTTGGTTTGATGTACCTTTTAAGGGTTCCAACCACATTACTTTATGTGTCTATCTGCATAGTTTAGCATATTTCAAATGCCTGTGAGAATATCTTGCATGGGATAGATCCTTTAACTATACCATACAAGTACCCAGGTATACGAACCAGAGGGGAAATCATGATGTCACAACACTTCTACAAAATGGCCATAATGTTAAAAGTACAGGACCCAAAAAATTTCCTCTCATTAAGTTCCTCATAATATTCAGACAACGAAAACATCTTTTAGGCTTCGTGCACTCGGCAGAGCCCCATATAAGAAGGTCTACAGCGTCACCGATGCTGCAGCCCGGTAGTAGAGAGAGTCGCTCTATTAGGAGATTATTTTACTAATTCCTCAAAATTTGGAGAGTAGCTCCCAAATACGTTATGGAATATAATACAGCGCCATTTTTTGTGTTATACGATGATGGGGAGGTACAATAGAGTCAAATAACTTAAAAATATATTTTTTTTTAAATAATCATTTAATTTCACAAGTTAGAATTTAGATACAAGTTTAAATAACTTTGCAAACACTTTGATTTATTTCTGCTGTTGTCAGTTTCATGGTGTTTCCTCTTATTCATATCAAGACTAGATTTAGAATTGTAAGAGCTTCCTGTCTGAGCAGAGCATTGTGGGGTCTCAGCTGTTAGGTCACATGTCTGACCATTAGGGTGGAGCCTAAATGGAACCAGTCACCAATTTATGCTGTAAAAAAAACACTATAACACTATAGAACTTGCTTTAAGCACATTTAGTTTTATTCTAGCAGGCTGCATGTAAATCGCTGATCTTGAGTCATATGGAATCACAGAGCCACTCCTCTATCTGCACCTAGTTGTGGGTCATTGACGTTTCCCTGGGTTTGACATAAGCGTTGGCATCGCTAAAATCTCCAAGGCTCCATCCATCTCTACCAGTGTAATGGAGGCTCCAAAGTCCTACAGGATTTTAGCATTGCTTACACTGCTATAAATTGACCAAGTAGACAGATATTTTTTCTATTGATGACCTATCTTCAGGATAGGCCATCAATAGTTGATCGGCAGGGGTCTGACACTCGAGATCCATGCCACAGTGCAGGAAGCAGATCATGCCATCCATACTGCAGCGGCCCGGGTTGGTAGAGCAGGTGCAGCTCCTATTGATTTCAATGGTGTCATCCGCTTCCTGTGCTGTCCGTACTGGCAGTGGTGGTGGACATTGGCTGATCGGCATGGATCTTCAAAGGCAGACGCGCCTCGATCATCTATTGATGGCCTATCCTAACCATAAGTCATCAACCGAAAAAATACTGAAATCCCAAAGAATCCTTTTAAACAACCTGGACAAGGCGCGGATATAGGGGCCCAGATGACTCCAGTTACCACAATTTACATACAGCACAAGTTAGAATAAAAGTAAGTTTTTATGCTAAAACATGGAGCAGCGATTTTAACAAAAATGCGTCCAAAGCAGTTAGCAAGTTCTAAAGCGGCATGCTGGGCGTTTTACAATCCAAAAAGCTGGCTAAAGATTCCCATAAATTGCTGTCCCTTTAAGACTGAATTGATGACACTTGATAGGTTCTCTTCCCGTATCTTTACCTGTGTCACATGTTGACATCTTCTTTACACCTCCTTGCGTTCCATCACAGAATGGAGAATTAGCTTTAAAATGAGAAAGGTTAATAAGTTTATACTTCAATCACTTAATACGTGCGTCGTTAAGTCGGAAGACCGCTGAACTTTACACCTGCTGGTTTTCTCATTAAGCCATAATTATAAAATTAGTCACTCTACACATAACTTCAAACTGCTGACAGCCTGTCCAAAGAACCTTTAAAACAATAACAGAAGATTCCCTGATTTATAATTATTAACTTTTACATGAGTGACACAAATTAGGTATTAAGCAAATCTCAAGTTATCTCAGTAAAAGAAAGTCACTTACTCCTTTCTGCAGATCTGTATTTGTGATGCCTTCATGTACAGTTCATTCCAACTTACAAAGCACAACCACCTTATTGATGACTACCGCGCCCTGAGACTCTACTATGTCAAAACTCTTAAAGGTGTTATAAAGTTTAGAAAATCCATTTCCATATATCCAGTTAGGTCATTCTGAGTTCATAGGGGGAGATCCTCTGTTCAGAATCTTCGTCTCTTGGTCAGTGTGTAGAGCCGTTACAAAGAGCATCTCTCATTCAACCAGTAGATGTGAATGGAAACTATGTAATACTGCGTAAAAATTCTTTTGGCTTTACTAACCATTTGGCAAGAATATCATTGAATGCCTGCATTTACCTGGAAAAGCAGATGGGTGGGTATTCAGATACTGCCTTCCTACTGATTGGACCAGAGACAGAGCAATGTAGCATGAAAAGTGAGGGCAAGGAAGTACAGGACAGTGAACTACTAGCAGATTGGTAGGCTTGGTACACACTCCCTGCCAGATAGTGGATTGCAAACCGCAGAAAAATAGGTAAGATAAATTGAATAATCAGAACTTAAATGAAACAGGGTGCAAACAGAAGCAAATAAGAGGGTGAGGAGAACCTGTTATATTTTAGAAAATGTGTTGAAAACTGAGAAGCGCTTGAAAGTGTTGACAGACATTAGATTTAGCACCTGTAGGACTGGACTGTCCTATTATACATATACTTGAATTGGATAGATTTGTTCCTGGGAACTATGACATACCAGAGTTGTGATATGGGGGTCAAGCATATTCATGCATGTATATTTTACGAAACAGTGGCAAAATGCCGCAATTTTGTGGAAATTGGGGAAACATAACACAACATGATCACATCTGTGCAAAGACCCTTACCCCAATGAACCCCTCTAAGGTTTTCTAGCTTTTCTGCATATCAGTTTATATAGCAATATGACTACTGTAGTTACTGTTGTGAAGTTTCAGCTAATGTCTTATGTCTCAGCGATTTACAATTAGCATCTGACCAAGTTAAGGCTCTTTCTCTATGTCTCAGTCTTGCTAAGCAGATGGAAATAAGATGGATTATGTCTCCATCAATACCGTTCCCATAGCAATTAAATACATCTGTTTGTTATCTCAGGATATTATAAGATTCTGGCTGGAGAAAGGTGTTGATGGTTTTACAGTCGATGCTGCTAAGTTCCTTCTGGAAGCAGAACACTTCCGAGATGAGCCTCAGGTTAACAAATCACAAAATTCGGTACGTGGCTGTAGTTTACACATATGAAGTGGAAAGAAATGTTACATTGCTCACAATTATTACATGAACTTAAATCAGGAATTAAAGGGAGATCACAAGGAGAACCTATAGATTTATGGATCTTGCTTATTGGTAATAATCACATTTTACTTTCCTATCTGGGAGGTAATTAAAGCAGTGATCATTCTGAGCATGGTGGTTCATGAATGCTCTGCCAAAGCTACTGTGACACAGGCTACTCTTTCCTATATGGTTAAAAATGGGTTTACTAATGCATACAGTGGTGCTTGAAAGTTTGTGAACCCTTCAGAATTTTCCAAATGTCTGCTATACTTATGTAAACATCTGATGTAGTTTTATGTCAAGTCCTAAAAGTAGATAGAGAACCAAATCAAAGAAACAAGTCAAAAATATCAGAGAAGGTGATTTACTTATTGAGGAAACTGATCCAATATCGCATGTCTGTGAGTGGCAAAAGTATGTGAAACTTTTATTTCAGTATCTGGTGTGTAGCAAAAACTGCCTCTAGACATTACTCCTTCACATCGGCTTGGAAGAATATTAGCTCATACAAAACAGCTTCAACTCTGTTATGTTGCTGGGTTTCCTCTCATGAACTGCTATCTTCAGGTCCTTCTACAATATTTCTATAGAATTGAGGTCAGGATGGCAAGACATCCTGGGCCAGATGCAGTAAAACAGGCCCAAATCATACTACCACCACCATGTTTCACAAATGATGTGAGGTTTCATGTTGTAATGCAGTGTTTCTTTCTCCAAACATAATGCTTCTCATTTAAGCCAAAAAGTTTTATTTGGGTCTCATGTGTCCACAAAACATTGTTCCAATAGCCTTCTGGCTTGTCAAGGCGATCTTTAGCAAAGTGAAGAAGGGCAGCAATGTTTTTTTTCGAGAGCAGTGGCATTCTTCTTGCAATCCTGCCATGCACACCATTGTTGTTCAGAGTCCTCCTGATTGTGGACTCATGAATATTAACATGTGAGAAAGGCCTTTGGTTGCTTTGAGGTTACCTTGGGTTTCTTTGTGACCTCGCCTTGCTCTTGGCGTGATCTTTGTTGGTTGACCACTCCTAGGGAGAGTAATAATGGTCTTGAACTTCTTCCATGTGTACACAATCTGTCTGACTGTGGATTGCTTGAGTCCAAACTCTTTAGAGATGGTTTTGTAACCTTTTCTAGCCCGATGAGCATCAACAACTCTTTTTTAGAGGTCCTCAGAAATCCCCTTTGTTAATGCAATGATAAACTTCTACAAACTTCTTGTAAAGATCAGACTTTGATAAATCCTTGTTCTTTAGATAAAACAGGTTGCTCTCTCACACCTGATTGTCATCCCATTGAGTGAAAACATCTGACTCTAATTTCACCTTCAAATTATATGCTAGTCTTAAAGGTTCATATACTTTTGCCACTCAAAGACAAGTGATATTGGATCAATTTCCTCAATAAATAACCAGGTCTAATGTTGTTGACTCATTTGATTGGGTTCTTTTTATCTACTTTTACTACTGGTGTGAAAGTCTGATGTAGTTTTAGATCAAATATAATCAGAAATCTGGAAAATTCTGAAGGGTTCACAAACTTTCAAGCACCACTGTACCCGTTTGATGGATTTCAAAAAAGCCATTCTTTTGAGCTTGATCGTGTGAATGAAAGTCTAAGGCACATGTGTCAAACACAAGGCCCGCGGGCCGAATCCGGCCCGCTGCCTTGTGTTATGTGGCCCGCGGCGTGCCGACGGCCGCTCACCACTGTAGTGATTACCAGCTGGGGTGCCGCAGCTCCCCGCTGGTAATCACACTGACAGCGCTGATCCCTTCTCCCCCGAGTCCCCTGCTCTTCAGTTCCGCAGGAGAGGACTCAGGGAGGAAGCGTGCCGTGCTGCTCACTGATGTCAGTGCACACCCGGACGCATATGAACTTTTTCCACAAGACTTCTGCACTAGTCAGCAATTCCAGCAACCTGATTGGTTGTCTGGGTTGGCTGATTCCCCAAACAACCAATCAGGTTGCTGGAATTGCTCAATAGTGCAGAAGTCTTGTGGGAAAAGTTCATATGCCACCCGGGCTCAGCACCGTTCCTCCTCGGATCGTGGAGGTAAGCACATGGCTGGGGAAGGGGGAAGTTAATATTGCTGCTGGGGGGTGAGGGTTAATATTGTTGTTGCTGGGAGAAAGTTAATAATGCTGATTGCTGCCGGGGCTGAGGGAGTTAATATTGCTGGTGTGTTGGGGGGTGGGGGTTAAATTGTTGCTGGCAGGGGGTTAATATTGCTGCGGGGGTCGGGTGGGGTGGTAATATTGCTGGTGGGGGTGAATATTGTTGCTGGCAGGGGGTTAATATTGCTGCGGGGGTCGGGTGGGGTGGTAATATTGCTGGTGGGGGTTAATATTGCTGCTGGGAGGGGGTTAATATTGTTGCTGGCAGGGGGTTAATATTGCTGCCGGGTTGGGAAGGGGAGGAGGGGGGGGGGTGTTAATATTGCTGCTGGGTGGGTGGGGGTTAATACTGTTGCTGGGAGGGGGTTAATATTGGTGCAGGGGGGAGGGGTTAATATTGCTGGTGGGGGTTAATGTTGCTGTGTGGGGGGGTTAATATTGTTGCTGGGAGTGGGTAATATTGCTGCTGGGAGGGAGTAATATTACTGTAGGGGTCGCTATTACTACTGGGGCCACTGTGGGGATCGCTATTACTAACTGGTCTACTGTGGGGGTCAATATTTTTACTGGGGCCACTATCAGAGTCACTATTACTACTGCGACCACTATGGGGGTCACTATTAGGGCTCGTTCACACGGGCGTAATTGCATTTCGGTCGCACAAATACGCTACGTATTTGTGCAATCGAAAATCGCTTATGCCTGCGTATTTGGGCACGCAGAAAAGAACGCAGATGGGCCCCTGAGATGGTGCGCAAATGTGCATTGAATACATAGGCTTCCTGCGCATTCACCACGTATTTGCGCGGCCCATTCACTTCAATGGCCTATCGGGGTGCGTAGTTTGAAACAATATAGGTCATGCTGTGTGAGAATATACATCATGTGAATGAAATCATTGACATCAATGGCTTCTGTTCTCTGCATATTATGTACGCAAATACGCTGGTGTGAACGAGCACTTACTGTACCGTCTTACAATCGGCCCTTTGAAGTTCACCAAAAACCTGATGTGGCCCTCGGTGAAAATGAGTTTGACACCCCTGGTCTAAGGCTAAATTTGGGGTATGCCAAGGGAACTTTCTTAGGGCATACAACGAACATGTCCATGGAATGAGATGTGAACATAGGATAGGGGTGGTTTTACAGTGGGCAAACATCACTATAGTGAGTTGTTACCATTTTTTTTTTGATTAAATGTATTTTTTTATTGAACATTTTCCACCTTTTACATATCTTTATAGCATTTTTGCATACAACTGTTTCCCCTCCTCCTCCAGCAATTCAAATTCAGACGCCTGTCACTTAACACCAGGTGACTTTAAATCAACCAGCGACTAAATTTTAGGCGAGCTGAAATGAAACGACTAGTGAGTAAATTTACCGCTCATCACCCAAAGAAATGGTCACCAGCAGCACTCAGTAGAACCCTCACCAGGTGGGACCAGATAAGCCAAAGTATTGCATCATCCACAGCAGAAGGAGCCCGGACCGTTGCCCCCAGGTAGCAGTATATCCAAAAGTATCACCGCAGCAGCAAATAGAGGTGTCAAATGAATATAGAAAAAAGTCTTTATTCCTCCATGAGTATATTCCTCACATGGCATAATCAAAACGTCGCTGCTGTATATACTCATGGAGGAATAAAGACTTTTTTCTATATTCATTTGACACCTCTATTTGCTGCTGCGGTGATACTTTTGGATATACTACCGCTGATCACCCTGTTGTTAACCATGTTTCTGGAACAACTGTAGTTTGCATTCGCTCTTTTGAGTGATTATTCGGACGAGTCAGCCCATGTAAAGCCACACTAGGGTAGACTATTAAGAGCCTTTTGAAAGGTGTTCCTCCACTTCAATTCTCCTGCTTGATCTACCATTGACATGTAGAGACCCCGAGTTCACGCTGGGCTGTACAGTTATTAAGGCACCTCTACAACTACATTACCAATTGCATTGCTCCTACAAGACAATATCTCCATACACTTAGCATCTGAAAATGCTTTTATAGTAGTGAATGGAGGCCACATGGCTCTGTATTAACTCTGTGCCCTTTGTGCATGAGCCCTTCCATGAAGAACCCTACAGCTAATACTGCACCATCATCTATGAACAAGTCTTATCTCTATATTATGTAGATAGCGCTACTATAGACTAAGGGCATACTAGATAGACTTCTTGGTCTTAATCTGCTGCCACATATATGTTGTAAAATGACTGTCCCGGCGCACTGCCGATGCTCACCTCTCAAGTTTCTGCCAATAGGACTCGTGCATGCTTCCGCCCAGCTTGTTATTGAGTCAGTGTGAGCTCCCATTACTTGTCCCCTTCCAATCCAGTTTCAGCGCTTGCTATATTAAGCATCCACCTCACCCTAGGGTGGGTGCCTAAGCAATTTGGTCTCTTCCCACCAGTTGTGAAAAAGGCGTTTGCGTCCCTGGTTCTGGCCCTCTGCCCATATTTCAGTATCCTGACCTCTATACTCCTTGACTGTGGATTCTGTTTTGTCTGCTGTCTGCCCTAATAACCTGGACCTCATTTATGCACTTGTGCTGCCATCCCTAACCCAAGCCTGTCAATTTACTACGTGTACTTTCAGACTTTCAGGTCCCACTTGGCCCAGTGCAGCCACACATCGGGACTATCTGTGCATGTAACGGTCCAGGGACTCTGCAGAAAAGCCACCATTCTACTTGAAGGGGTTAAGCATGAAAAGCGGGGTTTCCCAGGTGCTATCACTGCAGTTAGCCTTCAGCCTAACTGGCGTATGGCAAGCTGGATCCACATGTGCCTGATAGGCAATGACTTATATATAAATATCAGCTGCAGGCGATTCTCACAAAATACCATCCATGTAACTCAGGGCTTATTCACAGGAGATAACATCGGCCGCAGTTTTCATAGCCGGCCGATATACGCTACTGTCTGAGCCAGGGGTGTCAAACTCATTTTCACTGAGGGCCACATCAGGCTTATGGTGACCGTCAAAGGGCCGATTGTAAGACAGTATAGTAAGGGCTCGTTCACACAAGCGTACTTGCGTACATACTATGCAGTGATTAGAAGCCATTGATTTCAATGAGTTCATTCGCATGATGTATATTTTCACACAGCATGACCTATTTTGTAGCACACTACGGATTCGGCCCGCGGGTCTTGTGTTTGAGACCTGTGCTCTGAGCTGTCTATCCCCTTCCCTCACCCTTGCTGGCTCTCTACCTCTCTCCTCTCCTTCGTCTGTTTGCAATGTACGGTAGCTGCGCTAAGCTCCGCCCCTCAAATTGCTGGCTGCGGACAAGGGGGCAGGGGCTTACCTCCGCCTCCGTCCCGCCCCTTCCCATTGCAAACAGACAAAGTGGAGGAGAGAAGCAGAGAGCCAGTGAGGGGGAGGCAAGGGGATAGACAGCTCAGTTGGTAGCGTATATCGGGCGGCCGTGAAAACGGCGGCCGATATACGCTCTTGTGAATAAGGTGGTCGCTCATGATCGCCGGCTGGAGGGTAGCAATGATTGACAATGGCTCTCCTGCACTAACACCTGATAGAAGAGAAAAATTAACCCTTAAAGCACCACCATCAATATCCCCAGAAAAGTCAGGGCGTAACACGTTTTGTCCACTCCCAAGACTTAACGTGCTCTTCCCTGACATCTTTATCCATAAGGAATATGTAGACATTTGATATATCACGTTCAGTGAAAGTGCTGACTTCATCAGGACTGCCAGACTCTCCTGACCTGTCTGGAGCTAGCTTTTAGGGGTTGTCTACTAATAGAAAAACATGTTTTTGCCTTTCTAGAAACAGTCCCATGTGACTATATCTAGTGTCTGATATTGCAGCTTAGCTCTATAGAAGCACATATGGCTGAACTTGGGCTCTGTAGGCTATTGTGGAAGGAAACATACATTTATTTATCATCTTCGAACCCCTTTAAAAAAAAGACATCTGCCAGTTAATGACCAATATCTTTATATCTTTCTAGACCACAATTACATCCTATGGAGAACTGTATCATGATTACACAACCACACAGGTCGGGATGCACGACATTCTGCGTGATTTCCGGCAAACCATGAATACATACAGCAGAGAACCTGGGCGCTACAGGTAATGCAACCGAAAAGATGAGTCAGAAGGGGTATCGTCTCTCCTTAAGGAGAGCACTAGAAGGTGTGTGGAGGCACTTAGTAGGTAAGTGGGTCGGGAAGGGGGAAGGTGCATCGTCTCTCCTTAGGGAGAGCACCCAGGTGTGAAGACACCTAGGAGGTGAGTGATGAGACTTACAAGGCCATGCATGCTCCACTGGGTAATATATAGAAATAAGGGAGATGAAACAATACCTCTGCAGCGCCACCTATTGGATGGCAGCATTCCTTCAAATCAATGTACGACTCTTTAAACAAGTCTTTAAAACAATGATTGGGAATAGAAAACTAAGCCAGAAAACCATACACAGACAGCTGTTTCGGGGCGTTTTCCCCTCATCAGTGTGCAGTAGGTTTCTGAATGAAAAGATGTTACAGGAGACATTTATCTCAGAAATGAGCGCACTTGTAGTTTCTATGCAATTTGCTTATATAGTGATATTCTTGCAGGTTCATGGGCACAGAGTCCAATGATCACAATGCAGTAGCAAAAACAATGATGTATTATGGCAACTCCTTCATTCAGGAAGCTGACTTTCCACTCAACTTCTACCTGTTGGACATGAATAACACTATCTCAGGAAATTCTATATTTGAGGTTGTGGATCGGTGGATGAAATCAATGCCCAAAGGAAAATGGCCTCACTGGAGGGTATGACGCACATTTCTTTCATATATGATATATATTGTTACAATGCAACTATAGTCCAACAAAGGCCTAGTTTATTTGGCTATAGTGTGGCTGTGTTTAAAGGGAGTGTCCAGGGTTAGAAAAACATGGCTGATTTCTTCCAAACACAGCACAACCCTTGTCCATAGGGTTGTGTGTGGTATTGCAACTCCGCTCCATTTCACCAGCCCTTTTGACTACCTTTCACACACAACCCACTGACAAGGGTGATGCTTTGTTTGGAAGAAAGCAGCCATGTTTTTTTTTTAACCTTGGACAATTTCTTAAAGGCGTTGTCCAATATGGACAATCCCTATTTGCTAGACTGGTCTCTTGACAATAACTTGATTACAAGATGGCCCCATAGTGATCAACTGCGATCTGTATCAAAACCTGGCAGCAAGTGTTCAATTTCTCTGCAGCACCACCACAGGAGATTTAAAGCATTACAGTGTGCCCATTCACATCAATGGGTTGTCTGTGCAATGCAGGACAGTAGAGGTCCTCCAGAGTGAAAGACACATTCTTTGTGATCATTTTTTGCTTTAGTTGATGATTCATAACAGGCAATTAAGTTTTTTGTTTTTTTTTACAGCTGGACATATAAAAATGTAAAAAAAAAATGTATGAAAATAAGAATTTTCTCCACATTGAATGGGCTAAAAATTTGCAGAAGGAAAAAAACTACCTATACATGAAAAGGCAAAAAACACAAAACAAATATAAAAAAACAAAATGCATTTTCTAAATTTATTTGGAATGGTTATTTTTCTTCTTGCTTATGGGCCTACATACCCTATTTTCCTTTGTGTTTTTTTTCTGAAGGGAATTTAAGCCCTCTGTTTTTCTATGTCCACAATTCGTTCTAAAAATAAGTAAAGAGATATATACACAAATGTAATCTTTATTAAATCAATATATAATCATAAAGCACATATATAATACAAATGGGGTTCAAGGGCCTCATGCTCCTCAGACATAAAAAAAAGGTAGCAACGCTACTAACATATGGCCAAGAGGATACGGATACCAAATAATCATTATAACTAATTGTTCAAATAGACATAGCGATCACGAATATTAATAATAGTAGTTGATAACAACAATCCCAGAAAATGGCCGTTACTTACTGGGTGAGGAGTGCATATAGATGCATCCTCTCACCATGCAGGTAGCTGACTACCAAATGGAGGAGCCAATAACACCTGTGCAGGACACCGATAAGGCAACCACTCACACTGCCTCTTGATAATGAGGGGGGTGGATGCTTGGTGTAAACTCCCACACATAGTGGATACAGGGTGCCAGACCATTCTGATATATGTAGTCCACCATGCAGACCAGCAACCTATTAATGACGCCATGATAATTCGGAGGGTTGCCCTGCATTTCCTTCAGTGAACCACATTGGTACTGCCACCCTGGGCTCCCCCTGGAGTCTTAATGCCACACTGCATGTGAATGATAGATAATAAATGCAAGGTATTGGTTGGATGTTGGCCAAGATACATGAGCCCACTAACCACTTCACGGTTCCTTGCGTTGTAGTGGGTCCTTACACTAATATAAATGCATTACAGAAGGAGAAATAAAAAATTATTAAAAACAATCACAGAAAATGGCCGTTACTTACTGACTGAGGAGTGCATATAGATGCATCCTCCTCTCACCATGCAGGTAGCTGACTACCAAATAGAGGAGCCAATAACACCTGTGCAGGACACCGATAAGGCAACCACTCACACTGCCTCCTGATAATGAGGGGGGTGGCTGCTTGGTGTATACTCCCACACATAGTGGATACAGGGTGCCAGACCATTCTGATATATGTAGTTCACCATGCAGGCCATCAACCTATTAATGCCGCCATAATAGTTCGGCGGGTTGCCCTGCCCTTCCATCACTGAACCACATTGGTACTGCCACCCTGGGCTCCCCCTGGAGTCTTAAAGCCACGCTGCATGTGAATGATGTAATTGATAATACCAGCACTTTTTGTAAATTGCACATAAGGGAGATAGAACAATACCTCTGCTGCACCAGCAATTCGATGGCAGAATTCCTTCAAATCACACTAATGAGGGCCAAAACCCCTGAAATAGCTGTCTATATATGGATTCTGCCTTGGTTTACAATTCCCAATCATTGCTCTAAAGACTTGTGTAAAAGGTTGGGCATAGATTTGAAGGAATGCTGCCTTCCAATAGGTGGCGCTGCAGAGGTATTGTTTTATCTCCCTTATTTACATATTACCCAGAGGAGCATGGATGGCCTTATAAGTCTCTTCACTAACCTTTTTGGTGCTCTCCTTAAGGAGTGAGGTTACCCCTCCCTTTCTGTAAATTGGCATATCCACATAAACATGAGGTTACAGATAAAGTTAAAACATAGTGCAGTATAAAAATATGACAAACTGACAAATACTATATTATATACACACACACACATATATATATATATATGCGCATCTATATGATGAGCAGCGTGCAAAACATATTTGAGCATTTGCTTATAATTATTTGATAATATGATCTTGCTCCTTGGTCATATGATGGTAACATCTGTTGATAGTAGTATTGCTGTTGTTTCTGTTAAGCCGCTGTCACACCCGGATGCTTTTTACCACAGTTAGCTGTAACATGCGTTCAAAAACACCACTCAAAATCTCGGTAAAATGCAGCAGTTTTGTGAACGCCCGTGTGAAAGTGGCCTCAATATCTGAGGGGCATGAGGTCCTTGCCACCTTGATGAGTCTCTTTTTGAATTTCGGCCTGATGCTGTTCTGAGGTCTTTGCAGCCCTTGATGTCCTTGCTCTGTCCTGCAGTACTTGAAGTTAGACCTCACACTGTTCTTTGGTTTTCGACGCCCTTGATGTCCTGGTGTTTTCCTTTTTTTGAATATTTGCCTCATGCTATTCCGAGGTCTCTGCAGCCCTTGAGGTCCTGGATCTTTCCTGCTCATTCTTAAGTCATTGGTCACTTGTCTAATTTTACTTTCAGCTGGGCTTGTCCAATGGGTTTCCGTTTTTTTGGGGGGGGAGGCATTCCAGATCCATTACACGTATAAATTATTCACCATGCTGAATCATAAAGCATCTTAAATTTTACCGTATATTATACAATAGACTACATGTGTTGAAGCTATGCAAAAAATTATGTTTGTTGCACACAACCACCAAGCATCATTCCTTAGACTGCTGTAGTAAAATGAAACCTGTGCTGTGATTAGCTGCTGTGAGCAGCAATCAGTGGAACAATTGCGCGCCCACCCCTTTGTATCAGAGTAGGTGCATATGCTAGGTCAGGAAATTTTTGTAAGTTATTTCTTTGGAGAAGGGCAGATTTTTCTTTTTTTTAATAATTTATTGGAAAAAAAAACATTTTGTGCTTCAGTCATCAAGATGGATTTCATCTATTATTACAAATGAAAAATAAACTCAAAATAACTGAAGTGTGACTCTATACTTCAAAAGATGCAACTTTCTGAAGGCAAATACATGTAAATAGTAACGCTTCGGTCCCAAAAGTGCACAAAAAAATTCAGTTATTTCAAAAATCAGTCATTTACACTCAGAAGCCAAAAAAGATTTCAACATAATTACCCCAGACGTTACGGCTTTCATCAACCTCCTATCCATTTCTTATCCGGTTCTTGGCACTCCCTCAGTCATTTATACGGCTAGGAGTTCACTGCATTTTTGTAATGTTTTCAGGTTGGAAGCCCCAACAATTCTCGTATCGCTTCTCGAGTGGGAACTGAATATGTGAAGGTTATGAATATGCTCCTGCTGACTCTTCCGGGCACCCCTACCACCTATTATGGCGAAGAATTGGGAATGGAAGACAACCCTGAACTAACGAACACCACAGATGGATCTGCTGAATATAATCCAGTAAGTAAAAGCTCATTCATCACCATTTTCTACATTCACAGTACGTTCTGCATTTGTATACATCTCCATTATGAGGGTTTATACGGAATTCATGTATAGTGTTCAGGACAAAGTATCAATCTTAACTCAAAAATCTAGTAATTTACAAGGATCTTGTAGGGTGTATGGAGTCATGAGAACTTCGAGATTAATGTGTAGACCTTCTCTTAACATGATCACCTCTATACATCACTCCCTCATTCCTTTTTTTGATGTCACTCACCTTTTCCACACATGCAATTTATGACTCAGCCGCAGAAAATCTTGGTTAGATTTTGGTCAGTCATGTCGCAGTCATCTTGGGTCACAATGTGACACCAATGGCAATCATTAGATGCAACATCACAGTAGTTCTAGTCTTAAGGGACCTGTCTTCAGCTAATTAATGGAATTCAACATTTGGGTCCTCTTTACATTTTCTTCTACACAGTTCTATTATGCAGGAATTGCAACACAACTCTATCCATTTGAGTAAGTCCAAGTTGCAATACTAAACCTAGCACCATATGGATTATGAGGAACCAAGCTGTGCTTAAAGGAACACAGTCACCACTTCTGAGCTCTATAAACTATATGATGGGGCTCAAAGGGTGAGGAAACGGGGAGCTGCGTTTGATACTCACCGGGTGCCCCGTTTCAACATTGTGCCCCCACGAGTTTAGCATGTGCCAGCCTCTGGATGCTTTCTAAGCTCGCATCTTCCTTAGAGATGAATGGGAGATGCGTACGCAGAACGAGTCAAACTGCTAGCGTGCACCAATGTTTCAGGCACACATTACTGGAATAGGGCACCCGGTGAGTATGAAACACAGCGCCTGACAACTCCCGTTCCATTACCCTTGAACTCCATAACATAGCTTATGGGGCTCAAATGTGAAGACAGTTTTCCTTTAAGGGGGGTCAGAAGGGTCAGGTATTCACAGGCATAGCTGGTGGTTCCAGTAAAAGGACACAGATCAGACATTATTAGGGATATGAATGTTAGTCATTGTATAATGCCTTTAAAGGTGTTTTTAATTATGTGGAGATTTGCCATATAAAGTCTCAAAGCCTATAACGTGTACCAGACTCCGTTGACATTAGGACTTCAACAGAGTACAAACGTGACATTAGGGCTAATGCCTACTGCCGGATTTCCGGCGTTTACCCGCAGCTATTAGGTTCTATTAATCCTAATAGGTCAATGTTCACACTGCGTTATTCCGTAGCATGAAATAAACTGCGGCATGTTCTAAATGCCGCGGGAATACGCACAGACAGCTTCCATTGTAGTCAATGGAAGGAGGCAGTCACGCTATACTTCCGCTGTAGTGAATACGCGGCCCCGCCCACCGTGTCATCTGACACTGCCGTCCCTCCATGCGGGCTGCGTACAGCGCATCCAGAGTGGTAAGTATGGGGGTTTTGGGGGGCACTGTGGCAGACTCCGCTGTGATATTTCACTGGCAGAGTCCATCACAGCTGTGGGCATGAGCCCTAACAATAAAAGTTATATATTTTTAAAAATTACTAATCTTGAAAAAAAATAAATAAATTAAAAAAAACAACATTATTTTGCTCTTTGTAGGCTGCATTACCAGAGAAGACCCCAATGCAGTGGGATACAAGCTTAAGTGCTGGGTTTAGTGGTAGCAACGAAACATGGCTGCCGGTCAACGACAAGTATCAAGAATTAAATGTTGAAGTAAGTACTGCTAAATCTGCCACAGTATATGGTTCTCTTCACATCTTAAAAGTGAATGTGCCAAGATAGCATCCTGTTTGTAAGTAATAGTAAGGCATCTGAATGTCACAACAGGGCCGGTAGGGCTGGCCATGGTTTTCCCCGCCGTTTGTCTCAAGCACCGCATTATAGGAGGGGTTGTGTATTGTGGCATGACTCCTTTAGCGGATATTATAATGCAATGCTGCAGACGCCAATGGACTCAAATGAATTGTAACAGGGTATGTCAGGGTTCTGTAGTTCCTAGCATTATGAGTACATCCTATCCTTGTGGTCAAATGTTATGAAGGTGCCGGTAGACATACTAAACAGAGCCTCCAATAGCAGTGTGAACAGGGCTAAAGCCATGAAATGGGACTTGTACATTGATTCCAGCCTATGAGTGCTCAGTAATTAGCTGAAGCTTTATCCTCTGATCTCTTATGCTTAAAGTGATCACAATTATATTAACAACATGAAATCCTTCTTATAGGTTCAAAAGTCGGAGCCAAATTCAACATTGAATTTGTATCGGGATATAATCCAGCTACGGAAGGAAGAATTACCCCTCCAGAGGGGTTGGTTGTGTTACGTCTTGAACGACGACAATGTTTTTGCCTACGTGAGAGAAATCGATGGACTCAACAAAGTATTCATGATGGTGCTCAATTTTGGTGTGAAGTCATCTTCAAATCTTAAAGGAAAGATCCCAGAACTTCCAGCGCAGGCAAAAGTCAGATTAAGTACAATATTCCGCAATAATGGAAATACTGTCAGTATGAACGACATTAACACAGAACCCGGAGAGGGGCTAGTACTGGAGTACACAACCAACAAGCCGCTGCATCTAATGGAGAGCCGCAAGAACCAGTGCTTCATCTCTGAAAAGGCCTGTTACTCCAGCGCCTTTAATCTACTGTACAAGAATTGCTGAAGGCGGCTCTATGCACATGTTTTTTCCCTCTCTCAGACATCTACACTAACCTACCCATAGGCTTCTGTTGTGTAGACGTGTTCAAAAGGGGTTTATTTTTGACCTACGTTTTTCAGATTTACACCTGAATACTTTTATATGTATTTTGTGGTTCTGAAAAGTTTAAAACTCCACAATAAAAAGTATTTGATGAAAGTCAATGGCAAACGGATCTAGACAGGGTGTAGTCAATAACACTGAGCCAACGCCATATCCAAAAAACGGTGTCCTATATTGAAAAAATAGAGTACGCGAATAAGGAGGCATTGATGCGCTACACGATGGCATGGACCCTTCGAATATGGATTTCAATTTAGTGTTATGGACCCCAGTAAGGGAGAGAGAGTAAAACTCAATTGCAAAGTTGAAGAGTAGCATGTGAGAAGCAGAAATCTGCATTTCTCCATTTTTTACAGGGGCACAGCACAACTGAATCCCATTTCTGGGGCCCATGCACCATAATATGTAGCGCATCCGTGCCTTCCTATTCAAGTACGCCATTGTCAAAGAACTAACAACCACTTGTCTGTGAGTGACTGATATCACATGACGGTGACTTCATCAAAGGTCCTTCATCGAGCGAGTGAGTTACATGCTCCGCCCCTGATCAACGACGCTGACGTCATCACACATTCATCAAAGGTCCTTGAGTGAGTTACATGTGATGTCATTCACTATAAGTGGCACATTGCGCCACCAGAAACACTGGCACTATAAATAATGCTAATAACTAGTTATTTTAATATAGGACACCAGGAGTGAAATATTGCGTTGGGTCTGGGATTTTTAACCATTATCAATTTTATGTTGGCAGTTTTGGGAAGGGAGATGATAAAAGACTTCAATCTCATCCTTTTTTTTGTTTTTCATGCAGCCATAGGAATGAATGGGTGATATCAACCAACAAGTAGAACCGGCTGTGATTTTTCCATCTCTGTCTCTTGGTCTGAGGGAAAAATCGTCTATATGTATAAACAATTAAAAATAGGATATTTTCTCGTGCGAGTTCCATCCAGATTGCAATTGAACAAAATGTGTGCAAGGAAATAGTCTCATGTACCTTTTATATAGATTTTCTTTAATGGCAAAAACAAAAAGATGTACAGATGTGACAAAGGGCACAAACATGGTGTGAACATCGCCTTAAGTATCATAAAAATCAATATTCATACACATATACAGTGCCATACAAATAAATGGATTGGTTTTGGCAAACTGAAAAGTTTATTGAAAAAGTTGACATCAATTTTGCAAAAAGACAAAAAAATAAAAAAGTTAAAACCGCCACCTGCGGGAGCCTAACTACTGCCCAACCACATACCAAAAATTGCCAGTTATGACTAACCACCTTTTTGTTTTCTTCTCTTAAATACTCACAATTGGACCGCAACAGAAACTAAAATAGTTTGTTTATGGGGGAATCTAATGAGGCTTCTGCCCGATTTCACACGAGTGCATTCTTGTGTCCGTAATGCAGACGGGTATCCCAGCTTGAGCAGCATAGCGTATGATGGTCTCAGTTTGGGGCATGAGACCCGCGGACAGGCTGGGACACTTGTCTGTATTGGGGTGGCTTCTCACAGGCCTATGCGCAATTGTGCACGACTCAGTGCAACATATTTGCGCTATGAACAAGTTTTTTTTGTGCACATATTAGCATATTTTACTTTACTTTTTTTGCGCACGGGACACAAACACGCCCCAATTTAAATGGCTATTTAGCCTAATAAGAATTGCAGTGCTACACCGATTCCTTTGTGTATTGCGCCCACATTTGCGCACCCCCGTAGACTTCTATGGGGACCTTTGGTGCATACAAAAGTATAGCATAGAGTCTCTTTTGCATGCGCAAATATGAACGAACCCATTGACATCAATGGGTTCTATTCTATTCGTAGTGCACGAGCAAATACACCCGTGTGAATTCACCCTTATAGACATGTAAACACGCTCATGTGAAACTGGCCTTATAGTAACATATGCAAAGATGTCAACCTGGGAGAGTTCTTCACCGATTAATGCTTTACCGGCAGGCTGAGTCAAAATGGCAGTGACCTCTCAAGGGGTATATGAGAGCAGGCCAAAATATATTAATATCTAAATCCAGACCCCAAAACTTAAGACATCTAAAATATATTAATGTCAGACCCAAAAACAGACCCCAGAACCATAAACATAATGTACATCCAAGTGCCGGTGTGCCCAGAACACAACAAGAGCCAGCAGCGCGGAGAGCGAGTCTACAGGCCACTATTGATCCAATGGATAATGGCGGATTTTTTTCTGCTGAGCCCCCTTTTTAGTAATCCCCTCCACGGCAATAGAGTAAACCTGCACACTGAAGTTAGAAAGTCTTCAGACCCTTTATTTGACAGCTGTATTGGGATGAACAATCGTGTCAATAACTGGGCCTCCGCATAGAGCAGATAATCTGTACAAAAGAGGGAACAAGCGCTGACCAATCTGCTCATTTACCCGTCAGTAGTCGTTAGTGCAGGCAGATTATCTGCTGGTGTAAAAACAGGGCAGCAGTGTGGTCATCATCACTAACTGTGTTAGAAGAGTGTGTCCCCCTCTGAAGAGCTTGTGTGGTAGGGTCCGTCACAGAACCTACGCTCATGGCACAACTGACTAATTTGGGAATACATAAACCCAAGGAAATCGGAGTCAGTCGTTCTTCAGATCACATGACCAGCTGAGGTATAGGGGGCCGGGAATTTCAGATAGAGAGGAATCCCACAACAAGGTAACACTAACCAACTTTAATTCACAATTTACCTAAACTGGCCTATAAAACGTAAGCCTGAGGACATTTTTCTTAAGGATATGTTCACCCGGAAATGCAGAGGAAAACTCCGTAGCAAAATCTGCAACATTTCCGCATCAAAATCTGCGTAATTGGTGCGGATTTTGACTCTAAATAAACTGCGGATGCGTGGCTGATTTCAGCCTGCGCCGCGCTCCTCTCGCCTTCGAATTCTGCAACGCACACCGGCAACTGCTACTGAGCGTCTTTGGTCATGTGCAACACATGACCGGCAGTGGTGCTCAACGTTGCGGATTATCATCAAGGAGGTTTGTGATGTAGAAATGCTGCAGATTTTACCGTGGGATTTTGTGGTGCAGCATTTCCGCTACGTGTGAACACACCCGAAGGCCGTCTTCACACGTGACGTCAATATTACGAACTTTCCGCTGCTGGAATCACTGTGGAAACGCGGCAGCCTCTGTACAATATAAGCCATGTGGAGATTTCTAAAAACGGGGCAGACATTTGGAAAAACACTGTGGATTCTAAATCCGCATCATGTGTATTCCTGCTGTGGAATTCAACCCTTGAAATGAAAGGGTTAAATCCCGCAGAGGTTCTGCCACCAAAACCACGGCTAAATCCGTATCATTTAGGTGTAGATTCGGCCACTGAGGTTTTCCTTGTGAAGCAGCATGAAGGACTAAAGAGGTAGAGTTTCCATTTGTATCTGTCCACCATGGAATACAGTGTAAAAACAAAAGCCCCCGCACCCATCCCAGTTTCAGTTTTGTTCTATTTCTGTCCGAAAAAAGTACTGCAGGTCAGTCTTTTTTTCACAAAAAAAGAAAAATGGAAACCCGACAGACCAGCAGTAAAATGAAACCAAATGAATCCCATTGAAATCAAAAGTTGACTTTTTTATGGATTTCCTTTTTTTTCTGTTACATGGCTCTTAAAAAGGAACAGGAAAACAGAACGCTAGGCGATATTCCTGTGCGCGTTCCATCTAATTGTGATGCGGAGGTAACGTACATGGGAAAATAACCCGCTGATTTCAAAAGGGTCATGTACACTTGCGATTTTTCTCTTGAACTAATAGTGCGAGATTGAAAAATTGCAGCAAGTCTTATTTTTGGGGCAGGTTGGCTGTGAAAATTGCGCCGCACTGGCATGCCATGTGATTTGCATGTGAGTGCGATGTGTTACCACCATTTTAACTATTGGAATTGTGCGTAAAACCAACATCGCAGATGCATGAAAATCACAGACGACACAAATGCAATATAGATCTGAGAGAATCTGACCCATATAACACTCACCCAGCTGAACCACGCTGTGACACACCGTAAAAACATTTTGATCCGCAAATGAGGGAGATGGAACAATACCTCTGTAGGGCCACCTATTGGAAGGCAGCATTCCTGCAAGTAAATGTTAGACTCTTTATACAAGCCTTGTAACAATGACTGGGAATTGAAAGCCAAGCCAGATTCCATACATATTGACTTGCAGGAATGCTGCCTTCCAATAGGTGGCGCTGCAGAGGTATTGTTCTATCCCGCTATTTGCATATTACCCAGAGGAGCATAAATGGCCTTATAAGTATCCTCACTCACTCACCTTCTAGGTACTCTCCCTACGGAGAAAAGACCGTGTTCCTAACCCACTTTTTGATCTGTAAGATATAACATGATGCAGTTTGGAGGGAAATGCAAAATAGGAATGTGCTTTTTGTTTCAAATCCTCTTCAAGTATACGTGTGGAATATGGGTACGGATAAGTGCATGAAACTGCAAAGTTCGGATACGATGTGCACCATCAGAAGAGCATATTCTCATGCTGCAGATACATCTAGGACCATCTCCTCTTCCTAGATTTTCAGTTCCTTGTGTAGAAAAGTAAGCTGAGCGGCTACCTGTAAAAGAACAGAATGATCCGGAATGAGGAAAGCGATTGTCAAGTCAATGGAAAAAATCCATCAGTTTCCACGCATCACATGTGATTGAGAATGTAATGCCACAAATCATTTTTGAACACGTCTTACAAACTTTCCAACAGCTTCTATTGTAAAAAAAATAGTCAAGATCATGCGAGTGCTACTCATCAGCAAAAGCCAGCTCAGCACACCAGTGTATCAGAGAACAGCTGAATGGCGGAGGTTTCCTGGCGACGGACCTTTTGCTGATCTACCACTGATAATCTTCTATATATATAAAAATGAATGTCTGTCTGTCTGTTTGTCCTTTATGCGCTACTACAGCATTCATCCGATCGCCATGAAACTTTGGGAAGTTGTTGAGTACACTCCTGGGAAGATTACTGGCATAGTACATCTACGAATGTATGTCTGTCTGTCTTCGCAGCAATGCGCGACGGGTAAGCTAGTAAAAAATAAATAAAACTTGTTATTTGCATAGCGACAACTTATTCCGCAGCGCTTTCAGGTAATTTATTTACTACGCCCCACCAAGCTGGGTACTCGTTTTACTGACCTCAGAAGGACGGAAGGCTGAGTCAACCTTGAGCCGGCTACCTAATTGAACTCGCAACCTTCAGGTCATGAGCGAGAGCTTAGGACTGCATTTCTGCTGCCTTAACACTTTGCGCCACACGGGGCTCTATCCTGAGGATAGGCCATCAATAGCCTATGGCAGTCTGTAAATGTGATTTAGTTCAGTGTTAAGGCTATGGGGTAGCATTTCTGGTAATAACATTATATTACTGAATTTCTAATGAATTATGGATCAATAATGTAATCACAAACTCTACATTTTGCTTGGACGCAGTGTGTAGTAGATAGGATCATTCCAGGGCAGCACAATCATTAGGAATGTAAGATTAAGTGTACTTGTGGTTTATCCATTAGACCTAAATAACAAAAGAGATCCGGTGTGAGATAAGTGCTTTAGGTTACCTTTTTTACAGAATCTTCCCAGGATAACGACTCGCAGTGACTTCCTCCAGGATGAACATCCATCAGTATATTCGGCATCCTCCAATCTGCAATAGAACATTGTGCTTCTTATATATTAGGCATTTAGAGATTTCTTTAGCGCTCTGTAAAGTTTTGCCACAGCGCAAACTATAAAAATACCATTTGATTATTTTAGTTACAACTGCATGGCAATTATAATTTTAGGTTCTCATGTGGACATTCTTAAAAAAAGTGACTGGTGACGAGTACCAGGCAAACTATCGATTTATCCTTTTAAATGCTTAACCCGAACAAGAAGTACAGTTCCATTTTAGAGGTTCAGGATTTGAATGGAGTGGAAACAGTTGCCGATCCCACTATATACAATACAGGTTCCGGCTGTCTTTGACACCCATAATAGCCGCGGTCAGCATGAACGCTGGTCAAGGCTGTTAACCCTTTAAATGCCACTGTGACTTCTGACACTGGCATTTAAATGCCCTGATCGGTATTCCAAACAGCCCCTCCGCGATGAGGTTGTGAGTTACTGTTTGGTTGCCGCTGCTGATTGCATTATACTCCGTGAGCTAAGGGCTATGTGTCATTGGCTGAGCGCTCAGCCAATAGCTAAGCAGTAGCTGCTATTGGCTGAGCCCTCAGCCAATCTGCACAGCCCTTTCAGGAGGCAGGGATTTTTAAATCCTCGACTGCTGAAAGAGCTTAATAGCAGTGCAGGGGAGCCACCAGGAGGATGCGTCTGAGCGCCGGAGAGGTGAGTAAATTTAAAAAAAAAATTTTTACACACTGTCTACTGATTATCGGGGAAGGCCTTATATTTCAAGCCCTTCCACGATAATCTTACTGCAGGGCTTGGCAGAAACCATTGCTTTCAATGCCGATCCCATTGAAAGCAATGGGATAGAATGCCGGGGACTTTTGCCACAGCTGTGACAGCTGTGGCAGAGGATTCCTTCATCCCCGCGGGGATGAAGGAAATTCTAGCCACAGCTGTGACAGCTGTGGCAGAAGTCCCCGGCATTCTGCTTCTCTTATCAATGGGGCTAGCGCTGCTGCCGCTGGCCCCATTGAGAAGACTGGCGATATGCCGGCGTTATGCCGATATCCCGGCGTGATGCTGGCTTTTTTCTCGCACTGCGCTGCAAGACTTTAACTTTACTCTCGCAGAGCAGTGGAGAAAAAAAACGCCAGTGGGTGTCCACCCTAACTCATATTTACAATAAAAAAAAAATTAACCCCCCCCCCCCAAACATATTTGGTATTGCCGTGTCCTTAACAGTTAGATCTATCAAAGTAATGCTTTATTGCTTTATGTACCCTACAGGGTAAACATCGTCAGATTAAAAAAACAAAAGCACAAAGTCAGGATTGCACTTTTTTGGTCAACCCCGTCTCCAAGACAAAAAATGTTATAAAAGCAATCAAAAAAGTTGTATGCACTACACAATGGTTTCAATAAAAACTACAGGATGCTCCGCTCCAAAAACCGAGTTCTCACACAACTATTGGCGATGGAAAAAGAAAACCAATATAGCTGTCAGAACTTGGTGGCAAAAAATTATTATATTTCCAGAGATTTATTTTATAAGGTAGTAGAGCAAAGGAAAAAAACACAAATAAATTTGGAACCATTGTAATAGTACTGTCCTCCAAAAAACGAAAGTTATTAGAGATGAGCGAGCGTACTCGGAAAAGCACTACTCGCTCGAGTAATTTGCTTTATCCGAGTATCGCTGTGCTCGTCCCTGAAGATTCGGGTGCCGCTGCGGCTGACAGGTGAGTCGCAGCGGGGAGCAGGGGAGAGCGGGCGGGAGAGAGGGAGAGAAAGATCTCCCCTCCGTTCCTCCCCGCTCTCCCCTGCACTCCCCGCTCCGTGCCGGCACCGGAATCTTCAGGGACGAGCACAGCGATACTCGGATAAAGCAAATTACTCGAGCGAGTAGTGCTTTTCCGAGTACGCTCGCTCATCCCTAAAAGTTATGTAATTTTAGCCGCAACAAGTACACTGCAAAAAACATCTCACCCCAAATGTTGTTGAATTTAGATTTTTTTACCCCATTTCACTCCACTTTGAAAATGTAAAAAAGTTTTTCGGTACATTATATGGTTCACTAAATAATACCATTGAAAAATACAAGTCAGCCTGCAAAAAACAAGCCCTCAGACTACTACATCGATGGATAAAGAGGAGAGTTATGATTTTTTGAAAGTGAGGAGGGAAAACCAAAAAGGAAAGACAAAAAAGGCCTTTAACCCTTTCCAATCCACTGTCTGACCGCTGAAGACATTATGATTTAAGGCTGTACAGCTCCGATGTTGGAAGACGTCCGTCGGGGTTCTCTTACTGTATATTGCAAGCCTCTCTGCTGTCAGAGCCTATCCAACGTGTCACCTCATGTAGTACTGGCTTTAGCCAGCAGATAGCTCTGTTGTATAACGGCAGAAAAAGAGTAAGACCCCTAGGAAAATCAGGATACAAATTGGATTGAAAAGGGTTAAAACAATAACAGAACAGGATGAGTAGAGGAGTAAATACTTAATTAGTCCACTGATAAGGGATGTGAAAGTTTTATAGCCTCCAAATTGGTGTTAGGGGGTCACCAGGCCAGCGTGTTATCTCTGCTCCAGATTTCACAAATGGTCCACTCTGACCTGAAACCTTTTGAAATATTTAGGCCTGTGTTGAGAGTGTCAAAGATGTTTCTGTGTGCCCTCCAATGTAAGGAGCTGCAAAACTTGCTCACATGTACTGACCGCGGACAGGATATAAATCCCAACATACAGCAGGACTACAAGATCCCGGGGACATTCACATGTTCCACGTCCGAGGTTTTGTACCTAATCCTGTGCCTGAAATGGGACAGAAACTAAAAGCAAGGATGAGGTCTCAGTGCCACACAATTAAAAATGAAAGACAGTATTACCTGTGGATGAGCATTTTTCTAGTCATGGATACAACATAGAACATATGAAAGTTGCTATATTAAAAGGCAACTTCAAATATCAAAGTCATAGAAGAATTTTGGAGTACAAGTTTATAACCATCTTTGACACTATCAAGACAGGATCAACATTTCAAAAGGTTACATGGCAGAGTGGACCATATGGGAAACCTATAGCAGTGATAACACGCTGGCCTGGTGACCCCCCCCCCCCCCCCCAACACCAATTTAGACACCAGAAAACTTTCACATCCTTATCAGTGGCCTAATTATTAATCATCTACTCATCCTGTTATGGTATTACTTCAAATTCAAATTAATCACATCATGTCTGCGCCCTTTTATATGTATGCCTGTATTATATATTCACACATATAAGATGGCACATTATATTATATATCTATTAAAAAGATATCATGTTTATAAGATTACTTTGCTTCTCTGAGAACAATCACATTTTGCTCTACTGACTAACACTGTTCCAAACTTTTTCCTTTAAACCACTGCACAACACAGCTTTCTTCACACACCAACCCCTATGTGTTTTGCCTGCTCTTTCAACCTCTCTCCCCACTGCCAGCCTAGTAAACCATCAGAGCTTCCTCTGGTTCCCCCTACCCCCTGCCTATTCTCCCGTCTGTGTCCTCTGATAACCAAGCTTCAGCATATTGCTGCCTATTCCTATCTACCTACCACTCCTCCATGCCTTTCTGAAGTTTCCCGTATAAGCTGTGCCCCCCACCAGTCTAATCTCATTAGGCAGCATTTATCTGGCGGTTCTATTGCGTTTTTGATGTGTATGCTAATTGCATATTGCACATTGAAGTTATGTGCTTCACCTGCAGAAGCCGATGAGGTGGAAATCACGTAACAAAACCGTGGGGTTTCGTGTAAAAAACACATATGGTTTTCAGCATTTTTTTTTTTAACTTTGTTTTATTTAACAAAACACAGAATCACGGTACATAGCATATTTGCATGAAGAAAATATTATACATGACATTGATTGTATCTGTACAAATATCATATATATACGTGAAATTACATTTAATGCTGAACTGTACCTGTATAAATTGGTTAATAAAAAAAGGGGGAGAAACAATGCTTTTTGTTTTGTTTTGCTTAGTTTCAAGTCAAACAGTTGAACAACAGTAAAAAAAAGGGGGGAGAGAGTGCCGGAGAGCCCGTGCCGGGCAGCCGCTCGGTACCTGACAGAAGAATGGGAAATGCACTAAAGGTGCGGGTGGGATGTAGGGAGAGATGAGGGAGATATGAGATCCCCAAGAGGGAGGGAAGGGGTGGGAGCCCGGATAGAACTCACATTGATGATAAAGTTTGTCGGTTGATGAGCCAGAGGCCCCAAATCTCCTGAAACCTTCCCGGGCATCCTCTATTCTTATAGATTATTTTTTCATATGGAGTGACCTCGTTTATTAGTTTTATCCATTGTGATAGTAGGGGTGGGTCTGCTGCCATCCAGTGCAGTACCACCACTTTGCGGGCCAGAAACAGTATTTTCTTGAGGAAGGTGCGTGTGTATTTGGGCCATTGATCTTCCGGCAGTAGGCCGAATAGAATTACTTTGGGATCCATTGATATGTTAAATGGAGGTAGTAAAAGTGCGTTTGTAAAGGCTGCAATGTCGGACCAGAAATTGTTTACTGGTGGACAGTCCCAGATTAAGTGCCAGAAGTTCGCCCCTGGTTGATGGCATCTGTGGCATGAATTTGATGGGGCGTTACCCATTTGGTATAGTCGATTAGGGGTGAGATAAGCTTGATGGATTATATAAAGTTGAATCAATTTATTATTCACGGCGGGCGAGACAGACAAATGGGATTCCATGATGTCTGTCCAATCATCATTTGTGAGAGAAGGGATGGAGAGCGCCCATTTGTTAAAGACTGGAAGTGGGTGGAGGTTTATTTTGGCTGAAAGTAAGTGTGTATAAAGTGCCGAGATCAAGCCCCTGGGGCCTTGGGATTTAAGGATTCCGATGGTAGGGAAATTGGATATCTGGGTAGAGTTGGGGGGAAACTGGGTGGTCAGTGCGTGCCTAAGTTGAAAAAACCTGAACAGTTGGAGGTGCGGGGATTGTAACAGATCGCGCAGTTGAGTGAATGTGGGGAATACACCGTCCTTGTATATATCTTTGAGTGAGGTGACCCCCAAATTCCTCCAGTACTGGGGATCTGGGACTGTCTGCAGAGCCGTCAGGCCTGGGTTATCCCAGAGAGGAAGATCGGAAATTGTATCGTCAAAGCTCTGGATAGATTTTGTCTCTCTCCACACACTCAGCGCCAATCTGTGGAGTGGTAGTAAGTCTGAGGGGTTTGAGCATTCGGGGAACTCCAAGTACGCCAACAGATTGTTGCCTTTCACTTGATGTTCCAGGTATTGATCTGTGATGGGTTTTACTGTGTTTTGGAACCACGGACGAATATTGCGGAGTTGACCAGCTAGATAATATAATCTGAGGTCTGGGAGGGACATACCCGCCTGATTTTTGGGTCTCTGTAATGACATTAAACTTAGTTTGTGTCTTGATGAACCCCATATAAATGAGGAGATGTGGGAGTTTAGGGATTGGAAATACCGTTTGGGGACGATCAAAGGCATGTGCTGTAGTATATATAAACATTTCGGTTGTATGGCCATTTTGACTAGATTTATGCGACCTGCAACTGATAGGGGCAGCCTGGACCACTGTTTAAGTTTGTGTCTTATGGTCTCGAATAGAGGGTCAATATTTTCTTCTAGGGCTCTATTGTGGTTTCGGGTTATGTTTATCCCTAGGTATTTGAACGTTGGTACCACCGCCAGACCATATCTAGCTACTGAGGGGTCTGTCACAGGGTTATGATCCATGTATAGGATCGTGGATTTGGACCAATTTACTTGTAGGCCTGAGTACTGGGCAAATTTATCAATGTGTTGTAGGGCCTGGGGGAAGGAGGTTTCTGGATTTGACAAGAACAGGATCGTATCATCCGCGTAAAGGCCCACCTTGCTCTCCAGGCCACCCCACTTGATTCCGGTTACGGCCGGAGTGGCTCTCAAACGGATCGCCAGCGCCTCTATGGCTATGGCGAATAAAGCCGGGGATAGTGGGCAGCCCTGACGGGTGCCCCTGGTCAATGAGAAGTCGGCTGATGGAATACCGTTTACAGTTACATTGGCGCTTGGAGATTTGTATATTATTTTGATCCAATGTATAAACTGGGGACCGAAACCGAAGCGAAGGAGGCATGCTTCCAGAAAGCTCCACTCCAGGGAGTCGAAGGCTTTCATCATGTCCAGTGATGCGAAGGCCCAGGGCATATTAAATTTGGTACCAATCTGAATGGCGGTTTGGACTTTTCTTATATTGATCGTTGTGGATTTCCCTGGCATGAAGCCGGTCTGGTCTGGATGTATAATAGAAAGGATGACTTGGTTTAATCTGGTTGCTAGGACTTTGGTTAGGATTTTGTAGTCTGCATTGACTAGCGAAATGGGTCGATAGGAGCTGCAGTCCAACGGGTTTTTATTGGGCTTTAGTAGGACGATTATGGTGGCTTTATAAAATGAGGGGGGAAGGGAGTTACCTATTTGGGCTTGAAGTAGTGTTTCATGCAGTAGTGGGGTGAGGTGTTCACTATATTTTTGGTACACTTCAATGGGGAGGCCATCTGGGCCAGGGGATTTATTCAGTGCCATATCTTGGATAGTTTGCTGAACCTCCTCTAGGGAAATAGGGGCCTCTAGAAGCGCTATCTGTTCGGCCTCGAGTGTTGGGAATATCAGATCCTGGAGGTAGTTGAGGGTGTCTGAAGTGGTTTTGTTAGTAGAAGAGCTGTAAAGATTGGCGTAGAATTCTCTAAATCGTTCTGTGATGGACTGGGCATCGGTGAGCGTCTCGCCTTGTGTGTTTTGAATTTTGAGGATAGTATTAGAGTGGCTCTCCCGCCTGATGAGATTAGCCAGAAGATGGCTGGATTGGTTCCCCAGTTCGAAGTAATATTGTTTGGTGAAGAATAATTTACGTTTGGTTTTTTCATGGATTTGAATTTTATGCAGGCGGGACATGCCGAGCCATGCCACTTTGTTGGAGTCTGTAGGGTCGGAGATGTATAGTTTTTCCGCCTCCGTAGCCCGGGTCTCAATGTCGCGGTCGGACTGGGATGTGGATTTTTTAATGTGAGTGATGGTGGATTTAAGACAGCCTCTGAGGTAAGCCTTGAGGGTATCCCATTTCAGGGCATAGTGAGTGTTGTTGTTGTGGACGTCTAGAAAGGTTGATATGTGGGCGGGTGTTTGGTCGTCGGTATCAATAAGTTTAAGCCAGAATGGATGAATTTTCCAGTTGGGGATGATTTTAATTTGGGGGAATTTTAAGGTTAATAGAATCGGGCAATGGTCCGAGACGCCCCGTGGGCAGTGTGTTATATTGGAGAGATAGATTGCTAGAGATGGGGAGCCAAATATGTAGTCGATTCTGGACAGGGTGTTATGTCCCTGGGAATGGCAGGTGTATTCCTGGGTAGTGGGGTGACTGATGCGCCAGAAATCCACCCATCCCACGCTGTCGGTAAGCTGTTGCAGAGAGGATTTAGCAGTGGTAGGGGCTGTGGATGGTGTATGGAATCTATCTATATTTAGATCCATTACTTGGTTAAAGTCCCCCATACAGATGACGCTTGCTAGGGGATATTGGTGGGCAAACGCGATGGCCGCTTGTACGGGATATTGGTTGTTATGGGGTGGGTTGTATATACATAAGATGGTATAGGGTTTAGAGTCTATTTCAGCATATGTAAAAATGAATCTCCCTTCAGGGTCTCTACGGGTGCTAATTGGGTTCCATCTTACTGCTTTGTGGATAAGGAGTGAGACTCCCCTGGAAGAGGAGGTGTGATAGGAGTGGCTTACCCATTGGACCCACGGTTTTTTGAGTAGTTCGGCCTTTTCTGAGGTGAGGTGAGTTTCCTGTAAACATACAATGTGAGGATTAAATTGTTTAATGCATGAAAACACAGCCTTGCGCTTGGCGGTGGTACCCAAACCTCTCACATTCCAACTAAAACAAGCTAACGCCATTTAAGTGGTAAAAAGACCCGGTAGTTTACGGGTAGGGCGTTTAAGAGCGGCGGCAATTTGCGTGTATTAATGGGATAGTAGCACCGGCACGGACTCTCCGGGGATTTAACAAAAACTGAACTATAATCACATAAACAGTCAACATGTAACATTCCGTTTAACAATTATAACGGAAATGTCAAGAGAAAATCTTAAAGTTACGCTCTAACAAGAGAGTAACGGTTGTTGCCAGTAGGGGAAATTCCTGTGGCCTTAAGGGAAGTGGTGGCCTCGACTGAGACTAGTAGGTTTTGTGTCTTGAGGTCCCGATGAGGGGCTTATTGAATATTAATTGCCCATTGTTCCCAGTAGGCCAGGGGAATTACAGAGTAACATTACAAATAAGATTTAGAATATAGCTACGGCGTGTTCAGGATCCAGCGTCCGCGGATGGTGTAGGATGCATCTGGAGCCATTCCATGGCTTCGGCTGGTGATTGCATGAAGAGGGCTTTCCCGTCCGCTACAATGCGCAGGCGGGCTGGGTAGGCCATGGAGTAAGGAATATTCCTGTCCTTGAATTTTTTCTTGACCTCTATGAAGGTGGCTCTCTGCTTCTGTAAATCCGCGGAAAAGTCAGGAAAAATGGAGATCAGCGAATTGTTGTGTTTAAGTGGGCCCTTAAGTCTGGCTTGACGCAGTGCGGTGTCACGGTCTCTGCAATTTAGAATCCTTGCCAGAAAGGGGCGCGGGGGGGCACCCGGGGGTGGAGGTCTAGTCGGGACACGATGGGCTCTCTCTACGGTGAAGGAGGCCGAGAAAATGTCGTTCCCCAGTATAGACTTTAGCCAATTCTCTGTGAAAGACTCCGGATGGGAGCCTTCTGCTCGCTCCGGCAAGCCGATTATCCGTAGGTTGTTACGGCGGAGGCGATTTTCTAAGTCATCCATCTTGGACTGGCAAAATTCTGATTGTTTGGTAACTTTGTGTATTGCTGCCGGGAGTGGTTTCAGGGAGTCTTCAATGCTGGAAACGCGGTCTTCCATCTCACTCATTCTGCCTCGCATGTTTTGTAAGTCCTGTCTCAGCAGGGAGACATCTGCTTTGATTTCGTCTATTTTGCCCATGAGGGAGGATTTGCAGATATTAATGGCTTCAAGAAGTTGCCGCATAGTGGGTTCCGGGGGTTGCCCCGGGTCTGTCTCGCTCTCTCTCGCCTGGGTGGCACGTGCAGGCCGTGGTGTGTGTTCAGGTGTCTCAGTCCTAGAGAATTCTTTAAGTTTTTCGGCCGCAGTGCCGCCCTTGGCTCGGGTACTCATGTTGAACAAATATTAAGCGAGGAGGATGGATGGGGCTGTCGGAGTATATCTCCGCGATGTTATTGAGAGAGAATGTATAAAGCTGAAGAAAGGCCTTGCTCGTGTTGTTAGTGGAGCTGGGTGTCTTGAAGCGCTCAGCGGTGTTAGCTGGACACAGCCGGCCGTTAGGAGTGTGGGCCCTTGAACGTCGTGTAGGGGCCTGGACTGCAAACCAGTCAGCTTAGCAGGAGATGGTATTTGGAGAAGGCGTGAGGGCTAGGCCTCAGGGATTTAATGTGGGTCCTGTAGTGGCTCCTGGGGAGTTGTCCTTGGGTCCCAAACAAATAAATGATTTAATGGGCTTGTTGTTACAGCTGCCTTCACGAGCGCCGCTTGTCGGAGGTTATCCCGGGTGCACGGGTTTGTAAGGGGTTGTGGTGCTGTCTCTAATTTTCTTTTTTTTATGGAATGTCCTGCTAAGGGCCTTATCTGGGGGTGCTCCCAGTATTGGGCGACCCCCTCCTCGGGCGCAGCTTATGGGATGTTAATCCTCCGGGCAATGACCCCCCCCCTGACTTTACTCACAGTTCGTGGTCCCTCAGAGCAGGGGCCCAGCGGTGGATGAGCTCCGCCACGGATCTTATATGTCGGCGGGCAGGTCGGTATAATGCAGCAGCGCTGCAGCTCCGGTCGGCGTGCCGCCGCTCTAAAGGGTCCCGTCCGACAGGAGAAGACGGCCAGCCCGTGATGCACTCAGGGCCTGCAGGGGGCGGGTTCGTCCGGGGCTCCGCTAGCGGGACGCTGCAGGAGAATCTCAGCAGCAGGCCAGTAGGTCTCGGGCGCCTCCGCCGAAGTGTCTCGGCGGCGACCTGGAGATGGCCCCTCCGGGGGCGCGTGTGTCTGCACCGCTCGCGGGGGAGGGGGGGGGCCGAGCGTTATGATGCAGCGCGGCCGCTTGCACCGCCGATGGTCTCGAGCCGCTGCACCGCTGGCTTCAGGTGCCGGGAGCCGGTCCCTCTGGTGTGTCGGGGCTAAATACGCCCGGAGGTTCTGTCGCGCGGCGCCGCCGGGTCGCGGCCGAGAGTGCCAGCAGGGCGCTGGCAGGTGGTCGCCTCGCGCTCCGTCCCGAGTCTCCCGCCGTCCAGCGGGAACCCAGAAGCGCCGCTGTTTCCTGTACCGCTGCTGCAGCAGGGTGAGTAGGTCCCGTCGGTGCCTCAGGGAGGTAGTGGAGTACTATTAGGCCAGGATTATTGCAGGATGATGAAAATCCCCTGGGGAGCTACACCTAAGTGCGACCGGCCATCTTGGTTGCAGGCCACGCCCCCCGGTTTTCAGCATTTTTAGTTTACAGCTAGCATGAACATCAGAAACGCAATAGAACCGCAGTCTTACATATCTAACTACCTTCAAATCTCAAGTGTGTTACGGACAAAAGTCCAATCCCCACCATGGGTGTACGGACCCAATAGAAGAGTATCGCCAGGATATATAACCCTAAAGTGTGTGTATGATATATATCTATCTAAAAGCGAAAGCCCTAAAGCTTGAAATTTGGCATGACCATTCTTTAGGTCCTAAATAGGAACAGTAAAGGGGACGCAACTTGATTATTCAATTTGAAGTGCGAAAATTCACGAAAAACCGCAATACATGAGATAGTTATTTTCTGAGAAACCATAAAGCCTAGGGAAATGATTTTTTGCAAACACACTACCTTCAGGTTGTAGAGACATACTAAGCAAGCAGTTTTGAAAAATTCATTGCCCAACAGCGATATTTCACAATCAAAAGGCTAATCTTGGAAATTCGGTATGTAAATAGGGAAAGTAAAGGGGTCGCAACTTGATTATCTACCTCACCTCTATGTGTATATACCGAAGAGAATCTACCTCACCTCTAGGTGTATATACCGAGGAGAATCTACCTCACCTCTATGTGTATATACCGAAGAGAATCTACCTCACCTCTATGTGTATATACCGGGGAGAATCTACCTCACCTCTGTGTGTATATACTGGGGAGAATCTACCTCACCTCTGTGTGTATATACTGAGGAGAATCTACCTCACCTCTGTGTGTATATACTGAGGAGAATCTACCTCACCTCTATGTGTATATACTGTGGAGAATCTACCTCACCTCTATGTGTATATACTGTGGAGAATCTACCTCACCTCTATGTGTATATACTGTGGAGAATCTACCTCACCTCTATGTGTATATACTGTGGAGAATCTACCTCACCTCTATGTGTATATACTAAAGAGGATCTACCTTATCTCTAGGTGTATATACCAAGGAGAATCTACCTCACCTCTATGTGTATATACTGAAGAGAATCTACCTCACCTCTATATGTATATACCGAGGAGAATCTACCTCACCTCTATGTGTATATACTGAAGAGAATCTACCTCACCTCTATATGTATATACCGAGGAGAATCTACCTCACCTCTGTGTGTATATACTGTGGAGAATCTACCTCACCTCTATGTGTATATACTGAAGAGAATCTACCTTATCTCTAGGTGTATATACCGAGGAGAATCTACCTTATCTCTAGGTGTATATACCGAGGAGAATCTACCTCACCTCTATGTGTATATACCGAGGAGAATCTACCTCACCTCTATGTGTATATACTGTGGAGAATCTACCTCACCTCTATGTGTATATACCGAGGAGAATCTACCTCACCTCTATGTGTATATACCGAGGAGAATCTACCTCACCTCTAGGTGTATATACCGAAGAGAATCTACCTCACCTCTAGGTGTATATACCGAAGAGAATCTACCTCACCTCTAGGTGTATATACCGAAGAGAATCTACCTCACCTCTATGTGTATATACCGAGGAGAATCTACCTCACCTCTATGTGTATATACCGAGGAGAATCTACCTCACCTCTATGTGTATATACCGAGGAGAATCTACCTCACCTCTATGTGTATATACCGAGGAGAATCTACCTCACCTCTATGTGTATATACTGAGAATAATCTACCTCACCTCTATGTGTATATACTGTGGAGAATCTACCTCACCTCTATGTGTATATACTGAAGAGAATCTACCTAATCTCTATGTGTATATACTGAAGAGAATCTACCTAATCTCTATGTGTATATACTGAGGAGAATCTACCTCACCTCTATGTGTATATACTGTGGAGAATCTACCTCACCTCTATGTGTATATACCGAGGAGAATCTACCTCACCTCTATGTGTATATACCGAGGAGAATCTACCTCACCTCTATGTGTATATACTGAGAATAATCTACCTCACCTCTATGTGTATATACTGAAGAGAATCTACCTAATCTCTATGTGTATATACTGAGGAGAATCTACCTCACCTCTATGTGTATATACTTTATTATTGGTGATGTATGTCCTAGATTGCAAGTTAGCCAAAAAGAAAACTTTTTCTGCGCTCAGTGAATTGTACGTTTCCACAAATGATAGTTGTCAAGGATATATAGGAGTTACACTTACTGGGGAGGAGGGGGGTATGATGACCATGAGCCCCCTCCTTGAAGTGATATCTCCTTTCTCTCCAAATAGAGGTTTCCAAGCGTTTAAAATAGAATAACAACACTTTTTTATTCCAGTATTCGTTAAAAAACAGGCAACGCGTTTCTGTGCTCACAGGCACCTTTCTCAAGCCATAGTTAAACAACACAATCATCACATATATATATAGTATTATAAGGTCACTTACATTACAAGTTACCGGTGTCTCACGGTGGTGGCGGCCATATTGGGGGCGTGTTCGTGTATGCCAACGTCAACGCGGTGGTCATGTGACCAGAGTTTGGCGTCCTCACAGTTAAACGGCATAAGGGATATCACAAGGGGCGTGTCTGACGTATTCGACATCATCACGGCCGTCATGTGATCGGCATAAGGCATTCCTACTATCAAATGCATGGGGCATATTGTTAGAGGCGTGTCAGATGCTTCCGCCGTCATCACTATCGTCATGTGACTGACACGTGATGTGCCCTTAGTCTGTATATTATGGGCGACGCCATATCTATGGGCACAGCGTCATTGCGCCCGTCACGTGATCGATACGTGACGTTCTTATAGCTATAGTGTTAGGAGCGGTATTCTGAGCAAAAGCTCGCTCTCCCTGTGTATCGCATGTATATCATATTTATACAGAAGGGGTATTATTTGTTTTCCTACCATTCTCCTATGAGGTGGAGTAAATAATCTACTTTAAGGCCGCCTGCACACGGGCGGAAATCCCGCGGCGGTATTTCCCGCGGGATTTCCGCCACTGAAAGTTTGCATAGGAGTGCATTACAATACGCACTCCTATGCAGACGGCCGCGGTTTGGCCGTGCGAAATCTCGCGCGGCAAACAAACCGCGGCATGCCCTATTTTTGTGCGGGGCACGCACTCACCCGGCCGCCGGCTCCGGTCTGCGCATGCGCCGGCTGCAACGCAGCCGGCACATGAAAGAGCCGGGGCCGCCAGGTGCGGGTGAGTACATGCTCGTCCCTGCAGGCTCTCGGGTCGGGTCCCGCGGCGAGAATTTACGCTGCCGGATCCGACCCGCTCGTCTGCAGGTGGCCTAACAGTTGCATAATTTGTGTATATAAGCGGTAAAAGTTTTAGTATGTATAAACATACATATATAGATATTTATAATCAATCTTAACATATATAAAATTAATAATAAAAATTTGTGATCTACCTTCTACAATGTCCATGTGGGCTAAGGTATATCGGGCGTACAATTAATCCCTTACGAATACGGATTAACAAACATCGTAACAACATAGTGAATGGCTTTGATAAACACAGCATCTCAAGACATTTTATGAAAGTACATAATAAAGATGCTAGGGGTTTGAAAGTAACACCATTAGAGAAGGTAAAACCAGAAATGTTTTCTCTACTCAAAAAACGAGAAATGTACTGGATTTTTCGATTACAAACATTAAATCCTCTAGGGCTGAATGAAACTCTCGAAAAAAAATTTTAAATAAAAACTTTTAAATAGAACTGAACAAAAGAAAAGTCTTATACGTAAAAACCCTTTTAAAAAAAATAACACACTGGTAGAGAAGAAATCTGTTTATTTTTATTGCAAAATTTTTTTGGAGGGATTTTATAGACTATATTTGTATTAATTTTATATATGTTAAGATTGATTATAAATATCTATATATGTATGTTTATACATACTAAAACTTTTAACGCTTATATACACAAATTATGCAACTGTTAAAGGGGTTGTCCCGCGCCGAAACGTTTTTTTTTTTTTTTTCAATAGCCCCCCCCCGTTCGGCGCGAGACAAACCCGATGCAGGGGTTTAAAAAAAAACAAACGGATAGTGCTTACCTGAATCCCCGCGCTCCGGTGACTTCTTACTTACCTTGCGAAGATGGCCGCCGGGATCTTCACCCTCGGTGGACCGCAGGTCTTCTGTGCGGTCCATTGCCGATTCCAGCCTCCTGATTGGCTGGAATCGGCACACGTGACGGGGCGGAGCTACGAGGAGCCGCTCTCCGGCATGAGCGGCCCCATTCAGAAGAAAGAAGACCGGACTGCGCAAGCGCGTCTAATTGGGCGATTAGACGCTGAAAATTAGACGGCACCATGGAGACGAGGACGCTAACAACGGAACAGGTAAGTGAATAACTTCTGTATGGCTCATAATTAATGCACAATGTACATTACAAAGTGCATTAATATGGCCATACAGAAGTGTATACCCCCACTTTGTTTCGCGGGACAACCCCTTTAAAGTAGATTATTTACTCCACCTCATAGGAGAATGGTAGAAAAACAAATAATACCCCATCTCTATAAATATGATATACATGCGACACACAGGGAGAGCGAAATTTTGCTCAGAATACCGCTCCTAACACTATAGATATAAGAACGTCATGTATCGATCACGTGACGGGCGCAATGACGCTGTGCCCATAGATATGGCGTCGCCCATAATATACAGACTAAGGGCACATCACGTGTCAGTCACATGACGATAGTGATGACGGCGGAAGCATCTGACACGCCTCTAACAATATGCCCCATGCATTTGATAGTAGGAATGCCTTATGCCGATCACATGACGGCCGTGATGACGTCGAATACGTCAGACACGCCCCTGGTGATATCCCTTATGCCGTTTAACTGTGAGGACGCCAAACTCTGGTCACATGACCACCATGATGACGTTAGCATACACGAACACGCCCCCAATATGGCCGCCGCCACCGTGAGACACCGGTAACTTGTAATGTAAGTGACCTTATAATACTATATATATGTGATGATTGTGTTGTTTAACTATGGCTTGAGAAAGGTGCCTGTGAGCACAGAAACGCGTTGCCTGTTTTTTAACGAATACTGGAATAAAAAAGTGTTATTATTCTATTTTAAACGCTTGGAAACCTCTATTTGGAGAGAAAGGAGATATCACTTCAAGGAGGGGGCTCATGGTCATCATACCCCCCTCCTCCCCAGTAAGTGTAACTCCTATATATCCTTGACAACTATCATTTGTGGAAACGTACAATTCACTGAGCGCAGAAAAAGTTTTCTTTTTGGCTAATAGTCATTTTCTATTATATTTCTTTGGGATCACTCTCTCACGAGAGACCCCAATCACTTCCGCAGCTCTCCCCCCTTCTGGAGGATTAGAATTGTGTTGTTTTGCACAGCCGAATGACGATCCTGAGGCGATATCTGGGTACACTTTTCTAGATTGCAAGTGGCTCTATAGCGAGGGCAAACAAGGCCAAAGACAGAGGCAGCCCTGTCGTGTGCCTCTACCCAATGGGAACTGGGCAGAAACATGGACATTGGCTTTAATATTGGCCACCGGAGAGTAATACAGGATCTTTACCCATTTAATAAACGTTGGCCCAAATCCAAACCATTGCATCACTGCCCACAGGTACTTCCACTCCACTGACTCGAAGGCCTTTTCCAATAAATACCAGGGTGTGCTTCTCACAGTTCGAGTGTTCATACATCAGATGGTCAAAAAGTCGCCTTAGATTCATGTCCGTACTTTTGCCAGGCATGAAACCAGACTGGTCAGCATGTACAATCTCTCCGAGGACCAAGTTTATGCGAGTCACCAGTATTTTTGCAAGAATTTTAACGTTGTTGTTAAGGAGTGAGATGGGCCAGTAGGAGCCACAGTCCGCAGGGTCTTTTCCAGCTTTAGGGATCATGACAATTAGGGCTTTGCGCATAGTATCTGGTAAGGCACCATCTCGCAGGATAGAATTGTATAACTTTAGGAGCCGTGGGGCCAGGAAGTCCGCATTCTTTTTATACCATTCCCCAGCAAGCCCATCCACACCCGGGGATTTCTGATTGGGGAGCGACTTGATGGCATCTGTTATTACCTCTATGCTTAGGACCCTGTCCAGATACGCCACACTGGACTGGCTCAGATAGTCTGTTAGTTTTTCATCAGAACAGCTAAGTTTAGAGGTATATAGGTTTCTATAAAAATAGGCAAACGTTTGGTTGACAAGTTGTGGGTCATCTATCAGGGCACCCAAAGCATCTTGTACCACTGCAATTGGTGGCAGTAACTGGTCTTCTATGGTCAAGTAGGTCAGTAGGTGGCCATTCTTATCCCCCTGGTCGAAGACCTGGTGTCGGGAGTAAAATAGCTTCTTTTTTGTAAATTCAGTTAATAGCTATTTATATGCCCATCATAGTTTGTTTAGGTCCAGGTAAGCTTACGGGGAAGGGTTCGCTATGTGCTTGGCCTCTGCAGCAACAAGGCGACATTCCAAGTCAAGCCGGGTGGCTCGTAGGGACCTCCTGTACATGGCTATGGCATATGTGAAGGACCCTCTAGTGCAAGCCTTGACTCTGGGCAGATAGGATACATCATGCACCATGGGAAGACAGTCCACAAGGCCCTTCGCCTCGAAAAAAGGGGAAGACCACAGAAAGCAATATTGCTAAAGTCACTGGGAAAATCAGAAAAGAGAGCAGTACTATAGTCAACCCCAGAAACCAAGGAGGGGGACTCACTCACTGACCACTAATTCTCTAGCTTCCGGTGTCATACAAATTTGAAATTTGGCACGGACATTTTTTAGATCCTAAATAGGAAAAGTAAAGGGGTTGCAGCTTGATCATAGAATGTCAGAGTTGGAAGGGACCTCCAGGGTCATGGGGTCCAACCTCCTGCTCAGTGCAGGATTCACTAAATCATCCCAGGAACCGGTTAAAGAAGATTAAAATCGATAAATCGCCAGGCCCAGATGGACCCAAGGATACTAAGGGAACTAAGTGATGAGTTAGCTAGGCCGCTATACCTAATATTTCTAGACACTATCAAGACCGGTATTGTACCATTGGATCGGCGCATTGCCAACGTGGTTCCAATTTACAAAAAATTTTTTCGAGGGGATTCTGAGAGACGCCATCGATGAGCACCTCAAGGAGAACAAGGGAATAACTCCTCACCAGCATGGATTCATGAAGGGTCGCTCATGTCAGACAAATCTGATCAGTTTCTACGATGAAGTAAGCTCTAAGCTGGACTTGGGAGAATCTATTGATCTCGTATATCTGGACTTCTCTAAAGCCTTTGACACCGTGCCACATAATAGGCTAATATACAAAATGAGACAGCTCTGATTGGGTGAAAACGTGTGTAATTGGGTAAAAAATTGGCTCAATGATAGAAAGCAGAGGGTGGTAATAAATGGCTCATACTCTGATTGGGCCACAGTGGCACTAGTGGGGTGCCACAGGGTTCAGTATTAGGCCCCATTCTGTTCAATATATTTATCAATGACCTGATAGAGGGGCTGCACAGCAAAATTTCAATATAAGCAGATGACACAAAATTATACAATATAATTAATGCAACGGGGGACAATGTGCAGCTACAAACGGACCCAGATAAGCTGGGAGCTTGGGCAGAAAAATGGCAAATGAAGTTCAATGTTGATAAATGTAAGGTTATGCACATGGGCAGCAAAAATGGATGTTACCATTATACACTTAATGGGGTACTGCTAGGGAAAAGTGACATGGAAAAAGACCTGGGGATACTAGTGGATTGTAGACTAAACTGGAGTAACCAATGACAATCAGCTGCGGCAAAGGCAAATAAAGTTTTGGGATGAATTAAAAGAGGTATAGGGGCGAGGGATGAGAACATTATCCTCCCATTATATAAGGCACTTGTCATGGAATACTGCGTACAGTTCTGGTCACCGGTGCTGAGGAAAGATGTTACGGTATTGGAGGGGGTTCAAAGAAGAGCGACTAAGCTAGTACATGGAATGAAGGGACTGAAATACCCAGAGAGGCTATCAAAATTGGGACTATTTACTCTAAAAAAAAGAAGGTTAAGAGGCGACCAAATAACCATGTATAAGTAATAATAATAATAATCTTTATTTGTATAGCGCCAACTTATTCCGCAGCGCTTTCAGGCATGGATAAATGCAAAACAATACAACAATTACAATATAAGGTACATTGGGTTAGACACACATGGGTTGAGGGTGGTACAGGAGGTGCAGGAGTTGGGGAACACAGGCAATAGGAAATTTTATGTACAGATCATTTATATGAAGGCAAACGGGGTGGGGCACCATAGTGAGGGGCAGGGGACTAGGTCAGGAGATTTGGTATGCTTCCCTGTAGAGGTGCGTTTTTAAGGCACGTCTGAAATTTCGTGCATCGGGAATTGTCCGGATGCCTTGGAGTAGAGCATTCCAGAGGATGGGTGCTGCTCTGGTGAAGTCCTGTAGGCGAGCATGAGAGGTTCGTATTACAGGGGTGTTTAGTCTGAGTGTGTTAGTCGATCGGAGTGAGCACGCTGGGTGGTATACTAACAGTAGGGAGGCGATGTATGGTGGTGCAGCGCCATGCAGAGCTTTGTGAGTGAGGTAGAGGAGTTTAAATGTAGTTCTGGAGTGGATGGGCAGCCAATGCAGCGACTGGCATAATGCAGAGGCATCTGAATAACGACTGGATAGAAAAATGAGTCTAGCTGCTGTATTTAGTATGGATTGGAGTGGAGCGAGTCTAGTGCGGGGGAGGCCAATGAGTAGCGAGTTGCAGTAGTCAAGCCGGGAGTGGATGAGCGCAACCACGAGCGTCTTTAGCGTGTCCGTGGTTAGGAACGGACGTATTTTAGTACATGAGGGGTCAATACAAGGATCTCTCCCAGTATCTGTTTATACCCAGGACCGCGACGGTAACGAGAGGGCATCCGCTACGCTTAGAAGAATGCAGGTTTCATCACCAACATAGAAAAGGGTTCTTTACTGTAAGAGCAGTGAGACTGTGGAACTCTCTGCCTGAGGAAGTGGTGATGGCAAAATCCTTAGAGGAGTTTAAAAGGGGACTTGATGTCTTTCTGGAGAGGAAGGATATTATAGGCTATAAATCTAAGGTTATTTGTTAATCCGGGTATACAGGCAGGTAGGAACTATTAGGGGTTGATCCAGGGAATAGTCTGATTGCCATTAGGGAGTCGGGAAGGAATTGTTTCCCCAAAAGGGCTAATTGGCTTCTGCTCTTGGGGTTTTTTGCCTTCCTCTGGATCAACAAAACAGGAGGCTAAAGAGGCTGGACTAGATGGACATTGTCTTCATTCAGCCTTACGAACTATGTTACAGACAGATATTTGTCCAGCCTTTGTTTGAACACTTCCATTGAAAGAGAACTCACTACCTCCTGTGGTAACCTGTTCCACTCAATGATCACTGTCAGAAAGTTTTTTGTAATATCTAATTTGTGTCTCCTCCCTTTCAGTTTCAGCCCATTGCTTCTAGTCTTTCCTTGTGCAAATGAGAATAGGGCTGATCCCTCTGCACTGTGACAGCCCTTCAGATATTTGTAGACAGCTATTAAGCCTCATCTCAGCTTTCTTTTTTGCAAGCTAAACATTCCCAGATCCTTTAACCGTTCTTCATAGGACATGATTTGCAGACCGATCACCATCTTGGTAACTCGTAATTGATTATTCAATTCGAAGTGCGAAAATCCGTGAACAACCGCAATACATGAGATAGTTGTTTTCTTAATAATCATAAGGCCTAGGTAAATGATTTTTTTGTACACACTACCCTCAGGTCATGGAGGTGTACTAAGCAGGCCTCTTAAAGAACTATGCAAAACAGTGAACATATTCAACTTATTCCTTGGTTCCTCTGAAGTAACCACGACTTCATAAAATTTTCTGTGCAAACAACAGGTAAACACCTGCACCAATTTAAATCAGAAGAAGTCTGCTGAGATATAGATAGAGATGATTTTAGATCATAATATATATATATATATATTTTTTTTTTTTTCATTTATCATTCAGATTCTCGCTAGATCTTTTTCAGCTTCTGCAGGCATAAAAAAATCTGACCCCCAGATCACTATGGCTACATTTACTCAGCGATCATCGCTCGTGTGAAAGCAGTTATCGCTAGGAAAACTGTTGGGTGCTAAAGCATTTGATAAGTGTAATAAATGTAATAGGACCCTCAGGCCTCCCTCACACACGAACGCAGCAAAACAATGCTGACACCGGCTTTTAGCGCTTCTCATCACTGACGACAAGTGCCAAATTCCCAAAAAGCGAACAGACTCCACTCAAAAATCGCGGCGCTGGAAAGTACCCTAATCGAGTGGCTGTCTTTGAGGCTCCATTGAAAAACAATGGAGCCTCTGACAGCCTTGAGTGCTGTGCTGAAAGCGCAGCGCTAAATGCTGAAAAATTGTCTATGTGAGGGAGGCCTTAGCCTGTTGTCGTTCGGTTTATTACTAAAACAACTATATGTAGTCATTATTATACCACTACATGCTAAACCTCATACTCACTCACCATCACCATAGCATCTACAGGGTGGGCTGCAGATATCTAGCCTGGCACCACACTCTTATGAAACCTACATTCACACATAGCGCAAATGCTGTGAATTTTCCACAGTAGAAGATTCCATTGTAAAATCCACAGTATTTCGGCATCAAAAAACACATCAAAATCTGCACCATTGGTGCGGACTTGAGCTGCTATTCAACTGCGAATCAGCAGCAGATTTCGGCCTGCAATGCTGCTCCTCTCACCATACTGAGACCTCTCTGCACCGTATATCCTTCAGCTGACAACTAATAATAGGCGCCGCCAGTCAGTTGATGAAGAAGTGGGCACATCACTTGACCAGCAGCAGCGGCTCAGCAACCGTTGCCAACTGCAGGATGTGCACTGCAGAGAGGGGTTGTCCAATCAAAAAAGCTGTTCCATATTGGTAGGATAAGTGATAACCATCTGATTAGTGGTGGTCTGACCACTTAGAACCCTACTGATCACAAAAACGAGGGCCCCAACCATGAATGAACGTAGTGGCATTCGAACATGGGCATTCATGAACTTCATTCATTTCGATAGAACTGCCAGAGATAGCCAGGTTCAAGAGCTCTGACATTTCCAGCAGTCCCAGTGAAATGAATGGAGTAGAAGTTCATTTATAAGTGAAACCCACTCCATTCATTAAGGGATCTTCGGACCCCTTGTTCTAATGATCGGTCGGGGTTTCAGCGGTCAGACCACCACTGGTCCGATAGTTATCCCCAATCCTGTGAATGGGCCAACTTCTTTTAGTGCAAGAAGTCCTTAACTACAGAGTCTAGGATTTTGGAGTTGTGACATAAAAGATTCAAATGTTGGTCCTTATTCATTCATTTTCAGAGGTTTAACGATACACCTAGAAATGTATGAACACACTGAAAACCGGGTGTGTACATGCTTCTCATCAATAGGAGTAGGAGCAAAAGGAATGGTAGAACCCAGTTGTCAATTCATTCATACATTTCCAGGAGGAATAGGCTTCTATAAGATTTGAGGAGCTGAAGGGTTTTTCCAGGCATTGACTATTGATGACCTATTCTCAGGATAGGTCATCAATAGTTGATAAGTGGGGATTTGCTGCTCGGGATCCCCGATGATCAGCTGATCCTCCAGCCCACTGTCAATGGGATCGATGCCTTCTATTATACTCCCAGCTCCGATCCCAATAACAACTTTTGGCTCCGCTTAACAGACAGTGGCCCAGAGAATCAGCTGATCGTCAGAAATCCCGAGCAGCAGACCCCCATCTATCAACTATTGATGACCAATCCTGAGGATAGGTCATCGGTGGTAAATTCGAGCAACCCGCTTTTTAATTATGCAAAGCGGCTACTAGATTTAAAGGGCTTGTACCTACTTTAACTCTTTTTTCCTATCCTGTCTAATATTTCCTCCTTTCTTCTTACCTGGCAAAGCCGATGTCTGGAAGTGACAAAGGGCAGCTGTTCTGAGCTTTTTCATGTACCGCAGTAATCCAATTAAGGGAACTCGCTGATCGTTCTCATAAGCCGAGATCAGAACTGAGGGATGATTCTACAAAAGAACATACAGACAGTGACACTTGTGTAATAGGATTATTGGACAGTACATAGAAATGTTGCTAAAAAAAATGTTAGATCCTGCGTATTTGGTAATGCAGCACTTGTTAGTTCTCATGAATGCCATATTAGTTATCAGTAGTGAAAGTCAGTGATGTTCACCGTAAGATCTACACAACATTGCAACAGCTTCTCTAGCTTTTTAAACTAATCTCAAGTCTGGTTCTCCTTGTGGAGAGCACCACAATGGGGTAGGGATTATTATAAGCCATGCAATGCTTCCTGGGAAAAAGCTATGCAAATCAAAGATGGAATAATCCTCCACAGCGCCAACTACTGGAAGGTAGCTTGTGTGAATCAATATCTGACCTTTCAGGGGGGCGGAGCCTGGCCGGAGATGTAGATAGTCGCATCTCAGAGTAGCTCCTGCAAGATCCGACATTCCCATCCTGTTAACGGGACCCAGAGACGCCGAAAGGCAATCAAAAAGCAGCGGAGGCACAGTAGCAAGCTCCGGAGATAAAACAGACAGCAGCAGAGTTAATGATGCGAGGCAAGGAGCGGGGGAAGGCAGATGAAGCAGGCGGCCGGCAGAAACAACATGGCGCCGGAGGGAGGGAGCCGAGAATGCTCATACCGCGGCCCACCACAAACAGTGCAGACACAGCACGTAAGCTGGCAAGGTATGCCAGGGAGGAGGGGGGCAGAAAACAGGACTCCATAAGCCATAAACAGAGGGGAGAGCGGGAGAGCCCACAGAGAAACACACAAACGGAGGGAGCAGGAGGGGAGGAAGAAGCTGCAGACACAGTACATGCAGAAAGAGAAAGTAAAAAGGAAAGAGCAGACAAAGCAAACACAACAACGGACCCTGCTAAACACAGCAAGGACAAGGAAAAACAAAATAGTCTACATGCTGTACAAGATCATGCTGGAAATAAGCAGGAAGTCACAAGTCAGGCAGACAACCCCAACTACAAAAATAAAGGTGCAAACAGTGTCAATCCAGACGAACATTACGCAGGTGACAGCATGAATAATGCAAGCAGCCCAGGCATATGCACGCACAGCGCAAATCACGCAGACACCTCAGAAAGCACTATACGAGACACCTCCCAAAGTGCAGAAGATGCCGCCAAAAAAGATCAAAGGCAGGAGGACGAAAGGTGCGCCAGGGAGCCTACGTTGAAAGAAATATTCAGCGAAATCACTAAAGGCAACGCATCACTGAACAACCTTAATATGCAGATGGGGGCGATGCAAAGTAATGTAAACCTGCTACGGCAAGATATGAGGAAAATATCAGAGCGTCTGACAGAAACTGAACAACGTATAAGCGACGTAGAAGACGCAATACAGCCGATGCAACGAGACGTGGGAAAAAATCTGCATGACATACAATATCTACAGAACAAAGTAGACGACCTAGAAAATAGGTCAAGAAGGAACAACGTGCGGATTGTGGGCCTCCCAGAAAAGACGGAAGGAAGAAACCCTGCAGAATTTTTTGAAACATGGCTGCCCGAACTGTTCGGAAGAAACACTCTAACTGCAATGTTTGCAGTCGAAAGAGCCCACCGTGTACCGACACGACCCCTCCCCCGGGGGCTCCAGCCAGACCGATACTCATCAAAGTACTGCATTACAGAGACCGTGATACCATACTCCAAAAGGCCCGCGAAAAGGGTGAAATCCAATATAATGGCGTGAAAGTCTCCTTCTATCCAGATTTCTCCACGGAAATACAAAAGAAGCGAGCAACATTTGTAGAAATAAAAAGACGACTGCGAAACCTACAAGTGCCCTACGGGATGCTGTACCCGGCTAAACTGAGAGTGGCGGCGCTGGGCACGACACAATTCTTTGAAAACCCAAAAGATGCAGGTGCCTGGATAGATCAAAATGAAGAACAGATTCGGAGGGGAAGATCGCCGCGCAAGACACCATGAAGAGGCTGCACCCAAAGTAATGTTCACACAAAGGGAACCGAAAATTTCTGAAAGGAGCTCCTGGGACGACAGGATGCATCGCGTAGGAGAATGGAGGACTGGTACCCCGATCCGATGAGACAACGGATCAGTGAGTTACATGTTGGGGGTGTCTGTTGTTTGGTCTCTCTCTCGCATATTAGGGGAATATTAGATAAGATACAGTTAAAAGGGATAAGGTTAAACGATAGAAAAATGATTCAGGGTGGGATAAGGGGAAGAAATGTCAACGTAAATGTACAAATGATAAATGTGTTGCAAATAACGAAAATATGTATAGTAAATGTGGATAAATGTCTGTACTGGGGGATGTGGGGGACCAAACCAAAATGTTACTGGAGAAGCCCTATGCGGAGAACAAACAGTAATACACATACACATATACGGGGCGACACGGGCGAGACACAAATACAGAGATGGGGACCCTCCCAGTGCGACTCACTCATAAAAACAAAAAGGGGTGGAGGCGCCCAGAAAATAATAACCCTGCGGAAAACAAAAAACAAGGAAAATGGGTAGTAGGATAAGGGTCGTATCGTGGAACGTGAGAGGTATGAGTGACCAGACAAAACGATCAGCAGTACTGCAAGTCATCAAGGAACAAGGCCCGGCTATTATATGCTTGCAGGAAACACATTTATCAAAAGAAAATACGGACACGTTCAAAATAGGGGGGATGGGTCAGAGCTTCCACTCCACACACACGAGGTACTCCAGGGGGGTCAGCATAGTGATACACAGAAATATACCGTTTAAATGTCTCTCACGAAAAATTGACCCAGAAGGCCGCTTTATATGCCTACACTGCAGAATCTACAACTACACATGCATTATAGCTTCAGTATATATCCCGCCACCATATAATAACATGATAATGAGGCAAGTTATAGGTTTCATAACAGATAAACCGGACATTCCAGTCCTTATCATAGGCGACTTTAATTCGGTCATTAACCCTGCACAGGACAGACTAAGGGCAGGAAACGCAAACGAAGAAAGGAACCTGACACCACTAGGTAAACTAATAAACGAGATATCATTGATAGACATATGGAGAACACGGCACCCCACAAACAAACAATACTCCTGCTACTCATCCACATACCAATGCTTATCTAGAATAGACCTAGCGGTAGGGAATATTCAGATATATAGAGATATAACCTCGATAGAATATCTACCAAGAGTTGTTTCTGACCACTCCATCCTACGTCTGGACATACAGCACAGTAACACTGTAAGTCATTCCCAAAAAAGATGGAATCTGAACTCGCACTGGCTAAACATATTAAACAAGGAAATAGTGAAAAAAACACTAGAGGAATACTTCATATTAAATAAGGATACCACAAGTATGACGATTTGCTGGGAGGCCATGAAGGCATATATGAGGGGGGTATACATACAGCAAATCACACAGGCAAAAAAAGGACATAGAGAAAGAGGGCAAAAAATACGAGACAAACTAAAAGAATCAGAAGAAAATTACATAAAAGAGAAAACTATAACAACACTCAACCTATGGAAACAGGCCCAAGAGGCCCTTAATAAATACGTTCTAGAAACGGCGGCCACTAAAAATGGGTTCAGGAAACAGACATATTATGAGGAGGGAGAAAAAACGGGACATATGCTGGCAGTTATAGCCCGAGCACAAACTAGCCCCACATACATCATTGAACTAAAAGACGCACAAGGCGAGATAGTCAGGGACGCAACATCCATAAGAGAGATTGCACGGGAATTTTACTCCTCTCTGTATTCTTCGAAACTGGAAAAAACGGTAGAACAAATCGAGGAATACTTGGCAGATATAAGAACACATAAATTGACGGAGGAACAGAGAGAGTTTCTAGATGCACCAATAGACTTGGAGGAGATGCAAGAGGCAGTAAAAGATATGCAAAATAACAAGGCCCCAGGGGAGGATGGTCTCCCAATAGAATTTTACAAACAACATGCAGACACTTTACTACCACAACTCCTGGAGACATGGGCGGGGGCGGAAAAGGAAGGGGAACTACCACAAACAATGCGAAAAGCAAAAATAATAATTCTGTTAAAACCAGAAAAGGACCCCCTGTTGGTGGACTCATATAGGCCGATATCGCTGTTAAACGCGGATGTCAAAATTATAGCAAAAGTTTTAGCCAAGCGGCTATCACAAGTGGCATCCACCTTGGTGCATCCAGACCAGAGTGGATTTATACCAGCAAGATCAACGGCAACGAACATCCGTAGAGTATTTCTGAACCTACAAATACCCGTAGATAATACCGGAGACAGAATCATATGCTCACTGGACGCGGCCAAGGCGTTTGATAGCGTTGAGTGGCAATACCTGTGGAAGGTACTAGAAAAAATGGGCTGTGGCCCAATATTTGTGAGACGAGTAAAACTCCTATATGCTAGAGCGGAGGCGGATGTGTCCATCAACGGGGGGTCATCAGAAACATTCCCACTACATAGAGGGACAAGGCAGGGATGCCCACTATCGCCACTCCTGTTTGCACTTGCAATAGAGCCCCTAGCATGCAAAATTCGGTCACACCAGGAAATAGTGGGATTCATAAGAGGAAACATGGAGGAGAAAATCGCTTTGTATGCAGACGACATGTTATTATTTTTAGGGGACAGGGAAAAATCTTTAGAAACCACGATGCAAACAATAAAAGAATTTGGAGCCTTCTCAGGACTCGCTATCAATTGGACCAAATCCGAAATACTATCAATAGACACCCCAGACATGCAAGTTGCCAACAGAGAATTAACCCTGAAATGCACCCCAACAATTAAATATCTGGGAGTTAAAATTACGAAAGAGGTCAGTGAGTACGGGAAAATAAACCTGGAACCACTTATGGAAAAATGGAAACAAAAACTTCACATATGGAAAAAACTACCCATGACAATCATAGGAAGAGTGAATCTTATAAAAATGATATGGATGCCCCAATTACTGTATCTAATACACAACTCCCCACACTGGATAACACAAAAATTTTTCCACAAGGCCAAGGGACTGTTTAGAGAACTCATATGGGGAGGAAAGACACCTAGGATAAAATTAGAACTGCTATACAATTCAAAAGAAAAGGGAGGATTAGCCTTGCCCAATCCGTTCTCGTACTTCATGGCCTCCCAGCTGCAACATCTCAGGGGGTGGGAGACAGAAGAAACACACGACGCTAGTTTCAGAATCCTTAAAAATCTCTTTAACGGATCACATTTGTTTGAAACCCTGGAACGTGGAGCGTTTAAAAAAAATGGTCAAAGTGCCCCCACGCTATTATTGATACATAAAATATGGTGGAAGACCAGGAACATGCTTGATATAAAAAACTGCACACAACATACCCCCATATGGAATAACCCGCACCTGCCAGAAATCAACAAGCTAAAAGGATTCCAAGGGTGGAAAGACAGGGGAGTTAGGAGAATGGACCAGATACTGGAGGGGGGGGAACTAAAAACCTTCGAGCAGTTAAGGCAAAACCACGACATCCCCAATAGTGACTTTTACAAATATCTGCAACTTAGACACGCTATACAAGCGGAAAAAAACACGGCGGAAATAACAATGGTAATAAATATAGTAGCGGACATAATAGGAAAAGCCACCACCACAGCGGGGAAAATATCTGTACTATATTCCCATATACAGGACACGGTCAATGCACACAACCCGTTATCAACAAAAGCAAAATGGGAAGCAGACATAGGGCCCATTGAGGAGTCGCACTGGGAGGAAATCCTACAAATGACACCCAAGCTATCTCTGAGCGAATCACACAGAGTCTCACAAATATTTCTAATACACAGAGTGTACCGCACCCCGGCCTTCTTACACAATATAGGAATGAGAACCTCCCCGATATGTGTAAGGTGCAAAACCCACACGGCGGACCTAATCCACATGCTATGGCGTTGTCCGAAATTGCACAGATATTGGATGGGAATAAGAAATGCAATTAACGCGGCATTTGGCATACGTATGGACTTTACACCATACGTGTGCATTCTGGGATACATACAGGATCTAACATTAGATGATCATGAAAAACTAGCGGTAGCCAGACTATTGTATATGGCCAGAAAAACAATAGCCCAGCGCTGGTTGGACGAAGAACCACCCACGCTGGGAGAATTCAAAAATAAGGTCAACCAAATTTTACCGTGGGAAAGGAGTATTTACACTAAGCGTAAGACCAGTCAAAAATATCAGGACATATGGCTGAGATGGATACACGCCCAGAGCAGTAATGTTGGATCAAATACATAGGGAGTGGTGAGCCGTGTGGGGAGGCACCAGTAAACCGGGGATTTACTAAGACATAACAACGTATGTAATGGATATATATAAAGTTTATTGGGAAATGTAGAACAAATTACAGACTTGATATACAATAAAATAAAGTGGCAAGGAGTAATAGGGAAAAGTTAAGAAAGGAGGGATTGGAGAGAGAGAGACCGGGCAACGGGCAAAAGAAATATGACCCCCCCTTGAATGCAACAAAAAATCTAACCCTGAATCAATAAAAGAAAACAGCAAGAAGATAAGCAACACGAAGACCAAAGAAGAAAACAAATATACGTTACATGAACTGTTATTATTGTTTACGACACAACACTGTGTTCATTCAGAGACAGTTTACCCAAAGAACAGAACGTTGAGAGAGAGATCTTAGGGGGGATGGGGGAGGGAGGGGGGTGAAGGGAAGGGGGTGGGTGAGAGGGGGAGGGGGAGGGAGGGAGGGGAAACCAAAGATTTGTTAAAAAAAATGTTTTAAAATATGCAAAAGGTGAAAAAGTTTAATAAAAAATACTTTAATTAAAAAAAAATATCTGACCTTTCAAATAGGCATTGAAACATGACTAGGAATATAATATAAAACAAGAATCTTCTTCATAAGGAAAAGATGCCCATCTGCCAGCAGCTGTTTTCTCTCCAAACTTAGTTCATCTACGTCCAGTTAACAAGGAAAACAATCAGAAAATAGTAACTTTTACAATAACGGTCCTAGTGCGGCTCCTACCTGTGGAGTAATGTTCTGATAAGGACAATAAGCCTGTATAGTCATGTAGTGTTGAGCGTTAGTCTGCGGACTGCCCCATTCTTCTTGCTCCTCGATGGTGAGTGGTAAAGACGGGTCCATCATTGCAGTCAGCACGTCCAAGAAGGGTGCCTGGCAAAGAAACTGGCATCGTCATAATGCTACTGAACCATGATTGCCCTTAGCGAGTACCTGCCCGCTCGAGAGAAAAGGTTCGGCTGCCGGCGGCGGGCAGGGAGGGGCAGAGGAATGGAGGGGAGATCTCTCTCTCCCTCTCTCCCCCCCGCTCACTGCCGCAACTCACCTGTCACCCGCGCCGGCACCCGAACCTTCTCTGCCGAGCGAGGAGATACTCGCTAAGAACAATGCTCGATCGAGCAATTGTCCTTAGCGAGTATGCTCGCTCATCTCTAGTCTAAAGACATTCTAATTGAAGGTTGTACAGCTCTGATTTTGGAAGACGTCGGGCAGGGTATTCTTACTGTAGATTACTGGCAGCTCTGTTGTCGGGGGCCTATACAGCATGTCTCATACCGCAATACTAGCTCTAGCCAGCAGATGGCGCCATTGTATAATGGCAGAAAGAGAAAGCCCCCTAGGAAACCCTAAATCCAAAATTGAATTGCAAAGGGTTAAAGCAGTATTCTGGGACTTACATTTTAATAGCCTACTCCAAGTGAAACGCTCAGAAATCCTCTTTTAAGAGGACCTGCCATGGGATGGCTACATAGATTTCCAATCACGGCCCTGCAAACCCCAATGATGTCTTTCTTTTCCCTTATCTCTCTCCCGTTTCCCCATACAGGCACTTAGTTTTAATGTGTGAAGTGGACAGTCCCCCCCCCCCCCATCAATCACGTCTGATGTCACTCACCCACTGATAGTGAGCAGTGAGGACTGCCCATCTGTCAATTCACAGCCCTGGGAACTGAAACTATGGAAAAGTGACATAGTTAGAGTCATCTGGACTGTGGTTGCAAAGCCATACAGCTGGCTCCACTGACACGGGGGCATGACAGGTCCTCTTTAGCGCAATAGGACGTATGTATGTGTCCTGGGTGTACAGAGTTTGTTTGAGCAGGATTGGGAGCCAGGCCCATTCCATATATAGCTGGCGTAAGCCGATTGCACCTGTTAACTCTTTAAATGCTGCTGTCAATTTTCGACAGCGGCATTTAAACACCCCAATCGGTGTATGAGGGTAGCCAACGGCTCCCCAAGATGAGATTGCAGGGTGCTATCTGATTGTAATGGCAGTCATTGGCATTCTGAAGGCTACCTATGAAGATGGGCCTGTGGTCCGACTTAATAGAATACCAACAGAAACACCATATACCACAATCCTAAAGTGTTTCAGTACATGGTAGAAGCGATCAAACAATTGCAAATTTGAGCCCACTATGGGAACTAAAAAGAAGGAGAGAAAAAAAGAAAAGGAGAAAATGGTTTATTATTGTAGAAATTAAAGTTTCAACCCCCCTTTTCCCAGATTTATAATTCAAAAATTAAATCAACCCCCCCCCCCCACCAAAACATATTTGGTATCACCATATCCATAAAAGTCTAATCGTACTGACCAAAGAACAAAGTTGTCATTTCTGCAGTGCATATACCATAAAAACAAGAAACCCCACATTCCCCGGAAAAGGCAAAATTGACGTTTTTTTCGATCTTATGCCCCTTTTAAAAGGTTTTCAGTACATTATATGGTTATTAAGTAGTATCATTGAAAAATACAACTTGTTCCGCAAAGAACAAGTCCTCAGACAACCATGTCGACGGAAAGACAAAAGGTATGACTTATAACCCTTTCCAACCCAATTTGTATCCTGGTTTTCCTAGGGGGTTACTCTTTTTCTGCCGTTTATACAACGGCGCTATCTGCTGGCTAAAGACAGTACTGCATGAGGTGACACATTGGATAGGCTCCGACAGCAGAGAGGCTGGCAATATACAGTAAGAGAACCTCAACAGATGCCTTCCAACATCGGAGCTGTACAGCCTTAAATTATAATGTCTTCAGACGTCAGACAGTGGACTGGAAAGGGTTAAAGTAGAGAGGAGAAAAAAAAATGGAAAAAAAAAGCGCTGCGTTCTTAAGGGGTTCAAGTAGAGCAATGATTCAGAAATGAAACAACATGGTACCTCCAAGACCATCGCTTGAAAAAGCCACGGCCTAGCATTAAAGAGCGCCCCAGCCAGGACTCCTCCAGCGCTGGCAGCTTCTAATGCTGTCCGAGAGGGCAGAGAAAATCCCTGATCATGTACGTGCACAATACAAGCCTCCAGGTCATCCAGGCCATTCTGCTTATTCTCCAGATTACCCAGTTTATGCCAATTACAGCCCAGTTCACCACCGCCCCTGTAAAAACAGACAAGACACTGCAGTGAATAGATAAAGGGGACTGAAGGAAGAAGACTACACCACTTAGTAATCTCCAAAAAAGTGTCAAAGAGATGAGCAGGAGCAGTGCATAGGGGACAAATGTGAAATGTGAAATTCTACTATTAGGGCTACTGCACACGAGCGTATGCATAGCTATGATTGCGAGAGGATGACGTGATTGCGCTGTGAATAAAGAGCTATCGTGTTCTCGTCTGCGCAATTCCGTGCTGCATAATGTACTTTTTTGTGCTGCTAGGCCTGTTCCCATCGGTGCCGGTTTTGACGGGCTTAACAGCCTAATTAGCCCCCGGTGTTATCAATTAAAACAGAGAAATTGCGCAGCTACGGACGTAATTTTGTGCGGCCTGGGTGCACATTTGAGCATCCCCATAGACTCCTATGGTGGCTTGGGTGTACATATCTTCACAAAAATAGAGCGGGCCACATTTTTTCACTCGACGGAAATGCAGGCGCAAAAACGCTCAATGTGAGGGAACCCATTGAAATCAATGGTTTCTATTGTCTGCAGTTTGCAGAAGCGATTTTGCGTGCACGAAAACGCAATCAAAATCGCTCTTGTGCAAGAGCCCTTAGGGGCATATTAAAAGCTTAAAGGCTATAGGAACCTTTGTGCATTAAAAAAATCAATACACACATAATGTACCTTAGAAAGTCCGTGCAGAAAAAAAATGATGCACTTATCTGTTTTTTTGCATTGCGTTTCCTTCCCATACTTGGTTTAACCCCTTCCCGATCCATGACGTATAGATACGTCATGGAGCGGCGGGGTATGTATGAAGAGAGGTTGCGGGCGTCAGCTGTTTATTACAACTGACACCCGCAGGCAATAGCCGCTATCGGCCGTTCGCGGGTATTAACCATTTAAATGCCGCTACCATTAAAAGATGGCGAAATGTTGTTTTTTTTCATTTTACTCCACTAAGAATTTTTTTAAAGTTTTTCAGTACATTATATGGTACATTGAATAGCACCATTGAAAAAATACAAGTCGTCCTGCAAAAAACAAGCCTTCATACAGCGACGTCGATGGATAAATAAAGGAGTTACAATTTTTTTGAAGGGGGAAGGAAAAAACAAAAATGGAAAAAAGAAAAAGGGGCCGCGTCATTAAGGGGTTAAAGGCTCTCTTAAGGCCCATTTAGACAACGATTATCACTCAAAATTCGCTCAAAAACGGGAATTTTTCTTACCGATAATTCCCTTTCTTGAAGGCATCATGACAGCATACACCTGGAGGTTGCTCACCTGCTGACCTGATGGGACAGGAAGAGGCAGAACATAAAAGGTACCTCCCCTCCACCAAACACCAGTGCGTTCCAAATAACCACAGTGATAGAATACTTAACCAGAAGGTGTGTTTTATTGGCACCACACACCTTAGACAAAGAAATCATAAGCATACACATTACCTCATGTGTTAAACAAACAAGGGTAACCGTGTCGGTAGGGGGGGGGGGGGGAAAGCCCGTATGCTGTCATGATGCCTTCAAGAAAGGGAATTATCGGTAAGAAAAATTCCCGTTTTCCCTCCGACATCATGACAGCATACGCTTGGAGGAATACCAAATAACTGGCATGGGCTTTTTTAGGGAGGGATTACTGCTTGAAGCACCTTCCTCCCGAAGGTTGCATCCTCACTAGATTTTAATGTCCAGCCTATAAGGTTTAATAAACGTATGACTAGAAGTCCACGTGGCTGCGTTACAAATCTGTTCGATTGAGGCGTGCGCTCTTTCTGCCCAGGAAAATGCCATCGCCCGAGTAAAGTGGGCTTTCAAACCTTCTGGGGGAGGAATGCCCTTGGCCTTGTAAGCCTCCTGGATGGCTCTTCTGAGCCACCTGGCTATTGAATCTCTAGAAGTGGCCTTCCCTTTGGCCTGCCCCTGAAATTGAACGAAAGTTTGTCAGTCTTTCTGCAACTTTCCGTTGCCTCAAGGTACGCTAATGCAGCTCTTTTAACGTCAAGATTATGGAGCCTCTGCTCCTTTTCGTTTTTAAAATTTAGACAAAGGCTGGAATGACTATTCGCTGGCCTCCGTGGAATTCTGACAAGACTTTGGGTTGGAGGGAAGGGTCTAAGGAGAATACGATCTCATCAGGGTGCATAGTCATATATGGGGCCCTTTGCGAAAGGGCCTGAATTTCACCCACACATAGCCGACATAACTGCCACAAAGTGGGCTACCTTGTACGTCAGCAAGGCGATGGATAGGTTTCTAATAGGTTCAAACGGGAAAATCGCAGAAGGCCTGAAGGACTATAGTCAGATCCCAGGGGGGGCACCATCAGCCTTATGAATGGATGCAGTCTACTCGCCCTTCTAGGAAATTTCCTGATCCCCTTGTGCTCAGCAAGCACGAGATCAAAGAATGCCCTCAAAACCACTACTTGGGCTTTGAGGGAATCTGGACTCAACCCTTTATCCGGGCCTGCCTGGACGAAATTTAAAATTTTTACGAATGTCTGATTGGATGTCCTGACCCATCCATTCTGAGAATTTTTTCCTGACTTTGGAATAAATCTTTTCCGTCGAGGGCATAAGGCTCTCGTAATTAGTGGAAACCCCATTAGATGATAGACCCTTTTCTAAGAATTTTACCCGTTTAAGATCCAGACTCTAAGCCTGAACTTGTGAACCTCCGGGTAGAAGAGAGGACCCTGCAGCAATAGGTCCAGTCTTGACGGAAGATGGAGAGGCTCTCCCACTGACAGATCTCAGGAGAGGAAACCAAGGTCTTTTGGGCCAATAAGGCGCTACTAACGTTACTGACAGCCTTGGCCGCAGTAATTTTCTTAGGAGTAGCGGAATCAGGGGTAAAGGGGAAAAAGCGTAAGCTAAGTCTCAAACCCAGGTGTGAGAGGGGGCGCCCGTGCCTAAGGCTTGTTTCTCCGAGTCTCGGGAAAAGAGAAGACGGCAATTGGTATTTGCGCTTCACACAAACAAAACTATTTCGGGTACCCCCTATTTGTCCCGAGTAGGCTAAACACTTCGGGATGGAGTCCCCACTCTCCTGCGTCCACTTTCTTCCTGCTTAGAAAGCCCGCGACTGAATTCTCGGCTCCTTTTATACGGAAGGCCGACAGTGACTTAGTTGTGAGTTCCGCCCATTGAAGGAACCTTCCCGCCAAATGCTGAAGTAGAGGATTCCTGGTGGTACCCTGGTGGTGAATGAGTGGCACTGCCATCATGTTATCGGAAAAAATCCTCACATGCTTCATCCCTAAACGGTTTGCAGGCTACGTCGGGTTTCCCAAACCTCATTACGTTCTCTAACGTTAGATAACCTGGATCTCTCATGAGGGTCCTATGTACCCTGTATATGGCCACCTTCAAAGGTGACCCCTCACCCTTTTGCGCTGGCATCAGTTATCGCGGGGTCCCCATTAAAAGGTTGTCTGAGGACAACCGCCAGCGGAGTGAGGATCTAGCCCTAGTGGAAATAGGGATTGTCCTGTCAAGTGAGGACTGACTTGTCCCCATTCTGGAGGATAAGTGTCTGGAGATCACCGCTGTGGAACTGGGCCCAGGGAACCACTCCAATGCATGAAGTCATTAGCCCCAGGATCCGCATCGCCTCTTATTGAAACTGTAGATTTTTTATATAGAGCAGAACATTCTGTAGAATGAGCTCTTTCCTTAGAGGAGGAAGGGACGAACATTGGAGACGAAAATCCAAATTGACTCCCAGGAATTTTTTCCTGGTGTCCGGATCCATGTTGGATTTCAAATCATTAATGATCCAGCTCAGACCCTTAGATAGCTGAAGCGTGGACCCCCAGTGTGACCTCAGAATAGTGAGGGGATCTGCCACCAGCAGGGAACCATCTACTGAGCTATGCCCCCTTTCAGATGGGGGATGATGATAATCCCGCGATTGTGCAGAAAGGCTACCATTTCAATCACCCCTTTGGAGAAGATCCGTGAAGCAGAAGAGATTCCAAAGGGAAGGCGCCATTCTCAGCGCAAATTTAGGAACTTTTTACGAGTTGACATAACTGGGGATGTGATAATACTCATCCTTTATGTCAATCGTAGCCATAACGTTATCCCTACCAATTAGGGGGGTTGCGGTTCTGATAGTCTCCATCGGTGGGAGCCATCTGGTTGGGAACCAGAAAGAGAGGGGAGTAAAACCCTTTCCCCCATTCCGTCTTAGGGATGGGGATAACTGCACCGATATCCAGCACGATTTGTTCACCCTTAAGTAGAGCCTGCTCTAGGGTTGGTGCCTGGATGACGGTCGCGGTGGGACCGGAAGCCCGTACTTGGACCCAGACCCACACAGTCCCCTGAGGTTAAAATGAATCTATTTGGAGGGCGGGGTTCTAGCTCAAATCTTGTACCCCTCTGCCACCAGGCCTGCGCTTGTGGGATCGATTCCTGTCATTAGGATAGTTTCCCAGCATGTGGTAGGCACAGTCAGTAGCTATGTTTCTCCAACTAGTGCACAAATGAACTAATCTTCTGCTCACCGGGCATGAAGATGCAGGTTGAGGGACAACAGTAAGAGCCTTACTGCTTCCTCCGGTCTTTCCTTTCCCCACGTATGTTGTAGACGAAGGACATGGAATGAAGGCGCTTTTTGCGGGGTCTGATGACTAGCCGCCCCGAAAGGGTAGGGTACACAACCTAGTTTTGGAGGTTATGTCTCCTGACCACTACTTTACCCTTGGTCGTGTTGGATAGGGCTGCCACGCGGGCTTCGAAGCGGACCGTAGAAGCTGACCTAGTCAAACCGCCATAGAGCGAGCCACCAAGGTGGCCGCAGTATTAGCTTTATAATGAAACTGGACGGGGACCAAGCCTTACGCATGGTCATGTTTACTTTGTTGTCCATGGAGTCCTTTAAGTGGGACATATTCTCAGATGGTAGTCCAGTTCTTTTAGACACCATAGAGATAGCTGTGTCAACATTTGGTGTCTCCTCAAGGATAGCCACTTCATTGTCTGCAAATAAAGGACACTCCTAAAATTCTTTTAGAAATTAACGGAGCTTGATCCATACAATTCCAATCATTAAGGATCAATGGTTTAAGTGTGGCGTTTACAGGGAATGTAGATTTACGATGTGGAAGCAGACTCGCAACATGACGTCCTGCAACACTTCCCCAAGATCTTCAAGATCGAATTCTTCTGCCATGTCAGAGTCGGACTCTAACACTGCCGGAGCAGTCCTTCTTGTGGCCCCTAAGGGCCCTGGTTGGAGGTCCGAGAGGTAGGACTGTTTCTTCCCGGACAACTGACTGGATTTCAGACATGGGGAAAGATTTTTCTTCCTGCAGAATTTTTGCTGAGCAGGAAGCGCATAATGTTTTAGAATAGGAGTCGTCAAGTTTTGTAAGCATACTGGATGCTTTTTACTTCTCCTCCTAGCCCCCCCTAGGTTTTTGAGTATCCCTGTCGTACATGACAAGGGAGAGCTCTGTTAGTAAGGGAAGTGTAGTGCAGGTGTCTGTAGGTTGGCCCACAGGACCACTTACAGTTTGGAGATTCTCTGGGTCCTCTCTTGGCCGACATCCTGCACTTGTGGGATCTATTCCTGTCCTTAGAATCGATTCCTAGCGTGAAAAGAAAAAAACACCAGCCGCCTGGTGCAGGTGCTTTAAATTTTGAATCTGGCGCCAAGCTGCGCCGGGCCACGCCCCCTTTGTGTGCTCCATCGAGGCCACGCCCTCTTGCGGAGCGTCTGGCGTCACACTCCTTGTGTTCCGCCCACTACAGCCGGGACCCAGAGATGGCGGTCGCCGCCTGGTTGACGGCCGCGGTGGTGCCGGAAAGTCTGTCCTTGGACCCAGGCCCACGCAGTCCCCAGTTCGCACCCACATGAGGTACTTCCCACTGGGGCAAGTGGGGCTGCCAGAAGATGATATCTTAGAGATGGTGGCCGCCGCCTGAATGACGGCCGCAGTGGTGCCGGAAAGCCCGTCCTTGGACCCAGGCCCACGCAGTCCCCGGTTAGCTCCCAGATGAGGTACTTCCCACTGGGGCAACCGGGGCTGCCAGAAGAGATGCCGCCGCTCACCGGTAAGTCCTGGAACATCGCTGGAGCTCTGCCGCTGCTGTCCTGGAGGGACAGGAAAAGCACTGGTGTTGGTGGAGGGGAGGTGCCTTTTATGTTCTGCCTCTTCCTGTCCCATCAGGTCAGCAGGTGAGCAACCTCCAGGTGTATGCTGTCATGATGTCGGAGGGAAAGTTATCTTTTGAGCGATAATTGTTCATGTAAATTTGCGCTGATCGTGCACTTTTCATGCACTATTCGTTCATTGATGACTTTAAGCAAGCTTAAAGTCAGCGATGAGCCTTATCAGCACTGCACGCTGAGTTCTCAGCGGGGTACCGCTGATAGTATTCTTTCAGCTGGTATCCCGCTCGGAGTTCTCAGCGGGATACCACTGGCAGCTCCGAGAACAAAGCAGCTGTTTGGAGATAACAGAGCTCCCTGCTGTCATCTGCATACAGCAGGAGCCTTCATTTACACGTTAAAACTCTTAAGTAGCTCAAAAATGATCGCTCAAAATGGTCACTCAAACTGCCGTTTGAGCGATCATCTTTCAGTGTAAATGGGCCTTTACATTCAGGTTTCTGGCTGGGTGCTATAGCGTTACGTCATACTGCAGGAGCGATCAAAGCATCGCTGGTTGTAGTCCCCCAGGGGGACTTTAAAGTAAAGTAAAAAAAAAAAAAAAAATCAATAAAGTTTTATTAATTGTAAAAAAAAAAGTTATAAAAGTTTAAATCACCGCCCTTTTGCCATATCTATTATTGAAAAATCTAAATCATAAAATAAAAATATATATTTGCTATTGCCACATCCGTAAAAGTCCGATCTATCAAAGTAGCGCATTATTTTTCCCGCATGGTGAACGTCGTCCAAAAAAAAAAAAAAATAACGCCAGAAATGCACTTTTTCAGTTACCCTGTCTCCCAGAAAAACCGCAATAAAAAATTGGTACTATCAGAAACTACAGGACATCCCCCAAAAAATGAGCCGTTGCTCAGCTAAGTCGACGGAAAAATAAAGTTATAGCGCGCACAAAATGACCGCAGAAAATAATTTAAAAAAATTAAATGTCTTTGAAAAAAAAAAAAAGTAGTGTAGTAAAAAATAAAAACTATACAAGTTTGGTATCGTAGCAATTGTACTGACCCATAAAATAAAGTTATCATGTCGTTTTTGTTGCAGTTTGTGCGCCATAGAAACAAGGCGCACTAAAAGATGTCATTTTTTTCTTCATTTTACTCCACTTAGAATTTTAAAAGTTTTTCAGTACATTATATGGTACATTAAATAGCACCATTAAAAACTACAACTCGTCCCGCAAAAAACATTCATACACTGACGTCGATGGATAAATAAAGGAGTTATGATTTTTTTAAAGTGGGGAGGAAAACACGAAAATGCGAAAAAAAAGGGCCGTGTCATTAAGGGGTTAAAGCATACAGTTTATACACTTCCCATAAAATCTGAGCTGAACTGCCACTTTAACAAATAAGCCAAGCAATTTAGATTTAACTGCCCCACTTTCACAATATTTGCCAAGGTAGGCATCCAAGGACTGGGACTTGATTATCATCATTCGCACATTACCTTACATGACAATAGACTAATATCCATCCATCGTCAACCAGCATTCTCTTCTCAGGCTTAAAGCTCATATTCAGATCCATGCCATAAGCCCCATAGACGTGAAGGAGTAGAGGTCTCTCTCCAAGTCCACGCTCTCCTTTATAGAAAATCGTGACTGGCACCAAAGTCCCGTCCTGTTAATAGAAAACAATGGACATATCTTACGAGGGGGTTAAAAAACCTCTAAAGAATGACAATGGCAACAAACAATATGGGAATTCGACATATCCAAGGAGAACATAACCCTACACACTGTCCAGATAAATAGTGCCATGCAATGCCACCTTACCTAGTCTGCTTACTTACATGGGCATTTGAATCACTCTGCACCAAGCTACGGAGCATACAGGTGTCCAACCCCCTTAAGCCGGCAATTGAGCAGAAACGCATGTCACTATTCATTTCTATGGAACACCTCGTCTTTGTCAGTCCCTTAGACATATATGAAGTAGCAGCGGCAATGCTTGATTGTTGTTCCATTCATATGGGGTGACAAGGGACCCTTGTGCTTGTGATCAGGGAGCGCTTAGACCCCCGCCGATCAGACACTTATCCTCTATCCTGTGGATAGAGGATAAGTTAAAGGGGTTGTCCACTTCTCGGATAACTCCCCTTCAATAGGGCTGCCTGTAATAATAGAATTAACTATACTTACCCCTCCGCCACCAATGGGATCCAGCGCTGCTGTCCCGCTGTGGTCCCGGCGTTGGTTGTGACAGATGATGTCACAGGAAATCAGGTGAATGCTGCAGCCAATCAGAGGCCATAAAATGACTACTCGTTCGCCTAGCATTGGCGCTCACATCCTTAGTGCCGAGATGTCAGGAGTTCGGGAATATGACACTGCAGCTGTCACCTGATTTTCAGTAACATCATCTATCACAAACAACGCCGGAACCACAGCAGAACAGCAGCGCTGAATCCCGGCAACAGGGAAGGGGTGGGAGGGTGCAAATAATAATAATCTTTATTTATATAGTGCCAACATATTCTGCAGGGCTTTACAAAATGGGAAAAACATACGGAAAAATGGGCCATAACATCTAGTAATAAACCAATTCACATTTTCAACAATAGTGGCGAGGGCCCAAGAGCTTACAGACTATAAGGAAGTATACACATGGGGTGCTATATAATAATATTAAATATATATACACACACACACACACGTATAGTTCAGTTTATTATTTTCATGCAGGCAGTCTTATTGAAGGGGGGTTGTCTGGCTTTAATATCTTAAGATAACATCTTTAATGCATGGTAAGGTAAACTTCAGTTGTTTTATGCACAAATCAGTGGCACCATTTTAGGGTGCACGATGTTATCATTAGGAGGAAAGAACCAAGAATCAAGGAGGAAAGAACTGCCTGTAGAGCTCAGAGACAGGATTGTGTGGAGGCACAGATCTGCAGAAGGCTACAGACAATGTCCGCTGCACTGAAAATTCCCAGGAGCACAGTGAACTCCATTATTCTTAAATTGAAGATGTTTGGAACAACCAGGACTCTTCCTAGAACTGTCCAAGCCACCAAAGTAAATTGGAGAAGAGGGGTCTTGGTAAGAGAGGTGACCAAGAACCCAATGATCACTCAGGCTTCCAGGTCAACCATCACTGCAGCCCACCACCAATCTGGGCATTATGGCAGAGGGGCCAAAAATAAGCCTCTACTCAGTAGAAGACACATGAAAGCCTATCTGGAGTTTGTCAAAAAAACACCTAAAGGATTCCCAGACAGACAGTGAAGCATGGTGATGACAGCATCATGCTGTGGGGGGGTTTTCAGGGGCTGAAACAGGGTGACTGGTCAGGAGTGATGAAAAGCTGAATAAGGCAAAGTATAGAGATATTCTTAAAGAAAACGTCCTTTAGAGCGCAAGGGACCTCAGACTGGGCAGAAGGTTCGCCTTCCAACAAGACAATGACCCTAAGCACACAGCAATCTTTGAGTGGCCGAGCCAGGGGACAGTCTTGAACCGAATCGAACATCTCTAGAGAGACCTGGAAATGTCTGTCCACAGACGGCCCCCATCTAACCTGACAGAGCTTGGGAAGATCTGCAGAGAAGATTGGCAGAAAATCTCCAAATTCAGGTGTGTGAACCTTGTGGCATCACAACCAAGAAGGCTGGAGGCTAGAATTATTGCCAAAGATGCTTCAACTAAATACTGAGTACAGGGTGTGAATACTTACTTGTAGGTCAATGCAAATTGTAGTTTTTCGTTTTTAAGACATTTACAAAAGATTTCCAACATTCTGTTGTCCCTTTGTCATTATGGCGTACGGAGTGGAAAAATTTCACGTTTCCCCCATCTTTCTGCAAATTTGCAAAAGGTCACACCATAGCCGAATGAATGACAGGCGAGAGCTGCCTGTGATTGGCTGATTACCTCAGCCAATCACAATCAGCTCTTTCAGCAGGCGGGGATTTTAAATCCCTGCCTGCTGATAGATCAGCACTACAGAGTCGGGGACAGCAGAGAGAAGACGTGGCTGAGCCCCGGCAGTTGAAGAGATTATCTATTTTTAATAATTTTTTACACTATTTTTCCTGGTTTTTCAGGGAAGGGCTTATCCTCACCTATTTATCATTGTACAGATGTATTTCATTACCATTTTTCAAATATTTATACATTTACTAATTATTTGCCCCTCTTTCTGTCTGTTTAAAACCATTTTGTAACAAATCTCTGCATGCTAGTTACAACATGTGGTGCAATTAACTCCTGAACAAACCCACCACACCATTCCTCAGCCATTTCTCCCCCTGACAATCTAGCACACACAGGTATTGCTTCTTTGATTTTAATTTGTATTTTGTCTATAAAATGTCTTATGTATCTCATACCTCATAGCTGTTGACAAAGGCTATTGTAGCTGAAACGCGTTCAGCGCGGACCTGTGAGCTGTATGCTTTTTATTTAATAAAGAATGAAATTTTTTTTTAACAGTAGCAGCTCCTCTCCACTTCTATTTTCCTTATATTTAAAGCCCTTCCCTGAAATCCAATTACTGGGGGGCCGGCAGCAGGATCCTCTACCGCAGCTGTCATGTGTGACAGCTGCGGTAGGGAATTGAAGAATTCCTCTGCTGCATCTGTCACAGATGTGGCAGATGTAGCAGCAGGGAATTCTTTTTACTAGCAGGGATGAAGGAAACATCTGCCGCATGCGGCAGATGTGTTCTTCATCCCCGCGGGGGAGCCGGCAGGGTACGTTTTATTTATTTTTTTTTATTTTATACTAAAAATTATTGTTTTTCAGGGAAGGGCTTATATGTAAAGCCCTTCCATGAAAAACAATTCAGGGGTGCCGGCAGACTATTGTTTTCAATGGAGCCGCCGGCAGCAGTCGCAGCTCCATTGAAAACAATGCATGGGGCACCTTGAAAAATGTTCAAGTCTCCCATTGACTTCAATGGGGTTCGTTACTCGAGCCGAGCTCTCTAGCATTCCGAAAAGCTTGGCTCGAGTAACGAGCACCCGAGTATTTTGGTGCTCGCTCATCTCTATTCATAAACTTTAGACATTCTTTAAAAGACCACCACTGACCTTGCTCTTGGCTTTCGTTCGCACAACATGACAAGCCTCGCTCTTCTCTCTATTGTAATCGGCTTCTACCGACAATCTGTCATCTAGTACAGAATAAGAAAACATCACTGGGTGATGTACCGGAGACTCAAGGTAAAAGCGGATAGTGTTTGTCTTGTCCTCTGGGTGCAAATCAGGTTGTAGAGCACAGGCCCATGTTGGAAGCTGGATGGAGAACGAGAAAACGGGGGGAGGGAAAATGAAAACATTTTATTTAGGAAACTTCATTGTCACCCCCCCATACAAAATCCCTGTCTATGTGCGATAGATTTAATCTGGAAAGCTGTTTCACCTCAATTCATATGATAATTATATATACGGATATCAGAGCAAAAGAAAGCCTTACGCTCGCAGAACAAAACGCTAGTTGACAGAGGCATAGCGTAAATGGTTCACTGCACTCAACTTGTTAATAACCTTTTTATTTAAACACTATAATGAAATTCAATCACTATTTCAATTAAAAAGCAAACTAGGAAACAAGTCGTGATTTTCTTGTCAAATTAAATTTGCTCTGTGAAGTGATATTTAAAGTCACATTTCATCTGCAAAATAAAAAAAGGGAAAAAAAAAACGTTGACTCCTCTACCTAATGAAAGCGAACAGGCTGCCAGGGTAGAGCGAGGTCAGGCGGCTCCCGCAATTCATCTATTGCTAGGTCTGTCATCAGTGGTCCTTAAAGAGCCCCTCAATCTATATGAAAAATATATACTGTGCCTAGAGGGGATTCAAATCCACTTTGATTAAAATTAATAATGCTTTCTAGAAAAAGTGCCACCCATGTCCATTGGTTGTGTTCGATATTGCATCTCAATGCCATTTAAAAAGATTCTGTCACCAGGTTCATGAAGTCTGACTCAGAGTCACAGAGGTGGGTTGTGCCGGCTTCTCCCCACCCGCATCATGTAGAGGCCGACAGCTGGGTGGGGAAAGGTCGGTACGTCCCATCTCGGTGACTCAAAGTCCATATCCAAGTCATGAATCCGGTGAAAGAATCCCTTTAAGAAACATAGTATGTTTGGCTGAAGGGAGACAATGTCCATCCAGTTCAGCCTGTTTCCACCCCCATTGTTGATCCAGAGGAAGGCAAAACCTCCCACTGAGACAGAAGCCAATTTAGCCCATTTGGGGGAAATAAAATTCCCTCCCGGCTCCATAATGGTAGTCAGAATAATCCCGGAAGTTTGAAAGTTCCTACATGACTCCAAGACCCAGATCAACAACCCCGCTGGTTATTTAATGTCTATATCCTGTAATATCATATCGCTCTAGAAAGGCATCTAGTCCCTTCTTAAGCTCCTTTATGGATTTTGCCATCACCACGTCCTCAAGCAGAGAGTTTCACAGTCTCACTGCTCTTACAGTAAAGAAGCCTCTTCTATGTTGGTGATAAAACCTTATTTCCTCTAACCGTAAAGGATGCCCTCTTGTTATTGTCATATTCCTGGGTATAAACAGATCATGGGAGAGATCCTTATATTGTCGCCTAATGTATTTATACATGGTTATTTGAAGGCCCCTTAGTGGTAGCTACAAGTAGCCAAAATTGTATTACCTAAAAGGGCTGTGCAAGTGTGCAAAAACAGTTTTAAAGTGGCTGCAAATAAAAGGTGTACTACAGTCCTCCCGATCTTTGTTTAAGAATGGCTACCACCTGACCTTTTGAGGCAACAGTGCTGCTCTCCTGGTATCATGCCGCCTAGAATTCAAGTGGTGATGCCAGAAGAACAGCATGTGACCACTGGAGGACCGAGGGTTTAACACTGGATTCTCTGGAGAATAAACATTGCTTTTATTGTTTTAATGCATTTGCAGCCAGTTTGTTTTTTCTGCACTTGGACAACTTTTGTCACACAAGATCAAATCTCATAAAAGTCACATGACCAAAACATTTGTTAACTTGCTGTCATTAACCCTTTCCAATCCACTGTCTGACATCTAAAGACATTCTGATTGAAGGCTGTACAGCTCCGATGTCGGAAGACGTCCAGCAGGGTATTCTTACTGCAGATTACTGGCCGCTCTGTTATTGGGGGCCTCTTCCAGCATGTCACATACCGCAGTACTGGCTCTAGCCAATAGATGGCGCCATTGTATAATGGCAGAAAGAGAAAGCCCCCTAGGAAACCCCGAATCCAAAATTGGATTGCAAAGGGTTAAACTAATTTAGAGCTGCAATTTAGTTATCAAACATTCACATCTCAGTTAATAAGGGAGATGGAACAATACTCCTGTAGCACCACCTATTTGAAGGCAGCATTCCTGCAAGTCAATGTTAGACTCTTTATAGAAGCCTTGTAATAAACCTGGCTTTCAATTCCCAGTCATTAGTACAAGGCTTGTATAAAGAGTCTAAAGGCCCTTTTACACACAGAGATGATCGATCAAAAGATGGCTTTTGAGCGCTCATTTTGCATAAACTACTAATTAGTACGAATGCCAATTAGTAGCTTATTAATGCATGGAAGCCTCCTGGAGCTATATTCAGAGAACAGTGGGTGGTCTGTTCTCTGAAGACATTCCCTTTGTTTGCCACAGGGCTAACAGCTGAGACAATGTTATTAGCGCTTCTCGTGGAGAACACAACAAAGTCCCTGCTATCAGCTCTTCTGCCAAGCGATGGATTTTATTACGAACATAAAATCATTGTTCGGCAGAAAAGTGAAAGATGGGCACATTTACACGCAACGATTATTATTGCTCAAAAGATGTCTTGTTGTGTGTAAAAGAGCTAACAGTGACTTGCAGAAATGCTGCCTTCCAACAGGTGGCACTGCAGAGATATTGTTCCCTCTACCTTATTTGCATATTACCCAGAGGAGCATGAATGGCCTTATAACTCTCCTCACTCACTCACCTTTTAGGTGCTCTCCCTAAGGAGAAAAGATAGCGTTCCTGACCCATCTCAGTTAAGTTGCAGGTGACTTGAATTACAGTCTGCAATCAAAAACCCAACAGTATCCGTTTTTTTGCGACCGTCGGGTCACGGTCACATTAAGTCACAGGTCAAAACGCAAGCCCATTCACTAGATGCGAGCTTGCAGTGAAAAAAAAACAAAACTTCATGCTGCATAACCAAAGTCGCTTTGAAGCCCAAGCCTTAGGATTTCAAGGGGACAACAACTCCCAATTTACTGGCAATATAAAACAGCGATAGAAGAGGACGACTCGCGGACATTTTTTTTTCTTTAACGCTATTAACATACAACACAAAACATCTGCAAACCATGCTTAAAGCCCATTTAGACACCCTGATTCTCGTTCAAAGTTGTCTTTTGAGCGATAACCGTTGCGTTTCAAATGCACGGACATCGTGCAGTTTTCGTGAACGATTCGTTCCTCGCTCAATTCTAGTTTTCTAGAATTGAGTGATGAACTCTTATCAGCAGTGCAGGCTGTTATCACAGTCAGCAGCACTGATAAGATTCTTTCAGCTCGTGACCCGCCGGTAGTTCCCAGCAGGATGCAAGCTCTAAGCGCGGAGAACAATGCAGCTGTTTGCTTATGCAAAACAACTGTATTGTTCGCCGAGCGATAGCAGCGGCTTCCTGCTCCTCCTGCATAGCTCTTTAGTAGCCAATTACCTACTATGGGCTATGCAAAGATGATAGCTCAAAACTGTCACTAAAACTGTCATTTGATCGATCATCTTTGAGATTAAGCGGGGTTTTGTTCAAACTTTTTGAACTTTATTCATCTTTTAAGTTTAATCAAATTAAAGCTTTGCGGTTTAAACAAAGTTGCCCTTTAACTTTTTTTCCTTGTGTAGCCAGAGAAGAGCAGATGGCATTTGACTCATATAGACCAGCCTTGCTCTTGGTAAAAGCGTTTCAATAAGGACGACAAACATATGCAACGTTAATCTATGATTTTTTTTTTGCGTAAAGTAACGCGTTCAGGGGGTAAAATGCGGCTTCTGAAAAATATTCCATTCCGGTTAAATAACATTACATTCAGCAAGTAATTCTATTCAGTTCTATTATTTCCCCGGCTCCCTCTTTGATTATACGCCCTTGGCGGACTTGCTCTTGTAATCTAGCCAGTTTGATGCCAGCTAGCGATCTTGTGCTACAGGTTGGCTCTTTAGCATTTAGTCACTTGAAATTGGTGCCTTGGATCGGAGAGCTGAAGAAAAACCATTGAGCGGCACAATAAGCCTTTTCTTGGCACATGTACACTTGGTGGTTTGTAGCTATTATGTGTAGGATTCTCAAGGCAGGAAGGAAAAAAAATACATAAAAATCAGTATTCACTCTCTGCAAGCTGCTGAAAGGCCAGAACGTCTATTCTTCCCGCTCTCCTCAACATAACAATTCAATACAACAGCGGTAAAAGAAAAAATTATGACTGCACCACTGCAAACACATTTGCACTTTGAGTACATTTTACGCCTTTTATTTCATTTTTTTTTTCTTTTTAGATTAATACAGGAGGGAAGGGGAATATTTGTTAAGATTAGAAGAAAAGACGTCCGGCGGGCGAACTCCTAAATGAGCGCCGATGTTGCAGTGGTGTATACATTCACCCAGGGTGACCAATTGGAACAGCCACACAAAAATTACATTTTAGAAAATGACAGTAAACACCAGCTCCAGCGTAAGGCGAGAATAAGGGGTCTATTGTAAAAGGAACAAATGCTACCCCTTTAAGTACAGGCTTGTGAAAAAGGGATGGTATGATTTCTGGGGCCATCTTGCAGACAGTTTAGTCACATTGGAATTGTTTCATTTTGAGCAATGTATTAACCGATCAGCAGCTGAGACCCCCAGCAATAATCTGTAGAGGAATCCAGTTGGAAGTGTTCAATTTCCCTGCAGCACCCCCATAGGGGAAATAGAGTATTACGCCCCTTTTAAAAACGATCCGACTGTCGCACAGCCATTCCAGCGATGATGGCTCCTGTGGTTTTACACAGGAGGATCATCGCACAGCCATTCCAGCGATGATCACTCCTGTGCTTTTACACAGGAGCATGATCGCTCAGTAAATGGAAGCATTGGTAGACTTAAGACGATTCCAGCCTGCATGCCTCCATTCACAGTAAACAGGCAGTTGTTCATAGTTGAACGACAACCTGTTTAAACTGAACGATGCAGCGGCAGACCAACGACGGTTGCATCAAAGATCCAATCCGCATTTTATTGCCGATCGGACTTTCCCTGTATGCGTTCACACTGCGCAATTCTTGTGCAAACTGCTTGATCTAATGAGCAATTTGCACTATAATCGTGCATACAAAAGGGGCTTTACACAATGCCTTTTTATGAAGAACCCCTCCTGAAATGCCTGGTTTAGTAAAGCCACAGACATACAGGCTAATTCAGCACAGAAATCCAAGGATTAAAAAAAACAAAAACATTTATTTAGAACTGGATTAAAAATTCATGAATGCACACATGAATAAAAAAAACAACAAAAAACAGCCTATGCGTTTCAAAGCGCTAGAAGCAAGAACAACGTACAATGTTCGAAGTTTTTCTTCGCTGGATCTATCTTTTTGTGGCTTTATATACCTCATATCCGGCTCAGAGAACTCTTATCCATGCCCTGATTATAAGCTCCTCCTGGTGTGGGCATTGAGGACTGAGGTCATGAGCAGTTTTTCATTTTTTCCTTTGAAGGCTGTGGTTTGGAAACCCCACCGGCCTACGTGGAGCGCATGTGCGACTCCTCCAAGGTGAATGTGTTTTGCGCTGTAGGAAAGTGTACGACTCTTTTTTCCATGAAGAAACAATTCCGGGGATTTTGTACCTGGAAGTGCCACAAATAAGGCTTCTGCTGCAGCCGAAGCAGGAATTCCCAAGATTCATCTTCCAACAGGACAAGGCGACCCCCTCACCTCCATTTTCATAGTGAAGACAGAAGTGAGCTCAGTAGGTGACTACCAAACAGATGAATTGGCTTCCATGTTCCCCGAACCTTACACCTTGTGATTTTGTTCTCTAGTGGAATGTTAAAAATGGAGTCTACATGCCCCCCCCCCTACCGCCCATCATGCATGATCTAAGAGTACGCTTCACAGAAGCCCTTGTATCAGTTAATCGTGATACACTACAACATGTAGGGCAGGAACTTGGCTACAGACTCGATGTGTCGGGTGACAAAGGGGCTCATATTGAACACCTCTGATATGGAAAACATTTTTGATATATTGCACCAAAACATTTTGCGTTTCTGTTTCCATTGATATCAAATTTATATTTCCGAGTGTCATTAAATCGGGAGTTATGAGGGTTTCAAATTGGGAAGATCCTTTGTAATAACCCAGTAAATGCATCCCATGTCTTCCAGACAATCCTTTTGATATCTATCCTCACTAAACTATCATCTTTACGCGGAACACCTCTTGTAATGATGGGGGAAGGGGGAAAAAGTGGTAGGGGGTAGGGTGGGGGGGTTAATATCTCCTTTTCAGATACATGAGATAGACACCCCCTTATTGCTATGCCCAACATCTAGGCAATACTCCTTTTTCTCTCACCCTCATCAGACCCATACGCGCACGGATTATTGTGGTAATGTGCCCATACTCCTTTCTTTCGGCAGATATCAGCCCTACATGCTGGTCCGACTACGCTCCAATATTACTTACCTTGGGTCTTCTCCCTGCTGCTCTTGACAAACCCCCTTATGTTTGCAGAATTGTATAGACCTCTTCAAAATTATTTTCAAGACAATGCATCCTTAGAATTATCCTGGGAAGCTCCTAAGGCAGTCTTCCGTGGCCAATGTATTTTGGCAGCGACTCAGATAAAAAGAGATGCCTGTTCTCACCCAATAGCCTGTAAAAGGGAACTCTACAGTCTTGAAACACAGTTAGCTCTCGCACCACAAGATCAACTCTTTAGCATATTATTGATCTTCAATCGCAAATTGAAAGAGCTGAACTTACGCGGGGCAGAATTTACTTTACTAGACAAAGCTTCGACGAAAAAAACCAATAAGGCCCACACTATCGTGCCCAAGGCAGCTGCGGGAGAAAACAGCCAAACTTGACTCCTTATGCCCTTAAGGATAGGATAGGAACACTGCTTTATGGGCCATCTAAAATAGCCCAACTGTTCCAAGATTACTACAAGTAAAAAAGATGGCGCTGTAGAGGTATTTACTTAGCTTTTAGGTGTCCCCACACCCCTTCTGGGTGTTCTCCTTGTGGAGAGACTATACTATCCCCTGATCCACTCACCCCTTAGGTGTCTCCGCACATTTTTTAGGTGCCCTCCTTAAGTAGACAGGACACCGCTTCTGACGCAAGATACACACACCAGGGTTGTCTATTAGCCTCTCTTTTAAGTATTGAGTTTTTAGCATCTTTGATTAGAGCCCACTCGGATATTAGTGGTCTTCCAGTTTACAATCGGCTTTTTAAGATCTCTTTATTTGTGGCTAATGTTCTCCTCACTCATACAAATCCATTTATCTTCCTTTCTAACCTCAACCTTAGACACCTATAGTCAAATATCAGGATAGAAAGTAAACCCTTCTAAGTCTATGGCTTTGCCTATTAGGCTGGGGTCACACGGGGCGGATTCCTGCTGGAAATCTCGCGGTTTGGCCGCAGCAAAAACCGTGAGATTTCCGCCGGGAGAAGCGCCGCGGAAAAACCCGCGGCGGCTTTGAAGCGGCCCGGCCGCTTGCTCTTCCGCTGCGGCTGGCGCTCTCATAGAGGAGAGCGCGGCCGCAGCGGAAAGAAAAAAGAATGTACATGCTACGGTCGGCGCAGCCGCGGTTTCGGCCGGATCAACCGCAGCGGATTGGCCACCCTGTGTGGACGAGATTTCTGAGAAATCTCGTCCACATGGCTGGCTAACCCCGAGATTAGCGGCCGCAGGCGGATCTGCCGCGCAGAAATTCCGGACGGAATTTCCGCGACAAATCCCCCCTGTGTGAACCCAGCCTTAACATGTCACACTCACTTATTTGTACTCTGCAAATCTCATTCCCCTACAACTGGAGAGACAATCTATTAAATAGTTAAGAGTACTTATATCCTCGTCTTACTCTATTTTATATTCTTGTAATTTTCCTTCTTTGAAACGTGAAGTTTCCCCTCTTCTCTCTAGATGGAAACATCTTCCTTTCTCTTTCTTAGGTCACATAGCGACAATCAAAATGTCAATAAATATTCCTATCCTTACCTATCAAAGTCCCTAAATCAAAGCTTAAAACTGTCCAAGCGTCTTTCCTGAGCTTTGCATGACAGGACAAAATACATTGTATTGCTAAATCACTACTGCCTGCTGATGTCTCGCATGATGGCTTGGACTCAGGAAACTACAGGCCTGTGAGCCCGAATTCTATACCAGGAAAGATCTTTGAACAAATTATTAAGCAGGATGTATGCAAGTACTTGGATGAGAGAGTGAAGTAATTAACTAGAGCCAGCATGGGTTTGTAACAAACATGTCATGCCAGACTAATTTAATTTCCTTCTATGACAGAATCACTAACTGAGTTGATCAGGGAAATGCGGTAAATATAGAATATCTTGAATTTAGTAAAGTATCTCATGCCATGACCAAATATGGGATTGACAAGGCAACTGTTAGGTGGATTAACAAATGGCTGAGTGATCGTACTCAAACATTGGTCATAAATGGCTGCACATCCAAGTGGAAGAATGTGTCAAGTAGGGGACCACAAGGCTCTGTCCTGGCCCCAGTCTTGTTCAACATTTTTATAAATGATCTGGAGGAGGGAACTGAAGGGAAACTGATGAATTTAACGACGACACAAAGCTGAAAAAAAAAGCACATATAGAATGGGAGGAACTGAGCCAAGCAGCAACACATGTGAAAAAGGACATGGATATACTAATAGATCACAGACTGAACATGAATCAACAATGTGATGCAGTAGCAAAAATGGCAAACATAATTCTGGGATGTATTAAGAGCAGCATAGAGTATAGATCAAGTGAGGTAATTATCTCCCTCTACTCTTCCTTAATCAGATCTCATCTGGAATATTATGTCCAGTTTTGGGAATCCCAATTTTAAAAAGAAGACATTGACAAATTGGAACAAATTCAAAGAAGAGTTACCAAGATGGTGAGCGGTCTGCAAACCATTTCATATGAGGAACATTTAAAAGATCTGGGAATGTTTAACTTGCAAAAAAGAAGGCTGAGAGGAGACTTAATAGCGGTCTACAAATATCTGAAGGGCTGTCACAGTGCAGAGGGATCAGCCCTATTCTCATTTGCACAAGGAAAGACTAGAAGCAATGGGATGAAACTGAAAGGGAGGAGACAGATTAGATAAAAAAACTTTTTACAGTGATAGTGATCAATGAGTGGAACAGGTTGCCAAAGGAGGTGGCGAGTTCTCCTTTAATGGAAGTCTTCAAACAGTGGCTGGACAGACATTTGCCTGGGATGATTTAGTGATCCTGCATTGAGCAGGGGGTTGGACTCGATGACCCTGGAGGTCATTCCAGGATTCTACATAGTCATACTACAACTTTGCCCATCTTGACATATCGTCTCCTGGACTCCATGGTCTTTTAATAAGTGGACTGAAATTGATAAATTATGGCTAGCCCCTATCCAACCTAGCTCATTAATTTGGGGTCCAGTCCCTAATGTGCACCCAACTTCTCTTTTGGACCCCATACTTTTCACTAAGGAGGTGTAGCACCATTGCAGAATGTGTTTCCAACTTGCAAGTCTCCAGTCTTCCTTAACACCTTTCCTCTACACTCCTCTCTTTCCGGACTGTTTTATGACAACCAAGATGAGGCCGTGGCATGATCCCAATCTACTTCTGTGACCTTGTACTGCCAGGCTCTAGTGGCTTTCCACCATTTTCAACTACTGTTGCAAAATACTCCTCTTCCCCAGCGGCAGCTTTTGGATACCACCAAATCTGCCACTATTACCATTCACTTTTTTTGTCATGCAGTTTCACCTCCCTCCCCTATTTGAGCGAATATGCCTCACTACGACCTCTTCCCGAAGGCCTTATTTCTTCTATACATAAAATTCGTAATACCAAAGCCATTGCTCCTCCCTATAAACACTCCTATATGTACAATTGGGAGAAATGGCTGTATAGAGAGTTACCTCCTGAACTATGGAGAAGGATTTGGTCTGGAGCAACAAAAAGCTCTAGATGTAGCCTTTATAAAGAAAATAAGTACAAAATATTAATGGCTTGGTACCATACGCCTTCCCTCCCTCATAAACTTAATTCTGGAGTTGTGCTGGAGATGCCTATCGCACAAGAGAACACTTTAGCATCTTTTCTGGAATTGCGCCCTCGCTCGGCCATTTTGGGCATCAGTACGCTCCCTTCTACAGCAGGTATTGTCAGCTGACGCCCCCATGAACCCTCTAATGTAAAGCCTGTATATGTATATGTACTGCACATTTGTTAGCATTTTAAAGGCTTTGGGGAAAATGTAACAAGACCGTCATTTTAGTAATATTTCCGCTAGTGCATGATACACGCCTGTTCACGTATTTAGCGCATAGAGGAGCCAGACAAAAATGTTCTGGCAAGATGCACCAAATTTATACTACAGCATGTGGCGTTATGATACATTTGCTCAGCTTCGGACTACATTAGATTAATTAATTTGCCCCATTCTGCCCGCATACAACTGGGAATAACTATAAAGTTTGATGCTAAACACCACAGCAATAACTAAACAAGTATGACCCACAATGTACCTTCACCGAGCGAGTAACCAGCTCTCCGGAGAGAGAGGTCACATCCATGTGCAGCTCGTTGTTCTGTCTCAGGAACATAACGCAGTAATCCTCCAACATCTCCATGTCCAACAGTCGGGATTCTGCAGGCATCTGGTATATGGGCTTCCACTGCTGTAGATCACCGCTTACTGGAGCCTTCATCAACTGCCATATGTGGAGAAATCTCAGGTTAGATACACAGACCATGCAGCATAGTTATCCTATGGAAAGCGTGTCAGGCGAGCTCCGCAATAAACATGTCATGACATCTCGTCCGTGGACAAGCAGCCTTACACTTATTTTTAGGAGTTTTCAAGTGTCTTAGTCTCTGCTTGGGTCAGCCATATAGCCGCAAACATGAATTTTAATGCCATTTTTGACAAACCATTATGGTTCATCCACCGTTGTAACGTGCTGCATGGTATTTTCCCCAATAGGCCAGGTGCGGACTTTGAGAATGTATAGATTATGCTTTTTTTTTTTTTTTTCTTCATATTTGATATGTGCTTTTGTCCAGAAAGTGTGGAGATTATCCTGGCAGTGAGAAAGTTAGACCTCATGTCCACTGGACAAATGGAATTAGGAAATCCGCGCGGGTGTCCCGCACGCGTGATAAGCGCCCATAGGGATGCATTGGACACCCGCAGGTAAGTAAATACTATCCTTCTATAGAAGCCTATGGAAGCCGTCCGTATCCGCGGCACACCCACAGCTGAATTTCTGCTCTCTGGCACGGGAGAGCAGGAGTTAAAAAAAATAAAAGAGTGCACAGCGCATGCGCGCGGCACGCTTCCGGCGTGCAGAGCACATCCGCCGGGCTGAAGAAAGAAGATCTGGCCGCGACTGAGGGAAGATCCGCAGCGTCCGAACAGGTAAGAAAAATCAATTTTAAGGCCTCATGTCCGCGGGAAAGGTGGGACCCGCTGCGGGATTCTGCATGGAGAATCTGCGCGGGCCCGCATTTCCAAGTGGACATGAGGCCTTAAAGAAGTTATCCAGGATTAGAAAAAAAAAATTTACATTTTTCTCCACAAACAGCGCCAATTTCATTTTAGCTCTTTCATGGCATCCCAGGTTAATAAGCATTGGCTGTGCAAAGGTTTAGTATAGAGTGGGCTCAGCCCACTCCATACAAGGTGGGTGTCAGATGTGATTGACAGCTGACACTCATACACAGTCACAGATAACTCTGATTGCCACCGTTAACCATTTAGATGCGGCTGTCAATTCTGACAGCGGCAGTTAAAGGGAACCTGTCATCAACTATAAGCGTCATAAACTAAGTTATGGTGCTTATAGTTTAGGTACATTTACATAAAAAAAAAATTAAAGCCTTATGTGGTATTGCTGCCTCTGTAAAAGACCAATCTATTAAAATTAGGCAGGATTGATCCCGCAGATCAATACCATCAGAGAAAAACAAAAGATATATACAATGATTGTGTCTAGACTGAAAATTATCCCCTATTAACAGAAAAATTATTTGATCAGTAGGGGTGGGGTGGGGGAATTCGGGGGCTGGGACTCTCCGCTAATCGCAAGAATGGTGGTTGGAAGCATCCACAAATAAATGGTGCAGTGATTGAGCATGTGTGCTGCTGCTCCCTCCATTCATCCTATGGGACTGCCAAAGAAAAGCAAGCTTGTTTCTCTCACCGCGAGCAATACATCTCGGCATAACCCCTTTAATGGGATCTGGTTTATTATTGCATCCCAGTTCCATTCACTTGAATATGTCTGAGCTGCAATACCAGTCGGACAGACCGTTAACCCTCTAAGAATGCACCCATTTTTTTTCATTTTTTGTTTTTCCTCCCCATCTAAAAAAAAAAAAATCATTACCCTTTTTATCCATCAACATAGCTGTCTGGGGGCTTCTTTTTTGCAGAACGAGTTGTATTTTTCAGTGGCACTATTTAATAGTGCCATACAACATACTGAAAAACTATTAAAAAATTGGAGTGAAATGGAAAAAAAAAGCGCTATCTTTGGAGGGGATGGGTTCTCTCGTTTCTACGGCATACGCACTGCAGCAAAAATGACCTGCTAACTGTATTCTATGGGTCAGTACGATCACCATGACACCAAATTTATATGGCTTTTTTTTTTTTTTGCTGTACTACTTTTAAAAAAATAAAATATCTTTGGAAAAAGAATTACTTTTTAATCTACAGTTGTGTGAGGGCTCATATTTTGCGGGGCGTCCTGTAGTTTCTATTGGTACCATTTTGTAGTACATAAGACTTTTCGATTGCTTTTTATTACACTTTTTCTTAGCGACGAGGTGACCAAAAGAGCGCAATTCTGGCGTTGTTTAGTTCTATTTTACGACGTTCACCGTGCAGGGTAAATAATGCGCAACTTTGATAGATCGGGCTTTTATGGATACAGTGATATTAAATATGTGCTTGTTAGTTTTTTAGTAAGAGTATGGCTAAATGAAAAGGGGGGGGGGGTGTAAACTTTTATTAACTTTCTTTTTAAAAAATAATTAATAGCACTTTTTTAAACTGATTTTTAGATTTTTTTTAGTCCCACTAGGGGACATCAACTTGCAATGCTTTGATTTCTGCTGCAGCATGATGTAATATCATAGTATTAAATCCTAACAGGGTCTGACAGGCATGGCTTGATAGGCAGTTTGCAAAGGCAGTCCTAGGGAGGGGCTTTCATTGATGGATGCGTTTAAATGCCGCTGTCAGAATTGACAGTGGCATTTAAAAGGGTTAACAGCTCCGATCAGCGCAGCTGCTGATCGGAGCTGTGGCAAGCAGGTGTTGACTGTAAGCAACAGCCGACACCAGCATTTAATGGATTGGGCTCAACTCCCGGTCCCCCTCCATACAAACTCAGAACCTCCATGACATAACTGTACGCTGTGCTAGGTCCTATTCAACCTCTTTAACCTTTGCGTTCCTAAGGGATCTCCAGTATATACACACAAGTCCACGAATTCATACATCTCTTCTATAACGCACATTGGGCGTCTAGGGGTCCTTTTACACCCCAAGATAAATTGTAACGTACAGGCAACCAGCGATGATGTAATGATCGTATATTGTTCGCTTGGCATGCATTTACACTTAGGAATAAATGGGTATTTTCGATCGTTCATTCCAGCATTTCGCCGCCTTTAGTCAACCATTCCGCCACTGCTTTCTATTGAGCAAATCGTTACGACGCCCGTTTACACTGATGGATTTGCAGTAGATGAACGATGGCCGATGTGAAAGAGCCATTGAGCGATAAACGATTTATGGCCGCTCGTTCATTCTCTGCATACATTTACACCTAACGATTATCATGCTAATTACTCAATCTAACAATTAGTCACACGATAATCGTGTCGCGTTAAAGGGGCCCCACGTTATTTTTGTATATGATCCATCCAATTTGCGAAGAGAAATCACCTTGTACTCCGCAGGCTCTCCATACGTTGTGAGGATATACAGACAGCCATTCTTGTGCTCCACGTGATAAATGACCCCAGGCAGCCGAGTCTGCACCAGGTCCGGGGACTTGAAAGGAGAGCTACAGTCAACGAGCCAGACCTCCGAAGACGTTTTACTATTACTATTGATGGTGAGAAAGCGGCGGTCTCTGGTGACATACAGCTCTACGAAAAACCTGAGAGCAGAGAAACACAATGAATGAAACTGTGAAACAAGACATGTTATGGCCAATTTAGACAAGGATTATCGCTCAAAAGCCATCTTGCATCTAATCGTGTGGTCATCGTGCACTGTGCATGCACTATTCATTCATCGATGATTTCTAGCAAGCTAGAAATTACCAATGACTCTTATCAGCGCCATACTCTGATTTTCTCAGTGGGCGGCACTGATAGTATTCTTTCAGCTGGTATCCTGCTGGCAGCGGGACACCAGCTGAAAGCTCCGAGAACAATGCAGCTGTTTGCATATACAGAACAGCTGCTTTGTTCTTAGAGCTATCGCGGTGGTATCCCGCTTCTGCCTGCATTAACTCTTAAGGAGCTAAATAGGTACTTAGAGTTATGCAAAGAGGATCGCTCAAAACAGTCACTCAAACTGTCGTTTGAACGATTATCTTTCAGTGTAAATGGGACTCTAGAACAGTTAATGCTTCCGTCTCTGGTTGGTTTGGCCTCTTGACTAAGAACTCGGGCTCTCGCAGCAGTGAGCGTTCACTGAAAGACCATCGCATGTATTTATGCGCGTTCACTGGACTCGGTAACCCGGTAACCAGTCAGTGCGCGTTGGAGAGGGGGGGGGGGGGGGGGTCGAAATTTTAAATAGAAGCCCACCAAGGAATCTCACAACCCACCTAGTCAACTAATGATAGTTGGCCCATGTAAATGCTGCCAACAATTTGTTCACAAAATTGAAAACAGATAAACAATTGCTCTGCGGTGTAGCGAACATTCGGAGCAACTATTCAGACATCCAGTGTAAAGCCTCTCTTAGCTTTAGGAGTCTATCATACACATGAGAATAGCATGCTGATAATCCAGCATCGAGTTAATGAGGTTGTCCAGCTGTAATATTCGAAGGCATACCCGCAGGATAGGCTATTTATAAGCAGATTTACCAGGGGCTTTAGCCCAGGAAACCGGCTGCTCAGATGTTCACCATGTTGGTATGCTTGTGCACAGAGTTGATTTCTGCAGGTAGCAGACAGCTCCGTTCCTATTGCAGTGACCAGGCTTTGTATTGCAGGCCAAGTTGTCTTTTTAGTGAATGGCCTGTATCACCAAGCATGGCAACTGCAGTAAGGATGGAGCTGACTGCTTTCTGCTGAAACCAGCTGCATGCACAAGCACACTAGCCTAGCAAACAGGTGATTGGTGAGGTCCTAAGCAGAGCAACCTGCTATTGATTAGCCTATCGGCAGGATAGGCTATTGGAAGTTCACAACTGGACAACCCTTTAAAATGAATCTGTCACCTGCCTAAAGAACCATAAATTAAATTATGGTACTGTTAGGGCAGGCGACAGGAAGCTGGTCGCTGTAGTTTTTTTTTTACTCATCCACTTTCTGGTTCCCACCGCTGAAATCCACACGTCGGACAAAAATCTAGCACTTTTCAGAGTCTAATGCGCGTGCTTTTCTATACAAGTTTATGGAAGAAGAGTCATAATTTCGACCGGCAGCAGTGGGAAACAGGAAGCGGATGAGGATAAAAAACTACAGCATCAGGCTTCCTGTCACCTGCCCTAACAGTATCATAACGTCATGGTGCTTTAGGCAAGTGACAAGTTCACTTTAAAGTGGTTGTCCACTCCAGCTGTAAACTTCCAATAGCACCAATACCTACAGTTGTGCTATTACATCAGATCTTTGGGCAACATACAACAACTAGGAGGGGCAATAACAGCTTTCGAAAAGATCTGCATTTCTAACCCGACCCCCCCAATAACCATCTCCTCAATATACAAGCTACTACTAGAACGAGACAGGGCAGGCAGGAACAGACCTCTGGAAATGACCTGGGAGAGGGAACTAGGAACAGAAATAACAACTGGGGCTTGGGAGAAGGCATACACCCTGACCCACAAATTAAACGCTTCCAGTAAGCTCCAGGAGCTTAATTACAAGATCCTGACCAGATGGTACAAGACCCTGGTAGGACTGGCAGAGTTTACCCCCAGTATCTGGATCTCTGCTGGAGGTGTCTCAACGAACGGGGAACCTTCGTCCACCTCTGGTGGTCCTGCTCACAGATACAACCACTGTGGCGAGAAGTAGAGGCCTTATACATAGCCACCAGCAAGAGCTCGGTTGTCTTTTCCCCTGAGATGGCCCTACTATCGATAATACCGGGACCACTGTCTAATATCAAAAATTCTCTGTTACGCTTCTTTTTAATGGCAATGAGACAAATAATCCCCAGAAAATGGAAATCCATGTCCCCCCCCCAACACGTTTGATGTGGCTGGAGGCCACGAATAACCTGAAACAGATGGAGGAGTTGTGCGCCAAAGATGAGATGAGGCATTCTAAATTCTACAACACCTGGGCGGTATGGCTACAGTTCCGGGCGTCACCCGAACTAGAAGCATGGTTGCGTGATGGCTCTGCGGCACTCTAATCAGTTAGGACAGTCTCAATATAAAAATTAAAACAACGAGGCGCGCCGGCATAAATGAAACAAATAACGGGACAATTTCAGAACTTCAGAATTTTGGACCACGGACAAGATGGACCTACTTTCGCCCTCCCCCCCTCTCACCCATTCCTCCTCCACTCTTTCCCTTCTTTTACTACTCTGTCTGGCCATCAAGGCCTCTCACACACTTCAAAACTCACCTATAACTTTACTGATTCGAGTTTGCTTTATATACTTTTAATTCCCTTCCAAAGAAAAGAGTTGTTCAGTGTTTAAGACCCAGGGAATGTGATTGTTATACTTTGAACTGTTATGCTACACTTGTAGTACTTGTTTTCTAAAAATTCCGCACGGGATATCAGGGAATAACCAAAATTGTCAGGCGACTGACAGTGACTCGTCCCTGACAGAAATGTAAATTGTTTTACTGCTGTACTGTATTTCCCGCTGCGGGCAATAAAATACTTTTGAACCATAAACCTCCAATAGCCTATCCTGCCGATAGGCTAATAAATAGCAGATTGGCAGGGGTGCTCCACTAAGGATCCCCACCGATCAGCTAGTATGCTTGTGCATGCAGCTGGTTTCAGCAGAAAGCAGTCAGCTCTGTCCTTACTGCAGTGGCCATGCTTGGTATTACAGACCATTCACTTCAATGGCAATTTGGCCTGCAATACCAAGCCTGCTTAATGCAATAGGAACAGAGATAAAAAATACGTCTCCCTGTCACTTCCCCTAACTTAGTTTATGGTGCTTTAGGCAGGTGACAGGTTCCTTTAAAAACAATGTGATAGCTTTAGCATTTCATTTTGTGTTTTCTTCCTCAGGGTTCATTACCCATACAAGTAAATGGTACATTGTCTAATAATCTAGAATATTTGACAATCCAATATTGCCCAAATCCCAATAATCTTGGATTAAAGGGCTCAGATTACTGCATCTGCTACATGTAATCATTAAGACATTACCTGGGATCCTCCTCATGATAAACCAGTCTGGTGGTGGCTTCCCCACTGAAGTCTGTTGCATACACAGAACGGCACTGGAGATTATCCTGCTTCGTGTGAAATAGGACCCTGTCTGTAATCCACTCTGCAGAGGAGACCGAGGGATGGGATGTCAAGAATGTATGCCGTGTGGCAACGCATTATAGAAGAAAGCAGTATGTTGGCTGACTGATCCATCCGATGTAACCAACCAATACAAATACTGAGATATTAGAAGAGGTTGATGGTCACGGTGGTTCACTTACCACAACTAAACACGTTTGGTATGCTGCCTACTATGTGCGGCTGTCCCTCCACTCTCACCACCATACAGGTGGCCTCTTCACGATGCAAGCTTTTCAGAGTAACAGCCAAGTATGTCTGAGCAGGAGAAACCCGGATGCGCTGGATTATGTGATCCTGTAAGCCGGCATCCTCCGGACTGAATAGCGTCTCCGTGCTATCCTCTCCTGTTAGAAATGCAACGTAGAAATGTGAAACAACAAATATGTCGAGGGGTCCACAAATTCACATAAATGGAGTTACTGGAAAAATGAAGGTTAGAGTGGAACGAATAACTATATATAAATACACAATTCTGCTAAAAGTTATTGGACACTTCCAGAAATCAAAACTGGTCTTTATTTCCAAATGTTAATACTTAGTGGGACTCCTTTGGCCCTAATGACATTGGATACTGTCTGTGACATACTGTGTTTACCCGAAAATATGACCCTGTCTTATATTAATTGTTGCCTGAAAAGAGGCACAGGGTCTTATTTTCAGGGGTGCTCTTGCATCACTTCTCAACAGCGCCTCCTGGTAATGGAGTTTGTAACATCCCCCCCACCGAAAATCAGGGTAGGGCTTATTTTCGGGGTATTTCCGACTTTCAGGGAAACACAGTACTTTCTACTAATGTCTGATACACTTTAGCTGGTATTTCCCTTCATTCATCCTGCAAATGTCTGTGGAGGTCTCTCAAAGCAGCATCAACATGGTGCAAGGAGAGTCGTCTTTGGACAGTTGTGCAATGGAAGAAGGTTCTATGAAGTGACGAATCACGCTACTCCATCTTCAGATCAAATGGATGACGTTGTGCAAGCAGTTAAGTATGGAGGAGATTCTGTTGTGGTCTGGGGAAGTTTTACGTGGCATGGTCTCGGTCCGTTGGTTCTAGTGGCAAGAACCATGAACACAGAGGTGACCCTGACATTCTAGACAATGATATGCTGCCGATAATGCGGCAATACTCTGAAAATAGTCAGCAGTATTTCCGACAACACAACGCACCTTGTCACAAATCCAATGCTGCTTTATGTTGGTTTGAAGATATGTATGTTCCAGAATTGGACTGGCTGAGTCCCGACCTGAACCCTACTGAACATATTTGGGATGAACTGGAACATCAGGTCAGGTACTATGAACAGTGTCCATATTCTTTGGGAAAACTCACCAGGCGTTCGCAGGATGAATGGAGGGAAATACCAGCTGAAGTGCATCAGACATTAGTAGAAAGCATGCCACTCAGAATACCTGATCTCATTAGGTCCAAAGGAGCCCCAATAAGTATTAGCAGATGGGAATAAATACTACTTTTGATTTTTGCTTAGGTGTCCAACTACTTTTGGTACGATCGTGTATATCAAATTTTTTATAGCATTGTCTACGGGCATCAGTCTAAAAAAGATAAGTGAACAGGCTGTATGCAAACTGTAGTGGTCTTAGATGATGGAAAACTCTAAAAGTGTCGCTGTCCCTTCATTCTACTACTTAGTGGGATAACTTGCAGGTGGGACGCTCTCTGATTTCATATTGATGGTTTATCCTAAGACTTGGGAATTTTGGAAAACCCATTTAAACATAATGGTGCAACCACTACATATACAGCAGGCATCTGTAATCTCTGGCTCACTAACTACTAGGTCATTAAGGTCAATTTCACATGACCATACTCACACCATTAGGCCTCCCTCACACGGGTGACAAAGTTGCATGATTTTGTCGCATTGCTACAAATCGCATATATGTGAAGCCCATGCTTTCCTATGGGTTAATTCACACATGCGATGTTCTGTAGCATGCAACAACCCGACACAAAAACCTTGCGGGTACGGCCATATGCCCGCGACTCGTGAGATTTTGTAGCCCATGTTCCCCTATGGAGCCTTCCTCTCTATTGCATCGCATGAAAACGCGATTTTCGTGCGGTGCGATGCAACTTTGACAAGAGGAAATCCTACTGTCAAAGCTTAATCTACGCCCTAACTGCAGAAAAAAAACAAACTCATACATCACCTTAGAAGTGCTCTCCGAGGCTGCCGCATCTTCTGCCTGGGTCACGGCACTGCTAAAAAATCCCCGCCTCCTGGAAGCGCTGGCTGTGATTGGCTGACGCTTAGCCAATCACAGCCAGTGCTCGATCAATGGCTGTGATTGGGAGGGGAGCATTACTGGCTGCAAGAAACTGGATGGTCATATTGATGAATTGCAGTCACTGGGCCGTTCTGACCAGACTGTTAGGAGGTATTGGGACCAGTGGATATGTGGGGGCACACAAGGTGACTGGGCTCAGGATGCCCTTAACAGACCACCAGTAGAGAGGATCGTCTGATCGTCCGACAAGCACCAGCAGCTCCAACTATTTTATTTTCTGCAATCCAGCAACAGGTGGCGCCATCATTACAGCCCTTCTGTCTGTAGGAACCATTTTTAGGCACTTGGCTGAAGGACATTTGGTCTCACAGAGCCCATTACAGGTACGGCCTTTGACAGCCCCCACCATCTCCTCCATTGGCAGTGGTGTCATGAAGGGCAAGACTAAACTGCTATAGAGTGGAACAGGGTTGTCTTCAGCGACAAATCCAGGTTTAGTTTGGTCACTGACGACGGCCATGTTCCTGTCTGGAGACATAGAGGTGAGCACCTCAATCCTGCCTTTGCTGCAGAGTGGCGCGCTGCCCCCCCTGTTGGTGTGATGGTCTGGGGGTCCATCGCCTATGACAGTCCGTCACCCCCAGTAGTGGTACGAGAGACAATGACAGCTCAGCGATATGTTCAGGACATCCTGCAGCCACATGTGTTCCTCTCATGGCGACTTCCAAGAGTCTTCCAGCAGGATAATGCTTGGGCGCACACACAAGGCAGTCACAGGAATGTCTCCACAACATTGTCACACTTCCTTGGCTGCCCGGTCACCAGATTTATTACCAGTAGAACATGTATGGGACCATGTGGGATGCCAAATTCAACAGGCAAGAGGTTACTCGATCTAGAGGCTCAGTTACAGCAAATGTGGACGATATGCCGCAGGATACCACATGGAACCTGTATGCCTCCATGGCCGCCCGTATCACAACTTACATCCGAGCTAGAGGCTGTCCAAAAGTGTACTAGAGCCTCCATGCCCGCCCGTACTACATCTTGTATCCAAGCTAGAGGTGGTACAATAGGGTACTAGAGCCTCCATGCCCACCCGTACCACATCTTGTATCCAAGCTAGAGGTGGTATAACCTGATACTAGCGCCTTCATGCCTGCCCAGATCACATCCTGTATCCAAGCTAGAGGCAGTACAACAAGGTACTAGAGCCTGCATGCCCACCCGTATTACATCTTGCATCCAAGCTAGAGACGGCGAAAACAGGGTACTAGAGCCTCTATGCCCACCCGTATCGCACCTTGCATCCAAGCTAGAGGCAGTACAACAGGGTGCAAGAGCCTTCATGCCCACCAGTATCACATCTTGTATCCAAACTAGAGGCAGTACAACAGGGTACTAGAGCCTCCATGCCCCCCGTATCACACATTGTATCCAAGCTAGAGGTGGTACAACAGGGTACTAGAGCCTCCATGCCCCCTGTATCACACATTGTATCCAAGCTAGAGGTGGTACAACAGGGTACTAGAGCCTCCATGCCCACCTGTATCACATCTTGTATCCAAGTTAGAGGCGGTACAACAGGGTACTAGAGCCTCCATGCCCACCCGTATCACACCTTGTATCCAAACTAGAGGCAGTACAACAGGGTACTAGAGCCTCCATGCCCCCGTATCACATCTTGTATCCAACCTATAGGCGGTACAACAGGGTACGAGAGCCTCTATGCCCACCCGTATCACATCTTGCATCCAACCTATAGGCGGTACAACAGGGTACTAGAGCTTCACTTCATGTGTTCAGTTTTCCTCAATAAATGATCCTTTTGCTCTGATCTTGTAATCACTTATATCAACGTTACAATTACACAGAGAAAGTTTTGTTCAATTCCAACAACTCCTTCTAGGTGCTTGATTTTTTTTTTTACGATGAGTGTATACATATTACGGATACAAGACCTGTACAAGCACCCCGGAGCCCCACTGAACTGAACTCTGATCACTATAGAACCCTACGGTAATCCACGCTCTGCTGAGTACAACAGTGGGGCGTCCATCATGTGCTTCACATAACATCTTTATAGGTATTTTTTGCAAGCATGTAACCTCAACATATATGCAAAAATTAGAAGATTAAACACAGTTCCATTACCATTGCCTTCCTGGAAACGGTAGATACACGAGTCCTCATCAAAATACACGGAATCTCCACATTTAATCTGAAAATTAAGAGAGCCACACATTCATTAATATTCACTGAAGGAAACTAAAATTGTTACACCCAGACAGAGTTGAAGAAAATTTCTGAAACTTGTATCACACTAGGATCTCTCCATATTCTAACTGCCATCATGGAGTCAGGAAGGAATTTTCCCCCCAGTGTGGGGTAAATTAGCTTTTGCCTCATCGTTTTTTTTTTTGCCTTTCCCTGGATCAACATGGGGGGGGGGGGGGGGGGGGGAACAGGCTGAACTAGATGGACATTTGTCTTTTTTCAGCCTAGCATGATGGGTATTGAATACTTAAAACTTGGATGAAGTACAATTTGTAATAGTATGAAAATCACAGGGCCCTTTGTTATGCAAAATGCTATACAGTTCTGCTCTGATTTGAGACATTTTGCATGAGCGTTCCGCAGCACCAGGCGACGAATATTGGTGTAATTAAACATCGAAACTCACCGACTTACCCTGTAATTTTTGTTGCCAATAGCAACCAATCACAGCACAGCTTTCATTTTACCTCAGCAGTATAAGACACAGCAACCAATCACAGCACAGCTTTTATTTCTTATACTGCTGAGGTAAAATGAAAGCTAAGCTGTGATTGGTTGCTATGCGCAACACAGAGTTTCTTTGGGATAGCTTTCAGAGTGCTGGGCTCATTTTTGTGGCCCACTTTGTATATTCCACAGGTATATCACCTAGTCAGTACATAATCAATCGAATCCAACGACTTTGGCCGTGTCTAATGTGTATAGGGGCTCCACAACTGTCCCATCAGCATGCAAGTCCTGACCCTAATCCTAAGTGATGCCAACCCTGAACCGTTCTTGTATTGTAATAGATGCGACTCCCCCGGCTCACCATGTGGCGTTCCGCTCTTACGGGGTACTTGTGATGCATCTCCTCGAGCCGCTTCTGCAGGACTTTGGCAAGATCTTCATAGGTGACACAAGCTGCCTCCCAGCGTTTCTGTTCACAATTCATCTGGGTCTATCATTTAAAAAAAAAATAAAAAATGGCGCATATCATCAATGTTAAAGGGAATCTGTCGCGAGGTTTTACCATTTTGAACCAATTATAGAATTAGATTAGTCATTAACCCCTTGAGGAGCACGCACGGAAAATCTCCGGGGCTTGCTGCACTGACCATGCAGTTAAACCTCCGGAAGGTATCCGTGGACAGCTCTAGTGCTAAAATGTGACAACGGTGGGAGGGGACCGCGAAGCCCTCCTATTGATTTCAATGGAGCCGCTACTACTGGCAGCCCCATTAAAGGCAATAGGATGTTGGCACCCTGTAATGGAAATTATTTGATTGTAAGGTACTATAATAATTATATGAATTTAAAAATGCGCAATGAGAGACACCATTGAAATATACCAGGAGAAGCTACTTCACAAACTAGGGACATATGTCTGGATGAGATAAGAATATCAAGAAGCTTCCACATAGAAGCTTCCACATGTTAGCTGAAGGGGCCCTAAGAATATCAAGATACTAAGGGAGGGGTTGACGCCTCACACTAGACTAGAGAATAAAGTAGTTCATGAGCTGGATATATGTGAGTATATATATATATATATATATATACATATATATATATATATGTAGGTGTACATGTATGTGTGTATGCCTGTATATATACGTAAATGTGGGTATATAAGTAATATTTAATATTACGCCACAGTCATATGAAAAGGACTACACAAAATGGCCGACCACATGCTTAGCTAAAGTACGAGCTAACACATATGGTGAGATAAGATAAGGACTTCGAGCTACTTGGGCCTCTCAGCACTCCGTCAAGAGTTATTCACTGCTGACTTGGAAGTTTCTGGAAGGTATGCAAATGAAGAATCAGAATGTATCCAGTGAATGCCATGTAATGTCTGAGAAGTAACCAATCAGAGGTCAGATTGAGAACTGTGCAAAGAACTATGATATTTCTTGGAGTAATGAGGTGTAACCAATGGACACAAAGAAGGTTAAGTTGACCTATGAGAAATGTTGGATTGGAAACTAACCAGTAAACGGGCTTAGTTAATTGTCCAATGATGTTGCGACACCCCAATGTAAGGGGGCTATAAATAAAGATGCCCGACATCGATTTGTTGGGAATTCTTTGATGAATCCATAACTGTGTGGGCTCTGTCATTTAATTCCTCCGTCATATGACGTACTGAACTCTAGGTGTGGGCAGCCCTACTGCACGGGTCACCTAGACTTCAGTCACAGGGTACACTCTGCTGTCCCTCATCAGGCTATCGCTGTAGCATGGGTCATATGACGTCATTCACAAGGTACACTCCGCTTTCCCTAGACGGCCATATATTTTTGCCGCGACACACCCCCACAGCGATTTTTGGGGAAGGGCTTGAAATAGAAGCCCTATCCTGACAATCATTTCTATCTGGTGATAAGAAAAAAATAAATATATATAAAATATATACACACACAAATACACACACACACACACTTACCTCTCCGCCGCCGGGGCTCAGGCGCGTCTAGCCGCTGGGGTCCCGGCACTGTAATTATGTTCTTTCAGCAGGTGGGGATATAAAATCCCCGTCTCCCGAAAGGGCTGCATCTGATTGGCTGAGCGCTCAGCCAATCACAGGCAGCCCTCAGTCTATTCATAGAATTCTATGAGTGGACCGAGGGCTGCCTGTGATTGGCTGAGCGGAACTTGTGCAGATTTTCCATATTGGAAAATCCACATCAGGTTCTACAACATTGGTGTGTACTCTGACACAGATATGCTGCAGAATTGACCCCTTCAACTTAAAAGGGTGCAATCTGCTGTGGACCCACGTTAAAATCCCAACCACAGAGTGCAGATTTTAGGAGATTCGCACCAAAATCCACTATATGTGAACGTATCTGTTACGTGTGCTGCTGAGACATGTACTACTGTGCTCCTAGCAACACAGACCTCACAGGGTTAAATGATTGAGCTGGCTGGGTGTGATCCTTCCTGCTAGCCAATCTCCTGGGTCTGTGCTCACATATAAACCCAGCTCCTGGTCAGTCTTTGTATGGCCTCTAGGGTGAGCAGTCATGAATCCTTGTCTGTTGAAGTTTGCTGTGTGACCCGCTATCTGTGTTTTGTTGCAGCTTGCTATGTGATCTGTGTCTTGCTGTTTATGTCTGTTTGTATGTTTATTTTATATCAGTTTGGTCTGCTGAGTTTGTTTGCTATGTCTGCGCTAGGTTGGCCCCTAGGGCTCTCTAGTAGATTTGTCTTGCTAGCATAGGGACTGCAAGATACGAGGGACCTTGCCGGGGCTTGCAGCTTAAGTTCATTAGCCAATGTATGAACTAACACCTCGCATTTATATTCAGCTTATCTGCTATTCGTGTTTGCATTGTGGCTGCTGTATGCTGTGTATTCTGGCTCTGTGTCCTGTTGTTCAGTCCCTGTCACGTGGCATGTGAATGCATCCCGTTCTGGTGCGTGGCTCCTAGGATCAGCTAGGGCCCAGATCCAAAGACCGCTGGGCTGTCCTTATTGGGGCAATGTCCCCGCTCAGGTAGGGCCTTGCCATCCTCCCGTGTAGAACAGGGTCAGTTTGCCAGAGACCCGTGTGTGTACTCAGTTCTTCCTTTGGTCACGATCGTGTGGGCACCGTGCTTAGTTTGCCCACACGATTGTAACAGTACCCTAAAGAGAATGGAAAGGAGGAAACACATTAAAAACAAAATCTGTCATAGTAAATAAATGCTGTTTCCAGCTGTATTAAGTCCTTCCGCAGTACTGTAGACACTATAGGACTACTTTAACTACTTCCCGACTATTTAAGTTTTACTACCCTCATTACAATGGATATTTATAGCCTATGGACTGTCAGCATCTGGATAAGTAAAGTCTGGGGACAGGATATATTTCTGAATGCTCATAATCTGGCTGTAGCGGCGATCACTTTCTGATATATGTGGCGTCAATACGGACAACACATCAGTGTGCATGATGGCGTAAAGGAGCAGCGGGAGACATGATACTAGCAGCAAAGGACTGCTCTAGGAATTCCGCTTTCCTGCTCTGTTCAGGGAAATCCTCAAGGCTGAATAGCGCCAGGTGGACCCTATTGACTATAATGGCGTCCACTTGCTTTTTGCCCAGCTGGCCAGGTTTTCAGTTGAATTTGCGTCTAAACCTCCGGACGGAAGTGCTGCCGCAGATGTGAAACCCCCCTTAGATAAGCACCGTGTATTATTTTTCAATTTAATACCCATGCACTGATTTTTGAATTGTATAAACACCTAATGGGTATATTCCCATATATATAATGGGTGGATCGCTGAAAGATATTCCGCACCCAACTGTGCAGTTTCTGTTGCAGATTTCAGCGCAGAAATGCTGCGAATTTGCCACAAATTTCACCCTTTGTATTACAGAAGGTCAAAATCCGCAGGAAACAATGGACATGCTGCACACTTCACCACATCATGTGGATGAGAATTGTAAAAATGCTGCGGATTTTCTGTGCAAAACCCAAAATTTCAAAAGGAAGATCTGCACCATTTCCGTCACGTAGGAACATACCTACAGGGTACGTCCGCAAGTTGTGGCATGTCTGCGATGGATATGCATCACAATCCACATGTTTAATATCTCCCCCACATTGCCTATAAAGTAAGATGTTGTGGACTTTCTGCAGCCCACCATACCCTTAAATATAATGTATACACAACACCACGTGAACGTACCTTCCAGGAGCACATTCCCCTTCGTAACTGGCTTCTAGTCCATTCTCTGTGCTGACCAGTAAGGAAACCATTGCTCCAAGATTTGACGAGCAGCTTTTGTGCCGCTGTTCTAAGTTGGGTCCGGCGTCTGCACAAAAACCACGATGCCGACCTCACAAGTAACCCAACCTTCATGGCTTTAAAATCTCATAGCCAAAACCTCAGAGACTTGACACTATAATTCAATCGATTTACTGGGGAGGAAAATATAAATATAAGTCATATATACAAGTAAACAACATCTTAATCTTAGTGGATAAGACAATGGGAGAGATATAAGCTATAGTCATTATTACACTCTCGGATTACTCCCAGAGTAACCCATGCTATCATAGAGTGAACCATGTGACCAGCCTGAGTGCAGAGTGCTCCAGCAGATGCAACGATGAACAAATCAAGCACCAGCAGCCATATCGTACATCATGTGACCAAAAGTTTGAATTAGATGTCACTTAGTTTAACCCTTTCCAATCCACTGTCTGACCTCTGAAGACATTATGATTTAAAGTTGTACAGCTCCGATGTTGGAAGACGTCCGTTGGGGTTCTCTTACTGCATATTGCCAGCCTCTCTGCTGTCAGTGCCTATCCAACGTGTCACCTCATGTAGTACTGGCTTTAGCCAGCATATAGCGCTGTTGTATAACAGAAGAAAAAGAGTAAGCCTCCTAGGAAAACCAGAATACAAATTGGATTGGAAAGGGTTAAGGACCCGTCTACACTGGCATATAGTCATCCATAAAACGCACAGATTTCTAATAAAAAATAAAATGGATCCCTAGGCTATAATGGGTTAAACGTAGTCAAACAATTCATACATTTAGCAAGCCATACGTATATGCGCGGGGTTTTTTGTGGGATTGAAAAGCATAGCCTAATACGCTTTCCCATCCCACAAAAATAGAAGACATAGGGAAACGTATATCTTTTCTTTAGCATTGCACTCAATGGATAATGTGCAGCTCCCAGTTTAGAAGTGTTGAACTACAAAACTTTATTAAGAAAAAAAAAAAAAAAAGAGCACTTATGACTTTCCAGCCTAATCGCTGCCGATTTTTCATTGCTGAAGGCCCACAGCAATTACGTCATGTGTGAACGTGGACTTACAGGCAGAATCCATGCAGAAAATTGCACTGTGTGAACAACAACCTGATGATCACACCTGGTTCTCACTTCACAAACTGCATCAATACACCTCATCCTTCACAGCCATTCTTAGCACCTATTGGGTAATGGATGAAAAGCACTGCACACGAATACTCTGCTACTCAATGGATCTACAGTAGTGTTCACACAATGCGCCATTACTGGACTCTGTGCGTCAAGTTTGACAGCTACATAAATAAAACGCTGCGTCTCCTTTAACCATAAAGAATAGTATGTGATTGGGTGGCGATCGCTGGAAGAAGCTACAGGCAGTATAAAAAAAAAAGCGCTCTGTACCATATCACACTGTACGCACGTGTTGAGTCGCGCTCTGATGACGTCAGAAAATGATATCGCTCTATTTCCGGCAATTAACGACACCTTGCGCGCTGATTGGTTGAGTGGAGTAAGGGGTGTGGCTAGCGGCGCCTCGCGTGTTGTTTGTTTCGGAAGTAGCCGGGCTGCTTTTGACAGGCGGGCGGGCAGGAAAAAAAAAATAGCCGGTAAGAAGACTATGGAGAGAGGGCAGAGAGGGAGACGAGCCGATGGAGATACATCAGTGCAAGCTGCGGCGCAGAGGCAGGAGGAGGAGACGGCAGGCGGAGGCAGACGGGCTGCTGCAAGAGCTCGCTGGAAAATACTTGGGCAGGTAATGGAAAACGCGATCACTACTTATGGGTTATGGCCCTTCTGGCTACCCGTAGGGATTACTTAAAGGGATACTCCAGTTTTGGCCAAGTATTTACATAAGAGGAGATTTATCATGCTGCCTTATAGTAAGGGCCCCATTTAAACAAGCCGGTTTATCGTTTGAATGAGCGAACTGTGTTGGGGTCCACGCATTAGCTCATGCTCTCTGTTTGGGCCCCTCTCACACATTACTTCAGAAATCGTGGCATTTTTGCTGCGATTTTGAACAACATTTTTGAACATATTGTTTTGACAGTGCTTTTTAACGCATCCCATGATTTCAGCTCCCGATGTGAGCAGGGTCGGAACTGGAGTTTAGTCCAGATGGGAGTAGGGGCGGAGCTAGAGTTCAGACAGAATGTGAGCAGGGGCGGAGCTAGAGTTCAGGCCAGATGTGAGCAGGGGCGGAGCTAGAGTTCAGGCCAGATGTGAGCAGGGGCGGAGCTAGAGTTCAGGCCAGATGTGAGCAGGGGCGGAGCTAGAGTTCAGGCCAGATGTGAGCAGGGGCGGAGCTAGAGTTCAGGCCAGATGTGAGCAGGGGCGGAGCTAGAGTTCAGGCCAGATGTGAGCAGGGGCGGAGCTAGAGTTCAGTCCGAATGTGAGCAGGGGCAGAGCTAGAGTTCAGTCCGAATGTGAGCGGGGGCGGAGCTAGAGTTCAGTCCGAATGTGAGCGGGGGCGGAGCTAGAGTTCAGTCCGAATGTGAGCGGGGGCGGAGCTAGAGTTCAGTCCGAATGTGAGCGGGGGCGGAGCTAGAGTTCAGTCCGAATGTGAGCGGGGGCGGAGCTAGAGTTCAGTCCGAATGTGAGCGGGGGCGGAGCTAGAGTTCAGTCCGAATGTGAGCGGGGGCGGAGCTAGAGTTCAGTCCGAATGTGAGCGGGGGCGGAGCTAGAGTTCAGTCCGAATGTGAGCGGGGGCGGAGCTAGAGTTCAGTCCGAATGTGAGCGGGGGCGGAGCTAGAGTTCAGTCCGAATGTGAGCGGGGGCGGAGCTAGAGTTCAGTCCGAATGTGAGCGGGGGCGGAGCTAGAGTTCAGTCCGAATGTGAGCGGGGGCGGAGCTAGAGTTCAGTCCGAATGTGAGCGGGGGCGGAGCTAGAGTTCAGTCCGAATGTGAGCGGGGGCGGAGCTAGAGTTCAGTCCGAATGTGAGCGGGGGCGGAGCTAGAGTTCAGTCCGAATGTGAGCGGGGGCGGAGCTAGAGTTCAGTCCGAATGTGAGCGGGGGCGGAGCTAGAGTTCAGTCCGAATGTGAGCGGGGGCGGAGCTAGAGTTCAGTCCGAATGTGAGCGGGGGCGGAGCTAGAGTTCAGTCCGAATGTGAGCGGGGGCGGAGCTAGAGTTCAGTCCGAATGTGAGCGGGGGCGGAGCTAGAGTTCAGTCCGAATGTGAGCGGGGGCGGAGCTAGAGTTCAGTCCGAATGTGAGCGGGGGCGGAGCTAGAGTTCAGTCCGAATGTGAGCGGGGGCGGAGCTAGAGTTCAGTCCGAATGTGAGCGGGGGCGGAGCTAGAGTTCAGTCCGAATGTGAGCAGGGGCGGAGCTAGAGTTCAGTCCGAATGTGAGCAGGGGCAGAGCTAGAGTTCAGTCCGAATGTGAGCAGGGGCGGAGCTAGAGTTCAGTCCGAATGTGAGCAGGGGCGGAGCTAGAGTTCAGTCCGAATGTGAGCAGGGGCGGAGCTAGAGTTCAGTCCGAATGTGAGCAGGGGCGGAGCTAGAGTTCAGTCCGAATGTGAGCAGGGGCGGAGCTAGAGTTCAGTCCGAATGTGAGCAGGGGCGGAGCTAGAGATCAGTCCGGAGGTGAGCAGGGCTGGAGCCGGACTTCGGTCCAGAGGTGAGCACGGCTGGGGCCGGACTTCGGTCCAGAGGTGAGCACGGCTGGGGCCGGACTTCGGTCCAGAGGTGAGCACGGCTGGGGCCGGACTTCGGTCCAGAGGTGAGCACGGCTGGGGCCGGACTTCGGTCCAGAGGTGAGCACGGCTGGGGCCGGCCTTCGGTCCAGAGGTGAGCAGGGCTGGGCCGGACTTCGGTCCAGAGGTGAGCACGGCTGGGGCCGGCCTTCGGTCCAGAGGTGAGCAGGGCTGGGGCCGGACTTCGGTCCAGAGGTGAGCACGGCTGGGGCCGGACTTCGGTCCAGAGGTGAGCACGGCTGGGGCCGGTCTTCGGTCCAGAGGTGAGCACGGCTGGGGCCGGACTTCGGTCCAGAGGTGAGCACGGCTGGGGCCGGACTTCGGTCCAGAGGTGAGCACGGCTGGGGCCGGACTTCGGTCCAGAGGTGAGCACGGCTGGGGCCGGACTTCGGTCCAGAGGTGAGCACGGCTGGGGCCGGACTTCGGTCCAGAGGTGAGCACGGCTGGGGCCGGACTTCGGTCCAGAGGTGAGCACGGCTGGGGCCGGACTTCGGTCCAGAGGTGAGCACGGCTGGGGCCGGACTTCGGTCCAGAGGTGAGCACGGCTGGGGCCGGACTTCGGTCCAGAGGTGAGCACGGCTGGGGCCGGACTTCGGTCCAGGGGTGAGCACGGCTGGGGCCGGACTTCGGTCCAGGGGTGAGCACGGCTGGGGCCGGACTTCGGTCCAGGGGTGAGCACGGCTGGGGCCGGACTTCGGTCCAGGGGTGAGCACGGCTGGGGCCGGACTTCGGTCCAGGGGTGAGCACGGCTGGGGCCGGACTTCGGTCCAGGGGTGAGCACGGCTGGGGCCGGACTTCGGTCCAGGGGTGAGCACGGCTGGGGCCGGACTTCGGTCCAGGGGTGAGCACGGCTGGGGCCGGACTTCGGTCCAGGGGTGAGCACGGCTGGGGCCGGACTTCGGTCCAGGGGTGAGCACGGCTGGGGCCGGACTTCGGTCCAGGGGTGAGCACGGCTGGGGCCGGACTTCGGTCCAGGGGTGAGCACGGCTGGGGCCGGACTTCGGTCCAGGGGTGAGCACGGCTGGGGCCGGACTTCGGTCCAGGGGTGAGCAGGGCTGGGGCCGGACTTCGGTCCAGGGGTGAGCAGGGCTGGGGCCGGACTTCGGTCCAGGGGTGAGCAGGGCTGGGGCCGGACTTCGGTCCAGGGGTGAGCAGGGCTGGGGCCGGACTTCGGTCCAGGGGTGAGCACGGCTGGGGCCGGACTTCAGTCCAGGGGTGAGCAGGGCTGGGGCCGGACTTCGGTCCAGAGGTGAGCAGGGCTGGGGCCGGACTTCGGTCCAGAGGTGAGCACGGCTGGGGCCGGACTTCGGTCCAGAGGTGAGCACGGCTGGGGCCGGACTTCGGTCCAGAGGTGAGCACGGCTGGGGCCGGACTTCGGTCCAGAGGTGAGCACGGCTGGGGCCGGACTTCGGTCCAGGGGTGAGCACGGCTGGGGCCGGACTTCGGTCTAGGGGTGAGCAGGGCTGGGGCCGGACTTCGGTCCAGGGGTGAGCAGGGCTGGGGCCGGACTTCGGTCCAGGGGTGAGCAGGGCTGGGGCCGGACTTCGGTCCAGGGGTGAGCAGGGCTGGGGCCGGACTTCGGTCCAGGGGTGAGCAGGGCTGGGGCCGGAGTTCGGTCCAGGGGTGAGCAGGGCTGGGGCCGGAGTTCGGTCCAGGGGTGAGCAGGGCTGGGGCCGGACTTCGGTCTAGAGGTCAGCAGGGCTGGGGCCGGACTTCAGTCCAGTTCCGCCCCTGCTCACATCTAGATTACAGTCCAGCTCCACCCACTTCTCACAGCTAGCAATGAAAAAAGACTTCGGCAGCATCCAGGTTGCAAATTGATATCCAAAGTTTTATTCCCCCATCACAGAAAAACAGGCAACGTTTCGGCCATGTTGGCCTTTGTCAAGCTCACTCATAGTGGTGCACAATCACATATAAATAGTATCACAGTAAAGCAATTAACAAATCAAAACCCTCCACCTAGTTTGCAACCCCTCCTAGTCACAGATGTCCATTTGCATACAATTATCTCAGGTGCCAGCATCTCCCTCCTCCTGGAGGCTGTCATCTCCATGGTGATCACATGAGTGTGTACTGTCAGCGTCTGTTTTCTTCTACTGCGCATGTGTGAGAAGATCGCCAGTATCGCGTTGTCCCATTGCAGCGTCATCCACTACGTCATAGGTGATGCCCACATGATCCCAATAAACATATACCGCTATGCTGCGGCTCAGCCGGCATAAGAAAACAGCATTTCTAAACAGACTGCACAGGTTAGTCAGTGAATAAATGCATCCGGGATCCTGCACTTTCAAGGGAGGCATTACGTTCCTTTTGCATTATGCAAATATCACATACATACGCTGTTATTATATCCTCAATAGATGTATAGTTTAACCAGTTGTTATCCTGCTACAAATAGATTGTAAAGCCATGCACAGAAGTATTTGTTATGTACATTAACTCGTGCATGGTCATGGAATGCCGTATAATATGTGATATATACTCATATAAAACCAATGTAGCAGGATATCAAAGCATGTGTTAACATCTCTCATAATAATATCATGTATAGTGTCAAATGGTTATCCATCGTTTTATAGTCTCAATGTATCAATCATGAGATACAGCTTATCACATAAATCATACAAGATGCGCAATCATGCAGTAGTGCTCATCATGTGATATTATAATGAATATATGTAATATTTTACAGTCACCAACCTTGATATGATCATATGGCACTATATCATGTGATTATATCAAATTATTCATATTGTTGTTTCTCACATTAACATATCTGATCCCTATAAATCACATGTATATCACAATTATAAATACCATCACATAATGCATATCCTGCAAAATTATGGGATTCATTATGCATAATTCTTCAGTTATAGTATAACTTCTTGGTGTGTCCCGAGGTGTAAAACACAAGGAGGGAGAGACTGGAACCGTCTATTGGTCTATCGGTAAAGATAAAAGAAAAGGTGGGGTATTTTTAAAAAAAAACACCAACATATAATTAAAAACAAAGCTCATTACCTATAATACGTCTCCAGTTTCTTTGTTAGAGGTGGGGCATATATACATATTCCATGTTTAATCCTTTTGGGGACATTGTTTCTAACTCGTAAATCCAGCGCAACTCCCGTTTTTTAGGAGTAGCGCGCGATTACCTCCTCTAGGGGAGGGAGGAACATGGTCGATTATTCTGAATTTAAGCTGGCTGATTGAGTGGCCCCGTTCAGTAAAGTGCCGTGAAACCGGCAATGTCAGATTTTTAGTTCTGATCGTACGCTTGTGATTCACCATTCGTGTCCTCACCTCTAGGGTGGTTTCTCCTACATAACCCAGTCCACATGGACAGGTTATGAGGTAGACAACGAATGATGAATCACAAGAGTACCGATCTTTGATGTAATAGGTATTTCCATTAAGGGGATGACAAAAATGATCTCCCTTCTGTAAATTACAACAAACAGAGCACCCCAAGCATGGAAAATTGCCCTTTCTCATGGGCATCAAGGTGCGTTGTATTGATGGTTTATTATGCGCATAAAAAGAATGCACAAGTTGATCGCCAAAGTGAACTGGAGCTCTGGGTATACGGAATTGAGAAAGGAATGAAATTCCTTTAACTCATCCAAGGAGCCGTCCCATAAGAGGAAGATGTCGTCTATGTACCGCCACCAGCACCTAAGATTAGGGCTGTAGGCAGATACATAGACGAACATCTCCTCGAAGGCGCGCATGTACGTATTTGCGTAACTTGGCGCCATATTGGAGCCCATCGCCGTACCCTGCCGCTGCCGGTAGTACACCCCCGCGAACACAAAATAATTGTTCACGAGGATGTACTCCAGCAGCGACAGGCCAAAGCCAACGCATTCCGGACGCAAATCAGAATCCATCAAGAAATGTTTGACCGCTACCAAGCCTTTTGAATGTACAATGGACGTGTACAACGCGGTAACATCCAATGAAGCCAATATAGTTTCATTGGTAACCGACAGCAGGGCAATTTTACACAAAAAGTCCATAGTGTCTTTGATATGCGAACTGGCACCTTCAGCAAACTTGATTAATATCCTATCCAGGAACTTTGCAATGTTACTGAAAATAGAATCGCACCTTGAGACTATGGGGCGTCCTGGCGGATTTAACAGATCTTATGTATTTTGGGCTGGTGGCGGTACATAGACGACAAAATTCATCTCTACTTACAACAACATGTGACGGAAAATAAAGGGTATAATAAACAGACATTGGCCGCTGTTGACCTTGAGTAGTTCTATTGTTCCTGAGTTCTTGAATAAACCAATGGTGGCCTATAGGAGAGGGAGGAACATTGGCCATCAACTTGTGCATTCTTTTTATGCGCATAATAAACCATCAATACAACGCACCTTGATGCCCATGAGAAAGGGCAATTTTCCATGCTTGGGGTGCTCTGTTTGTTGTAATTTACAAAAGGGAGATCATTTTTGTCATCCCCTTAATGGAAATACCTATTACATCAAAGATCGGTACTCTTGTGATTCATCATTCGTTGTCTACCTCATAACCTGTCCATGTGGACTGGGTTATGTAGGAGAAACCACCCTAGAGGTGAGGACACGGATGGTGAATCACAAGAGTACGATCAGAACTAAAAATTTGACATTGCCGGTTTCACGGCACTTTACTGAACGGGACCACTCTACCAGCCAGTTTAAATTCAGAATAATCGACCATGTTCCTCCCTCCCCTAGAGGCGGTAATCGCGCGCTACTCCTAAAAAAACGGGAGTTGCGCTGGATTTACGAGTTAGAAACAATGTCCCCAAAAGGATTAAACATGGAATATGTATATATGCCCCACCTCTAACAAAGAAACTTGAGACGCATTATAGGTAATGAGCTTTGTTTTTAATTATATGTTGGTGTTTTTTAAAAAAAAAATACCCCACCTTTTCTTTTATCTTTACGGATAGACCAATAGACGGTTCCAGTCTCTCCCTCCTTGTGTTTTACACCTCGGGACACACCAAGAAGTTATACTATAACTGAAGAACTATGCATAATGAATCTCATAATTTTGCAGGATATGCATTATGTGATGGTATTTATAATTGTGATATACATGTGATTTATAGGGATCATATATGTTAATGTGAGAAACAACAATATAAATAATCTGATATAATCGCATGATATAGTGCCATATGATCATATCAAGGTTGGTGACTGTAAAATATTACATATATTCATTCTAATATCACATGATGAGCACTACTGCATGATTGCGCACCTTGTATGATTTATGTGATAAGCTGTATCTCATGATTGATACATTGAGACTATAAAACGATGGATAACCATTTGACACTATACATGATATTATTATGAGAGATGTTAGCATATGCCTTGATATCCTGCTACATTGGTTTTATATGAGTATACACTACCGTTCAAAAGTTTGGGGTCACATTGAAATGTCCTTATTTTTGAAGGAAAAGCACTGTACTTTTCAATGAAGATAACTTTAAACTAGTCCTAACTTTAAACAAATGCACTCTATACATTGCTAATGTGGTAAATGACTATTCTAGCTGCAAATGCCTGGTTTTTTGTGCAAAATCTACAAAGGTGAATAGAGGCCCATTTCCAGCAACTATCACTCCAGTGTTCTAATGGTACAATGTGTTTGCTCATTGGCTCAGAAGGCTAATTGATGATTAGAAAACCCTTGTGCAATCATGTTCACACATCTGAAAACAGTCTAGCTCGTTACAGAAGCTACAAAACTGACCTTCCTGTGAGTAGATTGAGTTTCTGGAGCATCACATTTGTGGGGTCAATTAAACGCTCAAAATGGCCAGAAAAAGAGAACTTTCATCTGAAACTCGACAGTCTATTCTTGTTCTTAGAAATGAAGGCTATTCCATGCGAGAAATTGCTAAGAAATTGAAGATTTCCTACAACGGTGTGTACTACTCCCTTCAGAGGACAGCACAAACAGGCTCTAACCAGAGTAGAAAAAGAAGTGGGAGGCCGCGTTGCACAACTAAGCAAGAAGATAAGCACATAAGAGTCTCTAGTTTGAGAAACAGACGCCTCACAGGTACCCAACTGGCATCTTCATTAAATAGTACCCGCAAAACACCAGTGTCAACATCTACAGTGAAGAGGCGGCTGCGGGATTTTGGGCTTCAGGGCAGAGTGGCAAAGAAAAAGCCATATCTGAGACTGGCCAATAAAAGAAAAAGATTAAGATGGGCAAAAGAACACAGACATTGGACAGAGGAAGACTGGAAAAAAGTGTTGTGGACGGATGCATCCAAGTTTGAGGTGTTTGGATCACAAAGAAGAACGTTTGTGAGACGCAGAACAAATGAAAAGATGCTGGAAGAATGCCTGACGCCATCTGTTAAGCATGGTGGAGGTAATGTGATGGTCTGGGGTTGCTTTGGTGCTGGTAAGGTGGGAGATTTGTACAGGGTAAAAGGGATTCTGAATAAGGAAGGCTATCACTCCATTTTGCAACGCCATGCCATACCCAGTGGACAGCGCTTGATTGGAACCAATTTCATCCTACAACAGGACAATGACCCTAAACACACCTCCAAATTGTGCAAGAACTATTTACAGCAGAAGCAGGCAGCTGGTATTCTATCGGTAATGGAGTGGCCAGCGCAGTCACCAGATCTGAACCCCATTGAGCTGTTGTGGGAGCAGCTTGACCGTATGGTACGCCAGAAGTGCCCATCCAACCAATCCAACTTGTGGGAGATGCTTCTAGAAGCGTGGGGTGCAATTTCACAAGCTTACCTCAACAAATTAACAGCTAGAATGTCAAAGGTGTGCAATGCTGTAATTGCTGCAAAAGGAGGATTCTTTGACGAAAGCAAAGTTTGATGTAAAAACAATGTTATTTCAAATACAAATCATTATTTCTAACCTTGTCAATGTCTTGACTCTATTTTCTATTCATTTCACAACGCATGGTGGTGAATAAGTGTGACTTTTCATGGAAAACACAATTGTTTGGGTGACCCCAAACTTTTGAACGGTAGTGTATATCACATATTATACGGCATTCCATGACCATGCACGAGTTAATGTACATAAAAAATACTTCTGTGCATGGCTTTACAATCTATTTGTAGTAGGATAACAACTGGTTAAACTATACATCTATTGAGGATATAATAACAGCGTATGTATGTGATATTTGCATAATGCAAAAGGAACGTAATGCCTCCCTTGAAAGTGCAGGATCCCGGATGCATTTATTCACTGACTAAACTGTGCAGTCTGTTCAGAAATGCTGTTTTTTTTATGCCAGCTGAGCCGCAGCATAGCGGTATATGTTTATTGGGATCATGTGGGCATCACCTATGACGTAGTGGATGACGCTGCAATGGGACAACGCGATACCGGCGATCTTCTCACACATGCGCAGTAGAAGAAAACAGACGCCGACAGTACACACTCATGTGATCACCATGAAGATGACAGCCTCCAGGAGGAGGGAGATGCTGGCACCTGAGATAATTGTATGCAAATGGCCATCTGTGACTAGGAGGGGTTGCAAACTAGGTGGAGGGTTTTGATTTGTTAATTGCTTTACTGTGATACTATTTATATGTGATTGTGCACCACTATGAGTGAGCTTGACAAAGGCCAACATGGCCGAAACGTCACCTGTTGTTCTGTGATGGGGGAATAAAACTTTGGATATCAGTTTGCACCCTGGATGCTGCCGAAGTCTTTTTTCATTGCTGCATGTGATTTTGGTGATAAGGATCCATTCACCTGTTTCTTTGGCTACTGCATAATCTATGCCCAGCCCTTGGAGGGATATACAATTTGTGCTGCTGGCGACCTGCTTTCTCTGCACTTCTCACAGCTAGATGCTCTCCACATCTACCCTTAGGCCTCCTTCCCACGAACGGATTTCCGCCGCGTAATACGCGGCGAAAATCCGCTGCGTTGCACGCAGCTATTAGGTTCTATTGAACCTAATAGCTCCATGCTCACGATGCGTAATTCCACCGCGGAATTACGCACCGCGATTTCTCCCGTCCTCACCCGCAGCATGCTCTATTTTCTGCGGGTGAGGACGGGCTGTACGCACTGACGGCTTCCATTGCAGTCAATGGAAGCCGTCCATTCACGCTATCTCCCGCTGTAACCAGCGGGAGATAGCGTGAAAAAACGCTTTCCCGCCCACCGCCGAGCGTCATATGACGCCAAATGACGCGGTCCGGCCGCGTCACGTGACACGGCTGGTGACGCGAGAGCGGTGGGCGGTGACGAGCGGTGACGAGCGGTGACGCGGCGGTGGTGGGCGGGGAAGCGATTTCACGCTATCTCCCGCAGGTAAGTATAGGGGCTCTGGGGGGCGCCGTGACGGGCTTCACAGCGGAATATTACGCTGCGGAGCCCGTCACGCTCGTGGGAAGGAGGCCTTACTCATAGCTGACTGTATTGCAGCTCTGCAGTCTTATGGTCTAGGCTGGAAAGCAGTAATGCCGGCTTCCTTGGTCATCTAGGACAGTGAAGGAGTTAAAACCAGCTTTTCTGGTGGTGTAATGTAGGGAGGGGGCTATATCTGCTTTTGTGGTAATGGAGTTAAAGGGGTTTGGGATCCCCCCCATCAGCTGATCCGCCGGTTGCTATCAGCTCCGGGGGAGGGGACGGGGGTTCGTATTAGTGGTCGGGGGCCAGAAGTGTAATAGATGGCTTCACTCCCAATGGGAGCCATGTCTTCTATTATATTTCTGGTTCCTCATTGCTGTCAGAACTGGATGTGCAATAGAAGGCATCACCCCCATTGTTATTATTGGGAGGGAAGTCTTTCTGGTAATAAACTTTATTTGTATAGCGCCAACATATTCCGCTTACATAGACAGGGGGATACAGAAAGACAAAAGTACAAAAATTACAGAACCACGGTTACATAGTAATCAATTGATGGAAACAATAGGGGTGAGGGTCCTGCTCCAACGAGCTTACATACTACGAATAGTGGGGTGATACAGAAGGTAAAGGGCTGGAGATGTGCACAGTATGGCGAGGTGGAAGAGTGAGCGATGTTATACACATAGACAATGTCAGTCATTTGGCCGTGTGACGACAGAATCAGTATGACTGCAGGAGCGGTTTATGATGGCTAGCAGGGATTGCAGTCAGTAGGTCAGGGAGAATGTTATCAGGCGGAGTACAGAGGGGTTTGTTTAGGGAATGCGGTATGCCTCCCTGAAGAGGTGTGTTTTTAGAGCAAGGGAAGTGGCTATATCTGCTTTAGTGGTGATGGAGTTAAAGGGGTTTGGGATCCCCCCGATCAGCTGATCCACTGGCTGCTATCAGTGTGGCAGGGCTGGACGTTGATATTGCGTTTTTTATTACACTTACGGCTCTGACCACCAATGCGGACGTCTGGCTGAGCTGTACTGACAGCACACCGGAGGATCAGCTGAGGGCCCGGAGAGGCGGACCCCCACCCATCAACTGCTGATGACCTATTCTAAGGATAGGTCATCAATAGTAAATGCCTAGAAACCCATGTAATGCACACTTCCCTGGTGGTCTATAATAATAGAGATGTTAGTATTAATTATAATAATCTTTGGGGCACTTTATCATTCAAAAACTGATATAAAAATGTAGTGACTTTTAAGATTTATGCTGCTTGCACCAGTTTTGTAATAAGGCAGCATGGCTCATCAGGAGGGGTGTGACAGATTCATATATAACTAGGTGATATACTCTGCGTTGTATGTATGTATGTGTAATATATACACACACTCACTAGGTGATATACTCTGCGTTGTATGTATGTGTAATATATACACATACACACACACTAGGTGATATACCATGCGTTGCACGGCAATATTACATATAGCAGTCCTGGAATTTAGAAAAGGAGCCACAAAAATGAGCCCAGCACCTCACTCTTATGAAAGCGGCCCAAAAGAAAATTTGTGTTGCCCATAGCAACCAATTTCAGCGCAGTTTTCATTTTCCCTTGGCTGTATAAGAAATGGAAGCTGAGCTCTGATTGGTTGCTATTGGCAACAAAAATTACATGGGAAGCCAATGAGTTTTTTCTTTATTTTTAATTCCGCCCGTATTCGTCGCCGGACCACAACAGTGGATTTTTAAATGACACAAACGAACAGATTTTGCGCTTTATTAAGGTGACCAGATTTTTCCAGGGACAAAATGAGACAGAGGGGTGTGGCCAGGGGCGGGGCTTATCACAACATGATTTTACTCAAAATCTGTACCATTGGTTCGGATGTTAACTGGAAATCAGCCGCGTATCTGCAGCTAATTTCATACTATGCGGTGCTCCCCCTCACCTTCTCTGAAGGCTTCTCTTTGTTAGTGCTTCTGGCTTCCCGTTCCCAGCAGTCGGTAGTGGCCTCATCTGACCAGCAACACCGCACCTCACCAGGCCGCTGTGAACCGGAAGCCGAGGAGCGTTGACAGCGGGAAGTGTCCCCTATACCAGCCCCAGCAATAATAGTGACCCCCACAGTGGTCCAGTAGTAATGGCGCTCCCATATACCAGCCTTAGCAGTAATAGTGACCCCCACAGTAGCCCCAGTAGTATTAGCGCTCCCCTATACCGGCCCCAGCAATAATAGTGATGCCTACTGGGCTTCAGTAGTATTAGTCTCCCCCCCCCCCCAGTAGCCTCAGTAGTAATAGTGACCCCCACAGTAGCCCCAGTAGTATTAGTGACCCCCACAGTAGCCCCAGCAATAACAGTGACCCCCTCAGTAGCTCCAGTAGTATTAGTGCTCCCCTAAGACCCATATACTTACCCACCTCCTTGTCTTCGCAGCGCCGCTGCTCCTCTCAGTGCTGCCAGCGGAAGTGTGTGTGGAGCAGCGCCTCCTCCCCTCTCCTCTCTCTTGCGGAACCAAGGAGGAGAAGTGAAGGGAGGAAAAATTCCAGATGCGCACGCTGCCGTCAGTGTGTGTATCCGTCCTCGGAACTGCAGAGTGATTACTGGCTGGGGAGCCGGGGCGCCCCGGCTGGTAATCACTATAACGGTAACTAGACGTCCCAAAGGTGGGACAAATGGGACTGTTCCGCCTAAATTGGAACGTCTGGTCACCTTACCTTTTATATGTAAGATTAGGTCCAACTCGTACCTAAAGTATGAAGAGACGTGTGCTCCCTCATACATTGTGTACTATATGTGCCTGTGGTCATCGTATTTAGAGTAATGTTGGAACGTCTGGTCCTAATAAATCTCCCCCTGTATTGATATTGTGCTCACATATTCAGCAAATGCAATTACATAATAACAAACGAATAAACAATTCTGTTCCACGAAAGGTACTTTTATTGTGTGAATTGATACCAAAGAATTCACTAAGGCCACCTGCAGACAGCCGGGTCGGATCCCGCTGCGGGAATTTTCGCAGCAGGATCCGACCCGTGCCCCTGCAGTGACCAGTGCGGCTCACCTTCTTCCGCGTCTTGTCCTCTCTCTGATGTGCCGGCTGCTGTCCAGCCGACGCATGTGCAGAGCGGAGCCAGCGCGTTGCAAGTGAGATTTTTGTTCCGAAGTAGAACATGCCGCAGTTTGTTTTCCGCGTGTGATTTCACAAGGACAAATCACAGCCGTCTGCATAGGACTGCGTTTTGTAATGTAATCCTATGCAGGCAGGCACGGGCGGGAAATCCCGCCGCGGAATTTCAAGTCAAGCATTTTAAAGTAAGTTATGGCACTGTTAGGGGAGGCGGGTGAGGTATTTTTTTATACTCCTTCCCCTCCTAACTCAGCGTGAAAACTGACGCTTTTCAGAGTTCCATGCGTGTATACAAGTCTCTAGGAAAGCGCGAGCAGGGATTCTGAAAAGGGTCAGATTTTCGTGAGACGTGCCGACTTCAGAGGAGGACACCCTTGGATCGTGGGAGTCAAAGATGAGTGAATGGGGGGTTCGGGGAGCCGCTTTTTATACTCCCTTTGTCTTGCGCTTTGCACACAGCTCGACTCTTTTCACAAGGCTGCGTACGCATGCGCTCCCATAGAGGTGAATGGGAGAGCGCATGCACACATTCTTGTGAAAAGAGTTGAGGGGTGTGTGTGTGAGCGCTGATTTCTTTAGAGTGCAGCTTTTGAGTCCTATAACATAGTTTATGGGGATCAAAGGTGATTATGGATGCCCTTCAAGCAATAACTATTGACTTAAAGGGTTTATATAGCCTTTACAAATTGATGGTCTCTCCTCAGGATATTAATATGTGATAGGTGGGGATCTGCCGCTCAGGAGCCCAGCTGATAGGGGGTCTGCGAGATCTGCAGCCTCTTTAATATTTTTATCTGAGCCCAATCCCGGAAGTGCTCAGAGTGCCGGATTTCTTTTCACGGCATTCTAAGTGCTAGAGAATGAAACCACAGAGAGGAAGAGATGCAATAAGGTACAACAAATGTACAGTGATATACATTCCTACTTGGCCTCAGTCTTGCTGGGAGTCCGTATTGCTGAGCAGGATGAAGGAATGGAGGATGAGGCAGCTCTGGCTACGCTCTTCAGATGAACTCCGACCAACGTTAACAAACTACTGCTTGACTAAAGTTAGCCCAGTAACCACCAGCTTTTCGTTTAACAAGTAGGTTAAAGGTAATATTGGATTATGCTAGTTGAATACTTGTTACCCGAACCTACTAGAGACTAAGAACTAAAGGATGAACTGATATGATCACATAACTTCTAGCCATCTAACATCATTACTTTGTGCTCTTCTTGTTGGGTCACATACCGTAGGTAGATTCCTTTGTCTTACAAGAGTCATTAAAGTACAAAGTAGTATAATTCCCCATGCAACTCCGAACAAGAGAAGTGAGGACCCTACTTGCATAAACGTACGTGAGCAGATCACCAGCTAGTGTTGGCGTATGCACAGATCTGAAGTGTATATGGTGTGTTGGGGATACTGACGTCATCCGTTAGTATCCCCAACACAGGGATCAGGTTCTGAGGGAGAATGTAGAAGCGGGGTAAATGCGGAGGTATAGAAAAAATATACCAGCAGCACACTCCTTGTGCCCAAATCAGGGATGGACTTTAAACATGCATAGCCACCTGAAAGATCCTGATCCGACCAGATCCAAGAAGTCCAGAGTAAAGCAAGTATGATGGCAGCATAAACGGTGTTGATATCCAAATAGATTTTTTTTTTATTTCTTCCACAAAAAAGTTTACACAACGTTTCGACTTTGCGTCTTTGTCAAGTATGATACAACCCCCATGCATCACACCTATATATACCATATCAATAATTACATAATTAATCACAACCTGTCACAGGGTGGTCTCTCCTCCTTCATACACGGCCAGCTGCTTGCAACTGCTGTCATGGCGTCCTCCGTGCCGGTCCGGCGTCTCCATCAGGTCTGTACGGCTGCGCAATCCCAGGGATGGAATCCCGTGCCGTCCGAAGTATCGCGAGAGCCATAAACTTTACTGCGCATGCGCATACAGTGAAACGCATCCAGCGTTCCACACTCCCACAGTGCGTGCTGCGCAGGCGTCTTCCATGGAGCATATACAACGCTCTATATCTCATGATTATCAGACATAATTATCCTCTATAATGGCTGACTATGCAAAAGACAATGATCAAGAGGACCTCCTTCATAGATGCCACAATTTTAGCCAAAATTTTTAATAATACCTATGGATGTGGCTCCAGATCACTATCATGCATATATCATCTATGGGACAAAAAAGCGGCTAGATCTATCTCATGACAAACATGTTTATATAACAATATGCATATTAAATGACTATACATCATGCGACATTCTTGCATATCGAGATCTTTGCAAATCAAAAAAATCTTTTTTGAAAAAACTTTTTATGTTGAACGAGCCCATAATGCATATATCATATTTCCAATACGTTCTTTGATGTATGGAATTAACCATAAAGGAGACCGCAGGTGGGCACGGAGAGCGCCATATTCGGAGAAGACCACATAGTATCTGTGATAGCAAAAAAATCCCCATGCAACTCCAAACAAGAGAAGTGAGGACCCTACTTGCATAAACGTACGTGAGCAGATCACCAGCTAGTGTTGGCGTATGCACAGATCTGAAGTGCATTAGGGTATATGGTGTGTTGGGGATACTGACGTCATCCGTCAGTATCCCCAACACAGGGATCAGGTTCTGAGGGAGAATGTAGAAGCGGGGTAAATGCGGAGGCAGTAGGTTAGAGAATGTAAGAGGCGCCTCTAAAGAGGTGTGTTTTTAGGGCGCACTTAAAAATGTGTCTGTTGTAGCGCATACCGGAGAAGTGGTGCAGCTCGAGAAAAGTCTTGGAGACTTTTGGATTATTGAAGATGTTGGTCTTCACAGAACAGAGAGCATGAGTAGGGTGGGAGAGGGAAGAGATTAAAATGTGCAGCACTGTGGAGAGCTTTACAGATGAGAGTGATAAGTATTTATTGTATCCTATAGTAGACGGGCAATCAGTGCAATGACTGGCAAAGGGTGGAGGCATCGCTGTTGCCGTTGGACAGAAAGATGAGCCTGGCTGCTGCATTGAGGATATTTGGAAAGGGGAGAGTTTAGTGAGGGAAATACTAATCAGTAGTGAGTTACAGTAGTCAAGACTGAATCAGAGCAACAATAAGAGTTTTTGCTGTTTCCACAGTAAGAGAAGGTGTAACGATCTGGTTCTGGGTTGGAGTCTCTTTGTCATAACCGATGCGGATCGGTAACATGGTCCGGGAAAGCCAAAGGTTGGTAAATTGGTATTATCGGTGGTGGTACAAGAGGAGCAGGCAAGTAGCGTAGTCAGTGGAAGCCAGAGGTTGGTACATGGATTATTTTGGTTCGCAGTAAAAGAGGAGCAGGCGGGTAGCAGAGTTGAGGGAAGCGAGAGGTCGGTACACAGAGCAGTTGTTGGTTAGACAGAGGAACGGAAAGGAGAGGAGCTTAATTACAGGCTGGGAGCTCAATGATCATGCAAGGGAGGAAGGTACAGGGCCAGGCTTAAATAGAAAGTCCAACTAGGGACAGGATGGAGCTAATGAGGCACTGCGTTGCGGGAACAAGGAACTGGGACATGATTCAGCAGGGGAAATGTCTAACAGGCTGGATAGCTTTACAGATAGAGCTGCCGACTGAAACACAGGAGCTCGTGGGTTTGAGTCCCGACAAAAGCGTGGATTTTGGAGATGTTTTTGAGGTTCAGATGACATGAGCGTGAATACTTGGGAATAAGGCTGGCTACACACAACCCGGAAGCCCGTTGCGGAATCCGTCCCTGACCGTGGCCGGCGACCCCGTGTACCCGTCATCTTTCTTCTTCATCTGTATTGAAGTTGGCCGCAGTGGCTCGCTGTCAGACATGCACAATACAGATTTTTTTTTTAAATCATTCTTTTGCCTACACCGTTGCTAGGCGATGATGCAGGTACCACCGACCAATGTCAATTGCGGACGGCTGCAGCTTCCATTGACTTCACTGATGTTTTGTAATACTGAAGGAGTGATGTCCCGGGAACGGATATATAATTGGGTGTCACGAAGCAAAGACATGGTAGAGTAGTCAAATGATAAACAGAAAGAACAGTCAGAGAAGTAGGAAGGAAAGGCTGGGTGTAGGCCATTTAAGTTATTTCATACAGGGGATGACTGTGACTAGTGGAAAGCCGTAGGCCTTCGGCTGCTACTACTAAAGTGTGGGAGAAGGTGCTCTGTTTCTCACGTAAATGCGCTTACGCCAACGTGACACTGGTCTTATAAACAGGTGAGCAGTTAGTGTGGCACAAGCAAGAGAGGCTAGACAAAAGCATGATCTAGAAACCTCACCAAATTCAGAGTCTGGATCAGAGTCAATATCAATCGGAAAAAAGAGTGGAGCAAAGGATGTACCTTCATGCACAGGTGAGATGGGGAGGTTGGAGTCCCCTGTAAATAGATTGTCAGGTGGACGTCATCAGATTTTCATGGCAACTTCACGCGGCCAGGAATGGGCAGCCTGTAAACCATGGCTAGGATCAGCAGGGTTGCAACTGGATGCATCAGGAGGTTGGGGTGGTGAAAGGTTATTCAGGTGAGTAGGCAACCTGACGGGTTGGCGGATGGAGCCACAGACACCACATAACTGCTGTGACTGCTAGGCAGGTAGAAGAAGGGAACTAAAAAGACTACTAGGGGGGCTACTGTGATCATTGATATTAGGCAGGCTGTTGTGATTACGAAGTAAGGGATCTGGGCGTGCTGGGTCTACTAGGAGAGTTAATGCTTTCCAATCCACTGCCTGACGTCTGAAGACATTATGATTTAAGGCTGTACAGCTCCGATGTTTAAAGAGGTCCGTCGGGGTTCTCTTACTGTATATTGCCAGCCTCTCTGCTGTTGGAGCCTATCCAACGTGTCACCTCATGCAGTACTGGCTTTAGTCAGCATATAGCTCCGTTGTATAACAGCAGAAAAAGAGTAAGCCCCCTAGGAAAACAAGGATACAAACTGAATTGGAAAAGGTTAAAGGGCTCTGATGTGTATATTCTGAATGTAAGGGCGCTGTTCAGACAACTGGAGCAGTGTAGAGGGCAAAGCAAGGCATGCAAAACCTCAAGTGTGTGCAAGGCTCATATAGGTCGGATACACATGGCCGGATTTGCATTGCGAAATCCGTAACGGACATCCGCCTCCGGATTCTGCAGCCAATACCACCCATAGCATGCTATGGCAAAAGCACTTTTTCCTGCACGCGAGCGGAAATCGATCGCGATTTTCCCCTCGCGGAGGAAAAATCGCAGCATGCTCTATTTTTGTGCAGGCTGCGCACGGACGGCTTCCATTAAACTCACTGTAACCCGTCCGACCCGCGGAAAGGTCATCACCTAGCAGGAAAAGCAGGGATTAAAAAAAAAAAAAAACTGTACTGGGCATGTCCGCCGACAAACCGTGTTGTCCATCCACAGTGCAGGAAAAGAAAGAAAGAAGCAGGTACGCGCAGTCGCCGGATGGGCACAGTGTTGGATTCGGCTGAGGAATCCAGCCTGTTGGTGTGCAGCCGGCCATATTCTTGGTTGAAGTACATTTTCTGGATATTCTTTGCTAATTGACTTCATTTGTAATGGCTGCTTTGTATTCTATAAGTTTCGTCGGTTTGGTTTATTCACTTTTTTGTATTGTGTTTAGATTGCACAAAATCTATAGATTTCTCTACGGCATCAGGGGAAAAAAAGCCCCAGTCGTTCATTAGTACATATCACATGCTTGAGACCGGTGTGTTAATACCGCATAATTAAAATCTCCTCTACTTGCCATCTCCTCTGGTTACACAAGTCATGATTGGACCTTGCTGGGATGTGAAGTGGATCTTGTTGGCTTTATGGATCTTGCATGAGGTGATTAGAAAGCAGAGCATTATTAGACTACTAAAGATGGAGACATCCGTTATTAGTTTTCTAGTAGGAAAGCAGGAGGTAAGCAGCTCTATGAAATCCATAAGCAAAAATGTTTCTCTTATGTTCTTGACGACATTCGATGATGAATACTTAATCTGTTGCTCAGTGAGTCGTTGACTTGTATGTTTTGACATGATGTCAGAAACGCTATCTTTTTTCCTTAGGGAGAGCACCTAGAAGGTGAGTGAGTGAGGAGACTTATAAGGCCACTCATGCTCCTCTGGGTAACATGCAAATAAGGGAGATGGAACAATACCTCTGCAGCGCCACCTATTGGAAGGAAGGATTTCTGCAAGTCAATGTTAGACTCTTTACACAAGCCTTGTAACAATGACTGGGAATTGAAAGCCTAACCCACATTACAGGCCTCTCGCTAGCCAAGCCAGAAACCTACTGCACACTGATGAGGGGCAAACACCCCAAAACAGCTGGCTGTGTATGGATTCTAGCTTGGCTTTCAATTCCCAGTCATTGTTACTAGGCTTGTATAAAGAGTCTAACATTGACTTCCAATAGGTGGCGCTGCAGAGGTATTGTTCCATCTCCCTTATTGACATGATGTGACATTGAGCAGAATTGTATGGGCTGGAGTCCTTTCCGAGTCGCATCTGCTGTCCACAAATAGTCAATAGTTATCCATGGGATGGTGGGTTCTTAATGTACCTTCTCTTTGTCAGATTTATTGCAGTTCATAAGAAAAAAAACCTTAATGATCCGTTTCATTGTTTAAAAGAAAATGCAGAATTGTCTCCAGAGATATGAAGTGGCTTTCCATATAGAAGCCTTAAGTGGATCCTTACTGTATCTAGCATGAGAACAGAACATACTTATGTCTTTATACCTAAAATGTGTGCATTGAAATAGGGCAGGCAATACATTAGCAGGAAAAATGTAAGCACTGCTTATACTCAATGGGAAGATATTATTTGTTGGATGCACCGTACAAAATCTTCTTGTGAAATCACCTGGAGACCAAAACTTTGATGAGACATACTAGGCCTAATGTATGGGAGCCAGAAACAGACGTCAACCATAGCAACTAGTCTATCACTGCCATTGGTTGCTATAGACTAAATCTTCAGTTTTCTCAACTGTAGTTTTCATGAATGAAACCCACATTGTTCATGTCTTCACTATGTCACTAGATCAGAGGTAGTGTGTCAGAACCGGCAACTCTCGGGGCCGCCGTGCCCGCACCACCGGTCCGGCCACCCGGGGTACAGGAGCGCGGCGCAGAGGTACCCCGGTTCTTGTGATCTCCCCGGGCCGCTGTAAGACTGGTCGCCGCCGGGTTGCTAGGGAGGCAGCTGGTGCTTCTAGTCACTTGACTACCAGGCTGGCTTCCCTAGTAACTGTCTGTGCAGCTAGACTGGGGGCGTGCCCCCAGCACCGCCCTGATTAGCCCTGCTGCTGTCAGGCTCCCCGCCCCAATCAGCTTCTGGGGCGGGAGCGCTGACAGCATTTAAATAGGTGTGTTTTCCTCTCAGGCCTTGCCAGTGTTAGTTTGGTCTTCCAGCTGCACCCGCGTATTCTTTGACTCCTGTTTGTGACCCCGGCTTTCCTGACCTCTGCTTTTGGACCTTGACTACGTTTTTGCCTGACCCCCCTGTACTGCGCACCCTCCTGTTGCCGACCCGGATTGTCTGACCATTCTACCGTTGTTTGTCTTCAGTGTCTGTTTGTCTTCCCGTGTCCCGCTTCCCTAGTGAGGGTAGGGACCGCCGCCCAGTTGTCGCCCTGGGGGTTAGCCCAGGGGGGCAAGTAGGCAGGGACAGGGGTTGCGGGATATCTCAGGGACCCCCATATCCCGGACACTGTCCTGACAGTAACACTGGCCGAACGAAGGTCAGACCCTTGCATCCGCCCGGCAACTCTGAACCCCTCGATGGAGGCCATGGCAGCTGTAGCGAACCAGGTCCAGTTCCTTACGAACCTTGCCCAGGACCTAACAGCCCGCTTGCAGCGACAGGAACAAGCGGCAGCTGCAGGTCCCATGCAACCCGCTTCCGCTCCAGGAACAATGACAGAACCTCGAGCCACGCTTCCGGATTGTTTCTCCGGAGAGAGAGGTCAGTTTTTCGCATTTAGAGAGAGCTGCAAGCTCTACTTTGATCTCCGCCCCCACTCCTCTGGTACTGAATACCAGAAAGTGGGAATTGTAATTACCCGCCTGAGGGGAGAGCCCCAAAATTGGGCTTTCTCATTACCTGCTGGCTCTCCCGCCCGACTATCCCCTGACGCCTTTTTTTCCGCCTTGGGTCAAATTTATGACGAACCCGACCGTGCCGGCTACGCAGTCTCCAAGCTTCTGGCCCTGCGCCAGGGTTGCAAGATGGCGGAGGACTACTGTTCCCAATTCCGCCAGCACTGTACAGAATCCGGGTGGAATGATGCCGCCCTAAAAGACCTATTTTTGACCGGTCTGTCTGAGGGTCTGAAGGACCTACTCGTGGCCCACCCGGAGCCAAGAACCCTGGAGCAAGCCATGTCGCTGGCTATTCGGGCTGACCGACGTTTGAGGGCCAGACACGCCGCTCGGACCACTCCACTCCCCACGCCCACTTCTTCTACTGACCCGACTTTTCCACCTCCCACCACCGAGGCCATGGAGCTGGGAACCCTGAACCCTAAGCAACGACGGGAAAATCGCCTGAAGAAGAACCTCTGCTTCTACTGTGGGGAGCCGGGTCACCGCATTGCTACCTGCGCCAAGAAGCCATGGCAGGGAAAACGTCCGCTCCTAGGCAGTTGTCCGGAGGACTGTCTAGGAGCCAAGGTACTCCCTGTGTTATCCAAAATGTTATTGCCTTGCACCCTAGAATTTCATGCTTTCCACCGTACTGGGCAAGCCTTTGTTGATTCTGGGGCTGCGGCAAATTTCGTTAACTTTAATTTCGTTGCTCAACTGTCCGGGGTTTTTTTACGTTTAGAGACCCCGATTCTGGTTTCAGGAGTGGACTCCACCCCATTGCAAGCAGGGGTGGTTAATCTGGTTACCCCTGAAGTAAGGTTTACTATAGGAGCCTTACACGTGGAAACCTGCACCTTTCTAGTGATGAGAGATTTGTCTGTGGACGTCGTCCTAGGCCTCCCCTGGCTCCGGGAGCACAACCCGGTAGTAAATTGGGACACGTTGGAACTGGTAAAGTGGGGTCCCCGCTGTGCCAACCACCTTTGTGCGGTGAAGATGGGAATCTCCACCTGCGAGGGGACCCCCCTACCAGAATACCTCTCCGAGTTTTCTGACGTGTTCTCCAAACAATTATCTGAAGCTCTGCCCCCTCATAGGGAATGGGACTGTAAAATAGACTTGATTCCTGGGGCCAAACTTCCTAAGGGCCGCATTTATAACGTTACGGTTCCTGAGAGAGAATCCATGAGGGACTATATCCAGGACAGCCTGGCCAAGGGGCACATCCGGCCCTCAGAATCCCCGGTGGGTGCCGGGTTTTTCTTCGTTGAGAAGAAGGATGGGGGTCTCCGGCCCTGTATTGACTATAGAGAGCTAAACAAAATCACAGTCCGAAACCAGTATGCTCTTCCACTCATTCCTGACCTCCTCAACCAGGTCGCTGGTGCCCGATGGTTTTCCAAACTTGATCTCAGGGGAGCATACAACCTCATCCGCATTCGGGAGGGGGATGAGTGGAAAACCGCCTTCAATACGCCCCTCGGGCATTTTGAATACCTAGTTATGCCTTTTGGATTGTGTAACGCCCCCGCCATTTTTCAGGGGTACATGAACTCAGTGTTTCAGGATATCATGGGGGTGTTCGTGGTTGTATATCTAGACGACATTTTGATTTTTTCCTCCGACTTGCCGAGTCACCATACTCACGTTCAGACTGTACTAGCTCGACTCAGACATAACAAGCTGTTTGCTAAACTCGAGAAATGTGTCTTCGGGGTACAAAAGATATCATTTTTGGGGTATATCATCACGCCATGCGACTTCCAGATGGATCCTGAAAAGGTGAAAGCCATCACGGAGTGGGCCCAGCCAGGGTCGTTGAAAGCCCTTCAACGCTTCCTCGGCTTCGCCAACTACTATCGCAAATTCATCAAAGACTTCTCCGTGGTGGCCAAACCTCTAACGGACCTCACCAGAAAGGGGGCAGATGTGAGGACCTGGTCTTCTGAGGCTCTGAGGGCCTTCGATACCCTAAAGGCGGCGTTCTCTTCTGCACCTGTCCTAGTACAACCGGATCTGTCCAGCCCTTTTTTGGTGGAGGTAGATGCCTCTGAGTTTGGTGTGGGAGCGGTACTGTCCCAAGGTCCCTCCACTCTCACCAACCTTAGACCGTGTGCCTATTTTTCTAGGAAGTTTTCTTCCACCGAACGGAACTATGATATAGGCAACCGGGAATTGCTGGCGATTAAGTGGGCTTTCGAAGAGTGGAGGCATTTTTTGGAAGGAGCCCATCACCAGATCACGGTACTCACAGACCATAAAAACCTCACCTATCTAGATTCCGCTAAGAGGTTAAATGCTCGGCAAGCCCGCTGGGCCTTGTTCTTCTCTCGGTTCAATTTTGTTGTTACCTATAGACCCGGTTCTAAGAATGTCAAGGCTGATGCCCTGTCTAGGAGCTTTGGTTCTCCGGAACCTGCCGAGCCGGAGCCTGAGAGCATTCTCTCCCCTGGGGTGGTCCTCGCTGCTGTCTCCTCCGACCTTTCACCTCTCATTCACGCCGCTCAACAATCTGCTCCTGAAGCCCTTCCGGAAGGCAAATTATTTGTCCCGTTGTCACTGAGATTGAAAGTGTTAGAGGAGACACATGCTTCAGTCCTAGCTGGACACCCCGGCATCAGGGGTACGCTGGAGTTAGTGTCCAGACTCTATTGGTGGCCGCACATGGCCAAGGAGGTACGGGGATTTGTGTCCGCGTGCCCGGTTTGCGCAAGGGGGAAGAATCTCAGGAGACGTCCTGAGGGTCCTCTTCTTCCCTTGCCCATTCCGTCCAGGCCATGGTCCCATTTGTCCATGGATTTTATTACTGATCTGCCATCCTCGCTGGGGAATACGGTCATCTGGGTAATAGTAGACCGTTTCTCTAAAATGTCACATTTTGTTCCGCTTTGCAAGTTGCCTAACGCCAAACTTCTGTCGGAAATGTTCATCAAGGAGATTGTTCGGTTACATGGGATCCCCGAGGACATTGTGTCAGATAGAGGGGTTCAGTTCGTCGCTCGCTTCTGGCGAGCCTTCTGTAAAAATCTAAACGTAAATTTGTCCTTCTCCTCCGCTTTCCATCCCGAGAGTAACGGACAAACGGAACGAATGAACCAAGAACTTATCCAGTATCTGCGACTGTTTGTCTCTGATAACCAGTATCAGTGGGTCAACTACTTACCTCTCGCCGAATTTGCTATCAACAACCATGTTAACTCGTCGACCCAAGTGTCACCTTTTTTTTGTAACTATGGGTTTCATCCCCGGTTCTCGCTTTCCACTCCTGTGGTCTCGAACAATCCGGCCGCCGACATATCCTCTGAGGAACTGTGCACAGTTTGGGCCCAGGTTCGTAAGAACCTTCAGGGTTCCCAAGAGAAACTGCGTAAATACGCAAATAAAAGACGTACCATCTCTGCACCTTTTGTAGTCGGGGAGCAAGTTTTGTTGTCATCCAAGAATCTGAGACTCAAGGTTCCCTCCCTGAAACTTGCTCCTCGGTTCATTGGCCCATTTACTGTTTCTCAGGTTATCAACCCGGTGTCATATAAGTTGGCACTTCCTGACCCCTGGAAGGTCCACAAGGTCTTTCACAAAAGCTTACTTAAGAAGTATGTGACTCCAGTTCTACCCACCCAGAACCCGCCTCCTCCTTCTCTGGTACAGGGGGAACTGGAGTATGAAGTAGAAAGGCTGGTGGATGCCCGACGGGTTAGAGGTGTGCTGCAGTACCTGGTCCACTGGAGAGGATTTGGCCCTGAGGATAGGACGTGGGTCCCTGCCAGGGACGTTCATGCGCCACGCCTAGTCCAGGCATTCCACAGGGCTTTCCCGCTTAAGCCCGCACCTGGCCATGGGGGTCCGGTGTCCCCCCGTAGAAGGGGGGGTACTGTCAGAACCGGCAACTCTCGGGGCCGCCGTGCCCGCACCACCGGTCCGGCCACCCGGGGTACAGGAGCGCGGCGCAGAGGTACCCCGGTTCTTGTGATCTCCCCGGGCCGCTGTAAGACTGGTCGCCGCCGGGTTGCTAGGGAGGCAGCTGGTGCTTCTAGTCACTTGACTACCAGGCTGGCTTCCCTAGTAACTGTCTGTGCAGCTAGACTGGGGGCGTGCCCCCAGCACCGCCCTGATTAGCCCTGCTGCTGTCAGGCTCCCCGCCCCAATCAGCTTCTGGGGCGGGAGCGCTGACAGCATTTAAATAGGTGTGTTTTCCTCTCAGGCCTTGCCAGTGTTAGTTTGGTCTTCCAGCTGCACCCGCGTATTCTTTGACTCCTGTTTGTGACCCCGGCTTTCCTGACCTCTGCTTTTGGACCTTGACTACGTTTTTGCCTGACCCCCCTGTACTGCGCACCCTCCTGTTGCCGACCCGGATTGTCTGACCATTCTACCGTTGTTTGTCTTCAGTGTCTGTTTGTCTTCCCGTGTCCCGCTTCCCTAGTGAGGGTAGGGACCGCCGCCCAGTTGTCGCCCTGGGGGTTAGCCCAGGGGGGCAAGTAGGCAGGGACAGGGGTTGCGGGATATCTCAGGGACCCCCATATCCCGGACACTGTCCTGACATAGTGGACTTGATTTTGTCATCATTTGATCGCTTATACCATATACTGCAATACTTCAGTATTGCAGTATATGGTATTTCTGCTCTCCTCTGTTAAGATAGGCTGCCATGACAACTGAACGGCACCTTGCGATTTCATGGTACGGAGCCTTTGGGACCCCATGAACACCATTTGGGACATTTGCCTGTAGCATTTAAAGAGTTAGCAGCCGATTGCAGCTGGGTGTCAGCTGTCAAGCACAGCCTACATCTGTGTATTGGCCTCATCATCCTGCTCCATACAAACCCCACTGACCTAGGATATGTTCTGGGTCTTAATCGAATCCTTCGAGTTAACTCTATTGACAATGGGTTTTCATTTTACATTTTGATCTTAGTTTCTCAACTTGTGGTACATGCATCCCAGGGGATACGCGCAATGACTCTGTCTAGTACAGGCTGAACTAGATGCACATTGTCTTCTTTCAGCCTAATATACTATGTTACTACCGTGTTTCCCCAGAATAAGTCCTACCCCGATAATAAGCCCTACCCTGATTTTCAGGGGGGGGGATTTACTTGAAATATAAGCCCTCCCTCGAAAATAATCCCTAGTTATACTACATGAAAAATAATAAGACTCACCTAGCAGGCGGCGTTCGGGTCCCTCTCGCTAATCTCCGTCGCTCCGGCAGGCTTCCGTGTAGTCCTCAGCACTGAGAGAGCATTCTCTTCCTGGTAACGTGGATTGAATACCCCGCCTCTAGCAAGAGATTGCTGTGATTGGATCACAAGCACAGTGGCTCAGCAATGAACCAATCACAACCATTCAGTGAATCACATCCTTGAATGGCTGTGATTGGTTCATCGAGTGCTGGCTGTGATTGGCTGAGCCACGGTGCTCGTGATTTAATCACAGCAATCTCTTGCTGGAGGTGGGGTATTCAAGCCCCGCTGCCAGGAAGAGAATGCTCGCTCAGCACTGAGGACTACACGGAAGAGTGCCGGAGCGCCGCAGCCCAGCGTGAGGGATACGAACGTGGCCTGCTAGGTGAGTATTAAGACCCCCCCCCATTCCCTCCTGCAAATTAGGGCACAGTGTCTTATTTTCAGAGTAAACACGTTATGTTATTTTGTAATCAAACTTAGACCCTACCATAAAAATTGACTCTTTATGCAGGCCGTGGAGGGAGTGGAGGCTCAGCTCTGCCACTCTTCGATAAGTAAACGTGCACTTTAGCAGCAGGACACTAAAGCATGACTACTTATTACATTGTCTACTGCTCTTGACATGACAAATTTGGATTGTAGGCACTAAGAAAGAAGTGTCTTGATGAAGATAACCTGCAGAAAGTTTCCGTAAGAAGATTTAATTCATTCCGACTCTTCTTAATTACTGAATTATCCAAGGAGGAAAAAGAAGATGACCACCAGCATATCTGGCTGAACTATACAAGCGTCTTCTACCCCGAATACAGCATTCGTTTAAGGTACGAGGAATTTCCTCAGATTGCAAAATGTCTTGAAAGTGTTTGATGACATCATCCTGTACTTCATGCCCATGCTAGCCAATCACTGGCCTCTGTGTGATGTCACTTCCTGGTGAACAGTGGTGCCAGAAAAATGCAAAATTTAAAATTAATCTGTTGTAAGAAATTTTTAATGTTTTATGTTTTTTCTATGTTATATTTTTAAGAAAATCTCGTATTGCAGCTTTTACGCTGACCACTGAAAGCTACAATAAGGAATTTGGTAAATGCTAGTCTTCTGGCATGTAAAAGTCCCAAATTTTGGCAGACTCTTTATATGCAGTGAAATTTGGGAAAGGTAAAAATTGGAGAAAGATGGAGAGTGGGGGTAGGTGAGGGATATTTACTATAATTGATGCCAGAAATCTATACCTGTTCAGAACAGGCTTGGTTTGAATTTTTGGCGCATTGACAGGCAAAGATGTGTTAAATATTTTTTAAAGAAGGGAACACCTACCCTGTTTCCCTGAAAATAAGACCTACCCTGAAAATAAGACATAGCATGATTTTCCAGAATTTTTGAGGATGCAAAATGATTTTTCAGGCTTTTTGAGGATGCTTGAAATATAAGCCCTACTCCAAAATTAAGCCCCGCTAACAGTTAATTAAAAGAGTCAATTTAAATAGTGTCCAGGCAGCTATACATGTAAAAAAGTTAAACCTTTTTGAACAAAAAATTAATATAAGACACTGTCTTATTTTCGGGGAAAAGACGGTATTAACAAACTTAATGATTCTGACTTCAACATACTCAGATTTATGACTGGAGTAAAAAGTCTGAGGGTGGCTTCACGCTGGCCAGGGAATTGCACGATTTCCCAGTGCTGCGAGGCTGCGAGAAATCGCAAAATTATGAAGCTACTGGCTCTATGCAGGTTTGCGATGTTTTTACGCTTGCGATGCAGCGTTGAAACAAAATCGTGGCATGTCCATTCTTTTTGCGATCTCGCCTATTGCTTTCAATGGGGCTGGTGGCAGCAGCGCCAGCCCAATTGAAATTAATGGATGAGGATCGCGATCCTCTGCCACTGCTGTGATAGCAGTGGCAGGGGACTCTCCGCAACGAGGATTTTTTGGGGGGTGTTTGAAATAGAAGCTTCCTCCACCACCCCTCCCCCCAAAAAATAATCAATAACTGTCGAGAAAAAAGAAGAATACATCACCTTAGTAGCATTGTCCTCTACCGCGTGTCTTCTTGCAGGCCCCGTCATTCTTCTTCTTCTCTTCTGGCTGGGGATTGAAAATCCCTGGCTCCTGAAAGCGCTGCCTCTGATTGGTCACAGTGCTCAGCCAATCAGAGGCAGCGCTCAGCATTGAAAGACAGCTCAGTTGACAGTTTAGTTTTCTATTCCCAATCATTGTTTTACAGGCTAGTTAAAAATTCGTACATTGACTTGCAGGAATGCTGTCATCCAATAGGTGGCGCTGCAGAGGTATTGTTCCATCTTCCTTATTTGCATCAACAAATTTAGCGCTACAGGTGTTAAGTGTAAATGGGCTATATCTCACATACAAGTTGATGTCAGTGGGGTAAGAAGTAATAAGCCGCTTCCAGAGATTTCCTCGGGACAAGGTTAGCAGATTGAACTCTGTATTGAAAAGAGTTTTCAAACTGGACTGTTCTACTGTGCTTTCCCAAAAATAAGGCTCCAAAAGAGGCGCTAGGTCTTATTTTTGGGGGGTGTCTTATACTTACCTAGCAGGCTCGGTCCAGGTGCTTCCCGCTGCTCTCCAGAACTCCGACGCACTGAGCTGTGACATTGATTGGCCAATTCATAAATCCTGCCACAATGCAGTGGCTGTGATTGGTTATTCAACCGCTGCGCAGCCAATGAATGCAGCGCACAATGAACCAATCACAGCCATCACATTGGTTCATCAAGCACTACATTGGTTGGTTCTTGAGCGTTGCTCAGCCAATCAGAGCCATCGCTTCCTGGAGGTGGGATTTATGAATCCCGTAACCAGGAAGTGATCTTCTGTGGATGAACGAGGACTGCAGGATGCATGGCAGAGCTCCAGACAGCAGCAGGAGGACCAGGGCAGAGCCTGCTGGGTAAGGATTTTTTATGTATTGCAGCCAGGGCTTATTTTTGGGGTAGAGCTTACATTTCAAGCATTTCCAAAAATCGCGGTAGGGCTTATTTTCAGGGTAGGTCTTATTTTGGGGAAATTGGGTAGTTCATAGATAAAAGTCGCATATCAACTTTGTAACACTATGGGACCTAAACAGCATGCATATGTAAAGGCGTTAATGAGCACATTATACTCTTCTGCATTGCCAAGAATATAACCTCAGATCTTTTTTTTTTTTTTTTTTCTGTCCTGAAATCCATTCCTGCATTGAAACCTTTTCTTTTCCGTGACCCTGAGACCATTTATTACACTCCGGAGATGATTCTTAGGTTAAGTGCATCACACTGGGTACACATTCAGCAGTTGTCATGGCAGCAGATGTATATACCGGGCGAATTTCATAAGGCTAGACTAGCGCTGCCGATGACTTTATAATGCGTACAATGTCTCCTTTTACATTAGGATGTCAATAATCCATAGAGCTGCAATAGGCATGCCTCATTCTGTTCAATAGGACACAATTATATTAAAAGCCATGCCTGCTACAACTCAATGACCAATAGTTTCTTACCCGATAGCATAACAAGCCCTATTCTGCGTAAATATGCATTAGGTTGGAGGACAAACCGTTCCCGTATTTGGGTCGGAAAAATATGTTGCCGCAACATTTGTGATCCTCCAATTTATAGAACATGACCTTCTAGGCTGGCTGCACACCGGAGGGTCGGATTCCGCAGCGGAATCCAACCCTGTGCCCAGCCGGCATTTGTGCGTACCTGCTTTTCTTCTTCTCTTCTGCACTGTGGGTGGTCCGCATGGTGAGACGTCGGTCATGCGCAGTACAGATTATTTGTTAAACCTCTGCTTTTTCCGCATCATTAATTAGCGATGACGAAGATTCCACGACCGCCCGCTCCGGATTCCACAATGCAAATCCGCCCATGTGCAGGCGGCCTAAAGGGGTTTTCTGGGGTTAAAGTATTGATGATCTACTAATCGCAGTATAGGTCAGTGTTCCCCAACTCCAGTCCTCAGGAACCCCAACAGGTCATGTTTTCAGGATATCCTATAGTAAGAAGACCTGTGACAATGTCTGAGGCACCGACAATAATTACATCACCTGTGCAATACTAAGGAAATCCAGAAAACATAACCTGTTGGCGGTCCCTGAGGACTGGAGTTGGGGAACACTGGTATAGGTCATCAATAGTTGAATTCATGGGGGTCTCCGCTCGGAATCACCGCCGATCAGGTGAGCACCACTGTCACTTTAGTCCATGCCAGGCACGGTGCTGTACATCGTATAGCAGCTGTGCCTGGTATTGCAGCTCATTGCCATTGACTTGAATATAACTGAGGTGTTATCAGGCCATGTGATCGATGAATATGATGTTACAGGCCGAAGAAGAGGCCGCAGCACTCACTCAAGCACAGTGGCCTCTCCAATCAGCTGATCGGCCAGGCTCGTAAGAGGTGGATCCCCAGCAATCAACTATTGATGATCTAGCTTAAAGGGGTTGTCCCGCGCCGAAACGTTTTTTTTTTTTTTTCAACAGATCCCCCGTTCGGCGCGAGACAAACCCGATGCAGGGACTTTAAGAAAAAAACGCACAGCGCTTACCTGAATCCCCGCGCTCCGGTGACTTCTTACTTACCCGGTGAAGATGGCCGCCGGGATCTTCTCCCTCGGTGGACCACAGGGCTTCTGTGCGGTCCATTGCCGATTCCAGCCTCCTGATTGGCTGGAATCGGCACGTGACGGGGCGGAGCTACACGGAGCCGCTCTCCTGCACGAGCGGCCCCATTGAGAAGAGAAGAAGACCGGACTGCGCAAGCGCGTCTAATCTGGAGATTAGACGCCGAAAATTAGACGGCACCATGGAGACGAGGACGCTAGCAACGGAACAGGTAAGTGAATAACTTCTTATAACTTCTGTATGGCTCATAATTAATGCACAATGTACATTACAAAGTGCATTAATATGGCCATACAGAAGTGTATAACCCCACTTGCTGCCGCGGGACAACCCCTTTAAGGATAGATGGTCATTAGTTTAGCCCTGGAAAACCCCTTTAAAGGGGTGGTCTGGGAAGAAAAAAATGTGCTCCTGTATAAAAGTATATATATAAAAAAAGTCATACTCTTCTCACTCGCTCTCGTGCAGCTCCTCCTCTGACTGCGCTCGATTTCCCTGCAGCACTCTTCTTTTAGTTCCAGTAGTAACGTTCCATCACAGAGTCATGTGACTGCTGTAGCGAATTGCTGGCTGATCCTCAGTTATATATACAGCCAGTGATTGGCTCCAGCAATCCCATGACCCTGTGATGGGATGCCGTCGTTGGAGCCGGACGTAGAGTGCAGCAGGGTATCGGGCCTCGTTGGAGCGGGAGCTGTGGGGATCAGGTGAGGCGATGTGACTTTATGTTTTTATACAGCGCTGAGCAGATGTTAATTTCATTTTCTTCTCCACATTAATTTCATGTTCTTCTCCCTTTCATAAAGGTATGTGAAGCTGGGAAGACAATCAATGACTACTTCTACTGCTTTAAGCTGGTAGATGACCAAAGCTCTTAAGGGGAATCTGTTGCTTAATTTTTGCCCTGTAAGCTCAGCTTATGGGCTGAAAGTAGGTGACCCTCTGAGTCTGGGGATGTAAGTGTTATACTTACCTCCCTGGTTGTTCCCTCGGTGTCAACGTTAGAAGCCGCTACTCAATGCATTGAGTGGTGCTGCTCATTAGTCCGCCCATTCTAATCTAATTTTATAGTGGACGGACTACCTAGCAGTGCCTCTCAATGTCCAGCGCTGACACCGGGGGCAAAGGCTTGTGAATAGCCTATTACAGGTCCGTGTGCTGTCCTTGGGATACACAGACTGCAAATCCAGCCGCCTCAATGGGCCCTTATACAGAAACTATATAAAAACGGCAAGCAAAGATGATTGCACCAGACAAGGCACTCCTAGTATACCGCAGTGAAGCATCATCAGCGAGGTACTCAACAGCCTAGAACTATACCAAAAAGACAGAAACAAAACTCCCGCACTTTCCTAGATTCCAGAATAAAAACGGTATTTTATTTAAATTTGGCTAGTGAGAGGCAAATAAGGAAAATGGAACAAAACCTCTGCAGTGCCAACAATTATAAAGGGTCTGACATTGATTTAAAGGAATGCTGCCATTCAACAGGTGGCGCTGCAGAGATATTGTTTCGTCTTCCTTTATTTAGCCTAGCCAGAATCTACTGCACACTGATGAGCGGCAAATTCCCGAAACAGCTGTCTGTGTATGGTTTTTGGTCAATTCCCAATCATTGTTATAAAGACCTGTATAAACGGTCTGACATTGATTTGCAGGAATGCTGCCATCCAATAGGTGGCGCTGCAGAGGTATTGTTCCATCGTCCTTATTTGCATATGTTTCCCATGCATCGCCTTATAAGTCTCCTCACACACCTTTTAGAGGCTCTCCTTAAGGAAAAATGATACCCTTCCTGACTCGTATAGCATAAATGGCATAATAATTTTTTTCCTGCGGATTGGTATGATTTACAATACCAAAATTATATATATATTTATTTATTTTTTTCGTTTTTTTCACAATAAAAACCTTTTCTTTATGATATAATTTTTATTTGTGCCATTTTGGGGTATATATGGCTTTCTGGATCACTTTTATAGTATTTTTATACTATACTAAATTAACAAAAAAAAAGGCATTTGGGCTGTTTTTTTTTTAGCCTTTTTTGCGACATTTGCCATGCATGATATAAGGTGTGCTCAATATTTTGTACAGATCACTATTGATGCAATGACACCAAACTTGCTTTTAAAAAAAAAAAGAAACGGAAGCGAAAGCGCGCAAAAGAGCCTCGTGTGGTGCAGAGTGTAAACTCTGGCCTACGACCTGAAGGTTGCAAGTTCGATCCCCGTGTGAGTCAGGTAGCCGGCTCAAGGTTGACTCAGCCTTCCATCCTTCCGAGGTCGGTAAAATGAGAACCCAGCTTGGTGGGGGGTAATAAGTAATAATTACCTGAAAGCGCTGCGGAATAAGTTGGCGCTATACAAATACCAAGATTTATTTATTAAAAGAAGGTTTGTTTGTTTTTTACACTTCTGTAGGGGGTACTTGAACCTATGTACTGCTTCTGTACTGCAATCTATTATTGCTGATAATAGCGATCATAGTCCATGGCAGACCCAGACACTGTTGTCTGGTGGTCATGGCAGCCCATCAGCCCTTTGTGATTACATAGTAGAGGGTCGATGACATTGCAAAGGGAGTGCCCCTCCATTTGTATACCATGATCAGCACTGATCGTTGCATGTAAGGGCTTAACAGTGGGGATCGGTGTTCCCACTGATCCCCACTGTTGCAGTGGATAGCGCTGGCTCAGCTTCTGACCCCATGCCATCCATAGAATCTAAGCTTGCGTCCATTTGCGAGAACTGCTTCCTGCGCAGGATGTACGTTTATGTGCTGTGGCGGGAAGGGCTCATTCACGGTAGCACTATGGGTTCTGTTTTCCTTCTCCGTTATAGGAGCACTCCTCATTCAGTTTACACGGACCTAAAAATCAAAAGATGATTGGCTTGTGTAAACAGGCAGTTAGTTAGCTATGAATGACTGCCTGTTTACTCTGAATGGAGGCTGGAAGAGATCTCTGGAGCGTTCCGCCTCCATTCAGTAAGTGATGATCGCTCCTGTGTGAAAGCACAGGAGTAAGGTTCTCTAGGACGACTATTGGGCACCTAAGCACCGGAAGTACCCTAAGACACTGCCGGACAACTCTTGTGGCGGTTTATTCCCTGCCAAAACAAAAGCATTGGGCATTGAAATTCAGCATGTTCCATTCTTCTCTACCCCTCTACATGATCTGTTGATGGAGAGCCCCATATACATTAGGCAGGTCAGCTGGCTCATCTGACATTTATGTAATGGTTATGGGGACATTTAGGGATAAATGTTGACAGCACATTTAAAAACTTGAAGGAATTACTGTGGTAAAAGGGTTATCTAATGAAGGCAACCCCTGTCCACATGACTTTTTAGGGCATATGGCCTCCATTGAGGGCGTCCATCACTCAGGATAGAGAACTGCTCTGCGCAAGTGAATCCCTTTATGGTGGAAACAAGCCGTAGTAGATAATACTACATTTCAACAAGAGCGGTTCCAGCAGTCAGCTGTTTGCTGGGTGCAGGACAGGGGATGATCCGCTGTTTGCTGGGTGCAGGAGGAGGGATGATCAGCTGTTTGCTGGGTGTAGGAGGAGGGATGATCAGCTGTTTGCTGGGTGCAGGACGTGGGGGGGGGGATCAGCTGTTTACTGGATGCAGGACATGGGGGGATCAGCTGTTTGCTGGATGCAGGACAGGGGATGATCAGCTGTTTGCTGGGTGCAGGAGGAGGGATGATCAGCTGTTTGCTGGGTGCAGGAGGAGGGATGATCAGCTGTTTGCTGGGTGCAGGACGTGGGGGGATCAGCTGTTTGCTGGGTGCAGGACGTGGGGGGGATCAGCTGTTTGCTGTGTGCAGGACGTGGGGTGATCAGCTGTCTGCTGGGTACAGCATGTGGGGTGATCAGCTGGGTGCAGGACGTGGGGTGATCAGCTGGGTGCAGGACGTGGGGTGATCAGCTGGGTGCAGGACGTGGGGTGATCAGCTGGGTGCAGGACGTGGGTTGATCAGCTGGGTGCATGACGTGGGGTTATCAGCTGTTTGCTGGGTGCAGGACGTGGGGTGATCAGTTGTTTGCTGGGTGCAGGACCCGGGACGGTCGGCCGCCTGCCGGGTGCAGGACCCGGGACGGTCGGCCGCCTGCCGGGTGCAGGACCCGGGACGGTCGGCCGCCTGCCGGGTGCAGGACCCGGGACGGTCGGCCGCCTGCCGGGTGCAGGACCCGGGACGGTCGGCCGCCTGCCGGGTGCAGGACCCGGGACGGTCGGCCGCCTGCCGGGTGCAGGACCCGGGACGGTCGGCCGCCTGCCGGGTGCAGGACTCGGGAGCAGCATCTGTTTGCTCCAGGGGTTACATTCTCAATAGAATTGTTTCTGATGATCATCTGGAGAACCTCTTCTCTAAATGGAGACCCACTGGTGATTCGAGATGCTACAGGACAAACGTATTAGGTAAACATCACGTTTAGACTTGACTATTTGCTGCTTATACTGGGAAACTCTGATATATACATCTAACGTGCCCGTAGACTTAAATTGCACAGAAGTATGCCAAACAAAATTCTAATGGCATCTCTGCAAGCTGCAGTCAACTGGGATTCTCACATTCTAAAAAAACAAACCCTGTATTACTCATTATACATTTTTTTTAATGAGTCCTTTGCAGAGATGGGCATACAGTTGCGTACGGCTCAGACCTACAATGCTGGAGAAGACAAACGCCAACTCGGATGTGAACCTAGCCTCTGATAGCACCTAATACAATGCTGTGTGCCACAATTCCAGATTACCCTGGAATGAACCTGTGTGTCCCTATAGGAAATAAGAGGCATATGGAGGTAGTGTAGGGGCCCTTGTCGTCCAACGTCTGCGCAATAGTCGTAGTAAGTTCATGAACTTAGCGGGACTCACAGTCCCTATAAAGAACACAGATTGAGTGTTGCCAAAAATCTGACCATCTTGTATAATTTACTGTAGAGGTTCACCGAAATACCTGGAACAAGCAGCGCCGCACACAGACAATGCCGGGAAAGTCTCTTCTAGGTATTTCTTTGGATACTTTGTATTTACGAGATTGCTTGTAACTTTCTATCTCACATGGAAACCTTGAAGTTACCGTCAATTTTCCGGCAAATCACCGGCAATTCTGTGTCGCGGTGCAGCTTGACGCTTGATATAAAATAAGATTCTTTTTGTGTTTCAACTCATTAAATTCCGGCTCTTCTTCCCCCCTCTAGTGGCTAAACCTGATAATCGAGTGTAAACGCTGCTCACATTGCTAAGCCTGTCTATTCTTTTCAAGTGACACCGAGATTAGCTCCGATTTTTTTTTTTTTTCTGGTGATTTAGGAATACACTGAGATTTGAAGATGTATTGGAATAATTCCCGGGTTCCTAAAACTCTGTGCTTGATTTGTAAGGAGGCATAGAGAGGCCACAAATAAACTTAAGACCTTAAGCTTCTCAAGGGAGAGCAACGTGCCTGGAGAGATTGCTGCTTACCAGGTGAATGGAGTTCTGTTGGAAAAGCAATCTGAAAACATTACTCCTGCTTATTGCTGATGTATGAGGACCTCGCCGGATCGGTGTAACTAACAGCGTGGCTATGGATAATGGAGGGCTTGTGGCCACACTAGGAAGCTGTGAAGTTAAAGAGACTCTATCATAATGTTTTTGCTGCCCTCTCTGAGAGCACTATAAGGTAGTGCCCGTCACCCTGATTACAGCAATATGCTTGCTGTGTGTATCTGTGCAGTGGTTTTGGAGAAACTTGTATTTTATTAGTAGCAGCCAGACACAGAAGTAGTCCTCTATAATATTCATGAGCCCTACCCACCATCCCCTCCAGCCAATGATTGGCAGATCTCTCTCTATGCACAGTAATAGGCAGACAGCAGTCAATCAGGGGCTGGAGGTGGGATGGGCGTGGCTAGCCTGCAGCTTATGAATATCTAGGACTACTTTAAGTAGTCCTCTATGCATTTGCTGCTAGTGGTAAAACGCAAGTTTCTCAAAAACTACTGCACAGATACATACAGCAGATATATCGCCATAATCGGTGTAACTGTCACTACATTGTGCTGCCCTTAGAAAGGGTGCAGAAAGATGGTGACAGAAACTCTTTATTCCCCTGTCCTACATTGACTTTAATGGGCAAAAACATTTCAAAATTGGACATGTTGGCATTTTTTATTTATTTTTAGTGATACGACATTCACTTAAATTGATCTGAGTTCTGTCATTTTGAAACTCCGATGGAGTTTGGACATTAAATCAACCCTCCACTTTCGGGGCAAAATTCTTCCCCAGGAGTGGTGGGAGGAAGGGGGATAATACCTGCAGATAATACCTGCAGACCATCAATGGTCTATCTGTAGCTCTGTTCTTACTGCAGTGGCCTGGCTTGGTATCGCATGCAAAGTTTCCATTGAAATGATTGGGTGTAATACCAAGCCTGGCCATTGCAGTGGGAACGGAGCTGTCTGCTCCCTATAGAAATGAGCTCAATGCATGAGCACACTGGCCCGGAAAACCGCTGTACTTTCCGTAGCAGTTGTCTCTTGTATTATAGCTCAGTCCCATTCATCTACTTGGCTGCTACGAAAAGTATAGAGCAGTGCCTAGTAAACAATGAATGGCTCTCACCAATCCACTATGGATGGTGTATCCCACAGATAGACCATTAATGGACAACCCCATTAAAGCTGTTTTCCATGTAGATTATCCCTTGGATAGACCATTAATATTAGATTGGTTCTCACCAGTCATCATTCTCATTAGTTCTCACCAATCGCCATTCATCGTTTACTAGGCACAGCTCTATACTTTTCGCAGCGGCTAAGCAGATAAATGAGACTGAGCTACAATACAAGAGACAACTGCTACAAAATGTACAGCAATTATCCGGGCCAGTGTGCTCATGCATTGAGCTGATTTCTATAGGAAGCAGACAGCTCCGTTCCCACTGCAATGGCCAGGCTTGGTATTGCACCCATTCACTTCAAAGGGAACTTTGCATGCAATACCAATCCAGGCCACCACACTAAGAACAGAGCTACAGATAGACCATTGATGGCCTACAACTGTACAACCCAATTAAAGCTGTTTTCCAGGTAGATTATCCTTAGGATAGACCATTAATATTAGATTGGTGAGAGCCATTCATGGTTTACTAGGCACGGCTCTATACTTTTCGTAGCGGCTGAATAGGACTGAGCTCTTCTGAACTGCAGTACAAGAGGCAACTCCTACGAAAAGTACAAAATTGTGCCTGGTAAAGTATGAAGGGGACATGGCACTCGCCATCGTCCCGTTAGTCAGCCAATCAGTGCCGGTGCCACCAGTCGGGCACTCACTCATCCAATATGGATGGCCAATCCTAAGCTGTAACTCAACGTTCTAATGGAAGACACATCATCATAGCAGAAGATAAGCATGGTGGGACTGACAAAGGCAGCAGTGGGGGAACGAGGGATGAATTTAATTTTATTTGAGGGCGCTTTAGGTTTTTTTTTTCTATTGTAAGCATTGAATGTATAGAAAAAAAAAATTTATAATTTTAAACCGATCTTTTATTTCAGGCAAAACAGTGGAGCTTTAAGTGTTTCCGACATCCTGATGAGTTTTGACAACACCGGGAACGTGTGTAAGTCCTATTCCCATTGTATCCGTGAATACGCCGCATTGTTTTCTAGTCGCGCAGATTTACATGACAAAAGTGTACAATTTTGTTGTGATAATTTTTTGATATTTAATTGTTTTCCCGTTCCTCCGTCGCGCTGCGGATTTGTAGAAGTCACACTGTTTTTGTTCGGGAATTATGAATGATCTGCATACGTTTTGACAGGTTTTGCAACTATGAATGTAAGGCAGCTGGTACATTCAAATAGATTAGGCGGCAGAAAAGCCTTATGGAATGAGAAGCTAAAGCCTGCTAACTGAATACACTCAAACAATTTGTATGCCCGGGGGCAAAAAGCTTTATGAATGGCATATTTATCTCTGAGGTCAAATAAGAGGCAGATGTGCTAAGCTTTGTATAAATATGTCTGCATTATAGCCGCAAACTGGGGGAATTCCTCACCCAGAGAAGAAAAGTTGACGATGACAGAAGAAATCTGTGAGGGTGATGTGGCAAAAATAATAGCTGAAAGGGTCATCTTCCAATCTCTAGAAATGCTGACTCTGTTATCTTGCCTATACTTGCTTCACATATACTAAGACTGAATGGCCATGTTCTTAGAGGCACCGTCTACCGTGTTTCCCTCAAAATAGGACATACCCCTAAAATAAGCCCTACCGAGAGGATGGGGCTTGAAATATAAGACTTTTTGCTGAAAATAATCCCCTAGCTACGCTACATTAAAAAAAACCAAAATGCATACATTACCTAGGAGGCGCCGCCCGAGTCTTCCCGCTGAGCTCCGGCGCTCTTGCTTCAGTCCTCAGGCGCCGACAGAAGATCGCTTGCTAGTAACGGGGTTCATAAACCTTGCCTCCAGCAAGCGATGGCTCTGATTGGTTCTCGAGCTCCACAGCTGAGCCGATCAAGGCAGCACTCGATGAACCAATGCGATGGCTGTGATTGGTTCATCGAGCTCTGCATTGATTGGCTCAGCTGTGGCGCTCGAGAACCAAATCAATGCAGCGCTCAGTGAACCAATGCGATGGCTGTGATTTGGTTCTTCGAGCGCTGCATTGATTGGCTAACCCACAGCGCTCGAGAACCAATCGCAGCCATCGCTTCCTGGAGGTTTGGTTTACGAATCCCAATACCAGGAAGCGATCTTCTGTGAGAAGCTGATGACTGAAGCAAGAGCGGCGGAGCTGCAGAGACCAGCATGAGATACCCAGACGGCGCCTGCTAGGTAAGTATGATAAGACATTCTCTGAAAATAAGACCCTGTGCCTCTTTTGGGGCAAAAAATTATATAAGGCAGGGTTATTTTTGGGGAAACATGGTAGTAGCGCATTGGACCTCCTTTGGCCTGCACAAACAAAGCAATTATCACGCCACTAGGTGTTGGAATCGTTCTGCAGGAATATTGGCCCATGCGGAAACAGTAGCTTCTTGCAGTTGCCACAATTTAGATGGAAATACTGACTTACTCTGAACAGCTGACAGGAAGGGGTCATCGATTCATGCTTCATGACAGCGGGATGGCTGGCAATAGACGGTAAGAATACCCTGTCGGACGTCTTCTGATATTGGAGCTGTACAAGCTTTAATCAGAATGTAGGAAGACGTGAATTGGAAAGGGTTCATTAGCCCAGCTCTGTGCTGCACCTTTGTGTTGATGTTACCAGGGTTTGCTATGGACAGGATTACCTTGTAAAGAACTACAGTTGCCATAATTTCTCATAGACATTGCCTCTATTTACAGCTGCTTGCTTGTCCCTCTTTTAGGATTCGGAAGGTTATTCTGTAATTAGTCCCGGTTTGTTCTACTAAGCTGTTGCTCACTGACTCTACAGCATGTGAAACAAGATCCCTCCAGACAAAAGAAAAGGGCATACAGGGTGCAGTGGAGATACGAGGCGTGCAGTATATGAAGTCCTGTACTACAGGGAGGGGATAGAGGGGAGGTGGGAATCACTGGTCTAAACTATTCAATTTCTTACAGTCCATGAAATAACTTTGGTATACTTGATCGTGGTCCACCCTTTTGTTTCCCAAGCACTGTACATAACTTTCTTTACCTCCCATTACCTGCAGTGTATCCACCTTGCTCCTCCTCTTTTATTGGCCAATCATAATGCAACATAAAATAAGTGCCCATTAGAGCACCTCCAGCTCCTATATCCTGTTTTTGGCAAGCACTAGATAAATAATAAATCATCTTCCATTTCAAATCTTCTTGTCCAAAGAGCACCACAGGGACAATGCATGAAGACATACTGTTAGCGTTACATTACAGTTTTTGTGGGATTCCCAATGATTAACGTTCCCATAATTGTTCTTTTAATGGTTCAAAAAAAGATTAGAGCTTTGCTTAGCACTAGGACTTGAGGACTTGTAATATGATGCTGTCAGAAAACTTAGTCCAGTGCCTTCCAATAGGTGGCACTGTGGAGGTATTATTCCATTTCCCCCTATTTGCATATTACCCAGAGGAGCATGAATGGCCTTTTCAGTCTCCTCACTAACCATCTAGGTGCTCTCCCTAAAGAGAAAGGATAGCGTTTCTGACCCTTGTCCCAGGCCTCTCACTAGCAAAGCCAGACTCCTACTGTACACTGATGAAGGGCAAATACCATGAAACAGCTGTCTGTGCATGGGGTCTGGCTTTGCTTTTAATTCCCAGTTATTGTTACAAGGCTTGTATAAAGAGTCTAACTTCGGCTTGAAGGAATTTTGCCTTCCAATAGGTGGCGCTGTGGAGGTATTATTCCATCTCCCTTATTTACAGCTTAGTCCAGTCTTGCAAAACTGTTGCATCTGGTTTCAGATACATTTTCTCATCTGTGTTCACAAAGTAGCTGACTACTGCCAATATAGTGACTAACGATGTTGATGACATCGATAATAACTTGCTTCGAAGTATTTCCTTGGCTGATGGTCTACATCCATGTGATCCTAGAGAACGTAACTAAGTAGTTGCAAAAACAATAGTCTGGCCAATAATTTCCTCCATACAAGTAAGGCCTCCTGCACATGGGTGGATATTTGCTGCGGAATCCACGGTCGGCATCCGCACCGCGAATCTACAGCAAATACTGCCCGTTACTTCCTATGGAGATCCGCTGCTTCCTGCACACAAGCGGAAATCAATTGTGATTTCCGCTTGCGGAGGAAAATTCTCAGCATGCTCCATTTTCATGCGGGCTCTACATGGATGGCTTCCATTGAAGTTCATAGAAGTCATCTAACCCGCGGTCCGTCTGCAATGATCGTCGCCTAGCGACTGCGCGGAGGAAAAAAAAGGTAAAAAAAAATATGTACTGCACATGTGGGACGGTAAGCAGCCAAGTCCATCAGCAGTACACAAAAGACGGCGACTGAGCAGGCAGGCGTGGACACCGCTGCTGCCAGAGCCGGGTCCACTGCGGGATTCCGCACACATAATCCGGCTCAGTCGTGTGCAGGGGGGGTTAGGAATCAATTGCCCCGCTGAAAAGCTAATAGCTTATACCTATATTCGAAACGTTTCAAGGACCAAGCCAAACAAAGTAGGACTGGTTAGTTTAATATCTGTAGTTAGAAAGTTACTTGACTTTTATGAAGCTTCAAAGAGGAACCTGGAGCGCGAGCCGGACGTAGATATAATATACTTTGGATATTTGGAAAGTATTTCATACTGCCCCTCACATAAAGTTATTGCACACTCTAAAGGGGTTTTTAATGATGCTGCAGCTTTCCCTGCTCAGTGATCCTATTTTTGTGCTGTTTTGGAGTCCCACCTTTCTGTTTCTCTTAGGGACCTTTCACACGTTTAGAATATTTAGCTGTGGGCAGCGGATTTAGTGCACGTGTGAAAGGTCCCTTAGGGCATTTTCCCAGAGGTTCAGTTGCAGAACCAGCTGCAAATACTGGAAGAAAAAGTGCTGCATGCGATACTTTTTCTACTGTCCCAAAACTGGGCAGCTGTGCGCAAAGTGGGCAGACCCCATTATAGCCAATGTTCGGGTCTATCCAGTTACTGAACTGTTTGGCTGCGGGGATTCCCCTTTCCTGCTCCCCGAGCAGCACAGGAAAGTCTAATCCCCAGCACAAGTGTGAAACCATCCTTAGGCTGCCTTCATATGAGTATTTGGCCGGCCGGAAAAGATAGCACATACGGTGCATATTCTGGCCGGCCGCTGTTGTGCTAACTGGAAAAGATGGGTCCGGACCCATCTTTTGCCAGAATATGCCGACCGGTCCCATAGTCTCCTATGGGGGCCTATGAGAGCTGCTGGAAAAGGGAGATGGGAGGGAGTTTAGCAGCGACTCCGCTAAACTCCCTACCCTTTCCCTCCTCGGCCCCCTGTTGGCTGCCGGGAAAGGGAGGAAGCGGGACGAGGCAGTAGATTAGCACTGTCCTGCACCCTTCCCTTGCCGGCAGCTGGCAAGGGGCGGAGAGGGGGCGGGAGTTTAACACACAATTGCCCTCTCTTTTGCCGGCAGCTCTGCTAAACTCTTTCCTCCCGCCCGACGGTATTCTGGCCTGCAGGGGGATGCAGCCACAACTTGGCCTGACGTTCATGCGATTTTCGGCTGCGATGAAGGAGCCCTTAGATAGCAATTACACTCAAACAGGTAATCTGCTATTATTGCCAACCACATTAAGGAACGATGAGTGATGCATTTGGACACATTAGTTGGAGCACAAGTATTGTATTCGTTGCAATTTGCTTGACTGTGCAGCACCTGTTTATCAGGATCATTCTTGACATCCTCCTATCACCCCTTTTCATCATGAATTGTCTCTGCCTAGTCTAACACTGATGACCAGGCCTTGCTGGAAATCACTCGGATTACTGAATTTTCCCACGGTTATGTGGATTCACACTGCAATTAATCCACAGAACACTTTCTCACTTGATTTTATGCTGCATTGCCGGCTCTAATCTCCATAGAGGGAAGCTCCAATCGGAGAAGGGCCGGCGTCTCTTATAAAGTGGCCATTGTAACGCTTCTCTGTGGTCTTGTTGGGTGAACATTTCTCTCTAGTCCCATAGAGCGACCATAAAGTTCATATGACACGATATTCCTTAAAGTCTTACCTGCTTGATAAGGCAGAAAGCAGCAGAGGGAGCTGCAGTCACAGCGCTTGTCACTACAGCGAACAGTAAGGTAAGGCCGGCCGGGCTGTTTATATGGGGATTTCAGCTTTTCATTGTTCTTGTTCTATTTCCGTGTGGACATTTGGTCAGTTTTAGGCTATTCTTGTTTTATTACACCTCCTGTAGGAAAAAGGAAATATTAAAAAAAGCTCCAGTTTCACATAATATAGAATCATGCGGGGATGTAATAAGCATCGTTGTATGAATACAGCATCGAGAGTCATAGAAATAACTAAGTAAAACACATCCCTAAAAAATATTTGTGTTGTACGCCAAGATATTGCATATCTTTATTGTACGGATTTGTAATACGCCGTCTGCTGCCTTCTATAGACTTTACTGACCCTCCCTGTGCATTTGATATTATACAGTCACTTGTAGTTGTTTCTTTATGGCTTCATAAAGAATAAATAACATTTCCCAACCTATACCGCATGAGGGAAGTATTTTCAGCTAGACTTAAAGGGGTTGTCCCGCGCCGAAACGGGTTTTTTTTTTTTTCAACAGCCCCCCCGTTCGGCGCGAGACAAACCCGATGCAGGGACCTAAAAAAAAATCCGCACAGCGCTTACCTGAATCCCCGCGCTCCGGTGACTTCTTACTTACCTGGTGAAGATGGCCGCCGGGATCTTCTCCCTCGGTGGACCGCAGGGCTTCTGTGCGGTCCATTGCCGATTCCAGCCTCCTGATTGGCTGGAATCGGCACGTGACGGGGCGGAGCTACACGGAGCCGCTCTCCGGCACGAGCGGCCCCATTCAGAAAAGAAGAAGACCGGACTGCGCAAGCGCGTCTAATCCGGCGATTAGACGCTGAAAATTAGACGACACCATGGAGACGAGGACGCCAGCAACGGAACAGGTAAGTGAATAACTTCTGATAACTTCTGTATGGCTCATAATTAATGCACAATGTACATTACAAAGTGCATTAATATGGCCATACAGAAGTGTATAACCCCACTTGCTTCCGCGGGACAACCCCTTTAATTCTACCCCGAGGTATATAGAGTGCCTACAGCTCTATAATGCTAAACAATAGGACATTGTGTGCCGCCATACAAGGTGCGTCTACTCTGTTTTGGGTAGAGTTTTGAGTCTTTTAACGTCCGCTGTTTTTTAACTAAAGCCCCTTTTTAACATAATGATTACCGCTCAAAATTCGTTCAAACTACCTACAATGAGCGATAATCGTTGCATGTAAACGTGGGCATCGTGCACTTTTTCCTTTGAACAATGATTTTAAGGTGAACTTAAAATCCATGGTTCAGCTAGTGAGAGAGAAAGTATGTCTAAATAGACCGGATGCTGTTATCTCCACAGGAAGCGGCAGATAACATTGTAATCTGCTGTCAGCCTCCAGCAGAACAATGCAGCTGTGTGCACAGCTTGGCATGTGATTAATCACACGCTGGGCTCTGCAAACAGCTCCTGGAGGCCCTTTAACATGCAAAGGAAGATGAAGTGTTAGGGCTAATTCCCACGGGCGCGATTTACACCGCGTATAACGCGGCGGAAATCCGCCCCATTGCCCGCAGCTATTAGGTTCTATTGAACCTAATAGAGAAGTGCTCACGGTGCGGAATTCCACCGCGCAATTCCGCACCGTTAAATCACACATACTGCAGTCAATGAAAGCCCTCCGTCACGCTATCTTCCGTTGTAGCACAGCGGAAGATAGCGTGAAAACGCTTCCCAGCCTACCGGCAGCCGCGTCATGCGCTGTACTGCGCATGCACTCCAGAGCATCATGCGGGACGTCAGGCGGCGGATCCGGAGGTAAGTATGGGCTCTCCTGGGGGGGCGCCGTGACGAGCTCTGCTGCAGAATTCCGCTTGCAGAGCCCATCACCGCCGTGTGCACTAGGCCTAAATGGCTATGAACACTTTATGGAAATAGATTGTAAAATCTTTCAGTCATTTGAAAGATTATCTTTGCGTGTAAATGGGCCTTAACACAGGATCCATCTCTGGTGTTTTGGTTGTGACTTTTTACTATGGGCTTCAAGAAACATTCAATCTAGAAAAGAATGATAAAAGTAGACAGTAGGTAAATTTGCTTTCACTGTTTGTTAGGGCCCTTTTACACAGACGACCTGTCGGGCACAGATGCTCAATAGGCTGTCCCAAGGATGATTATTTCTGTGCTTTTACACTGTAACAATCATCGTTAACTGAATAGAGGTGCAGTTGGCTATCCAAAAATTGGGATAGAAATATTATCCGTGTGCATATACCCTTATTGAAATGTTTGACCACCATTGGTGTCACAAATACTGGTAATTTTTTAATGACTAGTAACTAGAATGATGTTCCCGAGATTATGTAATGTCACATTGTGCCTAATACCCTTTTACATGGGCTATTGATTGGGCACATTTGCCTGAATGATCATTGGCCCTTTCAAATATGGCACTGAACAGCCAGTGAATAAGCAAACGCTTGTTTTTCGACTGATTTGATCATTTATGCTGGCATAAAAATGGTCGTTCACCCACAGCATTGCATACCCCATGTAAACGGGGGCTATGCTGCCGAGGAATGTACTTCGTCTATGGACGAATGAGCCTAGTAACGAATGTTTATCTTCTTCTGCCAGCGTAAACAGCAGAACCAGCCTCGGTCAACTTGCTAATATAGCGGTTGGCGCCATTTCAAAATGGCAGAGGATTGGTCAATGTAGAAAAGCCTTAAAGGGGTTTTGTCATTTAAAAAGAAAAAAAAAATCAATACTTACCTATTCCTCCCCAGGCAGTCATCTAACCACATCTCCTCTTTGCTGAGCTCTAGTCCCTTGGCTCACCTCACCTCCAGCTGGCCGGATCCTCTTCTTGTTATGATCTGTCCTTTCTGTGCATTCTCCTTCCGGCATATCAGTGTAGGGTACGTCACTAGTGACGTAATGTTCACTGCCTAAGAAAGAATGCCGATCTATTGCTGAGACTGCACATGCGCGCTGCCTCACCACAAGAGTTCATATACTATTGCAGAGAGACAGCGTGCATGCGCAGTCTCGGCAATAGCTCGGCACTAGGCTATGAATACTATGTCACTATTGACATAGCATACATTGCCCTGCAGAAAGGAGAATGCTGGCAATGGGCGCTTCATCACCGGAAGACTAAGAATTTGCTGGCTGGAGGTGAGGTAACTGTAGGAGACAGGAGAAGATCCGGTAAGAAGACTGCCTGGGGAGGAATAGGCAAGTATGGATTTTTTATTTTCTAATGACACAACCCCATTAAGGCTTCCAAATTGTTTACTCCATTGAGTTTCGGGGTCTCATCACACACAATAGATACAACCCATCTCGGATTTATACATGTAGTGCTCAACAATGGACCCACTGTTATTGGGAAAGTCAAGCTGTTGAGCCCGATGGAGACATTTCCTAGGCTTCTAATTTAATGTATTGCTTTATTTCAGAATGTGTTAACTTGTCTTGTTGCTGTATCTATGCGATAACTTTACAAAGCAAATAACTTTTCATTCGCACTGTTTTGTCTTTTTTTTCCCGGAGTTGTTAGCTGTCACTTGAATTGTGCCAAAGAGCTAAACCAAGCCGTCAGCCTTTTCGAGAGTTAATGTTTTGCTCTTGTAGTGCATTGTGTGTTTAAAGAGAGAGCATTATGAAGCTATTTTACTGAAACTACAATCATTGTGAGTTACTCAAGCTTTCTATTCACATTAAAATACAGGTAATCACGCATTTAATTAACGGATTTGTCTTTTGAGTGGTAGTCATGTTTAGTTTACAGGTGGAATGGCTTGATGTGTTCTACCATTTATTCATTCAGACTCCTGTTGGTTCTGTAACAATTATAAATGTTGTCATTCAGCTTAAAATATCACACTCATTGAAAGGGACAGACGTACTGAACTCGCTACAGCGCAGACATTAAGAAGAATCATTATGTTTGGATTGTTTTGTTTTTCTCCATCAAAGAAAACGGAACGGCCTCATGAACCGAACTGATGAAACTAGCGGCTACCAACTTTTTTTTTTACCGTGGAAGCAGGCTTCCCATTGCAACTTTTTTTTATCTTGTAGGACATTGTTCTCGCATGAGGAGGGGTTTTCTTCTTCTTTTTTAGTATTTTTTTGTTTTTTATAGTCTCTAAAAAAAATGTTTACAATTGTGGTCTTTTTAACTATTTTTCTACAAACCTTTAAATTACGTGAACACTTTCTTAGAGACTGACATCTAGGTGAAGGTTGGACTTCAGAACCGCAGCCGTTCATCAAGGCATAGATTCCACTAATCATTTGGCGGGAATATTGGCCCATGTGGACAGGAAGCTTCTTATACTTGGTGCAGATTGGATGGAGGTAAAGGGGTTTTCCAGGGAAATACTATTGATCAGGGTAGGTCATCAATATAGCGACGGACCACTGCCGAACAGCTGAGTGGGTGCAGGCTGTCGGCGCCGCTATAACTCAGAAGTCGTAGTGGAAGCCTCTGTGACGACCTCTGTGTAGTGGCCGGCGCTTGTAACTGCAGGCATGGCTCCTATTGATTTCAATGAGAGCCGTGCCTGCAGTTACAAGCATTGGCCACTACACGGGAGGTGAGCACGGAGGCTTCCGCTTCAAATACACTGAAGTCGGAGCGGAAGCCTCCAACCCGACCTCCTTATAGTGGCTGGTGCTTGTAACTTCAGGCACAGCTCCCATTGATTTCCGCTCCGAGCTCTGTGTTATTGCGGCGCTGACCACATGTGCCTGCTCAGCTGATTAATTGGGGTCCTGAGCGACGGACCCCAGCCGATCAACTCTTGATGACCTATCCCGAGGATAGGTCATCAATAGTATTTCCCTGGAAAACCTCTTTAATGACCTAAGATGAACTGCTGACAGGAAGGATTCATCGATTCATGCTGCTTGTGCCAAATTCTGAACCTCTCACCAGCATGGTGCAACAGAATTCATCTGATAAGGAAATGCCTTTGTTCTGCTTAGTGATCCTCTTTTTGCCCACTGAAGTCTCTCCTTTTGTCCTTCTCTTAGATAACATTGGAACTGGTCATCTGCTGTTAGTCTATCCATGCTAGGGAATGCATTCGAACACATTCCTTGGTGCACCAGCATTTTGTTCGGCTGAAATTTCTTTGACTGTGCATCACCTATTCATCAGAGCAATTTTCCAATCCCTTTCATTAGCGAATTTTTAACGACCACCAGACACCCTTTTGCTGAATGTTTTCTTCGATCATACCATTCTCTGTATATGCTCCACACCGTTGTATCAGAAAATCCCACAAATTTGGCAGTTTTTGAAATCCCTGCCTCGGGTAGTCTAGCATCAATGAGTAGCTTCCAATGAGACATGGTCAGATCGCTTGATTTTCCCATTCTAATATGGATTCACACTGAAACGTATCCATGAAAAACTTGAGCTTGATTGAGGCTTGGACACACGCTGGATCTGAGGCAGGATCAGGCTTTTATAGGAAGTCCCAATTAGTGGCAAGGCCAGGGCAGGGAAACAGAGGGTGGAACCAGTCAGGGAAAGCACAGGCTAGGTGTTCATCAGAGAGCTGTCCAAGTCCTGGATTGCCTAGTGGAGAGCTGCTGACTGGAGTCCTGGGTTCGAGCCCATGCGAAGGGAAGCCTGTCGATTTGCTATTTACTTACTTGCAGGAGATAGGGTACCCATACGCATTAGATAGCTGTTTTGCCAAATTGTTCATTCATCTAACACCCCCACAGACATTCACACATGTATTCTGAGTGTAAAGAGAGAAGACAGTCACTGCCAGATTCTTCTGGCAGCCTTATCACCCCCAACTGCAACTATCCGGAGGCTCCCATACACATTAGATAATCAGCTGGTTGGGCCGATATACATACTAGATAGCTGTCAGCCATAGGCTGCCATAGACAGCCATAGGCTGCCATAGACAGCTATAGGCTGCCATAGACAGCTATCTAGTCTATATATCAAGCTTTACCGCTGATTCATTGATATTTGTAAGACTTCTGAGCATTTGTTCTTTTATTTCCTGCTAACATTTTCTATACTTTTTTTCTTTTTTCTTACCCATTACTTCTTGCCATTATATCTGTCAATGAATCGCCAAATACCATATTTAATGGAGCAGGAAAATATTTTGAATGCGAGATATGTCATACGTTAAATGATAAAATGGATTTTTGTATACATAATGATTGTAATCTGAATTTCTCCTCGAGAGCGATCTATACAAGGTCACTTGTTAAGTCAACAGCGTCTGACAGGGGCCAAAAACCTTGAGCCCGACGAAGTATAAATTCCCTTTAAACTTTATTTTTTCTCTAGAATAGTTAATTATGTCTGTGGTGTTTAGATTATTGTTTGACCTTCCCCCATCGCTCACGTTTTTTGTATGCATGTTATTTACGGTGAGGATGGAGGTTTTGTATTTGTGTCTCGATCTTTTTTCAAGGGCAAATATACATGTCATCAGATTTCACAACACCTCTTCCTTTATTCCGGTATTTCCATTCTCTCATTGTGCCTTCGCATTGCTACATGTGCTAATGTTCTATTTTCAGATGTAGCTATCATCAATTTCTGTGCATTTAAATAGAATGTCACGTGTATTTAATTTTAGTTGTACCAATTTTAATTTAAAGGGAATGTTTTTTTTTGTTTTTAGAAAATGGGATATTATTCATAAATCAAGTTTTTATGTAAAAAAAACAACTATTTTTATTTTAGAATTTTGGTCTTTTTCTTTTATTTTTCTTGTTACATTATTTTAAAAAATCCTAATATCTTACAGGTTTTCTTCTGACAACTAAATCTAATAATAGTTCTGTACAGACTTAGTGGCTTCTATGGGAAAGTGTTGTGGGCATGCTCTGTGACACGTGCAAAGAGAAAGAAGGCAGACTGTGACCAAGACTTGTTGTGAATAGTCACAACCTGTGGTGTGTATGCATGTATGTTTTTATATATATATATATATATATATATATATATATATATATATATATATATATATATATATATATATATATATATATATATATATATAGAGTGTTTGTGTGTATGATATATATGCACAGTGGAATTAGCTTTCATTGCAATCCTGCCTGTGATGCTAATGAGATGACTACTCAGAAGTGATCTCTACAGAACAGGAAATGTTAGAATATTATTTGGCTTAGTGGTCAGTGTGAAAACTGCAGGATTTTAGGATTTCTTTTAATATACAGAATTTCATGGAAGATGCAATGCAAAAATCCCCAAATTGTAAAAAGAATATATTTTAATATAAAAAGATTCCTTTTGAACAATAGGTCAGTTGCACAGTTTTTAAAAGTCTATAGAAGAAATAATGGGACAGATTTCCTAATGCTATCTAATACTTGGACAGTGCGAACTTAGGCCTCATGTCCACAGGTGGATCTGATTTGCGGGTGTCCGAAAATGCATTAACCCTTTGCAATCCAATTTTGGATTCAGGGTTTCCTAGGGGGTTTTCTTTCTGCCATTATGCAATAGCGCCATCTGCTGGCTAGAGACAGTACTGCAGTATGGGACATGCTGGAGAGGCCCCCGACAACAGAGCGGCTAGCAATATACAGTAAGAATACCCTGCCGGACGTCTTCAATCAGAATGTCTTTAGACGTCAGACAGTGGATTGGAAAGGGTTAAAGCATGCGGATTTGATTTGTGGACCTTTTGGTCTGGAAAACAAATTGCAGCATGTTCCATTTCACTGCGGATCTCGCATGGATGGCTTCCATTACAGTCAATAGAAGCCGCCCAGTACACAGCCACAGTGTCACCTACAGGTGTGCCACAGACCGGACAGCTTCCATTGACCCCAATGGAAGCCGTCCCTGCGGGATCCGCAGACAAACAGAGCATGCTACGCTTTTTTTCCGAGCGTGCGATCCGCTCGCTAGGAAAAGATGACATCCGAAGGTATTTAAATACCTGCGGATGTCCAATAATAGTCTATGGGCATATTGAATTGCGGATCATCTGCGCAGGTGACCCACGCGGATTTCGCAATTCAATTATGCCCGTGGACACGAGGCCTTAGAAAGTGCTCTAATCAAAGAACCTTTCCCAGGCTTTTCCCCGAACAGACCAACCATGGAGTAAAAGAGCTATGGCAAAAAAATGACAAAAAAATGTAAACCATTATCTGCATGTGTAAATGTATGTAGCTTCAAAGTAAATGACTCGCTCGTCATTCACTCATTCCAACAATTAATCGCCCTGTGTAAAGGGACCCAAAGGGCAGCATACTGAGTTGATTGATCAATTTTAAATCCCCTTTTCTCTGCTGATTCTGTCAGAGTCTACACAGTAAAGCTGAGAAATAGGCTGCAGAATACAGGTAATGTCAGCTGATTGTATGCACCCTAGTGGATAGTAAAATTGGGATTAGAACAAAAACCTGATTAAAATAATATGTCATTATTTTATTTATTGATCGTCAAACTCTAATGATGTGCAACTGCTGGGAAGCCGAAGATATGTATACAGTGTGCATATATAAAAATGCCATAATAACGTCATTGGGTGTTTGAAAGGTCTGCTGTATCAGTCATTTTCTAAGATTGCAAAGGAATAAAAGGTTTAACTGGTACAATCCGCAAACACTATAGTTAGCCTCAGACAAGTATAGTTTGCCCACCTACACAGTACTTTTTTCTCCTTTCTTTGAAACAAAATACCCCTGCCTGATCTGCGGCTTTTATTCCTCTATTAAGTAAAACATGGTGCCTGCTGTCTTAGACGCTTATAATTATTTAAGTATACCAAGAGGACCATCTATACATTTACTTTCCCACAGTTAACATTTTTTTTCTGATGAGACAGGCTTGAGCAATAAAGTGCTTCCTGACAGCTCCTTGTATGTAGATGGGGAGAACCTCCAATTCTCCACTTACTAAGTGATTGCACTTGTACAATCCATGTTCCTTGGCTCACCTACACACAAATATGTAACGTACGCCCACTGGATGAAATACATTCCCTTTTTTTTTTTTACTTCCAGCTGCAACCGTATTTAGCAGCGTGGCTTAAGTATCCTTGTAAAGATACACCACAAATGCCATAGAACTCAAAAAAGCTGAGTTGACGCATGTGACAGTTTGTTAGGGTTTGCTGCTGGGATCTGTTGTACTACATAGGTTTTTAGCAGCACAGCCTCACAGGTGGGGGTTGATTGAGCTGGCTGGGTGGGGATTGCTCCAGCCAGCCAATCCCCAAGGTCTGTTGCTCATATGTACTAGCTCTTTTGCTAGAGGCTGCTGGCCTTTTCTCTGTTTGTTCAGTGTGGGCAGTGTTGTGCTCCTGCATGTCTGTACATGTGGCTGGACATGAAGTGTCTGTGCAGCATTCAGGATATTAAGTGTGAACAGTGTCCTGCTCCTGTCGGTCCTTTATCATCTAGGACGAGGTAGATCTTTAGGTTCCAGCGTGGAGTCGTTCCTATCAGGACGATTGCCCCACATTACAGGGAGTTATTCCTGAGGTTAGTTGTCTTGTTTGTGTAGGGACCCGCGAGACAACGAGGACCCATGAAGTTGGGCTTGCGGGTTTAAGTATCTTGACCAAATTACGAACTAATGCCTTGTTCGTTCTATAGTTATCCCATCTGGCTATGTGTGCAGGTATGCGTTTTGAGTGCCTGTCAGTCATTGGTTTATGTCTATCCGTGAGTTATGTATCTTGTTTCTGAGTTCGCCTGCCGGTAACTTTTGTATCTAGTTCATAGTTCCCGTGCCGGTAAGACTCTGCTGAGTGCTCTTATGTCCCAGTTCGACATTACAGAATATATATGTACACAGATAAGGAGGTATTTATGTCCCTGTTTGCCAATTTTAACGGAGTTCTTTAGCTCTGTGGATTAAAGAGTACCTACAAAGATGATTCAATAGCACTAATATGGTATTATCATTGGTGGCACTTCAGCCACAGGGGTCAACAGTCTTGTGACCATTGGCAAACTGCAAATGAAACCCAGAGAAAATTCTGATAAATTCTGTTATAGTGGTATTAAAGAGATTGTATGGTTACTTTTTGAAAATATAATGGCAGGTGCTGATGGTCCCGTCGATCCAGGATTGCAGCCCCCCTGTTTTCCCAGCCTCTTACTGCGGAAGTCAGGTGACCGCCGCCTGCCAATCTGAGGCCACAGCATCACCACCTGTTATCCTGTCATCGATGCTCACATCCTGTGTGCCATAATGCCAAGTGTTCTGAACGATGACACTAAGGCCTTTAATTGGCAGGCAGCAGTCACCTGACTTCCACTATCAAGAGAGACAGAAACAACCCCAACCCCGGGGCTGCAACCCTGGATTTCCAGGGCTGAGAATTGCTAAGTACTACCATTTTTATTATTTTTACACATCTGAACCTGCCACTACATTTTCAAAAAGTAACTGGACAACCCCTTTAATGATATACAATGCCTCGTAGAGACGATGTCACACTTTGAAGAAATCCTCGAAATAAGAGGAATCTCAACACACAAAGAATTAAGTTCAGAAGAATCAGTTTTAATTTCAAATCATTACATGTTTCTTGTGGCCCAATAAACATTATAATCGGTAAGCAGTAGGGTCACCATGTTGGGCGATTCAATCTAATGCAACATGGAATCCATTCAATGAGTGCTCAAATACTGTCTTGCGTGGTGCTGACCATGTAGTATTGACAATAGTCCACAGGCTGTGGGAGAGCATTCATAGATTCGAGAGAGATCTGGGGATTGTACTGGCCAAAGAATGATCTGGACACCTTGTAAAGCATGCCTGTTGATGCACGCTGTGTGGGGATGCTTGTTATCTGCTGGAAAATGATGTCTGATTCCCCTTGAAGACATGGTAATGTGATGAGCTGAAGCACATCATCAACATAATGGCATGCTGTCAGTGTGCCCCTGACTCGTACTAGAGGTGATCGACCGTTGATGCTGTTGGAACCCCAAACCATGCCTCCACATTGATGAGCTGTGTGGCACTCCAAAATGAAACAGTCCAATTGCCATGTTGCCTCCAGACTCTTGCTCCGTGGTCATTGCGAAAGCACAATTTCTATTTATCAATCGTTGCACCACACTGCGCCATTCGTCACACCTGATAGAGCCTCGTGTGGTGCAGAGTGTTAAGGCAGCAGAAATGCAGTCCTAAGCTCTCACTCACGACCTAAACGTTGCGAGTTCAATTCCCACTTGGTTCAGGTAGCCGGCTCAAAGTTGACTCATCCTTCGGAGGTCGGTAAAATGAGTACCCAGCCTGGTGGGGGGTACTCTGCATAATAACTTGGCGATATACAAATAACAAGATTATTTTTTATTTTTACCTCATATTTCTGGAGTTACACCACTGTGGGTGTTCATGACAATGGTGGGGGTCAGTCTTCACAACAGACAGGTTAATGGCAAACTTGCCTAAGCCAATCTTTGAGAAATTGTTATTTTCGACATTGGAGCATCCAGAATGTTGTGGAGCCACAATGGTATGAAGCTGGATGTGTTGATCTGTGCGTTGGGATGTTTGTCTTCGACTCATTACAATGCAGTGCAAACACCAACCAGCTATATGCCCTATCCTGAAATCTTTAGTAAACTTTTCTGTTTTTGATGAAATCGCTCTTGATGGCATCTCCGAGGCTTCTTCAACTCCTTAATCTTTATCCAGGCCCGATAAAAGAACGACACAAAGCGGTTTCCACAGACGTGACCGCGTCTCCAAAGTTGACTTCAAAGACTGGTTTTGATCTTTTATCACACCCCTAGTTTACATGATTGGCCTGAAACTGCACCAACTTGCAAAACTTCTTTGGCTCAACATACCCCGAAAGCTACATAATGATGTGGCAAAATTCTCAAGATGTGTCATTTTCTCTGTGAAGCAGTATATGATTCCAGATTATCATATCAGGAGTCCTTTATAATTGAAATCAATGTCTGTGGAGGGGATTGGGGGCATCGTATAGGAAAAATGTTGTGCTGAATGCTGTAATGATATATTATGAGCTTAAAGGAGTCTGCCAACAGTCTCACTTATGAGGCGCAACGTGCCATGGTTTTTTCATAACTTACATATTTACACAGGAGCCCATGGTCAGAAGAGTCAAGGCAAACAGAAAAGTGTTCTAGGAGTTGTAACAAAATTTTAAGGATAGGGAATAACTTGCTAATCAGTGGAGGTCTCACCGCTGAGACCCCGGTCAATCTCGAGAATGGGTGTCCCGTGTCTCCCTGTGCTTGTTGCAGAGGGATCACTTCTCTCATGAACTGAGATAACAGAATGAATCGAGTGTCGGGCCAAGCATAGGTGGTCGGCACTGCGTTCCTTTCTATGGGGCTGAGAATATCTGAATGCTTGCCGCTTGGCTATTATCACTGTCCCATTGAAAGTAAATGAAGTGTCGGTAAAGGGGTTGTCTTTAGTTCTTCCGGCTGTTTTCAGACTGCTCTGTATGTTGCGCAGTGGCACAGTTTGGTACTGCAGGCTGAATCCTATTGAAGTGAATTGGACTCAGCCTGGGCTACTGCACAATGTACAGAGTTGTCTGAAAATGGCTAGAAGTAGGGCAACCCCTTTAAACGTTGCAAGCGGCGAATCATGTCATCAGCAACGCGATCTTCCCTCTAGCGCAGCCGCTCTTGTGTTATTGCACTGGCCACCTACCTGCATGCAGGCACTGCTTGTGTTTTTTCCTGCAGGTCGCCAGTGGGCTCTAAGTTGTTGGCAAGCGAGAGGAGAAAGGATTATTTTATGTAAAAAATGTGAATAAGTGTTTATTTTTCTTAAGTTTTTCTGTTTTTGCGATGGCATCATGAAGAGGGAGAATCGGCTTTCAAGAGGGCGCCACCTCCCTCTGTCTAACCACCTAAATGTCACGGTCCGCATTGAATGCAGCTTCTATGGATCTGAATTCTCTCTAATTCCGAGTGCCATATAATGGTGGCTTTACATGGAATAGTTTGAATAATTGCTTAGTTGAGCGAATATGGGCGATAGTTCTGTGTAGACTATTAGGTCGCCCCTCGGCTGTCTTTTTTCCTTTAAACTAAATAATCCCAATTTTGATAACTTCTCTGGGTTTTGTGGTCCGCCCATTCTATTTATTACTTTAGTTGCCCGTCTTTGTACCCGCCCCAAGCTCTCATATGTCCTTCTTGAGTACCAGTTCCCAAAGCTGTACACAATATTCCATGCATGGTCTGACCAGTGACTTGTAAAGAGGAAGAACAAAGTTCTCATCATGCGCCCCTAAACCCCTTTTGATGCACCTTATGATCCTACTTGCCTTGGCAGCAGCTGCCTGACACTGGTTGCTCCAGTTAAGCTTCTAGTTAACTAAAATCCCCAGGTCCTTTCCCATGTCAGTGTTACCCATTTAGTGTGTCATGGTGACATGTATTTCCTCTGCCCATGTGCAGAACCTTACATTTATCAGTGTTAACCCTTTCCAATCCACTGTCTGACGTCTGAAGACATTATGATTTAAAGGGGTTGTCTCGCGAAAGCAAGTGGGGTTAAGCACTTCTGTATGGCCATATTAATGCACTTTGTAATATACATCGTGCATTAATTATGAGCCATACAGAAGTTATTCACTTACCTTCCCTGCGCTGGCGTCCCCGTCTCCATGGCTCCGTCTAACTTCAGCGGCTAATCGCCCGATTAGACGCGCTTGCGCAGAAGGGTGTTCTGCAGCAGCGGCATTCTGGCTCCGCCCCCTTCTACGTGTCATCGCGTAGCTCCACCCCGTGTGCCGATTCCAGCCACCGAAATTATGGTGCCATTAGTTGACATGGCAAAGAGTTTTTTTTTTTTTTTTTTATACACGCCCAACCCCACGATCCAGTGGTGTCTGCCTGTAAAGTCGGGGTACGGCACAAAAATCCGACTCTCTTCAGGGTGCCATGCTCATGCCCCCATAGACTTGTATAGGGGAGCACACGCATTAGGACTCTGAAGTGTCAAATTTTCGTGTGCCGCTGTGACTTCACCGGGCGGCAGCACCTGACTTCCTGTCACATCCACTAACCGCATCATAACACTGTTTGTGGGGACATAACAGGTTCTATTTAATATTCTTTATTCTCATTCCACCGAGCGCCAATTTTTCCATTTCTGTTTGCTTTGCGCATGACATTATAACCTATGTTTACATCAAATGTTGGGAAGGGATTGAAACTTATGAGAACCGCTCCCGAGACCCCAGATAAAAAAAAAAAAAATCTAATCTTGCAAGCAGGTACTTATTTCTAACTGCAGCGACCACTACTGGCAGATTGGAGTATTACATGCCACCATATAAATTAGGATAACTGCTTGTTAGCGACTTTCTGCGTGGAGAATAGTACTACAGTAAGTTATTCTCAGGATGACCTTTCAAAGGAGCATCTTGAGTAAGAGGAAGATGAAATAAAAAGGATACTTCATCTGAGTGTTGCTTATGGGCAAACCTGCCAGCCAAGAAAAGTATTCACCTAACAATCACAGTAGAAGTCAATGATAAAGTTTCCAAATAATCTAAAACCACTCTAAACATACACTGTTTTTTAAAAAATAAATTGGGCAATGTATCAAAAACCGGTCTTTCTTTCTAATACTATATCTTCCATTACTCTGAATGTACTCGTGTAGAAAAGAATACTGCTGTGTCTTTCTTGTTTCTTGGATTTTTAAACAATAGTACAAGGGGACAAAACACAAATTATAGACTAAATGGTATTAAGCGCCGTGTAAGTAATTACTTGCAGCTTAATCAAGATTATTCCTAAATGTTTTTCTTTGTGATAGGAAGCTTAACTCAATAGTGTTCTTCCCTCACCTGAATTATTTTAATGGTGTGTTTTCACCAGTTCATAGATTACAGTTAATAAAAGAGAAGTGGCAGCTGTTGGACGCTTATATAAAGTGACCTGAACCGTGGAAACAATGGACTTCATGTGCAAAATGCGAAAATAAAACAACCGAGGACAGAACAGAGTTGTATGTTATATCTTTCTGTTTTGCTTAAAATACCAAGGATACAAGAACATATACTATTATACTATTACTTTCTTAGTTTTTGTGACCTATTAAAACTTTGCTTATAGTCCCATATAACTTGTGTTCCGTTTTTCATAGGTTTGAAAACACTAGGTTACCAAACAAAAATGTTTTCTTGTTTTTGGGAATTTAACGCTAGTTTGTTTTGGGTGGCTTAACTTAACTGGTAATCTGCTTTTATTAAGTTATAAATTGGTGTTATACCAACTGAGCCAGTATTTAACATAGCAGCATAGTATCCCAGGCTGAAAAATGACTAGTGTCTATCCAGATCAGCTGGTTTCCACCACCCCTTGTTGAGCCAGAGGAAGGCAAACACCCTCAATGAGGCAGAAGCCAATGGTACTGGTGTATCTTGTCTCCACCACAAGTGTGGGTGGAGACCTAGTGAGTTGCAGGGAGTGGCTATGTCACAGGCAAAGGTGGCGATTGTCTGCCGCAGACACACCTTTCCTCCTTTCCTGTGGTGGCCAGCCTCCATCCTCAGAACCACAGCATCGGCGAAGGCTGCAGTGGGCTATGGGCTCTGCTATCCTCCTGGTCTCCACAGCTTCCATGATCCCAGCAGTGGCGTCAGGGGCTGTAGATCCTGTGGGTCATGCCCGGCTGTGTATCACTCGGCGGCCCACGGCAGCGCTGATGAAAGTGTGCATAGCCGGAGACGGGCGGCATTGGCGAGGGATGCTGGATACACGGTGCGACAGGGAACTCCTGCCCTGATGGGACGGCGACAGGGATTCTGTGGCCACAATGGAGACTTACAGCATGTCCGGCAGTGGGGGATCCCAGCCCTGATGGGATGGCAGCAGGGATGCTGCAGCCAGCGTGGAGGCTGAAAGCGGCCTTTGGCAGTGGTGGCGGGGGAGGGCCCGACCTGCACTCCGATCACCGTTGCAGCTGTTAGCCTGATGAGTCACAGCTGCTCATTATCACTGTGTTGGCATACAGAGTGTTCTGGTCAGTCCCCTGGGTGTTACTGCTGTATCTTGTCTCCCAATCAGCATCTAGGAGCATGACAGGTATTTACTCCTGCTAACACCTGTCACAACCCTAGCTTCCAGTGTAGACAAGATACACCAGTACCGAAGCCAATTTACCCCATTTTGGGGGGAAAATTCCTTCCCAACTCTATAATGGCAGTCAGAATAATCTCTGGATCAACATTTGAAAAGTTCCTACCTTACTCCAAATCTGGCAGTTGGAAGATCCCTGGATCCCTTCTAGTTATTTAATGTCTATATCCTGTACAGTCCTAGTGCTCTAAAAAGATGTCTAGTCCCCTCTTAAATTCCTCTAAACTCCTCTCTCTCAGGCAGAGAGTTCCACAGTCTCACTGCTCTTACAGTTAAGAACGCCCTTCTATGTTGGTGATGAAACTTTCTTTCCTCTAAACGTAGCGGATGCCCTCTTGTTACCGTCATAGTCGTGGGTATAAGCATCTTTGTATTGTCCCCTAATGTATTTATACATAGGCATTTAGTTGCCCCTTAACCGTCTTTTGCACCTGTTTTGTTTTTGCAAGTCTGGAGCTGCCTGGAAATCTGAGTTATGCTTTCTTTTGTTTGTAGGTAACAGTCTGACAAACAAATTATCTACATTGGTTTTCCCAATAGCGTAAAGAAGTTGCAAGTATATACAAAAACAAACAGATGCATGTGCCGTGCACAGTGACATTTTTGGTTGCAATCTGCCATAATTGGGTGTTATGCATACAGTGTTATGCTGCTTAGGATATACGGACAGCTAAAATACCAGCTCAGTTGGTACAAAATGATCCGGGAGTGTTTGGCTTGCAAAAAAGAAGGCTGAGACTTAATAGCTGTCTACAAATATCTGAAGGGCTGTCACAGTGTAGAGAGATCAGCCCTATTCTCATTTGTACAAGGAAAGACCAGAAGCAATGGGATGAAACTGAAATGGAGGAGACACAGATTAGATATTAGACAGTGAGGGTGATGAATGAGTGGAGCAGGTTACCACAGGAGGTGGTGAGTTCTCCTTCAATGGAAGCCTTCAAACAAAGGTTGGACAAATATCTGTCTGGGATGACTTAGTGAATCCTGCACTGAGCTGGGGGTTGGACCCGATAACCCTGGAGGTATTCTATGAATACTAAAGTACAAGCACATTGCCAGTTACAGGTGACCTTGGCAACACAACGAACGTTAAATTCATATTAAACGCATAATGGGAATAAATTGTTATTTTTGGCCGAAAACCCGAAGATTAATGCAACTGATAGATATTTTCCAAATGTTTGTGACATAAGACATCGGGAACTAAAGGCCCCTTAAATGGAATGAATTGAAAAAATAGTTCAAGCAAGCGAAAATGAACTACCATTTTTCAATGTAAACGCGAACCAATGGTCGAATGGCAAACAATAAATCGTTCACTTTTCATTCATCGTTCAGTTTATACAGGCATAAAAACCATCATTGACTCGTTCACTAATCGTTTGGTTTAAATACTGATCATTCAGTCGTTCTCATTCACTTATACAGTGAATGACTGAACGATTTCACGTTTGAACGAGCCAACGATGTATCAGCCTGTATAGCGAACTCTGACATGGTTCCTCTTTCAAACAATATATTGTGAGGTGTTAATGGGCCCTCATGGTTACAACCTTGGAACAAAATTGTACTCCATGATGTAATATAATGCATAAACTCCAATTAATGAATATATGAGGATATATATGTTAAGAACCACAGTGATTTTTAAAAAAACATCATGTAGCAATCCCCCCAGTATATACAAATAAGCTAGTGTTACTTTTGGTTACTTATTTCTTTGTATTTAACTTTTTCCTCCAGATGGTCATGTGATCTCAATTCTGACTGGCTCAGATTTACTTGGGGTTATGTATTCATTTTCTAGTCAATTTCTCAGTTTGTATGATGCTGTTACATGGTCCCAACCACAGAAACTACGGTATGTTATGGGGAACGCAACAGTCCTATCACAGTTACTGAGGATGATCACACAGCTCCTGTCACACTGGTATAATAAGGGAGATCACAGCTCATCCTCCTGAGTGGGTACTTATGGTCTGTAGCTTATTTAGTTAGCTATAGAAGATAATGATAATTAAAGTGTCTGCCCAGCAGGTAAAAATTGCATAGCCTCAGCTAATCCTATGCGGATGCATCATGGGATAAATTGATTCCAGTGAGGTTTCAAAAGAACGAAAAGCAAACAAAGGCTTCCATTCTGTCAGGTTTCTGTTTTTTTGTTTTTGTTTTTTTTTGGGGGGGAGGGGGGAAATACAGCTACAGTTTTTTTTCTGTTTTATTTCAGTTTCTCTCTCCTAAAAATGGAGCAGAGAGATGGAAACCCTGAACTGCGCCCCAACGCAGGTGTGAAAAGTCCTACTTGCACATTCTAAACACACATCAGAAACCTGATGTAAACCGAGCCTAATGGCCCTTTTACATGGAACGACAGTCATCTAAATGACTGCTGACATCACCGCTAAGGTCGTTGGCGCTCGTGTAGAGCGTTTAGGCTGGCAGACGGATCACGGGCTTCTCGCTCAGTGCTTCCTCTTCTATGTGTAGTGCTGAGTGGGAACGTTTACATGGAACGACAAGCATGCGATCCAGAGAAGCTGGCTAAAAGTCTGCGATAACGAAATTCGTGTTTGAGCAATAATCATCCCGTGTAAATGGCTGTCTTCACGCAGACATATTTGCGCACTCAGGATTCACATGTGCAATACGCATTGAATAGAACCCATTGATTTCAATGGGTTCATTCACATTTCCGTATTTTGGCCGTGCAAAAAAAGATAGAACATATTGTATTTTCCTGCGTATTTGCGCACCATAGACGTCAATGAGGTGCACAAATGTGCGCACAGTGCGCAAGTAGAAGCGTGAAACATAGCGTAATTGCTCTGGAAGCGAACACATCTAGAACTAATCAACCATTTCAATTGGTGCATTTGTTGTGCGCAAATGAACGAGTGACCACGGAGTGCAGCATAAAATCAAGTGACATGTTTTTTCCGCTGATCAGTTTTAGTATTAATCCACATCAGAATGGGAAAATCCAGTGATCTGAGCGACTTCCAACGAAGTCTGGTCATTAGTGCTAGACAAGGCGGGGCCAGGAGTTCACTACCAGCCTTATGGGATTTCTTGTGTGAAGACAGTATACTTAGAATAGTGTGATCTCTGAAGACATCCAACGAAAGGGGATCCTGTGGATGTAAACAACTTGTTAACGAAAGGGGTCAGGGGAGGATGTCAAGAACAGGCCGTGTACAGTCAAGCATATTTGTCCAAAGGCGTAACTAATTATTCCTTAGCACAGATTGGCTATAACAGCAGATGATCAGTTCCAGCACAATTGCTGTCTAAGAAACAGAAAGACTGGTCTCCAAGAGTGCAAAAAGTCTATCAGCCCTTTCTGCCTGGTATCAGTGGTTCAGTAGGTGGAGTATTGGTGTTCGGACTGTTTTCTGGAGACCCCCTGGGTCCAATATTCCTGGTCATTGATTTCAGCATCTAGTGGAATCTATGCCACTACAGAGCGCTGCGGTTCTGAAGGCCAAAATATATCCAACACGCCACTAAATTGGTGTCTCTACTAAATTGGCCATTCTGTATAATTGCGGAGCTGTTCCCTACGCTTTAAACAGCAAGGTACACAAACCTAAACACTAGAGATGAGCGAAGTTACTTGGTTTGGGTGTTTTTGGACCCGAGCACCGCTTTTTCCGAGTAACTGACTACTCGAGCGAAAAGATTCAGGGGGGGGGCGCGGGGGGTTGCAGAGGGGAGTGGGGGGGGGGGGGGGGGGGAGAAAGAGCTCCCCCCTGTTCCCCACTGCTGCTGCCCCCCACCCCCCGAATCTTTTCGTCCGAGTAGTCAGTTACTCGGAAAAAGCGGTGCTCGGGTCCAAAAACACCCAAACCGAGTAACTTTGCTCATCTCTACTAAACACCAACCCTAAGCTAACGATGTACTCAAAGCTTTTGTCAGCATGTATTAATGGTATTTTTAGGTAATTCTGGGGAATAAAAGTCCATCTAAGTCCACTCTCACAGTCCTTATGTGTATGATGCTCTATAGGATCCTCCAGTGTCTTCGGATGATGGGACTGTATAGCTGTGTGTGTCGGATGCTGCCTGGTAATGTGGATCTAGTATTCAGTTGGTAAATGTTTGTTTCTCAGTGTTTAGCAGAAGCTAATTGTTTATTTTGGGTGATTCTTTTCACACTTGAGTGAAATTATCAGGCCTGTACTCATCAGCCGATAAACAATTAGCAAACACTAAGCTAATGGCCTCCTTCAGTGCCAGAAATGGGTGACAACAATTGGGCATGGGTCTACCCCAGGAACTCCTTGTTTGGCTTCTAGGTGTTAATGCAAATTTGTTCTTTTGATTATCCAGCCTTGAGGCTCTATTCTTTTGATTTAATTAAATCTAATTGGTTACGTTGCTCCTCCCCGGCCCCTGAGGTGGTTTTGTTTGTTTCCGATCTTCTTAGTAATGCATCTATTCATGCACTGAAATGCTGGCTAAGTACTAGACCTTCTCTTCACACTGGATTTTTTTCTGGCAGATTATGACTTGCAAATAGCTTACTCATACAGTTAACAGTAAATGACTAGTGAAATAACTTGTTGGGAGGTAAATGTAGCATATGTGAAAGCCAAGACTTAATGAGGGTAAGTGATGAGAGCAGGGAATGAAGATTTGTGTATTAAAGGGAATTTAGAGGATTTTCTGACCCCAATGTACAAATCTAGTTTTTGGTGAACATTTAAAAAAGTTTTTGTTTTCTTTTAATAATTGAAGCCGCAACATATATATTTTTTAAAAATCCTAAAATCCTGCTGTTTTCATACTGATCACTATGAACCCTTTCCAATCCACTGTCTAAAGACCTTATGATTCAAGGCTGTACAGCTCCGATGTTAGAAAACGTCCGTCGGTGTTCTCTTACTGTATATTGCCAGCCTCCCTGCTGTTGGAGCCTATCCAACATGTCACCTCATGCAGTACTGGCTTTAGCCAGCATATAGCGCCATTGTATAATGGCAGAAAAAGGGTAAGCCCCCCTAGGAAAACCAGGATGCAAATTGGATTGGAAAGGGTTAATAGTGTGACGCTTCCTGTTCTGTAGAGAAAACTTTTCAGCAGTCATATCATTCTTACGGGAAGGATTACAATGAGAAGTCAATCTACAGTACCGTGGTTCCCCGAAAAGACATTGTCTTATATTTATTTTTGTCCCAAAAGTGGCATTAGGTCTTAATTTTGGGGAGGTCTTCTTATACTTACATTGCAGGTTTGGTCCAAGTCCCTCCCGCTGCTCTCCACAGCTCCGACGCGCATCCCACAGTCCTCAGATGCTCATACAACATCAGTTCCTGGTTTATGGGATTCATAAATCCCGCCTCCAGGAAGCGATGGCTGTGATTGGCTGAGCAGCGGTCAAAGAACCAATCAATGCAGCGCTGGATGAACCAATGCGATGGCTGTGATTGGTCTAGTCAGTGCTGCATTGATTGGCTGAGCAGCAGTAGAAGAACCAATCAAAGCCAGTGCATTGTAGAGGCGGGATTTATAAATTGGCTGAGCCGCGGCCAATCACAGCCATCGCATTGGTTCATCTAGCGCTGCACTGATTGGCTGAGCAGCTGTCGAAGAACCAATCACAGCCATCGCTTCCTGGAGGTGGGATTTATAAACTTTGCAACCAGGAAGTGATGTACAAGCGGCTGAGGACTGCGGGAACCTCGCTGAACCTCTAGAAAGCAGTGGAAGGGACTTGGACTCAGCCTGCTAGGTAATGTATTTTTTTTCATGCAGTGTAACTAGGGCTTATATTTCAAGCCTCCTGGAAAATTAGGCTATGGCTTATTTTCAGGGTCGGCCTTATTTTCAGGGAAACGGGATATATCTAGATAACATAGAATCCACCATTAGCAATAGGGGATAATCACAGCTAACCTCCTCTACTTCCCTGCACAATGACCTCTATTAAGGCTACAGAGCATGCCTACAACACTCTCCCATTGAAGTCGGTGAGTCATCTCCATTGCACAGGTTCATGTGGTCCATGTGGCTACTGTAATGCATGTATCTAAGTGCTGTAAGTTTCACAGGCAAGATGGCCATCCCCATAGTCATGTACAGAAAATAGAATACAAAATCTACAATTTGAAAATAAAAAAAAATATTGCTGGTACATTCTCCTTTTTAAGTTACATTAGTATTTACTGTACATAATGTGTCAGGTGCTTACATTCACCAAGTATTATTGTGAATCACTAGTTTTCAAGCAGTTGTAGTGATAATTGACCTGTGTGTATGAAGAAAGGTTCTATGGGAATACAGTTTGTCCTATAGAGTTGGTGTAGGGAGTCTGGTAGGGCAGGTAGTGCTCTTTGGGAAGAGGGATATATAAATAATCTCTAATCCTGGAGGAAGAAAGCATCCTATCTAGCGCCACTTATTGGATAGTTATACTATAGGTTAATGTCCAACCTTTTAACAGGTCATGCAACAAGACCAGGCATGTAAAAAACAGAATCTTCTCCATAAGGCAAAAAGACCCATCTGCAAACAGCTGTTTTGGTGTTTATCTTAAAATCGTAGAATTGGGAGGGACCTACATGGTCATCGGGTCCAACCCCCTGCTCAATGCGGTATTCACTACATTATCCCAGACAGATGTCTGTCCAGCCTTTATCTGAACACTTCCATTGAAGGAGAACTAATCACCTCCCGTGCCAACCTGTTCCACTCATTGATCACCCTCACTGTTAGAAAGTTTTTTCTAATATCTAATCTGTCTCCTTCCTTTGTTTCATTCCATTGCTTCTAGTCTTCCATTATGCAAATGAGAATAAGGCTGGTCCCTCTGCAATGTGACAGCCCTTCAGATATTTGTAGGCAGCTATCAAGTCTTCTCTCAGCTAAATATTCCCAAATCCATTAACTGTTCCTCCTAGGACAAGATTTGCAGACTGCTCACCATCCTGGTTGCTCTTCTCTGAACTTGTTCCAGTTTGTCGATGTCTTTTTTTAAAAAGGGGATGCCCAGAACTGGACACAGTTTTCTGACTAAGGAAGAGTAGAGGCAAATAATAACCTCACGTGATCTAGACTATATGCTTCTCTTAATACATACCAGAATTGTGTTTTTCATTTTTGCTGCTGCATCACACTGTTGACTCATGTTCAGTCTATGATCTATTAGTATACCCAAGTCTTTTTCACATGTGCTGCTGTGTAGACCTATTCCTCCCTTTCTCTATGTGCTTTTTTTTTTTTCATTTTTCTTGCCCATATGGTAGGACTTTGCATGTCTCCCTTTTAAATATCATTCTATTAGTTACAACCCACTGTTTAAGCTTGTCTAGATCTTTTTGAATCCTCTATGACTCTCTTCTCTAGTGTTAGCTATCCCTCCTAGATTTGTGTCCTCTGCAAATTGATCAGTTACCCTCAATTCCCTCTTCCCAGAACAGATGCTGGAGGGTTCCCATCTGTGACATGCAGCGCTAACTGGCATGTTTATATGGGGGGTCAGCGCATAAGCATGATAAGAATATAGTATATGGAGGAAATAAGACCTTTTGAGGGAGGTCCAGAGAGACAGACATGTGCAAATTGGGTTAAAGGAAGGAATGAGGTAGAATGGTAAATTGAATTGTACTGGTATAGATGATGAATGCTTTTTGTTCTGAAAATGTTGGAAAGGCCATGAAATGAGGTACAATAAGGTCACCAGATTAATATAAGTTAGCATCGCACAAAGGGCTCAGCGTATTATGGGTTAAACTGTCAGATAGGAGAGTGCTTGGACAGTACTTGCTGCAGAACCGCAGATTCCGCAATGCAAATCTGCCTATGTGCAAGCAGCCTATGGTGGACAGGTTCTAACAACAGTTTTTCAGTTTTGGTCCATTTGTCAAAAGTTTAAAAGGTAGTCCTTGAAGCAATGTATCTAAAGTGGGTAGCGCTGTCCTACAGGGTAATATCAGGAAGGACCAGGTCACCAGGCGCGATGTAGGCTGTCAACACAGATTTTGGTATTCAATGATATTTATAATTCCAGACAAAGTCTAAAAAGGAAGCTTGTGTAGACTTGAGGTGGTGTTTCTTGGACTGTGATCGATAGGGTCTTGAATAAAGTATTTGGGAAGTTCTCTCGTCTTAACTCTTTCCAATCAAATTTTGGATTCAGGGTTTTCTTAAAGGCTTTCTCTTTTTGCTGTTATACAGCGGTACCATCTGCTGGCTGAAGCCAGTGTGTGTGCGCCAGAGACGCTCAGACAGCGGAATGGCTGGCAATAGACGGTAAGAATACCCTGTGGGACGTCTTCTGACATTGGAGCTGTACAAGCTTCAATCAGAATGTAGGAAGACGTCAGACAGTGGATTGGAAAGGGTCAAATCCTCCAGGGACTGGTCCTGTTTTCAGCTGTCCAAGATGGCCAACACAATCTTCAAACTACCTAATCCCCACAGTGCATTGGTAGTGTTAGACTACCAGTGAACTATATCTACTCTCGGATTGGCCAGCAATTCTCACGTGATCAGTGTTGTCCAATCAGAACAGTGCACAGTGTGTATTGGGTAGCTAGAAAATTGTGGGCGGCTGAAAATGGGATCCTAAACCAGATGATTGGATGGAGGTATGCAGAGAAGAGCAACAGTAAGTATTAAACTGTTCATCTGGACATAATTTTGTCCCTTGTCACTTTAAATCATTACAGGTAAGCAGCTAGTCCAGCTACCAAAACCCTTAGAAAATTAGCTGATTAACTCATAGAAAACGTAGGCAATTTTTTTTTTTTTTTTTTTGTTTTCCATGCTCTCTTTCTAAGACCCAAATTTTTTTTTCCATTTTTTTAAATTAAAAAAAAATTTTTTTTGCGAGAGAAGTCGTATTCTTCAGTGTCACCACTTAATGTACTATATAACATATTGAAAAACTTTTACAAATTTCTCAAACCATGAAAGATACCATTACTTCTACGTGGAGGGGGTTGTTTTTACGGCATTCACGGTGTGGTAAAAATGACGTTACCTTTTTGTTGTGGGTCAGTATGAATGCAGAGACCCTGAACTTGCATAGTTTTTATGTTTTACTACTTTAAAAAAAATCAAAATCTTTTTAACAAAAATTTGCTGTTAGCCATCAAATTCCCACAGATGTGACTTAATTTTTCCGTTAAAGGAGCCGTGTCAGGGCTTGTTTTGTGGAACCACCGTGTGATCACATGTCTCATTAGAACGCTATTGCTGTTGCCATAGCAAGTTGAGAACAGTGGGGCATCGGGCACTGGTGGAACGGGAACAGTGGAAGGTCAGGTGAGGTGAGAGTATCTTTTATGGTTTTCCAACACGCGGAGCAAGTTTCGAAAAATTTGAGGGGCTGCATAAGACCATGTTCATGTCGTGAGAGCTGAAGAATGGGAAAAAAAATCCCTGGGTCTTACTTCTTGTCATTTCTCGTAGGTTCACCTCCATTTTGATTGGATCCCGTCTTTTTGACGGATAAAAAAGACTGAACTTGAGGACTTTTTTTCCGCCCAAAATAACAGAAATCGAACACAGAGGGGTTTTCCATTTTGTGTAACAACGCTGGGAGACGGCCAAAAACGGAAACTCTTTAGTTCGTATCAGTTCATGCTTCCGTTTAACGGATCCATTTAGTACAATTGCGCTAGTTCAGTACTGAACCGGTGCGGCCTACGGACTTCGTGTTGGTGGATTATTCCTCAGGAGCCTGGTTTATTTATTTATTTTATTCACTGAACCAAATAAACATTAAGTTTGTGTTTTCTCCATAATTTGCTTGCGTTGTTTTGCTGTTCGTTGCCAGTTGTTTAGACATTTTCAGTGTGGGCTGTAATTAACGTTGTATCGAGGAGAATGCTGCAGTCTGACATTCTTGGATCCATATTCTGCCTTATGGGGCTACATTAGAAAGAGAATATCTGTCTTTTATATCCAGTCTTTGTGTAATTTGGATTATATGGAAGGGTCATTAAATTGCATATACAAAAATGCAGAGACGTATTAAGAGAGTTCTGGGTATATGGGAGTATTTTCTGGTATGGGTGTCGTATGGTAAATTTTTATAGTTATTCTCCTTTAAATATGTCCTCTATTTAAGATCTTAAAGGGCCAAGTCCATTTTCACATTAAAGCTGTTGTCTACAGGAAAGTAAATTTTCAAAAGTGCTCAGCATTGTGTAAAAACAAGGCAAACCCCCCTCACTTAATCGCCTGCTGCTCTTGTTGTCCTTGGTAGAGGTGTTGCAATGCAGCATTAATGTTACGATACAGCAGATGGAGTAACAAAAATATACAATATGTATTTAAGAATGCAGAAATACAGTTGGACAGTATAATAATAATGGTTAAGCAAATTACTTCTTGTCTTCGAATACCCAGTCACTATCTACTGCTCACTAAATGTAGTATTGATAGTTCTTGGTTAGCAATCTGCACCTACAGTGATACCTAGTGAACAATTGCAGTAACTCTTCATGAACATTGGTATCGCTTCACATCAAAGCAGATCAAGGAAAATAATGAAGTTTCTCTTTAGGGGTTAACACTCCGCTACTATCAATACCGTTTATTGAAAATGCAAGTTTCAGAGTTTACTTGCAATGTCTCTTTGTGTAAGGTTTGTTCGTTACCCCAGTTGTTGTTTTACTTTTCCCCCCTGTAAACAAATATATCAGTCCATAAATGGAGCTACGGATATTCAGCAATTTTAGCAACATTCCAATTTCCCAGTGTAGTCTGTCATTCCCTGCAACAGGCCTGCTGGCTAATTATTTCAACTTTATTGGTAGGCACACCTTATGGGTGGCTTCACACGAGCATGTTTTTGTGCGTGCGCGCTTCTATTTGCAACAATGCATTCCCTATGGTGTGTTTACATGTCTGTGCTTTACAGGCGTGTGCCTGCAAAGATAGGATATGCGTGCACCATAGAAAATGCACGCATTGTTTTCAATGGAGCCGCGGCTGCTGACGACGGCTCCATCGAAAACAATGGTCTGCCGGCACCCCTGCATTCTTTTTCAGGGAAGGGCTTTACGTATAAGCCCTTGCCCGAAAAAGAAAAATTTTAGTGCAAAAAATAAAAAATATACTTACCTGTCCACCGCTGCCGTGACCCCCTGCTTCTACATCTGCCACATCTGTTACACTCTTGTCAGCTGCGGTAGAGGATTCTGCTGCCGGCAATTGATTTCAGAGAAGGGCTTTAAATATAAGCCCTTCCCTGAAAAATCAAGTAAAAGTGGTTTAAAAAACAACAAAAAAAATACCCACCTTGCTTCAGCTGCCGGGGCTCAGCCACGTCTTCTACTGCTGTCCCCTGCACTGTGGTGCTGATCTATCAGCAGGCAGGGATTTAAAATCTCCGCCTGCTGAAAGAGCTGAATGTGATTGGCTGAGGTGCTCAGCCAATCACAGGCAGCTCTCGCCCGTCATTCACTCACACATGTCAGCTGCAGTAGAGAAGTGAAGAATTCCTCTGCTGCATCTGTCACAGATGTAGCAGCAGGGAATTCTTTTAACTAGCAGGGATGAAGGAAACCTCTGCTGCATGCGGCAGATGTGTTCTTCATCCCCGCGGACAGGTAAGTATATATTTTTATTTTTTTTACACTAAAATTAATCTTTTTCAGGGAAGGGCTTATATGTAAAAAAAATGCAGAGGTGCCGGCAGACCATTGTTTTCAATGGAGCTGCCGGCAGCAGCCGCGCCTCCATTGAAAACAATGCACGGACCTGCATTCACGCGAGTTTTTGCACGTACATGGGTGCCCCCTATGTATGCACCTATGTAACGCACAAAACACGCTCGTGTGAAGCCACCCTACGTCTCTACTGAGGCCAGCCTCACTTACACTTTGATGCATGGTAGTCCCAGTGGTTAGCACTGCTGCCTTGCAGTGGTGGGGTCCCAGGTTCAAATACCCTTCAAAGTCAGATTCAAACCTAGAGTTTTAGCACTGCAAGGCAGCAGCGCTAAGCCAACACAGCTGTCCTTTCTGCTCTAAGCAGAGAACCAATATTTTGTAGATTTTTTTTTTTTTTTTTTTTTTTAGGGAAAAAAAAAAATCGGATCAGGATGATGTTATTGTCTGGCTGATCATGACAAGCAACACTATTTGTTAGAATCACAAGTTTTGTTTTTTTAATTTTATTTCAAAGCTTGTCATCTTGCACCATTTGCCTCTCAATCACTCAAAACAGGCAAAAACGTTAAAAAAAGAACAGGTTTAAACTACAGTTTCCCAATGGCTGCAATGTAAATGCCTGGCTGTCCGTAGCTTCCTTTGGTAAAATCAGCTGTTTATTGAGGGTGTCAGGAGCCACCAATGCACCCGACAATATATATATTTTTTTAGGCAATTCACATGATGGCGACCCGTGAATATTGCACAGTAACATCTAATGATTTATACTGTTCACCATCAAGCTATTGTTTTTTATTCTTCGCAGGTAAAAAATATTAAATATTAATATAGGAAAAAAATATTTTAAAAATATGTGGCAAGTTGGGGTTTCTTGCCTATCGGATCGTCATCTTTACATCAGGGCGGTTGACACATGGGCATAAAGGCTCAGGAGACTCAGTTTCAAGTTCTCGCGCCTGCCAGTATTTATTTCACATGCAGCAGTCAGTGGTACATAGAGTTCCTCAGGGTTCACAAGGGCATCTTTCAGAGGGCATCTTCCTTTGGCAGACTTGTGACAGGCCAAGACTGGTTCACACAGACATCAGGCTCCAAGTGCCTGATGGCTGCTGCAGCTTCTCCCTCTGGCTGGCAGCCAACCTCCCCTTGAGTGTGTCAGGAACTGAACCATTTATCTCACTTCCTGCCCCACCCACAGGTGTTCTCAGAAATCTCAAGTACCAGAATGCCTGTCTGCAGCCCCCTACAGGCCATTTTGTGTGCTACCCTTATACAATTATATATTTTTTTCATACTATTTTTTTGTAGCTTTTAGAATGTTTCTTTTATTTCATTTGGATTATATCTTATTCCATTTTTTAAAAGTCAGGACCAATTATGTAAAAACTTTTCACATAGTAATACTATCTTAGCTGATCGGAAGGATTATTTAAAGGAAATCTGTCACCATATTCCCGCTTCCCTATTCACTTACTGCAGTAATTCTTATAAAATCAGTGTTTATCTGCTGCAGCATGTATTGTGGGATATTCATGAGCTCAGGCTGCCTCTGCCCTCCTGTGGACGATTGTCGTCTTTCTGCCTATGGTAGGAAGAAAGCTGTCAATCATCCACAAGTGGGCGGAGGCAGCCTAAACTCATGAATATCCCAGACTACATGCCGCATCCGATTAACATTGATTTTATGAAAATTACTGCAGTAAGTGAATAGGGAAGCAGGAATACGGCGACAGATTCCCTTTAAATACTTTTTTACATTATCAATATGTATCAGTAGTATGGGAAGAAAGCTGTCAATCATCCGTGGGAGGACAGGGGCCGTCGGCGCTCATGCATATTGTGGACTGCACAGCACAGAGCGGACTACATGCTGGGCTCGCGCTGCAGCTGACAAACATTGATTTTATAAAAAGTAATGCCGCTAAAAAAAAGTGAATGAGCCGGCGCTGCGATCACTCATTTATGCTACCTTCAGACAGTTCAGCATAAAAATGGTCATGGGTTGGAAAATATAATTTTTTATTTTTTTTTGGCTCATTTCCTTATTTATTTCCTTGTATCCAATGACATATATTCTCGGATAGAATTTTTCATCTATTTCGTGGGTCAAAAAAAAAGTAACCTGTAGCAAGCCAAAAGGCAGAAATGAAAAAAAATCCCTTTTTGAATGATATTAATTTGATGGAAAAGCATTTCGGCATTTTTTTTTCTCCCCCCTGCGAAACATTATTTATTATACTGAAATTGTAATCTTTTCTGAAAACGGTATGTATCCTGCCTCTAAGCCATTACTTCAATCTTTTTTTTTTTTTTTTTTGCTCGAATTGTATTATTAAAGCTTCAACTGTAATGCAAATTTTACCAGGGAGTTAGGTGACAATATTTATTATTATTATTGGTGTTATTTGAATCATATTGGCAGGTTTCATTTTTTTGCATATTTTTTTTCTGTGCTTTTGCTACAATTTTACAAACATGTCACACGGAAACTGGGAAAATTGTTTTGCTTTAATAATGGAAGTGAAAGAATCCAGTGGGATGTTTAGCATAGCGAAATGTCACAGAGTGAATGTGTAGTTGCTGATTAATACTGTGAATCTTGAAACCGTTCCAAATGGCTGCCATTGTGAGCTTTAATACCGTGTGTTGTGCCCCTCTAAATGCCATGGTTTTCAGCAGGCTTTCCCTTTTTATAAGGGGTTATGAGATTAGCAGGGAATCACTTTGAGACATTAATAATGCAACATGTACAATAACAAGGAGTATTTGTGAAAAAATTGGACTACCTAATTTGCCTGTGGCTGCGGCGACCAACTTTCCTTCGAGCTTTGTACTAGATTTTTTTTTTTCTTCATAGCGGATAGAGACATATATCAGGCTCATATCTTCAGGTTGACATTTTAAAACAATCACTTTTATTCTTCAAGCTCTATGAGATGTTATTTGTCTTTGTCACTCGCTGTCACTTTTTTCTTATAGCTTATCTAATGAAAAGCTTGTTGCTTGAAGTTTTTTCGGAGATTTTATTTTTTTTCTTTTATAAGGAAGCAGCATGAAGGCGGCAAGAATCTGAAATATACAGAACCTGTTGCTTGCAGAGAAGAGTTTTTTTTTTTTTTTTTAAATCTGACTCAGTATTGAGATCGGTGTCTTGGTTCTGAGTCACGAGGCCCTTTTTGCAGAGGACGGAGGCGACCTGTTATATTGGGTCTTATTAATTCTTCTGTGTATTTCTCTCTACCTCTTAATTAATCTTGTTATAGCGGCAACTTATTCCGCAGCGCTTTCAGGTAATTTATTTATTAACCCCCCACCGCCACCAAGCTGGGTACTCATTTTAACAACCTCGGAAGGATGGCAGGCTGAGTCAACCTTGAGCCGGCTACCTGAACCAAGGGGGGATTGAGCTAGTAACCTTCAGGTCGTGAGCGAGAGCTTAGGACTTTATTTCTGCTGCCTTAACACTCTGCACCACGTGAGGGTCTTCTCTGACTGTCTGTTAAACGAGTTGTCCGATTCGGTGAAGATCGGTGGTAGTGGCAGACATTAAAAAATAAAAATAAAGCAATGCACTTCTTCACACATTGGCGACTACTCCAGTGCTGCTGCTCCCGGCTAGACTGTTTTTACACTGTCTGAGGTGGTAACGTGCCCGTTTACCCACTTTGCCAATGTCCTGTCCCGAAATGGAGCATCTACAGTGATATCCTGTGTGCAGTCCTAGACCTATTAACTACAAGCCCATGTGGCCTGTATAAGGGATGTCACTGGGCTGAGAAGACCTGGGGACATCACAGATCACAAGACGTATCGCTGGAGTGTCGAATGGACACTTTTTTTGGCCCAGTGAGTCATCTGTAAAAGGAACTGGTTGGGGCACTAGAGGGTTACATTTAGAAAAAAATCTGAAAATCCCTTTAAAGGGCCACTTTGGGGATTTTGTTTTTACATTATGTAATTAATCCTCCTGTATATACACTGGATAGGTTGCTTGCATAATTTTTTGAGCAATTAGGATGTATCAGCAATAATGAAGAAATTTCACCTGCTTGTAGGGGCAATTAAACAGCTAGCCAACCCGGAATCAGTGGCCTACCAGTAGAGCTTCTGAAACCAGTACCAGCCGCACCATTGACAGCACTGTTTCGACGCTTCTGGAGAACGTGTGGCCAAAGGAGTCAATGTTTGTACTAATGCTGAAAAAAGCTGACATGAAGGACTACTCCAACATTTTTACTGTTGCTTTGACATCACATGTTAGCAAGGTTTATGGAAGATCATGCAGCAATGCCTGAATGCAACCATCGAAAGAGCAATGGCAGATGTTTAGGCTGGTTTTAGAAAGGAAAAAGGCCCTAGAGATCGCATTGCTAACCTCAGATGGCTTATGAAGAATAACAGAAGGGTTTCTACATATGTTTTATTGACTGCACAAAGGCCTTCAACTGTATTAAACATGAAAACTGCCTGAAGCTCTGGACCTGCCTTCTAGAAATGAGAACATCTGCTCACCGTGTGCAACTCATCAGATCACTTCATGTGGACCAAGAAGCCACAACGAGAACTGCATATGGTGATATGGAGAGGCTCAGGATTTGGAAAGGAACAACACAAGACTGCATTCTATTACCACCACTCTGCAACCTGTATGCAGAAGCTGTTCTATGAAAAGTAATACCAGAGACATCAAAATTAGAGTTAAGCTTGATGGCCTAAACATTAACAATCTCAGATATGCTGATGATCCTACCCTACTGTCTTTAAGCAGAAATAGTCTAAAGCAACTTTTTAGGAAAGTTTAAGAATGTGAGAAAATGGGGTTGCGACTGAACATCAATAAGATGAAGGTGATGACAATGGAATATGCAGAATGAAGATCCACAATGAAGAAATTGACGCAGTCCAGGACTTTTTTTTTTTACTTGGTTCCAAGATTGACAGAAATGGGAACACAGAGGATTAGCCTTTGGCTAGAAAGCAATAGTGAGCATGAATATCTTCTAGAAAAGTAAGGATTTCAGGGCTTCAACTAAAAGCACACTAGTCGTGTCTTCCCCATAGCTACCTATGGCTGTGAGACTTGGATAATCAAGAAGACAGACAGAAGAAAGATCAGTGCCTTTGAGTTGTGCTATTGGAGGAGACTGTTGAACATCATGTAGGTATCGAGAATCACCAACAAATAAGTCCTGGATCGCAACAAGCCAATAACCTCTCTAGAAGCCAGAATAACCAAGCATCAATTCCCCTACTTCGGCCATGTCATAAGCAGCAATTCAATTAAGAAGGCACTCTTGCTAGGAATGGTCAGTGGAAGTTGGAGGTAAGGCAGTCCAAGAACTCATTTGCTTGTTACCGTCCAATCCGGCGTCAATATGAGGCTGAATGAACTTAAGGAAGCAGTGATTGATGGACACAAATTGGATATTAAAAAAAACTTTGACAGTGAGGGTGATCAATGAGTGGAACAGGTTACCACGGGAGGTGGTGAGTTCTCCTTCAATGGACGTGTTTAAACAAAGGCTGGATAGACATCTGTCTGGGATGATTTAGTAAATCCTGCACTGAGCAGGGGGTTGGACCCGATGACCCTGGAAGTCCCTTCTAACTCTTCCATTCTATGATACTATGATTTATATGGAGGATAATGATCTATTGAATGACTGACTGACTGAAAATCAATTGCAATTAAATGGACACTTAAATTGAATTTAGTGTTAAATGAAAAGGACAACAGGTGTACTGGAAAGGCAACAGCAAGACCACCCCTAAAAAGGGAATGGTTTTACAGGTGGGGGCCACAGACAATTACTCTCTCCTTATCTTTTCTGATCACAAATATGGATCCGCGCCACCACACAAATGAACCGAAATAAAGGGGATTTTTACTCACCTGGTGCACAGCGGGATTCTTCGTGGACGCAAAGAACCCGCTTGCACCGATGATCCCCGTTTGCCTGTAGAAATAAAGATGTTTCTTCTTGCAAAAAAGATCCCCAGTGATCCTTAAAGGAGATGCAGCAGTAGGAAAAAACCCCAGTGGGTGATAACACCTTACAATGGGGAAAATACAATCTGTAGAAGACAAGAGAAAAATCCTCCTGCGCTCTTTGTTTGGGGCTTTTTGCAATCCAAAATAGGGACTTCCAAATCACCAAAATATACAGTCAAGTATATTTTATTTATACAAAAAGACTATAACAGTCTTGCAACGCGTTTCGACGCTATTCAGAGCGTCTTTTTCAAGCATCATGCTTGAAAAAGACGCTCTGAATAGCGTCGAAACGCGTTGCAAGACTGTTATAGTCTTTTTGTATAAATAAAATATACTTGACTGTATATTTTGGTGATTTGGAAGTCCCTATTTTGGATTGCAAAAAGCCCCAAACAAAGAGCGCAGGAGGATTTTTCTCTTATCTTTTCTGACTGAGTCTTCTCTAGTCTTGAATGTTGTTAGTGTCCTTGACACTTCTGGTACATGAGGGGCTACCTGCAGCCCAGCCAGGTTCTACAGCTAGTTCTGCTCCTCCAAGATGGCACAACCATGTGTGCCGTTGCAAGAAGGTTTGCTGTGTCTCTCAAAACCATCTCAAGAGCATGGAGCAGATATTCGGACATGGGTCGGTATACTAGGAGTACTGGACAGGGCCGTTGAAGGGCATCAACCCGTGTGTGTGTGTGTGTGTGTGTGTGTGCGCGTGCGTGTGTGTGTGTGTGTGTGTGTGTGTTACCTTGGCAGCATTAAGAATTGTAATACACTCTTAGTATCTCGTAGAATCTTTTGGTTAAAAAAAGGAGGACAGAAGTCTCTTCCCTCCCAAGTAATTGCTTCTTGAAATCATACGATCAGATTCTGGAGAGTTTTTGTGGATCCTTACCTGCCCATTTAAGAGTAAGTGAACTTCGAGATGAGGAGAGAGTGATTTGTAATTTACATTAGGATCGTAGATTGTATCTTATTGCAAGAAGAACACTCCTTCCCACCATTTTATCTTTCACTTCTTATGGTCCTTTAACATTTATAGATATGGTCCTGATAGTGAACGCCAATCAGTGAGATCAGCGCTCATCCACCTGGCCTTTACATAGGCCGATTTAGACTCTCTGGGGATGAACAATCATTTATACAATCTTTTGACCCCATTGAGTTTCATAATCATTTGCAGCATATTCCCCATTTACACTAGGAGATGGGCTGCTAACAACGATGATTTTTGGTACTGCATGAAATACACGATCGCCCAACGAAACTATTCCAAAAAGGAGAACACATAATTAAAACCTCTAAAAATGTGGAAAGCCCAAACTCTAAAAAGTCATTGATTGTGTCTAAACATCAATTTAAGCCCCAAGCCATTATGTTTTGGGCTATTAACATAAATCTTTTGGGAATAAGCATTTCTGGGAGTAACAATATTGACCGCTGTAGTTTGGTAAATAATGATATAGCAAGAACTCCTTGTCCGGGGGTTCTGGAAATAGTAAAAATCGGCCAAGGTTCTGATAAGATCTAAAACAAAGAAAAAAAATTATACTCTTTTTCGAATGTCCTGCTGGTCCGGTACTACTGGTCTGGTCCCAGAAATACCTGCCATGATCATGCGCCATTCAGCATTCACATGAGCACTGCAACCAATGACTGGGCATGTACCTGCTGAGGCAAGGTCACTTGAATGAATCCTTGCTTCTCCAGTGCTGTACAGTATGCCATTACTCACATTAGTCCTTGTTCCCAATAGGGTTCACAGTCTTAAAGGGGTTGTCCTGCGCCGAAACGTTTTTTGTTTTTTTTTCAATAGCCCCCCCCGTTCGGCGCGAGACAAACCCGATGCAGGGGTTTAAAAAAAAGCAACCGCATAGTACTTACCCGAATCCCCGCGCTCCGGTGACTTCTTACTTACCTTGCGAAGATGGCCGCCGGGATCTTCACCCACGGTGGACCGCAGGTCTTCTCCCATGGTGCACCGTGGGCTCTGTGCGTTCCATTGCCGATTCCAGCCTCCTGATTGGCTGGAATCGGCACACGTGACGGGGCGGAGCTACGAGGAGCAGCTCTCCAGCACGAGCGGCCCCATTCAGAAGGGAGAAGACCGGACTGCGCAAGCGCGTCTAATCGGGAGATTAGACGCTGAAATTAGACGGCACCATGGAAACGAGGACGCTAGCAACGGAGCAGGTAAGTGAATAACTTCTGTATGGCTCATATTTAATGCACGATGTATATTACAAAGTGCATTAATATGGCCATACAGAAGTGTATACCCCAACTTGCTTTCGCGGGACAACCCCTTTAAGTTTTATATCAATCGCTCTGTCACGGCTGTCCAGATCCAAATGAGGATTGAGACCAGGATAACGTTTCAGGATCATCTCCAGCTCATGAAATCCTCATGCCCGTACATGTTATTGACACTTTGGCTCTGGACGCCAACAAGGATACTCCGCCCCCTTGGACGCGTCATCGCGTAGCTCCGCCCCATGACGTGTGCCGGTTCCAGCCTCCTGATTGGCTGGAATCGGCACGTGACGGGGGCGGAGCTACGCGATGACGCGTACAAGGGGGCGGAGCCAAAACGCCGATGCTTCCAAGACCAGCCGAAGGGAGAAGATCCATCTGCGCAAGCGCGTCTAAAAAAGCAAGAAGACACCGAAGTTAGACGGAACTATGGCAACGGGGACGCCAGCAACGGAGCAGGTAAGTGAATAACTTCTGTATGGCTCATATTTAATGCACGATGTACATTACAAAGTGCATTAATATGGCCATACAGAAGTGCATAGACCCACTTGCTTTCGTGAGACAACCCCTTTAAGATAAGTCTGTTGGTGATTAACTAGCTAACCTGGGTTATTTGAATATCCTTTTCTTTGTACTCTTGTGGTTTATTATACATTGACTCTCATCTAACCTTCACCACTAATTCCTATTACCAGCTATGGAAAGTTCCGGTCACCTCTGGTTCCTGACGTGGGGTTGCCCTCATCAGTGCGAGTGCTCCCCTGGTAGATAGGGTCTTATCATATCCGGCATGTTCGGTTAGTTTCCCCGTTTATTGTGTTTCTTTTTATATTTTTGTTTTATATGCATTTACACTACATGCGTATATATTCATATTCTTAGGACGCAACTCATACGTCTGAGTCAGACATAACAGCGTCATATTATTACCAAGTTTGTAGGTCTCCAACGAACCTACCTTTATGTGTGGAAGGAAAGTACATAAAAATAGGGGAAAGAACATACAAACTGTATGCAGATGTTCTCCTTAGTCGGATTCGAACCCAGAGCCCCAAATATCAGTGGTGCCATCTACAGTAGGAGTATGTGATTTTTTTTTTTTCGTACTTGGAACTTGTCGTTGGAATATAGTAAATTTAGCATAGCGCTGATAAAATATGTTTCAGCAGCGAGGAATTTGAAATAATGTTAGAAGCGATAAATTGAGGCAATCACTAATCCAAATGCCATGTAAGGATTAGTAGTTTGGCTTGACATGACACACTGACTGTATATCACACCCCAGGTAGTGCCAGCTCTTCAGCAGACTTCCCAAGAGATTAGAGTATGATATTACAAACTGCTGCGGTGAACTTTGTTGCCAAACGTTCTTTTTAAGCAGTATGAAAGTGACTTCAGCCCGTACTCTGCCAGCTACTTACAGGGTGGTGCACACTGTGATTAGTGGGGGTTGTACAAATCTATTTTCAGAGCTGCCTGTTTAGATACTTTTAATAAAGCCTGCAGAAAAATGAAGTAGCAACAAAATAGCTGAATGCAGTTTGACGCAAATGAATATAAATGAAGGTCATTCTTTAAAACGATTAATTTGCTTGGAGTATTCTGTACCGATGCCAGCTGAAGACTAATTAATGAGGTTAGGAGGTTTTCTAACAGTTCATGTTTGTTCACTTATCTTTTTTTCTTGATGATATTCAGTACTAAAATTAGTCATTTTATGAGTCGTAAATGTTTAGATTGCCCTTTTTTTTTACATCGTTAGCAGTATTAACCGTTTTATCGCAGAAGGTAATGTAAACGTCTTTACACGGTAAGGTTTATTTCCTCCATTTTTTTTTTTAATTTTCTTTGAATTTTTCACCATAATCAGATTATTAAAGGGGTTTTACCATATCGGCCAAATGTGGCCGAAACGGGATCTCTGCTCTGTACGAGGTGGCCATGTGGTTGGGATTACGAAAACACCCAGGCGTTGCTGGGCTACACTGTTTCAGTAACTCCCGTAGAAGTTAATGGTAATATGTAAACGTATAGCGAAGTTACAGTTTACTTTACTCCGATAGAAGTCGATTGCAGATATGTAAAGCTATTTCCATAAGTCCTGTAGAAGTTAATGGCAGTTCCGCAAAGCAATTTTTCGTAACTCCCATAGAAGTCAATGGCAGTTATGCAAAGCTATTTCCATAGCTCTCATAGAAGTCAATAGCAGTTACGCAAAGCTATTTTCGTAATTCCCATAGAAGGCAATGGCAGTTACATAAAGCAATTTCCGTAACTCCCATAGAAGTCAATGGCAGTTATGCAAAGCAATTTCCATAACTCTCATAGAAGTCAATGGCAGTTATGCAAAGCTATTTCCATAGCCCCCATAGAAGTCAATGGCAGTTATGCAAAGCTATTTCCATAGCCCCCATAGAAGTCAATGGCAGTTATGCAAAGCAAAGCTATTTCCATAGCTCTCATAGAAGTCAATAGCCGTTACGCAACGCCATTTCCATAAAACCCATAGAAGTCAATGGCACTTACACAAAGCAAAGCTATTTCCATAACTCCTATAGAAGTCGATGGCAGTTATGCAAAGCTATTTCTGTAACTCCCATTGGAAGTCAATAGCAGTTACGCAAATCCATTTTTTAACTCCCCTAGAAGTTAATGGCAGTTATGCAAAGCTATTTCCATAACTCCCCTATAAGTCAATGGCAGTTGCGCAAAGTAAAGAAATTGCCATAACTCCCGTAGAAGTCAGGGGCAGGTTTGCGAACAGTTTAGCACAGTGACGCTATGCTGTTTCAACATAAAAACCTCTAAAATAACATCAGAAAAGCTAAATGTTATAATGCTTATATTAATATTGAGATGAGTATAGTGAATTTCAAATTCAGATTTAGTGGTCCATCCTGAGGGGCATTATAAGAAGCGCAGAATAGAGGTGAGATTGACAGGCAAGCAGAACTTGGTGAATATGACTGGAATTTGATAGGAGGATGGATTAGTAAGCGTGGGTTTATGCAGGCAGACTTTCTGGCCATTAAAGGGAACCTGACAGCAAATTTTCAAAATGCAATCCAAGAGCAGCGCTGCAATGTGGGCATCGTTCTGTTCTACAAAGCCCTATAGCTAACAATGATGGCATACCTCTGAAATTTGCATTCAAAGTTCTGCCACGTGATATGTAAATGTGGCAGAGCAGATCGGGATGTGGGCCAGACTGTCTCTGCTAGCAGCCTCTCTATCCTCAAAACCCACCCCTTTTAACTGCTCGGATGTGAAGAAGGCGTCATCCACGTAGCTCTGCGAGGTCTTGCGCTCACCAGCTGGCGCATGTGCGGATGAGGAAAGCGAAACTGTCCACAAAAGGGGAAGTTCATCTGCTCCACTGGCTGCGTATGGTGCTTGTGCTAGACTTTGCAGCGCTATGTGGGTGATGCCGACTGTGTCATCCACGTTTGACATTCCAATGGGGACGAAAAAGCTGCTAGGAAACTTGGTCTGGCCCGCCCACCGGACCGCTCTGCCACATTTACATAAAACTTTAAATGCAAATTTCGGAGGTATGCTTTTATTATAAACCAAAGCAAATGACAATATAACATATAATTAACATAATCTTTCGTCCCTGTTCAGTTTACATTTATCGGCAGTACATCCCCTGTTTTCACAGGAAAATCTGCTACCAACGCTTGCAAAACAATGTGATTAGCCAGCAAATGAACATTTGCTTATTTGTTGACTTATTACCGACATCTTGACAGGAGCCATCTTTCCACCCTTGCGCCCCTCACCTTCCTATTGCCTATTACACTCTGCACATCTCTTATGTATATTGCAGTTACTTCCATGCAGTGCAGCCTCCTTTCTGATGCTTATCAGACATCATATGTAGAGATGAGCGAGCATACTCGCTAAGGGCAATTACTCGATCAAGCATTGCCCTTAGCGAGTACCTGCCTGCTCAGAAAAAAAGGTTCGGCTGCTGGCGGCGGGGGAGAGCGGGGAGGAACGGAGGGAAGATCTCTCTCTCCCTCTCTCCCCCCCCCCCCCCTCTGCTCACTGCTGCAACTCGCCTCTCACCCGCGCCGGCAGCCGAACCTTTTCTTCCGAGCGGGTAGGTACTCGCTAAGGACAATGCTCGCTCGTGTAATTGCCCTTTGCGAGTATGCTCGCTCATCTCTAGTTTTTAACCATCCACTGGATTGGTGCAAAGTAATGTATTGGTAAGGATCTGACTGCTGGGACATCACCGAACCCGAGAATGCAGGGGGTCCTATTTGCCCAATTTCTGTTCACTGGATGACCACAGCTCCTCCTTGATCTGACCTGAGCAAGGTTGCATTCAGGGAAGTGCTGACCCTGCACTTGTGTGTTGGCGCTCCATTCATTTCAGTGGAGCTGACGAAATTAGCCAAGCAAAGCACTCGGCTATTTCTGTCAACTCCATCGAAATGAATGGAGCGCCATTGTGATCAGCGCTGCATTGAACATAACCTTGCTCAGGGTGGATCGAGTAATTGTCCTTAGCGAGTATGCTCGCTCATCTCTAATCATATGCATTTTTTAGATTTGTGTCTGTTCTTTTTTTGCAATGTGCATCAGCACAGCATCACATGACCAGCTAAGGCCAGCACCATCTCTGCCTGCTGGGAGTACACTGTAAATATCATTATCTTCTATAGTCACCTAAATAAGCTACAGACCATAAGTATACAGTAAGGAGGTTGAACCATCAGGTCCGTCATCATAACTGTATAACAGGAGCCTCTAATCATCAGCTGTTACTGTGATAAGAGTTTGTGTCCCCTTTAAAGAGCTTGTTTGGTAGGGCCCAAAGGTTATACTGATTGAAAAATGGACTCATTTGATATGAACAAGTAAATCTCAGATGGTCACAATGAGATTACATGACAGAAAAAAGGACTCCAGGAAGTTTCAGACAGAAGGAAATAATTAAGGTTACTTTAATACCTGGGCTGGGGATTCCGCTTTCCTGCTCCGTTCTGGGAGCAGAAAAGGCGAATCTCCGCAGTTGAACGGCTCCATCTCTGAACCGTGAGCTAAGTGAATAATATAATCGCTCTTGTAGTTCACTTGAAGAGACTGTCCCACAGAAAGGAGTTATGCTACTCCAGGATATGGGATAACCATCAGATCTATGTGGGTCCAACCACTGAAACTACTAATGATCACAAAAACTGGAGTCCCGAGTGTCCAAAATGAATAGAATGGTGGTTGTGAGTGTGCACTACCACTCCATTCATGTCGATGGGACTGTGAGAGACAGCCCAGTGCCTAAACTTGACCATTGAAATCTATGGAGCAACACCGCATGTGCTCAACCACTCTTCCATATATTCAGGGGTACACTGGACTTCTGTTCTTGTGATCAGTGGAGGTCCGGCAGTCGGATTGCCACTGATCAGTTAGTTATCCCCTATACTGTGGGACAATTTAAAGCTATTTCCTGGATTTATGTAAATCAAACCTTACTCACTATACAAATCAAAAGTTCTATAACTGTCTAGTATAGTTTGTTTCCATTTTGCACCATTTTTAAGATGTTAGTTTGTGGTCAGTGAATGAAAACACCATTATCTGTGTTCACAAACTGGCAACCCCTACATGCCTAGTCCTGCTCTCTGCTAATGGCTGACAAGGGAATACAGTTTTATCCAGTCTAGACAATGCTCTGTGAGCTACTGGAAAGACAGCAGTATTTTGTACAAATCTCTCTGCTACTGTATTAAACTTTAACTCACAGAGCATTGTCTAGATTATTTCTTTCCTTTTCTCCTTTTTACCTGCAGCAACAAGGTCAATGGGTCATGTCTCATATAGCGGTACATCCGCACAGGGGCATAGTGACAGAGTCATGGGCCTGGATGCAAAGATTCAGCTAAGGGGGTCACTATTACTGCTGTGGCCACTGTAGTGGTTACTATTACTACTGACCCCACTGTGGGGTTCCCTATTACTACTGACCCCACTGTGGGGTTCCCTATTACTACTGACCCCACTGTGGGGTTCCCTGTTACTACTGAGGCCACTGTGGGGTTCCCTATTACTACTGAGGCCACTGTGGGGTTCCCTATTACTACTGAGGCCACTGTGGGGTTCCCTATTACTACTGAGGCCACTGTGGGGTTCCCTATTACTACTGAGGCCACTGTGGGGTTCCCTATTACTACTGAGGCCACTGTGGGGTTCCCTATTACTACTGAGGCCACTGTGGGGTTCCCTATTACTACTGAGGCCACTGTGGGGTTCCCTATTACTACTGAGGCCACTGTGGGGTTCCCTATTACTACTGAGGCCACTGTGGGGTTCACTATCACTACTGAGGCCACTGTGAGGGACACTATCACTACTGAGGCCACTGTGGGGGACACTATCTCTACTAACGCCACTGTGGGGGACACTATTTCTACTAACGCCACTGTGGGGGACACTATTTCTACTAACGCCACTGTGGGGGACACTATTACTACTGAGGCCACTGTGGGGGTCATTATTATTACTAAGGCCAATATAGAGGACACTATTACTACTGAGGCCACTGTTAGGTTCCCTATTACTACTGAGGCCGCGGTGGGGTTCACTATCACTACTGAGGCCACTGTGGGGTTCACTATTACTAATGAGGCCACTGTGGGGTTCACTATTACTAATGAGGCCACTGTGGGGTTCACTATTACTACTGAGGCCACTGTGAGGGTCACTATTACTTCTGAGGCCACTGTGGGGGTCACTATTACTTCTGAGGCAACTGTGGGGGTCACTAGTACTTCTGAGGCAACTGTGGGGGTCACTAGTACTTCTGAGGCCACTGTGGGGGTCACTAGTACTTCTGAGGCCACTGTGGGATTCACTAGTACTTCTGAGGCCACTGTGGGATTCACTATTACTTCTGAGGCCACTGTGGGATTCACTATTACTTCTGAGGCCACTGTGGGATTCACTATTACTTCTGAGGCCACTGTGGGATTCACTATTACTTCTGAGGCCACTGTGGGATTCACTATTACTACTGAGGCCACTGTGGGATTCACTATTACTACTGAGGCCACTGTGGGATTCACTATTACTACTGAGGCCACTGTGGGATTCACTATTACTACTGAGGCCACTGTGGGGTTCACTATTACTACTGAGGCCACTGTGGGGGTCATTATTATTACTAGGGTCAATATAGAGGACACTATTACTACTGAGGCCACTGTTAGGTTCCCTATCACTACTGAGGCCGCGGTGGGGTTCACTATCACTACTGAGGCCACTGTGGGGTTCACTATCACTACTGAGGCCACTGTGGGGTTCACTATCACTACTGAGGCCACTGTGGGGTTCACTATTACTACTGAGGCCACTGTGGGGTTCACTATTACTACTGAGGCCACTGTGGGGTTCACTATTACTACTGAGGCCACTGTGGGGTTCACTATTACTACTGAGGCCACTGTGGGGTTCACTATTACTACTGAGGCCACTGTGGGGTTCACTATTACTACTGAGGCCACTGTGGGGTTCACTATTACTACTGAGGCCACTGTGGGGTTCACTATTACTACTGAGGCCACTGTGGGATTCACTATAACTACTGAGGCCACTGTGGGGGACACTATTACTACTAGAGCTACTGTGGGGATCACGATTAGTACTGGGGCCGATATAGGGGTCATTATTACTACTGAGGCCACTGTGGGGTATTATTACTACTGGAGCCACTCTGCACATGGCAGCATACTTCAAGCTAACTTTGGGTATGTTTACACGTGAAGGAAATGGTACAGGATATTCGCCATGGAAACTTCCGCAGCAAATTCCACATCCAAAAACATTTTTGAATGGGAATTTGCTGCGTACTCGCAGCTAATTTTATACTATGCAGCGCTCCCCCTCACCTCCTCCAGAGGCTTCCTGCTGTCAACGCTCCCCAGCTTCTAGTTCCAACCACCACTGGCTAGGTGATGCTACTCAGGTGAGGCCACAACACATTACAGGCTGCTGGAAGCTGGGGAGCGCTGACAGCGGGAAGCCTTTGGAGGAGGTAAGGGGGAGCACCGCATAGTATGAAATCGGCTGCCGATTCGCGGCTGATTTCCTGTCAAAATCTGCACCAATGGTATGTATTTTGACTGCTTTTTTGGATGCGGAAATTCAGCATTTATATAACGACAGAGGTAAAATCATATGTTGTGATAATCTCCGACCCCTGACCACATCTTTCTGTCCAGCTTTGACCCTGGGAAAATCTGGTCACCTTAATATATATATGTATATTAGAGAGCGAGCTAAACCTTTTAGAAACACACACATATGTATATAATGTCTGTGTGTTTATACGTCTTTGTTCAAAAAAATTCCAGCCTTAGTAGGATTTGTCATTTTACTGCTAAACTCTGCATATGTACGGTCTTGCTACCTGAGGCCCTAAAAGTGGTTCCACTCTTGGCCTATAAAAAGACTCTCAGATGCTACTTAGGCGTAGTAGACCTCTTTTTTTTTCCCCACTTGTATAGAGCTTATTGACCACTAGCCATGCTTCTATGACCATCGTTACAGGCCCCTGTGTCTGTCGGAACTATTTCTAGGTGCTTGGCTGAAGGACATTTGGTCTCATGGTGCCTGTTATGTGTACGGGCTTTGATACCCATCCACCGTTGCCTCCATTTGCATCAGTGTCTTGAATGATGAAACTTACCTGCTACAAAGTGGAACTGGGTGTACTTCAGCAATGAATCTAAGTTTGGGCACTGACGGCGCCCGTGTTCTTGTCTTGAGACCTTGGGGTGAGCTCCTCCATCCTGTCTTTGCTGTAGAGCGGCACACTGCCCCCTGCTGATGTGATGTCAGGGAAGACATTACATATGACAGTTGGTCACCCCTAGTAGTAGTATGAGGGACAATGACAGATCAGCGATTTGTTCAGGACATCCTGCAGCCACATGTGTTCCTCTCATGGTGGCATCCAAGAAGCAGCAGGATAATGCTCGGCTGCGCACACAAGATGTCACAGGAATGTCTCCACAACATTGCCACACTTTTGTGGCCTGTCTGATTACTAGAACATCTATGGGACCATCTGGGTTACCAACTTTAACAGCCTACGAGTTTGCACGATCTAGAGGCTCACTTACAGCAAATGTGGACTGATATGCTGCATAATACCATTCAGAACTTCTATGCCTCCATGCCCGCTAGTATCACATCTTGTATCCAAGCTAGAGGCGAACCAACAGGGTATTAGAGCCTGCATGTCCACCCATAACACTTCTGGTATCCAAACTAAAGGCGACTCAATAGAGTTCTAGAGCCTCCATGCCCGCCCGTATCACATCTTGTATCCAAGCTAGAGGCGAACCAACAGGGTATTAGAGCCTGCATGTCCACCCATATCACTTCTGGTATCCAAACTAAAGGCGACTCAACAGAGTACTAGAGCCTTCATGCCCGCTAGTATCACATCTTGTATGCAAGCTAGAGGTGAACCAGCAGGGTATTAGAGCCTGCATGTCCACCCATATCACTTCTGGTATGCAAACTAAAGGCGACTCAATGGAGTTCTAGAGCCTCCATGCCCGCCCGTATTACATCTTGTTTTCAAGCTATTGCCGGTATAACAGGGTACTAGAGCCTCCATGTCTGCCTATATCACGTATTACATCCAAGCTAGAGGTGGTACAACAGGATACTAGAGCCTTAATGCCCTCCTGTATCACATCCTGTATACAAGCTAGAGGGGGTACAACATTGTACTAGAGCCTCCACGCCCGCCTGTATCACATCTTGTATCTAAGCTAGGGGCAGTACAACAGGGTACCAGAGCCTCCATGCCCGCCTGTATCACATCTTGTATCCAAGCCAGAGGCCGTATAACAGGGTACTAGAGCCTCCATGCCTGCCTGTATCACATCTTGTTTCCAAGCTAGAGGCTGTATAACAGGGTACAAGAGCCTCCATGTCCGCCTGTATTACGTATTACATCCAAGCTAGAGGTGGTACAACAGGAACTAAAGCCTCCATGCCCGCCTGTATCACATTGTATATCCAAGCTAGAGGCGGTACAACAGGGTACCAGAGCCTCCATGCCCCTTCGTATCACATCTTGTATCCAAGCTAGAGGCGGTACAACAGGGTACTAGCGCCTCCATGCCTGCCAATATCACAGCTTGTATCCAAGCTAGAGGCAGTACAACAGGGTACTAGCACCTCCATGCCTGCCCATATCACATCTTGTATCCAAGCTAGAGGCGGTACAATAAGGTACTAGAGCCTCCACGTCCGCCCGTATCACATCTCGTATCCAAGCTAGAGATGGTACAACAGGGCACTAGAGCCTCCATGCCCGCCTGTATCACATTGTATATCCAAGCTAGAGGTGGTACTACAGGGCACCAGAGCCTCCATGCCCCTTCGTATCACATCTTGTATCCAAGCTAGAGGCGGTACAACAGGGTACTAGCGCCTCCATGCCTGCCCGTATCACATCTTGTATCCAAGCTAGAGGCGGTACAACAGGGTACTCGAGCCTCCATGCCCGCCTGTATCACATCTTGTATCCAAGCTAGAGGCCTTTTTCTCTGATCTTGTAATCACTTATATCAACATTACAATCACACAGAGAAAGTTTCATTCCATTCCGACTACTTCTTCTTGCTTGGCATTTTTTGACAATGAGTATGTGTTTTTTTTATTCCTCCGGTAAAAGGCCTTTTCATGACTCTCTTTTCATACTTTGCCTAAATAGCACTTATCGTTCTGTATAATGCCTTGATATTCTATACAATGCCAAGAGAAAGTGTAAAGCATCTTTATATAAAACACACAGTTCGTACTTTGCCTAAAAAGCTCACGCGTTCTGTAGATTACCAAAGCATTCTATACAATGTCTGTTTTTCACACATTGTCTGTAACATACACACTTATATCATATACATATTATGGATAGTTTTTTATTTTTTTTTTAGTTTATTGTAAAGGGCTTTGGATTAGTAACAAAGTCTATGAATTCTATATCTGCTTCAGTCCGCAGCAGTAAAACACATACATTTTGTTGTATAAGTATCTCAGAAAGTAGAGGGATATGCTCAAACAGCGTGAATACTTAAGTTCCAGATGGATCGGTTCGAAGGGTCAAGTTGTGAAGAAAAAAGCCGTCACACACACTTCATCAACACTGTGGAATGAGAGCCTAGTGCATTTACTGAGCAATGGATTTGCAACGAGTACATAAACTAATTGGTGGATGAGCATGCCCCAGGAGCAATGATTTTAAGGTCATAGCAGGCTCAATGAATAGTGCTGACTTACACTGTGTCTCACTGATAGCTGATCTTACCAATGAGAGGGTTACAAGCAATCAAGCCTGAAGCCTTTCCGTGTGCCTCGAATGGTCTGTCAGCGGTCACCGTTTCTGACGTCCTTTATGTTTGTCCAGTCAGCTTAAAATCTTTAGGTTGGGCCTCAAATTACTCAGTAAAGAAAAGAGAGGAGCAATTATTTTCAGTCACTGAGTTTTGAAGACCTTTGTGTTAATTATACCAAATACTGGCGATTCACTAACAAATTCCCAACTCGCAGTTGCAAATGAGAAAAAAAAGAACGTTAGATGAACAAAGCCCAAAAAATTGTTTGGCAGGTTGACTGAATACAAAAAGTATACTTTAAATCCTAAAATCGGCCCCCGTAGTTTAAAAAAAGACAGATTTGGGATGACAATAATGTCCTGGAAGCAAATACTAAATTGAAATTCTCTTTCAATTATGTGAAATATTTTGATTTTTTTTTTTTTTATTTAAATGAAGTGTAAATGTTTTTAGAAAAGTTTTCAATAAAATATGGCAATCTTGATAGTGTTGGTAGCGCCTACCAAATTCAAATTCCAGTAAGAAGCTGCGGATGCCTCTTTTAACGTTGACTCTAAAACATGGAAAAAAGAAAAGTAAAATAGGATAAAATAAAAGCAGAACCGTATAAAGACGGGTATTTACATATGTAGAGTCAGACTATAGAAACATTTACACCTTCTAACCGTTCATATGTTTCCTTGAAAATAATCATCGCGCAGTGTACAAAAACATACAAAAAATGAAAAGAAAAAAAAATTCAATGGTTGTGGCACTTTGAGACAACTTGTGCTTATATGGTAGGCAATATAACTAGCAAAATTGCAGATTTTACCTAGAATGATCTTTTTGTCTTGAAAAATCACCTTAAGGCCCCCCTGTCCATGGCCGTTCCGGAATATCGCCAGCGATATTCCTCTGCGGGGGAGAAGGGGTGGGGGGGCGCTGTCATTTCCCTGCAATGAGCCTATCTGACAGATAGGCTCACTGCGGAGAATCGCTCCAAATCGCGGCATGCCGCAATGTAGATCCCGCGAGCAGAGAATCTCTATGATTCTTCGCTCGTGGACGTCGCGGCTGCGCTTTTCATAGCAACGCTATTGAAAGCATGCACTGCGTTACCCGTGCCCGGATTATTACCGCGGGTAACGCAATGAACAATTGCTCATGGACAGCAGCCTAAATGCTAGCCATTAGAAATCTCCCTTTCTTCTGCTGTATTTTCTGTCCACTGCCTGTTGTCAAGTGAAGTTCATCTTTAGTAATAGAGATAATAGGATGGAGAACAGGAGGAGGAGGAGGAAGATGATGAAGAGTGAGGCGGAAGCTAAAAGTAGAACAGAAAGTGGAAGAGGGAAGATGAGGGAGGCAAAACTGGTATGTGAGTTATACAGCGCATATATAAAGTCAACAGACGCCTGTTAAAATGCCTTGTTTTTATTATGGTAGAAAACCCGATAAAGACTAATCATTTCAGATTTATTTCCACTATCAATGTGTTTTCTGTACGACCCCGCGTAACCTGTCTTTTCCTCCTCTCTTCTGTACATCGGATCGTCCGCACGGTTCGCTGTTGGACATGCGTAGTACAGATTTTTTTTTTAAACTCCAGCTTTTCCCACGTCATTGCCAGGCGAATCTGCTTCCTTTCCGTCAATTGCGGAAGGGCCGTGGGTCGGACGGCTTCCATTGACTTCAATGGAAGCCGTCTGTGTGGAATCCACGCAAAAATAGAGCATGCTGCAATTTTTGTGCCGTGTGTGGAAAATCGTAGCCACTGTCAGCTCGTGTAAGCGGACATGCAGATGCTCGATTGGTTTGAGTTGGTACTTTGTTGATGCACCCTTTGACTTCATGACAGCATGCAGTCTTTTTGGGTAGGTGTCTATCAGCATGGCGCATTTTCACTTGGCAATCTTGGCCCACTATTTCATGCAAAAGCACTCCAAGTCTGTCAGATTGTGAGGGCACCTTGTGTGTACTGTCCTCTTCAAGTCACTGCACAGATCTGCCATTTTAACAGAGGAGTGTAGACCTTTTTATATAGCTTTGTGTGGCACAGAGTGTTAAGGCAGCAGAAATGCAGTTATAAGCTCTCGCTCACAACCTGAACGTTGTGAGTTCAATCCCCCCAGGTAGCCAGCTCAAGGTTGACTTCCATCCTTCTGAGGTTGGTAAAATGAGTACCCAGCTTGGTGGGGGTATAAATAAAAATGAACAGAAAGCGCTGCAGAATAAGTTGGCGCTATACAAATAACAAAATTTTTTGTTTTTACATCCACTGTAGCTACTGAAATCACATATACATTTACATCACAAATATCTGTACTGCTGTACTTTGTCCTGCATGTTGATGTTTGTTTTTTACAGAATTTTTAGAAAGCAGAGTCTGCAGTTTTGTCATCATTGCAGCAGTCTACACCCACCAGCTTGGTGGTTGGCTGCTGTAATCACATGTCCCTAGTGTCGGTGACATCATCACTGGCTTGCTGCATCTGGAAATAACAGCAAGGTATCGGGCAGCAGGGGTTTGGGGAGAGGTAAGTATGTCTAATTTTATATTTGTGCAGCACTCTGAGCTGTTTTAAAAAAAGTTCCCGGATAACCCCTTTAATTAAAACATGACTGCTTCTTTCCCGGAAGAATGCACCTCTCTTGTCTATGGACTGAATCCAGTATTGCAGCTCAACTTTATGAACTTGAAATAAGAATTGCTCTACCATGGAAAAGAGTAGCATCATTGCTGGATGGAGGTAGCCATATTTTTGTAATTTCAGACAAACCCTTTAACTGGTTTCTGTAGTAGCACCCTATTCACATTAAAAGGCCACTCTGGCCAAAAACACATTTTTGCATCACTGCATCCTTCACCTGTTTGTCTGTCACACTCGGTCTCCTATGTATATTGCAGTCACTTCCATGCAGCACAGCCTCCTGTCTAATATGTATCAGGCACCATTTTGATGTTGAGATTTTTTCTTGCTTTCTCTTTCACTATTTCGCTATCCATCAGCTAGGGGCTGTACCATCTCTACCTGCTGGAAGGACAGTGTTATTATCACTACTCTATATGTTCATCTAAATGAGCTATAGACAATAGTTATACAGTCAGGAGGCTGAACTATCATATTCTTCATTATAACTGTGTGATTTTATTATAAGGGCTCAGTCAGACGAGCATTTTTTTCACGGATGTATGAGTCTGTGGAAACAGAATGCAAAATGCATGGCTAAAAAATGCATGACCGAAATGGCAAATGCATTTTTTATTCGCACTTGTTCTGCAGTCGCACAAAGCTAAAACTCTTACATATAGTGCGGCCTCATTGAAAGCAATGGAAGATGATCGCTATTCCCTGCTGTGGCTGTGACAGCTGCAGCAGGGGATTCTTTGGATTTGAAACCCCTGGATGTGACAGCATCCAGGGGCTGCACTTTGTCAATGGGGCCGGCGGCAGCAGTGCCGACCACATTGAAAAACATAGGGAGAAGATTGTGCTCCTCGGCTGTGGCAGGGGATTCCTTCACCCCCGCGGGGAGTCCCCTCATCACTGAACACTGTGACAAAGGCTTTCTTACAAGCCGAAACGTTGTTCTCTTCAGATTAGCGATGGAATAAAGGAAACCAAGCTTGGGATTTTGCTAAGCAAAACTGTGCTGCTGGACTCATTCTATTGAAACTTCTGGTGATACTTGGGGCCTGGATCAGGGATCCATTTTCTGGTGTGCATCTGTGACAATCTATACACGCCCCTCTGACTGAGGGTTTTTGGTGAGTGTTGCTGACAACATACTTCTGTGTTTTGCCATTGAAAGCAATGTGATGAAGGTAGGGATTTTCAGGAGGGCTTGAAATATAAGCCCTACCCCGAAAAGAAGCCCTAGCTGCAGGAAAAAAAAAAAAATGCATCACCTAGAAGCGCTCCCCGGGTCCCCGACTCTTTTTCTTCTTCTTCATGTTCTTCTGATTGGCTGAGCACTTTGACCAAACACAGCCATTCGTCCAGACGAACATGAAGAAGAGGAGTCGGGGAGAAGACATGCCAGAGCTGACAGGGCTTCTAGGTGATGTATTATTATTTTTTGTCCTGCCGCTAGGGCTTATTTAAGGGCATTGACAGAAGGATTTCCTACTGTCAAAGTTGCATATAGTTTCATGAAAACTGTATTTCTGTGCAAATCGGAAAGCGCTGTCCTATTTTTTCCCCCGGAGCGAATTGTAAACGCATGTAAAAACCAGACACGTTACTGATTTAATTGGAAATCATTGGTTCTCATAGAGCTATTTTAACCCCTACCCTGGAGTGTCGGGGTATGTATGCAAAGAGGTCGCGGGGTGACCTCTCTGCATACAGCGCGGTCATCACCTGTTTACTACAGCTGACACCCGCGCGGCAATAGCCGTGATCGCGGCAATAGCCGTGATCGCGGCTATTAGCCCTTCAAATGCCAATGTCAATTCTGACAGCGGCATTTAAATCCCCCGAACACACGGCCCCCCCGTGGTGAGATCGGGGGAGCCGTGCAGGTGTCATGGCAGCCGGGGGCCTTTTAAAAAAGGCGTCAGGCCTGCCTTAGCAGACTGCCTATCAAGCCATCCCCGTGTCGTGGCTTGATAGACTGCCTGTCAAAAAATCAATAAAGTTTTATTAATTATAAAAAAAAAAGTTATAATAGTTTAAATCCCCCCCCTTTTGCCATATCTATTATTAAAAAATCTAAATAATAAAATTAAAATACATAATTGGTATCGCCGCATCCGTAAAAGTCCGATCTATCAAAGTAGCGTGTTATTTTTCCCGCTTGCTGAATGTCGTCTGAAAAAAAAATTACGCCAGAAATGCACTTTTTCAGTTACCCTGTCTCCCAGAAAAAGCGGAATAAAAAGCGATCAAAAAGTCGTATGTATTCCGAATTGGTAGTATCGGAAACTACAGGCCCCCCCGCAAAAAATAAGCCATCGCTGAACTACGTCGACTGAAAAATAAAAAAGTTATTGCGCGCACAGAAAATAATTGAAAAAAATTAAGTCTTTGAAAAAAAAGAGTAGTACAGTAAAAAAAAACCTATACAAGTTTGGTATCGTAGCAATCGTTATGACCCATAGAATAAAGTTATCATGTCATTTTTGTTGCTGTTTGTGCGCCGTGGAAACAAGACGCACCGAAAGATCACGGAATGTCGTGTTTTTTTTTTTTTGTCTTTTCCATTTTACTCCACTTAGAATTTTTAAAAAGTTTTTCAGTACATTATATGGTACATTAAATAGCACCATTAAAACTACAACCCGTTCCGCAAACAACAAGCCTTCATACAGCGACGTCGAAGAATAAATAAAGGAGTTATGATTTTTTTTAAAGGGGGGAGGAAAAAACGAAAAAGGAAAGAAAAGGGCCGCGTCATTAAGGGGTTAAAAACGCGCCGTTTAAAATTCGCTCGTCTAACTGAGCCCCAAATGTGCTAGAGTCCATCACACAGCAATTATGCTGAATGAAAAATTGGCTTTTTGAGAACACATAAAGCAAAGTAAAAGTCAGAATGAGATCACATGACCCACCTAAGGGGAAGGACTCCAGGAAGTTTCAGGTATAAAGGGAAATAGTAAAAAAAAAAATTTTCACCCCTTGACTCGGCTTCCCCTCTTCTGTGCGCCCATAACTTTAGTTTATCGAGTTATTAAGACCCAACAGATTCTTTTTCATGTCTTTTATTTATTTGCAGCCATCTCGCCTTCATTTTACCCAGTTTGTTTATAACATAGTAGCGCTGTTTCTTTTTTCTTTTTATATGTTTTTCTTTTTTTTTATCCCTAAGCCTTATGTAAAAGCCATGTGTTGCAAATCATGCTGTGGGCAAATGGTTTCGTTTCAGCTCTTTGTCTCCTTTTATGTCTTTGTAAATAGTGTTCCATACTGAATCCTGTTCAGCTATCAAAGGATGCTCTACAGCTTAAAAAAGTGAAATTGAACCATCACAGTGAAGTATTGATTATGCATACCTGCCCCAGGCACAGTCCTTTCCCATTACGAGCTCGCGCTCCCTTTTTATCGACTCGTCTGCATTTTCAAACTGCAGTAAATATTATCTGATTACATGATTTGTAACATATTAATGATGTCGTCTTTTATAGAACGTGAAATCAAAATAACACAGTGAGTTAATCTTACAGCCGCGATGGGGAGAAAGGGAAGAGAAATAAAAAGATTAGCATTAAATAGTGTATTGTTGTCATTGAGAGAGCAAGGCTTTCAATCCTAATGCAGAAGTAGAGCTCTTTTGTCAGTGTGTATTTCAGCGACTGACCTTCCTTTTCGTATACAATGTCTAGTAAAAATTAACATAGAACAATAGAGGAATAGATTAAAACTAACTTTCATGTTTTTTAAGCAACTTGACATTTTGAGTTCTAATTGATTCCATTCTTATATAAAAAATACATTCTTTTGTCAGCTTTGTTAAAGGTGTGCCAATAAAAACTATAATTAAGCTATGGCACCGTACCCGTCCTTACAAGGTGATTGCGCCGGCTTTTGCCATAACGCATGTTGCATGGCCAAAGATTGGAAAACCCACCACCTGATCTGCGGTACAAGTAATGTGAATGTGGTCATGTTACGACCCGGCATTGTCCTCTGCCACTAGTTGTTGTTAGTAGTTTTAAATGTTTTTTGAATACTCATTAGAGAACTTTAAGAATGCAGCTAGATGGGCCTCCTCACCTATTAGTCAAAATGGAGCTGTCGAGAAAGAGCGTTGCTCTGGAGAACACAGTCTTCCATGCATTGCTATTTGATTTCAGTGGATATTGTGTAATGCTTCGTTTATCCTGTAGAAGCGCTGCTGAAGAACTGAACACCTGCTGCTAGGTTCCGCAATTTGTTATAGGAGGTCTTTAGGGATTCAGGCAGCAGGACGACCTATGATCAATTTATTTTATTTGAAACTTTCTATAAAAGAGTGCTAAGGCAGCAGAACTGTAGATCTAAGCTCTCGCTCACGACCTGAAGGTTGCAAGTTCAATCCCTGCATGATTCAGGTAGGCAGCTCAAGGTTGACTCATCCTTCCGAGGTCGGTAAAATGAGTACCCAGCTTAGTCGAGGGGGGGGGGGGAATAAATTACTTGGAAAACGTTGCGGAATACGTTGGCGCTATACAAATAACAGGATTTATTTTATTTATTTTTTAGGGTTGAGCGAACATAGTCTGCTGAGCTTGATGCTCTTTGAAGTATTAGCGTACTCGATGGTGCTCGTTACTTAAACGAGCATCAAGCCGTGTTCGACCCCGCCCAAGTTTTTGGCTCCTCCCCACTGTGACGTGCCTGTGCTGGCCCCTCCCCGCTGTGATGCAGCGCGCGCCATTTTTTTGTCTGGTAGGCAAGAGAGAGAGAGAGAGAGACAGACAAACCTAGGGGGAAAAAAAAAGCTCGGCACCCGGCGTCCCACAAAAATGCTTGAGTCTCCCATTGTAGTCAATGGGGTTCGCTACTCGAGTAGAGCTCTCGAATTTTACGAAAAGCTCGACTTGAATAACGTGGTTTCAAGCATTTGGGTGCTCGCTCATCTCTATTATTTTTATATTAGGTGATCACTTCTAGGGACCCTTTTTTCCAATCGAGATCTGCACCAGGAATTTTTTTATGCCCTCTATAATGAGTGAAACATTATTTTATTTAGCAGGAAAGTAAAATAGATGGAAATAAAATAAGTGAACACTTTGGAATATTTCTGTATTGATTACTAATATAATGGGTTCTGATTGTTTTTGGTCACAGTTCTAGACAAATACAATGTAACTAAACTAATACCACACAAAAAAGTGGTTTTGTTTATGTCTGTGAGTAAACAGTGGCGGGAGAAAAGGTAAGTTCACCTTCAGTTTAATAACCTGTAGGTCTCCTTTAGCAGCAATGCCCTTCCACCAGACGTTTTATGTAGTGGAAAATAAGAATTGCACAATTTGAGGAGGAATTTCTAACAAATCCCCACTGAAAATATGTTTCAGTTCATCAACATTTCTAGGACGTCTTGCATTCACAGCTTTTTTCAAGTCATGCCATAGCATCTCGATAGGGTCAAGGTCAGAACTCTGACTTGGCAATGCCAATACACAAATCTGCTTTTTTAAACCATTCCTTAGGTGGTTTACTTGTGTGCTTTGGTTTATTGTCTTGTTACATCACCTAACATATGTTCAGTTTGAGGTCATGGACTGCTGTCTTTGCATCCTGCTATAAAATGTTTTCATACACCTTAGAATTAATTTTTCTCTCAATGATTGCAATATGCCCCAGCTCTGAGGCAGAAAAGCAGCCTCAGAACATGATGCCCCTTCCACCATGCTTTCTGAGGTTTTGCTGTTGGTGTGTAGTCTTCTTTTTCATCCAAACATAGTGTTGTGCATTTGTACTAAAATTTCCACTTTTGTCTCATCTGTCCATAGAACATTTTCCCATAAGTATTGGGGAACATCCAAGAGATGAGCGAGCATGCTCTTCTGAGCTTGATACTTGTTCGAGTAGTAGCATACTCGATGGTGCTCGTTACTCGAGCGAGTACCACACCATGTTCGACCCCACCCCTTATTACCATTTCCTGCTGTGACATGTAAGCGTGTGAACGTCCACAGCAGTATGTGGCTGGCTGGCTGGGAGAGAGAGAGTGAGAATAAAAAAAAAAAAGAAAAAGCTCGGCACACGGTGGATCCATTGCAAGGTCTTCCATTCACTTCAATGGGGTTCATTACTGGAATAGAGCTCTCAAATATTACGAAAAGCTTGACTCGAATAACGAGCACCAGAGCATTTTGGTACTCGCTTATCTCTAGTCTCAGGCAATTTTGAGGCAGGCTACAATGTTTTTATTGTTATTTTACAGCAACGCCTTCCTTTGTGGTGTCTTTTCATGAATACCATTACACAGTAACATATTATGTAAGGCTGGAAAAAAACATATGATCATCCAGTTCACCCTATTACCACCCAATGTTGATCCAGTGGAACGCAAAAAAACCCAATGAGGTCAAGGCCAATTTTCCCCATTTAAGGGAAAAAATCCTTCCTGATTCCACTCTAGCAATCAGAATAATCTCTGGATCACGGACCCTTCTGAAGTTATTAATGATTGTGACATGTAAAATTGTATCGTTCAAGACTTCCAGGCCCCTCTTAGACTGTTTTATCGAATGTGCCAATGATGGTGGGTTGCTGGTTATGCTCTCTATACCATATCTATTTAGTTTTCAACTAGGCTGGGCTATTGTGCCTGGAAGTACTTTAGACATTATTTCTCTGACCTAAGTTGTTTTTACGACTTACTGACGCTGGCAGTTAGGATTGTCGGGCAGTTCTTATTTTCTTAGTTCCCATTTAGGTAGGACCTCCGTGCCTGCTATGGGCTTAAATCTATTGGAGCTCTATAACTGCTAGCTAAGCAGAGACATGGTGCTCACGACTACCTTAGATGTCGTTCCTTTTAGCTTTCAGCTTAGCAGGGCTTTTGTTTATCTGAGTTCTATAGCTGCTAGCTGAGTAGGGTCATTGTGCCCACCACTGCTTTATCATTGAATGGCTGTGATTGGTTCATCGAGCACTGCATTGATTGGCTCAGCCGCAGCGCTCGAAAACCAATCAGAGCCATCGCTTCCTGGAGGCGGGATTTATGAAGTCTGTTGCCAGGAAGCAATCTTTTGTCAACTGCTGAGGACTGCAAGCAAGCTGCTGGGACTTCGCAGAGTGGCGTGAGGGACCTGGATGGTGCCTGCTAGGTCCAACTAATTGTTGTATGTTTGTGTGTTAGTCTTAGCCCTGTATATTTTAATGAATATCTAATAAAGTTGATTTTAGTATCTATACTGTGAAGGGCAATAGGGCATCCACTTCTAGGGAGAGTAGCAACAGTCCTAAATTGTTTACATTTGTACGTAATTTATTTAATCATGGAGTAGCATACACCTACCAGCAGGTTTTTAACAAGTCTTTTGTTGCCTTTTCCAGCTCCATGCATCTCTATAACTCATCTTCTCAGGTTTTTTGAAAGGTGTTTGTAACAAGTCATGGTCCACACTAAGTTGCCTCTCATGAAAAGAACAGATTTGTCAGTAACCAGGCTTTGTTTGCCTTTATGTAATGGACAAAGCACCTATGAAAACCACGCATCTAAACCCATTGCAGCAAGCCGGACCAGACCAGACAAAGGTGGAGTAGCAGTAGAAAGGCAGCTTTTTGTGATTGAGGCGCCACTGCTCTCTTCTCTGAAAAAATGTGTGTTTCTGGTGCAGTTTCCATAGGGAAAAAAGAGCAATTATCAAGTTTGTGACACAGGTCCGTATACAAACTGAGACCAGATTTCCTATCTGGACAGCAAGCGGGCTCTTTGACAGTAATTAAGCATGGAATTTTTTTCCTATCCTCTATGCTTTGCCCTCTTGCTTTTCTCTCTCTAGTTTTTTCTATTCTCTTGAACATTGAGCTTCTTTGATTCTTGTTAGTATCAAATTTAGGTTCTAGAGTATCTCCATTATTTTAGTCCTTTGCTGATTCTCTTCTCTTTTTTCAAGCCTTAAAATGACCTTTAGTACCTTCCAGTTCCTGTAGATTCTTGCTGAAGATTATCTACTTCCTTTCTTCACTGTTCTTAGTCTGAATTATAGAACTTTTTGGTACTCGCACTTTGTCATTCCCACCGCACTGGTTAGTAGCTTTACTTTTCTACTGGAGCTATGTCTAGCAACCTCCTTGTTCCTTGCTCCTCAATCAACTTCTTTCCTCTCACTACTTCCTTACAATCTCCTCCTATTCTCTTACTGAAACTCCTATCTACCCACCCGGGCGAAGAAGCTCTCTACCTATTCTAGGCTGTCTTTCTTCTAACTAGCTGACTAATACCTGTAAGTAGAGATGAGCGAACCTACTCGGCCACGCCCCTTTTTCACCCGAGCGCCACGATTTTCGAGTACTTCCATACTCGGGCGAAAAGATTCGGGGGGCGCCGTGGGTGAGTGGGGGGTTGCAGCGGGGAGTGGGGGGGAGAGAGAGAGGCCCCCCCCTGTTCCCCGCTGCTACCCCCCGTTCCGCCACGCCTCCCCCGGCGCCCCCCAAATCTTTTCACCCGAGTACGGAAGTATTTGAAAATCGCGATGCTCGATGGAGTAATTACTCGAAACGAGTATATTCGCTCATCTCTACCTGTAAGCTATGCCGTACCTTGTAAGAATATAGTGTGGTTAACCTACATTAAATTAACATATTAAAGTTACATGTAAATTTATTGCTTCACCTAAGAGTCCACCAACTTTTATGGAGTGTACAACTCCTGTACACTACACCATTTCCTAAATTGAAACACATTTTGCCAAGTAGCACTTGGAGGGTCTTTAACATCAAGGTTCACTTACTTTTTATATGGATATTTACTCAACGGGGCTCAATAAAAGACCTAAATAGTACAATTGTGTGTGTTATTAGTTTAATTTGATACTGTTTGTCTATAATTTTGACTTAAAACACAATCAGAACATAATTTATTAGTAACCAATGCTGAAATCAAGGTGATTCGGAAGGGTTGACCAACTTTTTGTTGTAACGGTATATAAAAAAAAATTGGAACATGGGAAATTTGTTCCAGTTGTCATGAGGAGACGACCTTCTATTTTATGCATGGTTAAACATTTTAAATATTGCCTTCAATTACAAGGATAGAATAATAATTCTAACGCATTTTATTTATTGCATTCATACATTGAACCTTGCACCTTGTGAGTGGTATTCACCATAGAACAGTTAAGTGAAATATTTATTTTTTATCCATTTACATGTTTTATAAATTCGTATAATACAATGGAATGAAAAGCATTATCTGAGGATATTACTAACAATTTTTCTCTCCCTTCTGTCCTAATATTCCATAGTGCATTTGTGAAGTGCTATTTTCTCAATGGAAACCGTTAAATGTATTGTTTTAGCAATGATTTAGAGGAAAAAAGGAGATGACAGTAATAGAATTTTATTTTTATGTTTAATCAGAGTTTATTGGATTTTATATATTTTTTGTAGAATAAAAAATAACAGTGCTGATCACTCAGGACCAAACCATAGCAAAAGCAGAAAACAGGAATAGTTACAGTCACAGAAATAGAAAATCGGACCCATCATCTGTCCAGAGACTCCACGGCATAATATGAGAACTAAAGTTTCCAAGGGAGATAATTGCAGTTGCAAAGATATATTCAATATCGCTCACTACTTCCCGTGATCGGAGAATATGTCAACACCAGTGGAGTGGATCAGAATATAAATGGTATCAGAAGAGGGAGCCAAGCAACAGAAAAGAAAGGCTATGAAGAGGGGGACAAGAAATCGATGATAACCGATGCAGGAGGAGACAAATAAAAAGGGAGTTCTTAGAGAAGATGTTCAGTCCAACTACCCAGGAGGGTCTCAATGCCGGACAGTGGGGAAAAGAAAGGGGCACTAAGAGAACAGGTTTTTATATTCTTGGGTGGCCATGAACATCTATCCAGGGCTCCATACTAACAAAATTTGTCAGTGTCTCGGGACCGCTCAGTGCACACTTCCTCCATATTACACAGGTGAGCCATTTGCTGTTGCCACTCTAACATAGAAGGGTGTGGGTAGTGCGCCAATGCCACTGGATAACCAATCTGACCACCATCAAGCAAAATCACAGCAAATCATTTTTTTGAGCAACAATAGACCCAGGTAGGATGGAAAACAAGGCCACCTGTGGGGCATGAATTACCCTCTTACGGCTGATCAAATAATAAGTAGAGAACACATTGTCCTAAAATGATCGAATTTTGTCACAGCCACGCAAGATGTGCGCCAGCACATCTCCGAGACAGAGGGGAATGTGTTGTAAAGCCAGGTCAGAGACCTATACCACCACAAAAGGATCTGGTACCTTTTTTCCTGGGCAGAGCAGGCTATGGATAACTTGATGTGTAAAGAGAATGCCTTCTGCCAATCATATGGCATGATTATGTCTCCATCTCCCAAGCCTGTACATAACTGGGGTCTCTGCCACCAGAAAAAAAAGAGTAAAGGAGGGAAATTTTTATTTTGCGGGCAGCGAGCTCGGGGTGAAAAGATTTTCAAATGAGGTGAGAGCAGACCGGAGAAAGCGCCCATCCACCCCCGCAACAACACAAATTATCATGGCTGAATATACGTAATCGACCAGAGGGGTATATCCTTAAATTGTCTCCCCAACTCCCTGAAGGAAGGGAGGGCAGAGCCATTAAGGATATGATAAAAAAAAGGGGAACTTCAGATGCTCACCATTCCAAAAAGCACTCTCGGTGCATAACTTGACCTGCACACCCTATATCTTAAGAACCCTGAAGAAGGGGATTTCGGGTGTTGCAGGGTGCAGTCAGAGCGGCTAAGCCAGGAGAGGAGTTTTAGTGGGATCTGGGAATCCTCCTGCTCCAAAGACACCCATTGTTTAGACTTACTGTGAAAATGCCAATCTAGGAGATGTGTGAGAAGCACTGCCGCATGATACAGTTTCAGAATTGGTAACCCAATCCCACCCCTGGGACCTGGTGAGGGTACTATAACTGACTCGAGGGCTGACCGGACCCCAAATGAATTTAATAATTGCTGTCCACAGTGTGCTAAAACGGAGGGGGCAACCGTATCCGAACTATCTGGAAAATATGCAAAAATGGACATAGAAGATCCATTTTGAGGGCACTTATCCACCCGAACCATGTCGAGACCTTCACTGCGTAGGAGGAAATATCTGTCAGTGACTGATCCACCAGTGATTGATAGTTCAGCATATATACCTTTGAGTGGTCTGAATGAACCAGCACCCCCAAATATTGTAAGGTCTATTGCTTTTATCTAAATGGGAAATTGTCATTGACACACCTCACCTCCAAGAGGAGCAAAGTGATAGAGAGATATTTAATGCCTGTTTTCAAATAGTTAACATTGAAGTTGTAGAGATGGCCATACCTCTCACACTCCTACAGCAGGCAAGGCAAGGGAATAGGCGGCTTGAAGATATAGAGCAGAAAGTCATCAACGTAAAGGGCAATCTTAACATGCCAACTCCCCACCTGGACCCCATGAATGTTTCGGCTCTTCTGAATGGCCGCCGCTAGGTGTTCCATCTGTGTGGGGGGCCTGCTTCGCTACTGCGGCAACAGCCGTGTTGGATGTGACTTGCGAGATGTCAGGCTGCTGTTTCGCGAGGTATCTGTGGATGTCACAGGTGGCAGGTGTCTGCGCCAATGAGGAGGTGGGGGTAAGATGTTTTCTTCCTTCTATTGCCCATTTCAGTTAGAGCAAAAGCCCCAACATCCTGAAAAGCTTCCTAGATCTCCAGGCGGCTACGGGAGCTGAGTAAGTAAGTGTCCTCACCCCTGCAGATTGTATGTTTGTAATAAGTAAAATAACCATTTATGTGCATTACAAAATACAATTTCTAATAAAATTTCAAAGGTGATGTAGCAGTACATGAAAATATATAGAACAGTCACCTAAAATAATGTACTGTATGTTTCAATATATTGTGTCCATTGTTGCCATATGTGATCCATGGACTGATGCAGCTGTGGCACCTACTGGATCAGCGGGGCCGAAGTGGGAGAACCCCGCCGTTAAACTATTGATGAGCTATCCTGAGGACAGGTCATCAATAATTTAATTCCGGAAAGCCACTTTAATGCATAGTAGCATATTATGCTAGGCTGAAAAAAACAAACAAATCCCGTTCAGCCTATTTCCACCCCCCTTTGTTGATTCAGAGGAAGGAAGAAAAACCCAATGAGGCAAAAGCCAATTTACCCAATTTTTTTTTTTTGGGAGGGGGAGGAATTCCTTCCCAACTCTATAATGGCAGTCAGAATAATAATTGGATCAACATTTCAGAAGTTCCTACCTGACTCAAGTCAAGCAGTTGGAAAATCCCCAGATCAACAACCCTTCTGATTAATGTCTATATCCTGTAATGTCATAGTGCTCCAAAATGATGTCTAGACCCCTCTTAAGCTCCTCTATCAATTTTGCCATCACCACGTACTCAGGCAGAGAGTTCCATAGTCTCACTGCTCTTACAGTAAAGAACCCCCTTCTATGTTGGTGATGAAACCTTCTTTCCTTTAGACTTCTTTACTCTGTTACCCTCACAGTCCTGGGTATAAACAGATCATGGGAGAGATCCTTGTATTGTCTCCTAATGTATTTCTACATAGTTATTTGGTCGCCCTTAACCATCTTTTTTTCTAGGGTGAATAACCCCAATTTTGATAGCCTATCTGGGTATTCCAGTCCTCCCATTCCATTCATTAATAGATTTTTTCTTATTTGAACTGCTATCAGTTATCCAGTTAGAGAAGCTTCAACGAGTGTCTCTCAATCTGTAGGACATACCAAGCTTGTCCGTGGGTTAAACTGACAGTGTGCTGATATTAATAGGAACCATGTAATACCTTGTTTCCCCTGTTGGGGCACTGCAGAAAAATTGAACACATATTGCCATGTTACTCTGCAAACTACAGCTGATTGTTGAAGGTCTTGGGCCACTCTCACACGGGAGGCAATTTTTACAGCGTTTTAGTGAGCATTTGAAACACCCACTAAAAACACTGTACTAAGCCTCTATTGATTTCAATGGGACTTCTCAGACAAGCGTTTGAGCTTAGCATTTTTAACACCACACTTTTCAAATGCTGTCTGTTTTAATTTAGTCCTTTTCAGCGAGTTTTAATGCACCACATCACCCATTAGAATGATGGGGTATGTTACTAATGCCTGTGTGAGACTGGCCTTATAGTTGTGTGTTTTACTTTGGTTATCTTCATTTAATAGAATTGTGGACATTGGGCATAACAGTGAATCAAGTTTTCCTTGGAGTTTTCCTCTAAGGCACGCTAGGGTATTTGGGTCCATATGCTATCCATGAATTACCAAAGACCCTTATAGCCTATAGGGCTGTGCACACTGCAAACTTATTGCATGTTTCATTCTTCTCCATATAATAAAAAAGAATTAGGACATAGAAATGCAAGTCAATGTGTCCATATATCAGATAGCACACGGACATATGTCTGAGCGGTGTCCGATGTGAGTTGTTCCCAAGTCTCATTGGTGCAACTCAGACATACAGTAACATACATTAAAAAATGCATCAGACTCTGATGGAATTGCAATGAGTTATTTTCATATTGCTATAGAAAACAATTGGCGATCCTTGAAAAAGAATCGCGCAAAAGTTGGACATGTTGCGATTTTTCTAACTCGGACTATCGGTCTGAAAGAAAAATAGCTTGTGTGAATTAACCCATTCAAATGAATGGAATCTTTTCCTATGTTAGTTCTGTTCATCTCGGAATCAGGCATAACTCACCCGGGAAAATGACCCTTTATACAGGTCTGTTGAGCAATGATTGGAAATTGAAAACCAAGCTAGAATCGATGATTTGAAGGAATGCTGCCATCCAGTAGGTGGCGATGCAGAGATATTGTTCTATCTTCCTTATTTGCATGTTACCCAGAGGAGCATGGATGGCCTTCTAAGTCTCCTTATTGATGCTTTCCCTAAGGAGTGATGTTACTCCTCCCAACCCACGTTATAGGCCTCTCACTAGCCAAGCCAGGAACCCTACTGCACACTGATGAGGGGCAAGAATCCCGAAACAGCTGTTTGTGTATGGATTCTGCCTTGGTTTTCAATTCCCAATCATTGCTCTATAGACCTGTATAAAGAGTTAAGCATTGATTTGAAGGAATGCTACCATCCAATAGGTGGCGCTGCAGAGGTATTGTTCCATCTTCCTTATTTGGGTATTACCCAGAGGAGCATGGATAGCCTTAGAAGTCTCCTCACTCACCCTCTTGGTGCTCTTTTTTAAGGAGTGATGTTACCCCTCCCGATCTACAGCCTGAGGGTTTTGCATAAATACAGGAACTTGTAATCTTGTAGCTCAACTAGGTTGGGGGAAAAAAAGGCTTGTCAATCAAGTTCATTGTCAAGTTGGAAGGACAAAGTAAGAGTACGGCTTACAAGTAAAAAAAAAAGTAGAGTCGAAAAAAGGTTATCCAGGATATGGTTAAAGGTGTTCTATCAAGTTCTCTCCAGTACACAGGCCTGGGCAGTGGGGGTTCAAACTCATTTTCACCGAGGGCCACATTGGTAGTATGGTTGCTTTCAAGGCGCTATTTGTAATTGTATAATGCTGTATATACGCAGTCAAGAATAAGGCACGGCACGAGTTACACCAAATTGAAGTGCATTCTATGGTGCATGTACCTTCTTTTCTACGTTGCTGATAAAGTAGTTCAAATTATTCCACCAGAGATGCTATAGTCACCACTTGGTTAGTAAAAGGCCAAAATGACCTTTAGGACCAGGTTAGATAATAGCCAGCCCCTTCCACCTCTTTAGCAACGAGCTTCCTACCTTGGAGAATGGCTAGGATGCCCGGGTATGACTGTTAGAGCTGTGCCACCACCTGTGAGTTGCTAAACCGAGCAATGTAAAGGTACGAACCGGACCTGAGAATCCAAGACGGCACCCACTCCATGTGCTGGCACCACCTGCACTGGCTGTGTCCTATGGGAAACGTGGAGAGCTAGTCCCTCCACATCTAGGCGACATAAAATGATGTGGCAGGCCACATTTGGCCCATAGGACTTAAATTGAACACGTAGGATAGGGGATAACTTTCTAATCGGTGGGGGTCTCACCACTAAGACTCACGCCGATCTCGAGAATGATGGTCTAGTGTCCCCCTCTGCCTATTACTATGGGGGTCACTGGCCGAGTACGCGCGGTCAGTGCTCCATTAATTTCAGTGGGACTGACAGAAATATACAAGTACTTTCCACTCGGTTGTCTCGGCAGTCTCATTGAAAGTGATTGGAGCATAATTGTGCTTGTGTGACCAGCAGCCCATTCAGTCTCCTCACTGCAGGGGGTACAGTAACCCCATAGTGAGGACGGGAGACACGGGACCTCCGTTTTTGACATCAGCAGTGAGCCCCCCACCGATCAGTAGGTGACCACCTATCCTGTGAATAGGAGACAACTTGTAGTCTTGGTATAACCATTTATAGGTAGGTTGTATCTATTATTGTAGCTCATTTAAATGTAACCATACTTTTTTACATTTAGCATTAAATTTTAGTATTTTAGCAAGTCTCCTCTACGATTTGTGAGTATGGATGGACCCAAGATTATCTAAGAGAGTTATCATTTCAGATATACTGCATATATTAGAAGGATAAAGCACAAATCACAGCAATTTGCAGGTCAGTTGTGCAGTGGTCTCTTAGGGTTTAGGAAAACTTCCTGTCGTGATTTGTAGACTTTCTAAAGAAGAGGCATTAGGCCATATGAGATCTTTAGGAACTGCTAGCAGAGTGACCTTCTCCTGTGTTGAAGCCAATCTTCACGGTCACCGAACACTTTAGTGAAAATCTATTTGACAAGTTTTGTTCAGGTATTTCAGAAAATGTGAGAGAGAAATTTGACTTGTTTTGATGTTTATGTGCGTTTTTAGGAAAAGCAACATTTCATGGTGGACATAATTGGTTGTCACCCTGCATTCCAAAGTTAGTAGTTCTTTGCATGTATCAGAAATGGATTCTAAAATAAAAGGCTGTTCATGTAGCCGATACGTAGGACATTCAAGTGCGTAGAATGGATTTGTCTGTTGTTTGGCTCTTCCTCAGAAGCTAATAAATACTGATTAACCAACGGTCTTGTCTCATGAATGGCCATGAGTATTTCTTATGTCTTTAACATGAAGTAATTGTAATGTATGAGCTTGATGACAGATTGCAGATAATGATCAAGTAACCTTCTCATATCGTATTACCTGCTTACCATTATACTTCTATCAAGGATGTTTTTTATGTAAAGGATGGCATATAGGGATAATTGTGAATAGTAAGGTACTAGTAGCTAAATAATTGCACTTCTGACTGAATGGCGTAATAAATTACACATATCGTGCACGGACGCAGCTACGTTTAACATGACTGTTCACCAGTTTATTTGCCCTTTCATGTCTGTTAGATGGAGAAAAAATAAATCCATTTTTCTATTAAAAATATTAATTTTTTTAAAAATTCGACTGACCTTTAGAGTATCCAAGAGTCGGACATGACTTAACGGATGGAATTGGAATTCTAAACTAAAAGTAGTTTGGTATCGCCGCAATCCTAATCACGCACGGAATAAAGTCAACTGCATGGCATAAAAAAATTGCATATTTGCTACTTTTCTTCGCTCCAAAAATATTGACAAGGGTTAGTGAAATTGTATGTATCCCAAAAAGATACTGATAGCAACTACAACTCACCCTGCCAATCATAAGTCCTCATCTGGTTACTTTAATGGAAAATGTTTAAAAAAATTATGGTTAAATACAGCAAAAATTACTTTTTATATTAAAGGGCCACTTTGGTGAAAACACAGTTCCACTCCGTCCGCCCCATAAGACCAGATCACAACCTTCATTAAATGTTGACGCCCTGAGGGAAAATCCAGCACTCGAATGTCAATACAATATCGCAATCGAAAACTGGTTCCACGTTCTGGGCAATCTCCCAAATGAACCAGAGGCAGCTTGGAATGTCACAAGAGATGCTATTCGTGAAACCGCAAAGACCGTTCTTGGATACCGGCGTCCCTGTAGGCAACCCTAGCTAAGGGACGACACTATGCAGGTCCTTGAAGCGAAGGCGAAAGCCCTCCTTAAAAACGACCAAGCGGAATGTAAGAGGATGAAGGGTGTGTTCCGGGCAAAGGCCAAGAAAGACAGGGAGCAGTACTATAATGCTCTGGCTGATGAAGCTGAGGAGGGTCTAAAGTCAAGCAATCTAACTGCAGCATACAAAGCAGTCGCCAGAATCTGAGGGTCCTCATGGACCAGCCGGCATATGCCAATCCACAAATCCAATAGCAGCCCTTGTACCAACCATGACGAGACACTTCAACACTGGTGTGATCATTTCTCATCCACCCTAAACCATCCACCAGCTAACCCGTGCCATGACCTCGATGACCTCGCATCTGTTGCTGTGGATGACCAATCTGTGCCTACGGATGCTCGTTCATGGGAAGAGGTCCATTCTGCTATTCAAAAAATTAGATACGGACGCGCTGCTGGCTCAGATGGCATTCCATCTGAACTGCTGAAATGTGCAATTGAGCCGATAAGCACTGCTTTACATCAATTATTTCTGAGCGTCTGGTCTTGTGGGAAAGTCCCCGTCGAATGAAAGGAGGGCATCATCCTCGCCCTGTACAAGGGAAAGGGCCCAAAAAGAACATGCAATAGCTACTGGCCGATAACGCTCCTCTCAGTTCCCGGCAAGGTCTTTGCGCATGTTCTACTCTCTAGGGTACAACCACTCCTGACCTCTAAGTGGAGACCCCAGCAGTCAGGCTTCTCAGTATGCCGCTCCACCATGGATGCCATACTCACTCTTAGGCTCCTCTCAGAGATACATAGAGAATTTAACAAACCGCTCCTCATCACATATGTCGATCTCAAGGTGGCGTTCAACTTGGTCGCCTACTAAAAGACATGCATCAGGGCACATCCGCCAAAGTCCGTATCAACGGTTCAACCTCTGCTAGTTTTAAGACCTCGTCTGGTGTTCGACATGGACTGGATTCTTCAGCGTATTGTCCAACATAATGGGGTCACTCTTCCGGAGTACCACTTTACCGACCTGGAGTACGCTGACGATGTTGTACTTTTGTATGTCACATCTAATAATCTGAGACACTCATTGGAACAGTTCGATTTTGAGGCTTCCTGTCTTGGGCTTCACATGTCCTGGCAAAAAACCAAGCTGCAGAATCTAAGGGCCGGCGCAATGCCTTCGGACTTAGATGTAAACGGACAGAGAATCGACGCTGTCAGTGAGTTCGTGTAACAGCTTTCAGCACAGATAGGAGGGCGCTTCCAGAAATTCTGCGAAGAATAGCGCTGGCAGCCTCGGTGATGAGGTCCCTGGATAAACTCAGGCGGAGGCAAAACATAACACTCAGGACTAAGATTCAATTCTACTAGACCTGCATTATGCCAATATTATTGTACGGCTCAGAGACTTAAACCTTGCTGTCGCAAACCACTGAGTATCCGGAGGCCTTTCACATGCCATGCCAACGCCAGATTCTCCGTGTCCGTTGGTTTGACTTCATCAGAAACAGCGAGATACAGGCTTGCACAGAGCTTGAGTCAATCACAAAAACAATAACAAGGAGACGACTCACACTTTTTGGTCACGTTGCACGCTTGTCAGAAGCTGTTCCTGCCCATGGTGCTCTAACCACAGCAATTGCTAGGAAAATTGAGAGACGACCCCCTGCCAGATGGCGGAGGCCCCCTGGTCGTCTGTGGCACTCATGGGTGCAACAGATAGGCAATGGTACCTCCTCCGACATTAGCACCGAATGGAACAATGCTCTCTGTCATGGTCATCCTGGATCGGCGCTACGGACCCTCGTCATCCAAGCGAGATAACTAACTAAACTAACTTCTACATACCACTCGAACATTCCAAGTCGAACAAATGGTAGTATGGAGCGGGATCGCGGGTGGATCCCGCTCCATACAACGTCGGGTGCAGGCTGTTCTTACAGCGGGCACCCGGCCGCAGCAGTTCCGATGAGCCGCGCCGCTCGTCTGAACTGAACACTTTAAATACTGCTCTGACAGCGGTATTTAAAGTGTTAACAGTTCTGACGAGCGGCGCCGGTCGTCGGAACTGCTGCCGCCGGGTGCCTGCTGTAAGAAACAGCCTGCACCCGATGTTCAGGGGGCCGATACAGCATCCCACGATGAGATCGCATGACGCTGTGTGGTTGCTAGGCAGCCGGGGACCTCTTGAAAGGCCCCAGGGCTGCCTATGCAGAGTGCCCATCAAGCCGTGATCTGGCCGGACAGGCTTCTATCAGGCTTGATAGAAGCTTGTCCGGTCCCTGCACAGTATGATGTAATGCCATAGCATTACATCATACTGTGCAGTACAGATAGTTTGTATGTAGCGAAATTCGTAACTCGAATGTTCGCAAGTAGGGGACTATCTGTACCGTCAAATTTTGATGAGTTGAAGTTAACCAGGAAGTAAAAGTCTTCTGCAAGTGGTTCAAAGTGAGGGCAAAACATAAAAAAAGCCATACTCAAAGTAATATCATAACATAATCTATTGTGTAAGGCGGAAAAAAAGTTGTATATCCATCTAGTTCATCCTATTGCCTCCCCCCCCCATGTTGATCCAGAGGAAGGCAATAACACCATGAAGCAGGAACCCCATGTCATGTGACCACTCTACAAAGCCAGTCGCATATAAATGATCTCACCAGCATCATTGCACGTGAAAATCGAGAATCAGGGAGTTAGTCTACAAAAAACAGACTCTCTGGGGTCCCCGGGGTTTGAACAATATGGTAAGTGATCAGTCAGATTTGGCAGATCATGCTATATGTTTGGAATTTTGGTTGTCATCAGCCAAAATTTTCTACATCTTTATCAAAGTGTAGTCTGTGGCGATCATTCTCATTAATTTTTCAACCTATGGCTACCCAATGTGGCCAAAATCCATTATTTTAAGTGACCAATTCCTAATGTGGCCGCCATGGGAAAATTTTTTTGTGCGGCTTAAAGCTACCCATACACTTACAATGGCATTCTGCTGACAGATGTTCTCCATACATATGGATTCTCAGCCGAGTATGCACGTCTTTTCAATTGGGAAGAGGAGAATAAACTGCTACCAGACACCTTTGTAGCAAAAAGATCAAAGGATCAGCATACCGAAATTCAACTTGCCTATTCCTTACACATTTGATAGTCGGCCGACAAACATGTAATATGTATGGTCACCCTAAAAATGATCGCATTGGTAGGGTTTCTTCGATGATATACAAACTTTTTTAGTTTTTAAAACTACAAAAAACTTGTTCATGGGCTCTGTCGTAGCTATTGCGGATGAGATCACTAGGAGAAAAATGCTACTAAACATGCCTCAAAAACTGTTAACATTTTACTACAACTTCTGAAAGAAAATTCTAGCGATTTAATGCACCAAAAGTGAAATAAAATGTATTATAACTAATATTTTTTGTAATTTGTTCTTGTTGGTTGCTTGAGCCTCCTCCTAAATGTTTTGAAATCTCTTAAAAAACATCTACTCATCTCCTAATCCACGCATTGCTTCCAGAGTTCTTTGTTTCATTGTGTTTCCTTTTATCCTATTTTATTTCTTCCTTTTTGTCTTAAATAAGCCCAAGGGTCCTGTAAGGAATGCTAGTAATGTAACCATAATAATGCACATTGCCCAATTGCTTGTGTGTATGATATAGGTTGGGAATGCTAGTGGCTTGACAGGCTATTACCGAATGTAATGAACAGCTATTTTTAAGAAGAAGAAATTCAAGTTGACAGGTTGGCAATGAAATTCAGCTAGTGGCATAATTTTTATCTTATTTAGTGTGGAGAGTGGATTTCAGTTTAGTTTAAAGAAATTTGTATCATAGACGTCATGTAGAAAACATTTTGTGCCTCGGTTTTCTTCTACTCTTTAAATCATCGCTACTCAAGCACATTATAAAGTCCAGCGGGGACTGTGAAATGCATTTGTAAAATACCTTTCCTCTTGTTTTCCTACAAAATAGGTAGTCTTTTTGTCAATGTCTATATAAAGAAGAATACTAATAATATATGACTTTTTTAATGCATCCACTTTTTTGGAGGTCCACCTAAAATAATTGTATCCATAGGTTCTACATGAAAAATAAACCTCGTAACCTTGATGGCCAGGGGCTTGGATTTCTACTTTTTCCCCTTTTTATTCCTGTAGTCTTTTATGGTGAAATTGCTGTCTATATAGTAGCCTCTAGCTTCAGAATGCAACTTCATGCATTTAATTCCTCTTACACTATGGGGGTCTTTGAAGGTGCGTGAATGTTTCGAACCAGGCCGTTCAGAAGCCTTTCTGGTGCTCCAACTTTGTCTGCTCATGGCAAGCCGGTTCCTTGTGCTGCCATGGACTCTAGTTCTAGTCCTTTCTGTGATAAGGCCACATAAAGGTCTCTCTTAGGGACCTCAATGTAATGACTCTTCATCTTTTTCCCCAAGATTTGGTCCCATCAGGTATTGCCTCTTCTTAACATTAGCATGACCCTAAGGCACAGGATGTTCTTGATCAATTTAAGAAGGTTGATTAATATAGAAGTGCATACTGATTTTCAGAACCGAACCATACTCTCGACTTACTACTAGAGCTGGCCATAAACACATTAGATTAATTTCAGCTGAACTCACTAATTTCAGTGGGACAGGCCAACTGTGTAATCTGTATGGAGGCCACCCGATTTTTCCCTGCTGGCTCATGTTGGAAGAAAGAAGGGAAGGCTTGGGTTTTTCGATCTCCCATGTACGTCATCTTTTGTTTGACAAAACTGAGTGTGCAGATGTGTTTGGGATTGGAAAGAACAGCTATAAGTGGAATGACAGCTATTTAAAGGGTATGGCCAGTTTTAACCCTATAAGACTGTATCTACCTATACTGGTAGCAATAGCTTCCATTTAACCCTTAGTTTTGCTGAGTTTTCGCCCTTTTCACCCCCTTCCTAAACCTCCCATCTATCTTTTTTCTTTTTCATGTTGTTCCACTATTGCTGTAATATTGCAACTGTTTTTTTGTGCCCTTATTACGTTTTAGGATCCTCTGCTACTACCAATATCTATATAAGGCTGCCTGTCCACGGGCGGTACAGACCCTGCATGCAGAATGCCTCAGCAGAGTTCATCCCGCTACCCAGCTGGTGACCCCTGCATACCTGTCCGGCGGCTTCTTTTTTGTACTGCGGATGTGCCGGTCTGCGCTCCGGCACGCATGCGCAGTACAGAGGATTCCACTCTGTTGCTATGGTGATGAATCAGCTCCCGCGGCCATTCTACAATGATGATTGCAGAATGGCCACAGGACGGACGGCTTCCATTCACTTTCAATGGAAGGCGGCCATACATAGCCCTCACAAAATTGCAGCATGCTGCGATTTCTTCTCCACAAGCGGAAAATCGCAATAATTTTTCACTCGTGGGCATGAAATCACGTTTTTACTTTGCATGCTATTGACTGGTTTTGCTTGCGGAGTCCGGAGGCAGAATCCCGCTCCGGACTCCACAATGCAAATCCATCCATGGACAGGAGCCCTTATAGTGTATATGTAGTGTGATGTTTGTGATTATTCTCTATTTTAAGTACATGACTGTTTTGACACATTTCCTGTGTTTACGTGTACCCTAACACTTGTTTTATTTTGTATTTTTCTGAAATGAAAAACATATAACCCCAAAATTCTTACATCTAATAATCTAACACCTATTTATTTGTAATACATTCTTTTTTATTGTTTTTTTTTTCAGCATTTTTCCACAAAAAAAACTCAATAAGAATAAAAAAAAAATATTAAAAATATCAGTCAAGAGTATCCTGATGAAGACCTAGCACTTATTCTAATAGTTTATGTGGCACCCTGGTGCTCTTTTCCATATTGAAACATCCTTTTAACATAGGAATTCAAGTTAGGGAATAGAGATAAGCGAGCACCCAAATGCTCGAGTCCGCGTTATTAGAGTCGAGCTTTTCGTAAAATTCGAGAGCTTTAGTCGAGTATTGAACCTCATTGACTACAATGAGAGACTCGAGCATTTTTGTATGTGGGACGCCGGGTCCCGAGGTTTTTTTTTTTCTTTCTTGGTTCGTATTCTCTCTCTCTCTCTCTGTCTCTGTCTCTGTCTCTCTCTGTCTCTCTCCCCCTGCCTGCCAGCCAAAAAATTTGGCATTAACACACGCTGCGTCGTGGCGGGGAGGGGCCAAAACAGGCACGTCACAGCGGGGAGGAGCCAAAAACTGGGGCGGGGTTGAAGATGGCGTGATGCTCGTTCGAGTAACGAGCACCATCGAGTACGCTAATACTCGAAACAGCATCAAGCTCGGCAGAGTACGTTCGCTCAACTCTATTCGGGATGTTTTACATCTCGCCTTTCTATCCAGTATTGCCCTCGTCTCTAAATGTTCGTTTTTAAACCTGCCGATTTCTCATTTGAATGAGCGAACAATGTCCGAGTACACTCGGTAGCCGACAGATACATCGTTGGCTCGTTCGAACGAGAAATCGTTCAGTCGTTCCCATTACTATATACGTAGATGAGAACGTCTGAACGAGTGCTACTTAAACCGATGGACCAGGATGGACTATAGGGTTCAATATGTGTGATGGAAACCTCGTTGGCCTCCACTTCGCATGGTTTCCATCCCTGTTAGTCTTTTCAGCTGGATAGAAAACATCAAAGGACGACGTTTACCTATCCAGTTTAAAAGACTGACCGGAACAGAAACTACGAGGTCTCCGTCTTACTTATGGAATCCTACGGTTTCATCCTGGTTTGCCCGTTTTCTGTCCCTATGCACTTTTCTTAATAGAAGATGGAAAGCTCCACTGGATAGTAGAGCTCAATGCTGAAACAGTTTTACCTATAAACTTTTGTAGTGGTTTGGTGCACCTTTATTCGCTTATATTAGCGAACTGAATTATGAGATGAAACCCTCTTCTTGTATTATGGATCGATGATGTGATGAATCCTATAAGCGTTTGAGCACAAGAGTTACAGATTAATTATGGCATCTTATTCTAACGATGAAGGGTAATTATCCTGCACCTATAATTAAAGTTGGTAAATCCAACTTTGTGCTTTTGTTTTTAAAGGAATCGGGAGCTAAAATGATGGGTTAAATATATTTCCCCTTTAAACCAGTAGCCTGACAGGTCATCTCTTGTTTCACAATATTCCTCCGGGCATCTTCTCTATCCTGGCTGTGACCCCAGTCTCACCTCTTTTTCTCCTTATGTCTTGTCATTCATACTTACCAGACTTGTGCTGGACTGAGGATGGAATTTCAATCCTTTCCCCAATAGGCACTTATCCAGTCTCTTTTAAACTCTCTGAAGAATCTACTTTCTCCCTAAATCCTTTTTCTTACAGAGCCACTAAATACTTACTATACGCTTTTGTTTGTACTATTTTGTTCCGTTCATGAATGGTTGGGCTTAAGGAAGACTTTTTGGTAAATTCATGACTTTTACTTTTTAAATTGATCTTTTGTTACACACTTCCTTCATTTTTTTTTGTTTGTTGAGAATAATGCTTACATTTTTTTTCCTTACATTTCTTCTTGGATGGGACCTTTTATATATATTATCTTGCTTTTAGAACCATATATTATTTTAAGATTCTATTCATGGAGACGTAATTTCCCATTTCAATGTGTGTGACTTTTTTGGAGTAGATTTTAAATGAACTGACCGGCTACAAACTGACTTTTTAAAAGTTTGAACCAAATGAGTTAAAACAATGGTACTTACTCATCCTCAACCCCAGAGATCGAGTCAGGTAACATCTGCTTACCAATCAGAGGCTGCTACGACACCGTTCCAAACTCCTGGCATCATGGTGTCAAGCATATGAGGGGAACAGGTGGTGACATTGCTGCCTCTAATTGGCAGCCAGCCTTCACCTGACTTCCTCCGTCAACTTGAACTGGGAGGATCAAAGGGCTGTAGTACTAGATCACCAGGGGTGTGAGGACGGTTTTTTTTTTCTGTTTTAACTCATTTGGATCTAATTTAAAAAGGTCAGTTTGTAACTGGACAAAGTAGAATTTAAAAGTAGATGCTAGATGTGTGCGTGCCAGAGAGGCTCCAACAGCAGAGTGGCTGGCAATAGATGGTAAGAATACCCTGTCGGACGTCTTCTGACATTGGAGCTGTACAAGCTTCAATCAGAATGTAGGAGGAAGTCAGACAGTGGATTGGAAAGGGTTGAAAGTAGAATACGATTGGGATCCCAGAGTGTAGTTTATCTGGCAATGACATTCCCATCAATAAGGAGTAGGGATGTCAGTGTAGGGATTTCTATCTAGAATTTCCTCCTGGCAGGGGGGCCAATACTTTTTAAGAAGCAAGTCAACACCAATGCGCCTTGCCTTTTATATGATGCCAATATATAACTTATATAAACCCCTTTGATTACTTTGTAAAGCCACAGGGACAACCTATAGATACGATCTACAGATGTAGCAAATGTTAAATATCAGTTTAACATATTATAAGACTTAACTCGATTTACAGTACTGTAGTCCATTATGGTTATCATGATGCACCTGTCATGTTACCGATTGTAACTACTATACAGTAACAGAGGATCATGGGAGTTCTGCCTAGCATAACCCATCGCAATTGGACTGATCGACTATCTTTATCCAGGGAGTATTCTGATTGCCTTTATGGAGTCGGGAAGGAATTTTTTCCCCCACATGGGCTAAATTGGCTTCTCCCTCAATGTTTTTTGTTTTTTTTTGCCTTCCTCTGGATCAACAATGGGGTTGGAAACAGACTGAACTAGATGGACATTGTCTACTTTCATACTATGTTGCGATCTTTCGGACCTTTTTATTGTCGGTTGTAATGTGTTGAGAAAACCTTTTTGTGGGATTAAAGGGATTGCTTCACCAGCAACAATTGCTTTCAGATAAGAGCCACTGCAATTCTGCTGATCTAACAAATAATGGGTTTACCAGGAAAAACTTCAGCCAGCCTGACTTTTCTCCTGCAAGGGGAATATTATTAGTACATGGTGGCCATTCAGATGACTCAGTCTGTCAAAATGGGAGTTGCTCTTACAGGCCATTCTGGCTCATACCCCTCCATGATGTTCTTATGCTCTTATAGGAAACATGGATGGGGTTATCTTTTATGTACAATTTTTTACATACAGCAACTAAGACCAGTTACTAATTACATTTCATAATTATTTTTCCTTCTGACTTATTTATACTTTAGATACTTTCAGGGCTTTTTTTCACAGAATGATCATTCAGATAATTGTTGGATTGTAAAAAAAACGGAACGCTAATTGTTCGGTATAAACACATCCAATGATTGAACAATAATTAGCTTATTGTTTGTCATTTACTTTATGCAGACATAAGAACCTGATGACAAACATCTAGGGTAAACAGGCAGTCGTTCATGAATAATTGTTTTTAGTTTATTTTTTTCAGTTAAGAGAAATATATATTTACTCCTCCCTCACACAGGCATTTGCAGAAACACAGAGTTTTTCAACAGATTCTGCCCGGTATCAGCAGCGCTGTCATGTGTTATGCCAGCGTTTTGGCTGCGTTTTCAGCACAGCTTAAAAAAACACAGCCAAGTCTGCTGATAAAAAAAAAAATTAATACTCACCTAGCCGGTGAAGCCGCTGTCCCCAGTGCAGCTGTCAGGACCTTGTGAAGCCGGCAGATTGCTGTGATTGGCTGAGTGACAGCCGGCTGAGCCAATCAGAGCCCGCGCTGGATGCATCCAATCATAACCATTCAATGACTGGCTGAATGGCTAGCACTGTTGCCTTGCAGTACTGGGGTCCTGGATTTCTTTCCAACCAGGGGCAACATCTTCATGGAGCTTGTATCTTCTCCCAATGTTGACTAGGGTTTCGTCTAGGTGCTCCGATTTCCTCCCACACTCCAAAAGCATACTAATGGGCAAATATACATTATTAGTAAGTTTTGACAATTTGTGTGTAGCGCTGCAAAATATGTATATGCAATATGAATTAGTAGACTAAAGAGGTCCATGTATGCAGACACATTCATTTTTACATTAATTGGGTCCTAGAACAGACTATGGAAATACGGTATTTAGATGCAGACATTAAAAAAAAGAATCATTTATTCTTCACACTTAAAGTCTTTTCTGATTTTCCTCTACTTAAAATCATTCTAAGGCAATTCCTAAATAGACCAAAGGTACAGGCGTATTTTATGGCAGAAAGCAGTGTTAGGAAACTGTTTGAAGTTCAGAGGGCATTTTACTCTTTTTTTCACAAATTCATTTAAGTACCAGTCTTAGCCATTGCTTTAACTGGGGCAGACAACCATACAAATGACTTGAGATAAAATGAAAATAATGGACTAAGCTGGGTGCCGGGGGTGGTAGTTACACTGCATGCACATCAGTAAGCATTCAGTGTTATTCTATGCTAATGTAAGTCTGATAGATCAGCTTTCGCTTTTAGCCTGGGGGACCATTAACCACTAGAAGCTAGGTCAAACTGATACTGCAAGGCAGGCGTCTCCTAACGGTTTGCTATACTTGTTAACAACAGTCCGTCTGAAACAGAAAACACTCCCGAAATGAAGTCATGTTTGTTGAGGGTCTTTGTTTTACGAGGCGCTCGGTACATGCCCATCCAGGCGTTGTAGAAAGGTATCAAACACAGCGGAACAGAGAAGCGGCCACGTTTCTTGACTTCTTTTTAAAAGAGGTTTGCACATTTTAGAAATGAATCTCACAATATTGTAATATATCTAATTACAATCCTTATTTAGATAGCACCAACACCTTCTATAGTGCTTTATGACTGATGAGATATCACACAAGTAACCAGTAAAGAAAGCAAATTAACAAACAATGGGATAAAGGGAGGGAGGTTCCTGTTCATAAGAGCTGACAGTCTACAGGAGAGAAGTCCCTGTCCATAAGAGCTGACAGTCTGGAGGAGAGAGGTCCTTGTCCATGAGAGCTGACAGTCTACAGGAGGGAGGTCCTTGTCCATGAGAGCTGACAGTCTACAGGAGGGAGGTCCTTGTCCATGAGAGCTGACAGTCTACAGGAGAGATGTCCCTGTCCATAAGAGATGACAATCTACAGGAGAGAGGTCCCTGTCCATAAGAGCTGACAGTCTAGAGGAGAGAAGTCCCTGTCCATAAGAGCTGACAGTCTAGAGGAGAGAAGTCCCTGTCCATAAGAGCTGACAGTCTAGAGGAGAGAAGTCCCTGTCCATAAGAGCTGACAGTCTAGAGGAGAGAGGTCCCTGTCCATAAGAGCTGACAGTCTAGAGGAGAGAGGTCCCTGTCCATAAGACCTGACAGTCTAGAGGAGAGAGGTCCCTGTCCATAAGAGCTGACAGTCTACAGGAGAGAGGTCCCTGTCCATAAGAGCTGACAGTCTAGAGGAGAGAGGTCCCTGTCCATAAGACCTGACAGTCTAGAGGAGAGAGGTCCCTGTCCATAAGAGCTGACAGTCTACAGGAGAGAGGTCCCTGTCCATAAGAGCTGACAGTCTAGAGGAGAGAGGTCCCTGTTCATAAGAGCTGACACTCTACAGGGGAGAGGTCCCTGTCCATAGGAGCTGAGACTCTACAGGGGAGAGGTCCCTGTCCATAAGAGCTTGCAATCTACAGGAGAGAGGTCCCTCTCCATAAGAGCTTACACTCTACAGGGGAGAAGTCCCTGCCCATAGGAGCTTACAATCTAGAGGAGAGAGGTCCTTGTCCATAAGAGCTGACAATCTACAGGAGAGAGGTCTCTGTCCATAAGAGCTGACAATCTACAGGAGAGGTGACCCTCTTTATAAGAGCTGACACTCTACAGGAGAGAGGTCCCTGTCCATAAGGCTGGGTTCACACAGGGCGGTTTTGCCGCGGCTTGCCGTTGTATATCCGCACTGCGGCAAAACTGCTGCGTTTGCAGTGCAATGCAGCACAAATGTGTTTGGGCAAAAAGCTGCTCTCACAGAACGGATTTTTTCTGCACAGCCGCAGTGCAGAAATGCAACTGCGGCGCGGTTTTTCAAGACGCAGCATGTCCATTCTTCTGTCTTTTCCACAGCGCTTTTTTGTCCATAGACCTCTATGGACGCAGCAAAATCCGCTGCGGAAAAAAACGTTTGCGGATTTTTCCGCAAGAAAATCCGCAAGACAAAAATAACCTTTGAAGCGGTTTTGCCGCAGAAGCAGTTCTTCTGCGTCAGAACCGCAACGGAAAAAACGCAGCAAAACCGCAACAAATCTGCCCTGTGTGAACCCAGCCTAAGAGTTGACAGTCTACAGGAGAGAGGTCCCTGTCTATGAGAGCTGACAGTGTACAGCGGAAGTTCCATTATGGTCTTGGGATATTTTACGTGACATCGTCTCGGTCCATTGATGGTACTGGTAAGAACCATGAACTTGGAGGTGACCCAGACATCCTAAACATTAATGTGCTGCTGACAAAGTGGCAATACTCTGGGAATGGTCAGCAACACTTCCAACAAGACAACACTACTTGCCACTAATTCATTGGTTTGCGGATATGGATGTCCCCTAATTGGATTGGCTGCACAGAGTTCCGACCTGAACACTACTGCGCTTCTTTAGGATGACCTGGAACGTCAGGTTAGGAAACATGAAAAGCTTTCATCTCCTTTGAGAGAACTTGCCGGATGTTTGAACGATGAATAGAGAGAAATACCAGCTCAAGTGTATCGGACGTTAGTAGAAAGTATGCAACAGTTAGTACCTGATGTCCTTAGGGCCAAAGGAGCCCTAGTAAGTATTACCACATGGAAATAAATATTACTTTTGATTCTTAAAGGGGTTGTCCCGCGCCGAAACGGGTTTTTTTTTTTTCAATAGCCCCCCTGTTCGGCGCGAGACAAACCCGATGCAGGGGTTAAAAAAAAAAACGGATAGTGCTTACCTGAATCCCCGCGCTCCGGTGACTTCTTACTTACCTTGCGAAGATGGCCGCCGGGATCTTCACCCTCGGTGGACCGCAGGTCTTCTGTGCGGTCCATTGCCGATTCCAGCCTCCTGATTGGCTGGAATCGGCACACGTGACGGGGCGGAGCTACAAGGAGCCGGCATCCTGCACGAGCGGCCCCATTGAGAACAGAAGAAGACCGGACTGCGCAAGCGCGTCTAATTGGGCGATTAGACGCTGAAAATTAGACGGCACCATGGCGACGGGGACGCTAGCAACGGAACAGGTAAGTGAATAACTTCTGTATGGCTCATAATTAATGCACAATGTACATTACAAAGTGCATTAATATGGCCATACAGAAGTGTATACCCCCACTTTGTTTCGCGGGACAACCCCTTTAAGGCCCATTTAGACACAACGATTATCGCTCAAAAGATGTATTTTGAGCGATAATCATTGTGTGCATTACACAGAAAGATGATCACTCATTAAGCGATCACCTTGCGCTCTGAGCAGGGATGCAGAAGACAAGCAGGGCCGCTTGTCTTCTGCATCCGGCTGTTCTCTGCTCGGAGCGCCCAACTGTTATACAGCCGAGCACTCCAAGCAGGGTATGAAGTACACAGCTAGCTGTTCTTCATACCCCGCCTGTCTTCAGGACCGGGATAAAGCTGAAAAAATTGTATCAGCTGTATCCCGCTGTGAATTCCTAATAAGGAAAGAGAACGATCAGTGACTCCTTAACGAAAACTGCACAATATCAGTGCAGTTGCATACAACGATTATCGCTCAAAAGACGGCTTTTGAGTGAATTTTGAGTGATAATCGTTATGTCTAAATGGGTCTTTACTCAGCTGTCCAATTACTTTTAGTAGGCGAGTGTATTCAAATAATCTGATACAGTTTTACCCTTTACCCATATGTCTGCAGGAGCTTTTGATGTTTGAGGATGTTATATAGGTCCATACTACAATACATTGATAAAATGGGACTATGTTTTGTACATATTTACCCTAGTATGTCATGCATTGATTTCTCCTCGGATTACATATGAATGAAAGGGGTTTTTGGGCCTTAGATATAGATTATGTATACTTAGTATAGAACATCAACATCAGATTGGTAGTAGACCAACTTCTAACTGTTTCCTCTTCATTGTATACCAGACACAACGCCATTCATTGTGTATTGGCTGTGCCTATTAAAGCAGCTCAGTGTCCTTCATTTGAATGTGACTAAGCTACAAAGAGGCCATATGACGAATGGTCTTGATATCACAGGCTGAAGAAGAGGACAAAGAAATCTGGCCTCTTCAAACTGTTGATCGAAGAGGTGCCAAGAGTCCTAATGATGGAGTAGGGCCCTACATGGAATGCAATTTATTCAGGTAATCGTTGGATTGTGCCAAACGGAATGCAGCGCCTACATCCTGGGCACCATGATTCCAGAAGTTTAGAATGATAATGCTGTGGTCCCAGTGGTTTCTTGACTTCCGCTATCAACCGTATGGAGAATCACGGGGCTGCGGCTCTGGATTGCTGGGGCTGAGAACGGGTAAGTATTAGAGATGAGCGAGTATACTCGCTAAAGGCAATTGCTTGAGCCAGCATTGCCTTTAGCGAGTACCTGCCCGCTCGAGACCGAAGGTTCGGGTGCCAGCGGCGGACAGGGAGCTGCGGGGGAGAGCGGGGAGGAACGGAGGGGAGATCTCTCTCCCCCCCGCTCCCTCCTGCTGACTGCCGCTACTCACCACTCCCCCCGCGCCGGCACCCGAACCTTCAGTCTCGAGCGGGCAGGTACTCGCTAAAGGCAATGCTCGCTCGAGCAATTGCCTTTAGCGAGTATACTCGCTCATCTCTAGTAAGTATAATTTATATTACTGTTTTAACACTTCAATCTGATTTTGACAAGTCCGTTTGTAACTGGACAATCCTTTTGAGCGCTCCATAGTCATCCCAGATAAAAGTCCTGGATAACCTTCGAATGAGAAAAGTCCCAGTCCACGTGGTCAGTTTTGCGTACTTTCAGTAACTAATATTTTTAAAAATCCATGCATATCACTTACATTCAGAAACGATCTTCCTTCTGCGTCATGCACTTCATATAAAGCTTTTTAATGCTCTCGCCATCAAGTGCTGAGGGACATCCCAGTTCAGATGCTGCATTGATTTTAAGCATTACAGCTTTGGAGGTTATGGTGTGGAAAACATTACATTGCAGACGTGAAGGATATGTCCTTCTACTGTGTAGTTTTAATCCATAGGTCGGTCTCAGACAAGTGTATGCACAGTTTTTGTGTGCGTAATACGCAGTACCATTCTCCAATAGGCATTTAAGTGGAGAATGGTCACACGATTCACGCAAAATCCGCACATGAAAAAAAAAAAAAGGAATGTTATGTCTTGGCGTGTTTTATGCACCCATATACTCGTAATGTATGGGGATTTGCAGTACGCAACATGTCAGTGTAAACTTGCACAAAAGATACGCACACAGCCCGCTGGCAAACACGATCATGTGAGCCCCGCCTTAAAGCCCATTTTCACGTAACGGTTGTCGCTCAAAATTCGTTCAAATGACCAAAAATGAGCGATATCTTTACATGTAAACAGGGGCATCGTTTACTTTTCTTTTGGACGGTGATTTTAAAGTAAACGTAAAATCCATCCTTCAGCAACTGAGAGGTAAAGCAAACACATTTATCTCCAGCTGAACAATGTAGCTGTTTGAACAGCTGGGCATGTGATTAGTCACATGCTGGGCTCTGCAAGCAGCTCCTGGAGGCCCTTTTACATGCAAATGAAAATGATGAAGTGTTAATGGCCATTAACACTTTATGCAAATAGATCCCGAAATCTTTAAATCTTTCAGTCATGTGAAAGATTATGTTTGCGTGTAAATGTTTTTTGTTTTTTTTATATAGGTGGGGATTTAAGGGTGATGGTAGAATCAATCACTATTAGAGATGAGCGAGCATACTTGCTAAGGACAATTGCTCGAGCGAGCATTGTCCTTAGTGAGTATCTACCCGCTCGGAAGAAAAGGTTCGGCTGCCGGCGCAGGTGGCAGGTGAGTTGTGGCGGGGAGCCGGGGGGGGGAGAGAGGGAGAGAGAGATCTCCCCTCCGTTCCTCCCCGCTCTCCCCCGCAGCTCCCGGCTCGCCGCCGGCAGCCGAATCTTTTCTTCCGAGCGGGCAGGAACTCGCTAAGGGCAATGCTCGATCAAGTAATTGCCCATAGCGAGTATGCTCGCTCATCTCTAATCACTATAGCTATTTTTACACAATGGAAAAATGTAGCTTAGGTGCAGGATTTATACAGTCGAAAAAATATTACAATTCTGTAATAGAAACTCAAGTTATAAGAGAGGTCATCTATTGGCCAGACTGCAGAACAGCCATGAAGACTATTTCTCACTGTGGAGGACCTAAGCGGTCCATGCTTTACACAGACAGCCCATTGACTTCAGTGTGAACTGTGCAATGCTTCATTTCTCCTTTGGTGGCACTGCAGGGAAATTGAACATTTAGCACTAGATTCTTTCACAATTTACAGCTGATCCCTGAGGTTTCAACACCAGGAGGCATGCTGTGATCAGCTTGTCATTAGGGAATTCATCTAGGGGTACTTCTGTGCATGCCAACTATCGGCCGAAAAGTCACTCAAACAAGCTATTTTAACTGATAGTTGTCTCATGTAAAAGCAAGACCCAATGGTACTGAGTGATAGATTTCTCATTAGTCACTAGTTGCTTTGTTTCAGCTAGCTGAAACAAAACGTCTAGTGAGTGACTTTTTGCTCACTGTAAACAGGCAGTTTTTGAATGACTGCCTGTTCACAGTGATTGGAGGCAGAGGGCCGTAAGAGATCTCCAGTGTGCTACACCTCTATTCACTGAATGACTATTGTTCCTGTGTGAAAGCAAAGGAGCAACAGTTCTTGGGGCGACTGTCATACCATGTAAAAGTACCTTAACAAAAAGGGATGTCCAAAGCAGACAACCTCTTTAACTAACCTCTAATAGTAGCTATACACATTGTATGATCAGCCAAACTTCAGTTGGACCAGCCAATGATCTAATATGCATGGAGGCCCCCTGATGCTCTCCTGAAGGTAGATGTTGGGTGAGATGAGGATTGGTGTCGGGGTCTGGCAGTGTGTTCGGAATGCAGCACCTGAGACTATCTGGATGGATAATGTTGATGAAGCAAATATAGTCAACAGTCTAGGTTCAGAATACACATAAGCAGAGAAGATCGTAGTATGACACATGAAAGTAGTCCCAAGGAATCCCAAGTTCAGTACACAGATAAACAGCTGTAGGTTGTAGCACACGGCAGAAACAGTACCAACAAGGTAGACTACAGGCAGGAAACACAATATTCTGGCAAGGAAGAAAAAGGAAGAAGTATTAGGGCCAGGCTTATATAGTAACTTGGAGGTTGAGATAATTACGCAATCACGGGAAAAAATTCCTAGAGCTGAGCAACTAGGTCAACAGGTTCTACAAGGGAGCTGTCCAGAACAGTGTTTCCCAAACTCAGGTCCTCATGAACCACCAACAGGTCAGGTTTTCAGGATTGCCATAGTATTGCACAGGTGCCATAATTATTGCCAGTGCCTCAGACACTGCTTTCCCACGGAATCCGCGGCCCGTCCATAGTGTTAACGAAAGCTGTCTCTGCGTGTTTTTTTTTTTTCCCTTTAACCACGAGCGGAAACCGCAATTGGCTTCCACTCGTGGACATGAAGGATCGTTTTAGTATAGCATGCTATGGAGGTTTATTGTTGCGGGATCCAGAGCAGAACCCCCACTCCAGATTCTGCAGCAAAAATCCGCCCGTGGCCATTGGGCCTAAGAGTGGAATTACATGACGGCAAGCATATTTTACTCTTGTGTTTCTGATTCTCGCCCACTTTACCATTTTTTATTTCTTTTTCCTTTATTTTGTTCTTGTTTAGTTGTGATCGGTGTCTGGTTACATCAGGACACACATTTGTTGAAGTGTTTACTACACTTTCTGTAAAACTTTTCAATTTTCTCTTTTGTATATCCATTCCTAGTTATAGCTGCAGAAATCGGTGCGTACTGGGGCGATGCATGTCCTGGATTTTTATTTACGCTACTTCAAGATGGTTCAGACTTAAAGGGGTTGTCCCGCGAAAGCAAGTGGGGTTCAGCACTTCTGTATGGCCATATTAATGCACTTTGTAATATACATCGTGCATTAATTATGAGCCATACAGAAGTTATTCACTTACCTGTTCCGTTGCTAGCGTCCTCGTCTCCATGGTGCCGTCTAATTTCAGCGCAGTCCGGTCTTCTCCCTTCTGAATGGGGCCGCTCGTGCCGGAGAGCTGCTCCTCGTAGCTCCGCCCCGTCACGTGTGCCGATTCCAGCCAATCAGGAGGCTGGAATCGGCAATGGAACGCACAGAGCCCACGGTGCACCATGGGAGAAGACCTGCGGTCCACCGTGGGTGAAGATCCCGGCGGCCATCTTCGCAAGGTAAGTAAGAAGTCACCGGAGCGCGGGGATTCGGGTAAGTACTGTCCGGTTCTTTTTTTAAACCCCTGCATCGGGTTTGTGTCGCGCCGAACGGGGGGGGGCTATTGAAAAAAAAAAAAAAAAACGTTTCGGCGCGGGACAACCCCTTTAAGGTCCTTTAACACAGGCCAATTATTAGGCCTGAACGTTCCTCCTCTTGCTCATTCAGCCAACAATCAAGCCATGTAAAGGGACTAACAATCAGCCAACGAATGAGAGAATGCTTGTTTGTCAACTGAACGTTGAGTTTCAGCAAACATAACATGCTTGCTGATCAGCGGCATATCAACGGGGTACAAGCAGTCTATGTGGATGAAGGGTCACAGCAGTGATAGTTTATCCCCATATGCCAATTCTCCCCCAGTTTAAAAGGAAATTTAGTGGCGGTCAACGTGTGTCATTTGGTGCTCATTAGATCGGGCTGAGAACTTGGCCAGTGTCACAATACTGTGATCTATGGCCATGTAGCATGATGAGCCTAAAGTTACCATATTGCCCAAGCCATAGCAGAAATTTTGTATCCGATTCAGGGAAAATCAACCTTAGAAATCAGTGCATTTAACTGTACGTTTTTGAGGCCAATTTCCTCTAGTAACATGTGGATTTGTCATGGATTTTGAATTGGATGCGGAATCCGCGTCAAGTAATTGTTACGTCCCTTTGTTTCCGCGATGCTGATTTCAAAATCCAGACAAGAATATCCCGCTATGGAACTAGGACTTAGATTTCCATTTAAAACAATTGCATGTGGATTTTTGTCGGGAATGCAAACTGTTCCTATGTAGAAATCCAAATGAAATTACACCATGCGAAGAAGGCTTTAGGGTATGATTGTTTGTTCCTATTTAAAGGGATTGTTAACTTTTAAACAGGCTCCCGTGTGGTCTATAAGGCTCTATGGCCATAATTTAGTGGGTTTCGCTTTTTGGTATACTCCTGTATTAGCCATGGTAGAGAACAAACTACATAGAGAGGTCCTCCTTCTGAAGAACCTGACTTGTCCTAACATTGAATTTGCTAGATACCAAGACATAGCTGTAGGGCGTCCAACGTAGCGATCGTACCGCACCCCTCTTTACCCTATAAGAAGACACCAGTACTAAAAAATAAAAAACGTTGGATCGAGGGATAGTTTTTTTTTATTGAGGTTCAAGAGCTTTAACCCTTTCCAATCCAATTTGTATCCTGGTTTTCCTAGGTCCATTATACAACAGCGCTATATGCTGGCTAAAGCCAGTACTGCATGAGGTGACACGCTGGATAGGCTCCGACAGCCGAGAGGCTGGCAATATACAGTAAGAGAACCCCGACGAACGTCTTCCAACATCGGAGCTGTACAGCCTTAAATCCTAATGTCTTCAGAGGTCAGACAGTGGATTGGAAAGGGTTAAGTTAAGCCTCTGCTTCTAGGAAAATTTAAGAACTAGCAGTATGATCCCCCAGTGATAACAAATGATTGCCAAGACTCTACAGTTGCACCCTCGTAAACGATTTACCATTGGGAGACTTTTTCAAATAAATGGTGGTCATCCAAATTGGACAGCACCCTTTGTATGCAATAGCAAGAGCAGCTCGAATGTTATTGACCACATCCCCCATTTAACACCGTTGACTTCAGAAGAGTGAAAATGTCCTCAGGCGCCTCTGTAAATGTTCGATTTTATACTTAAATGCTACAGTAATTCCGCGAGACTATTTTAAGCTTTTGCTCAGTGTCGGCCTTCAGCTCACATAAGATGCGGCTTGTAAGTTGCCTCTATAAAGGGATTATAAAATAAAAACCGTATACATTTACAATCTGCCGCCGAAAAAAAAGGCAGAAAATCTTCATGATACATTTCGAGACATTTAAAATGCATTTCGTCCTGAGGGCAGCGATGTATTAGTGCTCGTCTTTGAGTAGATATTGTAATTTGGTGCTATAACCGCAAAGAAAATTACAGTTTTTCAATAGTATCTACAAAGTGCTTTTAGAACGAAGACACTGTAGAAATTCTGAAATTATGTACTAAATGAATCCTAAAGTATTGTCATTATTAATACTATAATCTTTTTGAAATCCTAAAATGAAAATGGCTTCAATTTAAAGGTCAGGTAAAGTCACACTTGTATATTAATGTACATCCATCCCAGCGGGCCACTAATTTGAGCAATATATATGAACAACTTCATTTCCGCATAGTCAAATATAAGCGGCATGATATCTGTTGCGTTTTGGGATGGAACTCAGATACTTAAAATATAAAAACCTCTGGAAGATTGGCACAATGATTGTTAACAGTCCCCGTTTTCGAGCTATAGGTAGTTGGATTCCAGATTGGTATTGGTTGGTTAAGGAAGCCCATACATTTTAGGTAGCTGTAAGCCAAACGCACATTTGGCCAAAGGTTATCTCAACCATCATGCCCATGGCTGAGCAACTTGGGTGACCCATAGAGATATGGCAAAAAATTAAGTGGCAGCTATATGGCAAGACGCCTTCCCAATTTTTTTTACTTCTGCTAATAGTAATGTTGGGGTGTAAAAGTACCCGAAGTGGACCATATATTGGAAATGCTCAATGTGCTATCTTATTCATCAACTAAAACTGAGTGACACATTGGATAGGCCCGCATTTCCATATGCAATAGAAATAATCTCCTCCCCTTAATACTGTGTATGATGAGACATAAAACAGAGAGAAGTAGAAGGTTTTACAGCAGCCATAAAGCGAGACTCCTCCCAGAATCTTTTTTAGTAGGGAAGGCTAGCACTAGAGATGAGCAAGCGTACTCGTTAAGGCAAATTACTCGAGCGAGTATTGCCATTTTCGAGTACATGCCTGCTCGTCCGAAAAGATTCGGGGGCCGGCGGGGGTGAGCGGTGAGTTGCAGGAGGGAGCATGGGGGAGACAGATCTCCCCCCCTCGTTCCCACCCACTCTCCCCCGCACGCATGTACTCGAAAATGTCCATACTCGCTCGAGTAATTTCCCTTAACGAGTACGCTCGCTCATCTCTAGTTAGCACTGGTTATGCATGAGCGTTACGGAAACCTCTAAATTGCCTCATGTGTTAGAAAGTCCTTGAACAAAAGGATTCACAATTATAATTTAATGTATATATCCATAATGAATGGAACATTAACTGCATGCAGCCCTTTTTCTTTCACCCAAAAGCTGGGCGGAAAGCGGACGGACCCCAATATAGTCAATGGATTCCATCCGGCGCTGTTCAGTTCTGTACGTTCGGCCGTGGGGATTCCACTTTCCTGCTCCCCGAACAGAGCATAAAAGCTGAACCGCAAGCGCAGATGTGAAACCACCCTTAGGCCGGTCTCACACGGGCAATCCGGACTCCATTCGCAGCAGAATCTGGCTATGCTCCGGCCGACGACCCCGTGCAGCTTCTTTCTCCTGTATTGCGGATGACTGTGGACGCTCATCATCAGTCATGCGCAGTACAAATTTTTTTCTTAAAGGGGTTGTCCCGCGAAAGCAAGTGGGGTTATACACTTCTGTATGGCCATATTAATGCACTTTGTAATGTACATCGTGCATTAAATATGAGCCATACAGAAGTTATTCACTTACCTGCTCCGTTGCGAGCGTCCTCGTCTCCATGGTGCCGTCTAATTTCAGCGTCTAATCTCCCGATTAGACACGCTTGCGCAGTCCGGTCTTCTCTCTTCTGAATGGTGCCGGAGAGCTGGTCCTCGTAGCTCCGCCCCGTCACGTGTGCCGATTCCAGCCAATCAGGAGGCTGGAATCGGCAATGGAACGCACAGAGCCCACGGTGCACCATGGGAGAAGACCTGCGGTCCACCGTGGGTGAAGATCCCGGCGGCCATCTTCGCAAGGTAAGTAAGAAGTCACCGGAGCGCGGGGATTTGGGTAAGTACTATCCGTTTTGTTTTTTTTTAATCCCTGCATCGGGTTTGTCTCGCGCTGAACGGGGGGGCTATTGAAAAAAAAAAAACCCGTTTCGGCGCGGGACAACCCCTTTAATGTCTGTTTTTCCCACACCGTCACTAGGCGATGACACAGTACCCACAGCCCGTCCGCAATGTCAATTGCGAATGCGCCGCGAGTCGGACGGCCTCCATTGATTTCATAGAGTCCATTGCCAAATAGAGCATGCTGCAATTTTTCCTCTGCTCACAGAAATCGCAATTAGTTCCTACGAGTGTGAAATAAAATGCGATTTTTTTACATACCTGTCATTGCATGCCTTTTGCTGTGAACCCTCCATGCAGACGCCGACCGCGGATTCCAGAATGATAATCCAGTTGCATGAGACTGGCCTTTGGGTCTTTTTCACAGCGAGATAAATTATAATGAGCATTTGACCAGCGGTGATGTAATTTTCGTATATCGTTCGCTTGGCATGCATTTGCGCAGAACAATCATTGGGTAGTTTCGATCGGTCATTGGTTCATTACCGCACCTCTACTCACCCCGTCTGCCACTGCTTTCTATTCAGCAAATCGTTATGACGCCCGTTTATGCGAAAGGCTTTGCAGTAGACAAAGGATGATATTCAGGTCCGCCCGAGAGGGCCGATCAGCTATAACCTAACGATTTATCACGAATCGTTGGCTCGCTGCACGTGTTTGCACGTAACAATTATCTTACAAAGAATTGGTCGCACGATAATCGCAACGTGGAAAAGGACCGTTTTTAGCTAGATTGTGTTTGTCTATAACTGGGACTTGGATAACAATCAGACCACATTTTAGGGTGATTATCGTTCAGTTTATTGCTGGATCATGCAAAAGTGAATGATCATTCATTTAAACTCTGACCGCCGAATGATAATTATAGTTTGTTTGTTTATCGTAGATCACTCAGCTTAGACAGGCATAAAAATCAAACGACGACGATCGCCCTGTGTAAACAGGCAGTCGTTTATCTATAAATGGAGGATTTATAGAATGTGAATGGAGCTGGGTGGCTGCCAGTGATCTCAACACGCTCCGCTTCCATTCACTTAACAATATCATTCCTGTGTGAAAACCCAGAAGCAACAATTGTCCAGTGTAAATAGACCCTTCTCAATTATCTATCTATCTATCTCTATCTATCTAATATCTATCTATCTATCTCATATCTATCTATCTATCTCATATCTATCTATCTATCTATCTATCTATCTATCTATCTATCTCATATCTATCTATCTATCTAGCTATCTATCTATCCATCTATCTCATATCTATCTATCTATCTATCTATCTCATATCTATCTATCTATCTATCTCATATCTATCTATCTCATATCTATCTATCTCATATCTATCTATCTCATATCTATCTCATATCTATCTATCTCATATCTATCTATCTCATATCTATCTATCTCATATCTATCTATCTCATATCTATCTATCTATCTATCTCATATCTATCTATCTCATATCTATCTATCTATCTATCTCATATCTATCTATCTATCTATCTCATATCTATCTATCTATCTATCTCATATCTATCTATCTCATTATCTATCTATCTATCATCTAATTATTAGAGATGAGCAAACCTACTCAGCCACGCCCCTTTTTCGACGGAGCGCTGCGATTTTCGAGTACTTCCGTACTTGGGCGAAAAGATTCGGGGGGCGCCATGGTTGAGTGGGGGGTTGCAGCGGGGAGTGGGGGGGAGAGAGAGAGGGCTGCCCCCTGTTCCCCGCTGCTACCCCCCGCTCCGCCACACCTCCCCCCGCCCCCCGAATCTTTTCACCCGAGTACGGAAGTACTCAAAAATCGCGGTGCTCGATCGAGTAATTACTCGAAATGAGTATATTCGCTCATCTCTACTAATTATCTGTTTATCGCGAATCTATCTATCTCATATCTATCTATCTATCTATCTACCTACCTACCTACCTACCTACCTACCTACCTACCTACCGTATATACTTGAGTATAAACCCAGTTTTTCAGCACAAAAAAATGTGCTGAAAAAGCCCCCCTCAGCTTATACTCAAGTGAGGTAAAAAAAAAAAATCCCGCAATACTCACCTCTCGGCCGGTGTCTGTGTCCCCAGTGCGATGCTCTACCCGGCGGTGCGGCAAGCTGCTTCAGACTTCTCCCCGCTGTCATCTCCCTGGCTCGGTTTTCAATTCCCCTGCCCTCAGCGCTGTGTAACTAAGCGCTGTGATTGGATTGAGCACCAGCCAGTTATAGCCGGCACTTGATAAGCGAATCACAGCCATTCAGTGATGTCATTTACTGAATGGCTGTGAATGGCTGGTGCTCGATCCAATCACAGCGATTAGTTACACAGCGCTGACGGCGGGGCGAATTAAAAACCAAGCCAGGGAGATGACAGCGGGGAGAAGTCTGAAGCAGCTTGCCGCATCGCTGGGGAGAGCATCGCGCCGGGGACACAGACGCCGGCTGGGAAGTGAGTATTGTTTTAATTTTTTTTTTACCTAGTATATACTCGCGTATAGCTAGACTTATACTTGAGTCAAGAAGTTTTACCAGTTTTTTGTGGTAAAACTTATTGACTTGGCTTATATTCGGGTCTGCTAATACTCGAATATATATGGTAATTATCTATCTATCTAATATCTGTCTATCTATCTATCTAATATCTATCTATCTCATATCTATCTATGCATCTATCTCTCTCTCTCATATCTATCTAATATCTATCTAATATCTATCTATCTTTTTATCTCATATCTATCTATCTCATATCTATCTATCTAATATCTATTGAATATCTATCTAATATCTATCGAATATCTATCTAATATCTATCGAATATCTATCTATCTATCTAATATCTATCTCCTATCTATCTGTTTATCTGATATCTTTCTATCTTCTAACTATAAGCTGTAATGCTCGTTATTACTTCTTGCCTGCTCCATTCTCTACATTGTCATTACTCACAATACATAGCATGCATATTTCCCTGTGAACTATTACAATGTGCAGTGGTGATTATTCCTGCCATCTCGTACAGTTGCCCCACATTACCGCATCTTTTGCATCTCCCTCGCTTCTACTGAAATGACTTAATATTTTATTTATGTTTTCTTGTCCAATTTACTGGTTCAATCCCAATTAATCTAACACCTGCAAATCAGCAAGACTTCCCAGTGACTGCCAGAAAACGAGGAGAGATTGACATCTATTACAATCTCATTTTCTTCAAAACCAAAATGAATTGAAAACTTTCGAGGGTCATGTTTTGCTACCCTAAAGCACCTTGATACTCCCCCCACCCCCCTTCATAAAGGAGTTAGTGTTTGCTTTACAAAACATGGAAAAGCTTTTAAACTAATGTATTTGAAGTAAATTTGCAGTAAAAGTGAGGACACCTGCTGTTAGGAAAAGTGCTTGCAGATTTGGTACACTTATCCAACCCCGATAGATGGAACAGGCAAACGTGCAATACCCACAGGGCCCTATAGATGGCAGCAGTTACTGTAAGTTTATAGGACTCGACTTTCGCCAAGACATTTAAAGAGGAGAATAAACTGACGGGATCTTCTTTGAAATATGATAGCAATGGAAGTTTTTGGTTTCCTTTTTAAAAGATTTTAAGTAGCTTATCTTTTCTTAAAAGTCCTATGTCACACTTTTAATTACATATCACTTGATAACCTGAGAGAAGGTGGGAGGCCAAGTGTATGACAAAGTCTTTAAGTATTATCACAGGGATTGTCTGTGAGGTGGGCGACTATAAATAATTACAGTTACTGTAAATTTTAGACAGGAAACAAAAGAGGCACAAAATGAGGCTTTGTTGTTGATTCTTGTATTTATCCCTGCCCCGAATTCTACACTCTCAGTAAAACAAGCCTTGTACCTCTTGTGGAAACCAAATAAAAGGCGCAGTAGTTTGGAACTATTTGTTTTATGTTTCTAGTAAGTCTGTCTGTCTGTCTGTCTGTCTAGCTATTCTCAGTTTCGTATCTAACTCTATATGCCCTTTCTGTCTTTCTTTTTGTTTTGTTTTTCTTTGTTTTTTTTTACTTTTTTTCTTTCTTTTTCTTTCTCTCTCTTTCACTTTCTCTTTCTCTCTTTTGCTTTCTTTCTTTTTTTCTCTCTCTCGCTTTTTCTCTTTTGCTTTTCTCTCTCTCTTCTTTTTCTCTATTTTTTTCTTTTTTTCCTTTCTCTTTTTTTTCTATTACTTTCTCTCTCTTTCCCTCTTTCTTTCTTTCTTTCTTTCTGTCTTTCTTTTTTTCTCTTTCTTTTTTTGTTTGTTTGTTTGTTTCTCTCTCTCTAATTCCCTCTGTTTCTCACTCTTTCTGTCTCTCTCTTTCTGTCTCTTTCCCTCTCTCTCTCTTTCTGTCTCTTTCCCTCTCTCTCTTTCTCTCTTTCCCTCTCTCTCTCTTTCTGTCTCTTTCCCTCTCTCTCTCTTTCTGTCTCTTTCCCTCTCTCTCTCTTTCTGTCTCTCTTTCCCTCTCTCTCTTTCTGTCTCTCTTTTCCTCTCTCTCTCTTTCTGTCTCTCTTTTCCTCTCTCTCTCTTTCTGTCTCTCTTTTCCTCTCTCTCTCTTTCTGTCTCTTTCCCTCTCTCTCTCTTTCTGTCTCTTTCCCTCTCTCTCTTTATCTTTTCCATTCCTTCCGTCTGTCCATATATCCTATGTGTGTATATGTATGTGTGTGTGTATGTATGTGTGTAATATATATATATATATATATATATATATATATATATATATATGCGCCATATCTATCTAGTATCTCTCCATATACTATATGTATCTGTGTTGTACCTGTAGATAGCCTGATAAATGCAAGTCACAACTGCAGCACTCAGAAAATGGGGAAAAAAAACCACATTGGATTCCCCAATTCAACTGTAACTTATAGTGAGGAGTATTACAACAATCTATCTGGATAAAAAAGATGGACAGCACTCCAAAAAAAACAGTAAAGTTTTCACACTCTCTTAGTGGCAATAGTTCATCTTCCGCAACTGCATACACTAGAAAAGAAAAAAATGGAGATGGTAGCTCCCAGCTTTCATTTGCTCTCCATTTTTCTCTCCATCCATCCATCCATCCATCCATCCAGTGATTGAATAGCGTTATATCATATCCTTCTTCCTCCCATCGCGCTCATATCTATATCATGTCTATCTCACACATATGAAATATGCAAAGATAGATGAGGATTGGTTCGTATCCAGTACTTATCTGCAGCAGTGATGTCTGTTCTTACTTGTACAGATCAGGGCTCTATGGACACTTGACTGCCCTTTAAAAGGTCACTGAATATTCCTGGCACTTAAAACTATTAATTTTTTAACATAATTTCAGTTAAGTCTACATAAAATACTGAATGTCTGTTGCCTTACAAATTTTGTATGTATTTTATTCTGTATTTATATGCAAAGCAAATCTAAAGTTTTACTAGTCGTTCCTAATAATGTGATTGCAGTTATTTAGCAATCTCCGTGCGGCCATGGGACCTGGGCCCAAAAATGAACAGAACTTCCAGAATGCAGTGCTCCCTGGCATCTGAAAAGAACAGATTTTGGAACCTTACTTTGGATGTGAACAGAGGATAAAACGCCATGCAATGCAAAATTGGTAAAGCGGACAGCAAATTTTAGATGCAAGAATTCAGAAGGTGCTAAAATAAAAGTATTAATCCAGTGCCTTCCACGTCTCAATGTGAAGAGCTTTTCTGATGGTGTCAGGACTGTGCTAGGGGTGCAAGAACCAGTTTTATGACCGTGGGCAAGTTCCTTTATCTCCTTATGGCACAAGTGCAACGCGAGATCGTAATCTATAATGATGATTCGGGGGGTTTGTTTCCCGTATTCCTTCTCTAGACGGAATCAATGATTTTGGAAACGATGTAAAGTTCATATGAAGACATTAGAAAGATATAGCTGTCTGTAAAAACGTAAGCATTTAATTGTTTTACAAAGTTTCTTATGTAATGCATGATTACAATCAGCATCTAGGGCTGCAAAATTTGGAATCCCCATTCGCTGTGGCAAGGAGCCAAATCCACTTTCCCTCTGGTCTAGAACGCTCTTTTAGAGCCGCGTCATTGCGAATCGTCTTGTGATAGGAGTGAGCAACGCTCTTTGCTCCATTTTCTTTTTGAGAACCTCCATTCCTACCTTGCAATATTTAGAAAACCGAAAGATGGAGCATTTTAATCCCCACCCCTTCCAACTGAAAACCGACCTCAACATGGCCAGAAAAGTGGTTTTGGAGCTAATTAGCATAAAACGTCATTTTGTAGTGCGTTCTAGAGGAGTGTCATGCACAATGTGGGATTAATTGCAATTATATCACATCATTTACTCTCTATACATATCAATTTCTTCCACACGGATATCAGCCCTTTCACGATTGGACCTTCCCTGCATGGAAATTAGACATGTTACACCGGAGTGCTGCAAAAAAATCAAGCGAGCAAGTTGTCCGTGGATCAGTTTCAGTGTGAATCCACAATAGACGGGAAAAGCCAGCGATCTGAGCGACTTCCAACGAGGCGCGGTCATCAATGCTAGGCTAGCCAGAACTTCATACACTGCCAACCTTGTGGGGTTTTCATATATAGCGATGTGGAGAGCATACCAAGAATAGTGTGGTCAAGAAAAAACATCCAGTTAAAGGGGTCCTGTAGACATAAACAATAATAAAAAGGGTCAGAGGAGGAGGTCAAGAATCGGTATTACTAACAAGTGGTGCGCAATCAAGCTGCCTCTGATTGGCTCAGCGCAGGGACAGCTGAGAGCTGCCCCTGAGCCAATCAGAGGCAGCCCTCACTCACCCATTCATGAATTCATGAATGGGTGTGAGTGAGGGATGCCTCTGATTGGTCAGGCTGTGACCAATCAGATGCATCTCATTCAGCAGGCGGGGATTTTAAATCCCCGGCTGCTGAATACTACTCACAGCTGTTCAGAGCAGTTCAGGAGAACTGCAGCCTGCCGCACTGAACTCCGTCTGCCGGGACCAGGTAAGTATATATATATTTTTTATTTTTACACATTTCTGGATGAATTGCAGGGAAGGGCTTATATATTTAACCCCTTCCCGACAATTCATCCCGCGATCGTCGGCAGCCCATTGCTTTCAATGGAGTCGGCTGTATTGCCGGCTCCATTGAATTCAATGGTCAGTGCTCGTTTAATCCAGACGAGTACCGCGTGGTGCTCGTCTCGAGTAACGAGCATCTCGAGCACCCTAATACTCGAACGAGCATCAAGCTCGGACGAGTATGCTCGCTCATCTCTAGTTAAGATATGTTGTTTAAAACTTTTTCATTTTATATCATACACCCATCGTGTGGATATGGAATTACTGTTCCTTCTTTTCATGACTCTTATCATAATTGTTCCCACCCGAAGAGTAAACAATATCGTTGAAATGAGTGAAAGCGAATGATAGTCTTCAGTCTAAATGCAGCCAACGATCGAACAGCGAACAATAATTGTTCACTTTTCGTTCGTTGTTCATTTTATGTAGGCATAAAAATCATCGTTGACTCGTTCACTAATCGTTCGGTTTAAATACTGATCGTGTAGTCATTCTCATTTACTTACCGTATATACTCAAGTATTAGCCGACCCGAGTATAAGCCGAGTCAATACGTTTTTCCACAAAATACTGAAAAAACTTATTGACTCGAGTATAAGCCGAGCTATACTCCAGTATATACTAGGTAAATAAAAAATGCAATACTCTCCTCCCAGCTAGCATCTGTGTCCCCAGCGCGATGGTCTCCCCAGCGATTTCGGCAAGCTGCTTCAGAATTTTCCCCACTGTCATCTCCCTGCTCACCTTTGAATTCCCCCACCGTCAACGCTGTGTAAGTGAGCGTTGTGATTGGCTCGAGCGCCAGCCAATAACAGCCGGCGCTCAGTAAACCAATCACAGCCATTTAGGGATGTCATCCACTGAATGGCTGTGAATGATTAAGTGCCAGCTGTTATTGTTAACGCAATCCTATGCAGGCTTCCAGTGGCGGATATCCCGCGGGAAATCCCGCCGCAGAATTTCCGCCCGTCTGCAGGCGGCCTAAAGGGATTCGACAAGTAGCTACCGGTGGGGTACATGGGGGTCGGAGCAGAAGCTCGTAATTGCAAGCGGAGCGGTCATTGAAATCAATGGCAGCTGTGTCTCCAAATACAAGCACAGCTCCCATTGATTTCACTGAGAGCTGCGCTTGTAATTACTAGTGCCAGCCTCTACACAGGGTCGGAGTAGTGCTTCTGCTCCGACCCCAGTGTATCCCGGAGGCCATTGCCTTGATAACCTCCTAGATGAGCGCCCACATATCTGTGTTCAGATGTCCATGTGTAATGAACGATGGGATTGGGCATCCCATACATTCACACCATTTTTTTGACATGGTTAGTGCCTCGCTTGCACGACCATGTGTGCCGCTGCACCACTTGTGCGATAATGTCTGCGTGCCGCCAATCCCCATGCAGTACCTTAGCGTGTATACACGTGTAAAATGTGCCAAGATAGAGCATGCTGTGATTTTATGTGCACGAGTAACACAGCTGTAAATAGCCCAATGGGCTAATGGCATGGCATGCTGCGCACACAATTGCAACACGTCGGTGTGAGACAACTGTTGTGTTCTGGTGGAAAAACACTTTAAGGCCGGCTTCACACGAGCGTGACGGGCTCCGCTGCGGAATATTCCGCAGTGAAGCCCGTCACGGCGCCCCCCCCAGAGACCCCATACTTACCAGCGGAAGATAGCGTGAAGACGCGTCCCCGCCCACCGCCGTCGCGTCATGTGACACGCCCACCGCGTCACATGACGCGACCGGCCATGTCACGTGACGCGCCGGCCGCGTCATATGACGCGGCGGCGGTAGGTGGGGAAGCGTTTTCACGCTATCTTCCGCTGTTTACAGCGGGAGATAGCGTGAACGGACGGCTTCCATTGACTGCAATGGAAGCCGTCAGCGCGTACACCCGCGGCAAATAGAGCATGCTGCGGGTGAGGACGGGAGATTTCACGGTGCGGAATTCCGCGGTGGAATTACGCATCGTGAGCATTGTGCTATTAGGTTCAATAGAACCTAATAGCAGGGGGCAACGCAGCGGATTTTTGCCGCGAATTTACGCGGCGTAAATCCGTTCGTGGGAAGGAGGCCTTAGGCCTCCTACATACAAGATTTTGCACATAGTGTTCTTCGCTACGCGTACGATGCTGAAATTCGAAACGAGAAAGACCGTGGTCTGTTCAACTTGTTTCGGTGTTGATAATAAAAGTTCAGAAGAGTGCAGTAGTTATGGGGAATCGGCATCATTTTCTATCTGTGCAACTAAAAGAAGAGCGGCATGGCTGTGACTGGGCAACCCAGCTCATCGACCTGCGGTTTAGCAATCGTGAGCACAGAATAACTGTGACACCTTACTAGAGAATCCGGTACTTCAGGTAAGCCCTTCAGGTCTGCCAACCCCTTGGCCTATTCCTGAAGTTTAGGGGGTGACTGCCTTGAACATGCTAAAAATACTCTTAAAAAACTCCACTTCTAAGGCATACTTTTTTTTGGAAAAACACCAGGGTTAAAAAATGCCCCAAAAACAGCTCAAATTGCTTAATTTTTGCGAACAATTTTATATTCTTCTATAGATTACCAGCAAAGATGCAATGTCTGTTTAATAACCTAATAAACCGGAAAAAGGACAACCAAAAAAGCTGAATCTTCAGGAAGCATGACTGGCGACACTTCAACAGTTTCTTGTGCAATGTTCTTTCTCAATTCCTGGATAGTCCGTGGCTTATTCCAGGGAACTTTCCCCTTCAGGAGGCAGCGCGGGTTCCTATTGAGTGCATGACTGGATCAAAATGTGACTGTCGGAGTGGCATGGTGTACCTAGCAAGAAACCTAGGCTAGACATTCTGGTTCCCTTGCTGCACCTTGTGGATGGTGGAAGTATGGTGAAAAGGGTTCTGTTATTAGAAAACAAAAATTCTATACTCACCTATTCCTCCCCCAGTAGTCTTCTTACCGCATTTTTCTCTGACTCCTGCAGTCCCTCCTGGTCACCTCACCTGCAGCCAGCCGATTCTTCGTCTTCTGATGACGAAGCGTCCACTGGCTGCAGTCCTCTTCCTGCATGGAAATGTACCCTACATCACTAGTGCTGTAGCGTTCATAGCCTAGTAGGGATTGCCGAGCTAATGCAGAGACTTCACATGCGAGCTGTCTCCCTGCAATAGTATATGAACTCTTGCGTCGAGACAGTGTGCATGCGCAGTCTCTGCAATAGATCGGCATTCCTTCTTAAGCAGTGAATGTTACGTCACTAGTGACGTAAACCTACACTGACCTGCTGGAAGAAGAAAGAATGCTCCATAACAAAAGCAGAGGATCCGGCTGGCTTGCGGTGAGATGACCGGGGGACTGGTGAAGATGCGGTAAGAAGACAGCCTGGGGAGTAATAGGTAAGTGTTGATTTTTTTCTTTTTTTTTTTAAATGACAAATCCCCTGTAAGGAGTCCTCAACGAACATGATATGAGGGGCTCCTGATTTAGCCGGCTCTGTGCATGCGCTCTCCTATTCATCACAGAAGTCGCTGAAAAGATTCACTCTTTGATGGCACGGCAGCTTTATGGGGACACGAGTTTGGAATGGGGTGCCCAGTGATTATTAAACACTAGAGATGAGCGAGCATCCAAATGCTCGGGTCCGCGTTATTCGAGTCGAGCTTTTCGTAAAATTCGAGAGCTCTACTCTAGTAACAAACCCCATTGACTACAATGGGAGACTCGAGCATTTTTGTATGTGGGACGCCGGGTCCCGAGCCTTTTTCTCTCTCTCTCTTTCTCTCTCTCTCTCTTTCTGGGCTGCGGCGGGGAGGGGCCAAAACAGGCACGTCACAGCAGGGAGGAGCCAGAAATGGGGGCGTGGTCAAACACGGCTTGATGTTCGTTCGAGTTACAAGCACCATCGAGTACGCTAATACTGGAACGAGCATCAAGCTCGGCAGAGTACGTTCGCTCAACTCTATTAAACACCGATCTCCGAACCCCACCGTTCCATCACCCTTGAGCTCCAGAACGTAGTTTGTGGGACTCAAAGGTGATGACAGGATCCCTTTAAATATCTGTCTATCTGATTTTTTTCTATCCTCTATTTTATTGAAGTTTTACTATTTGTTTTACTCATTTATTTTTCACATATCCTTTTTATTTGCTCTTGACTTGGAAAGCATTTTTCACGGTCCACTTGTGCCTTTTTTTCCCTTCGTTTTAATAACATCACATTTTCTTTTTAATGATTAAAGATATGTGGCATTTTATTTTTACACTCGAAGTGACATTACATTGTAGTCATTGTAGAGCAGTCACCTGGCTGTCCTTTTTCTTGTTGATTTCAGTGATACACGATTTAAACGGCTGCCAAGTAAGTTGAGAAATGTTACATTAAAAAGCATGTTGTTTGCTTGTGCATTTTGAAATTCTATTCAATTTATGGCAATTTCAAGTTATTTTTCTGTCACTTTGTATTTCTTTTCAACCTGACATACAGAAACCCCGACTGGAGAAAAAAAATATAAATAATATGAAAAAAAACAAACCATCCCTTGGGGTTTAGTCAGAGATGTCAGCAGTCAGGAGCATGAGGTGCAGCGCGCAGCAATCTTGGGTCATAAAAATGTCAATTTCCAGTGACTCATGTGCGGTGTTTTTCACTCAATTGTCTGGTTAAGATACCTGTGCTTCTTGGTTGTGAGTCATTTATCTCTAAGCAGATGTACTTGACATGAGACAACTTCAGGAGTGACACCGATTCCGCACTCTTTGTTGATTTTATTTGTATCATAGCAGTAATGTAAGTCACTAATTGCGTTAGCGGTGAGGCCACCTAATATCTATGTGTATATACTGTGCATATATAATATATATATGTGTGTGTGTGTATGTCTGTATGTGTGTGTATATATATATATATATATATGTGTGTGTGTGTGTATATGTATATATTTATTTATATATGTATGTATATGTGTGTGTATGTGTGTGTGTGTATATATATGTATATATATATTTATGTATGTATATGTGTGTGTGTGTGTGTATGTATGTATATATATATTTATGTATGTATATGTATGTGTGTGTATATATATATATAAATAAATTTTTTTTCTTTTTCTTTTAAATTAATTTGCTGCTTTAAATAAGCACAATTTTGCATTAGTCCAAAATCTTGAAATTGAAATGTGTTCTGCGCATCGAAACCCTCTGACGAATCTCCCAACATAGCGTATAGCCAGCTTTAGGCCGCCTGCACACGGGCGGAAATCCCGCGGCGGGATTTCCCACGGGATTTCCGCCGCTCAAAGCCTGCATAGGAGTGCATTACAATACGCACTCCTATGCAGACGGCCGCGGTTTGGCCGCGCGAAATCTCGCGCGGCAAACAAACCGCGGCATGTCCTATTTTTGTGCGGGGCTTGCAGAGCCTCGCACAGAAACGTCACTCACCTGGCCGCCGGCTCCGGTCTGCGCATGCGCCGGCTGCCCGGCAGCCGGCACATGAAAGAGCCGGGCGCGGGTGGGTATGCGCTCGTCTCTGTAGGCGGTCGGGTCGGGTCTCGCGGCGAGAATTCTCGCCGCCGGATCCGACCCGCCCGTCTGCAGGCGGCCTTACAGGTATATAATCCTCTGCCCCGGCTAATATTACCTCTCCGTGAAGGACTGCCACTACAAAAGCAATTTTGCACATGCTAGTCCTAATTTATATACCTACATCTATAAGGGTTAGTTAGTGCGAAAAAAAACACGTCGTCCTACACAGTTCCACTATTTACTGAGCAATGGAAGTCAGCCCAGGTAGAAGTACTATTTTATTTGATTTGTTTTACACATTTTATTTTTTTATTTAAGTTTTTAGATTTTTTTTTTTTTACTCATTTATTTTTCACATATTCTTTTTATTTGCTCTTGACTTGGAAAGAAATGGTCAGGAAGGGTATTGTTTCTCCTTAAGGGGAGCACCTAGAAGGTGTGTGTGGAAACTTATAAGGCCATCCATGCTCCTCTGGGTAATATGCAAATAAGGAAGATGGAACAATACCTCTGCAGCACAACCTATTGGAAAGCAGCATTCCTGTAAGTCGATGCCAGACTTTTTAAACAAGTCTTATAACAATGACTGGGAATTGTAAGCCAAGGTCAGAATAACCATGCACAGACAGCTGTTTCAGGTTGATTATCCCTCATTAAGCTTTTTTAAAAAGTCTGATAGTGACTCTCAGGAATGCTGCTTTCCAATAGGTGGCGCTGCGGAGGTATTGTTCCACCTTTCCATTTGTATATTTCCCAGAGGAGCTAAATGGTCTTATAAGTCTCTTGTCCTTAAGGAGATAAAATACCCTTCCTGGCAACGTCATAGGCCTCTCACTAGCCAAGCCAGAAACCTACTGTACACTGATGAGGGGAAAATACTCCTAAAACAGCTGTATGTACATTCTGGCATTAGTTTAGAATTATCGGTCATTGTTATAAGGATTGTTTAAAGAGTTTCACATTGACTCGCCGGAATTCTGCCTTCCAATAGGTGGTGCTACAGAGGCGTTGTTCCATCCTACCTTTTATATAGCACAAACATATTTTGCAGTGCTGCACATAAATAGCCAATACTTTCATTGGACCCTGATTGTGAGCCCCATCAGGGGACAGGTACTCACAATCTAATTTCACATATTAGTATATTTTTTTGGAGTGTGGGGGAAACTGGAGTACCTGAAGGAAACCCACACAAACACAGGGAACACCTCCAAACCCATGCGGATATTGCCATTGGTCAGATTTGAATCTAGGACCCCAGTGCTGCAATGCAACAGTGCTAACCACTGAGCCACCAGAGTGTTTATAGGGATTAATTGTAGTGTGTTTATGTGTATATGTCATGAAATAACTCAGAATGACCAAAATTTTAATGCATGTTGGGAGGGTTAAGTGGGCATTTCCCATTGCTAAATGTCCTTCAGATGTCAAAACATCCATTGACATTTTGAGCCATTGCTGACCGGAGGATCAAACTGGTTTAACAGGATTAGGGAACACTTCTTGTCAGCCCATTAGCCTTCTGTGCTGCAGTGACGAGTTGCCAGAGCAACTAGAAGTCTAATAGTGACCCCTGGATCTGCCATGGCTGTCAATGTAAAAAGAATAGAGATAATACACTGCAATACAGAAGTATTGCAGTATATTATTTAAAGGGGTTGTCCCACGCCAAAACGGGGGGTTTTTTTTTTCAACCCCCCTCCCGTTCGCCGCGAGACAACCCCGATGCAGGGGTTAAAAAAGAACACCGGAGAGAGCTTACCTGAATCCCCGCGCTCCGGTGACTTCTTACTTACCTGATGAAGATGGCCGCGGGGATCTTATCACTCGGTGGACCGCAGGGCTTCTGTGCGGTCCATTGCCGATTCCAGCCTCCTGATTGGCTGGAATCCGCACGTGACGGGGCGGAGCTACACGGAGGCGGCATCCAGCACGAGCAGCCCCATTGAAAAAAGAAGAAGACCGGGACTGCGCAAGCGCGGCTAATTTGGCCATTAGACGGCGAAAATTAGTCGGCTCCATGGAAACGAGGACGCTAGCAACGGAGCAGGTAAGTGAAAAACTTCTTATAACTTCTGTATGGCTCATAATTAATGCACAATGTACATTACAAAGTGCATTAATATGGCCATACAGAAGTGTATAGACCCACTTGCTGCCGCGGGACAACCCCTTTAAGTGATAATAGGATCGCAGGTTCAAGTCTCCTACTGGTACACTGAATAAAAGTAAAAGGAATTAAAAAAAAGATAACTAATATTCAGAAAGTTGAAAAAAGTACAGATGGAAAAAAGTACAGATCTTCTTGCATAATTTTTTCCTTCTTTCTATTTAAAAAATAGACAAAGTAAAAAATTACATATTTGGTATCAATGCAACCGTACATTAAAATGAACACATTATTTATCCCACATGGTGAACACTGTTAAAAAATTGTAATTTTCTTTCTTTTTGAATCCCTAAAAACCGTGATTGAAAGTGATAAAAAAAAAAGTCACATGTATGAATAAAATCTACGGCCCGTCACATTTAAAATAGCGCTATTGATGGAAAAAAAATTATAGCTCTCTGAATGCAGTGCTGCCAAAAATAAATTTGTTAAAATAATAGGGTTTAAGTTTATAGAAGTAGAAAAACCTAAACAAAACTTGGTATCATGGACCTGCAGAAAAAAGTCATCAGCCATTAATACCACATAGTGAACGCTATAAAAAAAATGGCAGATATACTGCATATTTGCTGCCCTGCATTTATTCTATATGAGGCTTAGATTCAACGACTAGCATTTAGAAAATTGTTCAAAGGAGTGAAACTGAACATTAATCATTAAGTTTAAACGCAGCCAATGATTAATGAGAATTGTGCATTTATCGTTCATCGTCCAGTTTCAGCCGGCATAAAAACATTTTTGTGACGGCTCGTGCACTTGTCGTGCAGAGTTTCGCATAGAAATGTGGGTCAGGAGGGGAAACATCACTCCTTAGGGAGAGCACCAAGAAGGTGAATAAAGAGACTTTTAAGGCCAGTCATGCTCCTCTGGGTAATATGCAAATAGGGAGGATGGAACAATGTGTCTACAGCGCCACCTACTGGATGGCAGCATTCCTTCAAATCAATGCTTGACCCTTTATACAGGTCTGTAGAACAATGATTGGGAATTGAAAACCAAACCAGAATCCATATGCAGACAGCTGTTTGGGGGGTTTTGCCCCTCAACAGTGACAAGTAGGATCCTGACTTGGCTAGTGAGAGGCCTAGGATGTGGGTCGGGAGGGGTAACCTCACACCTTAGGGAAAGCACCAAGAAGGTGAGTGAGGAGACTTATAAGGCCATTCATGCTCCTCTGGGTAATAAGGGAGCTGGAACAATATCTCTGCAGCGCCACCTATTGGATGGCAGCATTCCTTCAAATGTGAAACACTGAACAATTTAGTGGAGGAGAACATGTAATCTAAACACGCTGCCCAAGCAGGAAAGAGTTGGTGATGATATCACCAGCTCGTTTCTTCGGGCAAATGAGAATTGGCCTGTATAAAAGGGGCATTATTTAGATACAGATAACTACATAAACTTTGTATTTGGTTGGATTTGGAAAGTATGATCATGCCACACAATGTTCCTATCAATGCAACATATTTCAAAGCTGAAGTATAAGATAGGTAGCCAATTATGGGATGCACATAGGGAGGGTGGGATGTGATTGTGCTAATAGACATAACAATTTAGTGTATAATGTACAAGGCACGTGTGTGGGCATGATAAGTAAATCAATGAATGATCGAGTAGGGCAAAGTTTCCATTTTCCAGAGCACTGTGGTAATTGTTATTTCAGGGTTTTTTTTTTACCCACATTAACTTCATAGGCTCTAAAAATATCTTCTACTAAGGAAAGTTAACATACGTGACCAAAGGATATAAATACATGTATCATGGTATGAACAACTACAACAGTGGTCTCTAGTTTTGCAACAGCTGAAGAGTCAGTAAAGTGAAGATGCAGTAAAAAAAAGTTTTAAAAATTCCATCTAAACTGGAGTCATGATGTACCAAATAATTTTTAGCACATGTTATACCCTGAATGGCCACTTACAAAATTGGAAATTACCTGCATTGGTGTGAAAATAGAGTGATCTGAACAACTTCAAATAAGACCTGGTCATCACTACTTACAGTTCATGACTGGAAGGCAGCATCATCTAACTTAACAGAGAACTTTCTCCAGGAATTTACCTTGCATCACTGGGAGGTAGCATCATCTCACTTGTATATCAGCAACCGGGGTAGCCCACTTTCAAACCGCGTCAAGACAGAGAAATTCTCCAGGAAACCGGACTAAATGGCTTGGGTCTTGGTTCCGAAAAGTTACATTTTTATACTATTTTAGCAAAAAATACCTATGTATTGATTTTCTAGTCTTCTTGGCAGAATTACATCATTTTCTGTAATGAGACAGAAATCTAAACCTATTGTGTGCAATCTTTATCTAAAACATACACAGCTTATCCTCCTCCCAGACGCACGGGGTAGCATGACTCTTTATTGTGGGCTGACTTACTCTTAAGATATACATATCTTCATTTGCTTTATTACACAGCCATAAATACCTTTTTCCCAACACCCCTTAAACATGGACTTTTTAGGCTGGGTTCACACAGGGCGGATTTGCCGCGCGGAATTTCGCCGCGGCCAATCCGCCCGCGGCCGCTAATCTCGGGATTAGCCAGCCATGTGGACGAGATTTCTCAGAAATCTCGTCCACACGGGACGGCCAATCCGCTGCGGTAAGTCCGGCTGGAACCGCGGCCGCAGCCACGTTTTCAGAATATGCAGCATGTGGTCCATTCTTTTTTTCATTCCGCTGCGGCCGTGCTCTCCTCAGCAAAAGAGCGAGCGGCCGGGCCGCTTCAAAGCCACCGCGGCTTAAAACGCGGCAGTTCTCCAGGTGGAAATCTCGCGGTTTGTGCTGCGGCCAAACCGTGAGATTTCCGACGGCAATCCGCCCCATGTGAACCCAGGCTTAGCTCTCTGTCTAGGACAGAAAATAACTATTTATTCATGGCTGAGAGAAGCAACATGTAGTCCAAATAATCATATGATCTGCATATTCCTGACAGCAGTATGGGGAGTATACTGTGAATGATGTGATCAAGGAAAAACAAGCAGCAAAAGCATATCCAATGGATGGAAAAAAAAAAATTGGCAATGAAAGGAATCAGAGGAGGATGTCAAATATCTTCCTGACAAACCGTGCACAGTCAAGAAAAATGCAGCAGAGTATTATGCTGAAGTTTCAACTAATGTGTCCGAAATCACAGGTCGTTGTTCCTTAGCAGGGATGGCTTATAACACCAGACAACCAGTTCTAGTGCCATTGCTACTTTAGAGAAACAGAAAGGTGAGACTCCAATGAACAGTAGAGCACATAAATTGGATCACTAAATTGTGGAAAAACATCACATGGTCAGATGAATGTAGATTACAGTTATACTATGCTGATGAGAGGGTCACAATTTGGCACAAGAAGCATGAATCGGTGAACCCTTCCTATTAGGTGTCACCTAGAGATGAGCGAGCATACTCGATAAGGCAAACTACTCAAGCGAGTAGTGCCTTATTCAAGTACCTGCCCGCTCGTCTCTAAAGATTCAGGTGCTGGCGGGGAGCAGCGGGGGAGAGCAGAGAGGAACGGAGGGGAGATCTCTCTCTCCCTCTCGCCACTCCCCCTCTGCTCCCCCTGCTCACTGCCGCAACTCACCGCTCACCCCCGCCGGCAGCCGAATCTTTAGAGATGAGGTGGCAGGTACTCAAATAAGGCACTACTCGCTCGAGTAGTTTGCCTTATCGAGTATGCTCACTCATCTCTAGTGTCAGCTGTTGAGGTTGGTAGAGGTGGAGTAATGATGTAGAGAGTATTGTTTTTGATACACACAGTGTACACTGATACCTGCAGTAGGACGCCATGACAAATCACTGCATTTCTGAAGACCAAAGTATGTGCAATGCCCTACTAGGCAGATGTGTATAGTATATTAAGGAAGAAGACTAGCCCTCAAAAACCATTCTGTTTTTTTTTTTCTCACAACATCTTTTTAATATATGTTGAAAGGCCATGAAAGTTCCTGATGAAAAACATGATGCAGATGCACTTATCTGTGTTTTGCATGGAATTTCCTTCTCATGTATTTAGAAAGCATCATAATTGGTTTGCAGGCTCTCCTTCTGTCGAATTTCTTGCTGGGTGTTCTGAGCACTGATAAGCTGGTCTCCCTCCTGAACTTGTCCCAGCTCAGCTCCCCCTCCCCTGATTCAGAGGCTGTATAGCATGACCACACCCACTAAATACTACACAGCTATTGCTCAATCCTCTCTGAGTAGCTGTTGGCTCCATTCCATGTCACTGCTGACAAGAGCAGAGAATACACCCAGAGTGAATTACAGCTCTTTGTAATAGTAGCGTTCTCAGCTTTGCTTTCTATACTCCTGAGCTCTTCCACCATCTCCCAGCACTGTCACACAGCCCTCTGAAATAGCTCAGTGAAAAGGCAGTGAATGCACGTTCACAACAGGCAAGGAGCTGAGAAACAACCCATTGGTTTACCCCGACTGACAGAATTTCATTAGATTTCAGTCCTCCAGTCTGCAGTGCCTTGGAAAATAATACAAGCATAGAAACCAAACCAAATCAGAAACATTTAATGAAAAACAGTTTCAAAAAGGCTCCGTTTCCGAAAACACATTGATTTAAAAGTTATTTTAAAAAAAGTACAAAGTTGAACATAGCCTTTAAAGTTAAGCAACTGAAAGTGGCATCCTGCAGTTGCGTCTAGAGGGATCGTACTGTATACTGTGTTAGGCCTGTTCACACTTCAATGGCACATCCGTGCTAATGTTCCATCAGGATTTCTGTTTAAAATCCCCAAAAATGTACCCCCTAGACAGGACCTGAACTGGACCCATCTCAGCTATTAATGAAAACTGCTAAAACAGAGACGTCTCCATTTTGGCAGGTTTCTGTTCATTTCTGCTATTTTATGCAAGGAAGAATAATGCATTCCATTCCATTATTCTTTCTGGCACAAAGTGCTGTAAAGGAAGGAAAACCTGCTGAATCTGAGACCTGATGGTTTAAGCGGTTTCCATTAATGGCTGAGATAGCGTCCATTGACACCCCTTCCAGGGAATGCTGTGTTTGCGATTTTAAATGGAAACCTCAACAGGACCCTTGTACTGAAGCCACGATGAAGTGTGAACACGCCCTTAAATAAGTAATTTTCTAAAAGGGTGATCCAGGAATGCCACAAAGGGGCTTCTGTTCGTGCAGCCTATGGAAGCCAATCCTTGGACGGAAGAAAGCATATGCAAGGGAATGGGGCTACAGATGTGGGAACAGAGCCTAACACTATATTGTTATAAACAGTGCAACATTTGTGTCTGCTGCCTTCTGCGGGCTTGCCCCACTCCCTTCTTCCTCCAGTCTGTACATGACCTTTCCTGTCTTAGGGCTGGTTTCCACAGATTGCACGGATTCCTTCCATTTTGTAGCATTCCTGTAGAACACCTTGAAGCTCGCTCAAGTGGTGAGTGCAGGTAACCAGCATCTTCTCTTTTAAATCTTGTCAAGAGATTTAGAGCGCCTTTGACAATAGGGGATTAGTCCTAGTCAGATCCTTTCTTCATAAGATGGGTGGCACATGCACAGAAACTCAGTCCACAACAGGTTTTTTCAGATCTTGCGTCTGCCAGTTTTATTGCTCACAGCATAGCCATGTACACAATGTTTAGGATCTTCCACAGTCACAAAAACATACCTTGCCGCCTGGCCTCTATCTAAACATTAGCTGTATTTCTAACCACAAATAGGCCTAATGCCTACAATTCATAACATAGTCCGTTACCACGCATTGGTCAGTCCCATTAACATATCACATTAGGTTTGGAGCCTGACTGGAAGCCCATGAGCAAGAAGCCGTTTTAGGTGCCCCTAAAGTAACCAGCACCCTTTCCCTACCAGACATACTTTTATTGAGCCCTCTAGTGTCCATTTCCAACATTATACTATCACACTCCTAATAAGAAAAACAGAGCTCTGATGACTTTAAAGAGGGCTTATTATTTTCTCTGAGCGGTAGCTTTGCATCTTCAGCCCCACTGACTTGACACTTTTTCCTTTTGTTCTACACCCCGTTTCCCTTCACTAACCTCCTCTTTTTAGACTCGGCTCCCTGCACTTGGAATCTGTCAAGTGGATGGCCTCCTCTGCTCAGTTTGAAGGCGTTTCATGAGGATTCCTCCTCCCACTGACATCACCTGTTGACAGTGAGCAAAAGAGACTTCCGACATGACGGATTCAAGGCGCCAGAAGCCTAATCTAACAGAGGTCGTGCCAAATAAATGGAGAGAGTGCAAAAAAAAAACTGCAAGAGGTGTGATACAGTAACCAGGGCCTTGCCTGCAAAGCTGTGCAGTTGACCTTGCTGATCAGAGGAAATAATAGATGCTTTTTAGGCCTCATTTAACACGGGCGACACGGCATCGCCGCAAGAAAATCGCTGCGATATCACATCACTGGTCCATGCAATATTGCTGCGTCTCCTCATGGGAATTCCGCTATATTGTAGCACCATATGCGAGGATTTTTTTGGGGGGATGGGGCTTGAAATATAAGCCCTTCCCTGAAAATCAGCCATCACTGATGAAAAAAATAAAACAAAAGTATACATCACCTCTCCTGCGCTGTCCAAGGCTCCGCCACACCAGCTTCTCCCTGGGTCCCGTCACTGATCTTCTCCACCTCTTCTGGACGGGGATTGAAAAATCCCCTGGAAGCGCTGACTGTGATTGGCTGATGCTTAGCTAATCACAGCCAGCACTTGATGAATGGCTGTGATTAGTTTAATCGTAGCCACTCATTAAGCGCTGGCTGTGATTGGTTGATGCTTAGTCAATCACAGCCAGAGCTTCCAGAAGGCAGGGATTTTTCAATCCCCAGCCAGAAGATGATGAAGAGAAACAGTGCCGGGACCCTGGGAGGAGAGCGCTTGTAAGGTGATGTATGTGTATTTTTTTCTTTTTTTTTCTGCAGCTAGGGCTTGGATGCATGCATGAAGAAACTCATAGGAAAGCATGGGCTTCACATACGTGTGATTTGTAGAAGTGTAGCAACGCCACAAAATTGCGCAACTTTGTCGCCTGTGTGAACAAGGCTTAAAGATATGTAACGAAGATAACCAGAACATCATTTTTAACATATTTAGATACAAAAAGAACAAAATCGTATTAAAAATTCAGATAATATTAGTTTGTAATGAAAAACCGCCGTCTGGATCCTTCTGTGTAATTGTCACTTGACATTCAGGCAAAGCTGACTTTACGGTGGGTTGAAGGCTTTATACATATAGATAGTCAAAAGACGAAGATATTGATGATAATGGGCATAATGTGTTTGCAAACAATGTGAACTATTGAAAACGGCACAGTCTGAATTACCCTTCATGCTGAGGGGGGAAGGATGCTCCGAAGAGATGTACAAAGCAGAGGCAATGTATGCATTTACCGAAGACATGCAGATCCATGGGGTGCATGTATTAATAGACTGATAAGCACATAGAAAAGCTCCGTGGATGATTCCTTACTATATACTTTTAAGTGTATTTGATAATATCAGTGAACATGAAGGTGAATGGAGATGTGCGCTTTGATGGTATGACAAGTGTTACTTTTTCATACCCGACATGGTAGAACTAACCGCATTACCTTATCAACTGGCAAACAAGCTGGAGCATAATTATCATATTTGCTTGCAGATAAATTCATCAAATGATGATTTCAAGGATTACCCCACAACGGAAATGTTGTTTTTTTTGCGGCTAGATTTGTGTGTGATCTGTAGATATCATTGTAGAGCTGGATGTATATATAGAACTGGATCTCTGCACAAGCAGAAGATTATCACTTCTCACATTACCAAGAACGTACGGACTTAACCCGTTTAGGATCAGCCACAGTAAATTTACGGCGGCTGGTCCTGGGCTTGGAGAACCCCCGATAGTAAAATTACGGCGGTGCTTTAAGTCTCCTGCCTCTGCAATCAGTCAGAGGCAGGAACGGGTTATCAGCTGTTAGTGACAGCTGATAACCCGGAGCAGAAGGCAGGAGGGGTTTTCAACCCTTCCTGCCTTCTGCTTCCCCGATATGCTCAATGAGCACTGTATGGGGAAAGTGAAAGTAAGATGTACTTTCACTACGGGAGCCTCGGGGGTCATGTGACCTCCCGGGATTCCCTGCTACTGCAGAGCTGGAGGGTCAGACTAGACCCTGGCAGCTCTGCAAGTGACTAATATTACCACAGGTGTTGTTTTCCCCTGTAACTAGGGCTCCTATGAACGCCCTAGCTACAGTGGGAAAGTGTCAAATAAAGAAAAAAAAATGTGAATGTCCCCCAGAGGTCTTATATGACGTCATGGGGGACATAGATAGTAAAAACACAATTACATACATAAGTAAAACAAAACAACAGAATAAAACAACAATACATATAAAAGAAAGAATAACACAAAGCAGGCGCCAACAAAAACCATCGCCGTATGCGCCCTATGAACCAAAACCATACATACTGTATATCAAAATGTCCGAAACAAATAGAGGAACCCATTCCCATACTTTATTTTAGTGTAAATATAAAAATAATTTTAAAAAAAATGATAAATGTTAAAAAAAACAAATTTTTTTTTTTAGCTTTTTACCCCCAATATAACTAAAAAACGGGAAAAAAAAAGTCAGTGAAAAAGATATAAAACAATAGTCCTATATGTCACGGGAAAAAAAACGCAGCAAAAATAATTTTGGTAGCTAAAGGAAAAAAAATAGAGCAGTAAAACCGCCACATGTGTAAAATCCCTAAAAAGTGTGCCTGGTCCTTAAGGTACAAAACAGCTTGGTCCTTAAGGGGTTAAAGTAAATCATGGAACCTCAACCCAATATGCGCATCTTCTGCTGATGGATTTAAATGGTCACCACACTTTGAAACAATTTATGTTAACCCTTTCCAATCCAATTTGTATCCTGGTTTTCCTAGGGGGGGCTTACTGTTTTTTTTCCCATTATACAACGGCGCTATCTGCTGGCTAAAGCCAGTACTGCATGAGGTGACACGTTGGATAGGCTCCGACAGCAGAGAGGCTGGCAATCTACAGTAAGAGAACCCAGACGAACGTCTTCCAACACCGGACCTGTACAGCCTTAAATCATAATGTCTTCAGACGTCAGACAGTGGATTGGAAAGGGTTAATATGATACCCAGTGCTATAACTAGCAAAAGTGTAAATCACTTTGTTTACCTAAAATACCATTTTCTGCTGAAAACTCACTTTAAATGCTGACTACTCGGGGTCTTCCTTCTTTCTAATTTGCTGTCCACTGCCTGTTATCATATGAAATCTGTCTCTAGTAACTGAAACATTGGGGCCGCCTGCATGCAGCACAGTCGGGTTCCAAATGCTGGAGCCCGCAGCGGAATCCGGCCCTGATAGCAGCAGCATGCGTGCGTACCTGTCATTTCTGTTCTTCATCTGTACTGCGGATGGACCTGGTGGCTTGCCATCGGACATGCACAGTACAGATTTTTTTTCACATTTTTTCCCCCGTGCCGTTACTAGGCGATGATGCGGAATCCGCGACCTGTTCACAATGTTAATTGTGGACGGGCCGCAGGTTGGACGGCTTCCATTGACTTCAAAGGATTCCATCTGCGTGGAATCTGCGCAAAAATGAAGTGTGTTGCAATTTTTTTCTTCTGCTCACAATTGGTTGCCGCAACTGTGCAGGTAAAAGCGTTTTTCCATACATGCTATGGACGGTGTCTGCTGCGGATCTGCGGTGCGGACGCCCACTGCGGATTCCATAGCAAAAATCTGTTCTTGTTCAGGCTTGTTGGTCTGGCGGAGTCCTCTTCGTCTGCTCCCAGGTCAACAGAGCTCACTGGTGGTCCCTTTGAGGCCCGGGGCCCTATAATTCAGGCCCTGTCCTGGCAGCTTCCCAGCATGGAGAAACTGCCTGCTGCATTGGCCTGGAGTAGGGATTTGCCATTTTAAGGCCGCCTGCACATGACTGGGTCAGATTCCGCAGCTGTGAATGTGCCGGCCGTCACACATGAGCAATACAGAGTTAACCACGCCGTCGCTAGGCGATGATGCGGATTATCGGCCTTTCCACAATTAGGATTGCGGAAGAGCTCTGGGATGAAAAGCTTCTATTGACTTCAATGGAAGCAACCCATGCATAGCCCGCACAAAAATTGAGCATGCTATGATTTTTTTTCCCCGCAAGTAGAAAATCGCAAATGATTTCCACTCGTGTGCAGGAAAAAGCGCTTTTCCACAGCATGCTATGGCAGGTATTTGCTGCGGAATCCAGAGGTGGACACCCACTCCGGATTCCCAATGCAAATCTGGCCATGTGCAGGCGGCCTATCCACGGGTGATAGCCATAGCGTGATCCGCGGCAATAAATCGCCTACGGTTCACACTATAAAAAGCTTTCCATAGGCTAACAATGGAAAGCGCAGCCCAACATCCATGAGAGGAGAATCGCGGTATGCTGTGATTCTCCGCTGTGAGCCTATCTATTAGGCTGCCTGTCCACAGGCGTGACGGAATGTTGCTAGCGATATTCCACCGTGACGGAGGAGGGGCAGCACTGATAGGTCTCCACGATGAGCCTATCTAATAGATAGGCTCGCCGCAGAGAATCGAGGCAAATTGCAGCATTCCACAATTTTAATCCTGTGAGCGGAGAATCGCTATGGTTCTCCGCTCGTGGATGTCGGGCCGCGCTTTCCATAGTTAGCCTATAGAAAGCTTTTCATAGCGTGATCCGCAGACGATTTATTGCAGCAGATCACGCTATGACTATCACCCGTGGACAAGCAGCCTTAGATAGGCTCATCGCGGAGACCTATCACTGCCCCCCCACGTCCTCCCCCATGGCGAAATATCGCTAGCGGCCATGGACAGGCAGCCTAAGGCCTCATGTCCACGGGGAAAATCAGGCCCGCTACGGATTCTCCATGTAGAATCCGTAGCGGGTCCCTCCTGCCCCGCGGACATGAGGCATAAAAATAAGAATAAACTTACCTCTTGCCCGCTCCGGATCTTCCCTTCGCCACGGCGTCATCTTCTCTGCGTCGCGGCCGGATCTTCTTTCTTCGGGCCGGCGGATGCGCAGGGCACGTCGGTGACGTGCCCCGCGCATGCGCCGGCCCGAAGAAAAAAGATCCGGCCGCGACGGAGAGAAGATGGAGCCGCGGCGAAGGGAAGATCCGGAGTGGGTGAGTAAATTCCGATTTTTGTCTCCCGCGGATCCGGACGGCTTCCATAGGCTTCAATAGAAGCCTGCGGGAGCCGTCCTCGCAGGAGATACGCACGAAAATGGAGCATGGTCCAGGTTTTTTCATGCTCCGTTTTTAAAAAAAATCTTTTTTATTGACCATCCGCGGGTATTTATCTACCCGCGGGTGGTCAATGTATCCCTATGGGGTGCGGATCCGCGGGCAGGAGAAGAGTTAAAATCCGCTGCGGATTTTAATTCTTCTTTTGCCCGTGGACATGAGGCCTAAGAGTGCGTGTTGGTGGCTGCTGCTTGGGCTCTGCTGCTGCCTGACATCTCTCTGGCTGACTGCAAGGCTCCAGAGCTGTGATGCAGCCCCTTTCCTTGTATACCAAGAGCATGAGAAGTGTTGCTGCTCATTCTGGAAGGTGTGCAGAGCCTAGCCCTGCTCTCTATTAACAGCTCCTCGCATTGATGTAATCCAGAGGCTGGAGCAAAAGCCCTTTCGGTCTACAGCCACAGAATCGTAGTGTATAAAACCATGTGACTTCTCTGAAGGTCCTTGAACATATACAAGTTCACACATGTACAGGCTGGCAAATCAAAAGGGGTTTAACCCCCTTGTAGTCCGCTCAATTCATTCAGCAGCGGGTTTGAGCGCTAACAATGGGGAAGGTAAGTATAAACCTTACAGCCCTGGACTCAGCTCCTATACCCTATAGCTAAGCTTATATAGTTCAAAGCCGCTGACATAGTCTCTTTTAACATAAAGGTGCCTGCATGTAACATCTTTTATAGGTCATCCTTTTTTGTTTCAGTCATTAGTTAACCTGCCTGACTAAGGGGCCTCTGTGCTCCGAATACAATTTTTCTAATTCTCCAATAAATATGTCACTCCTAAGATATATTTTTTTGTTATTTTTTTACACAAAACGACAGATAGATATAAAATATATAAATATCAAAGTGTCATTGTTGGCAGTGCCGGCTCACCATGCCATTCACTGTCATATTAATGTGGTTTTGGCAAGAAAGCATAGAGTGACTTTCCAAGGCAGTAGTCGCATATTCCACGCCATCTGGGTCTAGCTAGTCTGTGCATATGGGGTTCAGTATTTGTGTGTTTAGGTTTGTGGACACGTTCCAAACGTTTCTTCATTTGATTTAGTAGATTTATAAATTTACAAACAAGTAAACATAACCTCAATGTTTAGGAATAATAGACTTGTTCCACTTTTTAACCTTACACAGCCACTTTTTATGAGTTGGGTATTAACTGTTTGCAATCCAATTTTGGATTCAGGGTTTCCTAGGGGGCTTTCTCTTTCTGCCATTTTACAATGGCGCCATCTGCTGGCTATAGCCAATACTGCAGTATGGGACATGCTGGAGAGGCCCCCGACAACAGAGCGGCCAGTAATATACAGTAAGAATACCCTGCTGGATGTCTTCCGACATAGGAGCTGTACAAGCTTCAATCAGAATTGTGGAAGAAGTCAGACTGTGGTTTAGAAAGGGTTACGGTTAAAAGGGAATCTGTCGCCTTGAACACGCCCATAATGTAAAGTAATGAATAGTAGAAAGTACACTTTTATGGATTTCAATGAGATTTTTGCCCGCGATAATGAGCGCCGGCTACTTCATAGAGGTCGTATGGTGCTTGGTCGAGTAATCAGTTACTCAACAAGACTGATGCTCACTCGAGCATCAGCCTTAAACGAGCGTGCTCACTCATCTCGAAGCGTAAGGCCTCTTCCTCAGAACTGCTGGGGAGTAATTGTTTGTCTTTGTGCTTTATTCCTGGAATGTTGTGCCATTTACCAGTTTGTTCTTGGTTCCAATATTCTGTAATATGGAGTTGTTTTTTTTTTGCCTTCCTCTGGATCAACAAGGGGGTTGAAACAGGCTGAACTAGATGGACATTGTCTTCATTCAGCCTAACATACTATGTTGCTCCACACCCACTTTCATTGAGGTGTCCACTTAGTTAGGCTGCACCTCCACACTGGATCTTCACTCTTTACCGTCTTATCTGCATGGGCCTGCCAAATTGTAGGCCTTTGGGCATCACAACAAGGTTTCTTCACCCCTTTTCTTTAATTTTCTAGTATCTTCAGCCATAGAGTCTGTTATATATTGCCAACTAATATCTTACATGTGGCTGGCATTAAAGCGGTTGTCCCACAAAACATACTTATCCCCCAGGTATCTGGTAGGGTCCAACTGCTGTGATCCCCACTGAGAACAAGGATTACAAAGGTCCCTGAACGAATGGAGCAGTGATCATGCGTGCATACTACTGCTCTATGCATTTCTCCAGAACTGCCAAGTGCAACCTCTCGGCTACTTCTGAAAGTCCCATTGAAATGAATGGATTATTTGCGATGGCTTTTGACGGAAATGTGATCAGTCGAGTTGGAAACTTTCTTTTGTGGTTGGCTGAAATTAGAATGTGCATGGCATTATCAGCCAATTATGGATGATCATTAGCAACTTGGGCATTGACTTCTTATATAATGCGCTTAATCTGCTAGTTCAGGCTGCCATGTCGATGGTGGGATAGTTCATATGAACGATCCAACAGACGTATTCGAGACGATCATAGTCTCACGTGTATCACAAGGTTTAGCCTATGAAATCTTCAAAGATGCTGCCCGCATTATTGCATGTTCTATCAATAACATTAGCCCATTGATTTCTTTATGATACCCAAGATCAAAAATCGCCGTAATAAATTAACTTTTTATAGCCATTATCCAAAAATCTACAGAAGTTTTAATACATTTTTTTTTGTCTTTTGCTTTAGATTCCTAAAGAATGGGTTGGCATCAGCAAAATGCATTGATCCGCCCTATTCTTTCCATAATGCTCAGCATCCTACAGCTGTATTGTTTCAGTCAATGATCTGCGGAGTAGTCGATAATATACAAGAAGGACAGCTGCTTTCTAAGTAGTAAGGCTAAATACCCCCCACCATTCCCACAAAGCAAATTCACCCTTTATCATTATAGAAATAATGATAGTTCAGTGCGGGAAGTGTGGCGAGATGTCTTATATATTTTACAATATTGCACAATTCTTTTCACTTAGGAGCGATACACCCCCTAGGGTGCCTTGTTGCTGAATGGAAAGATGTTCCTCGATGTTCATAGACATATTATACAGAGCTAAGAACAACAATAAGAAATCACAGGAGGGTTGATTAATATCCCGCAGCTGCATAGTCGTCCCCTTGAGTTGTATGGATATTAAATTATCACCACAATTGATAAATGACGAGATGGATGGCTAGATGCACAAATATTGACAAATCATGATAATGCAGGACTCCCTGCTTCATATGTTCGAATGTTGAAAAAATGAGCTCCATCCACTGAAAATATTGTGTAATTCATGTCACCGAATCCTGTAGGCAGAAGGAAATGTATTCTTCATTCGTGTATGTTGTAAGTTGGGAAAGCTGTTTTCAGCCCTTGGATGATGATATAGTTTTCTTTAAACATTTTTTATGTGATTAAAATATGTATTTGCATCCCAAAAAGTCTGTACTGTGTTAATTAAAACAAATCGTCTTAAATTACAATTCCAGGCATATTGATCACAGCAGTCTAAATTTCTTTATATGCGTAGTAGGGTTCAAATGGCGGCTTTTATTCACCTTTTAGAGTCCTTTTATATTGTTGGCTTTGGCTCTTTTTTTCATTCTGTGTGAAGGTCCGTTTCCTCATCTGCCTGCCTCTACCAAAGCCCAATGTAAGCAGTTCTGGCCCTAGTTTCAATGGCACCCTGTGCAGAACATTTTTTGACCCCCTTATCATAAGGAAAATATATATATATTGCGCCGATAGGCAGTACTTGTATGCTGGTTGTGTAAGATAGCAGCATAACCACACCAAAACAGCCCAGTGAATGAATACGGTACCAGAACCAAGCTTATAACACAAATGCAGCACTAGAACCAAGCTTATAATAGAGATACAGCACAAGAACCAAGCTCATAACATAAATTCAGTACTAGAACCAAGCTTGTGACATACATATAACACCAGAACCAAACTCGGCAGATTGATACATTACCAGAACCAATCTGCTAACGTAAATGCAGTAGCAGAACTAAGTAACTGTGTTGCAGGGGTGCAGATGGGTTGACAGTGGCACCTTGGAACATTAGAGGGGATATGTCAGAGCTAGTAGAAGGATTATACATGTAGCTCCACAAAATGCGGCCACGTGGAGGAAGAAGATCATTTGGCTGAGTGGATCTAGGGAGTATGATTGCCCTCAGCCTACATCCCCCCCTGCCCCCCCCCCCCCACTCGTACAATCTGGTGGTTGGCAACCTGTGCAATTGCATGGGTCGCACATAGCTAAGGCTGTCCATGCATAGAATAATTAAGATTGAAGTCCCCTTTCGGAGATAGCGCTCCGAAACATGTAGGCATGTTTGGACCTAGCAGGTTACTATCTAAGTAGAATTTGACATAACACAGTTATTCCTTCAATTGGCATACATTTCACACGTCATTGGTTGGGGCATGGCTCTTCTAAGCTAGGTGCTTCCTACACAGGCTTTGGGACTTTGCGAATATACTCCTATGATGAGATAACTTGGGATACTTTGTGCCATTTTCCAGTCAAGCCAGGATATTGCCAAGGGGGGATGGACTGTAGGGGACTATTATGCTAACCCAGTCAAAGTAGTCTTTCCAATTCTATAACTACTACAGGCGTACAGGTGGATTATTGCCTATTGGCCCGTGGTGCATATACCCAACTGCCGTTGGCATTCTTATTTCTGTTTTTATATGTGTTTTAGTGCTTTTCAGTAATACAGGATTGAGGCTGTTTTGCTTTTGATTGTTTTTAGATGAATAGTAAAACTTGGCAAGCCATGGGATTGAGGTATAAGACATACTGTACAGATGCAGTCAAAATTATTCAAACCACATTGCAAATTAGGTTTACTTGTCAAATTTACAAACTTTCAGCCATTTGCAAAAAGACAATGCAACAAAAACAATTTATATAGCTTATCACATCTAATATGACAAGTGGTTTCTCCAAATTCATCACAGTATGCCACTTTTAATAACTACTGCAGTATCAGAATTATTCAACTCCCTAAAAAGAATCCCCCATGAGACAACACATTTTCAAATCAGGTATTGTCTCAAGCATACCTGATGCAACTAATCAAGAGCCAATTAGTTGCATCAGGTGTGCTTGAAATAAAACACATCTAATACCTGGACTAATTAGGGCTTTGTTGACTGTGCCTTTGGATTGCGTGTTAGAAGTATGTCTAAGGGACCTTTTAAATGGGTGGATTAATCGTTCAGATTCCAAAAATCCAGCGAGAATCTGAGCGACTGATAGGCACCGACTGAACACCGAACAATAATTTGCATAAAAACTGAATGACAAACAGCCCGTATATGAACCGTTTCCTGTTTACTGTGAATGGAGGCAGGCGGGTCGGAACAATCCCCATCCGTTTTTTGCCTCCATTCAATGAGCAATGATGTTCTTGTATAACAGTACAGGAACGATCATTGCTGGGACAAGCTGTTGGACATCTCCGCCTGACATGTCTTTCCATTTAAAGGGCTCCCAAGTCAAGATAGTGGTCCAAGAAGTTAAGGGAAGATATCATTGCGTTGTGCAAATAAGGAAAAGGATACAAAACGATAGCAAAAGCACTGATTGGTCCAAGAATAATCTTGATTGCAACTGTAGATACCATATGTGTGTCATCCATGATTGGTCTTAAGAGTGGCTGCTGTGTAAGTCTATATCTGAGAAAGTGTGCCGTTGGCTACCTCCTTCTGAATCCATATAAAGAGAAGTCCTGGGCATACATCTGTTAGAGTACATCATAACAGCGTAAATAAATAGAAGAAATGGAAATGCTTGTTAATAGGATGGCTCAGGGAAATCAGAGCTGCTGGCAGCCTCTCGATTACAGTAATATTGTTGATCAGAAACTCAATGAGCAGAATGAGCCCATATAAGATACAGCTGTGTACGTCTCATGTGGACCATGAAGACAAAAAACTAAAAAGATTAAACAAAAATAGATGAATTTGCAATATCAATACACAACCAGACTAATATAGATGGTAATTAGAATAAAAATTAGTATACATAAACTAAAGCTGAAGGTACTCTGTATGGTTCATGTACATTATTGATATCCTTGGAATGCCCTTTGCTAACCCCTGATTTTGTAGAAATAGCTAAAATAGAAGGAAATATATATGCATGTCTTATCCCATATGGACAATCTATTTCCATAGTTCCTAGATAGGAAAATACAGCTCCATTCTTGTGGACTCAATGGTCACGTATGATAACGCATTTACATATGATAGGGTACTTTGCAATATAGTCTTTATGTGAGCACCTTTAGATCAGGGAGACTTTAATTTGGGCTGTCCTGATGCAAAATCACCCTGCCCTTTTCTTAACAGGATTGTCCTTACAACATAACTCCTGTACATATGCCTTATTAGGGCAAATAAATACCATAGAGCAGGGACCCCACTTGGGACCCCTCTATGAGCCAAAACAGAGTCGTTCTACCATGTTTCCCCGAAAATAAGACACTTTCTTATATTTATTTTTGCCTCAAAATAGGCATAGTGTCTTATTTTCGGGGTATGGGTTTTATAATACTTACCTAGCAGTCGGCCTTCGGATCATTCGCGCTTGGCTGTGGCGCTGCTGTGGGCTTCCGTGTCCTCCAGCATGCCTACATAGCAGTTCTTCCTGGTAGCGGAGCTTGAATACCCCGCCTCCAGCAAGCTAATGCTCTGATTGGCTAATCGAATGTCATGTCAGCCAATGAGAGCCGGCGCTCGATTAACCAGTCACAGCCATCGGAATTATTGAATAGCTGTTATTGGTTAATTGAGCGTCGGTTTTCATTGGCTGACGCGATGCTCAATTAACCAATCAGAGCATTAGCTTGCTGAAACTGGGTATTTAATTCCTGCTATCAGGAAGAACTGCTTTGTCGGCGTGCAGGAGGACACGGCACCCCACAGCAGCGCCGCAGCACAGCGCGAGTGACCCAAACATTGGCTGCAAGGCGAGTATTGTTTTCTTTTTTTTACATGTAGTGTAGTTTATTTTCAAGGGAGAACTTATATTTCAAGCAGCCCCTTCGCCCTGAAAATCAGGGTAGGGCTTATTATCGGGTTAGGGTTTATGTTTCATACGGTGAAACTGCAGAGAAATTGAGCAGATTATGTTGAGCTCCTCACCAAATATAGCTGATGTCTGAAGGTAATGTTTTAAAGGGATTGCTGCAATTTTTAAAGGGATTGCTATATCAATGTTAAACCAGCGTTCAGCTGATTTTTGTTAGTCTGGCTTCATAGACCATTGGCCATGGAGTTGGTATAGTCGGGAGAAGCTCTGACTAGCCATACATTTCCCTTACAGTGACCGCTGCAGTGGAAAAGTAATATTATGTGGCGCCATTCAAATTGATTGATCTGTACGTAATATATGGATTGGGTTGAGTCCTTTAAAGGAAGAGCCATTAGAAGCCATATATATTATAGTGAGCCTTTGGAGTCTGTTGTCTTTATGAGACAACCCCTTTACCGCTACATGAAGTCTTCTGTCGGGTAAATATTGGACACAGCATTCCATTGACTTTTCCTTTTAACTTTGTATACATTTTTCCATTCACCCTGTTGTACTCAATTACTACAAAGTGTGATTGGCAACTTATAGTTTTGGTGCATTTTCTTTAATTTAAAGAGGTTGGCCAATTTTTTTTTTTTATTGCCATTAAAACCCCCTTGCTACACACATTAACATTGGCACTCCAGTAGTACTTCACGAGCTATGTGACGTCACCAGTTCTTCAGACCCTAGTGTCCCATATACAAGTCATAGGGTAAGAGCTGATAGTCTCGGTGTAGTATATGGGATATCCCTGGTAACGTTCCATTACAGGGCTTCTAGTTCTTGAGTGGCACAAGATTGGCTTCAGCAGTCATATGAGTATACAAGTACAAGACACCACTGCAGCCATCCAAACTAAGACCAATGGAAGGACGGAGAAGTAGGCAAGTTACCAGGTCGGTATTTGTTCTTTTATTACTTCATACCATTTCCTTTCTCCCCCTGAATTTCTTAACAACTCAGAAACATCTTTAACACTATATACAAAAAATTGGAACAGCTCACCAACCATAATTTTCTTAATAGTCGGATACCCAGGAAACGATGGGAGTTGCGTGGGCATCTTGTTGGAAAGCCCATTCTAGCAACACAGCTCAAGTAAAAAAAGAAAGCCTGCAACATTCCGCTGACGAGTTTCAAGTTTGTTACCGTTTTTACTCATCAGGGTATGTTGCCGATTTTCTTTAATAGTATGAAATAAGACTTCAAAATGTTATATATACACCCAGAGTGCTGGATTTTATTTTTCCTGTTCTGTGTTTCCAAAACCCTTTTAGCAGCTCAAATAATTGTCCCCCAAAGGACGGAGCAAGGTGCATTAAAGCAGTTGTGCTGGATTAGTAAAATAGAAAAAACATCGCAATGCAAGAGCATAAAAGCACTGGGAGTGCAGCACAATCTTTTGAATAGCGAGAAAAGCACGGAGTCGTAGGAATTAAAAGGAACATGTCACCTACCTAAAGCACTATAAACTGACTTATGGTGCTGGTAGAGCAGATGACAGGGAGCCGGTTGCTGTATTTTACAATCTCGACCACTTCCTGGTTCGCGCAGTACCACCTGCAAAGTCCGCATGCCAACCGAAGATCTGACTCTCTTCAGGGTCCCATACAAGGCCAGTGATAGGTTATCCTTAAACCTGACTGTTCTTTTTATTATGTGTAGTACCTGAACAATAAGACGCGTTTTGAGGCAACAAGCCTCCACCTCAGTAATACTTGGGGGTTCATGACTGTATTAGACATGGGCACACAGTGGCGTGCCAGTTTCTTCGTAGGCTCATTCCTCTGTCTCTTTGCTTTTCTTAATATTCAAAAGGTTATGCCACACTTACGGTACTTTTATGCTTTTGCACTCCAATTTCTAATATGCCCACTTTTCTACTAAGGTGCCCTTTTGGGTTGATAGTACCATAGGTTTTTACCCATTTGGGACTTAATAAGTAAATCTTGTTATTCGTATAGCACCAACTTATTCCGAGTCAACATTGAACCGGCTACCTGAACTATGCAGGGATTGAACTTGCAACCTTCAGGTCGTGAGCGAGAGCTAAAGACTGCATTTTTACTGCCTTGTCAGCCATATGGGGCTTTTTTTTTTATCCATGAACTTAGTACATAACTGAGACCTATCCACCTATCCTAAGGGGTGCTCCACCTTTTTTTAATTTTTTTTAATATGATCTACCGTACTAGAAAAAAAGCATGGCTTTTTTCTTCCCAAAAAAACCCCACACCTGTCTGTTATTTGTTTCCTAGATTACAATTCAGGCGTAAGCCGCAATACCACAAGTGACCTGTAGGCAGGTATTGTGCTGCGTCTCGAATAAAGCAGCCATGTCTTTCTAAACCCATACAGCCTCTTTAAGGCAAGTTATCAGTTCGCTCCCTCAACGTGATGAATTTTTTTTCAGCCTTGACTTTTGAAGAAATAATCACAGCAGATATCAGGAGGTTATACCTTGGCATTTAAATACATTCGGAAATGAATATTTCGTACCGCTTAACTCCACTGATACATTTATTTGCTGAATATTTCTTGCCATAGATAGCCTATCCTGAGAAGATATCATTTTCAGATTAAAAGCTAGGCAACACATTCTTAATTAGTACCCTATGAAGCTAAAAATTAAATCACAACCGGGGAATAGTTGTCATGCAAACCGAGTCCTCAATTATACTAAAGATTCAGGATCCCGTGGAGCTAATGTAAAAAATCGTCTACTCTTAGAGATAGCTCATTTTCTTCTAAATATATGTAAAATAAATAATTGCGCATTTTCTGCCGATTATTGGAACAATAAAGATTTTGCTGCTTGCCCGCAGAAAATTATTTTCTGTTCTTCAATTGAATTGGCTTAGTTGGAGATTAATCGTAAGTCAGGTGAAAACGATATATTTTGGGGGCACGGTTGGGTTATGAATATTAAAACAGAGTCCATGGTCTCATAAATAGCTGCTTTTGTGCATATATATGGAATTTGCAAAAGTGCAATGAACCGGAAATCTAAACATTCACAGTATGAACTAGTTTTTGGATGTCAAGTAATAAAGGTTGCATTAGAGCATGCCTGTCACCAATACATAATGCATTTAGGTAATGGTTTTAATGACTTAATGCATAGGAATAAAAATGTAGTAAATGGCATAAATCTTAAGACTTAACTCTGGCGTACTACCATATGTTTTCTGATAATGTAAAGACTATACATATTAATGACTTCTGATAATGTAAAGACTATACATCTCATAGTTTAAAAAGGCAGTTCATCTTTGAATGACCGCCTGTTCACAGTGAGTGGAGGCGGGCAGACGGAAGAGATCTCTGGTGTGTTCCAACTCATTCAATGTATGACTGTCACTCCTATGGAAAAGCACAGGAGCTAGAGATGAGCGAGTATACTCGATAAGGCAAACTACTCGAGCGAGTAGTGCCTTATTCGAGTACCTGCCCGCTTGTCTCTAAAGATTCGGGTGCCGGCGGGGAGTTGCGGGGGAGAGTGAGGAGGAACGGAGGGGAGATCTCTCTCTCCTTCTCTGCCCCCTGCTCACCGCCGCAACTCAGCTCTCACCCGCGCCGGCAGCCGAATCTTTAGAGACGAGCGGGCAGGTACTTGAATAAGGCACTACTCACACGAGTAGTTTGCCTTATCGAGTATGCTCGCTCACCTCTAACAGGAGCGATAGTCATTGCAACGACTGTTGCGGCCATGTAAAGTAACACTAAGAAACTTAATTGTTCATATTCCCGTGTTGTCCTAAGGATCTAGCCACAATCTATTTGGGCTCTGTGTACTGAGAACAGCACTGGCCCACCCAATTAAAGTACAACCAAGGGTGTTTACATAACTCCCATAGAGTGAATCCTTCACTGGGCAGGGATGGAGTCCAGGGACCCCCACTTGCCTTATAGGTGTGCAAGGCTGTGCAGTCGTAGTCAGATTTGGGTGGACTCAGAAAAAATTTATTGAGTCCGACTATGGCTTCAAAGTAAAAATATATACTAATGTATAATATATTTTACTTCAGTAAATGTATTCTAAACTATTATACATGAGACGTTTATGAAGGACTTGTAGCTGGAGTCAGAATTTTGGCTTACTGAATCCACAACCCTGTAGGTATGGGTTCCAGAGGTGGGTCCTACATCTATTAGACTATCTATTGATCCTATGGATATGCCATAACTGTCAGAGCTATGAATTGCTTGCTTGACTACAACCAATCTAGACAACCAATGCCAACCAATCTAGACATTAATATTTTTTCCCTTTGGCACCAGCTACCTCTTTCTCCTTTGGTTCTTTCTTTGTTATCTAGAGAAGTCATACCAAGAAAAACACCTTCCACCAAAGTCCTGGAGCCAGCGGAGTAGTAAGACCCAAACCAAAGTTGTGAGTAAATAAAGCTCTCTAGATGATGCTTGTACCCATTTGGGTTTTTTCCTCTGGGTATCACTGGGATGGAAAACTTTACAGTGTAAGGCTGGGCTCACAGGGCCTTATGCATAAGACCTGCTGTGGAGCCGAGGGTGAACTGACCTATCGCAAAACCAAGGAAATTTTGAGTGATGTCAAGCAAATGAAAAAATAAAACGGGACAGCTTGATACCTACCTTCAAGCATGGTAAAATAGTGTATATAACTCCTCACATTGGGATGTTGTATAGCCAACCTAATATTCCCTAAGTCTCGGAACAATCAGAAGTTACTGCTGCTGCTTCACAAAAGTTTTCAAGTGAACCCCAACACAGTAACATTAAAACATTATTAGCAGTTAGTATGTACAGACACAAATAATGTCCGGCATTACTGTCATTCACACGCTTCCTGGTTCCATTTTTTTTCTTTTAATTTCCCGCTTTGTCCCTTAGCGATGTTGTATACAAGCATCGAAGAAGTGAACGAGCCAACGATGATTTTTAGGCTGGCTGAAACTGAATGACGAAAGAAAAGCCAACGATTCTTGTTCAACACTCAGCCGTTGGCTTGTTTAAACTGAACCGTTATCGTTCACTTTTACTCATTTGAACAATTTTTTAACGATAATCGTTCAAAAGTGTCTTAATGCACTTTTAGGCCTTAGTCAGACGGGCGTTTTTTGCCGCGATTTGCGCATGCGCATGCGTCCAGCGATTTTATAAAACCATTGCTTTGCAATGGTATCGGACACATGAGCGCTTTTTATGCGCTCGTCCGATAAATTATAGAACAGAAATTGCAGATCGCACCTATCTGCGATCTGCGATTCCTGTTCTCTTCTCTATATGCGCTCAATGGGGCCGGCGGCAGCAGCGCCGACCCCATTGAGAACATATAGAAGACAAATCCTTCTTCTCTGCCACAGCTGTAACAGCTGTGGCAGAGAAGAACGATGTTTGCCCATTAAATTCAATGGAGCCGGCAATACAGCCGACTCCATTGAAAGCAATGGGCTGCCAGCGTGCGCGGGATGAATTGTCAGGAAGGGCTTAAATATATAAGCCCTTCCCTGCAATTCATCCAGAAATGTGTTAAAATAAAAATATATATATACTCACCTGCTCCCGGCAGCCGGAGTTCCGTGCGGCCGGCCTGCAGGGGGTGTGAGTCAGACCTGCCCCCTGATTGGCTCAGCGCTGAGCCAATCAGGTCACGCGATTTGCGGATGCGCATCCGTCATGCGATCCGCAAATCGCGTGAAAAAACGCCCGTCTGACTAAGGCCTTAGTCTGTAAATGTGTTTTAAAGGTATATCCCAAGTGTTTGAGAATTTAAGTTTAATGAAAACAAAGATCTGGTACCGTGTTAGCCAGTAGAGCTAAATGTGATTGTTCCAAGCAAGAGAAACCAAGTAATCTTGTAGATATGATACCTTTTAATGGCCAAACAAAAATACATGATGTTACAGCGAGCTTCCGAACCAACGCAGGGTTCTTCTTCAGGCTAAATGGTTGAAGAAGCCATTTAGCCTGAAGAAGAACCCTGCCTTGGTTCGGAAGCTCGCTGTAACACCATGTATTTTTGTTAGCCATTAAAAGGTATCATATCTACAAGATTACGTAGTTTCTCTTGCTGGGAACAATCACATTTAGAATTTAAGTTCTACTTCACATTGAAGTAGTTGTCCCACAGTGGTCAACCCCTTCTTGAATGACAGCCGTCACATGTGACTAATTGTTAAATCCATGGTTGTGAAAATTCCTTCTTGTATCTTGATTTACCATTTTGCTCTGTTTCTTTGATTCCAACTCTGGTCACCTGACCCCCTCCCCTTCCCCACCCCCAGCACGGCGTTTTTGCCTCTTCTGCTGATGTAATGTACATTCTGAGCTTTCATTACCAGCTTGGGCAGTGAATTCAATGTCGTTACTGACATAGCGTTCACTACCCAGGCCAGAAATGTAGTGCTCACAGCCATATCCGATTTGCTTGCGCGTTGCCAATCAAAGATGACCTTGCTGGACGGTTCCGGAAGTGTCGTGGCACCATTAATGTGGAGCAAGCCAGTAAGCTTTACTATGAAACCCTTATCGAGTAAAGAATATCCATACACTGCCTCACAAAGAAAAACATACCATGAAGAGTTTGTTCCAGCATCATGCAATTTTTAGCGTATGTTCACACAAACAAGGTATGTATACCATTTCTGTTTTAAGCCAATCATGTGATCTAAGTGCATGATTAAAGAGGAAACCCAGTCTGCGAACCCAACTTTGGCGATGTCACACTGCTTTGTGTCAATGTTTATTTGTGTCTTAATAAAGTTTAAGGAGTGAAGATGTCTCCTACTTTGAGAGCCATTTCATCAAACATATAAGGCCTAGTGTCCACGACCGTGACTGGCCTAGTGCCCACGACCGCCCCCCCCCCCCCCCGAGACCCCATACTTACCTCCGGATCCGCCGCCCGAAGTCCCGCATGACGCTCTGGCGCACATGCACAGTAGTGCGCATGATGCGCCAGCAGTGTCTTGTGACGCGCCGACAGCGTCATATGACACGCCCACAGCGTCACATGACACGGTAGGCGGAGAAGCGTTTTCACACTATCTTCTGCTGTGCTACAGCGGAAGATAGCGTGACGGACTGCTTCCATTGACTATAATGGAAGCCGTCTGCACATACGCTCGCGTCAAATAGAACATGCCGCGGGTGAGGACGGGTGAATTGATGGGGCAAAATTCCACGGTGGAATTCCACACCGTGAGCATTGCGCTATTAGGTTCAATAGAACCTAATAGCTGCAGGGCAACGCCGCGGATTTCCGCCGTGTGATACGTGGCAGAAATCCGCCCGTGGGAAGGAGCCCTAAGTGTACGAAAGTTGGTCTTTGCATGGTAATGTGGCAGAAACTTAATGGGATGCCAAAGCCATGGGTCATCTTTGGAGAGAGTGTACAGCACCATGAAATGTGAAGTATTGCAGTGGGACTGACACACTGAGACAAATGTCACAATGCACAGATTTGACACATCCAGAAGCATGAAATAGCAGATCCACAACAGTCAAAATTATGTGGAACATACGGGCAGACTTGGATGCTCCAATAACAATGATGCAAGTTTCACCTGGAGTGACTGTGGCAGGTTTGCCGTAAGCTGGCCATTACGAAGACTGCTCTTGATACCACGTCATTGTTGTGAATGCTTGGAGTGGTGTTGCTCCAGAGCTACCCGGTGTAAGGAATGGTACAGTGTGGTGTTCAACAATGACTCAAGATTTTGGATAAGTGAGATCTTACATTGTCCATAATAATGTTATTGTTAGTTTTTCCAAAAAACTCTGTGTTTGACCAGTGTTCAAAATTACTCAAAAACTGTTAAATTACATGCATTATCGAACTATTTATCGACCTTTATCTCATATGCATGTGGTGAGAAAGTAAACTGATATAATGTAAGATTTTTCAAAGCCCCTCCCACTTCATTAGCATAATTAGTTTGATCTTGTTTAAAGATCTCCAAACTATACAGTACTATTAAGTCCAGTATAAAGCCTTTTTTATTTATTTCAAAGGGAACCTGTCAGATTGTATATTGTTATGTCCAAACAGAATGCAAAACACTTCGTCTGGACATAATAGTTGTCCTAAAAGGACGGCTATACACACAATGTATAAACACGGAGAGCAAAACTATTTATGAGGAGACTAAAAACAGGGAAAGGGAAAATTTACCCTAGCAAATTAATTGTTGCAGCAGTTCTGGGATCTGTTCCTTTCTAGTAATCTGGTTCAGGTCTTGTATTTCTTTAGGTTCATCTTCTAGGTGTAGTGGAAGTGGTTTTAGGTGAGATTTGCATAGTCTCACCTGTTGGTAATTTGGGAGGACTGTTTACCTTGGCCTTGTGCTTAGCTCATTGCTGTTTAATTCAGTCTCACTCTGACTATGGTGGAAGTTAGAGTTTGGTGCTGGATCCCCCTTTTTCCTGATTCTTCACTAAGATAAGTACTGAGGTAACTATTGTTGATATCTTGTTCTCTGTGGTTTTCTCCTCTCCTACGTAGGGTCTTCTAGTGGCCTAGGTACGTGGTCAGGTTCGCCCTTGTTAGGGCGGGTTATCTGCGTATAGGCAGGTCCATTATCTGGGTAAAGCGTTAATAGGGACCATGTTTCCATGGTGTCTGTTTACCACTGTTTTGTGCGCAGTTGCGGTCAGTTTGTTTACTGCCCGTGAGTCTTTCAGGTTTTCGGATCTAGCACGTTCAGCTTGGACATGACACTAATATGAGGATACCGTACTTGAAGCGGGGTAATCGCCCTGGTAAGAGCAGCCGAACATCCACAACCTGGAGGCAACCTGCGCTGTTTGTAGTTGACAATAGACAACAGTACTAGGAAGCAGATGTTATTAAACCAATAAATAGATATAAACGCAACAGACTTTTCTGATAGTATGATGACACAAGAAAGACGTTGACTGGACAAGAACTCCACCATGCAGATGAATAACTAGTTACCTTTGAAAGGAGGGGCTGGAATATATATACTACAGTAATTGTTGATTGGCTGCCCAGGGAAAGCACCGACCAGTCAAACCCCAAACTAGCAGATAGTTGTTTACCTGTGGGCGCCCACTGACAGAGTCAATGCTGCGGTCACATAAGCTGGGCTAATGTCATGATTTCAACCTGGACCCACTTCCATATTGTGGCCGCCATGCCATGCCACCTATCTGTAGGTAGCATATGAAAGAGAACGAGAGGCTGAGCAGGTAGATATATAGCTTTTTGGGAACAATTTTCTATAACGTCTAATTTTTTCATTACGTTTGGTGCTTCCCATGCTTAGGAGTCCAGTGGGCAGTTTGATCAGTGATTCACAACCTTCTCGGTGTGTCTGTGCATACAGAGATATATCTGTCAATTACAGATAGGACCGCCCACTATTACTAATAAGACCGCCACTATTACTGATAGGACCGCCCACTGGACTCCTAAACATAGGAGCTGCAAGAGTTTAAATAGATAAAATACAAGTTATACTGAACCTTTTACCACAAAACTATATAACAAACTACTCCGTTTCTTCTGATGTACACGCTGCATGCCAATCAGAAGTCATGTCCAGCATCAGAGTTTCACTGAAGTTTATATATACCAGTAGTATTTGATTAATTTAGATTTCTCTTTTTTTGTCCTTCTATGTAACAAACGAGTTTCTTCTGAATTGAGTAAAACCATGGACAGCCATTAGTCACTTGCAGCTTAAAATGCTATAAGAACAAGGACACTTGAATCCTACAGTATACTTATAATATACCTTCTCGTTTGGAGGTGCCCAAAATAACAATCATGATGCAATCTATGGCATGCTGGGAAACAACAGGAGATTGAATTCCTGCAATTAGGAGTCACTTGGCTTGTAAGAATAAATTGAAGTATTGCATGCATTGTAGTCTTACCCAGAGTACTTCCAAAAGTGGAGGTACGCTTTAAGACGAAGCTAAGATGTACGTGCAGGATGGCTATCTCCATAGCCAATCGGACAGTTTCTGAACCATACTTGTTCATTTCATTCCAACATTGCCGTCAGAAAGGGAAAAAAATTAAAACCTTTTTTTTTTTTTTTTTACCCTGAACATTACCACTGTTTTCTGCATACCAAAACAAGTCATTTCAATGTGACATTATTACACCAGGTGGCCTCTTAAGAGTCAGCTCAATGTGATTTCAAATGATAGGTTAGAATGCATAAAGGAAATTAAAATAGTATCATACTTCTGATTTAAAAGCCAGTTAATTGCAAGGGCTTGTTAATAAACAGTAGAAAAAAAAAATAACTGAAGGCAATGTCATATGTAGTACATGGCGGATAAATAAACGGTGGCAGTGAAAGACAAGCATGATGCGGTGCATTTAAACTAAATTAAAATGTACTAAATAGTACTTTACAGCTCAATGAGAATGATCTACAATCTTCATGTCTGCACAGCTGTAGATCGCTCTCTGGATTGATGTCTGAACATCTGATAATGTGTCCGATATATAATAGAATGCTAATCAGATAATTCATCCAGAGATGGATAATTAGAGCTGGTTTGTCATTGGGGATCTACGATTAGTCAATCAGTTCTTAGATGAAACCTTGTACTTGAAAATGGGTTTTCTGGGATTAAAATATTGATAACTTATCCCCAGGTCATCAATATCTGATTAGTGTGGGTCTGCTGCTCAGGACCTAAACAGATCAGTTGTTCAGGACCTTCAGAGGTCAGTTGTTCAGGACCTTCAGAGGTCAGTTGTTCAGGACCTTCACAGATCAGTTGTTCAGGACCTTCACAGATCAGTTGTTCAGGACCTTCACAGATCAGTTGTTCAGGACCTTCACAGATTAGTTGTTCAGGACCTTCACAGATCAGTTGTTCAGGACCTTCACAGATCAGTTGTTCAGGACCTTCACGGATCAGTTGTTCAAAGAGGTTGCAGTGCCCTAGTGATCACCATAGCCTTTTCAGAAGCATGTTCGTCGGTTGCGTTTATCGGTCATGTGTTGAGAGCAGTTCAATCCCATTCATGTGAATGGCATTGAGCTGCTATACCAGGCACACCCACTTTACAATGAAAGGGAGGCTACGAGAAGGCTGAGAGCATGATGTCTGTGGGAGACCAGGCTGTGGTACGGCCATGAGCCTGACGGGGAAGGACGCCTCCAGACTGACACCTGGTTGGGGACGTGTAGTGGCACTTTGCCACTGTTTGTAGTGAGTGAGGAAACTACTGTTTAGTTAGCGCCTTGAGAGATATATATATAATATGTATTGCATATTTTCTCATGGGAATTTAGAAAAGTTTTGAAATGCTCTATTCATCTAAGTCCCTATTTATCAAAAACATTGATTTCTAGGGAGCGGAAACAGCACTAGAAAATCAGTTATTACCTTGCTCTAAAATTGTATTCCATTAAATATATTTTATGTTCTATCTGAATAGCGTGATTATTTTAACATAATTATGATGAAAAGCCTGATGTTACCATTTTAATATAGTAAATGTATCACTTAAAAAAATATGAGTCATATATGAAGGAGTCGAAATTTGGGGAAAATTGTTTCTGTTGTGCATCCCTATACAATATGCCACTGTCAACAATGATTGGATGGTGTGTGTAGGGATACACCCTTTTGATGAGGATAGAGGTAGAAAGGTAGAAATAACAGTGTAGACTAGTAGAAGAATATAGGTGTAGAAACCCCAGTAGAAAATAGAGGTATAGGATTGAAAACTATGTCCTCTTTTTGAAGGGTGGTAAGCTAGGGATTGCTTACAGAGATACAGTGAAGGGGTGTCTAAATATAGAAAGTGCAGCTCACCCCAAGTAGTAATAAACCAATCTGGGTGAACATTTTAACTATATAGACTATGAAAATAAAAATAAAATTTTAAGATATATGGTACCACCTCCAGGTAGAAAATGGAGGTATAAGGTTGAAAACTATGTCCTCTTTTTGAAGGGAGGTAAGCTAGGAATTGGTTACATAGACACAGTGAAGGGTTCACTAAATATAGAAGGTGCAGCGCACCCCAAGTAGTAGTATACTCAACTGGGTAAACATTTTAACCCTTTCCAATCCCCTGTCTGATGTCTTAAGACATTATTATTTAAGGCTGTACAGCTCTGATGTTGGAAGACGTCCGTTGGGGTTCTCTTACTGTATATTGCCAGCCTCTCTGCTGTCAGAGCCTATCCAACGTCACCTTATGCAGTACTGGCTTTAGCCAGCAGATAGCACCGTTGTATAATAGCAGAAAAAGAGTAAGCCCCCTAGGAAAACCAGGATACAAATTAGATTGGAAAGGGTTAACCATATAGACTAGGAGGGAAAAAAAAATTAAGGTATGTGGCGCGACATAATTACATGAGATTGTATATTGCCAAACTTCTCTATTTATTGAACCAGCAAGTATACGCGTTTTGAGGTTGGTGAGCATCTTCCTCAGTACTTGCTGCGGATACACGTCTGGATACTGATGGTGTATCTCTCAGAAAAGATTCAGTAGTTACTCTGTTTGGAAGCACTATAGCTGTATTTAAATTGCCGTTGGGCAGGACTGAGAAGGTAATTTAAATGGCGCTAAAGCGCCTCCAGAGTAATTGCTGAATCTTCTCTGCAAGATACACCATCAGCATCCAGACATGTCAAGTGAGCGGGTCTCACGTGTGAGGGTTTTAATCAATAAAGAAGTTTGGCAATGTACAATCTCATGTAAATCTATTACGCCTGGAGGTCGCGCCACATAAACCAATTTTTTTTAAAATTTTCCATGTCTATAAAAAAATAACAGAGGGGCAGCACAGTGCAGAGCTTTAAGAAAAAAATATTCATATTTTTTATTTCATGGGGAAAACCAGTATTTACCAAAACGAGCATGTCCGGAGAACTGGTTGGTCCTCTTGAAGAATATGTAAATCTGTAAATTTCCTATTTCGGTTCTCACATGTATATCATCCTTGTATAATCACTCTTCCCATTGTTAGGAAACATTGCCGTACGGTAATTCTTTTATCCCCGGCTGTTCGCCCCTCCTGTCACCCAGAATCTTTTCTTCTGTAATAAACAATTTTTGTTGTTAGAAGCTGGCATATTAAATGCGATAGTGACAAAGGCTGTTAATAGCAGCTGCTTGCGTGTATTGTTTTTGTTCATCTTTTACCCATGTGTGCTTTATCTTACTGAAAATAATCCATTATATACTTGTTTGTAATATCCTCATGACAGTTATATTTAATTGTCATCTGAACAATTTAACCGGAGCTTTAGTGTGCCTTCTTTTTTTTATATACGGCTGATTTTTTTTGTCATTTGCAGAAGCGTAAATGAGAATTTTCAAGTTACATGATTATCTTCTAACTAGGAACAAAATAATATCCTGACATATGCAATAATACCCATGCCATAGGCGTCCATTGGACATCCATCTTGGATGATTGGCTAAGATCATAGAAAAGAATCGAGAATAGCCCAGCATCCTCACACGCATACTTCCATCTACTCTGTAGATTACTTCTCCACCAAGAATGGAGAATCAGAGACCCCTGTTCCTGGAATAGATGATTTTCCCAGTGATTCGACACTTACAAATCCCACATTTTACCCCTTTAGTGGCTCGCTCCAAAAATCTCCTGTGAGGCTCTATTATATAATAATAAACATGCCACTGAAGGGGTTAAATTGGTATAGTATAGATGTCTACCTTTGGAAGTAACTATTCGTAAACGTTATCACAAGGGACTTTTGCACAATTTCTTTTTGTTAGATGACTTGAAGATAAGATGATCAAAAAGTGGAAAATATGGCATATCTGCAAGATGTGCCTAAAAAGTGATACATGTGGGTCCAACACTTGGGACCTGTACCTATTGTAAGAACTGAGCTCCCCGGCCTCACGCCTGGCCGTAAGTGGTGACTCTGAGCTCACCAAGAACTAAGATAGGTGTCAGTATTCACCTGACATGATAGCTATAACATAAAGACATATGTCCATCTAGTTCAGCCTATTACCCAGAGGAATGTTGGTCCAGAGGAAGGCAAAAAACCCCCAATGAGGTACAAGCCAATTTTTGAAGTACAAGCCAAGGGGGAAAAATTCCTTCCTGACTCCAATCTGGCAATCAGAATAATCCCCAGATCACCGACCCTTCTGAAGTTATTAGTGACCGCAACATATAATATTGTATCGCTCAAGAAAGACATCCAGGCCCCCCTTGAACTCTTCTATCAAATTTGCCATCACCATGTCCTCAGGCAGAGAATTCCATAGTATCACTGCTCTTACAGTAAAGAACCCCCTTCTATGTTGATGTAGAAAGAGTATGTACCATTTATAATCACTCTCTGCTTTCTATCACTAAGCCAGTTAGTAAACCACATATACACATTCTTGCCCAGACCAAGCATTCTCATTTTATATACCAACCTTTTATGCGGCACAGTATCAAACGCTTTGAAAAAGTCCAGATATACAAGATCCAATGATTCTCTCCTTATAGAAGCTGATCAGATTGGTTTGACCGGAGTGATCTCTCATAAACTCATGCTGATACGGACTTATACAGTTATTTTCCTTGAGGTACTCTAGGATAGCATCTCTTAAAGACCTTTCAAACATTTTACCCACAATGGAAGTAAGACTTACCGGCCTGTAGTTTCCAGGTTCACTTGTTGAAAATCAGCACCACATTGGCTATGCGCCAATCCAGTGGAACAGAATCCATTAGTATCGAGTTCTTAAGTATAAGAAACAAAGTTCTGTCTATCACATTACTTAATTCCCTTAAAACCCGGGGGTGTTTGCCATTGGGACGCAGTGATTTGTCTATTTTTAAATCTTTTTAAGACTGCTCTGCATTTATTTCTAGGTTAGACTGGTAGCTTTTTAGTAGAGAGTTTACTTTATCACTCTGCATCTCATTTGAAATGTCATTTTTCTCATTGAATACACTGGAGAAAAGGCTATTTAAAAGCTTTGCTTTCTCCTCATCAGCCTATACAATTTTTCTCACATTATTTATTAAAGGGCCAACACTTTCAGTATTAATCTTTTAACTATTTATATAGTTGAAGAACAGTTTAGGGTTTGCTCGGTCTCCATTTTTGCTGCTTTCATCTGATTTTTACATAGTTTATTTTTTTCCTTATAGGTTTTTAGTGCTTATTTATTGCCTTCTTGTTTTAGGTTTTATATGTTTTTTTGTTGTTTATTTCCCCCTTTACATCTTTATTAAACCACATTGGTTTTCTCTTATTTCTAACCCTTTTATTCCTGTAAGGTATGAACCTCTAAAAGTAAGTAATTAGGATATTTTTAAACATTTCCCATTTATTAGCTGTACTCTTATTTTTGAGGACATTCTCCCAGTCAATATGTCTTAGGGAATCTCTGAGGTGGTCAAACTTTGCCCTCCTAAAGTTTAGTATTTTTGTAGCTCCCCAATAGAACTCTCTTGAAAGACACGTTGGAATGTATTATATTATGGTCATTATTTCCCAGGTGCCCCCCAACTTCCACCCCTGTTATTCTGTCAGGTCTGTTGATTAATATTAAATCCAAAATGGCCGTGCTTCTAGTTGGGTTCTGCACAAGTTGAGTAAGGCAATTATCTTTAGTAATTAACAGAAACTTGTTGCCTTTGAGATCCGCAGGTTTCGGGTTCCAAGTTTATATCTGGATAGTTAAAGTTCCCCGTAATAATTAGCTCATTGTGATTTACTGCTCCATATTTTTGCTTCAGTAATAGATTTTCAGTAGCTTCTGTTATATTTGGTGGTCTGTAGAAAATCAAGATGAGGATTTTATTGGTTTTTTTTCCCCCCTCCATATATTTCTACACATAGAGACGCCACATATCTTCCTGTAATGTGGGCTTTAAACATGATTTTACATAAAGACAAGCCCCTCACCATTTCTGGGTTTTTACGATCCCTTCTGAACAGACTGTAACCCTGTAAGTTCACCGCCCAGTCACAGCTTTCATCCAACCAGGTCTCCATTACTCCCGCTATGTCGTAGTTTTCCTTAGACATTATTACTTCCAGTTCATCAACCCTATTGGTCAGACTTCTAGCATTAGTCACCATAGAGTTTAGAAGGTTTTGGTTATTTTTTATTTTAAGTGTATCTCTATTAACTTTTCTGCCAGTTCTAACTGTATTAACCCCTCCCACTGCTCCACCCCCATTTCCATTACTTAGTTCCAGGGCACTGTCTACACTGTCTTTCCCTCTATCTGTCTGTTTGCCTTTATCCCCTCAGTCCATAGTTTAAACACTCCTCCAAACTTTTAGCCATCTTCTCCCCTAGCACAGCTGCACCCTCCCCATTGAGATGCAGCCCAACCCTACAGTAGTCAGAATAGTTCTCCAGGAACCTAAACCCCTCCTTCCTACACCAACTCTGGAGTCATTTGTTTACCTCTCTAATCTCCAGATGCCTTTTTTTATGTGGCACATGGTAGAGGTAGCATTTCAGAAAATACTACTTTGGAGGTCCTTGCCCAAAGCTTACACCCTAGTTCCCTGAAATAGTTTTTAAGGACCTTTCACCTACCTCTAACTTTGTCATTGATGCCAATGTTTACCAGGATCCTCACCACCCCTCCCCAGTAATCTGTCAACCCAATGTATCAAACTTGAACGCCAGGAAGACAGCACACCGTTCGATGGCCCCGGTCTTTGTGACAGATTGTCCTGACCACCTAATAATTGAGTCTCCCACTACCAGGACCTGTCTAGCCTGCTCTGCACCCCCATTCCCCTTCTTACTGGAGAAGACATCCCCCTGGCGGTAAGAGGGAATGTCGTGCTTTAGCAGTACTAATCTTGTAATGGCATCTCCCTCATCTGCCAACTTTTCAAACTTGTTAGGCTGGGTTCACCCAACGGAATCCTGGCAGAAATCTTGCGGTTTGGCCGCAGCGAAAAACCGCGAGATTTCCACCGAGGAAGTGCTGCTTCAAAACCCGCGGCACTTAACCGTGGGTTTTGAAGCGGCCTGGGCGCTCACTCTTCCGCTGCAGCCGCGCTCTCCTCTACGGGAAGAAAAAAATGAACATGCTGCGGCTGGCGAATCCGCGCCACAGTGCCGGCTTTGCCGTGATGGATTCACTGTCCCGTGTGGACAAAATTTCTGAGAAATCTCATCCACATGGCTAGCCAATCCTGGGATTAGCGTCCACAGGCGGATTTGCCGCGGCGAAATGCCGGACGCAATTTCCGCGGCAAATCCACCCCGTGTGAACCCAGCCTTAGGGTGTGCCAGTTCAGGACCAACTCCCTAAATCTCTAAATATCTTCCTTATATATTGAGATGAGGTCTTATAGATTATGGGCATCATGGTAATGCGGTGGCTAGCTTTGTTGTTTTGCAGCATTGGGGATCTGGGTTTGAATCCAACCAAGGATACCATCTACATAACGTCTGTCTATTCATCTCGTTTTTCCTCCAAGTTCTCTAATTTTCTCTTATATTCCAAAAACATACCGATTTATCTTTTTTTTTGCTCCCCGTGAAAATTATTCTAGTGTTTGAGATAGGGAAATTAGGTTGTGAGCCCTTTTAGAGATGAGGAATGATGGGAATGGAAATATGTTGACGCTATATGAGCAACACGAATAAATTACACGATAAGCCCAGCTTGTAGCGTTTTCTATTTTTGACCTTATATCTACACATAAAGTTATATTAATAGATTTTATTTTCCATTATTGTTCCTGCTTCGGCAATTATACCATAAGTATCTCATTGCATATAATTTGCACTTATTAAACAATAAAGAACTCATGTTAAATGTTAGCATTAAATGGTCCTTGCACAATTCAGAGATGAAATGCCGGAGGTGACAGCAACAGCTTGCCTATTAGGTTTCTGTGAAAGAAGATGTCTTTGTTTGGTATCATTCCCCAAGCTTTCTGTTAGAAATCCCAGCATGAGGTTTCACTGCAGCAACTATTATCTGGTGCTAATGTTAATAGGACAAGAGGATTAATTCTTAATTTTGTGTAGAGAACTATAGCATCTGCTCAGTTATCAAATACATTTTCCATACATCCAGTCTTTCATACATTCGAACACTGAGTCGTTCATCCGGCTGTCTATGGTCTGTCATTTAACCCTTTTGTGAACCGTAGGTGTGCATTATTTGGCAGCCTGGAACCATAGAGGTTACTGTGTCTCATCTTCTGTTCCCTGGTGGTTAAAAACAGATTTTCCAGATCTAAATGGAGGCTGAATGATTGCACGTTGCTTCTAGACAGCCCAGTTATTACCTACCCCGGCAAGATATAGAATTACACTATAACAGCAATGGCAGCACTAAGTGACAGAGCTTGCATAAAGATTACGTTTTTGCCATATAGTATGGGCAGAAGCCAAGCCTTGGATAAGAAGTAAAAACACGAATGCCGAATGCATCAGTGGTTGTTATCCTATTTATGCTCTGGTTATGTGTGCATCGAAGGTTGTGTGGGGTGTGGGGTTGTGTGGGGTGTAGATAAAATCAGGAGGAGTATTAACGCTTTCCAATCCAATTTGTATCCAGATTTTTCTAGGGGGCTTGCTCTTTTTCTGCCATCGCACAACGGCGCTGTATGCTGGCTAAAGCCAGTACTGCATGAGGTGACACGTTGGATAGGCTCCGACAGCAGAGAGGCTGGCAATATACAGTAAGAGAACCCCGATGGACATCTTCCAACATCGGAGCTGTACAGCCTTAAATCATAATGTCTTTAGACGTCAGACAGTGGATTGGAAAGGGTTAATATGATTGAAATAGTAAAGCTATTCACGCTCATATTATTGTATTCTTAGGCTCCGATCACACTGCTGTTGTAAGCTCCGGTAATCAGGCATCATACGGCACATCAAGAACAATAACTTTGATGGAATCCCGACAGACCCCATTGACTTACAGTGGATATAAAAAGTCTACACACCCCTGTTAAAATGCCAGGTTTTCGTCATGTTAAAAAATCGGACAAAGATGAGTCATTTCAGATTTATTTCCACCTTTAATGTGGCCCGTTATCTGTATAATTCTCCTGGAAAACAAACTGAAATCTTGTAGGGTGGAAAAAGAAAAATACCACATATCTATATAACATGAGACACATTGAAGATGGTCATCAAGAATCAGGGATTGAATTTGGCACAACGGGGACATTACCAAGAACTGGACGTCTCTCAAACATTGATGAAAATGCCAGAAGAAAATTGGTCTGGGAGGCGCCCAAGAGGCCTACAGGAACATCAAAGGAACTGCAGGAATTTCTGGCATGTGCTGGTTGTGTGGTGCATGTGGCAACCATCTCCTGTACTCTTCATATGTCTGGGCTGTGGGGTGTGGGGAGTAAGATGGAAGCTGGCAAAGAGAAACATCGAAGCCCGGCTATGTTTTGCCAAAACCTACATCTAGTGTGCCAAGAGTATGTGAGAGAACATGTAATGGTCTGATGAAATCAAGATTGAACCTTTTGGCCAGAATTCTAATGTTTACTAGCAATTGCTGTTGACAGCAGCACTCAAAGGAACCTCCAGTCAGAGGGGGAGCACACAAATGGGAAAAAATATGCACGCTCTACAAAGGATATAGATTTTCCATCCACATACGTATGGTCGAAACATTGTCTAGATGTGGACCCAATAAAGAACATGTTCTTTTTTGGATGTGAGTATTGGACTATTTGTTGCACCCCAGATGCTGCTCTATCTTTGATGATACCAAAAGGTTATGTTATGTGCAAAGCCATCTCCGCGCATCCCCAAAAGATCACCATACCTGTAGTGAAGATGGTGGAGGAAGCATTATGCTTTGGGGCTGTTTTTCTATTGCTGGAACTGGGGCTTTAGTCATGGTGGAGGGAATTATGAAGAATTCAAAAACCAGTCCATTTTGACACAAAACCTACAGGCCTCTGCTAAAAATCTGAATATGAAGTGGAAATTCACCTTTAAACATGACCATGATCCAAGTCATGCATCCAAATCAAGAAAAGAATGGTTTAACCAGAAGAAGAACAGAGTTTTAAAATGGTCCAGCCAGAGCCCACGCCTGAATCCCATTGAAAATCTGTGGGTTGAATTGAAGAGGGCGCTACAAATGAGATGCCCTCGCAATGCGACAGATTTGGAGCACTTTTGCAGGGAAGCATGTGTAGGTGCTGATACACATCTACCCAAAAAGACTGAATGCTGTCATAAACTGAAATGGTATTAGTTTTAGGGTTTACATATTTATTATTTAATTTTTCCAGTTGAACCCCAATAGTGCATACATTCTTTTCATGTTGTTTACTGTAGATGCGAACCCCCCATCCAAAGGACACTCTTGTCAGTCTTTGGCTATTGAACATCAATCAACACAAGGTACACCATACAGTGATTGTGGAAATAAGAAGTCAGAGTAGTCGAGAGTCAGGCAGGAGTCAAACCAGAATTCACATGAAGAAGTCCCAGGGAATGCTCACTTTCCTGAAGTTCCAGGTGGGTGGGGTCTTTTTAGGGAGTCAATTATTTCTTTTTTGTCTGTACAAGTGACTAATGGAGTCTGGAATTTATTCAGTTGTGCCCTGAAATCCAATCGGTGTTCCCTTCATTACAGGCTTAGCCATGTGTCCTGTAAGCAGATTGGGGCTACAATAGGAGTATTGCTGAATACAGAACTAGTGCTCTATAATTTGGGGTGTGTCTCCCCAGTTTTCCCTGCTTGAAACAAAGAAAATCTGTCAACATGACATTTTTGTGAAAAAAATAAAACTTAATTTATTTTTCACCTGCTGTATAATACTTTTTGCAAAACACTGTGGAGTCAGAATGCACAGTACACCCCTATAAATGGGCTAGAGGGTCTAGATTTCAAAATGGGGTCATTTGTGGAGGGCGTTCTATTGTTTTGGCAGCTTGATGGCTCTATAAGTGAGTAATGGGGCCTGGAATTCATTCAGTTGTGCCTTGAAAGCCAAAGGGCATTCCCTCCATTATAAGCTGAGCCTTGTGTCCAGTAAGTAGATTGATGATACGATGGGTATGTTTCTGAACACAGGACAAACGGGTATCCATTTGGGGCTGATATTCTTCATTCTTATGTGTGTTTTACAAAATAAAAACAGTTTTTAAAATGACACAATTGCCAAAAAATTGAAAATCGTAATTTTTTCCCTTCTGCTTTGCTTTGATTCATTCAAAAACTGTGAGGTCAGAATACACAGTACACCTCTAGATGAATTCATTAGGGGTCTAGTTTTCAAATGGGGTCATTTGTGGGGTTATGTATCATTCTGACCCCTATGAGCCTCTGCAACCTTGGCTTGGTGTAGGAGAACAAAATGCTCCTCAAAATTTTAATAATGAATGTTAAATTTGTACGTATGCTAAAAAGTTTTTAAAAACCTAAAGTTTTTAAAATGTGCGTCCAGAATAAAGGAAACAGATGGAAATATAGATCTCATCAAAAATTTGTACAGTATGTTTGCAAATATTTGACATATTGCAGTTGAAAATGTGAAAGAAAATGAAATTTTTTTTCAAATTTATCCCATTTTTGGTGCTTTTAATACATATACACAAATTCTACCAATCTATTTTTACCACTGAAATGAAGTACAGTATGTGGCGAAATAACAATATCAGAATCACTTGGATATGCAAAACCTTTACAAAGTCATTCTATGTTATAGTGACACATGTCAGATTTCCAAAATTTGGCTTGGTCATTAAAGGGGTTCTGTTATTGAAAAAAAATTCTATACTTACCCCCCAGGTAGTCTTCTTACCAGATGTTCACCTTGCTGATCTTCTCCTGGCTCCTCCAGTCCCCCGGGTCACCTCAACGCAAGCCGGTTGGATCCGCTTCTTCTGATGATGAAGCATACATTGCCAGCATTTTCCTTCCTGCAGGTCAGTGTACGCTACATAACTAGTGGTGTGGCGTTCACTGCCTAGCAGGAAATGCTGATCCTCGACAGTCTGTTTTAGTGCGTACGCGCCGGGTCTCGCCGCTAATGTTCATATAGTATGTATAGCGACAAGACCCCATGCATGGGCACTAAAGCAGGCTGCCGAGGATTGCCATTCCCTGCTAGGCAGTGAACGCTACATCACTAGTGACATAACGTACATTGACCTGTAGGAAGGAGAATGCTGGCAATGTACGCTTCATCACCAGAAGAAGAGGATCCGGACTTGGAGGGATGCGGGATTGGAGGAGTAAGGAGAAGATCGGTAAGGTGAAGATCTGGTTAGAAAACTGCCTGGGGAGGAATAGGTGAGTACAGAATTTTTTTTTTTTATGACAGAACCCCTTTAAGGTGCAAACAGTCTTGGTCACTAAGAGGTAACTGTTTTTTGGCTCCAAAATCGGACCCAGATGAGAGAGTCTTCTTCTATACCTTTTGAGGCCTTGATTTGTTATGGGTCCTCTAGAAGAACATCTGATACACTTATGACCCAATCCGAGCTTGGCGATAGGGCTGTAGCAATGATCTGTTACCTATAGCCATATCCTGTTATTCCATGATCTCATTTTTTTGCTAACTCCCCTATGACATCAGAAAATTGGGACCTTTTCAAAAAACTAGAAATGGTCTTGATCTGAAAGTGTTTTTTTACTAATTAAATCTGATTGTGCATCCCTGATAAAGAAGAAATAATGTATGTGAGATGAGTGTTTTAATCTTCTCCATTTATCATCTGTGTTACGATTTTTGTATTGTTCAATGCAAAGAAAAAAAAAACAGTATCTCACTCCTTTTATCTGCTATTGTTTTGACCATACAGGTCGCGAAGTGCTACTTGACTTTGCATTCATAGTTGTATTAGACTAACATGATGAATATGTGATGTTAAGAGCTATTTTAATGCTTAACCTTGAGCATTTGGAAGAGCAGATTAGAAGTTGAAAACACTTCAATGTATTGTGTTTGCCCTCTGAACTCTGATATCTGCAGTCAGGCTAAATATCAACAATTATAATCTGCAAATGCAACATTTTCAGAATTTCTGTTGCTAATGCCAAGCTATTGTCTCAGCATTATGGCAAAAAGTGGTGGGATTCTTCATTCCGGTATTTGCCCTTAAGACAAAAGGCAGTCAGTAAGTTAATACTTGTCAGTTAAGGTTACATTTTGAGTAACCCTTACATTATGGTGGCATTGCCCATTTTTATAGAGCCACTTTGAACATTACATTAGGGCAGTGCCTACTGATGGATGCCTAAACACAAACTGCACTTGCATCAATTGGTTGGAACCTGTTGATAGAAGCATGACTTGTCTTTTATTGGAAGTCCGTTTGTAAAGTTATTCAGTATTATACAGTGTAGGGAAATTACACATAGTTCAACAACTGCATCACTTCCAGTTGGCCCAGAATTTATCACTCTAAGGTGTTAGTAACGGGCGTTTTTTGCCGCGATTTGCGGATCGCATGATGGATGCGCATCCGCAAATCGCGTGACTGGGGCCGAAAAATCGCCCGAAAAAACTGCTCCTAGCCGCATTTCAATAGAAACGGGCCGGAGCTGTCCAGCGCATTGAATTCAATGGAGCCGGCAATACAGCCGGCTCCATTGAAAGCAATGCGCTGCGGGCGATCTCACGGTGAATTGTCGGGAAGGGCTTAAATATATAAGCCCTTCCCTGCAATTCATCCAGAAATGTGTAAAAATAAAAAATATATATATATACTCACCTTGTCCCGGCAGACGGAATTCAGCGCGGCCGGCCGGCAGTGGGTGTGAGTGAGAGCTGGCCCTGATTGGTCATTGCGCTGAGCCAATCAGAGGCAGCACTCACTCACACCCATTCATGAATTCATGAATGGGTGTGAGTGAGAGCTGCCCCTGATTGGTCCCTGCGCTGAGCCAATCAGAGGCAGCTCTCACACCCATTCATGAATGGGTGTGAGTGAGAGCTGCCTCTGATTGGCTCAGCGCAGGGACCAATCAGGGGCAGCTCTCACTCACACCCACTCACACCCACTGCCGGCCGCGCTGAACTCCGTCTGCCGGGACAAGGTGAGTATATATATATTTTTTATTTTTACACATTTCTGGATGAATTGCAGGAAAGGGCTTATATATTTAAGCCCTTCCCGACAATTCATCCCGCGATCGCCGGCAGCCCATTGCTTTCAATGGAGCCGGCTATATTGCCGGCTCCATTGAATTCAATGGGCAAACATCGTTGTTCTCTGCCATAGCTGTTACAGCTGTGGCAGAGAAGAATGATTTGTCTAGTATATGCTCTCAATGGGGTCGGCGCTGCTGCCGCCGGCCCCATTGAGCGCATATAGAGAAGAGAACAGGAATCGCAGATCACAGATAGGTGCAAAGCAAAGCAATGGTTTTATAAAATCGCCGGACGCATGCGCAAATCGCACGAAAAAACGCCCATCTGACTAAGGCCTATGGGTAGGTTCACACGAGCGTGTTTTTGTGCGTACATACGTGCGTACCTAGGTACGAGCAAAAACATGCGTAAACACAGCTGCTTGCTTGTTGTCAATGGAGCCGCGGCTGCTGCCGGCGGCTCCATTGAAAACAATGCTCTGCTGGCCCCATGCATTCTTTTTCAGGGGAGGGCTTTACATATAAGCCCTTCCCTGAAAAAAAAAACCATTTTAGTGTAAAAAAAAAAAAAAATACTTACCTCTCTGCCGCTGCCTTGACCCCCGCGGGCATGAAGAACGCATCTGCCACATGCGGCAGATGTTTCCTTCACCCCCGCTAGTTAAAAGAATTCCCTGCTGCTACATCTGCCACATCTGGCAGATGCAGCAGAGGAATTCTTCAATTCTCAACCGCAGCTGTCACACATGACAGCTGCGGTAGAGAATCCTGCTGCCTGCATACTCGTCAATGGCTTTTCAGGCAAGGGCTTCATAAGCCCTTCCCTGAAAAGCCATTTAAAATAGTGTACAAAAAAAAAATTCAATACTCACCTGCCAGGGCTCAGCGGCGACTTCTGCCGCTGTCCCCGTCTCTGTAGCGCTGCTGAGCTAGCAGCAGACGGGGATTTAAAATCCCAGCCTGCTGGTGGCTCTGACTGTGTTTGGCTGAAGTGCTCAGCCAATAACAATCAGAGCTACCAGCAGGCGGGGATTTTCAATCCCCAGCTGCTGATAGCTCAGAACTACAGAGCCGGGGACAGCGGCAGAAGTCGCGGCTGAGCCCCGGCAGGTGAGTATTTACTTATTTATATTTTTCACTATTTTAAATGGCTTTTCAGGGAGGGGCCATTGACTGCTGCCGGGGCTCAGCGGCCACTTCAGCCGCTATCCCCGACACTGTAGTGCTGCTGAGCTATCATCAGCCGGGGATTTAAAATCCCCACCTGCTGGTAGCTCTGATTGTGATTGGCTGAAGCACTTTAGCCAATCACAATCAGAGCTACCAGCAGGCGGGGATTTTAAATCGACGGCTGCTGATAGCTCAGAACTACAGATCCGGGCGCAGCGGCAGAAGTTGTGGCTGAGCCCCCACAGGTGAGTATTTATGTATCTTTTTTTTTTTCCACTGTTTTAAATGGCTTTTCAGGCAGGGGCTTATGAAGCCCTTCCCTGAAAAGCCATTGACGGCTGTCGGGGCTCAGCGGCGACTTCTGCCGCTGTCCCCGACTCTGTAGTTCTCAGCTAGCAGCATGCGGGGATTTAAAATCCCCGGCTGCTTGTAGCTCTGATTGTGATTAGCTGAAGCGCTCAGGTGCAGCTGAAGGGAGATGAGTAATATTTTTTTTTTTTTTTGGCACAATTTTTGGGGGATTTTCAGGGAAGGGCTTATGTTTAAAGCCCTTCCCTGAAATCCAATGACTGGGATGCCGGCACCAGGATTCTCTACCGCAGCTGTCACGTGTGACAGCTGCGGTTGAGAATTGAAGAATTCCTCTGCTGCATCTGCTACAGATGTAGCAGCAGGAAATTCTTTTAACTAGCGGGGGTGAAGGAAACATCTGCCGCATGCAGGGTCACGGCAGCAGCGGAGAGGTACGTGTTTTTTTTTACACTAAAATGTTACTTTTTCAGGGAAGGGCTTATATGTAAAGCCCTTTTTACACAGTAGGTATTCTGGTTACTAAATGATTTTTCAAGTTTTCACCCATCCACTATCTGGGTGAAAACTGATGGATTGGTGGGGGTCTTGCTGCTGGGACATGCACCAATCCCGAGAATGCAGGGGTCCTGTTTGCCCTACTTCCATTCACTGCAAGATCGTGTTCAATGGTTCGCTGACCGCACATGCAGATGCTCCATTCATTTCAGTGGCTATTTCTGTCAACCTATTAGAATAAAAAGAGCGCCACCGTGTATGCGTTCAATTGAACATGACCTTGTGCAGATCAGATGGGGTAGGAGCTGTTGTGTTCTCCGGATCAGCGGGGGTAGCCTCAGATTTTTTTTTACCATCTATATGTCCTATGACGTCATATAAGACCTCCTGGGGGTCATTCACGTGGTCTTTTTTTTATTTACACTTTTCCACTGCAGCTGTGGTGTCCATAGGAGTAGCATCCATAGTAGCCCCAGTTACAGGTAAAAACTTTCCCCTGTAGTAAAAATAGTCACTAACAGAGCTGATCAGGGTTACGTAGTGGAAGTGATACTTCTACTTTCACTCTTTAATACATAGTGCTCATTGAGTGCTATGTGGGCTAAAAAGGAAAAGGTAGAAGTGCTTAAAAACTGCCTCTTCCTTCTCCTCTGGGTCTTTGGCTGTGTCTGACAGCTGAAGACCTGACTTGCTCCTGCTTCATTGCAAAACCAAAGGCTTTATTCCCATGCCGTACATCTGCTATCGCTGAGGATTAAAGCCTAGGACCAAGCGCCGTATATTTACCACGCTTGAGCCTAAAGGGGTTGAAGTGGTTTTCCCACAACTTAAGATTGCTTCATAACCACTCTGTCCTTCTTGGTTGCTGTTGAACAGGACATATGAGATATGTAGCCCATTACTGGGCACAGCAGTAAACTTCTATAGCTGTTGATTGGCTGCAGCAGTCACATGACCTAGTCAGCAGAGTGCTTGTGAAGCTATTTTAAGCCATTTTATGGCCTGGCTTCGTTGCTACTTAGTGCAATGGAATATAAACTTAGGTGCGTGGATGACACGGGCTCAGAAGCGGAGTCCACGCCATCCTGCAGCGGGAGCTGACTGTGATCCACAGCATGGATTGGTGAGAACACTGATCCCCACTATTAACCCCTTACAATCCATGATCAATGTAAATCGCGACATGTAAAGAGTTCACAGTGGGAGACATCGGGGCCTGCCATGGCCTGTAATCTCTATTATGAGTGACAAAGCCTTTTAGTACAGAAGTACTGCAGCGCATTATCATACCAATTGTAACTTTTTTTGGTTTAAGTCCTTTACAGGGACATAAAATATATTAAAAAAGAAATTAAGAAAAATAGTAACTTCGTCCCCCCACCCCATTTTTTGCACACTTTCCCCTCTTACTATTAAAAAAAAACTTTTAAAAAACCCCACATATTTGGAATTATCGTGATCATAACGACCCGTACAATAAATTGAATGCACTATTTATTCTGCACGGCTTATTTTGTTAATTTTGCCTCTCAAAAAACCCACAAAAGTTATCAAAAAAGCCGTATGTATCCTAATATGGTACCAATGAAAATTACAGCTCCCCACACAAAAAATAAGCCCTCACAGAGCTTCGTCTGTGGAATAATGAAAACATTGTGGGACTTTGAATGCTGCAAAGCAAAAAAAAATTTCCAAAAAACTTTTTTATTGTACAAACATGGAAAAGCCTAAAAAAATATATCATTTCAGTATTGTTGTAATCGGACCAACCCTCAGAAAAAAATTAGCATGTAATTTATGCTGCCTGATTCACACTGTATAAAGAAAAAAACAAATGCAGAATTCATGCACTTTTTTTTACTGCCCTCCAAAAAAAAGTTAATAAAAGTTTTGCAATACATTATATGTAGATCGCCATGCAAGGGGTTAACATTGTATTCTTCACTTATAAAAGTAGCAGTACCTCACTCTCATGTATGCGTTATCGGCTAGAGTAATTGCGGTGACTAGTAGTACTTCAATCTACGACCCCTATTTACCATTGGCAATCCTGGCGGAGCTGCCAGTACGTATCTGCGGGTCTGGACTCAGTTTGACAACACTCATGATATAAATCAATATTCAGTGTTTAGTAAGTGAGCCAGGAAGTTTTATCGCTGCGAATGGCTGCATGCCTCGGGCAGCTGTCAAGAATGGGTATTTAGTCATTATCAACCCTCTCTCTTTACTCGCCATAGTCAGTTGGGGTCAGACATGAAAAGCGCTTGAGTTTGTCTAAAATATTTTGCAACAGCACTTACAATGTATCGCTGGGGTGTCACTAGTGTTACATTAGTCATATCATTGGAAGTAATGGAGATCGTGTTCAGCCTTGGCTGCATGAAAATACACATTGAACATTATCCGGTAGAATTACCCGTTGGTGAAGAATCAGACCCTATGGTTTGATGTAGACTGTATATACTATGTGCTTCTTGACTGGTAGCTATTAGAGATGAGCGAGTATACTCGCTAAGGCACATTACTCGAGCGGGTAGTGCCTTAGCCGAGTATCTCCCCACTCGTCTCTAAAGATTCAGGGGCCGGCGCGGGTGACAGGTGAGTTGCGGGGTAAAGCGGGGGGAGAGCGGGGGGGAAAGAGGGAGAGAGAGATCTCCCCTCCGCTCCTCCCCGCTCTCCCCCGCCGGCCCCCAAATCTTTAGAGACGAGCGGGAGGGTACTCGGCTAAGGCACTACTCGCTCGAGTAATGTGCCTTAGCGAGTATACTCGCTCATCTCTAGTAGCTATAGATTATCGAAGATGTTCTTTTTCAAGCAGGGTTTAGAAATAACCCTGTATCTACACTGAAAGGACAGTTTATTAGAGACACTTTCCCTTTGATGATTGGGGGTTCCCTATATGGACGTTCGATACATGACCCTGGAGTGAAACATAAAATCAAGTGACAAGTTTTACACGGATCATCTTCAGTGCAAATACAATTGTTTGAACCCCATTCAATGAGACCTGGCCATAAGTGCTAGACTAGCCGGGGCCTGAATTTTGTACTCTGCCCACCTTGTGCAGTTATCGCGTTCAATTGACGCCAGAGCACCACGCCCAGCATGGATGCAGGGCGACGTTCACACAGAACCGCAAAAGCACACACAATATAATGCTGAGAAAGGCTACATCACTCCATGGAAGATGGAAAAATGTGTCCCTTACAAGTTAGGAAGATGGAGAAACCCTGCCTAAATGGGGAGTTAGAGTCCTGGTAAGGACGGCCCTACGGTCTTCATCTAGGACCTGACTATGCCTGTGAAGGCAACGGGGGAAAATGCACTAAACACAACAAAGCAACTGTGCAACCACCAACTGAAGTTAATAAAACCAATGGACTAGGGGAGGGGAGGGGTAGGAATTAGAGATGAGTGAGCATACTCGCTAAGGACAATTACTCGATCGAGCATTGTCCTTAGCGAGTATCTCCCCGCTCGGAAGAAAAGGTTCGGCTGCCAGCGTGGGTGACAGGTGAGTTGCGGCCATGAGCAGGGGGGAGAGAGGGAGAGAGAGATCTCCCCTCCGTTCCTCCCCGCTGTCCCCCGCCGCTCCCCTCCCGCCGCCGGTAGCCGAATCTTTGCTCCCCAGCGGGCAGGTACTCGGTAAGGGCAATGCTCGATCGAGCAATTGCCCTTAGCGAGTATGCTCGCTCATCTCTAGTAGGAGTATAAAGCCCTCCCAACCTGTTGATAGGTAACACAGAGAAGGAACCACACCCCAAACCTTCTCTCACAGGTAGGACTCTCAGGTGGAATACCAGCATACAGGTACTGATAGTAGCCCGCAGCTTCCACACAACATGTGTCAACCAGTGACCTGCAGAGTGACTGGTCTGTCCCTGCATCTTGGCTATCACGACCGACAAGCCGCAACAGGAGTTTTTTCATGCAATGGTGGGGAGGCTATACTGAGAATGGTGTGATAAAGGAAAAACACATCCAGTAAAAGGGGATCCTGTGGGTGTAAACAATTCATCAATGAAAGGGGTCAGTGGAGAATATCAAAAATTATTCTGACAAACAGGCGGTGCACAGTCAAGCCTATTGCATTCAAGTAATATTGGTGCTCCAAGTGATGTGCCTGAATGATCAACTTGTCGTTACTTAGCAAGAATGGGCTATATCTGCAGACAACGCGTTCCAGTGCCATTGCTGTTTGAAACAAACAGAAAGATGATACTCCAGTGGAGAAACATCAAATGGTCAGATCAAAACTTCTGCTGCACCATGTGATGGGAGGGTCAAAAGTTGGCACAAGTAGCAGGAATTGATGAACCCTTCCTATCAGGCTGGTGATACCTGTGGATGGACACCACGATGAATTGGTGCGTTTCTGAAGGCCAAAGGAGGTCCAATGCACTACTAGATTGGTGTTTTTACTAACGTGGCCATTTATTGTATGTGAATCGTGGTATCTTAGATTTTTTAGGCAGAATTAAAAGATACTACAAAAATCCGCTAACTCCTCACACAAGACGGTGGAGGTTTACTTTAGAATCCCTTACACTTCCACCTTGGTCGAGTTCGACAGAGCTCCCATGACTATCCTGCCCTCTTTGCTCTAGCCATAGAAACACCAGTTGCGTTATTGTGATCAGAACCCTAAAACTTTAGGTATTACTGCAATAGGATTTCAGAGTACGTTTCTTCACAGAGGACTTACTTTTTACTATTTCTCAACCCTTCAGCACCCTTTCTGATGTGCTTAGATGTTTTAGACCCTTGGGCCTTTATTACAAGCCTTCATATTAAAGATGCACTCAGGGATCTTGTTTTATTTATGTCCCATTTGTAAACCACATTATGTAATGTATAGGGCCAGGAACTCGCTTGACCACCGGTAGATAATGTGACCCCCCCCCCCCCCACACACACACACACTTTAGTAACTCCCACAGTATCTGCTGTATGAACCGAAAGACAGTCTTACTAACATAGTATGTTAGGCTGAAATAGGACAAATATCCAGTCTGTTTCCAACCCCCTTGTTGATCCAGAAGAAGGCAAAAAAAGACAATGAAGCAGAAGCCAATTTACCTCTTATTTGTGGGGGAAAAAATTCCTTCCCGACTCCATAATGGCAGTCAGAATAATCCCAGGATCAACATTTCAAAAGTTGCTACCTGACTTCAAGACCGGCAATCGGAAGATACCCGGGTTTAGCTAGGCAAGTGTATGAGAGCCTCGATATGAGTCTCATAGCATAGAGACTTACATTTGCTATAGAATTGGGGTTGTCAGATCGGCAGGATCGCATGATCTACTGGTAGCTGAGACCGCACTTGATAATTCTTTGATAAAGCACTGGGTAAGAGAGTTGCCAACACTACATATCACTAAATGTGGTTTGCAAATGGAATTAATTATTTTTTTTTTTATCGCAGAGTGCTTCTTTAAAGGGATTTTCCAAGTGCCCTATCGATGCACTTCCTGTCTGTGCCACAGTACACAGGGGTAGGAGCGGAAGCTGCTGCGCTACACTGGGGTCGGGGGAGCAGCTTCCACTTTGACATCTGTGTATTCCGGTGCTGACAGCAGCTGCCCCATCAGCTGATCTGCCGGGGTCCTAAGTGACAGACTCCAGCTGATAAATATGGATGACCTAGACAGAGGAGAGGTCATCAAAAGTAGTTTTCTGAAAAACCCCATTAAAGGAGTTGTTCAAGAATCAACTTTTATCACCTATGCATAGGATAGATGATAAAAGTCTGATTGATGGGGCTCTCACTGAGGTCCCGTGTTCCCTTCTCATCACTGCAGGGTCACTTATTTCACCCCGAGTGACCGCAGATTGAATGGAGCGGTTGTTGTGTACGTGTAGCCCCCACTGGATTCATTTCTATGGGGTTAATGAAAATATCCCAGTGTGTGTACTGAAAATGAAAGGAACGGCACTGCGCATGTATGACTATCACTCCATTTAAGCTCTTCCTCCCTGTGGGGTAAGGGGGGGGGGTGCAGTAAGTCCACTGTGAGCAGGAGGGCAGACATCAGACTTCCATTCTTGAGATCAGTGGGGTCTTAGTGGTGAGACCCCCAACTGCTCGTACTTGTATCACTTATCCTATGGATAGGTGCTACAGGTTAATTTAGGTACAACCCCTTTAACCTTACAAAGAACTTTTTTTACCGGTATACAGTACATGATGCCTTTAACCCAGCCCGCTATAAACAGTATTGGGATAATTTACTATGCCCAGCATTTCCTATGCCAGCCTTTGCACAATTTCCCCAGGCACACTGTGCGCTGAATCCATGTAGAGGTGCATATATAGAGCACATCTTGGCTCCTTTGTGCACCTAGACAGAAATATACTCCCAGTCCCACCGGTTATTGGCATAAATTTACATACATCTGTCGGTCTAGAATGGCCTTCCCCCTTTCCAACAAGCACCACCCACTTTTTTTTTAAAGTGACAGGGCCGACGCAGAACGGAGATAAGTCTCAAGTCTTTGCGCACAAATTTGTGACTTTTTTTTACATCTGAAACTGGTGTAAAGACCATTTTATAAATGTGCCCCAATATGCTTCATTGTATTGAGAAGTGCAGCCTTCTGCATTTCCTATACTGCTAGTGTGTTTCCCCATAATAAGCCCTACCTTGGTTTTCAGGGGAGGCTTGAAATATAAGCCCTTCCCAGAAAATAAGCCCTACCCAACCTACATTACAAAATACATATCAATTCTCACCTGGTCTGTGGCATCCCGATGCCTCGCGATGGTCTCCGGCGGTGCTGCGGCAAGCTGCAGTGTCCTCCATGCTGACATCTCAGCCAGCGCTTAATCATTCACAGCCATTCAGTGAATGACATCACTGAATGGCTGTGATTGACTCATCAAACGCCAGCTGTGATTTCCCCTAGGGTTTTGCGCCCTCTCTAGACATAATTCAAGCATATTCTTGCTATAATTTCACAGTTTATCGTGGATCAGCAACTCTCTCTCTTTTCTCCTTAGGGAGAGCTCCTAGATGGAGAGTGAGGAGACTTATAAGGCCACCCATGCTCCTCTGGGTAATATGCAAATAAGGGAGATGGAACAATACCTTACTTACAGTTTATCATCAGACATCATGAAAAACTATTGCAATTATGGAAAATAAAATATGCCGCTGCTGTAGACGATTCCATTAAGCTGCAGTTCCAAAGGGCAGAACAGGTTTTTATCTTTATTTTTTGTCTTTTTTTTCTTCCCCCAGCGATTTCAGGCTTCTTTAGATAAATATACTTCACATTCACACCCCAGAGGCCTGAGTGTAGTGAACACACATCACAGAGCAATCACTTATTATCACCACTGTTCAGCGTGATTGACAAAGTCCCTTCTCTGGAGGATTCTGGTGCTAAGCTGCAATAGAGTCTTAATCACATTTTATTTTAGAGAGGGTGGCCCCGTAGGTCAGGGCACCAGTTAAATCCTCACACTGCTGTGAAATGCTGTCACGGCTGAAACTACTTTCATGTTTTTTGGTGACTACAATGATCACTGTACTGCCGCTATTTGCCAGGGAAACATGACTTTACTATAATTTTCGCTGACATTTCATTGAGCCATGTCATATCTGTTTGGACTCATATTACATAATTGTAAATCAATGCTGCATTGCATGTTATTTACATCTGAACTGTGCCGGTCTACTCAGAGGCTTAATCCTATCGCAGGAACTGATGGATTGGATATATATATTTGCCCCACCAAAAGTCACATACGGGTGGAAGGGGAACGGATTTTATTTTACTTTTATTCTACATCTAATAGGCTTTGTTCACAATATATATATTTTTTTTTATTACAACAAAAGAATGTAACTTTTTGTAGGCGGGTGTCAAGATTGGCAGATGTAGACCCGCTGTGTTAGTGATGCTCGTCGTGACCGCTGAGCAATAAAATCTGGCTTATTTTTGATTAATCGGATCATCACGATCTGATTTTTAGCAAAAATCACCAAAATCAAAGCAGAGGGGACAGGTGTGTTACAGTGCTTGAGTTTTAAGTTCGAATCTAGCCTTAAAGGGGATTTGAACTTGGGATCCCACCACTGCAACCAACACTCCCTCCACTGTTGTTCAAGGGACATTTTGAAGGCCAAATTGGACAACCCAATCCAAGTCTCAATCTTGTGTCTTGTTTCACAACTATTTTTTTTAATCGAGTCGGTCATTCCAGACTCTATTATTTCAATACTCGCTCAACGCTACTGCTGTCCCACATCACTGGTTGACTTTGGGTCAAATTCAGAGATTGCACCTGAGGAACCCCAGTCTTCATTTTTTCACCCCACCAGTCGGGATCTGGGCTTTGTTGTGCAGTCCCCAAGCTGTTATACCAGAAGGGGTCCAAATTATGTGGCTGCTGGTGCTACAGTAGAACTGCTGCCAGAGATTGAACTTGGGAACTCCTGCGCTATAGTCGGTGGCTCTTCCTATCCTGCCTTGGACAGTTTCCCTGCATGGCTCTAGCCTTGTTCTATGTTTTCTGCTAGTCTAGTTCCTGCCTTTCTGTCCTGGTTTGCCCTGCCACAAATTGGGACTTCGTATAAAAAAACTTGACCCTGCCTCAGATCCAGCATGTGATTATTGTGCTCCAAGCCTTGATCAAGCTTAATTTCTACCTGCTCCTCTGCTATCAAACTGAGACCTTCTAATACCGATTTCGGGCTTGCCTTTTGACAGCGTAACCCGCCCCCTCCATTTGTACTGCAACCTGAGACCTCCTGTTCCTGACTTCTGGCTTCCCTTCTGACAACGCTACCCACCTCCTCCATTTGTACCGCAACCCGAGACCTCCTAATACTGACTTCTGCCAGCGCTACCTGCCTCCTCAATGTGTACCGATACCTGTGACCTCCTAATACCGACTTCTGGCTTCCCTTCTGACAACACTACTCACCTCCTCCATTTGTACCGCGACACGAGACCTCCTGTTGCTGACCCGTGGTTCTTCCCTGACTACTCTCCAGACCTGCAGCTGCTACAGCTGAGGCTCCAACCTAGTGCCTGAAACTTCTACACCCACGCTTGTGAACAGAGGCGTAGTTAGTGCAGATCAATCTGGGTCCGGTTAGTTATTAGAAGAGATTGCTGCGCTCAGCCTAGTGCTGCAGCCTATTTGTTGGCCTGTGATGTCACATAGCTTTTCTGCATCTCAGTGCCATTCAAGTGAAGGAGACTAAGCTGCTATATCGGGCACAGCTATTATACTATGTATGGGCAGTGAGCTTAGTATAACGAGCATGTGTTCTGAAGGCAGAGGGGGAAGAAGGCCGCTGCCAGACACTTCTAGCAGCGTCTTTTCTTCCAAGAACAAAAATGCAATTGCCCAATCCTTATCTCCCAACATCTGCAGTCGTAAAGCCTTTATCCCTTCTAGAGAATTATCCAACCTGCCAAAAACACTCGAGTTTAGCTGATCTAGATCCAATATTTCAGGACACTGGTAGTTAAAGGGCATGTACAAGATTACAAAAACACTACTTCTTTCTTCCAGAAATAGTGCCACACTTGTCCATTGGTTGCTTCTAGCTTTGCAACTGAGCTTTCTATGTAAGGCTGGGAACACACAACAATATTTCGTCCGTATTCTTGCATCTGTAATACAGACATATGTCCTGGTCTGACCGCAGGTCTCCTGGCCTGAACTCTGAACATCATACTAGTTTATGATACTTGATGCTCGGGTCAGGAGACCAGTGGTCAGCCCGAGATGCACATTGTATCACAGAAGCAAAAATGTGACCCAAAAACACTGGCCATAAGGGAATGTATCACCTGTTTTTTGGGGTTTTTTTTTTTTTTTACTAATTACAATTAGATAGTGAAACCTTTTCCTAATCTGCTTTTATTTTCTAATTGTATGGCCATTTTATAATTAACAACATTTAGAGATGCTTTACAGCAAAAATCATGGGCCATTCACACAATGCACATCTCATTGAGCCATGAGTAAAACAGCCTCTTATAGAATTCAATGGGTCCACTCTTGTCCAGAGATCATTGTGCAGGGAGGGGGAAGAGGGGAGTTGTGACCATCTTCTGTTGTGAATGGTGGATCCTATGTTTTCTATGTATAGATGTTACCTATCATTGTAATCCTGCCTGTGATAATACATATATGACTCATGAAAAGTGATTTCTGAGAACAGGAAGTTTCATACTGTTACTAGGCTTATAGGTCAGTGTGAAACCTGCAGAATTTTAGAGTTTTATTTAAATATAGTTCATGACATTGTAAAAGAAAAAAGCACCACAAATTCTTACAAAAATGTTTAACATAAAAAACTTGATTCGTACAATTCAGATGTTTTTTTTAGAGATGAGCGAACCTACTCGTTTCGAGTAATTACTCGATCGAGCACCGCGATTTTTGAGTACTTCAGTGCTCGGGTGCAAAGATTCGGGGGTGCCGGGGGGCGGGGGGAGGCGTGACGGAGCTGGGGGTAGCAGGGGGGAGCTCTCTCTCTCTCCTTCTCCCCCCTACTCCCCGCTGCAACCCCCCACTCACCCACAGGGCCCCCCGAATCTTTTCGCCCGAGTACGGAAGTACTTGAAAATCGCGGTACTCGGGCGAAAAAGGGGCGTGGCCGAGTAGGCTCGCTCATCTCTAGTTATTTTCTAACTACACATTCCCTTTTAAAGCGGTGTTCCAGTCTTGGCTTTTCGTAGCTGAGATGGGAAATCGCTACTGCGATTACTGACCTTCATGATTACTGACCTTCATGTTTGCTTCAGCTGAATGCTGTTTCCGTAATTCTTATTGCAGTGAATAGGAGCTACGGAAATATGGCTGGGCTGAACCACTCGGCTCTTTCCAAGAGGAGGTCAGGATGGAGCGCCGGGTTTTCTCATCTTAGCTATGAAAAACCAAGAGAACACCCCTTTAAGGTGAAATTCTGGTTTGCGAACAAAATTCTCGGGACCAGAGGAGGAGAAGGGAGTTTATCACCTGCAGTTGTTCTCCTCTGTTGTTCCTCTGAGCCACTGGTTCCAGTTCATGTTTTCAGCCGTCCAAAATGGCCAGTACAATCATCAGACTACTCAATCCCGCAGAGATAGACTTCCAATGCACTATACCTGCTTTATGATTGGCCAACACTGCTCATGTGAGCAGCACTGGCCACTCAGAGAGAAGAGTACATTGTTCATTAGGTAGTTAGGAAAATTTCTGCTGCCATTTTTGACAGCCAAAACAGGTCCCGAAACTGGCAGATCAGAGGGGCAGCAGAGAAGAGCAACTACAAGTAATAAAGCCTCGTGTGGGGCAGAGTGTTAAAGGGGTTGTCCCGCGAAAGCAAGTGGGGTTCAGCACTTCTGTATGGCCATATTAATGCACTTTGTAATATACATCGTGCATTAAATATGAGCCATACAGAAGTTATTCACTTACCTGTTCCGTTGCTAGCATCCCCGTCGCCATGGTGCCGTCTAATTTCAGCGTCTAATCTCCCGATTAGACGCGCTTGCGCAGTCCGGTCTTCTCCCTGGTGAATGGGGCCGCTCGTGCCGGAGAGCTGGTCCTCGTAGCTCCGCCCCGTCACGTGTGCCGATTCCAGCCAATCAGGAGGCTGGAATCGGCAATGGACCGCACAGAGCCCACGGTGCACCATGGGAGAAGACCCGCGGTGCATCGTGGGTGAAGATCCCGGCGGCCATCTTAGTAAGGTAAGGAAGAAGTCGCCGCAGCGCGGGGATTCGGGTAAGTACTAAACTTTTTTTTTTTTAAACACATGCATTGGGTTTGTCTCGCGCCGAACGGGGGGCCTATTGAATTAAAAAAAAACCGTTTCGGCGCGGGACAACCCCTTTAACACAGCAGAAATACAGTCTTAAGCTCTCACTCATGACCTAAAGGTTGCGAGTTCAATCCCCGGATGGTTCAGGTAGCCGGTTCAAAGTTGACTCAACCTTCCATCCTTCCATGATCGGTAAAATGAGTACCCAGCTTGGTGGGGGGTAATAAATTAGTTACCTGAAAGCGCTGCAGAATACGTTGGCGCTATACAAATAACCAGATTTATTTTTTACTTATATACCTCTAACCCCTTCTCTTTCTGGACAGAATTGTGTCCCAAAATCAGAGGATCACTTTAAGTGAACAAGGTGGAGCTTAAATGCCACACTTTAACTGTGGACAGACATGGCACTGTTTTTTTTTATCATGTATACAACTACAACATATTTAATTGCCCAGTGTTTCATTCTTCTGATTAATTGGGTAGATTTTTAAAAAAATTTACAATTTTTACGTAAATTTGAATGAATAAATCCCTATTTTATTCTGGGAATAATATCATAAAGACCATTCAGTCAGACGTTGCCCTTTTTCTCTATCATCCCTCTATTTTATCCTTTGCTTTATCTTTCTCATCATTTAACATTTGGCCATATATTTTCTGTCGAAAGTAAAATTATATGATGATCGTTGGGGCAGATCTTCAAAAATGCACATTACGGCCAAATTAACTGCAAGATGAATATTTCCCAGCACAGTGGCTTGGCATTTTGTAGCCTTTGTGACATGATGAGAAAGTGGCAGCCACTATTTTTTTCTCCTACCTGTAATTCACCGGTGTGGTAGTTGACATTTATAGGTGATCGAGCTGCCTCCAAGGTTATTTGTGCATAGAACATATAAAGTATATATTGTATAGAACTGTCAGCGCCACTAATAAGAAAGTTAAAATCCTTGAAGATATTAAAGAGGTACTTATCTTTTGGTGCGCAAAAGTTACAGGGCTGCCAGGTCCACTTCTTCACTGTCAAAGTGCTTACTTTCAGCACTCAAGAACAACATTCAAAGAAAGTGCTATTCACAGCTCGGGTCATCAAAATTGCAATTTAAAGCATTTAGCTAAGGTACAGAAGCATGGAGAAATGACAGTGTCTTGAGCATAAGACAGCTTTTTCCACAGCCCTTTGAGATCAGTAATATAAGGGCATAAATTGTCTGAAGGGAATTTGAGCAAGAAATCAGTAGAAGCTCATATACTGCGGTAGACTTGGAAATAAAACCTATTTCAAGTCCATCTAATACGATAATTTGACCTACTTCCTATATATATATAATATAGATAGATATAGATATACCCGATATATATATAATCAGATAAACCTGAAGGAGCTGCCATGGATTATGGAATTATAAGCCAAATTCAGCAATATAATATTAAGATATTTAATCAGACATGACCGTGCTTGAGATTACTCGTAGGTCAAGATGTGATTACGGGCCATCAAAGTATTAACATCCATAATACAGAATCAATACAGTGTATTATATTACACGGAAGGTAAGATTCGGGTGGATGCTTTGTTCTGCCTCTGTGTCGTTCTTTCTTCTAATTATTTCCGAAGGGTATCGATGGGTCAAGTTGCACATTCCGATGTAACATGGGCCACATTTAGAGGGGTTGTGCCAAGATGTCATCCCCTTGTTCATATAAAGGCTTATGGATATATTATAAAGCAGGGTCCCCATCTTGGGCCCTGCTCTATGTCCCAGAATGGAGGACCACTCAATTAGGGCGGCTTCACATGACTGTGTTTACATGTGAAAAACTAGAATAGAACCCATTGATGTGTGAAATACTGCGCAAAACTGTGGGGAAAAGAACACACCTGGTCCTCATTGGGCTAAAAAGCATTTTAAACCATAGAAGGGGTTGTGTGAACTGGACCTTCATGTGCAAAAAGTACAATACAAAGTGCCAATACGCACGCAAATCTACCTCATCCAACCTTGTTCAAGACGCAAAAATGTTGTACTGTAGTGAGCGTTTTTGCACATTTGCTCATGTGAAGGGTGGCCATAATAGTGGCTTCTGCTCTGGTGGACCTTCTGCCTTTTTCTTATTACTAGACAGCCATAAATGTGAATGACCATTTTGTAATACTATATTTTCTGTGCAGCGGCCACTGCAGGTGAAATGTCAGGCTGGCCATGGTTTTCTCCAGCAAAATGAGCTCGTAGCGTCTTACCGACACTGGATAGTAGCCGCAAGTCTGAAGAGTAATCGAGGACGAGCCAGGAGTCAGCAACGGAAGTCTCAGTTTGCAGTACAGATGGATGAGGCGGGTAGTCTAACCAGGAGGGAAGCCAGGAGTCGGTATGAGGAGGTCTTGTCACAATAGTAGAGATTTAGGCAGAAGTGGAGCTGATCAATGCTGAGGAGCAGAATAATCACGCACTGGAGGAGTCTCAGGGTCAGGCAGGAACTAGAATACACAGAATTATGGAACAAGGCTAGGTTCAGCAGGGGAGATTTGTCCAGCATGCTGGATAGCTCCACAGTGAGAGCCACTGACTGGAGCGCAGGAGGTTCGATTCCTGACACAGCTGTTTGACCGTAAATTTCACTTGCAACCCCTTTAATACATGTCCATGTAATGCATAGACAGGTGATGTCTGCCAGAGTGACTCTTTGTTCTAGTGTATAGAGGGGAATATTGGTCAGGGGACTCCACCCCTATAATGCTCATCTGCTATAAGAGGCCACATGGACATAGGTTGTTGTACCTAAAGGGGTTGTGTCAATATTCATGACCTCTTTGAGAATGTGAGTCTTTGGGTGATCAGCTGATTGCCCCGAGTTCTGTTCTTGACACCAAACTGCGGATAAAGCCCTGGCCAATCTGACCGCTGCAGGGGAAATGTAATACTACAGAATGATCATTCATATGTATGGCCATCTTGTAATTCAGTGCTAGAAGCAAAAAGCACCTCAAGCATTAGGCTGGGTTCACACTGGGAGGATCTGCCGTGGAAATTCCATCTGGAATTTCGCTGCGACAAATCCACCTGCAGCCGCTAATCCCGGAATTAGCCAGCCATGTGGACAAGATTTCTCAGGAATCTCGTCCACACGGGACCGTGAATCCGCCACGGCAAAGCCAGTGGAAGCCGGTGCTGCGTCGCGGATTCGCTGGCCGCAGCATGTTCATTTTTTTTTTCTCGCTGTGGCTGCGCTCTCCTCTATGGGAGCGCCGGCTGCAGCAGAATGGCGTGCGGCCAGGCCGCTTCAAAACCCGCGGCTAAGTGCCGTGGGTTTTGAAGCAGCGGATTCCCGGCAGAAATCTCGCGTTTTTTCACTGCGGCCAAACCACGAGATTTCCGCCAGGAGTCCGCCCAGTGTGAACCCAGCCTTACAGCGACCTGGTTTGCTACTACGCACAAAGCTCCAATTGAATTAAATGGGAGCTGTGCCTGCAGTACCAAATTGGGCCACTACAATACAGACAGTGCTATCTGCTTCCAGCACTGTCCAAACCTACGACTAGAAGTTCTTCTGAGTGGTGGACCCCCACTGATCAACTAGTAAAAGTACTGGACAATCCTGAGAGAATCTGACCCTGAGACAATCAGCTGATCTTGGGACTATTCAATTCTGTTTGTTTTCTGAAGATATATGCATCATATATGTGCAAGGTATGGACATGAATGATATGTGTGAACTCTGCACATACTGTATGTTTATTGTCTCTCTCTTGTGGGCAGAGCTTTTCCTCCCACAAAAATGAATTTTTATGCATGTATTTTTTTAAAAGATTGCCATGTGATGTAAAATTGCATGAAGGTGCCATGAATGTTAAATGCTGGATGTCAGATGTCCCCTTTTAAAAGAAAATTGAGTATAGAGGAATAATATGATTTTTTTTAATTTTATAAGTCATGTGTTAACCATTTTCCATTTATTTACATCATTTTGGGATACATACAACTTTTTGATCACTTTTTTATTCAATTTTCTTTTTGGAATTGGGTTATGAAAAAAAAACATTTCTGGCATTGCATGTTGATTTTTTTTCTGATGATGTTAGGCGGGCTCACACGAACGGGTCAGATTCCGCAAGCGGGATACCTACAGTGGATTCCATCTGTGACCTCGGCCGGTCACCCTGCGTACCTGATTTTACTGTATTGCGGATGACCACGGAGGCTCGCCGTTTTTTTTTTTCGATGTTGGTATTGCCTTCGCTGTCCTTAAACGATGACGCGAGTATCCATAGCCCATACGTAATGTTAATTGCATATAGGCTGTGGGAGGATGGCCTCCATTGACTCAATAGAGCATGCCACGATTCTTCTTCTGCTCGTGGAATACGCAATTTGTATTCACGAGTGTGAAGAAAAAGGCGATAGTTTATGCCTTTCGATGCCCACGTTTTGCGTTGGATCCTCAGCGCGGACGCCAATTGCAAATTCCGCAATTGAAATCCGTTTGTGTAAGACCCCCTTAGCCAGGTACAATTAATAATATGATGTGTTATTAAATTTAACTTTTATGGACACATCAATACCAATTTTTAGCCGCTCCGATAGCTCATACAGAACAATGCAGTACTGTAGTATTGCATTATACTGTGTTCTGACCAGCATTCTATTGGCTCATCTTAATAGATTCTCACTCATGGCAGCTCTATGGATCTTCATAAGGCCCTAGGCTACCATGGCATCTGGACAGCTCTCTGCCATTTTAGGGTGCATTCACCAAGCCTGTGCGTATGCGTACGTAGGTGCGCATAAAACCGTGCACCCATGTGCGTGCACAAATACGCATGAATGCAGGGCCGTACTCATTGCCTTCAATGGGGCCGCGGCTACCGGCCCTATTGAGGGCAATGGGCTGCCGGCAACTGCTGCGGTGATTTTCGAGAAGGGCTTGAAATATAAGCCCTTCCCTGAAAATCATCCCTGTTTTTGTAAAAAAAAATATATATATATATACACACTCCCCTCTCTGCCGCTGCCATGTAAATATTTCATGTGGGGAGTAGAGAATTCCCTGCCATAGCTGTAGCAGAGGATTTCTTCATTTCCGCAGGGAGTTCCCTTGTCACTGAACACTGTGACAACGCTGTCACAGTGTTCAGTGACAAGGGCACTCCCCGCGAAGCTGAAGACATCCCCTGCTACAGCTGTCACAGCTGTGATAGCTGTGGCAGAGGATTGCGATGTTCTCCATTGCTTTCAATGGGACCAGCACTTCTGCAGCCCAATTGAAAGCAATCGGCTGCCGGGAAGCCCTGCAGGGATTTTGGGGGAAGGGCTTTAAATATAAGCCCTTCCCTGAAAATTATCCATAGAATGTGTTAAAAATAATACATAAAATTAGCTCAATAAATGACCAAGCGCTGCCTGTGATTGGCTGAGTGCTGTGACCAATCACAGGCAGCACTCAGCTGTCATTCAATGAATGTCTGAGTGTTGCCTGTGATTGGCTGAGCCAATCAGATACAGCCCTTTCAGCTGGCGGGATTTTAAATCCCCGCCTGCTGAAACAGATTCAGAGCAGTGCAGGGAGAAGACAGGCTGGACGCATGCGCCTGAGCCCCGGCAGCTGCGGAGAGGTAAGTATATATATTTTTTTATTTTTAACACATTCTTTGGATAATTTTCAGGGAAGGGCTTATATTTAAAGCCCTTTCCCGAAAATCCCTGCAGGACTTGCCAGAAGGGCATTGCAGAATCGCCGGTCCCATGGAAAGCAATGGGAGAACATCGCGATCTTCTGCCACAGCTGTGACAGCTGTGGCAGGGGATTCTTTACTCCTCCAGGGGAGTCCCCTTGTCACTAAACACTGTGACAGTGCTGTCACAGTGTTCAGTGACAAGGGAACTCCAAGCTGGGGAATATTGACACGCACCACGGACCTATGTTGCACGCATGTCCTATGTTTTGCAGGTGCGTGCGTTTGCACGCCTGTAAAACATGGACATGTGAACACACCCTGGAGAACCAATGGTACTAATAGGCACGCATTTTTGTGCGCACAATTGTACGCACATAAACATGCTCGTTTGAATCCACCCTTATCGTAGAAGGCCGTCCGGAACATCTCAAGTCTGATCGCTGCATTTAAAGTTGACATCTGTATTTAAAGGGTTACCAGTAGAGATGAGCGAGCATACTCGCTAAGGACAATTACTCAAGTGAGCATTGTCCTTAGCCCGCTCGGAAGAAAAGATTTGAGTGCCGGTGGGGGGGCGGGGAGCGGCGGGGGAGAGCAGGGGGGAACGGAGGGGAAATCTCCCTCTCCCTTTCTCCCTCCTGCTCCCCCCTGCTCGCTCACGCAGCTCACCGCTCACCTGCGCTGGCACCCGAATCCTTTCTTCCGAGCGGGCAGGTACTCGCTAAGGACAATACTCGCTCGAGTAATTGTCCTTAGCGAGTATGCTCGCTCATCTCTAGTTACCAGTAGAATTGAGCAAACATGCTCATCCCAGCTTGATGCTCATTCAAGTATTAGCATACTCGATAGTGCTCGTTACTCAAGCGAGTTTGACCCCTCACCGCATTACCACTTCCTGCTGTGACGTGCCAGCGTCCGCACATCTATAGCAGTATGTGGCTTGCTGAAGGAGGGATGGAGAGAGAGAGAGAGAAAGAAAAAAAAAAAGCTCAGCACCGGGCGGGTCAAATACAAAAATGCTCGGGTCTCCCATTGACTTCAATGGGGTTCTTTACTCGAATAGAGCTCTCGAATATTACGAAAAACTCGACTCGAATAACGAGCACCGGAGCATTTTGGTACTCGCTCGTCTCTAGTTACCAGCCGTGAGAGCTGTTTCTGGCTACAACTGTTGGCGTTGCTCTGAAATAAATCTCCTCTCTGTGAATGCAGCCTTACATTAATTTGCTTTACGAAAATTTGGATAAGGACTTGAATTCCCCGCTATACAAATTTGGTACATTATCGCGATATGCTAGCATAACATTTCACAGTCTTACATCACAGCCACTGTGGGGCCACCTATAGAAACATATAGCATAAACCTCTTCCAATAGAGTACCGCAAAATCATGTTTTTCTTATCAAAACTGGTCATGTTCACGAGAGGAAACGTAAGGAAGAACACATCCGTATCTAAACCTCATAGTTTCATAAACCTTCTATGGTCTGTTACTATACGATGCACTGACACTGCTAATAAACTTAAATCGCTCATACTGCCACTGATACATTCCTTATCAATCCACTGTTTTTCTTGATGGATACATAGACAGATACAGCTACATTGTTCTATTCGACTTCCCGAGAGGCTGTAGAGTTGCACAGTTTGAGTCACGGCTGAAATTACCTTGTTTTCTTTGCATTCCTGAAAGGTCCCTTTCTACAGAAGATGACATACAGAGTAGTTCATTAGACTGTGCCGTTAAGATGTTGGAACACGGTAATTTAAGACGCTTGTTTGCTTTGTGTCTATGTATTGATCAAGGTTGGAAAGGCATAAGAGAAATAGGTTTTCCCCGATTTATACTAATGCTATGTTTTATCGAAACATTATCTTCTCAAGCACCATCTTTCATAGATGCTAAAGTCCTTTTTTATCTAGGTACAATATGGTATCAAGCAATGGACAGCAGGGTAAAATAAAGTTAGCGGTTAAGAGGTTAAGAAATATATTTCCTTTGGTTATATAGTGCTGGCATATTCTACAGCGTTGAACAGAAATTGTCACCATTTGCATCGTTCCATGTCACCACTGCAGCTCACAATCTAATTGCAGGGACCCGACAGCGTCCCGCGATCTTATCGCGGGACACTGTACGGACCCCTTAACTTCGGATGCAGACTGTTTCTTACAGCCGGCACCCGGCGGCAGCTGTTCCGACGAACTGCACTGCTCATCGGAACTGTTAACGCTTTAAATACCACTGTAGACAGCGGTATTTAAAGCGTTATCCGTTCCAATGAGCGGCGCGGCTCGTCAGAACTGCTGCCGCCGGGTGCAGGTTGTAAGAACAGCCTGCACCCGACATTGTATGGAGTGGGATCCACCCGCGATCCTGCTCCATACAGCCATTTGTTTGTACATACAAACAAAGGTACTTGCGAACAGACTCATGGAATGGAACCTGTTCGCAAGAAGGGGAGCATCTGTATACACCTCCGTACTTATTACAGAAAAGTCATCTGAACCAGCTATTTTTGGTGGGACCAGATAATTAGCATATATGTATAGGGGCCATCCGAGTTTTCCCTGACAGGGGATGTTGGGGGTAAGAAGGATCTAGCATGTTGAATTTTGACACATGGTTTATCTCTAGGAAGAACAAAGACCTCATCAAGTGAAGAGTCTGGCTGTGGCTTTCACTACTCTCTCCATGGAAAAAACATGAATGCTTGGGAGAGTTGGAATAAATAGCTGTTGGCCAAACGAGCTATCACTCGACAGCTATTGAAGTTGTATGGGCACCTTAACTTAGTGGGGGGCGCTGTTCATTCAATGACCTCTACCGTCCTAGGACAAGTGGCCTGCCACTTTAATCCCTTTTGTTTCTAATTCCTATTTGTTAATGTAGTGAGGGAAATGATTGGGGCACTTTGGACTGAGGCTTTCTTCTCCAGCAGCCCAGTAGGAGTGTCAGGACTTGAAATGGTAACCTCCTGTACTCCAAGCAGTAGGCCTTCTTATTGAGCCATCAGCTCTTTGGACAGTTCCCTTACATACCTGTTGCCTTGTTCCCAGATCCTGTTAACCCAGCTCATGTCCTAGCTTTGCCCAGTTCTTGATTAGACTTCCTATAAAAGCCTGGCCCTGCCACTTCACCAGCCCATGATTAATCTGCTTCACAACACAGTGTAATGCAGCTCCACGTTGCCTGCATCTATGCTATTTCTACAAGACCTTCTGATATTGATTTCTGGCTTCCTCTCTGACTACATTACTCACCTCATCCCTTTGTACTGCGACAGGAGACCTCCCGTTGATGACTTCTGGCTTCCTTTCTGACTGTTACATGCCTCATCCATTTGTACTGCAACCAGGATTTACCAGTAACGACGACTGGCTATTCTGACAACTAACTTGCACAGCTACTACACCCATGGCTCCTATCCAGCGCCTGTAAGATGTGATATGGAGACATAGGAGTTGATCCCATTAAGCAGCAGATAGAGAACTTATAATAGTATTAGGTTTTTAATTTATGTCATCACCTTTAAGCCCACAAACTATATTATGCAGCTCAAATGTGACAGGACGGGGAGACCAGGGAGTTGCTTTTATAGTGCTGTGCCGTTTAGAATATCAGACCACACACACGGTGACTCTTTTTATAAGGCTGTGTGCTCACATTCGACCATTCACCTCTACAGAATCATAGAATGGTAGAGTTGGAAGGGACCTCCAGGGTCATCGGGTCCAACCCCCTGCTCAGTGCAGGATTCACTAAATCATCCCAGACAGATATTTGTACAGCCTTTGTTTGAACACTTCCATTGAAGGAGAACTTACCGCCTCCTGTGGTAACCTGTTTCACTCATTGATCACCCTCACTGTCAGAAAGTATTTTCTAATATCTAATTTGTGTCTTCTCCCTTTCAGTTTCATCCCATTGCTTCTAGTCTTTCCTTGTGCAAATGAGAATAGGGCTGATCCCTCTGCACTGTGACGGCCCTTCAGATATTTGTAGACAGCTATTAAGTCTCCTCTCAGCCTTCTTTTTTGCAAGCTAAACATTCCCAGATCCTTTAACCGTTTCTCATAGAACATGATTTGCAGACCACTCACCATCTTGGTAACTCTTCTCTGAACTTGCTCACGCTCACGTGCTCTAGACTCTATGCTTCTCTTAATACATCCCAGAATTGTGTTTGCCTTTTTGGCTGCTGCATCACATTGTTGACTCATGTTCAGTCTATGATCTATTAGTATACCCAAGTCTTTTTCACATGTGCTGCTGCTTAACCTAATTCCTCCCATTCTGTATGTGCTTTTTTTATTTTTCTTGCCCAGATGTAGGAGTTTGCATTTCTCCTTGTTAAATACTTTTCTGTTAGTCGCTGCCCACTGTTCAAGCTTTTCTTGATCTTTTTGAATACTCTCTCTCTCTTCCCTAGCGTTAGCTATTAGAGATGAGCGAACATGCTTGTTTAGGACAATTACTCGAACGAGCATCGCTTTTTGCCTACTCGGGCGAAAAGATTCAGGGGGGGTGCGCAGGGGGCGGCGGGGTGGAGCAGGGGGGAGCTCTCTCTCTCTCATCACGATTTCTTTCTCTATCATGCCGTGATGTTTGGACACCAAGTTCACTTCAGATCTAAAAAAAATACATAAAAATGATCAAGCTACAGCTATGAGATTTAGGTGAGACACATAAAAATAATAATCTTTGATGTCATAAAAGTAGCTTAAATGCAGGTGAAATAGGGAAATGCTCAATAAACATATATGTATAATACACTATGTTTTGACAAAAGTGTTGGGATACACAAAGAAGGAGATAAAACTCATTTTTATTCTCATTTTGCAATATGGTGTTGAGTCGTCTTTGGCCTTAATGCCTGCAGTAACCCTACTAGGCCGCTTTCCACCAAATTCCGATAAATGTATGGAGGGATTTGCCTCCATTCCTCCAGGAGAGCTTCAGATAGCAATGCAGGGAATGATGGGTGTGAACAGATAGTTTAAAGATGCTCAACAGGATTGAGATCTGGATTTTGGTCTGGTCAATGAAGTTTGCAGACAATCTGCTCCTTAAGCAAAAGCTTAACACTAAGTACTGTATGACAGGGTTTTCCGTCATATTGGTAGAGTTGTACCAAAGTATTGCCACAGGGTAGGATAATGCCACTTTGTCAAGAATGTCTCTGTACCCATTCGCTTTGAAAATAGATTTCACAAAAACCAGTGGCCCTAGTCCCTCGCAGCAGAAAACCCCCCACACTATAACAGACCCTCCTCCAAACATCACAGTGGGAATGATGCGTCACATAAAAACCGCTCTCCAGGTAACCGCCACACCCAAGTGCAGTCTTTTGATCTGAAGATGGTGTGCTACGATTCAGATGTCCACAATTCTTGCTTCTGCTCATTTAAAATCCAAGGAAGAGGCTTCAAGCACCATCACAGTTGCCTCTGTGCATTCACTGCTGTGATGGTGGCTTGTGTCCAGCCGCTCGTCCATGGTAGCCTTTTACATGCAGTTCCTTATGGATTGTTCTGGTGCTGATGGATGTTCTAATGGCCTGAAAGACCTCCTCAGCGAGTGTTTCCATAGACTGTGTGCATGATGCCTTCACAGCTCTTACAGGGTTTCATTGTGCACGTTCTGTCAGTTTATGAGGTTTCCCCGAATGTGGCTACAATGCATACACCAGATGTTTTCCAATTCTGAGTAACGTTGCCAACAGTGGACTTCAGAAGGTCCAAAAGTACTGCGATGTCCTGTACTGATTGGTTGCTGAAGTGACATCCCACCACCGTACCCCATTGGAAGTCTATAAACTCATGGCATTCTGATAGTTTCTGTACTGGCATATGCCTGTGATATTCTCTCCTTTATACCTAAAGCTCACACATCCAATTTCCATATCCCTATTTCTTAGCAGAATAGGCTTGGTGGGGGTCCCAATACTTTTGTCAACATAGTGTTTTAGTGAAAACTCCTGGGTTAGTTAGCTCATGAGATCACCATTTTTGGGGTAAGACAGTTGGCACACAGAAAAGTGTAGTCCCACGCAGAGGATTCCAGTTCAAACTGAACTCAGCCAGCTTTACTCACTTGTCTCTTCACATCCAAAAAGTCACAACAAAGCACATAAACAAAATTCTAGCCATCTAGCCTCTAACATACATCATTTCCCAAGTTTTTAAAGGGGCTTTCGACCCTCCAGTATTGATGACCTATCCTTAAGATAGGGTATCTATTTCTGTCGATCAGCTATGAGAAGAGGCCACAACACTCAGATGAACACCGTGGCCTCTTCCCAGGACCTCAGGTTCCTTCATTACATGGCCTGAAAGCAGCCTAGTCCCATTTAACTAAAGGGATGCAGCTTTTATTCCGGGCATGGCGATTGCAAAATGTACAGCATGGTGTCTAGTATGCAGTGAAGAGGCTGGCCTTGGCACTACGGCCTCTTCAAACAGATGATCGGAGATTGTCCTGAGCGGATATTGAAGACACCGGGACACCAGTACTCGAATGCCAAAAATCCTCTTTAACAGTTAGGAAAGTTGATATTAATGGCTAGATGGCGAGAATTTTCTTTATGCATGTGTTGCTATGTGACATGGTGTCTTCAAATAGCTGATCGGCAGGGTTCTAGAGTGGTGGAACCCTGCCGAACAGATTTTGTTGACCTGTCCTAAGGATGAGTCTTTAATATTGAAGTCCAGGAAAACCTAGTCTTAAATACTGAGTCTACCACCCAGTACTTCAAAAACAAACACAAGGGGAATCTTTTTCTTCGTGTGCATGATCCCTGAGGCCTGGTATAGCCTCTTCTTCCACAGGCTGGGAGCACCATATAAATATAATGGCTACTTATTTAATGGAGGCATCTCTAGTTGTCTCCCCCAAGTCCGAAACCAGGCCCTGTTTCGGACCTTAGACTCAACTGAAATTCCACTGTGCACACTCTGGTTACCATGTGTCCATATAGTAGCAGCGCTACATATATGTAAAATAGTAGCGCAGATACTATATGGGCACATGGTATATGCATATTATATATATATGTAGTTTGTGCTTGTATTTAATACAGAGGGATTATACAGATTTCAAAGTTATTACAGTCCTCAATATCAATTTAGGGAGATTTTATGGCAAATACAGAACTCATGCAGCCAGGATAATTTTCTCTTTTAACAGGATTACCCTTCAATCAGGTATTTATTTAATCCACCATAAATCTATTTAGAAAAAGCAGTAATAAATGTGAGGTTTACGCTGAAACACAGGCCACTGAAATGAATACTTTTAAACAATTCCTTTAATGTTAATATATTACCTTACATGCCTGTTGAGCTTGAAATTATTTTAAGTACTATATATTATGGCATTCTGGATAGAGAAATACATCTGCTGTATCGGAACAGGTTTAGATAAGTATTTGCACTTTTGTCCTTCATTTTATTCTTTCTTTTTGCTTTTCACTGTGATTATAATCATTTTGGACAATAATCTAAATATTCGATATGGGATCTCCATGGCCTGTCTGCATGAATGTCTTCATAGAGCTTATCTCATAAATACAGCCCCTGTCAATAGGCAGAAGCATAGCCATAGGACTGGGGCGTCAAACTCCCTTTTCACATCAGTATTATGGTTGCCTTCAAAGGGTTGTAAGGGCTCAATCACGCATGTAATACAGACAGCTTAATCCCCATTGATTTGCACTGGGGTATTCAGACATGCGTTTTACACGCACGTGAAAAAATTGCATCATGTCCTATTTTGGTCCGTATTAAAAGGGTTGTCCCGCGAAACAAAGTGGGGGTATACACTTCTTTATGGCCATATTAATGCACTTTGTAATGTACATTGTGCATTAATTATGAGCCATACAGAAGTTATTCACTTACCTGTTCCGTTGCTAGCGTCCTCGTCTCCATGGTGCTGTCTAATTTTCAGCGTCTAATCACCGGATTAGACGCGCTTGCGCAGTCCGGTCTTCTTCTTTTCTGAATGGGGCCGCTCGTGCCGGAGAGCGGCTCCTCGTAGCTCCGCCCCGTCACGTGCCGATTCCAGCCAATCAGGAGGCTGGAATCGGCAATGGACCTCACAGAAGCCCTGCGGTCCACCGAGGGTGAAGATCCCGGCGGCCATCTTCACCAGGTAAGTAAGAAGTCACCGGAGCGCAGGGATTCAGCTAAGCACTATCCGGTTTTCTTTTTTAACCCCTGCATCGGGTTTGTCTCGCGCCGAACGGGGGGGCTATTGAAAAAAAAACAAAACCGTTTTGGCGCGGGACAACCCCTTTAATTGCCCATAAAGTCAATGGGATCGCATAAATATGCAGTGAATATGCATGATATGTGTGTACTCACTGCATATTTACACATGAAGGCAGGAGAAATCTATGGGACCTTCATTTTTTTATCCCTTTAATGTCACAGGACGTAAGGTTACATCTTGCACGTTCAGGGTGTGTATGAAGGGAGATCGCGGGGTGATCTTCCTCCATACAACACAGGTACTGGCTGTTTTCTACAGCTGATACCTGGCGGTAACAGCTCCGACAAGCTGCACGGCTTATCAGAGCTGTTAACCCTTTAAATGCTGTCAATTCTGACAGCGGCAATTAAATCCCCCGACCGTTGTTTGTGGGCAACGTGCAGGTGTCATGGCAGCTAGGGGCCTACTGAAAGGCCCCAGGGCTGTCATTGCAGAATGCCTATCAAGCCATGCCCGTGGGGTGGCTTAATAGAATGCCTGCCCGATCGCAGTATGACGTAATTGCACTTTTTTGGTCACCCTAACGATGTCTACGAAAAAATTAAAAAGTTCTAGCTGTCAGAAGATGGCGGCAGAAAATAATTAAAAAAATTAGATATCTTTGAAAAAAAATAGAAATAGTACAGCAAAAAAAAAATTAAACTTGGTTTCGTAGTATTCATACTGACCCATAGAATAACATTATCTGGTCATTTTTTTTGCAGTGTGTATGCAGTAGAAACAATGCGCACCGAAAAATGGCAGATTTCGTTTTTTTCCCACTTCACACTACTAAGAATTTTTTAAACGTTTTTCAGTACATGATATGGTACATTCAATAGTACCAATGAAAAATACAAGTGGTCCTGCAAAAAACAAGCCTTCATACAGCGACGTCAATGAATGAATAAAAGAGTTATGATTTTTTAAAAGGCGGAAGGAAAAAACGAAAATGAAAAAAAAAACAGGAACAGTCCTTAAGGGGTTAAACACATGAAAAATGCAGTGAATAAGTGTGCACAAAAAGCAAGAAGTTCCAAATATACAGTGAATATGCACAGTTTCGGTCCATGAAAATGCTTTGGATTTCACGTGTGACTGAGTGCTAAATGTAGCTACTCCTTAACATGGCTATGGCGCTCTCTGCAATATGATGGGGTTTCTCCCTTTCCACCTCCTCAGCACTGAGCTTTCTACCTTGATGGGTGGCTAGGGTGCCCCGGTAGGGCTGCCAATACTGTGCCACCACCTGTGAGTTGCTGAATATAGCAATGTGGAGGTGTGTGCCCGAGCTCAGAATCCAGCATGGCACCCACTCCCTGTTCTGGTGCCACCCCTCTGCCAAGTCCAGGCTGCGCTCTCTGGCAAAAGAGGAGAGACGGTCCTTTAGCTCCAGACATTGTTACAGGCCATATAAAATCAGATGGATGACCGAATGCAGCTCTTGGGCCTTGAATTTTAATGCTAAAGCAAGATGCTTTAGGTAGAATTCCACCCTTGATGCCACCCTCCAAAATTCCCTTTTACAGGAATTTTCTTGGTTGGCACGCCATAAGAGGCGAAAGCCTTCATTTACTTACTGTATATCCTGATTGCCTCTTTGGATGGCTGTTTGCTTTGTAATTACATCCACTAGCTCATCCTTATAGGGCTTTCCTAATTTAAAGAGGTCTGTCCTTGTCACATGGATCAAATGTCCGCGAGCTTTACATTATCCAATAAATTTTCACTCGAGCAAGGTTGGTTCTCCCAGTGATCAAAGAGATCTTTAATCCTTCCTCCTTTAACAATCTTTTTACCTTCTTAGGCTATGCCTTATGTTTTCCTTTTCTCTTGATTGTCTATCATATTAGTTGGACAATATTGCCATGCAAATGAGAATTCTACCTAAAATAAGCTTTACTTGACCCCAAATTATAGAATAGCAAACAGTCCTATTCAGCTTCGGTCCCTGCTGCAACGCTCCTCTAAGTAGAGGGTCATGTCCCTAGCGTTGCCAGACTGATGAACGCTGCAGTGACGTCACATTTGATGAAGTGCTGCTGCAGCATGTATCTATTGGCTACTGCAGTCACATGCTGGAGGTATCGCATCATCACACTGCTTTCAAAGCAAGAAGGTGGGGGTAGGGGGGTCTGGCAGAGATCTCTGTAGGAGGACTAAAGCCATATCAGAGAGGTAGTTACATTAAAACGATTTTGTGTTTAGCAGTCAGTTAACACCTATTTTTACAAGTTGGAAAACCCATTTAGGCTCTCAGTCTTGCCAAGTTTTGAAGAGCTTGTGTACAATACAAAAGAGACAAATTGACATTTACATTTCATTTTTTATAAAAGTCTTGAAGAAAATTAAATTTGGCTAATACAGTAGTGTTTTTTAATCAGTAATAGTTGCCCAAAAAATGAATTCTCCCTGACATAGCAATGCCAGATATGTGTACATTGTTATAGGTTGTGACATCACTACAGCACTTAGAATAAAGACTTCATTGTCCCGCAGTGGGTGTGAGCTCACCATGGCATTCACCAATTTGACTTTGGGCTACTGCTGAGGGCTGCAGCTAAAGTTTCCTTGACTTTTGCCCTTTACCCACTTTTTGAGGTATGTAGTCTTCGCTGCAGAGACCCCCAGGGAGCCTCGATATAGTGACAGCTGATACAGGCAGGTCAGTGGCAGAGGGACAGGCAGACATAGTCAATCGAACAAGTCGAGTGTAAGAGCCGCTAGGTTAGAGCCGCAGGTCTAGAGAGTAGTCAAGGAAGAGCCAGGAGCCCGCAATGGTAGGTCTCAGTTTTCAGCACAAGGGTCTGGGGGTAACCTTATCAGAAGAAATGCCATAGGTCGATAACGGGAGGTTTCAGTTCGCAGTACAAGTGAGGAGGCCGGCAGCGTTATCAGGACTAATGCCAGAGGTCAATAACAGGAGGTCTCAGTTTGCGGTACTATGGAGGAGGGGGGTAGTGTTGTCAGGAGGAATGCCAGGGGTCCATAGCAGTAGATTTCAGTTCGCAGTACAAGGGAGTAGGTTGGTAGCCTTAGCAGGACGAATACCAGAGGACGATAACGGGAGGTCTCAGTTCATGGTAGAAGGGAGGATTTGGGTAGCGTTGTCAGAAGGAATGCCAAAGTTCGGATAACAGAAGGTTTCAGTTGTTTGTAGAAGAGCAGGCTGTCTGTGGAGCACAATAATCATGCACTGAGGGAGTGACAGGGCCAGGCTTTTATAGTGTGTCTAATCAGAAGCAGAGGTGGGTTCAGGACAGGGAAACAGGCCAAGAAACACAGGGTCATTGCTAGGCTTTAGTAGAGGAGCTGTCCAGATGGCTAGGTGGCTCATCAGGGAGAGCTGCCTACTGGAGCACAGGAAGTCCTGCGTTCGATTCCTGACATTGAAGTTTATGCAAAATGGAGAGCTAAGCAGAAAGGGAGGGCAGACGGCAATCTGCGATATCAGAATAAAGAGCGAGCTGAGGTCAGGACAAGCAGAGGTTGAGAAATCTGGGTCAACAGGCACGGGTCAAAACCAGGAGTCAAGCAAAAAATAATACTGCCTTCACAGAACCTTTTGTTTTGGCACTCTCCATTGAGTGAAAGTGCCTTAAATAACCCGAGAGACACCAGGATTGGCCAAAAGCCGAACGCTGTGTGTGTTGGCTCTATAAGAGGCAGACTGGCGGTATGTTCACACCTAGCAGGCAGCAATGACAGCTGAGGGGACACTGCGGTATGTGTCACACAGATCGGACAAAAGATGTCAGATGTTTCAAGTGGCCATAGCCAGCACCACTGACAACAGCCAGCAGGCATAATACTCATTTTGGTATTTGATGTTTCTCCCTCTTTTAGCTTTAGATGCAGAAAATGGGAGATAATTATCCAGGTTCGGAAATTTTTTTGTTAATTTGCAAGTGAATACACAAATGCCAAGCATAAACTGCCTTAATAACCAGGAGTCCGCCTCCTGGGACCCCCACTGATCAACTGCTCACCGGGCCACTTATAGTGTGTACGGAGCATTAAGTTGACAGCTCCATACACATTGATGTCAATATCAAGGTCATAAATCTTGTGTGCCAGGTTATCTAAGCTCCCATTTCATCATGGGCAGCTGATGTAACCTGTTGGGTTGCACACCTCTAAGGCCAGCCCTGGACTTAATAAGATTTAACAAGATTCCATTATTCTCCTTTGCTTTTAATGTAAAACACAAATCTCAACATTTCTTAGAATTTTAAAGTTTGCAATACAATATACGAATTATTACAGCTATAATACAATATTCTGCTGTAAGATTTCCAAAGAAGGAAAAATAAAGCTCAATTATAATGTAATGTCACCCTACTTATCTCTTCAATTATGTTTAATGTAAACACAGTAAGAGCTGAAGAAGTCATAATTACATAAATGTATTAAATCCAATATCCAGGTTGGTCTGGCTTGGGAGCTAGTTAGCGTACGGTCGTGTTTCAAGAGAAATAATTAGACTTGAGTGGGATCAGTATTTCTTAAGTCTCTGTACAGACAAGGGTGCAGGTGACTTCAGGATTAATAGAGCAGAAAAGGTTGAGTCTTAAGATGTATCCTCCTTTCATTTCCTGACCTCAGCTGTGTCTCTAAGCATCCTCTTAGGACTCAGTGTAAGGCATTAGGCTATTTGTTGGAAAGACAAATCTATTACAGTAAGAAGGACTATCAAAGGTATGGTTAACGTATTTAAGGTGACTACCTTATCATTTGGTATTGGAGTCTGTATATTTTTAACAGAGCCTAATTACGAGATGTGGCCATAAATGGTAGATCATTCTAAGGTGAGATGTCATTTTTGAATTCCACCTCGAGAGTCTTATTTGTGGTTGGATAGCAGCTTAAAGAAAACACTTTATTGTTCCTCTTATGATTTGGGGCTCCTTTAGACAACCCCTTTAAAGCCTCATGCCCTCGGCCGGGTCGGATTCCGCCTGGGAAATGTTGCACCTGAATCAGACCTGGCACACCCCAGAGATCCCCTCCGGATCTGCAGCGAGAGTCTCTGCCGGCCAGCCGGCTCGGATGCACAGTGCAGCACATGACCCGCCAGGACTGGGGGGGATCACGCGATTTCCCGCGATACTTCCGCTGTGCTCACAGCGTGGAGTATCACTGGACGGACGTCTTCCATTGACTGCAATGGAAGCAAATGCACAATTTTCCGCGATGAATAGGACATGCTACGATTCTCCCCGCGAGCGGAAATTCACAGTTGGCTTCCGCTCGTGGCATGGGAGAATCTGTTAACATGGTATGTCTATGGATGGCTGTTGCTGCAGTATTCGCGGCGGATGTCTGACCATATGAGATATGGCCATAAATGGTAGATTATTCTAAAGTGAGATCCTATTTTCCCTCCGACATCATGACAGCATACACCTGGAGGTTGCTCACCTGCTGACCTGATGGGACAGGAAGAGGCAGAACATAAAAGGCACCTCCCCTCCACCAAACACCAGCGCTTTTCCTGTCCCTCCAGGACAGCAGCGGCAGAGCTCCAGCGATGCTGTCCCATGCCGGAGGTTCCAGAACTAACCGGTGAGCGGCGGCATCTCTTCTGGCAGCCCCGGTTGCCCCAGTGGGAAGTACCTCATCTGGGAGCTAACCGGGGACTGCGTGGGCCTGGGTCCAACGACGGGCTTTCCGGCACCAGACGGGCTTTCCGGCACCACTGCGGCCGTCATTCAGGCGGCGGCCGCCATCTCTAAGATATCATCTTCTGGCAGCCCCGCTTGCCCCAGTGGGAAGTACCTCATCTGGGTGCGAATCGGGGACTGCGTGGGCCTGGGTCCAAGGACGGACTTTCCGGCACCACCGCGGCCGTCAACCAGGCGGCAACCGCCATCTCTGGGTCCCGGCTGTAGCGGGCGAAACACAAGGAGTGTGACGCCAGACGCTCCGCAAGAGGGCGTGGCCTCGATGGAGCACACAAAGGGGCGTGGCCTGGCACGGCTTGGCGCCAGATTCAAAATTTAAAGCCCCTGCACCAGGCGGCTGGTGTTTTTTCTTTTCACGCTAGGAATCGATTCTAAGGACAGGAATGGATCCCACAAGTGCAGGATGTCGGCCAAGAGAGGACCCAGAGAATCTCCAAACTGTAAGTGGTCCTGTGGGCCAACCTACAGACACCTGCACTACACTTCCCTTACTAACAGAGCTCTCCCTTGTCATGTACGACAGGGATACTCAAAAACCTAGGGGGGCTAGGAGGAGAAGTAAAAAGCGTCCCGTATGCTTACAAAACTTGACGACTCCTATTCTAAAACATTATGCGCTTCCTGCTCAGCGAAAATTCTGCAGGAAGAAAAATCTTCCCCCATGTCTGAAATCCAGTCAGTTGTCCGGGAAGAAACAGTCCTACCTCTCGGACCTCCAACCAGGGCCCTTAGGGGTCACAAGAGGGTCTGCTCCGGCAGTGTTAGAGTCCGACTCTGACATGGCAGAAGAATTTGATCTTGAAGATCTTGGAAGTGTCGCAGGGGGAGAAAAAATATCTCGTTTTCGAAAAAACGCTAACAGAGAAACCTTGCACTGTGCAGGACGTCATGTTGCGAGTCAGCTTCCACACGCCACACTTTGATCCTTAATGATTGGAATTGTATGGATCAAGCTCCGTTAATTTCTAAAAGAATTTTAGGAGTGTCCTTTATTTGCAGACAATGAAGTGGCTATCCTTGAGGAGACGCCAAATGTTGACACTAAAAGAACTGGACTACCATCTGAGGATACGTCCCACTTAAAGGACTCCATGGACAACAAAGTAGACATGACCATGCGTAAGGCTTGGTCCACGTCCAGTTTCATTATAAAGCTAATATTGCGGCCACCTTGGTGGCTCGCTCTATGGCGGTTTGACTAGGTCAGCTTCTACGGTCCGCTTCGGAACCCGCGTGGCAGCCCTATCCAACACGAGCATCTCTTCTGCCAGCCCCGGTTGCCCCAGTGGGAAGTACCTCATCTGGGAGCTAACCGGAGACTGCGTGGGCCTGGGTCCAAGGACGGGCTTTCCGGCACCACTGCGGCCGTCATTCAGGGGTAAAGTAGTGGTCAAGAGACATAGCCTCCAAAAATAGGTCGTGTACCCTACCCTTTCGGGGCGGCTAGTCATCAGACCCCGCAAAAAGCTCCTTAATTCCATGTCCCTCGTCTACAACATATGTGGGGAATGGAAAGACCAGAGGAAGCGTTAAGGCTCTTACTGTTGTCCCTCAACCTGCATCTTCATGCCTGCAGAAGATTAGTTCACTTGTGCACTAGTTGGAGAAACATAGCTACTAACGGTGCCTACCACACGCTGGGAAACGATCCTAATGACAGGAATCGATCCCACAAGCGCAGGCCTGGTGACGGAGGGGTACAAGATTTGAGCTAGAACCCCGCCCTCCAAATAGATTCATTTTAACCTTCGGACTGTGTGGGCCTGGGTCCAAGTACGGGCTTCCGGTTCCACCACGACCGTCATCCCGGCACCAACTCTAGAGCAGGCTCTACTTAAGGGTGAACAAATTGTGCTGGATATTGGTGCAGTTATCCCCATCCCTAAGACGGAATGGGGGAAAGGGTTTTACTCCCCTCTCTTTCTGGTTCCCAACCAGATGGCTCCCACCGATGGAGACTATCAGAACCGCAACCCCCCTGATTGGTAGGGATAACGTTATGGCTACAATTGACATAAAGGATGAGTATTATCACATCCCCAGTTATGTCAACTCGCAAAAAGTTCCTAAATTTGCGCTGAGAATGGCGCCTTCCCTTTGGAATCTCCTCTGCTTCACGGATCTTCTCCAAAGGGGCGATTGAAATAGTAGCCTTTCTGCACAATCGCGGGATTATCATCATCCCCCATCTGAAAGGGGGCATAGCTCAGTAGATGGTTCCCTGCTGGTGGCAGATCCCCTCACTATTCTGAGGTCACACTGGGGGTCCACGCTTCAGCTATCTAAGGGTCTGAGCTGGATCATTAATGATTTGAAATCCAACATGGATCCGGACACCAGGAAAAAATTCCTGGGAGTCATTTTGGATTTTCATCTCCAATGTTCGTCCCTTCCTCCTCTAAGGAAACAGCTCATTCTACAGAATGTTCTGCTCTATATAAAAAATCTACAGTTTCAATAAGAGGCGATGCGGATCCTGGGGCTAATGACTTCATGCATTGGAGTGGTTCCCTGGGCCCAGTTCCACAGCGGTGATCTCCAGACACTTATCCTCCAGAATGGGGACAAGTCAGTCCTCACTTGACAGGACAATCCCTATTTCCACTAGGGCTAGATCCTCACTCCGCTGGTGGTTGTCCTCAGACAACCTTTTAATGGGGACCCCGCGATAACTGATGCCAGCGCAAAAGGGTGAGGGGTCACCTTTGAAGGTGGCCATATACAGGGTACATAGGACACTCATGAGAGATCCAGGTTATCTAACGTTAGAGAACGTAATGAGGTTTGGGAAACCCGACGTAACCTGCAAACCGTTTAGGGATGAAGCATGTGAGGATTTTTTCCGATAACATGATGGCAGTGCCACTCATTCGCCACCAGGGTACCACCAGGAATCCTCTACTTCAGCATTTGGCGGGAAGGTTCCTTCAATTGGCGGAACTCACAACTAAGTCACTGTCGGCCTTCCGTATAAAAGGAGCCGAGAATTCAGTCGCGGGCTTTCTAAGCAGGAAGAAAGTGGACGCAGGAGAGTGGGGACTCCATCCCGAAGTGTTTAGCCTACTCGGGACAAATAGGGGGTACCCGAAATAGTTTTGCTTGCGTGAAGCGCAAATACCAATTGCCGTCTTCTCTTTTCCCGAGACTCGGAGAAACAAGCCTTAGGCACGGGCGCCCCCTCTCACCCCTGGGTTTGGGACTTGGCTTACGCTTTTTCCCCTTTACCCCTGATTCCGCTACTCCTAAAAAAATTACTGCGGCCAAGGCTGTCAGTAACGTTAGTAGCGCCTTATTGGCCCAAAAGACCTTGGTTTCCTCTCCTGAGATCTGTCAGTGGGAGAGCCTCTCCATCTTCCGTCAAGACTGGACCTATTGCTGCAGGGTCCTCTCCTCTACCCGGAGGTTCACAAGTTCAGGCTTAGAGTCTGGATCTTGAACGGGTAAAATTCTTAGAAAAGGGTCTATCATCTAATAGGGTTTCCACTAATTGCGATAGCCCTATGCTCTCGATGGAAAAGATTTATTCCAAAGTCGGGAAAAAATTCTCAGAATGGATGGGTCAGGACATCCAATCAGACATTCGTAAAAAATTTTAAATTTCGTCCAGGCAGGCCCGGATAAGGGTTGAGTCCAGATTCCCTCAAAACCCAAGTAGTGGCTTTGAGGGCATTCTTTGATCTCGTGCTTGCTGAGCACAAGGGGATCAGGAAATTTCCTAGAAGGGCGAGTAGACTGCATCCATTCATAAGGCTGATGGTGCCACCCCTGGGATCTGACTATAGTCCTTCAGGCCTTCTGCGATTTTCCCCGTTGAACCTATTAGAAACCTATCCATCGCCTTGCTGACGTACAAGGTAGCCCACCTTGTGGCAGTTATGTCGGCTATGTGCGTGGGTGAAATTCAGGCCCTTTCGCAAAGGGCCCCATATAGGACTATGCACCCTGATAAGATCGTATTCTCCTTAGACCCTTCCCTCCAACCCAAAGTCTTGTCAGACTTCCACGGAGGCCAGCCAATAGTCATTCCAGCCTTTGTCTAAATTTTAAAAACGAAAAGGAGCAGAGGCTCCATAATCTTGACATTAAAAGAGCTGCATTAGCGTACCTTGAGGCAACGGAAAGTTGCAGAAAGTTTGACAAACTTTCGTTCAATTTCAGGGGCAGGCCAAAGGGAAGGCTACTTCTAGAGATTCAATAGCCAGGTGGCTCAGAAGAACCATCCAGGAGGCTTACAAGGCCAGGGCATTCCTTCCCCAGAAGGTTTGAAAGCCCACTTTACTCGGGTGGTGGCATTTTCCTGGGCAAAAAGAGCGCACGCCTCAATCGAACAGGTTTGTAACGCAGCCACGTGGACTTCTAGTCATACGTTTATTAAACCTTATAGGCTGGACATTAAAACCTAGTGAGGATGCAACCTTCGGGAGGAAGGTGCTTCAAGCAGTAATCCCTCCCTAAAAAAGCCCATGCCAGTTATTTGGTATTCCTCCAGGTGTATGCTGTCATGATGTCGGAGGGAAAATGGGAATTTTTCTTACCGATAATTCCCTTTCTTGAAGGCATCATGACAGCATACGGGCTTCCCCCCCCCCTACCGACACGGTTACCCTTGTTTGTTTAACACATGAGGTAATGTGTATGCTTATGATTTCTTTGTCTAAGGTGTGTGGTGCCAATAAAACACACCTTCTGGTTAAGTATACTGTCACTGTGGTTATTTGGAACGCACTGGTGTTTGGTGGAGGGGAGGTGCCTTTTATGTTCTGCCTCTTCCTGTCCCATCAGGTCAGCAGGTGAGCAACCTCCAGGTGTATGCTGTCATGATGCCTTCAAGAAAGGGAATTATCGGTGAGAAAAATTCCTGTTTTTGAAGTCCACCTCGGATTAATGAAAAACAAAAGTCATTTGAGGGTCTTATTGGTGGTTGGATAGTACCTTAACCCTTTCCAATCCACTGTCTGACGTCTTCCTACATTCTGATTGAAGCTTGTACAGCTCCAATGTCAGAAGACGTCCGACAGGGTATTCTTACTGTCTATTGCCAGCCACTCTGTGGTTGGAGCCTCACACACTGGCTTTAGCCAACAAAAGGTACCTTTGTATAACAGCAAAAAGAGAAAGCGTTTTAGAAAACCCTTAATCCAAAATTGGATTGGAAAGGGTTAAAGCAAATACTTTATTGTTTCCTAAGGTAACACTATGCATGCACAAAATGAGCAGTTTATAGGAGCCCCAAATCCTAAGTAAATTGGGGCTCCTTTAAACTTCTAATTTTGTGCATGGAAAAAAATATACCATTGAACGCAAATCTCCTGCTTCAGATAAATGAGTTGGGGTCCGTTCTGGCGAAACGATTTCTCGTTTGAACAAGTGAACAATACCAGAGTTTGCTCGGGCAGCCTGTTTATACAGGCAGATACATCGTTGGCTTATTCAAAAGAGAAATGATTCAGTCGTCTGCATTCACTGTACAGTAAATGAGAATGACCGAACGATTAATATTTAAACCAAATGATAAGTGAACGAGCCAACATTGATTTTTAGGCTAGCATAAAATGAACGACGAACGAAAAGTGAACGTTTCATCATTCGGCGTTCGGTCATTGGCTGCATTTAGACTGAACGATTATCATTGACGTTCGGCTTGCATGAACAATTTTTAGAACGATAATTGTTCCGTGTCAAAAAGCCCTTAGTGATAGCTTGATCACTGAGGAGGAGATTGAATGGAGCAATAGTTGAGCATGTGCGGTGCCGCTCTATTCATCTTCAATGGGTATTTCGGAGATGGCTGAATGCTTGTATTCTGCCCTGCTGTCAGGAATGGAACTGAGAACCTCCTGCTCTCCAGTCAGTGGCTCTCACAACTGAGCGATCCAGTCTGTGGACTGTACCCATTACGATCAGCCTTGTTCCATGATCTGGGTTATTGAGTTCCTGCTTCCTGGTCCTGACCCCACCTCTGACCCTGATTAGGCTCAGTATAAAAGCCTGAGCCTGCCACCACACCAGCGCTTGATTAATCTGCTTCACAGCACTGTTTGATCAAGCTCCATGTTGCCTGCTCTTCCACTATTTTTGCAAGACATGCTGATACTGACTTCTGGCTTCCTCTCTGACTACGCAACCCACGTCATCCATTTCTACTGCAAAGCGAGACCTCCTGTTGCTGACTTCTGTCTTCCTCTCTGACTACGCTACCCATCTCATCCATTTGTGCTGTAAACCGACACCCCCCATTGCTGACTTCTGTCTTCCTCTCTGACTACGCTACCCATCTCATCCATTTGTGCTGTAAACCGACACCCCCCATTGCTGATATCTGGCTCATCCATGAGTACTCTCCGCACCTGCGGCCATTACACCTGAGGCTCCAGCCTTGGGCCCGAAGCCCTTACACCTGCAGTCCAATTGAAAATAAGTGGTATAGTACTGCAGATGTGCACCTGCCATTCCATTCATTATCCTCCTCACTGCAGGGGATAGTTTGAGCCCATAGTGAGGAAAAGATGGAGACATGGGACCTTGGTTCTCAGGATCTGTCAGGATCTTGGCAGTGAGACCACCACTGATTAGATTTTTATCAACTATCCTGTGGATAGAAACGTAGATTTTGGTACAACCGCTTTAATCAAGACAGTGCCCAGCTTAGGTTTTGAGTTTGTGTTTTTTTAAAGTAGCAGCACACTGGCATAAGATGCACTTAATTTAGTAATAGGCATGCATCAGTCAATTGTACACCAACTATTAGCAGGCATAAATTAGCACTATAATTTACTCCAGTTTCTGCCCTAAAATGTAGTAAATTTATTGGGCCATGGAGGCCAAGTCCTCTTGTCCAGCTCCACCCATTTTCCTGGCACAGTTCTGACACACAACCAGTAATACATTTTCCTATAGTCTTACCACAGATTATACCTAGATCAGAGCAAGGACAAGCTGTAGGCAAGGTTGACAGCTGCCTAGGGTGGCATTGAGAGAAAAGGAGCAAGATATGGGTTAAAAAAATATTTTGCCCTTAAATATCTTTGTTCAACCATTTGGGTTGGGCCTGAGATGCTGAAATGCAGTTGGTAAAAGGATGGGACCTGTCATACAGGAATAACCTTTAATTGTATGAAAAGTGCCTGCTGTAATGAAAGGCAAGTTGCAGAAACCCTCTGAGCCTACTACAGATATCAGCAGACACTGCATTGAGAAGTGCATTTGCAGAGAGAATATAATAAAAAGGAATGAAAAAAACTTTAAAAAAAAAATAATACTATGGATTGACGGAGGACAATTAAATAATGATTGTTCATTAACCCATTAGTGACTGCCGATATGCCTTTTAACTGCCTGTATCGGCGGGTTATGTATGAAGAGAGATCGCGTGGCTGATCAGAACTGTTAAACCTTTAAATGCCGCTGTCACTTTTGAGATGAGATCACAAGGAGCCATTCGTGTATCATGGCAGCCGGGGGCCTTATGAAAGGCCCCAGGGCTGTCTTGGCAGAGTGCCTATCAAGCCATGCCCATGGGGTAGCTTGATTATTTCTGCCTGCCCGATCGCAGTATGATGTAATGCTATAGCATCACATCATAACGCAGGAGCGATCAAAGCACAACTAGTTGTTGTCCCCTCTGGGGACTAAAAAAAACAAGATCAATAAAGTTTTACTAATTATTATGAAAAAAAGAAAAGAAAAGTAGTAACACTTTAAAAAAAAACCTTTTGCCATATTTATAATAAAAGAATTTAACTAATCAAACAAAAATACATACTTGGTATCGCTGCATCCGTAAAAGTCCGATCTATCAAAGTAATGCACTATTTACCCCGCACGATTAACATCATCAGAAAAAAAAATAAAGACCACCAGAAATGTGCTTTTTTTGGTCACCCTGTCCTCAAGAAAAAATGCAATAAAAAGTGATCAAACAGTCATATATATTCTCCAGAAATGTACCAACACAAACTACAGGACGTCCTGCAAAAAATGAGCCCTCGGATAACTACGTCGACGGAAAAATAAAAAAGCTATTGCGCGATGAAGATGGCGGCAGAAAATAATTTTTAAAAATGTAATCGCTTTGAAAAAAATATAAGTAGTACAGCAAAAAAAATTATATAGCCTGGTCACTAAGGGATTAAACAACTATAATGCCGTACTTCGTGAAATAAGATTTGAAGCACTCTTGCCTTGGGCACCATGATAGTTTGTCCCGAACCTGGCTTAAATGGGATTTTTGATTATGGAGTTGTAAAGATGGTGCATGAAGACAGTAGGTCAGATCCCAATAAAGCGTAATATACAAAGGTGCATCCTGTTCCTGTATACCAGGTGGCACCACCTTCTTGTTCGTTGGGGTTGTCCCATCTGCAATGCCACCTGAAGTTTCAAGTCTGCTGCAACTTGACTCAAACCCGTGACCAAATGGAGGCATACGCATGGTCTATAAAATGATTTGTTGTATCAACCCATGCTAAGCCAAGAAACACAGCAGGAGAACTCATCTATCCAGTAGTTTATAGTAGTAGAGAGTTGGGTCTCTATTAGAGATGAGTGAACCTACTCGGTTCGGGTGTTTTTGAACCCGAGCACCGCTTTTTCCGAGTAACTCACTACTCGGACGAAAAGATTCGGGGGGCGGGGGGAGGCGTGGTGGAGCAGGGGGTAGCAGTGGGGAACAGGGGGGAGCTCTCTCTTTCCCCCCCCCCACTTCCCTCTGCAACCCCCGGCGCCCCCCGAATCTTTTCGTCCGAGTAGTCAGTTACTCGGAAAAAGCGGTGCTCGAGTGCAAAAACACCGGACCCGAGTACACTCGCTCATCTCTAGTCTCTATATAAGTCATATCCTTTGTATTTTTTTTCCTTGCTTGGATTTAGTTGATTTTGTAATTTTCAGGAGATGATGAAGTCAGGAGGATGGGTGTCTCATTACATATAAATCAGGACGGGTTGGAAATGTGCAATCATAACATTTGCAAGGCCGTAAAAATGAGCTGCACACCTCAACGGACAAAGACAATTTTGGTTACTTCCAGAGTGTGGCTGTCAATGACGCTTAGATCATAGTCATATAGAAAATGATAATTCACTCTAGTGACTGTCACATTTATCACAACCACATTATTCCTGTCAGAAATGTGAAAATAATTAGGTCAAAATACTGACACAATGTAATGGAGTATGTAAGATGTGAAATTCACATATTGGATGGAATCTGTCAGCAAGAATCGGCCTGTCAGTCAAACGAGATCATTTTGGAGTAAATGCCGAGCTCCAATTTTTGGAATTCGAGGACGGAAGAGGTGAAGAGTTGAACCACTGATATCGCTGGTGTTTTCTTCTTTCTTCTTCTACGCACATTTCCAACAAAGAAGTATATTTTAAATCAAAGAGGTGGTTTAAAGTGTAACGTGCGCAATTTGTTCTCTAGCACATGCTTTAATTCAAGCTGGGGATGAATGTATTGACTGGATGTCCTCAGGTTAAGCTGGCAGCCAGAAGATCAGTATCTCGTTGGGAAGACTAGTCATCATGACTACTTGTCGCTTGTTCTGTAACAACCGGAAAATAAAGAAAAAGTATAACAAAACGTTCATATATATGAGTTTTAGTTTTAAGCAGGTATATAATTTTTATAAGATATTAAGTGGGCATTGCCAGCATTGGACAAAAGGGTGCCAGTGAGCACAAATACCCGCTAAGCTGGAGGGTAAATGTATTATATATGAAATTTTACTTTTGTATCATATGTAATTATTTCATTATTATACGGGAAGCCTTGTCTTAGCACCGTATGCCATTAATTTATTCTTCCATAGGAAGCATTACTTTAGCACCATATATAATTAACGTTTTTTGAGAGTTGGTTCACACTAAGCAAAATGCATAGAAAGAAAGACCATGTCCGACCAGAAATAAATATATGAGAGATATAGAAAAGGAATGATTCAAATCCCAAACTTTATTTCATAAACTTTAAAAGAGAAATGAAATGGGGACCACCCAACCACAGAAAAAGGTCCTGGACAAAAACATGAATTGCCACCATGATTTTACGAATTATAACCAGATGGTATCTTATAGACCCTTGCTACAGACTGACCAAGAAGATCTAGATGTGGTTTCCTATCAACAATATCAGCAGCACGGTTTGTGTCCTCTTCAAGCAGTGCTGTGCATGCAAGGCATCCCAGAAATATTGCTGGGAGGAATGGTCAAAAAGTCCTTCTCAATGTTGTGTTAATATTATTTGAAACTGCTTATTTGGAACATTTGGTGGAAGTGATTGCAGCTAAGGGGCATCTACACATTATTAAATTCAAGGGTTCAGTCACCTTTTCTCTCTGAACTGTGGCCAATACTCAATTTGCTTAACAAAAGGCATGAACTGTACAACTGTTTGTGTGTTATTAGCTCAGTTAAAGACTTTGTACATGGTCTGATAATTAGGCAAGAATGTTCGTATGAACGTTTTTTTGCCCAGTCATTGGGTCTTGTGAAGGTATTGTTGATCACCCGATGAAGGAGCACACGCTCATTAGTGAAGTGAACCTATCTTTTATAAACTACAAACAATTAGTGTCGTTGGTGGCATATCTCCATGTGTGAACAAGAGATTTGCTGCTGACAATGAGGATGAAGCTCTTTGTAGGAATGATTGTTCACCCTCTAATAGAGTTTGAATTGGCCCGTTTAAAGGCCTAGTAGACGAACACCGATCTCGTAATAATTGGCACATTGACAAATGTAAAGGGACCCTTTTTTTGTGGTTTTCTATAGTTGTGGCTTTGATAACATTTAGACCACATTTTATTAGCAATCGATGCAAAAATCATTCCAAAGCGTTCATTGACTTTTTCTTGCAACTGTACGACATGTGTTGGTTTTCAAAGAAGGATATAGGCAATGGTAAAACCATTAAAAAAAAACCCAGTGTGTTCCTATTTGCTTCATATGTTTTCCGATCCCCCTATTCGGAACCCCCATTGACACTCTCCTTGTGTGGATGTCCGGTGGACCAGGGCTGACGTACCAAGCAGAAGTTTGTTGATTATTTTGCCTACCGGGATTGGAGGCGTGCCGGACTGCCCCTTTCTAGGGAGTCCGAGCACTTCAAGTGATTAACCAATTTCTCACCATCACACCTGATATTTAAGATCACTGTATGGTCTTCTTTTTCACCTTAGCCCTGGAGCGCTGCTTTGAATGGATTGTTGGTTTTCAAGGAAAGATTCACAATACTGTCGAAAGCAATATAATAAATTTCGAAACATCTACATTGTACCAATGCATCTGGTGAGAAACTACAGAGAAAAAAACCCTTTCCAATCCAATTTGTATCCTGATTTTCCTAGGGGGCTTACTCTTTTTCTGCCGTTAACAATGGCAGTATCTGCTGGCTAAAGCCAGTACTGCATGAGGTAACACGTTGGATAGGCTCTAGAGATGAGCGAGCGTACTCGCTAAGGCAAATTACTTGAGCGAGTATTGCCTTTTGCGAGTACCTGCCCGCTCATCTCAAAAGATTTGGGTGCCAGTGGGGGTGAGCGCTGAGTTGCAGGAGTGAGCGGGGGTGGGGGGGAGAGAGAGAGAGATCTCCCCCGCTGCTCCCCGCCCCGCCAGCACCCGAATCTTTTGAGACAAGCAGGCAGGTACTCGCAAAAGGCAATATTCGCTTGAGTAATTTGCCTTAGCGAGTACGCTCGCTCATCTCTAATAGGCTCCAACAGCAGAGAGGCTGGCAATATACAGTAAGAGAACCCCGATGGACGTCCTCCAACATCGGAGCTGTACAGCCATAGAGGATAATGTCTTTAGACATCAGACAGTGGATTGGAAAGGGTTAAGACTAGAGATGAACGAGCATACTCGCTAAGGGCAATTGCTCGAGCGAGCATTGCCCTTAGCGACTACCTGCCCACTCGAGACAAAGGGTTCGGGTACCGGCGCGGGGGAGCGGTGAGTAGCGGTAGTCAGCAGGGTGGAGCGCGGGGGGGAGAGAGAGATCTCCCCTCCGTTCCTCCCAGCAGCTCCCTGCCCGCCGCCGGCACCCGAACCTTTTCTCTCGAGCGGGCAGGTACTCGCTAAGGGCAATGCTCGCTCAAGCAATTGCCCTTAGCGAGTATGCTCGCTCATCACTAGTTAAGACCACTTGCAAACCTAATGAACATTTAATAAATATATTTCTAATTAAACATTTATTCTAAATGGTAAATAAAGAGAACTCGGGTAAATAGTAGTACAGCAATAATTCCATTGGGTATTGACCATGGCAGCGGCGACATTTGCTTACACAATAAGTAGATATCAGCTTGTCTTCGATGACATATGCGAATAAAAAGAGCCGACTGTCACAATATTGAATTTATTTAAATTATCTGTTTCAAGTAGATCTGGTGTGTGGGTCCAGCAATAATCATACTTATATCAATCTATATTGCATGACTTTTGTTATCGGTAAAAATAGTGCTTTTCAGTAAATTGTCACTTATTATTGTTCATTCAAGGCCACTAACATGGAAAAAAAAGAGCGAGAAAAACGCTTCGGCTACGGTGTCAAAAGAATAAGGACAATTTTGTGTTTTCTTTTGATGCTGTTTGTTGATATCTAGACCACTGCAGCTTGATTGCCTAACATTAAACCTATAATAACAGTGCAATCATAGAAGTATCATCATGAATGCCTTTGCAATAGAAACAGCATTTACACCGCTGTAGAATGGTATCAAAGTTTTGCTCACGAATCTCTTATTTGCTGTCATTGATCTGCCTTGGCCAGTTGTTAGTTCTCCTCATCTGAGCTGTATTGATTGTATAATCAGTAGATGGAGGCTGCGGGCAGATGAAAATTCAGTGTTGTTGGGCAAATAATTGGCTGCTTGCCTGTTGACCTGGACCCCGCCGTTTTTGCCGTGTTCGCCGACGGGATTGTTACTTATTTTACTGACCCTATTTTATCAGTAAGAACACAGTGCCATTAGGAAGATATAAATGCTATCCTGTAAAGCTAACCACATGGCGAATAATTCGGGGATCTGCTTACAAAGAAAAATTGCTCAAGATATATATATGCCCTTGGTGCATCATGCCGCCTCTCCACTGAAGTCAAGGAGAATACTCAAATAAAAATGATACACAGGACACCAATTTTTTCCCCCCCCCCCATCCCTTGTGTATCTGCATATAGCACTGTCAGGGAGAAAGTGATTAAGCCTAGCCTTAAAGAGCACCACGTGAGAACATAAATGACCACTTTACATTGCAGCATGAACCTTCTCCATCAATAGACAGCAGAACACTGCTATACTCTTATTTCAGAGATCTCTTATACAATAGGAGTCGATTCCATTCCAAAAAAAAAAGAATGCATGAAAATGGGAAGATAATGCTTGGTATATTTAGAAAGAAACATTAAAATGCTTTAAAGGGAAAAAAATGGATGATCAGGATAGAACATGAATAGTGGGCATCCACCGCTTGAGACTGCCGTTTTTTTTGTCAGGAAGCAGATACCTCTGTATGTTATGCAGTAGCTTGGCATGGTATTGCAGGCATAATTTACATTGAATTGAATGGGAGCTGTACCTGCAATACCATGCTGGGCCACTGCAGTGGGTGGCATGTAATGTTTTAGATTACCGATGCATCACTAGTGCTCAGTGGACATCTGAGAATCAGCATGGCCATGTTGGATATATGAAGAGGGGTCCAAGGCACATTTGGATCGGCAGCCAAATTGGGAAGGCAAAAGCACCAGCTAATATGAGAGAGGCATTGTAATTATTATTTACTTTAATGCACTATTAATTCCAAGGCGTTGAACAAATAAATAATTGGGATTTAACGACATATAAACTATATATACTACTACATATACAACTACATTATATATAAGATTACAGGAACGATAAACGGCTACTTACTGACTAACAAAATAATATGAAGAGGGGGAGGACTGTGCCCGCAAGGACTTACAGTGGATAGAGGAAGCAGACAGTAGGTGGGTTACAAGGGGCTTCTATTGTGGTAGCAGCTGGGTTATTGTAGGTTGTAGGCATGCCCTGAAGAAATGGGTGTTCAGGTTCCTTTTGAAGCTTTTCCAGGTGGTGGAGAGTCTGATGGTTTAAGGTAGCAAGTATAAGGGGGATGCATGGGAGAAATCCTGGAGCACACTAGGGGAGAGTACAAAAGGTGGTCTTGTGCAGACCGGAGGTTACATTGGAGGAGGAATAATAAGACAGGGATGTATGTAGGGGTTATGTTGTCAGTGGCCTTGTATATCATTGATAATGATGAACATTTTTATTCGGGCAGTAAAGGGATTGGCAGGAGAGTAACTGGGAGAAAGGACGAGAGTGAGAGCATTCTGCTGCCTTAACACTCTGCACCACACAAGGCCTGGATTAGAGTGGCACAAGTGCATTGGATGGAAGGACATACAGAAGGATGTTGCAAGAGTCTAGAGGGAGAAGAGGGCATGTAGTAGCATTTTAATTGTCACAAGGTTGAGGAATGATGTTATCCAAGCTCAATGTGGCAGGAGGTGGCAAGGGCTTGTATGTGTGAATTGAAGGAGAGGACAAATGCTACATTGAGAGAACAAACTTGTGGGACCGTTGAGAGTATGGAGCCATTGATTGTCATTGATAAGTTTGGTGGGGGTGTTGAGTGAGGTGGGAAGAGATTATCAGATTAGTTTTCTCCATGTTAAGTTTTTGGAAGCAGAAGGAGGAGGAGGATATAGCCAACAAACATTCTGTGAGTTAACATCTAGGACCGAGGGGTAGATTTGAGAGTCATCAGCATAAAGGTGTTACTGGAAGCTTTGGGGTTCTATGACCCATCCAAGGCCAAAGGTGTAGATGGAGAAGAGAAACAGTCCTAGGACAGAGTCTTGTGGGACACCAACAAAGAGTGGGCAAGGACTTGGTGTGCGAGTGGAAATCTAAATGTTCAGTTAGTGAGGTATGATGGAGTAGATTCATAGAACGGTTAAGTTTGTGATGACGAAGGGGAGAAAGCGTTTGTAACGGGAGGGAGGAGTTTACTGTGTCAAAGGCAGAGGACAGGTCAAGGAGGAGGAGCACAGATTAAAGTTTGGAGGCTTTTGCAGTTAGCTACTTTAATTAGGGCTGTTTTGGTAGAGTGGTGGAGTTGGACACCAGATCGCCGTTATTAAATAGCGAGTTGTAGGAAAGATAGAAAAGCAATTTAGGGAGGACGTGCTGTTCCAAGAGTTTTGAAGCAAGATGGAGCAGTGATATAAGGCAGGAGCTGATAGAGAAGGATCAAGGGATATTTTTTTGAGGATGGGTGTGATGAATGCCTGTCTTAAGGATGAAAGGAATATGCTAGTAGTCAGTGAGAGTTTGAAAACGTGGGTTAGAGCTGGGATGAACATGGCAGTATGGATGGAGAAGAGGTGGGAGTGGGATTGGGTCAAGCACACAGGTATGATTTGGAGAGTAGAGTGGAGAGTATGTCCTTAGTAATGGTGGGAAAGCAGGTTAAAAGGGGAGAGGATAGAGTAGCTGTGTAGAGTGGTTTCAAAGAATGCAGGTTGAAACTTTCTCTACTATTGTCAATCTTGTCTTTGATGTGTGTGGCAAAGTCTTCTGTGGAGATGAAAGATAGGGTGTGGCATAGGGGGACGTAGAAAGGAGTTAAATGTGTTATTGCAATCAGTTGATCAGTACTGGTACAGCCTTCAGAACCGCTGTGAACATTTTTAAGAAAAAGCAGATCAGACTTAAAGGGGTTGTCCCGCGAAAGCAAGTGGGGTATACACTTCTGTATGGCCATATTAATGCACTTTGTAATGTACATTGTGCATTAATTATGAGCCATACAGAAGTTATTCACTTACCTGTTCCGTTGCTGGCGTCTCCGTCTCCATGGTGCCGTCTAATCTTCAGCGTCTAATCGCCCGATTAGACGCGCTTGCGCAGTCCGGTCTTCTGTCTTCTGAATGGGGCCGCTCGTGCCAGAGAGTGGCTCCTCGTAGCTCCGCCTCGTCACGTGTGCCAATTCCAGCCAATCAGGAGGCTGGAATCGGCAATGGACCGCACAGAAGACCTGCGGTCCACCGAGGGTGAAGATCCCGGCGGCCATCTTCACAAGGTAAGTAAGAAGTCACCGGAGCGCGGGGATTCGGGTAAGTACTACCCGTTGTTTTTTTTTATCCCTGCATCGGGTTTGTCTCGCGCCGAACGGGGGGGCTATTGAAAAAAAAAAAAATCAGCAGAGTATGGTTTCTTTTGTGGAAATACTGTGAATTATGTCGCAAAATTCTTTCCTGGGGCAAATCCACAGGATTCCCTCCAAGTGTAAATGTACCCTTAAAACTGTTTTCCAGTACTAGTCTCAGGATAGGCCATCAATATCACATGATTGTTTGTTTGACACCTGACATCCCCCCTGATCAGCTGTTTTCAGAAACTGCTCTGGATGTGAACTAGCACAGCTCCGTGTACTGTGTAGTGGCCTGGAATGGTACTGCAACTCTTTTCCATTCATTTGAATGGGAGTAAGCTTGCTGTACTATTTTAGGCCACTGCATACTGGGTTGCGGCTCAGAGAGATAGACTCTTACAATTCGGGTCATCGAACACTTAAAGAAAAGTAAGTGCAGGTACTTAAATATTAGCTTCCCATGTGATAAATTACAGGTTTTTGCACATGACTATAGAATATGTTGGAATAATTAAATTTTCATTTTTGTTTTTTTCTCTATAACTTGGTAACAGTTTCATAAAAAATTATTCATGCAGGCTCAGTTTAAAGAAGGCAAATTCTCATTTCAGTAAGTGCGCATTGTCTTGAGCCTTTAATGCTTGTGCTAATGCTATAAATCTTCATGATTGGCAAAGGGACAGGTGCAAAGCCCCATCTAGTATATTCAAAATTAATCTTTTATTTCCAGTATTTCTTTACTTTGAGCTACAGAGCTGTCAAAAGTTACCTCTTATAACAGGACAAGTGAACACATTATATTAATGAAGCCATCTTATTAGTTTTGGGTAAATCTTTCTTAATACGCCTTTAAGGATTACTTCTTCATAGCAGGTGAGTATCCCCCCGTGGGACTTTAAATTGAAATTGTGTATTTCAAGACTTATGGAGATGGTAATCTATAGTAAACAATAGAGATTTAAGCAGTACCGTTGCTTAGTAATAGACAGATGTTCTGCACATTTTTACACATTAAAGTGGTTGTCCAGTTTAGAAAACCCATTTTCATTCACCCGACAAGGGAGTTAATAGTGGAGAATCCTCTTCCAATGCTCCTCATCTCCTGACTAGAGTGGAAATTCCTTACTAAGAGCCTGTCTTTTTTGTAGGACGTGTCCTGTCCTGAATTACATTGGTAGCCCATTGGTTTCAATGGACATTGTGTAATGCTTAATTTCTAGAGATGAGCGAGCATACTCGCTAAGGACAATTACTCGATCGAGCATTGTCCTTAGCGAGTACCTGCCCGATCGGAAGAAAAGATTCGGGTGAGAGGTGAGTTGCGGCAGATCTCCCCTCCATTCCTCCATGCTCTCCCTCGCCGCTCCCCGCCCGCCACCGGCAGCCGAACCTTTTCTGCCGAGCGGGCAGGTACTCGCTAAGGGCAATGCTCGATTGAGTAATTGCCCTTAGCGAGTATGCTCGCTCATCTCTATTAATTTCCCCTGTGGTGGCACTGCAGGAAAATTCAACACTTTTGATTTCCCACAGATTACATATGATCATTAGGGATCCCAAAAGTGTGAATTAGCTTATTGTAAAAGGAACCTTCTTACAAATACCTTAAGACCACATTTAATTTTTTAGTTTTCAGCCATCAATATTTTAAAGCTCAGTTAGTTAATAAGATGCGCCGAACTACCATCCCTCTTGATTACGTGACAGGCAAAGAGAGAGGGGCTGTACCACTTGACCCGGTGCCGCAACTGCGGCAGAAGTGTAGTTTTTTGACACCATGGGTTCCGTGTAAGTATTTATGCTGCCTGGGCAATCCCTTTAAGGCTCCTGTAATAGGGTATATTCATCAGATTTGACTACAACTAGTTCCATTCATCTGCAGAGGGCTGTAAAGGTGGTAGGCAAATTTGAAGGAATAAGACAGCCACAAAAGTTTTTGCCACGTGTATTCACAAATATACCCTTTTGGCTCCATATAAACTGATTGCTTAGAGCCAAACTATGGCTCCAGACAAATAGTAATGTAGATCTATATGTCTATTATTTTCATATGAAGATATAGTAAAGTTTTTGTTTTTCAAATTCCATATAAATAAAGCAAAAGAAAGAGAAAAAAATAAATTCATGACTTTAGATATATTGGTTCTAAGAAAAAAAAGCTCTTCAATATGGCTCTGTATGGAGCACCATGCCCCGGACTTGTACTATGCAGTTAAATAAACTTCATACGCCTTTGTACTTTGTACTTCTTGTCTCTGCTGTTGAGACCTAAGCTGTTACAAAGGTTCAGCTATTTTGCCATCGTAAAGGGATTTTCCAAGGAAAAAAATCTTGATGACCTGTCCGCAGAATAGGTCATCTATAGTTGATTGGCAGGGGTCTACCGTTCAGGACGATCAGCTGATAGTGCCACAGATATATAGGGGTCGAAGTGGAAATAGCGCCATTTACTGCACAGAGGTTGGAGCATCTGCTTGCATTCCGACCCCTGTGTATTTGTGGCACGGTCACCGGGTGCCAGATCACCTGATCGGCTCGGGTCACGAACGGTGGACCATAGCCAATCAAATTATCCTAAGGATAGGTCATCAATAGTTTTTTCCTTGGAAAATCCCTTTAAGAATCTGCTTGCAAGGTGCCTTCTTGATCTAATTAGACTTTGGTCAATGGCTCGCCATCACGTGAGTTATTGCCACATTTAGCAAAATGTCGATCTTCTCATCTTTGTATTGGGTCAAGGCATTTAAAAAGCAGCATTTTTTAGCTAAAATAGTTTTCTTCCTTTATTATAGTATTAAATATGTGTAGTGATGTTTCCTTCCAGCATTTAGAAAACAGTCATAAGATATTCATTTACATCCATTTACACGCATAGTTTTTGAAAGCTGAAGACTAACTCTTTGAATTGAAACGAGAGATGTTTTCATGCCTCAACTGGCCAACTAAAAGCTTTGTAATGTATGACAATGTCTTCAACACCTAACATTACATACACCTTGTTTACAGAAGTGGAATAAATGAAAACAGTAGGAGAACATTGATAATGGGTTATTACTTGCATGTTTGCATTTGATGGCTGCTAACTTTGTTAGCATGTCTCATCTGCCAGGAATCACATCCAATAGTTTGTACACTACGAACCAGAATCCCCGTTCTTTTTGTCTTTATAATGGATACGTTCATTTTTCTAACATTTTATTTGCGGTGACAATGAAATTATCAGTAGTGTGTATAACAGAGGGCTCAGGTTTTTCTGTTCTCCTCCTAAAAAGGCAATGTTTTTGAAAAACATCTGGGTTTTCACAATATTTTCTATTTACACGATTGTTGTTTGAAAGTAGCTGATTTTTTTGTTTAGCAGCTAGATGACAAAGCATTATGGGAACCGGAGCGTAAATTTACCAGGATGAAGCTCATTTTGTTTAGAACGTACGATGAAAAGTCCCGGTTCAGTGGAAAAGACAATTACAAATGAAAAGTTGAAGGAAAAAATGACTCTAAGGGTGGCTTCACACGAGCGTGTATTTTGTGCATACGCGCGCACAAAAACACGCGTCTATAAGCGCCAGTGCATTCCCTATGGTGTGTGCACATGTCCGTGTTTTACAGGCGTGTGCCTGCAAAGATTGGACATGCGTGCACCATAGGGAATGCACGCATTGTTTTTAATGGAGTCACGGCTGCTGCCGGCACCCCTGCATTGTTTTTCATGGAAGGGCTTTACATATAAGCACTTTCCTGAAAAATAAAAATTTTAGTGTAAAGAAAAAAAAACTTACCTGTTCGCCACTGCCATGTCCCCTGCGGGGAAGAAGAACACATCTGCCGCATGCAGCAGAGGTTTCCTTCATCCCCGCTAGTAAAAAGAATTCCCTGCTGCTCCATCTGCCACATCTGTGACAGATTCAGCAAAGGAATTATTCAATTTCCTACCGCAGCAGTCACACATGACATGAGGATCCTGCACCCATCATTGGATTTCAGGGAAGGGCTTTAAATATAAGCCCTTCCCTGAAAAACCAGTAAAAGTTGTGTAAAAATCTAAAAAAAATAGTCACCTTCCTTCAGCTGCCGGGGCTCAGCCGCGTCTTCTCTGCGCTGTTCCCGACTCTGTAGTGCTGTTCTTTGAGCAGGGCGGGATTTTAAATCCCCGACTGCTGAAAGAGTTGATTATCATTGACTGAGGTGTTCAGCCAATCACAGGCAGCTTTCACCAAATGAATGGCATTGAAGGCAATGCACGGGCCTGCATTTACGTGTTTTTGCATGTACATGGGTGCGCACTTATGTACGCACCTATGTACGCACAAAATCACGCTCATGTGAAGCCACCCTAAAAGAGATGGTTGGATACCATCACAGAGTGCATGAATCATGGTATTGAGAAGCCTGAAATCGGAAAACATTAGACTGGACATTTTTGATAAATGTTGCTTATACGGTCTTCTAGAGTGAAAAACTGGGATGGAAGAGTACCTACACAGCGCCATGTTTCGGAAGGTAGCTAGCCTATGTCTGACTTTTCCGTAAACCTGGTAACATGACTAAGGATTCCAACCAAAATCAGAGTCTTCTTTTTTGGGGTGTTTACCCTCATCAGTGCGGAGCAGAGTACTGTTTGGCTGGGTGAGGGGCTTTTGATGCAAGTCTGGGGTATAAAGTTTCTACATATAAAGTTCTTGTCCAGAATCGATCAGTTCTCGCGCACTAGTCGTTTAGTGTTTCACATTCCTGTGTGAAACGCTGAGCGATCAATGTTTAAACTGACGGTAAATACACAAGCCGGCGCAAATTTTTATGCTGTCTGAAACTGAACGACGAGCGAGAACCTCGCGATTCTCACTCGTCGTTCAGTCGTTGCCTGCGTTCAAACTGATTAATTGGTTGAGTTTTACTCATTTGAACGATTTTCTGAATGATAATCGTTCTGTCTACACAGGGCACGTCATTGGCGTGGATAATAATCTTGATGTATCACACTATGTATTGACTATCAACTCTAGTGTTGGCATAAATACTAACTCGCCACTCAACAGCAACTACCTTCTGTCAATAGTAATATAAACCAAATGTGAGACAGGAAATAGTAGTCTGACTCTGGTAGATCTCTATAGGTATATCTCCCTGGCATTTGACCCATTTTAGATAGTTTTGATGTAAGCCTTGAAATGACTTCTGTCTACAGTACATACGTTTTTCTTAAAGGGGTTGTCATATAAAGTCTTTTAAAGTGAAGTTGATGCGAAAATCACCAAGGAAGCCCCATCTAGTCACTACAGGGAAAATGTAGCATTATATACTAGCCAGTGAAATGAATGACTATTCATGTAATACATGGAGGCATCAGGTCCACCAGAATGGAAGTCACTCTCACAGAGCGAGTCTCTGTTCCAGCAGAGGAATCCATCTATGATGTTCCTATGCCAGCAAATACATATAGTTGGTTGTTTTCTGGGGGAACCCCTTTAATAGCTTGATGATTGAGCATTATTGTACTGTAGCACAAGATAAATGACTGTGGTTCACAATTTCGGAGCAGTGCCACCACCTTATGTAGTTTTATATCTTAGCGTAATATGTCCATTGAGTTTAACCTTTTATGCCTTGTTCATACTGTGATTAATGTGGCAGATCCACGTTGCATATTTCCGACATTGATCTACCACTGTCTCCACCGGCAGAAGTCCGAGGCTGATTCTCCGAATTCTGCCGCTGATTTACTAGCAGATCTGGACATGAATTTAGCTCTAGTCAATGGGGTAAATCTGCACGTGGCCACCCAACATGGAGTTGAATTACATGTAAACTACAGTGTGAATTTTCTTATCACTTGAATGCTAAAATGGTGTGAATTGTGATGTGGATTCCGATGCAGTATCCGGACTGAAAATACGTTTTGTGAACAGGGTCCTATACTTATAAACCCAAGTTCTTTAAGAATAAAAAAAAAAGTTTTTTTTCCTGTATAAATTACCAAAAAACATCAGTTTGTAGTCTAGTTCAGCCTGTTTGCACCCCCCCCCTACTCTAAGCATTCATCAAATTTGTCTGTCTGTAACTATATAACTTACGGTATATAATTTCCAACAAAGATAGACTGTCCCGGATCTTGGGTATCTCCATCGACAATACCATGTGTACTAACCGCAGTCTTTGTTTTTACTATGTAATGTTGCAGGCTGCTGTTCCTGCTCAAATTGCGCTAAAACTTTTGGTACAACTTTTGTCTCCTTGAAGGCCCTGTAGATTTAAGAGCTTTTAGTAAATGACTGTGCCTACTATATGCTTTTGACTTCCACTTGGCAAATTTTGTGCCATATTCGACAATAAAAAAAACACTTAAAGTTTTACTTTTTATAAATATGCCCTTATGCCAAATTCAGAATAACATAATGCAACAGGATCCATTATGATGAGGATCTATGGATTAATTGATCGTTTTATCTATTGTGAAACCTCTTTAAGGCTGCCCATATGATACATTTTTATAGCTGTCAGCGAGCACTTGTTTCACCAACAGCAAGTGTGTTTTTCTTGGCCCTTTCATAAACATACATGTTCAGCTCGGCTAAGTCTGCATGTATTCTGAATGCAAAAAGGGGAGAATGCCACTACAGACACCTGGCAGTAGCTTATCTCCCGAGAATACATATTTAGACAATTGAAATCAAACTATGCAATCTGTATCTCCCTCAGCATCTGGCTTCAGGGGAGCATCGAGAGGACCCCATACACCTTAGATGATCAGCCAATTTCAGCAAAATCGGTAAGTAAAGCCCCATTTAGACGGGACGAATGTTGGGCAAACGATGCCCAACTCTCGTCCCCGCACATACACGCTCCTGCGCTCCTGCATGGGAGCTAGTATCACTGGCTCACAGCAGGGCGGCAAGAGCAGATTTCAGTTCTCGCTCCCTCCGCCTCTCTCCATTCAGTGAACATAGTGGCCGTTCAATACTAAACGGCTGCTATATACACAGCACTGTCATAGTTAAACTCATCGCTCATCATTTATGCAGCATAAACGATGAGTTTAACTATGACAGTGTAGTGTAAATAGCAGCCGTTCAATACTGAACGGTCACTATGTTAACTGAATAGAGAGAGGCGAGGGGGGGGGGGGGAGTGAGGGGGGAATGAGAACTGAAATCTGCTACTACCGCCCCGCTGTGAGCCAGCAATACAGCAGTATGTGCGAGAACGGGTGTCAGGCATCGTTTGCCCGACATTTGTCCCATCTTAATGAGGCTTAAAGGGGTTGTCTCACACCAAAACGGGTTTTTTATTTATTCAATAGGCCCCCCGTTCGGCGCGAGACAAACCCAAGGGATGGGTTAAAAAAAAAAAAGTTTATTACTTACCCGAATCCCCGCGCTGCGGCGACTTCTTTCTTCCTTTACCAAGATGGCCGCCGGGATCTTCACCCACGATGCACCGCGGGTCTTCTCCCATGGTGCACCGTGGGCTCTGTGCGGTCCATTGCCGATTCCAGCCTCCTGAGTGGCTGGAATCGGCACACGTGACGGGGCGGAGCTACGAGGACCAGCTCTCCGGCACGAGTGGCCCCATTCACCAGGGAGAAGACCGGACTGCGCAAGCGCGTCTAAAAACGCCAGAAGACAGCGAATTTAGACGGATCCATGGCGACGGGGACGCCAGCAACGGAGCAGGTAAGTGAATAACTTCTGTATGGCTCATAATTAATGCACGATGTACATTACAAAGTGCATTAATATGGCCATACAGAAGTGCTGAACCCCACTTGATTTCACGAGACAACCCCTTTAAGGTCAATCTAGATCTACAGTCTATGGCTGCCCTAAGAAGAGCACTCCTTTTTTAGACTAGATTTACTGTGACAGATTTTCAGTTCCATCCTATATTATACAACGAATGATTGTTTTGGCGACCAGTGCCATTTTCTGAAAAGAGGTCGGCCACAGTTGAAATTTTTATCTGAAAGTTGGATGAAATATCTTTTGCACAGAGAAACAGAGTTTTTATGCATGAACGATCTTTCAAATAACGTTCCAAGAAAGGCTGTTCGTTCCTCGCTCGAAGATATTAAACATGTATGGTCGGTTTGAACAACTGTGATGGCCAGTATGTATGGCTGCGTCCATAAAACCAAGGTGATTGTTCATTGGTTGTTCAACTTTCAACCTGTGTCATGTGTATGTCCGTCTACCGGTATTAGACAGTATTAGTGAACTAGTAGAAAGGCCATCTCAGAGCGGCGACTGCAATCCACATAGATGACTATCCATGCTCAGGAAAATTATTAAGTTGAATTAGAAGTAATAGTAATAATGTAAAGGCATCTGCTAATTTGAATACATGAAATACCCAAGGCAAACCAACGTGGAGGTCCCTTTGTTGTCTTATTCTCTTTGCTTGCACAGCTTGGCTTTCCTCTACACTATTATATATTTGCGGACATTCTATAATTGTAAAATGTGAATTTAAACTCACAGGACTTACGTTTGGAGATTGTTAAATCAAGGTTTTGCCACTTTGTGATACCGTCGTCACAGAATGATTGATGAAAAAGTGTACACTGTACGATGTAGGCTTGTGTATTTGAGAGAGGTAGCTCATGAAAGCTATCTTTTCTCCTTAGGGAGAGCACCTAGAAGGTGAGTGAGAGAGGAGACTTATAAGACCATCCATGCTCCTCTGGGTAATATGCAAATAAGGGAGATGGAACAATACCTCTGCAGCGCCACCTATTGGAAGGCAGCATTCCTGCAAGTCAATATTACACTCTTTATACAAGCCTTGTAACAATGACTGGGAATTGAAAGCCAAGCCAGAATCCATACCCGACGACTTTTATTCACCCAGTACAACCTTTCAGCCCCCATATTAGGGCTTTTCTCTCCATCCATCCACAACCACACTAATACTGTCCTGTCCCGATGCCAACCAGTGAGTGCATGAACATTCTTCACCACTAATGTATACAGAAAATGGAATGTACCTTCATCCCCGTGCATCTGCTCCTTGACAGCTGCAAGTATACGTTCTAAGTACTGCAGTATCGAATGCTCTCGAGCAGTACGGGGGCTGCGTACATTAATTGCCATTCTCATAGTAGATCTTAGGTTTTAAGAGAAAGACTCTAGTTTTTTTTTTTTTCCCTAGCTCAGCATAGCGCTCTGTCCCTGCTAGCGTTTAATCATATATTCCGTTTCAATTATGAAATATTTATGTGCGCTGGTAATAACTAAACATCTCGTAATGGATGGATTTTTCTTTTTTTTTTTTTTTTTTCTTAAAAAGTAAAAAGATGTTCTGCGCCGAAAGCAGCAGGTGTGGTTTTAATCTTTAATAGGTCACCTTCCCGAGCGCAAAGGAAGCAAGCTGTTATTGATCAAAGAGGTTTTGTTGTCTGCCTCTCAGATTATTGAGTGACAAACTTTATTGAATTTGACTTAACGGGAGTCACAAGACTGCTGAAACAGACAAGCCTGCACTGCCATCAGAGTCATTTCACGACAAGCAAGGAGCCAAAGCTCAGAGACAGATACCGAGCTCTATGCTAGCCCTTGGAGATTAACTGATCATCTTCTCTTACAATTCCCTAGCCTGTCAGCAGAACCAATTAGATTTTCAACCAGCAGACAAGAAGGGTGGCACTTGAAGACCTTTTCTGCTTTAGGTTGGAGGCTTTTCAGACTTCAGCGCAATGACAGTGACGATGACACGTTGAGTATTGGTTGGTTTCAAGACAAGTTAAATTAGCAGTCTTGAAATCGCTGTAACTGTCTCCCAGCTTCTCACTGTTGCCATATACAGTGGATCCTGTCAGATGGCGGTTGATGATTTAATAGTCTTTCCTGAGTGAATTTGAGCACTCTCTCTTTGTGTTTATGTGTAGTTGTCATGCTTAAAATATTCATATGAATCGCTGAAATATTTATTTAAAAGCACATTTTGCACAGGTCAGCAATACGGCTTTGCTGCCGTTTTTTTTTCTCCCTTTTTGCTGCTGTAAGCAGTCCTTTTTTTAAACCGCTCGCCCGGAGAGATATTACAGGACGTTGCTCCTCGTGTGTAACACCGTGGCATTTCCTGAGATATATTTGCGTTTCCCGTCATGCGACTCTTGAGTTTAAAAGTCAATACCTGGCTTATACAACAGGGTGTCTTGGAATCGGAGAGGGGTATTTTTTTTTGCATCTGTCTATCATGATGTAATTGGCTATCTAAATGCAAAATTGGAGGAAAAAGTTGGCAAGATCCTTAAGGAAAGAGCAAATTTTTTTTAGCTTTTTTGTGTTTTATTGGTGGGAAAACAGGCAGCGTTTCACGGAGTCTTACACGAGCCAGTTTAGTGATACGATGTGAAGACAGAATTTTGAGCGTTGCAGGTTATAATCTACTAAAAGTTGGTGGAGGTTTTTTTTTTGCTTGTGGTATACTTTTTACAAAATATGTCACAACTGCCTATTAGAGATGAGCAAGCGTACTCGGCCACGCCCCTTTTTCGCCCGAGTACCGCGATTTTCGAGTACTTCCGTACTTGGGCGAAAAGATTCGGGGGGTGCCGTGGGTGAGTGGGGGGTTGCAGCGGGGAGTGGGGGGGAGAGGGAGAGAGAGAGGGCTCCCCCCTGTTCCCGCTGCTACCTCCCGCGCCGCCACGCCTCCCGCCGCCCCCCGGCGCCCCCCGAATCTTTTCACCTGAGTACTGAAGTACTCGAAAATCGCGGTGCTCGATCGAGTAATTACTCGAAACGAGTACGTTCGCTCATCTCTACTGCCTATTTAAATACAATCATCTTGGCAATCAACAGATCTCTCTGGGTTCAGCTCTGAGAGCACCCAACTGTCATCTGGTATCAGCATTTAAGCTATGCATGTCCTATACAGCAGACTTGAATATTTTTTTTAGATTTTACTCATTTTTTAGAGTACATACATCATGGCTGTGAAGTTAGAGTCCGAGTCCAATTTTGGTGGAGTCGGTAGAAATGTACCAAGTCCAGCTTATCAAAAATATATATATATTATACATGCATAATTTGTTGCATATTTCATAGAAATCTAAGAAAGTTTTGAAACGTCTTATAAATGTATGTTCGATTCATCTAAGACCATATTTATCAAAAACATTGATAACTAGGATGTGGAAACGGCAGTAGACGATCAGTTATTGCCTTCCCTCTCCGTTAGACTCTAATATGCTTCTTCTGCTTCTTCAAGGCTTTTAGCTGAGATGAATCTATGCTGCAATAACTGCACATGCTCAGTAGTGAAGCTCCTCCTCCAGAGACCAGAGGAAGAAGGCATTCGGCAATGGGCATGCCTGCACTCATCTCAGAAAGAACAAAAAAGACAGTATTAAGGCTAGTAAAAGCATACCTAAACCTAAAATCAACTTTGAATAAATTAGTAGTCCAATGTATTTTCCCTCCAGGGCTATGGAGTCCGAAGTGGGAGTTTGTGGCAGACGTCTGACTTACTAACTCCATGGCCCTGGCATACATATCTTGCAGTGCTGTACACAGATTGTTATAATGTACATTGGGCTCTGTACCCACTGGGAATGACAATATATTTGCTTATCAGTATGTTTTTGGAGAATGTAGTAGTCAGAGGAAACCCACAAAAACATGGGCAAAACTCCATGTTGTTGTTGCCCTTGGTCAGATTTGAACTCAGGACCTAAGTGCTGCGAGGCAACAGTGCTAACCAATGAACCAACATGCTATTATGTAGCATCACCTAATAGCCATTTAAGTAAGTGACTCTAAACCTTCCCAGGACTTTTTTTAAACTTTTTTTGATAGTCATTGAATCACCTTTATTTATATAGCACATGAGTATTATGCAGCACTGTACGTCACTTGATAGTGGATTTGGTCCCTAATGGGGCTCATCATCTATATCCATCTATCTGTAAGTTTTGGCAGTCTGGAAGGAAACCAGAGGACCTGGAAGAAACCCATGCAAACATGGGTAGAACATGCAAACTCCATGCAGATATTGTCTTTAGTCAGATTTGAACCCAGAACCCGAATGCTGCAGAACAACAGTGCTAATCCCTGAGTCGAATACATTAAAGCATAATTTTTGAGAATAAACCAAAAAGCAATCAAGTAGAAGTTTCAACCAAACTAAGGTGGGTTAAAATACCGTAAGGTATGAAAAACAGTTGTACCGAGAAGTGCTAACGTAGAAGCCCCAGGCAAGTTTACAAGACATCATCAGTCATGTCTCCATCGGGCTATCTATTGGCTGCAGAGGGCACATGGATAAACAAACCCTCGTAAATACAGCAGTGCTTGTAAACAGAAGATCGGAGGACCCGGAGAGCACAGGAGTAAGGTAAACTTATACAAGCCTTTATGCAAGTGATTGGCAACGATTTAGCACATGCCGCCATAACAGCTATGAATATGGGGATAATGGCCCAATTCACAGTGACTTACTCATCCAGATCATCATCCACAAATGGATGAAATCGTTAGAAGATTATAATAGGAATTCCAGGGCTAGGGTGAGCGTACAGAGTCAGTGCCCATTGTGTAGGAAGTAATGTGCTACCCTGTTTCCCTGAAAATAAGACCTACTCTGAAAATAAGCCCTAGCATGGTTTTTAAATGGTGTCCAGGCAGATATACATGTAAAAAAGAAATATTTTGGAGCAAAAATTTATATAAGACCCTGTCTTATTTTCGGGGAAACACAGTATTAATTGATTTCTAGGTCATAAGAATAGTTCTGGGTCACAATATCAATTAATCCCATGAAAACATGAATTTAGAGGGAAATTTAATTAGTCCACACTAACTAAAGTGATTTTATAACACAAGACAGGTGAATCCCTGTCTTTAAGTCAGAAACTCTAACTTATGGCACGGTTACCAGCTGCAGTCTAGAACTAAGATCTCCTAACTAGTGCTGAGCAATCATTGAAATAACAGGTCAGGATAGACCAAGCCAATTTAAAAAAATAATTGTGAATCGGGGCTCCCAATTCCGACTTTCAGGCCTCGGTCACACGGGCGATTTTCCATGCGATCTGCGCATGCGCATGCGATGTGCGATTTTATAAAACCATTGTTTTGCAATGGTATCGGACACATGAGCGCTTTTTATGCGCTCGTCCAATAAATTATAGAACAGAAATCGCAGATCGCACCTATCTGCAATTCCTGTTCTCTTCTTTATATGCGCTCAATGGGGCCGGCGGCAGCAGCGCCGACCCCATTGAGAACATATACTAGACAAATCATTCTCCTCTGGCAGAGAAGAATGATGTTTGCCCATTGAATTCAATGGAGCCGGCAAAACAGCCGGCTCCATTGAAAGCAATGGGCTGCCGGCGATTGCACGATGAATTTACGGGAAGGGCTTAAAAATATAAGCCCTTCCCTGAAATTCATCCAGAAATGTGTAAAAAGTGAAAAAAAAAATATACTCACCTTGTCCCGGCAGACTGAGTTCAGCTGCGGCCGGCCAGCAGTTCTCCTGAACTGCTATGAGTAGTATTCAGCAGCCAGGGATTTAAAATTCCCGCCTGCTGAATGAGCTGCCTCTGATTGGTCACAGCCTCACCAATCAGAGGCAGCTCTCACTCACCCATTCATGAATTCATGAATGGGTGAGTGAGTGCTGCCTCTGATTGGCTCAGCGCACGGACCAATCAGGGGCAGCTCTCTTAAATCCCCGGCTGCTGAATACTACTCAGAGCAGTTCAGGAGAACGGCCGGCCGCGGCTGAACTCTGTCTGCCGGGATAAGGTGAGTATTTTTTTTTTTTTACTTTTTACAGAGTCTTGGATGATTTTCAGGGAAGGGCTTATATTTTTAAGCCCTTCCCGAAAATTCATCCTGAGATCGCCCGCAGCCCATTGCTTTCAATGGAGCCGGCTGTATTGCCAGCTCCATTGAATTCAATGCGCTGGACAGCGCTGCACTGCTCCGGCCTGTTTCTAATGAAACGCAGCTAGGAGCAGATTTTTCGGCCCCGGTCACGCGATTTGCGGATGCGCATCCGTCATGCGATCCGCAAATCGCGGGAAAAAACGCCCGTGTGACTGAGGCCTCATTAAAATTAATTGGAGTGAAAATCAAGTTCTCTTAACTTGGTGGCCCAGTGGTTAGCACTGCTTCCTTGTAGTCGTGGGGTCCCAGGTTCAAATCAAGGTCAGATCCAAACCTAGAACTCCCAACACTGCAAGGCAGCAGTGCTAACCCAACACACCTATCCTTTCTGCTCAATGCAGAGAGCCAATATTTTGGCGATTTTTGCTAAAAATCGAATCTGGATGATGTGATCTAAGTTAACAAAAAATTGGCTCTATTTTATCGCCTAGACGATCACGACGAGCAACACTACTCCTGGTCACTTGGGTTTTTTTTTTTTATTAACGACCCTCTCGAAGAAAAGAATTTTCCCAACTATACTTAATGGGTCTGACTAAGAAGAAGGCTTGCAGTAAAACCTGACTGCCTTGACAGAATCTCTTTAAATTTAGTGGCCATTTAAGAAAGATTTGGCAGCTGTCACAGCCCAAAATGGAGCGCGTTATTGCCAAGCTACAGTTCTAGAATGTTCTTACTTTTAAAATAGTAATTTATTTTTGTTGTCGGCAATGAAGACCAATGCATGTAAAATAATGGACAGGAACTATAAAAATATATTTCTCTCTTGATCATTGACAAACCTGATAACCAGGAAGCTGACGATAATGGCTTTATGGCTATTTTCTTTTTTTTTTCTTTAAGTGTCAAACCATTTTGCTTGAATTTTTATTTTGTGCACTTTCCATTATATCCCAGTTCTGAAGTGAAGCCCACACCTATACGGAAAATAAATGTACTAATTCTGTATAAGATCGAGGCAATTTAGTGGGTTCGAGCAAAAACTTGTGTTCCTAATGACCTGTGCTAATTGGGTTTTACATGTAAACTAGGAAGACTTGGTTGTTAAAGATTAGTCATAGTATGATGGAAAGTTGTGCACATTTCTAATATATTTGTTTTAATTCCTTACATTTATAGTGGTCTACACTTCCTTGTTGCTATATAGAAAATGGGGCCCTGGGAAAAATAGAAAGTAGGGCCCTCTGCCGACAAGTTTTAGACCATTCTCTTAACCCTTTCCAATCCACTGTCTGACATCTAAAGACATTCTGATTGGAGGCTGTACAGCTCTGATCTTGGAAGATGTCCGGCAGGGTATTCTTACTGTAGATTTCTGTCCGCTCTGTTATCGGGGACCTCTCCAGCATGTCACATACCACAGTACTGGCTCTATCCAGCAGATGGCGCCATTGTATAATGGCAGAAAGAGAAAGCCCCCTAGGTAACCCTAAATCCAAGATTGGATTGCAAAGGGTTAATTTCAAATTATACATATAAAATTAAGAAATTACAGTAAATGCAGTTGTTTTACCCAATGTTAATATCCAAATACTGCCGTACAATACTTAAATGCAATGTATTCAAAATACTGCCATTGAGTATCTAAATAATTGCTCTGTACAGTGTTGAAATAATCCTGCCATATAGTGCCCAGATAACACAACCATGTATTTAAGTATTCTTGCCATTCTAAACCACAACCCTAAATATTGACCACACAGTGTTAAAATATTAGTGTTTTTCTGTTCCTCTATAGTAGCGCCATAGTACTGCATTACGCTGCCCACCTACTACTAATATACAGAACTCAAGCAGTGCTACACAGAACCTAAAATATATCATCATGTACATAGTATCTAAATAATCATGCTTTACTCTGAGAACCATCAAATGTCATTAAAATTAAGGTGGGTATCCATATGTGGGCTAGGATTCTCTTAAGGGCCTTTTACTTGGTCCGATGAGCAGGCAAGAATATTCCTAGGAACGTTCCTTTGTCCAATTTTTCCACCATGTGAAGATACCTCTAATTCCCTGACGAACGAGCAAACACTCATTCCAAGTGATCACATCAGTTGACAGTGATGATGCTCTATAGGGATCGAGTGATGGTATAAAAAATTCTTTATTGACTTATAGAGTCTACAAGTAAATCCACCCTTTTGGAGGCCCAATTTCCTTGATCAGCTTTCATCATCACTGGCAAATGTATTAAAGGGGTTGTCCCGCGCCGAAACGGGTTTTTTTTTTTTTTTAAACCCCCCCCCCCCCCCCCCCCCCCGTTCGGCGCGAGACAACCCCGATGCAGGGGTTAAAAAAAACAAACGGAGAGTGCTTACCTGAATCCCGGCGGTCCGGCGTCTTCATACTTACCTGCTGAAGATGGCCGCTGGGGTCTGCTCCCTCCGTGGACCGCAGCTCTTCTGTGCGGTCCATTGCCGATTCCAGCCTCCTGATTGGCTGGAATCGGCACGTGACGGGGCGGAGCTACACGGAGCCGGCATTCTGCACGAGCGGCTCCATTGAAGAGAGCAGAAGACCCGGACTGCGCAAGCGCGGCTAATTTGGCCATCGGAGGGCGAAAATTAGTCGGCTCCATGGGAACGAGGACGCTAGCAACGGAGCAGGTAAGTAAAAAACTTTTTATAACTTCTGTATGGCTCCTAATTAATGCACAATGTACATTACAAAGTGCATTAATATGGCCATACAGAAGTGTATAGACCCACTTGCTGCCGCGGGACAACCCCTTTAATGTAAAAGGACTTTAAAGGCAAGGTCTGACCAGCTTTATGTGCATGAAGAAGCATGAATTCAGGGGGGCGTGGCCTGGATGGCTCTAATGGCAGATGTCTGCTAGTTAGCTCTGCTGTCTAACACACCAAAAGCAACCCACAGCAATGCCAGAGGATCGCAAAACTTACCCTGGAGGTGTCTGAAGGCGTCCTGCACAGAATGCTGACAAGGAGGAGACAGTCAAAGACAGGTCCCAAGCGCTTAACAGACTTCTTCCCAACGCACAGCACTGCAGGAGAGCCAACAGAGGACATGGCCGACAAAGCAGAGCATGGTGAGCAGTCGGAGGAAGTGGGAGGGGGGGACCCAGCACTTAAAGGGGTTGTCTCGAGGAAGCAGTGAATTTTTTTTTTTGCCCAGTCCCCCTAATTAAGCATACATTACTAAGCCCCCCTGTAAATGACTTTTCTAGCTGGTTTGTACTTACAGTTCCAGCGTTTCAGCAACTTATAAAAAGTTTTCCCAAGATGGCCGCCGGCTCTTTTCCCATCGCTTGCTGTAGCCCGACGTGCACGCTCCCGAGACGCTACCAGCTGTGTCTCCCTGACAACCAGACGCCCCGCAGCCGCCGACCGGACCCCGGGATTGAACGCGGCCGACCACGGCACACAGTCACCCACCGCCAGGCAGCAGGTAACCGGCGCTAGACCCCTGACAACAGACGAAGGCCCCCCCGCCGGCACAGCGACAGCCCCCCCGCCGGCACAGCGACAGCCCCCCCGCTGGCACAGCGACAGCCCCCCCCCGGCACAGCGACACCCCCCCCCCCCGGCACAGCGACAGCCCCCCCCCCCCGGCACAGCGACAGCCCCCCCCCCGGCATAGCGACAGCCCCCCCCCCGACACAGCGACAGCCCCCCCCCCCGACACAGCGGCAGCCCCCCCGGCACAGCGGCAGCCCCCCCGGCACAGCGGCAGCCCCCCCGGCCCATCACTTACCTGGGCGGCAGGATGGCAGGACGGCGGGACAGGTGGGTGGCTTCTCGGGACAGCTGGGCGGCTCTGCACCTTCCTCTAACAGAGGATGGTACAGAATGGCCGCTCCAGCGCGCTCCCGAGCAGTGACAGCTCGTCTGCGCATGCGCAGAAGAGCTGTAGCGGCGAGCACACTGAAGCGGCTCGTGCAGAGAGGAGAAGACCGGACTGCGCAAGCGCGTCTAAAAAAGCAAGCTGCCAGCGAATTTAGACGGAACCATGGAGACGAGGACGCTAGCAACGGAGCAGGTAAGTGAATAACTTCTGTTTGGCTTATATTTAATGCACGATGTATATTACAAAGTGCATTAATATGGCCATACAGAAGTGTATAACCCCACTTGATTTCGCGAGACAACCCCTTTAAGAGCAGTGAAAAGAGAGCTTCCCTTAGCCCCTCGCCTCCTCGGCAAGCCCCACAGACAAAATCCTCTCAGATTACAGCACAGGATATGTCTCACACGGAGCAACAGGAACAGAGAGGGGGGAAGGCATCCCAGCCCAGTGCAAAGAAGAGAGGGGGGGCCCGGGCAGCCTGTCACCATCTTCTCCCACAGTCACAAGCAAGTGCAGAGAGTGGGAATACAGTCTCCCCCAGAGTGAGCCCTGAAAAAAGAAAACCCAGAAGAGAGGAACCCCTGCAGTATTCTTCATTGCATTACAATCTAGATGATGGAGAGATTGTAGACCCTATTCTGAATATAGAATGTTCCAGCCAGGCAGCATCTGAGTTCTTCATAAGGAACATGGTGCTAGCATTAAGAGACTCCCTTAAAAATGACCTATCTGAGCTCAACAACAGAGTCGGCTCTGCTATATCAGACCTAGGAGACAGAGTGGACCATTTGGAGAACAAAACAAGTGAAATTACTAGCTCACATAATGAACTTATAGACGCTCATTATAAACTGGAAGAGGATTTTGAATATCTAAAACACAAAATGGCGGACATGGAGGACCGCAATAGGCGTAATAACGTCAAGTTTAGAGGAATCTCAGAATCAGTTAAACCAGAAGATTTAAACAAATATGTTAGAGATCTCATCAAAACCCTCCTGCCTGATTCCAAACCAGAGGAGCATATTCTGGACAGAATTCATAGGCTACCTAAACCTAGGAATATCCCTGAAAAAGCTCCCAGGGATGTGATAGCTAGAGTGCATTTCTTCCATATTAAGGACGAGCTCATGAAAATCTCTAGAAACCTCAAGGAGTTACCCCACCCATTTGAAGATATCAAACTTTTTTCCGACTTCTCACAAATCACAATGCTAGCTCGCAAGAAGTTTCTCCCAGTAACGGCAACTCTTAGAGAGCACAAAATCCTTTACAGATGGGGATTCCCAACTAAGCTCCTTATCAACAAAGAGGGAACTTTCAGTGTCATTAACTCACCGGAAGAGGGTATAGGGTTGCTGAAAAAATGGAACCTCCCCATTCCAAAGGAGGGAGGCCCCCTTTAAGTCGCCAAAGATTGGTCCTACAAACAGGCTTCCAAAGCAAATAAGAAACCTCCTACTCTCCGTTGAGGGTTCATGCGGAGAAACCTCCACTTCCACACGCGGTCCTCAGATCAGCTTATTAGATACCATCCGTTAGATGGCTGAACTGTGTTTACCCCCGACCAAGACCTTTTAATGGGCTTTCACCGGCCCCATACTCTGAAAAGGTCCCATTCTACCATGTTTATCCGAGTCTCTCCTGCGTTATGTGAGACTCACCAGTTTTTTCTTCCCACAAGCAATCCTATCTCATTTTTATTTTTTCAAACCAGGATCCTCCTCTTGATTTTGTCTAACAGCACCATGACTTGGTACCAGATTAACCCGGTGGCCAGCAGGACGGCGGTCAAGAACATCTCACTGGTCTTACAAGCATTTCCCAGACACTTTAAATGGAGCTAAAACTGTTGTCTTTAAATGTGAGAGGGCTTAATTCCCCATTCAAAAGATCGTCACGGTGGAGGGAGGCTCTCTCCTCCAAAGCGGACATACTATGCATACAGGAAACTCATTTTGCCAGAGACAAAACTCCCACTTTTTCCCACCCAAGGTTCTCTACAATATTCTCAGCTACCGCTGTTAAGAAAAAAGCAGGTGTATCAATTGCTATTAGAGACTCTGTAAATTTTCAGCTTCTGGAGCAGATAGTGGATGATGGGGGTAGATATTTAATTTTGATTTGTAAAATTGAAAATTTTCTCGTGACCCTAGCCAATATCTATGCGCCTAACCTAGGGCAACTTAGGTTTATGAACAGAGTCATGAGAAAAATAAAAAAGGTACAGCAAGGTAATCTAATTTTATGCAGGGACTTTAACATAATAATGGACGGAGACATGGATACTAACTCCTTGGGTAGGGGGAGAGGCCCGACCCTTTCCAACTGGACCCACCAAGCAGAGCTGTTCGACACATTTAGATGTTTGAATGTTAACTCTAGAGAATATACATTCTATTCCCCCGTCATAGGTCGTTTTCTAGGATCGACATGTTCCTGGGAGATCTCCCAATTCTTAAGAGAGCTCTTGAAGCAACAATAGGCATAACATCATGGTCTGACCATGCTCCGATAATACTCAAACTAAAAGTGGGTCCCCAGACCCCAGCATATGGGAGCTGGAGAAATAACACTTTCCTATTGAAAGTACCCAGATACCAAAAGAAAATAAGAGAAACATTGGAGGAGTATTTCCGTCTTAATGATTCCCCAGAAATGTGTCGATCTACTTTATGGAATGCACACAAACCGGTGATTAGAGGGGTGATGATACAGCAAGGCCATATTCACAAAAGGGAAAGAGACAAATTACTCAAAAACACTCTAGACAAACTTAAAGAATTAGAAAAGGATCTTACTACTTCACCATCTACTCTCAAACACAATGCCCTCTTAGAAACAAGACTTAAAGCTCGGGACATTCTTATAACTGAACATGAAAAGAACCTGAAAAACCTAAAAACTGCATATTATACTAGCAGCAATAAATTTACCCGCTTGATGGCAAATAGAGTCAAGCAAAAGAGAATTAAAGGTAAAATTCCCTATGTAATAGACCCAAGCTCAGGTTGCAAGACCTCTAACCCAATAGAAATAGCTGAAATTTTTAGAAAATTCTATGACTCCCTATACAACTTAAAAAGGGACCCCTCCCTCATACAGCCCACTGAGAGTGAGGTGAATCAATTTCTATCAACAATTCAACTACCAAAGTTAAAACCATATCAATTAGATACATTAAATAGCCCTATTTCACTTCAGGAGATTTTACAGGTTATCAACACTTCCAAGAAAGATAAGGCCCCTGGCCCAGATGGCTTCTCCAATGAATATTTCAAAATCTATAAGTCTCAACTAGCAACTTACATGAGAGAGCTTTTTAATGAGGCAATGGGAAAGGGACACCTACCCCCAGAAATGCTCCAAGCTAATATAGTCACAATACCCAAGCCTGATAAGGACTCCTCTTCCCCGGGCAACTTTAGACCGATCTCCCTATTAAATAGTGACACTAAATTTTATGCAAAAATCCTGGCGTTGCATCTTCTAGAAATCACTCCGGACCTTATCCATAGTGACCACACAGGCTTTGTCAAATGGAGACAAACATCGGACGCCACCAGGAGGTTGTTGAATGTGATGGGGGAGGTGGAGGCCTCACGAACGCCTTGTCTGCTTCTCACTTTGGATGCGGAGAAGGCGTTCGACAGGATCCACTGGGGCTATGCCTTCTCAGTACTGAAGAAGCTGGGTTTTGAAGGACCAATTCTGGGAGCAATTCGAGCATTATATGGAGCCCGATCTGCCAGAGTCCTGATTAATGGAGTAATCTCTGATTCATTTGAGATAACAAATGGGACCAGACAGGGGTGCCCTCTATCCCCCACCCTGTTTGTACTAACAATAGAACCCCTGGCAGAGGCAATCCGCATGGAAAGTGAAATTAGAGGAGTTCCACTGTCATCTAGACAACATAAGAACAGTCTCTTTGCAGATGACATAATTCTTATGTTAACCTCTCCACTAAATTCCCTCAGAAGGGCAACATCTCTCTTGAATAATTTCGGCAAAATCTCTTATTATAAGATTAACCCAACAAAATCAAAAATTTTACCTTTAAATATCCCTAGTAAACTCCAAGCTCAGATTAAGAAGGAGTTCCCATATGGATGGGACTTACTAGGTACTAAATATTTGGGTATAACTATCACCTCCCCCTTAAAAAACACAATGCAAATCAACTTGAACTCCTTAACAGACGAAATACAAGTAAACCTAAACAATTTCAACAAAACGGAACTCTCTTGGTTGGGAAAAATCGTTGTATATAAAATGATGATACTCCCAAAAATCTTATATAGATTTCGAACACTTGCGATTAAATGCCCCCAAAAATTAATCCAAGGTCTTCAGAAACAATTAATGTCTTTTATATGGGGGAATAAAAGACCCAGAGTAGCCGCGTCTATTTTGTTCAGTCCTAGAAGACAGGGGGGAATGGGAGTCCCCAACTTAGAAGCATATTTTAAGGCAATTATAATAAAACAACTTAGAGCTTGGTGCGTGCCGCATCAGGGGATTAGTTGGCCCAACATAGAACAGAGTGTCTTGGGGAAAAAGACTCTCCGCAATCTTCTTCTCATTTCTATTTTGGACCCCAATATAGCTACACCAAAATCTCCTACGATTGAAACAGCAATTAAAACCTGGCAACAACTATTCCAAGTGTCCATAGATCATTCCCCTAGAAGAAATATTTCCCTCCCAGTAGATATACTAGAATTTTGGTCAGAAAACTTAACAATGCAAAACTGGAAAAGACGAGGGATCAACCTAATCTCAGATTTGGCTGAAGGCACAAAAATGAAACCCTTTGGCTCCTTGCAGAAAGAATTTAGCCTCCCGGATGGAGAGTTTTTCTTATACTCTCAAATCAATAGTTTATGGGCCAAGTTATCCAACCTGAAGATTTCTTTACCCCTATACATGTATAGATATTTATACGACCCCCCGTCTTACAACCTGAAACTCAAAAACCTGTATGAAATATTTTGTGGAACGGGAGATTACAATCAAAATATCTATAAAAAAAAGCCCACTTACTGAACTGGGAAAAAGATTTGGGCCTGTCTTTCACACCTGCTCAATGGACGATTGCACATTCATGGGCCAGTAAAGCCTCTTCCTGCGCTACCCTAATGGAAATCCATAGCAAAGTCATCACCAGATGGTATAGATCCCCGGTGAGACTATCAGACTTATTTCCAGATTCCTCTGATAGATGCTGGAGAGGTTGCGGGGAACGGGGCTCATTGCTCCATATCTTTTGGGCTTGCCCACTGATTCAAAAGGTTTGGCGGGAGTTCTTTTCTCTACTCAAGAGAATTATCGAAATAGGGGTTCCCTTCTTACCTGAATTGGCCATTCTTCTTATCAGAATTGATGGAATTCCCCCTAAGTTTAGGAAATTGCTTACACATGGCCTTCTAACTATTAAACTTCTTATAACAAGGAATTGGAAATCAAATGTTGTCCCCTCACTAACAGATATAACTCAGACGCTCTCAGACCACTGTGTGTATGAAAAATTATTTGCATATAGAAATGACAAAGTCAAACAATTCATGGAAACTTGGGAACCATGGCAGACACACTTCCGGTTGGATCTCTCCTGACGTCCCTGGTGACCATCTCCCCTTACAGGATATTTAGTCATTTGGTGTGCAAACATGGATAGGATCCTTATAGTTTATACTTTTAGGGTTTTTTTGTTTTTTTTTTCCTCTAAGCTGCCTCCCCTTTCTCCCTTCCACTCCCTTATTATTTGTCAAACTATTTGTTACAAGTATTTGATTTTAAAATTTCTGAGAAAAAAAAAATGTTCACAAATGTATGAATGTCCGTATATCGATAACACCATGATATGAAAAAATATATATAATGTCAAATCTAATTGGACATTCAAGGCATGCATTGTTATTACTCTATGATGTTAATGCAAACAAACTCAATAAAAATTATTGAACAATAAGAAGCATGCATCCAGGCAAGTATGTAGCATTTCAGAATGAACATACTTTGGAGCTTGATGCAGATTAGCTGTCCAAGTCTGAGGCGCCGCATCGCACGGCTTCTCCCAACCTGGTCTAAGCGCTTCCCGGGAGAGAGCCAAATCCACTCACATGCTTGAAAAAGGCCCATATGAAGGGCTGAAACGCGTTGCAAATAAATTTTTTAAAAGACAAACTCTTGAGTGGATTTGGCTCTCTCCCGGGACGCGCTTGGATCATTTTTCTTTTATCTTTGGACTATATATCATTGGGTACCCCATATCAAGGGTACACAAAGACCTGAGCTGCTCTCCATCTAAGATTGGGACTGAGGACCACCACTCTTACAGGCCTTCCTGTACTTGGAGGTACCGGTGGGGCACCCCAGTGGCCTCACTAGGTACCAGGGTAAGTCCATCTAATATAATTATATTATTTTGTGTCACTCCACCTATGTCTGTAGGAGTGCTACTTTGATTCCCACTTTTTTCTCCCAACCTGGAGCGCCTTGAGTAGCAGCACTCTTCGTATACACAAGCATGGAGGCAACTGTTACTCTAAATGATGTGCGACGAGAACCTGGCATGACGCTGCCCCCGTGAGCACCTTTAGGAATCAAACTTCAAAGTATGTATATTCGGAAACAACGCAGTGTTTCAGAATTAGACCTACATGGCCACAGTGTCCTTGGTTCATGCTGCCCATTGTTCGAGCAGCATGAGCTTGGTAACAGGTTCCCTTGTCTTTTTGCTCTCCACTTTTGCTAACAATTTTCATAAACTGTGTAAAATAACAGTTTTTTTTACTAGTTAGCGAATCCCAGTCATAATGTACATTCAGTAAATGTTTTGACAGTTCCATTTTAGAACTCTCTATTATAGTGTATGCAGTGATATATTCATTGTTTCTGTAACTTGGCCTTCAGTTTATTACAGTTCTACATAATTATTTAAATCTCTATAGTTGGAAGACACAACAATGCCTTTCATGTCTTTCATATAGATATAAAACTAAATCAAGCCCAAATTATTACTTTAATACATATTTCATTCTTTGTCCTTAATATTCTTCAACCAAGTTATCACTATTAACAATATCTGCAAAAGTAACTTGTAAAAGGTATGCCAAGGTCATTCTAGTTAGGAGAGAGGTAGCCATTTTGTTTGCGGATTTAATGCTTTTACAATAATGTAATTTGGACATTTCTCAATTGACCATTATCACTACACCTAGAAGACTATAGCCCCAGGGTGTATGGGTATGTGTGTTTGGGGTTGGGTGTGGCAAGCTGTTTTTTTTTTCTCTACTTCTCGCTCTCTCTTTTTTTAGTATGCAATACAGATAGTGTTTTTAATTATGTTTAATCAGTTTTTAGTAAAGTTTTGCGAATATTATAAAATAAACAATAGCGCAAAGTCAATATAAATGTATGAAAATGGTAACCTTAACACTCAGCCAATCACAGGCAGCGCTCAGCCATTCATTGAATGACAGCTGAGTGCTGCCTGTGATTAGTCACAGCTCTTAGCCAATCACAGGCAGCGGCGGCCGCATTGAAAGCAATGGTGCACGGACCTCACTCGAGTATAAACCCACCCTAGGCTTATATTCGAGTCAACAATTTTTCCCATTTTTTTTTGGTGCCTTGGCTTATACTCGAGTATATACGGTATATATTTCCCCTTCATGTTCCAGTGAATGTATTAAGAAGGTGATTGAATTTGCAGCTATATCCCCTGATGTTTCTATATTAATTTGGGGTGATTTTAATAATTATCTGGATTCTTGTTTGGATAGATTTAATAAAGCCCTATAGTGGCTCTTGCGTCCCACTGAATCTGGGAATCTGAACGATTATCGTTCAGTGTAAATGCATGCCCTGAGTAACCAATGGCCAAGAATTTGTCTGCTTCTCATTCGTCATTCAGTTACTGCATGTAGAAAACTGAATGATGTATCAGCCTCTCTAAACAGGCACTTATGAATGACTGCCTGCTTACTGTTAATGGAGGTGAGCAGGCCATAACAATCCCTGGCCCGTTCCACACAGGAATGATTATCGCTGGGATGACTTGTCAGTAGAGATGAGCGAGCACCCAAATGCTCGGGTCCGCGTTATTCAAGTCGAGCTTTTCGTAAAATTCGAGAGCTCTACTCGAGTAACGAACCCCATTGACTACAATGGGAGACTCGAGCATTTTCGTATGTGGGACGCTGGGTGCCGAGCTTTTTTTTTCTTTTCTTGATTCGTGTGCTCACTCGCTCTCTCTCTCGACAAAAAATTTGACAATGACGCGTGCTGCGTCGGGGAGGGGCCAAAACAAGCACACCACAGCGGGAAGCAGCCAAAAACTGGGACGGGGTTGAACACGGCTTAAAGGGGTTGTCCCGCGCCGAAACGGGTTTTTTTTTTTTTCAACCCCCCCCCCACCCCCCCGTTCGGCGCGAGACAACCCCGATGCAGGGACGTAAAAAAAAAACTGCTCAGCGCTTACCTTAATCCCCGCGCTCCGGTGACTTCTATACTTACCGGTGTAGATGGCCGCCGGGATCCTCTTCCTCCATGGACCGCAGGTCTTCTGTGCGGTCCATTGCCGATTCCAGCCTCCTGATTGGCTGGAATTGGCACGTGACGGGGCGGAGCTACACGGAGCTACACGGAGCCCCATTGAAGAAAGCAGAAGACCCGGACTGCGCAAGCGCGTCTAATTTGGCCATTCGACCATTTTAGACGGCGAAAATTAGGCGGGCTCCATGGAGACGAGGACGCCAGCAGCGGAGCAGGTAAGTGAAAAACTTTTTATAACTTCTGTATGGCTCATAATTAATGCACAATGTACATTACAAAGTGCATTATTATGGCCATACAGAAGTGTATAGACCCACTTGCTGCCGCGGGACAACTCCTTTAAGGCTTGTTCGAGTAACGAGCATCATCGAGTACGCTAATACTCGAACGAGCATCAAGCTCGGCAAAGTACGTTCGCTCAACTCTACATGTCAGGCATCTGTGCCCAACAAGTCGTCCCTGTAAAAGGGCCCTAAGTTAAGTGTGGATTGTGAAGCTCTTTACAAATACTTGGTTTGTGTGTAATTGTCAACTTTGATAATCAGAGGCTCCTTTGACACTGAGTGAATTAGGGGATGTAATTAGCATCACATCCTAATGAAAAGTTGTCTGGGGTAGATGGTCTTCCAAATGAATTTTTTAAGCGGTACCAGGATATGTTTCTGCCACATTTATTGATGGTGGTTAATGAATCATTACATGAAGGCATACTTCCATCATCAATTAGAGATCTTAGAATTGCTTTAAATATTAAAACAAGAAGGGATTTCTTCCTGACTCCTATCAAAGAATATCTCTGTTGACACCTGATGTTAAAATGCTGGCGAAGGTACTTGGGAATAGATTACTTTTCGTAATGACTCATTTAATACATGAGGATCTGTCCAGTTTCATGCCAAGCAAATCAACTGCCATTAATTGAAGGAAGTTCTATATGAATCTTCAGGTGAACCATCAAATTTGTAGAAGCAGGGTTGTTCTTTCCCTCAACACTGCCAAAACTTTTGACTGCATCAAATAGAACTGTTTGTGTTTTTCTTAAGATGGGAGAAATTTGTGACATGATTTTAAATGTTCTATTCAATGCCTGGTGCAAAAGTAAGGGTAAATAGTCATATTTTTGGATGGATGGTGTTATAGAGAGGAACAAGGGAGGGGTGACCCTTGTCCCCACTTCTCTTTGCCTTGGCAATTGAGCCTCTGGCTGGTTTGATAAGTGATCACCTGATATGGTTGGATTGCAGTATGGAGAAATTGAGGATTGTATCTCACTATATGCAGATGATCTGTTGCTGTATACAGGGGATGTGAGTAGATCAATCAGTCCTTTTATGTCCATTTTTGATATATTTGGTCTGGTCTCACTATTAACTAGGGAGAAATCTGTAACTATTCTGCTAGATCCCTATTCATTGTAACATACGCAGTTACAAATGGTGAAGGAATTCAAATATTTGGGAGTTGGGGTATCTTCTAAGCCTCAAGACTATGTTTCTGTTAGTCTGCTTCCATTGGTACTAAAGTTTGAGAATAAGGTCAAGGTCTGGAATCGTCTCCAATTGTTGATAATTTGGCATGGGAAATCTTATCAACTTGGTTTTAATGCCACAACTCCTTCAAAATTATCCATTTAGGATTCCATCACACTACTTTTTAAAACTTCATACACTATTTAGGAGTTTATTATGGAGTAAGAAACTGCTAGGCTTAAATTGGAGACCCTTCAAAGGGAGGAACAGTCTGGAGGGTTGGCAATTCCAAATGCTTGGATATATTTTCTGGCGTTTCAATTGCAATGGTTGAAGGGGTGGGGAGAAAGAAATGGAGAGGGGTTGAATGGTAGATTGGTTCCTCAAATGACCAGTTGTAGCCCCACTATAACAGTAGGAGAGAGTGTGATGAAAAGTGATACAATGGATCACATCCATCTATTACCTTAATAATTAAACTATGGAATACATTTTATCAGATTTTGCAACTGGTCTTGATCAGGCTGTCCTTAAGAAACCGCACCTTTAAATAGTCTATGGGCAATTTTTTTTGTGTTAAAGACTGTCAGACTTCATTGGCATCTGTTCTCAGGGAAAATAAGATCTGTCCTTTTTTATTTCTCTCTTCGCCAATATTAGTGAGTCTTGAAGGGTTTGGCAGCTACATTCTGTCACTTCACAATATGGATTATTGTGTGTGATCAGTCCACCTTATCATGTCTGTTAAAAGGAAAAGTGTGGTGATAGCTGTGAAAAGTTATTTTTGCTCATGTTCATGACCAGCTGCAATTACATGTGCTTTAATCACACTTCAAAAAGCCAGAAGAGGATCTAATAAAATTCAAATGTGTCTGTCACGGCTTGGTGGGATCTAACAGGCAGGCACAGGTCTGGGATGACGTCATAGTGTTGGCTCCAACTCACTTGAAGTGCCTACTGGCACATGCTCATTGTCATTCAGTGCTGGATGCCAAGTAGTTAACTTCTCCTTTTTGTTTGTAAGCTGATTGGCTGGCTGGGTTAAGGGGCAGCCTACCCAGTCAGTATCTTTTTTTGGAAATGTATATTGGCTCCTCTGAGCCATTGTATCCTGGTCCGTTGTGGTAAGGAGTGAAGGGGTTATTCTTGCCAGAGTTATGCAGTGTTTATTTACTGTCAGCTTGTTCTGCCATCCTTCTGTTCAGCTACTTTCATGTATTTCCTGTCGAGTGTTTCCAGTTTGTTACTGGATCTATCCCATTTGGCCATACCTGGGTGGTATCTCTATATCTTATTTTATCTACGGATATTTCAGGGAAGCTCCCAAGTTCCTGTCATGGGGTCGCCCTTTTCTGGGTGGGTGCTGCACTTGTTGGGCAGATTCAACCATTTTTAGATCACTGATAGGACCTGACCCTTCTTTGGCTGTTGCTCACATGTTTATCCCACCCCCCCCCCTGTCCCACCTAGTCATTGTGGACTCTGTGATATCTTTGTCATGACAGTATCCGCCTTTATACAGATATGCAGCACTAACCATAAATTTCAGTGCGCTACAGAAATAGTGCAGGTATGCTGCAGCCTTATGCCATTTACATCACATTAGCAGAAGTGCACAATGCATAGCATGTCCTGTCATGGTGGTGCTTGCCACTTCTGTACTTTCCCCTTATTTTGTATCCCCTTCTGGTCTTGGCTAGAAAAAAAAAAGTAGCTGCACTAAAAGTGGCATCAAAATCTACAGGTGTGTTTCCAGGTTTAACCCTTTTCTATCCAGTTCTCGATTCAGGGTTTTCCTAAGGAGTTTTCTCTTTCTGCCATTATACAATGGGGCCATCTGCTGGCTAGAGCCAGTACTGCGGTATGGGACATGCTGGAGAGGCCCCCGACAACAGAGCGGCCAGTAATATACAGTAAGAATACCCTGCCAGACGTCATAACTCAAGATGGCTGCAGTGTGTTATTGACTAGCACAAACAGTGTAATACAAAGTTAACATATAGTTTGTAATGGTCTATTATTCCAAACTTTTTTTTCACAATGAATTTTCTCTTATTAACATTAGTCTTTTTTTTTACCTAAAAATTATTTTGTTGATCCACTTTTGGCATCTAACAGATAACACGTTACAAAAAAAAATTAGATATTTTTCGATTTAACAAAAGACATGTCAGCTTTCTGGCTTTTCTAGTGGCGCTTAAAAGGTCCTATTCTTATGTAACCTTATTCTTCTGATTGCTTGCTGTGAAAATTATGGCTCTTGGCTTTTAAGGAAATATGGTCACTACTTCCTTCTCTCATTTTTAAAAGGACTCATGCTTTTTATGCGGCAGAAAGCACCATTTTGAATACATTTGAAGAAGTTTTAAACTTTATACTAAAACATTCTATTTAAACTTCATGGTTATTTAGGAAGGTCTGATTTGAAAGGAATTGTCAGACTGTACGGCACTCAAAGGAAATGCCAATGTTTTCGCTCTTGTTTTTCTTTCCAAAGTTTGCTTAAAAAATGCAATATGTAGTTCATGTCGTTTACTTTATATTACAGAACACAGACTACTCTGATAGATTTTTTTTTAAAGCAAAAGCATTCACAGCGACTTCCCCTGGGTGATTTGTAGCTTTCAAGAGGTAATGGCTAGGCAGACTACCGAGGTGAAGAGTCACATCTATACTATTGCTTAAAAAAATTGCATTTTTGTACTTTTTTCATTTCATTTAATTGTCCTCTTGTCACCATTATTTTTTATTTTTCTGTATATATATATATATATATATATATATATATATATATATATATGTTAAAATGTTCCTAATACTTTTTGTAACTTTGCGGCAATCACCGTGAGTGTAGGGAAAAGATGAATGCAAATTATTGATCGTGTAATTCCTTCGCAGCACCTTCTATTGGAAGGCAGCTACCCTGTGACTCAATATCTAACCTTTTAAAGGGGCCTTGTGACATAACTATCGATACAAACCAAATTAAAACATTCAGCTATTTCAGGTGAGAGGCCATCAATGTGAATCCAGGATGTAATGTTTCTCCATATGGAGAGCACCACAAGGGTTTAGGGAGCTATGTATAGGCCATATCAAATCAGTGAAGGAATAATTCCTCTACAGTGACACCTATTGGAAGGGAAGGTAGCTACTAGAGATGAGCGAGCACCCAAATGCTCGGGTCCGCGTTATGCGAGTCGAGTTTTTCGTAAAATTCGAGAGCTCTACTCGAGTAACGAACCCCATTGACTCGAGAGACTTGAGCATTTTTGTATGTGGGATGCTGGGTGCCGAGCTTTTTATTTTTTTTTCTAGGTTCGTCCATCTCTCTCTCTCTCCCCCTCTCCCCCTCTCCCCTGCCTGCCATACCAAAAATTTGCCATTGACGCATGCTGCGGTGGGGAGGGGCCAAAACAGGCACGTCACAGCAGGGAGGAGCCAAAAACTGGGGCGGGGTCGAACATGGCTTGATGCTCGTTCGAGTAACGAGCACCATTGAGTAAGACTAACCCTAAACTATTCTTCAATTATATAAATAGTAAAAAGATAAATATTGAAAGTGTTGGCCCTTTTATAAATAATGTAGGAAAAATTATAGAGGTTGATGAGGAGAAAGCAAATGTATGAAATTGTTTTTTCGTCAGTGTATTCACAGAGGAAAACAAAATGGCAAATGAGATGCAGAGGACTAAAGCAAGTAACTCTCTGCTAAATATCACCGTTTTAACCCAGGAAGAAGTGCAGAGCTGATTTAAAAAGATTAAAATAGACAAATCACAGGGTTACAGTGGCATACACCCCCGGGTTTTAAGGGAATTAAGTAGCATGATAGAAAGACCTTTGTTTCTTATATTTAAGGACCTTTATAGTGACCGGGTCTGTTCCACTGAATTGGTTCATTGCTAATGTGGTGCTAATATTCAAAAAGGGATTAAAAAGTGAACCTGGGAATTTCGGGCCGGTAAATCTTACTTCTATTCGAGGGGTGCCGGGATTTCCAGACCCTCCATTACGTGGTAAGACTTTATTATGTGCATGACCTTGAGCTTGGTCGTGCCAATTGTAGTTTGATATAGGACATTTCTAAAGAAAATCATGCTCATGTGTGACCTGAGGTTATGTATTTCCCTATTTATTAATGCTGCATTTCCTTCATGTTCTGTTTTTTAAATGTTTTTATTATTTTGTAATTTTCAATAAACAATTTTTTAATGATAATTTGTGCAATCCTGTCTTGGACTTTGATTTTGGGGTTGACCTAATAACTATGTAAAAATATATCAGGGGACAATACAGGGATCTTTCCCACGATCTAGTTACACCCAGAACTGTGGCTGTAACAAGGTGGCATCCTCTATGTCTAGAGGAAAGAAGGTTTCTACCCCGACATAGAAGGGGGTTCTCTGCTGTAAGAGCAATGAGACTATGGAACTCTCTGCCTGAGAACATGATGATGGAGAACTTGATAAAAGAGTTTAAGAAGGGCCTGGATGACTTTCTTGAGTGTTATAGAAATCGCCAATTACTTCAGAATGGTTGTTGATTCAGGGATGATTATGATTGCCAGACTTGGAGTCGGGAAGGAGTTTTTCCCCTTAATGGTGAAAATTGGCTACTACCTCATTGTTTTTTTCCCCTTCTTCTGGATCAACATTGGAGGCGGAAGGCTGGAGGGGGCGAGATAGACTAAACGGGATTGATATGTCTTTTTCAGCCTAACGTACTGTATTAGTATGTTAGTACACTTTGAAGTTTGAGTTGAGCTCAGCGTCACAGGGGCCGGCCACATTGGCTTTTCCATTCCCATTGCATGCAAAGTGACAGCTCTCTCCCTTTACGCAGGCAGAGGTTATGTCAATCTTCATTCAGTGGGTGGGGAGAGGCCAACATAGTTGCAACACCATCCAAGGGTTTCACATCCAAGGAATCCCCTGCTGCAGCTGTCACAGCCGCAGCAGGGGATACCGATTGCACTATTTTGTGCAATTTTTTATTTTTGCTTCGGTCACACTTTTTTTTTCCACATGCAATGTGTGATTTTTTTTTTATTTAGCACACCTATACATGCACTAAAAAATTGCTCGTGTGACCGAGGCCTTTTTTTAACTACTTTTATTGTAATTTTATCTTGCTTGAATTTTCCTTATCCAGATTAAATTTTCATTAATGTTAATATGCTAATGATATCTGAATTGCAATGTTTCTTATGATATTAAATAAGAAAAGGTGTACTATTTTTTTAAGTCATTTTGAAGATTTTTGTAAATTATATGTATATAGGATCGCATGGGCACATGGGATGGATGCTGTAAGAACTTATAGGCTAATCATGGTGAACTAATTATTTAACACCAGTTTTATAATCAGAGAGTTTTAGATTTTAGAGAAGTCTCTGATCAATATTAACAATCAAAAAAATAATTTCTCTTGAGAAATGATATTCTAATGCATAAAAGTTCCTAGAATTTCCGGCACCTTATCAGTGGTTAGCAGAATCTAAAAAGCCAGTGTCCAAAACCTCATTAGACGCTGTTTAGTATCCATCATAAAACACACAAACCGCTCATTAACATTTGAGGGAAACAAATGCCTCGCTCCCCACTGTTTAGGTATTTTTGTTTCTGTTTGTGTCCTTTTTGTCCTAGCTATTATCTGAATTCTTTTTAGATTTAGCATTCAGCATTCAATAACTCCATGGTTGGATAGTGAATTAAAGGTACTGCTCAATATTCATTTTGAATTTTCTTTTTATTTGCTACATAATGTCTCCTCTAACCTTCATTTTAGAGTACATTTAGTACATAATTTCCAATTTTCCCGTACTTTTTTGGATTTTCTCTTTTTTTTCTTCTCTTCGTTTTTTGTTGTGGAACTTTCCCATCGCTTAGTAGGAAGGTCTTACAACAAGTTTTTGTGTCTGTGGAGCAAAAATGTAGCAGATAGAACGTCCAGAGACCACCCTCATGAAAAGTATCTACATCCTAAAATTATACAGTGAAACCTCTTTGACATAGCTTCCAAAATAACCTTGAAATCGGTATTCTAGAGGCTTTGTCCTACCCTAGTCCTTTCAGACAAGGATGCAGAGATATGCCCTATTGAGGAATACGATCAGGTAGCCCAATCGGACAGGTTAACTTTAAGATTAACCTTTGACCCACTTTGAGGACAGCAGCAAGTGGGAAGTTTGACTGGCGCAGTACAACTGTCAAACCGTAATGCGGGTATCCTAAGGCTTCCCTCACACAGGCGTTTGCAGAAATGCAGCGTTTTTCAATGCTGCGTTTACTGCTGTTGTAGCCCGCTTTCAGCAGCGCTGGTATGCGTTATGCCAGCATTTTGGCTGCGTTTTCAGCACAGCTGAAAACCCAGCCAAGGATGCTGAAAAAATAAAAAAAACTAGCTGATGCTGTCTGGTCCCGGCCACTGCTCTCCGGAGCTCCCGGCACTTGTCAAACCAACTGATGATCTTTTTCTAGTGACTGGGATCACAGCCTTGCATCCAGCACTTGGCGGAGCCAGCTGACACTCATTGGCCTCAGCCAATCAGAGCAATCTCTTGCTGGAGGCAGGCGATTTCAATCCCCCTTACTAGCAAAAGATCCTCTGTCTGCTTGACAAGTGCCCAGCAGTCTGCACGGAGCTTCGGAGAGTACCAGACTGCGTCAGCTAGGTGATTATTCCTTTTTTTTTTGGTAGTGTTGCTAACGCTGGCGTTAAGCGCTGCCAAAAACGTGGTACCAAGTTGTGCTACGTTTTCAGCAGCACTGAAACCGCTGCCCTTTCAGTTTGATGGGTGTCGGATGGCTGAAAATGGCCAAAGATAGGACATGCATTGCTGTCAAAGCATAGCGTTACAGACGCTGTGTTTTGACGCTTGTCTGAACAGCCACGTTGAAATGACTAGGAGCGTTGTACAGCATTCAGCGCCACACTGAAAAGGCAGCACTAAACCCTGTACAAAAACGTCTGTGTGAGGGAGGCCTAAGGTGAGCTCGGGAAGGACAGAATCCTCTCGTGGAGCAGAAGGCAAGGGCACAAGACCATTAAGGCCTTATAAAGGTGGAGGCAATATATGCTGGCCCAGTTATTAGTCCTTGGAGTGTTTAGAAGGAGTCTTTCAGCAGACAAATTATTTGGCAGACTGTTTGGTACACTACTTTTCGATGATGGACTATTGTCTTCAAGTATTGTCACTGCGATCATGAGTATTCGATGCTGGACTAGCGTATTTCTCAAGTACTGCAATTGTCATCTTGTGCAGGCAAAGATCCTCTGTTCCTCAAATGACTTTCAAAGAAGATGGCTGGTATGGATAGGATATAGGGGAACTTAAAATCCGTCAGAGACAAATATGGTCCAGATTAGGTGGTGGTCTTATAGAGATTGTCCTATTGAGAAGTCCCACTGTATAAATTTTTAAAAAATTGTCAGATTACAATAACGCAGTTCTATGGCATTTTTTTGTTTAGCCAAAGTCAGAAGTAGATTCAAAAGGAATGAAAAGGAAGATTTTTTTCCTTCCTAATGGATCCACTTCTGCTTTTGACTCGAAAACTGCATCAAAACTGCCACAAAAACTGCAGCTTCAAAAAAAATAGTGTGTGAAACAACCAATTTACAATCCTAAAATTTTCTAATCCTCTTTCCTCGTAATATAGACAGAAAAATAGTATTAATCTTTAACAGAATTTTTTTTTAATGCCAATGATTTGAGTTATTCCACTTAGTATTTTTTTTTTTTGTACATTTTTGTATCACTGACTTTATACTTCATATTAGATTTGCAGTGCTTTATAGCATCGCAAATGTGATGGCAATAGAGAAAACACATTATTTCAAGATAATACATGAGAACTTATCTTTTAGATTCAGCTCCACTCTAACCTCATTGATTACACCTGGGATTTACTCCAAATAAATGTTGGAAGATTAACTTAGCTTCATGCTAAAGCTACTGGTATTGTGTCATTTAAAAGAGTGTTGTCATGTTGTGCCAAACTACATATAATGAGTCTGGCGAATCTAAAAGTCGCATAACACCCCGGACAACTAGCAATTTAAAACACTTAGATTTTTGTATTTCAAACAAAGTAATAACTTTTCCTTCCATGTACTTCTATTAAAATATCTTGCCGTTCCTCTTTTCTGGGCTCTTTGCCCATTCGAACATTTCGCCTTAAATGTCACAAATACCAAGAACTACTTTCCATACATTACTGGAGATTAGTTAGAATCCCAGCTAGTTTTATTATAGTTGGGACTCGATGTTACGTTTGTTTAAGTTCATCGAAAGATAATAGATATGGAATTCCCGTTTTCCAACTCTTGACTCCTTTTGTGGAGTTTTAAAACTAGCCAATTCCCCCATTTTTAATTATTTAATATTTTTATTTATTTTTGTAGAATTGAATTAGTCTCGAATTTTGGTAATAAAATGTCTAGATATAGTGTTTTGTAGTCCTATGCAAAAAAAACTGAAAGGAGTATTAAATCATATGAGTAATAGTCCAATTTTATGGCAGATTATCTTTTTCAAAAACATTTTACCGTACCAGCCTTAGCTTATATTTTGGATTTCTGCAATTCGTTTTCCTTCTTTCTTCTAGCCGAAGAGGTTAAACTCTAGAGGGGGTGGTTGTATTAAATCAAGTCTTGAGATTTTCTAGTGAATATGGTATTAATGCTACACGTAGAACATTATTTTCATAAATGTTGCAAAGCCTACTGTATATTATCAGCAACATGCACAGTTGGCTCATAGCAGAATGCAAGCCACTCTTGCCTGTGAATAAACATCAGTCTGACTGTGCGAGCTGATAATTGCTCTGTATGCACTTCCTTTGGCACCTACTGATCTCAGCTAAGTGGTTAGTAAAGCGTATTTTCCTATGAATGTCAAGCACTTCTGAGATTTTTTTTTTTATTTGAAGGACTTTGATTGTTCCCTTACCTTCATTTTGTTTTAATGCTGTCCTGTCATCAACATTTATTTGAAAAAGTACTTTAAAAAATTAGAAAAATATTTTTTTTATAGTTTTTTGCTATACCATTTTCATAAACCAAAATGGTTTTTTTTGTAATTTAAAAAAAAATTCTATTCCCCGGTTTACATTACGATGAATGTAGTCTTATTTTGTCAAGTTCATTCTTGAAAGACACTCTTATACTTTTTTTGAAATTTGTCTCAGAATCCAATAGCTTTCCAAACTTTTCCTATTTCTTTTATGGTGTGTTCAGTGTCGAAAACTAGCCAGAATGGGGGTATTTTTTTTTTAGTTAACTCAGTATTCTGAGCTGTAAAAAAATGGAACATTTGTATATCTTGGGCAATAATTATTTATTACATTGTATCTAAATATTTCTTTAAAAATGTCCCCGATTTACAAAAGATCAGTAAATAGCCTAAAAAATTGCAATTCAAAAATTCAAGCCATGCCTCACTACACCGACGCTTGGTCTGTAGCTATTGTTTCCCCGATCTTTATATGTGCTATATGATACCTTTTGTTCACTTTTGTTAATTTCAAAAATTTTAATTTGACACAAAATGTTTATTTTATTCAATTTTTAACCTTCAAGATTGTCGAACTATTTTTCTTATGTAGCAACGTATGCGAGATTACTTTTGAATCCCCGGCTATGTATGTAGAATGTGCTTCCAAAACGTTTAGCGGTTAATGGATCATGTAAGGTCAGTAATAGTCATCACTGTTCCGCTTATTATTTCCTCTTTTCATGGGAGGGTTCTCAGCAGAATGAGATTGTCACACTTTTCCTTTTTCTCTGAGAGGTACAGCGACAGACAGTTAAAAGCCTCTTCATGTAAGGATGTTATTTCATAAAGACACCCATGCTGGATTATCCTCTTCACTTTAAACCTCTGCCAGCTTGTACAAAAAGATAAAACAAAATAGCCACAGTCCCAGGGGTGGAGATGTGCTGGCCTGATCCGCCCGTGTCCACAGCTTTCATTTTGATTAGTCACATGTGAGGAGAATTCACTTAGGCCGAGAGGTAAATTTAATACCAGTTATGCCCATGCTGTTCATATCACAACCATTTTCACATGATGCCACTTAAATCCCTGAGAAGCAGAAAGGTAAATCGGTAACTGGCCAGCTAAGGTGTCATAATGCATTAGGACCAGGGCTCGCTGCAGGGGATAATGGCTTTGATTGCTGTTGACTCATGTCTCCACCAACTGCTTCATGTAAAATAAGTGACATTTAAAAGGCATCAAGATGTGAGTAGAGGTAAAAAAAAGCATAGTTCTAATCTTACCACCTGAACATAAAATCTCCTTTTTACCCCGAATAATATAAAATGATGAATCGATATCTCATTAAGTTACCTAAACTCAGCTTTTAACTTTTTGTCTTTTGTGTGAATTCTTTTATATATGTATATAATAATATATATATATTTTTTTAATATTTATAAACATTTTTTTTAATTATTTTTGGGGAAAAAAATTAACAAAATTGCTCCGGGGAGCTGCTCCAACGTGTCCTCATTTATTGGCAAATTATTTATTTATTTTAATTTAATTCCTTTGACCTTGGATATCAGCCTGTTCATCGTTTCTCAGCTTAAGGCCAAATCAACTTCGGTAGTGGCAAAAAAAAGCAAACGGCAGAGTCGTCTCTAAAGGACTAGTTCAATCTGCTTCTATAGAAAAAAAAAAGGAATGAAAACCAAAAAAAAAAAAAAAAAAATCACATTCCAGTTTACAGTAAGCATATGCTTCAGTTGACATCTGTTTCGAAGACTTGGACGCTTTGTTTGCATAACAGGCACCAATAAGTGGCCTTGTTTTAAGTCTGCTCACTCAGTTGAATTTGGATTGTTCAGCTGGGGATTTTAGTTGCAGCTGATCTCCTACCGCTCATAGCTGATAGGAAGGGGGGAAATCAGAGAAGGCCAGTTCTATTTATTAATGCAGATTTTAACATTCTCAATGAACCACTTAACCAGACTGCGATGACAACCAAATCCTCGCCCGCTGAAGAAGACGAAAGGCCATGCTTCAAAGCACTAAATTTTTAGCTTGAAAAAAGTTGCGTTTCTTTGTTGTCCACTGGGGCCTGTATAGGGTGCGTTACATTATATGGCAATGGGTAGAACATTTGATTGTTTTTTAAATTTAAGCTTAAAAAATAGACATATACATTTAAAAATGTGAAAAAATTATAATTTTTTTTTTCTTATGATCATCTCATATTTTTTTATATCTTTGGATATACACACGCAAGTATGTGAGTGCACAGGTATAGAAGGAAATGTACACATTTGGGCTGGAATTTGCGCAGTAGAAAATTGTAAATTTGGTGCACACCACTTTTGTGCCCAAAAAATTGTGACTTTCTTCTTTTATAAACCATGTTTGAAACTTTGAAAAGTGGGCATGGTTAGCTTGGCGAGTCGTTGTATGTCATATATATGACTTGTGGCAAGTTTTACACAATTTCTTTCAGCTGTGGACTGGAGAAACATCGTTTGAAATAAGTGTTATACTTAAAGGGGTTATCGCTAGAGATAAGCGAGCATGCTCGGTAAGGTCAGTAACTCGAGCAAGCATCGCTCTTTTCGAGTAATTGTCTTCTCGTCCGAGCATGCTTGTGGGGCAGCGGGGGAGAGAGATTTTAAGTCTAAGTCTGTCAGTGCCACTCTCTCTCAGTGTAAGTCTAGACATTGGTCCATAAATCGAGAAATTGGAAGTACCCAGGTGATGTTTCAAATGTGCACACTGATCACACCACCTCTCGCTGGAAACGTACAGGTCTCTATATTAGGCCTCCTGCACACGGGTGGATTTGCATTGCGAAATCCAGAGCGAGATTTCACCTCCCGATTTTGCAGCGAATCCAGCCCATAGCATGCTATGGCAAGCCACGATTTTCTGCCCACAAGTGGAAATCGATTGCGATTTTCCTCTCACGGGTAAGAAATCACAGCATGCTGTGATTTTGTGCGGGCTGCGCACTTTCGGCTTCTATTGAAGTTAATGGAAGCCATCCGTCCCGTGGATATTCTGCAATCACCATAGCGACGGCGTGGCATCCTCTATACTGCGCATGTACGCCGGCGCATCGGCCAGCACTTCAGCAGCAGAGGAGAAGACGCCGGAGAGGTACACTGGGGCCGCGGGGCAGGCATCGGGTCGAACTCCACTGCAGGAATCTCGCATGCTGGGTCCGACTCGCCCGTGTGCAGGCGGCCTTACTGTGCATGTGGAGAGAAGCCTGTTAATCAGCAGCGGGGGTGTGAGCAGTGAATTGAGCTGCATCGAACTCATTTCTGTATTACAAAACTCGATTTGCATAAGTGACAGACCACTAAAACAAGAGTCCCTGTCACCATACTGTAATGCCCACAGCCCAGGCACCATTAGGGACCTATCGGGTCTATTTAAGGAGAGTCACATCTGTACGTTTATGTATGTCCACAGAAATACCTATCCAGAAGCAAAAGAGAGCTTTCCTTTTATTTCACTGATTGTATTAATTCATTTGTTGCATTTTGTATTGCCACCAATGAATAAATGCGTTGTTATGCTAATATGTCTTGAATTGATTCTCTTCAGTTATTTTAGCACTGGAACAAGCAGCTCTACACACATACCCATGTGTAATGCTGGAAAGATCTCCTTTGCCCATGGGTAGGTATTTCTGTGGACACCCTGCATAATTATATAGCATGTATATAATAAGTGTGTGTCTTCATAGATATTGAATGTGAATATGTGTACTTATGGATATATGGTATGTGTGTATGGTACTGGTGTATCTTGACGCCACCAGAAGCTAGGGGCAGACCTGGGTTTGCGGGAGTTAACGCCCCCTGTCGAGCCCCTAGCTTCTGATTGGCTGTTTGTCTGTGTGGTGGCCCGTGGGCCAAGCTGTGCACTGGGCACAGTAATGGAGTACAGTGCTTCGGCATCGGTGGAGGGTCACGACGCTCACCACCCTGGCTCTGCAAACAGTGGGAAAAATCAAGCGCCTAGGAGTTGTCAGAATCGAATAAAACTTTCTCTGTATGATTCTAGCATTGAAATAAGTGATTACAAGATCAGAGCAAAAGCATAATTTATTGCAGAAATCTAAACACTTGAAGGGAGGCTCTAGTACCCTGGTGTACCACCTTTAGCTTGGATACAAGCTGTGATACTAGCGGGCTTGGAGGCTCCAATACCCTGTTGTACCGCCTCTACCTTGGATATAAGATGTGATACAGGCGGGCATGGAGGCTCTAGTATCCTGTTGTACCGCCTCTAGCTTGGATACGAGATGTGATACAGGGAGGGCATGGAGGTTCTAGTACCTTCTTGTACTGCCTCTAGCTTGGATACAAGATGTGATACGGGCAGGCATGGAGGCTTTAGTACTCTGTTGTACCACCTCTAGCTTGGATATAAGATGTGACATGGGTGGGTCTCGAAACTTTAGTACCCTGTTAGGCGGCCTCTAGCTTGGGTACATAGAGGCATGCATGTTCTGTATGGTATCCTGTGACATATCGCTCCACATTTGCTGTAACTGAGCCTCTAGATCGTTTGTTTGCAAACTCATAGACTGTCGAAGTTGGGGTCCCATATATGTTTTATTGGAGATAAATCTGGCATCGGACAGGCCATGGAAGTGTGGCAATATTCCTGTGACCCCCTTGTGTGTTCGGCCAAGCAATTTCCTGCTGAAAAATGCCTCCTGCAAACTGCCATGAGAGGAACACATGTGGCTGCAGGATGTCCTGAACATATCACTGAGCTGTCATTGTACCACTACTAGGAGTGACCGACTGTCATATGCGATGGCCCCCCCGACCATCACACCAGCAGGGGGCAGTGTGCCACTCCACAGCAAAGGCAGGATCGAGGTGCTCACCCTTAGGCCTCCCTCACACAGGGCGCTTTCAGCAGCGTTTTCAGCCCTGTGCTAAACGCTGTACAAGGCTCCCATTCATTTCAATGGGGCTGCTCACACAGGGCTGAAAACGCTGCTTTGAAAAACGCTGCGTTTTGAAAGCGCTGCATGTTCTATTCTTGGGCGTTTTCAGCTGAGTCTCCCATTGAAATGAATGGGCAGCCTTTTCAGCTGGGCTGAAAACACAGCTGAAAAGGCAGCTGAAAACAGCTGAAAAGGCAGCGTTTTGCAAACGCCCTGTGTGAGGGAGGCCTTAGTCTCCAGACTCAAACTAGGATGTCATCAGTGCCCAAACTAAACCTGTGTAGTAATCCCGTTGGATTATTCACGACAGCACTGCAAATGGTGGTGACTGTAAGTGGGTGTCAAAGGCAGTACACATAATGGGCATTGTGAGACCAAATATTCTTCCGCCAAGCACCTGGAAATGGTTCCGACAGACACAGGAACCTGTAACGATGGCGCCACCTGTATCTGGATAGTGGACAAAAAAACAGTTGGAGCTGCTCATGCTTGTTGGACAATCAGATGATCTTCCCTACTGCTGGTCTGTTGAGGGTGTCCTTAGCCCGGTCGCCTTGTGTACGTATCCTCATGCATCTATTGGTCCCAATATCTTCTAACAGTCTGGTCAGAATAGCCCAGGTAAAAGGAACTTGATCAATACAACCATCCAGCTTCTCGCATTCCAATAATGTGCCCCTCTCAAACTCCGTTAACTGGTCTAAATCTCTTCGATTGCATCGTAGGGTCGACTAATGGTTAACAAGCTCTACACCAGCAGAAAAAGAGGTCACTACAGACAAATAGCCTGTGTATTTACAGATGTTTGTACATCTGAAGGAAATAAAAAACTAAACAATAATAATAGCCAATTTGTATAGCTGTAGCAAAGATTAACTTGTCATTTAAAATGTTACAATTGCTTATGGGAGGTATTCTAGTTAATAAATTATATTTTTGAGTTTTTAACCATCCACTGGATTGGTGCAAACTAATGGATTGGTAAGGATCTGACTGCTGAGACATCCACCTATCCCAAAAATGCAGGGGTCCCATTTGCCCAATTTCTGTTCACTGGATGACCACAGCTCCTCCTCGATCTGACCTGAGCAAGGTTGCATTCAGGGAAGTGCTGACCCTGCACTTGTGTGTTGGCGCTCCATTCATTTCAGCGGAGCTGACGAAATTAGCCAAGCAAAGCACTCAGCTATTTCTGTCAACTCCATCGAAATGAATGGAGCGCCATTGCGATCAGCGCTGCATTGAACATAACCTTGCTAAGGGTGGATCTGATAGGAGCGCAATTGAAATGACTGAAGCTCCACTGCGCATGCACAGTCAGCACTCCATTGAACGCGATCTTGTACAGGTAGGAACTGTGGTGCTCCCGTGAATATAAGTGGGGCAAACCCACATTCTGTAGATCGTTGGTGGTCACACCAGTTGAGTCCCCATTGATCCATCAATTTTCATCCATCCAGTGGCTGGGTGAAAAGTCAAAAAATGATGTAGTAAGCGTAATACCCCTTTAACTATAATGTAATTCAATGCTCTAAATCGAGTTATCGTGATGCACCAGTCATGTTAACGATTGCTATATCTGTATACACCTTGCTTACTTGTGTCTGTATTATAACAGGACGTGTAAAATATTTGCAATTGGCACAGTGTACAATGACATTTTCCGGTATTCGAGGAAGCTACCTGTGAAACATGTCACATTTGTATTTTGTCTTTGCCAGTTAAATCCTATGAAGCGCAGAATGCTTAGTCTGTAATGTACCGGAACGTGAGCCGATTCACACAGGGTATTTTTGGAGAAGCGCTGTTTACCCTTCCTACTCTCGCTATGAATGCCTCTTAGTGTATAAACCTTTTTATTTAACAAATTCGGCTTTTGAGAAGAGACATGATTACAGAGTTCTACAACTTTTTACGATTGTGTCCTTAGTGGTTTCCATGAATATCCCCACACCATTTCTCCCCATTCCAAGCATCAACTTTGTTTTTCTTTTTTTCCCCTTTAATTTTTATATATGGTAAAAATTTCATTGAAGAGAGATTCTGGATGACAGGACTATAATTTTAAAGCCAATAGAAGAGGAGTAAGCAATTTGAGCTTAGCTGAGACATAATCTTAGGTTGTCAAGAAGAAAGCCATTCTCCCTATGCTAATCAATCAGTGTATCAACGAACCAATCATCTCCTCAGCTTAGCATATATCCCAAGGTTTGATATATCTATTAACTGCCCATCATGAAGCTGGTGTCTGTATGATGAGATTTCCTCATATCTAGCCATTTGGAGTCAGGTAACAGAGCTATCACAGCCTGGGATAAATACCAAATAGAGATTTGCCCAGCCATTGTGACAGTCAACGAATGCTAGAAATATTTTAAGGAACCCCTCAATCAAAAAAAAAAAAAAGGGAAATTATTGAAAGCTTTTAACTGACGAATTGTAATTAAAATGGTTTGCAGTAAATTGTTAATTAATTTTGATATTTTTTGCAGTAAATTTCAATTCTTAAAATGTGAATTTCAGCAAATATAAAAGCTCGAGTGGCATATAGTAAAGACAGATTTAGGGAAATATTGGAGTAGAATTGTTGTAATTAGGGGGACGTAGTGGAATTGGGGCGAATCTGCTTCAAAATCCTAGCCAAGTTCCGAGTTAAGATCTGCACTACTGGGGCCGATTGTAATGCAGATTCGCAGCAGACTACACCCCTTCAATTGAAAGGGGGAAATCAGCTGCAGATGCACATCAAAATCCACGTTAAAATCTGCACGGATTTTGGTGGGGATCCACACTAAAATCCACAACCCAAAATATACTGCAGATTTTAGTGCAGATTAGAGATGAGTGAGCATACTCGGTAAGGCGATTTACTCGAGAGAGCATGGCCTTTTTCAAGTAACTGATGGCTCGTCCCTGAAGATTCGAGGGGGGGGGGGACCGAGGGGGTAGTGAAAGAGATCTCTCTCTCTCCCTCCCGATCCCCTCCACAAACCCCTGCACCCCCCACCCCCCGAATCTTCAGGGACAAGCCAGCAGTTACTCGAAAAAGGCGATGCTCTCTCGAGTAAATCGCCGTACCGAGTATGCTTGCTCATCTCTAGTGCAGATCTGCACCAAAATGCTGTACATTGGAACGTAAACTAAAGGGGTTTTCCGAACAACAAAAAAATGTTAGTGGCTGGGAATAGTGTGAAAAAAAAGAAAATTATCCATATCTACCATCCTCTAGTTGCCCCTGTCCAGCACAGGAGCCCCATTCTTCAATACTCTGATTCTACTGGACAAGCTGTGGCAGTCCTGTGTCGTTCATTGTGCACGGGATGACTTGCCAATCACAGGCTTCGGCAGTGTAACTGCAATACACGGCTCTAAAGCTTGTGATTGGCTCAGTGAATGTCATGTGACTGCCAGAGCTTCATCCACAATCAGAGCGGTGGGAACAAGGGCTCCCATGCACAATGAGGGTCGCTGAATGAGGTATGAATATGCATTGTTTCTTTATTTTACACTATTCGTAGATCTTTAAAAATATTTTGTTTTCCGCTCCAGAAAATCCCTTTAAAGTGTACTTATTACAGTAACAAACAAACAATCCCAAAACTTTCATAAGCAGCTGGAGGTATATATTAGATGCAGTGTTGTCAGAGCAGTTTTGTGTAACCTGCACATTTTGCTTGTTTTCCTCCCCTTTACATAAATTTCTCAATGTTGAATAAATAGACTCCTCCCAGTATGATGTCAGCACTCTGCTCTGATTTCTCTGCCCTGCTTCTCGCTCTCTCCCCCTCTCCCCCTCTCAGAGCATGAGTCTCAGACATAGACCGATACAGAAAGAATGTATTTCTTTACTATTTTACTCTAGATGGATATTTTGGTGACTGCTGAGGTTTGCAAACATTTACAGAGATCTTTGAGGTAGGAAAAAGAAATGGAAGGTGAAGAAGATGCAGTTTTCTCTTAAAGGGATTTTCCAGGAGTATACACTGGTGACCTGTTCTTAGCATAGGCCATCAATGTGAGATCATTAGTGGTGTGACACGTAGGACCCTCACTAATCAGCAGGAAATAGGCTATACCACCCCTTCATTGTTTATGGAGGTACATTGGTTCATTCATAAGTGCAACTCGGCCTGGTACTACAGCTTCACTTCATTCTAATTCTTATTGTAGAAGTCCAAAGGGTTTGACACACATTGATGGCCTATTGTAAGGCCTCATGTCCACAGGCGGGTCAGATTCCGTATGCGAGAGCCTGCAGCGGAATTCGACCCTGCCCACAGTTGAGGACCGTGCATACCTGCCCGGGTTTTCACTGTGGATGTGTGCGGAAGTGCCGTCCGACGCACCCCTGCACATGCGCAGTAGAATTTTTTTTTTAACTCCTGCTTTCCCGCAGAATTTGCGGCCCGTCCGCAATGTCAATTGCAGATGGGCTGTGGATTGGGTGGCTTCCATTGACTTCAACGGAGACCATCCGTGCGGGAACCTACTGAAATGGAGCATGCTGGGATTTGACTTCCGCATCTAAAGATCCGCAATTCAATTCCACATACTACAATACGGCTGCGGATGCCCATGTTTCCCTACGGTCGGCTTGAACTTCAGATCGTCCGCGCAGGCGCCCCATGCAGATTCCGAAACTCAAATCCACCTGTGGACATTGGGCCTAAGGATAGACAATCGGTGTCTAAAAGTCTAGGGGCAAGATCAGAGTCCAGTTGCTTGTAACAGTTCTTGGTAGTAACAAGCAATGGTCAGTAACAACCAGAAATCGGTATACAGGTATCAGCAATTGAAGGATTAGACAAAGCACAGCCAGTGAGCAGACAGAGTTCAATAGACAAGTATACATAGTAGTGTTGGTAAGAGGAACACAGAAGCATAGTCCATACTTATGGTGCTTTTACACGGATCGAATTCTCAACCCAATGTAAAGAGGGTCAGACAATTCACAAGCCAACTGGAGCTCAGTTTATTTTCCTTTACACCAGCCAAGAACCAACTTATGGGGATGAATGATTGTGAACATGAAATTTAGCACTAATCAGCGAGTATTCATATAAACGAGTGGTTAATGTGACGAGAAAGCGTTTGCTCATTCATTGACTGAGTCCCTTTACATGGCCCGATTGTTGAGGAGAACGAGTATTCTGAGGAACCATCAGGCCAAATAACGGGCTCTTCTGAATGGACCATTACCCAGTGGTCAGTACACAGATAATATCAGCAATTCTCCAGGAAAATCGCGTTATGAGCTACAGCAGACTTAGGGTACTTTTACATGGGATGACTGTCAGTCCCAACAATTATCGCTCCTATGCTTTTACACAGGAACGATATATTAATTCACTGAATGGAGATGGAGTGCGTCGTAGATCTCTTCTGGCCACCTGTCTCCATTCACAGTACATAGGCATATTCATAGATGAATGGCTGCACAAGTCTCGCCCAAATATGAACCCTATTCTTTTGAATGGGGTCATTCTCATGAGCGATGTTTTCCTGCATGGCACCACAATGTGATGTAGGAAACAAATCGTGGCATGTCCTATCTTTGTGCGTGCTCTTGCATCGCAGCGCCCATTGTTATCAATGGGGCCGGCGGCAGCATCGCACCACATGCTAGGTACACACAATGCGAGATCTCCCATTGAGAACGAGGGGAGAAACTCTGTGATTCCCTGCATCCCCAAAGTGATGCAAGGCTATTTGGATATGAAAACGCCTCGCATCATTGGGGAATTCACATGGTGGAGAGTGTGATATTGGGGCAGAATTCACGGCCCCTTATCGCGCTTGCCAGTGTGAGGTTAGCCTAAATGGGCTGACAGTCGCTTGGTTTTTAGGTGAGGCAAAAACCAAGCGACTCGGACAAGTGGACAATTTTAGTTTCCGGTGACCGTGGTTGCACGAGATGAATATCGCCCATCGCTCTTTTGAGTGATTACTTGGGCAACTATCACTCCGTGAAAAAGTATCCAGAGGCAAAGCAAAAGTAGGAAGTGGAAGGGCCAGGCTTTTATACAAAGTCAAAGAGCGCCACTAATCAGGAAGATAAGATAAGACAAGGCAAGCAATATAAAAGATACTAGCGCAAAGTGAAGACCTGCTGCCCGAAACACAGAAATCGTCGTCATCGAATCCATAGATAATGGGGCAGATTTACTTTTGAAAACCTTTTTCAAGCGTAATTCAATTTTCTAGTGATGCTCTTCCCTGTCTAAAGGCACAAGAACAATTATCACATAGCATCTGTTATCCGACAGGTAATCCTGTGTAAAAGAACCCTTACATGCTTTACACAACATTTAGAATGTGTTTTAGACGCTTTCAAGGGCCCTGTTTGGCGCAGAGTATTAAGGCAGCAGAAATGGAGTCCTAAGCTCTCGCTCACGACCTGAAGGTTGCAGATTCAATCCCCACTTGGGTCAGGAGCTGGCTCAAAGTTAACTCAGCCTTCCATCCTTCCGAGGTCAGTAAAATGAGTACCCAGCCTGCTGGGGGGTAAAGATGACTGGGGAAGGCAGTCTGCCAAGAAAACGTCACAATGTAAAGTCACCCTAGGAGTCAGCCATGACTTAGTGCTTGCATGGGAGGACTTTGCCTTTACCTATCTTAGACATTTTCAAAATTTTTTTTCAAACTGTGTCTAACGAGGGGAATTTTTGTGTGGAAAGGCGGTGTGGCCCAAGTGTGAAACTATGTGCCGAAAATTATGCCAAATTTCCACCAAAATTTTGCCTCAAAATCTGGCAACAACTAAAAGGTGGTATGAAGTTAGTCTAGACAGCCTAAAAGTGCACCAGATTTATTATCCAGACTCATTGTGATAACTCTAGTGCATTTTAAGACTGTCTAGTCTAAGTTTCCAATGCCTGTTTAGACAGTTTTAGTAAATCTGCCCCTATGTGTATTTCCGGAAAACCTCTTTGATAGGATTTATTACCAAATTTCATTTAGGTGCATTACAATTACAATGATAGGTGCACTTTAAATTTCTTTATATTATAAGGGCGAGATAATGTCACGTGTAGTCTCTTCTATAAAGCACAAAATAGAATATGCTACAGTAAGATAAGACAAAGACTTAATTTTGTAGCTGATATTAGAAATTGTTTCAAAGAAGCCGCATAAAACTCTCTGGAAACGTGATCTATACATAGTGCATTACGTTAAATGTGCTAAATAATTACAGGGTATCCTTCTACTATTAGTGCTTAAATGACATATCATATCAGCAGATGTTTCTTGACTAGGTTTCATTAATTCTTTGACACCTGGCATTATTATATAATACCTAAACCCATCCATTTAGGCCAGATTGCCACAGCCATACTTGGAGTTGCTCTCGAATTGCCCCCGCACAACTTGCATCGGACAGCATACGGACGGGAATAGGGCATGCAGCAATTTTTTTTACATAGGCGTCAGTCAGTTTGAAAAGCCATTCTCATGCTATAATGGGGCCGGGTATTCTCCATGGAGTACGCAGAAAGCACATGGCCCAAAGTTACAGCCATCGAATGAGCCGTAAATATATATTGATATGGTCTTGAAATACCCTTCTGCGTATACACATTATTGGCTCTGTATCGGCTCAAGTCCACATCTATCATATAAGAACGGCTCTATTTTATCTTTTTATTAATCTATAGCTTGTTGAAGTACCATTTACAATCTACAACCTATAATTTACAGTTATCACCAGTTTTACATGCATAATCTTCGAGATTTATGAATTTTCAGGTACAGTAATTCTAGTCTGGATTGCATTGGAATTTTCTGTAATGTTATATGTATCTCCTGATGTGGAGATTCTTCATCTTTCACCCCTGCGTTAGGGTCAGTTCAGGGTTTCCGTGCGTTCTGGTCAGTTCAGGGTTTCAGTGCGTTAGGGTCAGTTCAGGGTTTCAGTGCGTTAGGGTGTGCGCTAGGGTCAGTTCAGGGTTTCTGTGCATTAGGGTCAGTTCAGGGTTTCCGTCTCTCTGCTCAGTTTTTAAAGGAGAGAAACTGAAATAAAGCTGAAAAAACATCCATTTTTTTCCTCATTTGTTTCAATGGGGTTTCAAAAAAATGGAAAGGTTTCTGTTTGCTTCCATGACATCAGTTTTTCGTTTTTGTTTTTTGGATGGAAAAATAACGCTTCAGACTGCGTTATTTTTGCCAAAAAAATATGAAACTTGGCAGACTGGAAGCAAACAGAAGCCTCTCCGTTTCCGTTTTGTTTTGTTTTTTTTGAAACCCCTTAGTAGAAATCAATGGGGGGAAAAAAGGATCCATTTTTTTTAGTTTTATTTCTGTTTCTGCCCTTCAAAAATGGTAAAGAAATCCTGAACTGACCCGAACGCAAGGGTGAAAGCAAACTTAAACGGGGTTCCATATTTTAAAAATAGTGTTCTATGGGCCTAAAATAGAGAAAAAGTACATTTTGTAATGTAATAGTATTCTTCTCCCGCACCTCTACACTCTGCAGCTTCCCATCATCTTAGTCTAGAAATGAACATGCTGACATGGCTTCAGTTGTGAAACTACATTATAAGAATAATCGCAGCATGTTCTTCGCGTGTATTAAGGGTCGATTCACACGAGTGTGTTTATGTGCATTCAATTGTGCGCACAAAAATGCGCGCCTATTAGAACCATTGGTTCCCTATGGTGTGTTCACATGTCTGTGTTTTACATGCGTGCTAACGCATGTACCTGCAAAGCATAGGACATGCGTGCACCATAGGTTCGTGGTGCATGTCAATATTCCCCAGCGGGGAGTCCCCTTGGCACTGAACACTGTGAAAGCACTGTCACAGTGTTCAGTGACAAGGGAAATCCCCGTGGGGAGTAAAGAATCCCCTGTCACAGCTGTTACAGCTTTGACAGAGGATTTCTTAATCTCTGCAGGGAGTAAAGAATCCCCTGCCACAGCTGTGACAGCTGTGTCAGAGGATCGCAATGTTCTCCCATTGTTTTTATTGGGACTGGCGCTTCTGCAGTCCCATTGAAAGTAATGGGCTTCCGGCAAGCCCTGCAGAGATTTTCGGGATAGGGCTTTAAATATAAGCTCTTCTCTGAAAATCATCCCTCGCTTGTGTTAAAAATAAAAAAGTATATACTCACCTCTCCTCAGCTGCCGGGACTCAGGCGTGTCAAGCCTGTGTTCTCCCTGCACTGCTCTGAATCTGTTTCAGCAGGCGGGGATTTAAAATCCCCGCCTGCTGAAAGGGCTGTATCTGATTGGCTGAGCGCTCAGCCAATCACAGGCAGCACTCAGCCATTCATTGAATGACAGCTGAGTGCTGTCTGTGATTGGTCACAGCATTCAGCCAATCACAGGCAGCGCTTGGCCATTCATTGAATTTAATAGCCAAGCATGTGTAGTGCTGCTCCATTCATTTTTCAGCGGGACTTCCGGAACGTAGCGGAGTATGAGCAGCTTTATTGAAATGATAGGAGCAATGCAATACATTCGTGCTCACCGCTCCATTCAAGTTTCTCCTCACTGTGGTGGGTGCAGTGATAAGGAGAGGGGGGGGACACCTTACCTTAATTCTTGAGATTGGTCAGGGTCTTAGTTGTGAGACCTCCCACCATCAGAAATGTATAGCCTATCCTGTGGATCGGTGATAAAACATAATTCTGAGCAGAGTGTTTGTTGTGGTATTTGATTAGAAATGCCTGATATATGGTGATACTGTGTTATATCATTAGACTTTGCCCTTGCTATACCAACAAAGACATAACATATAAAGATACAAATGGGTATTAAAGTAGAGAACAGATAATATGGTTTCTTGTGTTTGCAGAGTTCTCCACATGTGCATTTTACATTTGGGTAATGGAATAAACATAGGGGTTTAATCAGTATACCTACTATGGAGCTGAGTGATTGGGTTTTTGTGTACGAGCCTTAAAATACCAAGTCAATTCTCATTTAGAAAATGTATGTCTTTAGTGAATCAATTCTGTGGGGGTCATTTAAAGATCAAAGCACAGTTTCCACTCCAAGCTGTTGGCCGTAACAAAGGAGGTCAGCGAGGCCTTTTTCAATGTAATATCCAAGTGTAACATATGACATTACAACAAATCTATGGGAAGGATTAGATTTTGCAACAAGGGCATGTTTCTGCATTTTATGCACGTTTGGTTGTATTTTAATTGATTTTAAAGAGGTAGTTAAGAAAATAAAATAGTCATACAATTAAAGTAACAGTTTAATATGAAGATTTTTAATCTAAATTATGCATATTTGGCACAGTTTATGGTGGATAATGTCACACTTAAGCCACACCCCCTTTCCGCACAAAAATACCCCTCTTGTTGGACACAGTTCAGTACGAAAATAAATGTTCATAAGTGTCTAAAACAGCGTTTGCAGCCACTACACAAAACTCCTGGGCACTATCCGAGCCCTGTTGGGGCCATGCAGGAGGAGAGAGACTAAAAATCTAACCTTAAGGCTTTGTTCCCAGGAGCATATATCGGCCCGCCGTTTTCAGGGTTGGTCGATATACGCTACGATCTTATGCATTGTATTCCAATGCATCAGATCACATGACCATATTCCCGCAACATAAAAGCGCCCGGCCTCCAATATAGCGCCGGGTGTTTTTACGTCAGGCCCAAAAGATAGTCCTATGGGAGCCAATGACAGCGGCTGGAGAAGGGAGGTGAGAGGGAGTTTAGCAGCATGACTGCTAAACTCTCTCCTCCCCAACGGTTGTTTGCAATGACAGGGGGCAGGACGGGGGGGGGGGAGGGAAGCTAAGCTCTGCCCCCTCCCATTGCTGGCTGCGAACAGGGGAGGGGACGGGGGCTTGACTCCGCCCCATCCAGCCCACTCCCATTCCCATTCCAAACAGCTGGAGGGAAGGAGAGAGGAGGTAAGCCGGCGAGGGGGAGGAAAGGGGAGGCAACGGCATGACGGCATCGGCATGTATGCGCCAGGCCCCATGCCGTCTGAACGGGCGCACAAACGTTAGATTTCTGCGCCCATTCATGAGTTTTAACTCCTCAGATCGTAGCGTACATCGGCCGACCGTGAAAACGGCGGCTGATATATGCTCGTGGGAACAAAGCCTAAATCACTCATGATGCCAACTAAGTTTGCTGCGTAGCTTCCATTTGTTATAGAGGTCTAGTTACAAGTCCCCATACCTCCCTCCCTCCCCAATCCTTGCCCCATTCACCCCCTTTTAATCTACCCTGCCCCCCCCCCCTCTTTTTCTTTTTTTCTTTCTCCTCCCCTCTCCCTCCCCTCCAACTTTTCCCAAAACTCTTACTTTGTTAAGATGCAATAAGATATGTTCTAAATGTTTGTTATAAACTAAATTTGACTCCTCAGAACCCGATCTGTGTACCATAATGCTTGAAAATGATTACTGAAGAATCTGGTATCAAATTGTACCTCTATCTCTGTATAACATGCATCTACGCCTTACCCTACTTATAAAAAAAAGTTTCTCAAAACATTTTGAAGTACAAAAGCACATTATAAATGTGGTGCAAAGCCTGGAAGACAATTTTTTTTTTAATTTTTGAATTTACTTATTATTGAATTACACTTGAAAGAGCTTTTCAGTAGTAAATCTGCCCCATTATCTCCGGATTCGAATACGATGACTCCTGTGTCTTCCACTCTTTGACTTCATATAAAAGCCTGGCCCTGCTACTTCCTACTTGCGACATTATTTTGCTTTGCCTTAGGGCTCTTTCGCACTTTTTTCACGCGATATCGTTGCAGTTTTTTAACGTGTATGTCAATGGGACTTTCTAATGTGAAAAACACATCGCACTAAAATCGTAAAGCACAACCTTGCGATTTTGTGCGATGCGTTTTTAACATTATAAAGTCCCATTGACACACACGTTAAAAAAACACAGATATCGTGTGAAAAAAAACATGCAAGGATGACGCAAGTGTGCTGGAGCCCTAAGGCCTCATGTCCATGGCAAAATGACATTTGAAATCCGCAGCGTTTCTCCCGCACACGTGATCCGCACCCCGTAGGGATGCATTGGACACCCGCAGGTAGTTAAATACCTGCGGATGTCATTTTCCGCTGAGGCGCGGATTGCGTCTGCGGGAAAACACCCGCAGCATGCTCCATTTTAGTGCGGGTCTCCCGCGGGGATGGCTCCCGCAGGCTTCTATTGAAGCCTATGGAAGCCGTCCGGATTCGCGGCACACCCGCAGCTGAATGTCTGCTTTCCGCTGCGAGAGCGCGGGAGAGCAGGAGTTAAAAAAAAAATAGAGTGCATGGCGCATGCGTGCGGCACGCTGCCGGCGTGCCGAGCACATCCGCCGGGGCGAAGGAAAAAGATCCAGCCGCGACAGAGGGCAGATCCGCAGCGTCCGGACAGGTAAGTAATTCTTCTTCTTAGGCCTCATGTCCGCGGGAAAGGAGGGACCCGCTGCGCGATTCTGCATGGAGAATCCGCGGTGGTCCTGATTTTCCCCGTGGACATGAGGCCTTAGGGTACTACACAGAGGTATAGGCGCCTGAGTAATCACTAAAGAGGACGATGGGTACCCGACAGGACTAGTGAGCAAGAATCACTCACTTGTTGGAGTCCCTTGATTTTTAGCTCACTTAAAAACAAAGCAGCTGTCCGCACATTTAAACAGGCAGTTGTTCATCTATGAATAACTGCCTGTTTGCTGTGAATGTAGGCAAGTGGTGAGAGGAGATCTGACGCACTCCACCTCTATTCAGTGTAAATGTATTGGGGATTAAATAGTTAAACCCCTTTTTATGCCATCTGGTGCTGAACAGAGTATACTTACATATACATAGTGATTTTCCTCTTGTGTGCATGTAGTAAGCATGTGTCCATGTGTATGTGTTCATGCAATTATCTTTGTGTGCACATATGTAATAAGTGTATGGGCATTCAGATATATAGTTAATGGGCTTGTGCACTGAACAATCACTGCATTAGGAACAGCTGGCATGTGACATCTTGTGATCTGTAACACTGTACCATGTGATGGTCGTGTCACTGATAATGTGCTGGCCTCTCCTCTGTGCAGCAGAAGGCAGGCATTTGGCAGTCATGGGTAAACATGGCGACTTGAGTGACTGACTGCAGGCAGGTTATCGGTGCCTGGAGGTGTGGTGTCAGTATTTCTGAAACAGTCTCTTGGTGGCTGTTACCATGCCACACTATCAAGAGTGTACCAGGACTGGATGAACATGGACAGACATCTAACAGAAGATCACAGAGTGGCGGGCCATGTGTGGTTGATCCTAGAGGTCAGCATTGGGTGGCAGGCACATTTTCACAATGACCATTTTGTGTAGTTTTGGTTGACTGGGCCTCAATAGTTGAAGGCCGACAAGGGTGCCCCTGATGACCCTGCGTCATTGCCAACAATGCCTCGCATGGGCCCAGGAAAGATTTCAATGGACCTTGGACACAAAGCATAAGGTCATCTTGAGTGATGACTCACACTTTCTGCTGAACCAATTAGATGACAGGGCCCGCATCTGGTGCAAACAGGATGAAGCTATATGGAACGGGCGCACCATTGGGTTTCAACAGGCCGGGTGGTGGCGGTGACAGGGGCTAGGGAGTGTTTTCCATCATAGACTAAAGACCATTGGTCATCATAACACAGTCCTTGAATAGTGAACAGTACAAGGACTTGTTATCTGACCATTTGCACCCATATCTTCTGGACGTATTCCCTGACCACAGTACAATCTTTCAACAGGACAACACTGTGTTATTGAGCTTGGATTCACTAGGCTGTGGTTGGAAGAACACGACAATGAATTCTCCACACTGCATTGGCCCCCAAACTCACCAGACTGTAACTCCATTGAACATGTTTAGGATATGCTGGAAAGCGCTGTGATATCTGCTCCCACTTATTCGCAAAATGTGCACGAACTGATAGAGCTGCTGCTGCGGGCGTGGGTCGGGTTGAGTATGGAAGATGTTTGCCACCTTCTGGAATATGTTTCCCGATGCCTGAAAGCCATGATCACTCAAAAACATGGACTAACCCATTAGTGATCAGGTGTTCCTAATTCAATGATCATTCAGTCTCTACAATATCAGTTATAACAGTATTATTTGAGTGCTGCATGACTGCATTGTTTATACATACTGTAGTATAACAGTATTACTTGGTCTCTATGTGGAGCTATTATTTTAGGAGTTTTTGGTATTCTTTGTGAACTGTATGTTGGTATTGTTTATGTACACAATATTCAGTGATTACATATAAGATAGGATAGCATTATTTGGGTATAAAGTATATAAAGTGTATAAAGAATCTGTTGCTAATGGCTTGGTGCCATATACCACAGCATACCTTCACAGGTCTTGTGGAATCCATGTCTCAACTAGTTAGAGATGTGCCACCAAAATGAGAATGTATACACAATATACATAAACCATACAGTGGTCCAATAATGGCAGCTTACTGAAGGAGGATTGTTAGGGATATGATGTGGATCCACTGTGTCGCCCAACTAGTAGATGAAACAAACCGGCAGGGCAGGCAGCTGACTCTGGAAACCCAGATGCTCATCGCTGGATGGCGTGACTTGGAATACAAGGTGACGAGGTGATCTAGCCCAATGCTTGAAGTAGGAGATGGAAAGTCCCTGGCTATCAACAGCAGATAATTCACCCTAACAAGGGCGGCCCTGCGTGGGAACCTAGGCGCTGATTGGCCCTGTCAGGACTGATCACCAGGAAGTCAGGAAGTTGGATAACACCATGCCGTCTGCAGAACCAATGAGTAAGCAAGTTCAGGACCAAGCTGGAAGTACTAGAGCAAACTGTAGACCAAGCATAAACTGCAAACACAGGAACAAACAGGAGCACCTGTGACACGTACATATATGAAGGCTCCTACATCAACACTGCAGCAGGGGCTGTCAGGTCTGAGGCCTCTATATAGTGGTGAAGAGATGATCAACAATCTGCAGCTGGGTGGAAGAGGCAGAACCAATTTAACCATGGCACTGTTGGAAAAAGGCAATCACAGATTCAGAGAATGACGCCCACGTCTGCCAGACCTAACAAGGATTAGTATAAAAGATGAAGTGTGCACATAAAATTTTTTGCTCTGACCTTCTTCCTTCCCAGGAGAACCAGCTTCAGATTTGTCAGTTCATAAGGACGTAGGCCAGTCAGTTAACCAGGGGAGAATAGGTGGAGAGGCTATATAGAACAAGTGCCCAATCACTCTATCATTAGCCATATAACTCAAATTGCACATTTTTTAAAACTGTGTCTTACTCATATCAGAGTTTTTTTTGTGTGCAGAGCAGTAGAGAAGTACAATAAGGGATTCCATAGAATGACAGGTTACTAGTATGCAATATATTTTACTTTAAGGGGTTGTCCACTTTCAAGAACTCCTTTTGTTAGAGGGTTACCCTAAGGCTATACACCTGTCAGTTCATAACATAGGTATCCTGAGGCGAGCTCAGGGAGGACAGTGACCTCCCATGGAGCAGAAGGGTCGAAAATAAGGCTGGCCATACAGATTAGATAGAAGTAGATTGATGATTAAACAACCGTTGAACAAACGATAGTCTGGTTTCCCAGGTTCAGCCATACACATTTTAGTCCACATTGGCTTTAAAAGTTGTTCAAATTGGCAATACATGTCCAGTGACATCAGATGAACAGAGTTTTGAGAATGTTCCTTGAATGAAAGACCATTTCCACCAACTTTAGTCTAATGTAAACGGGCAACCTAAACTGATGACAGGGTGTCCTGCTGTTGGTACCTCCTGCTATCAGCTGTAATATGTGGGGTACCTGGCAACCAGTGTTCAGTTCCTCTGCAGGAGAAGTGAAGCATTACACAGTGCCCATAGAAATCAGTGGACAGTCCAGGCAGTGCATGGACACGCTAGGTCCTCCAAGTTGACACTCTTTGTAGATGCCCTTTACTCTGGTTTGTTGGTGAAAGTCTGCAATGAAGGATCCTGCTTTATTAACTTATCTAAAGCAGACCATCCGCAATATTTAATCTATATATGTAAAATTGAATGTATGCGTGTGTGTCTGTCTGTGTGCGTGTCTGTCTGTTTGTCCTTTATGCGCTACTACACCATTCATCCGATCGCCATGAAACTTTGGGAAGTTGTTGAGTACACTCCTGGGAAGATTATAGGCATAGTACAAATATTCTATGATAAATGGCGCGTGCGCGATCGTCGTCGACAGTTACGACCCCCCCACGTAGATCGTTCGATTTCCATCATTGCCACTAATTCTCTCACTTCCCGATGTTGTAGAAACATGAAATTTGGCACGAGCATTGATTATGTCATAAATAGGAAAAATTAATGGGTCCTGACTCGATTATTCAATTCTAAGCGCCAAAGAATTAGCGTCCAAATTTTACGTACGGAATCTAATTTTCTCGCTTCCCAATGTCATGGAAACTTGCATTTGGCACAAGCATTGATTATGTCATAAATAGGAAAAGTTAATAGGTCCCAACTCGATTATTCAATTGTAAGCACCAAAGAATTAGCGTCCAAATTTTACGTACGGAATCTAATTTTCTCGCTTCCCAATGTCATAGAAACTTGAAATTTGGCACGAGCATTGATTATGTCATAAATAGGAAAAGCTAATGGGTCCCAACTCGATTATTCAATTCTATGCGCCAAAGAATTAGCGTCCAAATTTTACGTACGGAATGTAATTTTCTCACATAGAAACTTGAAATTTGGCACGGGCATTGAATATGTCATAAATAGGAAAAGCTCTTGGGTCCCAACTCGATTATTCAATTCTATGCGCAAAAGAATTAGCGTCCAAAGTTTACGTACGGAATGTAATTTTCTCACATAGAAACTTGAAATTTGGCACGGGCATTGAATATGTCATAAATAGGAAAAGTTAATGGGTCCAAACTCGATTATTCAATTCTAAGAGCAAAACAATTAGCGTCCAAATTTTACGTACGGAATCTAATTCTCTCACTTCCTGATATATATAAATGAATGTATGTCTGTCTGTCCTTTATGCATTACTACACCATTCATCCAATTGCCATGAGACTTTGGGAAGTTGTTGAGTACACTCCTGGGAAGATTATAGGCATAGTACAACTATCCTACGATAGGTGGCGCGCGTGCGAGCGTCGTTGACAGTTATGCCCCCCAGACAAAGATCGTTTGATTTCCATCTCAAGCACGAAAGCAAAAGGCATTACCAGCAACGAAATGAGTGTTCAACCAGAAAATGATGCATCCGCCAAACGTTTCGCAAGACAATTGCTGGATATGAGAATGCTGAGGTAACATGAAAGCTGTGCTGTGATTAATGGCTACTTCTTATACTACTGAGGTTGCATGAAAGCTGCGCTGCGATTCGTTGTTATATATTATACCACTGAGGTAACATGAAAGCTGCGCTGTGATTGGTTGCTATATATAATACCGCAGAGGTAACATGAAAGCTGCGCTGTGATTGGTTGCTATATATAATACCGCAGAGGTAACATGAAAGCTGTGCTGTGATTGGTGGCTACTTCTTATACTACTGAGGTTGCATGAAAGCTGTGCTGCGATTCGTTGTTATATATTATACCACTGAGGTAACATGAAAGCTGCGCTGTGATTGGTTGCTATATATAATACCGCAGAGGTAACATGAAAGCTGCGCTGTGATTGGTTGCTATTTTTTATATTGCTGAGGCAGAATAAAAGTTGCGCTGTGATTGGTTGTTATTTCTCTTACTGCTGAGGTAACATGAAATCTGCGCTGTGATTGGTTGTTATATTTTATACTGCTAAGGTAACATGAAAGCTGCGCTGTGATTGGTTGTTATATATTATAACACTGAGGTAACATGAAAGCTGCGCTGTGATTGGTTGTTATCTAGATATATAAAAACAAATGAATGTATGTCTGTCTATCTTCGCAGCAACGCGCGACGGGTAAGCTAGTAAGAAATATCAATTTTGGTCCTTCTAAGTTTAGTTCAACTTCTAACAAATGGCACAATAGCTTTTACTGGAACTTGGAAGCTGCAATGTGTCTTGAACTGTGGTATATTTAGGGGTAAAGAAAGTTCAATAATGTAATCCTCCTCTGTGGCTTATTACTTGTGCATCTGATTTTTGTTTCCCGAGGTGTGGCCTTTCTGCACGGGGATTAGCATGAGATACAGATGATCCTGACACTGAATGCCTGAGGAGATTTTCATTATAGTTTTGAGATCCTCATTTCAGAGATTAGACTGTAGGAGAAGGCTCTTGAAACATAAAGATATTAGAATGGCTGCCCAGAGACAGAACAGTTGAGGATGATGATAGCTATTTGTATTGTGAAGTTACTCAAACAATAGACTGTAGACATATGTGCTCGGAAAGAGCAGTTACATCACCTTGGTTGGTGCTACACCATCTTAAGCCCTTGAGGCACAGATACCTTGTATGGATTCAAGACATGTCTAGACAGTCCACTAACGTCAACCTTCTGCTTAAATCGTATTGTTTCTGGTGCTTCTAGTAGCTTAGAGAATATTGGTTTTCCAAAAGTAATAAAAAAGAAAGATATTTGCAATTTTAAATTAATGGCATTGGTTGAAATCAAAGATGAGCCTTAAAATAATTAATTCTTCCTTAGAGTAGGCCATATTTGATCCCTGCCAATCAGCACCATGGTACTTCAGCTAAAGGTGCTATTAGGTGGGCAGATAATCTGCTTGTGCTAACAAGCGTTGACCATTAACCCTTTGCAATCTGATTTGTATCCTGGTTTTCCTAGGGAGCTTACTCTTTTTCTGCCGTTATACAATGGCGATATATGCTGGCTAAAGCCAGTACTGCATGAGGTGACATGTTGAATAGGCTCCGACAGCAGAGAGGCTGGCAGTATACAGTAAGAGAACCCCGAGGAACGTCTTCCAATATCAGGGCTGTACAGCCTTAAATCATAATGTCTTCAGAGGTCAGACAGTGGATTGGAAAGGGTTAAGGAGAATGTTGGTCAGCGCTAGTTCCTTTTGTCTACATGGGCAGATTATCTGCAACATAGGGATGCACAATTATTACTACGAGCTTTTTTTCCTATACAGTTTATGCTTGTCAGCCAAACATCTTATTGCTTATAGGGGGAGATGTGCATCCAACTAGTGAACATTTTTATGCACGCATGCAAGAGCTGATGAATGAGTGTTGGCTTGCTTGTTGGCCGATTGTTAGACCCTTTTACACAGGCTGATTTTCAGGTACAGATGTTCACCTGTAGGTTCACCTGAACATTGATTTGCCTGATGATCAGGCCAAGTAAAAGGCCCTTAGGGTAGTTGCATCTTCATTGTTTACACAAGCACAGTATCATTCATACAAATGTGGATGTGCCAGGCAATGAATTACCACTGTGCCTGTGTAATATTTGAGGCCTGTGAGTCTGATCCTCAAGACCCTTACTGACTGAATATTGGGGACACCCATTAGTTTGCTGATCGGCAGGGTTCTCGGGAGTTGGTTGCTCACCGATCAAAAATGGATGGTTTATCCTAAGGAGAGAGAATCAGTGTTTAAGTCCCAGAAAACCTCTTTAGTTTAGTGTTTTAAATATATCTTGTATAGTGTCGAGTGTAAACATAGACTGAAATGGTATTTCTATCTTGCTTCCTCTACTGTCCTTGCACTGAATGCGGCATCAAGGCTCCGTGTGTTTTATAGAAACTGCCAAGCAATTACAGAATGGAAAATTAAGTATTACAGGATAACCCAAAGTCAGCTGAAATAGGAGCTGCTCTCCATTTTGGGTCATGTAGGGAATCCCCATGGGCCCAGCTCTGTCATGTTTAGATTCCATAACAGCGCCGGATCCGTGAAGATATAAAATGTTTATTGTGCCAAGACATCCAGACTAGAGATGAGCGAACGTACTCGTTTCGGGCGATTTCACAATCGAGCACTGCTTTTTTCAAGTAACTGACTACTCAGGCGAAAAGATTCGGGGGGCGCCGGGGGGCGGGGGGCCTCGTGGTGGAGCAGGGGGTAGCAGTGGGGAACAGGGGGGAGCCCTCTCCCCCCCCCCACTCCCCTCTGCAACACCCCGCTCACCCCCGGCGACCCCCGAATCTTTTCGCCCGAGTAGTCAGTTACTCGAAAAAAGCGGTGCTCGATTGCGAAATCGCCCGAAACGAGTACGTTCGCTCATCTCTAATCCAGACCAAACAGCCAAGTATCAGGTGAGCCTTGATTTCTACCCTTCACTCGTTTTTCTTTGTGTAAACCGTACTTCCCCTATGTGGCACTATTTATTCACCCTCCATATGAGCCCTCTTTTTCGTTGTATGCCCTAATAGGGCATATGAACATGGGTTGTATTCTTGGCACAACCCATTGAAAGAGACCTCTACATTTCCATGGTCATCTTACGTATTGTTATCTCCGACACCTAAGGTGCTTTGTTGCCCTTCTTCTAAATTTGTGACCAATGGAGTTGTAGTTTCTGCGAAAACGGATACCTTAGAGGCAACCTGCAAAAATGGGCATCTAATTTTTAAGCATATATTTCTATATTTTAGATCTTTTCTAAATCTTTTAGTCAATGAATTGCTACTGGAATTAACCAGAGCGTACTTTCTTGTAGAACTAATATCCATACGTCGTCGCGATCAACCCAAATGTCTTTCCATTTTTCGTCTTCCTCTGCTCGAATAACGAGATTTATTTCAATCAGATAATATGAAAATACATTTGTTAATTCGAAATTCAGGTATCCTGCCACTCTTACTGTTGAGATTGCTAGTTGATCATGCTAAGATGCTTCCTTATCTATTATTGGATCTGCAAGAGAGACGGATTAAGAATTATCTGACTTCTTAGTTAATGTTGAAATCATCTGAAAGGCTTCGCTCCGCAGTGCCTAGAACTCTGTATTGAACCAAAATAGTAATAACGTCTCAGGGCTTTTAATAGCGAAAAAAATATTACATTAAAGCCTAAAGTGTTGTTGTCCTTTTAGAATGTAAAGGTGTGATTTATATTGAAGTGGTTAATGAATGCTTTTAGACGTGTTTTGAAATTCTACATATTATTACAATGCCTAAGAGCGGCTGTGTATGGAATTAGGAAATGTACAGGATTTCTGTCTTTCTTATTTAAATAGAGCGTATTTTCCATAGCTCCGAAATAATTTTTTTTTAGAATTGTATTGAAGAGGAAGAAAAAAAAAAAATTCTGTTTCATAAATAATTCTTTGAAGTAGTTAAAATGAATTACACCTTTAATAAAAGACCACGCGTGATGTATGTCTAATGAAGTGTAATTGTATAATGTAAATTATAGCATTTGTAATGGGAAAGAAAAATGCTCTAAAGATTTCTTTATTGAAGAAATGATGTATTTTCCTCATGTCAAGTGATAGAGAAGATAATATTAAGGTAGATACAGTAGGATTATACAATGTAGGGTATATTTTAACCCCCTGGCAGCACAACCACTCTTCTCGCTTTGGATATAAAGGCTTTTTTTTTTTTTTCTACAATGCAAAAGTTTTCGAACTTCCAAGTTTTGTTAAGACTTGCTCCTGAGGTTTACCAAAACGACATTAAAAGAGACAGGAAATAATAAGAAATGGTGGGCATTTTCTGAAGACCTGTAATAACACATTTTCAAATATGTCCTACACATCTTTGTTAAAATTAAACCAAGGATTGGTTTTGAACGAATAGTCCTATAGCCTTACAGTTGCTGTGGATGGATGCACCTAAGCTGCTTATTATACTGATGGGTTTTGCTACTCGGCAGAAAATGAAAAACAGGCAGCTGCTCCCCCCCACAGCCCCCCACCCATCAAAGCAACGAAAAGCAGAGCGAGTTTGTATAAAACGAGTGTTCATTTCTTCTATTGCCAAAATTCTTGCACAAAACAAAGGAGCAGTTTTAGCACATTATTGCTTAACTAGACTAGAACAACTGACAGCAAGTGATAAGGGTGTCTGCTTTTCACAACTGGTAATCATTTTGGAAGAGATGTTTTAATATACTTGAATGTAAAATTTAGTAATTTAAATCTACAATGCCATGTGCATTTAAAAGTCTAATTTGTTGTTTGCAGCAAGATCATGGCCACTGTAAGTGCCTAGAAGTCCACGTTCTGTCATTTTTTCATTTGGAAAACACAGGAATCTGATGATTTGCTTTGATGAGCCAGTTGGTTCTTTTTTTGTGTGATATGCTTGTTTTCTTATTGCTACATATCGTTTTTTGTGTCTTACATATATTCTAAAAGATATATTTATTTATATATATATATAATATATGTGTGTGTATATATGAATATAGATACATGGGGAAACTAGGATTGGCCTGTCCTGAATGTAATGGGGCTTACAGACACCATCGTGAAAGTCAAGTGTTGGACTTGTTCTCGGGAGGATCTTCTGGTCTGATACGAATTAGCTTAGGATTGCCTCTTGCCTGTTTCTCCTATTGATTCAGTAGCATGGCCAATCATGATGTAAGTGACTTTCTTTGAGGATAGAGAAAAGCCATATTCTTCTATCGATCTGTATTAGAAGAATAGGCAAAATGGGGTGGCCTGCACCTCTATATGTCTTGACCTGATGGACCTATAATTAGAGATGAGCGAGCGTACTCGCTAAGGCAAACTACTCGAGCAAGTAGTGCCTTATGCGAGTACCTGCCCGCTCGTCTCTAAAGATTTGGGTGCCGGCGGGGGAGAGCGGGGAGGAACGGGGGGAATCTCTCTCTCACTATCTCCCCCCCCCCCCCCCCCGCTCCTCTCTGCTAACTCCCGCAACTCACAGATGGTGATAGTTGAAGCAGTCAAAGTGGTGTAGAAAGAGGGAAACCTGTCTATTTACAGGGATATCAAATGAGAGCATGCCCAGGTGGGCACCCAGAACAATTACCAGTGGAAATGTCGAGACCGACAAGTCTCTTCACCTCATTTCATAAGTCATTGCACTTGACCATACCCACGTATGGGCTTTTTGACAAGGTGTTCCCTCCTGAGGTTACCCTGAGCGCAGGAATTTTTTTTCTTTCTCTCCATTTACACTGTATTAGAAGAGCAATGCTCATTGGGCTAGCATATAGCACTGGATTCTAGGTACATATTGGCTAAAAACCATTTGAGGTCAAGGTTGCTAAACCAACAGACTCCAAGGAATGGCGTTCAGAACAGCTGAACATAGGGGACAAGGATAAAAATATACCGTATAAATAGAAGAGGAATTAGCATACCATTTACTGTAGCTCTGATGATGGAGCTCGAGGAAGTAGCTCACACCTTGCTCTCCATAAATTACATAATGGACAGCAAGGAGGCCATATAGTGTTGGTCTCTGTTTGCTATTGGGAAATGATTAAAATGTTGGTCTTCTTAAAAACTGTACAAAAGAATGCTTAAATGGTCACTGCCATTTGAACAAAATTTGCATAAATCAAGAGTACAAATGAGTATAAGAAACGTTCTAATATATCTTATCACAGAAAAATGCCTTTCTCCGCTTATCAGACCCCTTTTCTCCTCCTATCTCCCTCCTAAACTGTCCACTTAATCTGAAAAGGTGTTAAAATCCATCTTGACAGACAGGATGGACTATCAGCTAACTGAGGAATCAGATTACATGCTGCCCATAGAAGGTTACTGAGAGGGAGAGGATGAAGGAGGAGCCAAGTGAAGGATAAGCAGCGAGACACACATATGGATGCTTCTAAGGCTAAAAGTGTTTTACTGTCTTACAACTACTAAACTCACATCTACACTGTTCACTACTCCTCTATCATGTCTTACATGCTGCTGCTGCATCCTGTTTATGAGATGAGATGAGGTGTATGGAAGACATCATAGCAGTTCCAGTTCTGAAGTGAATAGCCATTTATATAATGATCGGAAGGGCAGGGTCTGACAGCAGGAGCTACTGATAGGGACTTTCCACTCTGGCTTATTTATGGTGCCTTGAGCTGGGAACATCCCTCTTGACATTAAGGTTGTCTTAGTGGACTGTGTCTTTAAGTGGTAGCATGTTTAGGAGGTTAAAGGGGTTGTCCCGCGCCGAAACGGGTTTTTTTTTTTTTCAATAGCCCCCCGTTCGGCGCGAGACAAACCCGATGCATGTGTTGAAAAAAAAAAACGGATAGTACTTACCCGAATCCCCGCGCTCCGGTGACTTCTTACTTACCTTGCGAAGATGGCCGCCGGGATCTTCACCCTCGGTGGACCGCAGGTCTTCTGTGCGGTCCATTGCCGATTCCAGCCTCCTGATTGGCTGGAATCGGCACACGTGACGGGGCGGAGCTACGAGGAGCAGCTCTCCAGCACGAGCAGCCCCATTCAACACGGAGAAGACCGGACTGCGCAAGCGCGTCTAATCGGGCGATTAGACGCTGAAAATTAGACGGCACCATGGAGACGAGGACACTAGCAACGGAGCAGGTAAGTGAATAACTTCTGTATGGCTCATAATTAATGCACAATGTACATTACAAAGTGCATTAATATGGCCATACAGAAGTGTATACCCCAACTTTGTTTCGCGGGACAACCCCTTTAAGGTTGATTACTCGTCACGCTTTGTCAGATCCCTCTACTGCTGGTATCTGTTTAGCAAACTGGGGCTTGTTCTTGACCTCTGCCTGTTGCTATCCTAAACTGTAACATCAACTGGACTCTAAGCTTGAACCCACCATTACATTTTTAGTTCTTTGTTACCTACTGCATTTTTGACACAAAAGATAGGATATTGATTACAACCAGTATAGAGGTGACTATTGTATACAAAGTGCACATCAAAGCCATAATAGGGCTACCCTACTACTGAACTTCAATATGCCTCCGACTACATACAGTAACATACAGATCTTGGCTTGTGTTAGTCCGTTCTACAAAAGTATTTTAACAGAATATACTTTTTTTCAAGGTAAATATTGTTATTGTTTGTAGATTTATTTAGATCCTGATCATTGTTTACCCGTGACCATCATAAGAGTCATATACACATCCGCCCAAAGGTTCATTTGTCCAGTCATTGGGCTATGCTTCTTAGTCAACTGATTGTTGGCACATTTACAAACACTTAGTCATCAGCTGATCGTCTCGTTCATACTGCGAAGAAATGATATTATCGACAGCACATCTGAGTGGGGGTTGTACTGCCAACATTAATGGTACTCTATTAGAGGCAATTGATTGCCTTAAAGTGGTTTTGTCATTAAAAATATTATCTAAATTTACCTATTCCTTGCCTGTCTGTCTCCTTATCATATCTTCTCCTGGTTGAGCTTCTCCAGTGCCCCAGGTCAGCTCACTGCGGGCTGGGCCCAGCTTGTTATGAAGGCTGCTCATCACAAACTCCTTCCTGCTGGATCAGTGAAGGTCACATCCCTGTGCTGTAGCTTCACTGCCTAGGAAGGAATTGTAATCTATTTCAGAGACAGCTCGCATGAGCAATCTCTGAAGAAGATAGGCAGTCCTCCTGCTGGCCTGTGAGCTGTGACATAACATACATTGGCAGACTGCCAACCCAATGTACGTAACCTCACAGGAAGGAGAAGAATCAGGCAGCTGGAGCTGAAGTGAGCCCCCAGACTGCAGGAGACAGGAGAAGATAGGGGAGGTAAAGATCTGGTAAGTAGGCTGATGGGGGAGGAATAGATAAGTAGAGCATTTTTCTTTTTTAGTGACAGAACCCCTTTAACGATCGTTCATCTCCAATACAGCTGGCATCGGCCTTTGTAAAGGCCTGTTAAACGAGTGCCAATATTGTTGACTGTCTCTTTTTTAAACAACTGCTATCAGCCCATGTATAAAAGCCCTTGTACATGGTGGGGATCGGATAGGAAAAAAATATTCTAAGTCGACAATCATCGCATCTGATCATTTGGCACTTTCCCTCAGTGACTTGTATTTAGTTGGATTAGTCACATTGCAGTTAAATTCTCTACGTGAGACCCCCATGTTGCCTAGATGATACGAGTTAGAATTTTACTTGAAATATAGTCGTTTGATTATCTAAAATCCTAATTCTAAAATTCTTACGACCTTGAAATATTACAGCTGTTCTTTGATTTCCTGAACATATTCCATTATCCATATATATCATTGTAAATCACATTTTGAAAAGGATATAAAAACAGGTCTCCTAATTGACATTTGTTAAAACTCCTCCCCGCGCCCCAAAAAGAAAAAAAACTTTTCATTTTTGTTTTTATTTGAAATACCAAAAATCAAGAGCATTGTTCAGTAAATTTAATGTAATCTGTCATTACGACCATTCTCTCGTAAATTTTCAAAGGAACCAAAACAATAGAGGTAGTTGCGCTACGCGTATAAAATTAAGGTCACGTTTAAGTCAAATGAATATAGTTATCTACGTATAGGGATTTTAATGGTAGCTAGTTTGAATAAAACAAATGCTGTATACTCCTGTTCATTTGTGTATGGTAATCAAATGTATGGTTTCAGGAGACATATTTAAGTATCTAATTATTGTTGAACTGCTTATTAGGATTTGCATTTTTTTTTCTGATGGATGTCCTTTTTTTTTCTATTTTAATGTATTTTGTATATCTTATAGAAAGAAAATCTATAGTAATTCAATAAAGCCTAACATAATAGGGATATATTAGTATCACCATTAAAAAAAATCAAGAATTAAATTGCACATAGTTCTAAAATGCCATTAATTAACTTTAATGTCAGAAAAAGTGAATCCTTAATGCATAATGCTCAAGACAAATGAATTGTTCCATATCTATATAGAGAACATCATTTACTAATTGCAGAGATGCAGTTTAAAATACAGCGTGTCTCTAAATGATGGACGTACAATTTCATCTATTAGTTTTGTCAAGGTAGCCATGAATTATATATGCAAAATAGCCTTTGAGCTGTCATGTGATCTCAGAAAACCCTTTTCTGTAGACTTAACAATACAAATGCATTTATCTTATCCATCTGGTATGGTAGTACAGTGGAGTAAATGATTTCAGATGTCACCACTGTCATGTAGATGATTATCACACAAGACTGCCATTGTTATTATTTTATGAGCCGAAAAGAATATTCTGCAAAATTTAAGGGGGTTATTACATTTTTACAGTTAGGAACAGTAAAATGAGGAAGTCTATTATATCCTACCTATAACCTTCTTTTCTTACCAATCAGCTACTGTCACCTTAAATAAAAAGTTACATTTCACCTTGAAGTGCCAGTAAGTGGTCCTTAAAAGGGTATTCCCATTTCAGCCAAACATGGCCAGGATGGGAGTAACACTGTCTACAAGATGGAAACTACTGAGTGACTGGCCTACATTGTTTTTGTTACTCCCATAGAAGTCAAAGGTAGTTAGGCAAACAGTTTAGAACAGTGAGTTGCATTGTTTCCGTAAATCCGTATTTTCGGAAATGGCATAGCTTGCACAACTCCTATTGACTTTAAGGCGAGTAACATAAACATAGTAGTAAAGCCCGCTCATCTGTTTCCGCCTTTTTGACCACACCCACCACTGTATTCAGCCTGGCCGGGACAGCGAGGTCCATAACTCGAGATAGGTATAGGGTCTGGAGGTGGGACCTGAACATATTTCACTTTTCAGGCATGTCCCTTGGATATGCCATAAAAGTCAAGATAGGAATACCTCTTTAACGGCTAGATCCACATTTTCAACCAATTTCTTTTTTGCGTTCTGATAAATTAAAAAAGAAGCAACTCTGTACTAGGTCTTAATTATAAAAATGTTCTATCATTTTGGTTCTACAGTGGCTGTGCAGACTAAATGTCTCAATGGTAACAGACGGCAAACAAATTGGTATGTATTCACAAATGTTATGTAATCCTGCAATCTTGTAGTCCTATACTTTCTTCCAATGCTCCAGTACTCTATGCTAAGATATATGGTAGGTTACCTAGAAGTATAGAAGAGATAGAAGGGAATATGACTGCAGGATCAGACTACACAAAGTGAATTTGTTGTCTGTTACCATGGAGATGCCCAGTCTGAAGAGGAGCTGTAGAAACACAATTGTAGGAAATTAATTTTTCAAAACCTCTTGCAAAGTTGCTTCATTTTTCGGCAATTGTGTCATTTTAAAAACGTTTTTGTTTTGTACAGCACACATATAAATGAAGAGTTTCACCCCAAAATAGATATCCCTGTTTGTCCTGCGTTCAGAGACATACCTATTGTAGCCTCAATCGGCTAACTGGACACATGGCTAGGTCTGTAATGGAGGGGACACCCATTGGATTTCAGGGCTCAACTGAATAAATTCCACACCCCATTGCTCACTTGTGCAAAAAAAAAATTACTCCCTAAACCCCCCCCCCCCCTTCTGCACTTTTTGGCATTCTCTAAGTCTTAGATAAAAGTAATAATGTTAACTATGTGGTATGTCTGAAAACAAAAGGAGGCCTGGTTGGGATGGGCACATGAGGCAATAAAACCGTGTATCCCCCCTCCTCCCATGCTTTTTGGGGGTATTTCTTGACCTCAGCGGCAGGGATGGGGTGTAAAAAGTGGCGCTCTGTAAGGCTTTGTATGCTTGCTGAGGTTTCACACAGAAGGCGTTCAACAAGCTGCTCCTGGAACTGCAGGAAGGCTAGCGTTCCCGGTGATTTCTTGTAAATTACGTATTACAGGTAGCGCTCTGAATAATGCCAGGTTCACGCTGCCTTATGTGCACTCACCTTGCCGAGGCCCACAGCGGATCCCAGCTGTGAGCCTGGCCATGGCCCTGTGTACAGCTGTGTAATGTACAGCACATAGCAGCGTATTCACACAGGCGTAGTACACCTTTTTTGTTTAGATTTCCCGCCTCCAGTAAGAAGTAAAACTTTTTTTAAAAGTTGACGTTAATCTCCCCTCTCCGATGCGATCCATGAGGGGCAATTACGTAAAAGTTTTTTAAAAAGTTGACGTTGAATCGCCATTATCTATTGGCTCACTGCGGCCCTCAGTCACTGCTCCAGGCTCTCAGCTACTTTTAGTAGCCAGGAGCAAGGAGAGTTTAAATTTCCCAAACCCTCCCCAGTTTCTGCGCTTGCATCTGCAATCTTGTCGATGGGCGCATGCGCCGAAGCTGGAGAAAGGTCTGCAGATAAAGATTCTGTCTGGAGATATCGCCCTTAATTACGTAATTTCACCACCCTTCATGGATCGAGTCCGTGACGGGAGGTAAAACTTTAACTTTTTTTTACTTTTACATGATCGCCGGTCTCCATTGGATAACAGTGATTGTGTGACCAGGGACTGCGTACCGCTGCCCTTGTGAAATCTCCAGTCTCGGAGCAAGGAGATCTTTAATTACCACGTGCTCAGAAGACATGGATAGCTGGGTAAGGTCCGTGGAGAAATCCGTGGGCCTTATTTCATCTTCTCTCATGGATATGATCTGTGAGGGGAGATGAAGCTTAAACTTTTTTTTCTTTTTTTTTACACTTTTTTTTTTTTACTTTTACATGATCGCCGTTATCCATTGGATAACAGCGATCATATGACCGGAAACCACTTACAGCGGCTCCTGGTGACATCTCTGTGCTCTCTGCTACACATGGTAGCCTGGACCATAGAGATTTTAAATATCCCCGGCTCTCGGCCTTCTGCGCATGCACCTGACATTTTCTTCTCTGGCGCGCATGCGCAGAAGGTGGCGTCTGATCCGGGAAGGACCAGAACGCCGCAGGACATCGCAGAGGATGGAGTTGAGTTCATTTAGCTCCTCTCATTGATCTGATCCATGAGGGGAGTTGAAACTTTAACCTTTATTTAACTTTAAAAAAAAAGTTTTTTAACTTTGCACTAGATAGCTGCTGTTATGATAATAGCGATCTCGTGCGTGTGGACTGCCAACCGCAGCCCCTGGTGTCTTCTCTCTGCTCTCCTCTGCCTTTGGTAGCAGAGAACAGAGACGTTTTAAATTTCCTGGGTCTCTCCCTGCTACTATGCTTGCGCCCACCATTTTGGATAGCGTGTGCAGGTGCAGGACAGGGAAACCGGACCTGGGGAAGTAAAAAGGCGGCAGGGAATTGCGGCAGCCTCCAGGTAAGCCATTTCAGCCACCCCAAAGCGATCCGATTGCTGAGGGGAACTGAAACGGGCACCCTTAATGCGCCGCCATTCACTTTCATTTGGTCACCGATATCTAATAGATATCGGCGATCAGATGACTTGGGACTGCAATCCGCAGTCCTCAGTGTGTGCTCCAGACTCCCACCTACCTCCGGTAGGTGAGAGCCTTGAGCTGTGATAACCCTCGGGCCCGTGGCTCTATTCCACAGGGAGACCATCTTTTAACAGCCGCGTGCAATAAAGCCTGGCCCCGTAGGCCGTCAAAACGCGTATCGGTAGTCACGAAGGGGTTAAGGAGAATCAAGATACCTTTTGAATTATATTAGGGTAATGGCTAGAGAGTAGGATCAGGCTTCTGTAGTTAACCGTAGTCCTGCTCTTCAGCCTGCCCCTTCTAGACCTGCAAAAAGCCACAGCTGCAATCTTTTTATATCTCGGAGTTAGGCATCCTAAGTATAGATTTATCTGATGGAAAAGTTATGGAAAAGGAAGGTCTGGTTATTATTGAAGAAGATCAAAAATATTATTTATTTTCCAGTGACATTGATGAGCTTATTAAAGCTGTAAGGGAAACCATGAAAGTGGAGGACATTTAACAGTCCAGGTCCATACAGGAAGAGATGTTTGACAGTTTGAGGGCCCGCCGTGAGATGATTTTTCCAGTTAATGAAACCTTAAGATAATTAGCTATGGATGATTGGAATGAGGCCAAAAACAGTTTATCTATTTCTAGGGAATTTAAGGATAGGCTTCTTTTTTACACAAAAGATGTAAAATTTGGGAGAAGATTCCTAAAGTAGATGTACAGGTGGCTAAGTAATTAAAAAGACTTCACTCCCATTTGAAGATTTCTCGCAACTCAGAGACCCAATGGAAAGGAAGGCTGAGGAACACCTAAGAAAATCATGGGAGACTGCTTCTAGCATCATGGAAAAAAATATTGGAAGCACTTCTGTAGCCTGTTCAATGTACATTTGGTTGAATCAGCAAGAGAGTCATTTAAAGCAGAAGACTCCTACGAAGGACAGTATAGAATGGCTTCTTCTATTTAGAAGGGCTACAGGGTTTCTGGCAGATGCATTGTGGCTAAGAATTTGGTGTTTGGTAACTCAGCAAGACCAGCACTTGGGTTGAAATCCTGAACTGATGATACTGCTTTGAAAATATAGGCTATGTTCTATTACCTTCCAAGGGGTGTATGTGCTTGACCCGAAACTTGACAAGATATGAGAAAAAGGAACTAGTAGGAAGAGGGTGTTTTCAGAAGATAAACAGCACAGAAAAAATCATTTCTTTCACAAGCCTAGATTTCAGTTCAGGGATCCGAAAAACAAAGGTAAATTTGGTGGTCCTACCTGAAAAGAGAAAGGGGTAGGAACTCCTGTATATACTCTATGGTATAGAGTTTTGGTTATGGTGTGGTTCAAATCAACCAGCCTTACAGGATTTAGATATACCTAGAATTGTTGACTTTCTCCAGGCTGGATTTGATAAGGGTCTGAGTCCTAGAATCCTTAGGGTGCAGGTCCCAGCTCTTAGTACTTTTTTGATGTTTGCCTTGCAGAAACTAGGTTTCTTAAGAGTTCAGATCAGCTTAGACCTTATATTAGGAGACCAGTTTCTGCCTGGATCGATGTGTAATGTTTATTAGATTTGTTATGTCTATATCCACTGTAGTTATTGAAAAACACCGGAGGAGGGTGGGAAAGAAAGACCTTGAAACTCTCCATCTTCATAAAGGTCAGAGGTCCTCCTTCAGTTGTGCTGTTATGATGGACTCATCGAAACTGAATTAACATTAGGATATAATTCCCATATTCAATATGTATGAGTTTGTCCTGTTATGGCAAATGGACATCATAAAGGGAGTTCATACTTCGGACACAAAGCAACTCAGCCATATTTTACATAATTGGTCATTTATTTGACATGTAATACCACATTCATACGAATTTCAGTAGAACTACATAGAATTGTATGGGCACCTTATTACGGTTTAATACAATTTGAATGTTGTATGGAGCTGTGTAACAATCATGTGCCACATAAGGCTGTATACACTGCACTGAGGGTATTTAATATAGGCAATTGTAATGCCCCATGGAGTGTTGAAATGACCACTACCGTATCTGTGTAGCTAGAGGACTATCATCCATTAACTCCCTATTCGGGCATATTGACATCATATATAGGAGAATACCTCTGAGGCCTCTACACAAGAAAGGTACAAATGCCTGCAGCTTCCCGTACCAGAGGTTTTACCTGCTGGACCCACATGGACCAGATGATCACCAGAGACGAGCACAGAGGTTGTGCAGATGGGACAGCACCTTTGAAGGAAACTTATCAGGAGCTTCATGGTGCCTGAACCATGGGCAACATGAACTACTGACACACTCCATAGTTACAAACAGCCATGTTTTTAGTCTGAAACACTGCAGCGTTTCAGAGTTAACATAGTTTAGAAACAAACCAGGATCAGGAAGAAGAATCATTCAAGAACATTCATCGCTGGCATTCTCTACCCACTTTGGCTTCATTGACAGGTCATGCCCTATGTGCAAATAGAAGACGCCAAGGTTGAATCACCTAAAGCAGGGGTGTCAAACTCATTTTCACCGAGGGCCACATCAGGGTTATGGTGACCTTCAAAGGGCTGATTGTAAGGCCGCCTGCAGACGTCCGGGTCGGATCCCAACCCGAGCCCCTGCAGGGACCAGCGTGGCACTCACCTGCTCCCACGGCTCCAGCTCTGTGATGTGCTGGCTGCCCCGCACAGTAATAGAGCATGCCGCGATTTGTTTTCTGAGCGAGATTTCGCGCAGACAAATCGCAGCCGTCTGCATAGGATTGCGTTTTGTAACGCAATCCTATGGCAGCTTCCACGGGCGGAAATTCTGCGGGAAATCCCGCCGCGGAATTTCCGCCCGTGGACAGGGGGCCTAAGACGGTATAGTAAACGCACTCCTATGCAGACGGCCGCGGTTTTGTTACGCAAAATTATCGCGCGACAAACAAATCGCGGCATGCTTTAATTCTGTGCGGGGCTCGCAGAGCCCTGCACAGAAATGTCACTCACCAGCCGCCGGCTCCGGTCTGCGCATGCGCCGGCTGCCCGGCAAGCCGGCACATCAAACAGCCGGAGACGGCGGGCGCGGGTGAGTACGCGCTTGTCCCTGCAGGCGCTCGGGTCAGGTCCCGCGGCGAGAATTCTCGCCGCCGGTTCCGACCCGCCCATCTGCAGGCGGCCTTACACTTCTTTTTAACAATGCCTTGCAAGGGACAGAATTAGCCAGCTCCACCACAGAGAAAACCCTTTCTCCACTGATTGTTTTCTTGAAATAAGACCTCCTAGTGGCTTAAAGGCCCTTTTACATGCAAAGATAATCTTTCAAATGACTGAAAGATTTAGGGATCTATTTGCATAGTGTTAATGGCCATTAGCGTTTTATTATCTTTATTTGCATGTAAAAGGGCCTGCAGGAGTTATTTGCAGAGCCCAGCGTGTGTTTAAACACACACCCAGGGTACTGGTGTATCTTGACACGGCCAGAATCTAGGGGCTGACCTAGCCTTGATGCAGTTCATGCCCCCGTCAAGGCCCTATGTTCCGATTAGCTGTGGCGTCAAGTTGCAAGAGTATCGGTTGTGACCTTGATTCCCGACAGCGGGGACCACAGACCACAGGGGGGACCATCAGGGAGCGCAGCCGCCAACCCCGATTACCGACAGTGGGGACCACAGAAGGCAGGGGGGAGCATCAGTGAGTGCAGCTGACGGCACCTTACACTGACAGCACCTTGGCCCCACAGGCAGGGTTCGGCTGGTATCAGCTGGCCTCGCAGGTCAGCTGTCACACTACTCTCCTGTCGCCCTGCCATGTCCGCTACAGGCCGACCCTGCTCTCACAGTACCCGGGGTAAGAGGGGGGAGACTGCTTCACAGATGTCTGCGCACGGCCCAATGCACAGCCCCCACCTCCCTGCAGGTGACCTACCCTCTGTGCTCCCGGCTGCCTCGGTGAAGCACTGGCGGATCACTACACATAGCCTCTTCACAATGCCGGGACCTCTGCTTCTGCCGACGGTCAGTCTCCTGCTCGCTCTTCTCCCCTTTACTGCTGTATCTTGGCAGCCAATGTTAAACTAGGGACGTGACAGGGGCGTCCACTCCTGCTCCAGTGGCGTCAAGATACACCAGTACCCACACCCAGCTGTGCAAACAGCTGCATTGTTCTCTTCGCGGCTGCCGGCAGATTGCATTGTTCTCTCCCGGCTAGTGTAAACATGCTGTGCGGAGAACATCATGTTGTTTATTGAGGGATAAATGTGTTTGCTTTATCTTTCAGTGGCTGAACAATGGATTTTAAGTTAACCTTAAAATCATCATTCAAATGAAACGTGCTCGATGCCCGCGTTTACATGTAATGATTATCACTCATTTTCGGCCGCTTGAACGAATTTTGAACGATAATCATTGCATGTAAAAGGGCCTTTAAACATGCCAGTACACTGGCCACAGAATATAAGACAGTTGTTTGCAATGAGGCTGCATGTAGCATGAATGTTTTGACAGCTTCCTTTTAAGAGTAATTACTCTTTCATCCTACAAGATGCATACCAAGAAAATATTGTCCAATCTTGACATATGGTGTAATACACTGACATTTTGGTTCTGCAGTAGCTTGGCCGGTTATATTAATTGGTGCTTCATATTTAGTAAAAATGAGATTCTCCAGTTTCTGAGACTTTCGCAAGCTCTACCAGAATATCTCTCTCTTCCTCCACTGAGAAGCAAACCACACAACGTTAGGAAGTTATCTAAAACCCAGTGAGTGAGATAGAAAGCTTCTCGATTCCTACTCAATAAGAATCTTTTCTTTTCCATTGCATGCATGCGGCAAACAGCAGACGTGCAAATAATGTAAGGAAGCAGAATGTTTCATGAGCTCGGTTACTGTTCTCTATTACAAGGCCGTATACATGACACAGGGAAACTATCTCCCATCACGCTTAACTATTAGAGCACAGAGAAGAAAACGTTCAGATGTTCTCAGTTCAGTTACAGTCGACTCGGGGAAGAAATGAGGGGAATACTGTGATACGGAGTGTTTAAGATTATGTAGGACATGAAAATGGAAATTTTCAGACAATTTCTAAAACTGATGATCGTACAGAGATGAACAGCATGACATAGACGCTGCTTATCTCTTCTTATATCGCCGTAGCACGGCATGCCTTCTTCGCTACCAAGAACTGATCGACTAACATTGACTCTCCAAGAATTTAGAATGGGTTCCTCTGCAATTGCTTTTTGTATTACACAGTTCTGTGCCCCAACTACTGCGGAACATCATAATATACAGCTCACCTGCTACAGAACATCATAATGGACGCTTCAGATGCTGCATATTTTCTGTTTGCTATGAAACTCCCTTGCTGTTGTTGTTGTTAGCCGTTTAGTCATTCACGACCCTCGGCGACCCTAAAGGCGAGCTCCCTCCATGTTTTTTGGTTTTGCACTGCTTCTTTCAGTTGGGTGATATCCATGCCAGTATCGGCCATTATGTAGTTTGGCACCAGGTCTTCTTTTGCCACTGATCTGTCCAAGCGTCCTAGATCTTTCTAGCGACTCTGCTCACATTACATGGCCAAAATCCGTGAGCCTGAGTCTGGTGATCCTGCCCTGCAGTGATATATCGGGTCTTATATGATTCAGGACTTCTCTATTACTCTCGCCCTCCAGGGCATACGCAACAGCTTTCGCCAGTACCACAGCTCCAACCCATCAATCCACCTTCTATCAGCTTTTTTCACAGTCCACCTTTCACATCCATATGTGGCTATGTGGAATACGATGGTTTGCACTATCCTGCGTTTAGTTGCTATGCTGATATTCCTACTTTTTCATATTTTGTCCATGTTTAGCATTGTGCTTCGCCCCAGTGCTATCCTACGTTTTATCTCCGGTATAGATTCTCCATCCTGGTCAATTTTTGAGCCAAGGAAGATAAAGTTTTGCACGCACTTTATGACCTAATTGTCGATTTTGATTTTAATTGGGCCATTTTTTGCAGTTACCCTTTTCAATCCTTGGTGCATAGGTGGCTCTCATATGCTCTTACAAACAGGTTCTGCAGCAGCTGTGGTACTATTATAAGGAATATTGTATGTCGTATTTTAAAGAATAAGTTCTGTGACTTGGAAAAATGCCCTCTGACTGCAGCATTGAGTTTTTATATGGTCATAGAACATTTTGGTGACTCTTATAGGTAGAGTTACAAATATATACTATTTCTTGGAGTATGTTATAGAAGAGTGGTCCCCCACTCATTACACTAACAAATTTAAAGCAAGGGTGAGGTTCCATTGCTATACCATTAAAGAGACTAATTTTCCTTTGGACGAATATTTTTGTCGCCATGGACCAGACATAGAACATACAGTATGAAGGTTGTTATATTAAAAGGTAACTTCACGTCTCAAAGACACTGGAGGGTCAGGGAATATAACGTTATAAGAATGTTTGATTCTCCGAACTCGGGTAATATTGCTGAAGTATTTATGGCGGAGCACCAGGCCTCTGAACCTACATCAATTTAGAGACCATAAAACTTTTACGTCCCTATCTATGGACTGATTAGTCCTGTTACTGTTACAGTCTGATGAAGACAACCAAGTAGCCTTGAAAGCTTACTGCAACATTTTTTCTTTTTGGTAGCTGTTAAAAGGTATTGAGACCAATAATCATCAAGTGTCGTGTGTCTTTCTATTGATTGTATTTACAGTGAGGGTATATTATCGCACTTTTATGGTTTATTATGCCTTCTAGACATGAATATAGGTATTAAGAAGTTGTCTTACAAATACAATCCAGTTTGATGTGCTGTGCTGGGGCATATGGATGTCACCGAGGGGTTATACCCACTGGGTTATCCATCTCTGGGTGACCTTGCCCATCCATGCATTAGATGGTTGGGCATTCATTTGAATAGCCAACATGTAATGCCACATTTTTTCTTGCTACAAGAGGTGGAAAAGTATATTTAGATGTGGCATATAAGCAAAGCCAGACTTTATCCTTGTGGTCAAGAATTTTCTGGCTGTGCTTGATTCCGGGCAACTACTTTCATTCATAGGTGTATGTATAGGGCCCATTATAGCCTATGAACACAGTCAGCATACATGTCCTGTGCATTTTCTGATGTCTACCCCATTATGAGTAGAGCTTGATTTTGTGGTATTTCATTGTACTAAAAATTACAAAATACATAGCTGTACCGAGGTCCTTGTTGGGACAGTGTTGTATTTTTAGAGTGCGAGATTCTTTGTTCATGTTTACTAGAGATGAGCGAATATACTCGTTTCGAGTAATTACTCGATCGAGCACCGTGATTTTCGAGTACTTCCGTACTCGGGTGAAAATATTCGGGGGGCGTAGGGAGGCGTGGCGGAGCAGAGAGTAGCAGCGGGGAACAGGGGGGAGCTCTCTCCCTCTCCCCCCTCACTCCCCGCTGCAACCCCCCACTCACCCACAGCGCCCCCCGAATCTTTTCTCCCAAGTACGGAAGTACGTGAAAATCGTGGCGCTCGGGCAAAAAAGGGGCGTGTCCGAGTAGGTTCGCTCATCTCTAATGTTTACCCATACAGTTGCCTCTATAAAGGTACATTAATTTCTATATACTCTGCTCGTATACAGCTTGTCCATAGAGTGAGGTGCATACATAAAGATGCACCTCGTCCATAGAGGCAGCTATGTGGCAAGTATACTTAAAGCAAAAAACAGATTCCCCCTATGCAGAATAGTCCCTGAGATCTTCACTGGAGGACCAAATCGGTAAATCGAATATACTAGAAAATTATTACTGGAGTCTGTAACGCCAAAATTGGTCAGGCCCTTAAGGGGTTTGGTAACCAAGTGACGAATTGTAAAGTTTCCATCCCTTTCGAACTATAACTGTAGCCCCTTAGTAAACTACAGACGTAAACTGGACTATAGAGACTGCAATTAAATGGTAACAAGAATCACTGAGGTTGTCGAGTCCGCTGGATCCACCATACACTGTAATAGAATTTCAAAAGCAAATCTTAGTTGATCATTCATGATCACATTATTTAAAGGAAGGTTTCCGGAATTTAGATACGGATCACCTATTCTTAAGCTAGGGTATAAATGTCAGATTGGTGGGAGTCCAACACATGATGTCGTCACCAATCAGTTGTCTGTAGAAGCCTGAGTTTGTACCCTTTATTGTTTAAAAGGCACAGCGCTATATATTTTGTAACAGTTCTACCTGTTACAGCAGTTCAGTCCCATTTCTGCCACATTCATCGTATATTTTAAGACACTTTTTATGACTTATCTATCAACGGGGCTTAGCTTTATGAAATGGGGACCAGCCTAAATGTAAAACTGTGCGCCCAAAATAGTGCCACATTTTGGCTCCGTTTTTGTCCTAAGCTAAGCCAACTAAAAGGTGGTATAAAGTTAGAAGAGTTGAGTCTAAAGATTCAACAGATTTATAATTCAGCAGAGCTAATGTGATGACTTATTATGTTGCCCATCCTGTAATAAGAATGTGACGACTCTGCTCATCTTGTCCTAGTCTATACAGCAAAGCAGACAAGTAAGATATAGAAAGCAAGAAGTCAACCTATTGTGTCTGCTCTAGTAGCCAGTATGAAAACTGCAATATTTCAAGATTTCTTTTTCTTTACATGGATAGTCACATAAAAATTATATAAAAAACAAACTTTTTTTAAAAAGTCTATTAAAACTCTGATTTAAATAATTTTCTGATGAAACATTCCCCATATACTAGACCTGTCTGTTCTCTTGACATGGCGTAAGTCAATGCTTGTATTTTCCCTAAAATAACAATTCTGGAGCATCTTTGCATTGTGCCATTCCTCCGTTATGCCTCCTAGAAATATATGAATAAATTGAGAACTGGGTGTTACTGTACCCATGTCAGAGGATTACGCTCTACATGGACAACACAAATTGGATAATGTCAGAATTCTGGGCCGTACACAACACCCAGTTGTCAATTTATTCAGACATTTCCAGAAGTAACGAGAGGCAACAAAATGCAAAGTTATAAGAATAGATGCTCCAGAATTGTTATTTCATGGGGAATACACATATTTACTAAAACAGAAAGGTGAAGCGAGTCGACCGATTCTTTTTCAACCGATACCTAGGGATGGCATGACCTAAACCAGCATTGTATCTATGCCTATAATTGCCTGTCGGTGTACTCTATAAGTCTGAATGTATTCATTACCATTCTTTTATCCTTTTTCCCCCCAGGTATCTGGCCCTCTGAAGAAGTATTGGCCTACTATTGTCTCAAACACAAAGACCAGTTCAGGTGAACAATACCGTGCATGCATGTACCATAGAAGTAATGCGCCCTTTCTATTAGATTGGTTATGATGTACGAAAAAAAAAGGACAAGGTGACAACGTGTTGCTGCTGACAAGGCATGCTAAACCGCCTGTAGGTACTAATATTGCACAGCAAGCTTTGCTGTACGTCAAAGAATTCTGATTTCCACTTGAGGCATTTTATTTCACTTTGATTTTTGAGAAACAAAAGTGAGTCTTCAGTCAATCAATGCGTATTGTGAAGGTCAGGGAGAATAACAGGCTTTTCGCCAACTCTTTTCTGTCATTAGAACTATTGAGCATTATGCAATAAAAATACCATATCATTTAGCTGTGCCTGCCGGCAATGGTCATATCAGCAGACTGTGTATTTTCTTACTTTTAATACCCGGTGCCGCGCCGGCATTGAAGCCGTTCGAAATTTGAAAAGGCCCAAATGTAGCCCTAACCAGTGGGGAGATGCAGGCCATGCTTTCCTTTGTAAAGTCAACGACACTCACACAGTTCTTAATTGTAACGTGATATTGCTTGACGAATACAAAGTTGCCTCTAGGTGGTATATTTCTAAATAGTACGAAAAGAAATCCAGAAATGAGAATTGAACAAGGTGAGTGATTATTTTTGTAAAAATTTTCAACTCTTTTAAAAAGTTCTGGCTTGTTTGCAGGAAGCAGAACGAGGATTAATCATGCAATTTTGTGCTAACAATTACATTTCGCTACTCTAGCAAGTTTCAGTTTTAATAGAGAATACTATTGACAAAGGAGAAAGGAAAAAGGAAGGAAAAAAAAAAACTTGGATTTTTTAGCTCAGCGGTGGTAATGTTGCAGAAAACACTAATGAGGGAACCCCCACGGCTCTGCCTGCTTTGTGACTTTTCTTTATCATAATTATTTTTAAAACGCAAAACGCCATGAGGTCGCCTGGTAGTGTCCCTACAACTTCCTGGCAACTTCAGTTTTTTTTTTTGCTCCGCTGCAGATGGCAGTTTGTTCTTGTAACATATATATGTCTGCCCATTTTCTTCGTATTTGTATGGTTTCTTTTCTGTTTTGCAGGGACCTTGCTGTGTGTGAGCTAGGGGGTGGCATGACATGCTTGGCTGGTCTCATGGTAGGTTTTTTTCTCAATTCCAGTTCCATTCACAGAGTGGAACAAAAGGGGAAACAGTTCCACTGCCACCAACTGCTGGGTCAGAGAACTGTCAACAGCCTCAGCTGCGGTCAAGCTGCAGTCTTGAGAGATCTTCCAGGCTGCCTCGCTTCGTCTCATATTGATTTTATGGTTGCCTCGGAGAGAGCAGAAACGTTTTCCTTGAGAGTAGTCGATATCTCTTGTTGTGACATTCCAATCCACAATATGTTACGTCTTGCCATAGTTGAAGCTTTCTTCTTTTTTTTTTTTTTTTTTTTACCCCCCCCTCCAGATTATAGTCCCATTTGCTAAAATACAGGAATAGCCTTGCAAATCACAGTTGGAGCACTATGATATAGCTGCTAATGTTTTGCCTGCATTATTACACCAACAAACATGATCCAGAGCTCTCCGTAATTAGATTCTTTTGAATTAGATTGGCCATTCAGGAGAGTCGGTGACCATTCTTCGGTTCGCGAGTCATGTATTCAGAAGATATTATGTTGCAGCCCTGTGCATTAGACAAGTTTCTATGTCTCGGCAAATAAAGGCATATTGTTACACTGATTGGCATTTGACAAACCTGTCGCATTTATACAATGTGTTGAGGTTACAGCCCAATGTGCGAAGATGTCAAGCTCACAAAAAAATTACCCTTACAAAGCCATCAGCTTGCAATGCAAAGTTATATGAAGGGCACCAGGCAGCCAGACAGAAAGAGGCTGAAAGGCAGAATGACAGGCCTGGTATGATGGTTCTACTAGATAAACAGAACCCGCAAATGAAAGCCTCTCGGAATACCATCATCCGTTGTCACAATGCAATTACTGAACAGAATGATAGCAAGATAGAGACTCCCGCAAATGGAAAGATAAAAGTATTGACTGATTTGATTGAATGATTAAAATAATGCAGACATAAAATGAAAAAGATTGAAGATTGTTACGGAGAAATAGTGGAAGAAGCATGATACTGAATGCTTGTCACTCCTGGGTCTACTTCCGTGCAGCCAGCGTTTCCTCACTCGTTTCCCCCTGTTCTTCTTCCTTATAGGTTGCTGTTTCTGCTGAAGCAAAGGAGGTTCTCCTAACAGATGGTAACGAAAAGGCCATTACAAGTATCCTTATTAAGACTTAGAAATGAGAGAAGACGAAAACTTGCTGTTTTTGTATTTCCTTCTGCTTACATCCAAAAAGTTCTAAACTTCTGGAAAAACTAAAGTCATTGAAAGGATATCAAGACTCAGTAAAATATATATACGATCCTCTCCAGATCTTTGGAAACACCCATAAAAAATGGTAAATTGGGAGAAATGTACATCGCAAATCATAGAGAGTTTTGACTTTGTTGGTTGAGCTAAAAAAAATGGCTCAGCCTTCTAACTGATTCTTCTCAAAGTCCTGTGGGACCCCTGTTAGGAGTGAAGTAAGGTAAGCATTAGAGATGAGCGAGCCTACTTGGCCACGCCCCTTTTCCGCCTGAGCACCGCGATTTTCGAGTACTTTCGTACTCGGGCGAAAAGATTCGGGGGGCGCTGTGGGGGAGTGGGGGGTTGCAGCGGGGAGTGGGGGGGAGAGGGAGAGAGAGAGGGCTCCCCCCTGTTTCCCGCTGCTACCCCCCCGCGCCGCCATGCCTCCCAGTGCCCCCCCGAATCTTTGCACCCGAGTACTGAAGTACTCGAAAATCGTGGTGCTCGATCGAGTAAATACTCGAAACGAGTAGATTCGCTCATCTCTAGTAAGCATACTAGAAGAAGCCTCCTTCTCTTAAGATACATTCATGGAGCCCTTTGACTGTGCAGTCCAGGTCTGACGCTATCATTGAGGGACTGTGTTGGGGAATTGCAAAGCGCCTATTCCTAGTAAGAGCATGGACCAATCAGAAGACAATGCAGATTTCAGCATGAACTTGTTGGTTGAAATTTGGCATGGTCAACTCTTTGGACCTGTGTTCATTCCAAGGGCTCTCAATGCAGATCGGTATCTGAATCTCGATGACGGCGGATGACTTACTGGATGATCTGCCACTGTCGTAGCAGAAGGAGGCCACTTTGAGTTGCTTTCCTTACATCAATCATAGCAGTGGTTCCAGACGACTTAGAGACATGGAAAGCAGATTTTTCAACTTTACAATTGGGTTTTACTCTCAATTTCTTACAGGGACACAACACAAAATTGAAATCCATGCTCCGAGGTCTGCAGCAGCCCATGCGCCATACCATTATGTAGCACATCCATGCCTTTCCTATGCATCTACATAATTGTTATTTCAGTATAGGACAGTATTGAGATAGTGCTGGATCAACCTTTATGACTACACCCTGTGTATAAATATGCAGCGCCGTATATAGAAGAAAGGAGGGAGCTCCATAGCAAAAATCAAAAGCGGACCCTTATTATGGTGCCATGATGGTTCTTCATCCAAAGCTGCACAGATCTTCTCTAATTTTTGATCATTCCAACTAGGATAGAAGGCTTTGTTTTTTGCTTACCATTTCTCTCTTTTTCATGACCCTAGGGCCAATTCTCGCCCTCATGTTTGATAACAATGCAGTTCCTCGTCTAATTTGGTTCCCTTTTCTCCGGCACCTGCTGAAACAGGACGCTATGTCATTACACTCATCACTCACTTGCCACTGTAACCAGTTGCTGATCTCAGCAGTCACGTGCTGTTCATGCACACATGACATTCATGTGAGTGATAAATGTGACATAATTGCTTCCTGCTTCGGTGTAGACTGAAGTGGATGGGACCAGGTTGCCGACGTTGGAGTGGATGCACAGTAAGAAGGGTAAATAAAGATTATTTTATTTATACTATTGCTTGCCCTAGGGCATTTTTTTGTTGAAAAACCCTTCAAAGCCAATATATGGTAACTTACTGAGGCTTTAAAGCAGACATAGATGTAATAGACTAAATTTTTTAAAGTAGTAGTACCCATGGGATAGTAATGCTGTAAAAGATGGAGCAGTAAGTCGACTGGGAAAGCCAAGGATTATGCACCAACTTGAAACATTTGTACAACGGTCAAGAACGAAAAATTGGATGCCTTTGGTGTTGTTTCTTCTGAGGTGGAAAATGCCAATGTGTAGTCTACTGGTAGTATCCTGGGCTAGAAAATGGAACCTTTAGCTATGTATATAAGCTCTGTGGAAGTTCCGTGGGGCCTTGGCAATAATAAAAGCTTTATACAACATCGGTACACATTTGCAACTGTTGCCTTTGGTAACACCCATTCTCACTTCAGTCTTTTTTTATTTGGTCCACTTTGAGAAGCACTTGCATGCAATTCTTCTATTTTTTTCACAACATTCACTTTAAAATACTATATAAGTCTTACTACATTTTGGACCACTATGTCGGTGTGCTTCGATTGTGCAACCAAGCAGTGGTTTATTTTTGCCATATGTAAAAGAGTTTGTCTGATGAAGACATATGTCCTGTCAAGACGTTCTCCACTAAGGACACTTCTCCATTAATCAGAAAGAAGAGTCATTCGCATAGAGCAACTTGTGGGTCTGGTGAACCTGGGGTGTCAGTGTGTACTACATGTATAGCTGGCTGCAAGCTTCTCTCGGCAATAATAGAATGACACATGGCATTTAGTAAATTGCTTGCCAAATCTCAATTTGAAAGGAATTTGTTATCTTGAAACAACCCCTTCAAGCATTAGCATTAAAGGGGTTGTCCCGCGAAAGAAAGTGGGGTTCAGCACTTCTGTATGGCCATATTAATGCACTTTGTAATGTACATTGTGCATTAATTATGAGCCATACAGAAGTTATTCACTTACCTGTTCCGTTGCTAGCGTCCCCGTTGCCATGGTGCCGTCTAATTTCAGCGTCTAATCGCCCGATTAGACGCGCTTGCGCAGTCCGGTCTTCTCTCTGGTGAATGGGCCCGCTCGTGCCGGAGAGCTGGTCCTCGTAGCTCCGCCCCGTCACGTGTGCCGATTCCGGCCAATCAGGAGGCTGGAATCGGCAATGGACCGCACAGAGCCCACGGTACACCATGGGAGAAGACCCGCGGTGCATCGTGGGTGAAGATCCCGGCGGCCATCTTGCTAAGGTAAGAAAGAAGTCGCCGCAGAGCGGGGATTCGGGTAAGTACTAAACTGTTTTTTTTTAACCCATCCCTTGTGTTTGTCTCGCGCCGAACGGGGGGCCTATTGAATTTTTTAAAAAACCCGTTTCGGCGCGGGACAACCCCTTTAACTTAGAGGGGGCAAGTTTTTGAAAACTGACTAGTGTCGCATGGATAAATGAAACCCAATGACATCTATGTATATAAAGACGAAAGCTCTCACTGACTGTATCACTGACTGACTGACTAGCCACTAATTCTCCAACTTCCCGATGTCGTAGAAACATGCAATTTGGCACAAGCATAGATTATGTCCAAAATAAGAAAAGTTAATCGATCCCAACTCGATTATTCAATTCTAAGCGCAAAAGAATTAGCGTCCAAATTTTACATACTTAATCTAATTCACTTCCTGATGTCATAGAAACCTGAAATTTGGCACGAGCATTGATTATGTCATAATAGGAAAAGTTAATGGGTCCCAACTCGATTATTCAATTCTAAGCGCAAAAGAATTAGCGTCCAAATTTTACGTACATAATCTAATTCTCTCACTTCCCGATGTCATAGAAACTTGAAATTTGCCACGAACATTGATTATTTCATAAATGGGAAAAGTTAATGGGTCCCAACTCTATTATTCAATTTTAGCGCAAAAGAATTAGCGTCCAAATTTTACGTACGTAATCTAATTCTCTCACTTCCCGATGTCATAGAAACTTGAAATTTGGCACGAGCATTGATTGTGTCGTAAATAGGAAAAGTTAATGGGTCCCAACTCGATTATTCAATTCTAAGCGCAAAAGAATTAGCGTCAAAATTGTACGTACGGAATCTAATTCTCTTACTTCCCAATGCAACAAATAATTACACAAACTTTTACCGCACAAATGTGAAATTTGCCATGGCCGTTCTTTGCGTACTAAATATTGAAAATTTAAAGGGTTGCAACTTGATTATTCAATCCTATGCATAAAGGTAAGTGACCCTATATGTAATGTAACTAATAATACACATCTGTACTGCGCAAACTTGAAATTTGGCATGACCATTCCTATGTTATGTAACTAATAACATATCTGTACCCCGCAATATATGAGACAGTTATCTTCTCAGCAAAGCAAAACGCATTTATCTAAAGTAACCACGACTTCATAAGATTTTCCGTGTGAACACCAGATAAACACTAGTACCAAATTAACTCGGGCGAAGCCGGGTATATCAGCTAGTCCTTGTATAAATATGTCTTACAGGGAGATACATTTTCATTTCACAAACATAGAGTAGATCGATAGGTATTCTAAATGAGTTTTATTTGTGGAAAGTACTTCTTAGAACAAATAATTTTATAAATAATGTTCCTGTAGGAAACCGTGGCTGTTCACCGCTTCCTGTAACAAACTTTGACATACCCAGCAGGGCCGCTTTAACCATAAGGCAAATGTTGCATCAGGCCCCCTGACAGAAGCAATACTTCTAACTGTATCCATGGCTTTAGAACACAGATACAGTTGAATACGATTAGACATTCCAAAAATAATAAAACCAACCATACTCACGTCTTCAGTATCCGTCTGCTCCAGTCCTACGGACTCCACTCACTTCCGCGTTCAGAGGTCATGTGCCTTTCTCAGTGTATGACCGCCGCAGGCAATCACCGATCTCTCTATTCTTAAGACAAGTGATTGACCGCAGTGGCCACAGACTCAGACGGACACATGAGTGCTGGACCCAGAAGTGAGCTAAGACTGCAGGGACGATGGCTGTAGGAGTGCAGCCTTCAGGATTAAATGGATATATCTATTTATTATATTTTTTGTTTCCAAAAATTTCAGGGATGGAGGAGAGAGGCCGGTGGCATTATGTGGCCAGGGCTATTGTGGTTGGGCGTCTAATTTAATACTTTTGGACTAGGCCCAGTAAGGTATTAAAATGGTCCTAGTCACCTTCTCTTCCGGCCCCAGTGATGTCCCATTTACAAGTCACATGGGCCAGGAGATAATAGTCCTAGCATTGTCTGTTTTGGGGTGGGCAGGAAATTGGCTTCAGCAGTCACAAGAGTATACAGACATGTCACCTCTGCAGCCAATGTAATCAAAGTCCAACAAGGAAGAACCAAAATGTGAATAGCAATATTAATTGCTTAGAAAAGCTTGACTAATCTAGAGCGCTATGATATTATAGGATATAGACACTAAATAACCAGCGGGGTTGTTGATCCGGGTCTTGGAGTCGGGTATAAAACGTTGATCCAGGGAGTACTCTGACAGCCATTATGGGGTCGGGAAGGAATTTTTCCCCCCAAATGGGCTAAATTGGCTTCTGCCTCATCAGGGTTTTTTTTGCCTTCCTCAGGATCAACAAGGAGGGGCAGAAACAGGCTGAACTAGATGGACATTGTCTCCTTTCAGCCTAACATACTATCTAACCTACTAGCGTGTGTGTATACATACTGTATATCCATGACTATGAAGTTGCATTGGCATTTAAATATATAGCCAGCCACTCTTTATATTGTTAATGTATGCCATTAAGCGTAGCATAACCAAGTCATTTTTATGTGACACCACTTTGCTGTGTACACAGACGGCAGGGAAATTGAACTGTACAGTGGGAAGAGTAATTTGCAGCTGCACTGAATCGTACGACTAGCATGAAGACTGATTTCCACAGTGAAGCGGTTGGAGATTAAGAGAGGAAATGGAAGATGTCTATTTGCATTTGGTCTTGTGATTCATTTAACGTGAATTGCCGAAGAAGATGAAATTGTTATTCCACTGCAATTATGCTTTCTAAATGATCGTATCTACAAAATACAATACCAGGTAACTCCTGAGGAAGGACGCACTATATACGGTATATGCCCATGTTATACAGACATCCTGATAAAAAAAAACTCCTTTCAATGATTGCTGATTGCCCAGTGGAGTAAGCATCTGTTCACTACATGATTTTGGCCTACATCATGCAGCTGCTGTAATGTACCCTTAGATTTCTATTGTGCAGATCTTTAGTCAAAAGTGCGTCCTTTTGGCACTTGGTTGGATGGTCTACATCTAGATCCTGAATCATGGGTATTGCTTATACAAGGTATTAATAAAATAAGTATACAGAGAGTCCTATCTCTAGCTGCACTTAGATTAAAGGGGTTGTCCCCGCGAAACAAAGTTGGGGTTCAGCACTTCTGTATGGCCATATTAATGCACTTTGTAATGTACATTGTGCATTAATTATGAGCCATACAGAAGTTATTCACTTACCTGCTCCGTTGCTAGCGTCCCCGTCTCCATGGTGCCGTCTAATTTTCAGCGTCTAATCGCCCGATTAGACGCGCTTGCGCAGTCCGGTCTTCTTTCTTCTGAATGGGGCTGCTCGTGCCGGAGAGCGGCTCCTCGTAGCTCCACCCCGTCACGTGTGCCGATTCCAGCCAATCAGGAGGCTGGAATCGGCAATGGACCGCACAGAAGACCTGCGGTCCACCGAGGGTGAAGATCCCGGCGGCCATCTTCGCAAGGTAAGTAAGAAGTCACCGGAGCGCGGGGATTCAGGTAAGCACTATCCGTTTTTTTTTTTAACCCCCTTCATCGGGTTTGTCTCGCGCCGAACAGGGGGGCTATTGAAAAAAAAAAAACCCGTTTCGGCGCGGGACAACCCCTTTAATGTCACGTTGTATAGGTGTAGAGTGCCCCAACAAGTTTGGTCAGTTACTCTACGAGTAGAGTGCTCCGATGAGAACACCAACCCTAAGGGTTCCCCAATGTCTAAAATATTGAAGTTACTGTTTTGTTGAGCCCACATTATCATTTGCTACAAATAATATGAAGAACGATCATGAAATTACTAGGGGCCTAGCTATAGAAGGTGGAGTGGTGATAACCAGCCCCTGGTACATGAGGAGGTCCAAAGAGCTTTCCACCACATAAGGAGACACCAATATTATAAATGGCACATGGTAAGTAGTAAAACTAAGATTTTTTATTGGCTATTACTCATTGAAACTAGCCACTTGCCTGCTCAATCTCACCACTGGGGTTGTACCATAAAAACGTTTATCACCTATATATAGGATAAGCCATGTTATAGTCATAGTGTGGGGATTCTTGGTTCCTCAAATAATGTAATTGAGCCTATTCACCTTCCCGATGAACTGGAACATGGCCTCATCGCTAAAAGTGAGGGACTCCATGAGGTTGTTATCTGTCACACGCTCTTGCATTGCAAAGGTGATGCCATAACTTTTAACTTTGTCCTTGTGCGTTAGTGCCAGCTGCAGGGACATTTTGTACGGCTTCCTGATGATCCTCCACACGATCTGATGTGCATTTGCACCTCATTAGATGCTCGGCGCTGGGACTTCTGGGGTTGTAAGAGGGGAAAGCATAGTCCCTCTTCCTAGTTGCTTTAGTGGCCACATTGGCCACACTAAGCTTCACCCTCTTCTGTCAGACAGGAGCAGAGTGACGAAAGATCGGCTGTATGCCAGAATTAGACACATGGCAAATTATATGCATGGCAATTAACCTGGCACAACAAGCACCAGAGAGTACCAAAGTTGGTCAGCACTATTTGTGTGAAGCCCCTTACCCCCGAAGTCCCAAACTTCCTCAACGCCTCATGTGCCCTATGGAAAGAATTAACGCTGTGGCATAGAACTGGAGCACAGGGACTTGTATACCAAGCAAACGTGCTGCCAGGAACACAGCGTAAAAGGTGTAACAGTCTGCAGGGAGCATCAGAGCTTCAAGAGACAGTCCAGAGGATTGCTTCAGTAGGCCCCACTGCTTAACACTAAGGTACAAGAGGCTGCTTAGGAGCTGCTGGAAGATGCAACAACCTTCAAAGTGCCAGAGTCTGCCAAGGAGGCTGCTCAAGGGGCATCTGGACTGCTACAGAGATCCGAGGAAACTGTGATAGGGGAGTGCTCGTGACCCAGGAATACCCCAAGCCACTCAAACTATGTACTGCCACGCAACATGCTGTAAGTGAGGCCAGCCTCAAACTAACAATAAGTGTGCACACCAAAGGCCCTAAAGGCCCTTTTACATGGTACGATTGTCGTTCAAAAAATCATTCAAAAGAGCGAAATTGAATGATAATAATTCAGTCTAAATAGATCGAATGAAAAATCGTTTACCTCTTGTTCGTCTGACATTTTATGCAGGCATCTGTTCATTCACTTATCGTTCGGTCTAAATGGTGCTCGTTCAGTCATTCTCATTCACTTATACAGTGAATGTGAACACGGAATGATTTCTCGTTTGAGCGAGCCAACGATACTTGTATATCTGCCTGTATAAACAGGCTGCCCAAGTGAACACTAACATTGTTTGCTTGTTGAAATGAGAAATTGGCTAGTCTAAACGGACCCTTAAATAGTTAAACACTAGGCCTGTTGCTTAAGGCTGGAACTGGACCATCCCTTTAAGATAGACAGTTGTTGATTCTGTCAGAGGTGGTTGATGTTGCTCATTTGTGCCTCATCATCAACTACAAGGGAACTACAATAATACAGATGTAACAGCTACCGATTTGACTGTTATGATGGTATAGCATGCCTATGCAGTCTAAATAGCCAGACCACCTATTTACCTTGTATTGGAGAGACCGTGTCACACAAATTGCATACAAATTTTCGTCAAACCAAATGTATTTATTTATAGGGTGATGAGCGTCCGTTTAATCAATATGTGTAAGCGACCAATCAAAAAGCTCTACTAAATTAAGACCCACTATTGGTTAGCGTCACTTCGCTCTGGCTTATGTAGGGAATGTTCAAGTGGGAGACTATCCCTACTTCCACATGTCCCAACAGGACGTAAGATAAGATTTGTCTAGATGACATAACCACTTTAAAGTTAAATTCATTTTCTGTACATGACAGAATTGGGGGGGGGGGCATTTTTTTCTGAGCTGCAGTTAACAGCATTTACAGATATGCTTTTTAGCAGCCTCATGGGCTATATACACAATGGACAAGAACTGGTCATTGACTTCAATGGGAGAGTATTCTAGGCATGTTCTGAATTCCAGTGCTGAGGTCATTGTGCAGAGAGGTGGAGGAGATGAGCTGTGATCATTGCCTCTGGTGAATGGTTGATCCTGTGCTATATAGGTGTTATCTTTCATTATAATACTGCCTGTGATAATGAGATGACTGCTGGAAAGTTTTCTCTCCGGGACAGGAAGTATCAAACTCTTATTAGGCTCAGTGGCCAGTGTGAAAACTGCAAGATTTTAGGATTTTATTTAAATAAGCATCATGACATTGAAATCCAAAAAAACCAAAAAGGATCTGAGAATATGTTTAACATAAAAAAATTGAATTATACAATAGATCATCTTCTGATGGCACATTCCTTTTAAGGTTGACAATAGAGTTGAGCAAACGTACTCTGCCGAGCTTGATGCTCATTCGAGTATTAGTGTACTCGATGGTGCTCGTTACTCGAACAAGCATCAAATCGTGTTCGACCCCGCCCCAGCTTTTGGCTCCTCCCCTCTGTGATGTGCCTGTTTTGGCCCCTCCCCGCCGCATTTGAAAATGTTTTGTCTGGCAGGAAGAGGGAGGGGGAGAGAGAGAGAGGGAGAGAGAAAGAAACACGAACTAAGAAAAAAGATTTTAAAAAAGCTTGTGACTAGAGATGAGTGAGTGTACTCGCTAAGGCAAACTACTCGAGCGAATAGTGCCTTATGCGAGTACTTGCCCGCTCGTCTCAAAAGATTCGGGTGCCGGCGGGGGAGACTGGTGAGTTGCGGGAGTCAGCAGGTGGGAGCGGGGGGGAGAGAGTGAGAGAGAGATCTCTCCCCTGCCGCTCCCCGCCCCCTGCCGGCACCCGAATCTTTTGAGACGAGAGGACAGGTACTCGCATAAGGCACTATTCGCTCGAGTAGTTTGCCTTAGCGAGTACGCTCGCTCATCTCTACTCGGGACCCAGCATCCCACATACGAAAATGCTCGAGTCTCCCATTGTAGTCAATGGGGTTCGTTACTCGAGTAGAGCTCTCAAATTTTACGAAAAGCTCGACACGAATAACGCGGACCCGAGCATTTGGGTGCTCGCTCATCTCTAGTTGACAAGTGACCCCCTATGTGATATTCTTGAAAACTTTCTCTTACCTGTGGCAATAGACAAACTAATGAAAAACATCAGCATGAAGGGCAGTGAGATATACATAATACTATACATTGACTGTATTTGTCATCTACAGTAGGGGAACTTTACATTCTGTTGGGTAAAAGAACCCGTCTTTGCATTACGGATTGTTTGAGTACAAAGAAAGCATTTTGTCAGCTTTGCTCAATGGCTTCCTACTTCCTGGCCTACATTTAACAAAAAAAACTCTATTGCATCAGTCTCGCTATATAAGCTAAAAATGGCAGGTGGCATTCTGCTGAAAAGACTAACGCCATGCAGTCACATTGATTTCATTTTTGGAAATGATATTTGGTAATAAAAAAACCTGTTCGCTCCCTATTTATACTATGCAACTATTTTTATTCGCACATTACTAATGTTGAATGAATAGTCTGCTGCAATTATATAATCCTTCGATTTTAGGACCAACTGGGCACAAGGTAGAAATCTTGAGTGAATTGTTAGCTGAGAAGTGATGAAAATCACAAAATGTTCTCCTTGACAAAGTCTGTACAGATGTGTCACACATCATCAAGAGACGCGAAAATACGGAGGGATTCAAAAGCCGCTTGATCTCCTCGAGGTGAGTTGTGTGCGCTCTTTACAGGGAGTATTTTTATATACAGTCTTCATGAAATCACGCTGAACTATTCTGAGGAAACAATAGGAACGGCTATATTTGGATATATACTATTAATTATTACAATGTCAGGCAGGGGCTGGCAATTTTATCAAGTTCACCGGGAATATCGTAAATGGCACAATCAGAAATAGCCCATTGATAACCCATACGGCAACCATTGGGCGTAAAATAAAACTTGCTTCTAGTTCTTGAAGCTATTTGATAATGGATTCACCTGCATTATCTTGGCAACCAATATTATTAATTAATATTACTAATTTATCCACAGGATGGGGGATAACTTGCTTATTGGTGGGGGTCTAACTGCTGAGACCATTTCCAATCACAAGAATATGGATCCCGTGTACGTCCTGTCGTGTCACCGTCAGGTTCGCTTCTTCCCGTGCAGGAGCATCAGAATGAATGGAGCCCATGCTGAGCATCTGTGGTCAGCACTCCAGTCATTTCAATGGGGCTGACCGAAATACCTGAGCACTCGGGTTTCTCTGCAGTCTCATTTAAAGTGAATGGACATCGGAGCACTTGAGTGACCAGAATCCATTCAGTCTCTTCCTCACTGTGGGGGGGGGGGGGGGTGCAGTGAGGAGGACTGGGAGCACTAGAAAACCCCCAACAATCAGTAGGTTACCCCCTATTCTGTGGTTAGGGAATAACTTGGTACAGCCTCTTTAACCCTTTCCAATCCAATTTGTATCCAAGTTTTCCTAGGGGGCTTACTCTTTTTCTGCTGTTATACAACAGCGACAGTACTGCATGAGGTGACATGTTGGTTAGGCTCCAACAGCTGGCAATATACAGTAAGAGAACCCCGACGGACGTCTTCCAACATCGGAGCTGTACAGCCTTAAATCATAATGTCTTCAGACGTCAGACAGTGGATTGGAAAGGGTTAAGGGGCTGTTCTGAGGCTTAAACATTGATGACCTATCCTAAAGGGGAATCTGTCACAATATTTTTGCAACTCTTGCTGAGAGCAGTAAATGATAGGGAAATGCAAAGAAGGAGGATGAAACATTACCTCTGCAGTGCCACCTATTGGATGGCAGCATTCCTTCAAATTAATGTTCGGAGGGGTAACATCACTTCTTAGGGAGAGCACCAAGAAGTTGAGTGAGGAGACTTATAGGGCCATCCATGCTCATCTGGGTAATATGCAAAGGGTCAAGCATTAATTTGAAGGAATACTGCCATCCAATAGGTGGTGCTGCAGAGGTATTGTTCCATCTTCCTTATTTGCATATTACCCAGAGGAGCATGGATAGCCTTAGAAGTCTCCTCACTCACCTTGGTGATGTTACCCCTCCCGACTCACATCATAGGCTTCTCATTAGCCAAGCCAGCACCCTGTGTATGGATTCTGACTTGGTCTTCATTTCCCGATAATTGCTCTACAGATTTATATAAAGGGTCAAGCATTGATTTGAAGTAATGCTGCCATCAAATAGGTGGCGATGCAGAGGTATTGTTCCATCTTCGTTATTTGCATATTACCCAGAGGAGCATGGATGGCCTTAGAAGTCTCCTCACTCACCTTCTTGGTGCTCTCTCCCTAAGGAGTGATGTTACCCCTTCAGACCCACGATAGGGACAGTCACACTGATTACAGTGATATGTTTGCTGTTTCTATCTGTGTAGTAGTTTGGGAGAAACATATTTTATTAATAGCAGCCACACAGAGAACTAGCCCTCCATATTCATGAGCTGCAGGCTGGCCACACCCACCCTGTCCTCCAGTCAATGATTGACAGTTGTCTGTCTATGCATAGTAATTGTCAGACAGCAGTCAATCAGTGGCTGAAGGACAGGGTGGAAGGGACTCGACTGCAACTCATGAGTATCAAGGACAACTTCAAGTAGTCCTCTATAATTGTGCGGCTAATGATAAAATGGAAGTTTTTCTCAAACTGTTGCATAGATACATACAGAAGACATCACTGTAATCAGTGTGGCTTTCATTACCTTATACTGTCCTCAGAGAGGGACCCAGAAATATGCTAACAGAGTCTCTTTAAGGTAGGTCAACAGTATTACATGGGTGGGGGTCCAACTTCTGCTTCCCCACTGATCAGCTATTTTAAGGGGACACATGGTGCAGGCATGTGTTGTGATGTCTTTATTGTATATCAGGCGCAGTGCCATATACTGTGTAGTGGCGGTTCCTGGTATTACAGCTCAGTCCCACTCTCTCAAAAGGGACTGAGCTGCAGAAAGGCCATGTGATTAATGAACATAACATAACACTCATCTGTGGCCCCTTTAAACAGCAAATTGTTGGGATTGCTAGGAGTCAGACTCTCATCGTTTGATATTAATGACGTATCATAAGGATAGGCCATCGATATTTAAAGGGGTTATCCCACTAAAAACACTTCACTTGCCCAGAGGACAAGTGATAAATATGACTCTTGGGTGTCCGACCACTGGGAACCTCACGAATCACGAGAACATCGAACCTCAAGTTTCCATACTGAATGGAGAGGTAATGAGCATGTGTGACCACCATTCCATTCGTTATCTTCGGAGGTAGCTGAGCAATGCACTCAACTATCTCCCTCAGTGCCATAGAAGGGAATGGATTGGGGGCCATGCATGCACACCACCAGTCCATTCACTAGGCAACTCTGGATATACCATTTTTATGACACCTGGTGGTTCCAGTGGTTGGACCAACATAGATAAGACATTGGTCACCTATAGTGTGGATAGGTGATCAATGTTTTGGGTGAGATTCCCTTTTAAGTCTCGGGAAACCCCTTTAAGGGTTGTCATTGATCCAAAATGGCATTTATCTACATTGCTTTATAACAGTTCAGGTTTTTATGACTGAGAAAAACATTACTGCTCTCATCCAGAAGTAGTGCCACACTTGTCCATGGGTTGTGTTTGGTATTACAGCTCACCCCTTTTCAAGTGAGTAGAGCAGAGCTGCAATACCACATTCAACCTTTAGAGATGTGTGGCAACCTATGGGAGCTAGTGGTGGAAGATTCTACTGATCTGTTGAAATTTATGCTCCTCTGGCAGCGTTTAGGACTCCCTGAAGTTCCGGGATCTTATTGGTTGAGATGATTTTCCTTGTCCGTATGAGCACTTAGGGGGGACCTTCCCTATTTCCATCTCTTCCATCACCTCTTTTCCTTTTTTATCTCTTTCTTTCTCCTCTTCCTTCTTCTTTCTTTCCTCTTACTTCTTCTTTCTTTCCTCTTCCTTCTTCTTCCTTCTCTCTTCCCTCTTTCTTCTAGTCTTTCTTTTACCTGGTTTGTTCTGTGGGTTGGTGGACTTGCATCTTTGAAATTCCTGTTTTTGCAGAGTGATAGGCTTCACTTTTTACACAATGTTTTAGTATTTTCATGGGAAGGGTATGTCATTCTCAATATGTGATAACCAGGAGCCCTGCACTTTTACATCTCTTGGCTATTCGTGGTTTCCCAGTCTGTTCTGCTATATAACATTCTTGAAATTGATAAACAGATTAAACATTGATTTTGCAATAGCAGACGCAGCCTTTGGACTTGAGTGCTACTATTTGTCCTAAAAAAGCAGACCCCCTTTTCTAAACTTATACAACCTCTTTCCTATTACAGTGCCATATAGATAATCACACCCTCAACAAAAGGTTACTACCTAACCCTTGCTTAAAAAAATAGTAAGCGTTACAATTTCCCTAATCCTAGTCTTTATAAAGAAGCAAGAAAGTTGTATTAGTTGAGAGACAAGCAGGTAAAAAAAGACCTATAAATTAGTTTTGTGCACTTTGTGCTGATTTTCATCCCTTTGGTTAATAGTCTTTATAATTTATAGTGATTATACAGGCACGCTTTTATTGTATGTTTGCATAGAAAATCCTGTTGACAACTGAAAAAGTGTACAAATTTCCCTGCAAGGATCTATTTGCATATAAATAAGATGTGTTTACAGTGAGTGAACTCAAATTCAGATAGGTAATAGCCAGTCCATCAATTGTCACACATCAGCAGGATTCCACACAGTTTATTGACAGCACTGCGCAGAACGGATGTGAATAAGCCCCTTCAAGAAAGCGAATAAAGATACTAAATAGAATAGAAGATATTTACATCAAGTATCATCCCCATGTTTTACAGGGGTAAACACCTAGCACAATGATGGGAGATGTGGCTGGAATAAAATGGCTATACTCATGAGGCGTAAATCATATTTATCCTATAGCCTGAGCAATTATACCAGCGTAGGACTAGAGCCGCTATGCAGTGGCAACCGGTACTCTAAATGGCAGGTCACCACAGTTTATGATGGGACTGGCACTGAGCAGAAAATAGGTAGCACCATAGGCATTACTGAAAGCCGTTACGCGCTTAACTCCATACCTAGTCATTAAGATTTAAAGAAACAGAAATGAAATTCGTCAGCCCTGCAGGTTTTCAGTGGAAAGTTCCTGCAGCATGTCCGTTAGAGACAATATGGAAAGGAGAATAGAACTAAAAAACTGGCAGTGGAGAAGGCGCAACACTCCAGGTTAAAGCAAATAGGAAGTGACCAGAGGTTTGGGAAACTTCTCCTTTTATTTAATAAAGTGCGTGATCAGCTTATGAAAACGCGTTTCGAGGATAACCCCTTGCGTTTCGAGGATAACCCCTACGTCAGTTCAGCTGGTGTTTAAAACATACAAGCAATTGGTGGGTCCCAAAAGGGTTAAGGATTAGATCTGTTTGCCTGTGGAGTGCGGGTCAGCCAGGGCAGGAGTAGGAGAAGTCCTACTTGCTTTAACCCGGAGTGTTGTGCCTTCTCCACTGCCAGTTTTTGTTCTATTCTCTTACTCTATCACGCCCGCCCAGGTGGGGCGTCATCTGGTCAGACAGCACCTCCACTATTGAAGTTACCACTTCACTCTCTTCACCACTTTTACAGTATCGTTTTTCACAACAAACACAATTGTACGGGTTTTGCTCCACCCCTCTTTTTCCTCCTCGTCCAAAATATGGTAAAGAGGCTATCCAAATTTCAAAAAATTTTCCTCAAAAAAATGTCACTACTCTTTCTTATCCATTGGTTTTCTTGGCTGTGAGTGGTGGCGATCAGATGAAAGATGAAGATCTTGCTTATCCAAGTTGCACCTCGTTGTACATTTTCATTTAAGTGGTTGCTGCCGTTGAAATGTAGCATTACATGCTGATTATTCAAATACAAGGCTGACCATATGGATTGATTGGTCCTCAAGAACCGAAGCTGCTCTTTCTGAGTGTCTCTCTACTTTGTGTTATAGAGAAGGTTAATGAACATGGGATACTCTGCTCCTCTATCATGTTCATATGTAAAGAGGTTGCCTTCATGACATAATTCCTTTTACCCCTTTTGTGCCCTAGGACATAAAGGTAAATATCCTCTCTCCCCTTAATGAAATTGCAAAGTACTGTTCCATTGTCATGGCAGCCCAAAACCTTCTCAAGTCCCCCAGGGCTGCCATGTATTTCTGCCTATTAAGATGTTCCTGTGGCCTGCCTTAATAGAATGCCTATGAAAATTCCATGTCATTCATCATCAAAAAAAAAATCAAACACCTAGGAGTTTTCGGAATTGAATGAAACATCCTGAGCCCAGTCGCCTTGTTTGCGTACCCTCATGTATTCACTGGTCCTAACACCTTTTAACAGTCTGGTCAGAATGGCCTAGGTAGCGGGCACTTCATTGATATGACTATCCAGCTTCTCGCATTCCAATAATGTGGCCCTCTCAAACTTTAACTGGGCGAAATCTCTTTGATTGTGTCATAGAGGCGTCTTGTGCTCAACAAGCTCTACACAAGCGGAAAAAGAGGTCACTACACACAAGTAGTCTCTTTTATAGGCCAAGGGTGGAAACACTTTTAGGGCCCCAGGTGGGAAGACCGTTCATCTAATCACGCCACAATTGTAATAATTTGAGTATCTGCACACCAAGTTTTGCAGCAAAATAACAACTCCTTCTAGGTGATGGATTTTTTTCTGACAAAGCATAGATTACAATGCTTAAGTATTTCAGTATAAGCAATAAACTATCGCAAGTTCAAGTTCACTTTGGGGACTAAAAAAAAAACCAATAGAAACAAGTTAAAGTTTTTTTTTCATAGTAAAAAATAAAGTATATTAAAAGTTTAAACCCTTCTTTTCCTATATATATAACTAAAAAATCTAAACACGACCCACCTCTCAATGCCATAGATGTTTAACAACCGATACTGATTTTTTTTTCACTTAATGTGGAATTGCAATGAGATTGTCTTTTTGAACTGAGGTGACAGACCTATCAGCCAATTAGTGGGACTCCCTGTTCCGAATACTCCAGATGTTTGTTTACTAGGTCTTCTAGATGTTGAACAATGGCATCACTATACGAATCTTACTTGGAGAAACACTTATTTTGGCTTGTAAGACAACAGCAATTAGATGGATGGACAGGTGTCCCCCAACTGTAGCATGTGGCATAACATGGTTCATGTAATTTCTTATGAAAAATTTGTCTTAAAAATAGAAAATGTCCTGAAACATTCCACATATGGGATATATGTTGTAATTCTCTAAATACTATTTTTGCTCAAAATGCTCTCCAGTACTTAATAGATCAACTAGTAACTAGAGATGAGCGAGCACGCTCGTTTAAGGCTGCTGCTCGATCGAGCATCGGTCTTCTTGAGCAACTGATTACTCGACCGAACACAATGCGGGGGGAAGGTGGCGGGGGGGAGTGTGGAGGAGTGAGGGGGAGCAGGGGAGGAGATGGAGAGAGAGATCTTTGACTCTCCCCCCCCCACGCCACCCCCTCGCATGGTGCTTGGTCGAGTAATCAGATACTCGACAAGACTGATGCTCGATCGAGCATCAGCCTTAAACAAGCGTGCTCACTCATCTCTACTAGTAACCCTATAGTACTGTGAAATAATATAATTATCCTATATACCAACTTATTTTAATGATTTTCAAACTAATATTTAAATTGCATTATACCATCTTCCCTCTATCAACCATGTTTTTCGGACCCTTGATTCTTTCCTTTTTTTTTCTTCTCCTCCGGTATCTATCATACCAGAATTCTATTCTGGGATTGTAGTTTTTGTAATATTATACTTATTCATTTTTAATCTATTATACACCTATTATACTTCGGAACAACTGCAGTTACAACGTATTAAGTTATCAATGTTAGTGGAATCCATTATGCTTCAATAAAAAAGTCGTATTTGGTTATACTGCTTCCATAAAAGTGTAATCTATTAAAATAATGTACGATTTATCCCACAGAATGAATGTTGTCATAAAAAAATACACAACACCAGAATTGTGCTTTTTTGGGCACCCTAGATAGGGATGGGCCTTTTAGTCTACATCGAATGCCTTTGAAACAGAGGATCAATAATAATCTTTATTTATATAGCGCTAACATATTCCGCAGTGTTTACAAGAAAGGGGGAACAGAAACAAAACCACAGTTACATGTAGTAATCAATTGATGGAAATAGTAGGGGGGAGGGTCCTGCTCCAACGAGCTTACGTACTACAGATAATGGGGTGATGAAGAAGATAAAGGGGCTGGAGATGTGCATGGTATGGTGAGGTGGAGAGTGTCAAATTGGGCCGTATAGTGGCTGAATCGGGATGACTGCAGGGGTGGTTGACTACGGCTAGCAGGGATTGCAGTCAGTAGGTCAGGGAGCATGTTATCAGGCAGAGTACAGAGGGATTTGGTTTAGGGGATATGATATGCCTCTCTGAAGAGGTGCGTTTTTAGAGCGCTCCTGAAGTTTTGTGTGTCAGTGATTGCCCGGATAGTTAAGGGTAGTACGTTCCAGAGGACTGGTGATGCTCTGGAGAAGTCTTGGAGGCAGGAATAAGATGTTAGAGTTAAAGGGGTGTTTAATCTGATTTCGTTGGTGGAGAAGAGCACAGGGCGCAGGCTGGGTGGTGTATTGAGATGAGTGAAGCGATGTAGGCTAGTACGGTGCTATGGAGAGGTTTTTGGATGAAGGCAATGAGTTTAAATTCAATTCTGTATATAACGGGCAGCCAGTGCAGTGACTGGCACAGGACAGAGGCATCCAAGTAGCGGCTGGACAGGAAGATGAGCCTGGCTGCCGCATTCAGGATGGTTTGGAGAGGGGAGAGTCTGGCGTGGGGGAGGTATGCACATTAGTTTTTTCTTCTTCAATAATCTCTGCTTGTCCCCCCCCCCTCTCCTTGATTTGTGGGCTGTTTAATGGAAATGGGTGGAGATGTTACTTGATTGGGGGAAGTGGGTCATTTGTTTCCTCTTTATATGGTGTATATTGCACATGTATTCATGCTTGACAGAGACCAAAATGGGCGAAATGTTTGACTTGTAATGGAGGAATATAGACCATCACCATTTTGCATCTTGAATGCTGTCACAGAGAATTTATTATTGGATATAGGGATCTGTGGGTTTCAGGCCCTAGCGGCTTTTATTTACCTTGATTCTGTATGTGTAAAGATTGCTCTTTGGTTTTTATTTTTTATGAGCATTCTGAGTGACCATGCTGGCCACAGAAAGTAGTTACAATGGGCACATGAGCATCAGAACTGGAGCATGGAGCAGTGAAAGAAGAAGGTATGGTTTGATGAATCACATCATGTGGATGGCCATGGACATGTCTGTCACTTACCGACACAAGAGATGGCACCAGGTTGCACTATGAAAAGAAGGCAGACCAATGGAGTGTGATTCTTTAAGAAATGTTTAGGGTTCTGGAATTCATGTGGTATTACTGTAGCATGTACCATCTTCTTAAACATTGTATAGATGAAGTACGGTCCTTCATGGCCATGGTTTTCCTTAATGAGAGGGGCCTTTGGGCAGGATAATATGTCCAGCCATACTGCAAAAAGTGTTCAGGAGCAGTTTGAGAAGCATGACAAAAAGTTCAAGGTGATGTCTCCAAATTCTCCAAATAGTGAACTATTTCAGCATCTATTGGCTGTGCAGGAAAAAAAAAAGTCCAATCCACTGAAGCCTCGCCTTGCAATTTGCAGAACTTGAAGGAGTTGTCTGGTTAAAATTATTTTTTTTAAATATAAAGACAAATGGGTTACAGCAACAAAATAAAGGGTACTTGCCTGTCCGTAGCACTGGTGATCCAGCACTGCAGCCCCACGATTCACCCAGTCCCTGTTGATAGTGCGAGTTAGGTGACCTGCGCCTGCCAACCGGAGATCACAGCATCACTACCCATTCTCCTGGCATCAGCATGCACGCCCTGTGTCCATGATGCCAGGAGTTTCAAACAGTGATGCTGCACCTTCTGATTGGCAGGTGGTGATCAGCTGACTTCCGCTGTCAACAGAGATCAGGTGTATTGGAGGGCTACAGCACTGAAGACAGGTAAGTACCCTTTATTGTGGCGTTTTAACCCATTTGGCTCTGTTTTAAAAGTTCATATTAAACGCACAACCTCTTTAACCACCTCAGAACTGCCCATTGACTATAAACAGGCAGTCCTTAGCTATCTCTGCAGGGATGTTTTAACCTCCCCTGCAGAGCAGGAGCTCTGTAATCTGAGAGTCTAATGACAGCGCAAATCACAGAGCTGCCGGGGGACCAATCCATCGTTCAGCTGCTGAAAGACTGAGCAAATACATTCCATTTGAATGCAATCTGCTGGCAGCCAGGAGAAAAGCAATGCAATCTGCTGGCAGCCACGAGGAGAACAATGGAATGTGTCGGCAGCTGTTTACACAGCTGGGTGTGTGTTTAAACACACTCTGGGCTCTGAAAACAACTCCTGGAGGCACTTTTACATGCAAATGAAGATGATAAAGTGTTAATGTCCTTTAACACTTTATGCAAATAGATCGCTAAATCTTTCAGTCGTTTGATTATCTTTGCATGTAAAGGGGCCTTAAAGCATATGTTTGAGTCAAGTTGCACACTAGGGCCACATGTGGGATATTTCTGAAAACTGTTGATTCAGGTTAATAAATATTGAGATTTGTTTCTCTGATAACTCCGGCCCTGATAAAGAAAAAAATAGTTTAATATTGAAAATCTGCAAAAATATAATTGAAATGTTTAAATTTCACTTCCAATTTGCTTTAATTCCTTTGAAACATCTGAAGGGTTACACAAACTTTCTTAATGTGGTTTTTGAATACTCTGAGGGGTGCGGTTTTGTAATTTATAGGTTGGGGTTGTAATACACAGGCCCATAAAGTCTACTTCTAAACTTAACTGGTCCCTGAAAAAATAGAGTTTGGGAATGTTCTTCCAAATTTGAAAAAATCCTGCTACACTCATAAGTCTTGGGACATCTGGAAAAATAAAAAGGAAAGTTAAAAAATAATGCGGACATAACGTGGATTTATGATATATGTTATTTATTAACTATTTATTGGGGTATAACTATCTGTATTACAAGCAGAAAATGTGAAATTTTTACAAAATGTAAATTTTTACACATTTTTTCTTTAAATTGTGGATTTAGTTCTACCTAAATGTCAAACCTACCAACCAAAATTTACCATGGGTTTAATGTAAAATCTGTCACAAATGAACCATCTCAGAATCACTTGTATAAGTAGTAGCATTCCAAAGTTATTACAACATGAAGTGAAATATGTCAATTTTGAAAAATTGGGCTTGGTTACATAGAGCAAAATTTGCTTGGGTGGCAAGTAGTTAAAGGAATCGGCTGTTAACAACTTGGTGTCAGATAACAGTATGCCTTCAATGGTCTTATGGGGTTGATGCCTCGATGGGTCAGAGTTATTTTGGCGGTAAGTTGAGGACTAGAGATGAGCGAACGTACTCGTTTAGGGTGATTTCGCAATCGAGCAGCGCTTTTTTCGAGTAACTGACTACTCGGGCGAAAAGATTCTGGGGGCGCCGGGGGTGAGTGGGGGGTTGCAGAGGGGAGTGGGGGGGGGGGAGAGAGAGAGCTCCCCCCGTTCCCCACTACTACCCCCTGCTCCACCACGCCGCCCCCCCCCCCCGAATCTTTTCGCCCGAGTAGTCAGTTACTCGAAAAAAGCGCTGCTTGATTGCGAAATCGCCCTAAACGAGTACGTTCACTCATCTCTATTGAGGACATAATATTAGGCAGGTTGCATTAGAATGATGACTGATTGGTGTGTGGCCCATCTAAAGTTCCTCTGGTAGTAGCTGATCTCTGGAAGTTTCAGGGGCCTTTTTAAGGCTTAATGTTCCAAAGTTGAAAATTTGTTTTAACTACAAAGACACAAAGCAAGCGAAAATGTTTACCATCTTTAAAAAAAAAAGTGTTCTTGAACCTGAAGAAACTAATTAGATTTGTATCCTGGCTCTGACGCTCAGGAACTTCCTGTTTTATTTAAGCTTATTTAACAATATACATCATTTTCTCATTTCTTGAAGTGCTTAGAATGCAACTTAGTTACTAATTACTAAGAAAGCAGCTCTTTAAAGTTTAAGCTGATATGTTTTCCTTGCCCATGGCTGGCCTAGCTACATAAATAGCGCATTTACAGTGTTCTATATTTAAACACAGCACTTGAGATTGATGAATATTCTGGAACTTTATATTTGGATGGCTATGTTGTGATCGTGTCGCAAAAGCTTCCGTTAATAAATAAAGGATCAATATATAATTAATTGTATGTCTTGAATATTGTAGGTACTTTGCAAAGTTGTTTTTTGGGCAGGTAGAATAGTTCACAAAGACGGGGGAGGAGGGGTAGACTTTTTAGACCGTATCCTATCTGTAGATAAGAGGAGTAACTTGGAGTTCTTGGGTCCAATGCCAAATGTGTAACAGAACGCCATGATTAAGAGGCACCATTTAGAGCACTGGTCTTCTGATTTGGGCACAGAGTCCTTTGGGTCCCCTCAGGCTCCAGGATCCAGCTGTAGATGCACATATAGGTTTCAGGCATTGATTTGTCGTTTCATCCTTCTAGGATTTCGTCATGTTGCATTGTTTTTGCCTATTGTAAATCTCTGACTAGGGATAGTGCAGTAAGTTTACCTGCACAGAAAATGCAGATCATGATATCTCCATAAATTGTGCCACAAAGTAGAAAATACATGGCATCCGAGTGCCAAATAAAAAAGCGATGCCAAGTATTCACAGCTGCAGGGCCCCTTCGGTCAATTGATCTGTGGGAGTGCCAGTAGCCAGACCCCTACCAATCTGATATTGATGGTAATATTGGTCAATCAATATCAAAAACCCGGAAACCCCTTTTGAAGAGCTTATGTGGCTTTGCCAACCCTTTTTCGTTAGAAGGGTCCCCAATAGAGTTGAGCGAACATACTCTGCCGAGCTTGATGCTCGTTCGAGTATTAGCATACTCGATGGCGCTCGTTACTCGAACGAGCATCAAGCCGTTTTCGACCCCGACCCACTTTTTGGCTCCTCCCGGCCGCGACGCAGCGCGCATCAATGGCAAATTTTTTGTCTGGCAGGCAGGGGAGAGAGAGAGAGAGAACACACGAACCAAGAAGAAAAAAAACTCGGGACCCGGCGTCCTCACATACAAAAATGCTCAGGACTCCCATTGTAGTCAATGGGATTCGTTACTTGAGGTAGAGCTCTCAAATTTTACGAAAAGCTCGACTTGTATTTGGGTGCTCGCTCATCTCTAGTCCCCAAACAATAAGATGATATTGGAGGGTGCCCCAAGCATCCAGCATTGACTTGTTATACCAACGCATTACACATTGTTTTTGGAAGCAAATTATAATGAAAGGATATTGGGTCTAGCAGAGGAAAATTCCACTTACCGTAAAACCAGAAAATGGGTTTTCCTTAAAGGGAATCTGTTACCATGCTATATGGTCCTGAGCTAATATAATGCGTGGATAACTGAAGAGACACAGATACCAGCAAAGTAATTATTATCTTTGAACTCACTTTCATTCTCTGTCGGTAAGTCAGCCAATGGTCCATGCTCTTTATGATAATGAAGCATCCATGTAAAATAAAAATTTTTGTTGCAAATCCGCAATCTTATTAGTAAACACTTGGGAAAATCCCTTTTGTTGTTGGCTTTTTTTTTTCCTTTTTTTTTCTTGAAATTATAATTATTTTCTTATTCCACTTGAAAAATCTCTTAGTGATCAGTTCAATACATGAAGGATGGGTAATTGAAAAAGCAGGAGAATGTGATGAGTTTAGTTTTAATGGGCACTGTAATTATATTCTGACACACTGAAAATCATATTAGTACACGTGGAAACGAGAACATATTTTCATTCATTAGGCTGTTATAAATGCACACTACTTTCAATCATTACTGGATTCAGTAAAACTACTTAAGGAATAAAGACACCGCATACTCACCCCATTCATTAAACTTCAATGTGAAAAGAGAAGGTCTCATCTGCTAATGTGATATCTGCTGGTTGGGGTTTTTTTTTTTGTGTTTGTGTTTGTCATTTTTTTTTTCTTTAAATCACAGATTTTTCTAATTGAGTGTTTCATATGGGGATTATACTTCTGCCATATTCAGGATCTAATTTTTGCAATATCAATCAAAAGCAAATTTCCTACACAGCGCTGATTTACATTAATGTAAGTCTTAGGGTCACTTGCCATTGTTTGAGTGTGTTTCAACATATGGAGATAGTGAATAATAGATTGCAACCCCATGCTGAGAAGCAAGATTATGTTTTCAAAGGACATAATTTTTGTTTACTGGGTGTTATTAATCTCCAATTATAAACATTTCTCAACTTCCTGAATGTGGATATTGTTTTTAACTGAAAGCGCTAATCTGCTCGTCTATATGTTAACATTTAAGGCTGCAATCTAAAAATGAATATACTTGGTCTATATAAGCAAAAAAAAAAAAGAGAATTAAGAGCAATTTTTGTTAACTGAGCTTGAATGCTGTTATATATTGATTCCAACATAGTAGAAGAGTACATAAGCCATAAAAGCATGGTTATTGTGCTGTTCGATCTGTGGACAGAATGTCCTAGAACTAGAGGAGCGGAGAAGATATATATATATATATATATATTAGTTTTGTTGGAAGATATTTAGGATAACTTGTAATGTATTGATCAAAATCTCTCCTGTTTTGGGAGTCCAGTGGGCGGTCCTATTCAGTGATTGACAGCCTAACCTGTATAAGTGTGCATTGATTAGGACCGCCCACTGGAACACTAATCCCAGATTGAGCAAGGATTTAAAGCAATAAATGACAAGTTATACTGGATCTATTCTCACAAACCTATATATCAATTTGCTCATCTCCTCCTGCTCTATACATACCAGTATTCCCTGAAAATTGGAAATACAGATATATGCCCAGATTGTTGCTTTTACACAATTGTCGGGTGCTAAAGTGCCTGACAACCGTTCCAATGACTATCTCTGCTGTGCTTTCACACGGGTGCAATAGGCGTTTAGTTACGTGAAGCTCACTGAAGATCTCTTTTGACTGGCCGCCTCCATCCATTTGAACAGGCAGTTGATCAGAGATGAGTGACTGCCTATTAATTGTGAGCGAGAAGTCACTCATTACTCACCTTGTTTCAGTGAGCTAAAACAAGGTGACTAAATAGTGATTTCTCACTCAGTACCCTGTTGGATCTCACTCAGAGGCTTCATTCACACGGGTGCTACGATTTTCGGCTGGCTGTGTCATCGCGTGAACGACAGGCAGCCATGACCAAGTCACAGTTGTAACTCCCGTTTTAACGCCCGTTCAGACAGCCGAGGCTTCAGCCCGTATACGCTGCAGCCCTGGGATACCGTCGGCCGGGGGTGGGAGTTTAGCTCTGCTAAACTCCCACCCCATTCCCGACTTACGACAAGGGGAGGGGCCAGGAGCTTATCAGAGCTAGTCCCTCCCTCTCTCCGCTCCAGCATATGAGAGCTGCCTGCAAGGGCAGGGGGCAGGACTTTAGCACACTAGCTCCCGCCCCGTCCTGCCCCCTCCCATTGCAGACAGCCGGCAAGGGGTGGAGAGGGGGAGAGAAGGTAGAGGGAGTTTAGCAGTCACGCTGCTAAACTACCTCCCTTCTCTGACAGCAGTCATCGGCTCCCATAGGAGTCTATGGCAGTGGCCACCATATTCCGGCCAAAGATAGTTCCAGAGCTATCTTTTATAGCCGTCGTAAAAACATCCAGCTGGAATGTGCACTGTATGTGCTATCTTTGCCGGACGGACGTTTTTACGTTTTTACCCATGGGGAATACGTCCATCTGAAGCGATGCATTGGAAGCCAATGCATGAGATGGGTAGCGTATATCGGCCAGCCGTAAAAACGTGTTCGATATACGCTCGTGTGAAATAGCTCTTACATGGGAAGACTGTCGGACAAAATCGCTTGCTTAAGTAATTTTTTGCCAATAGTCGTCCCGTGTAAAAGTACCTCTAGTTCCTGTTTTTTTTGCAAAGTGCTGAGGTTTCTTTTAGTTTTTTGTTTACTTTTGTCTTCTTTATCCTTTTTTTAGCGGTAGGTTCACATCTCAGTTGAATCTCAGGGGTCTAAGAAGACCAGCAAGCTTTAGTTGCAATTTCATTGGAATCCATTGAAAATATTGCCCCCACTAAATCTTTTTGCACCTTCTTGACAGCGTTGAAGAAGTCTTATAGAATCTTGTTTGATGAGAGCATGCTCCACTCTAGCTTTTTCAATGGGCAGAGGAAAATAGTGAATTAGTTAATTCCATACTCCTTATAGAAACAAATACATTAAGGAAAACGTACGTTGTGTTTGTACTGAGGTTTTGTAAGATAATTGAGTATCACAAGCATCGATAAAACAGGTGCTGCTGAGCTCCCGTAGGATACCAGGCCTCCTTTGATAAATCCTCCTCCAGTTACCACTTCCAACTGTTAAGTGGATCACCTTTGTCACTACAGTATATCCTGTATAGGTATATGAGTGAAAGAGTCAGCATGGTTTTGACCCATTATTTAAGGCTCAATGATGGAGTGCAGCTTGACAAAGGCATCTAGATACCGTGTGCGAGGAGGGAAAGATTTGTAAGATTTTCATTGAAGCAGCATTTCTGAAAACCACAGTCTTATGACTAATGTTAGAAACTGTATCTTGCCAATATTGTTATTATTCTATAGATATCAATGCGGTTCACTAAGTGGCTAGTATCTAAATTTACATATACAACCGCCATCTAAATTTATGACTGGTAATGAAGAAGGGCCACTTAACCCAAATTGTGAGTTGCTTTTTCGGCAGAATTTTTGAAAACTGTTATAAGATTTCTGGATGTCTGGATATTTTGACCTAGTGAATAAGCGGATTTATTTTAGTTCTCTATTCTTTTTATTGGAATGTCTACACAAAAACCGGAATGAATCTAGTATATTACACCATCATGGAAATATCAGCATCTACCGCTATACTTCCTTCCCTGTGAATTCACCCATTATTGATCAGGTCAATGTACATTTTTTCTGATTGTCTTAAGGCTCCTCTTTTCAGATTAAGGCCTCGTGCACATGGCAAAGTGGGGTGTTTGGAGCCTGTATGAAGGCACATGGAGTCCCTGGGGTTCTGTACCTTGGTGGAACTAACACAGAGTTTTTTGGAGCTTTTCTCTATTGCCTTGGCAAAATTGGTGGAGTATGCCACATTTTTTTTCTGTCGGATTCTTATTTAATTCCAACACAACACCTCTCTATGCCCCCATTTGAAACCAGAGGCATACAGATTTACAGAATAGAAAAAAAGAGAACCAGCTCATGTGAGACCAAACGTATATCATGGAACACCAGCTTGTCCAACACTTGAGGTGTTATTATAAATCATTGAAGATTTATAGCAAAGCACTCTACTGACTCCTTTCTTGACACTACCAGTGTCCTTAGGCCAGACTCGCACAAGTATGTCGAATTCCGCACGCAGGAGGCCCACAGCGAATTCTGGCTGTGAGCCGGGACAGTGACTCTGCATACCGCCTATAATGGTACTGCGGATGACATGCGTAGTATTGTGGGGGGGGGGGAGGTTTATTTGTATTTCCCGCGCCATCACTTGGAGGCGGTCTGTGGCAAAATAGAGCATGCAGCTATTTTTCTTCTGCTCGTGGAATACGTAATTCATATTCATAAGTGTGAAAGAAAAATAGAAAATACATTGCTATCGACTGATAGCTCTGCATCCAGTTTTCTTGACACCCAAAAGCCTAAATCTATAGCAACCTAGTAAAAAGGAACTTAGTGGACTTAGAGATGGCAACTCATCTGGAATAAGATGAGGGTAAAAGTCTTTTATTAATAGATATGATATTGGAGATCCAGGCCACTTCTACTCTCCATTGGAACCAATAGCCTGAGGAATTGTCGGACCAGACAGTTGCTGTTCGAGTTGGAGATATGCAAATAAGGGAGATGGAATAAATCCTCCACAGTGCCACCTACTGAAAGGCAGCATTCCTTCAAGCCAAAGTCAGACTTTTTATGCAAACCTTGTTGCAATGACCGGGAAATAAAAGCATCTCCCTTATTTGCATATTACCCAGAGGAGCGTGCGTGGCCATTTGAGTCTCCTCATTTAGTTTATAATATAGTTGCTCTCCCTAAGGAGAAAAGATAGCGTTTCTGACCCCCGTCCCAGGCCTCTCACTAGCAAAGCCAGACTCCTACTGTGAACTGATGAGGGGCAATAACCCTGAAACAGCTGTATGTACATGGGGTCTGGCTTTGCTTTTATTTCCCGGTCATTGTAACAAGGCTTGTATAAAAAGTCTGATTTTGGCTTGAAGGAATGCTGCCTTTCAATAGGTGGCACTGTGGAGGATTTATTCCATCTCCCTTATTTGCATATTACCCAGAGGAGCGTGCATGGCCATTTGAGCCTCCTCACTTAGTTTATAATATAGTTGCTCTCCCTAAGGAGAAAAGATAGTGTTTCTGACCCCAGTTGGAGACATGTGCGACTAAATATTGTTTGAAAGTTTAGTTCTGTATATAACACTGCTACTGGGAGAAATTCATGTTAGTTACATGAAATTGAGTGCGCTGAATCCTAATCTGAAGTCACCTAGGACATCTAGATCTTAAGTAATAGGCCAACCACAGTTTGGCGACAACTTGGTATACTAGCCCACCTACTGATGCATGGCAACATTATAATTGCTGCACCATTGCCTGCATCCTGCCTTCCAGCGCCTCGTTGGCAACACATCCTGGCAGCAGCGGGTTCTTGCAGCATCTGGGTGCATATGAGCATGTCCGTAAGCGGATGTTAGCAGTTGCCAGGCCTATACAATGTGAAATGGGCTAAGTACAAGCTTCTAGTTGACAACACTGTTTTCTTATATAGCTAGTATGTCTGTTTCAGCCTAATGATAGCATATAACTTGAGAACCTGACGTCCTAGGCAAAGCCCGGCTACAGATTTGGGCTCTACACACTCTGTTTAGTACAGAACACATAAAATACCCCAAGTAGCAAAAAAAAAATGTTTTTCCTATGATCCAGTGTAATCTACATAAAACATTGTGTAAATACAATGTAGTAATATATTGTACTGATCCTGAGTTATAACCTGTATTATAGTCCAGAGCTGAATTCGCAATTCTGCTGGTTCCTATTGAAATCAGCCAGTAAGCTTGTTGTCAAACACACCAAAACGTAGTTTAAGGCTGTATCCACATAGGCTACAAAATCTCCCTCATGTGAAAGAACCCATTGGAAACCATAGGCTTGACATTCTATTGATGATTTTGTAGCCCGTGCGGATACAGCTTAACGGTTATTTCTTTCACATAATGCAAATGACCAGAGCAAGCAAGGTGCAGATACTGAACAAGCAGGTGATGTCACTCAACTATTCATCAATTCTACGAGAGTTGGCCTTTAGTTGTTACATGCTACATTTGACTGAAGGCCATAACAACATCAAACAAGAATACGTATATCTTCATGAATTGCAGGATAATATCTGCTGCATTAGCTTAGCTCCATTTTACTTATTAGTTACGATTAGGTAAGTAGAGCGTTGCATAATAAGCTATTACACTCATTGACTATACAAGCATCAGTGTTCATGTGTATGAATAAAATGTATGGCCTTTAGGGCTCATTCACATGAGCGTTTTTGCGTGAGTAACACACAGTGAATGGAACCCAACGATTTCAATGGGTTTGTTCACTTGAGTGTAATTTTTCACGCAAAGTGCAGTCATGTGAAAAATACACAATATATCCTATCTTAGTGCATATTCCGCACTGTAGAAGCCCATTTAAATCAATGAGCATGCATTCTTTTTTTTTACGTGAATAAATACGTTGCGTATTTACTACCGTGTTTCCCCCATAAACAAGCCCTACCCTGATGTTTTGGGGCGGGCTAGAAATATAAGCCCTCCCCAAAAAATAAGCCCTAGCTACACTACATGCAAAAAAAAAAATACTCACCTTGCAGTCAGCATCCTGGGCCCTCTCGGTGCTCTACAGCCGGCAGGCTTCAATGTCGTCCTCAGTGCTAAAAGAGCATTCTCTTCCTGGTAACGTGGGGTACACCGCCTCCAGTAAGAGAATGCTGTGATTGGCTCAGAACCATAGCCTCAGCCAATCACAGCTGGCACTTGATGAGCCAATCACAGCCATTCAATGAATTACATCCTTGAATGGCTGTGGTTGACTCATCAAGTGCCAGCTGTGATTGGCTGAGGCCACGGGTCTGAGCCAATCACAGCATTCTCTTGCTGAAGGCAGGGTATTCAACTCACGTTACCAGAAAGAGAAAGCTCTTTCAGTGCTGAGGAGACAACCAAGAATGCAGACGTGCCTGGAGAGCACTGAGAGGGCCCGGGGCGCTGCCTGCGAGGTGCGTATTAAGACACTTGCCTCTTTTGGGGCAAAAATTAATATAAGACAGTGTCTTATTTTCTGGGAAACACGATATGAGTTGTTCACATGTTAAAATTAGTTCTTGGAAACTAAAAAGATGCCTCCTTGGTTACAGATTACAAATGCCCTCTCTGTGCCGTCTGATCCAGCTGTATGGTATTAGGGAGGTGTTAGGGTTTGTTCAGTTCAGAACCTTCTTTGTTAATTTGCATGAAAAAAGGACAAAATATAAGCAGCTCTATTTCATCCTATAAATTCTGACAAAATACTAGACTACTGGCCTGAAATGGAACAGACCCCATTATAGGCAACTAGGGTCCATTCAGTGCCGTCATAAGATGGAATTTCTAGGCCGTGGGGTGCTATTTTCCTGCTCCATGAACAGAACAGGAAAATGTAACTCCCTAACGCTGATGTGAATAAGCCCTTACTATCCTGGACACTTATGGTTTATCCAAGGAACACACCATAAATGTCAGATAGATGGGAGTCCCGCTTCTGGGTCCTGCACTTATCTCCCCCAGCCCAGCCTACTACATCTCCTCCTGCCTAAGGTGACTGGGATTCAGGAAATAGCCAAACTGGTCATTCTACGCGGTTTCCAAATAACTGCCATAGAAGTGAATAGGAGTTGCAATACCGGTGTAGCACAACAGGCTGTATAGTTTCCACAGCATCAGGGCTTACAAAAACAGCATTGATCACTGTGATACACTGTTTACATACCTAACATTCACCATTCAATAGGACTATTCTATATACAAAATGTCAGCTGTGTTTTTTTATACAATGGCACAGATTTCTATTAAACTCAATAGGATCGTAAAATGATGCCAATTCCAATATGGATTCCAGCACAGAATCTACGCCAGAAAATGCACAAAAAATGAACAGGGCCTAAGAATCATGAACACGAACATGTGAAAAACTAGTAACATGCTGCACTTTTTACAGATGCGAAAACTGCACTTGAAGGAGTGAAGTCTGCTGCAGATCTTCGTCAAAAACCCCGTACCAATGGTGCCGTTTGTTATGTGGATTTTCCACTGGAGAAAATCCACACCATTTTTGTTACATGTGAACGTACTAGAGATGAGCGAGTATACTCGCTAAGGCACATTACTCGAGCGATTAGTGTCTTAGCCGAGTATCTCCCCGCTCGTCTCTAAAGATTCGGCTGCCGGTGCGGGTGAGAGGTGAGTTGCGGCGGTGAGCAGGGATGAGCGGGGGGGAGAGAGGGAGAGAGAGATCTCCCCCCCCCCCCCGTTCCCCGCCGCCCCCCGCCTGCAGCCGAATCTTTAGAGACGAGCAGGTAGGTGCTCGAATAAGGCACTACTCGCTCGAGTAGTTTGCCTTAGCAAGTACGCTCGCTCATCTCTAGAACGTACCCTTTTAGTGTTCTTTACCTGTTCTGTATGAGTTGCTAGTACGTACAGTACGTGAGTTCCATATGGTTTCCTTACTAGTACTGTATGAGTTGCTAGTACTTACGTATGAGTTCCATATGGTGTTTCTTACTAGTTCTACATAAGTTGCTTGGATTTACGAATGAGTTCCATATAGTGTTCATTACTGAAGCTTTAGAAGTTTGTACTTACTGTACTGATGAGTTCCATGTGGTATTGGTACTGCATGAGCTTTTACTACTTACATATAAGTTGCAGATGGTGTTCTATAGTTCCCGATGTATTTCATTCTTTATAAACAATCCTTTCCAGTAGCTTATTGAAGCAAAGCATTACCCTCATGGAAATTTTTACATTGATGCAATTTCTAGTCTCTATTGACTTCTTTGGGGAAAGGGATCGGCAAACTACACACTATCAAATAGAACATGGCAGAATTGTTTAACCCTTTCCAATCCAATTTGTATCCTGGTTTTCCTAGGGGGCTTACTCTTTTTCTGCTGTTATACAACGGCGCTATCTGCTGGCTAAAGCCAGAACTGCATGAGGTGACACGTTGGATAGGCTCTGACAGCAAAGAGGCTGGCAATATACAGTAAGAGAACCCCAACGGACGTCTTCCAACATCGAAGCTGTACAGCCTTAAATCATAATGTCATCAGACAGTGGATTGGAAAGGGTTATTACAGTAGCACACATGCATACAACAAAATCTTTGTCCGAACATAAAGTGGCACATAGTAGTATCGAATCCTCTTTAGGAGATCGCTACAACTGTTTTATTACACCATACCTCTCCGAACCTACACAGACCCGTAGTTTGGTCACACGCCTATGGCATCAGAGTGCTTGACCTTCTATTTACTGGACACAGAGCGTATGACATATCAATGAGAGTCCACAGAATACCTCACATCAGTCTTACAAAAAAAACATGTCCAACTTAAATCTCCTTGAGATATTTTGACTCTAGCTTTGATCGTTCAGATCCATCATCACTTACGTTTTACAAAATATCTGCGGGGTGCCAGTCAAGCACTCAGATTAAAAGTTACGTTCAAAAAATAATCTTTTTTTTTTCTTTTTAAATATAATTACTTATTCTAGAAATTCAGTATCGTTATCCAGTCACTTTTTAAATGGAACAATGATTATCTGATTTTTTTTTTTTTACTTCTGCAGCACGGAGATACATTTTGAGCCTTCACTTGACGTCGCTGAGTATTGAAAAAATCTGATTGTATCATGTATAGAAAATTGTTAGAGCTGCCAGAGTGGCATAGAGGAGTGAAAGAGGAGCTATTCTTTTAGGATCTAGTCAGTCATTGCACATGATTTTTAGCTATACGATTGCGTATGGTTATTTATAATCTTATAACTAACTAACTAACACAGTGGAGAAGCATTGAAATTAAAGTGCAATGAATGATGCCTTAAGTGTAAACACACCTCCCATCTCTTCGCAAGCTCTTATGAAGCTTTATTTTTGGCCTGAAATGACATGTCTTCCCATTGATCAACATTACATCATCATGGGAAATTGGGGCGTAGCTATAGAGGGTGCTGACGCAGCAGTCGTATTCGGGCACTGGTGCCTGAGAAGACCTAAAGATCCCCATGCCACAGAAGAAGACCCTGTTATACAGTATAACATGCCATTTTTTTGAGACCTCTACCCTTTCATGCTGGGAATTTCCTCAATTAGATCCGTTTTGCGTAGATCGGTTTCAGTGTGAATTCACATTCGAATAGAAAAATTGAGCAATCACGACAACGTCCAACAAGACATCGTCATCAGTGCTAGACTAGCCGGGGCTAATATTTCATACATTGCCCGTCTTTCTGGGTTTTCTCATGCAATGGTGTGTAGAGTATACCAAGAATGGTGTGATTGACTAAAAACATCCAGTGAAAGTGGATCCTGAATGCACACCATTCGCAACCTGATTGCCTGTTTGGATTTACTCATTCCCGGTGATTGGTTATTTGGGTTGCCTGATTCCCGGTGATTGGTAATTTGGGTTGCCTGATTCACAGTGATTGGTTATCTGGGTTGCCTGATTCCCGGTGATTGGTTATTTGGGCTGCCTGATTCACAGTGATTGGTTATTTGGGTTGCCTGATTCACGGTAATTGGTTATTTGGTTTGCCTGGTTCACGGTGATTGGTTGTTTAGGTTGGCTCGTGTAGAAGTGCGGAGTAATCGGCTAATATGCATCCTGTAGATGTAAAAAAGTTGTTGACAGAGGGGGTCAAGATGATGTCAAGACTTATTCTGACAAGCAGGCTTTGCAGAGTCAAGTAAATTGCAGCCGAATACAATGTTGAACTTTACTACTTCTACTATGGGACATATAAATTTAAAAAAATTCAAAAACTTTGCCTCCGTTCTCATATCCGTTCTGATCCCTGCAGGACCTGATAAAAGTGGTCTTCAGATATGTTTGCAAACATCCCTTTTGCTTTTAGCACCACTAAAGTGAATGTCATGAAAACATTCTCCAATGTTCAAAAAAATGCAAAAAATTAGAATGACATTTTTTGTGTTTTTTTTTTTTTTTTCTTCCCTTTAGCGTTTTACGATGGGATAATGAGACAGATGTCTCTCAACTGGAAGGACATTTTGACATTGTTATGTGTGCTGACTGGTAAGTACATAAAAAAATGGTAACTAGCGTAACGGAGGGAAAAAATAGATTTGTTGAAATAATTGCAATGCTCTGCTCTCTGACGGCTGAACAAAGTCAACAAATGAAGCACTAAACCACCTTAACCTCAACAAATTAATATTCATCTCTATGTGACAGTCATGAGGTAGTCTTCTATCAGAGAGTAACTTCTACCACATTATTTCCTGAAGATTGATTTTGAGAAGCATTTCCATTTTGTGAAATTGCCTCTGTTTCATGCTTGACGTATCAGTAAATGGACGACTTAAGCAAATTGCAAATAATTATGGTTCAGGGAGGAACAGTCTGAAGGAAAGGGAGTTTATCAACACAAACAGCTCAATTAACTTACTTGTTACTAAATATCTGACTATTGATATTAGCACAAGCAAGGTTGTGCAATTTTTTTTTTCTTTTTGCATAAAAATGATCGCCCCAATCACGTACTGAACGAAGACTATAGAAGATGTAACAATGTGTTGTGACACGAGCTATCTTAAGTGGGGTCCAGAATAATTCATGTATAAGAAAATGTCTTTGAGTGATCCGTGGTCTTTTGTTGAATTCTAATCGCTATTTAGAGTGCTTTAAATACTTGCGAGGCCTTTGCCAAACTCGGGAACTTGTACACGTCAATCGCTTGAGATCAGAAGCAAATTATATCTGATATTTCTGAAGACTGCTGAAGTTAAGTAGACAGTTATTAATGGCAAAGTATTAGGGAGGAACATTGTATCATGTTCTTTATTCTCCGTATAAATCATCCTACGACATACCGTAACATGTAATTAAGAGAACAGGTATTATTTCACGGGAGTTGACAGAAATAGCATTAATCAAGCATTTCACCATTGTCATCTAATTCGCAGCTCTTCTCGTGTTTTACATATATTAGTCGAAAGGTCTAGAATTTTTTTTTTCTCTAATTTCCACTTTGTTTCCATGCATGACTGTTTAATCCAGAGTGAAGATTTCACATTAACGGTATGTCGTGTCCTATATTTATGTTCATTTTCAGTTTTTTTGCTTTTTAGGTTTCTCGTAATTATTGGAAAGTAGCTTATTTTAAAATTCTTTTAGTCCACTGTGAATTTTCCACATCATGGTATAACATAAAAAAGCCAACAACTTTTTGGAGCTTGTGAGCCACATCCAACTTTGAGTGAGGGTCGTGAGCCAAGTGTCTAGAAATTCCTGGTCAAATTTAAAAAGGGACAAGACGCATATTAAATGTTAAGAAAGGAGGAATTTGAAACATTCGATACACAAAATTTGTCACTGGTAGGCTTCCTTCAGAAACACTTTTTGTGGCTTTTTTAAATCCAAAAAGGTGGGCAATTTTTTTGTATTCACACGTTTTTTACATGCGTTTTTCTGGTCGGTTTCATGTTCTATAGAAAAGCCAGTGCAAAGACCACTGAAGAATCGCCAAAGAAATAGTGTGCTGTGAATACAAAAAGTAACCAAAAACGCATGGCTAGAGAAAAAAAGCCACCAGAAAACGACACTTTTTGTAGCATGTCTCCTTTTGACTTGCAGCTGACATCTGCTTGTGGTGGTTTACAAAAAAAGGCAAAAATCACCACTAGAAAGATTACGTTTTTTTTTTTTTTTACTAAAACCACTGTATGTAAAATCACCTCTATTGTGCCACCCCATTAGTAAGGACTTCTGTAAGGGACCTTTCACACAAGTGGAATTTTTCCACATTTCGCACCAAAATCGTGTGGATTTTCATGCGGAATGAAAAAGACTTACTCTGCCAGAAATTCTGCATCAAACAATGAGACCTGTGGTGCAGAATGTGGAAAAATTCCGCCTTTATGAAAGGTTTCGAACAGGCGTATTTAAAATCTGTATTTCATCCATGTAATAAGGGCTAATGAAAAACTATAGGGCTCCTCATATCTGTTTTTTTTCATGTTTAATATATACAATATGCGCTACTTTTCTCCATATTTTAAGAAAAATATATTCATTAAAGTCTATGGAAAGGGATTTAAAATTATGGATGCATCCATTTTTCATCAGTATTTGATCTGTGTTTGACGGGCCTCATGCACATGGGTGGATTTGAATTGCGGAATCTGCGTCTGGCGTCCGCCTCCAGATTCCCGCAGCAAATACCGTCCATATCATGCTATGGAAAAGTGATTCTTCATGCACTCGAGCGGAAATCAATTGTAGTTTCCACTCGCGGATAAAAAATCGCAGCGTGCTCTATTTTTGTGTGGATTCCACATAGGCGGCTTCCATCAAAGGCAATGGAAGTCGTCCGATCCGCAGCCCTTCCGCAATTGACATTGCAGGAAAAGCAGGAGTTAAAAAAAAAATCTGCACTGTGCATGTCTTGACAGCCAGTGATGCGGACCATCCGCAGTACAGGGAAGCCGAAGGATGACAGGTATGCAGGGTTGCCGGCCATGGTAAGGAACGGATTCTGTGCAGGATTCTTCAGCCGGAATCTGTAACCAGGGCTATAAATTAACACGCAACAAATAAGGGGTCCCTATAGTGGGGTCACCTCAGTTGAACCAGTGAACCCTCTCAGACAATAAGAGGGGGAATCAAAGCAACAAGCGTAGTATAGCAAATGATCTTGGTCCACTATAGACACCCAAAAAACTAGGACACAGGTTGCATCAGTCCTCAAACAGGCCTCCTGTCCACGGTTGTAGCGATATCCTGTGGCAGATCTCCGCTGCGGGAGCCGCCGCCATGGAGCAGGGGAGAGGTGACAGCTCTCTGCACTGAGCCTATCTGACAGATAGGCTCACCGTGGAGAATCGCGTCAAATCGCAGCATGCTGCAATTTAAATCCCGCGAGCGGAGAATCGCTATATTGTAGACAGCGGGGCTGCACTTTCCATAGTAAGTCTATGGAAAGCGTTCACTGCGTTTCCCGCGAACGGTTATCGCAGCGGGAAACGCGTTGAAAAATCGACCATGGACAAGAGGCCTAGGGGATAGAACCAGATCATTCAACACACACATATATACCTATTGGGCTATTAAGCCCAATTGCTACTGTTCATTTGTTTGATTTACTACTGTGTTTCCTCGAAAATAAAACACTGTCTTATATTATTTTTTACCCAAAAAGGGCACAGTGTCTTATATTTGGGTGGGGGCCTTATACTCACCTGGTCCGCCGCATCCCGATGGTGTCCAGTGGTGGCGCGGCATCCTCCTCGTCTCACAGCTGTCTTCTGCTGGTGACGGGGTTTTGAATACCCTACCTCCAGCAAAGCGAGCGCTGTGATTGACTAATCGAGCGCTGGTAGCCAATCACAGCCGGCACTCGATGAGCCAATCAGAGTCATTCAGTAATGTCATTCACTAAATGGCTATGATTGATTCATCGAGCGCCGGCTGTGATTGGCTGCCAAAGCTCAATTAGCCAAACACAGCGCTCGCTTTGCTGGAGGCGGGGTATTCAAAGCCCCATCACCAGCAGAAGATTAGCTGTGAGTCGAGGAGGACGCCGCGCCGCTGCAGCCTCGCTGGAGACCATCTGGATGCCGCGGACCAGGTGAGCATGGATTTTTTTTTTACTGGCACATTAACTAGGCTGTATTTTTGGGGGAGGCCTTATATTTCAAGCCTCCCCCGAAAACCCGATAGGTCTTACTCTCGGAGTAGGACCTATTTTCGGGGAAACGCGGTAGTTGAAACAATTAATAGAATGCCAAAGTATGGAACCACTTCAGATATAATCATCTGACAAATTATATCAAAAGCGGATAAAAAAATCTCAATAGAACAGGATTATGTGTTCAATCCCAATGAAATAAAGTTATAGGTTTGACGCTTTTCTGCTGGACATCACAATTCATCAAGAACCATGTAGGTCAATTTGATATAGTAACTAGTCTGAAGTAGAATTGACTGTCATCTAGATATCAATTGCCAGGGTCTCTAATGCGCACCAGAATGGAAAATGGTATATGATCTTAATGAATGCTCTCTAGATAAATCAGAGCTTCATGATACCCTAAGATCCAATGCTTCATGCAGTACCCCGGAGCCCAATCCTCCCCAGCTATCCAGAATAAATAAATAAAATAAAAGAACAACAGCAATGTCAGCCCAGACGGTAGCCTGTGAAGGGCTTTTTCGACTAATACTAGACCCCTCTGCCCCAGTGATTATGACTTACATAGGGTACTACGCATAATGGAGTTGGGACCATGTGGCTCTTGAGGCACTGGCTGGGGACCACTGGTATAGAGCATGTTACATTTTTTTATATATTTTCTTTTATGTTAGCTTTTTATTTTTTTAAATTGTAGAAAATAAATACATTTATAAAAATCATGTTTTCTATATTGTTTAAACACACCTTAGATAAGAAGAAAATGAAACTTTTCTTTATATGTGAAATATTTTAATGTCCACTCTAATCTTTTTTCTTATTTTTTTTCACATCAGCATGGAGACACTTAATAGCGTGAAGCCTATTAATCATTCTAATTCTCTTTGCGTTCACATATGTTACATAAAAACATTGCAAACTTTTTTTTTTTTCATTGTCTGGAAGGTTTATTATTTGTAAAAAAAAACACAAACCTGGGTTTCCAGTTAAACCGCTGATAATGTGTCCCGGAGATGCATCATCTGATTAAAATAAAGAGCTAAACAACACCATATGATTTCAGCAAGTAATTTAGTAAATGCCTTCCTCACCAAATATTAGAATGGATACTACAGGTTTCATTGCACAGATGAAGTTAATGCTTGGTAGGATTAGACCAGATTAAGTATGAAAGTCAGATCAGAGAGCTGGCGGACATGAGCAGGAGGGCAACAGTCTTCTCATAGGCTTAGACAAGGCTCACATATGGATGTTTTCCAGATTACGTGGGTGAAGCAAGGTCTTGCCAACAGATTTAGAGTTAAATTTGCTCTTCACACAAATATCAAAACAACTCTGGCATTTGCCATCTTCTTCTGCTCATGATACTCACACCACATCATCCAATTTGCAAAAATAATTCAGGGTGTTGATTACTAATGGCTTTTTACTATTACTATTTTAGTATAATACGATCACCCTTGTTGTCTTTTTAGTTCTTTTGGAATCTTTTCAAGAAGTCAAAATATTAAAGCGACCCTCCAATTTCCAGACAAAACTCTGTCGTGGAGGAGCAGGGGAGTATATAACCTGTATTTTTCTTTTCTGCTGCCCCTATGATCCACCCGTTTCGGGCACTGCTTTTAGCTATCTGAATGGCTGCAGCAATTTTCTATCTAGTTATTACACATTGTACATTGCTCTCTGATTTGCCAGTGCTGATCCAATAAGCAGCTCTGGCAAATCAGAATGCAGATATAGTACATTGGTAGTCATAGTACTGTCTATGCACTGTAGTGATTAGGTGGCCTCAAGATTTGCGTTGCCCATCTTGGATGACTGAAAACAGGACTTGTAACCGGCAGATCAGAGGCACGGTAGATAAGAACTACTGCAGGTAATATACCACCTTCCCTTCTAGTCGCAGTAATTTTGTCCTAAAAGTGGAGGGTCACTTTAACTCTTAAAGGGGTTGTCCAGTTGTAAACTATTGACTGCCTATCCTCAGGCCATCAATCAGTGGACGTCTGCCACCTAGGACCCCCACTGATAAGCTGTAAGTGCTAAGTGCACTGAGCTAATTTCTGCAGGAAGCCAACAGCTCCATTCTCACTGCAGTGGCCAGGCTTGGTATTGCATACAAAGCTCCCATTCACTTCAGTGGAAACTTTGTTTGTAATACCAAGACTGGCCACTGCAGTGAGAATGGAGCTGATCTGATGAACAGCTGAACTGTGGAGATCCTGGGCGGCAGACCCATGCTGATTTACTATTAATGATTTATTTTGCAGATAGACTGTTAATCATTTACAACTGGACAGTCCCTTTAAATCAGATACTTTTTGTATATGAATAGAAGAAAGGGTCAACAGTTTTTTTCCCTCCAGATACAGCACCTTACTCGACTCAGGGTTATGTATGATATTAAATTTTAGTTACATGCATTTCACCGAATTTTGGAACACGGAGGAGCAGCCATATGAATGTATTTACTTCAGTTTTCAGGTGTGAATACATTGACAAGTATGGCATTTAGGCTGAACTCAATATTCATATGAACCTCTTTAGCTACTTTGTCTGTCATTTCTGACTGTTTTGGAAAAAGTAGACAAATCCCTGTCACTGTTTGTGTGTCCTGTTGATTAATTTTGCACTCCTTGCATGAGGGAGGGAGCATTCACCCATTAACCATTCTTAAGAAATAACATAAGGCAGCCATACTTAAAGCCCATTTACACTTAACGATTGTCGCTCAAAATGGACTCAAGCGAAAGAAAGTGCGCTATAATTGTTATGTCTAAACCCGAGCCATCGCGCACTTTTCGTTTGTTGTTCAATGTCAGCCTGCATAAAAATCAGTGGTTCACTCACTTCTAGTTACAATTAAACATTCCCCTCTCAGTGTTTCACATAGAATGTGAAGCGCTGAACGAGAAGTGAGCAATTCTCAACGATGATCTGCCTGTCTAAACATTTTGCATGAGTGCGAATGAGTTAGCAGTGACGTCATTCGCTCGTTCAAATGAGAATTAGCTCGTATAGAAGAGGCATAACTGATATATTGATACAGAGGTACAATGGCAGGTGTAATTACCACTTCCAAGCAGCATGCATAACAGGCAAAATGTTATATGGAAGGTCTTGCACAGATGCAAAATACTGATGAACATCCACTCACAGACTTACCACATATTGGGGGATGGTTTCTTAGTATTATACTTGCACATATATAAGTTAAATATATGCAACAGCTATATCTCTTTTTTTTCACATAAATATTTAGCTATATATCTGACTGTATTGCAGCAAGAGCTTCGATTTTGGTCTTGTTTTAAATCAATCATTCTTAGCTTTAAAGCAAGACCCCAACCACTATAGCCTGAGATTTAGTCATTTGAGGCAAGAACATATCCCATATGTCCTTGGCTACTGAATTTCCACTCTGCGAGAACATAGAAGTTACGTCCTGGACAGGGAAAGGAATTTTGCAGACCATATGTAAGTTTGATTGATTGTTTCCCTAACTCCTATAGACTGCAATGGAGAGATCCATGTACATGTACAGATAGTGCTTTACTGCTTCCTTTCCCTATTGTGGTAGTCAAGTCATAAATGGCTAGGGTCAGAATATCACTTTGACCTTGACTGGAACACAGAGACCAGGAAAAACCTAACACTTTCAAAGGACTGTAAAACTAAGTAACTACTACATATCATCTACTGACAGGTATGTTATGCCATTTTAAAGTCAGTTAGCAGCCCATGCCCTGGCAAGGCTAAACTAGCAGTCAGAGGTCAAAATAAAATGCTAGAAGTATGCCAATGAATGTATGAGGCAACTTTGCTCTTCCTAGTGATCCATTTTGGCCACTCATCAAATGACAAGAGGCCATATAACATGTCTTGGGACTCCTTGAAAAATCTCTGCTTCCAAGAAATTCTGGACTTAATAAGCGCCTAGTTACCATGTCCAGTGGTTTCAGTACCTGGGTGGACTCTCTTCCTCTCCCAAGCCTCATTTCACCCGTTTTCAGTACTAGCGGTTGGCGTGCATGACTTATTTTAATTTAAAAGACCTCCCTCTTTTGTCAGGTGGTTTAGTAGGACCGCCTATAAAAACCTCTTTTTGAGCACCAACAAGTGCCAAAGGATTATTTCCTGATCATTAGCCCAGCATTTGTACCTGTGATAGTCCAGTCATGAACTTGACCTTGACGTGTGGCTTCATTTTTGAAGCTAAGCTTATGACACTGATCTTGGCAGAATTTTGACTACTTTCTTGGCTCTCGATGTGGCACTGGCTCTTCACACTAACATCTGTTTATTTGCAACTAGCTACAATAAGGGCCAGTTAGTGTGCCGCAAGCTGCAGGTCCCTAGCAGCTAAATCAATATGGTGGTAATCCCTGATGAACACAGAGGGACCTGTTCATTTCTGTGCCATCTAATATATCCTGCCTATTTCATGTTCATGAGTTAGCATTGATAATGAGAGGTAAACCATTGCATATGTTCATTAGCTTATGAATTTGTCCTTTTTTCTGTCGTTTAGGACATTGGGGAAACATCTGCTATTGTAGTATCCTACAAGTGGTCTGCCCTGGTAAGGGTAGAGAAGAATTCCCCAACCTTTAGTACTTTTTGAGCAGCGGTCAACTTTGACTGATGGTCTGGAACCCAATGCAAAAAAGCGAGATGGACATATTTTACTTACAGAAATAAGAAACCATGGACATATAGGGATTAGTGTTTAGGTTTAATTGATATAATCAAAGTTAAGAGTATTTTCAGTGTGGATGTCAAATTTTAGTCATTGCGTATAGTCTTAACGAATGGCTCTTCTGGGGAGCCACATGTGGTTCCTCAACCACTGGTTGAAGACCACTGGAATAGAGATTATTGAGTAACACATAGTTTTGTTGATTTAAACTTTTAAAAAATATCATAGATTATTTACTTCCAGTCGTGTTTTAGGTTAGATATTCATGTATTTAGTACAAAGAGATGTAGATTGTAGGGAGGGGTATATTTTGTTGTTGGCAAACGACCTTCTTTAGGAAACTGGCTAAGCAGAAACAGCCTTAGTTGAAGCTCGTATTCTAGGTGCCTGATTCAATTCTTTATTTTTTTTCTAGCGAGGGTGGTATTGTCTGACTGTCTGAATAGTGAGCCAGTTTTACAGTCTGTGCTCATTTACATGAAAACAAGGTCTATTCACAAAGCCACTGTACAAAAAATAGCAGATTGAGGTTCATGTATATACATGATTACATTCATATACTTCCATGTTTACATTTACAAACACTTGTAAGACTCAAGTACTCTTTTCAAGAAGTTATTTGGAGCCGCGGATACACTTAGCAGTTACATGTGCAAAATACTGCAGGGTTATTATATTCCCTATGCCTATGTTATCAGTAATGGTAGAACGGCATAAGAGCTTGATTCAGAAAGAGGTGTAGATCCTGTCCTAGAACCGTTTCCAGTCTGTACTGAGTGACAATTGTGTTAAGCAGTGGAAAGATACACAGTATGGGCGGATGTGAAGAAAATACTGTGACAAGAATAAGTGCAGTCACCAAAGCAGACGGAGGAAAAGGAATAGACATTTCATGGGCGGTAAGAGATTCTTACCAGTGTGAAAAGATGTTATGTGGGTGGGCATTCAGCTGAGATGATCATAAGAAAAGCTACTGTTAGAAAGTAATAGATGAACAATCTATGTAACGTGTGGAGGAATGTTTTTTAGACGTCAGTAGGTGGTAAATATAAACTAGACTTGGAGAGAAAGTCCCTTTTTTAGCTCAATGTTATTTTAGGTGAAAGTCTTAGGTGGGTGTTGACTCTAGTAGGAAGAAGTGATGGATATAATTGCCCATAAAATGTTTCGAAGTTGACAATTTTCCTTCTTCAAATTCGTAGTCAGATGCTCTTGTGGGTAGCCGGCCGTAACGTATAGCACCAATATATTCTACAGAGCTGAACATTCAATGTCAGCATTCTTTTAGTTCTTGTCCCCTTATGGCTGCCTATCTTATTTCCATATATCAAGACATACACACCAAGACCTGTTTCCTAGGAAGCCAACCCAAAGGAAACCCAATAAATAGCTAGAGCATACAAACTCCACACAGATGTTGTCTTTTGTTACATTCGAACCTAGGACCCCCAAGGCAGCACTCATAACCACTGAGCCACTATTCGTCCCCAGTGTGCTGTCATATATATGATGTCATGCCCTTAGTGAGTGTTCACACATTCTTATTGTACACGCTGTGTGACTCCGCTTCGGAGCTCCAGGATAGCTAGTGAAAAAAAGCCCTGTGATGGAATTCCGGAATAAAAACAAAAAGAACTATTCACTTCTATTGTGAAGTAGATACTTCTTTAGTGTCCGTTTTACAAGGTTTCTATTTGTTTCCACTTTACTTGGAGTAATCCTATCCCCAACACTACCTCTCCTTATATCTTTCCTTACTCTTTCTCTGACATTGACCTTAACACCAGACACCACTGTACTGAGTAGCACTCAGTTATTCCTGTTAGTGACCCTGTCTAAAATACTATCCATAAGAACATAAGGGCAATAGAACCTAAGCAAGAACCCAAACAAGCAAGCTGAATAATGAATGGCAGCTAGGTAAATAAAACAAGAAATGAGCAGACAAAGCCAGAGGCTAGGAGACAAAGACTAAAATAAACAACCCTAAAAACAAGACCACACTGACAAGAAACAAACTAGATTAGACCATGGTGCTAGAACTTGAACATGTAATGCTGGATTAAATGCACATTGTTACTGTTTTCACCAGCAACCACACTGCAGAGGCCAGGGAATACGTAAAGGGAGGCTAGCCAATGGGAACCCTAAGTGAGGTTGGATGAGTAATAAGGTCAGCCTAGCCACTTTAATAAATCACCTTTAGAAACAGCTGCATAGCAACTACCCCAAAAACAACAGCATAGAAAGCAGGAGGTGACAAACTAGCAAAATTCCTATGGGTTGTTACAAAATGTATTTATTTTAAAATGAAAGAATTCTATAGTAGTCGGTCATAGGTCTGGTGAGAGATAATAATGTCCCTTTCTTAGATGACAGTTGTGACATTTGAGTGGCTGGGATATCACAGCCTATAATGCAGCTTGCTGGGATATCGTGTCAAGGATTTTCTTTACAGTTTTAAAGGAATACTAAACATAGAAAATGCACAAGAAAATTAAAAAAGATATCCCAGCTCTTCCTCCCATAAGAAATAGATTAATGAGCCATGCCTCTGAATTTTTAACTAGCCCCCCACATTATATAAAAGTCTGCTAATATTGCCTTGTTTAGTTATTCCTGTCTATCTGAAATGTTTTTTCACTTTTTTCCCAACAGTTAACTACACCTCATTTTAATTTAATACCTTAATGTAATATATAAATACTAGTAGGTAGCCCGTCTGAGGACAGTGACAGTAACAGAAAATGCATCCACTTATCTGAGAGACGAGTGTCCTCCAGCCCTCACAACCCACTGTGCTTGGGCAGCTAGAACTGCTTGGCACAGGAGCTGATAAACATGGACCCCATTGACCCCTTGTGCTTGTTAGTGCCCACATCACACTGTATATTCCTGTACAGTGCTTTGATGTGGTGGCTGAATGCAGCAGAAACTGCTGGGTACAGAAGCCGGTGAGCTTGGCACGCCCCCACCTCCCCCCCAGCTTGCCACCGCCCACATTACGTTGTACATGTTTGTATAGCGTTTTGATGTGGGTACTCTCCCCTACACTGCTGTGTGCGTTTGAATGATCTGTGAGTTTGAATGATCATAGATCATAGAATCGTAGTGCTAGGAGGGACCTCCAGGATCATCTGGTCCAACCCCCTGCTCAATGCAGGAGTCACTAAATAATCCCAGTCAGATGTCTGTCCATCCTTTGTTTGAACACTTCCATTGAAGGAGAACTTACCACCTCCTGTGGTAACCTGTTCCACTCATTGATCACCCTCACTGTCAGAAAGTTTATTCTAATATCTAATTTGTGTCTCCTCCCCTTCAGTTTCATCCCATTCCTTCTAGTCTTTTCTTGTGCAAATGAGAATAGGGCTGATCCCTCTGCACTGTGACAGCCCTTCAGATTTTTGTAGATAGACCAATGAGAAGGATTTCTTCTCCTTCCCCCTTACCCGTACCGCCCACATAACATTCCTGTACGGCGCTTTCATGTGGGTGCTGACTGTGAATGTAGTAGGAGCTGCTCTCCACCACACTGGTGAGTCGGTGGCATGGCAGTATTCTCCCTCAACCCCCACCCACAGCTAGTGAGTGCAGGTTGCAGTGTACACCATAGTCTAAACCAGTGTTTCCAAAACTCCAGTCCTCACGGAACCCAACAGGCCATGTTTTCAGGAGATCCAATAGTAAGAACACCTGTGGCAATGTCTGAGGTGAAGACAACAATTATATCACCTGTGCAATACTGAGGAAATCCCGAAAACCTGACCTATTGGGGGTCTGTGAGGACTGGAGTTGGGAAACGCTGGTCTAAACAATTAGGTGTCAAGTCCCCCTCTGTTTGTCCACATATATAAATGCTTTAGAGTGACATATGGTCATCCAACCACATCGTGGCAGTATTTTGGTTACAAACCGACACAGGACCCGCTAAAGTATATATATATAATATACTAATACATAAACTTGATTTTCCATTCATCTGGATCAGTGATTCCCTACAATTTTCCACTCCTGTTGTGTATACTCTGTGGTCATAAAAGATCATAAAGATAGGAGAGCACTTGCTCTAATTTTGAGCTCAGATTAGATAGATAAAATGTATAGATAGATAGATAGATAGATATGAGAGATAGATATGAGAGATAGATATGAAATATGAGTCGGATAGATACGTAAAAAGAAAGCTCAATAGATTTATTTGCATGTAATTTATAAAACGTCTTGACCGAGATAGTGGCATTAGCATAAGAAGTCATGACCTCTCGGAGGTCTTGAATAAGCCGTATTATGACCTAGTAGCTAGATCCTTAACTATTTTCAGGGAATGACATCTATTACCTAGCCGTTGTTATTGAGCAGCTGTGCCGAGGCTTCTTGAATTACTTCTGAGTCTTTCATCCAATTTGTCTGCTGGGGATATTGCTGACTTGACTTGTCTTTCCGGGTGTTGTTTCATTCAATACTCAGTCTAAGGTCTTAGCTGAGACTTGTCTCCTTTTCGATTCACCTCTGCACTTGTTGATGAGGGCTTTGTATTCTAAGCATTCATAATGATAACCAACATAATTCTCATCTTCCAGGCACGTTACTCTAGCGCATCAAATCTCCTTACAGTCACTTGTGCCGTTATATAATGCTCTTGTACACTTAACCTGATTCATACATGAAGAGTTTAACCTAATGCCGTGCTGAAGCCATGTAGCCTACTTAAAGGGATTTATGGAGCATTAATTAGAAGTCATAATTTATTTTAAACATTTTTAAAAATGTATTCATTTTCCTGCTAGTTTCAAAAACATTCCTTCGGGTTGTCCTCTTCTTTCAAGTTGTTAAAATTATATATACGGCTGGTTCCTAGTTCTTTCTGATAATTCCCGTTCCCATTTGTGAGGCTGCTTTCAGATGGCCATATTGCTGGGGTTTTTGCAACATCCGGACCCATGCTTCATTAGAACCAGCATTAGAACAACTGAAGGTTTCTATGGTGCTCTAACTCCCGTTCTGATGAACCATGGGAGGTCCAGGTGTTGCGTTCGTAATATGGGCGCAAAGGTATTCCTGTATTTTGGCCATCTGAAAACAGCCTGATGGGGATTTTCGGGTTAAGACAGTGATTTGACAGATGATGGTGTTGGTGGGGTTGCTGTAAGACTTTCCATGGGATGTATTTCGTTCTAAGGGGCTGTACAACCTTGAAAACCTCTTTTAAGAGGGTAATATGGGCATTTACTATTGATGACCTATCCTCAGGATAGGCCATCCGTAATTGATCGGCGGGGGTCCACAGCTCAGGATCCTTGCTGATGAGCTGACGCTCAGACCCTTTGTCAGTGCTACAGGGCCAAATGTCCACGTTGGTGCTCAGGGCCGGAAGTGTAAAAGGAAGAATCGCTCCCATTGATCTCAATGGAGTGAAGCCCTCTTTTACGCTTTTAGCTGTGACCACCAACACAGACATCCGGTCCTGCTACACTGACAGCAGGCAAGAGGATTAGCTGATCGGCGGGGATCCCAAGGGCGGAGCCTCACCAATCACCTATTGATGACCTATCCCAAGGATAGAATATTAAAAATAAATGCCCAAAATACATCTTTAAGTGACAAGAAAGGGCAACTATTACAATTTCCATAGTGGTTGACACTAGTGATGAGCGAGCATACTCGCTAAGGGCAGTTGCTCGAGCGAGCATTGCCCTTAGCGAGTACCTACCCACTCGAGAGAAAAGGTTCGGGTGCCGGCGGCGGGCAGGGAGCTGCGGGGTAGAGCGGGGAGGAACGGAGGGGAGATCTCTCTCTCCCTCTCTCCCCCCGCTCCCCCCTGCTGACTGCCGCAACTCACCGTTCCCCCGCCGGCACCCGAACCTTTTCTCTCGAGCCGGCAGGTACTCGCTAAGGGCAATGCTCGCTCGAGCAATTGCCCTTAGCAAGTATGCTCGCTCATCTCTAGTTGACACTAATCTTTCACAAAACTAGTGATTCTCAATGTACCACGATAGATTCAAGAGTGACAACTTTTCAATACCTATAATGACTGCCATTTCTATTTCTAACTTTTTAAAAAAAAATAAGGAGAGAAACCAGTAACCAGAATATTAGTAGGTAGACCTAATGAATGTCAAGGACATTTACGAGTGATGTCTTTTCTATTATAGGCGGAAATGCCCACCAGGTCCTTTCATGTAACTTTTTGGTTAGCCAATGACTTGCTACTAATTTGATACTAATTGAATTTGTTAAAAGCCTCATTATCGCTGCTAAATGAGTTCAGTTGGTTTAATATTTGTCTTTCTTGTATCATTAAAATGTCAAAACTCTCCTGTAATCCACAATGTGTTCTTTCCTGAATGTCAGCCTGTTTCTGGACCAGTACAGAGCTTGCCTTGTTGATGCAATAAAGAGATTACTCCAGCCCAGTGTAAGTATGTTTCTATTTTCTCCTGATCACTGGCTTCAGAATAATTAGTCTCTGCACAATGATTGAGAAAGTAATGGAATGGCAGGATTAATGTCATGTAATACTGTAATACTTATTATGTCCAACTTCAATTGAGTCTTCTAATCTATCAGATTCTTTCCTAATCATAAACTAGGGAAACTTCTTCTACTTGGCCTTCCGATAAGGCTCACAGTGGGTAGCAAAATAAATGAAACCGCTTCAAAGATAGAATGAGATTATTATTTTTTTTTATCAAACGTTTTGTAGAGTATTTTTCTTTGATAATGCTGGATTTGTGTTGAAGTAAAAAGAAAGATGGTAATATTTTTTTTTTGCGTGTGCGATAGATCTAGCTTCACACAAAAAAAATTAAAGGGATATGCTGAAAATAATTACAGTTAATAGGGTTGTCCCATTAGGACAATATCTGTCCATCTGCCTAGTGGCTATTGCTCTAGTGGACTTGAGTTGTCCATGTATTTCATTGACAACTGTTCATTCGAATGGTGCCATGTAATGTTATATTTCACTTTCAGCAGATGCTACAGGGGAAATGTCTGGCTGGCTCTGGCATCCAACATATGATGTTGAACATTTTTTTGTTAAAGGGGTTCTCTGAGATACCGTATTTAAAACGCTGGCTGAAAGAAGGTGGTGTGATAAAATAAGTATTACCTACCTGGTTAATACTCGCCACTGCAGCTCCAGTGCTTCAATGGTCCCACTGCTGTTTTGTTGCTGTCTTGCAGTGATGTAATCTAACTACCCGCACATGTAGTTATTGTTCTTGGCGATCATGTGACCATCGTGCTACTATGATAACAGGACAATGATTGGGTACAGTGTCAACGTGTGGGTAGTTAGAACATCATCACCACCCTCCACCCCCCCCGAATCTTCAGGGACGAGCCAGCAGGTACTCGAAAAAGGCACTGCTTTCTCGAGTATATCGCCTTACCGAGTATGCTCGCTCATCTCTAGTCCCTACTTCAGCCTTCCTTTAAGGGCTTATCCCAGCAAAACATTTATCCATAGGATAGATGCTAAATGTATGATTGTTGGGGATCCAACCTCTGAGACTCCCAGGGAACGCCACGCCTCAAGTCCGCCAAGTGAGGCAGTGTTGGTGTACGTCCATGGCCACCGCTCCATTCATTTCTGTAGGACTAATGGAATTGTTCAGATTCCTGCATCCAGCGGAAATCTAAACAACTATCGTTCAGTGTAAATCCATGACCCAACTAAATGAGAATGAGAATTCATTCGCTTTTTGTTAGTCGTTCAGTTTATGCGTGCATAAAGCTGGATGACGGATCGGCTCTGTAAACAGGCAGTCATTCATTCATGAACGACTGCCTGTTCACTGTGGATGGACGAAGGTGGACCGGAACGATCGCCGACCCGCTCCGCCCCCAGTTACTGATGATCATAGCTGATTATATTGAAGATTATGTTTGGGACAACCTTTCGGGCATTTGCGCCTAACAGGTCATTCCATGTAATAGAGCTCATAGTCAATCGGCTATCTCCATAGACAGTGAATGGAGTGGTGGTCGTGCGTGCATAACACCGCTGCGTTCACAAGTGGGACTCAGATATATTGTTCTCATTATCAGGGGGATTCCGAGCAGTCGGACCCCCAGTGGTCTATAACACAGGGATTCGAAGAGTTACAAAGAAAGTGTCATGCACGCCCCCTTCAGGCCTGCACAAGGCATAACATGGAGTGTACTTTTAATAAATTTGTTTTTCTTATACTTTATGTTGGGAGCAACTGAACCGAGCACTTAAAGGGGGATATAAGTATGTCACCCTCTTGATTTTGACTCTTTCCGCATCAGTTGCTTTTTAAAGGACGACTGCCGCAAACAGCGGGTTTGAATACTATCACTTCTAGTTAGTTGCGGATTGATTTGCCAGTTTACACTAGACTTTTGTGAGTCAATACTTAAATACATTTTTCTAACAATGGAAGCACAAACATTGCCTAAGACGTTACTTTATATGGATACAGCATCATAATACATTTGGCATGTGTGTAAATCCAGGGTTAGGGAAGACGCACCTTAAATATCTCATTATCTGGTGTTTGCAGAGAGAAGACTTAAGTTTTAATGGATTATTTAATGCACGGATTACCCCCTACTGTATTCTCAGCACTTTGTTCTGTCTTGTATCAAAGCATACGACCATGTTTATTTTTCTATGGTGCCAACGGTGAGGTTGGAGTTTAGAGTACACCTCGTAAAACACAAAAACTGTCAGCGTAGCTAACACACTTTTATTATCTATGAAAATGGATTTTTAGACTGAATGCCATTGCAATGCTTTCAAGATCCATGGGCTAGCCATACAGACATATTGGACTCTATGTTAACCCTTTCCAATGCAATTTGTATCCTGGTTTTCCTAGGGGGCATACTTTTTTCTGCCATTATAAAACGGCGCTATCTGCTGGCTAAAGCCAGTACTGCATGAGGTGACACGTTGGATAGCCTCCAACAGCAGAGAGGCTAGCAATATACAGTAAGAGAACCCTGACAGACGTCTTCCAACATCGGAGCTGTACAGCCTCAAATCGTTATGTCTTTAGACGTCAGACAGTGGATTGGAAAGGGTTAAAGGTGTATTTACACGGGCGATATTTCTGCGTGAGTTCCATCCAATTGTGATATGGATGGAACTTGCAAGGGAAAACAACCCAATTATATGAATGGGTTCATGTACATGAGCGATTCTTAACTCGGACTGATTGTCCAAGTTTGAAAAGTCAATACATTTCCTCTTTTTGCACAAGTCTCGCACAACAAGAGGGCATGTAATGTGTGGTGAACCACACATCGAATAGCATACACAGGGAGAGTCTGTGTGATGTGCAATGCACGTTGTTCACGAGGATCTCAGGTGCAATTCGTATTGCTCATGTAAATACAACTTTAGTTTTGTTGTTATTAGCCGTTTTGTCGTTCACGACCCTAAAGGCTCCCTCCCTCCATGTTTTTCGGTTTTGCACTGCTTCTTTTAGTTGTGTGATCTCCATGCCAGTATCAGCTCTGACACTATCGGCCATCGTGTTCTTTGGCGGCCGGGTCTTCTTTTGCAGCTGATCTGTCCAAGCATTATTGATTTTTCCAGCGACTCTGCTCACATTATATGGCCAAAATCTGTAAGTTTCAGTTTTGTCAACTTTCCCTTATATCGGGTCTTATGTGATTCTGACTTCTCTGGTTGTTACTCTCGCCGTCCAGGGCATACGCAGCAGCGTTCGCCAGTGCCACAGCTCAAACCCATCAATCCTCCTTCTATCAGCTTTTTGCGCAGTTCAGCTCTCACATCCATACATGTCTTTGGGGAAAATGATGGTTTGCACTATCCTGCGTTTAGTTGTGATGCCGATATCTCTACTTCTCCATATTTTGTCCATGTTTAACATCGCGCTTCGCTCTAATGCTATCCTACGTTTTATCTCTGGCATAGATTCTTCAGCCTGGTTAATTTTCAAACCAAGGAAGGTGCAGCCTCGCAGACATTCTATGACCTCGTTGTAGATTTTGATTTGAATTTGGCCATTTCTTACAGTTGTCATAATTTTTGTCTTCTTTAAATTCAGGTAGAGGCCCATTTTTTCACTTTCAGTTTCAATCTCACATATCAGCTGCTTCAGACGGCTTCTGTTTCTACAAGTAGAGTTATGTCATCCACATAACGGAGATTGTTGATGTTTCTTCCACCTATTCTCTCCCCGTTTGCAATTTGTCTAGGCCCATTTTTTGCATGATCCTGTCACCCTTCTTGTTTAACCTATATGCGGAAGTGATCACGGCTAAAATGGACCTAGATGAATTGGAAACGGGTGAGAATAGGTGGCAGAAACATCAACCTTAGCTTTATAGCGTACTAAGTACAACAGATGGTGGTGCTAAATTGATTATAGTTGCACGCCCTTTCAATGTTTTGGCATAACTTTCAGGCATTTTTTTTTTTCAAATGCTTTTTGGTGGTGTTTTTTTAAATTTATTTTTATTATTTATTAGTATAAAATCTGTGTCAAAATCCACACCATTTGGTCCGTCCGGAATTTCGCCGCGGCAAATCCGCCTGCGGCCGCTAATCCCGGGCATGGCCCGCCATGTGGACGAGATTTCTTAGAAATCTCGTCCACACGGGACAGAAAATCTGCCGCGGCAAAGCCGGCGCTGCGACGCGGATTCGCCAGCCGCAGCATGTTCATTTTTTTTCTTCTTCCGCTGCGGCCATGCTCTCCTCTATGCGAGCGACCAGGCCGCTTCAAAACCCCCGGCTAAGTGCCGCGGGTTTTGAAGCAGCGCTTCTCTCGGCAGAAATCTTGCGGTTTTTCGCTGCGGCCAAACCGCAAGATTTCCATCAGGAATCCGGCGTGTGAGAACCCAGCCTTAAAAAAGTCCGCATGCGGCATTTTACAAAAAACCCCACTGACTTTTAAAGCACACCAAAAGTGACAGAAAAAAGACATTGCTTGGTTTTACACTGTACTAATAGCCAAACAAAAAAAAAAAACACTCTTCCTAAAAATTCTAAAAATCTGCTGAATTTCCACTACTTGTGAAGTACCCTAAAAAAGACCTGTCACTTCTTCTGACAGGTCTGTTTTAGGGCCCTTTTACATGGAATGCTTACCGTTTAGATTATTACTGAATTGCGGTTAAGTGCGGCCAGCAACTAAATGATGAAAGATAATTGTTTTGCTTCTCTTTCATCATTCAGTTTAGGCAGGCATTTAAAGCAAACAACAATCGGTCTATTTAAACGGGCAGCCGCTCATCTATGAACAACTGTCTGTTTACTGTGAATGGAGGCGGTCGGTCGGAAGCAATCTCCGGCGTGCTCTGCGTCCATTCAGTAAAGGAGTATCGCTCCTGTGTGAAAGAACAAGAGTGATAATCATTCCGTCTAAAAGGCCCCTTGGTAAATAATTGTATGCCTCTTGAAATCACGATTCTGGAGCTTCTTTTCTTAGAACTCTGTGTTGTGCCATTCCTCTGTTATTCCTCCTAGAAATTTTTGAAGAAAATGGACAAGTGGGTGTTACAATTCCTCTTGTACAATGTCTCTACAGAGTCTAGCACTGATTGGATAGTACTAGACTGTGTAGAACATGCGCTCAGCTGTAAATTTAGTTATAAAATAGGTGATATACCCCGTGCAATTTTATGAATAGCAGTTCTGGAATATAGAAAGTGGGCCACAAAAATAAGGCCAGTACCACACTGTTATGAAAGCCATCCAAAAGAAAATTTATGTTGCCCATAGCAACCAATCACAGCGCAGCTTTCATTTTACTTCAGCAGTATAAGAAATGAACTCTGAGCTCTAGTGTAGTACCACGGATGTGGGTGCTACAGCACTTCTGTGGTACATCACGGTTAAAATCAGGTTTATTATTGTGTGGGACAAATGTTAAAGTTTGTGTTCTTACATTTGCTGCTGTGTAATGTATCACTGACAGGTTCCCCCATCCACATAGGGTTACAGGTCATCTAACAACAGCCTGTTGGATTGGTTGATCAGATGGCAGGAAGAAAGAGGGCCTCTGATTGGGTAATGTTTCCCTTGCATGGGTTGGGCTACAGTGATAGTATAAGAGGAGAGAGAGGATGGAGCTTAGGAGAATCTGGAGAAAGTTGGAGTCTAGGAGAGTCGAGGAGGAAGAGAGGAGAAGGCGAGGAGTGAAGACCTAAGGAGATAAGAGCCAGTGTGGTGGGGAGATAACAAAGTGTGAGTACTAAGATCATCTCCATGTCATAGAAGGGGAGAGAGCAAGAAGTTGTAGGACTACAGCAGTGAAGGGTCAGCACCGTGGAAAGGGAGAAAAGTCAGGGCCAACGGCTGAGCTAAATGCAGGGAAGCAAACACAAGGAAAGAAAAAGTAACCTAAATCCATGTTCAGATAATATCAGACAACAGAACAAGGTAAAAGTCAAGTCAATGTCTATAGTCATCTTGAAGATAAGCAAATTAAATTCATGTTTATTATCTCAAAATCACGTAAAATAATTTTTTATGCTGTGCCCTTAAGGAAGAACTCTTCCTCCAATAAAATGCTCATCTGGTTGCACCTTCACCCTGACTCCTGGAGTTCCTCCTCACCAACCTTACATCCGCACTGAGGTACCACACTATACCCTCCAGGAGAAAGGACTTCTCTCATTTTTAGATTTATTATTTTTGTTCTGAACGGGTCCCTACCTGTACCCTACACGACTCCAGTGGTAGCACCCCACTGGGATTTACCCTACCCGACTACGCGGGTAGCACCCTAGGGAGCACCACTAAGGTGTGACCTAAATTTACCACTGCTGCAGCGTGGATGCCAAGCTGCGTTTTAAGATAGAAGAGCAGCGGCACCACCTTGACTACCATCATTTTCGCCAATTGCACCCTCCATGGGTCTGGCCCGCTGCAGTAGCAACCAATAACAGTGCAGCTTTTATTTTACCTCAGTAGTAGAATAATTGAAAGCAGAGTTGTAATTAGTTGCTATTGGCAACAAAAATTACAGAGGAAGTCGGTGAGTTTTTTATTTTTAATTACGCCAGTATTCGCTGCCTGGTGGTGAAAAGTTCACTCAAATCGGACCAGAAATGTGGATTTGTATATGACACAAACAGATTTTGCGTTTTATATACAAGATTTTTAGGAGGAATAACAGAGGAACGGTACGACACGGAGCTCTAAAAAAATGTTCCAGGATTGATATTTCATGAAGAATGCAAGTTCTTACTGATAAGGGAGATGGAACAATACCTCTGTAGGGTCACCTGTTGGAAGGCAGCATGCCTGCAAGTCAATGTTAGACTAATTATACAAGCCTTTAACAATGACTGGAACTAGAAAGCCAAGCCAGAATCCATACACAGACAGCTGTTTCAGGGTGTTTGCCCCTCATCAGTGTGCAGTAGGTTTCTGGCTTGGCTAGCGAGAGGCTGTTACTTGGGTCAGGAGCACTATCTTTTCTCCTTAGGGCTCAGTCACACGGGCGTTTATTGCCGCGATTTGCGCATGCGCATGCGTCCGGCGATTTTTTAAAACCATTGCTTTGCAATGGTATCGGACACATGAGCGCTTTTTATGCGCTCGTCCGATAAATTAGAGAACAGAAATCGCAGATCGCACCTATCTGCGATCTGCGATTTCTGTTCTCTTCTCTATATGCGCTCAATGGGGCCGGCGGCAGCAGCGCCGACCCCAATGAGAACATATAGAAGACAAATCATTCTTCTCTGCCACAGCTGTAACAGCTGTGGCAGAGAAGAACGATGTTTGCCCATTGAATTCAATGGAGCGGCAATACAGCCGCTCCATTGAAAGCAATGGGCTGCCGGCGTGCGCGGGGTTAATTGTCGGGAAGGGGTTAAATATATAACCCCTTTCCTGCAATGCATCCTGAAAAGTGAAAAAATAAAAAAAAAGGATGTACTCACCTGCTCCCGGCAGCCTGAGATCCCCGCGGCGGTCCTGCAGTGGGTGTGAAGGGGGTGTGACTCAGGCTTGCCCCTGATTGGCTCAGCCTGAGCCAATCAGAGGCTGATCTCAGTCACACCCATTCATGAATTCATGAATGGGTGTGACTGAGACTTGCTTCTGATTGGCTCAGCGCTGAGCCAATCAGGGGCAAGCCTGAGTCACACCCCCTTCACACCCACTGCAGGCCGGCCGCCGGGATCTCCAGCTGCCGGGAGCAGGTAAGTACATACATTTTTTTTATTTTTTCACTTTTCAGGATGCATTGCAGGAAAGGGGTTATATATTTAACCCCTTCCCGACAATTCATCCCACACTCGCCCGCAGCCCTTGCATTCAATGGAGCCGCTGTATTGCCGTCTCCATTGAATGCAATGCGCTGGACAGCTCCGGCCCGTTTCTAATGAAACGCGGCTAGGAGCAGATTTTCGGGCGATTTTTGGGCCGATTTTTGGGCGCCGGTCACGCGATTTGCGCATGCGCATCCGTCATGCGATGCGCAAATCGCGTGAAAAAACGCCCGTGTGACTAAGGTCTTAGGGAGAGTACCTAGAAAGTGAGTGAGTGAGTGAGTGAGGAGACTAATAAGGCCATTCATGCTCCTCTGGGCAATATGCAAAAAAAGGGAGATGGCTTGGCTTTCAATTCCTAGTCATTATTAGAAGGCTTGTCTAACTTTGATTTTCAGGAATGCTGCCTTCCAATAGGTCACACTACAGAGGTATTGTTCCATCTCCCTTATTTGCATATTACCCAGAGGAGCATGAATGGCCTTATAAGTCTCCTCACTCACGCACCTTCTATGTGCTCTCCCTAAGGAGAAAAGATAGCGTTCCCAACCCACAAGTTCTTACTAGAACTACCGTAACAGATCCTCTCTAACTCACACTATCCCTACGTATCGTTGAAATATCCTTATAGCATACTATAAAGGAAACACATTGAGTTGTTAGCCATTTATTTAGGGAGATATTAAATAGAGTTAAAATGTATATTTTTGAGAATGGAATTATACTCACGGGAGGTATTTAAGGGGACAGCCGCAGGATCAGCAACAGGTTTGAAGAAAGGAAATTCTAGCAAAAGTGGATAGCACTGTGAAAGGGCCGTGCGTTGCCTGATTTGTTTTCACAATTCTCGCCACCTGGGAAGATGTTCTGATAGAACACAGGTTTTCACTTTAACTTTGAGATGAAAGGCGTGCTGGTGGTTATGCCTTCAGTATGCTGCAATGTGCCGCTAAAGTATATCCCTGCTGTTCTCCATGAATTGATTGTGAGTTTATTTCTCCTTATGCCATAGCTCTCTGCAGTATTTCACGGATAGACTTTGAGTTTTTAATACACAGCAATGCTCACCACCTGAGAGACAGTTCCGATGGGACACTGAGTTCATCTTCAGCTTCAGGCTGGAAAATAAAAGCTTTTCCTGGGCGACGCAGGTTAGGTTTTCATTCTTACGCTTTGTCAGGTTATTATGTATCGCTACTTCGCTCTGTGACATGGCCCCGATTGTTATCCTATTTTTCGCTAACGTATTACTAGTATTAATACACATTTAGAAAGATCAGCTTGTTGTGTACGTGTTGTCAGAGCTTCCCGCGGGGAAACCGTCACGCAGGAAGGATATTCAAGTGCTTGTCTACAAATCTTTTCGCAGCATTATCATGTTCAGGGTTTGTTCTTTTTTAGGTAGCACGTTATGTATTTTGTATTTTTTTTATTTACTATGTTTACTTATAGATGACATTGTCATTCGCTCCTGTTTTTGTATGAGTGACGCCATCAAGGCTGATATTTGGACATTTAGACACTGATTAAATATTGCTATAGAAAGAGTTGCTTGCAATTTTGGCAGTACACACAAATCACAATTACAGAGTGGATTTCTCTGCACCCACCGCATGTTTGCCTACAGTATTGATACAAAAAATATTGCCCATCCAAAAAATACAACAAATCTATCACACACGCACACATTGTAAGACAATGCTGCTGTGGGCTTAGAGACAGTGCTTCAGCTCGAACTAATAGGTCATCAAATTGTAGTCAGATGGCAGTTCTACACAGAGAGAAGTGACTACGGTGCAGTTATCTCCAGTGATAACAGGTGACGTCATCTCTGACTGTAGTTGCATGCATTTGTTTCTCCTATCAGGGCCCAGACCGCCATGAAGACTTCTCTTAGAAACAATTAATCTTCGTACACTCTCCATCCTGCTGCTACCTGTTTCTCTCAGTTTTCCTATAAAGTAATAGTGCTACTTCCTCTTGGTGCTCCCACACAGTAACAGTGCAGTCTCTGTGGCCCCAAAAAGTAATACCTACTTTGTGATTCTGCAAAATAATAGTTGCTCATCTATGGCCCCACTTAGTGATAGTGCTCCTTCTGTGACCCCACTTAGTTATATTACCTCTTCTTAGTAACAACTTGTCTCTGTACACTGTCAATTCTGCTTCACTCCTCCTCTCAGTGTCCCCACAAATTAATAATGCCCCCTCTTCTTGATGCCCCTGCACAGTAATAGTGCTACCTGTGTGGTCCCACAAAGTAATAATACCACCTCTGTGACTTTGCAAAGTGTTGGTGTCCCATCTGTGGCCCCACTTAGTGATAGTGCCCTCTGTGTGGCACCACTCAGTGATAGTGCAACTTATATGACCCCACTTAGTGATATTTCTTCTTCTGTGGCCCCCCACTAAGTGATAGTGTCTCCTTTGTGGCCCCATTTAATGATTCTGTCCCCGATACTATTGTACCTTGTCTCCACTGGACGTTAGGGATGTGACAGCACTTAGCAGAAGGGAATGCCCCTGTCAGGCCCCTAGCTGCCAATTGGGCAGCACACAGTGGAGGGCGACGGCAAGACTCACCGGTTGTGTCTGGCAACATAGACTGCAGGGCCGGCAAGTGGACTGGGCAGCCGGCTTCACAGACGGCATCACAGCACATATGGGAGCCGCAGGGGGTGACAGTGCATGAGGAAGAAGGGAGAGCGGCCACGGGAGACACTGGAGCAAGGAGCGCAGATTGTGGAAACCCGGTGGGGCACGGGGACAGAGACAGCAGCCCCGCCAAACTAGCAGCGCACCCACAATTCCAGGATCCGGGAGGTGACACCCCAACAATTGCAGGTCTTCGTACCCCTAGTAACCTTTCTGTGGCCCCAATAAGTTATAGAACTTTTTCAATGTCTCCACTTCTGAACCTTCTGTCTTCTTTCCTCAAAAACTCCTGGTTGATGCTGCATGCTCTGTGCAAAGGATACCAACTCCCCGTCTCCTGCACATACTGTACTGATAGCTGCCGGAGATGTGGAAGGAGATATTTTCTGTACACAGAGCGGGCAGTGTCAGCTAGGTCTGTGTTAAGAAAGAAGATAGTTCTTCTGCAACATTCCTCTCCTTCTGGGCCTTTGTGCAGCTGAGCTGTCTTTACAGGCGGTATGACCAATGTCAAATTGCATGGGAGATTATGCCTGCAGGGACACTTTAGTAGACTCACAAGATTTTGGTAAAACTACAACTCCCAGCATGTCCTGAAGGTGTGCAATTGTCGGGGCATGATGAGAAGTGTCAAAGTGTTATTTTACCAAAATCTCAAAAGATGGAGAGTAACAGGTTATTCTAATCATGGGATGAGGCGAGCAAGAAATAGGAAATTTGAAGATGATGTATGAAGTGCCTGGGGACGCTATAGTTTACCTGGTCTCTCTCACTGATTGCTGGTCCTGGCTTTGCCTTTTTCCTTCAGTTGCGCTCTGCTGCCTCAACTCCGAACTGCATAATGCAGGAGACAGAGCAGGAAGCTGGGAGAATACATGATCGAAGCATGACAAGCTCACGCTGGCAGCTCAGTGACTGATAGGTGGTGTTGCGACGGGGAGTACGATGAGGAAGCCCAGGGAACACTGAGACATGCAGGGACAGTGGAACATTGCCTAAAAAACCAGGGCTGTCGTGCTGGACTGGGATTGTTGGGAGTAATGCCTTCGATTTGTATGGACATGTAACATTTCACTAATAGACGTCTGTGAAACCCTACTGTCCATCTATTTACACCATACTATAAAGGTAGCATCAGGAGCGTAACTATAGTAGGTGCAGAGGATGCAATTGCACCTGGGTGCTGGAGCCTTGGGGGCCCATAACACCCCTCTTCCCCATATGAGGAGACTAGTATTGTAAACGACAATTATAGTAGGGGTCTCGTTACAGTTTTTGCATTGGGTCCCAACCACAGCAACTTAGGTCTCTGGGAAGCCATTAGTGCAAAAAAAATGGGGATTTGCGGAGGGATGGAGCAGCAGGAACAGTCTGTGTGTATCCTCTTCTTTGTACCATAAAATCCAGCTTTAACCCCTTCCAGTCCACTGTCTGACGTCTAAAGACATTCCGATTGAAGGCTGTACAGCTTCAATATCGGAAGACGTCCGGCAGGGTATTCTTACTGTAGATTACTGGCTGCTCTTCTGTCGGGGGCCTCTGCAGCATGTCCACTACCGCAGTACTGGCCCTAGCCAGCAGATGGCGCCATTGTATAATAGCAGAAAGAGAAAGCCCCCCCTAGGAAACCTTGAATCCAAAATTGGATTGCAAAGGGTTAAAAATGAATAGCTGAGTCATGTCTGACAATGGTTGCTACAGACACACAGCCTAATAACCACAGTTTTTTCAATGAGGTTGTCAGGCAGCACAGACCTAGCAACCAATTGGTTTTAAAATACTGGGGTAAAAGGTTTGGAAGGGTTTAAAGTGATCCTCTGGTTAAATGAACAAAATTTGTCCTGGGGCAGGAGGAGGGAGTAAAATTACCAGCCGTTGCCCCCCTGCCTACCAGGTATGGGGTCCCTCTTTGGTCTTCCAAGGTGGTTGCACCACTTCTATCACTGACCGGTGCTCAGTGTGCATCAGTAATTTAAGGCATTTCCCACTGTTTTGATTGGTCAATGCTGCTCTCAGGAGCAGCGCTGGCCAATCCGAACAGTGTGTGGTGTCTAAGACTACAAGGCACTACCAATGCACATTGTTCATTGAGTAGTCAGAAAAGTGCAGTGGCCATCTTGTCAAATTGGAAAGTTGACCCAAGAACTGTTGAATCTGTTGGACAACGACACAAAGAAAGTATTAGGTAATATTACTCCCTCCTCTGATCCTGGGATAGATTTTGTACCTGGACAACATGGTTGCTTTAAGGTGGGTTTCTCACCAAAGACTTTTGCAACATGGCAACTAGAAAATAGGAGTTCCTAAACATTGTCTACAGCCGAGAAGTGGCCATACAAACATGGTTATTCTTCATGAAACTCAATGGGAGAAATCAAAAGAGTCAAATGTCCTGCTTTTATATAAAGGGAAGGATTGAAGTTTCAGAGGAAGGACAGATTACAGTGAGGCATCTGGCTGATTATACTGTATATGGGTATTAGTGTTTCTTGACGCCACCAGGAAGTCCTGGTGGCGTCAAGTTTGATAGGGGGTTGACGCCCCCTGTATCTGATTGGCGGCACAGCAGCCTGCCACACAGGTCCTGGAAGGGCACTACAGCTGCCGGCTCTGCACCACAGGCACCCCCACCTGCAAACACAGTGAGTTCCACCTCGCAGGCCCAGCAGGGAGCCAATATGCCTTGGGGCAGACACAGTCTTATCCGCGGGGCGCCGACTGCAGGAGTACACGCTGCCGCCTTGCAACAACCATCCCCCCCAGCGGCATCTGTCAGTGGGGGCAACACCATGCACGGACGTCACAGTGACAGCGGCGGCCAGGTGGTGCAGTAAATGTGAGCGACGCAGCTGCGAGTGCCCGAGTGCCCGACTCCGACGTGACCATCCACGCTGCGGAGCACAAGCGATGAGGCGGCAATTGTGAGCGGGGAACCTTAGTGTCTGGATAACATGTTCTATTAGGGCTGCAGACAACACAGTCATTTCACCACTGTCTGCAGCTACGACCTGCCAGCCGTGGCCCTATCAGGAGCTGTGGGTGTGACAGGGGCGTTCCTCCTGTCAAACCCCTAGCTTCAGGTGGCGTCAAGATACACTAATACCCTATATATATAGATAGACACATACATTGAGATTAATAGTTAGATATTGTCATGGCGCCAACAGTGTCGTGACTTCTTTGTTATTGGCGCTATTCCCATATGACATCACAACATCCGCTCCGGACAATGTGATGCACTAGACAGCGCATGCTTAATGTCATTTAGTGTTGGATACTGAGTGATTAACATCTCTCTTCAGTCCTAGCACTGATAGGTTGGCTGAGTTGTCTTTCAGCCCAGTCAACCTGTTTCCACAGGAGGGTATTTAAACCGGCACAAAGGATGCTGGTTATACTTGTGTTCTGGTCATCGTTCTATGGACCTCTGTTCAGCAGTTATACTCTGTGGACCTGTGCGCAGAGGACCTGTGCCCAGCAGTTCTGTAAAAATTAGTTTAATGCTCAGTTTCCCTTTTATTTTATGCCTTACTATGGTATTCCATGGTCGATGTTGCTTGTTCATTCAGGACCTACACTACGCCTCTATCCTGCAGTAGAATCGCCCTTTGCAGGGTGGGTGCTCCGGTAGAATAACCAGTCTGGATTGGGTGGTTCAGGTGATACCTTGCTGCCATTATCACATATGTTTGCAGTAGTCTGTTCTCGTCACCTACGTTTGACCATAGATTTCCCATTCATCTGCCCTCCGGTGTGACCCTGTTCTTAGATCTGCATTTTATCGTTTTTGGTTGCTCCGACAGGTCCAGTCATATAATATAGATAGATTAGATACAGTATATATAGGTCAATCTCTGATCTGTCTATAATCTTTAGACATGAGATACACTTGATAAAGAGTTCCGATAAACCTTTGTGTGTAGAACTCCACCTCCTTGCCATGCGGAGACCGTCATAGCTTCAATCCCTGGAGTAGTTAAGAAATAGACACAGAAATCAGTCTTTCCAAGGATTAAAATTGAGACAGCTTTTCTGCACTTCAATTTTGATCTTCTCAATACAATTTCTGTAGTGGGTTCAATCTGTGCTAATGGGTTCTGCTGATAAAGACACTGTCCAAAAATTCACTCAGTTAAAATGCCAAGCACAATTGCCGCTCATTGATTTATTTTACTATTGTTCATTGTACTTTTCTACCAGAGATGAGTACCCGGCCCACATAATTCCAGATCCTTGTATGATGGCAGAAATACAAGCATAAAACTCCACATTGTCTGGAAATGTTTGGGGATCTGCAAGGTTGCAGGCATAGAGGGGCTATGGGGCCCAGCACCTAACGGGGCCTATTTCTCCAGGCAGAGATGATGAGGATGATGGAAGGTGATGGTAGGAAAATCAACATAGAATACTGGGATTGCAGACAAGAGAAAAGATAGACGGACATAAAAATAATCATACATCCCTCTTAATGGAAGAGCACCCAACTTCAAGGGCCCCATGGTCACTTCTGACACCCCAAGCTAAACTTATTAAAATGCATTGTTGAAGAACTAGTTGTGATATCACGGCTGAGTGTTCATAACACACTCTATAGACATATTACTAAGAATATATATATATATATAAATATATATATATATATATATATATATATATATATAATCTTGCAAAGGACTGCTGTTGCAAGAAATACCTATTTTATATGTTGATTAGAGATAAGCGATCACGCTCGGATAAGGTAGTTACTCGAGCGAGCATCACTCTTCTCGAGTAACTGCATTCTCATCCAAGCAGGCTCGGGGGGCGACAGGAGTGAATGGGGGGAGAGAGAGATTTCACTCTCCCCCCGAGCCTGCTCGGACGAGAATGCAGTTTCTCGAGAAGAGCGATGCTCGCTCGAGTAACTGCCTTATCCGAGGGTGCTTGCTCATCTCTAATGTTGATATTAGCAGAATTTACTGATCCTGCCAGTAGATCATTTTCATGACACTGCAATCGATGAAGATCAACAATAAAAGAACAATAGACTTATCCTTTATTCTTCTTCATTTACTTAGGCTCAATATCATTATGATTGATTGGAAAGTAGAGAGTCATATCAGTAACTGATCAGTGTAAAGTGTTTGTCTCTAAATATATCCACTTTGTAAATTTAGGCTGGCCTGTCGGTCTAGCTTCTCCAACTCTGGCGATTAGCTTTGTATCATTGTAGCGAACTATGCTTGGGTAGACATTTTGCTTTAGTGGACATTGCTTATAGAATGTTGTAGAGATTTCATTGAAATGAATGGCCAACCATGTAATACATGGGTGGACCGGATTTTCTCTTTATAAGTGGGTCTGGCTCATAGGGAAGAGTCCGAATTACAATACCCCTTGCTATAATGTTTGAGCTTTAATATGGGAAGAGGCTATTATTACATTATAGATACATTATGTCATAGCATAGAATCTGCAGGTCTGGCTGCGGCACCTCTGACTCCATCCTTGTGGGGGGTTTTATACTCACCATTCTTTGCCTGTGGGGCCAGGGAACATATTCAGTATGTCAAGTGGGTGGTCCTCACTACTCACTCTCAATCAGTGACATCAGACTTGATTGACAGCAGTAAAGGCCACCCACCAGACACATTGAGCGCCCCAGTTGCTGAAGCTATGGAGAACCTATCTGGGCAAGGAAAAGGAAGGAAGGTGAGGATCAAATAAAGAAAAACTCTCATACATAGTCAGGAGGGTCATCCCGCTGATTCTAGGCTATGACAGGTGCTCTATAACTCCTTTAAAGCTGCCCATATATTTACAAGTTTGATCGGTCAAATGGTCTTAATGTGTTTAACACAATCCCAAAAATAAATCGCAGTGACTGTGATCAACAATCAACAGAATTTGGTCACTCATGCCATACACTTCTGTTTTCATCTGATCATAGCCACATTTTTCCAACCTGATGGATCACATTTTTGCAAGACTATATGGTCAGCCAAAATGGCCCAAATCAGGCAAATCACAATCTTAAGTGTTTGCGTCACTTAAGACTGTAGAGAGTCGTCTATCTTATAAATGTGTCAATATATTCACATACAAGGCAGCATCACACAGTGCATATTCAAAAGGGAAAAAGACCTTTATTCTTCGTGGCCATCTCAGCAGCGTTTCAACCCTCAACGGGCCTTTGTAAAGCTTGACAAAGACCCGTTGAGAGTTGAAACGTTGCTGAGATGGCCACGTAGAGTAAAGGTCTTTTACTCTTTTGAATATGCACTGTGTGATGCTGCCTTGTATGGGAATATATTGGACAAATTTTGCAGACAAAGGATCTGGTCTCAGCTGGGCGCGTATCACATATACATCCATTCCACCAGATTGGTCTTATTGGTGAGTGCTGTTGGTTTCTACCTACCATACTTATGAATGTGTCAAGTCTATTCATTGAATATAGACTTCATGATCATCTTTCCGCGTTTACCTTATTTAGATGGTTGGTTGATTTTTTTTCAGTACACTCAAAAACATTAATTAAAGGGGTTGTACAGGGGTAAAAAAAAAACATAGCTGCTTTCTTCATTCACCGTACCAGTCCATGGGTTGTGTGTAGTATTGCAGCTCAGCCCCATACACTTTAATGGAGTCGAGCTGCAATACCAGACACAACCCACGGACAGGTACGGTGCTGTTTTTGGAAAAAAGTAATCCTTGTTTTTCTGTCTTTTTAAGAAAACTAACATTCCGTTTGCTCGCTTTACTTATATTTGGACATTTTCCCAACTTTCTGCCACGAGATGTATTTTTTTTTCTTTCTTTCCTATTTCATTCTTACAGGGAAAAGCGATGGTATTCGCTCCACCAAGAGGGAACACTTTAAACCAGTTTTGCAATCTAGCAGAAGCGGCCGGCTTTTCTATCCAAAGACATGAAAATTACGATGAGCACATTTCCAACTTCCACTCCAAGGTTGGTTCTCTGCTTGCGACAGATAATACTTTAATCCACATTGCATTTTGAAAAGATCATGGTCTTTTTGGCAGGTAACAAACGTTTGATTAAAGCAGTCCTTAGGTGAGCTGCTTCTAAACAGCTATTTTTATATGTGATTAGTTTTTGCTGTTAAACCGCCCTTTATCTCTTTATGTCTAGCAGGGTTTAACACAAGAATCTCCTAGTAGAATTACCATAGGGAAAAAAAAAAAAAAAATCATCGTTCCGTTCATGGTTATTTGCATGACACGTTGTATACAATCCAAAGTCAACAATGGGGTAAAATGGCTGTAAATAAAACAAACCCGAATGTTCAGCTAATCTGGAAACAAAATGTGTTGAAACAAACAGACGGCTAATGTCTAATTGTGTCATATCATACCTTAAATCCTTATCTCTAGTTGCTTTATGGTCGGGTCACTTGGCAGATTCAAACTGCTAAATCTCGAAACAGAATTTCACAGCTGTGAGGTTATATGTCAGATCGAGGCGCCGCAAGATTTAGGTCAAAAGCACTTATCTGTGATTTCTAAGCTTGCTTACATAAAGCCACTGCTCTCAGTTATACGCTCGTTATTTGTAGGTAGATACTAATGAAACGCCTAATAGGAATGAATGGCTGTGTTACAGTTTACACAATCTGGGAACGGGCTAGATGCAATCTCTTTGTATCGAACAATGACAAAATACACATTGTGATACAAAATGCACGTTCAAGGTGAGATTGCAAACATAACAGAACATTAAAGAAAAGTCATATGGAGAAAAACGAGTGGGCTGCCGCAGGCTACAGTGATAGTGATATGATAGCAAACCAGACTGTAAGAACTATTGGTTCAACATTAAACCCCAAGAACAACTAAAAGACAATACTGGTGATCATCCATAGAAGCAACAAGTTAGTTAAATGTTAAACGGGTTTTCCAAGTTTTTTTTTTTTATATTTAGTTTTGCCCCATCCCACCCCCCCATGCCCCAAACTATATAATAGTCAATATACTCACCATGGCGCCGGACTGCTATTTCCGGACGAAGGCACTACAGTATCTGGCAGGTGGATGTTAATGTAGAAGCCCCCAGCAGGTTTACAGGACATCACTGATGACGTCCCTCTCGGGCCTCCTATTGGCTGCAGAGCAATTAAACAAGGCACTGGAGGATGGAAGGGGGTGTGAGGGGGGGGGGGGCAGTGCAGCAGCGAAGAGGTGAGTATTTATTTTTTTTAGATCTACCCCCACCCCTACCCCACCCTTCTTGTCCACTAAAGCCATCAATATTTCAACATATCAGAAAACCCCTTTATGTCAAAAATGGAGGGGCAAAGGAGTGCCCTATAGACAAAGTTAGGTCGAACATCAGGTGACTACCCGAAATCATATATAAATAAAGAGGTGGGAAGGTAATAGGGGTGTGTATTAGGCTTGGTTAGTTCAATCAAGAATCTTTATTGTACTTCAACCAGGGTTTCCAGAGAGGCAGAAATTTACTTCTAGCGCTATTCTCTCTATTGGCAATCTCTTCAAATTGGCAGGTATGAGAGAGTTTATATTTCCATAAATAAAGATTGAGAGGTTCTGGGTCCTTCCAGTTTAATGGTATTACCAGTTTTGCAAAGTCAAGGGGCTTGCATGGGAAGGGCACAAATGGGGGGTTGGCCAACAAAAAAAGCACCAGGTCCAGAAATGGTTTATTTGCTGTTGAGCAAATCTTATTAATCTGCTGATGTATATTAGTCAAAAAAGGCTGTATAAGTGGGCACTCCCACCAGATATGTAATAGGCTACTTCTGTGGATGCCACACCTCCAGAATTTCTCTGAGGGTACTAAAAATTTAATCTGGAAAAAGCAGTCAGGGGTTCTGTATGATCTCATCAAAAGTTTATATGAGTTTTCTTAAATAGAAACACATTTTACTTACAGAGTAAGAAGACACACGGAGCCAGAATCACACCATACAGCAGCCAATACACAAACACTAGTAGCAGAAGTTAATACTATAAATGCCAGGTATTAGTTGACATTTTGATCAAAATATGGAAGTTAGCAGGCCACTTCATTTCTCCTGGCTATACCGCTAGTCCCTACACTCACTAGGAGTCCAGCGACATAACCAAACAAAACCACAAGACACAAACCTTTCTTGCAGCAACCAAGCACAGAACCTGCTCACACCACAAAGAGAGAGAATGAGACCAGAGACAGCTGACCCCACCCACACCCAGGAAGACAGCTCTTATGTGTACCGACATAGAGTGATTGGCTGACTGGAGACACATGCCCAGCCAGCACAATCTCCCACACCTGAGCAGGAAAGCTGCAGATCATCTGTAGTACCACAGAACTCAGGGCTCCTACACACTTGTGTTTTTTTAACGCGAATGTCAATGGTACTTTCTAATGTTAAAAACTTTGCTGTAAAACTGCATCATTCGACTGCATACGACACTTGTTTCTAGATACTATTTCTCCATCAGACATCCTAGCATCTCCTCTGACCCTCCTATCTATTGCATCTCTAGGAACCTCCAATCTGTCCGTACCCAACAGTTCGCCGAGACCATTTAGTCCTCCCTGTCCCCTATCTCTCTCCTCCCCTGCCCTAACCTGGCAGACGAACACTACCACACCACCCTTAGCCGTGACGTGTCTTGTCAACCGCAGACCACGGCAACCTTGGCTCACGTACCAAGCGTGCTTCATCCAGTGGTGCTCTAGGTGCGCCGAGCGGCTGTGGAGAAAATCAAAGCGGCCCACAGACTTCCTCCACTTCAAATTTATACTTAAAACTTATAACCTAGCTCTCCACCATACCAAACAAGTTTATTCCACCTCCCCTGTCTCCTCACTATCTTACAACCCCAAATGACTCTTCGAGACCTTCCACTCCCTCACCCCCAAAGAACACACCCCAGTGATGGTTTTGACTGCTGGAAAACTGGCTGCCTATTTTTAAAAAAATCAACAACATCCGAAAAGAAATCTCCAAAATCTGCATGGCTAGCCCCGATCTCAGTCTCCTCAGCGCTGCATCCAGCACCTACTCACTTTCTATGTTAGTACCAATGACAGAGGAAGTCTCCAGGCTGCTTTCCGCTGCCCGCCCCACCACCTGCGCTAGCGACCTTCTCTCCTCTCACCTCCTCTGATCCCTTTCCCCAGCTGTCATTACTAACCTCACCACAATCTGCAACCTCTCTCTAACCTTTGGTACCTTCCCCTCCTCATTTAATCACTCCATCATATCCCCTCTGCTTAAAAAACCAACCCTTGTCCCAACCGATGCTGTGAACTACCGACCCGTCTCGAACCTCCCCTTCATCTGCAAATTACTAGAACGCCTGGTCTACTCCTGCCTCACACGCCTTCTCTCTGACAACTCACTCCTCGATCCCCTCCAGTCTGGTTACCGCGCTCTACACTCGACCAAAACTGCCCTCACAAAAGTATCAAATGACTTGATGATGGCAAAGTCGAGAGGTGACTATTCCCTACTAATCCTCCTGTCGACCATGACCTCCTTCTCACTATGCTCCGCTCTATTAGTCTAAAGGACACTACTCTCTTCTGGTTCTCCTCCTACCTCTCTGACCGCTCTCTCAGTGTCTCCTTTGCTGGCTTTCTTCCCTCTCCACTTCCTCTTGCTGTTGGGGTACCCCAGGGCTCGATCCTTGGTCCCCTTCTCTTCTTTATCTATGCAGCCCCAATTGGACAAACCATGCACAAATTCGAATACCATCTCTACGCTGATGATGCCCAACTATACACCTCTTCCTGTGAGATCTCTGAACCATTCCTCTAAAATATCAGCGACTCTCTGTCCACTGTCTCTAATACTATGTCCTCCCTTTTTCTCAAACTTAACCTCTCTAAAACTGACCACCTCGTCTTTCCGCCTTCCAACCGACCTCCCCTCAACATTTCCATTTCAGTGTCTGGCACCATCATAACCCCCAGACAGCATGTCCGCTGCCTCGGTATTACACTGGACTCTGATCTCTCCTTTACCCCCCACATCCAATCTCTTGCCCCAACATGCCGTATGCACCTCAGAAGTATTTCTAAAATACGTCCGTTCCTAACCACAAACACGCTAAAGACACTTGTGGTCGCCCTCATCCACTCCCGACCTGACTATTGCAACTAGCTATTCATTGGCCTCCCGCGCACCAGACTCGCTCCACTCCAATCCATACTAAACGCAGCAGGTAGGCTCATTTTTCTATCCAGCCGTTACTCCGATGCCTCTGCACTATGCCAGTCGCTGCACTGACTGCCCATCCACTGCAGAACTAAATTTAAACTCCTCAACCTCGCCCTCAAAGCTCTGCATGGCACTGCGCCACTATACATCGCCTCCCTCCTGTCAATACACCACCCAGCCTGCTCACTCCAATCCGCTAACACTCTCAGACTAAACACCCCTCTAATATGAACCTCACATGCTCAACTACAGGACTTCACCAGAGCAGCACCCATCCTCTGGAACGCTCTACCCCAAGGCATCCGGGCAGTTTCCGATGCACAAAATTTCAGATGAGCCTTAAAAACACAGCTCTTCAGGGAGGCATACCAAATCCCCTGACCTAGTGCCCCGCCCCTCCCTATGGCTCCCCATACCTTCCACCCTGCCTATCATATACGACCTCTACCCCTGCACCTCCTTACCGCCACACCCCGTTTGCTTTCTAATAACTGATTTCCACATCAAATCCCCTACTGCCTGTGTTCCCCTTACCTCGCTCCCCTACTTGTACCTCCTGTTCTACCCCCACCCCCATTTGTTTCAAACCGATTATATCTCACACTGTAATTGTTGTATTGTTTGCTTTTCTCCCATGCTTCAAAACACTGTGGAATAAGTTGGCGCTATACAAATAGAGTATTATTTATTATTATATATTATTACTGGGGCCATTATTGGGATCACTATTACTACTGGGCCACTATTGGGATCACTATTAATACTGGGGCTAATATAGGGGCACTATTTCTACTGGGGCCACTAACAGGTCTTACTGTTGCTAATGGGGTCACTATTACTCCAATGACAGCTGAGCGATGCCTGTGATTAGCTGAGTGCAGTGACCAATCACAGGCAGCGCTCAGCTGTCATTTAATGGCTGAGTGCTGCCTGTGATTGGCTAAGCGCTCAGCCAATCAGCACAGCCCTTTCAGGAGGCGGGCATTTTTAAATCCCGCCTATGGAAAGAGCTTCACAGCAGTGCCAGGGAGCCAGCCGGAGGATGCGCCTGTGGCGGAGAGGTGAATATATCTTTTTTTTCACCAGCTAGGGATGATTTTTAGGGAAGGGTTTATATTTTAATTCCTTCCTCGAAAATCATCACTGCAGGGGTCGCCTGCAACCCACTGCTTTAAATGGGGCTGCAGCAGCGCTGACTCCATTAAAAGCAATGGGATATCATGCCACGGGGAGGAAGGACACCCCTGCCATAGCTGTGACAGCTGTGGCAGAAGTCCACGATATACTACCTATGTTTTCAATGGGGCTGGTGTTTCTGCCGCCGGCCCCATTAAACACAATAAGCGATATCGCAGATTTTTCTCTGCGCTCCGAGGCTGGAGTGAAAAATCACAAACAAGTATGAAACCATTGAAAATCATTAGTTTCATAATGATCGCTCTCGCATCGCAGGGAAAAATATCGCCAGTGGGTAGGCACCCTGAGGATTATATACATCCAGAAGGTCTAGCAAGAATGACCAGGCTTTGTTGGAAGTCATTAAGATAGCTGGGTTTTCACATTCTTTTGTGGATTCATACTGAAACTGATCCACAGAAAATTTCCTCACTTATTTAGTGCTGCTCTCCAGAGTCACATATCTGGTTTCCATACAAGGAAGCTGCAATCATGAAAGGGTCCGTGTCTCTAATGAAGGGTCATTCAGAATATTAATATGTGGTCTGTACATTGATAACTATATTCACCGCGCTTCCCTATTTGGAACAGTGGGTATTGGCCATAGTGGCCTAGTTATCTGTATTTCTATGGTTTGTTCAACACTAGTTGTAAAGAAGGTTGTTTTCATTGTACTGTTTTATCTCTATCAAGAAAGCAAGATATTGATTCATCACAGTTTCCTTGGGAGAAGTTTATATTTATCCACCGTTTTACAACCTTAACCTAACAGAGCATAGCCCTTGTATATCCGCCCAGCTTCTGTAGTGTATGACTGTATCCAACAAAAAACAAACTACACACTGAACTTCAGTAATAGTAATAATCACCTTTATTTATATAGCACTAGCTGATATACCCGGCTTCGCCCGAGTTAATTTGGGACTGGTGTTTATCTGGTGTTCACACGGAAAATCTTTTGAAGTCGTGGTTACTTTAGAGATACCGAGGAAAAAAATATGTTCACCATTTTGCATGGTTCTTTGCATTACCCAGGAAACACCATGTGGAGGTAACCATGCGACGTTTCCTTTATATAAAATGACATCAGGAAGTGAGAGAATTAGATTCCGTACGTAAAGTTTGGATGCTAATTCTTTTGCGCTTAGAATTGAATAATTGAGTTGGGACCCATTATCTTTTCCTATTTATGACATAATCAATGCTCGTGCCAAATTTCAAGTTTCTATGACATCGGGAAGTGAGAGAATTGGATTCTGTATGTGAAATTTGGACGCTAATTCTTTTGCGCTTAGAATTGAAAAATCGAGTTGGGACCCATTAGCTTTTTCTAGTTATGATATCTTCAATGCTCGTGCCAAATTTCAAGTTTCTATGACATCGGGAAGTGAGAGAATTAGATTACATACATAAAATTTGGACGCAAATTCTTTTGTGCTTAGAATTGAATAATCGAGTTGGGACCCATTATCTTTTCCTGTTTATGACACAATCAATGCTGGTGCCAAATTTCAAGTTTCTATGACATCGGAAAGTGAAAGAATTAGATTCTGTACGTAAAATTTGGACGCTAATTCTTTTGCGCTTAGAATTGAATTATCGAGTTGGGACCCATTAGCTTTTCCTATTTTGGACAAAATCTATGCTTGTGCCAAATGTCATGTTTCTACGACATCGGGAAGTTGGAGAATTAGTGGCGAGTCACTCAGTCAGTGAGTGAGTCAGTCAGTGAGTCAGTAAGGGCTTTTGTTTATATATATATATATATATATATATATATATATATATATATATATATATATATATATATTTATTTACTTATTTCACAGCAATTTAGATCATTTGATATTAGGCTCTGTCACTATTGAGGCTTACAGTTTTTAACCCCTTGATATTTTTAGGCATACATATACACTTTGAAACATCAGGGTTTGTCTAAAGTAGGATCAGGAGCCAATTCCACTATATACAGGGTGGGTGCTGGCTCTTTCTGACAGCTAATACCCGCCGGGCATTAGCAGCAATCAGTGCTCACTGATCGTGGCTGATATCCCTTTAGTGTCAAGTCAGACAACAGCATTTAAATGCCCAATCAAAGTTGGGGGGCCCAAAGAGCACTCTTGTGATGAGATCACGAGATGCCGTTTGGTTGCCATGGCAGCCAGAGGCCTTCTGAATGTCAAGGCACACATTGATAGATTGCTTGTCAAAATGCAGTGTGATGTAATACTGTGATGATGAATTGATTGCAAGTTTAAGTTCGTTATGGGGGATAAAAAGAAGTAAAAATAAGTAAAACAAAGTTTTATTAATTATTAGAAAAAAGAAAAAGTTGTAAGTTTAAAAAAAACCCTTTCCCCATATTTTTAATAAAATCTAAATAAAAAATGCATATTCAGAATTGCCACATTTGTAAAAGTTTGATCTATCAAAGTAATACATTATTTATATTGAATGGTGTTTGTCAGAAGAAAAGGAAAAAAAAAAAACTCAAGAATTGCAATTTTTTGGTAACCCTCAAAAATGTAATAAAAAGCAATCAAAAAGTTTTATGTTCTTCAAAATGGTGTCAATAAAAACCACAGGATGTCCCACAAAAAGCAAGCCATGGCACAACTATATTGACAGAAAGATAAAAAAGTTATGGTGGTCAGCAGATGGTGACAGAAAATATCTATATGTTTTTCTAAAGGTATTTTTGAAAGTACTAAAAGGAAAACTAAATAAATTTGATATTGTAGTAATCATTCTGATCAATAGAATAAGGCTGTCATGTCTTTTTGCTGCAGTGTTTACGCCTTAAAAATAAGACCCTCCCCTCACAAAGATTGTGAGATTGCATTTTTTTCCTGTTCCACTACGCTCACTATTTTTAAAAAGTTTTTTCAGTACATTATATATGTGTATCCATTCAGTAAATTAATTAGTACCAGTGAAAACTAGAACTCGTCCTGCAAAGTACAAGCCCTCAAACAGCTACACTGATAGAAAAATAAGAGTTATGATTTTTTGAAAGTGGGGAGGAGAAACCAGATATTAAAAAAAGGCAGCTGCCTTAAGGGGTTAAATTCACTAATGAGTATATTTTTGGAGTATGGAATGAAACTCACGCAAACAAGGCGGTTATATGAATTTTATGCAGATGTTGCATTTGAACCTAGGACCCCAGCGCTGCGAGTCAACTACTGAACCATCGTGCTAAACCAAAAAATGCTTTTAACAGCTGTAGCCCAATGGTTAACCCAGTAAACTATAGGGAAATTTTTGGGCCCGCACTGCGAAAAAAAAAAAATCAGCATGTATTACAACATTTGATTATAATTTATTTTTAGTCCTTTAATATCATTTGCCGTAGTTACAATAATTCATCATGGAATGCAGTGTGATCATTGGATAAATGAAATAATTGTTAGTATAAAATCAGCACCCAGCAATAATGTCCATCATTTATAATTTGGTTTTGTATATTGTCATTATTTCATAAAGCCGATTGTCGATACATGAAAATATGACAGCTATAATCAATACGCACTTTCACAGGAGTGCGCCGCTGTGTAGACAGCCAGAACACATAGGATATTGTTAATGTTTACTGGAAGAAATGTGACTATTCTGTTGCTTTTTTTATTAGTAAGCCTGGATTTTTTTTCTTTTTTCTTTCTCTTAAAAAATAAACATTTTTGTCATATGCTGTCATTTAGAATTTCAACGGTGTCTGGGATTGCTGATCCTATGTTGGCCAGTCAATATGACCATGACATATTAACATAGTATGTAAAGATTTAAAAAAGAAAAAACTTGTCCATCAAGTTCAGCTTATTATCCTGCAGTGTTGATTCAGATGAAGGCAATAAAAAAAAAACATCCTCATTTTAGGAAAAAAAAAATCCTCCCCATCTCCAAATCTGGCAGTCAGAGTAAATCCCTAAATCCTTCTAAAGTAAACTAGTGACTATAACATGTAATATTGTTACACTTAAGGCTGAATTCACTAAATATAAGCCCTTCCCTGAAAATTATCCCTGTTTGTGTAAGGGAAAAAAAGAAATAAAATTTAAAAAAAATAAATATATATATATATATATATATATATATATGTGTGTATATATATATATATATATATATATATACATATATATATACACATACACTCACCTCTCCGACGCTGCTGTGTAAGGATTCCCCACGGCGAATCCCCTTGTCACTAATCACTGTGACGGGAATGTCACAGTGATTGGTGCCAAGGGGTCTCCCCGCAGGAAGTAAAGAATCCCCTGCCACAGCTGTGACAGCTGTGGCAGAGGATTGTGATGTTCTCCCATTGTTTTCAATGGGACCGGCAATTTTACAGTCCCATTGAAAGCAATGGGCTGCTGGCAAGCCCTGCAGGGATTTTCGGGGAAGGGCTTTCAATATAAGCCCTTCCCTGAAAATCATCCCTAGAATGTGTTAAAAATTTTAAAAAATTATACTCACCTCTCCTCAGCTGCCGGGACTCAGGCGCGTCTAGCCTGTTTTCTCCCTGCACTGCTCTGAACCTTTTTCAGCAGGTGGAGATTTAAAATCCTCGCCTACTGAAAGGGCTGTATCTGATTGGCTGAGCGCTCAACCAATCACAGGCAGCTCTTAGCCATTCACTGAATGACAGCTGAGTGCTGCCTGTGATTGGTCAAGGCACTAAACCACTCACACCATTTAGCACCTGGCCATTCATTGAATTGAATATTGTATATTGAATTCAAAATTATATTGAAAGCCCTTCCCCGAAAATCCCTGCAGGGCTTGCCAGCATCCCATGGCTTTCAATGGAACTGCAGAAGTGTCGGTCCCATTGAAAGCAATGGGAGAACATTGCGGTCCTCTGCCACAACTGTCACAGCTGTGACAGCTGTGGCAGGGGACTCTTTACTCCCCACATGGATGAAGAAATCCTCTGTGACAGCTGTGGCAGGAGAATTTTTACTTCCCGCGGGAAGTCTTCTTGGCACTGATCACTGTGGCAGTGCTGTCACAGTGTTCAGTGACAAGGGGACTCCCCGTGGGGAATATTGACGCTCACCACGGACCTATGGTGCACGCATGTCCTATGCTTTGCAGGTTCATGCATTTGCACGCCTGTAAAACATGGACATGTGAACACACTATAGGAAACCAATGGTTCTAATAGATGCGTGTTTATGTGCGCACAATTGTACGCACATAAACACGCTCATGTGAATCCACCCTAAGGCAGGCGTCCAGAATATAGGCACGGTTTTACACATGTTCTGGGTATGTAACATCTTGCAGGACTACTGGTAAGATGATCTTGAATTTATGGAGTCTCATTTTGGGACACCACAAATCATCCATCCCAAGCTTTGTCGTTTTGGGCTTGTGGATGATATCCCGGGGAATTTGGCGACCCAAATCCTGTACCAACCTTTGTTTTTCTATGCAAAGAAAGTAATTTTACTTAGTTCCAAGAAACCACCTACGGCTGCCTGGATCCAGGTAGTCAATAGTGTAGCACTCCTGTATAAGCTAAAATATCTGGCCCATGGCTCCCCCAATAAATGTGATAAAATTTGGGGTCATTGGACAAATTAGCCTCTGACTGCATTAGGGATGGCTGATTATCTCACCTTGTTTTGATGTGTAGGAGTCCCTGTTTTGTGGAGTCCTGACTTTTCTATCTTTTTCCTGTCAATCACGCTCAGTGGATTTATTGTATGTCTTGTTTTTATTTCTTTTTTATCCTAGGTTCCCCAGTTGGGAATCTTTCTCACTTGGTTTTGTAGTTTAGCAGAAAAAAAAAACACAGGACAAAAAAACGGATTTGATCATTGCACACTAAGAGTTTCTTAGCACAGTTTCTGACACAATATTTTGGCATTTTGTATACTGTAATGCATCCTTTTCTCTTATCCTGCTGTATTGCTGTGGTAATGTTTTGATGCTGCATTCTCCATGTGTTATTCTTTAATAAACCTTTTTTTTTTTTTGAAGAAAGGAATCAAGGCCCCTTTTGAACTTTTTTAACGTGTTCATTATCACTATGTCCACAGGCAGAGTTCCAACGTCTTACTGCTCTTACAGTAAAGAACCCCCTTCTATACTGGTGCTAGAGACCTTCCTTCCTTTAGACCAGTGATTCCCAACCGGGGTGCCACGGCACCCTGGTGTGCCGCGAGAGGCTGCCGGGGGTGCCGCGGCTCTCTGGTTGGAAATCACATCGGAAGGTAGGGGTGTGAGAGGGCTTAGATAGAGGGACGGTCATCTCGTCGGTATTATTGTATTATGTCGCCCCCGGAAGTAAGGGGTAGCGGCATAATACAGATTTGAGGAAAATTTAACGCCCCCCAGCTTCCGATTGGCTGGGGGCGTGTTCAGTCCAGAGAGCCAGCCGCTGGGGTGCTTGACACAGCCATGGCACAAGAGAAGAGAGATATCGACAGTGGGAGCAGTGGATACCAGGTGTGCAGCAGGAGGATCAAGTGCACGGAGCCGGCAATACTGGCAGTGGTGGAGCACCGAGGGCAGCAGGCTGAGCTCTGGGGGTGAGTCAGAACAAGGGAAGCAGGCAGAGTGCCGGGGTCAGCGCTGGAGCTGCATCAGCAGCACGCTGAGCCCCGGGAGTGAGTGACAGCTACACTTGTCGCGTGTAGCTCACTGCAGAACTCGGTGTTTCGGCCAGCCAAGGGATTCACACTGTATGGCTTTTTGCCTGCCCTGGAGGTAAACCTACAACCCAGGCAAAAAGTGTCAAGAAACACCTGTTATTACTGGGGAGGCAGGGGTGGTGGTAATATTTTTGCTGGGGCTACTGTAGGGTCACTATAACTACTGGGGCCGCTGTTACTATTGGAGCCGCAATATGGGGCCTCTGTCACTATTGGAGCCCCAGTAGGGGGCTGCTGTGACTATTGGGGCCCCAGCAAGGGGCGGCTGTCACTATTGGGGCCCCAGCAGGGGTCCGCTGTCACTATTGTGGCCCCAGCACGGGACCGCTGTCACTATTGGAGCCCCAGTATGGGGCTGCTGTCGCTATTGGGGCCCCAGCAAAGGGCCGCTGTCACTATTTGGGCCCCAGAAAGGGGCTGCTGTCACTATTGGGGCCGCTGTCACTTTTGGGGCCGCAGCAGGTGGCCGCTGTCACTATTGGGGCCGCAATATGGGGACACTGTCGCTAGTGGGGCCACAATAGGGGGCTGCTGTCACTACTGGGACCGCGATAGGGGTCCGCTGTCACTACTGGGGCCACAATAGGGGGCAGCTGTCACTATTGGGGCCACAATAGGGGGCCGCTGTCACTATTGGGGCCACAATAGGGGGCCGCTGTCACTACTGGGGCCGCAATAGAGGGCCGCTGTCACTACTGGGGCCGCAATAGGGGGCCGTTGTCACTACTGGGGTCACCTATTACTACTGGGGCCGCAATAGGGGGTCGCTATTACTACTAGGGGCCCCTATGACTGCCGAGGTCACCTATCACTGCCGGGGCCGCAATAATACTACCAAGGCCACTGTGGGGGTTGCTTTTACTTCCGGGGCCACCAATATAGGGGGTCTCTATTACTACCAGGGCCACCAACATGGGGGGGAATGGAAACACTATTACTACACTGGGCGGATTAGTTATGGAATCCATAGTAGCTATAGCAGCAAAGTGGATGAAATTGTGAAAATCATCCACACGGTGTGGAAACAATCTGCACAAAATCCGTGTGGACACTGACATGAGGTGCGTGATTTAATTTTGCAGCATGTTAATTTTAAATATAATGTATGTCAATAGCCCAGCCAGTGGTCTTCCTTTTGTGTGTGTGTTTTTTTTTTTTAAACAGCCTGTCCTTTTTATACCGATGAAGGTAAAAATCATATGTCGTAATAAGCCACGCCCCCTAACCACACCCCCTTTTGGTAGGGGTGCCGTGTCGTAAAAATGTTTTTCCAAGGGTGCCCCAAGGCTAAAAAGGTTGGGAAACACTGCTCTTGATGTTGAGGACACCTCCTTGTTACAGTCCTGGGTATAAATAGATGATGGAAAAGATCTCTGTATTGACCCCTGATATATTTAAACATAGTTATTAGGTTTCCCCTCGGTTATCTTCTGACCATCAAAAAACATCTGAAGCTTGCGGGGAAATAACTAATACAAGTGTGACCAATGTCTTTGAAGTGGTTTCAGGCACTGGGTTGGAGCCTCAGGTGTAATAGCCGCAGGTCTGGAGGGTAATCAGCGATGAGCCAGGAGTGAGCAACTGGAGGTCTTGGTTTGCAGTACAAACGGATAAAGCAGGTAATGTAGCCAGATGGAAAGCCAGAGGTCAGCAATGGGAGGTCTCGTTTTGAAGTACAAATAGATGAAGCGGGTAGTGTAGTCAGATGGAAAGCCAGAAATCAGTATCAGGAGATCTAGTCACAATAGCCAAAGAGTAGGCAGAAGGGAAGCTGATTAATCATTGCTGGGGAGCAGAATAATCCCGCAAGCAGTGGGTGGAAGGGCCAGGCTTTATAGGGAGTCCTAATAAGCAGCAGAGCGGGGCTACGACAGAGAGGCAGGAACTAGATCAGGAGCAAGGAACCAGAAACAAGGATTCAGCAGGGGAGCTTATCCAGAGAACTAGATAGCTCAACATGAAGAACTGCCGGATAGAGGTACCATGTTCGATCCCCAACGGTCTTATTCAAGTAATTGGGCAACTCTTTTATGCTCCATCTATTTGGACTGGCATAAACCAGACTGTCTCAGCGAGCTTCCTCAGTGAGGCACACTACTATGCCCCAACCTCAAGGGCAAGAAGAGAACCCTAATTCATTTTACTCACCCAGTGACATATGGGAAACACAGCACACTTGCTTTATTGTATCCCCACACTGCCCCCCTCATTGTGGTGTCATCCTCTTTTCCCAAAATGGCAACTGGGCAACACATTTCTATGTATTTACAGGATACTAACCACCATGATACGACCATGTTTTGCAGTGTTAGGCCCCCTGTCCACGGACGTGTATTTGCCGGCGGAATTACGCCGGCCGACGCTTTACTACGCCCGTGGACAGGGGGCCTTAAAGTATGTACTAAACAGTGTAATTTCTGCAGTACAATAAACTTTCATACACAAGTTATAGAGCAATAACAGCATTCCCCATTATAGGTGCTCCTCCACTACCTTACAAGGACATAACTCACAGAAAAAGAAGCCATAAAATGCACCATCTTATAAACTGCAGGGCAGGCGCAATCACCATTAGACTCTGGTAGAATGCAGAAGGCCAGATTGCGATATGAGCAAGCTAAATGTTTAATGCCAACTAGTATACAGCTACCCAGCTCATCCCAGCTCAGATTGATGGAGGGGTGACTGCTAACAAACATAGTCTGCACATGTGAACTGATACCAAGGATGTCAGCCATAGATAGGTACAACAAACCATACAGGATTACAACCCCTACTGGCAAAGCAGTGGATTGCCCTGTATCACCACAGTGCACCACACTGACATGACATCCCACTACCTTACAAGCATTCAAATTGGAGTATGTAGGACCATTTTCAACCTGTCTTTGATCAGCCTGACAGAATATGAGGTAAAATGGCTTATTTCTCATTCCATGATCATGCCTTACATAATGGTGGGATGAAGTGTTCCTGATGATGTACCATGAGTGTAACAAGCTGGGCACTAGACACAAGATACTTGCTTCATCCATAGCAGACGCCTTTCTTGGGCACTAACAGTATTTCCTAGTACTTACTTACCCCCTTGATTTACAGTACAGTTGAGTTGTATAACAAACGATCAGTTGCAAGAACAAATATATAAATTATTGTACATACAGGTAACACAAGTTCAATCACAAGTAGGAAACACAAATTCAAGAGTAGGAACTCACAAATAGATAGCAGGAACTGAATGGTTATAGTACCTGAATGATGATTATGACAATCAGATAATGGAGCAGATGGTTGATAGAAATAAAAATAACAACCTGACAATATCTAGAGCAATCTTAACACTAGATCTCCATAAATCTCTCCCTAATCTATCCCTGACACTGACACCACTATCCCTGTTCAACCCTCAGATATCCCTAATGGCAACCCTATCTGAAACACTGTTCCTGAGAATGAATGAGGGGGCCCTAGGAACCAGAGAATAGAAGGTTAAACAAAGCAAAGCTGAAGAATAGTAGCTGCAAGCCAGATACAAACTCACAAGGAGCTGACAAAAACTATAAGGCTAGGAAGCAAGGACTGAATTAAATATAACCATAGAAACAAAACTCTACTTAGAAAAACAAGCTAGACTAGAGCAAGTTACTAAAATGCAGAAAGGGGTAAGGCTCTATTCACACTGGTGCTATGATATCTGCTTTTATAACAGCCATAACACATATGACAGATCCTTTTTTTTCCATTGACTTACAATAAATATGTCAGATTTACATCCGGTATCAGGTTTTTAAATACATATAGTTTCCGCTATAACCAGCACCACACTGCAGAAGCCAGGAATATTTAAAGACAGGCTTCCAAATGAGGAACTGCTCCCTGAACAAGGCTGGCCTGAGCAGTGTGGTCAGCTGACCCACAAATGGATCAACTGGGATTAGTTGCATAGCAACTGCCCCAAACTAAATGACAGGAGATTATGATACAGCAGGAGAATTCACATTGATTCTAGCAATCAGTCTGTAATAATTAGTTTTTCAGCCTACATTAAAAAACCCTCACATCACTTCACGGAAATAACGTTACTCCAGCGCGGAGAATCGGCAAGTGCTTCCCATTGTTTTCAATGGGAAACCTCGCATCGTGCTCACCTCGCACGCTATGCAATGTTTTTCCCGGCTCCATTGAAAACAATGGGCGAGGCATTCTGAGAGAGCACCCAAATATATAGGACATGCTGTGATGTGGAAAAAAATTGCTAATGTACATGACCCCATTCAAAAGAATGAGGTCCAGGGACTCACAAGTCTCACACTATTTTCTCGGCCATGTGAAAGCAGCCTTAGTAGGATAAGGAGATGATGTAGAATTATACATTGAAGAACATGTAGAGGTGCAGAATTCAGCAATAATATCACTGAGAGCCCAGACCCACCCTGCAGGGACCATCTGTGGGCCGTGACTCAGCACCTATTTATATAATATTAGTAGTAATTGATTCTATTGCATGCTTCTTTTGCACAGCGCAGTACTATTCAACAGACAGATAACATGGAGAGAAGCTATAGCTTTATGTAGATGCATCCATTCCCTATGTAATTCTGCATCCCCAAACCTTCTCACCATGGGTTAAACTGTCTATTCAAATATGGCTGCCACCAAGATAATTAACTATTTTGAGTGGTTTGTAAATTTGTTGCTTTTTACCAGTGATTATTCAGTTTGTTGTTTTGCTTTTTTCACCCTAACCTTCAAAGAGCTATAACTTTTTTATTTTCAGTTTACATAACCGTATGAGGGTTTGTTTTTCGTGGAAGAAGTTGTATTTTTTATGATACCTCTTAATGTACCATATAATGTATTTAAATACTTTTTTTTCAGTGGGGTGAAAAAGAAAGAAAAAAAGGCAATTGCACCCGTTTTGGGTGTTCGTTTAAGACAAAATGACATGTATGCTGAGGATCAATACGATTACGGCGACACCAAATATTTATTGTTTGTCTTGTTTTACTAATTTAACAAAAATGAAAAGTTTGATATATTCTCACTCATGTTTGCTTGGGTCTCTTCTAGGTATTATAGTTTCCTCCACACTTCAAAAACATACTGATAGGTTTATTGGGCAGATTGGGAACTAAAAGTGGCCCTGGAAAAAAAATAATAAAATTGACCTCATCTAGCAGGTGGGTCCAAACTGTCAGCAGGCCAACACTTAGTAGCCCCCTGCAGTAATCGTGCTCCTTTTTACCTTACTCAGTTATAGTCTCCACACACTCTAATAGTGTCCCCCTTGAGCTCGCATACAGTAACACTGCTCTCTAAGTGCACAGCGATCCAGACCTAAAAGGGGTTAAGCAGCAAGGGAAAACTAAGATAGTCCAGGTGGCTCTACTGCTCCTCCTGGCTAGGTGGTAAATGTGGTCTGGCGTCGTGGTATACAGTGGCTAAATTTTCACAGTTCTTATTGCGTCTTGCTCGCAGGGCCGAGCGGGGTAAGATGGCGCTACCCACGGAGTCGGGTAGGGAAAGATATTGTTTTGTCGTAATGCCAGTCCTTATACAGGTAGGGACCTTTTCTGAGCAAAAATAATAAATACAAAAAGTCGAGAACTAAACAGAAATGGGGGTACTAGTCATTAACTCTGAAGCGTGTAGTGTGGTACCTCAGTGCAGATGTTATAGATGGTGTAGATGGTGGGAAGATACTGCAGGAAACAGGATTTAGCTGGTAAAACACATTAACGCTTTATTGGCAAGGGGGAGAGCATTCTTTTCTTGGCAGCAGTTACACAACTTGAATTACGTTTACTTGAGGTAGATGAAAACAATGACATTAGAAAAATACTTGGATTAGAGACTTGTGTTACCTGCATAGTATTTATGTCCCCTTATTCCCCTTCGCACACAGTATTGGTATCCACTTAGTGCCCTCCCATGGTATTGGTGTCCATTTAGTGCTCACCCATGGAATTGATAATTTTGCACATTAATAATGCCGCTAAATTGTAGAGACAGAGGATAGCCTTGTCCTGCTGCCAACAGAGCTGTTAGGGCCTATTCTCTGTTGCACACCTCAACTCTGACCTGAGCTATGCTGCATTCTGCTGTCCTTGGTTGCTGAACCTTTCTCTACCACTCTTTCTTATAGTCTTCTCACCTTCCAACAAATCCTTTCTTCTTCATCCCACCATCGCACACCCTACACTTCTAGGCTAATCCCGTTCTTGTCCTGACCTCTTTTTCTGATCTCTAACTTCCAGAGCCAAGCCGCCAACATCACTGTCAGTAATGGAGCATCAAGCTGACTTCTCCATGCTCAACCATACTATTCGGTTATATCTGCGTCCCGAAGATGCCGATACAGTTGACAGTAGTGCTTGCACCGGACCAGGCGGCCTAGTGCCACCTGATACTACAGGCCCTTATAACTTCTACACCAGCCTCAAAAACTCATGACCAGACTGGCTTCCCGAGACATTTCCCGTAGAGCCTAAGGCTAATCTGACCCTATTGAGCAGTCCTATATTAGCATCAGCAATGAGTTCCTACAAGTATGATTTGTGCATACTGTTATTTTACAGTTTTCAACATATTTAATATTTCTGATAAATCGCTTTAAATGTTAATTGTGATTTAATAGGGAATGAACTTGGTATGTTGGCGTATAGTCTATCTATATAGACACGTCGATACAAAAGCAGCCGCTGTCTTTTCTTGGGCGAAGCTAGATCTTATATCATGTATGGAGCCTTTTTATTTGATCTGGGTGCACTCTGCACAAATGATTAATTAGCGGCGAACAATAGACTGCAAAGTTTTGGCACGTAAAAGAAAGAAAAAAAATCATGTTGCTATCAGCCCTCCATATCTACATAGTGCTAATTGAATGAATCTATTAATTAGTTTTTATACAGTTATTAAAGATAATAAGCGCACTGAATAGAAAGCGTCTAATCTCTTTTTTCTTCATTCTGCCCAGAAATATACTGTACATATAAAGAATAGCTCTGTACATTCCTGATCATCAAGTACAATTATGTTAAGTTCAAGATATTTTACATTGTGCAGTTGTATTGTGTGGGGTTTGTTGTTTCAGAATAAGATTATTACATGTGAGATTCATTAAAGGGGTTGTAAGGGATTAGAAAAAAGGATCTGTTATTTTTTTGCATAGAAACAGCCCCATTCTTCTCCATAAGCCATGTCTGATACTGCAGCTATGCCACATTCACGTTAGAGGAGCTGAGTCACAATATAAGATACATGGGTTCTTTTAAAGGTACACCCCCCCAAAAAATTCACATCTGGTCCTTCCTTAATATCTTATTTTCCTTTGATCTTATTTTACATTTATAACAGAGAAATAAATAAAGAAATCTTTAATGTGTGTCTCCAGAAATCAGCCATGCCCCTTGCTCCCCCTCAGAAACCTCTGTCTAGCTATAAGACAACTGGCTGCAGCAGGAACCTCTCCCCTCTGCCATATATGCAGTAGGACAAAAAGATTGTTAATCCATACCTCTTTTGTGGAGTTTTGCATTCTCGGTCACCATCTAAAAATGGAATTGATCAGCAGGAGATTAAGTTCTTTGTGTTCTGCAGGATTCCACAAAACTGTTTGTTTGGTTCCAGATCATGCAGAAATGCTGTAGACGAAAGGCCCTTTTACATGCAATGATTATTGCTCAAAATTAATTCAAACGGCCAATAGAGAGCGATAATTGTTACGTGTAAACGTGGGCCGTCGTGCAGTATTTGTTCACTTGATGTTAGCCGCAGGTTTTTAGCTGGCATAAAAACCACTGTCAAGCCGCTTAAGACGTTCCATTTGAATGCAAATCGTTCAGTCTTTTGAGTGGCTGCAGTATGGGTTTTTGTTTGCCTTGCATACATAATGAGTACGTTGTTTACTCGTGTCAGGAGAAGACAATGGAATCTGCTGGCCAGATAATCCCTTGCATAAATAAACACACGCCCATCTGAGCAAACAGCAGCTACTGAGTTTACTTTAGCTAATGAGGTAAATGTAGAGGATTAAAAGTCATTATCTGTACTTGTAATTTTATGCAGAAATGTTGTCAGTCCATTCTGTTGTGTGACCGTTTTAGGCATAATTGTTATATGTAAAAGGGCCTTAACATATAGGGCAACTACAGTGAACGATCACTGCCTTAGGAACAGCTGGTGCATGACATCTTATGATCCGTAACGCAGTACTATATGATGGCCGTGTCACAATCTGCTCTCAAATAATGTACTGACCTCTCTTCTGTGCAGCAAAAGGCAACATTTGGCAGTCGTGGTTAAACATGGTGACTTGAGTGACTTTGATCACAGGCAGATTATTGGTGCCCAGAAATGTGGTGCCAGTATTTCTGAAACAGACTCACTAGTTGGCTGTTCCTGAACCACAATATAAAGAGTGTACTAAGCCTGGTTTAACCATGGACATACATCCAACAGAAGATCACACAGTGGCAAGCCATGTTTGGTTAATCCTAGATGTGAACATCGGGGGGCACGTCTAGTATCTCACTAACAATGGGCCATAGTGAATTCACGGACCCAAAATGACAACAGCGGGGAAAGTTAGACAAATTTCCACAATGACCATGCAGCGTACCTTGTGTCAACTGAGGTTCAATAGCTGAATACCGACAAGGGTGCCCCATCATCACCAACAATGTCTTGCATGGGCCCAGGAAAGACGTTAATAGACCTTGGGCACTTGGCAGATGGTCATCTGGAGTGACAAGTCCTGTTCCCCACTGAACCATATGGATGGCTGGGTCCACATCGGCATAAACAGCATGAAGCCATATCCCATAAATGCACCATTAGGATTCAATATGTGGTTGTGGCAGTGTCATAATCAGGGGAGAGTTTTATTGGTCATGTTCCTGGATCATTGGTCATCATACCACAATCCTTGAATGGTGAACGCTACAGGGACCAGCTGCTCCCATATCTTCAGGATGTCTTCTGCTCTGTGTCATCAAGCTCAGATCACTAGGGAGTGGTTGGAGGAACATGACAATGAACTTTCCACACTATTTGGGCTCCCAAACTCACCGGACATGTTCGGAATATGCTGGAAGAGAGCTGCTCTCCCTTATTGAGTAAGTGTTCCTAATGCAGTGATTGTTCAGCGTATATTTCTTGTTTACTGTTATTATTCATTTCTAGGTTTAGTGCCCTTTAAAGGCAATGTTCAGTTCTGTTATGTGGTTATTTTTTTTAGGTGGTTACCACTGTTGCCTTTTAGTGCTGGCTTCCTGTGTTTAAATCTAGGGCAACATCTGTATGGCGTTTTTATGTTCTCCCCATGCTTCGATGGGTTTCCTCCAGGTACTGCTATTCCTTCCCACACCTCAAAAACATACTAATAAAAAATATAGGGGGCGTGGCCTAGCGGGAGAGGTGAACAGTCGCAGGTCCCAGCGCTCCTCCACAGAGGCTGACAAACGGGAGGTTTCCTGAGCGCAGCACCGCAGCAGGGAGACCGGGAACCTAGCGATCCGTGTCTCCAGACCGAGGGGCACACATAGAGCCTACTTGAGCCCGGATCGGCTCCGGAGCGGATCGCGGCCTGCAGGCGGGCCTGAAGCCGCGGCCTAAAGTTGCAGGAGACGCGCGACCGGAAGTGACAGCACCGCTTCCCCAGCACATCGGGAGAAGGATCAGCGGCACCCAGGAGAAAGGTCAGAGTCGGCTGCGGGGAGGAGGGACAGCGGAGAAGAGCAGGGGGCCCTCACAACGTTGCTGGAGAGAGAGAGGGGAGCGGAAGGAAGAGGGGGGAGAAAAAGCCTGGCAGACAGAAGGTACGAGTGGGGACCCGGCGGGGAGACGAGAGACTGCAAGGGGGGATAAGCAGTGGTTAAAGGGGATTCCCCCTCACTCCCCACCCGGTCAGAGCAAAGTTTATTACAGCCGCAGGGGCCCTGCCAACGCCCGAGGAGAGGAAGGAGAGCCCCCCCCTCCCCCACCAACACCACAACTCCACAGGAGAAAGCTGCAGCAGGACTCACAGGGAGGCCTATAAGGGGCACAGCGAAGCCCAATAGGAGAAACCCCAGAACCCACGCGCCACCAAAGGGAAGGCAGCTATAACTCCAGCGGCCCACACATAACTGGGGGCCCTCAGCGCCAACCTGCTAACACAGGGGACCTCCTGCCCCCCCTGGCAAACAAAATCCAAGGGGCGACCGCAAACAACCCACAGCAGACTGCCGGGGCCCAAATATTACCGGGGCCCAGCCCTCCTACATCCGCAAAAGTGTGGGCACCAATCTCCTGCACAGCTACAAGCTCCCACTCAACGCTTAAGCAGAGCTAGTCGTACGGGATAATGAACCCCTAGCCTCTGCTCCACCGGGCCACCCGCATCATGCTGTAAGATCTCCAGCTCAAAACACAGCAGCATCCTTTGGTGTAACCATCCAACCAGCTAAGAAGCATGACCAAACCCAAAGGTAAATCAGCGAAAACCCCATCCAAAGGCACCATAATGAACATGTTCACATCTCAGCCGCATACGGACTCACCCACCCCCACTACATCCAGAACCCCCTCAGAAGCCGATGCAGAAGAAGACGCGATGGAGACCAGACAAGACATCTCAGATCTCCCCAAGCTGCTAGAAAAAATGACAGAAAAAATGACAAATATCTTCAGAACCGAACTCTCCGCAGCAGTGAAAGATTTCACCGAGCAGATTCGGGATCTGGGGCAGAGGACCGACGAATTAGAAAAGAAAACAGATGACATAATTGACGCTCTAGAAACGGATCGCAGCCACATAACCGACCTGGAGACCAAATACGACCAGTTGGAGGCCAAATTCGAGGATCTCGAAAACAGATCCCGACGATCGAACATTAGAATAAGAGGCCTACCCGAGTCAATTACAGCCCTGAAAGAAACTGCGATAAATCTCTTCTCGGCACTTCTGCCCCAGATCGACCAGGCGTCTCTTAGAATAGATCGGATCCATAGGGCGCTGGCCAAACCCCCGAACCCTGAGCTGCCCAGAGATGTGGTGCTCAAGCTACATTATAGCGAGGTGAGAGACCAGCTCCTGACAGCAGCAAGAGACCTCGCTCCACTCCCGGGGATGTCTCCTACAGTCCAACTTTATGCGGATATCGCCCCTTCAACATTGGCAAAGCGAAGAGTCTTCCGGCCAATCACCCAAGCCCTAATTTCGGCTAACATAAGATACAAATGGGCATTCCCTTTTGCAATCATTTTCCAAAACCAGGGCAGATCGTATACAGCGAAAACCCTAGACGAAGCCTATGAGGCTCTGGAGAGAGCGCAGATCCCAGCCGAAAGAGCACAGGAGGACGGGAGAGTGCGCTCGTTTCCCAGACGCTCCTGGCGCACTTCACACCCGAGACAGGACAGGCCGAGACCACGAGACCACACCTCAAGAAGCAACGGCCCCCACCAACCCTGACTGTGGGGAAGGCGGAGTATAATAGTTACCTGAGTCTCTCCCCGTCGCCACTCCTGACTCCCGGCGGGGGGGAAGTGGGATGAAACACCGAAGAAGCTTAAAGATAAACTTTAAAGATAAAAGACCTCAGGCCTGAGAGATTTTTGGGGGGGTGGGTCGGGGATGGCTTCGGGGAGAGTAAACAAGGGAGACCGCCCTCACACGATGGGGGAACGAAATGGATATATTAATGTTCTGAGTTGCATTGCCAGTTATTTAATATGATGCCTAGGCCCAACGGTGGGCTACTAGTTGTTGAGTTCTGCAGAGATGGATGAATCGCCGAAGGGTGAAGTAAATCCACTCTCTGGCCAAAAGGGTCTGAGGACCCTCAGTAATTGTAAGTTGAGTTGTACGCCATTGACTCCCCAAAGTCAATGGGAAAAAGTTGCTATGTTTGAAAGGTTGTATGTTAATGATATTGATTTCAGACTACAGGTCGTCACTCAGAAAATAGCTCGGACTGGAGGACTACAGAGGTACAGAGGGAAAACCCCCGATGACAACATCTTAGCGAGCCTAGACCAGGCCAACAAATGGTATGCATAATCTCACATAATGTAAGAGGATTTAACTCCCCAGCCAAAAGGAGAAAGGCCCTCATTACATATGCTAAACACAGACCAGAAATAATATGTATACAGGAGACGCATTTCTCCCACAATTCGGCTCCTAGATACATTGATCGGCACTACACCAGAAGCTTCTCAGCCGCAGCTAGTAAAAAACACAGAGGTGTATTGACACTTTTGCACAACTCGTTCCCACTTCAGGAGATCCAATCGGAGAGTGATCAGGAGGGCAGATACTGTCTCACATGGGGGTTATTACAAGAGCAACCTTTACTGATAGTTAATATGTATGCCCCATCTGAGAACCCCTGGCCCACGATGAAAAGAGTAGCAAATCAGTTAGCACGATTCCCACATCACAAGGTACTGTGGGCTGGGGACTTTAACTTCCCGTTTCACGGGACACTAGATAGGTCAAGTAATAACCCAGACAGATTCTCCGCCAAACAGAGAAAAGAGTGGGAAAACAAGCTGGAACAACACAGACTAGCGGACTCCTGGAGAGAGATACGAGGCAGGGATAGGGGGTACACCTTTTATTCCGCGCCTAACCAGACATACTCAAGACTTGACTACGTTTTGACCTCAACATCGCTCCTACCCCAACTCACGACCACCAGACATCTCCCATGTGCCTGGTCGGACCATGACCTGGTAATGTGCGAAATAGACCTGGGGAAAATAGCAAAAAACACCTATAGATGGAGGCTAAATGAGACACTAGTGAAAGACCCAAGTAGCTCAAATAAAATCACAAGCCAAATCGCGGAATTCTTTGACCTCAATAAGGGCCCAGAAGCCAAGCCACAGTGGGTCTGGCTATCCCATAAAGCCTACATTCGAGGCCAACTAATTCAGCTTTCCTCTCAGAAAAGGAAAGAAAAATCAAAGGCTTTCCAAGCGCTGGAGAGAAGGTTGTTCCTTTTGGAAGACCTCAATCAACGCAACCCCTCACGAGCAACCACAAAAGAAATAAGAGACATCAAACTACAACTAAACACCTTGCTATCGGAGAAAGTAGAGAGGGCACTACAATGGACTAAATACAAATACTACAAATTCGCCAATAAACCAGATAGACTGCTCGCTGCAAAACTGCGAGACACTCAGAGACTCAACTCCGTATTCAAACTTTACACCCCTCATAGCAACACAACAACAAACCCGGAAAAAATTTACGAGATATTCACCAATTTCTACACCTCCCTCTATCAGGAGCATAAAGGAGGAAGCGAAAGCCAAAGGAACGAATTTCTGGAGGCACTTCCAATCCCCACTATCTCTAATGAGCAGAGGGATGTACTAAACAGCGCCATTTCTAACGAAGAAATAGAGGAAGCCATAGATAACTTAAAACCAGGGAAAGCCCCAGGCCCGGACGGTCTAACGGCCATATATTATAAAAAGTATAAAGACACACTAAGTGGGCCCCTGAGAGAAATGCTCCAAACTATAATGGAAGGCCAAACCCCACCAAAAGAATTCCTTAACTCTAACCTCACAGTAATACCCAAAGCAAATAAAGACCCGTTGTCCCCGAAAAATTACAGGCCAATATCACTCCTAAACCTGGACTACAAAATTTTCACTAGTATACTAGCAAAACGACTAAACCAATTCCTCCCAAAATTAGTACACAAGGACCAGGTAGGTTTCATCCCACAGAGACAAGCACCAGATAACATCCGAAAAGTCCTAAACATCATAGACCAAGCCCAGAGGACCAACAGCCAGCTTTCCCTTCTAGCGCTAGACATTGAGAAGGCTTTTGACTCCCTATCCTGGGACTATCTCTTTAAACTGCTGGGACGGATGGGCTTTGGGGGAGAATTCCTACAAGCAATAAAATCCCTATACTCTCTACCGGCCACCCTACTCAAATTGCCATCCACCAAAGAAACCCCAATCCCAATTAAGCGAGGCACCCGCCAGGGATGCCCGCTTTCTCCGGCCCTTTTTGCACTCGCCATGGAGCCATTAGCAATCGCCATAAGAAAGAACCCAAATATAAGAGGAGTAGCCCTTGGAAGCAAGGAATATAAACTGAGCATGTTCGCAGACGACATGCTGCTTACAGTTACCCAACCCCTAATATCGCTACCTAATTTAATGAATCTATTGGATAAATGGGCAAGTCTGACGGGATTAAAAGTAAACGCGGATAAAAGCGACATATCCCATATAAACACACCCACACCATTAATTAAACTAATAGACCTAAACTTTGGCTTCAAACATCAACCCCAATACATCCCATATCTGGGAATCAACCTGACTCCCTCACTGTCCACATTATACAAATGCAACTACCCTCCCCTAATAAAAAAACTAACCGCGGAATTAGACAAATGGGATGACCCAATGCTCTCATGGATAGGCAGGATACACGCGATAAAGATGAATACTCTGCCACGAATACTATACTTATTTCGAACCCTCCCTATCCCCATCCCGAACGAGGTACTATACAATTTCCAGAAACGCATTTTCAAGTTCATATGGGCCAACAAGCGGCATAGGATAAAGAATAAAATCATGTATCACCACAAGAGTCGGGGAGGACTCTCAGTCCCTAACTTAAAGAAATACTATATGGCGGCGAGACTAGCACAGTGGATCGAAACCCTCGGGGGGGCCAAAGCTCCTCTCTGGGTCAACATGGAGGAAGCTAAATTACACCCCTACACCCCCAGGGAACTGACCTGGGCCAGAGGTACTATAAAGGCAAATCTCTGGGAGCTGAGCCCTCTTTCATACCACTCAATGCGGATCTGGAGAGAGAATAGATACAAGCATAAACTGTCAACTAGCCCATCCAGACTAATACCAATAATAACAAACGAAAAGTTCCCCCCCAGCAAAGATCTAGTGCATTTCCAATGGTGGAAAATAAACGAAGTTACAAACGTAAGCCACCTGGTAGAAAAGTCAAGGCTACTGACGATAAGCCAATTTAAAGCTAAATTCAATCCCCCCATAGCGGAAAACTTCAGAATTAATCAAGTCTATCACTTTCTGAACTCACTCAAACTTCCACAGACCTTCCCGGACTTGACTACATTTGAGAGAATGTGTCTGAGGGACCCAATGAGAAAGGGCTCCCTGGCCCTGATCTATAATATTCTGAACACACCAGATGGAGAGGAAAGATTACCATACATGGAAAAATGGGAAAAGGATCTGAATATAGACATGGCGCCGGAAAGATGGAGGCAGTGTTGCGAGACAATTGCAAGGGGGAGCCAACAGGTGTCCTTGATGGAGACATCCATAAAGATCCTCCACCGAACCCACCTGGTTCCGAGTAGATTACACCAAATTTACCAATCAGTCTCACCCCTCTGCTTCAGAGGCTGTGCGGAGGTAGGCACCCAAGCCCATATTTGGTGGACATGCCCAGTAGTGAAGAGACTATGGACACAGGTTCATAGGCTCATACAAAGTCTATTTATAGGCCCCCTGCACAGGTCTCCAACAGTACTCCTTCTCGGCGACCGACAACCGGGTGTCAGATACCGAGCACATAAGCTGATCCAGGTGATTTGTATGGCGGCAAGAATTCATATCGCCTCCAGATGGAAGCAGAGAACCTTGTCCTTTCAAGAGGTTATGGAAAGAGTCTCTCGGATTGCATTATATGAAAGATTACACGCAATAGGGACAGACACACTAGAAAAATACGGGGAGACCTGGGAACCATGGATAAACATGATAGATATACCGGGATTCCGACACGTCCTCCAGTCGACCTAAAAACATCAACTGGGACTTGAAGCAGAAACGAGTGACGACCAGAGCTGAATGAAGTTAAAGTTTATTTGTTTAAAGGATAAAATGTATGAATAATCATAGATTATTAGTTAGATAAGTTAATTGCGACTCATGAGGATATAAGTACAAGTCAGAGATAATTATACCAGTTTAAGAAATATGTTGAACAATTCATAACAGCCCCTGCGAGGGAAAACCTTGGTGAAACAAACAGTAATGCTGTACTTATTCTGTTGGCTTCTTGAATAAAGAGTTTTGAAAATAAAAAATATAGATTGTGAGCCCCAACGGCCATTGCAAGTGATGAGTTTGTGTACAGCGCTGCGGAATGTGTATGCAATATATAAATCTCCAAAATAAATACATAGAATAGCAAGTAAAAAGAACTCCTAGAATGTCAGTTACAAGATCATTTCCAAATTCGTACAGGCCCTTAACCCCTTAGTGACCAAGCCTGTTTGCGCCTTAATGACCAGGCCAAATTTTGCAAATCTGACATGTGTCACTTTAACATGGAAAAACACCATAAAGGTTTTGCATATCCAAGCGATTCTGACGTTGTTTTTTCGCCACATGTTGTACTTTATTTAGGCGGAAAAAATAGACCGATAAAATGTGTGTTTATTTAATAAAAGCGCCAAAATTGGAAAAATTTTGAAAAAATCGTCATTTTTTCACATTTCCAACTGCAATATCTTAAATATGTGCAAACATAATATAGAAATTTTTGCTAAGATTTATATTTCCACCCGTTTACTTTATTTTGGGCGCACATTGGAAAAACTTTCGTTTTTTTTTTAACCATTTAGGAGACGTACAAATTTAACATTACTTTTTAGCATTTTGAGGAACACAAAATGAGTGTCAGAATAATAGATACCCCCACAAATGACCCCATTTTAAAAACTACACCCCTTAGTGTATTCACTGAGGGGTGTCATGAGTATTTTGACCCCACAGTTTTTTTTCAGGAATTAATTCAATTTAGAGGAGAAAAAGTAAAATTTCATATTTTTGCAAATCTGTCAATTTAAAGACATAGTTTTTTCCTATAGTTTACATGAAAATGAGGATTTACACCCCAAAATGGATACCCCTATTTCTCCCGTGTTCAGAAATATACCCATTGTGGCCCTAATGTTATATCTGAGTCCACAAAGGGGCCCAAAATGAAAGGAGTATTCAGTGTCTTTCAAAACAAAAATTTAGCTTGAAGTCCTTTTAGGCCCCATAGCACACATGTAGAGTTCTTGAGCGCCCAAAACCATAGAAAACGCCCACAAATGACCCCATTTTGAAAACTAGACCCCTTAAGGAATGTATCTAGGAATGTACTGCATATTTTGACCCCACAGTTTTTGAATGAATTCAAGCCAAGCAAAAGGAAAAAATTGTGATTTTCGTTTTTTCGGCAATTCTGACATTTTAAAAACAGCTTTTTTTGTACAGCACACATATGAATGAAGACTTGCACCCAAAAATGGATACCCCTGTTTGTCCCGTGTTCAGAGACATACCCATTGTGGCCCTAATCTTATGTCTGGATGCACAACGGAGACCAAAATGTAAGGAGTAGTCAGTGGCTTTTAGAACATAAATTTAGCTTGAAGTCCTTTAAGGCCCCATAGCCCACTTGTAGAGTTCTTGAGCGCCCAAAACCATAGAGAACCCCCACAAATGACCCCATTTTGAAAACTAGACTCCTTAATGAATTTATCTGGGGGTGTACTGCGTATTTTGACCCCATAGTTTTTGAATAAATTCAAGCAAAGCAAAAGGAAAAAATTTGGATTTTTGTTTTTTTGGCAATTCTGTCATTTTAAAAACAGCTTTTTTTGTACAGCACACATATAAAAGGAAGACTTGCACCCCAAAATGGATACCCCTGTTTGTGCTGTTTTTTTTTTTAGAAATATACCCATAGTGGCCCTAATCTTATGTCCGCATGCACAACGGGGCCCAAAATGAAAGGAGTAATCGGTGGCTTTCAGAACATAGATTTTGCTTGAAGTCCTTTTAGGCGCCATTGCCCACTTGTAGAGTTCTTTAGCGGCCAAAACCATAGAGAACCCCCACAAATGACCCCATTTTGAAAACTAGACCCCTTAACGAATTTATCTAGGGGTGTACTGTGTATTTTAACCCTACAATTTTTGAATACATATAAGCAAAGCAGTAGGAAAAAAATTACGGTCAATTTAAAAACAGTTTTTTTTGTACAGCACACATATAAATGAAGACTTTTATCCCAAAATGGATACCCCTGTTTGTCTCGTGTTCAGAAACATACCCATTGTGGCCCTAATAGACTTACAGGACCCATGGCTAGGCCTACAATGAAAGGAATACCCGTTGGATTTCAGGGTACAACTGAATAAATTTCAGGCCCCATTGCCCACTTATAGAGCCATTGAGCGGCCAAAACTATAAAGAACCGCCACAAATGACCCTATTTTGAAAACTAGACCCCTTAACAAATTCATCTAGGGGTGTACTGCGTATTTTGACCCCACAGTATTTGAATGAATCTAAGCAAAGCAGAAGGCAAAAGCAACGATTTTCAATTTTTTTAGCATTTTTTTAAATTTAAAAACAGTTTTTTTGTACAGCGTACATAGGAATGAAGACGTTCACCCCAAAATGGTCCCGTGTTCAGAAACATACCCATTGTGGCCCTCATCTACTTACAGGACGCATGGCAAGGCCTATAAAGGAGGGAACACCCGTTGGATTTCAGGGCACAACTGAATAAATCCCAGGCCCTATTGCTTATTTGTACGGAATAAAAATTGGCTCCCTAAAAATCCCCCCCCCCCCACACACACTCCGCACCCTTTTCGGCGTTCGCAAATCCTAGATAAAAGTAATAATGTGAACTGTGTAGTATTTCCGAAAGACAGGGGTAATTACGGAGGCTGGTTGAAATGGGCCCATGGGGCAATAAAACTGTGTATCCCCCCCCCCTCTCATGCTTTTTGGGGGGTATTTCGTGACCTCAGTAGCGGGTATGGGGTGTAAAAAGTGGCATTCCGTGAGTCTCCGTAAGCTTGTGCGGCGGTCTCACACAGAAGGCGCTCAACAAGCTCCTCCTGGAACTGCATGAAGGCAAGCGTTCCCGGGGCTTCTTGTAAATTACGTATTACAGGTAGTGGTCCGAATAACGACGGGCTCACGCAGCCGTAGGCGGAATCCGCTTGCAGAGGCCCGCAGCGGATCTCATCTGTGAGCCCGGCTGTGACCCTGTGTATGGCCGCGTAATGTACTGCGCATAACTGCGTACTCACACAGACGATCATGCGCAGTACACCTTTTTTGTTGTTTGCAGTTCCTGAACTCTTGCTTAACGATGACGCGGGTACCTGCAGCCCGTATACAAGGTAGTTGCGTATGGGCTGCGGGTATATCTGCGACCATGGAGCACAATGGGCTCTATGCTGCGGATAGCCGCAGTAAAATAGAACCTGCTGCGTCCTCTTTTCTGCGAGTGGATTACACAATTCCAACCCGCTAATGTGAGCGGAATTGTGTAATCCAATGCGATTGATCTGCGTATTACCGTGGATCAGACGCATGCGGAATCTGTAATTCCTATCCGGTCATGTGAGACCGACCTATGTTAGAGCGCTACTTTTTTATTACGTGACCGGCGACCGCTCAACGAGGCCACCCATCACTGCTCCAAGCTCTCGGCGACCATTGGTCGCTGGGAGCAAGGAGAGTTTAAATTTCCTGGGCTCCCCGACTCCTGCGCATGTGTCCGGCATTTTGCCGGCAACCGCATGCGTAGAATTCGGGAAGGTTCACGGAGGAGGATCGCGTCGGGGTTCAAATACGCAGGCCTCCGGTAAAAAGTTTCATCTCCTCTCACCGATCGCATCAGTGAGGGGAGATGAAACTTCAAAATTTTTTTTTTTACTTTTACGTGATCGCCATTATTGGATAATGGCGAACACGTGACCAGGAACCGCTCACCGCGGCCCCCCGTGAAATCTCTTTATGCTCTTGGCTACGTTTTGTAGCCAGGAGCAGGGAGAATTTAAATTATCCTGGCAATCCATAGCTTTTGCGCATGCGTCCGCCATTCTGGTCACGGGTGCGTGCGCAGAAGCTGGGGTAAGGTCCGCGGATAAATCTGGGGGCCTTATGTACGTACTTTCATCCTCCCTCATGGATATGATCCGTGAGGGGAGATGAAACGTACGCTTTTTTAACTTTTTTTTAACTTTTTAAAACTTTTTTTTCCTTTTTTTTTTTTTTTTTCCTTTTTACACATTTTTTTTTACTGTACATGATCACTGTCATTCATTGGATAACAGTGATCATGTCCCCGGTATAATCTCTCTTCTTCTGGCTACACATGGCAGCCAGGAGCAGAGGGATTTTGAATTTCCCGGGGCTCGAACCCCTCTGTGCACGCGTCTGATGTCAATCATCGGGCGCGCATGCGCAGAGGGGGACTTCGGGTCCCGGAACACCGGGGACATCGGCAGACCTGAGGTGAGTATTTTCACCTCCCCTCATGGATCCGATCCATGAGGGGAAGTGAAACTTTACTTTTTTAAAACTTTTTTGCAGTTTTCATTGGATAACGGCGATCGCGGTACCGGGGACCGCTCCTCCCGGCTACCTACAGGAGACGGGAGTCAGGAGATTTTAAATCTCCTGCGCATGCAGCTGACGTAATTCCACTTGGTGCGCATGCGCAGAAGACCGGCTTCGGGGCCCGGAGCGGCAGGAGAGCGGGGAGAAGTGCGGCGGACCTCGGTGAGTATTTTCAGCTGCCCTGATGGATCCGATCCATCAGGGCAGCTGAATCTTTAACTTTTTTTGTACTTTTATTTACTTTTTTGCGATCGGCGCTATCCATTGGATAGCGCCGATCGCAATGCTGGGGAGGGGGGGGGGGGGTCCGTACAGCTCGGGATGACAGAGGAAGCCCACAGCCCGTCCACAGCCCGAGGGGCTTTGTTCTCTGCAGGACACATGTTTTAACATCCTCAGAGAATAAAGCCCACTTCGGGAGGACGTAAAAACACTATGGGCTGGTCGTTAAGGGGTTAACATACAGAGAATGCTGAAACCTTACGGCTAACTTCAGGCGGGCGAGCACGATATGGGGCCGTGAATCTTACCCTCATATCGCACTCGCCATCTATTTGATGCGAGGTGTTTTCATGTGACAGACGCCGCGGGGGATTGCAGAGTTTCTCCTATTGTTTTCAAAGGGAGCTCTTGTATCGCAGGCACTTTGAATGTGGTGCGATACTGCCTCTGGCCCCATTAAAAAACAATGGGCGCTACGAAGCGAGAGCATGCAGCATGATAGAAAATGCAGCGATTCGTTTCCCACATAGCATCGCTCTGCGGTACCATACAAGGAAACATCATTTTTGTGTATGACCACATTCAAAAGAATAGGGTTCATATTTGTGCATCTCGCAACGCACAAATGTCGCGTGATATTATCGCCCATGTGAAGTCAGCCTAAAACTTAAAAATATTGACGATTCGGTTGTTAAGATGCCTACCACTTAAAAGAGTTTTCCGGGCATGACCATCAATAGTTGCTCAGCGAGTATACCAACTGTTCAGCTGATCCTCTAGCCCGCTGTCAGTGCAGCAGGGCAGGATGTCCTCATCGGTGGTCAGAGCTGGGAGTTTAATAGAAACTTTCTCTTATTGATATCAATGGGAGTGATGTCCTGCATTATACTTCTTGTACTTCACTGCAGTCAGAGCCATAAGTGTAATAGAAGGCATCACTCCTATTGATTTCAGAAGAAAAAATAGCCATGGCAGCAGGAAACGATGCAATCACAAAACCTTTATTCCTCCAGTCACCATACAGGAGGAATAAAGGTTTTGTGATTGCATCGTTTCCTGCTGCCACGGTTTTTTTTTTCTTCTGACTGGCTTTCTGGAGCTGAGCGATCCGGCTCCTTGCTCCGGCTGGCACATTGGACGGTCCCACCCAGAGGGTTATATGGCGTTGTGCTGCCCTGGACTTTGCTATTGTGACTCCTATTGATTTCAGTGGGAGTGAAGCCATCTATTACACTTCTGGTCCTGACCATGGACGTCCATCCCCACTACACTGACAGCGGGCTGGAGGATCAGCTGATCAGCGGGGATCCCAAGTGGCAGACCTCCACCAATTGACTATTGATGACCTATCACAAGGATAGGTCATCAATAGTAAATGCCTGAAAAATCCTTTGAAGGGAACCTCCAGCAAAAATCCAGATTGCCCATTGCGCAGACTTCACATGTGCTATAAGTGTGTGAAGTTTTTTTCTCCAAAGTTCATAAGTTCTTCCTCCAGACCCATCAATGTCTAATCATTCGAGATCAGCAAGAAGATGATTTGATATCTCATTGGGCTGTAGCCTATTTTGCTCATTTCTTTGCTCAGATATCAAGTCAGAGTGATTGAATACATCATCATGTTTTCCAGGTTCTCCTTCCTCCTTGCATTTCCCCTTATGTCACTGTTAGTCATTGTGTTTTTGTATTGTCACACCCATTCTCCTTTATATTTGGTGCAGTGAGTCATAAATAGAGAGTGAAAGAATCTGAACCCACACTGCAGGAATGAACATGAACACCAAGGAGTGCGTGAAGTTCTGTGGTGACGACATAGAGAAGGAAGGTTGTGCCAGGGCTGTACCTACATATTTCCAAATCAAAGTCTGCAGCAATTGGAAGATCCCATAGCCTACATTAGAGAGTCTGATCCCTAAGGAACGTTAGCTATTTCAGAATTTGTAGTGGAGATGGAGTGTTGCTCCAATTCCAATCTCCTGACCCATCTGACATAGGACATGGAGATATGCTGGGTGGTAAGAATTGTCGAGGCAACCATTCGACAACCAAAGAGTATCATGCATGGATCCTATTCTAATTATGCACCATACACTGACTACATGGTTAGCACAATTGCCATGCAATCCGGGGATCCTGAGTTCAAATCTGACCAAGCACAAAATCTGCATGGGGTTTGTATATTCTCTCCATGTTTGCATGGCTGTCCTCAGGTTCTCTGGTTTCTGGATTTACTAGATTTTTTTTCTACTGCATTCTACACTTTTCTATTGAACCTAGAAACCATGACAAAAAGTGAACAGACAGAGGCCAAATTGGCCATTGGTGAATGGGCTCTATGGTTCTGTTTACCATATACACACCAGAAGGTTTTCCAGCGCATATGATAAACTGACACTGTAGATGCAATGTGAAAGGACATTTACCTTGATTACATCCTGAATACCCTCATCCCTCCTCATAGAGCATACTTATATCAAGTAAACTATTGCTTTCTGTTGGTAGCCTAGTGATTACACCTTGCAGCACTTGTGTCTGGAGGGTAAAACTTAAAGTTAGGTGAATACAGCCTCAGATGAACAACACATGAGTAATTATACTGCATAGTTATTTTGTTTTACAAAAAGTATGCCAAAATGCATTAAGTACACTCTTACTACTTCGATAGGAATTAAGAGAGTAATTACAAGACAGGTAAACCTGATTAATTGATCATCAGCAACTCTATAAAAGCAGAAGTTTTTGCCGTTTGCTGGTATGGAGCATTCAGGTATGTGTTAACAGAGTGCCAAGGAAAACTATTACCTGGTATGGAGCATACAGGCATGTGTTAATAGAGTTCCAAGGAGAAAAGACATCAGGAATGATCTTAGAGAAGCAATTGTTGCTGCCCATCAAAATGAGAAGGGTTATAAGACCATTTCCAAACAATTTGGAGTCCATCCTATTCACAGGCTACAGACCATTTTTACAGCCGCTCCATATAAGTCCCTAAATAGGCGTTTTTCCACGATAACGGACAGCGTTTTCTCGTCCATTCACACGACCGTGGGCATCATTTTTAGCAAAAAAAAATACACCGCACCTCAGAAATCCCTTGCTCTGCCAAAATCCTCGGGATGACTTTCAATGCCTATATGGAGGCACCTGTACGCTTTTCACAGCGTTAGACGCTGTATAAATACCTCCTGCTCCCTTCTCTTTCCCTGCTCCCATAGGAGTCTACAGGACCGGCCGGCGTATATTGGGCAAAAGATGGTTCCAGAACTATCTTTTGGCTGGGAGTATATGCGCCAGCCGAGTTTATGTACTAATTTTCGTATTTGCGCCATATATACGCCTGTGTGAATGGATACATTGAAAATCAATGCTTCTTATGGGCGCGCATATACCCCCGGGCTTAAAAACGTGCTGTATATGCGCTCGTGTGAAAAAGTTCTAAAAAAGCGGCACTCATATGCAGCCAATTCTCATACTCATGCTCCATTAGTACTTTCAAATCTCTGATCTTATGCTGTATGCCATTTTTCTTTTCCCCATTATGAGATGGCAGCTACATGTTAGAAGCCACCAGAGGGCTTTCAGGTGTATCATCAGTGCCCAGGAATAGAGAACAGACCTACTGTCAAATGACGGTGCTCCTCTCTCTGCAGCTGAAAGATGTGGAATCATAGAATCGTAGGGTTAAAAAAGGACCTCCAGGGTCATTGTGTTCAAGCCCCTGCTCACTGCAGGATTCACTAAATCATCCCAGACAGATGTCTATCCATATGCTGTTTGAATACTTCTATTGAAGGAGAAATCACCACCTTCTGTGGCAACCAGTTGCACTCATTGATCACCCTCACTGTCTAATATCTAATCTGTGTCTCCTCCCTTTCAGTTTCATCCCATTGCTTCTAGTCTTTCCTTGTACAAATGAAAAATAAGGCTGATCCCTCTGCACTGTGACAGCCCTTCATATTTTTACTGAGGGCTATTAGGCCTCCTCTCCGCCTTCTTTTTTGTAAACTAAACATTCCCAGATCCTTTAACTGTTCCTCACAGAACTTGGTTTGTAGACTGCTCACCATCCTGGTAACTGTCCTCTGAACTTGTTCCTGTTGATATAATTTTTGAATTGGGATGCCCAGAACTGGATGCAATATTCCAGATGAGGTCTGACTAAGGAAGAGTAGAGGGGATTAATTGCTTCTCATTATGTATATTCTATGCCTCTCTTAATACATACTAGAATTGTGTTTGCCTTTTTTGCTGCTGCATCACACTGTTTGTTCAGTCTGTGCTCTATTAGTATACCCAGGTCTTTTTTAATGTCCTGTTGCTTAGTCCAATTCCTTCCCTTTTGTATATGCTTTTTTCTTGCCCAGATGTAGAACTTTGCATTTTTCCCTGTGAAATAAAATTTTGTTAGTCATAGAATCGTAGAATGGTAGAGTTGGAAGGGACCTCCAGGGTCATCGGGTCCAACTCCCTGCTCAGTGCAGGATTCACTAAGTCATCCCAGATAGATATTTGTCCAGCCTTTGTTTGAATACTTCCATTGAAGGAGAACTCACCACCTCGCGTGGTAACCTGTCCCACTCATTCATCACCCTCACTGTCAGAAAGTTTTCTCTAATATCTAATTTGTGTCTCCTCCCTTTCAGTTTTATCCCATTGCTTCTAGTCTTTCCTTGTGCAAATGAGAATATGGCTGATGCCTCTGCACTGTGACAGCCCTTCAGATATTTGTAGACAGCTATTAAGTCTCCTCTCAGCCTTCGTTTTTGCAAGCTAAGCATTCCCGTTTTTCATAGGACATGATTTGCAGACCGCTCACTATCTTAGTAACTCTTCTCTGAACTTGCTCCAGTTTGCCTATGTCTTTTTTTAAAGTGGGTGCCCAGAACTGGACACAGTATTCCAGTTGAGGTCTGACTAAGGAAAAGTAGAGGGGGATAATTACCTCATGTGATCTAGACTCTATGCTTCTCTTAATACATTCCAGAATTGTGTTTACTTTTTTTGCTGCTGCATCACATTGTTGACTCATGTTCAGTCTATGATCTATTAGTATACCCAAGTCTTTTTCCACATGTGTTCCCATTCTGTATGTGCTTTTTCATTTTTCTTGACCAGATGTAGGACTTAGCATTTCTCCTTGTTAACTACCATTCTTTTAGTTGCCACCCACTGTTCAAGCTTTTCTAGATCTTTTTGAATACTCTCTCTTCCCTAGTGTTAGGTATCCCTCCCAGCTTTGCGTCATCAGCCAATTTGATGAGTTTCCCATCAATTCCCTTCTCCAGATCATTTATAAAAATGTTGAACAACACTGTGCCCAGAACAGAGCCTTGTGGTACCCCACTTGACACATTCTTTCAATTAGATGTGCAGCCATTTGCCAACACTCTTTGAGTAGATCACTCAGCCAATTGTGAATCCATCTAAAAGTTGCCTTGCCAATGCCATACTTGTTGATTTTTTTCAATAAGGATGGTATGAGATACTTTGTCAAATGCTTTGCTGGAGTCAAGATATACTATATCCACCGCATATTCCTGATCAACCCAGTTGGTTATTCTGACATAGAAGGAAATTAGATTAATCTGGCATGACTTGTTTGTTACAAACCCATGCATACATGCTTTTTAATTTGTTACCTACAACTTCCAGCATGTGTAGAGCTTGTCTTTCAGCCAGAGCTGTAGCTCTCCGCACATCTTACTACCGGTAGGACCAACCTCCCTCTCACGAAGAGTGCCTGAGAAAGCTGGCTGCAGCAGCCACTACCGACACTCTGAACTGCACATGAGCAATGCAGCGCAGTACCTCCGCCCCTGTCCTTCCATCATGCACTGCTCACAGAAAGTTGGAGGCTATGGACAGGGAAGGAAGTCACAAATGCGGGCAAAATTTCAGAAGTAGAGACATTTTTCAGGCAGAGGATCACACGACCTGGATAGAAAATTAAGAAAGTAGCTAGACCGGGTACAATGAACGTATTACAAAATGACTTATTGTGATGATCTGAATTACATGTTAAAATGCCAGTTTGTGCCCAGAATACCCCTTTAAGAACATCCATCCATTGGATCCTTCCTACCCTCTTTCTGAGTTTATTAAAATCTGTCTTTCTTGAATCTAACCCTTGAGTCCTCAGAGGTCTATTTTGTGGTGCTATTTTGGCTGCATGAGTGTGTCCTGATGGTTGCGGGCAGTACAGAAAGGCTTTGTGAGCTGCATATGGCCTTCTAGGCGGGTTATGCACCCATAGTCTAGATACTGGTTTTAAAATTCAAGGAAAATGCAAATATTTAAAAAATGTACAGTGCTAAGGTAGAGGTAATACAGTTGCCATCCCTGCCTATGAAAATGTTTATTTTTGTCATCTTTTACTTTCGAAGCCAATCATTTTTCAGTCCTTTAAATAGACACTTTACACTTAAAAAAGTAGAAAATTACAGCGGACACCACAGTTATGCATAATTTGCAACTTGTTACACTTTACCACTTTTTTAAACAAGAAAGAAAAAGTGGCAGGGGCGGGGCCTCAAGCGGCCCAACATTCACTATAAGTCACTACAGAAACTTACATTTCTGGTGAATAACACTTTCGCAAATGGGAAAAAAAGGCGCAATCTGATCATTGGGAAATACATACAAGTGCCGAAATATTAACTCAAGTTCCCTGTTCATTGGTATTAACAGCAAATTAAAGTTGCATTTCGAGACTTGTTTGTTATAGCTGACATATGTCCAGACATCTTCTATCACATCTAACGTGTGCCCAGGAATTGCTGAGGAACATGCGTCTTAGTCTCGAAATGCGTCTTTTATTTGCTAGTAATACCAATAAAGAGAGAAGATGAACTAATATTTGAGTGTACTCGTTCACCTTAATCCCAGTTTTTCCCATTTTTGATGGTTTTATTACTGATATGTCCACCCTTGCAGGATTGATGTTATCTGGGTTGGCCACAGCTTTCGCCTGATTCCTTGCCTGGTTTTTGATGGCCCACCCCTCACAGAAAAAGCCTCTTCCCACTGAGAATTTTTATCCCTTTCCTACTGGGGTTGCTCCTTTTCTTTATGTATCGCTACCTAGGATTTCTGTTGAATGGACATCCAAAGATGTGCCAAATTTATTAACCCTTTGCAATCCAATTTTGGATTCAGGATTTCCTAGGGGTTTTTCTCTTTCTGCCATTATACAATGGCACCATCTGCTGGCTAGAGCCAGTACTGCGGTATGGGACATGCTGGAGAGGCCAGTAACCTACAGTAAGAAAACCCTGCCGGACGTCTTCCGACATCGGAGCTGTACAGGCTTCAATCAGAATGTCTTCAGACATCAGACAGTGGATTTGAAAGGGTTAAGAGAGGAATTTGCCTCAATAAACTTGGCTCATCTTTTTCCGGATCACTGCTGTTTAAAGCTGACGTCAGATTTTGCCAGTCTTTAGTATATTCCCCTCTATGTTTCTGCATTTGCTGTGCAGGTTGAGTATAATCTATTATATGTAGCTATTTCAGGCCAAGTAGAGCCCAACTGTACTATTCTACTAAAGCATGAAAAATCTCTACTCCCATAATCACTACATTGCCTCGAATATCTCCAGGTCTGAGACCCTTTAAAAACATTTATATTACAAGCCCATTTCTAAAATTAACTTTTAGAATCTGTAGACTGTAAGATTTTCATTCTTTAACCCTTTCCAATCCAATTTGTATCCTGGTTTTCCTAGGGGGCTTACTCTTTTTCTGCTGTTATACAACGGCGCCATCTGCTGGCTAAAGCCAGTACCACATGAGGTGACATGTTGGATAGGCTCCGACAGCAGAGAGGCTGGCAATATACAGTAAGAGAACCCCGACGGACATCTTCCAACATCGGAGCTGTACAGCCTTAAATCATAATGTCTTCAGAGGTCAGACAGTGGATTGGAAAGGGTTGAAACATAAAAAATATGCCAAAAGAAATAAAGACACTTCTTTTCTTAAAAAACTGAAAATATTTTAGTTTCATGAATTGACAATTTTTTGAAAAACTTTTTCTTTGTGTCTTTTTTCTGGTTTGATGTTCCCTGTTTGTTTGTTTTTTTTTAGTCCTAAGGGCAAAAGTTCCACTTGAACTATTATATATATTATATATTTTTATCCTGTTTGAGTTGAGGTTTCCAAATCAAACTTTCTTTTGTATTTGGTAACATTTTCTTCAGTTGGGCGATGCTTCTCATTGAACCTTGTCTTAGATTTTTTTTTTGCTTCACTTGCCTGTAAGTAGTCTATAAAATATCTTCTGCTCGCACACACACGAAGTTGAGTGAAGTTTATTGTGCATTCTGCACTTAGAACTACAACTCATTTTATACATTTGTTACAAGTGGTGGAATAAAGAACAAGTTGCCCTGGCTTCTTGTCGTTCCCATCCTGAGCTGCAATTTCTTTTCTTTTCAATGCACCAGTGTGTTTTGTCCAACATTGTTGTGTAAATTGTTAGCTGCAGGTCCCTTGTTCATCGGGAAGCTTTTGTTACATTTTACATTCACGCTGATAAGTACAACTCAATATTTCTGCCTGTTTGGCAGGATTGCGTTTTTCTACCTGTACATATCCTTCATGCCTCATCTTCCCGAGGATGATTTTTGCTCCCAAAATAAGAAGAGGCGTTTTCCTTGAGGCTGCATGTTATCCTCTTATCCCTACTGTTTTGGAATAGAGCGTAACCAGCTGGAGAACTGTAAGAAGTCTGATAATGCAGCTATTTTCTGCTGTCTCGTCTTAATCTTGTTACACAAATGGTTGTGAAGAGATTCATGAATTTTAATTTTGCCCTCTGCATTAGCGCGTCATGTCACTCATACGCAGCTGCATTCTACGGGGAGATGTTTTTCCCCTCCTCCTACAACAGGGGGAAAAAATTAGTTACAATCTTGGCAGTAAAGCAAGTTCCAAAAAAAAAAAAAAAAAAATCCGCAGATTTAGGCAGCCACCCATGAAGCTGATTAACAGTCAGTGATCAGGAGGAACAGCTTTGCCTCTTAAACTTTTCACCTTTCATTGTTAGCTGTGAAATTTTATTTCCGTTAACAAAAAAAAAGCAAGCCTGTAATGAAAACTGTGCAATGCTACGCTATATGCCAGTGCTTTTTGTCAGAATGTATCACACAACACTGCCAACACCTCTAGGAACAAGGCAATAAGAAAGGTATGTTACCACTTGTATGCAATTGTCTGATTTTTCTTTTTTCCATCGGCTGGTCACTACTGTTAATAGTCCTGCGAATTAAGAGTTAAAAAGTGCATTTGTTAACATTTTTTTTAACAAAAATCTAAAAAAAAAAAAAAATTCTTTCTGTGCCTGTACTTTGCCTGTAATGTATCAGAGCTCTTGTGTAAAGACAGATGACTTTTCACCTCCATTTACTTATTTAAATACCATCCCAAGTGCCCGATATTTCTAATCTCTGCAGAGTGTTGTTGATAATTGTGAATTGTCTTTAAGGTAAACAGTATGAAACCCACCGATTCCCCCCACCCACACCCCCCTTATTCGGCAGCTGCTGTTCACCCGGTGGGTCTGAGCTTGCTACATCCAATTACACTGTAACCCATAAAGCTACTAATAGCAACTATATTATTGCCTCCTTAGCTGCTTTCTTCGACCTTATTCTGCGTATCAAATTGGAAAATCACTTTCTTTTCACCGGGTTTTGTTTTATTTTATGTTTCACTGGTCTGAAACAATAAAAGTGTTTTAATTAGAGAAATGTGTTTTCTGTACAGCAGGCAATTTATTTGACATTTTACACAAAAGATATTTTCTACCAATGCTAAACACCTACACGAGAAGGCTCAAGGCTTTTTTTTTTTTTTTCGGTAATTTATTTTACTGCAATATATCGGTGTTTGCATTTAATTTTCCCAGTAAATATTTTCTAGGGGAGCCGAATGAATAGAATAATGTTTTTTTTTTACTTTTTCAGATGGTTTTTGTATTATTAGTTTGTTTATATAAAGGTAACTAAAAAAAAATTTCACCTTTAAGGTTGAAAATGCATTGCGAGTAGATACATTAAAAGCCAAAGATATTATGATGTAATTAGATCACCTGTAGTCCTTGCATTATGCTCCCTGTCGGTCATGTGACTTCTCTTTCTCTCTCTCCAATCACAGCTATAATATAATGCATATCTATATTTAATCTCTCACCAATATAGAAGCCGGTTTTACATATTTTACTGACCTGGAGGGAAATGTGGAATAAAGTCCAACTGAGATGGCTTAATACATAGATTGGTTAAATATTCCGTGTTTTTAGATATGTTTTCATGGCGTATTATGTTTGTGCATGAAATAATAATGGAACGTTATATACGCAAATTCTTGACCTGTTTATGTAATGTGTAATATTCATAATAGCGGTTTTAATTAGTAGCATTTTTTATTATTTTTATGTATGCAATTATTTTTATTTGTTTATTTTATTCATTTTTATTTGTTTATTTTATTTATTTTTATTTGTTTATTTTTATTTATTTTTTATACTTGTATTGTATATAAAAAAAAAATAGGATAACGACCCTGTGCTATCGCCTTGACTTATTTGATGAGGACCCACTTTTTTTGATACCTTTTATTGTTTATGTAACAGATTATTGATTACTTAGTGTGCAGGAGAAATAAAAATTCCACATGAGCTGTTTAATATCATATTCTGGTTCATTGCAGCTGGACCGACTGCATTGTGAAGGAAGGTATTCCTATATGATACTCTCTTATCCCTTTTTTTAACTATTTCTTTCAGGTCAAGGAAGAAGATAATAAAGCTTATGACCCAGACATCCATTATCCAATACTGCTCATCCTGACATCAAGATAGCAAAGTTCATCAGTGGAAATAGAACATCTCACAAGTTACTTTTTGCTACACAATAATGTATATCCATGGGCATACAAATGTTTCTATTAGCTCTGAAATAAAATATACCACAGCATCCATGAGTTGACGTAATTCTGCACATTATGCTCAATAGAAAATCATCTGAAAATATAGAGAATTTAGTGTTATTGTTACAAATTTTTTTCTTGTTCACTTTTCTCGACTTGCATGTGTCTCTCTCCCCCCCCCCCCCCCCCCTCCTTCCTTCCTTCCTTCTAGGAGACTATAAGAAATCGCTGGATCAGACAAAAGCTTCATGAACTGACCATTTGTCCTGTGGACACAAAGGCTCACCCGGCCCTCAGCTCCTCCTCTTCAATTATCTGCGATTAGTCTCAGTATGTTGAGTCAAGAAGGGGGAGTACACCGAGTGCTTATTATCTGTTTAGGTAGAAGAAGAGCACATTTAGGGCCTCTCTTAGGATGAAAAGTGAGCTCTAATCAGATCCCCAAAGAAAATGGGTGTTCTTTTCGAAATCTTACCAAAACACACCTTGTTTTATTTATGGAAATGTTGCATTCTACAGTACAGATAAATGCTATAATCAAATCAGGCAAAGCTCTCATGAATATTTACCACTGTATGTGATTACAATGTAATGTTGTTCAGTGCTCGGGTGACTATTTTGTAGGCTACAATGGCCTATTGTGAAAATTCAAATCAAAGACCTGACGTGGGCTAAAAACTAACAGTATATTATTTTCCGGCAAATTGTTTTTAGATTTTTTTCTAGTTAAGAAAATGTAAAAATATGCTAAAAAGAATTGATTGTGATTTCCTTTTGTGCTATTGTTTCTTTTTTTTCCCTTCGGTTTTAGGATAATACATAGTATGGGATATGCAGTATTGCCCTTGTGACAAATTAAAACCAAGGAGATTTTAGAAAACGAGAGGCATACATCTAGATCCCTGCCCTACTATAGTAGGATTTGGAGCTTTTAATAATAAGTGATTCAAGGTAAAAAAAATGTTGCAGCATTTCCTGTTCGAGTACTTGAGATTAAAAGTTTGTAGTTAGCAGATTATTTCCCTTAGTTGACTGCATACTTGTTGCTTTTTTTTGCATGATGTCATGTACAGAACAGCTAGCTGTGGTTGCATTAATCAGAGTAAGTCATCGTAGTGAAGGTCTAGTATGTCTTCCTAGACAAAAGAAGTACAATGAATGAATCAGGAAAGGCTTAAGGTTTATTAGACACTAATGGGTACTGTTGCTATGTGACCTTCTGACCTTAACAAATAGTTTTTGCCCTCCTACTGAAAGAAAAAGTAGAAATTGTATCCTCAAATTTCCCACTCACAGGATTAAAAGTAAACTTTCTCACACACCATCAATCACAAGTGATGTGCAATGCAAAGAAATGGGCAATCCGGACAGATGTAGTCTAGATGTATCTTCATCCGACAAACTTGGTTGTCTTGCTGCCATCTAGCACATCTTATGACTGAGTTCAATAAAACGAAATAAATCTTATTTGCATAGCGCCAACATATTCCGCAGCACTTCAAGTAACTTTTATTTATTACCGTCCACCAAGCTAGGTACTCATTTTACCGACCTCGGAAGGATGGAAGGCTGAAGATCTTGAGCCTGCTATCTGAACCAAGCGGGGATTGAACTCGCAACCTTCAGGTCATGAGCAAGAGCTTAGGACTGCATTTTTGCTGCCTTAGCACTCTGCACCACACGAGGCCGGAACAAGGTCATCACCTGCATCCCTGCAGGCAGCTTATCTAGTACAGCCAGTAGTGAGATGCCTTGCCCATTGTCATGGTCCTTCACAGCAGTCTTGGATGTAATGCTTCTATATGACAGCAGACAGGGGCGTAACTATAGAGGATGCAGGGTATGCGGTTGCACCCGGGCCCAGGAGCCTTAGAGGGGCCCATAAAGCCTCTCTTCTCCATAAAGGGAACCCAGTACTATGAATAAAGCATTATAGTTGGGGGCCCCATTCCAGGTTTTGCATTAGGGCCCAGGAGCTTCAAGTTACGCCTCTGATAGCAGATCTAGTCAATCTGCAATTGTCCACAGTGCTTTAGTCACATGCAGACTTGGACAAATTTTTGAGGAGGGCATTTGACCTGATGTTTTTTCCAAGATCATAGGAACAGCAGTGGTGCTCAAACATGGGTATACAAATTATATGCAGATGGTCTGGATCAAATCCATGGTCCCAGCAGTCGCAGGTCACAATGCCAATCTATTTGCCAGAATGGTATTCCTGGTAACTCTGCACTTTAGGCTGTGGGCAGAATGCTGTTTGCTTTGATGTCAGTATAACACACTCATCCTACAACATAAAGTCTTAAAGAGAAGTATGACCATGCACATTAAATCAAAGTTGTCCAAAACGGAGCGTTTATGGGGTCTTTTGACTGTCCACTAATGGCAGATGATGTTCAATATGTCCAAGGTTTGCTTTATTTAGTGTCTGGCAGCAGCTTATTTTTTCTCTTTGCAATCTCCCTATTAAAATAAACTTATACATGTTTATAGGGGAGTCAGGAGGAATTGCGATCAGTTGAACGAGATTTTGCCTTAAAACTATCTATCCTTTATAGTGACTGTTAAATAGTCAATAGACTTACAATAAACTTGGGCTGGTGTCATAGCCATAACTACCAAAAGTGAAAATCGCTTTACCTAAATTTGATTTTATTTTGCTGAAAAACTCTACATTTCTGACCACTAGGGGTTTAGCTTCCTTCTTATTTTCTATCCACTGCCTGTTGTCATGTAAAATCTGTCTCTTGCAGTATAAGCACCAATATATATTACAGGAAGTGTGTGTGTGGGGTGGATATGTGTTTGCTTCTATCTCATGCTGCCCATAGAGGTCTACAGAGGGTGAGGAGAAAGAAGCTTCAAGAGGGGGACAAAATCAGAGACTCACACAGAGATGATGTTATAGCTGTTAAGTATTTACTGTCTCACAGCAACTGAAATAACATCTATACTGCTCGGTACTGCAGTATAATGTCCTCCATGATGCTGTTTCTTGGGAAAATGTTTTACAGAGCGATAAAGAAAAAAATATCCTGCCTATTCATATGGGAAGTGTGTGAAGCCATTATAGCACTGGTCTACACGCACCAGAGAATTAGACAGACAGCCTGCATAGGTAAAAAAAAACTTGAAAAAATACCATATACCAGTCATATAATGCACAGAAATAGTGTTATTCCTTATGCACATACACTTTATTCTGATATGTCACCTGAAAAGATATTTACACTTGAAGCAGCAACATTTCTTTAGAACCTCTTTAGGGAACAAAATTTTCCTGAAAAACTAGGTTCGCATTTTTTTTTACACCTTTAGGCCTTAGTCACACGGGCGTTTTTCCCACGATTTGCGGATCGCATGACGGATGCGCATCCGCGAATTGCGTGACTGGGGCCGAAAAATCGCCCGAAAAAACTGCTCCTAGCTGCGTTTCAATAGAAACAGGCCGGAGCAGTGCAGCACTGTCCAGCGCATTGAATTGAATTGAAAGCAATGCGCTGCGGGCGATCTCATGATGAATTTTCGGGAAGGGCTTAAATATATAAGCCCTTCCCTGCAATTCATTCAGAAATGTGTAAAAATAAAAAAAATATATATACTCACCTGGTCCCGGCAGACGGAGTTCAGCCGCGGCCAGTGGCAGTTCTCCTGAACTGCTCTCTGTAGTATTCAGCAGCCGGGGATTTAAAATCCCTGCCTGCTGAATGAGCTGCCTCTGATTGGTCACAGCCTGACCAATCAGAGGCAGCTCTCACTCACACCCATTCATGAATCGGTGAGTGAGTGCTGCCTCTGATTGGCTCAGCGCAGGGACCAATCAGGGGCAGCTCTCAGCTGTCATTCATGAATTCATGAATGGGTGTGAGTGAGAGCTGCCTCTGATTGGTCAGGCTGTGACCAATCAGAGGCAGCTCATTCAGCAGGCGGGGATTTTAAATCCCCAGCTGCTGAATACTACAGAGAGCAGTTCAGGAGAACTGTCGCCGGCCGCGGCTGAACTCCGTCTGCCGGGACCAGGTGAGTATATATATTTTTTTAATTTTTTACACATTTCTGGATGAATTGCAGGGAAAGGCTTATATATTTAAGCCCTTCCCGAAAATTCATCCCGCGCTCGCCGGTAGCCCATTGCTTTCAATGGAGCCGGCTGTATTGCCGGCTCCATTGAATTCAATGGGCAAACATCATTCTTCTCTGCCACAGCTGTTACAGCTATGGCAGAGGAGAATAATTTGTCTAGTATATGTTCTCATTGGGGTCGGCGCTGCTGCCGCCGGCCCCGTTGAGCGCATATAGAGAAGAGAACAGGAATTGCAGATCGCAGATAGGTGCGATCTGCGATTTCTGTTCTATAATTTATCGGACGAGCGCATAAAACGCGCTCATGTGTCCGATACCATTGCAAAGCAATGGTTTTATAAAATCGCCGGCCGCATGCGCAAATCGCACGAAAAAACGCCCGTCTGACTGAGCCCTTAAAAGGGTTTTCAGAGACCCACGTGAATTTATTTAAAGTGGTTTTCCTATGACTTAAAATTGCTTCACAGGCACTCAGCCCTTGTTAGTTGCTGCTGATCAGGTCATGTGGAAGCTGCAGCCAATCACTGGCAAAAGCAGTGGCCTTCTATAACCAGTGATTGGCTGCAGCTGCCACATGACCTGATCAGCAGCAACTAACAAGGGCTGAGTGCCTGTGAAGCAATTTTAAGTCATGAAAAACCCTTTAAAGACAGAGACCATTTTAAACTAATAGAAGATGCATAACTTGTTGGTTAATTCTGTACCCTTTCCAGCTATGCTGCTCTGGTGTTCCACCCCAGTTTTTGTTTTTCTGCACCGCAGAGTTGACATTACCAACTACCCTTACGACTACTCAGGATTGTGACTGGCTGCAGCAGTCACATGACGAGACTCAGACGTTATTGCACCAGCATTGACGTCACCACCTACCTATGTGTCCACAAAGGCTAGTGATTGGCTGTGGCGGTCATGTGGTTAGTCTTTGATGTCACCAATGCAGTTCCTAGTGACACCTGATGACATGGTGTTGGAACAGAGGAAGAATGAAGAGATTAGTTATTAGTCTTGTATTGCTTGGAAATAATTCTTACCTTTAATTAAATGTGTGGGGGTCTCAGGAAATTCCTTTAAGGCCTTAGTCACACGGGCGTAAATACGCGCTTAGATACGCGCGTAAAAACGCACCTACAAAAGATAGAACATATTGGTGGCAATGGACATGGTCACGCGTTTTTTTTACGCGCGTATTTACACCCGTGTGACTAAGGCCTAAAACTGGAGATGACTATGTCTAGAAACCTCACCATAACAGATGAGAAAACAATTGCTATAGAATATGCTTTGGATAGTATTATAAAGCCAGGTCTATGGTTTGGGGTCTTGCGCTGATGAATTTTCCTTTGGCTAGGCTGTCAAAATTATTCCAAGGTAGCAATAATAATTTAACCATGCAGTCCAACAACATCTTAAAAGAACAACTAAACCATTTCAGCACTGTCTAACCTTGGCTAAAGTTATTGTTCATGATTAGAGATGAGCGATGTCATTCAGCTGAGAGCTGCTCCTGATTGGTCCCTGCGCTGAGCCAATCAGAGGCAGCAGTCACTCACCCATTCATGAATTCATGAATGGGTAAGTGAGAGCTGCCTCTGATTGGTGAGGCTGTGACCAATCAGAGGCAGCTCATTCAGCAGGCGGGGATTTTAAATCACTGGCTGCTGAATACTACTCACAGCAGTTCAGGAGGACTGCCGGCCGGCCGCGGCTGAACTCCGTCTGCCGGGACAAGGTGAGTATATATATTTTTTTACTTTTTACACATTTTTGGATGATTTTCAGGGAAGGGCTTATATTTTTAAGCCCTTCCCGAAAATTCATCCCACGCTCGCCGGCAGCCCATTGCTTTCAATGGCGCTGGCTGTATTGGTGGCTCTATTGAATTCAATGGGCAAACATCATTCTTCTCTGCCACAGCTGTTACAGCTGTGGCAGAGGAGAATGATTTGTCTAGTATATGTTTTCAATGGGGTCGGCGCTGCTGCCGCCGGCCCCATTGAGCGCATATAGAGAAGAACAGGAATCGCAGATAGGTGCGATCTGCGATTTCTGTTCTATAATTAATTGGACGAGCGCATAAAAAGCGCTCATGTGTCTGATACCATTGCAAAGCAATGGTTCTATAAAATCGCCGGACGCATGCGCAAATCGCGCGAAAAAACGCCCGTCTGACCGAGGCCTAAATGAGTAAAAGGAATAACATTTGTTTATTTCTTACTTTACTCATTTATATAGCACATTCGTACATATTCAGCAGCAGTGTGCAGAGCCTGCAGTCACTTACACTGGCCCCTGTACCCTCTGGGGCTCACAATTAAAATTCACCTATTAGTATGTTTATGGAGTGTGGGAAGAAATCATAGTACCTGTAGGAAACACAGGAAGAACATACACACTGCATTAAGATGTTGTCCTGGGTCAGATTTGAACCCAGCACTACAGATCTAATTAAAAGAGGTCAATCATAGTGTCCGGTTCCCCTTTTTAAGGAAAATGTCTCATCATGAGCCCATAAGGTAACATTTTAGATTATAGTTCCGATCTAAATTTTATCTAATACACAACAGCAACTCTACACCTGAATGACTAAGAAATTGCTAGTTTGTTTTTTCATAGGGCTCACGCAGACGAGCGTTTTTATGTACATATGTTTCCTGCATTCGCGATCCACATCTATATAGAACGAATGCTTTTCAATGTCAGCGGTAAATATAGGGGAGAGGATTTTAAAACGCAGGTAACTGCGGCATCTGTCTTTTTTGGATGTGAAACCCCTGGATGCTGTCGGCCAACCCCATTGAGAACATACAGTGAAGATCGCGATCCTCTAGCACAGCTGTCACAGAGGAGCGCAATGTTCTCCCATTGAATTCAATGGAGTCATCGCTACAGCCAGCTCCATTGAAAGCAATGGGCTGCTGGCAAGCCCTGCAGTGATTTTCGGGGAAGGGCTTTAAAAATAAATCCTTCCCTGAAAATTATCCCCAAAATGTGTAAAAAATAAAAAATATATATTCTCACCTATCTGCAGCTGTCGGGGCTTAGGCGCGTTTAGCTGGGTCTTCTCCTGAACTGCTCTGAAATGCTTTCAGCAGGCGAGGATTTAAAATCCCTGCCTGCTGAAAGGGCTGCCTCTGATTGGCTGAGCTCTGTGACCAATCAGAGGCAGCCCTCAGCTGTCTTTCAATAGCTGAGTTCTCCCATTGAATTCAATGGAGTCATCGCTACTGCCAGCTCCATTGAAAGCAATGGGCTGCTGGCAAGCCCTGCAGTGATTTTCGGGGAAGGGCTTTAAATATAAATCCTTCCCTGAAAATTATCCCCAAAATGTGTAAAAAATATATATTCTCACCTATCTGCAGCTGTCGGGGCTTAGGCGCGTTTAGCTGGGTCTTCTCCTGAACTGCTCTGAAATGCTTTCAGCAGGCGAGGATTTAAAATCCCTGCCTGCTGAAAGGGCTGCCTATGATTGGCTGAGCTCTGTGACCAATCAGAGGCAGCCCTCAGCTGTCTTTCAATAGCTGAGTGCTGCCTCTGATTGGTCACAGTGCTCAGCCAATCAGAGGCAGCCCTTTCAGCAGGCAGGGATTTTAAATCCCAGCCTGCTGAAAGCACTTCAGAGCAGTTCAGGAGAAGACATGGCTAGACGCACCTGAGCCCCAGCAACTGCAGAAAGTGAGTATATATATATTTTTATTTTTTTACACATTTTATGGATGATTTTTATTTAAGCTCTATGCATATTTTTATGCATCTAAGGCCAGACAGACATATTGAAATATGGATCCGTAATATGGGCGTCTTATAGAGGAATATTACATCAGTAGTTGATTAGTATTTGCTGTCCTTGCTTTTATTTTCTACTGGACAAACACGGATCTGTATTCGCACAATATGAAAATAATACCAATGGACAAAAATAGGTCGTTTTTAAAAAATTGCGAGGAAAAATACGGCCATGTGAATAGATACATAGATTTACATTAGCTTCATATTATGGTCTGCAAAAAATGGATGAAATACAGAATTAAAATACGCTTGTCTGAAAGTAGCAAAACAGCAATATTAAAGGGGCGGCGCTGTGATGAAAGTGATTGTGTGGGATAGTGAGAGTTAAAGTAAAGGACTCACCTGTGGGCTTGTGGCCATGTTCAAGAAGAGCTGACCACAAACTTAGAAGGCGACCTTAGTGGGGTTAAATAGCTGATTTATCTGTACTTCCTATATCCACCAGAATGGAGAGCAAACAGATCAAACACCAGAGGGCATATAGCGATCCAGGAATAATAACATAGGTTGGAGGGAAAAAAGGACTTATGCTCGCAGGAATTCAATACTGATCACCAATGCATAAAGAAGTTTGATAGGGAGACTTACTATTATTAGGGGGGAGGTCTCTCTCTGAGCCCCCCCCCCCCCCTAGTGGTTTCAAAGTCAAGACGAAATTTCCTTCTATCCACAGACTTTGATCACAGGTTTATTTATTCAAATGAGACAAATAGAAGGTACAATAGACATGGCAACGCGTTTCGAGGCTGCACGTCATCATTGTATGCCGCAGATACCAACATGCAATATGCGTCCAATTAATGCATCATTTACTTCACTATCCAGTTTTTCCACTGTATTCATGCTTGAAAAATAGACCTTGTGCAGTCTCGAAATGCGTTGCTACGTCTATTGTACCTTTCATCTGTTTCATTTGAATAAATAAACCTGTGATCGAATTCCATGGATACAAGAAAATTTCTTTCTGACTTTAAAACCACTATGGGGGGCCTCAGGCAGAGTCCTCCATAATAGTAAGTCTCCCTCTCATACTTCTTTATTTATTGGTGACTTGTATTGAAATCCTGCAAGCATAAGTCCTTTTTTTTCCTCCTACCTATATCTGAAAGTGGCCTTAGAGAACAGGAAATCTCTTGTTCTGTATCAAATGAACAGTGGCCCTAGTCCTAATAGAATATATTAAAGGGAATGTCCAGGATTAGAAAAAAAGGATGATCTTTTTTTAAATTCATAAACAGTGCTACTTTGGGGCAGTGTTTGGCATCACAGTTTATCCCCAATCAGCTGAGCTGTAATACCAGAAACAGCCTATGAGCTGACATAACACTATTTTTGGGAACAGAGGAATTGGGGGACTGGACTAGAGAATTGGACCGGGGACTACAGAAGGACTAGATGCAGAGCACAGAATACTGACAATTGACTACCTGACAACTGACGGACAAGCAGAGAGTACAGAACTGACAACAGACAGGTAAGCTGAGAGTCCTAGCAGGGCCAGCATACAAGAAGTATAACCGGCGCCCTCGGCAAGGAGGAGCTGGTTTATATATCATAAGAAATTGGCTGACATGCTGACTGGGTTGTCAATCAACCCAGCCAGACCATCAACTAAACAACTCTAATAAGGTTACTGATTAGCTGACTGGGATGTCAATCACTAGATAGTCCTTCTGCTAAACATCAGCAGGGAGAGGGTTAACCTGTGATAACTGGGACTGACTACAACGTGTACATCAGTAGGTGCACAATCTGATGTAGTGATGTCGCCTCAGACCTGATCCCAAGACATGAAAGAAAACAGCGCTGTGACAGTCAATGTTTGCCAACCTACAAATATAAGTTATACGGAAGTACAGGGCAGATGCAAGAAAACAGGACTTCAAGATCAGGGTACATAACATAGTAGTTTGTACATGGAAAGACATAGATTTGCATAGAAGTTGTGGGCAAAACAGTAGTTGTTGCTTCATTTTTCTTTCATTTCAATGCAAAATAAAAACGAAACCTCTTCCTGTTTAAAGAGATTTTCATGTCTCAGATTGTTAAAGTATATCCACACTACATATCATAAATGTCTGATAGGTGTGGGTCCCAGAGATGGGACCTCCAACCCCTATCCCATCTGATGAGGTAACTGTGTGACTCTCTCAATTGTGTTCCATAGGCTTTCCGAAAATAGCCATGTGCGACCAACTTTCCATTCATTCTCTGTCCAAATGTGCCAGTTGGTGTCCATATCATTGGGTAGGACCGGAAATAAGTCCGTGGATATGCCATAAGTCTATGAGATTGGAATACCACTTTATGCAGATAATTATCTGCCGATTTAACATATAGAATTGTAGGAAAGTGGAGAAACAATGTGAGAGCTGTAAAGTCAGCCATGTTGGGTGCTAGCATTTACTATGAAACAAATACCCTGTTCCCCTGAAAATAAGACATACCCTGAAAATAAGACATAGCATGATTTTCTAGAATTTTGGAGGATGCAAAATGATTTTTCAGGCTTTTTGAGGATGCTTGAAATATAAGCCCTACTCCAAAATTAAGCCCTGCTAAGAGTTAATTAGAAAGTCAATTTAAATAGTGTCCAGGCAGCTATACATGTAAAAAAGTTACACCTTTTTGAACAAAAATTAATATAAGACACTGTCTTATTTTCGGGTAAACACGGTATATTATAACACAGAAATAGTTTAATAAACATTTTGTACTGATAGGTTTATTCAGCTATGGAATGGTCAAAGAACCAATGACTGGTAAATCTATTTTATGTATTTTTTAGAAATACAATTTATTATTAAGGATTATAAGAACCCCCATTGATCAATAAATCACTTTAGGACAGAGAAGCATTTAATTAAAATGAACCTACAGGGAGATTTAGAGGAGTGCAAATATAAAGATGTTCAATTACTTAATAATTACTAAAATTAAGTAGAAAAAAAATTACAACTTAATCAACTTTTTTGACTGAATTGCTGTAAGGCTCAAATTGTTTGTGTGTTTTTTTTGTTATTTTCTCTTTCGAATATCATGTCTGTCATTTTTCTGAGACAATTAGGTTACTAAAGTTGAATTGTCCTTCCTAATGCCATTCTTCTCTTTGTTTTTGGCAAACTCTGTACAGAATATCGACCATTTTTAAGTTACCCTTTTTAAAATATTGAAATGCAGTGGAATTTTTCATAAACTACCTTCAGTTTATGATATCTGGGGATTGAGGTCCTGGTCATTTTAATCTAAAGTATCTAATTCGCTTTGTCTCTCTCCACTCGTCTTAACTATTAGCTTTACTACTATATCTTTTAGAGGGTTTTATTCCACATGAATGTTTTTTGATCCTTGGTATGAAAATAGGAACAGCAGGACAACTCAATACTTTCTTAACATTTCTTAAGGTAAGATCTTTTTGAAAGTGTTCTTATTTTTTATCAGTTTTATCCTCAACCTTTTTACCCAAGAGTCAAACGAAAATACCATGTTGATTGATTTGTAGAGTCCAATATTACGGTGCTTACAAAAAAAAATTTACTTTTTTACTATCGATTAGTAAGACCAGTTATTGGTACAGTTATTTAAAAAATACATAGTTACAGAAATTGAAGTAAAGTATCCAAAATAAATGCCAACATAATCTATGTTCATGAATACCTTCATCCAAAAAGTCAATCAGTAGTAAATGTGTCGGTTAAAATAGAATTAATTTAAGAAATTGAAAAAAAAATGCAAATCCTTTATTATTTAGATACAAAAAAAAGTTTTTCACTTTATTCTGTACTCTAATCTTATTTTTACTTTACAGACACTTATGGCAATAGCTTGTATCATTATATTATGTACAATGATGTATTTAACTTTCATTTAAAGAGCAATAGGGCTTTCTCACATTTTAGGAGCCGGCCATTATACTCTCATTTTAATTTGTAAGAAAAAAAAAGTATTTTACTGAAATGTATGGTTATATGGTATGTATGGTTTTTTTAAATTTACTAATTCCATTTAGACAATGTAGCACATCTGTATTGATTGGGTTCATTCATGTACATATTTTGAATGAAAAAAAAAAATTATATTTTTCCAAAAGTATACAAATATATTATTAGACTCCGTTGGCATGAGAATAATTATTACTAATGCAAGATTATATTTGTAGGGTGTGGATGTATTTTGAATTCCTCTGCTTAGCAAAATTAAGAGTTAATTGCTTCATCTTTTCAATTTCGCCAGTGCCTGTAGTGTTAGCTGCACCTGGAAAAACAGCTTATTCGCTTTGCCTTTCAGAGGTTTCTTCAAAGTAGGATTTGCCAAAGTATACACACATCTTGTGGAATTTTCCAGTGATAGAAATACATTGTTATAAAAATAAAAGATAATTTCCCCTAAAGGTAAAGTGTTACCTCAAATGGATAACTGCTATGCTGTCCTTATGCAACACAAGGTACCGTTCCTGCCGTGCATGCAAATGGTCTTTAAGCGTTGGCGAGGCTGACATCCCATTGTACCAAGTTTGGATAGTCCTGAAGTTATGGAAACAATAGTTAACTGTTAGAGGAAAAATAATTGACTGTGGAAAATTAAAGGTAGTAATTTTCCAGCCGTTTTCTGTGGGAAGTAACAACTGAAAAACAAAATATGCAGGGTGCCGAAATGGAAATTTTGGACAGTTCTTTGTGGCACCTGCTACTGTATTTGGATCTGAATAAATAAATTGGGAATTGTGCCATCAACGGTATGTGACTGTGTTGACCTGGTGTTCCAAGTCATTGATTTCATTATGAGTGTTATGCTTAGGGGCTGCAGACGCCTACTTCCTTCACCTCCTCCTGCTGGCAGTCTCAGCCCCCATTCACTTGCATTTGTCATCAGCAGCAGACACCACATCCTCCTCCATTCCAGGTTAGCTGTCTCTGTTTCCTATAGTGTGCACAACTTGCCTCTTAAAGGGCCAGCTTGCGCACTCAGCCTTCCAATCTCTGGCCAATGTTGACTTGGCCTATTTAGAGCAACCCTCCTATTAGAGAGGGCTTGAGCAATCAGTCTCTATTGTCTGCAAATGTGTCTAATTTTTTGTTAGTTTCTGTTAGTTTTTCTGGTTTTGACCTGTGTCTATTCCAGCCAACTTTTCCTGTCTTCTCCACTCCTGACCTCAGCTTGTTTATTTGACTATGTTTATGACCTCTGTCAATGGTGCATCACTTTTGAATGTAGACCAGTGCATCGCAGCTCCTCTGACTCTGCAGATAGGTGTCTTGCATGTTGAAAAGATTTCTCTCAACCCATTGCTACTTAGTTAACCATGGCTTCACAAACATTCTTTGGTGGTCAATTTGGACACAGGACAAATTGCTTGTTAGGGTTCATACTGTCATACACATTGCCTGACTTCTGTTTCTCCATCTCAGAGGATCCTGTTACTTGTAGGAATAGTTCAGCCTGCCTATTCCATAGGTTTCCTACACTGGAACAGCTAGCCTGAGAGGCCAAGTGTACCCCTTGTCCCTTTTGCAGAGTAAGGCCATGTCGGCGCCTATTTCAAAAATTGTTTTAAAAGGGGCATTATCTGAAAGTAAGCCTGTCTTTTCTTGGATGTATCATATCAGATACCAGCCTCCAAACAGACCCTTAAAAGCTATCAGTGGCTCTTTGCTGGCCTAGACTGCAAAGTCGAAAAGTAATCCAACATTTCTTAGGGTTGGTCAATTAATATCACTAGTTTATTCTACATTTTCCTATCCTCACTCTGCCAATTTCTTCACTGACTAGAAGAATTGCAAATGCCAGCCAGTGGCCTTCTGAAGTAGAGGAGGCCTTACCCTAGAACAATAACTGACCACTGGCGTTCTGCTAGGAGTCACAGAGATCGCAACTGTGACCGGCCCCTTAGCGAACAGGGTCCCACAGGCCTCCGCCATATGCCATTCCACCACCTTAACCTGCGAGTCAGCACTCAGGGAGAGGAAGGCTGTTACCCAGGGAGTCGACAGCCAATTGCAGGCTACAGACTTTTAGGGTCACAGCCCTCCCTTCTACTGAGAGACTGCAATTGTCATTGGCCACAACTGCAGTCTGTTAGTGCACTGCTGGCCACGTGATTGGTCTGGCCGGCGGTGCACTAATAGTGTCAAGGAGCAGAGGAGTACATGCGGTGCAATGAGGTATGTACCGTACCACGTGTAATTTTGTATGAGTTATACCAGCTATACATACATAATTATATACAAGAGCTATCCAGATTACACCAGCATGCATCCTGTATGTAGTGATATGGAGCATGATGGTATAACCTGGATATCTCCTGTATATAATTGTATATGCACTACTGGTATAAGCTATACATCCCTGTATGTAGCGATACCATGGTGGTATAACCTAGTATATCATTATATACCAGAGATGTATAACTTATACCAGCTATTCAAATATAATTATATACAGGAGATAGCCAGATTATACCAGCATGGTCCATTTCATTATATACAGGGGGATGTATAACATAGAGCAGGTGTACATATATAATTATATACAGTAGGTACCCAGGTAGGGCTCATGCACACATCCATGTTTTCCCCGCGTATCATGTGCTTTGCACACATGCGTGATAGTGAATGGAGTCAATGAGGTCTTCCCTCCTTTATATGCCTAGCCATATGTCCAGTAAGGAAATTGGGGCTACAATGGGTATGTTCTTGAACACAGGACAAACAGGGGTATCCATTTTGGGGTGCAAGTCTTCATTCATATGTGTGCTGTACAAAAAAAAACTTTTTAAAATGACACAATTGCCGAAAAAATGAAAACCATACTTTTTTCCTTCTGCTTTGCTCAGATTAATTCAAAAACAGTAGGGTCAAAATACACAGTACACCCCTAGATGAATTCATTAAGGGGTCTAGTTTTCAAAATAGGGTCATTTGTTGGGGTTCTCCATGGTTTTCGCCACTCAAGGGCTCTACAAGTGTGCAACGGGGCCTTCAAGCAAAATGTCTGTTCTGAAAGCCAACGTCTGCTCCGTCCGGTTTGGGCCCCGTTGTGCATACAGACATAGGATTAGGGCCACAATGGGTATGTTTCTGAACACAGGACAAACAGGGTATCCATTTTGGGGTGCAAATCCTCATTTTCATGTGCACTATATAAAAAAAGTCCTGTATGTAAAATGACATATTTGCAAAAATATGACATTTTATTTGTTCCTCTCTAAATTGCATTAACTCCTGAAAAGAAGCTGTGGGGTCAAAATACTCATGACCCCCCTCAGTGAATATATTAATGGGCGTAGTTTTTAAAATGGGGTCATTTGTGGGGGTATCTATCATACTGATACCTATGAGCCTTTGCAATCTTGGCTTGGTGCAGAAAAACAAAACATTCCTCAAAATGTTGATAATTAATGTTAAAAATGCACGTATCCTAAATGGTTTAAAAAGAAAACTAAAGCTTTTCAAATGTGCATCCAGAATAAAGTAAACAGATGGAAATATCTATTATCAAAAATTTGTACAGTATGTTTGCTCATTTTTGAGATATTGCAGTTGACAATGTGAAAACAAAAATTCAAAATTTTCCCAATTTTGGCACTTTTAATAAATATACACAAAATCTATTGGTCTATTTGTACCACCTAAATGAAGTACAATATGTGGTGAAAATACAGTGTCAGAATTACTTGGATATGCAAAACCTTTACGGAGTTATTATTTGTTAAAGTGACATATGTCAGATTTCCAAAAGTTGGCCTGGTCATTAAGGCGCAAACAGGCTTCATCACTAAGATTGTATGCTGTTTCATTTAAAAAACTCACCAAAAAAATCACAAATCTACTCAAGGTTAGAACCATCACTCACAAGACTAGGGTCTTTCTTGACTTCTCAAAGTCAGTTGTAATTGCAGAAATAGTGAAGTGAGTTAAGGGTTAATATTTAAGTCTATGACATTAGACGGCCTGCCTTGCACTTCCTAATTATCCATAACTACTGTATAGAAAGCCTGTCTCACGACAGCAACTGCAAAATAGTATATATATGTATATAGGAGTAATTGCTATAATGTAAATGCATCAGCTATTTCCAATACACAAAATACCCAGGACATGGAGGTTCCTTTGTTGTTTCCTTCTCTCTGCATGAGCAGCTTAGCACTTGTCTTCGCTATTATATATTTGAGAACATACCATGATTTCACAGGACTTGACTTTGGAATTTGCTAAATTAAAGGGGTGGTCTCGCGAAACCAAGTGGGGTTATACACTTCCGTATGGCCATATTAATGCACTTTGTAATGTACATTGTGCATTAAATATGAGCCATACAGAAGTTATTCCACTTACCTGCTCCGTTGCTAGCGTCCTCGTCTCCATGGTTCCGTCTAAATTCGCTGGCAGCTTGCTTTTTTAGACGCGCTTGCGCAGTCCGGTCTTCTGCTCAGCGCGAGCCGCTTCAGTGTGCTCCCCGCTACAGCTCTTCTGCGCATGCGCAGACGAGCTGTCACTGCTCGGGAGCGCGCTGAAGCGGCCATTCTGCACCATCCTCTGTTAGAGGAAGGTGCAGAAACTGGAGCTGCCCAGCGGAGAAGCCCAGCCCAGCCCAGCCCAGCAGCCCCGAGAAGCGTCCCAGGTAAGTGATGGGTCGGGGGGGGGCTGCCGCTGCGCCGGGCTGCGCCGGGGGGGGGCTGTCGCTGCGCCGGGGGGGGGGCTGTCGCTGCGCCGGGGGGGGCTGCCGCTGTGATGGGGGGGCTGTCGCTAGGCCGGGGGGGGCTGCCGCTGTGATGGGGGGGCTGTCGCTAGGCCGGGGGGGAGCTGCCGCTGTGATGGGGGGGCTGTCGCTAGGCCGGGGGGGGCTGCCGCTGCGCCGGGCTGCGCCGGGGGGGCTGTCGCTAGGCCGGGGGGGGCTGCCGCTGTGATGGGGGGGCTGTCGCTAGGCCGGGGGGGGCTGCCGCTGCGCCGGGCTGCGCCGGGGGGGCTGTCGCTAGGCCGGGGGGGCTGCCGCTAGGCCGGGCTGCGCCGGGGGGGGCTGTCGCTAGGCCGGGGGGGGCTGCCGCTAGGCTCCGGAACCTAGCGCTGGGCTCCGGGGCCTTCACCTGGGCTGAGGGTCTAGCGCTGGGGAGCCGGGGGCTAGCGCCGGTTACCTGCTGTCTGGTCGGCGGCTGCGGGGCGTCTGGTCGGCGGCTGCGATGCGTCCGGTTGCCATGGAGACACAGCTGGCGGCGTCTCGGGAGCGCGCACGTCGGGCTGCAGCGAGCGACGGGGAAAGAGCCGGCGGCCATCTTGAGGAAACTTTTATAAGTTGCTGAAACGCTGGAACGGTAAGTACAAACCAGCTAGGAAAGTCATTTACAGGGGGGCTTTGTAATGTATGTTTAATGGGAGGGACTGGGCAAAAAAAAAAATTAACTGCTTCCTCGAGACATCTCCTTTAAGATTTTACCACTTTGTGAAACCGTCATCATGGAACCTCAGCAGATGGTTCATGATGAAGTGTGCATTTTACGATGTAGGTTTGTGTGTGTGATTGAGAGAGGTAGCTTCATGCGACTTGTGTGGATGCAGATGATGAGTGATCGTGGGGTATAGGGTGTAGTGATACATAATGCATTCATGAGAACAGAGTTATTTTGGTAACAAATTGCACCACATTAGGCTAAGATGTATAAGTACAGCGCTTTTACAAATGAACTTCCCATTGTGAACCACTCATAATTTAACCCCTTAATGCTGCAGGGCGTACAGTTACGTCCTGCAGCATTGGCGTATGTATGAAGGAATTTCACGCAACGATCTCCCTCCATACAACGCAGTCGCCGGCTGTTTCTTATAGCTGACAACAGCTCCAATAAGCCACGCAGCTCATCAGAGCTGTTAATCATTTAAATGCCACCGTCAATTCTGACAGTAGCATTTAAATCACCCGGACGATTTTTGGGGGTCTCATATGTCCCCCCGAGATGAGATCGCAGGGAGACGAGCAGGTGTCATGGCAGCCAGGTGCCTTCTGAAAGGCCACAGGGCTGTCATAGCAGAATGACTATCAAGCCGTCCCCGTGGTGTGGCTTGATAAAATGCCTTCCCGATCACACTTTGATGTAATACTATGGCATTGCACCATGCTAAGGAGCGATCAAAGCATCGCCAGTTCTTTTTTTCTCTGGGGAATAAAAAACAAAGTCAAGATAAGTTTAAAAAAAGTTTTACTAATTATAAAAAAAATAAAAAGTCAAAAAAGTCAAAAATAAAACCTTTATAATATTTTTAATTAAATAATCTTCATAATAAAAAATAAATAAATATTTGGTATCGCTGCATTTGTACAAGTCCGATCTATCAAAGTAATGCATTATTTACCCCGCATGATGAATGTCGTCTGAAAAAAACAATACAGAGCAATAGAATTGTGCTTTTTTTGGTCACCCTGTCTCCAAGAAAAAAATGTAATAAAAAGCGATCAAATAACACCATCGGAAACTACAGGACGTACCACACAAAATGAGGCCTCGCACAACTATGTCGACGGAAAAATAAAAAGTTATTGTGGTCATTAGATGGCGGCAGAAAATAATTAAAAATAAATATCTTTGAAAAAAAATAAAAGTAGTAAAGCAAAAAAAATCGGTATTGTAGTAATTGTACTGACCCATAATAATAAAGTTATGTAATATTTGTTGCGCCGTACGCCGTAGAAACAAGACGCACTCAAAGATGGTGGAATTTCATTTTTTTTTTCCATTTCACTATACTTAGAATTTTAACCAAGTTTTTCAGTATTTTATATGGTACATTAAATAGTACCGATAAAAAATACAAGACCTCAGACAGTGGTGGCGATGGATAAATAAAAGAGATGATTTTTTTTAAGCTGGAAGGAAAAACCGAAAAAAAAAAAAAAAAGGCTGCGTCTTTCAGGCCACATTCAGATGAGCGTGTATTTGTGCGCATATATGCACGCACAAAACCGTGTGTCTATTAGAACCATTGGTTTGCAACAGCGCCGGAGAGGTGAGTACATACATTTTTTATTCTTTTACACATGCTAGAAATGATTTTCAGGGAAGGGCTTGTATTTAAAGTCCTTCCCCGAAAATCACTGCAGGGGTTGCCGGCAGCCTATTGCTTTCAATGGGACCGCCGGCAGCAGCGGCAGCCCCATTCAGAGCAATGGGCATGGACCTTCATTCACCCGTTTTTTGGTATGTCCATTGACTCGCTGATTTGTGTGAACATTAGCGCGCACAAATACATGCTTGTCTGAACGAGGCCTAAGGGGTTAATGACACTTAGATGCATTAATTTGATAGCTATGGAAAGCGAAACTCAAAAAAGTTAATTTCACATGCTGCTGATGTAAAATGAAAGCCATGCTGTGATTGGTTGCTATGTCTTAGGGTGCATTCACACAAGCATGTGCATGTGCCGTACATAGTTGAGCACAAAACTACGCACCCATGTACGTGCACAAACACGCTAGAACGCAGCTCCATACCCATTGCCTTCAATGAGGCTGCGGCTGCTGCGGGCGGCCCCATTGCAAGCAATGGGCTGCCGGCAACCCCTGCAGTGATTTTCAGGGAAGCGCTCTAAATATAAGCCCTTCCCTGAAAATCATCCCTGTTTGTGTAAAAATACATATACACATATATATATATATACACACTCACCTCTCCATCGCTGCCCTGTAAATATTCTCCGGCGGGGAGTCCCCTTGTCACTTAACACTATGACAGTACAGGGATCAGTGACAAGGGGACTCCCCGCTGGGGAATATTGACGTGCACCAGGGACCTATGGTGCACACATGTCCTATGTTTTGCAGGTACGTGCACGCCTGTAAAACACGGACATGTGAACACACCATAGGGAACCAATGGTTCTAATGGGCACGTGTTTGTGTGCACACAATTGTACGCACATAAACACGCTCGTGTGAATCCACCCTTACAGTTTCGCAAAATGAGACCCAAATAGTTCTATTCTGCTGTATTTGTTAAGAGGATGTGAGAAAAAATAGCAGCCAACAAAGACAGGAGAGCATTTTGTGTCCTTGAATTTCACATCAACGAGTTTGTTATTAGTGTGCAATGTCATTTTCGAACAAAGTTTGAAGACCCACCCATCAGGCGCACAATTCGTAAGCAATACTCCAATTTTAAGGAAGAAGGTTGCATCTGTAAGCGAAACTCATCCGGTCGTACACCACTAAATGGGAAAATACTGGAGCGTTTTTGTGCAAGTTTTACAGGAAGTCCTCAGAATCCAACACAGCAAGCAGAGAATTGGACGTCCGACTGTATGGAGATTTTGCACAAAAGTTTGCGATGTCCCTGCCGATTGTTACAAGCCCTGAATGCGCACAACAAAGCAATGCAACATTCTGCGAGAGTATGCAGACTCTATTGAAAACCAATGGCTTCATGCAATCTTTAGTGTTTAGTGATAAAGCCAGCTTTCGGGCAAAGTTAACAAATGTAATATCAGAATGTGGGGGGGGGGGGGGGGGGGGACCCGCATGTTGAAGCATACACGTGAGGAAACAATGACAGGGATTTCATACCTGGACGCTACAGATATGGCTTTTGCCACAGCTGGAACAGGAAATCTGCATTTTCATCTTCCAACAGGATGGGGCACCCTCCGTTTTCACAATGAAGTCAGAATTGATCTCTGTAGGCAATTATTAAACTAATAGATTGGCTTTGCAAGTTGTGACAATAGTGAAGTCCCTCCATGGCCTCCAGGTTCCCCGGACCTTATGCTTTTCGATTTTTTTTTTCTCTGGAGGAGTGTTAAAGATAGAGTCTACATGCCACCCTTACCACCGACCATGAATGATCTGCAAGTACACATCATAAAAGTCATTTCATCAGTCAATCGTGATATGTTACAATGTTTATGGCAGGAACTTGACTACAGGCTCGATGTTTGTCCAGTTACAAAGAGGGCTCACACTGAACATCTCCGATGTGGAAAACATTTTTGATGTCGTGCAACAAAAGCTCTTCCACTTCTATGATATCACATATATGTATTGAACTGCCACTAAATGTGGGTTATAAGTGTTTCAAATTGAGAAGATCATTTGTAATAACCGTGTGTTAGATATCTATCATGGCTTGAAGTAGTAAGTAGAACCAATTAAGATATAAATCTGAACCTTGTGCTATGCATACTATCCATTAAGAGATGGAAATGCTAACCAAATCAAGAAAAGTAAGTTTTGAGAAGCAAGAGTTTTGGAATATTTTTGTGTCTCAAATATGATGGGTTAATAGCTACTTCATGATGAAATTCTGTATTTCCCTCAGAAAGCACAGTAAAATTGGTTAGAAATATGAAATCAATGTATTCCAAACATCTGTGATCTCAACTGTATTTTTAGCAATTGTTACTTACGGAGAAAAAACAAAGGTGCTACATGTGTAGCATTGCCTTGGTAAAGTTGGAAAGACAATGGAGGTTGGTATGTGGCTCGCCTATTCAAGTTCTGCATATGCAAAACACAACTCTCATATTAGCTTGTAAGTGTAGGTGGGATCACAGGTGAGGAAAACAACAAAGACATTATTCACTGAAAAAGCCAAAAATGTAATACCTGAAAGTCTGCAAAGCAGACACGGTCGCCATAGGCACGATCGCCATAAGGCAGGCGCAATCGCCACCGGCACAATCGCCGTAGGGCAGGCGCAATGGCCATAAGCCCTAAAGATATGCAGTCAGCCAGACAATATAGTGTGGAGGAGCAACTTGTTCATTGCATCTTTGGTATCGTTCACATGTGCAGGATATCTTTATATGCAGTCACTCCTCCCCAATCTGGGCTGGGTTGAGTGGGTGACTGCATATTAGCCTGCAATGAACAAGTTGCTCCTCCATACTATATTGTCTGGCTGACTGCATATCTTTAGGGCTTATGGCCATTGCGCCTGCCCTACGGCGATTGTGTCGGTGGCGATTGCGCCTGCCTTATGGCGATCGTGCCTATGGCGACCATGTCTGCTTTGCAGACTTTCAGGCATTACATTTTTGGCTTTTTCAGTGAATAAGTGTAGGTGGGAAGAACAGCTTCTGTTCAAATTTGGTCCGCTAACCTGAAGGAGATCTGGAGTGGATATTACATGAAGCGCCAAAGAATAAATGTTGGTCGATGTTCATTCTTAGTTAAAAAGCAGATGTTTAGAAAACTGAACGTCTACTTTCTTCTAAGAACAAGAGCCCATTCAAAGTTATCCTATCCACTTTGGAGCCTTTTACCAATTGTATCAATCATTCTTTGGCTGAAAATTTAGAATGTATTTGAGCAAAGTTATTAATATGCTCTTGAGACATTCTTTTCTACTACAATAGGAGATGTTGCACTAGAATCATAGAATGTCCGAGTTGGAAGGGACCTTCATGGTCATCGGGTCCAACCCCCTGCTCAGTGCAGGATTCACTAAATCATCCCCGACAGATATTTGTCCAACCTTTGTTTGAACACTTCAATTGAAAGAGAACTCACTACCTCCCGTGGTAACCTGTTCCTCTCATTGATGACGGTTTTTTCTAATATCTAATTTGTGTCTCCTCCTTTTCAGTTTCATCCCATTGCTTCTAGTCTTTCCTTGTGCAAATGAGAATTGGACTGATCCCTCTGCACTGTGACAGCCCTTCAGATATTTGTAGACAGCTATTAAGTCTCCTCCCAGCCTTTTTTGCAGGCTAAACATTCCCAGATCCTTTAACTGTTCCTCATAGGACATGATTTGCAGGTCGCTCACCATCTTGGTAACTCTTCTCTGAACTTGCTGCAGTTTATCTATGTCTTTTTTTAAGTGGGGTCCCCAGAACTGAACACAGTATTCCAGATGAGGTCTGACTAAGGAAGAGTAGAGGGAGATAATGACCTCTCGTGATCTAGACTTTATGCTTCTCTTAATACATCCCAGAATTGTGTTTGCCTTTTTGGCTGCTGCATCACATTGTTGACTCATGTTCAGTCTATAATCTATTAGTATACCCAAGTCTTTTTCATATGTTTTGCTGCTTAGCTCAATTCCTCCCATTCTGTATGTGCTTTTTTCATTTTTCGTGCGCAGATGTAGGACTTTGCATTTCTCCTTGTTAAATACCATTCTGTTAGTCGCTGCCCACTGTTCAAGCTTTTCTAGATCTTTTTGAATACTCTCTCTCTTCCCTAGTGTTAGCTATCCTTCCTAGCATTGTGTCATCTGCTAATTTGATCAGTTTCCCATCAATTTCCTCCTCCAGATCATTTATAAATATGTTGAACAACACTGGGCATAGGACAGAGCCTTGTGGTACCCCACTTAAAACATTCTTCCACTTGGATTTGCAGCCATTTATGACCACTCTTTGAGTACGATCACTCAGCCAGTTGTGAATCCACCTAATAGTTTCCTTGTCAATCCCATATTTGGTCATTTTTTCAATAAGTATAGTATGAGATACTTTTTCAAATGCTTTAGTTAAGTCAAGGTACAGTATATCCATCGCATTTCCCTGATCAACCTAGTTGGTGATTTCCCCCCCCCCCCCCCCCCAATAACCAACCTAGTTGGTTATTTCCTTCTTTTAGGGATTGTTAACGATTGTGCTTTGAGAATTTCATTTCTCAATATTTCCCAACCTTCTTGGACATTTCTGTCCTTAAGAAGATCCAGCCGTTGGATTCTTCCTACACTCTTTCTGAGTTCATTGAAATCTGCCTTTCTGAAATCCAACCTTGAGGTCTGAGTATGCAAAATTCAAGGATAGCATGATCACTGCCTCCTAGGGTCCCAGCCATCCTTACTTCCTCAACCATTTCCTCCTGGTTGGTAAGAATTAGGTCCAGGATAGCAGATCCCCTTGTTTTCTCTTCTACCTTTTGGAAGATAAAGCTGTCAGCAAGAGTTGATAAGAATTTGTTGGATCCATTACTTTTGCCTGAGAGAGATTCCCAACAAATGTCTGGATCGGTAAAATCTCCCATGATCACTATGTTGTGCTTTTTTGAGAGTTTGGCCATCTGATGTAGAAAGAGTTGACCAATATCTTGTCAAGGATGCGTGTAGTAAATGCCTACAATACTGTCCTTTCTGTTGTTCTCTCCTTGTATTCTTACCCAAACAGTTTCCACAGAACTGCTATGCTCTGAAGCTTGAATCTCTGTGTAGATGAATGTTTTCCTAACATACAACGCAACACCTCCTTCCCTTTTTTAGGACTGTTTCTTATAAATAAGTTGTATCCTTCAAGCCTTGTATCCCAATCATGTGTATCATTCCACCAAGTTTCCGTGATGCCTATAACATCATATGTAGAGATGAGCGAGCACCAAAATGCTCGGGTGCTCGTTACTCGGGACGAACTTTTCGCGATGCTTGAGGGTTCGTTTCGAGTAACGAACCCCATTGAAGTCAATCGGTGACCCGAGCATTTTTGTATATCGCCAATGCTCGCTAAGGTTTCCATTTGTGAAAATCTGGGCAATTCAAGAAAGTGATGGGAACGACACAGCAACGGATAGGGCAGGCGAGGGGCTACATGTTGGACTGCATCTCAAGTTCCCAGGTCCCACTATTAAGCCACAATAGCGGCAAGAGTGACCCCCCCTCCCAACAATTTTTACTTCTGAAAAGCCCTCATTAGCAATGCATACCTTAGCTAAGCACCACACTACCTCCAACAAAGCACAATCACTGCCTGCATGACACTCCGCTGCCACTTCTCCTGGGTTACATGCTGCTCAACCCCCCCCCCTGCACGACCCAGTGTCCACAGCGCACACCAAATTGTCCCTGCGCAGCCTTCAGCTGCCCTCATGCCACACCACCCTCATGTCTATTTATAAGTGCGTCTGCCATGAGGAGGAACCGCAGGCACACACTGCAGAGGGTTGGCACGGCTAGGCAGCGACCCTCTTTAAAAGGGGTGGGGCGATAGCCCACAATGCTGTACAGAAGCAATGAGAAATCCAATCCTGTGCCACCTCCATCTGGAGCTGCACACGTGGGCATAGCAATGGGAAACCTATGTGCCACACACTATTCATTCTGTCAAGGTGTCTGCATGCCTCAGTCAGACCGCGGTTTTTTATAAATAGTCACAGGCAGGTACAACTCCGCAATGGGAATTCCATGTGCACCCACAGCATGGGTGGCTCCCTGGAACGACCGGCTGTACATAAATGTATCCCATTGCAGTGCCCTGGACAGCAGAGCTAACGTCAGATTAAATGCAGGTGGGCTTCGGCCCACACTGCATGCCCCAACCTGACCAGGGTTTTTAATTCATAGACACAGGCAGGTACAACTCCCTATTGTGAAGTCCCTGTGGACCCACAGCATGGGTGGCTCCCTGGAACCCACCGGCGGTACATAAATATATCCCATTGCAGTGCCCAGCACAGCTGAGGTAATGTCATGTTTAATGCAGGTGGGCTTCAGCCCACACTGCATGCCCCAGTCAGACTGAGGTTCTTTAGAAGTGGACACATGCAGTTACAACTCCGTGTGGACCGACAGCATGGGTGGGTGCCAGGAAGCCACCGGCGGTACATAAATATATCCCATTGCAGTGCCCAGCACAGCTGATGTAACGTCAGCTTTAATGCAGGTAGGCAAAAAATTAATTGGATTACACTGTAGGCGAGGGCCCCCAAAAAATTGGTGTACCAACAGTACTAATGTACCTCAGAAAAATAGACCATGCCCAACCAAGAGGGCAGGTGAAACCCATTAATCGCTTTTGTTAATGTCGCTTAATTTGTAACTAGGCCTGGAGGCAGCCCAGTTAAAAAAAAAATTGGTTCAGGTGCAAGTTTCAACGCTTTAATGAGCATTGAAACGTATAAAAATTGTTTACAAAAATTATATGACTGAGCCTTGTGGGCCTAAGAAAAATTGCCCGTTTGGCGTGATTACGTGAGGTTTCAGGAGGAGGAGCAGGAGGAGGAGGAGGATGAATATAATACACAGATTGATGAAGCTAAAAGGTCCCCGTTTTTGATGGTGATAGAGAACGATGCTTCCATCCGCGGGTGCAGCCTACGTATTGTTTAGGTATCGCTGCTGTCCGCTGGTGGAGAAGAGAAGTCTGGGGAAATCCAGGCTTTGCTCATCTTTATGAGTGTAAGCCTGTCGGCACTGTCGGTTGACAGGCTGGTACGCTTATCCGTGATGATTCCCCCAGCCACACTAAACACCCTCTCTGACAAGACGCTAGCCGCAGGACAAGCAAGCACCTCCAGGGCATACAGCGCGAGTTCAGGCCACGTGTCCAGCTTCGACACCCAGTAGTTGTAGGGGGAAGAGGCGTCATGGAGGACGGTCGTGCGATCGGCTACGTACTCCCTCACCATCCTTTTACAGTGCTCCCGCCGACTCAGCCTTGACTGGGGAGCGGTGACACAGTCTTGCTGGGGAGCCAGAAAGCTGTCAAAGGCCTTAGAGAGTGTTCCCCTGCCTGTGCTGTACATGCTGCCTGATCTCCGCGCCTCCCCTGCTACCTGGCCCTCGGAACTGCGCCTTCTGCCACTAGCGCTGTCGGATGGGAATTTTACCATCAGCTTGTCCGCCAGGGTCCTGTGGTATAGCATCACTCTCGAACCCCTTTCCTCTTCGAGTATAAGAGTGGAAAGGTGCTCCTTATACCGTGGGTCGAGCAGTGTGTACACCCAAAAATCCGTAGTGGCCAGAATGCGTGTAACGCAAGGGTCACGAGAAAGGCATCCTAACATGAAGTCCGCCATGTGTGCCAGGGTACCTGTACGCAACACATGGCTGTCCTCACTAGGAAGATCACTTTCAGGATCCTCCTCCTCCTCCTCCTCAGGCCATACACGCTGAAAGGATGACAGGCAAGCAGCATGGGTACCCTCAGCAGTGGGCCAAGCTGTCTCTTCCCCCTCCTCCTCATGCTCCTCCACCTCCTCCTCCTCAACGTGCTGAGATATAGACAGGAGGGTGGTCTGACTATCCAGCGACATACTGTCTTCCCCCGCCTCCGTTTCCAAGCGCAAAGCGTCTGCCTTTATGCTTTGCAGGGAACTTCTCAAGAGGCATAGCAGAGGAATGGTGACGCTAATGATTGCAGCATCGCCACTCACCATCTGGGTAGACTCCTCAAAGTTTCCAAGGACCTGGCAGATGTCTGCCAACCAGGCCCAATCTTTTGTAAAGAATTGAGGAGGCTGACTCCCACTACGCCGCCCATGTTGGAGTTGGTATTCCACTATAGCTCTACGCTGCTCATAGAGCCTGGCCAACAAGTGGAGCATAGAGTTCCACCGTGTGGGCACGTCGCACAGCAGTCAGTGCACTGGCAGATGAAACCGATGTTGCAGGGTGTGCAGGGTGGCAGCGTCCGTGTGGGACTTGCGGAAATGTGCGCAGAGCCGGCGCACCTTTCCGAGCAGGTCTGACAAGCGTGGGTAGCTTTTCAGAAAGCGCTGAACCACCAAATTAAAGACGTGGGCCAGGCATGGCACATGCGTGAGGCTGCCGAGCTGCAGAGCCGCCACCAGGTTACGGCCGTTGTAACACACGACCATGCCCGGTTGGAGGCTCAGCGGCAAAAGCCAGCGGTCGGTCTGCTCTGTCAGTCCCTGCAGCAGTTCGTGGGCCGTGTGCCTCTTCTCTCCTAAGCTGAGTAGTTTCAGCACGGCCTGCTGACGCTTGCCCACCGCTGTGCTGCCACGCCGCGCGACACCGACTGCTGGCGACGTGCTGCTGCTGACACATCTTGATTGCGAGACAGAGGTTGCGGAGGAGGAGGAGGAGGGTGGTTTAGTGGAGGAAGCATACACCGCCGCAGATACCACCACCGAGCTGGGGCCTGCAATTCCGGGGGTGGGTAGGACGTGAGTGGTCCCAGGCTCTGACTCGGTCCCAGCCTCCACTAAATTCACCCAATATGCCATCAGGGAGATATAGTGGCCCTGCCCGCCTGTGCTTGTCCACGTGTCCGTTGTTAAGTGGACCTTGGCAGTAACCGCGTTGGTGAGGGCGCGTACAATGTTGTTGGAGACGTGGTCGTGCAGGGCTGGGACGGCACATCGGGAAAAGTAGTGGCGACTGGGAACCGAGTAGCGCGGGGCCGCCGCCGCCATCATGCCTTTGAAAGCCTCCATTTCCACAAGCCTATACGGCTGCATCTCCAGGCTGATCAATTTGGCTATGTGCATGTTTAATGCTTGAGCGTGCGGGTGCATGGTGGCGTACTTGCGCTTGCGCTCCATTACTTGCGCTAGCGACGCCTGGACGGTGCGCTGAGAGACATTGGTGGATGGGGCCGAGGACAGCGGAGGTGAGGGTGTGGGTGCAGGCCAGGAGACGGTAGTGCCTGTGTCCTGAGGGGGGGGTTGGATCTCAGTGACAGGTTGGGGCACAGGGGGAGAGGCAGTGGTGCAAACCGGAGGTGGTGAACGGCCTTCGTCCCACCTTGTGGGGTGCTTGGCCATTATATGTCTGCGCATGCTGGTGGTGGTGAGGCTGGTGGTGGTGGCTCCCCGGCTGATCTTGGCGCGACAAAGGTTGCACACCACTGTTCGTCGGTCGTCTGCACTCTCAGTAAAAAACTGCCAGACCTTTGAGCACCTCGGCCTCTGCAGGGTGGCATGGCGCGAGAAGGCGCTTTGGGAAACAGTTGGTGGATTATTCGGTCTGGCCCTGCCTCTACCCCTGGCCACCGCACTGCCTCTTCCAACCTGCCCTGCTGCTGCACTTGCCTCCCCCTCTGAAGACCTGTCCTCAGTAGGCTTAGCAAACCAGGTGGGGTCAGTCACCTCATCGTCCAGCTGCTCTTCCTCCGAATCCTCTGTGCGCTCCTCCCTCGGACTTACTCCAATTACTACTACCTGAGTGATAGACAACTGTGTCTCATCGTCATCGTCCTCCTCACCCACTGAAAGCTCTTGAGACAGTTGCCGGAAGTCCCCAGCCTCATCCCCCGGACCCCGGGAACTTTCCAAAGGTTGGGCACCGGTCACGACAAACTCCTCTGGTGGGAGAGGATTCGGAACCATTGCTGCCCATTCTGGGCAGGGGCCCGAGAACAGTTCCTGGGAGTCTGCCTGCTCCTCAGAATGTGTCATTGTAATGGAGTGAGGAGGCTGGGAGGAAGGAGGAGCAGCAGCCAGAGGATTCAGAGTTGCAGCAGTGGACGGCGTAGAAGTCTGGGTGGTCGATAGATTGCTGGATGCACTTTCTGCCATCCACAACAGGACATGCTCACACTGCTCATTTTCTAATAAAGGTCTACCGCATGGACCCATTAATTGTGAGATGAATGTGGGGACGCCAGAAACGTGCCTCTCTCCTAATCCCACAGCAGTTGGCTGCGATACACCTGGATCAGGAGCTCGGCCTGTGCCTACACCCTGACTTGGGCCTCCGTGTCCTCGCCCGCGTCCACGTCCTCTAGGCCTACCCCTACCCCTCAGCATGGTGTATTACCAGTAGTGCAGAAACAGAACGCTGTAATTAAATGTGCCGCTTATTGGCCTGTGGTTGGAGGCTGACTTCGCTTATGGAACGCACAGCAGAGCCAGGAAAGAATTTTGCGCAAGCCTGCTGTAACACTTAGCTGGCTGCGTATTAATTAGGACTACTACCCCCAGCAGAGACGCAGTACACTCAGGACGGTCACAGGCAGCCCAAATAGATTTTTTTGTCCCAAATTTTTTTGGAAAAGCCCACTGCCTATATAGACAGTATATGTCTTTCACCTTTTTCACTGTCCCTGCCTCAGCACTACTGGCCCTATACTATGTAAAATTATTGCAGACTGTTTCCCTCTGGACAGGATGACAGCGGTGATGTAACGGGCAACGCAGAGCCAGGAAAGAATTTTGCACAAGCCTGATGTAACACTTAGCTGGCTGTATATTACTTAGGACCACTACCCCCAGCAGAGACGCAGTACACTCAGGACGGTCACAGGCAGCCCAAATAGATTTTTTTGTCCCAAATTTTTTTGGAAAAGCCCACTGCCTATATAGACAGTATATGTCTTTCACCTTTTTCACTGTCCCTGCCTCAGCACTACTGGCCCTATACTATGTAAAATTACTGTAGACTGAGGACGCAATGCTCTGCACGGCCGATATACGAAAAAAAAGAAAGAAATTTCAACACTGCAAAAAGCAGCCTCAACAGTACTGCACACGGTCAGATGTGGCCCTAAGAAGGACCGTTGGGGTTCTTGAAGCCTAAAATCACTCCTAACAGTCTCCCTATAGCAGCTCCAGCATCAGCAGCACTTTCCCTGAGCTATGTAAGAATGCATCTGTGGCGAGCCGCGGGAGGGGCCGAATTATATACTCGGGTGACACCTGATCTCGCCAGCCACTCACTGCAGGGGGGTGGTATAGGGCTGGAACATCACAGGAGGAAGTTGTAATGCCTTCCCTGTCTTTCTATTGGCCAGAAAAGCGCGCTAACGTCTTAGAGATGAAAGTGAAAGTAACTCGAACATCGCATGGTACTTGCCTCTAGTAACGAGCATCTCGAACACGCTAATACTCGAACGAGTATCAAGCTCGGACGAGTACGTTCGCTCATCTCTAATCATATGTCTCTGCCTGTGTTAGGAACTCCAATTCTCCTTGTTTGTTTCCCATGCTCTGTGCATTTGTGTAGAAACATTTTAGTTTGTGATCGGTGTCTCTTGCTCCTCTACTTTCCTTTTTAATTTTTTGTCTTTGTTCTTTTTTTCCACTTCTAATAGCAAAGCTCTCAAATGTATTAATCAGCTGTATATTTTTTACCTGGCCTTTCACTACCCTTCCCACTAAAGCCCTTCCAGGTTCTTTCACACAGTTTAGCAGTCAAATTATCTCTGGTATGTTACAGTCAGAAGCAAGGCTAGATATCAGGGAAGCAATCTGCCTCTACATCAAATCCTTGAATATAACAAACACTAGCTGTTTCCTTAAATATGTAGTGGAAGAGACCTTTTATGGCAGACAGGTTAGCTTTGAACAGATGGTCTTTACACCATTACTGTACATAAAAATTCTGAATAACTGCCAATATTCCCTTTTTTGTCTGGAAGTATGCTATGAATATTGTCTATGATTGATTCAGATAGAGATTTGTTGACTTTGTGACGTAATGCAACTCATTGTGATATTATGATATGTGTATTTCCTTAAAGCTGCAGGTATAATACCTCAATGAGTTGTAAAACAAATTAAAGAACAGTTCATAAGAGATTTAGCTTTGACTTATCTTTGCACATTGAACAATATCCTCATAATAACCTTATGTAAACCAGTTATTGCGGTATATTATTTTTTAAATTGTCTATTGCATTCCCCTATAAATAGGTACAGCGGAATGCATTGTATCTGTAAAATGAACAATACTGACATTGATATTTATGTCATTATTATACAAAGCACAATAAAGTGGTAGAGGTTTTTCCCTTCATACAATAATATTTTATAAGCATTCTGTAGCATTTGTCCACTTTATTATAGGAGACACATTAATGAAAATTAACCAAGGTTTCACAACATTGAACGTGCATAATGCATTTACACAATTTAATGTTACAGGTTGTAAAAAAAGAAAATTAGCAGTTCTATAAATAAGGGGAAAAAAGGGGAGACCACCCATGCTTATCGCACTTCTCCATCTGAGCAAGGATAGTGATCTGATGTAGGATAATATTCATATCTGGAGTTTTGGAAACGTTCTCATATGTACCTTGCTGCAAATATAGTATTATATCTACAGTATATACTCGAGTATAAGCCAACCCAGTATAAGCTGAGGCACCAAGTTTTACCCCAAAAAACTGGAAATACTTGTTTACTCGAGTATAAGCCTAGGGTGGGTTTATACTCGAGTGAGGTCAGTGCATCATTGCTTTCAATGGCAGCCATTGAAAGCAATGGGCTGCGTGCAGTGATTTTCTGGGAAGTGCTTTAAATATAAGCCCTTCCCTAAAAAACCATCCCTAACGTGTAAAAAAAAAATACTCACCTGTCCGCCGCTGTTGGGGCTCAGGCGGATCCAGCTGCTTGGTCCTCAGGCAGTGCAGTGAACTTCTTTGAATTCCCCCGCCGTCAGCACTGTGCAAGTAAGCGCTATGATTGGATCGCGCACCAGCCAATCAAAGCACTCAATAAACCAATCACAGCCATTCAGTGATGTCATTCACTGAATGGCTGTGAATAATGGGTGTGATTGGCTGTCGCTCTATCCAATCACAGCGCTTACTTACACAGCGCTGACAGTGGGGGATAACAGAGCAGAGAGATGACTGCGGGGAGAATTAAAAGCGGCTTGCTGCACTGACGGGGAGACCATCACGCCGGGGACTCAGACGTTGGCTAGGAGGTGAGTATTGTGTTTTTTTGGGGGGGTGTTTTACCTCACTTGAGTATAAGCCAAGGGGGGCTTTTTCATCATAAAAAAATGTGCTAAAAAAGTCGGCTTATACTCGAGTATATACTCAAGGTAATTGCCTTTAAAGGGGTTGCCTCTGATTGGTCACAGCGCTCAGCCAATCAGAGGCAGTGCTTTCTGGAGGCGGGGATTTTTCAATCACCGGCCACTAGAATACAGAAGAAGACTGGCAGGATGGTGAGAAGAGCCGGACAGCGCTTCTATATGAGTTACATTTTTTTCTAACAGCTAGGGATGATTTTCGATATTTCAAGCCACCCCCCGAAAATCATGGCTGTGGGGGTTGCCTTCTGTCCATTGCTTTCAATGGGGCGGCAGCAGCGTCAGCCCCATTGAAAGCAATGGGATAGCGTCATGATCATCTGCCACAGCTGTGACAGGAGATTCTTTCGTGCCCTCTACAGACCCCTCATCACTGAACACTGTGACAGTGCTGTCACACTGTTCAGTGATAAGGGGACTCCCCGCGGGGATTAAAGGACATCATACGATGTCTTTATGTGCAGCATCGACCTTAACGGCACGCATTATAAGCACGCATGTCCTATCTTTTGCAGGTGCGAGTATTTTGTGTCTCTAAAAGACAGACATGTGAACACTTCATAGGAAACCAATAGTTTTAATAGGCGCAATTGTTTTTGCACACATAGGCATGCAAAAAAAAATCACTCGTCTGACCGCGGCCTAAATCACATGTCTATGATTGAGGAAGCGCTTTCTGCTCCGAAATGGATCTCTATGGACTTTCTCTAATTTTGTGGATTACAATAAATTGGATATACTATATCCTGGCATTTTGGAGGTCTTGATATTTCCACTCGATATCCTTGGCAGAGTGCATCTCCATGGTCAAGATTCACATTCACTTGAATGGGGCTGATTTGATGGCCAGCACGTAGGGTTCTGCAATCCACATTCAGATGAATGAGATAGCTGCAGAAATATCTGCTACATGCAAATAAACCCACATGTAATCGTTTGCACTATGAAGACCAGACGTCGAATGGTCTCTTCGAATCCATTAGCCTATCTACATTAGAAGATAGAAAAAAACCTGATAGCAATACTGATTCATTAGAAATTTGGGGGCATATTTACTAATGTGATCGCGTCTAGACCTTGTCATAAAATGTACCAAAATTTACCACACTTCTGGTACATCATGTTGCACCAAGTTTCAGACCCACACAAAACAGTTCATTGTGCTTTACTGGCATAATGGGGAAGTAGCATGGTCCGAATGGGAAAATGTGCAACAACATTTTCATGCATCAAAGAAAAGTCAGGACCCAGCCCCACTCATTAGCTAATATTAATCTAATGTGTATGGCCACCTATCTGTGCTGGAGGCTCTGGTGCGGATCTAGCATGAAATCTTGGGTGAAAAAATGCAGCATACATTTTTGTTTGGAAAAATTTCTGTTGGTATACCGGAAGTTGGACAGACTCCAGTATGAGGCCCGCCCAGCACCATGTGGCTCCAGTATATGCTGGATCAAGACTTCCATTTTTTCTATTGTTAGGCTCCTAGGTCAGAGCTGAACAATGGAAGATTTTAATGGTAGTGTGAACCAGGCAAGGGTTCGGTGCCTGTGATCCTCTGCCAATCAGCTATTTGTCAGGCTGGCGTGCTTATGCACTGAGCTGATTTTTGAAGGAAGCAGACAGCTCTATTTTGCTGTAGTGGCTAGGCTTGGTATTGCAGGCAAAGTTCTCATTCATTTCAATGGCAAACTGGCCTGCAATATCAAGCTTGGCCATTACAGTAAGAATGGAGCTGTCTGCTTCCTACAGAATTCAGCTCAGCACATTAGTACATCAGCCTGGAGAACAGCTGATCAGTAAGGGGCCAGAGCGACGGATCCCCACAAATCTACTATTGATGACATCCTGAGGATAGGCTATCAATAGTTTACCACTTGGACAACTCCTATAATCTGGCGAACAGCTCATTTTGCCTGGGGACGTTTTTGCCAATATATTTCTCCTAAATGGCTGACTATGTAATGCATGGATGACTTCAGTCCATCAAAACAACAGCTGATGTTTGTTAGTCGCTTTCCGCTTTGGCTTTCAGAGGGGTTCCTGAGTGAACAACCCCCTCTATAATGTCCTAAAGCCTTAATAGGGCATATGGACAGACTATATTGTTCTAAATAGTGTTACCAACATCATATGGTAGTCCAACATAAGCTTTGATCGACAACATTTATGGGCATTGTCAGGAATGTTTGTAGAAACTATGTAGGAACTGCATTATTGTCCCTAGAATCCATCCTAAATTATGTTCTTTTTTTCTAGTTCAGCATCCACAGTCAAGACAAATGTTGAAGTAGAAACATGTCTTATAGATCATTCTCTTTAGGGGTCTTCGCAATTGTAATTTATACGAAAATGGAAGCTTTTGTGATACCATAGACCCAGAAAATAAAATCTTTACAAAGAACGCCGATTTACAATACTCACTGCCATGTAAGACCAACTATTAGTAAGGTGGATTCAAGTGTGTTTTGGTATTCTTTCTTCGTAGTGCATGTTTCAGTTCAGTGTTTAGGACGTACGGCCTTGCTAGTATTACTCTTTATTTGTTCAATCTTTTCACAATGAGAAAATTGATGATGTATATGAAAGATGAATGAGGCAACGTCAAGGGCATCTAGTTTTACAACCCACAATTGAAACTGAACAATATGGATTTCAGCTGCTTGTTTATGTCTCCCAGACCAATAAACCACCTTGGCAGATGAACATTATGATAAAACTTCGAAACCTTCTAAAACATCAACACTTTCTTAAGTCTGCCTGGTTTCTTTTTCTTAATAATACCATGAGTATTACATAGAAAACATTTGTAAACTATAACAGGTGGGGAAGATATATACAGGTTTAATTACATTTTGCAGCATCTTATCATGGGGAGAGCCTGATGCTGTGCCTTACAAGATAGTAAGCTAGATTCATACTGCATTTCAGTGGGTATCCAGCCTTCCTGTCTATGTAAATAGTTGAAAACACACTATTCACTATAGGCTTTCATTAGTCTAAGACCACTTTGGTGGCTGATTGACCTAGTTTCCATTCTTTGCTTGAATTTTTTTTCAAAAAGATTAGTATAGTCAACTACACTATTTTGGCTGGCAAAAATAAAGGAAAAAAGTCGAATCATGGTCAAACTGAGACCAAAACTTGCACTCCTGGTCTCCATTTGACTATTTTGCTTATAACGAAAGTGACAGGAACAGGAACTTTTATTTTTGAGCCTTTAATTGGTAGTGATTTAACAGGTGGCCATATTGAACCAGTACTGAGGCAAACAGTCCAGCTTCTTTTTACATTTTTGCTCCCTAACCACCTACTACATATCTGCATGTGTTTGACACCTAGCAGGCACTATAGTGCTATACAATAATAATAATCTTCATTTATATAGCATCAAAATATTTTGCAGAACTTACAAAGACAGGGGGATACAGAATGACAAAAATACAAAAACCATGGTTACATGTAGTAATCAGTTGATGGAGACAGTAGGGATGAGGGTCCTGCTCCAACGAGCTTACATACTACAAGTAATGGGGTGATACAGAAGGTAAAGGGGCTGGAGATGGGTAAGGTATGGCAAGGTGGAGAGTGTGGCATGGTATACACATAGACAGTGGTCAGATGTAAGCCGCATAGTGGCCGAATCGGTATGACTGCAGGGGGTGGTTGATTGCAGCTAGTAGGGACTGCAGTCAGTTGCACAGGGAGTGTGTTATCAGGTGGCGTACAGAGGAGTTTGGTTTAGGAGATGTGGTATGCCTTCCTGAAGAGGTGCGTTTTTAGAGTGCGCCTGAAATTGTATGTTTCAGAGGTTGCCCGTATAGTTTGGGGTAGTGCATTCCAGAGGACTGCTGCTGCTCTGGAGAAGTCTTGGCGAAACGGAGGGCCCCGGCTGAGTGGTGGATTGAGATGAGGGAGGCAATGTAGGGTGGTGCAGTGCTATGGAGAGCTTTGTGAATGAAGGTAATGACTTTAAATTGAATTCTGTATTTGACGAGCAGCCAGTGCAGTGACCGACACAGGGCAGAGGCATCCGAGTAGCAGCTGGACAGGAAGATAAGCCTGGCTGCTGCATTCAGGATGGATTAGAGAGGAGAGAGTCTGGTGCAGTGGAGGCTGATCAGCAGTGAGTTGCAGTAATCGAACCGAGAGTGGATGAGGGCAATAATGAGCTTTTTTAGCGTGTCCACAGTGAGAAAAGGGCGGATTCTTGCGATTTTCTTGAGGAGCAGCTGACATGTTTGGGCGAGAGATTGGATGTAGGGGGTAAAAGAGAGATCAAAGTCAAATATAACCCCAAGGCAGTGGGTGTGCTATCTGGGAGTTATGGTGGCGCCACACACTGAGATGGAGATATCAAGATGAGGTCGGTTAGTAGACGGTAGAATAACCAGTAGGTCAGTTTTTAAAAGGTTCAGTTTTAGGTAGAGAGAGGGCATAGTGTTAGAGACAGCAAACAGACATTCGTGATGTTTTGTAGGAAAGGTGCAGATATGTCACGGAAAGAGGTGTATAACTGGGTGTCATCAGCATACAGGTGGTATTTGAGGCCAAATCTCCTGATGGTTTGTCCAACAGGGGCTGTGTAGATGGAGAAAAGGAGGGATCCAAGGACCGAGCCCTGGGGTACCCCAACCGCAAAGGGGAAGAGCAGGGGAGGTAGAGCCAGCAAAGGAGACACTAAGTAAGCGATCAGATAGATAGAAGGATAACCAGGAGAGAGAAGTGTCCTTTAGTCTAATGGAGGGAAGCATACTGAGGAGGAGTTTGTGGTCAACAGTGTCAAATGCTGCGGAGATGTGGAGGAGGATCAGTCGGTAGTGGTCACCCCTCAATTTGGCTGTCAGGAGGTCGTTTGACACCTTTTTAAGGGTGGTTTCTGTCAAGCGTAGCGGGTGGAAGCCGGACTGTAGGAAGTCATGAAGAGAGTTTTCTGACAGATAGCTTATATGGCGGGAGTAGACAAGGCATTCTAGTAGTTTTGAGATGAAGATTTGAGATGGGTTAGGAGTTAGCAGCATCATTCGAGTCAAGAGACGGTTTCTTTAGCAGTGGGAATATGATGGAATGTTTGAAAGAGGTGGGAAAAATGCCAGAGGTCAGAGAGAGGTTGAATATAGTGATGAGATGGGAGATAACCACCTGGTAAAGGGACCAGAGGAGGTGTGAGGGGAGAGGGTCGCTAACGCAGGTGGTGGAGCGAGCAGAGGAAAGCAATCGGGAGACTTCTTCCACTGTCGTTGGTCTGAGTATAGAGAGTGAGTGACAGCTAGATGCTGTACTGATGAGACTGCGGTCAGGGCTAGTCTGGGATTGGGAAGTTATTTCCTGCCAGATGTCGTCGATTTTCTTTTTGAAGTAGGCAGCCAGTTCTTCAGCACTAAGATCCATCACGGGGGGCTGCAGTTTAGCTCTGAGAAGGGAGTGAAAAGTATCAAAGAGTCATTTAGGGTTGTGAGATAGTAAGGTAGACTTGTTTGGCGTGGTGGAGGGCTAGGTTGTAGGTTATGGGCATTAATTTGTAGTGGAGAAAGTCTGCAGACTTTTGTGACTTTCTCCACAGCCGTTCAGCACATCTAGAGCACCGCCGGATGAAGCATGTTTGAGGCGTGAGCCTAACACAACACATCTAAAAAATAAGCAAGATTACCTTAACCCAGAGTTGAGCAAACCCTGAATATGAATTCAACCATGTGGACAGAGTTCTCTTAGAAGTAGCACATTTGTAGAGATCTATGTATACAACTTGTTCCTTGGATGAACTCCAGGCTAATAGCTTCCCGGTAAACCACTCATATGGTATGTAACACATTCAATCTACAAGTGCTACATGAAGATTAGTAAGCAGAATTCAACTCTTTACCTCAGATCTGCAAATTTACACACATTATGCCCTAGAAGCAAGGGAGACTGATGCTATCCTTTGGAGTCTAAATACATGAAGTCAGGCTGCCCTTACGAAAGCAAAGCAAGAAGGCAGATCAATAACTACAGATATGAGATGTTAAACACATTTGGTTTTAAAGGAAATCTTCCTGTACTGCAGATATTGTTAACTAGCTATAATATTACTGGGTTTGAAATGATTCTTAAGCCTCACATTCAGTTTGTAGTGCCTTAACTTGTCAACTCCAATAACTAGTACTTTAACAACATTCTTGTTCTCAAAAGTTTCCTTACTTGATATCTTACAATACTTAAAGGGGTATTCTGGAGACTAGGCAAAATTTTCAAAATTTCTTTCATGTTTCCACTTATTGCCATTATTCCAAACATCCATCTAAATCATATAACTGAAATACATTACCCTCTTCTACTGAACTGCGCCACCGCTTTGTTCCTGTGAGCTTCGGATTTCCACATTGAAATTCAAAATGGCCACCAGAGAGTGCAAAAAACAACATCTCCCTCATTGCCACTGATGAGTGTGCATTCATGACTACACAAGTTGGGTCATCATTTCAGAATTTGAAGACATTGAGCATGCCTGACCAGTAAAACAGCGGAGCCTGCAGGTCGTAGCCATTGGATACCGATGGAGAACTAAGTGGAGGTAGGTGGGAGAGCAATTACATGTTATCCCTTAGGTCTTGGTCAGACGAGCATTTTTTTGCGCACAAATAGCCGCGCAAAAAGATCGCCACTCGTATGTGGAACAATCACGTGAACTAAGTTAAAGACATGATCTAGATTTGCACATAATTTGCTCGTTCACATGATCCATGGTGTGTGCTGCGTGTTAATCCATCTCCCATAGGAGTCAATTGGAACTCCAGTGCAAAACTCACCAAAGATAGGTCAGCTCTGGAGATGAGCGAGCACGCTCGTTTAAGGCTTATGCTCGAGAGAGCATCGGTCTTTTCGAGTAACTGCTTACTCGTCTGAGCACCTTGGGGGGGGGGGGGGGAGCGGGGAGCAGCGGGAGGGGGGGGGAGAGAAAGATCTCTCTCACTCTCCCCCTGCATGGTGCTCAGATGAGTAAGCAGTTACTCGAAAAGACCGATGCTCTCTCGAGCATCAGCCTTAAACGAGCGTGCTCGCTCATCTCTAGTCAGCTCCTATCTTTTTTTGCAGATGCAGGCATTGTAGCCATGCATGTCCTATCTTTTGCAGGTGCTAGTGTTTTGCACATCTAAAAATTATTCATGTGAACTCTTCAATACGAAACCATTGGTTCTAATTGACGCAATCTTTTTGTGTGGCTATTTGTGTGGGGAAAAAAACCACTCGTCTGACCGAGACCTTATAAAGTATATGAATATCCCTTCAGTACTAGAAAATAATAGTAACCGCATTCATCTTATGGTTTATTGAACATGCTATTTCATTGCTTAGTAGTTCTTTAAAGTTTCATGAGCCCACTCACTTCACCAAGCTAATAACAATTCTTCACATAGGCCACCAATCCACTTACAAGCATAATTTATTCCTTTCCATGTGTATACTGACTACCTAGTTTGCTGTTTCCCCTGTGCCCCTAACAAGAGAACTTCAATGTTTACCAGCCTTTCCTCTGCCTAAAGTACGTGGATTGGGAGATCTCTCCCTGTACAAAAATAGGGAGAGACCTGTAAGCCTAGGGAATCTGGGTGGGTAGAGGACAGTTGGCCCTGTCCCCATGAATGCAAGCCCCATTCTGAGCAAATTCTCAAAGTATGTTTTTTCTGAAATGCCACAACTAGAGATGAGCGAGCGTGCTCGTTTAGGACAATTACTCGATCGAGCATCGCTTTTTTCAAGTAACTGCCTAATCGGGTGAAAAGATTCGGGGGGCGCTGGAGGTGAGTGGGGGGTTGCTGTGGGGAGTGGGGGGGAAAGAAAGAGAGAGCTTCCCCCTGCAACCCCACGCTCCACCCTGCCGCCCCCCCGAATCTTTTCGCCCGAGTAGGCAGTTACTTGAAAAAGCGATACTCGATCGAGTAATTGTCCTAAATGAGCACGTTCTCTCATCTCTAGCCACAACGTTTCAAAATAAAACATACATGCCTGCATTATACGTGCCTGTCCAGGGTTCATGATGCCCAGACAGTTTTCTTTATAGAATTGCATTGTTATATAATTGAAATTTACTTTGATGGCTGCAGGGGTAAAGCGAAGAACTCACTCATCACTGCTGCTTACAGTCACTGAAAGTTTACAACCAGGGCGTACCTAAAGGTTGAGGCCTGAAGAAGAAAACATAAACTCACCGCTTCTCTGACTACCTGATGTGCACTGTGTATCAGTATGTATTGGTAGTCTAAGATATTACGTGCTACTATGACTGGCCAGCACTGCTCATGTGGACAGCACTGGCCAATCAGAGCAGCATGTAGTGTTTTTGACCAACAAACAGAAATTTTGACATCTGCACTTATGAAAGAGCCCCGTGTGGCGCTCTCGCTCATGACCTAAAGGTTGCAGGTTCAATCCAGGCTTAGTTCAGGTAGCCATCTCAAGGTTGACTCAGCCTTCCATCCTTCCGAGGTCGGAAGTATCCAGCTTGCTGGGGGGTAAAAGATGACTGGGGAAGACATTGGCAAACTACCCCACAAAAACAGTCTGCCAAGAAAATGTCATGATTAGAGATGAGCGAGCGTACTCGGAAAAGCACTACTCGCTCGAGTAATTTGCTTTATCCGAGTATCGCTGTGCTCGTCTCTGAAGATTCGGGTGCCGGCACGGAGCGGGGAGCTGCAGGGGAGAGCGGGGAGGAACGGAGGGGAGATCTTTCTCTCCCTCTCTCCCGCCTGCTCTCCCCTGCTCCCCGCTGCGACTCACCTGTCAGCCGCAGCGGCACCCGAATCTTCAGGGACGAGCACAGCGATACTCGGATAAAGCAAATTACTCGAGCGAGTAGTGCTTTTCTGAGTACGCTTACTCATCTCTAGTCATGATGTGATGTCGCCCTAGGAGTCAGTCATGACTTGGTGCTTGCACCAGGGGACTTTACCGTTAACTTTACTTATGAGAGATAACAGATGACCAGACTCTATGCTATAGAATAATTTCTTTGTGGACAATGCTATGGAATCCAGGGTTAAGAATAACTCATAATTATGTTCTTAGAACAAGACAAGACTATCACAAGGTTTTATGAACTGAGGCATGCAGGACTACACAATTTAAAGGGGTTGTCCCGTGGCAGCAAGTGGGTCCATACACTTCTGTATGGCCATAATAATGCACTTTGTAATGTACATTGTGCATTAATTATGAGCCATACAGAAGTTATAAAAAGTTTTTCACTTACCTGCTCCGTTGCTGGCGTCCTCGTCTCCATGGTTGCCGTCTAATTTTCGCCGTCTAAAATGGTCGAATGGCCAAATTAGACGCGCTTGCGCAGTCCGGGTCTTCTTATCTTCTCAATGGGGCTCCGTGTAGCTCCGCCCCGTCACGTGCCGATTCCAGCCAATCAGGAGGCTGGAATCGGCAATGGACCGCACAGAAGAGCTGCGGTCCACGGAGGGAGCAGACCCCGGCGGCCATCTTCAACTGGTAAGTATAGAAGTCACCGGAGCGCGGGGATTCAGGTAAGCGCTGTGCTGTTCTTTTTTTCAGTCCCTGCATCGGGGTTGTCTCGCGCCGAACGGGGGGGGGGGGGTTGAAAAAAAAAAACCCGTTTCGGCGCGGGACAACCCCTTTAATGTAGAGGATGAAACAAAAGCAACTCACATTTGCAATATTTGAATTACAAAAGGGTCTCTCTCTATTGCTGTCAACATATATGTCATGTTTGAAAGTCGCTCCTGACCTATAAAGGATGTAGGTACCCTGTTGTAATGCAAGTATAGTGCAGGTCTACTATAGTGGTTGTCCATTGTGGCTCATAGACAAACATATGCCTTAATAGGGTTATCCCAAGATCGACGTTTAGCACATATCCATAGGATAGGTGACAAAATTGTCAAGTGTGGGGTTTCACTGTTTAAACCCCACCAATCCCAAGAATGTGGGACCCATGTCTCACTCTTCTCCTCACTGCAGGCTTATTGTACCCCTCACAAAGAGGAGGCGATTGAATAGCGCGGTGGTCAAGCATGTGCAATACCACTCCATTCATCTTCAATAGGACTGCCAGTGCTAGGCGAGTGCTTCTACTTGGGTATTTTTGTCACCCCACTGAAATGAATGGAGTAGCACCATGCATGCTTGACCATCGCTCCATTCTATCTGCACGTTACTGTGGGGGGTGCAGTGATCGCACAGTTAGGAGAAGAGGGGGACAAGAAGCCCCCATTCCCAGTATCCTATCAATCCTATGGACGGATGATAAAAGTCAATCTTAGGAATAACCCTTCAATAGAACATATAGGCTAGGGGTGTTTTTCATGGTACGACCCCTTTAGCTGTTGGTAGTTCATCAAATATGGGCACCTTAATGTGAGCAAATATAATAGGAGATATAGTAAATCTAAAGAAACATTAACTCAGTTTTCTGGTCCTTTAAGAGGCGATAATGACAGCCAAATTGAAAAGGAATTTCATGGAGAAGCAGGAACAGCAATGCTTTTGTCTGATGTTTTCTGTTTCGTATGGCATGCCGTCGTGTTTTTGCTTACCGCGATACATAAAGGAATTTTGTCACTTGTTTAGGTTACATATAAAGCTCTGAAATGTTTTTCTTCTGATTTATCTTTTTATTTTCCAAGGACAATGATAGCCGCACAAAAACAGGCGTCATCCACAAAATCGCAGATCGTGCATAGCATTCAAGCCAAAGTTTACAAACCATTCTGCCCTATAAATGGCGATGTTTCATGATATAACGCAGGTGCATTCCTTCCCCAGTATTGTCATGTTTCTTCGAGGCTTTCTTCTCTTTTATATTGGCCTAGAAGTTTTGTAGTAAATATGTTATAAAAATCCTGAGGATGAAGTCAGCTATTTTGCACCATGTAGTTCTTAAAGGGGCGGTCTTCTTTTTCTCAAATGCCATTTTGGGGTAATATTGCCTACAGGTTGTGAGCGGAGAACCATATCGAAGTCAGGATGGAAAAGCTTTAGGCAAGTGTCACATAAACGTACGCGTATTTGCGCACACCTAAGCGCAGCTTTTCTTCACACTGAACAAGGCTTTTTTGTACACAAAGGTATGTTCATTTGTGCACAGCAAACAGAGAAGTACCTATTTAATAGTTAAGCCGTCTAATGAGTTCCAGATGTGTCTTTTTTCAGCATATTACACATCCCATAGCGTATTGTGCGTACATTTGCGCACCCCTTATTAACTTCTATGGAATCTTTGGTACACAAATGCACTAAAAAGCAGAGCAAAATACGAAAATGTGAATGAACCCATTGAAATCAATGGGTTCTAGTTTCTGCGGTATTCGGTGAGCAAGTATGCCTGAGTAACGCTGGCTTTATTGTCCAAGCCCTTGAGAATGCAGCATTATTTTTCTCTTTTTTTCCTATCTACACATTCTGAAAGCCACAACTTTCTGTATGGTGCACTCACACCTATTCAGGATTCCCTTATAGGAACATGCATAGACCAGTGGTTACAGATCCCCTACTGGAGGCTATACTTCCTCTTCCCAGCATATATCCCTGTAGGAGTGCAGTGTATAGAGGAGCCTGCAGTGGGGGTTAGACAGGCATTGTGATACCAGCAGAAAAAAAGGAAACACCTGGGTGTGGCAGGAAGTAAAATAAAACATCAGTTCCTGTCACATTCAGGAGATAGAAAGCTGGCTGCTAGCCAGAGAGGCGATAACGGAGCCACATCAGGGAGCCTGAGATCCGGTGCGGACCAGTTTAGGGACCGTCACGTCAGTCTGAATGAAGAGGATGCCCTCTAGACGCACGTGCCGGGTTAATGATGGGGACCCTGTGGGTTGGTGAACCCTGGACTTTTTTTGCCGTGTTTATTTTGTGCTGAAAATAAATACTGGTGGAAGCCAGCTTTATAGAAACTACAAGTCTCCTGGAGCCTTTCTGCATGTGGTTTCCATTCCAGACGAAAGACAAAGACAGAGATCAGCAGGCGAGTAACCTCACTTTCCACATACGGTGGAGAATGTGCTGGAAGGAATGATGCACAAAGCTCCTAGTGCAGTGCACAGTGGATGTCGACTGTGAGCAGTGTTGCAGTTAAAGAGACAGGCTTGAGAAGTAATAGTTAAGATAATGCATATAGTACTATAAATGCAGGTATCCTAGAGAGATGAGTTACTGCTGTAGTTTCCTGTGAGACTGGAGTAGTCAATAGTAGCAACCAGAAGTCTGCTGGGATGGTAGGTGAGACTAAATGTGCAAAGAAGAAGAAAAAGAATGGAAAAACTGCTTCTACTAAGGTAGAAGAGGTAGTTAGTGTGGAACCTGTGTTCCAGAAGGAAAAAGAAAGTGAAAAGTTGCAAACAGCACCCACATTTATGGAGGAGCTGCTGAAACAGTTGGTTCAAAGGCACACCCAGGAGCAGGAGACAAAGCTGCTCCTAATTAAGCAGATGGATGCACTGACAGAGTTAGTCATGGCTGAAGAGAAGAAGCGCCACATAACATTAGCTGAAACTGATCACAGGTTGTTGCTGGAAGAGAAAGCCAATCAGTGTGAACAAGCCTTAAAAGAATTGAAAAAAAGGAATATGAGGGATATCTTTCAAAAGCCCATGAAGAGATACAAGACCTCAAAAATGTAGCCAGAGATAAGGCTGATCACAGAGGTGAAATCTGTACAGTATGAACAGGACTGTAAGAAAATGCAAATTTAAACCCGAGAGTTAGAGATGATGAGTTGCAAGTTAGAAACAGCTTCTACAGATGCACACAATCAAGCTACAGGTTTGCAGAATCAAGTTGCAGAGTTGAAAATACGGTTAGCAAGAAAAATGGTGAACTGGAGTCTCAGATAATGGAGCTCAAATAAAAACTGGAAATGGAGAAAGCTGCTTGCAGTCAGGCTGAGAAGCAAACAAAACCCTTAAAACACATACTGGACTTCAAGGAAAGCCAGAAAGAACTCAATGAGCAACTGGTGTCCCAGCTACAGATGAGCTTGGATGTGGAAGCTGAAGAATATGAAGCTTAAATCCTGGAGCTTTAACCAGAATCATGCTCTAGTTATGGGGAAACTGTCCAAATGGGTAGAGCAAACTAAACAGCTGAAATGAACCTTGGAAGGAGCTAAACAAACTCTGGAAAGTGGGTGTGTTGAGCTGACCTATGAAGTGAAGTTCCTATTGGAAGAAAAGTGTGCATCTGAATGCAAGAGAAATGCAGCTTCAAGAGCTACAAGTAAAGATTACTAAAGGTAACAGAGTACAGCCAGAGCTGTCTCAGAAAGTGAACAGACTGCAGGTGGACCTGGAATCTCATATTTAAGAGTCTCAGAGCCTGGTGCAAGAAGAGAGGCATCAGAGGCTTGGCATTGGTGCACACCTGAAGAGAATGGAAGCTGAAAGAAATGTTTTCCTCAAGCAGTAAGAAAAAGAAACAGAAACAAAGAGAAACTTGTCAAAACAGATTTCAACACTTCAGGCTCTGGTGTCAGATATGGAAAAGACAGTGGAGAAGAATACTGCATGCTTGGATTCTGGTGAAGAGCAGAAGAGAGAAGTTCAAAAAGAGTTAGAAACTACAAGACAACAGTATGAAGAAAAAGCAGTTGCCTAGAATAAATTTGAGAAGCCTAAAGTGAGTCTTCAGCAAGAATTAGCTATTGTTACTCTGGAGCTTGGTCACCAATGTCAGATTGTGTCCAAACTGGAGAAGAAACAGAAGCTATGTTAACAGGGGCTTACTAAAGAGAAAGTCAGGTCTGCGAGATATGCCACGGAACGTGAGTGGGCTGAAGAAAGGGCTCGTGAGAAAGAGATCGAAGAACTAACCTTGACACACACCCTGAAAGGGGTGTCAGAGGAAACGGCGGTTTTTCATAAATTCGCAGAGAAGTTATGCATAAAGATTAAACATTGGGAATCAAAGAGTCATGTTGCTAAAAAGAAATTTCAGAGACTAAATAGGTCTAAGACCCAGTTCAGACTGCAAGTATAAGAGATGGGGGTCTTGTTGAAGAATCCTAAAAATGAAATACAAGGCTGGCTTAGCACCAAGACAGGTGCTGAAAGGAGAACTCTGACACGAGAAAAGCTCAAAAACATGTTTTAACAACTGGTATCAGGAATGAAGACCCTGTTGGAGAATATTAAAAATGAGATACAAGTAGTGAAGTGTGCCATAGTAGGGTTAGAAGGTGACCTGGGCATTACAGGTGTTAGGTTGTGCTTCTGGGACCTGTAGTACTATGGGTGTCCAGGAGCACATTTCCACAGGTGTGGCATAATTGTGCTGGCTGGTTAGAGTGAGCTGGTTTTCATCATTTCCATTTGTGTTTGCATTCATGCTTGTTGTTCAGTGGGTGTGAGCTGCGAAATGTTCTTTGTGTCTGTGCTGGTTGCCAGACATGTGGTTTGAACAGTCCTTTTCTGTTTTGTATGCATTCCATGCTGTGTTGGTGTGAATTGTGTCCTGTGTTGCTTGGATTGTTTATCATCTAGGACGAGGTAGGTCCCTAAGTTCTAGCATGAGGCCGTCTCTGTTGGGACGATCGCCCCGCATTCAGATATGTTTTCCTGTGATTAGTTGTCTCATTAGAGTAGGGACCCATAAGACAACGAAGACCCATGAAGTGAGCTCACGGCCTTATGTATCTTGACCAAAATACGAATGAATATTTCATATATTCTATAGTTATTTCATCTGGCTATGTGTGCAGGTATATAGGTGAGTGTTTTGAGCACTTGTCAGTCTTTGTGTTATGTCTGTATTCCAGTTTATATCTTTCCACCCGTCCACTGTTTGTTGGTTGCCTGTTTTTTGTTAGTTAGTCCTACCTGTCTGTTCGTGGCCGGACGCCTGATCCATATCCTGTCCCATTTGTCTGCTGATAGGCGTATGTTAGGGCTTTCATTTGTCTTTCTGTTCCTGCATCTAGCCACCTGTAAAGCAAGCTGACTCATCTGTCCTAACTGCCCTGTACCATGTGATCTTAAAGTCCCGCTGGCAGTTCAGGATAAATGTAACAGGTGAACGGTTTGTGAAGACAGGCAAAGTCTTGAGGGAAGAATTCACCTCTGTGAACGAGAGTAAAGCCCCTGAGCAACAGATGGAGTCTGAGAAATCCTCTGAAGTAAAAGAGACCAAAAGGAAGGGAGAAAGTGAGGCTGCTGAAGCTGAGAAGGCCAGAGGAGAGGCAGAGACTGGCAAAGAAACATCAGAAGTTACAGTTGAAGAAAGTGTAAAGAATAGCAAAACTAAGTCAGAGGCAGACTCTACACAAGGACATGAAGAGAGGCCAGTTGAAGAGAAATGGCCAATTAGTGTTATAGAACAGGAAGAAAGTAAGCCAGAGAAAGATGAGTTGGTAGCTAAAAAAGTGCCAATGGGGAAGACAGACCCCCGAGCCTGGAGTTTTTACCCTGTAGGGGTAAAAGCTATGATGCGGCCTACAGCCTTTATCATATTTAGGAGTGCAGTGTACAGAAGAGCCTGTAGAGGGGGTTAGACAGGCATTCTGGTACCTGCAGAAAAAAAGGAAACACCTGGGTGTGGCAGGAAGTAAAATAAAAGATCAGTTCCTGTCACAAGCAGGAGATAGAAGGCTAGCTGCTAGCCAGAGAGGTGGTGAAGGCGTCGGATTAGGGACCTCGTGCCTGAGGTTCAGTGCAGACCAGTTTGGGGACTGTCATGCCAGTCTGAAAGAGGAGGACACCGTCTAGCAATGTGACATCTCTAGTGTGGTGTGTATGTTACCCACTGAAGTCCCTATAACAACTCCTAATGTCACAATAGATAATACAGCCCCAATGTTGCATGTTTTCACACGGGACAGAATTGTCCACAGGACACAGCGTAAGGGCTTAATTACACGGGCATTTTTAAGCTGTTTTTTTTGTGCGCAAAACTGATGCCAGCATCACATCTGAAAAAAACGCTGCTAGCAGCGTTTACCAGCCCAAAGGGCTCGGTCACATGGGCGTTTTAACACTCCAAAAGAGCGCTGCCCGCTAACCTCTGCCACAGCTGTGGCAGAGGAGAACGATGTTCCCCCATTGAATTCAATGGAGCCGGCAATTGCTGTATTAATTTTCGGGGAAGGGCTTCAAATATAAGCCCTTCCCTGAAAACCATCCAAAAAAAGTGTAAAATAACAAAAAAATATATATATATACTCACCTTTTTGCAACTGCCAGGGTTGAGCAGTGTCCTCCTGGCTCTTCTCCTGAACTGCTTTCAGTAGTATTCAGTAGGGGGGATTTAAAATCCCCACCTGTTGAATGGGCTGCCTCCGATTGGTCACAGCACTCAGCCAATCAGAGGCAGCACTCACCCATTCATGAATTCACGAATGGGTGAGTGAGTGCTGCCTCTGATTGGCTGAGCACTGTGACCAATCAGAGGCAGCTCTCAGCTATTGAATGACAGCTGAGAGCTGCCTCTGATTGACAGTTTTAAAATTTACAACCCAACATTTAACTGTTGCATATGAAGGACCGCTGTCACCCAAAGCTTGTAACATTTCATCATGGATTTGCTTTGCACCTTTCCCTTGGAGAAACAAGAACTTGATTATGGTCCTATGCTCTTCCATACTGAACGTCTTTGGAGATGCTGCCATGTTTAATTTGGGTCGGTAAAAAAAAGCTAAGTTAAAATCATAGGTAGTTGATTTTTGCGTCATTGAATATAGACAAATAGACAAGTACACTCTGCAATTTACAGCTTCCCTTTAATGTGAGCAAGTATTACCACCCAACAGGACACAGCAGGAGGGGTGGAAAGGAAATAGCGCCAAATATAATAGGAGATACATAAATGTAAAATAACAAACTCAGACCTTTCTTGTCCTTTAAGAGGCGATAATGACAGCCAAATTGAAATGGAATTTCATGGAAAAGCAGGAACAGCAATGCTTTTGTCTGGTGTTTTCTGTTTCGTATGGCATGCCGTCGTGTTTTTGCTTACCGCGACACATAAAGGAATTTTGTCACTTGTTTAGATTACATATAAAGCTCTGAAATGTTTATCTTTTTATTTTCCAAGGACAATGATAGCGGCACGAAAACAGGCGTCATCCACAAAAGCCCAGATTGTGCATAGCATTCAAGTCAAAGTTTACAAACCATTCTGCCCTATACATGGCGACGTTTCATGATATAACGCAAGATGCATTCCTTCCCCAGTATTGTCATGCTTTTGCAAGGCTTTCTTCTCCTTTACATCGGCCTAGAAGTTTTGTGATAAATATGTAATAAACATTCAAAGAATGAAGTCAGTTATTTTGCACCATGTAGTTCTTAAAGGGGCGGTCTTCTTTTACACAACCCCTTCTCAAATGCCACGTTGGTGGATTACTGCCTACAGGTTGTGAGTGGAGATCCACTTCCAAGTCAGGTTGGAAAATCTGCAAAACTTTACAGTTCAACCTTTTGAGGGGGTGCCATTATTTTTCTGTTTTTCCTCTACACATTCTGAAAGCTATAACTTTTTAACATTTATGTCAACATAGCCATGCAAGGACTTCTTATTTGTGGAATGAGTTGTATTTTTTAACCAAACATAAAATTCAAAGCGTCAGAGATGTGTACTTTTCGCCAGAATTAGCAAAAATGACAATCTTTATTAACCCGTTAGTGACGAAGCCTGTTTGCGCCTTAGTGAGGAAGCCAAATTTTAGAAATCTGACATGTGTCACTTAACATAGCATAACTCCGTAAAGGCTTTGCATATCCAAGTGATTTTGACACTGCTTTTTTTTGCAACATATAGTACTTCATTTAGGGCTAATGCCCACCTAATAGCGCAATGTTCATGCTGTGGAATTCCGCAGCGTGAAATAAACCTCAGCATGTCCTATTTGCCATGGGAATACGCGCGGCCGGCTTCCATTGTAGTCAATGGAAGCTGGCCATCATGCTATACTTCCACTGTCAGCACAGCGGAAGTAGCACATGAATATGTGACCCCGCCCACTGCCAGCCACGTCATGCGCTGCACTGTGCATGCGTGTCGGCGCATTAGGAGGGGCGCGCACAGCGGATCCGAGAGATAAGTATGGGGTCCTTGGAGGAGCGCCATGAAGTACTCCGCTGCGATATTCCACTGGCAGAGTCCTTCACGGCCATGTGCATGAGCCTTGAGGCCGCCTGCAGACAGGCAGAAATGCCACGACGGGATTCCCCGCAGAATTTCTGCCCCTGTGCAGACGGCCACGGTTTGTCTGTGCGAAATCACGCGCAGCAAACAAACCGCAGCATGCTCTAATTCTGTGCGGGGATCGCAGAGCCCCGCACAGAAACGTCACTCACCGGCCACCGGCTCCACTTTGCGCATGCGCAGGCTGCCCGGCAGCCGGCACATGAAAGACTCAGGGCCGCGGGAGCAGGTGAGTGTCACGCTGCACTCTGCAGACGCTCGGGTCGGTTCCCGCTGCCAGAATTCTCGCAGCCGGATCCGAGCCGGCCGTCTGCAGGCGGCCTTAGGTTGTAAAAATAGACTGATAGAACTTGTGTATATTTATTAAAATTGCCAATATTGGGAAAATTTTGTAATATCTCAAATATGTGCTAACATACTGTACAAATCTTTGCTAAGATATATATTTCCATCTGTTTACTTTATTCTGAAAGCACGTTTGAAAAACTTTCGTTTTTTTTTTTAACCATTTAGGAGACGTACAAATGTAATATTATTTTTTTTAGCATTTTGAGGAACACTTTGTTTTCCTGCACCAAGCCAAGATTGCAAAGGCTCATTCAGGAATTAATGGAATTTAGAGGAGAAAAATTAAATTTCTGTAGTGCACATGAAAATGAGGATTGACACCCCAAAAAGGATACCCCTGTTTGTCCTATGTTCAGAAATATACCCATTGTGGCCCTAATCTTATGTCCGTATGCACAACGGGGTCCAAAATGAAAGGAGTAGTCAGTGTCTTTCAGAACAGAAATTTTGCTTGAAGGCCCATTTTGAAAACTAGACCCCTTAATGGATTTATCTAGGGGTGTACTGCCCATTTTGATCCCACAGTTTTTGAATGAAGTTAAGCAAAGCAGAAGGAAAAAAAATATGAGTTTGTTTTTTTTGGCAATTCTGTTATTTTAAAAACAGCTTTTTTTGTACAGCACACATATGAATGAAGACTTGCACCCCAAGATGGATACCCCTGTTTCTCCCGTGTTTAGAGACATACCCATTGTGGTTCTAATCTTATGTCTGGATGCACAACAGGGCCCAAAATGAAGGGAGTAATCGGTGGCTTTCAGAACAGTGATGTTGCTTGAAGGCCTTTTATGCCTCATAGCCCAATTGTAGAGCTCTTGAGCGGCCAAAACCATAAAGAACCCCCTCAAATGACCCCATTTTAAAAACTAGACCCCTTAATGAATTCATCTAGGGGTGTATTGCGTATTTTGACCCCACAGTATTTGAATAAATCTAAGCAAAGCAGAAGGAAAAAATTACGATTTTCATTTTTTTGGTAAATGTGTCAATTTAAAAACAGTTTTTTTTGTATACCACATATATGAATGAAGACTTTTACCCCAAAATGGATACCCCTGTTTGTGCCGTGTTCAGAAACATACCCATTGTGGCCCTAATGTACTTACAGGACACATGGCTAGGCTTTTAATGGAAGGAACATCTGTTGGATTGCAGGGCACAACTGAATTAATTCCAGGCCCCATTGCCCACTTGAGAAAAAAAAAATACTCCCTAAAAATAATCCCCCCACCCCCTCTGCGCCCTTTTTGGCATTCCCAAATCTTAGATAAAAGTAATAATGTAAACTTGTGGTATTTCTGAAGACAGAGGTAATTATGGGGGTCTGATTAAGATGGGCACATGGGGCAATAAAACTGGGTATCCCCCTCCTCTCATGTTTTTTGGGGGGTATTTCTTGACCTCAGTGGTAGGGGTGTGGTGTAAAAAGTGGTAAAAATTCCAGGCCCCATTGCCCAGTTGTAGAGTCATTGAGTGGCCAAAAGGATTAAGAACCCCACAAATTACCCCATTTTGAAAACTAGACCCCTTAACGAATTCATCTAGGGGTGTATTGCATATTTTGACACCACAGTATTTGAATAAATCTAAGCAAAGCAGAAGGAAAAGATTACGATTTTCATTTTTTTTGGCAATTGTGTCATTTTTAAAATAGTTTTTCTTGTACAGTGTACATATGAATGAAGACATTCACCCCAAAATGGATACCCCCGTTTGTCTCATGTTTAGAAACATACCCATTGTGGCCCTAATCTACTTACAGGACACATGGCTAGGCCTAAAATAGAGGGAACACCCGTTGGATTGCAGGGAACAAGTGAATTAATTCCAGGCCCCATTGCCCACTTGAGCAGAAAAAAATTGACTACCTAAAAATAATCCCCCCACCCCCTCCACGCCCTTTTTGGTGTTCCCTAAATCTTAGATAAAGGTAATAATGTAAACTGTGTGGTATTTCCGAAGACAGGGGTAATTATGGGGGCTGGTTGGGATAGGCACATGATGCAATAAAACCGGGTATCCCCCCTTCTCTCATGCTTTTTTGGGGGGTATTTCTTCACCTCAGCGGTAGGGATGGGTTGTAAAAAGTGTCGCTCTGTGAGGCTTTGTAATCTTGCTAAGGTGCGGTGGTCTCACACAGAAGGCGCTCAACAAGTTGCTCCTGAAACTGCAGGAAGGCGAGCGTTCCCGGGGCTTCTTGTAAATTACGTATTACAGGTAGTGATCTGAATACCGCCGGGTTCACACAGCTGAATGTGGAATCCGCTGGTGGAGGCCCGCAGCGGATCCCAGTTGTGAGTCTGGCCATGGCGCTGCATACGGCTGCGTAATGTACTGCGCATAACTGCCTACTCACGCAGGCGGTTATGCGCAGTACATCTTTTTTTGTTTGTATTTTCCGCACCGTTGCTTCGAGATGACTGGGGTACCCGCAGACCGTACATAATGTAGTTACGTATGGGCTGCGGGTGTATCCGCTACCATGGAGCACAATGGGCTCTATGTTGCGGAGATCCGCAGTAAAATAGAACATACTGCGTTCTGTTTTCTGCAAGTGGATTACGTAATTCCGACCCGCTAATGTAAGCGGAATTGTGTAATCCAATGCGATAGATCTGCGTATCATTGCGGATCAGACGCATGGGGGATCCATAATTCCTATCCGGTCATGTGAGAACGGCCTAAGGTAGATCGCTATCTTTTTATCACGTTACTGGGGACCACTGAACGAGGCCACTGGTCACTGCTCCAGGCACTTGGCGACCTTTGGTCATCGGAAGCAAGGAGATTTAAAATTTTTCTGGCTCCCCGACTCCTGTGAATGTGTCTGGCATTTTGCCAGCGGTTGCATGCACAGAATCCAGGAAGGTCCACTGAGGAGGTTTCATGTCCTCTCACAGATCGCATCGATGAGGGGAGATGAAACTTCAACTTTTTATTTACTTTTACGCTATCGCCATTATCCATTGGATAACGGCAAACACGTGACCAGAAACCACTCACTGCGGCCCCCCGTGAAATCTCCAGGCTCTCGGCTAAGTTTTGCAGCCAGGAGCAGGAAGAATTTAAATTACCCTGACAATACACGGCTGTTGCGCATGCACCTGCAATTTTGGCGATGGGCACGTGCGCAAAAGCTGGGATAAGGTCTGCGGATAAATCCGGGGGCCTTAGGTACGTAATTTTAACCTCATATCCGTGAGGGGAGATGAACGTAAGCTTTTTAAACTTTTTTGTTAACTTTTTCAAGTTTATTTTTTTTACACCTCTTTTTTTTACTTTAAATGATTTTTTTTACTTTAACATCACCGGTCTCCGGTGACATCTCTCTGCTCCTGGCTAAACATGGTAGCCGGGAGCAGAGGAATTTTAAATTTCCTGCGGCGCAAGCCCCTCTGTGCACACGCCTGATGATCGACGTCGGGCGCACATGCGCAGAAGGGGACTTCAGGTCCCAGAAGACTGGGACATCGTGGAGGACCCGGGGTGAGTATTTTCACCTTCCCTCATGGATCTGAATTATGAGGGGAGGTGAAACTAATTTTTTAAAAACTTTTAAACATTTTTTCGTGATCGCCACTATCCAATGGATAGCGGTGATCACGGGTCCGGGGACAGGTCACCGCGGTCCCCGCTGACATCTACTGGTTCCCAGCTACCTTCAGGAGCCAGGAGATTTCAAATTTGCCAGGGCTCCCAGCCTTCCGCACATGTGCGTGACGTCATATGTCTAGCACGCATGCGCAGAAGAGCGGCAACGGGTCCCAGAGGGCCAGTTCACCGCAGGACACCACGGACAAAGCGGGTGAGTAATCTCAGCTGCCCTGATGTATCTGATCCATCAGGGCAGCTGAATCTTTAACTTTTTTAAACATTTTATTCACTTTATTGCGATCGGCGCTTTATTGCTGATTGCATTGCCGTGGGGGGCAGGGGCGTAACTATAGAGGATGCAGGGGATGCGGTTGCACCCGGGCCCAGGAGCCTTAGGGGGCCCATAAGGCCTCTCTTCTACATATAGGGAACCCAGTACTATGAGTAAAGCATTATAGTTGGGGGCCCTGTTACAACTTTTGCATTGGGGCCCGGGAGCTTCAAGTTACGCCTCTGGTGGGAAGGGGGGCTCTCCGCAGCCCTGGATGACAGCTCCAAGCTGTCGGCTACCTGCGGGCACTGACAGCATGGAGCTGTCACGTCCTCAGCCAACAGGGCTTTAATCCTAAGAGAATGTCAGCACTCTGCTGCCTTTATATATGACGATTCTGATTTCCCCAAATAAAGTTCCACTCTTCTAGGAGGATTTTCCTGACATTTTCTTAGTTGGTCTGTAAAGAGCTTACAGCACATCAAAGGGGTCTGATTGTTGGAAGGTATCAGTCAGGAGAAGAGACCAAAACATTTCCAAGGCATTACATATACCATGGAACACTGTGAAGATAAGAACGTGCTATGGTCCGATGAGACTGAAGGGGAACATTTTGGCCAGAACTCCAAAACGTATGTTTGGTGCAATGCCAACAGCGGGCATCTCCAAGAGGTCACCATACCGCAGTGAAGATGGTGGAGGCAGCATTATGCTTTGGGGCTGTTTTACTGAAGCTGGAACTGGGAGCAGTTCTAAATATCAGTCCATTTTGGCACAAAACCTTCAGGCCTCGGCTAAAAAGTTGTTGATGAAAAGGAATTTCACCTTTTAGTCCAACAACAACCCAAGTCATACCTCCAAATCAACAAGAAAATGGCTTCGCCAGAAGGAGCTCAAACTTTTGAAATGATCCAGCCAGAGCCTAGACATGAATCCCACTGAAGATCTGTGGGTTGTCCTGAAGAGGGCGCTATGCATGAGATGCTCCCACAATCTAATAGATTTTGAGAGCATTTGCAAGGAAGAATGTGCAAAAATTGCGATGCTGATAGACACCTAACCAAAAAGACTGAATGCTATCTTAAGTTCAAAGAGTACATCAACAAAGTATTAGTTTTAGGCCAAATTCATATGGGTGGGAATGCAATCTAATGCAGACAGCCGTGATTTGACCACGCGAAAACTTGTGCGGTAAACAAATCGCAGTATGTCCTATTTCTGTGCGAGCCATAATAATCAATAATCAAGCCATTATTGTAATACTTCATTTGCCAGCTTAATGCACCCCTCCCCTCATCACTCACAGGATCATACCTAATATATTGTGAGAGGACGATGTCCAAAAATACATGCAAAATAACTAACAATGTGAAATGTGCAGTGTTGCGTGTATGTTGCACATTAAGATCCATATGTAGAATATATAATACAGCTCTAATTTTCATGTATGCTACACATTAATGTTCCTATGTCACTCACAAAGTCACGATAGGTAAGGCCCCAATGTTGCATGTATGTTACATATTAAGGTCCCTGTAACACCTCCCAATGTCATGATAGATAAGACCCCAACATTGCATGTATGTTATACATTAAGGTCCCTATTAGAGATGAGCGACTACCAAAATGCTCGGGTGCTCGTTGCTCGAGTCGAACTTTTTGTAATACTAGAGAGCTCATTTCGAGTAACAAACCCCATTGAAGTCAATGGGCGACTCGAGCATTTTTGTATGGGACCGATGCTCCGCATAGGTGATGAATGTGAAACACCAGAAAACATCAGAAAGTCATGGAAACACCACAGAAACGGATAAGGAACGGCCGGGGCAGCATGCATGGCTGCATCTGAGCTTCCAAGGTCCCACTATTAAGCCAAAATGGGGGCAAGAGTCTGGCGGTCACCCCCCTAACAATTTACTTGGGACAAACCTTCATTAGCAAGGCACACGCACTGGCACATCTTAGCCAAGCACCACACTACTTGCAACCAAGGACAATCACTGCTTGCTGGTGACACCGCTGCCTCTTCTCCTGGGTTTCATGCTGGCATTGCAGTCCAACCTGCCCGCACAACCATGCGTCCACAGCTCATACAAAAGTTTCCCTGCGCAGCATTCAGCTGCCCTCATGCCACCCGCTCGCTTCATAGCCACACCATCCTCATGTCTATTTATAAGTGTGTACTGGATGAGGAGGAACCGGAGGCACACACTGGAGAGGGTTGACAGGGCCAGGCAGCGACCCTCTTTGAAAGTGTAGGCGATAGCCCACAATGCTGTTGAGAAATGATGATAAATTGACGCACGATCATCATTCCAATCCCGTGCCACCTCCGTCACAAAATTGTCAGGAGCCGCAAACGTGGGCATAATGGGAACTCAGGTGCCTGCACTTCTACACATCTCCACAATGCAGCAATACTCTGTGTGGGAAGCACGTGAGCGGGCCCTGGGTCGGGCTCGGTCCCAGCCTCCACCTTGTGTGACCCAAGGTGCCGCAAGTTACATAGCAATGGGAAATCCATGTGTCCCCACACAATTCATTCTGTGTAGGTGTCAGATAGTTCAACACTGCAATAGGAAGTCTTTGAGTTCCTTAGGCTCGCCTATGCTGTCGGTGCACAAGGATGGTATTACACAGGAAGAAATCAGAGTGCCTAAACATGGCAGAGTTTCACCCCACCAAAGACATCGGCCCACATTTCTACCCTAGTCAGTCAGTGTATTTGTGCCAGACAGGTAAAACACCGCAATGGGAAGTCTTTGTGCATCCACAGCATAGGTGAGCCCAAGGAACTCAAACATGGTATTACACATGAGAAAATCAGAGTGCCCAAACATGTGAGAGTTTCACCCCGCCAAGGACCTCGGTCCACATTTCTACACTCGTCAGTCAGTGTATTTGTGCTAGACAGGTAAAACACCGCAATGGGAAGTCTTTGTGCACCCACAGCATAGGCGAGCCACTGGAACCCAAGGAAAGTATTACACATAAAGAAATCACAGCGCCCAAACATGGCAGTTTCACCATGCCAAGGACCTCGGCCTCAGCTCACACCCTCATTAATTATGGGCATAAAGCGGACTCGGATGCTAGTGCAGCTGTGAATGCCTCATTAATGCAGTAACGCGCCTTTTGTTTGGCCCAAACCACTGTCTCAAATAACTGTGGTAACGCAAGAGAAAATACATGTTGCCCAGCGCTGATCCCCAGACCCCAAGCAGGAGGAGGAGGTGGCATAATAAGGGCGAGAAACCATGACCGAGGTAGGACCCGCAATACTCTGTGTGGGAAGTACGTGAGCGGGCCCTGAGTCAGGCTCGGTCACAGCCTCCACCTTGTGTGACCCAAGGTGCCGTGAGTTAAATAGCTATGGCAAATCCATGGGTCCCCACACACTTCATTCTGTGTAGGTGTCAGATAGCTCAACACCGCAATGGGAAGTCTTTGAGTTCCTTGGGCTCGCCTATGCTGTGGGTGCACAAAGATGGTATTACACAGGAAGAAATCAAAGTGTCCAAACATGGAAGAGTTTCACCCCGCCAAGGACCTCAGCCTTGGCCCACATTTCTGCCCAAGTCAGTCAGTGTATTTGTGCCAGATAGGTAAAACACTGCGATGGGAAGTCTTTGTGCACCCACAGCATAGGCAGACCCCAGTAACATTTCTGTAGCAAGAGTATAGGCGAACCCCTCAAACCATTCAGTAGAAACTGCATAGGTGGACCCCAGTAACATTTCTGTAGCAAAAGTACAGGCAGACCCATGTAACATTTCTGTAGCAAGAGTTTAGGCAGACCCCATTAACATTTCTGTAGCAAAAGTATAGGGAGACCCCAGTAACATTTCTGTATCAAGAGTATAGGCGGACCCCAGTAACATTTCTGTAGCAAAAGTATAGGCGAACCCCTCAAACCATTCAGTAGAAACTGCATTGGCGGACCCCAGTAACATTTCTGTAGCAAGAGTACAGGCGGACACCAGTAACCTTTCTGTAGCAAAAGTATAGGGAAACCCCAGTAACATTTCTGTAGCAAGAGTATAGGCGGACCCCAGTAACATTTCTGTAGCAAAAGTATAGGCAGACCCCTGTAACATTTCTGTAGCAAGAGTATAGGCGGACCCCAGTAACATTTCTATAGCAAGAGTTTAGGCGGACCCCAGTAACATTTCTGTAGCAAAAGTATAGGGAGACCCCAGTAACATTTCTGTAGAAAAAGTATAGACAGACCCCTGTAACATTTCTGTAGCAAAAGTATAGGTAGACCCCGGTAACATTTCTGTAGCAAGAGTATAGGCGGACCCCAGTAACATTTCTATAGCAAGAGTATAGGCGGACCCCAGTAACATTTCTGTAGCAAAAGTATAGGGAGACCCCAGTAACATTTCTGTAGCAAGACTATTGGCGGACCCCAGTAACATTTCTGTAGCAAAAGTATAGGCGAACCCCTCAAACCACTCAGTAGAAACTGCATAGGCGGACCCCAGTAACATTTCTGTAGCAAAAGTATAGGCAGACTCCTGTAACATTTCTGTAGCAAGAGTATAGGCGGACCCCAGTAACATTTCTGTAGCAAGAGTATAGGCGGACCCCAGTAACATTTCTGTAGCAAACGTATAGGCAGACTCCTGTAACATTTCTGTAGCAAGAGTATAGGCGGACCCCAGTAACATTTCTGTAGCAAGAGTATAGGCGGACCCCAGTAACATTTCTGTAGCAAAAGTATAGGCATACCCTTGTAACATTTCTGTAGCCAGAGTGTAGGGGAACTCCTGAAACATTGGTGTACCAAGACTATAGGCGAACACCTGAAAAAATGTGGTTGCCATGAGTGTAGGTGAAGGCCGGAAAAATTAGTTATATAACAGTATAAGCAAGGGCCAGAAACATTGGTGTACCAAAAGTACAAGTGCACTCCTGAAAAATTGCTCAACCACGAGGGCAGGTGAAACCCATAAACATTTTTTAAAGATATAGCTCGCTGTTGCTTAATTTGTAACAGAGCCTGGAGGCAACCCTGTGAAAAAAATTGGTTTCTGTTAAAGTATGAATACTTTTGAAACTTTGAAAAATTGTAAAAAACTTTTAAACACAGCTTTTTGGGCCGCAGAAAAATTGGCAGTTCAGCGTGATGACTAGAGATGAGCGAGCACCCAAATGCTCGGGTCCTTGTTATTCGAGTCGAGCTTTTCATAAAATTTAAGAGCTCTACTCGAGTAACGAAGCCTATTGACTACAATGGGAGACTCAAGCATTTTTATATATGGGCCGCCGGGGTCCCGAGCTATTTTTTTTTTGGTTCATGTGTTTTCTCTCTCTCTCTCTCTCTGCCTGCCAGCCAAAAAACTTGCCGTTGACACGCGTGCTGCGTCGCGGTGGAGAGGGGCCAAAACAGGCACGTCACAGTGGGGAGGAGCCAGCAACTGGGGCGGGGTCGAACTCAGCGTGATGCTCGTTCGATTAACGAGCACCATCGAGTATGCTAATACTCGAACGAGCATCAAGCTCGGCAGAGTATGTTCGCTCAACTCTAGTGATGACATGCCGTTTTAGGAGGAGTAGGAGGAGGAGTAATAATATCCGAGAGTGATTGACAAAGCTAATTCCCCCTTCTTTTGTGGTGATAGAGGATGCATTTTTCTCCTGTTGCAGCGAAAAGAATCATTAGGTTCTGCTTCTTTCCGCCGATGGAGAAGAGAAGTCTGGGGAAATAAAGCCTTTGTTCATCTTTATGAGTGTAAGCATGTCGGCACTGGCAGTTGACAGGTGGGTAGGCTTATCCGTGATGATTCCCCCAGCTGCACTAAACACCCTCTCTGACAAGACGCTAGCGGAAGGGCAGGCCAGCAACTTCAGGGTGTACAGAGTACAGTGCAAGTTCGTGCCATGTGTCCAGCTTGTTGTATGGAGCAGAGGCATCACGGTGGTACAATCAGCTACATACTCCCTCACCATCTTTTTACAGTGCTCCCTCCGACTCAGCTTTGACTGGCGAGTGGTGATACAGTCTTGCTGAGGAGCCATAAAGCTGGCAAAGGCCTTGGAGAGTGTTCCCCTGCCTGCGCTGAACATGCTGCCTGATCCCCGCTCCTTCCCTGCTACTTGGCCCTCTGAACTGCGTCTTCTGCCACTAGCGCTGTCAGATGGGAACTTTAGCATCACTTTTTCCACCAGGACACTGTGGTATTGCATCACTCTTGTACCCCTTTGCTCTTCAGGAATGAGAGTGGAAAGGGTCTCCTTATACTGTGGGTCGAGAAGGGTGTACATCCAGTAATTGGTGTTGGCCAGAATGCGTCTAACGCGAGGATCACGGGAAAGGCAGCCTAACATGAAGTCAGCCATGTGTGCCAGGGTCCCAGTATGCAACACATCGCTGTCCTCACTAGGAAGATGACTTTCAGGATCCTCCTCCTCTTCAGCCCATTCATGCTGAATAGAGGAGAGGCAAGCAGCATGGGTACCCTCTGCAGTGTGGCCAGCTGTCTCTTCCCCCTCTTCCTCCTCCCCCTCCCCCTCCTCCTCCAAAACGTGCTGAGATATAGACATGAGGGTGGTCTAGCTATCAAGCGACATACTGTCATCCCCCGTCTCCTGTTCCAACCACAAAGCGTCGGCCTTTATGCTTAGCAGTGAACTTCTCAGCAGGCAAAGCAGCGGGATGGTAACGCTAATGATTGCCACATCGCCGTTCACCATCTGGGTAGACTCCTCAAAGTTTCCGAGGACCTGGCAGATATCTGCCATCCATGCCCACTCCTCAGTAAAGAAGTGCGGAGGCTGACTACCACTCCGCCACCCATGTTGCAGCTGGTATTCCACTATTGCTCTACGCTGCTCGTACAGCCTGGCCAACATGTGCAGCATAGAATTCCAGCGTGTGGGCATGTCGCACAGCAGTCAGTGCTCTGGCAGGGTCCTCAGCATGGCAGCGTCCATGGTGGACTTGCGGAAATATGCGCAGACGCAGCGCACCTTGCCGAGCAGGTCAGACAAGTGGGGGTAGTTTTTAAGAAACCGCTGAACCACCAGATTGAAGACGTGGGCCAGGCATAGCACGTGTGTGAGGCTGCTGAGCTGCAGAGCCGCCACCAGGTTACGGCCGTTGTCACACACGACCATGCCCGGTTGGAGGCTCAGCGGCGAAAGCCAGAGGTCGGTCTGCTCTGTTAGACCCTGCAGCAGCTCGGGGGCTGTGTACCTCTTGTCACCTAAGCTGATTAGTTTCCGCATGGCTTGCTGACGCTTGCCCACCGCGCGTTACCGACTGCTGGCGACATGCTCACACTTCGTAATTGAGAGGTAGAGGTGGCAGAGGAGGAGGAGGGGGAGGGTTTGGCATAAAACGCCGCAGATACCAGCACCGAGGTGGGACCCGCTATTCTGGGTGTGGGTAGGACGTGAGCGGTCCCAGACTCTGACTCGGTCCCAGCCTCCACCAAGTTCACCCAATGTGCCATCAGGGAGGTATAGTGGCCCTGCCCAGTCAGTACTTGTCCACATGTCCGTGGTTAAGTGGACCTTCCCAGTAACCGCGTTGGTGAAGGCACGATTTATGTTGCGGGAGACGTGCTGGTGTAGGGCTGGGATGGCACACCGGGAAAAATGGTGGCGACTGGGGACCGAGTAGCGTGGGACCGCTGCCGCCATCATGTTTTTGAAAGCGTTCGTTTCCACAAGCCTGTACGGCAGCATCTCCAGGCTGATTAATTTGGCAATGTGCACGTTTAAAGCTGGTGCATGCGGGTGCGTGGTGGCGTATTTGTGCTTTCGCTCCAACGCTTGTGTTAGCGACAGCTGAACACTGCGCTGAGAGACATTGCTGGATGGAGTGGAGGACGGTGGAGGTGAGGGTGTGGGTGCAGACCGGGAGGCGCTCATGCCTGTGTCCTGGGAGGGTTATTGGATCTGTGTGCCAGGTTGTGGCACAGGGGGAGAGGCAGTGGTGTGACCCGGAAGCGGTGAATTAATTTTGTCCCAGCTTGTGGGGTGCTTGGCCATCTTATGCCTGTGCATGCTGGTGGTGGTGAGGCTGGAAGTGGTGGCTCCCTGGCTGATCTTGGTGCGACACAGGTTGCACACCACTGTTCCTCGGTCGTCCATGCTCTCACTAAAAAACATCCACACCTTTGAACACCTAGCCCTCTTCACGGAGGCTTGCCGCGAGTGGGTGCTTTGGGAAACAGTTGGGGGAGTCTTCGCTCTGGCACTGCCTCTACCCCTGGCCACTCCACTGCCTCTTCCAACCTGTCCTGCTTCTGCACTTGCCTCCCCCTCTGAAGCCCTGTCCTAGGTAGGCTTAGCAAACCAGGTGGGGTCAGTCACCTCATCGTCCAGCTGCTCTTCCTCAGAATCCTCTGTGCACTCCTCCCTTGGACTTACTGCCCTTACTACTACCTCACTGACAGACAACTGTGTCTCATCATCCTCATCCACAAAAAGCTTTTGAGACAGTTGCCGGAAGTCCCCAGCCTCATCACCTGGACTCTAGGAACTTTACAAAGGTTGGGCATCGGTCACAACAAACTCCTCAGGTGGGAGAGGAACCATTTTTTCCCACTCATGGCAGGGACCCGAGAACAGTTCCTGGGAGTCTGCCTGCTCAGAATATGTCATTTTCATGGCGTGAGGGGGCTGGCTGGAAGGAGGAGCAGCCAGAGAATTCAGAGTTGCAGTCCCTAGGCCAGGAGTAGTGGACTGCGTAGAAGACTGGGTGGTCGATACATTGCTGGACACGTTTTCTGCCATCCACAACAGGACCTGCTCGCACTGCTCTATTTGTAATAAAGGTCTACCACGCGGACCTGTACATTGTGATATGAAGCTGGGGAGCCCAGAAACTTGCCTCTCTCCTAATCCCACAGCAGCCGGCTGTGATTCACCACGCCCAGGAACTTGGCCTGTGCCCACACCCTCACTTGGACGTCCGCGTCCGCGTCCACGTCCTCGACCCTTACCCCTACTCCTCATCATGGCGGATTAAGAATAGAGCAGGGCCGAAATAAATAACCCCACTGTACAGTACTGACAACTGTGGCTTAATTCACCTCACACAGAGACTTGTAGATAGCGGAGGCTCTATGCTGTGACTTGAAAAAAGTAACCCGCTGTGTTGCGCTGATACCTAGGGGTAATTTACTGCTCGCAGAGACTTGTAGATTATATAGGCTGTGTGGAGTGGGAGAAGACTCTAAAGCCAGTGGATAGTGCTGGTAACTGCGGCTATCTCAACGCCACCAAGGAAAGGGTTTTGTGGGACACTCTGCACAGCGACAGAGCTGAAATACTTTGCAGTGGCCCAGGAAATATTACAGTACTGTTTAGTGGTGAGACCTCTGTCTAATGCACTGCAGACACAGAACGGTATAACTGAAGTAGTTTGCAGTAGGCTAGGAAATGTTAGAGTGCAGTTTCCCGGTGAGAGCTGGTTGTACGGCACTGCAGCCTGAGAACTCTATTACTGAAAGGCTGGGAACAGGCCTAGATGCGTAATACAAAAATTGATGCACTACTGCTCCCAGCAGCCACAACTATAATGCGCAGGGTGAGATGTAGCCCAAGAAGGACCGTTGGGGTTCTTGTACAGAGGATCAGGAGGACTGTAAAACTTTCCCTATATAAGTAGCTGTGTCCCTACACTCTGCCTTATGCACTGCACACACAGAACAGTATAGCTGAAATGGCCTGCACAGCCCTAGATGCTTAAAAAAAAAATTGGTGCACTACTGCTCCCAGCCAACCACAACAGTAATGCACACTATGAGGAGTAGCCCTAAGAAGGTTCTTGACGACAGGATCCTACTCTAACACTTTTCCTGTATAAGCAGCAGCACTATTCCTAACCTCTACCAGCATGCGTCTGAGGCGAGCCGCAGGCGGGACCAGTTTAAGTACTCAGCAGTCACCTGATCGGCCCAGCCACTCACTACTGTGGTGGGAGAGAGGGCTGGAAGTGGTAATGCCTTCCCCGCATGTCTATTGGCTAGACAATGGAGCTAAACATGGGGGGAAGGAAATGCAATTGACTCGAGTACCGCGTGGTGTTTGACTCGAGTAACGAGCATCTCGAGTACCCTAATACTCTAACGAGCATCAAGCTCGGACGAGTGTGCTCCCTCATCTCTAGTCCCTATGTCACTCCTAAAGTCACAATAAATACTATTGAAATTGCCCTCACCTAACTATTGTATTTATATGCAAGTCAATAGCAGCAACAATCAAACCAAACATTTGTTAAACAATTAAAGATGCATAAAGTAAAGTTTGTTTTAGAAATACCCCTTTAATAGAACATATAGGCTGTGGGCGTTTTTCATGACACAAACCCTTTAGCTACTTTGTAGATCATCAAATATGGGCACCTTTTAATATGATCAAGTATTACCACCCAACAGGACACAGCAGGACAGGTGGAAAGGAAATAGCGCCAAATATAATAGGAGATACATAAATGTAAAAAAAACTCAAAGAGGAGGCGATTGAGTAGAGCGGTGGTCAAGCATGTGCAATACCACTCCATTCATCTTCAATAGGACTGCCAGTGCTAGGCGAGTGCTTGTACTTGGGTATTTTTGTCACTCCACTGAAATGAAAGGAGTAGCACCATGCATGCTCGACCACCGCTCCATTTAATCTGCACGTTACTGTGGGGGGGTGCAGTGATCCCACAGTGAGGAGAAGAGGGGGACAAGAAGCCCCCATTCCCAGTATCCTATCAATCCTAGGAATCACCCTTCAATAGAACATATAGGCTAGGGGTGTTTTTCATGGCATGACCCCTTTAGCTGTTTGTAGTTCATCAAATATGGGCACCTTTAATGTGAGCAAATATAATAGGAGATATAGTAAATCTAAAGAAACATTAACTCAGTTTTCTGGTCCTTTAAGAGGCGATAATGACAGCCAAATTGAAAAGGAATTTCATGGAGAAGCAGGAACAGCAATGCTTTTGTCTGATGTTTTCTGTTTCGTATGGCATGCCGTCGTGTTTTTGCTTACCGCGATCCATAAAGGAATTTTGTCACTTGTTTAGGTTACATATAAAGCTCTGAAATGTTTTTCTTCTGATTTATCTTTTTATTTTCCAAGGACAATGATAGCGGCACGAAAACAGGCGTCATCCACAAAAGCCCAGATTGTGCATAGCATTCAAGTCAAAGTTTACAAACCATTCTGCCCTATAAATGGAGATGTTTTATGATATAACGCAAGGTGCATTCCTTCCCCAGTATTGTCATGTTTCTGCAAGGCTTTCTTCTCCTTTACATCGGCCTAGAAGTTTTGTGATAAATATGTTGTAAAAATCCCGGAGGATAAAGTCAGTTATTTTGAACCATGTGGTTCTTAAAGGGGTGGTCTTCAGAACCCTTTCCAATCCAATTTGTATTCTGGTTTTCCTAGGGGGCTTACTCTTTTTCTGCCATTATACAACAGCGCTATATGCTGGCTAAAGCCAGTACTGCATGAGGTGACACGTTGGATAGGCACCAACAGTAGAGAGACTGGCAATATACAGTAAGAGAACCCCAACGGACGTCTTCCAACATCGGAACTGTACAGCCTTAAATCATAATGCCAATTTTAGGGATTGTTGCCTACAGGTTGTGAGCGGAGAACCACTTCCAAGTCAGGATGGAAAAATCTGCAGAGCTTTCTTATTCAAACTCTTGAGAAGGTGACATTATTTTTGTTTCTTCATCTACACATTCTGAAAGCCTTAGCTTTTTTACTTTTATGTCAACGTGCTTTTTTGCGGAATGAGTTGTATTGTTAAAGACAATATTTTGGGGTACATATAATGTACTACAAAACATTTACGGTATTTGTTTTGTTCAGGGTTGTATGGAATGAAAAACAATTTACGCTGCTACCAAATTAGTATATTTTTCTTATATTTGACTAATTTTGACTACGTTTTTTTGCTTCAGTGAATTCCAAGCTCCGCATCATCTATCCTGCTTCTAGAATCGGATGTTTAACAAGCTTATTTAGAGGTGATGACAGGACGTCCAGATACTTTTGGCCATGTAGTAGAACTGTCTGAGGTTCCTTTTTTGTGTCTTCCTCTCCACTTGGATACTTTCATTATTAGCAGCTTTGTGATTGTTACCAAAGGGTTAATAATTTGACTAATTAAACAATTCATGTGACTCATTAGTTTTTGTCATGTGGAAGGGGATATCCTAAATTTTTTACATTTGTCTTTCACTATGGACCTGAACTGTGAGTAAGAGCCAAGCTTTTCTAAGCCCGAAATGCGTCACCGACCGTCATTCCATAGTTTTTACATTTTGCCTTTCTTTATGGTACTTTTAATTATTTAGTTAGAAATAAGTTTTATATTATCCAATATTATACTTTTTTATCGATATTTGTCTGTGATTAGAGTGGACTTCTTCCTTTCACCATTTGTGGACTATTGAGCATCGGTGGTGGTGAGCTGATCCTCTGTTCTGCTTTAACCATATATTCTGTTCATGAGCCAGACCATGAAAAGGCATTTGAAAAAAGTTGTCTAAATCAGGCAAATCTGTCCTGAATCTTTGAGAAATTGAAAGCTTTGAGGTCATTTTCCAACCAACCCAAAGATTATTTTTTCTTAATAATTTTATAGTCAAACAAGCAATATTGACGTAAATCCAATTCTGTTACCAAAAAGATTCATATATATCCAGTTTAATGGGGTCTGGATAACATTTAATGTTAGCACAACTTTTTAACTGTTGATTGGACATAAGAGCATCAGCTCAAAGTGGTCACCTTCAAGTATGGGACCTGCAAAAAGTTTTGGTTAAAAAAAAAGTTTTCCTCTTTACTTTTTATAGACATAGACGTTCCATTAGACCAATCGCTCAACTTCTACTTTTCATTGAGCTACATGAATGTGTGGAAGCAAGAGTAAAAAAAATCTGGAATCTCTACAGTGTGACATCATCACATACTGAATTATGGAGTGTGACATAATTATGTCTTTATGACTACGACCCAAGAGCTTTAAACAGGCCTCTGGCTTGGGGGGGGGGGGGGGACAATCAAAGTTAATCTTCAAGGTGGACTTCCCATGTAATATCAGGACTGTGCTTTTGGGTTAGCTGTAAGACCGGTAATGTGCTTGAAGATCCTAAATCAGCAAAATATGTTGCACAAAAGAGTCTAAAAATGTTGCTAGGAAATGAAGACAGTTAAATTAGATATTCAATGGTTAATGGAGTACACAAAGTGTACAGTAACCGAATCTAGGAAACCATGTAAATGAAGATAGCTGTTCAGTGCAAACCAAGTAAGAAAATTGTTTTTAATTAGCACCTTCCCCAAGAACTACTGATTAATACTGTTTAGTTTGGTGAAAAGCTTTCAGCTGAGTAATTTGTACAGCCATTACAACATTTTGTTAGACCAGGACTCCTGTTGTTAAACACAAACAGCAGATGATAATGGTAGATGATGAGTTTGTCATGTAACAATTTGCCTTATTAAACAAAAAAAGGAAAAATTGAAAAAAAAAAAAATGAAGAAGCTTTATACGAAACCCAATACAGTAGACAAGAGCGGAAATCACGCATTTAGAAACCACCAAAATTGATGTGTTCCCCACTAGTGTTTTGGTTACTTGAAGCAGAATCTAAATTGCATTTATGTACAATTTAATGGTATTGTGATGAGGGCAGGCGCCGTCTATTCACCACTCCTAGCCGCTGGCCCAACATTTATCATTTAGCATCAGTTGTTCATTTTTTGTCTTCTTTTCAAAAGCGCAATTGTATCATTTGTTTTCCCCAAACACACAAAATAAATGTTTTTTTATTCCGTTTTTCCAAAAATATATATTTGCTTTTTATTTTGTTATACTTTTATTTTTTTTCGAATCTTTAACCCATTTTTGGTGTATTTTTTTTTTGAAGCATAAAATGAGCAAAATGACACATTTTACGTTTTTTTGGCACCATAAGATTAAATCTGGCTATTGGTGTCAGTGAAAAGTATAGGACTTGGAGATCACAAAACAAATTGGTGAATTAAGTTTTTTTTTTCTTCTTTCCTTTACTCGAGTCAAGGTGAGCCAGCCATAGAAAATGTTTCTAAGGCCATAACAGAGCATGAGGGATTTTCTGCCGAATGGGATACAGTAATGACAAGGGTTGAGGCTCACGGCAGTGCCAAATAAGCTTCAGACAGCATAATAGTCTAAGAAGAAAAGCCACAGAGCACTAATGTGAAAAAAGAGCTGTCCACCACATGCAGTACAAAATCACCAAAGGTCATTTTATGGTAGCAATTGTGTCACAAAATTGGTGGTCATGCTACATGTCTAATACTCAGCACAGCTTTATAAATGATGGGCCCCTTGCGATGGCTGTCATTAAGTGCTTTCATCATAATAAACTTTAAACTGTTGGCTTTATGAATTGCCAGTCAGCTTCAGCTGTTCTTTGGATAACACTTGCAGTGCTTTAAGTGTGACAAGGCCTATTAGGAATTGCAACCATGTTTCAAGCCTACTTGGCTTCCCCACTCCTGGGGTGATTGCCGTCTATTAAACGGCATCTGGGAAGATTTTCCTCCAGCAATCTCTGATCAAGAGCTTTTTTGGGCTTTGACCTGCATTTCCTTCAAGACTTTTCTAAGGAGTTTTATAAGAGCAAGACTCCAGAGAATTTATAGCCACTTCTGATTAATACCTTTTCAGATTTTTGCAGCAACTCTCCCACTGTTACATGGATGTAAAAAAAAAAGGCTTTCATTGTTCATATGGTGCTTGTTTCTGAACTTGCCCCCTTTCTACAGCTCGGCTAGGTTCTTAGCAAAAGGCTTCATACTTTAACCAAAATTCTGGTTTTAGTTTTCAGATTTTTTTTTTCTTTTACTAACTTTTAAAATCCTGGTGGTATTTTTTTTTTATTGGCGAAATTGTTCAAGTTTTGAGAAAAATAAATTCTATTGAGATTCCAAAAATATATTCTTTTCTTAATTGACATAATACATTTTTTTTTCTAAATGGCTGAAATGAATAAAAATTGTACTATCATTTCTGCACAAGGAGTTGTAGAGAAACGTAAAACCGATATTAACGATGTTATAAAGAAAATGTAAAACTAATGAAAATAGATAAAAATATTATAAAGGTAATTCTAATATATATATATATATAAATATATTTATATATATATATATATATATATATATATATATAATATGTGTTCTATCTTTAAAAAGAAAAATATATATACGTGTATATGTGTGTGTGTGTATGTATATATATATATATATATATACACATATTTGTTTATATATATATATATATATATATTTGTGATATGTGTATATATATATATATATTTATATATACAGTATATGTGTTCTATCTTAAAAAAAATAATATATATATGTATATATATATATATATATATATATATATATATATATATATATATATAGGTCTATTGTTTATTTTTGGGGGGATTTTTGGCAAGTGTCGCCATATATTATTGGATGTGCAATGAAATGAATGGCTGCATGTTCCAGTATAAAGACCTCTAAGCACCATGCAGTACAGTTGGGACACAGGTGTGCTAAGAGCTACGTGTGTGCTAGATCTATCTAATGCAGTTATTAACATCTTGTTAAAACCAGGTAATGTCACATAAGAGGTTTAAATAAATGTCTCAGCCATGGACAATTACACAAGTAAATTGCAAAACCTTTGGAAGATTAGAATTTGTATTTAGTGAAAGCACCTAGGGGTTTGGGTGTGGGGAAGCATTTTTTTAAACGGTGGGACAATCTCCTGCGGTGAACAGCAGACATCTCCTCAGTTATTTGGAGAAAAGGGCAGAAACACGCAATTGAAGCAAATCTATATTTTAATCCCAGAAAACTAGACTTCAAATTACAGTATGTGGTATTTTTTTCCCTTTTCTGATTAAAATTTTTAATATTTAGTTCTTGTCTACAAAATGTCTGAACTAGAAGTTCTTCAACTGATACCAGATGACATTATTGAATTCACAATTAAATACATGTAGGTCGGATTTACATGGAGGCACTTGAATGCATATTTGGGCACAAAACAAACTGCGTGTGCAGTGAACAGAAAATAGAACCCTTTGATTTCAATGGGTTTGTTCACATGCGCGTCTTTGGCGTATGCAAAAAATATGCAGCATGCTCCAATTTCCTGCTCAATGCAATTGCTATATGCAAAAACTGGAAATTCGGCCTTCTGTGTTCCGAGGGCAGTACTCGTTTATATTTACATCCTTCTATACTGGTGGTAAAATCATCATGTGATTGATGGAATTACTTTAGTGTTATGTTAAAGGGAACCTGTCAGGAAGATAACGGCAAAGGTACCTGGTGCAAGCACCAAGTCATGACTGACACTAAGGCCTCATGCCCACGGCCGGTCGGATTCCGACTGCGAGATTCACACAGCCTTCAGGTCATGAGTGAGAGCTTAGGAATGAATTTCTTCTGCCTTAACACTCTGCACCACACAGGGCTCATAGCTACTGAAGAATACTATACTCTAAAGATCTGTCACTTTTTCGATAAAAAGTGACAGTTTTAGCCTTGGCCCATGCTGGGAGAGAAGCGTTCACTGGGTGGTTCCACTATAGCTTCCCCAGCATGGCTCACTGTTACTTACAGGTGTCTGCCTAGACATTCTTCAAGCTCATACAAATCATGGATCTCAGGCAGCACAACTCTGAGGGTGCACAAGGGCGAATGCAATATCGGTCTGAGAAACCCTGACAGATATCGCACTTGTAAATCTGAGATTTTTATGCAAGTGTGATGCATTTTTTATGAGCCCACATTGCACTTGCGTGGAAGTTGCATGTACATGCGAGCGTGATGCAATGTTTTTCTCTGCTCCCATAGGGAAGAATGGACCCTTTTTTTTTTTGTAGAATTCAGTAGTCGATATGAATACTAAATGTTTCTAATATATTTTATTAGGGGAAAGCCTCCTCACTTTCCGGCAGCCTGTAGTCCCCCTTTCCCTGCCTGTATACGTTTTATGTTCAGAAATCGGCTCAGTCACAAAGAAAACAGTCTAAGGCCAAGGTCAGATGACCATATTTTGCTGCATACCACTGGTGGGAGGCACGCACACAGCAAGTACGCAGAGGCATTGCATACTTGTTGCATGCCATCCATCGCCATGTACTATCTAGGTGTGTATGCACCTGTAATATGCGCCAATATAGAACATGCTGGGATTTTTATAGCACGTGTACTTTGCACAATTCGTGTGAGTGGCAACATGGCCACCTATGGGAGATTGGTACAGGGTATTTCACACGCAAATCCCACACACAAAATAATTTATACCAACATGGTATAAGGAATACTGTAAACATTAAACTAGCAAGAGGGGTATGCAGCTGCACATTCGCTCTCTCTCCCTCTCTCAATATTTGTGAGGCTGCATGCTGTTAAAGATGAAGGGGGTCAAAAGCGGGAAAAATCAAATCGGTACCCAAGCATCATACTAAAAAGAGCCCATCCACTGAACAGACATGGACGGTGAAAATGTCAGGCTGCACTAGATCTGCTATACATAAATAATTGCCTGGAGACTTAAGGCCCATTTACATAGAGCGATGATCGCTCAAAAATCGCTAAAAAGCGATCATTTAAGCGATAATCGTTGTGTCTAAACGCGCGGCCATCGTGCACTGCTAGCTGATTGTTGAATTCAGTCCAACATAAGGCCTTCAGCCTTATTAGGAGTTCTCCGTGGGTAATGCTGATAGCATTGTTTCCTGCTGGATAACAAAAGAATTGAAAGCAGATAAGAACCCTCAGGCTATTAACTGCTTTCAGCTACAGGCTTTATTTGCACACTTAATTGCAATTAAGCAGCTGAGTAGCTACCTTAAAGTTTATGCAAAATGATTGCTCAAAGCTGCCACTCAAACTGTCGTTTAAGTGATGTTTGAGCGATCATCGCTCTATGTGAATGGGACTGTGACTTAAAGGGGTTTTCCCACAATAATGTCTTATCCACAGGTGAGGAGGAGTTGTATAGAGCAGTACAAAGGGAAAGTCCTCTGGTACAAGCACCGAGTCATGATTGACTCTGAGGGGAACGTTGCATTGTGACATTTTCTCGGCAGACTGTTTTTGCAGGGTGGTTTGCCATTGCCTTCCCCAGTCACAGAGCAGTAGTCCTAGAACTCTTGAACTTTTTAGTGTACCTTACAGATGTTTCATGCGGGAGCTGTTGGTGGCACCAGACAACCCAAATCAAATAATTTATAATAGAGGATATGCTGGAACACGTCTAGGCAGAACTGGACCACAAACTTGACATCTGCCATATTACCAATGGTGCCCACTCAAACATTGGTAAGGTGCATTAAAAGCTTGAAGAATTCTATATTTTCTTGTCATTCTGGCTACTGTATGTCAATTCATGTAGGAATACAATAGCTTTAAAGGAGATGTCCCGCGCCGAAACGGGTTTTTTTTTTTTTAAACCCCCCCCCCGTTCGGCGCGAGACAACCCCGATGCAGGGGTTAAAAAAACCACCCGCACAGCGCTTACCTGAATCCCGGCGGTCCGGCGTCTTCATACTCACCTGCTGAAGATGGCCGCCGGGATCCTCTGTCTTCATGGACCGCAGGGCTTCTGTGCGGTCCATTGCCGATTCCAGCCTCCTGATTGGCTGGAATCGGCACGTGACGGGGCGGAGCTACACGGAGCTACACGGAGCCCCATAGAGAAGAGGAGAAGACCCGGACTGCGCAAGCGCGGCTAATTTGGCCATCGGAGGGCGAAAATTAGTCGGCACCATGGAGACGAGGACGCCAGCAACGGAGCAGGTAAGTATAAAACTTTTTATAACTTCTGTATGGCTCATAATTAATGCACAATGTACATTACAAAGTGCATTATTATGGCCATACAGAAGTGTATAGACCCACTTGCTGCCTCGGGACATCTCCTTTAATTTGGCACCATTGCTGTTGAATCACATTATGCATTTGTGGGGACTAGAGATGAGCGAGCACCAAAATGCTCGGGTGCTCGTTACTCGGGACGAAATTATCGCAATGCTCGAGGGTTCGTTTCGAGTAACGAACCCCATTGAAGTCAATGGGCGAGGTGAGCATTTTTGTATATCGCCGATGCTCGCTAAGGTTTTCATTTGTGAAAATCTGGGCAATTCAAGAAAGTGATGGGAACGACACAGCAACGGATAGGGCAGGAGAGGGGCTACATGTTGGGCTGCATCTCAAGTTCCCTGGTCCCACTATTAAGCCACAATAGCGGCAAGAGTGGCCCCCCCCTCCCAACAACTTTTACTTCTGAAAAGCCCTCATTAGCAATGCATACCTTAGCTAAGCACCACACTACCTCCAACAAAGCACAATCACTGCCTACATGACACTCCGCTGCCACTTCTTCTGGGTTACATGCTGCCCAACCCCCCCCCCCGCACGACCCAGTGTCCACAGCGCACACCAAAGTGTCCCTGCACAGCCTTCAGCTGCACTCATGCCACACCACCCTCATGTCTATTTATAAGTGCGTCTGCCATGAGGAGGAACCGCAGGCACACACTGCAGAGGGTTGGCATGGCTAGGCAGCGACCCTCTTTAAAAGGGGCGGGGCGATAGCCCACAATGCTGTACAGAAGCAATGAGAAATATAATCCTGTGCCACCGCCATCAGGAGCTGCACACGTGGGCATAGCAATGGGGAACCTATGTGCCACACACTATTCATTCTGTCAAGGTGTCTGCATGCCCCAGTCAGACCGCGGTTTTTTATAAATAGTCACAGGCAGGTACAACTCCGCAATGGGAATTCCGTGTGCACCCACAGCATTGGTGGCTCCCTGGAACCCACCGGCTGTACATAAATGTATCCCATTGCAGTGCCCATCACAGCTGAGGTAACGTCCGATTAAATGCAGGTGGGCTTCGGCCCACACTGCATGCCCCAGTCAGACTGGGGTTCTTTAGAAGTGGACACATGCAGTTACAACTCCCTGTGGACCCACAGCATGGGTGGGTGCCAGGAAGCCACCGGCGGTACATAAATATATCCCATTGCATTGCCCATCACAGCTGATGTAACGTCAGCTTTAATGCAGGTGGGCAAAAAATTAATTGGATTACACTGTAGGCGAGGGCCCCAAAAAATTGGTGTACCAACAGTACTAATGTACCTCAGAAAAATTGCCCATGGCCAACCAAGAGGGCAGGTGAAACCCATTAATCGCTTTGGTTAATGTGGCTTAATTGGTAACTAGGCCTGGAGGCAGCCCAGTTAAAATAAAAATTGGTTCAGGTGAAAGTTTCAACGCTTTAATGAGCATTGAAACGTATAAAAATTGTTTACAAAAATTATATGACTGGCCCTAAGAAAAATTGCCCGTTCGGCGTGATTACGTGAGGTTTCAGGAGGAGGAGCAGGAGGAGGATGAATAGAATACACAGATTGATGAAGCAAAAAGGTCCCCATTTTTGATGGTGATAGAGAACGATGCTTCCATCCGCGGGTGCAGCCTACGTATTGTTTAGGTATCGCTGCTGTCCGCTGGTGGAGAAGAGAAGTCTGGGGAAATCCAGCCTTTGTTCATCTTGATGAGTGTAAGCCTGTCGGCACTGTCGGTTGACAGGCGGGTACGCTTATCCGTGATGATTCCCCCAGCCGCACTAAACACCCTCTCTGACAAGACGCTAGCCGCAGGACAAGCAAGCACCTCCAGGGCATACAGCACGAGTTCAGGCCACGTGTCCAGCTTCGACACCCAGTAGTTGTAGGGGGCAGAGGCGTCACCGAGGACGGTCGTGCGATCGGCTACGTACTCCCTCACCATCCTTTTACAGTGCTCCCGCCAACTCAGCCTTGACTGGGGAGCGGTGACACAGTCTTGCTGGGGAGCCATAAAGCTGGCAAAGGCCTTGGAGAATGTTCCCCTGCCTGCGCTGTACATGCTGCCTGATCTCTGCGCCTCCCCTGCTACCTGGCCCTCGGAACTGCACCTTCTGCCACTAGCGCTGTCGGATGGGAATGTTACCATCAGTTTGTCCGCCAGGGTCCTGTGGTATAGCATCACTCTCGAACCCCTTTCCTCTTCGGGAATGAGAGTGGAAAGGTTCTCCTTATACCGTGGGTCGAGCAGTGTGTACACCCAGTAATCTGTAGTGGCCAGAATGTGTGTAACGCGAGGGTCTCGAGAAAGGCATCCTAACATGAAGTCAGCCATGTGTGCCAGGGTACCTGTACGCAACACATGGCTGCCCTCACTAGGAAGATCACTTTCAGGATCCTCCTCCTCCTCCTCCTCCTCCTCCGGCCATACACGCTGAAAGGATGACAGGCAAGCAGCATGGGTACCCTCAGCAGTGGGCCAAGCTGTCTCTTACCCCTCCTCCTCATGCTCCTCCCCCTCCTCCTCAACGCGCTGAGATATAGACATGAGGGTGCTCTGACTATCCAGCGACATACTGTTTTCCCCCGCCTCCGTTTCCGAGCGCAAAGCGTCTGCCTTTATGCTTTGCAGGGAACTTCTCAAGAGGCATAGCAGAGGAATGGTGACGCTAATGATTGCAGCATCCCCGCTCACCATCTGGGTAGACTCCTCAAAGTTTCCAAGGACCTGGCAGATGGCTGCCAACCAGGCCCACTCTTCTATAAAGAATTGAGGAGGCTGACTCCCACTACGCCGCCCATGTTGGAGTTGGTATTCCACTATAGCTCTACGCTGCTCATAGAGTCTGGCCAACATGTGGAGCATAGAGTTCCACCGTGTGGGCACGTCGCACAGCAGTCGGTGCACTGGCAGATTAAACCGATGTTGCGGGGTCCGCAGGGTGGCAGCGTCCGTCTTGGACTTGCGGAAATGTGCGCTGACCCGGCGCACCTTTCCGAGCAGGTATGACAAGTGTGGGTAGCTTTTCAGAAAGCGCTGAACCACCAAATTAAAGACATGGGCCAGGCATGGCACGTGTGTGAGGCTGCCGAGCTGCAGAGCCGCCACCAGGTTACGGCCGTTGTCACACACGACCATGCCCGGTTGGAGGCTCAGCGGTCGGTCTGCTCTGTCAGACCCTGCAGCAGTTCGTGGGCCGTGTGCCTCTTCTCTGCTAAGCTGAGTAGTTTCAGCACGGTCTGCTGACGCTTGCCCACTGCTGTGCTGCCACGCCGAGTGACACCGACTGCTGGCGACGTGCTGCTGCTGACACAACTTGATTGCGAGACAGAGGTTGCGTTGGAGGAGGAGGAGGAGGGTGGTTTAGTGGAGGAAGCATACACCGCCGCAGATACCACCACCGAGCTGGGGCCCGCAATTCTGGGGGTGGGTAGGACGTGAGTGGTCCCAGGCTCTGACTCTGTCCCAGCCTCCACTAAATTCACCCAATGTGCCGTCAGGGAGATATAGTGGCCCTGCCCGCCTGTGCTTGTCCACGTGTCCGTTGTTAAGTGGACCTTGGCAGTAACCGCGTTGGTGAGGGCGTGTACAATGTTGCGGGAGATGTGATCGTGCAGGGCTGGGACGGCACATCGGGAAAAGTAGTGGCGACTGGGAACCGAGTAGTGCGGGGCCGCCGACGCCATCATGCTTTTGAAAGCCTCCATTTCCACAAGCCTATATGGCAGCATCTCCAGGCTGATCAATTTGGCTATGTGCACGTTTAACGCTTGAGCGTGCGGGTGCGTGGCGGCGTACTTGCGCTTGCGCTCAAACAGTTGCGTTAGCGACGTCTGGACGCTGTGCTGAGAGACATTGCTGGATGGGGCCGAGGACAGCGGAGGTGAGGGTGTGGGTGCAGGCCGGTAGGCACTCGTGCCTGTGTCCTGAGAGGGGGGTTGGATCTCAGTGGCAGGTTGGGGCACAGGGGGAGAGGCAGTGGTGCAAACCGGAGGCGGTGAACGGCCTTTGTCCCACCTTGTGGGGTGCTTGGCCATCATATGCCTGCGCATGCTGGTGGTGGTGGCTCCCCAGCTGATCTTTTCGCGACAAAGGTTGCACACCACTGTTCGTCAGTCGTCAGGCGTCTCTGTGAAAAACTGCCACATCTTAGAGCACCTTGGCCTCTGCAGGGTGGCATGGCGCGAGGGGGCGCTTTGGGAAACAGTTGGTGGATTATTCGGTCTGGCCCTGCCTCTACCCCTGGCCACCGCACTAGCTCAGCCTGTGCCCACACCCTGACTTGGGCCTCCGCATCCTCGCCTGCGTCCACGTCCTCTAGGCCTACCCCTACCCCTTAGCATGCTGTATTACCAGTAGTGCAGAAACAGAACGCTGTAATTAAATGTGCCGCTTATTGGCCTGTGGTTGGAGGCTGACTTCGCTTACGGAACGCACAGCAAAGGCAGGAAAGAATTTTGCGCAAGCCTGCTGTAACACTTAGCTGGCTGCGTATGAATTAGGACAACTACCCCCAGCAGAGACCCAGTACACTTGTGGACAGGAATACAGCGGTGATGTACGAGGCAACACAGAGGCAGGAAAGAATTTTGCGCAAGCCTGCTGTAACACTTAGCTGGCTGCGTATGAATTAGGACAACTACCCCCAGCAGAGACCCAGTACACTGAGGACGGTCACAGGCAGCCCAAATAGATTTTTTTTCCCTAATGTTTTTGGAAAGGCCCACTGCCTATATACACTAAATATGTCTTCTGTCCCTGCCTCACCACTACTGGCCCTGGACAATGTAAAATTACTGCAGGACGCAATGCTCTGCACGGCCGATATATGAAAAAAAAAAGTGCAACACTGCAAAAAGCAGCCTCCACACTACTGCACACGGTTAGATGTGGCACTAAGAAGAACCGTTGGGGTTCTTGAAGCCTAAAATAACTCCTAACGCTCTCCCTATAGCAGCTCCAACACCAGCAGCACTGTCCCTGAACTATGTCAGAATGCATCTGCGGCGAGCCGCGGGAGGTGCCGATTTATATACTCGGGTGACACCTGATCTCGCCAGCCACTCACTGCAGGGGGGTGGTATAGGGCTTGAACGTCGCAGGGGGAAGTTGTAATGCCTTCCCTGTTTTTCTATTGGCCAGAAAAGCTCGCTAACGTCTCAGAGATGAAAGGGAAAGTAACTCGAACATCGCGTGGTACTCGTCTCGAGTAACGAGCATCTCGAACACGCTAATACTCGAACGAGTATCAAGCTCGGATGAGTACGTTCGCTCATCTCTAGTGGGGACATATTGGGAGACTTGGAAAGTCTAAAAAGTCATAGGTTGGAGACCACTAGTTTAAAGCATAAATCAGTAAGGAAAGTCAGCCTTTACATTACAGTTACTTTTAGTAGATTCACAAAAGTCAAATGCATAATCTCATTAATTGTGTGTTTTTAAACATATTCCTTAGCTATCATACACCCTAATTATAGGGACATTGCAGGAGAAGAGAGAAGCTTCTGTGGCATGTCCTCTGAGTATCAGATGGGGGGCACTACTGGGTCATGTGCCTCAGATGCTAGTTGCCAGGGGGTGTGCCAGCAAACCATTTTTCCTTTGTCAAGGTATTTAAATACAGAGCCTTTGTCAGGAGTGAAAAATTGCCTACAGTGTTCTACAGGTTTACTAAGTTTAAAGTTTTACCAAGAATACAGTCTTTAACATGTATTCTACGAATTTCCCCCCTTTTACTATTGATGACCTATCCTCAAGATAAGTCATCAATAGTTGATCGTGGGAGACCACCACTTGGAACCGTCAGCGATCAGCTGATCGTAGCCCCCACACTCATTGCAGCCAACCTGATTGCGATTCAATTCAGATGAGTCATAGAAGGCATACCTCCCATCAAAATTATTGGAAGCTATGCCTTCTCTTACACTTCCACCAATCAATCAGAGGATGGGTCATCAATTGTACAAGGGGTAAAAGTCCCAGAGTATCCCATTTAATTGCAGAATAAGAATTTTGCTAATAAAACCTTAGTAGATTCCTACAGGTAACCTTAAAGCGGTTGTCACCTTTCCCTAATATGGACCCATTTATGAAACAAACTAATAATGAGAAGAAAATGTTATATATACAATATATGTTGATGGATGACTCAGTAAGTTACATACTTTAACGCTGATTGCTACCTTCTAGACCCGTTCTCTGCTCTGCCGAAATGTTCTCTGTATTTTTAGGCTCTCTACAAATATAGAATTCTTAGACGTATTTTCCTGCTTCGCATTCTAAGTTTTTAGCCTGAATATAACAAATTTATTTTTGTTTAATGCATGCCATAAATCCTTTTATGTAGGTGCACATATTTTCCATTATCTACATACCAACATAATTTTTGTGACTGGTAAATCACCATGAAATGACCACCACATTTCTAAGTCATTGAAATTGGCAGCCTATAAACACACTGAGCTAAGTCAACAATTCCTGTATTTAGAGTGTGCGGGACATTACTGTATTTAATATTTATGTCTTGCACTGGGCTTCTTGCCTTCTAAATTGCTCTTTGCTCCTTTTTTCAAGCCACGGTCTAGTTTGATTACCATGGAAACACATATTGTACAAGGAAACTATAGTAAAATGGAAGCGCGAGACAAAATATTGCACCTCTGTTCTTCTTGAAAAGACGTATTCCACTATGTGCAGGTAAAGCTTACCTCTCTTCAATCTGTGATACTATTTCAAGCCACATGTATGCATTAAATGACACCCAAGCTATAGTCTGTCTCACAAAGAGAAGCAGCGGATAGTGGCGGCATTGAGTTTATCACTCTGTGGTTTGAGGATTGGCCACCTGTGACAAACACCACTGGACTGTCACATGACTGTCTCTGTTGACTGGAGGACAGGCGTTGGCTATCCACTCACTCCAATTAATAGCAGAGTGATGTTCTAAATGCCTTTGTTATCAGCTGCATTCTCTTAGAATCATAGAATGGTAAAGTTGGAAGGGACCTCCAGGGTCCCTTCCAACTTTACCAATCTATGATTCTAAAGGAATGGTACAGTCTATAGAAAGACTTTAGTGTTGAGTGGGACAGACTATAGAAGAACTTTAATGTTGGGGTGAAGCCATCCACTTAATGACTGTAGTTGGAGATATTCAATATACAAGTCAATGTCAGACAGAGGCCTATAGAAGTGGGTCAGGGAAGGAGACTTATATGGCCACTGGTGAGGGGCAATCACCCCAAAACAGCTCTCTGTGCATGGATATTCTGGCTTTGGCTCACAATTTCCAGTTATTACTTTAAGGCTTGTTTAAAAAGTCTGAATGCTGCCTTCCAATTGGTAGCGCTGCAGAAGTATTGTTCCAGCTTGCCATTTGCGCATTTTCCAGAGGAGCATGGATGGCCTTATAAGTCTTCTCACACACCTTTTAAGTCTTCTCCTTAAGGAGAAATGATACTCCTACTGACCCACATCTAAGGATGTAATTCTCACTCACTTGCCCTGTCGGGTTCCATGTTTGAACAGAACAACAGTTGCCCGTAATCGCTCTTCTAAGCAATCACTTGTACGGCTAGTCACCTGTGTAAAAGAAGCCCTACTTTACCACAATTCTTGCCTTCAGTCAAAATTTTTATTAAATGTAACATTTCAGTAGCGCCGGGCTCTGCAGTTATCAATGTAGAATTAGAATTTGTATCTGAACAACAACACTGTTGGAAATGTAGCACTGGGTGACTCTAAGATTACAGCTAATATGTCGGACAGTGGCAAATTTTGACAGCTATTACCTGTCCCAACAAATCAAGGCAAGAGACAGCTGGATTCCTTCCCACAGTGAAATTGTACAGTGATCCCTCGTCTATTTCGGGGGTTACATTCCAGAGACCCCCCGCGATACGTGAAAATCCGCGAAGTAGTGGCATTATATTTACACAAATCAATCTGTTGGGTGAACTGCTAAACAATAGCAAAAGTGAACAAGTCATGCGCTCCGATCAGTGAGCCAATCAGCGCCCAGGATACAGAACACATCCCATCAGCCAATAGTGTGCCGTGTACAATCTCGCGTTGGCAAGCGCTTGTGGCGTACTGTATTTCCAGTATGTACTGCAAAATTCTGTGATATAGCGAAAAACTCAGCAAAAACAGAATTATATATGGTCTATCTAAAATCCGCGAGGCACTGAAGCTGCCATCATTGAATCGCGATATAGCGAGGATCACTGCATACAATTACTGAACATTATATTTGGTAGTTTCCTTTTTTTACCTTATTTTTCACATTCATTGTGTTTTTACTATTAATTAATTTTTTTCTTTTTAATTTTTAGAGGCGTCTTTATTTTTGTTTTTCTACTAATTAAAAATGTCTTGTGTTCAAACTTTACATTTATAATTTATTTCATAGCGGCATACAAATTCTTAATGTACTTAATGGACGCAGTACCGTATTGTAGCCTGCGACAGGCACTGTTGCAGTATGTGGTACAAATTAGCCATTGTCTAAAAGGCTTTGCACAATCCCCATGTCATTTAATGGCTTAGTGTAACAAATGAGTGATTTCTATGACCCATCTATTAGATGAATTGAAGGGGTATAAGTATATAGAGACAACAGTATCTCTGGCTGGGAGTTCCACACAGCTCTGGGGAACTTGATGCTGCCAATGTGAAGAGACCACACATGCTATGTGCAGATAGACAATGAGGCAGCATCCTGTTCAGGTGGGGGAGATTCATTATTTCTGAAGCACCACATCTGTTCAACCAGAGATTCCGGATTAAGCAAATCGCCCACTCTTTTGTTTGGCTAGGTGTAATATGAATGCTGGGCTATTGTTGACATGAGGAAGCATTTAAAAAAAAAAATCTGCAAACCAAACAATGTAAATTAAATAACGGAGAATTTGTAGCAAGAATGTATGATTAAATGGAGGCTATGGGAAAATGGCGTCACGAAGTAATTTCTGGCTGTGAGGTGATAGAGATTAACTGGTGTAACGGAAGTGTGAAGTGGAGCAAAGTGGTGGGATTTACAGGTGGACGGGCTCTGCATGGTGTTTGAAGTTATCGGTTCCATCTACAGTAGGAGATAACTGCTTTAAGAGGGATGTAAAGGGGCTTTCATCATGGGATACAAGATAAGGCATTTGCATAGGTAGAAATGGATACATTGCAATGCAAAGACAAAACCGTTCAGGAGGCCATACATATTAAACAGCTGCCTGTCGAATGCTCATTTGGCTTCCAGCTATCTCGCCCGATACCCCCATACATATGCACGCTTGGGATAGTGCGAAGATGTTCTCAATGTTGGTTGCTTATCCAGCCGAGAACAAAAGGATTGGTCGGTAAACATCCAACTGCTCGATCTCCCTTGATATTTGCGATCGGTGTGGGGTGGGGCTCTTGGGGGGGTAGAGTCAAAATGATAAGTTGACTGTACTGAGTGGCGATCAACGATATTTCAAATCGATTGGCACTACTTTACTAGCATCTATATTATGGACTAATCGGTAGGATTTTGTACAAACTACTGTTTCTATGATTGTTTTTTTCCCCCTGGTTTACATTATTGTTTAAGCAGGAGGATGTATTGCTGTTGACAAACGATAATTTTTCTGCCAGCTTTTAAGATTAGATGAATGAGAAATAGGCATTTTACCGTTTTTGTTGTTTAGATCTCTGGGCATGTTTACGGAGGGCAATGATCAAGAATAAATGTTTGGAGAAACCATTGTTCGGGCCATCATTGTTCGGTATAAAAAGGCCCTACGTCTGTGTATTATACAAACCCAACTTGTGAATTTATCATATTTTAATCTCTTAGGCTGCTGTCTCACGGCTATGAAAATAGTGCGAGATCTGTGCATTGTGAGACATACAAATCTCGCACGAATATGAACCCCATTGTTTTGAATGGGGTCATATACATGAGCAATTTTTTTACCGCATCGTGGGGCGGCAAAGCATCGTGGCATATCCTATCTTTGGGCGTGCCTTCGGAAAGTAGTGTCCTTTGTTTTCAGAGGGACAGGAAAACACATTGCATGTCATGTGATGCGAGGTTCCCCAATTGAAAACAATGGGAAAGCACTTGTCAATCTTCCAATGTGGTTGAAAGCCGTAGAGGAGGGCCACCACTTCACCGATGTGATGCAAGGCAATTTTTACAGAAAAATGCCTCATATCCACCGGTACATGGCATGAGTGTGATATCGGGACGTGTTTCACACACCGATATCGCGCTTGGCCATGTGTAGGAAGCTTAAGGGGCCATTTGTATGTTGCTGATCATTGCCATCAGTGTTGGACTAAGGTTTCTTGGGCCCAGGAATGATTTTTTCCTTTTAAAATATTTCTTTGGACAAGGCTGAAAGATTTTTAATTCTAATGATCATCTTAACAACTGTGAAGTAGTTTTGGTAAGTGTGGTATTAAAGCATAATAAATTGATCTCAAGCCTTTATTTCTCATTGTCTACGTAACACCACCACCACCGGGTTGTATATAAGTTATTAACACACAGTACACATCAAAGCCCACTGTCACCAATGGTGCTTGCAATCTATATCTCAAACACATACACACTTAGGCCTATTTCATAAGAAGCATATTAACCTATCAGTATGTTTTTGGAAGGTGGGAGGAAACGGCAGTACCTGAATAAAACCCACCCAAACATGAAAAGAACTTACAAACTCCATGCAGTTTTGCTCATGTGTTTTAAAGTCCTATTCAAGTCTACATACTGTAGATATAAGCTTGGAGATCTACAGCTCATAAACCCCCCAGATATAGAAATTTCAGACATTTGTCTATAATACTAGGAAGGAGAAGATGTTTAGAAAATGTAATTCTCAAAACTCAAGCAGTCTCTGAATGGATAATCAGGCATATGCCTCAATTATGTGCTTAAGGGTTAAAGGGGTTGTCCCGCGAAACAAAGTTGGGGTATACACTTCTGTATGGCCATATTAATGCACTTTGTAATATACATCGTGCATTAATTATGAGCCATACAGAAGTTATTCACTTACCTGTTCCGTTGCTGGCGTCCCCTTCTCCATGGTGCCGTCTAATTTTCAGCGTCTAATCGCCCGATTAGACGCGCTTGCGCAGTCCGGTCTTCTCCGTGTTGAATGGGGCTGCTCGTGCTGGAAAGCTGGTCCTCGTAGCTCCACCCCGTCACGTGTGCCGATTCCAGCCAATCAGGAGGCTGGAATCGGCAATGGACCGCACAGAAGACCTGCGGTCCACCGAGGGTGAAGATCCCAGCGGCCATCTTCGCAAGGTAAGTAAGAAGTCACCGGAGCGCGGGGATTCGGGTAAGTACTATCCGTTTTTTTTTTTCAACACATGCATCGGGTTTGTCTCGCGCCAAACGGGGGGGCTATTGAAAAAAAAAAAAACCCGTTTCGGCGCGGGACAACCCCTTTAATTCCTGCTACTTGAAGTAGCCCGTTCACACGATCCGGGGTGCATGGTGCATGCTTTCAAGCTCCCATAGGAGTCTATTGAAAGCACGCACCAAAGATAGGTCAGGTCCTATCTTTGCGTGCATCATGGACCTTAGATGCGACCTACAGTCGCATGTCCTATCTTTGTTAGGTGCGCAAATTTAGCGCGTCTAGCAATCGTGGACAGCGCTTGTGTAAATGAGACCTTAGCCATTGTTTCTCAACCAGGATTTTATGGATCTTTTTGGTGAAATAAGCTTAGGGGTTCCCCACATAACCGTATGAGTAACTGTCACTTTGACAGTAGAGATGGGGAACTCCAATGGGTTTGCAAGGAGGGAAAATTATTTTAACCCTTTTCAATCCAATTTGTATCCTGGTTTTCCTAGGGGGCTTATTCTTTTTCTGCTGTTATACAATGGTGCTATATGCTGGCTAAAGCCAGTACTGCATGAGGCGACGCATTGGATAGGCTCCGACAGCAGAGAGGCTGGCAATATACAGCAAGAGAACCCCGACGGATGTCTTCCAACATTGAAGCGGTACAGCCTTAAATCATAATGCCTTCAGAGGTCAGACAGTGGATTGGAAAAGGTTAAGCCTTCCGTCGTAATTCAAAAAGGTTGGGAGTCACTGATCTATTATCACAAAATGTCTTCTGATGCATTTACATGGGCCAATTATTTGTTCCAAACATTTGCCCAAATCTTAATTTCCCCAATAATAGACTGTTTTGAATGTGCAAAAGATCAAGTAAATGCTTGTTCATTGGTTGATTTGCTTTTCTATGAATTAAAGGGGTTGTCCCGCGGCAGCAAGTGGGTCTATACACTTCTGTATGGCCATATTAATGCACTTTGTAATGTACATTGTGCATTAATTATGAGCCATACAGAAGTTATAAAAAGTTTTATACTTACCTGCTCCATTGCTGGCGTCCTCGTTCCCATGGAGCCGACTAATTTTCGACCTCCGATGGCCAAATTAGCCGCGCTTGCGCAGTCCGGGTCTTCTGCTCTCTTCAATGGAGCCGCTCATGCAGAATGCCGCCTCCGTGTAGCTCCGCCCCGTCACGTGCCGATTCCAGCCAATCAGGAGGCTGGAATCGGCAATGGACCGCACAGAAGAGCTGCGGTCCACGGAGGGAGCAGACCCCGGCGGCCATCTTCAGCAGGTAAGTATGAAGACGCCGGACCGCCGGGATTCAGGTAAGCGCTGAGCGGTTTATTTTTTTAACCCCTGCATCGGGGTTGTCTCGCGCCGAACGGGGGGGGGGGGTTAAAAAAACAAAACAAAAACCGTTTCGGCGCGGGACAACCCCTTTAATAAATAAATAAATGACCAGGAGAGTGATGTGGAATAAGTTGGCACTATACAAATAACAAGTCTCTTCCCCCCCTTTCTATGTGAGCATAAAAATTCTCGCTGGTTGGCCGTTCATCTACCTGTGTGAAAGGGGACATATATATCCAACCAATGACAGCCATATGGGGATGAACGATCATATTAACAATCCTTCGTTACCGTGCAGCCAACCATCTGCGCTGTGCAAATGGCAATGAACGAATTCCAATTGACATGATTTATCGATCAGAGCTCATTACAGTGAGCCATGCTTGGGTCTTTATCTGGAATTCTAGAGATGAGCGAGTATACTCACTAAGGCACATTACTTGAGCGAGTAGTGCCTTAGCCGAGTATCTCTCCGCTCGTCTCTAAAGATTCGGGGGCTGGGTGACAGGTGAGTTGCGGCGGGGAGCGTGGCGGAGAGAGGGAGAGAGAGATCTCCCCTCCGTTCCCCCCCCGCTCTCCCCCGCCGCTCCCCGCCCCCTGCCGGCACCCGAATCTTTAGAGACGAGCGGAGAGATACTCGGCTAAGGCACTACTCGCTCGAGTAATGTGCCTTAGCGAGTATACTCGCTCACCTCTATGGAATTCCTCTTGCCAAATGCTGGGGCATGTAGATGATCCATCTTTCTATGGAGTCTACAAGTTCTTGACTCGCACATTTAGATCTTCTGAGACAAGTGAAGGCCCAGATGTGTCGCCTACTCTGTCCATTAAACAGTTGCTTAGGAAATAAAATGGACAGTTATTTGATATAGGAAAGGCTGCCATATAGCATTATCGAATTTAAAGACACAGGATTTTGTTTTTTAAATCAATGGCCCCCTAGGTGACCACAATCTTCTAACCCTAATACTTTCCATTTAAGAAGATCCCTTTAATGATTACATTATTTTGCTTCTTCTCACATAACCCAAAATGAAATGACTATAAGGGAAGCTCGGGGCAAGTTTTCAAATAAGCCAAAAAAAGATCCATTTATTCAAATGACTATTTTCATACAAAGGAAATTATTCACATTTTCTCTCCTTCTAGAAAACTGTACATTAGGGGAATGCAGTTCCTTTGCAGTACGAGTGATCGCACTAGTCATTATGTTAATGCTAAAATATTTGTAATGCTCACGTTAGAAAAATGGTTCACACATTAAATTGCATTATTAGTGTGAGACCTAATATTTTCCCATATTACAATATCAGGTTATCAGCAGTAATAATTATTGATATTATTCATCAATCATTTTAAAATATCACGTTACCATTTAATGCATAATATAGTCCTATTTATTTTCACATTGTTCAGGGTGCTTGCTTAACCTTGGAGCATTGTCTGCCTTTGCACCTTACAAGCTTGTTTTATAATGTAACCTCCACACAAAAGTTATACAAGACGGCTTAACACAGCTCTGATTATTCATTGTGTGGAAACTTATGCATCTGTCATTATAAACACACGGCAGAAATAATACATACTTAGAAAAAGACATAATCTGATTTACATAAAAAACACTTATTCATCCCGGAAAATACTCTAGATGGAAAAGAATGAGCAGGAACAGATTATTGGGAGGGCAAATGGGGCAATGACCCTTGGGGGTCTCAACCATCCCCCATTTAAAGAACATTCAAACAACTCAACTTTAAGAGTCCAAACAGTTTATTGGCTAACTAAACAATCCAGCTGAAATATCCCGCATTCATTTTGTTGGGGTTACTAACTGTGCCCATCGAAGAGTTTTTTCTTGGCTGGGCCAATCTGACATGGTGCCACCAGTACCTCCTTGATCATATTAGGTTTGCTCTGTCCTACGATTGAGTATAATGGCCAATAATATTTATTTATTTTACTCATTTATACATATTCCTCAGCATTGTGTGCATGTAACGGGCTGGTGGTAAGTACCTGTGTTGCAGGTTACGCGATGGCACGGCAATGACAAATGGAGGCCAAGGTGGTACATTTTTATCAAAAACAACTTTTACTGAACTATAGTATACGGGTAGTTACAATAAGTTATTCCATAGGAGGGTTTGTATACTTCATGGGGTTGTATAGCTGTAAACTACTGGTGGCCTGTACTCAGGACAGGTCATCAATAGTAGAGCAGCTGGGGTATATTGCCCAGAATCCCTGGCCAATAAGCTGTTGATCAAGTAGCACTCTTGTGCACTGAGTGGATTTCTGTAGGAAGCAGATGTCTCAATTCTTACTGCAGTGGCCAGGCTTGGGATTGCAGAGTAAGTTCTCATCCATTTCATTGGCAACCTAAGTTGCAATACCAAGTCTAGCCATTGCTATAAGAGCAGATCTGTCTGCTTCCTGCCTCAATTAGCTCAGTACGCTATCATGGTAATTGATGAAGAGCTGATTGAAGGTTCTGAGCAATGGAACCCTGCTGATCTACTATTATGAGGATAGGCCACCAGCAGTTTACAACTGGACAACCACTTTAAAGGTTGCGTCATAACTCGACATAACATCCTGCACCGGTATTTTCTTAAAGTGACTTTAACCAGACTTTATATCCTCCAGCGTAAACCGCTGGTGCTTACATCTCCTTTCCATCTATTCCCAGTTGGCTGCAGCAAGGCACATATCTCTTGGGCCTTCATTCCTTTTTCCCTAACTGTAACTAACTTCTCAAAGCTTCATGTTTTCCACACAACACGTTCCACATCATCGGCAAAATTTCTTCAGGGCTTTCTTGCACAATAACTGCGGCCTCATTTCTGCATCACATCCATCTTTAATTATAGCCTGCTGCTTCCCCTTAACCGGTGTCTTGCTGCGCCATTGCATACACATTTTTCATAGTCTCAAATACAGTACATGTTAAACATAGAACACAGCAACTACACTGCAAGGCCTTGCATTAAACTATCTGGCACCGTACTAACTCCATCCACTAAAGTAAAACAGTTTCAGTAAGTCCATGCCTCCTACTCTGGAGAGGGATTTTAATGCAATCCCAGGGGAATAGATCCACTCACACAGATGCTGGTCATCACTCCTTCATAGCGGGACATTGGTTCTACTATTTGCTTCAGTCTCAGGATTCACTGGTCTGGTGATGTCATCTTCTGCCCCCAGTTAATCAGAGCTTGCTGGTCTGGGCTCTTCTGGCTAGCTGCCCAGCATGGGCAAACTGTTTGCTGCATTGCTCTGGGGCAGGCCTCCGCCACTTTAAGGCCAACTGATGCTGGGTTTTTCTGTGCGCTGCTGCTACAGTCAACTGCTGTGATATAGCCCCTTCCCTTATATAGCAGGAGCATGAGAATGTCCCTGAAGATTCAAGAAGGTGGGCAGGGTCTAACCATGTTGCATGTATGGGGGCAGCCTTCAGGCAGTCACATCAGGGGAAGGGGGTGGAGCCTCCTTTAAAGTGCTTCCTTACGCTTCTCAATTTTCTCCCCTCGCCAGCCGTGGTACTGGTCAGTTGTGAATACTTTCACATAGCACCATAGGCACTTTCCTTCAGGTGCCTGCAGCAGTTGTTAGCTCACCTCTCCTGCATGCATCTTAGACTGGAAGGGGAGGGTCTTAACACCACGGCAGCTGGAGCGTTGGTCAGTGGAGTGGAGGAAGTGTGGGGAACTTCTTTTACCCTCTTACACTGAGATTCTCATCACTCACAACAGTCTCTGTCCTCATTGGAGCTCACAATCTAAATTCACCTATTAGTACATTTTTGGAGGGGGAAAAAAATGGAGTACTTAGACAAAACCCACACGAACATACAAAGAACATACAAACTCCATACACATGTTGCACTTGGTTGGATTTGAACCTAGGATGCAACCACTGCAAGGCAACAGTGCTAACCACAGAACTGTAGTGGTGTAGACCGTAAGATATCTGATGTAAAAGTATATTACCATCATTTTGACAGGGAGAAGAGTTATTGATGATACATTTAAAAACTTCAAAACATTGGGAAAGGTTTTCAGCCTAAAAACAGAAGGGGAAAGGTCCTACTCAATATTTTGACCAAAGACCTGTTATGTCTGCCTGGCGCACTAAAGCGCCAAGCCTCAGCACGGACACAAACGTGTCCAAATAAAACCACAATCACTCACATAGTGTGGCATAGACCAATTGCACCTATCCAGGCTAAGATGGAAGGACCCCTGTCACTTAATAACCAGGGAAAGTGGGGAACCCATGCTGAAAAGTGGGGTAATTGTCCCGATAAGGTCAGTCCCACTGTCGTCATCTGGGACCTGGCTATCCTTGATTAGGAACCTGGAAAAGATGCACTAAACACACGTAGGACACAACACTGTTCACACACGCTGAACACAGAACGGGACTGCACATAAAACACTTGTCTGGCCACTTGCACAGACATAACACATGTCCCTGTTCACACTAACATACAGAGTAACACAAACCACATAGAACAGGACTGCACATAGAGCACATGTCTGGCCACTTGCACAGACATACCACACACATCACTGTTCACACCTACATACCAGGTTGTGCATACAACATATAACAGGAACCCCACCCAGAGCTCACATGCATACAGATGGTAAACCATAGCCAGTCCAAGTGTACTCACACCAGGGGAATAGAAGATCAGCCACCATGCTGACATAGGAAACAGTGTCAGGCATCACCCATCTGACACACGCAGAAGACATAAGATGTCTGGAGGCCGCACTTGGCCAAGGGAAAGGAAGAGGGGGTCTGCATATGATACAGACAAGGCCTACAGGTGTCCAGACCATCCTAAGGGAAAGGGAGAGACACACAACAGACTAGCATGCATAAAACCAGCTCTGGGTGGCATTAAAACAGTAAAGCACTAAAATGACCAGCAATTTCTCACAAGAGTTTGCTGGTATTTATCTGCAGTAGACGAGGGGGATTAGCTGGTGGAGAATACCACACCCAGCCAGCTCAATTAACCCCTACCTGTGAAGGTATGCACAAGGAAACCTGTAGAAGCACAGGTCCCAGACACACAACCTTAACAAGACCTCCACCAATGTTGATCCAGCTCTTGCAGCTGTACATTTTATTAATAATATATTTTTCCAGTGAATCAAACAAGATTAGTATGAGTAGTTTGGGGATTTCCTAATGAAGCTGATATAGAGCAGCGATACACGTGGGGGTTTACCCATAATCGCTACCTTGTGATGGTTGTATTTTGGCACATATATCCTTATTTCTATGGATGAGTAACTTGCTAATATCCCTTTGATATGAATACTTAGGCATTGTAACGTTGGTGGTTTGGCACTGTTGCTCCCTGGTTACTACTTTGATTTTGGAATCTTTTCTGAGGGACGATCTAATCCCTGGGCAGTGGGCAATACATTGATTTTTTTTCTCCTATTTTTGGGACCTGGGCAGTGTGCAATATTTTACTTCCTTTAATATTTATGCTATTATATTTCTCATATGACTTCTGCCATCCAGGCTGACCTTATTTATTGGTTTTGGTTGTTATGTGTACACATAGATATAATTCTTTAAGTGATATATGTTTTGTTTTGTCATCATTTGAAGTGTTTTTAATTCTTTGTGTTTTTAATAAAGCTGATATACATTCATTGTAAAAAAAATCAAGATAGTAGAAGTTGTTGGGATGGAATAAAACTTTCTCTGCGTGATTGTAACATTGATATAAGTAAGTGGTTACAATATAAAAGCAAAAGGAGCTCTAGTACCCTATTGGACCACCTCTAGATTGGATACAAGATGTAATATGGGCAGGCATGGAGGCTCTAGTACCCTGTTGTACCGCCTCTAGCTTGGATGCAAGATGTGATATGGGCAGGCATGGAGGTTCTAGTATCCTGTTGTACCACCTCTAGCTTGGGTACAAGATGTGATATGGGTGGGCATGGAAGCTCTAGTACCCTGTTGTACTGCCTCTAGCTTGGATGCAAGATGTGATACGGGTGGCCATGGAGCCTCTAGTACCCTGTTGTACTGCCTCTAGCTTGCATGTAAGATGTGATATAGATGAGCAGGGAAGCTTTAGTGCCCTATTGTACCTAGCTTGGATACAAGATGTGATATGAGTGGGCATGGAGGATCTAGTACCTTGTTGTACTGCCTCTAGCTTGGATGCAAGATGTGATACGGGCAGGCATGGAGCCTCTAGTACCCTGTTGTACTGCCTCTAGCTTGGTTGTAAGATGTGATATAAATGTGCATGGAGGCTCTAGTATTCTGTAGTACCGCCTATAGCTTGTATACAAGATGTTATATGGGTGGGCATGGAGGCACCAGTAGCCTGTTGATCCACCTCTAGCTTGGATGCAAGATGTGATACAGGCGAGCATGGAGGCATACAGGTTCCGTATGGTATCCTGCAGTACATTGGTCCACATTTGCTGTAATGGAGCCACTAGATTGAACGTCGTTGGCTGTTGAGGGTGGTGTCCCAGACGGTCCTATACATGTTCTATTGGTGATAAATCTGGCGACTGGCCAGGCCACAGAAGTGTGACAATGTTGTGGACACATTCCTGTGACATCTTGTGTGTGCAGCTGAGCATTATCTGCTGGAAAATGCCTCTTGGAAGCCACCATGAGAGGAACACATGCGGCTGCAGGATATCATATCATTATGTTGTCATTGTCCCTCGTACAACTACTAGTCATATCGCAACTGTCCTATGCAATCGCCCCCCAGACCATCACACCAGCAGTATAGGCAATGTTCCACTCCACTTCAAAGGCAGGATTGAGTGCTCACCCCCAGGTCTGTAGACACAAACACGGCCGGCATCAGTGCTCAAACTAAACCTGGATTTGGCTCTGAAGACAACCCGGTTCCACTCTGTATGAATCCAGTTTTATCGTTCATGTCACCACTACAATATAGAGGTGACGATGGGTGGGTGTCAAAGGCACTACTTGTAATGGATGCTGCGAGATCAAATGCCCTTCAGCCAAGCACCTGTATATGTTTCCAACAGCCCCAGCGGCCTGTAATGATGGTGCCACCTGTCTCTGGATGGATGACAATGAAAAAGTTGGAGCTACTCGTGATTGTTTTCCTATTGCATCAGGGATACATAAACATGAATTACACTAAAATTGCTAAGAAAAGTGTAAAATTATTTATTGGAATTATTTGCACAATAAAAGGAGAAAAGCCAGTATCTGTTGATCTCCTGCCAATCCAGTCTAGATTTACTAATGAAATAAAACCTGGATAACCCTATAGATGTTTTACCGCAAACTAATGGTATAGTTCAATTTACAGATGAAGATGTCATTCGCCACTTTGGTCGCCACCTAACATTTGAACAATGGCAGTATCATTGTTTTTGTTTTGTTCTGGCCTTTATAGTCTATATATAGAAGTTCTTGCTTCTAACATGCTTAGAATTCATTGCCCACATGTCTACTAGTACTTGTGACTTATAAGGGCACTTTCACGCATGTGTGTTCATGCCCAACCATGGTATCTATGATCATGGATAGCCTTTGCTACGAGCAGCCTATGTGGTCACATATGGCACCAGCCACCAGCTTATAGGGGGAACACCAGGTAGATGTAGGGTGAAGGCAATTATCCCTCTTAGGTCTTCCTAGCTGGATGATCTTCTTCCTCAGTGTGACAGCATCTTGCAGAGCTACATGAATCATCCTCCTCATGGCTCTGTCCCCTCTAATGTTCCAAAATGCTGCTGTCAGCCCATCGGTACCCCTGCATCACAATTTTTTAGTTCTGTTACTGTATTTATATAGAGAGCTTGGTTCTGGTGCTGTGCTTATATTATGAGTTTGGTTTGGTGCTGTGTTCATGTTATGAGCTTGGTTCTTGTACAGTATTTATTCACTGGTGTGAGTATGGGGCTATCTTTTTGCACAAAACAACCACAAACCAGTATCTGGAGTTCGCTCCCATCTAGTCAGCATAAGGGCCTAGATTAACTACTGTTACTTATCTTTCCCTACTACTAGTTTAGGGTTTTCCAGAAAGAGGTTCAAGAGCAGAGTCACCCTTATCAGGGCAGATACTCTGCTTAGGTAGAAATGTACATTACTTGAATTATTAAAGGTTACATTTAGCATAAAAAACGGGTTCCTTTTGAGACTGCTTTGCTTTCTACACAGGCAGGCTGTATATATATATATATATATATATATATAAACCTCAGCAGAGTGTCATCTAATCAAGGACTGCACTGTCTATCATGCTGTCATTAGACATGTAGTCAGGCCTGGACTTGCAGCCATAATACAGATGCACAAATGTGCCGTCTTACGGTGGTGTCGAACTAGCCTAACATTGATATGAAAAATAGAACTGTAAAGAAAGTACAGTAAATCAAAATTCTAAATGTCAGCGCTGTGGCTATAACTACTCATCCCTTGGCATTTGAATAATTTGTCACTATGAATATAGAAAGTAGTTTGTAGGGATGATAAATTCTGTCTATCTGTATCCTTATTTTTTCAATATTTATTAATTTTATATTTTAATTGCTTTTTTTAAATAAATACTCAAAAGTTGAATTAATTTAACTTAAATTAATAATTATTTAGAGACAGATTTCATTTTTAATTTTCCTGCGTCCAACAGAACGGAGATGTTTAAGTGTACAGTAGGAGATCACAGACTTCATTTATCTTATTTAATTACTGACAGGATATTTTCTACAAATTGTACATAATGTGCGCCATGATACAAAACACTGCTTGCACCGTGTGTTTCTAATGATATACAATCAGCAGACCTTTTTGACACGAATCGGTTTTCATCTCCTTCTCCATTAAATTTTAACATGGATCACATTTCAAAACCATAATTGTCGTTCACCCTGTGAATCCTTTTAAAAAGCTATGCTTTCCAGGAGCTGCCGGAACTTCGAAAGGCTTGTCCCCTGTGGATTATTCCAAGCAGTCGGTTTCTTCTGGGTGGTCAACATGCCCATTAGGGACAGGTGCCTGGGTTGCAATAGTTTTAAAGATTTACCTTCTGTTTGCACAAAAGACCTCTTCCTCCACATCCACGCCACCTGGCCGTCTGCTTTGGCCCTGTGTGGGTGAAGAAGAGACCGGTAATGCAAAAATTCACAGAGAAGGCTACTGTATATATAAAAAACATACATGAATTGATATAATAAATACAATAAACTGAAACATTTCATGACTTCTGTTACTAAGTTACAATAAAATTTCTCAGTTTACTTTTTTTATTAAAAGTTTTTTCAAAAATTCCCAAATTTTTTTTTTTTTTTTAGACTATTTGCAGTCTGAGTTGTCCTCGGATAGTTTACAGTGTGTTCAGAGCTCACTGTCATCCCCCTTTTCCTGGCATTGTTATGGTGAGTGATCATTTCATTCGGTGAGCTTGTAAACTTTTAATGTAGGCTGAATTATATGTGTACGAGAAAACAATTTGTGTGACAGACTATCCCTCATAATCCCTCTCTCCAGACTTATTCCAACAAAAGACTCTTAATACAGAAGATGTTTTGTGGGAGGGGAAACATTTTCTAAACAAGAGGTTTCTCTGTTTCAGTGCAGGTAACAAAACAGCTTGAGGAATTTCTGTTGGCCTTGTTAGAACTGGCCTATAGGTTTTAGGACCACCTGCTGGTTAAGCCATTGGTCAATAGATTAACTGCTGCTATAACTAAGTGGTAAGAAAAGCAAGTTATGTGGCAGAACAAACAGAATCAAGCTACCCTTAACACATGGCAATTCAAACACTAAGTCCACTTCCAACTGTAAAACAATCAGGCCTGATGACTTTTTTTTCCTTCCCTGCGCCTCTTCTCCAGTGTACAGCCACATTAATCCTTGCATTATCAGGAATGAATGGCTGGATTAAGGAAAGCAAAATTGACATTTGATTCCTTGTAGCTCTGAAAAATCTTCATAATGCATGGACTCATAAAATGTATAAGACTAGATAGATACTTCTTAGCGATAAGTAGATTTGAGATAGAGAGAAAGATATGAGGGGAGTAGGCTTGAGATGGATAGATAGATCTGAAGTAAATACAGAGATAGATAGATAGATAGATAGATAGATAGATAGCTATGAGATAGATAGATAGATAGATAGATAGATAGATAGATAGATAGATAGATAGATAGAAAGTAGATACACAAACACATAGATTTATAAATACTACTTAGAGTAAGTAAATTTGAAATAGAGAAATATGAAGTAAGTGGATTTGAGATAGACAAATAGATAGACAGCTAGATGGATATGAGAAAGATATGAAGTAAATAGATTCACATGCAATAGATTGGTGGATATAAAATAACTAGAGATGAGTGAGTATACTCGTTAAGGCACATTACTCGAGCAAGCAGTGCCTTAGCCAAGTAGATCCCCGCTCGTCTCTAAAGATTCGGGGGCGGTGGGGGGCGGGGAGTGGCGGGGGAGAGCGGGGAGGAACAGAGGGGAGATCTCTCTCTCCCCGCCGCAACTCACCTGTCACCCGCGCCGGCCCCCGAATCTTTAGAGACGAGTGGGGAGATACTTGGCTAAGGCACTACTCGCTCGAGTAATGTGCCTTAGCGAATATACTCGCTCATCTCTAAAAATAACTAAATAAATAGATAGATAAAACTTAGAATATGATTACTAATCAAGTAAACTTGGAATATCTCTCAAAACTCGAAAACTGCAGTTTTTTGGGCATATGTATAACTTCTTGAAATTTGTACCAGTGAAGCACATAAAAGAAGTTGTACCAAGATCTAAAGTTATCCCCTATCCATAGCATAGTTGATAACTCTATGATCTGTAGGGGTCTGACTGCTAGACCCCCAACTAAGCCTGAGAATAGGTGCCTTAACAGTCCTCCCATGAATGGAGTGGAGGTTGTGTATGTGTACACCTTACTATTCCTTTCAGTGACAATGCCGGAACTTGACGAGTATGAGAGCATGTGTGACCTCTGCTCCATTCATGCAAGGACTATCAGGACCCCCATTCTTGGGATTGATGGGGTCCCAATGGTCCGTCCGGGGAGCAGGAAAGGGGAATCCCCACGAGTGAACGGTTTCGTCTCTGGACAAAACCAAACAGTGCCGGGTGGATTGTTTTTGGACGGGAAGAAAAGTGTTGCATACAGAGTTTTTTCTTTCAGTATTTTAAGCCACATTTGTGATAGAACCTCCTAAGACTACATTAGGACTCTTGGGAGGGTACAGATGTAGCAAATGCTACCTTGACATTTAACATAACATTTGACTTAACCACAATGCACTACAATGCTGTCAATTGAGTTATCATCACAATGCATCTGTCATGTTAACAATTGCTAAAACTGTACATATAGTATTTTATACAGGTAGTTATACTTTTCTACATATTATAGTATATACATGTGGCACATGTCTGTTGCTTTACCATGTCTGGTTCTACTACAGATACTTTGCATATGCCACTATCATCCTTACACTAGCAGAATAAGCATTTTTCTTAGTTGCCGCTGAGTTGCCAGAACATGTTTGCTTTTATAGGGATCAGTTGATTCAGTTCTTTAAAACCTTTGACACAGTCTGGATATTATCTGTTTGTACAAAATAGTCAAGACTTTAAGTGGATTTGAGAGAGAACTTGAGAGGTTGATATAAGGGTATATAGTTTTACAATAGAGTTGGCACTCAATGAAATGTTTTGGAATGCTGTTATGTACCTTAGCTACTGTTGGGACTAGCTGCCATAACATGTACAGGAAGGCATTTATTACAACCGAATCCCAGGATGTATAATCCAGTTTCATCTGCAGAGAACCCTTAGCAAGAAGACAATCATTCTAACTGTGGTTTAATTTGTCTCTGAAAAGTTCAATGTATTGATTGGTTGTTCAAGGTTTTACATAAATGGACTAATGTATCAAGGTTGGTAATGGGGGGTGCTCTAACTTTCATAATAGTATGCCAAGATCAACTGTTTAAATATATTTGTTATTTTGGTGTGTTGTCTCTTTAAGCACCTGCAATACTGGTTCCTGCATTAAAGGGGAGAGAGAACGTGGTCAGGGGAAATAAAAGAGGGTTCTAGGGAGTTGCTAGGTCTTGGGCTAGAGCAGAGTGAGCAGTAAAGGCATCTCTGATATCTAGTACCTTAAATGATAGTGTGTGGAAGACGCTGCCCCTATGAGGTGACGATTGCACTCTGCATAGTTAAGACTCCCTCACCAGTTCCTATCAGAGTGTTGTGTGTTGTCAGTGAGTAGCATCTTTGTCCAAGCAGGAACCAGTGCTGCAACTCTGAAGTTGCCGCATTCGAATAAATGTTGTACGCACCAGAATCCAAAATGTGGTGATCTGATGTGATTTGCTAGCTGTGCCAGCTGAGGATAGGAAGCACCCTGAGCTGTCTACAGTACCAGCCTGTCAATGCATTGCTACCAACAGACCCAAAGTACCAGAAGTATGTGATGGCAGTCCCTGTGCCTATTCCATCTGCAGACGACCCATCCACTGACCCTAGGTATATATTTCAGGTCTAAGACTGACCTCCTCTATGACCTAAACCTCTCATTCCCATCTCTAACACTTTTCTTGTGCTGCACCACTTCTCTGGAATTTGCTACCCTCGAAAATCAGATAGATTGCCAACATCCACAGATTTAAAGGTGTTTTCTGAGATTTAGAAAGGTGCAGATAAAGATGGAAAATAAAGAATAAAAACACTGACAATGGCCATATACTTACTGATATACTAATTTAAAGAGGGCAGGCAAAAACACCACATTCCTCAACATGCAGACAGGCAAACTGCTGTATGGTGGAACAATTACACAGGTACAAGATACTGAACAGCCACTCAAACACCTTCCTTATATTGGGGCGTCTGCTTAGCACTATTCTTGCACAAAAAGACTCACATAGGGACTCTTGATCAAACATTGCATAAAGGAAGACAGAAGGTGTGCTACTTGTTTAAAAAAGCAATGTCATACATTTTACAAGGACAAATTCTACCAGATGAACAGAACACTCAAGCATAGACCTGCTCTAAGGAACAGCTGTAGAGCTACCAAAATTATGCTACTCAAGACAGCAGGTGGGGTGCTTGTTTTCTAAGCAATATAATAAATGTTCCAAGGACAAATTCTATCTGCTGAACAGAATAGTGAAGCACGGGCCTCCTACTCCTCCTACTCCAAGGAAAAGCAGTAGAGGTACCAAAAATTAGGCCAAGAAGGACAGCAGGTGTGGGCCTGGTTTAAAAAGCCAAGTTATAAATTTTGCAAAGAACAATCTGCTTAAGAGTCCATCCTGATTCTTCTGCATTTTTAGGGCCTTCTCTACTGCTGTAATGGGATTTGTGACTTTGGTCTTATAGCGGGGGTCAAGCAGGGTGGTTACCTGGTAATGATCTGATGTTTTGATGTGGGGTATGCAACATACGTATGGCCTACATACCTCGGGGTCAGGCCTAAGAGCGTCCTCTCTCCTGTTATCCACATAGAATATCTGCAGTTAGTGGATGGAAGGAACATTGCGTAGCCCCCTCCCCGCCTCTGGACCTACATTATCCCCTTCCTCTTCTTCCTTTTCTTCCTGCTCTATACTTCTCCCATGGATAGAGAAATGCGTTGGAGAAGACACCCCCCCCCTTTTCCCCAAAGCTGTCCTCCCTGCAGTGATAAGTAATAGCGGACTGGTCAGACATTTGGGAGATTGGTATATCCTTATCGACGGTTAGCTATGTGTCAGGCTGGGCTGGAAAAGCTGTTAAAAGCTGCGCTCCCCTAGACTTGGAGTTTTAGGACAGCATGTTAGTGTTTGCTACCTGTAGCGCTGTATAGAGATTGGGTTTTTTCACAGATAGATATGTGTGCCAATGGAGAGGGCGTTGTAAGGTGGTACAAAGAAGTGGACGAAAAGGAGGAGGGGGAGGGCACAGACACAGATGAACGTCCCATAAGTCTTGGGAGTACCATGAAACATAGACCACCACTTTCAGCTTCATGCCCCACCTACAGGACATTGACCCAATGTGCTGTTAAGGATATGTAACGCTCTTGTCCATGCTTGCTGGACCACATGTCTGTGTTCAGGTGCAATCTGCCACTGGCAGCGTTCTGCAAAGCCAGGGACACATTATAACTCAGATGGCGGTACAAGGCAGGGACAGATTTTGGGGGAAAGAGTTGGCAACTGGGCAACTAATACTGTGGGTTGGCATAGAGCATCACATTGCAGAAGGCGTCTGTGTCCACTAGCCTGAAGGGCAGCATCAGCAGCTGTACAATACTTGCGTTCAGGCTCTTTGCTTGTGGATGGTTACTGCAGATCTTACAGATGACGACTGTTTTTTTTCAGAATTGTTCAGATTTCCACAATCAGAGAGAAACTGAACGATTAAGTCTAAATACATGCATGACTGAACGACAAATGAAAAATTGGCTCCTTGTACAGTTTCTGCATGCATGAAAACTGAACGACCTATCAGCCGATTATGTAAGCAGGAAGTTGTTCATTCATGAATGACTGTTTACTAGAGATGAGCGAACGTATTCGTTCGAGCTTGATATTCGTGCGAATATTAGGGTGTTCGGGATGCTCGTTACTCTTAACGAGCACCATGCGGTGTTCGGGTTACTTTCAGTTTCCTCTCTGAGACGTTAGCGCGCTTTTCTGGCCAATTGAAAGACAGGGAAGGCATTACAACTTCCCCCTGTGACGTTCAAGCCCTATACCACCCCCCTGCTGTGAGTGGCTGGGGAGATCAGATGTCACCCGAGTATAAAAGTCGGCCCCTCCCGCCGCTCGCCTCAGATGCCTTGTGAGTTAGCTGAGGGAAAGTGCTGCTGCTGGTGCTGCTGTAGGGAGAGTGTTAGGAGTGAGTGTAGGCTTCAAGAACCCCAACGGTCCTTCTCAGGGCCACATCTATCCGTGTGCAGTACTGTGGAGGGTGCTGTTAGCAGTGTTGCACAAATTTTTTTTCAAAATTGGCAGTCTGCAGAGCATTGCGCCTTGCAGTAATACTACAGGGACAGAAGTGGTGGTTAGGTAGGGAGAGTGTTAGGAGTGAGTGTAGGCTTCAAGAACCCCAACGGTCCTTCTTAGGGCCACATCTATCCGTGTGCAGTACTGTGCAGGCTGCTGTTAGCAGTGTTGCATATTTTTTTCTTTTCAAAATCGGCTGTCTGCAGAGCATTGCGCCTTGCAGTAATACTACAGGGAGAGAATTGTGTAGGCAGGGCCAGAAGACATATATTATTGATTGAATATAGTCAGTGGGCCCTCCGTTTCCCAAAAAGGGAAAAATTGTATTTGTCCTGCAGGCTTGCGCCAATTTATTTGCTGTCTGTGAAAAGTCTCCGCTCTGCTGCACTTCATATAACTGCATTTCTGTGCAACACATATCTTATCTGATTGAATATAGTCAGTGGGCCCTCCGTTTCCCAAAAAGGGAAAAATTGTATTTGTCCTGCAGGCTTGCGCCAATTTATTTGCTGTCTGTGAAAAGTCTCCGCTCTGCTGCACTTCATATAACTGCATTTCTGTGCAACACATATCTTATCTGATTGAATATAGTCAGTGGGCCCTCCGTTTCCCAAAAAGGGAAAAATTGTATTTGTCCTGCAGGCTTGCGCCAATTTATTTGCTGCCTGTGAAAAGTCTCCGCTCTGCTGCACTTCATATAACTGCATTTCTGTGCAACACATATCTTATCTGATTGAATATAGTCAGTGGGCCCTCCGTTTCCCAAAAAGGGAAAAATTGTATTTGTCCTGCAGGCTTGCGCCAATTTATTTGCTGCCTGGGAAATCACTGGTAATACAGCATGCTGAGAGGTAGGGGTAAGCCTATAGGATGTGGACGTGGACGTGGCCGAGGACGCGTAGGCCCAAGTGAGGGTGTGGGCACAGGGCGAGCTCCTGATCAAGGTGTATCGCAGCCGACTGCTGCGCGATTAGAAGAGAGGCACGTTTCTAGCGTCCCCACATTCATCGCCCAATTAATGGGTCCACGCGGGAGACCTTTATTAGAAAATGAGCAGTGTGAGCAGGTCCTGTCGTGGATGGCAGAAAGTGCTTCGAGCAAGCTATCATCCACCCACAGTTCTGCGCCGTCCAGTGCTGCAAATCCAAATTCTCTGGCTGCTACTCCTCCTTCCTCCCAGCCTCCTCACTCCACTACAATGACACATGCTCAGGAGCGGGCAGACTCCCAGGAACTGTTCTCGGGCCCCTGCTCAGATTGGGCAGCAGTGGTTCCTCTCCAAGCAGAGGAGTTTATCGTCACTGATGCCCAACCATTCGAAAGTTCCCGGGGTCCGGGGGATGAGGCTGGGGACTTCCGGCAACTGTCTCAAGACCTTTCAGTGGGTGAGGAGGACGATGACGATGAGACACAGTTGTCTTGCAGTGAGGTAGTAGTAAGGGCAGTAAGTCCGAGGGAGGAGCGCACAGAGGATTCAGAGGAAGAGCAGCAGGACGATGAGGTGACTGACCCCACCTGGTGTGCAACGCCTACACAGGACAGGTCTTCAGAGGGGGATGCACGGGCAGCAGCAGGGCAGGTTGCAAGAGGCAGTGCGGTGTCCAGGGGTAGAGGCAGGGCCAGACCGAATAATCCACCAAGTGTTTCCCAAAGCACACCCTCGCGCCATGCCACCCTGCAGAGGCCGAGGTGCTCTAAGGTCTGGCAGTTTTTCACAGAGACCCCTGACGACCGACGAACAGTGGTGTGCAACCTTTGTCGCGCCAAGATCAGCCGGGGAGCCACCACCAACAGCCTCACCACCACCAGCATGCGCAGACATATGATGGCCAAGCACCCCACAAGGTGGGACGAAGGCCGTTCACCGCCTCCGGTTTGCACCGCTGCCTCTCCCCCTGTGCCCCAACCTGCCACTAAGATCCAACCCCGCTCTGAGGACACAGGCACTACCGTCTCCTGGCCTGCACCCACACCCTCACCTCCGCTGTCCTCGGCCCCATCCACCAATGTCTGTCAGCGCACCGTCCAGCCGTCGCTAGCGCAAGTGTTGGAGCGCAAGCGCAAGTACGCCGCCACGCACCCGCACGCTCAAGCGTTAACCATCCACATAGCCAAATTTATCAGCCTTGAGATGCTGCCGTATAGGGTTGTGGAAACGGAGTCCTTCAAAAGTATGATGGCGGCGGCGGCCCCGCGCTACTCAGTTCCCAGTCGCCACTACTTTTCCCGATGTGCCGTCCCTGCACGACCACGTCTCCCGCAACATTGTACGCGCCCTCACCAACGCGGTTACTGCCAAGGTCCACTTAACAACGGACACGTGGACAAGCACAGGCGGGCAGGGCCACTACATCTCCCTGACGGCACATTGGGTGAATTTAGTGGAGGCTGGGACAGAGTCAGAATCTGGGACCGCTCACGTCCTACCCACCCCCAGAATTGCGGGCCCCAGCTCGGTGCTGGTATCTGCGGCGGTGTATGCTTCTTCCACTAAAGCACCCTCCTCCTCCTCCTCCTCCGCAACCTCTGTCTCGCAATCAAGATGTGTCAGCAGCAGCACGTCGCCAGCAGTCGGTGTCGCGCGGCGTGGCAGCACAGCGGTGGGCAAGCGTCAACAGGCCGTGCTGAAACTACTCAGCTTAGGAGATAAGAGGCACACGGCCCACGAACTGCTGCAGGGTCTGACAGAGCAGACCGACCGCTGGCTTGCGCCGCTGAGCCTCCAACCGGGCATGGTCGTGTGTGACAACGGCCGTAACCTGGTGGCGGCTCTGCAGCTCGGCAGCCTCACGCACGTGCCATGCCTGGCCCACGTCTTTAATTTGGTGGTTCAGCGTTTTCTGAAAAGCTACCCACGCTTGTCAGACCTGCTCGTAAAGGTGCGCCGGCTCTGCGCACATTTCCGCAAGTCCCACACGGACGCTGCCACCCTGCGCACCCTGCAGCATCGTTTTAATCTGCCAGTGCACCGACTGCTGTGCGACGTGCCCACACGGTGGAACTCTACGCTCCACATGTTGGCCAGGCTCTATGAGCAGCGTAGAGCTATAGTGGAATACCAACTCCAACATGGGCGGCGCAGTGGGAGTCAGCCTCCTCAATTATTTTCTGAAGAGTGGGCCTGGTTGGCAGACATCTGCCAGGTCCTTGGAAACTTTGAGCAGTCTACCCAGGTGGTGAGCGGCGATGCTGCAATCATTAGCGTCACCATTCCTCTGCTATGCATCTTGAGAAGTTCCCTGCAAAGCATAAAGGCAGATGCTTTGCACTCGGAAACGGAGGCGGGGGAAGACAGTATGTCGCTGGATAGTCAGAGCACCCTCCTGTCTATATCTCAGCGCATTCAGGAGGAGCATGAGGAGGATGAGGAGGAGGGGGAAGAGACAGCTTGGCCCACAGCTGACGGTGCCCCTGCTGCTTGTCTGTCATCCTTTCAGCGTGTATGGCCTGAGGAGGAGGAGGAGGAGGAGGATCCTGAAAGTGATCTTCCTAGTGAAGACAGCCATGTGTTGCGTACAGGTACCCTGGCACACATGGCTGACTTCATGTTAGGATGCCTTTCTCGTGACCCTCGCGTTACACGCATTCTGGCCACTACGGATTACTGGGTGTACACACTGCTCGACCCACGCTATAAGGAGAACCTTCCCACTCTCATTCCCGAAGAGGAAAGGGGTTCGAGAGTGTTGCTATACCACAGGACCCTGGCGGACAAGCTGATGGTAAAATTCCCATCCGACAGCGCTAGTGGCAGAAGGCGCAGTTCCGAGGGCCAGGTAGCAGGGGAGGTGCGGAGATCGAGCAGCATGTACAGCCCAGGCAGTGCAACAGTCTTTAAGGGCCTGGACAGCTTTCTGGCTCCCCACCAAGACTGTGTCACCGCTCCCCAGTCAAGGCTGAGTCGGTGGGAGCACTGTAAAAGGATGGTGAGGGAGTACGTAGCCGATCGCACGACCGTCCTCCGTGACGCCTCTGCCACCTACAACTACTGGGTGTCGAAGCTGGACACATGGCATGAACTAGCGCTGTATGCCCTGGAGGTGCTTGCTTGTCCTGCGGCTAACGTCTTGTCGGAGAGGGTGTTTAGTGCGGCTGGGGGAATCATCACAGATAAGCGTACCCGCCTGTCAACCGACAGTGCCGACAGGCTAACACTCATCAAGATGAACAAAGCCTGGATTTCCCCAGACTTCTCTTCTCCACCAGCGGACAGCAGCGATACCTAAGCAATACGTAGGCTGCACCCGCAGATGGAAGCATCGTTCTCTCTCACCATCCAAAACGGGGACATTTCTGCTTCATCAATCTGTGTATAATATTCCTCCTCCTCCTCCTGCAACCTCACGTAATCACGCTGAACGGGCAATTTTTCTTAGGGCCACAAGGCTCACTCATATAATTTTTCTAAAAAATTTTTATACGTTTCAATGCTCTTAAAAGCGTTGGAACTTTAACTTGAAACAATTTTTCGTTAAACTGGGCTGCCTCCAGGCCTAGTTACCACTTAAGCCACATTAACCAAAGCGATTAATGGGTTTCACCTGCCATCTTGGTTGGGCATGGCCAATTTTTACTGAGGTACATTAGTACTGTTGGTACACCAATTTTTTTGGGCCCTCACCTACAGTGTAATCATAGCAATTTCTATGTTCTTCGCCTGCACTCATGGTACAGAAAGGTGTGTGGGGTTGGCCTACACTTTAGCTACATAAATGTAACTTGGGCCCTGGCTATACTGCAGCTACTGAAATGGAACTAAGACTGCGCTCCCACTATACAGCTGCTTCGGAATTGTTCCTGGGGCCTGTGTAGGCTGCTACTATTACTTAAATGGAACTTAGACTATGCTCCTCCTATACTGCTGCTTCGGAATTGTTACTGGGGCCTGTCTTGAGTGCTACTATTACTGAAATGGAACGAAGACTGCGCTCCCACTATACTGCTGCTTCGGAATTGTTACTGGTGCCTGTCTTGAGTGCTACTATTACTGAAATGGAACAAAGACTGCGCTCCCACTATCCTGCTGCTTCGGAATTGTTACTGGGGCCTGTCTTGAGTGCTACTATTACTGAAATGGAACTAATACTGTGCTCCCCCTATAATGCTGCTAGTGATATGTTAGTGGGGCCTGTCCTAATGCTACGGCTGAAATGTTACGAATTATGGGCTCTGCCTATACCGCTGCTAATGGTATGTCTCTGGGGTGTGGAAACAGAGGCTTCCCAAAGACATGATGGCGGCGAGGCCATTTCCCACCAACGCGGTTACTGTTAAGGTGCATATAACCACGGACACGTGGAGAGGACACGTAGTGCCTCAAAAACATCCCCCGCCACGGCCCACTTAATCCTGGCCACATTCCGAAAACCAACAAAATAAAACCGCGCTACTAGGTCCGCAGTCACCACCACATTACCACCAACGCGGTTACTGTTAAGGTGCATATAACCACGGACACGTGGAGAGGACACGTAGTGCCTCAAAAACATCCCCCTCCTCCTCCAACAATGAAAACATTCTTGGCAAATGCCTTTGCATTGGTTCGTCTGGTGGCAGTCCAAGAATTTCACCTTTACCGACACAACAAGAGAGCCCCCCCACCATCCCCCCGCCACGGCCCACTTAATCCTGGCCACATTCCAAAAACCAACAAAATAAAACCGCGCTACTAGGTCCGCAGTCACCACCACATTACCACCAACGCGCTTACTGTTAAGGTGCATATAACCACGGACACGTGGAGAGGACACGTAGTGCCTCAAAAACATCCCCCGCCACGGCCAACTTAATCCTGGCCACATTCCGAAAACCAACAAAATACAACCGCGCTACTAGGTCCGCAGTCACCACCACATTACGACCAACGCGGTTACTGTTAAGGTACATATTACCAGTCTGACTGGGGCATGCAGACACCTTGACAGAATGAATAGTGTGTGGCACATAGGTTCCCCATTGCTATGCCCACGTGTGCAGCTCCTGATGGCGGTGGCACAGGATTATATTTCTCATTGCTTCTGTACAGCATTGTGGGCTATCGCCCCACCACTTTTAAAGAGGGTCGCTGCCTAGCCGTGCCAACCCTCTGCAGTGTGTGCCTGCAGTTCCTCCTCATGGCAGACGCACTTATAAATAGACATGAGGGTGGTGTGGCATGAGGGCAGCTGAAGGCTGCGCAGGGACAGTTTGGTGTGCGCTGTGGACACTGCGTCGTGCAGGGGGGAGGGGGGTTGGGCAGCATGTAACCCAGGAGAAGTGGCAGCGTAGTGTCATGCAGGCAATGATTGTGCTTTGTTGTAGCTAGTGTGGTGCTTAGCTAAGGTATGCCACGCTAATGAGGGCTTTTCAGAAGTAAAAGTTGTTGGGAGGGGGGGGGCCCACTCTTGCCGGTGTTGTGGCTTAATAGTGGGACCTGTGAACTTGAGATGCAGCCCAACATGTAGCCCCTCGCCTGCCCTATTCGTTGCTGTGCCGTTCCCATCACTTTCTTGAATTGCCCAGATTTTCACACATGGAAACCTTAGCGAGCATCGGCGAAATACAAAAATGCTCCTGTCGCCCATTGACTTCAATGGGGTTCGTTATTCGAAACGAACCCTCGAGCATTGCGAAAATTTCGTCCCGAGTAACGAGCACCCGAGCATTTTGGTGCTCGCTCATCTCTACTGTTTACTTTGAATAGAGGCGGGTGGGCTGGAATGATCTCCGGCCCGCTCTGCTTCCATTCTTTAGCGTTGATCGTAACTTTGTAGAGGCACAGTAACGATCATCACTGGGATGACCTATCATGCATCTGCACCTGCAACTGAGAAGTCATCCCATGTAAAAGCACCCTTTTAGTAGCTGATGGTGGCAGGACAGCCCTTTTGTTTTTCTGTGACACATCACTTCCTGTCTTGGCAGGGTGTTGCTCCGCAAAGTCCGCCTCTTCCTCCTTCACCTGTGAACTGTTATATTGACTTTCCCCGCCACTCCATGTTAAATCAAGTACCTCATTCTCCTCCACCTCCTCTTCCTCAGCCATCTCCTTCTGATTGGACTACCAACACGTCCCCTACCCTTTACTCTCTTCATCTTTCCTTATTTTTCTTTTTACTTAGTTTTTTTTTTGTTTACTTTTTAGATAAATTTTATGTAACTTTTTAGCTAACTTTGTAGTTTGCAGAAAACCACTGTTATCTGTGTAAGGCCTGCAAATAATTCGTAGGGGCTGGACTCGTGACTTTGAACTACGTCTGAGGCCGCTGACATGCACTGTATGTATTTGCTGTTTTCTTGTTTGGGTTTCTTTTCCTTTTATATTCAGCAAAAACCGACACCAACTAAATAAGCTGCAATCCTTGGGAGGCATGATCTATGAGAATAGGAGGCCACACAGTACAGCTTTTATATTGTGAACTATCCCTGTTTTGAGCAGCGTAATTTAATTCCCCTCATCCCACTGCTAGCTGCAAATAATTTCGAGCGGGCGTACTTGGGACTTTGAACAACGTCTGAGGCCACAAGCAGAAAGCTGGAATATTCCTCACGCCAAAGCATAATTTGTCAGTCTGCTTTGCTGCTATATATGGTGACAGCAGCAGAAAAATACCCTCTCTGAGACTACGTTTTGTAAAGGCGTATAAACATTATGCAGTTTTTTTTCTGGTCCCTCTAGTATAACCTTGGTATACAAGTTTTCACATTCAGCAGCAATATATCCTCTGTAGAATATCTGTCCCTAACAACAGACCACGTGTTATATAGGCATATAGATGTGATGCAGCTTCTCTGTCCTGTGCTCAGGTGAATAATAGCTGCCGGTTACACTGTGCCTATGTGATATATCGCTAGGTCATGTGATGTAGGCGTCCAATGGAACTGCTGCCCATATGCATGATGGAGGATACATTTGGTGACATCATCAAGATGCCCTCTCTGTTGATTGGGTGCATGCTGAACTCTGTACCAGGCATAACAGGAAATTCGATTTAGGGACAATGAGGTTGATTTGATCGCCTGGCTGAGCAAGACGAGCAACACTATTTATCACCTATCCCGTGTATAGGTTATAAATGTTTTTGGTGGGATGACACCTTTAATTATACTTGCCTAAAAAAAGACTGTGGCAGACTACCCCTTTAAAGGCATTGTATAAAGTTACCAACACATGGCTGCTTTCTTCCAGAGACAATAGTACGGTTGTCCACGAGCTGAGTCTGGTATTGAAGGTCACTGTTTTTGGAAGAAAGCAGCCATGCTTCATACTGACAAAATTATCTTACACTATGGTGTGTCAAGACTTAATAGTCTAAGTATTAGAGATTATGTACCTAGCATAATTATACTATCAGCTATATAATTAAGGCAAATATCTGCTTTGAGTACAACACTCTCCTTTCAAGGTACAAAGCAATCGAGAAATGTTTTATGGACATTCCGCTCTAAAAAAAAAAATATGTCGGCTATGTCATTTGAGACATGCTGATCTCCATCATTAACGCAGCCTTTTTTTTTCTTCCTCTGCCTTATTTTTCTCGACTGTGATTTTGTGATGAAAAAAGAAATTGACTGGCTATTGATCTGTGAGAATAGAATCATCTTGTTAGCACATCCCCACAGAAAGCTCCTTTTATTCTGCTTCTCTTTTTTTTTAACCTTCTTGAGGGACGTAATTTATAATGTACAATATATTAAGGAATAACTTGACTTTCCGTAATTACATTTCTTATATCAGTTTTCATTACATTTTTACACAGCATGAGGTAACGTTCTGAAACTTCAGAAGAAATAGCGTGGAAAAAAAACCCGGCACAAGCAGAAACAGACAATACTTAGGTTGCTACATTCAGTGGTGGGAATAAGGACAAACAGTGGAGTAAAGGGTCTTTTACACAGTCCAATGATTGGAATGTTCTTTGGACTCTTCCTTTGCCTAATCATGAGTAAAGGTGCCGCTGATCACCCCATGAACAAGCAATCGCTCGCTCATTGGGTTGTTGAATTTTATAGGCAGCACAAAAAGTCATTGTTGTTGGCGACACATCTCTCAGTGTAAACAGGGGGGGTGTGGCTGAAAAGTATGAAACTCTACGGGGAATGAACAGTCATGTGAGCAATCGTTCATCCCCCATAGTGTCTAAACCGGTCTGTGTAAAGCTCAGTAGATAAGCCCCAATTTTGATGATCAGTGTAAGGAATAATGTGAAAGGATCCTAAGTAGAGATGAGCAAGCATACTCGTTAAGGGAAAATACTCGAGCAAGTATTGTCCTTCTCAAGTACATGCCTGCTCATCAGAAAAGATTCGGGTGCCGGCGGGGGTGAGCGGTGGGTTGCGGGAGTGAGCAGGGGGGAGCAGAGAGAAAAAAAGATTGGCCGGTTGTAATCCTCATCTCCTCTGATGTCTGATTTTAAGTGAGTGTTGGGAGTTTGGCAAACAAATGATTGGCCAATCCTGCCAAAATTTGCGGGTTCAACAAATCCAAATCTCATGTGCATGACTAGCCTAACTCTAAGCTTTAGGATCCCAGTGTTAAAAGGGGTTTCTGGGCGAATACTATTGATGACCTATGCCCAGGATAGGGCAACGATAGTTAATTGCTGGAAACCCACTGCTTGGGATCTTCAGCGATCAGCTGATTGTCTGACTTCCTGTCAATGCATAGGAGTCAGAGGCCGAACAGTCATAGATGGCTTCGATCCCACTAAAATGAATGGTAGTTGAGGCTTCCTATTACACTTCGAGCACTTCCAGCTCTGACACTGGAGTTGGGTGCGAAAGTGTAATAAGAGGCATTGATTTCAATAGGAACGAAGCCCTCTATGAAGCTTCTGCTTCCAACACTGATAATGGTGTCCAGCTCCATTGCACTGACAATCGGCTATGCGATTAGTTGATCATCAGTGATCCCGAATGGTGGGTCCCTGGTGATTAACTATTGATAACCTATCCTGAGGATAGTTCGTCAATAGTATTTGCCTGAAAAACATTTTTTTTACAATTTAAGGTCTTGCCTCCTGAATGCACTGTGGGCATACGGTAACCTGGCATCTATAGTATTATCAACAATTTAGAGAAAACAATCCATTATTTGTAAAAGGAATTTTAAAAAGTGAGTCTGATGAGTTGTTTTTTTTTATTAATTAATTGTGCCCTCCCAATGGCCCTCTAGGGTTTCCAACTTTGTCTACCATTCCTCTCGACACTGTCATTTTTAATACTACTATCTTCCTAAATGTTAGAGAAACCTTTGATCCTCCTTAAATGTCAGGGTTTAGATGTAATAGCTACCTCTACGAACCCTATAACTAAGTCTCTGAGTTAGGTTTTGAATGTTTCACTGAATATATGTCCTGTGGGTTGGTTCAAGAGATGGATGTGATTTAGAATTCTTTCTATAACTTAATGGCAATTGCCCTGTCTATTGTTCTTCTAAGCCTTCCCAGTTACAGGCTGGTAGTTAATATAATACTCACCTACTGGGTATCCAGCAGGGCAAACTTTTTTTTATTTAGTAGTGAGGAGGTTCATGTCCAGTCAAGCCTGATTAATCTGTTCCAAGTCCTGAATGATCCCAAATATAACAAATAACAGCTACACCTGTTTATCGAGTCACTTCATTTCCCTTCTCCTGTCTCTTTTGAAAGGGGTATTAATTAAGATAGTAAACAAGCAAGTTCCCATTTAAGTAAGAGCTGCAGGCAACGAAAAGATAACCCAGCTCTTGAGAAGAGGGATTTTCAGTTAATTTATGGAATTGACTGTCACTTGTAGGGCAAAGGAGCAGGCTGGGAATCTCAAGCAGACAGGCTTTATGTGATTACTTGACTTTAGCAGAATGTAGCCAAAATTTGGTGACCACTCATGAGGTTTTAAGGTGATTGCATTCTGCAAAAGGCTTTTCTGTCTGCCATGATAATTTAATGGAGATGCTTCTGAGTTCCTACTACTTGCAATATAAATGCTACTTGCTATGTTAATTCAGAACCTTCAGCAATCATCTCTGATTAGAAGTTATAGTTGGCCGTGTTGGGTCTACTAAGTGAAGTGCAATGCTAAACAATGGTTTAACTGGCCAAAAACTCAAAATTTTGTAATAGGTGTTTTGATTAGTTTATATTCATTTTATACATTTAGGTGTAATTTTTATAAATAGTTAAAGAAGATATCCAGAACTTAAACACGGACATGACTTAAGGATAGTTCATAAATATCACGAGTGGTAGGTCGGTGCATAAACCCTTAACATATGCCAAAAGACACTCTTATGGTATATGTTGAGTCAATGGTATGCTATGGATATGTATAGGGTATGCGATAGGAGCTTGCTCTGCATATGCTGTATCCTAAATGTACACTGCAACATGAAGGCAGCCTAAAAGTGTAATCACGATCCACATAGTATGACGAATGAAATTTTGAAAAGTTTAGTTCGGTCAGTTTGCTAAATTTTTGTAAAAATTTTGTGTTAGGGAAAAGCTTACCACTAGGGGTACGGCACTCAGCGGATGTGCGCTGTCCTCCCTGGTGCCGCTAGGGTTCGTGTGGGCGTCTCCACCGGGGGCTCTCCCGTGCTGGTGGTCACTCAGGCTGACCGGTGGCATGTGCCACACCGAGCGTGGAAGAATATCTCTCACGGCAAAATGCATGGTTTTCCTGCTAGGGTGCATGGTAGGAAGGGGATGGATTTATGACATCATCGGCTGGTGTGTCATCTCACTCCGCTCCGCTTTAGGTGGGGACTTCTGTATTTAGCCTGCCTGGTGCTGGTTTTCACTGCCAGTGTTTGGTTAGGTTTCATCCAGCTAACACCCGCGTATTTTTGGTCTGCCTTTAGTTCTGATCCAGCTATTCCCTGACTCTGAGCTTGTCTTCTCCCTTAGTTTGTCTTTCCCAGTTGGTTCAAGCTCTCCTTAGGGTCCCCATACACATAATATATAAGTTGTCCAACCTGCTGATAACAGCAGGGCCAGTCGATTGTCTAATAAGTATGGGAGCCGCTCAACTTTCCCCCGACAAATGATGTTGGGGAGATAGAAAGATCAGGGACATTGACATTCAATGCATGGTCCTATTATTCCCCAGGAGATAAGCCAGCACTAGAGCTGTCTGGCTGTGACTTACCTTTATAAACGCAAGAACATTTGGCCAAGCCGAACAATCATGTGTATGTTACAGTTGGGGAAACAGTTGTCGGACAACGGATCATTTATCTGACAGTTATTGAAGGTGTATGGGCAGCTAATTTCATACGGGCGAGTGTGATATTGGGCCGTGAAACAACATACTATTTCCCCGCGGATACGAGGCGTTTTTGTATCAAAAATGTCTCACGTCACTTTGGGGCAGTAGTGATTCTCTGCCACAGCTGACAGCCACGGTGGAAGATCGCGGAGAGTTTCCCATTGTTTTCCATGTGAAACATCGCATCACACTTGCATGCACCTAGCACGTGGTGTGAGGCTTTGCTAGCCCCATTGAAAACAATGGGTAATACGAGGGCATGCTCAAAGATAGGACATGCTGCAAATTCCCCCCCCCCCATTTCGCAGTGCAATGCGGGAAAATATCACTCATGTGTATGACCCCATTCTAAAAAATAAGGTTCATATTCATGCGACATTTGTGCGTCTCGTGAGATTCTCCAGTGTGAAACCGGCCAAAGTCATGCACAAATAACAGTTTACAAAAAAATGCAAATCAGTTGCTTCTCTCAATGATGCTGAATTCAGTCTAGTTGCATGCAGTAAATGTAGGATCATGGGTGCAGAAGCGCAACTCTTTTCCATGCAGTTCAGCCCGTCTAAAGTCAATGAGACATGAGTTCAAAACCAGACTCAGTCTATTGATGACTGTTTCTGTAAAAAATGCTGACTTTTTTCTAATCTCTGACAACCCTTTTAATTAGATAAAGTGAGAGACAGAAGTAGCCGTCATCAATAGTAGAGAATATGCTACTCAATTTACACACCGTATTCCAATATTAAGTGTTACATCTGTGCAGGACTTATCCTTATATGACCTACATGGGTGTAAGTTTAATGTCCTAAAATGACCAATATACAGGTAAAGGTAAAGTCCCCTGGTGCAAGCACTGAGTCATGACTGACTGCTAGGGGACGTCACATCATGACATTTTCTAGACACTGTTTTTGTGGGGTGGTTTGCCATTGCCTTCCCCAGTTATCTTTTTACCCCCCAGCAAGCTGGGTACTCATTTTATGGACCTCTGGAAGATGGAAGACTGAGCCGGCCAACTGAGCCATGTGGGGAATGAACCTGCAACCCTCAGGTCGTGAGCGAGAGCATAGGACTGCATTTCTGCTGCCTTAACACTTGAGGCGCCACACAAAGCTCATATGCAAACATGACAGAGTCAGATAGAAAAAAACGTATACACTTCATACAAGGTGCTGGCTGTATTTTGGCACTATTATTTGGACATATGTTTTACCGCTATTTATTTGCTGTATGACATTAATATGTAGGAATTATAGGGTATCACTATGTAGATACTTTCTTGTATTTGGAAACTGGGTGGTGGTATTATTTAGACACAATTATTTTAATAAGTATTATGGAAGCCCCATTTCTACTATTTTCATCCTCTCCTAAATAAGAGTGGGCACCACATACATATTTTGCCCAGAAGCACCAACCTGTCTTAATCCAACAGTGATCATAATGGATCCATCAAATCCTAACACATCTCTCCTATATATCACTAATTTTGTAAAATGCAAGCTATGATGCCAATGTGAACAGAGCTTTAGGGTCCTTTTACACCAGCTCATTCTAGGCTCATGTAACAAGAGCCGGTCAACAAACCATGGCAATCAGCATTAATTTAGATTTCTATTATAGGGACTGACAATCATCAGTAAGGGGGATGAAAGATTGTTAAAACAATTGTTCTTCCCGACAGAGAAATCACCTGTAGAGATGTACAGATCACCACCATACATTTAATGCTTGTAAAAAAAAGTGATGATCAGCCAACAAAAGAGTGTTCTTCGTTGGCTGATCATTATTTCTTTTACATGGCTTGATAATTGGGTGATCGGTCCTTAATTTTGTCAATTGCCATAATCATGCATTATATAAAGGTTCAAGTAGCCGGCTCAAGGTTGACTCAGCCTTTCATCCTTTCGAGGTCGGTAAAATGAGTACCCAGCTTGCTGGGGGGAAGGGGTGGGGGTAAAAGATGACTGGGGAAGGCAATGGCAAACCACCCTGCAAAAACAGCCTGCCAAGAAAACGTCACGATTTGACATCACCCGAGCAGGGGCGTAACTATAGAGGGTGCAGGGGATGCGGTTGCACCCGGGCCCAGGAGCCTTAGGGAGCCCATAAGGCATCTCCTTCTCCATATAGGGAGCCCAGTATTATGAATAAAGCATTATAGTTGGGGGCCCTGTTACAGGTTTTGCATTGGGGCTCAGAAGCTTCAAGTTATGTCTCTGTGCAGCATGGTTTAGGTATGGGTACGGGTACAGATACAGATAGAGGGGGGGCCCCAGCTTATCTGTTGTATCAGGGCCACTGACCCTTTACTTACGCCCCTGCACCCGAGCATTCAGTCATGACTCGGTGCTTGCACCAGGGGACTTTACCTTTACTATATAAATAGAAGTAATGAGGAGGATAAACTCTCAGGTTTTTATTTAACACATATCACATCATTAATCTATAGAATCATTGAGGAATGAATGCCTCATAATTTTTTAGGCTTTGATATCTCAACCAAGGTAAAGTAGAGAAGACTTGTCAGAAGTAGAATACATAGACATTGCTACAAATCTCACAGGAAGCAGCCATATACTTAATGATATACTGATACAGGAGGGTAGGCATATACACCATTTATCCCCCAAAATGCAGACAGCCAAACTGCTAAATGGAGGAGTAAATTACACATGTGAAGGACACTGATGAATCGCCACTCACACAACTTCCTTATATTGAGCGGAGTGGCTGCTTAGTGCTTATTCGAACATAAAAAAAGTAGATACAGGGTATCAGACCACATGGTATATGTAGTGCACCATGTAGATTTACAACCTATTAGTGACACTATATTTGAATCCAGCAGGTTGTACTGCACTCCACAGGTGAACCACACTGGTTCAAAACAGCAATCGAAACCACACTGCAATTTATTGATAAATACTGATAAATGAGGTAATAGTTGATGTTTGGCCAAAATACGTGAGACCACAACCCTCATCATGAGATCTTTGTTTATTGTAACTTCCTATACTAACAGAAGTAAAAAAAAAATCACAGAAAGGGAAACATGAAAACAGAAAAAAATCACAGAAAGGGAAATACGAAAACAGGAAAAAAAATCACAGAAAGTGGCCATATACTCACTGATAAAGTGGTACACGATGCCAGGGCTATACACCACTTATCCCCCAACATGCAGACAGCCAAACTGCTAAATGGAGGAGCAAATTAACCATGTGAATGTTTTTAGCAGTTTGGCTGTCTGCATGTTTGCTGAGATGTGCTGTTACTGTTTATGCTCAGACTTGTATTATATTGTGTGGGATCCACTGATGTCAATTGAGTCCAGAGAAGTCTATGGAAGGCACTGAGCATGTCAGGAACCGATTGATGATATCTGTGTTCCAAAAATGCACCAGGGTTGAGAGAGTGATGCTTAGCTGAGGGAGAAAAATGGGACCAACTGTGCAGACTCGACCAGGGAATCTAGAGAAAGCAGCAGGACAAAGATTGCAAAAATTGGACTCTTCCTGGTTTGGACACATGGGGTGCAGGTAATTGCTGATCTCAAGAACAATGCAATATTTAAAAAAAAAAAAGCGAATTAGAAATGTGTTTATTTTTTAGATCAGAGACTTTTTAAGGCATTTATATTTATGGGAAAATCCATGTAACATTTGAAAACAATATGGAAGGCTCTTGTTTTGGAGGTCATTGGAGTTTTTATTACATTTTTCCAAAATTAAACTAAGTAATAATAATAATCTTAATTTGTATAGCCGCAGTGCTTTCAAGCATGGATAAATGCAAACAATACAACAAATACAATGTGAAGTACAATCGGTTTGAAACAAATGGGGTAGGGGTGGTACAGGAGGAACAGGGTGGGCGGCGGGGCATGGGGAACACAGGCAGTAGGGGATTTCATGTGGAAATCAGTTATTAGAAAGCAAACTTCGTGCGGCGGTAAGGAGGTGCAGAGGTAGAGGTCATATGTGATAGGCAGGGTGGAAGGTGTGGTGAGCCATAGGGAGGGGCGGGGGACTAGGTCAGGGCAAGAGGTGCGTTTTTAAGGCACGTCTGAAATTTTGTGCATCGGGAATTGTCCGGATGCCTTGGGGTAGAGTGTTCCAGAGGATGAGTACTGCTCTGGTGAAGTCCTGGAGGCGAGCATAGGAGGTTCGTATTAGAGGGGTGTTTAGTCTGAGTGTGTTAGCGGATGGGAGTGAGCAGGCTGGGTGGTGTACGGATAGGAGGGAGGCGATGTATAATGGCGCAGCACCATGCAGAGCTTTGTGGGTGAGGTTGAGGAGTTTAAATTTAGTTCTGCAGTGGATGGGCATCCAATACAGTGACTGGCATAGTGCAGAGGCATCTGAGTAACAGCTGGATAGAAAAATAAGCCTAGCTGACGCATGTAATATGGATTGGAGAGGAGCGAGTCTGGTGTGAGGGAGGCCGATGAATAGCGAGTTGCAATAGTCAAGTTGGGAGTGGATGAGGGCGACCACGAGTGTCTTTAGCGTGTCTGTGGTGAGGAACGGCCGTATTTTAGCAATATTTCAGAGGTGCATGTGGCATGTTTGGGCCAGAGATGCTGTCTGGGGTTTATGATGGTGCCAGACACTGAATTGCAGTGTTATGGTATACTACACTTGATACGCCAGCCCGGGTGCCCTAGATCTCACTCGCAACCCCTGTCCCTGCCTGCTTGCCTCCACTCCTGGCTAACCCCAGGCAGGCAACTGGGCGGTGTTCCCTACTCTCACTAGGAACCGAAAAAGGGACGCTGGCATACCTGGATGAAAAGGGTAGAATGTCGACAGAAAAGGCAGATGTAAATAACCAACACGAACAATACTAAGCAGAACTGAGGCAAATGGAAAATCCTGGTGGATAATAGCAAAGTATAGCAGACAAGATGACAGAAGCAGGAGACAAACAGAGGCAGACCAGCTAGCACACTGAGGGAAACCAATAATTGGCAGTGATTGCAAATCTCTGCCCCACCCTTTAAACAAAAGCCTCCACCCAGGGGCAGAGAGAGTGAGACAGCCAACTCCCAGCAGAACATAAAAAAAGGGAGCTCGTGCACGGCAGCTGCACTCACAGTCCCACTCCCTATAGGGAGGCAAAGTCTCAGACAGTTTCTTGGAAAATACTTCATGAAAATCAGACAAATACTCAGGAATAAGTATGGTATTTGCTGAACACATGGATAGAGTAGCTAAGAGACTATGACAGGACAACCCCCAATGTGTCAATTCCCGAGTGGACCAATCAAATCGGGGATTGTGCAGTGCCAATCAGGGCATACCAAGCACTACATCAACGGACATCCTTTCCATTACCAAGAATGACAGATTCTCAGAATGGAGAACACCCACAGTGAACTGTAAAATGGAAGTCCTCCATTGTACAACACCTGCAGACAGAGAGGTAGAATCAATACTAGTGAAGCGTATGGGAATCTTCAATGCCGAGAATTCAGTCATCAGAGGTCTGACAAAACTTAAACTAATCAAATTGGCGGCAGCACCCGAATCAATAAAAGCTTGCCCGGACCGGGTGAAATTCCGGAAGCCAATCTGATAGAGGAACCAACAACTTAGGGAGTACCTGTGATCCTAGGCGATCCTCCCAAAAATTGCCTAGGATCTGAAATTTTCCGCCGGTTTGGACTGATGTTGTAGACGCTTCTGAGGACAGGCCGCTACATGATGTCTGGCTTTCCCACAATAGAGGCAGAGACGATGAGTGATCCGGAACCGTCGCCATTCCTCGGGACTTAGCTGGCCCACTTCCATAGACTCGGCACCAGAAGTTGGCATGGGAGAAATGCGAGCGGGTCTGCTGGATTCACTAGCCTTATGGGCTTGACGTTCCTCTTTGCTAGATCTCAGCCTCCTATCAGCTTTGACCGCCAATTCCATCACATCATTGAGTGTCACGGGAGTGGGATGAGAAATGAGTAGATCTTTGACAGTGTCAGAAAGACCCAACAAAAACACATCTTTAAGGGCGCTATCATTCCAAGAGGTTTCACCTGCATACAGTCTAAATTCAGAGCAATAGTCCTCTACCCACTGCTGCCCCTGACGTAGAGACATGAGATGAGATACCGCCAACCCCGCATGGTCTGGCTCATCAAAAATACCTCCAAGTTCCCGAAAAAACAAATCAACTGACTGCAGGCAAGCCGAACTCTCGGGTAAGGAGTAGGCCCATGTCTGTGGGGGACCCGGAAGTAAGGACATAATCAATTCAACTTTCTGGGATTCTGAGCCGGAGGAGTGGGGCAGATGGAAAAACTTGGCGGATAATAGCAAAGTATAGCAGACAAGATGACAGAAGCAGGAGACCAACAGAGGCAGACTAGCTAGCACACTGAGGGAAACCAATAACTGGCAGTGATTGCAAGTCTCTGCACGACCTTTAAACAAAAGCCTCCGCCCATGGGGCGGTGATAGGGAGACAGCCAACTCCCAACAGAATATAATAAAAGGGAGCTCATGCACGGCAGCTGCACTCACAGGTGCGTGCGCACGACGTCGCGCGCCACCAGCACCACGACGGCCAGGCACCTGCACACCCGGCAGCCGGACAACAAGCCGGGGGGATACGCCCCGACCGCGGGACCGCACACACCTCCACCCTGGGAGGACCAGCAACCCCCGCATGGTAACATGGAGATATTGAGGGGAGGTCAGTTGGAAGGTGGAAAGACGAGAGGGTCAGTTTTAGAGAGGTTAAGCTTGAGAAAAAAGGAGGACATAGTATTAGAGACAGCAGGCAGACAGTCAGTGATATTTTTGAGGAATGGTTTAGAGATCTTACGGGAAGAGGTGTATAGTTGGGTGTCATCAGCGTAGAGATGGTATTGGAGGCCAAATTTGTGGATGGTTTGTCCAATTGGGGCTGTATAGATAGAGAACAGAAGAGGACCAAGGACCGAGCCCTGGGGTACCTCAACAGCAAGCGGAAGTGGAGAGGAGATAGAGCCAGCAAAGGAGACACTGAAGGAGCGGTCAGAGAGGTAGGAGAAGAACCCGGAGAGAGCAGTATCCTTTAGACCAATAGAGCTGAGCATAGTGAGAAGGAGGTCATGGTCGACAATGTCAAATGCAGCAGACATGTCAAGGAGGATTAGTAGGGAGTAGTCACCTCCTGACTTTGCCGTCATCAGGTCGTTTGATACTTTTGTGAGGGCAGTTTCGGTCAAGTATAGATAGCGGAAACCAGACTGGACGGGGTCAAGGAATGAGTTGTCAGAAAGAAAGCGTGTGAGATGGGAGTAGACCAGGCGTTCTAGAAATTTGGAGATGAAGGGGAGGTTTGAGATGGGTCAGTAGTTGGCAGCATCAGTCAGGTCAAAGGTTGTTTTTTTAAGCAGGGGGGATATAATGGAGTGTTTAAATGGGGGGGAAATTGCCAGAGCTTAGGGAAAGGTTGCAGATTGTGGTGAGGTAAGTAATGAGAGCTGGGGAAAGGGACCGGAGGAGGTGAGAGGGGAGAGGGTCACTAGTGCAGGTTGTGGGGCGAGCAGCAGAAAGCAGCCTGGAGACTTCTTCCTCTGTCATTGGTTCTAACATAGAAAGTGAGTGAGTGGTGGATACAGTGCTGAGGAGACTGGGATCTGGGCTATCTCTGCAGTTTTTGGAGATTTCTTTTTGGATGTTGTAAATTTTTTCTTTGAAAAGGCAGCTAGTTCTCCAGCAGTCAGATCCGTCATGGGGGCCTGTTCTTTGAGGCCATAAGAGGGAGTGGAAGGTCTCAAAGAGTCGTTTGGGGTTGTGGGATAGTGAGGAGACAAGGGAGGTGAAATAAACTTGTTTGACATGGTAAAGTTTTAGGCATGAATTTGAAGTGGAGGAAATCTGCGGGCAGCTTTGATTTTCTCCACAGCCGCTCGGCACACCTAGGGCACCGCCAGATGAAGCGCGTTTGGGATGTGAGCCAAAGTTGCCATGGTCTGCAGTTGACGGCTCGGCTAATGGGCGGTGCCGCTTCATCCAGGGCACAGCTGAGGGTAGTGTGTTTCTGTTCGGCTGCTGCGTTAGGGCAGGGGAGGAGAAAGATAGGGGACAGGGAGGACTGAATGGTCTCGGCGAACTGTTGGGTGCAGACGGACTGGAGGTTCCTAGAGGTGCACTAGATAGCAGGGTCAGGGGAGATGCTAGGGTGCCTGATGGAGAAAGAGAGGAGGTTATGATCTGAGAGTGGAAGGGGGGAGTTAGTAAAGTGAGAGCAGAGATGAAGGAAGATTAAATCAAGAGTGTTGCCATCTCTGTGAGTGGGAGAGTCTGCGATTTGTGATAGGCCGGGGGAGGAGGTAAGCGTTAAAAGCCAGGGGGCAGATGAGGAGCTGGGGTGGTTAGTAGGGATGTTGAAATCGCCAAGGATAAGGAAGTGGGGGAGTGGGGGAGCCAGGCGGCGAAGTGATGTAGGAACAGACGGGTGGGACCTGGGGGCCGGTAAATAACTGCGACACACAGGGGCAGTGGGCAGAAGAGTCACAGGGTGTGGACATCAAATGACTGGAAGGTAAGCAAGGGAGCTAAGGGAATGACCTGGAAGGTACGGTTAGTCGAGAGGATGATGCCTACTCCTCCACTGCACCTGTCGTTCAATCTGGGGGTGTGGGAGAACTGCTGGCCATCACAGGACAATGCAGAGGGGGAGGGAGAATTGGACTGCTGTATCCAGGTTTCAGTGAGGGCGAGCAGGTTAAAGTGTTTGGTGGTAAAAAGGTCATAGATAGTTCGGAGTTTGTTGCATGCTGATTGGGAGTACCATAGGCCACATTTGAATGGGGCAGGGGGGCATTTTGGTAGAGAGCAGTATGGGGTGGGCCTGGGTGGGGGATATGTCCCCTGCAGCTGGGTAGTGAGGGTGAGCACATAGTTAGGGGATTTGTGTGGGTAGCTGAGGTGTTTCTTGGCAGTATGGGGGAGTTGGAGGCGTATGAGGAAATTGAAAAGTGCAAGGGAGCCGTGCATGTGTGAGGAAAGCAGGGAGGGGCTGATGTGGATGGAGTGTGTTGGGGCTGGGCATTGGAAGAAAGTGTTGAGGCTTGAAAGAAGGATAGTGATGGAGATCAGTGCAAAGAGGAAAGTATTTTCCTCCAGGACTTCAGCTGGGAGTGGCTTGTTACATTTCACTAGTCAACCAAGTACATACAAAAAGAAGGACAGTCGTGTCCAAGTAAATACAAAACAAATAGCCAATGGACACATAAGAACCACAACTTGATATCAAGGTAATTAGGCAAGAAAATTTTGAGGTACATGCAAGGCCACATAATAGAAATATCATAATAGTCTGTCGCACCTGGATCAGAATACAGTAAATCAATTCCAGATTTATAATCACCCCGATCTGGAAAAACAAATAAAACATGTATTTGAACCAAATGGAAACAGAAAACAAGACCAACCAAGAGGGACGAATCACACAAGGGAACATTAGGGAACAGATGAGCCATAACAATTTCTAGAAAAATAGATAGCAATGTGCATTCAACCTAAAGCTGAGTATATCAACGATGTCCCATGGATCTCCGATTGCTTGAAACTGATCCAGAGTGTTGTTAAGGGATACTATTAAGCATTCTGGTGAGTATATTCCTCATAGTCTGGCATATAAATCAAAAGGGATGGCAGGGTGGTTTGGTTCACTGAGTGTGCTCTAAATGTAGTGGCCCGAAGTCTATATATCTGGCTTCTCCATAATTGTCATACATGTCATGTCTTTCATGTAGATGCTCTGTGCAAATTCTCTTGTCTTTAGTTATGTGTATTGCACAGCTGCAGCATGTAAGAGGTTAATGTCTGTGAATGTCTAGGATATGTCTGGAAATTGTAACCAACTGTCCTGTAACGTGGGTATGTAAGATATAAATATGAGTGAAAGGTAAGATAAAGGAGTCCATTGCTCAATGGTTGAGTGAGGAGTGAGAGTGCTGGCCACATGGGGGTACCCTCAACCCTCATGTGGTGAAGGATGGAAGAGGAAGAGAGGTTCCCTGATGACCTAGTCCCAGGATCCCCATCCTAAGAAAGAGAGAGAGAAAGAGCCCACTGTGCAGTGTTCAGCAGCCTGCTTAAATGTGAGTGTCAGTGGAGTGTGTTGTGCTCCTCCTGTGTGTGCATCCAGTAGCGGAGTCATACAGATAACTTGGACTGTAGGTCCGCTATCGTCCTGTGTCCCGGAGTGCGTGTGTCCAGGAGCAGAGTCATACAGATAACAAGGAATGTAGGCCCAGTTTCATCCTGTGTTTTCCTCCCTGACCTCCGTAATTTGTCTTTCCTGCACTGGTGTGAGAGTTTGCCTATTTTTTCAAGTAAAGTTCCAGTCACTGACCATTCCCAGCGACTGAGGTTGTCAAGTACTTGTGTGTGGACTCTGTTATTCTTTTTCCTGTCAGACATCCTGCAGAGTAAGGAATTGTGGCGTCACCCGCGACATAATTTTCCAAATCCACCACACTGTTTGTTCAGGTAACCGCTACCGCAGCATTGCCTGGAAGAGACCCAGTGGCACCTTGGCCAAAGTTGCACACGTCCCTCCAGGGAGGAGTTGGTAGAGCCACCATGACAAGTGCCATCTCTACCCCCGCCATCTCCTCAGCATTGGGCCTTGTGTCTTGGTCGTTGCATAAGTGTCTTAGCTGCCAGACAGACACGAAGGAACAGTGAGGTGGATATTTTATTTAAGCACTTGGGAGAATCTTCAAGAAGGTGAATAAGAGAATCTAAAGGTTAATGGAAATAAATAAGATATTCAGTTAGGTCTCTAATTGACCTCCAAAAGAGAGAGAGAAAAGGGCACTCCCAAAATATCTGGGAGAGAGTACCCACATCTGATAGGCATCTCCAGCAAATGAAAGGAATAGAAGTGTTAAGTGTATGCAGATGGGCAGGGGTATGATACCAGTGTATTAGAATTTTAGAACTGCATCTCTTTGTGGTGTGCAAATAGCAGATTTTGTGGCCCCTTTTCAGAGAGGCTGCTACAACTCCTGAGAGATAAAGTGATGTAGGATTACTTCCCATTTTAGCGTATACTTAAAATGAACAGGATTGTCATGTCTGTCTCCTAAGATCTGTTGTACTACAGGTTCTCTTGAGCTTTCCTGCTCAGGTGTAGGGGATTGTGCTGGCTGGGTGTTTGTGTCTCCAGTCAGCCAATCACTCTAGGTCAGTACACATAAAAGCTGTCTTCCCAGGTGTGGGTGTGGTCAGCTTTCTCTTTTCTCATTCTTTCTTTATGTGTTGTGTGAACAGGTTCTTATGGCTGCAAGAAAGGTTTGTGTCTTGTGGTTTTGTTTGTTTATGTCGCTGGACTCCTGGTTAGTGTGGTGACTAGCAGTATAGCTGGGAGCCGTGACTTGGCCCGCTAGCTTCCATATTTTTGCCAAAATATCAACAAATACCTGATATTTATAGCATTAACATCTGCTACTAGTGTTTCATGTTGGTTGTTGTATGGTGTGATTATGGCTCTGAGTGTCTTCTTATCCTGTTCAGTTGTCGCTATCGGTGGTGGCATGTGTATGTGTCCTAGCCTGGGTGCGTGGATCCCTAGGGGCAGCAAGGAGCCGAAGACCGCTCGGCCGCCCCTATTGGGGTGATGTCCCTGCTCAGGTAGATCCTTTGTCATCTTTCTTTATAGAAGATAGGGAGAGGTGTTAATCAGTGGTAATTTCACCTAGTGTTCCCTATCTAGATAACGTTTGTGTGGGCCCGGTGCTCACTTGCCCACATGAACGTAACAAGGGATTTCTGTGGGAGCAAGTAAAATTTAGTATATTGTCCATATGAGGCCTTTTGTGGAAACACCACTTCTACAGAGCTGTTAAAATAGGGAGGGGGAATAGAGCCTAATCAAGCCAAATGTTACTACCATAAAATGACTGATTTGGTGATCCTGCAAGCATGCATTAGGAGCTACATGGCGGTACTGTACTAAGGATTCAAATGACTTGAGCTCCAAGGTCATAGGGTCCATTTTGTCCATCAGGTGTAAAATCCTCAATGTCAACCAGGTGTGCAGTATCACTATTGTCAAGTTATTTGGCATAGGAGGATTGTAGAGGATAGAGACTATAGATGATTGCTGATAAACTAGGGAGAAGCATTTCTCACAAGACATCCAAACATCACTCATGAATCCCATAGGTCAGAAGATGGTGGCAGGAGGATGTAGAGCTCAAAGTAGATGTAACATCAACTCATCTTCCCTGTGCTTATGAAGGAATAAAAGAATGCAGGCTATCTATAAGCAGAGAGATGGTGAGGGAACATTAACTAACTTAAATTAATTCAAGTCTCCAGGTTCAGATGAATTACATCCTAAGATACAAAAGGAAGCAGCAGAGATAGTTGCTGAACCACTTGCTGTAATCTCTGAAAATTTAGGGAGAACAAGAAAAGTCCCAGAAAGATTGTAAAAGGGCAAATGTTGTCTCTGTCTGTAGAAAGGGGAAGAAGGTGGACTCAGGAAACTACAGGCCTGTGAGCCTGACTTCTATACCGGGAAAGATTTTTGAACAAATTATTCAACAGCATGCATTCTTGGATGAGAATTGAGTAATTAACCAGAGCCAGCATGGGTTTGTATAAAACAAGTCATGCCAGATTAATCTAATTTCCTTCTATGACAGAATCATTGACTGAGTTGATCAGAGAAATCTCATCTAAGAGGGAAATATAGTGAGACTGCCATTTAACTAAAGTGGACTTTAAGTAAAAAAAAAAGGTTAGGGAAATTATTAGAGTAGAGTGTTATGTATGAGTTAGTAATATGAACTCATAGATATTCAATTAAGGTGTCCCTTCACTGATATTGGATTTTATACCATAGTATTGCAAGAGTGATATAGTAACATAGCATGCAAGACTGAAAAAAGAAATATATCTATCCAGTTTAGCCTATTGACCCCAATGTTGGTCTAGAGGAAAGCAAAAAAAACCCAATGCGGTAGAAGCCAATTTTCCCCATTTAAGGAAAACAATTCCTTCCCGACTCCAATCTGACAGTTGCAATAATCCCCAGATCACCGACCCTTTGGAAGTCATTAATGATTAAAACATATAATATTGTATCGCTCAAGAAAGGTGTCTAGGCTCCTCTTGAATACTTTTATTGAATTTGCCATCACCACGTCCTCAGGCAGAGAGTTTCATAGTCTCACTGCTCTTACAGTAAAGAACCCCTTTCTATGTCGGTGTAGAAACATTCTTTCCTCTAGACTTAGAGGATGCCCCCTTGTTACAGTCACAGTCCTGGGTATAAACAAATGATGGTAGAGATCTCAGTATTGTCCCCTGATATATTTACATATTTATTAGGTTGCCCCTCAGCTGTCTTTTTTCTAAAGTGAACAATCCCAATTTTGATAACCTCTCTGGGTCATGCCAATTCTGTTAATTACTTTAGTTGCCCGCCTTTGTACTTGCACAAAACTGTTCACAATATTCCATGTGTGGTCTGACCAGTGACTTGCAAAGAGGAAGAACAATGTTCTTGTCATGTGCCCCTAGACCTCTTTTGATGCACCCCATGATCCTACTTGCCTTGGCAGCAGCTGCCTGACACTGGTTGCTCCAGTTAAGTTTACAGTTAACTAAAACCCCCAAGTCTTTTTCCATATCAGTGTTACCCAGTGGTTTCCCATTTAGTGCTCGGTTAGACGAGTGTGTTTTAGGTCCGTGTAAAATGAACGCCTCTAAAAGGACCAATGGGTTCTTATAGAAGCGTTTATATGCACAGTATTTGCAGTGCAAAATAGCATGCACCTAAAAAAGATAGAGTATAGATTCATTTTGCGCAGCAGTTTCCATTGTCTCCTATGGGAGCAGAAGTTAATGGAAACTCCTGCGCTGGGAATAGATACCTGCTGCTTACAGCAGGGCATTTTAAAGGTGCTTCTGGCCAGAAGCACCTTTTAAATGTCCCACTGTTAATTCCTCTTAGTCCGCGCGGGGATGAGGGGACTCCCCGAGGGTTCCGATATTCCCCGCAGGGAATAACAGAATTTTACGACGGGACATTTAAAAGGTGCTCCTGGCAATGAAATTAAACTGCAATATGTAGAAATTAGAATGCTTTCTGATGATGTTTTTGCAATTTGTCAAATGCTTATTTTTATGTGTAGAACTATGTTCAAGTCATATCCACAAGAAATCACTGCTAACTGATATGAAAGAACATATTTTACGTATTTCAGCAAATCAATAGGCAATGAAAAAAATCAAATAACCACAGAGACAATGAACCAGTAGAAGCTAGATGAGTCAATAGTCTTCTATCCCTCCATAAACTGATCAGAGGTCAAATATGAATGCTTCAATGGAAAAAGCTTCCAGGGGGTACGAACTTTCTCCATTTAGGCTAGCAGGAAGAGAATGAGTGGGAGTTCATAACTACTGTGCCGTCTAATTATAAGGATTCAGTTTCCTGGTATGGAGGAATGTATTACCTGCAGTCAAGGAGGCATAAAATATCAGGAGCCAGAGGGGCTCTAAGGAAGCCAAATGCCACAGTGAATTCTAAACCTATCCCCAGGTTTATACCCACAATCCGGGCCCATGCTGAGAGACTAATCACTTGTCTATTCTTTGTGCTGTTTCTTAATCAATCTCTGAAAAGCAAAACTTACAATGCTGAGTATGAATTAGAGGGGAATAGATGTGGATGTAGACTTCTTTTTGCAACAATACCTAACTGGGCTTTTCAAAGAGGGCATCTGATAGACAAAAGCTCGGCGGAAATTGAAGTCACTTTTGGAGGCCCTTGCAGTTCCTGTCAATACAACCTAGTTATATAGTGGTGCCACTTGCCTCTTTTCTGAGGTCTGGATCAATTGCTACTAACAGAAAAGTTGCATATCCATATCTACTTATGTATGCATGTATCTATCTAATATCTATTTATCTATCTATCTAGCTTATCTATCTATTTATCTATCTATCTATCTATCTCATAGCTATCTATCTATCTATCTATCTCTCATATCTATCTCATATCTATCTCTTACTGTCTATCTCTTATCTATCTATCTATCTCTCATATCTATCTCATATCTATCTATCTCTCACTGTCTATCTCTTATCTATCTATCTATCTATCTATCTATCTATCATCTATCTATCTATCATATTTCTATCTACCTATCTAATATTTATATCTATCTATCTATCTCCTATCTATCTATCTATCTATCTATCTAATATATCTATCTATCTATCTATCTATCTCGGTATCACAGAGAGAAAAATATAAAAACATACAATGACAGAGAATGGACAGAATTTGGCAGTTTAGCAGCCTGCATGTAGAGGGGATGCAGCTATTTGCCCTCTTGTATCAGTAAGTATTTAGCCATTCTCTGTGATTGTTTATCTATCTCACATCTATCTATCTGTCTATCTCATATCTATCTATCCTATATCTATCTATCTATCTATCTCATATCTATCTATCTTATATCTATCTATCTATCTATCTATCTATCTCATATCTATCTATCTATCTCCTATCTATCTATCTATCTCATATCTATCTATCTATCTATCTATCTTCTATCTATCTATCTCCTATCTATCTATCTATCTCCTATCTATCTATCTATCTCATATCTATCTGTCTTCTATCTATCTTCTATCTATCTACCTATCTTCTATCTATCTATCTATCTATCTTCTATCTATCTATCTATCTATCTATCTATCTCATATCTATCTATTTATCTTCTATCTATCTATCTATCTCATATCCATCTATCTCCTATCTATCTATCTATCTATCTATCTATCTATCTATCTATCTATCTATCTATCTATCTATCTATCTATCTCATATCTATCTATCTATCTTCTATCTATCTATCTATCTATCTATCTATCTTCTATCTATCTATCTATCTATCTATCTATCTATCTATCTATCTATCTATCTCATATCTATCTATCTATCTATCTCATATCTATCTATCTCATATCTATCTATCTCATATCTATCTATCTACTATCTATCTATCTATCTATCTATCTATCTATCTATCTATCCATCTATTTATTATTTTACATTTACATACATTTCAACCTCGGGATTGTAGTTATTTTTATTATGCTATTAAGCTATGTAGGATATTTAGCTATTTTTTCTACTCTTGTATTCTACTTTTCGTCACCTTGATTCTCAATTTTAATTATTGAGCCATTGACAAAGTGCAGAGGATATTTCAAAAGAAGAGGAAAAGCTTCCTGAGCTTTGTTATTTATCACATCTGTGTATTAAAATTTAGTTTCATTTATCTAACAAAGTAGAATTCATTACTGTTTAAAGGATGGTTCAGACTGCAGGTTTTTTTTTTTAGGTATCAAAAAGCTTAGTGGAAGGTCACATGTTTATGCATCTATTCAATGGTTTTCAAAAGCTATAGGATGAACACAATAGGGCAAGATATGTGAAAATGTACTTACCATTGTTTGGTGTAACCTTGCCCCGGTTATTGTACAAATGACTAGAATAAAAAATGGTATCCGGAGCTATAGTTGTTTGTGATTTTGTTTCATTTGCTATAAGACTATTAATATTTTTCTATAAAATACATCAAAAAAGGTGAATATTTTTATGTTCCATGCAAATCAGTAATGCATTAAAGGTTCTAGTTGTTAGAATTTACTTTGTGAATGCAATTTAAAGACTAATTTTCTTCTTTTTCATTGTAATAGATGTCATCAACCACAGTTCGCTTTTATAGTGAAAGCTTTTCTTTTTAAGGATGGTTTCAAATGTAGTGTATTTTTGGAAAAAAAATTCTTTTTTGCAGCATTTTTCCTGCCATTTCTTGCCATATTCTTTTTTTCTGATAAAACACGCTGTGGCCAAATGTTACATGTAGGTCAAAAGGGAATCATGAAACACAGTACAAAAATTCTGAGAAATTCGACTCCACAGGCGCTCGCTAGTGTGTATTTGCGCGGAAATCCAAGGCATTTTTCTAGTGAAAAATGCCTCCAATCACTTTTGTGAAGTACCCTGTTTCCCTGAAAATAAGACATACCCTGAAAATAAGACACAGCATGATTTTCCAGAATTTTGGAGGATGCAAAATGATTTTTCAGGCTTTTTGAGGATGCTTGAAATATAAGGCCTACTCCAAAATTAAGCCCTGCTAACGGTTAATTTAAAAAGTCAATTTAAATAGTGTCCAGGCAGCTATACATGTAAAAAAGTTAAACCTTTTTGAACAAAAATTAATATGAGACACTGTCTTATTTTCGGGGAAACACGGTAGCAGTTCTCCGGCGCAGTTTTCAGCCACGTTGGAGGGTCATGTGCATCGTTCTAAAGGAACGCAAAAACACGGGACATGGAACAATTCTTTTCGCGCACCTCATCACCCATGTATATGACTCCATTCAGAAGACTCGAGTTCATATTCACGCAAAACTTGTGTCTCGCAATGCACAAACCATCCGCAAGTTTCTTGGCCGCGGCGAGCCGGTCTAAAGGACGCATGAAATTGATGCTGTTTTTGCAAGTTAGAAAAAAGCTACTAAATAACTCAATTAAAAAAGCTTTTTTTAATTTTCTGTTTGAATATGAATTAAATAATTAACATATTAGATTGATTTCCTTAAATATTCTCAAAGAAATTTTATGCAAAATATTCCCTGCCTGCCTCATCTTTTCATTGTAGTTCTCCTAAGTCCTGAAATAAAAAAACTGTGCTAGGGTCTTTCAACCATGAGGTGTTTTCCTCTCCATTACGCCCCATACACATTCAACATCCATAGGTTTGTTCAACAGCCGATTTCCAAGGTGCCCCATATACCTGAATGTTTGGCTCGGCTGAGTGTTCATGCGTTTAGGGAGGTAAGCCACAGCTGGACGGCTTTGTACAAGCAGAAACCACTAAAGTGTTGTCTGCTTTAGGTAATCCCTTTTTGCCGGAGTGTCCATAAAATATTCTGATTATTTAGAAATTTGCTTTAGTTGGATAGCAAGTGTTCAATTTATCTTCAGCACCACTACAGGGTAAACGAGGTACTACACTCTGCCCACTGCAATCAATGGAGTGTCTATGTATGACATAAACAGACTAGGACCTCCAGAAAGAGACTGATACACTTTTGAAGCTGCTCTGCATTTAGGCTAATTGATACAGATCACAAATGATAGTCATCGCCATCAATTAACTTGAAAAGGTCTAATTGGGTATTTAAATAAAAAATCCAATAGTCCCTTTAACATAACGTATCTAGTAAAAGCACTAGTTCACCCGGACTCTGTGCTAATCAGGTAAAGTAAAATGTATTACATAAATCTGGAATCTCTCTAAGGGCGCCCACCCACTGGCGTTTGCGTTTTTCGCAGCGTTTTTTGCCGCGTTTTCGCGGCTTTTCCATTAATTTCCATTGACTTTCATGGGTGCATTAGGAGAAAAATAACGACACATATGCAACTGACAGTTCCTATGTTAAAAAACGCAACGCAAAACGCCAGTGGACAGGAGTACATTCAATTCTAATTGCTCTGCAGAAAAAACCCAAACGCAAAGAAAAAAAAATCGCCAGTGGGTGGGCGCCCTAAATCTGGAGTCCCCTGGAATTTTGCATTAATCACCAGCAGATTGCCACTTTCTTTATGCACCATTATGGGAGGTGGTCATATAGCATATTTTTATCACCATGAGAATAGATGTTATTGCTGCTACCAACTAGCATTCTTACTGCCCAAATGCTAAGCCCGATATTAATTTTTCAGGCCTAAACAGTTAATTGATTTGGTCCCCTTTTACGCTCAACAAGAAATACAATATGAGTTGGGGCAGTTTTATATAAAATCAGCTAAAATCACAAGGGATTAGACTGACTGTAGACATTAGATGAATATCACTCAAACCTGACCCTTTTGGCAGGTGTGGATGATCATATAATGTGTATGGGGGCCTGTCAACTCTCCTCCAAAGGCAGATGTCAAGAGAGACAATGTGTATCAGGGCCTCCCAACTCTCCCTCAATGGCAGATATCAGGGGAAATAAGGATCGGGCAGAGGACTTTCAACTGCCCAATCCTTTTGTTTTGAAAAAACCTCTGTGAGAGGTGTCTGGAAGAGGCTTTCTCCCCTTTCTACATTGAGAACATAAGCAAGCTCCACAGAGCTCAGTATGTATGTCTATGGGGGGATGATAGGCAAGATAACTGATGGTTGGAAGGACATTCAACTAACATCTATCTAATGCATATGGTGAACCTTACAAACTGAACTCTGATGCTTCTATAAATGTAATCCTAAAATGTAAGCATGAAAAATAATAACCTTGAGATTACGGACATTGTCCCTCGTGATGTTAGAAGACCTCAACCGAAGAGTTGGTGGAAATGTTACCTATTATGTAATTTCATTCCCAAAGTTGCCACCTTTACAGCTCTGTATATATCCCAAACTCACACTACTGCTTCCTAATTGTACAGTATATCTGTACCCCATATTCACAAGACGGACCCCCCTATCCTGCTGAAGTCGACATTTCCCTGCAATCCATTCTTATTAGAGCCCATTGTTTTTCTCCAGCTCTACTAGTTACTTGTTCCTAAGCTTCAAGAATTATATAGATGGCTTTGTAAAGAAAACTCTAACGTCCAGCCCTGCAAAGTTGTGTGTGTCTATTTGCTCAAACTTGCTGCACTTATTTGGAGAGGGTCATTTCAAGGAAAGCTGTGTAGGCAGTAAGAATGTTCTGTATAATAAGCTTAAACAGAACCTTTTGTTTGTCTTGGTATTCTCAGGCCTCGAAATTAGGCCTCCCTTTTCTAACGGCAAGCTGAAGTGGTTCATTACTGCGGTTTCCTTCTTCAGGCCTTGGCCCAGCCATTCCCAGTACTCGAGGTCTGTAACTTCCTTAAAAAGGGAGAAGGAAAACATGGCATACAAAGGTCTTTTTAGCACTTCCTATGTGAAAGTAGCGGCTTTCTAAAAGGTACAACTCCAATTACCTCACATTGTAGAGAGAGGGACAATTCCAACAATGTCTCTAGTCTTGCAAGTGGCATTCTGTCTTCCCGGAGTTACTTCCCTAATTAGGAATGAAGAAGCCCGATTCTAGTGAGTGCATCTATTTACGGTGGGCAACAATGCTTTAACTTGAGCATCCTTCTGAAAAAGCAGTGTTAAGAAATACAAGTGTTCTTTTGGCCGAACCATCTATGGGGAAGCACTGCATTCCAAACCGTTACACCCTTAGGGAAAAAAAAAGAAGTGTAGCTGCTTTTTCTAGTATTCTTCACACTTCAGGATTCATTTTGCACAATAAGGCTCCTGCCCAGTGGGTTCTGGGAATGACACATGACAATAGAGACGCATTCTTAGGAGAGTCTAATGATGGAAAAAAAAAAGAAAATATTTATTGCTTTTGACAGTTTCACAAGGGGCAAAAATCTTTGTCATGGTCTATCGTCTCCACAGCTGTTAGAGGAAGGGTAGGTCCTGAGGACCAAGTCATCCCCAGTACCTTTGTTTGCACACTGAAATCTAGAGCAAGCTGTTAAATGAAAGATTACATTCATTAAGGTAAGATAAAATGGGCTTGCAATATGATGTGTGGGGAGGATGGATAGGACAAGCTGGAGACGTGCTAATCCTTTCAAAGCTCAAGAGGGAATAGGCCGGCAGCTTTCTCTTGCACTTCGTTCTGCAGCATGGAAGAGGTTAAAGGTGTTTTCATCCTATGCTATGTCCTCTTGGAAAATATGTCGGATATCAGTAGTCAACATACGGTAGCCATATACTACTTCATTATGCACATGATACGAGGTGGGGATTAGGTATTAAGTAGAGTCAGACCACATACGTATTCTGAAGACACATACGTAAATGTGAGAAAGTATATAATACAGGATTGTATTCATAGTATACCATGCTGCTATCTATCTATCTATCTATCTATCTATCTATCTATCTATCTATCTATCTATCTATCTATCTATCTCATATCTATCTATCTGTCATGCTATATGTGTATCTATTATCTATGTCACATTCATTTATCTTCTATCTGTCATCTATTTATATCTCATAATTATCTGTCTTGGTATATATCTATCAATTATTCCGGTCACACCTATCGATATATCTATCATACTATCTGCCTATTCATTATCTATGCCACCTTCATTTATCTCCTATTTGTCAGTTATCTATATCTCAGAATTATCTATCTTGCCATATATCAATAATTTACGTCACATGCATTTCTTTTCTACCTGTCAGTTATCTGTGTCTCATAATCGTCTATCTATTCATCTATTTAATACTAATCAGATAACAGACATCTATCTATTGATCTATCTATTTCATATCTATCTCATATCTATCTAGCTAGTTATTTATCTATCTATCTATCTCATATCTATCTATCTATCTATCTATCTATCTATCTATCTATCTATCTATCTCATATCTATCTATCTATCTATCTATCTATCTATCTCATATCTATCTATCTATCTATCTATCTATCTCTCATATCTATCTCATATCTATCTAGCTAGTTATTTATCTATCTATCTATCTATCTCATATCTATCTATCTATCTATCTAATATCTATCTATCTATCTATCTATCTATCTATCTATCTATCTATCTATCTATCTATCTCTCATATCTATCTATCTAATATATATCTATTAGAGATGAGCGAACGCGTTCGTCCGAGCTTGATATTCGTGCGAATATTAGGGTGTTCGGGATGTTCGTTATTCGTGACGAACACCATGCGGTGTTCTGGTTACTTTCACTTCCTTCCCTGAGACGTTAGCGCGCTTTTCTGGCCAATTGAAAGACAGGGAAGGCATTACAACTTCCCCCTGCAACGTTTAAGCCCTATACCACCCCCCTGCTGTGAGTGGCTGGCGAGATCAGGTGTTCGCCTAATATAAAAGTCGGCCCCTCCCGCGGCTCGCCTCAGATGCGGTGTGAGTTAGATGAGGGACAGTGCTGTTTATACCGGAGCTGCTGTAGGGAAAGAATTGGTAGTTAGTGTAGGCTTCAAGACCCCCCAAAGGTCCTTATTAGGGCCACTGATAGCTGTGTGTTGGCTGCTGTTAGCAGTGGGATTTTTTTTTCTTTCTCAAAATCGCCTCTGCAGACCGTTGCACCTGGCATTAGGGACAGAAGTGCTGCATAGGCAGGGAGAGTGTTAGGAGTGAGTGTAGCCTTCAAGAACCTCAACGGTCCTTTCTAGGGCCATATTTATCCGTGTGCAGTACTGTCCAGGCTGCTGTTGGCTGTGCTGCATTTTTTTTGGGCTTCTCAAAATCGCCTCTGCAGAGCATTGCACCCTCCATTGATACTGCAGGGAAAGAATTGTATAGGCAGGGCCACAACACAGTTATTATTCATAGAATATACGCAGTGCTGCCTGTTGGTGGGAAAAAACTGAAAACAAATCTATTTGTCCAGCCTGTGTCCGTCCTTACGCCTGTGGAGACGTGTGAGCTGCGTGAAAAACATTGCTAAATCATACGCAGCCAGCTACGCTTTACTGCTGGGTTCGCCATTTGCTTTCCTTAATTGGGGAAAAAAATACCTGCTCTCCAAGAGTTATAATAACTCTGCTACCCTCACGTTCTGTGACACATAAGCAGGGACACAGCGCAGTTATTAAACTTCGCAGGTTCATTGAATATACGCAGTGCTGCCTGTTGGTGGGAAAAAACTGAAAACAAATCTATTTGTCCAGCCTGTGTCCGTCCTTACGCCTGTGGAGACGTGTGAGCTGCGTGAAAAACATTGCTAAATCATACGCACCCAGCTACGCTTTACTGCTGGGTTCGCCATTTGCTTTCCTTAATTGGGAAAAAAAATACCTGCTCTCCAAGAGTTATAATAACTCTGCTACCCTCACGTTCTGTGACACATAAGCAGGGACACAGCGCAGTTATTAAACTTCGCAGGTTCATTGAATATACGCAGTGCTGCCTGTTGGTGGGAAAAAACTGAAAAGAAATCTATTTGTCCAGCCTGTGTCCGTCCTTACGCCTGTGTAGACGTGTGAGCTGCGTGAAAAACATTGCTAAATCATACGCAGCCAGCTACGCTTTACTGCTGGGTTCGCCATTTGCTTTCCTTAATTGGGGAAAAAAATACCTGCTCTCCAAGAGTTATAATAACTCTGCTACCCTCACGTTCTGTGACACATAAGCAGGGACACAGCGCAGTTATTAAACTTCGCAGGTTCATTGAATATACGCAGTGCTGCCTGTTGGTGGGAAAAAACTGAAAACAAATCTATTTGTCCAGCCTGTGTCCGTCCTTACGCCTGTGTAGACGTGTGAGCTGCGTGAAAAACATTGCTAAATCATACGCAGCCAGCTACGCTTTACTGCTGGGTTCGCCATTTGCTTTCCTTAATTGGGAAAAAAAATACCTGCTCTCCAAGAGTTATAATAACTCTGCTACCCTCACGTTCTGTGACACATAAGCAGGGACACAGCGCAGTTATTAAACTTCGCAGGTTCATTGAATATACGCAGTGCTGCCTGTTGGTGGGAAAAAACTGAAAAGAAATCTATTTGTCCAGCCTGTGTCCGTCCTTACGCCTGTGGAGACGTGTGAGCTGCGTGAAAAACATTGCTAAATCATACGCAGCCAGCTACGCTTTACTGCTGGGTTCGCCATTTGCTTTCCTTAATTGGGAAAAAAAATACCTGCTCTCCAAGAGTTATAATAACTCTGCTACCCTCACGTTCTGTGACACATAAGCAGGGACACAGCGCAGTTATTAAACTTCGCAGGTTCATTGAATATACGCAGTGCTGCCTGTTGGTGGGAAAAAACTGAAAAGAAATCTATTTGTCCAGCCTGTGTCCGTCCTTACGCCTGTGTAGACGTGTGAGCTGCGTGAAAAACATTGCTAAATCATACGCAGCCAGCTACGCTTTACTGCTGGGTTCGCCATTTGCTTTCCTTAATTGGGGAAAAAAATACCTGCTCTCCAAGAGTTATAATAACTCTGCTACCCTCACGTTCTGTGACACATAAGCAGGGACACAGCGCAGTTATTAAACTTCGCAGGTTCATTGAATATACGCAGTGCTGCCTGTTGGTGGGAAAAAACTGAAAAGAAATCTATTTGTCCAGCCTGTGTCCGTCCTTACGCCTGTGTAGACGTGTGAGCTGCGTGAAAAACATTGCTAAATCATACGCAGCCAGCTACGCTTTACTGCTGGGTTCGCCATTTGCTTTCCTTAATTGGGGAAAAAAATACCTGCTCTCCAAGAGTTATAATAACTCTGCTACCCTCACGTTCTGTGACACATAAGCAGGGACACAGCGCAGTTATTAAACTTCGCAGGTTCATTGAATATACGCAGTGCTGCCTGTTGGTGGGAAAAAACTGAAAACAAATCTATTTGTCCAGCCTGTGTCCGTCCTTACGCCTGTGGAGACGTGTGAGCTGCGTGAAAAACATTGCTAAATCATACGCAGCCAGCTACGCTTTACTGCTGGGTTCGCCATTTGCTTTCCTTAATTGGGAAAAAAAATACCTGCTCTCCAAGAGTTATAATAACTCTGCTACCCTCACGTTCTGTGACACATAAGCAGGGACACAGCGCAGTTATTAAACTTCGCAGGTTCATTGAATATACGCAGTGCTGCCTGTTGGTGGGAAAAAACTGAAAAGAAATCTATTTGTCCAGCCTGTGTCCGTCCTTACGCCTGTGTAGACGTGTGAGCTGCGTGAAAAACATTGCTAAATCATACGCAGCCAGCTACGCTTTACTGCTGGGTTCGCCATTTGCTTTCCTTAATTGGGGAAAAAAATACCTGCTCTCCAAGAGTTATAATAACTCTGCTACCCTCACGTTCTGTGACACATAAGCAGGGACACAGCGCAGTTATTAAACTTCGCAGGTTCATTGAATATACGCAGTGCTGCCTGTTGGTGGGAAAAAACTGAAAACAAATCTATTTGTCCAGCCTGTGTCCGTCCTTACGCCTGTGTAGACGTGTGAGCTGCGTGAAAAACATTGCTAAATCATACGCAGCCAGCTACGCTTTACTGCTGGGTTCGCCATTTGCTTTCCTTAATTGGGAAAAAAAATACCTGCTCTGCCACAGTTAATAACTCTGCTACCCTCACGTTCTGTGACACATAAGCAGGGACACAGCACAGTTATTAAACTTAGATAATTCATTCACTAGAGGCAGTGGGGCCTTTCGTTTTCCAAAAAGGGCAAAAATTATATTTGGCCTGCAGTCTTGCGCCAATTTATTTCCTGCCTGGGAAATCTAATCACTGGTAATACAGCATGCTGAGGGGTAGGGGTAAGCCTAGAGGACGTGGACGTGGACGTGGCCGAGGACGCGGAGGGCCAAGTCAGGGTGTGGGCACAGGCCAAGCTCCTGATCCAGGTGTGTCGCAGCCGACTGCTGCGCGATTAGGAGAGAGGCACGTTTCTGGCGTCCCCACATTCATCGCCCAATTAATGGGTCCACGCGGGAGACGGTTATTAGAAAATGAGCAGTGTGAGCAGGTCCTGTCCTGGATGGCAGAAAGTGCTTCGAGCAACCTATCGTCTACCCGCAGTTCTGCGCCGTCCACTGCTGCCAATCCGAATCCTCTGTCTGCTGCTCCTCCTTCCTCCCAGCCTCCTCACTCCACTACAATAACACCTGCTCAGGAGCGGGAGCACTCCCAGGAACTGTTCTCGGGCCCCTGCTTAGATTGGGCAGCAGCGGTTCCTCTCCCACCAGAGGAGTTTATCGTCACTGATGCCCAACCATTCGAAAGTTCCCGGGGTCCGGGGGAAGAGGCTGGGGACTTCCGCCAACTGTCTCAACAACTTTCTGTGGGTGAGGAGGACGATGACGATCAGACACAGTTGTCTTGCAGTGAGGTAGTAGTAAGGGCAGTAAGTCCCAGGGAGCAGCGCACAGAGGATTCGGAGGAAGAGCAGCAGGACGATGAGGTGACTGACCCCACCTGGTGTGCAACGCTTACTCAGGAGGACAGGTCTTCAGAGGGGGAGTCAAGGGCATCAGCAGGGCAGGTTGCAAGAGGCAGTGCAGTGGCCAGGGGTAGAGGCAGGGCCAGACCGAATAATCCACCAAGTGTTTCCCAAAGCGCCCCCTCGCGCCATGCCACCCTGCGGAGGCCGAGGTGCTCTAAGGTCTGGCAGTTTTTCACAGAGACGCCTGACGACCGACGAACAGTGGTGTGCAACCTTTGTCGCGCAAAGCTCAGCCGGGGAGCCAACACCAACAGCCTCACCACCACCAGCATGCGCAGACATATGATGGCCAAGCACCCCACAAGGTGGGACGAAGGCCGTTCACCGCCTCCGGTTTGCACCCCTGCCTCTCCCCCTGTGCCCCAACCTGCCACTGAGATGCAACCCCCCTCTCAGGACACAGGCACTACCGCCTCATGGCCTGCACCCACACCCTCATCTCCGCTGTCCTCGGCCCCATCCAGCAGTGTAGTTCAGCGCACCGTTCAGCCGTCGCTTGCGCAAGTGTTCGAGCGCAAGCGCAAGTACGCCGCCACGCACCCGCACGCTCAAACGTTAACCGTCCGCATCGCAAAATTCATCAGCCTTGAGATGCTGCCGTATAGGGTTGTGGAAACGGAGTCCTTCAAAAGTATCATGGAGGCGGCGGCCCCGCGCTACTCAGTTCCCAGTCGCCACTACTTTTCCCGATGTGCCGTCCCAGCCCTGCACGACCACGTCTCCCGCAACATTGTGCGCGCCCTCACCAACGCGGTTACTGCCACGGTCCACTTAACTACGGACACGTGGACAAGCACAGGCGGGCAGGGCCACTACATCTCCCTGACGGCACATTGGGTGAATTTAGTGGAGGCTGGGACAGAGTCAGAGCCTGGGACCGCTCACGTCCTACCCACCCCCAGAATTGCGGGCCCCAGCTCGGTGCTGGTATCTGCGGAGGTCTATGCTTCCTCCACTAAAGCACCCTCCTCCTCCTCCTCCTCCTCTGTCTCACAATCAAGATGTGTTAGCAGCAGCATGTCGCCAGCAGTCGGTGTCGCGCGGTGTGGCAGCACAGCGGTGGGCAAGCGTCAGCAGGCCGTGCTGAAACTACTCAGCTTAGGCGATAAGAGGCACACGGCCCACGAACTGCTGCAGGGTCTGACACAGCAGACGGACCGCTGGCTTGCGCCGCTGAGCCTCCAACCGGGCATGGTCGTGTGTGACAACGGCCGTAACCTGGTGGCGGCTCTGCAGCTCGGCAGCCTCACGCACGTGCCATGCCTGGCCCACGTATTTAATTTGGTGGTTCAGCGCTTTCTGAAAAGCTACCCACGCTTGTCAGACCTGCTCGTAAAGGCGCGCCGGCTCTGCGCACATTTCCGCAAGTCCCACACGGACGCTGCCACCCTGCGCACCCTGCAACATCACTTTAAGCTGCCAGTGCACCGACTGCTGTGCGACGTGCCCACACGGTGGAACTCTACGCTCCACATGTTGGCCAGGCTCTATGAACAGCGTAGAGCTATAGTCGAATACCAACTCCAACATGGGCGGCGCAGTGGGAGTCAGCCTCCTCAATTCCTTTCAGAAGAGTGGGCCTGGTTGGCAGACATCTGCCATGTCCTTGGTAATTTTGAGGAGTCTACCCAGGTGGTGAGCGGCGATGCTACAATCATTAGCGTCACCATTCCTCTGCTATGCATCTTGAGAAATTCCCTGCAAACCATAAAGGCAGCTGCTTTGCGCTCGGAAACGGGGGCGGGGGAAGACAGTATGCCGCTGGATAGTCAGGGCACCCTCCTGTCTATTTCTCAGCGCGTACAGGAGGAGGAGGAGGAGCATGAGGAGGATGAGGAGGAGGGGGAAGAGACAGCTTGGCCCGCTGCTGACGGTACACCGGCTGATTGCCTGTCATCCTTTCAGCGTGTATGGCCTGAGGAGGAGGAGGAGGAGGAGGAGGATCCTGAAAGTGATCTTCCTAGTGAAGACAGCCATGTGTTGCGTACAGGTACCCTGGCACACATGGCTGACTTCATGTTAGGATGCCTTTCTCGTGACCCTCGCGTTGCACGCATTCTGGCCACTACGGATTACTGGGTGTACACACTGCTCGATCCACGGTATAAGGAGAACCTGCCCACTCTGATTCCCGAAGAGGAAAGGGGTTCGAGAGTGTTGCTATACCACAGGACCCTTGCGGACAAGCTGATGGTAAAATTCCCAGCCGACAGCGCTAGTGGCAGAAGGCGCAGTTCCGAGGGCCATGTTGCAGGGGATGTGCGTAGATCGAGCAGCATGTACATCCCAGGCAGTGCAACAGTCTTTAAGGGCCTGGCCAGCTTTATGGCTCCCCACCAAGACTGTGTCACCGCTCCCCAGTCACGGCTGAGTCGGCGGGAGCACTGCAAAAGGATGGTGAGGGAGTACGTAGCGGATCGCACGACCATCCTTGGTGACGCCTCTGCCCCCTACAACTACTGGGTGTCGAAGCTGGACACGTGGCCTGAACTAGCCCTGTATGCCCTTGAGGTGCTTGCTTGTCCTGCGGCTAGCGTCTTGTCGGAGAGGGTGTTTAGTGCGGCTGGGGGAATCATCACCGATAAGCGTAGCCGCTTGTCAACCGACAGTGCCGACAGGCTAACACTCATCAAGATGAACAAAGGCTGGATTTCCCCAGACTTCTGTTCTCCACCAGCGGACAGCAGCGATACGTAAGCAATACGTAGGCTGCACCCGCGGATGGAAGCTACGTTCTCTCTCACCATCCAAAACGGGGACATTTCTGCTTCATCAATCTGTGTCTAATATTCCTCCTCCTCCTCCTCCTGCTCCTCCTCCTGAAACCTCACGTAATCACGCTGAACGGGCAATTTTTCTTAGGGCCACAAGGCTCACTCAAATAATTTTTCTGAACAATTTTTCTAAGTTTCAATTAGCTTAAAAGCGTTGGAACTTTAACTTGAACCAATTTTTCGTTACACTGGGCTGCCTCCAGGCCTAGTTACCACTTAAGCCACATTAACCAAAGCGATTCACCTGCCATCTTGATTGGGCATGGCCAATTTTTACTGAGGTACATTAGTACTGTTGGTACACCAATTTTTTGGGGCCCTCACCTACAGTGTAATCATAGTAATTTCTATGTTCTTCGCCTGCACTCATGGTACAGAAAGGTGTGTGGGGTTGGCCTACAGTTTAGCTACATAAATGTCACTTGTGCCTTGGCTATACTAAGGCTACTGAAATGGAACGAAGACTGCGCTCCCGCTATACTGCTGCTTCAGAATTGTTACTGGGGCCTGTCTTGAGTGCTACTATTGCTTACATGGAACGAAGACTGCGCTCCCGCTATACTGCTGCTTCAGAATTGTTACTGGGGCCTGTCTTGAGTGCTACTATTGCTTACATGGAACGAAGACTGCGCTCCCGCTATACTGCTGCTTCAGAATTGTTACTGGGGCCTGTCTTGAGTGCTACTATTGCTTACATGGAACGAAGACTGCGCTCCCGCTATACTGCTGCTTCAGAATTGTTACTGGGGCCTGTCTTGAGTGCTACTATTGCTTACATGGAACGAAGACTGCGCTCCCGCTATACTGCTGCTTCAGAATTGTTACTGGGGCCTGTCTTGAGTGCTACTATTGCTTACATGGAACGGACACGTGGAGAGGACACGTAGTGCCTCAAAAACATCCCCCTCCTCCTCCAACAGGGAAAACATTGTTGGCAAATGCCTTTGCATTGGTTCGTCTGGCGGCAGTCCAAGAATTTCACCTTTACCGACACTACTAGAGAGCCCCCCCACCATCCCCCCGCCACGGCCCACTTAATCCTGGCCACATTCCGAAAACCAACAAAATACAACCGTGGTACTAGGTCCGCAGTCACCACCACATTACCACCAACGCGGTTACTGTTAAGGTGCATATAACCACGGACACGTGGAGAGGACACGTAGTGCCTCAAAAACATCCCCCTCCTCCTCCAACAGGGAAAACATTGTTGGCAAATGCCTTTGCATTGGTTCGTCTGGCGGCAGTCCAAGAATTTCACCTTTACCGACACTACTAGAGAGCCCCCCCACCATCCCCCCACCACGGCCCACTTAATCCTGGCCACATTCCGAAAACCAACAAAATACAACCGTGGTACTAGGTCCGCAGTCACCACCACATTACCACCAACGCGGTTACTGTTAAGGTGCATATAACCACGGACACGTGGAGAGGACACGTAGTGCCTCAAAAACATCCCCCTCCTCCTCCAACAGGGAAAACATTCTTGGCAAATGTCTTTGCATTGCTTCGTCTGGTGGCAGTCCAAGAATTTCACCTTTACCGACACAACGAGAGCCCCCACACCATCCCCCCGCCACGGCCCACTTAATCCTGGCCGCATTCCGAAAACCAACAAAATACAACCGTGGTACTAGGTCCGCAGTCACCACCACATTACCACCAACGCGGTTACTGTTAAGGTGCATATAACCAGTCTGACTGGGGCATGCAGACACCTTGACAGAATGAATAGTGTGTGGCACATAGGTTCCCCATTGCTATGCCCACGTGTGCAGCTCCTGATGGCGGTGGCACAGGATTGTATTTCTCATTGCTTCTGTACAGCATTGTGGGCTATCGCCCCGCCCCTATTAAAGAGGGTCGCTACCTAGCCGTGCCAACCCTGTGCAGTGTGTGCCTGCGGTCCCTCGTCGTGGCAGACGCACTTCTAAATAGACGTGAGGGTGGTGTGGCATGAGGGCAGCTGAAGGCTGCGCAGGGACAGTTTGGTGTGCGCTGTGGGGGGGAGGGGGTGCGGTTGGGCAGCATGTAACTCAGGAGAAGTGGCAGTGGAGTGTCATGCAGGCAGTGATTGTGCTTTGTTGGAGGTAGTGTGGTGCTTAGCAAAGGTATGCCATGCTAATGAGCGCTTTTCAGAAGTAAAAGTTGTTGGGAGGGGGGGGGGGGCCCACTCTTGCCGCTATTGTGGCTTAATAGTGGGACCTGTGAACTTAGGATGCAGCCCAACATGTAGCCCCTCGCCTGCCCTATCCGTCACTGTGTCATTCCCATCACTTTCCTGAATTGCCCAGATTTTCACACATGAAAACCTTAGCGAGCATCGGCGAAATACAAAAATGTTCCGGTCGCCCATTGACTTCAATGGGGTTCGTTGTTCGAAACGAACCCTCGAGCATCACGGGAAGTTCGTTACGAATAACGAACACCCGAACATTTTGGTGTTCGCTCATCTCTAATATCTATCTTTCTTTCTTTCTATCTATCTCATATCTATCTATCTATCTTTCTATCTATCTCATATCTATCTATCTGTCATAAAAATTTTTGACATAAGTAATTTCCTTTAACTACCTTGCATTACATGACTCATGCTATAGGGCTCCCGGATTAGACAAATTTTATATTTGTACAGGTGTGTTTTGACGTGTCAAGTAACGCCCAGAAGGTATTGCCTTTGATGCTTATGACTTGCACAGCTTTGGTTGCATATTCATATTTTGCTATAATTATTTTAATTAGTCAATGTGGACAAGTTAGTTAAATGTCACGTATAACTTTATTAAGTTCAGAACAAGAAAATATTTTGTTATGCTAATTTAACACTCAATTAATATCAGAGCTACGCTGTCTGATATCTATTTAACTATCTATCCATCTATTGGTCATTCATTGTCATCTGATTGGTCAGTAATTTATCTTTCTACCTATCTTTCTATCCATTTATCTCATATCTATCTATCTATCTATCTATCTATCTATCTATCTATCTATCTATCTATCTATCTCATATCTTTCTGTCTGTCATCTCTAATATCCAGAAGTGTAGGTTACCAGCCATTCGCTATCTATATGTCAATCATGTTCTCTATCTGAATGTCTCTCTCTAACCTGTTATTAAAATGTAAGTGTCAAATGTTTCTTTTTTGTTCTATTATTATTTAATGTGCCACAGATATAATAATAAGGTATGCCCTTTATAAATGCTCTCTCTTTCATATATTTTTATACAAATATTCTTTTAGCTATTTGTGTTCATTGCCCTAGTATTCGAGTCTTTTTCTTATTACACCCAGCAATGAGCACTTATACATAATAAACTTAGTTTTAATTGCTAACTTGGTTTATAATTAAATGCTTTGAAAACTAGCTGAACAAGATTTTGAGTTTTATTTATTACATTTTTCATTTTACTACATTACGCTATTGCATTTTTTAGTACAATTATCTAAATGTTACAGTTAGGCAGCGACTTTATAAGTGTTTCTCCTTTTTTAGATTTTGCCTAGAATAATTGAAAATAGACAGAGCATGAACAAAAAAAATATATATAAAACTTTTGATGTTTGACTATATTTTTCTTTATCTAAAGTTCTTTTGTAAAGATAGTATAATTGCTGCAATTAATATTATTTTTTTATCATCATCCATACTTATTAATATTGTGGATGATAGTATTAATATTATTGTGCTGTGATCTTTCTTGCTTATCTATCTATCTCATATCTATCTGTACTATCCATCTATCTATCTATCTATCAATCTATCTATCTATCTATCTATCTATCTATCTATCTATCTATCTATCTCATATCTATCTATCTATCTATCTATCTATCTATCTATCTCATATCTATTAGAGATGAGCGAACGTACTCGTCCAAGCTTGATACTCATTCGAGTATTAGCGTGTTCGAGATGCTCGTTATTCGAAACGAGCACCACGCGATGTTCGAGTTACTTTCACTTTCATCTCTGAGACGTTAGCGCGCTTTTCTGGCCAATAGAAAGACAGGGAAGGCATTACACCTTCCCCCTGCGACGTTCAAGCCCTATACCACCCCCCTGCAGTGAGTGGCTGGCGAGATCAGGTGTCACCCGAGTATATAAATCGGCCCCTCCCATGGCTCGCCACAGATGCGTTCTGACAGAGATCAGGGAAAGTGCTGTCTTGCTGGAGTTGCTATAGGGAGAGTGTTAGGAGTATTTTAGGCTTCAAGAACCCCAACGGTCCTTCTTAGGGCCACATCTAACCGTGTGCAGTAGTGTGGAGGCTGCTTTTTGCAGTGTTGCCCTTTTTTTTTTTTGTATATCGGCCGTGCAGAGCATTGCGCCCTGCAGTAATTATACATAGTCTAAGGCCAGTAGTGGTGGTGAGGCAGGGACAGAAGACATATTTATTGAATATAGGCAGTGGGCCTTTCCAAAAACATTTGGGAAAAAAAATCTATTTGGGCTGCCTGTGACCGTCCTCAGTATACTGGGTCTGTGCTGGGGGTAGTTGTCCTAATTCATACGCAGCCAGCTAAGTGTTACAGCAGGCTTGCGCAAAATTATTTCCTGGCTCTGTGTTGGCTGTTACATCACCGCTGTATTCCAGTCCACAGTGCAACAGTCTGCAGTTATTTTACATACTCCAGGGCCAGTAGTGGTGACGCAGTGAGAGAAGACATATACAGTGTATATAGGCAGTGGGCCTTTCCAAAAACATTTGGGAAAAAAAATCTATTTGGGCTGCCTGTGACCGTCCTCAGTGTACTGGGTCTGTGCTGGGGGTAGTTGTCCTAATTCATACGCAGCCAGCTAAGTGTTACAGCAGGCTTGCGCAAAATTCTTTCCTGGCTCTGCTGTGCGTTCCGTAAGCGAAGTCAGCCTCCAACCACAGGCCAATAAGCGGCACATTTAATTACAGCGTTCTGTTTCTGCACTACTGGTAATACACCATGCTGAGGGGTAGGGGTAGGCCTAGAGGACGTGGACGTGGACGCGGGCGAGGACGTGGAGGCCCAAGTCAGGGTGTGGGCACAGGCCAAGCTCCTGATCCAGGTGTATCGCAGCCGACTGCTGCGGGATTAGGAGAGAGGCACGTTTCTGGCGTCCCCACATTCATCTCACAATTAATGGGTCCACGCGGTAGACCTTTATTAGAAAATGAGCAGTGTGAGCAGGTCCTGTCATGGATGGCAGAAAGTGCATCCAGCAATCTATCGAACACCCAGAGTTCTGCGCCGTCCACTGCTGCAACTCTGAATCCTCTGGCTGCTGCTCCTCCTTCCTCCCAGCCTCCTCACTCCATTACAATGACACATTCTGAGGAGCAGGCAGACTCCCAGGAACAGTTCTCGGGCCCCTGCCCAGAATGGGCAGCAAGGGTTCCGATTCCTCTCTCAGCGGAGGAGTTTGTCGTGACCGATGTCCAACCTTTTGAAAGTTCCCGGGGTCCGGGGGATGAGGCTGGGGACTTCCAGCAACTGTCTCAAGACCTTTCAGTGGGTGAGGAGGACGATGACGATGAGACACAGTTGTCTATCAGTGAGGTAGTAGTAAGGGCAGTAAGTCTGAGGGAGGAGCGCACAGAGGATTCGGAGGAAGAGCAGCAGGACGATGAGGTGACTGACCCCACCTGGTTTGCTACGCCTACTGAGGACAGGTCTTCAGAGGGGGAGGCAAGGGCAGCAGCAGGGCAGGTTGCAAGAGGCAGTGCGGTGTCCAGGGGTAGAGGCAGGGCCAGACCGAATAATCCACCAACTGTTTCCCAAAGCGACCCCTCGCGCCATGCCACCCTGCAGAGGCCGAGGTGCTCAAAGGTCTGGCAGTTTTTCACTGAGAGTGCAGACGACCGACGAACAGTGGTGTGCAACCTGTGTCGCGCCAAGATCAGCCGGGGAGCCACCACCAGCAGCCTCACCACCACCAGCATGCGCAGACATATGATGGCCAAGCACCCCACTAGGTGGGACGAAGGCCGTTCACCGCCTCCGATTTGCACCGCTGCCTCTCCCCCTGTGCCCCAACCTGCCACTGAGATCCAACCCCCCTCTCAGGACACAGGCACTACCGTCTCCTGGCCTGCACCCACACCCTCACCTCCGCTGTCCTCGGCCCCATCCACCAATGTCTGTCAGCGCACCGCCCAGCCGTCGCTAAGGCAAGTGTTGGAGCGAAAGCGCAAGTACGCCGCCACGCACCCGCACGCTCAAGCGTTAAACGTGCACATAACCAAATTTATCAGCCTGGAGATGCTGCCGTATAGGGTTGTGGAAACGGAGGCTTTCAAAAGTATGATGGCGGCGGCGGCCCCGCGCTACTCAGTTCCCAGTCGCCACTACTTTTCCCGATGTGCCGTCCCAGCCCTGCACGACCACGTCTCCCGCAACATTGTACGTGCCCTCACCAACGCGGTTACTGCCAAGGTCCACTTAACAACAGACACGTGGACAAGCACAGGTGGGCAGGGCCACTATATCTCCCTGACGGCACATTGGGTGAATTTAGTGGAGGCTGGGACAGAGTCAGAGCCTGGGACCGCTCACGTCCTACCCACCCCCAGAATTGCAGGCCCCAGCTCGGTGGTGGTATCTGCGGCGGTGTATGCTTCCTCCACTAAACCACCCTCCTCCTCCTCCTCCTCCGCAACCTCTGTCTCGCAATCAAGATGTGTCAGCAGCAGCACGTCGGCAGCAGTCGGTGTCGCGCGGCGTGGCAGCACAGCGGTGGGCAAGCGTCAGCAGGCCGTGCTGAAACTACTCAGCTTAGGAGATAAGAGGCACATGGCCCACGAACTGCTGCAGGGTCTGACAGAGCAGACCGACCGCTGGCTTGCGCCGCTGAGCCTCCAACCGGGCATGGTCGTGTGTGACAACGGCCGTAACCTGGTGGCAGCTCTGCAGCTCGGCAGCCTCACGCACGTGCCATGCCTGGCCCACATCTTTAATTTGGTGGTTCAGCGCTTTCTGAAAAGCTACCCACGCTTGTCAGACCTGCTCGGAAAGGTGCGCCGGCTCTGCGCACATTTCCGCAAGTCCCACACGGACGCTGCCACCCTGCAACATCGGTTTCATCTGCCAGTGCACCGACTGCTGTGCGACGTGCCCACACGGTGGAACTCTACGCTCCACATGTTGGCCAGGCTCTATGAGCAGCGTAGAGCTATAGTGGAATACCAACTCCAACATGGGCAGCGCAGTGGGAGTCAGCCTCCTCAATTCTTTACAGAAGAGTGGGCCTGGTTGGCAGACATCTGCCAGGTCCTTGGAAACTTTGAGGAGTCTACCCAGATAGTGAGCGGCGATGCTGCAATCATTAGTGTCACCATTCCTCTGCTATGCCTCTTGAGAAGTTCCCTGCAAAGCATAAAGGCAGACGCTTTGCGCTCGGAAACAGAGTCAGGGGAAGACAGTATGTCGCTGGATAGTCAGAGCACCCTCCTGTCTATATCTCAGCGCGTTGAGGAGAAGGAGCATGAGGATGATAAGGAGGAGGGGGAAGAGACAGCTTGGCCCACTGCTGAGGGTACCCATGCTGCTTGCCTGTCATCCTTTCAGCGTGTATGGCCTGAGGAGGAGGAGGATCCTGAAAGTGATCTTCCTAGTGAGGACAGCCATGTGTTGCGTACAGGTACTCTGGCACACATGGCGGACTTCATGTTAGGATGCCTTTCTTGTGACCCTCGCGTTACACGCATTCTGGCCACAACGGATTACTGGGTGTACACATTGCTCGACCCATGGTATAAGGAGAACTTTTCCACTCTGATACCCGAAGAGGAAATGGGTTAGAGAGTGATGCTATACCACAGGACCCTGGCGGACAAGTTGATGGTAAAATTCCCATCCGACAGCGCTAGTGGCAGAAGGCGCAGTTCCGAGGGCCAGGTAGCAGGGGAGGCGCAGAGATCAGGTAGCATGTACAGCACAGGCAGGGGAACACTCTCTAAGGTCTTTGACAGCTTTCTGGCTCCCCAGCAAGACTGTGTCACCGCTCCCCAGTCAAGGCTGAGTCGGCGGGAGCACTGTAAAAGGATGGTGAGGGAGTACATAACCGATTGCACGACCGTCCTCCGTGACGCCTCTGCCCCCTACAACTACTGGGTGTCGAAGTTGGACACGTGGCCTGAACTCGCGCTGTTTGCCCTGGAGGTGCTTGCTTGTCCTGCGGCTAGCGTCTTGTCAGAGAGGGTGTTTAGTGCGGCTGGGGGAATCATCACAGATAAGCGTACGCGCCTGTCAACCGACAGTGCCGACAGGCTTACACTCATCAAGATGAACAAAGCCTGGATTTCCCCAGACTTCTCTTCTCCACCAGCGGACAGCAGCGATACCTAAGCAATACGTAGGCTGCACCCGCGGATGGAAGCATCGTTCATCAATCTGTGTATTATATTCATCCTCCTCCTCCTGCTCCTCCTCCTGAAACCTCACGTAATCACACCGAACAGGCAATTTTTCTTAGGCCCACAAGGCTCAGTCATATAATTTTTCTAAACAATTTTTATACGTTTCAATGCTCATTAAAGCGTTGAAACTTGCACCTGAACCAATTTTTATTTTAACTGGGCTGCCTCCAGGCCTAGTTACCAATTAAGCCACATTAACCAAAGCGATTAATGGGTTTCACCTGCCCTCTTGGTTGGGCATGGGCAATTTTTCTGAGGTACATTAGTACTGTTGGTACACCAATTTTTTGGGGCCCTCGCCTACAGTGTAATCCAATTAATTTTTTGCCCACCTGCATTACAGCTGACGTTACATCAGCTGTGCTGGGCACTGCAATGGGATATATTTATGTACCGCCGGTGGGTTCCAGGGAGCCACCCATGCTGTCGGTCCACACGGAGTTGTAACTACATGTGTCCACTTTTAAAGAACCCCAGTCTGACTGGGGCATGCAGTGTGGGCCGAAGCCCACCTGCATTAAACATGACATTACCTCAGCTGTGATGGGCACTGCAATGGGATTTATTTATGTACCGCCGGTGGCTTCCTGGCACCCACCCATGCTGTCGGTCCACACGGAGTTGTAACTACATGTGTCCACTTCTAAAGAACCCCAGTCTGACTGGGGCATGCAGTGTGGGCCAAAGCCCACCTGCATTAAACATGACATTACCTCAGCTGTGATGGGCAATGCTATGACATATATTTATGTGCCGCCGGTGGCTTCCTGGCACCCACCCATGCTGTCGATCCACAGGGACTTCACAATAGGGAGTTGTACCTGCCTGTGTCTATGAATTAAAAAGCCCGGTCAGGTTGGGGCATGCAGTGTGGGCCGAAGCCCACCTGCATTTAATCTGACGTTAGCTCTGCTGTCCAGGGCACTGCAATGGGATACATTTATGTAGAGCCAGTGGGTTCCAGGGAGCCTCCCATGCTGTGGGTGCACACGGAATTCCCATTGCGGAGTTGGGGATTCCCAGTTGTACCTGCCTGTGACTATTTATAAAAAACAGCGGTCTGACTGGGGCATGCAGACACCTTGACAGAATGAATAGTGTGTGGCACATAGGTTCCCCATTGCTATGCCCACGTGTGCAGCTCCTGATGGCGGTGGCACAGGATTATATTTCTCATTGCTTCTGTACAGCATTGTGGGCTATCGCCCCCCCCCCCTTTTTAAAGAGGGTCGCTGCCTAGCCGTGCCAACCCTCTGCAGTGTGTGCCTGCGGTTCCTCCTCATGGCAGACGCACTTATAAATAGACATGAGGGTGGTGTGGCATGAGGGCAGCTAAAGGCTGCGCAGGGACAATTTGGTGTGCGCTGTGGACACTGGGTCTTGCGGGGGGAGGGGGGGGGGTTGGGCAGCATGTAACCCAGGAGAAGTGGCAGTGGAGTGTCATGCAGGCAGTGATTGTGCTTTGTTGGAGGTAGTGTGGTGCTTAGCTAAGGTATGCCATGCTAATGAGGGCTTTTCAGAAGTAAAAGTTGTTGGGGGGGGGCCCACTCTTGCCGCTATTGTGGCTTAATAGTGGGACCTGGGAACTTGAGATGCAGCCCAACATGTAGCCCCTCGCCTGCCCTATCCGTTGCTGTGTCGTTCCCATCACTTGCTTGAATTGCCCAGATTTTCACAAATGGAAACCTTAGCGAGCATCGGCGATATACAAAAATGCTCGGGTCGCCCATTGACTTCAATGGGGTTCGTTATTCGAAACGAACCCTCGAGCATCGCGAAATTTTCGTCCCGAGTAACGAGCACCCGAGCATTTTGGTGCTCACTCATCTCTAATATCTATCTTTCTCTCTGATATCTATCTGTCTCTCTGATATCTATCTATTTATCTATCTATCATCTATCTCAAATCTATCACTCTAACTATCTATCTCATATCTATCTATCTATCTATCTCATCTGTCTATCTATCTATCTATCTATCTATCTATCTCATATCTATCTATCTATCTATCTATCTATCTATCTATCTATCTATCTATCTATCTCATATCTATCTATCTAAGCTCTGTCAATCTCTTTCGATCTCATGTCTTTCTATCTGTCAAAGCTTTTTTTCTTCCTTCTTTTTGTATTACAGCATTAAGGTGAACCCAGATATCATGGTATATTCTCACCTACTGTATATTACACTCTTGTATTCCCGTGCCTGTTTGAATAGCCTACTGGAAAAGAGAGTGATTATGTAACAGATGTTACTTAGATATTTCTGTGAATGCTGTTCCATATATGCTTCCTATCACTTCATATAGATTGATGTTTAGAAATAATACAAACTAAAAGTAGTCTGTGCCTGAATTTTCCCCAGTTTATCACCATTTGGATTTTTTGCTAACTTTTCAACAACTTCACTAAGAATTGAATTTCTTTTATTTTTAGTTCACACACAAAATTACTTGTTCATTTTTGTGTCTTATGTCTTATCAGAACAATGACAGTGTTTTAATTGATAGATACATAGATAGATATGAGATAGATGATAAATAGATAGATAGTGAGATAGATATGAGAGAGATAGGTAAATATGAGATAAACAGATAGATATGAGATAGATAGAGAGATATATATCAGATACATGCGAAATAAATAGATTTGAGATAGATAGATATGAGATAGATAAATATGAGACAGACAGATAGATATAAAATAGACAGACAAATAGATTGATAGATATGAGATATATAGATATAAGATAGATAGATAGAAAGATAGATATGAAATAGATCTGAAATAAATAGATATGAGACAGATAGATTGATAGATATAAGATATACAAATATATAGATAAATAGATATATAGATATGAGATAGATAGATAAGACATAGATAGATATGAGATAGATTGATAGATATGAGATAGATAGATTGATAGATATGAGATAGACAGATAGATGTGAGATAGAAAGATATGAGATAAATAGATAAATATGAGATAGATATGAGATGGACAGATAGATATATAGAGAGATAGATAGATAGATATGAGATAGATAGATAGATAGATAGATAGATAGATATGAGATAGATAGATAGATATGAAATAGATAGTTAGACATGAGCTAGATATACAGATAGATTGATAGATATAAGATAGATAGATGCTAAATAGATAGATAGTGAGATAGATAATGGAATAGATTGATAGATAAATAGATGTGATATAAATAGATATGAAGTAGATAGATTGATAGATATGAGATAGATAGATAGATAGATAAATAGATGGATAGATATGAGATATATAGATGGATATGAGATAGATAGATAGATAGATAGATAGATAGATAGATAGATATGATATATATATATATAGATAGATATGAGATAGATAGACAGCTAGATTGATATATATGAGATAGAGAAGAAATAAATAGATATATATGAGATATATAGATTGATAGATATTAGATAGATAGATATGAGATATATAGAAGGATAGATATGAGATAGATAGATAGATTATTAGATATGAAATAGATAGATAGATTGATATATGTAAGATAGATAGATAGACATAAGATAGATAGATAGATAGATAGATAGATAGATAGATAGATACCGGTAGATGTGAGAGAGATAGACATGAGACAGATATATAGATAGACTGATAAATATGAGATAGATTGATTGATGATAAATATGACGAACCCGACTGTGCTGTCTAAAACGGCAGTTTTTAAACTCCTCGCCTTGTGCCATCTTCGGAGGATGGCTGAGGAATATTGTTCTCAATTTCGCCAACACTGCACAGAGTCTGGGTGGAACAACGCTGCCTTGAAGGATCTGTTTTTGGCCGGCCTGTCAGAGGGCCTCAAGGACCTCTTGGTGGCACACCCGGAGCCTAGAACCTTGGAGCAAGCCATGTTCCTCGCCATCCTGCCGTTTTGACGCTTGGGGGCCAGACGCTTGACTAGGACTTGTGTTGTCCGTATAGCCACATTTTCGGTAGTTCCGACCTTAGCATCTTCCTTCGCAGAACCCATGGAGCTGAGAACCATGACTCCAAAGCAACGTCGGGAATATCGCCTCAGGAGGAACTTCTGTCTCTACTGTGGGGAGCAGGGTCATCACATCGTGACCTGCGAGAAGAAGCCGCGGCAGGAAAACTTCCGCTCCTAGGTAGTTGTCGGGAGGACTGTCTAGAAGCTAAGGTACTCCCTGTGAGGTCTAAAATGTTGTTGCCCTGTACTTTAGAATTTCGCTCTTTCTACTGTGCCGGGCAAGTGTCTTTTGATTCTGGAACTGCTGGTAATTTTGTTAACTTCGATTTTGTGGCTAAACTGTCTGGGTTTTTTTTTTTCATTTAGACCCCCCCCAATTCTCGTCTCTGGTGTTGACTCTACTCCCTTGCAGGCTGATCTTATAAGTCTGGTTACCCCAGAGTTACAGTTCACTATAGGGGGCTTACATACTGAGTCCTGTACTTTTCTGGTGATGAAGAACCTGTCTGTGGAAGTTGTGTTAGGGCTGCCCTGGCTAAGGGAACACAACCCCGTTATTAACTGGGACATGTTGGAACTGGTCAAGTGGGGTTCTCACTGTGCCAGCCATGTGCGCCCGGTGGAGGTGGATATCTCCACCTGTGAGGAGATTAAACTACCTGACTACCTCTCTGAGTTTTCAGACGCCTTTTCTATACACTTATCAGAAGCCTTGCCTCCCCATAGAGAATGGGATTGTAAGGCAGAGTTGATTCCGGGGGCCAAACTTCCTAAAGGCCGCATCTACAATGTTACGGTTCTGGAGAGGGAGTCTATGAAGGATTATATCCAGGATAGTTTAGCCAGGGGGCACATCCGGCCCTCCGAGTCTCCAGTAGGGGCTGGGTTTTTCTTTGTGGAGAAAAAGGACTGGGGTCTCAGGCCCTGTATTGATTACAGGGATTAAACAAGATCACTATCAGAAACCAGTACTCTCTTCCGCTCATCCCCAACCTCCTCAACCAGGTCACCAGTGACCAGTGGTTCTCTAAATTCGACCTACGGGGAGCTTACAACCTCATTCGTATTCGTGAGGTCACTTCAAGTACCTGGTCATGCCTTTTGGGTTATGTAACGCCCCTACTATTTTTCAAGGGTTCATGAACTCTGTTTTCAGGATATCATGGGTGTGTTCATCGTAGTGTACCTAGACGATATTCTGATTTTTTTCACCCGACTGGGAGACACACCAGGTACATGTACGAACTGTCCTAACTTGACTCAGGGCTAACCAGCTATTTGCTAAAATTAAAAAGTGTGATTTTGGGCTGCAGAAGATATCCTTTTTTAGGGTATGTCATTTCTCCATGTGATATCCAGATGGATCTGGGAACGTGAAAGCCATCACTCTAAAGGCCCTCCAGCGCTTCTTGGGCTTCGCTAATTATTATCGCAAGTTCATTAAGAACTTCTCTGTGGTGGCTACGCCTTTAACGGATCTCACCAGGAAAGGGGGGGAAGTGAGTACCTGGTCTCCTGATGCTCGGGCGGCCTTCGCTACCCTGAAGGCTACCTTCTCTTCTGCGCCCGTTCTTGTATATCCAAGAACGTTTGCCCGTTTGTGGTGGAGGTGGATGCCTCCGAGTTTGGAGTAGGGGCGGTTCTTTCTCAGAGGTCATCTACACTCACGAATCTTAGACCGTGCACTTACTTTTCTAGAAAATTTTCCTCTACAGAACGGAATTACAATATAGGCAATCGTGAGTTACTTGCTATAAAATGGGTGTTTGAGGAGTGGAGGCATTTTTTGGAGGGAGCATGCCATCAGATCATGGTACTGAAAGACCATAAGAACCTTATATATTTAGATTCTGCTAAGAGGTTGAATGCTCGACAAGCTTGTTTGGCTCTTTTCTTTTCTCGTTTTAACTTTCTGGTTACCTACCGACCTGGTTCGAAGAACGTTAAGGTGGATGTCTTATCTAGCAGTTTTGGTACTCCGGAACCTCCTGAGTCAGAGCCTGAGACTATCCTTTCCCCTGGGGTGGTTCTCACCGCTATCTCCTCTGACTTCTCACCGCTAATTCAGGCTGCGCAGCAATCTGCCCCGGAACCCCTTCCGGAAGGCAAACTGGTCATTCCTTAACAATTAAGGTTGAAGGTTTTAGAGGAGATGCATGCCTCGGTCCGCGCTGGTCACCCCGGTATCCGGGGAACTCAGGAATTACTTACCAGAATTTATTGGTGGCCTCATATGAGTTGGGACGTTCAGGCGTTTGTCACTGCTTGTCTGGTGTGCGCCAGGGGGAAGAGTGTCAGGAGACATCCTGAAGGGCCTCTTCTCCCCTTGCCCATTCCGTCCAGGCCCTGGTCACATCTGTCCATGGACTTCGTTACTGATTTGCCGCCATCACAGGGGAATATGGTCATTTGGGTCATTGTGGATCGGTTCTCCAAGATGGCACATTTGGTTCCTCTGAGCAAGTTACCAGATACCAAACTATTATCTGAGATGTTCATCGAGGAGGTGGTGCGGTTGCATGGGGTTCCTGAGGATGTGGTCTCAGATAGAGGGGTACAGTTTGTTGCCCACTTCTGGCGAGCTTTCTGCATGAAATTAAATATTGGGTTGTCCTTTTCATCGGCTTTTCATACCGAGTCAAATGGGCAAACTGAGAGGATGAATCATGAATTAATTCAGTACCTGCGACTGTTTGTTTCAGACAATCAACATCAGTGGGTTAACTTTCTACCTCTCGCCGAGTTTGCCATTAACAATCATGTAAATTCGTCATCTCAAGTCTCGCCGTTCTTTTGTAATTATGGTTTCCATCCTTGATTTTCTTTGTCTGCACCTTCAGTTTCTGACACGCTGTCTGCAGATTCTGCTATTGATGAACTGTGCACAGTTTGGACCCAGGTTCGTAATAACCTAGCGGGTCCCCTGTGCCCTCGCCGCCAGTCCTGTCTCTCTGGCGGCTGCCAAGTTGCGCAGGGGAGCCCCGGTCCTTGTTACCTCCCCTGGCCGCCGGACTTCTCCCCGCTGACGAGTTGCTAGGGACCATGGCAACCCAGCACGCTTCTCCTGCTCTGCCTCCTACAGGGCTGGGGGAAGGTTCTACAGCATGCTTGGCTGTACCTGGCTCCTGTCAGACTCCCCGTCCCAATCAGTTGCTGGGGCAGAAGTTCTGACAGCATTTAAACCGGCCTGTATTTGCATTCCAGTGCCAGTGTTAGTTTGGTCTTCCTGCTACACACGCATACTTCGTGTTTTGACTCCTGATTTTGACTCTCTGCTTTTAGACCTGATGTTGCCTTGCCTGACCCTCTTGTACCACGTACCCTCTCGTTGCCGACCCGGAAAGTCTGACCCGCCTTGCTGTCGTTTGTTCCAGTGTCTGTCTGTTCGTTAGTCCCCGTGTTCCCCTTCCTTAGTGAGTGTAGGGACTGTCGTCCAGTTGTCGCCCTGCGGCTTAGCCCAGGGGGGCAAGTAGGTAGGGACAGGGGTTGTGGTTTTTTTCAGGGACCTCCAGTATCCCGGACCCCAGTCCTGACAGCCTCCCATCCTACGAATCTGTTTCTAACCTGACCGGGTGGGAATGTTGGTTTGTGGAATAGATGTGTGAGGGGGCTATCTACCCTTGATAAGTGTTGTCTACAAATTGTCACCTCCCATAGTGCCAGGGTCCCTTTTAGTAAGAAGTTAGGAGAGGTGGATTGGGGCCTGTCGCTGGCTCTGATCCATGGGACAAGACTGTAGGGGTTGAGCAATCATCCTGCTCCAGAGTCACCCATCGTTTGCTAGTAGTGTGAAAATGCCAGTCTATAAGATGCATCAGGACCGTAGCTGTGTGATATTGCCTAAAATTTGGCAGACTCACTTCCCCTTTTATTTTGGGAAGTGATAGATGTCAAATTCCCAACAAGGGCCTTCTTCTGCCCTATAAGAATTTGATCGCAGCTGACCTCAGCCTATTAAAAAATTGTATCAGTGGGATGATGGGAATCGCTTGAAAAAGGTATAGGAACCTAGGGAGTAGGTCCAATTTGAGGGCACTCATCTGCCCAAACCAGGACAGATCTCTGTTGGTATAAGAGGGCAAGTCTTTCAGAGTACATTCCAGGAGGGTTAGATAGTTTAGTGTGAACAGTTTAGAGCGGTTGGCCAGAATGTGCACGCCTAAATATTTTATAGCCTACTTTCTCCATTTCAACGGGAATTGTTCTTTGATATATTTTTCTTCTGCTAAAGGTAGTGAATAGAGATGAGCGAACGTACTCGGATAGGCACTACTCGTCCGAGTAATGTGCCTTATCCGAGTACCGCTGTACTCGTGCAGAAAGATTCGGGACGCGCTGCGGAGCGGGGAGCTGCAGGGGAGAGCGGGGAGGAACGGAGGGGAGATCTTTCTCTCCTTCTCTCCCGGCCGCTCTGCCCCGCTCCCCGCTGCGACTCACCTGTCAGCAGTAGAGCGCCCCGAATCTTTCTGCACGAGTACAGCGGTACTCGGATAAGGCACATTACTCGGACGAGTAGTGCCTATCCGAGTACGTTCGCTCATCTCTAGTAGTGAAACGTTTAGGGCTTGTGATTTAGAGTAATTGATTTTGAAATTAGACAAGTAGCCAAACTACTCGAATTCATGTAGTAGAGCTGGCAGGAGAGGTGCGAGGTTGTGTTATATAAAACAAAAGATCGTCCACGTATAATGCCGCTTTGTATTGTACTTCCCCTATCTGTACCCCCCTAATGGTGGTGTTGTCTCTTATCGCCATGGCCAAGTGTTCCATTACCAGCACGTATAACAGTGGGGAAAGGGGACAGCCTTGTCTAGTGCCGTTTCTAATATTAATTGAGGAGGACAGTCTGCCATTCACCCTGACCCTGGCTGTGGGACAAGAATGTAGGGCAAGGACCCTGGCCAAAAATCTGGGACCCAAACCAATCTGCCTCAAGGTCTCAGTCAAGAACCCCCAGTGTATCCTGTCAAATGCCTTCTCATCGTCAACCGATAATAGGCACATAGGGTTTGCTGTATCTCTGACCTTAGATGTTACCAATATTGTTTTAATAATATTGTCCCCGGCTTCTCTGCCCCGAACAAAGCCCACGTGGTCAGTGTGAATAACAGAGGGCAGGTGAGGAGTTAACATATTGGCCAGAATTTTTTCGAAAAATTCTATATTGACGTTCATTAGCGATATCGGCCTATAATTGGATATGACCATATGGTCTTTTCCTGGCTTTGGTATGATGCTAATATGTGCCTCAAGAGATTGACGTCAAAAGGGAGACTCTGAGGATATTTCAGAAAAGACTTTCAACAGGAAACTAGTGAGTTGCTGTCTCAAAAGCTTGTAAAAGGCCAGCGTGAAGCCATCTGGTCCTGGACTCTTCTCTGCTACCATAGTCTTAATGACTTCCTCAATCTCGTCTGTGGTTATATCAGACTCTAATGCTTCTCGAATAGTGGCGTCTATGGGCGGCAATGCTGCCTCTGAAATATATGTTGACATACGATCCCGCAGAGAGTCAGGATCCATATCAGCAAATTGACCCTTTAGGCCATACAGTTGGGAGTAGAAGTTCTGAAAGGTCTGCAGGATTTCAATGGGATTATGGGTATCGATATCAGCTGTGTTTTTGATGCAGGTGATATAGGTACCCATCGCTTTGGAGTGTAATAAGCGGGCTACATGTCTGCCAGGTTTGTTGGAATATTTGTAGTAAATGCGCTTGCCCTGATCTCTGAAGCGCAGATATTTTTGATCCATCCTGGTTTTAAGCTCGATTCTGGTCCTTACCAACTCAGCAAATGTGGACAAGGACAGAGATTGTTTGTGTGAGGTCTCTAATACGTGTATCTGCTGGATTAGCTCTGCTATCTTGGCTGTCCCTTCTTTAGTCATGTGCCGTGTTTGATAAACAGGCCTCTCAACACACAATCCAGTGCCTTCCATTGGGTAAGCCTTGGGGTATCTTCTGTGGTATGTATCACCATAAACATGTCACAATGCTCCTTTAGTTCAGTGATGCACACACTATCCCTTAGTAAATTATCATTGAGGCGTCATGTCTATTGACATTTCACCTGGTCCGGCAGGGAAAGATCCAGAAAGACTGGAGCGTGGTCTGACCACAGCATGTCTTCAATGCTAGCTGAAGGGTGCCAGAACAGCGCGTGGTGGCTCAACATGAAATAGTCAATCTGGCTATATGAGTTGTGTGGATGGGAGAAAAAGGTGTAATCGCGATCTTGTGGATGTGGGATGCGCCAGATATCTAATAACTGAAGTGCATGTAGCGCCCTCTTGAGTGATCTCATCTGACTAGTGGAAACCCCACCCCTACCAGCAGACGTGTCAATGTCAGGGTTTAGGGCCAAATTGGAATCTTGTAATCTCCCCCAAGGAACAAGCATCCCTTCAGCAAATTCAGCCAAGAGATTTAGAAAATAAAGGCATGCCATAGCCTGGCGCCATAGTGAATTTTGTCGTCCCTGCTGTGATTTTAATGATTGCGTATCGACCCTGTGGATCTAATCATTGATCAATTAAACAGAGAGCTATTTACTTGTGCAGTGCAATAGATACACCACCCGATCGACCGTCCAAGTTGGCGCTGTGGAACCATTGTGTAAAGTAGCGGTCCCTGATGTCTGGAAAGTGTCCCACTTTGAAATGTGTTTCTTGGTCAACATCACCTGGACCTTTTTTTTGTGCATACTATATAGGATCTGTGATCTTTTCTGAGGGGCATTAAACCATATTAGATTAAGGGATCCAAATTGTAGTGTAGCCATGGGTGGCACTCTACAATAATGGAGGGATCCCAATACAGATAGACAGACTACCGAAAATATGCAGTTGAGGGCAGGATGAGGGGGGAAATCGCTACATGCTGTAAACATGTCTATCACTAATGTGGTCAAACCAGGTCGAAGAGCTTAGCTGTCAGGCCCATCTAAACGGGCCAACACACATAGCATAGTTGCATGATCCATTCATAGTCCATGTTAATATCCCTGTGGATCGTTTTGCTTCTATCTCACACCCTGATATTATTTCTCCGTCCCCTGTTTTCCATGTCATCCAAAGACTCTGCTAGAGATTGTAGTTGATAAGCATGCGATGATAGTTGGTGTTCTTGTGCATTCACACGGTTAACAAGTTCCATCATTAATTTTATGCAGACATAATCGTCATTGTTGGCTTGTTCACTAATACTTTGGCTTAAATATCAATCATTCAGTCGTTCCTATTCACTTATACTGTGCATGTGAAGCACTGAATGATTTCTTTTTTGAATGAACCAAAAATGTATCTGCTTGTATAAACAAGATGCCTGAGCAAACTGACATTGTTCACTTGTTCAAATGACAAATTGGCAGGTCTAAACGGACCCTAAGCCCACTCTTTTGGATGAAAAAGAGCCCAACACACAAATGATCTCAAGATGCTTTAATGTTGGGATGACCCAGGACTCATGGTAGCGCTCACCTTTTCTTCTCTGGACAATCATTCTTCAAGATGCCCCGGACAGTCTGAAGGTGGCTTCATCCGAGAAAACAACTTTACCCCAGTCCTCTGCAGTCTAATCCATGTACTTCTTGCAGGATGTCAGTTGATCCTTGATGTTTTTGGGACATCTGGAAGAATGATTGCGTGGAGAAAAAAAAGGTGAGCGCTACAATGAGTCCTGGGTTATGCCAACAGTAAAGCAGCCTAAGATCATTCATGAGAGGGGTTATTCTTCGTCCAAAGGAGTGGGTTCACTCACAGTTTTACCTAAAAATACTGCTATCCAGGAGCAATTTGGTGATGAACATGGAGAACCATGTCACAATAAGAAGAAATGTTGGTGAAGAAAACATTGAAATTTGGGGTCCATGGCCAGGAAACTCCCCAACTCTCATTCCCATTGATCTGTAGTCAATCCTCAAAAAACTGGTTGGCAAACAAAAACACAGAAATGATGATAAACTCTAAGCACTGATTAGAATGGGTTGCCAGCAGTCAGGATTTGGCCCAGAAGCTGATATCCAGCATAGAACGGCGAATTGCAGAAGTTTTGGAAAAAATGGTCAACACTATAAATATTTAGTCTTTGCCAAAACTTGATGTATATGTCAATAAAGGTTTTAAAACTTATGAAACTCCTATTATTGTACTTCAGTAACCATAGAATTATCAGACTTAAAGATCTAAAAACAATGAATCAGCTAACTTTGTGAAAACTAAAATTTGCATTAATCTGAAAACTTTTGGCCACAACTGTTTTTGTTAACATACATGTCATACTGTATGTTCTGCAGCAAATTAGTCATTAAGAGCAGATCTCAGATTTGTCTTACATATAATTTTGAGAATGGGCCAGTGCACAGATGCGCCAACTCTTTACCTGCTTCCAAAGTGCATTGTTGTTGTTGTTAGCTGTTTAGTCATTCACGACCCTCGGCGACCCCAAATGTTTTTCGGTTTTGCTCTGCTTCTTTCAGTTGTGTGATATCCATGCCAGTATCAGCTTTACAGTATCAGCCATCGTGTCCTTTGGCGGACAGGTTTTCTTTTGCCACTGAAGTTTCCAAGCATTATAGATATTTCTAGCAGCTCTGCTCACATTATATGGCCAAAATACGTGAGCCTGTATCTGGTCATCTTGTCCTCCACTGATATATCGGGTCTTATACATTATGCATTAGTTTGCAGCAATTAAAAGTCATCTGCATAATATCTGGGTGTGTCCTTATGTCCAACACAAGCATTGATATTGACTTTATAAATACTTCTGCTATTATCATAAATTGTATTAGCAGCATCTGATAAGAGAAAGATTTCCATCATACTGTATATAGTTATCTATAAAAATTGCTTTGCATTTGACCAGTGATTTTATATTACCCCTGTTTCCCCGAAAATTAGATAGTGTCTTATATTAATTTTTGCTCAAAAAGATTAACTTTTTTACATGTATGGCTGCCTGGACACTATTTAAATTGACTTTTTTAATTCACTGTAAGCTGGGTTTAATTTTGGAGTAGGGCTTATAGTTCAAGCATCCTCAAAAATCCTGAAAAATCATTTTGCATCCTAAAAATCCTGGAAAATCATGCTAGGTCTTATTTTCAGGGCAGGTCTTATTTTCAGGGAAACCGAGTATATATCAAATCCCCTACATATGCATTTAGTTAAAGAATACAATTCTGGCTACCTGTAGCCTTCAGTAGGGGCAGCTTAGGAGCCTCTTTTTTACTGCTTCATTATGCAATTCAATGTATAAAATGTATGTAGTAAGCTCCTGAGCCCCCTCTAGTGGTAGCAACAATCAGTCAGAATTGTATCCTTTTAACTTTATACTAAAGCATATTTAGAGGTCTATGTCATAGAAACAAAGCTCCAACCATGTTAAGGATTAGAGATGAGCGAGCATACTCGTCCGAGCTTGATGCTCGTTCGAGTATTAGGGTGCTCGAGATGCTCGTTACTTGAGACGAGCACCACACGGTATTCGTCTCGATTAAACGAGCACTGACCATTGAATTCAATGGAGCCGGCAATACAGCCGGCTCCATTGAAAGCAATGGGCTGCCGGCGAGCGCGGGATGAATTTTCGGGAAGGGCTTAAAAATATAAGCCCTTCCCTGAAATTCATCCAGAAATGTGTAAAAAGTAAAAAAAAAAATATACTCATCTTGTCCCGGCAGACGGAGTTCAGCAGCGGCCGGCTGGCAGTTCTCCTGAACTGCTGCGAGTAGTATTCAGCAGCCGGGGATTTAAAATCCCCGCCTGCTGAATGAGCTGCCTCTGATTGGTCACAGCCTCACCAATCAGAGGCAGCTCTCACTCACCCATTCATGAATTCATGAATAGGTGAGTGAGTGCTGCCTCTGATTGGCTCAGCGCAGGGACCAATCAGGGGCAGCTCTCAGCTGTCATGGCATGGTCTCAGTCTGTTGGTTGTAGTGGCAAGAACTATGAACATGGAGCATTATTGTCTAGAACCTTGGCATTCTAGACATTAATGTGCCGCTGACAATGTGCTAATATTCTGGGAATGGTCAGCAATATTTCCAACAATACAACGCGCCTTGTCGCAAATCCAATGCTGTTTTACTTTGGTTTGAGGATATGGGTGTTCCACAATTGGACTGAGTCCCGACCTAAACCCTACTGTACATCTTTGGGAACTAGAATGTTGGGTCAGGAAGTTTGAACAGCGTTCATCTTCTTTGAGAGAACTTGCCAGCTGTTTGCAGGATAAATGGAGGGAAATACCAGTTGAAGTATATCAGATGTCAGTAGAAAGCATGCCACAGAGAGTATTAAATGTCATTAGGGAAAAAGGGAGGCCCCACTAAAGGTACCTTTACATTGGGCGATAATCACATAAATTTGTGTTGGAAACAGAGTTACATGGTGATAATCGTCCCAATTACACTAGGCCGCTGATGAGGCATTGAGCAAGAAATTGCACATCTGTTGGAGTCACTTGATTCTTAACAGAACTAAAACCAAGCGAATGTCGGGTCGTGTAAACAGGAGTTTTAGTGACTCCTGTTTTCTGTGCATGGAGGCGGTTGGCCAGAACAATCCTAACTAGAGATGAGCGAGTATACTCGCTAAGGCACATTACTCAAGCGAGTAGTGCCTTAGCCGAGTATCTCCCCGCTCGTCTCTAAAGATTCGGGGGCCAGCGCGGGTGACAGGTGAGTTGCGCCGGGGAGCAGGGGGAGAGAAGGAGAGAGAGATCTCCCCTCCGTTCCTCCCCGCTCTCCCCCGACGCTCCCTGCCCCATGAATCTTTAGAGACAAGCGGAAAGATACTCGGCTATGGCACTACTGGCTCGAGTAATGTGCCTTAGCGAGTATACTCGCTCATCTCTAATCCTAACTCATTCCACTTCTATTCACTTAAATGACTTTTGCTCCTGTGTAAAGCACAGGCGTGATAGTCAGGCGGTAGGCCTTATGAGTCTCACAGTTGTCTATTGTAAAGGTGTCTTAAGTATTAAGATATATTAATGAATACTACTTTTGGCTCCTGCTCCGGTGTCCAATTACTTTTGTTAAGGTAGGGCATAACTCAGAATAGTGATAAGAACACAAGAACAATATTTATTGGGACCTGGAAAATAACAATTACAATCACAATAATCTACACAAGCTCCTCCAAACTCATACAGTAAAACAATCACAGACGTATCAAATTTTATGGATGGTTGACAGCCCTGACAGTCAGTATCAATGCCGTATTTCCATTTTGATTTAGCCAGCATGGATAAGTAGACATCTATAGCCCTAAGCTATAGATATATATACAGGGTTGGCCTTAGGATGATTGGTACCCTGTGCACACCTTCTATTGACAGCTGCACTTTATGGTGTGCCATATAGTGCAAAAATAGTGCAATCATATAGTGCCCACATAACATTGTTGCATTGTGCCCAGCTAAGGGCCCTTTCACATCAGCCTTATGGCTTTAAGTCATAATGCTGTTTTTTTTTCTTCCGTTTTTGGTACAAAAAAACGGAATTAAATGTTTAATTTGTTTCCCCATTGATTTCAATGGGGTTTCAAAAAACTGAATGCTTTCAGACTGTGCTATTTATTCTGGTAAAAAACGGAAAGCTAACGGAATGGAAGCAAACTGAAAGCATTCCGTTTTTACTTAAACTCAAACTTTAACTGAAATTAATAAGGAAAGCATACAATTGTTTAAGAGGCGACCAAATAACTATGTATAAATACATGAGGGGAAAATACATGGATCTCTCCTATGATCTGTTTATACCCAGGACTGCGACAGTAACAAGAAGGCATCCTCTACGTTTAGAGGAAGGAAGGTTCCATCATCAACACAGAAGGGGGTTCTTTACTGTAAGAGCAGTGAGACTGTGGAACTCTCTGCGTGAGGAAGTGGTGATGGCAAAATTGATAGAGGGGCTTAAGGGGGAACTAGATGTCTTTTTAGAGCAGTACAACATTACAGGATATAGACATTAAATAACCAGCGGGGTTGTTTATCCAGGTCTTGGAGTAAGGTAGGAATTTTCAGCTAGCCAGCTCACCTCCTCTTTCCTCCCCTCCAGCTGTTTGCAATGGGAGGGGTGGAGGTGGAGCTAAGCTCCCGTCCCCTCACCACCCCTTGTCCGTAGCCAGCAATGGGAGGGGGCGGGATGGGGGCGGAGCTCAAATGGTAGTGTATATCGGCCGGCCGTGAAAACAGTGGCCGATATACCATCATGTAAATAAGCCCTTAGGATGCATGCTGGGCAGATCTTTCTTTTATTTGTGCCTCGTTCTACCAGTCTCCTTTATGATCTGCATGCATGCCATTCAGTTTGGTGTTAGTCTGTTTTTTCCATGCAGAAATTTTGTCTGAAGTTCTGTTTTGGTTTGTGTCTGAATTATATCCTATGTTTTTTCCACCCATCCTTTTGTTGTTGGATGTCCAGTCCATTTTTATTTGTCCTACCCATCTGCTGGTGGGCGGATGCCTGAGCCTTGTCTTGCGCCCTTCGTCTTGTTTTGTCTGCCTGTCCATCTGTAGGTGTGCAGACACCTTGTGTGGACAATGTGCTGTTTGTGGCTTGCTGTCTTGTTTGTATTTGCTCTGTTCCTGCCTGTTACCATCTAAGGCGAGATAGTGGCCCCTAGGTTCCAGTGTGAGACCATTCATATTGGGACGATCACCCTGCTAATAGGCAGGGTACCTTACAATGTTAGATACAGAGATACATAGAGTAAATGCTGACATGGTTTTAGCTAGCTCATCAGTTAGCAGTGGAACCCCCCAAGTGTCCTACCGGTTGGTGCTATACTAAGCCACCTTACCAAATTTTACGGGTACAAGATCATACTCACAGACTGCATAGCTAAGCTCAGAAGTGTCATCTCCTTGTATAATGCAGCTCCAGAGCTGTAGATTGAACTAGCCTTGAATGCACTGGAAGGGGATGCAAGAAAAACTTTTCTCCTGCAGCCCAAATCTGAGCGTTAGACTGTGGATGTCATGAGACGTGTAACTTGAAGCTCCTGGTGCCCAATGCAAAATCTGTAACAAGGCCCCCAACTATAATGCTTTCTTCATGGTACTGGGCTCCCTATATGGAGAAGAGAGGCCTTATGGGCCCCCTCTGTCTCCTGGGACCGGGTGGAACCACATCCCCTGCATCCCCTATAGTTACGCTAGTGGATGTCATTATCAAGCTACTTGTGGATGTTCATGGAGAATCCCTAGGTGCCGTAAATTTGAGGGCTTGTTTCTTCACCAGGGTCCAGAGAGAAGACAACATACTACAGTATGTCAATACTCTTCAGGAAATCATTGCCAGCATACAAAAATGAGACACATCTGGAATGAACAGCATGGGCCCAATGGACCATATCGTGATCTGGTTATGCAGTGTGCCCCTTAGTTGGATTCTCTGTGAGTTGATTATAGTCAATCCTTTGCCAACTTCCCACCGATTGCTCCCCGAAGCTGTTGCCTAAAACCAGGATGAAATTATTGTCCATATGCGGTAAGATTGCAAAGCATGAAGCTACTGGAAGAGAGAGAAGATGGGAAAAAAGGTTTGTAATTTAGTGTGGTCTCAATTCAATAAAAGAGGAGTTAACATAAGTCAAGGCTCAAATGAGTCAGCCCCGGCTGAGAGGACAAGATATGAGAACCCTGTTATCAAAGTTGATCAACTCCTGTTATGAGAATACAGCCTGCACTCTTGCCTTGAAGTGTGAGACGATGCAAGAACTACAATGTTGGCAATGTGGAGAAAGGGGACATTTCACTAGAAAATGTTGGAGCAAGGTGCCCCGACGTACAAAGGAGCCATTAAACTAAAGCGCCCTGAAATAGTGAGGCATACTTGAGCACAGGTGTGGAGAAACCCCACTAACCAATGCTCCAAACATCTAGATGCTGAGTGTCCAATGTTGCCACCTGAATTCGAAGGAAAGGGAGACAATTGCCTTGTGGATACTGGTTCGCAAGTAACAATGTCTGAATCTTTGCTCAATCAACATTTCCAGGCCTTAGTCAGGCCCGAGAGAGAAACTATAATTAAACTGATTGCTGATAATCATCTGCTCATGCCCATGACAGGAGTCGCTTGGAAGAAAATATAAATTTGTGGGTGTGACATCGGTAAGAAAGGCATAATCATCGTCCGTGAACACTTCCGAGAAGATGTCCCTGTGATACTGGGCATGAATATTCTATGTGAATTAGACCAGATAATGTTTACTAAGATGCGACCTAGAATGCCCTAGTCGCCCGGACATTAGCTTTTGTCCCAGAAGGGAAAGTTCATGTATGAAGTTCATGGAAGAGCTGCATCGGCTGTATAGAATTGAAAATCCCTCTTATCATCCAAAGAGATCGGAGTGTGCAAGTGCTTTAACTGAACTTTGCTTTAAATGTTTCTCACCTTAGAAGGTGATAAAAAGATGAGATGGCCTAAATACCTGCCTGAACTTGTGTAGGCTTACAACAACTGAGTCCATAACACCATAGGTTACACCCCATGCACGCAACTCTTCAGGTAAGCTGTAAGAGAAATTGTTGAGCTGAATCTTGAATAACCAGAGTATATAACCGAAAGAACTGTTACATCTTGGGTATGCAAACACCAGCATCAATGGCAAACAACCTGACGGCTTGCAGGACAAAGTACAGATAAAGTAGTGGCAGCATCAAAGGTGTATAGCCAAAGTAGAAAAGATTTTATTGCTCCATGTTAAAAGGCAACGTTTCGACCAACGGTCTTTATTAAGCCTCGGCTTGCAGGACAAAGACTTCAAGAGAAAGTATGTGCAGCCAGTACTTTGGCACATGATACTCCACTGCCGTCCAAAATAGACAATATTGGTCTGAGAGAAATGTCCGAAAGGGAAATTAAGCAAGAGGTGGAAGGTAGAGCCTTATAGAGTACTGAAACATGTCTTTCCCTATGGACCTGTGTATGAAGTGCAGTCAGAAAGTTCATGTCCTTGGATCCTGCTTTGGAACATGCTGAAACCCTATTGATTCCAGAACAATACACATCCCCAAGAGGTAATGCTCCAGCCTCAACCTACGGTTGAGCCAGAGTATAACTTACCTGAAAAGTAGTGGACCCCTACAGGCAACCTTAGTGAGTCCAGCATTATAGATGCAAAAGCTACTATGTTAGTACCATCATCTGACGCCAGAGAGCAGTATAAAATGAGCCGCATGCCTGCCTGATCGGAGGAAAATTAGTAAACGTTCCGACAATCTACTAGGCCTAATGTAGGGGTTCTACCACAATGCTACACTGCTGAAGAAATAATATGGTAAATTCATGTGTTAAGTTGATATACTTACTGCTGTTCATTAACCTTGTAATGGTTCCTTTTCCAGAGGACTGGTGAATTTAAAGTGGGGGGGCATGTAAGGGGCTCAGATAATGCTTGCTTTGGAGGGTATAAGGGCGACTTCTACTGGCCATCATAGATCACTGTAATCTGTGTATTTCTCTATGGAGTGTTGTGTATTACTTTAACTTTGCTGCAGAGATTACAGGGGATGATAGAGATGTGCATGGGCTCTGTGTGTTCAGGAAAGAATCATGGAAGCTGGTAACTGGGTGAGAGAGCAGCAAGGTCGAGAGTATTCCGAGTGGTGCTCAGCTTTGAGAGACTTCATCACAGGGAGAGAGCTGCCAGAGGTGTGAGGAGTTGGCTAAGGGATGAGTCCTGGGGATGTTGTGTCTACTAGAGCTCTGTGCATTGGGGTAACCCCCAACTGACGTCCAAAGATGCTTCTCCTACGCTATGGTGCCAAAAATGTCAGAGATACATAAGTGAGGGGGACTATCAGAAAACACCCAACGTGTGCACACGGACAATGACTAAAGTGCAGGCCAGCCAGTTGGGCCGCCTGTCCACAGCCGCAACGGAATATCGCTAGCAATATTCTGCCACGGGGGAGGTGGGGGGAGCACTAAAAAGTCTCCGCAATGAGTCTATATTAATGATAGGCTCACCACGGAGAATCATGGCAAATCGCAGCATGCAATGATTTTAACCACGCGAGCAGAAAATGAGTATGATTTTCCGCTTGTGTGCAGTAGGCTGCGCTTTCCATAGTTATCCAATGGAAAGTGTGTCATGCGAGCTCCGCGTGCGATTTATCACGGCGGATCATGCAATGACACCTCGCCCGTGGACTGCCAGCCTAAAAATATGCAAGCCTAAGCCAACACCACAGAAATTCATATCCATCCACCAGTTGCGGAGAAAAATTTGGAAAATATTTTTGTTACCTTCGGACTGTGTGAGCAACTACCACTGCTGGGTTGAAACTTTTGGTGGTAATACCATGCGTTTTATAAAACTTATCACATTACTGTGAACAATGGCAGAATTTCTTTTTTCCCCAACCCCCCTAAAAAAATTAATAAAAGTTATACAATACATTATGTGTATCCCAAAATGCTACCCTTAACCCTCTCCAGTCCAATTTTATATTCAGGGTTTCCTAAAAGGCTTTCTCTTTTTGCTGTTATACAACGGTGCCTCTGCAGGCTAAAACCAGTGTGTGTGCGCCAGAGAGGCTCCAGCAGCAGAGAGGCTGGCAATAGACGGTAAAAATACCCTGTCGGATGTCTTCTGACATTGGAGCTGTACAAGCTTCAATCAGAATATAGGAAGACGTCAGACAGTGGATTGGAAAGGGTAAAACATTACAACTTGTCCCGCAAAAAACAAGCCCTCATATGTAACAAGTTATGGCTCTAGGAGAGCGACATTGAAAAAAACTGAAAAAACAGCTTGTTAGTAAATCGCGAACAGGCTTCGGTGCAAAGGGGACAACAATAATGTCAAATGATAAAATTACAATAAAATAACTGTAAAAAGTAGGGGACACCTCTCTTTCATGGTCATGATAGAACTTCCTTCCTGTGCAAGTGTTGTCATGGGAATACTGACTTGAATGAGAACTAAATAACTTGCTTTTAAACTGCTGTAAATGTGCTGTAAATGGGCCTTTGAGTGTTATATATACATCAGTTGTGTATAAGACACCTTTACCCTGTATAATTTGAATCAAACTTGCTGTTCCATGATACCATATGACCCATTCTCAGTGCGCAAATCCTAATGTATGTTATTTCTGATTTTCTTCTCCATGTCCATTGCGTTAACACATCACATTGATTGAGCAGCATACATATGGAAATGTTAGTTGGAGCCGGAGATTTTCTTATCCATCATTAGACAAATGAACCATATTATTTGATGTTCTGGAATAAATAGAATATAATAATACTTTATGATAACTGAAAATTTTGAGGGACTTTTACACACAGTCGGCAACTTACCTGTAAACAGTGAATAAAACATGTGTTATTGGGAACAATATGACATGTATATTTTTGTTCCACAATTAAGCAACATGTGGTAGACAAGCCGTGGGTCCTTCCGTAAGTGCAGCCTATGCAACTCGCCATTAGTTTGTCAATCTTTAATATCTGAGCATGTGGTCACATGTAATTCGTACACTCAGCGTGCAGCTTGGAACGTCGGTGACTTGAGAAAGGTATAAATATGACATTTCAAAAGGTTTTTTAAGTTAGTGTTTCACAGCTGGGGATCTCTGTTAAAAGATGACATGAAAGTAAAGTTCTTCAATAGAACTTTTGCATTTTCTTTTAGACAATTTTTGAAATTCATAGGTTGGTTTTGAAAAAAAATTAAAGAAAAAATCTATTTTTTTTGCCATTTTACGTTCAACTATTGCATTTATTACAGATAGTGTAGGGGAAAGAGATGACAGTTCTTAATTAGCATTTGAGGAGAAGCATAAAGATGTGAAATATGGTCAGACAGCAGATACAATATCCCGGTAGGGGTCATATATAGAAAGCGAAGGCTGGGAAACAAAAGATAGTAATAGAACATATTTCTATTGTCCAGGTCTCTCGTATGTTCCATGGTGTGGAACTTGGCATATTGTAAAAAATGTTTTAAGAATACTGTTTTTCATAAGACCTCGTGCACATACAACCTTTGAAGGAGCAGGAACAGGAAACTCATAAACTTTTAGTAAGTTCTAGAGTGCCTACAAATTTACAGGAGCAATGCTCCATACTATGGCCACTATAGATGGTACTATACACCATAATACTGTGCAGCATGCAAGGTACCACACAGCGGCATACAGAGTGCCAACACTTCCCTTCAATCTCCTCACTGTGGGGGTACGATGGGCCGACAGGAAGGAGGAAAAGGGAACACTGGGCCCCTGTTCTTGGCATCAGTAGGAGTCTCAGACCCCATGATCAGACTTTAATCATCTATCCTATGAATAAGTACTAAAAGTCAATTTTGATACAACCCCTTTGACTCTTACTAAAGAAAATCTGCCATTACTGGGAATGGAGACCAATTTCTTAGGTCAGCCACGTAGAGACAGTCTTTATACTCAAACAATATGAAGAACAAGGGATAATAGTCTTCTCCAGCAGGAGTAGTATACTCCTTATGTTCCAAATGTGAATATATAGAAGCAATGTTTGTCAGTGCAATCTCCATGAAGACTGAAAATTTGTGCTCTATCAATGGCCTCTAACTCTTATAGACATGATGCCCGTAGCCCTAATCACAGTTTTGATTGATTGGCCTCTGGCTGTTGTAGATATGATACCCGGTCACAGACCTCTATGCGACCCATCTGTGACATCACCTTCTACTGCTACTCTGGGCATTACTGTTGGATCACTATGCCCAACCGCCTTCTTGTGAGTAGACTACACATAGAAAGGATCTCTTCAGAAGTGGAAAACTCATACATGGGTGTCGTGGGAGCAATCTCCAACCTATACCACTTATCAGATTGATGATACTAAATGATAAGTCATGAGGCACAGCATATTATAATAGGAATTGTTCCTTGCTTTGTCTATGAATCCATGTCCTGTCCTTATCACCATACTTTATATAGCATCAAATACATGGTTAATGTTAGGGAAAAGCTGACCACTTGGCGGGTGCGCACTGTCCTCCCTGGCGCGGTTTGTGGTCGCTCGGGTTGGCCAGCGGCGCGTGCCCCGTGGAATGCGGAAGTGCGTCTCTCCTGGCAAAATGCACAGCTCTCCTGCTAAGGCACATGGTAGGTGGGCGCCGGATTTATGACATCACCGGCTGGCGTGTTATCTCTCTCCACCTTTCTTTAGTCGGGGACTTCTGTATTTAGCCTGTCTGGTGCTGGTTTCCAGTGCCAGTGTTTGGTTAGGTTTTGTCCAGCTAACACCCGCGTATTTCAGTCTGTTTTTAGTTCTGATGCAGCTATTCCCTGACTCTGAGCTTGTCTTCTCCTTTGGACTGTTGTCCTTGGTTAGTTTGTTTCAGCTTGTTGGTACTACTGAGCTTGTGCATCTACACTTATTTTTCTCCACTTGTCCCTTCCCTTCCGGGGGTCACGCCCCTGGTGCAATGTAGGGAACGTTGCCCTGGGGCCTAGCCCAGGGGGGAAAGTAGGCAGAGACACGGGACAGGGCTGGCGTAGGGACTTCTGTAACTTCCTCTTTCTAGCCAGTCCTGACAGTTAACTTAGACTGGTCATTCACATTAGGTAAAAATTTTGCCGAATCTGTCTGTTTTGGTGGTATTGTCTAATGATCTAATCTGTATCGATCCTCTCAACTGTCCTCCAAGAGGTAAGAAGATGAAAGAACGTTCAGACATGCTGGATTTCAACCTGCCCAATCTATTATTCCCATGAGAGATAAGTCACTGCCCTTCTACCCGTTGAAATAAATGTTCCTTTGTTCAAGCATGCATGTTTGTGATGGAATGAGGAGAGATACTTGAGATTGGCTGAATGAGTATGGTCGGCTTAAGACTGGCTTTACTTGGTTCTCCATGAGGATCCATGAAATCGAACCACATAATCATTGCATGTACAGGTCCAAATGATAGTTGAAGCCACAATTAAGCTAAAATGCTGAACTGAAATTTATCCTGAGAACTGCCTTGGTGTGGTGGTGGCCTCATAGACATTGGTGTCTTGTTCAGTTGACTTGCTCTACATCATAGCATGAACGTTCCCATTCACCTGAATATGTGCCTCGTCAAAGTTGGAGCAAACAGGAGAACTTATTAACAAGAAAAAGGTTTAAGCTGGTTTTGAATGGTTGAAGACCCTAACTAACCTCTCCATTGACCATCTATATAAATCTGAAAACCTTAGGTTTTCCCCTAGGGCTATCTATTCAAGTGCTTGCAAAACAGTTAGCATTATTAGTTTGGTAATTAGTGCTGTAACACAATGAAGATCTTAGTTTCATGATGTGTTTAACAATCACATCCCCTGAGGTCACACTCCAGGTGTCCGTGATGTAGTCCTACTTTGTGGACATTATGGATGGCAATTGTACAAGTTAAAAGGGTTTTCAAGGAGTGGAAATAAAATCCCATGGGCAGGGAGTGGTTGCAAATACTGAAAAAGAAAGCATATTCACCTCTTATGTGAACGCAGGAGCGCTGGTCCCTGCCGCTGCAATCTCGGAAGAAGCTTCAGTAGTCACATACTGTCCAATGCGCATGTGACCGCTCAGCCAATCACAGGCTTCAGTGGTCATGTGCCATTCATGGTAGTATCACCACTGAAGCCTGTGATTGGGCAAGCAGTCAAGTACATAATGAATGACACGTCACTGCTTAAGCTTTTACTAAGATCAGAGCCATGTAGACCAGGGCTCCTGTGCGGTATCGGGAGGCCACATAAGAGTTAAACATGGTTTATTTTTCTGTTGTCAACCATTCCTTGCCCGTTGAATTTATTTTTCACTAGTGGAAAACCCTTCTAAATGTAGGCTTGCAGCATACCAGCACTTGCTTACATAAGAGGATGTATTAATGAGCTATCAGCAGGCACCAATATTACTGTCTTCCGAGAAACGAAAATATCGCAGGCGGATTATTTACCTCTCCACACTCCACAATAATAATACATAAATAATAGCCTTTATTGATCTCCCTTCCAAAGATAATGCAGAATGTAATCACGGTGTGTCACCATAGCTACTCTTGTGTGGATGCATTAATGAGAGTAACAGCCACGTACTACTAGTGTTTACATGGATGAAACATAAAATTCACTCATTGTCTCTATATGTTAAATGTGTTATTTGATTGCTTCACAGGGCTAGTTTCGGGACAACTATAAAGTGCCCCAATTTCCTATGGAACCCCCCAGGAGCAAACTAAAAATATAATATTATCGTGGCACTATACAGCAATATTAAAGGGTTTCTCTAAGTTCACAAAACTGGCTAAAAAGAGGAAATGTGATAAGGTAACAAAAGAATATAGCTGGGTATAGGTTCTTTGTTGTTGTATCCCATGTTTTCCCATTGGTCAACTTCATTTAGTATTCATACAGAGGACTAAGAATTCTCTGCAACTTTGAAGACTTAAAGAGCTACCTATTCACCTGATCTCCTACCACTCCTGTAGTGCTAGTGCCTAGTTTCCCGCTACTCTCTACTTCCTGCTGTTCCAAACTAGCAATAACGTTAATGACACTAGTGACATATGATTGTTGCAAACAGTCATCGGCTCACTTCGGCCAGTAACTAGCTGAAGCTCTCGGATGTCCTTGAGTTGCATTGTTTTGGATGAAGCTGCCTGAAGTATGGAGCAGCAGAGGATCCATCACTGGTGGTATGGGAGTGCTAGGGAATTGGTTGACCCCCTTAAATTTATTACGGGATTATTATTATTTATTTTAGCCACGGGGATGCCAAGATGTTTTGGGGCTCTTCATCCCCACTTTTACATTTTTCCATCAATATGGTCATATGAGGGCTTGTTTTTTGTGTGGCTAACTGCAGTTTTTATTCGTGCCATTTTTGGATACGTATAATATATTGTAAACGTTTTTTTTTTTTTTTTTGAGAGCAGAGAGAAAAAAGACATCAGTTTTGCCATTGTTTTTTGATTTCTCTCGCTACCCCCCTGCTCCAGAGCCCGCTCGGAGGAGAAGGCAGTTACTCGAGATGAGCGAGGCTCGCTCGAGTAACTCACCTTACCGAGCATGCTCACTCATCTATAATGGCAAACCATTGGTTCTCCGCAATTGCATTGCGTGGGTCCAATGACGTCTACATAGATCGCGGCATGTATGGGGTTAACAGCAGGGATTGCTGTCCTTTTGCATCCCCGCTGTTGCAGCTGGAGGCCAGCAATCGTTAACAGCCGGCTTCTCATCCACATGATGTAAGTTTACATCCTGTTGTGTTAAGTAACATGCAGCCAGGATGTAAACCTACGTCCTGTGGCGTTAAGGGGTTAAAGTGTTGTTAATTCCAGGGTGCTGTACAATTGAAAATTTGGGTTTAACGACAGGAACAATAAAAACCATAAACATCTACTAAATGACTAATAGATTGATACAGGTAGAGAGAAGACCCTGCCTGGGAGGGTGAAGGAGTCAGTCGTAAGATGCTAAGAGATGGCGAAATCAATAAAAGAGTACAAAAGGGATCTGGATGACTTTCTTGAGTGATACAATATTACATGTTATAATCATTAATAACTTCAGAAGGATCGGTGATCTGGGGATTATTCCGATGGCCAGATTGGAATTGGGAAGCCATGTTTTTCCCGAAAATGAGGAAAATTGACTTCTACCTCATTGGATTTTTTTTGCCTTCCTTTAGATCAACATTGCAGGATAATAAGGGTAATAAGCTGAACTGGATGGACATATGTCTTTCTTCAGCCTTACATACTATATTACTATCCTTTGATCCCATTGGTGTCAGTTTAAAGACATTTTACACTTACTATTATAATAATAGATATAACTTGCCATTATTTGCCATTTCTGATAACTCTAATGACTGCCTTGCTGTTTTCCTATGACAGTAGGTAACTAAGAATAGCCCTGTCATCTCTCTTGCTATTTGCCATTGGGGTTACAGCTATTTTAGTTTAAAGAATGGCATTTTGGTGCTTATTTTCTTAGGATTTCCTCCATTCTAATGAGCAAGGTCACTCAGAGGTTGGGTTAATGTGAGGTAGCTCTGTCCCATATTGTTTATAACCTGAGGTTAACACAACTCAATACATATTTTAAGTAAAAAAAAAAGAAAAATACGATCGTAGTTGAGTGCCAGAGGCGCGCACTTCTAGTCAGGGGAAGATTGGAGAGCTGAGCTTCAATAGAATCTTACTTCTGGTATGAAAAGAGCCTCCAAGCTACACAGTTGGTGAGGAGATGAACGCGAATAGGAATATGTAGGAATACATGGCCAGCTAGATATGCGATCCCAGCAGGGCTACATATTGATGATAAGGGCTGAATATACAGAACAGCAGGTTGGGAAATATTCAGCTGGAATAACTATGTTTTGGCCATCAGTTTATTCCATAGCAATGGAGGAAAAGACAAAAAAGCAAGAAAAATATCTGCTGTTTCCTACAATCAATTTAAAGCAATTTTTTTTAGTAACATAGTAATCAACTAGCAATTTTTTTTCCTCTACCCAGTCCCAGAAAGCCTTGAAACAGTGGCCCTATCTTTATATTTGTCTACTGACCGTTAACATGGGGGGATATTGCGTTGCTTTTTCTTGCCATTTGCTCTATCTCATTCTGTACCCTCCAGAAGCTTGGAAACACCCCATATTTTAAATGGCAAATCACTAGTCCAAAATTGGAGGTTCTCCACCAAGAATGGAAACATATCTTGACTGAAAAACAAAAATGTTGATCCACTGCATGCCGATAGCATGCAAGGCTGTCAAACAGGTGGATACTTCAAGGAGTCCAAACTTTAAAGTTTTTTTCCAGATTCCAAGAGTCAGATGGAAGATTGAGCTGTTTTTTGTTTGATTTTTTTCTAGTTCAATAAGCATCTACGTCCCAAAGCATTGAGATTTTTGACAATTTTTTCCCCGATTGTAAAGAGGTGTGTCACAGGATGCTTCTGTCATGTCTCACCTGCTCCTGCAGCTGGGGTTTTTTGCTGTTTGCTCCAGCAACTTCCTTCTCCTCTGCTCACCCCCCGAGCTCTGCCCGTAGGGCTTGAAAGCACTTCTGCCCAGTCTCTCAAAGAGCCACTGTGCAGTCCTATAACTCATCCCACTGGCATAACTATAGGGGATGCAGTTGCACCTGGGCCCAAGAGCCTTAGGGGGGCCATAAGGTCTTTCTTCTCTATATAGGGCGTCTAGTACTATGAATAAAGCATTATAGTTGGGGGCCCTGTTACAGGTTTTGCATTGGAGCCCAGGAGCTTCAAGTTATGCCTCTGTGTCAAGGAGTTAAGAGAAGTTAGGGGGTCCCAAGATAAACTTTTGCACCCAGGCCCATGAGCCTTTAGCTATGCCTCTGACTCGTCCCCCTCCAATCCTGTTCCTGCACTCCCTATGTTAGGCATCCACACCCTAGGATGAATGCCTGAGCAATTGGTCTCCTTTTAACACTTCTTAAAGCCCCTGGTTGTGTTTGTTCTGCTTCTGATATTTGCCTGATTGTGACTATTTGGACTTCTGAGCTCTCTGACCTTGGCTTTGGATTCCATTTTTGTCTGCCCTATCTGCTTGGTCCTCGTTACTGCACCTGTGCTGCCAGCCCTGACTACAGACTGTTTCTCTACTGTGCTCCTGTTCAGACCCTCAAGTACTGCACCTTGGCCCAGTGCAGTATCAACAGCAACATTACTGGGACCATCTGTGCATGTAACACCTTGGGGACCCTGCAGCAAAGACCATATCCCAGTTGGAGGGGTCAAATATGATAACTGGGGTACCCAAGTGCTGTATCCACAAATAGCCCAAAGTCAAACCAGTTTGTGGCAAGGTGGACACACATTCACCTGCCAGACAGTGTTTTTACAAACTTCTGGAAGGTACTGTACTTTTATAACACCATCATATATGGGTTATACACCAAGGTATCAGCAACTGCTCCTGAATCACCCTTTTTATTTATTGACCATGCCTCCAAAATCCCCAAAATTTAATGTAATGCATATGAACTGTATTGAAAGGCACACGAGTTATATCTTTATTCAATGTACAGAATTTTAGAACTAGACCCCAACAGCAGCACACAATTTCCTTCCTCAGACTCAACAGATCTTAGTAATCTTCAATAGTCCTCTTCATCCTTCAACGCTCTAACAGACTCCAGCGACCCTGGACCCAAGAGACTCCATAAAAAAAAGGTTTTGAAAGGGAAAATAAACAATGAGCCCTCCAGTTCTGGCTGAGCAAACTATGTGACATGTAATGGGGCCTATTTTAATTTTTATGGGGCCCCTCACTTATATGTATGCCACTACATATGGCATTTTGTACAGGCAGCATATTTGTTCCTATTTTTTCCCTATGGTGGCTCATATGGGTTCTGTATGCTATTTATTCTTTAATGAATCTGTAGTTTAAGGACAGGAAATTGTATTCATACAGTACCAAAATATGAATTCCTTATGCGTCCATATATAAATATCTAATGCTTTAAGTTTCCATTGATATCTACAGCAGAAATGTAAAAGAAAGAAAAATGAGTCTAGTGCTTCAATGGAGTACAATGTTCAAAAAGTAGAGTACACCTCCTTCCCTGTTCTTTAAGAGGAAAGGCTCACCTGATTATAGGCAATGCTTTGATAGGCATAACATTACTGAAGACTTACAATGACATACCAAAAGTCATGGGATAGGAACTAAGATTGCATAGGACTCCCTCTAGCTCAGCAGAGTGCAGCAACTCAAAGTGGCATTGATTCCCTAAGTAAACAGATACCTGGAGGGATGTTGAACCAGAATTCTGGATAGCCACCCACAGCTCAAGGGTATTTGTAGATGCAGGATTTCGCTTGTAAATTGCCCTCTCCCATAAATGTCCGATTGGGCTCATGTTGGGTGACAACATTCATAGGAACTCTCTAGAATGCTTTTTGAACCAATTCTAGACAACTAGAGCATGATAGTATGCTGAATTATCCAGCTAGAATATCCCATAATTGTGGGGCGTACATGAAGTCTATGAAGGCTACAAAAGGTCACCAAGCATTGAAACATTGCTGTCACCAGTCAATGTTTAGGCAGACCAGTGTACCCAACCCATGCCATTTCATGAGAACACACCCCACACCAGTATGTAATCACCACCAGCCAGCACAGTGCCTCGTTGATATCTGAAGTCCATGGCTTCATATGATCTGCACCACACATGAACCCTACCATCAGTCCAAAACAACTGGTACCATAATTCATCAGACCACACCACATGTTGCCAGTTCTCTAGGGTGTTCCTATTTGAGGTTCTCTGTCCGGTGTCATGGTGAAGCACTCTCTGGGATCTTCTGCTCCCATATTTCAAGGAAGCTAAAGAACGATGCACTGACCGGCAAGGTATATGTATGGGGCCTCTTGCATTGAATGTGGATTTGATTTCTGTAACAGACGTTTGTCTGTTCACACGGACAATTCTAGTCAGACACTGCCAGTCGCGATCATTAAGCATCTGTGGGTGGCCACTGTGCTGCCTACTGTGAGTGCTAATGCCTTCTAGGATATATAGCCAGGAAACATGTGACACTGAAGATCAAGGAATCATAAATACTCATACAGCTTCGGAAATGAAACATCCCATACATCTGGCACCTACTATCGCGCCTTATTCGAACTCCCATAATTCACATCATCTTGCTCACACTGGCCAGTGTTCAACCTCACTCACAAGCAGGGGCGTAACTATAGAGGATGCAGGGGATGCGGTTGCACCCGAGCCCAGGATCCTTGAGGGGCCCATAAGGCTTTTTTTCTCCATATAGGGAACCCAGTACTATGAGTAAAGCATTATAGTTGGGGGCCCTGTTACAAGTTTTGCATCGGGGCCCGGGTCTGCTCACAAGATAACACCTCACAACTGATGTAGGCATTCCCAAAATGTCCCCTGAAGTATCGCCACTTCATAACCAATTTACATACTGCTATCCCATGCCTTTTTGGCACATAAGTGGATATTGTAGAGCTCTCAGCAGCTCCACATCTTTGAGTGGGAAATACTGCTTGGTAATACTGGAAATCCAAAAAGGAAAAGCTGGATGCTATACTGTGTAACAAATAGGTCACAGAAGATGCAGAAAAATCTAATTCTTTTAAAAGCACTCATGTCGACTCCATTTTAGGTATTACACGTTTCAAAATGGACACCAAAAAAATCGGCTTCCATACCATAACCAATGATTTGTCTGTATAAACAACCTCCTTACAAAACACATCACTACTTGGAGGTACCAAAAACTCTATAAGATAAACATTAATGTTATACTACAGATCCCATACCTCATGGACTGTGTGTATGAGGCATTAGAATGATAACCCTAACACTTTAAAAAAAAAACATGGTGATTCAATGGGGCAAGAATGTCAGCAAACAGTCTATTAATTATGATGATGATTATTATTTTTATTGTATGTTTAATGCATCACCCCAGAAATAATCAGATGATTGGCTGGTAAGCATCCGACTAAACAAAACAGATACGGGAATTAATTTAGGATTAGGTGCAGAAAGGTGTGAAAATGTACATTGGGACAAGATCTACCAGATTCCGAAAACACTTAAGAAATGTTTAAGTCACTTAGCATCACATTACAAAACGTGTCATTTACTAAGCTAAATGACACCATGATGAGGAAGCTTAAAGTGACTTAACATAACAGTAAGATTAACAGATGACAATGTAAATGAGACAGCATGCTGTATAATACAATACATTACATTTTGTATCCACTCGGCACTTTCAACTATCTTTACAGGACAGTAGTACGGCACCATGTAACCTAAGTACTACTGCATCTGTGGCAACTGGGATGGACTTGATGTTCATGTTGGCCTTAACTATGTTTATGACTCCCCAACCAGCTGTTTAAAATGAAGTGTGAGGGATCAATGGAGAAAGGGCTGGTTCCATATGAAAAGAAGAGTCCAGAGTGTCAGGATGAGGAAAGCAGTGCAACTCACTTTTACTCGATCCAGAAGCCCAATGGTTCATCAAATCGCACTTGCATGCACAACGCATGGCATGCGAGTTCCATGTTATGTCTTTAAAAGTCCCATTGAAAACAATAGACGGTGCGTTCCGAGGGAACGTCAAAAGTTAGGATGGGCAACGATTTTTAAACTCGCAGCATCGCTGTGAGGGAAAAAAAATCACCCGTTGTGAATAACTCCATTCAAAAGAATTGAGTTCATATTTGTGCAAGTTTTATACATCTCGCAAAGCTCAAAGCTCGGACGAGATTCTCATTGGTGTGCATGCAGCCTTTCTGAGATTTTTTTCACACATTTTTTTTCATTCCCTCGAAGGGACTTGAAGATCTGATCTTTTGACAGTTGGCATAGTACACTGCAGTACTTCTGCAATGCAGTATACTATGCAAATAACATCAGCCTGTTAGATTCTATCGGTCACAGGATCTGATAGGCTGAGTGACTTGGCAGACATGGAGGCCTTCATCAGACCTCTGGCTGCCATGGGAAAACACGCATTGTGAGGTGCTGAGGACTGAGAGGGGAAGGCCCCCATATATAACATATGTGTCATCTTTCGTTGTAATCCTGCCTGTGATGATTATGAGATGACTGCTGAGAAGTTTTCTCTACAGAACAAGAAGCGTCAGGCTATTATTAGGCTTAGTAGTCAGTGTGAAAACTGCAGGATTTTATTTTATTTATTTATTTTTTTAAATATGGCACGTGACATTAAAAATGTAAAAAATCACCAAAAATTCATAAAAATGATGTGTACCATAGAATCATGATTAATACAATAGGTTATTTTCTAATGACACGTTCTCTTTAATAAGTAATGATAGTGATAAATAATCATAAATAGTTAAAACTTCCTATATCATATATCTATCTACTAGATTAGCGATGCTGTAATATCCTGCATTTGTCTGCTTCTTTAACTTTTTTGTACTTTAAAAAGCGAAGATCTAAAAGCCTGGAAACAGTAGCCACCATTTGTATTTAGCTAATGCTTCATAGTAATTAGAGATGAGCGAGCACCCAAATGCTTGGGTCCTCGTTATTCGAGTTGAGCTTTTTGTAAAATTCGAGAGGCCTATTCAAGTAACAAACCCCATTGAAGTCCATGGAAGACTCGAGCATTTTTGTATGTGGGACGCCGGGTGCCGAGCTTTTTTGGGGAATTTTTTTTGTTCTCTTTTTTTTGTTCTCTCTCTCTCAGCCACATACTGACATGGGCGTGCACACGCACGTCACAGCAGGAAATCGTAATGCGGGGGAGGGGTCAAAACTGGGGCGGGCTACTCACTCGAGTATCGAGCACCATCGAGTATGCTAATACTCGAACGAGCATCAAGCTCGGAAGAGAACGTTTGCTCAACTCTAATAGTTATGCATTGCATTGCCTCACAAATCAACCTAATCTTTTAGAGTATAATATAAACTAATGGGCCATTTACACATTACAATTATCGCTCAAAATTCATGCAAACAAAGAATTTGAGCAATAATTGTGCTGTATAAATCTAAAAAAATTGATGACTTTTCAGCAGCATAAAAACTGTCTCTGGATTGGGGGCTTCTTCTTCTGTGTAAATGCTCCCCGTTTCACATAGAAGGTGAAACGCTGAGCGAGAAGCCAGCAATCGAGCACGAAGTCTGACTGTCTCTCTAAACACTTTGCAGGAGTGCTAACGACCTTAGCAGTGACGTCAGCACTTGTGCAGTCGTTTAGCCGACTGTCGTCCTGTGCAAAATGGCCATAAAATGCTATACAATTCACACCCATTATTTGTTTCATAACTATTATTTACCAGATAGACCTGTATTGACACTGACTTGTGACTTGACTATTTAAGGTTGATCAGACTACCACTAATGTGTCAATACACAAACCCCTTCATTGTCTAGGAGAGAATTATCCCTGTATAAACACAAATTTGGTGAGCAGAATGGACAGCAGAGCAGCCCTTTATCCATAGCAACCTAGTGTGGTGCTATGCACTCATCTATCAACTAATTACTCCAACGTGCATATCATATATGTAATATGAATACTGGCCGGTAAATAAAATCATTAGTTATAGGCTACTCTGCTTTGCTCTTTCTCCTTTTCATCTGTATGCTGAGCAGAAAACATTTGCATCCCAGTAAGTTACATAAAATGTCAAGTTAGAGGCTTTCAATGCTTAGAAGGTATAGAAAATCAGCACGCTTTAGCTGAGGTCAGAGATTAAATGAGTGATAATATAAATACAAGTTAGTTATAAGGTTACCTTGAGACATAGATAAATGTCTGTAATATAATTCAGTTATTAGGAGAGCATTTAGTTAATTAGGTCAGAAACAGTATAGTTTCTCCTTAGGGAGAGCACTTAGAAAGTGTGAGAAGACTTATAAGGCCATGCATGCTCCTCTGGGAATTTTATGCAAATGGAATGCCTTTACAGCGCCACCTATTAGAGCTCCTGTCCACGGGCGTAGCGATATCCCGCGGCGGAGATCTGCCGCGGGAGCCGTCGCCTGGGAGCAGGTGAGAGCTGACGGCTCTCCGCACTGAGCCTATCTGACAGATATGGCTTACCACGGAGAATCGCAGCAATTTGCAGCATGCTGCGATTTAAATCCGGCGAGCTGAGAATCGCTTTGATTTTCTACTCGTGGACAGCGAGGCTGCGCTTTCCATAGCAATGCTTTGGAAAGCATTTACTGCATTCCCCGCGGCCGGATTATCGCCGTGGGGAATGCAGTGAAAATTCACCCGTGGACAGGCAGCCTTAGGGCTCAGTCACACGGGTGCATCGGCACCCGTACACCGGCGTCGATGCGCCCGTGTGACTGCAGCCAGCAGACGGACGTACCTGAAGATGGCCGACTGTCTGCAGCTCTGGGAGGAAGAACATGTGACCGGCTCCATTGCCAGTCATGTGTTCTATGATCAGCGCTGGAGAAAGACGGCCGTCTTCTAACTGTCAGTCACACGGGCGCATCGGCGCCGGTGTACGGGTGCCGATGCGCCCCTGTGACTGAGCCCTTAGAGGGTAGCATTCCTGGAAGTCAATGTCAGGCCTTTTAGCAGGCCTAATAACAATGACTGGGGGGATATAGGCCAAGCCAGAATCTCCTCCAGAAGAAAAAGATCACAATGTACAGACAAACTGTTTCAGTGTTTTTGCCTCTCATCAGTGTAAACTAGGTTGCTAGTTAGCCGGGCGAGAGGTCTATGATATGAATTGGAAGGGGTAAAGTGCATTAGTAGGTAGGTGTGAGGATGCATATAAGGCCATGCATGCTTTTCTGGGAAATTTATGCAAATGGAAAAATGGAATAATGCTTCTACAGCACCAGCTATTAGAAGGCAGCATTCCTGCCAAACAGTGGATGGTCTTATCCCTACTGTACAATGATGTGGGGCAAAAGCCCCAAAACAGTCTGTCTGTACATGTTTATCTTTTCCTACTGGCGAAGATTCTGGCTTTGGCTTATATGCCCTCAGTCATTATTGCAAAGCCTATTAAAGGGTCATACATTGATTTGCAGGAACACTGTCTTCTAATAGGTGGCTCTGTAGAGGCATTGTTCTATATTTGGTTGAGTTAACAAGGGAACGAGGAAAGCAGAGATTGGTCGAACACCAGGTTAGTGCAGTGCCAATTTAAGGTCAAACCCCCCTGCCAGACCAGCAGCAGGGAAGGGGTTAATGGAAGCATTTTGGGAGTCATATTTGTAAACCCCAGTGTGGAGCAGCTGGGAGGGGTTCTGCCCCTCTATAATGTTGGTTGTGAAGTGTCTGACATGCTAGCACCCAGATAAACCCCCTTAATATGGCTGATGTGTGAGGGAGGGAGATTCCACCTCTCCCATCTGTGATGATTCAGAAGGCTTCACAAGGCTTTTGGGCACCGAGAGGTGCCCTGTATATAAGAATTGAGAGCTGCACCACAAGTATTTGTAACCAGCTTCAGTTTGTGTGCATCTGCAGGCAGCTACAACAGAGGGAAAGGGGCCCAGCAGCAGCCTGTGTGATGTAGGAGAGACTCTGTGAGGCAGGGACACAGAAAGAGACTGTTTTCATGACAGCAGATATTGTGTATGGCATGTATTGCTCTGTATCCAACCTGGGGAGCAGTGCAGAAAGGCCCTGATGACTAAGGAAAACGTTAGAGGACCAAAAGGCCATGACAACCTGTGGCAAAGAAGCTGGACTGAAAGAGCCCTGAAGACTAGAGGGCTGAAGATTCCAGATTGTCTGTGGTCAGAGGGACTTAGCAGTCCTAGAATTGGGATGGAGTTAAATTAGGATGGCATAGGCCAATGGGGGATGCTCCACTCCCTGAATCAACACGTAAGTGAGGCTAAGCCTCAATATCAGTGTGCACACTGGAACTTTGTGGGGACTAGCAGACCTGCATTCTATTATTTGTTTATTGTGTGTAGTGAACTGCATTGACTGTTCAGAGTGTTCAATCTATTTAATCTTTTGTGTGATATATGTAAGGGCTCAGTGAGATACCTGATTCTGTAAGTGTACTGGGGAGGTGTTCATAGCCGAAAAAGGCCCATGGTAAAGTGGAAGGGGCATTCCATAATGTGAATGCTGATAATGTGACATCAACGACGTTGTGCATCTCGGTGAAGAGATGCGAATCCTATGGGGTGAAAAAAGGTCTAGGTTGCATGAAGCAGAATTGGTAATGAGCTACAGCTGATTAAAGTGATCCAATGACTCATTTCAGCTTGGTTTGGGACTATTACAGGCATTGAGTGTGGACCCACTGTGCCAACTAACCGGTTTGGCTTTGGGCTAATCCTAAGGGCACTATCCTGATGGTTCGCTGGTTTTCACACTTTAACCCCTGTACAGGGATCTGGTCTTCACTGTGGGAAACCAAGCAGGCAGCTATCTTCTAGAGTAGTCCCGGTGTGGTTGGCAGTTGATTCACGGGAGTCAGAGACACCAGTGCAATGCACCATGAAACAGTCTGAACTACAATCAAAATCTGGTCCAATGTCAGGGCAGGCAGAGTACAATCGTGATCCAGGTAATAAATCCCAGAACCAGGGTAGACACAGGAGTCAGAAGCAGAATACCTTTGCTGGGAGACTGAGACAAACTCACACCAATACTCAGGCAAGGAGGAGGATCCCCAGCTCAGCTAAATAGGAGGGCAATAGCGTATTACCCTGCAGCTGGGTTGAGAGCACTGGGAAGGATTACCTTCTACAGTGCTGATGGAAAGTACACAGCTACAAGCCCACTAATATAGGAGGAGCAGAGTGATGCCCGCATCTACCTGGAAAAGCAAGAGGGCGGCAGACATGGGTAGCTGGCCTAACAGGGACCAGATGTAACATTGATGTATGCAATCGGTAAATGGCTTTTTATGTTATAACACAACAGTTATAATGCAACATTTAAAGTTTATGCAGAAAAGGGCTCCGGAGTGGCAAGCCATGTTGGCAAGTTGCCTCTTGAATTGCTGCCTCACAACAAGGGCTTTCCATCTCCTCCAGTGTACTCCAGGTGTACCACTCTGATTGTGAGCTAAAGTTGAGGGACAATAGCAATAACATAGTTCCACTTACTTGGGAGGAGGTGGGTATGGTATCAACATATCCTCCCTCCTGAAGGGGCGTCCAGAGGGTCAAAGAAACTCCATGTACATATAGGCTGTTTAATAGACATAGGTGCAGGATACAGGAAACAATGCATGTTTCAGTGTTCAAAAGACACACTTTTCAAGCATGAATAGGCTGATTACAGAGGGAGATATTTAGAAACAAGTGTAACACACTCTTAACTTACCGCATCTTTGAAATTCTGAACTGGGGTACTTTTAATAAAGAAGAATAAGGTCCGTCACAAAGGAACCATGCAGCTGCATATGGAGTACCTACTGGCCAATTGCCATGGCAATTTTAACCTAAGCCTACCTTTCAGTGCACTAGTGAGGAAATTTCACTTGTCATGCAAATTTGAGAAAGGCTGGACCAGGATTGAGAAATACACACAGTGAAAGGGAAGGTGGGAAAGGTAGAGTGTGCATTATAAATAAGAATGTTAGAGACTGTGGGGAAGGATGGCGGTAACAAAGTCTATTAAAGGAGAATTCATAAATCACACATTTATGGATTATTAACAGGATATGTCATAAATATGTGATAGGTATAGATCCCACCTCTAGGACCCATACCTATGTGGTGAACCAACCCCTGTCCCATCTCATGAAGTGGAAAATGAATGGAGAGATGGCTGCACATACTTGGCTGTTTCCATAACTACCATAGAGCTGAATTGAGAGAGCTGTGTACATGCAACCCCTGTTCTCCATGTAGATGATGGTCCCAGAGATGGTACAAACACCTATCATAGATTTACTGCATATCCTGTGGATAAGTCTGAGAGTTGAGAATACTCCTGTAATAATTGTCCCTCTCACTGCTATTATTCTGCAATTCAGGGACAAGTATTTTTGGGGGTGTCTTCTATAAACTCTGTCTTGGGTAGCATAAGAGCTTGTTTTGCCATTGTGACCTTCAAACTATATGTACATTTTTGATAAATAAAGCTAGATTATGTGTATATAAATATTGAATAAAGACTACTGGACCAACTGACAATCTATGACTGCCTATTGGCAGGAGCCCCTTTGTATCTAATGAGAAATTTAGCCCTGATCACTAGTAAAGAACGAAGAAACATGTTGGGAGTCCTATAAATATACATTGGCCTTTGTTTATTATATCGTATGTTTGGGCTTCAGGGCAATATTCACATTCAAACTCTTGAACATTGGCTTTACTAATGGTTTGATCTAAATGGACATTATTCTTTTATGCTTACATTTAATGAAAATATTATTCAATATAGTTGTGCCATGAAGCTGTTGCGCCCCAATACAAAATCTGGAACTATAATCCTTAATTTATAAGACCGGTCTCCTCATATGGAGAACAGAGATCTTACGGTTCCTTTTAGGTCCAGGGTTCAATTGCCCCCACTGCACGCACTAGCTATGCCCCTATTCTCCAGTCAACCCAAGATTTGGTGTATGTTCCTGATGTCGTTTGCATAGTATTTTAAGTAACCTTATCTAAATAATGTCAATGTTGACATTTAATTCATTATATTGAGAAAAGCAGCTAATTATAATTAACATTTATCTTCTTAAACATTTCACATAAATTATTAATGAAGATGTTGGTGGGAATGGAAGGAGGGGGCAAGGCTTTACGTTATGCCATGTTTAACAAGCCATGTGTAAAATAAGGTGCTTGCAATCCCATGCATCACATATTCCTTTCTGCAACTCTGGTTTGAGGCAGATTTTGTTGTCATCAACAGAGATGTATTTTCAGGACATTTGCTTCTAGTGTATTGTTTATGTAAATCTCTCAGAGTGTGACATTGCAAGATAGCTTCCAGTATGGTGCTGATCCACATTTTAGGCTGGCAGCCAATGTATTTTATCTTTTACTTCATTATAGTGATCTTCCAATTAGCTGTGGTCTGTAATACCCTGATTTTGGTGGCAGTAGTTTGGGGAGGATTGTTTGATAGTTCTGCTCGAGAGGCAAAATGAGGGGCCTTATTATAGAAAGTGCAGAGGTTTTGCTGTAGCTCAGTTCTGTTGCAAAGTTTGCCGATAAGGGAAAACTGGCCCTTGAGCATCCATTCTATTCTGTATATTAACACTTCTAATCTGCACTGCTGATAAAACGGCAAGCCATTTGCCTTTGGAAGAATTAGTTCTGCCTCACTCATGTAACTAGGCGACGGTGATTAACCTTTAAACTGGCCAATATTCTCAGCAGACTCCTGCCCCAGATTAGCAACTATTTAGTTATGACCAAGTAAATTAACAAGATTCTCTTCTTAAAAATATGATTGAAAGAAAAAAAAAAAACATTTCAAACATAAAATTGCTAAAGGGCTTTAACACATTCTGGCCCGTTTTTTGAAAGTGGTTATTTATTTAGGCTTCTGATTACCCGATGCTGAATAAAAGTGCAAATAATAAAAATAATAAGTCATTAAAATAGTAGAAAGTCTTAAAAATTATAATAATAAAAATATAAATATAGATATTTTTGTAAAATATTACAAATGCATTTTAATTACATTTTATATTTAACCCTAAATAATTTATAAAAAGTATAAATGTAAAAAAATGAAAATCAAACAATGAAATCCAATTTTGTAAGACAGTTTTATGTGTTAGAGTCAACAGAGAGATGAAGTAATTATCTCAAGAATCTACCTTTTTTAGCTGTTACATTGAGAAAACATTTTATTAACAATTTAATATTTTCTTCAGCTTTTAACAAACAAAATGTTTTTCCAGATATGCAAATGACCTCCCACATGGATTTAAAAAAATTCTAAATGTATTATGATTTACAGTATCACACTTCTATATTTTTTTGATGTATTTTTTGGATTTATTACAGAATTGCTTTCAAATGGTACCCCCATTAGTTTTTGATTATGTGTTAGCATTACAACCTCCCAGACCTATACTTGTAGGATGTCAGATACTAGTTGGAGGGAGAAAAAGAATACCCTGTAATGAGAGATTCTTAAAAAAAAAAATGGGAAAAATGCACAGCAGTCACTAAAGAAAATGGCCTACAATGCCGAGAAATATTTGCTAAATCCGGATGTAAATACAACAAAAGACAAAAGCAATCAATAAATACGTGTAAATGTGTTTTTACCAATTCTACATTAGCCGCCTCCTTAAAATTTTCTAATCTAGATGCTACATTAGCAGATTGTCAGTCAAACTGCAAGCCACAGTGAAGCCTTCTACATACACCAATTTAAATCATTCATGGTCCTTTCTTTGGCATTATTCAAAAGATCATAATAATTTTCTTGTGCCCATAGCACAAAAAAATCAATTATTTCCCCACAAAGACTTGAAAGTACTTAGCGAGTGCTGCAAGAAAAGCTGAGGGTTATATCAAATTGAAATTGCACTCATTACATACAACACAATTAGTTGCCAAAAGTCTGGCCGGTGTTTTAATTCTGAATGGCATATCTTTATTATTACAGAAACAAGCATGCAAATGGTATTGTTCGGGATTTGCGAAAATCAATAGGATATAGTTCTGTGTGTTTGGTGGCCACTGTCAGTCAGTCTGCTGTGGATTTGAGATAATGTGTGTATTTGAATTAATGAAGGGAATAGCGACATTATAAGTGACACCAAAATAAAAGAAATGGGTACATGATATTTGTAATTATTCTACTTGTGTTTTTGTTGTAAATACTTGTGCTTTTTGTTTTTTAATCAAAGGATTAATTGCATTTTAATAAGGCATTATGATTTTGGAGCTTTAGTTAATTAAAACTTGTAGTATATAATTATGAAGTGATGCTGACAATTTCTAAAGATCACCCCTATGTTTGCCATATTTATATTTTTCCCTTTAAAGTGTTTTTTTTTTTCTAGCATTTTTTGTAAAGAGAATAAGCCGGGAAATTGTATAAGATAACAATTCATGATAAATTCTGATAGGTTGTAATTACAGCTTGGAATTTTGCAATATACTGACGTGAATGTGATATTAATGTTGAAGATACTTGGTAGGGCTTAACTGCAGAATGAAAAATCCATTAAAAATGAAAATTAAGGTTTAATGTGTAAACCATAAGGCCTTATTCAGATGGATGTATGGTATCTGTGTTTAACTCTCCAGATTCTGGATGTAACATCTGATCCACCTTAGGTTCTATTTAACCGGGCTGACAGTACTATTGATCCCTATGATGCCATAAGCTTGGATCGGTTGATCTGTGAAGGGTTTAGTAGTTATATCTAGCATACAGGTAGTTTAACATAGATACAATACTGTCATTAAAATGAGACCATAAATGGCCATTAAGACTCCAGCAATGTGGGTTGTTAATGGCCATTACATATAGGGTTATTTTCTTTTACACAGATTCCATGCCAAAGTCTACAACAGAATCAACATCCTTTTTAGAAATCCCATTGAGTTCAATGGGAAACCAAGCTATAGTTCATATTTTCTGCGTGTGGATTTGTCTATTCTTGATGCAGAGTATCCAGATTGGAAAATCTAAAGACAGATTAGTTCCACTGAATCGAGTGGATCCATGTATGGATTTGCAGCATCTTCAAATGAAAATCAGTGTCAGAAATCTCAAGCAACTGTGTGGATTTCTATTGAACGTGAAAGCACTTTTACATTGGCAGATCATCTGTATGTACTAACCAACCTCTGGCCGACAATGAGCATGTCAATTGCTGCTTGTTAATTATGTCTACATGGGAAGATGATCTGCTGTATGGGAAAGATTGAGGGTAATATGGTCATTTGTCCCCATACAGTTATCACTAGTTGGCTACACGTCTACACTTCTCCCTGTTTACATGCGCATTAATAGACATGCTGAGGATTCGTTGCAGAAATTTTCTTCATCATATGAAAGAGTAGAGTATTTTTTTAAATCCCCTCCACATGACTTGTACTTTAAATGCTGCAGAATTGTTGCAGCAATTCCAAAAGTAGAAATTCTGCCTCATTTTTGGCCCATCTGAAAGCGACCTTAGGACTCTTTTCCATGAGCGTATATCAGCCGCCGTTTTCACGGCTGGCCAATATACGCTACGATCTTATGCATTGAATTCCAATGCATCAGATCACATAGCCATATTCCTGCACCGTGAAAGCACCCGGCCGGGCCAATATAGCATCAGGCGCTTTCACGCCAGGCTGAAAAGATAGTCCTGGAGCTATCTTTCTGGCAGGAATATGCTGGCCACTGCATGGGCTCCCATCGGAGCCAATGACAGCGGGCGGAGAAGGGAGGTGCTAAAGTCACACTGCTAAACTCCCTCTCCCTTATCTCCTACCCTTTGTCTGTTTGCAATGGGAGGGGGCAGGATGGGGGTGGAGCTAAGCGACACCCCAATCTGCCTCCTCCCATTGCTGGCTGCGGACAAGGGAAGGGGGCTGAGCTAAGCTTCGCTTCGTCCCCTCCCGCCCCCTCCCATTGCAAACAGCCATAGGGGAGGGGAGAGAAGGGGCAATGGCATGGCAGCATGGTGGCATGGCAACCTCAGCATATATGCGCCGGGCCCATGCCATCTAAATAGGCGCACAAACATTAGATTTCTGCACCCGTTCACAAATTTTTACTCCTCAGACCGTAGCGTATATTGGCTGGCCGTGAAAACGGTGACCAATATACACTTGTGTGAAAGAGCTCTTAGGGTATGTTTACGTGGCAGAATGTTCATACAGTGGAACTTTCTGATGTGGAATTTTCTATGCTGATTCCACCTTTTAAACTATGGTATAAGTCCACAGCTATTCTGCTGCAGACTTGTGCAGATCTGTAAGTAATTTTAGCCCTATCAATGGCAAAATCCAGGTGTGGAATTTCCAATGCATTTCTCCATGAAGAAGTGTCATGTTACTTCTTGACAGTGATCTGTATGGAATCGCATCAGTAACTCTGCACATGGATTTTATTCATGCACAGGGCTAAAACGGCATGCATATTTCTTCCACATTCTTAGACCTGATGTCCAAGGGCGGGTTGGATTTCATGCGGGGAATCCCGCACGGAATCCAGCCCTGCCCGCAGCTGGTGAGCTCTATTTACCTACATTTTCTCGGCAGCAGGATCCCCAGCATCCGCGTGGATCCCTCCACTTTCAGGTTTCCTGTACTCCGCATGGTCCTCTTGGTGCGCCGTTGGACATGCGTGATACAGGTTTTTTTTTAAAATCTACTGATTTCCCATGGGATTCGCGGCACTTCTGCAGTGTCAGCTGCGGGTGTGCCGCCGATCGGACGTCTTCCATTGAGTTCAATCGAAGCCGTTTCTGCCAGATCCGCAGAAAAATGGAGCCTGATGCGATTTGTTTTCCGGACCAAAAGTTCAGCAAAACAAATCCACATGCTTAAAGTGATTTGCGGATGCCCTATTTCCCGTGTGGGCTCTGCAAATCAAACTCGTCTGTGGACATGAGGCCTTAGAGTCAGAATCCACATAGAAGATCCCACATTGGATTCCACTGTGTGAACATTTTAGTGTGGGCCGCTACTCATGGGCCAGTGCTGTGTGCTTGACCCCAAGGCTACAATTACAGGTATGTTTACATGAGTTGATATTGCAGATTTCCCTGTAGAATTAGCTGTCAAAAACCCAAAGCATTTACATTATAAGTATCACGGATGGGATTTTATAAATCTCATCCACATGCTGCGGTGAAAATCTGGAGCATAAATTGGCCTGTGCTGCAGATTTTCTCCATGGCTTTTACTTCTTCAAATGAAGGGGCAAAATTCATGGCAAATCTGACAATTTGTGCTACAAATTTTTCCTGCAATGTCCACCCTTTGAAATGAAGAGGTGGAATCTGTGGCAAATTCTTTACAAAAGTTGACACCTTTTGGTGCAGATTTGCCATGGATTTTCTGCTGTCGAAAATCTGTAGTATGTGAACATACCCTAAAAGTAAATGCACACATAGGGGAAATGCTGCAGGTTTTCCATGTGGATTTATGCATAGAAAATCCATAGTGGATAACACTAGTAGACACGTGAAAGAGATTTGAACTTTTCCGCATGAAAATTAATCTGCAGCGTTAATTTTTAAATCCACAGCTTGTTAACTCCTGTTGCGGATTTCCATTGTGGATTTCACTCCTTTCAATGTAGAGAAGGGAAATCATTGATACAATCTGCAGCAAAACCACATGTGTTTTGCGCAGGTTCTTGACAAAATCCACTGGCTGATTTGTGGCAAATTTCACTTCCATTCTGGCTCTACCCTAAGGGTAAAGTGTAGATGTGGCAGAAATATTGTGGATTTCCTGTGTGGATTTGAGCACAGAAAACCCACAACACAATACAGTAGGAAGAAAGTGGAGGAGATTTCCACATATGCGCTGTGGATGCTTTTGCCAGAGAAATTGATCTATGGTACAGATTTTTAAATCTACAGCATGCCAATTCATGTTAAGATTCTGTCTTGGATTTGTTGGGGATTTTCCTGATTCACTTCTAGAGGAAGTCAAAATCCACAATTAATCTGTATAAAAATATATTATTGCCAATTTTGCAGCAGATCCTTATATACACAAAATCTGCAATTGAGGATTTCAAAAACCTTTTTTTTTGGCATAATCCACAGGAAAATCCACGACAACAAAGCTGCAATAAATCATGATTGATTTGAGGATTAGCCTTGTGAGTTCTCCTGCAGATTGTTTGTGGATTTGCTGTAGAAGTTCTACCTGTGTGCAGTTACAGTAATACATACTGTAAATCAATACAATATAAGTAATATAATGCATTTATAATTGGATTCAGCATTCTATGGATATTAATTTTATATGTTAACTAAACAAAGCTTCTCAGCCATTAAACACTTAGTCTGGGGTAGGAAGAAGCGGACAAAGACGGGAGGGGGTAAATGGGGGAGGGTTACAAGGGTGTAATGGCCATAGTAACAAAATTGGGAGAACGCCACAGTTATTCCACCTTAGAAAGGCACATTTCATAGGAATAGTAAGAACATCAGTTATATGTAAAACTAAGTGCAAGGGGCAAATTGCTCTTTATCTGGCCTTGGCGTAAATTCGTTTAGACATACGTGAAATTCACTATAACAATTTCAAGCCCAATGTCATGAGATTGGTCACAGTCTCCTTATTAAGGCAAGAGCTTGAAAAGGTGATTCATTGAAACCTTTTGCTAAAATGTTTGCTCAGTAGCACAATGGAGAGAGATGGAAAATCTACTTTTCATGAACATCTCAGACTATCAGTCATGGCCTGCAGCAGGAAGAGAATGAAGGAAGGTCAGTCAATTATGTGTGGTAATCACCGTAAGCATATTATCTGAGACACAGATGTCTTCCATGACCCTGCACGGTATAGCTATTAACCCTATGGCAAAATAAAAATGGAGGAAAGAAGGAGGAAATCCCATAGGTAAACCAGATCTATTCATTCAGGAACAGCCAGCCCTCCCTGAAAAGTTGAAGACATTTTGTTGTCTTTCTAAGGAAGCTGTCCGACACGTTGACCTCATGTTGGAGTATTTGCTGCTAGTTTGGCCTAACGTAATTTTCAGGCCTTTCTAAAGATTCATTCATGTGAGATAAATTGAGACGTCATCTGTAAATGAGCCTGACAGACTGACTTGTGACATACTTGAAAACACATAATAGCCTCGGAATGTGGGAAACCAATTTGAAGAAAATGCTCATTCTTATAAAATGATTCGTCACTTAAATCCTTGAAATAACAAATGAAGCCATGATTAATTCATTCACTAATTAGGGGACTGATCCTGATTTTATTTTCTTGTAGAATTTTAAAGGGAACTTTTCACCAGGTTTTCCCCTTCTGCAGTATATCAGTTATTAGTGAAGCTTTCTAAACAAATCTTTTACTGCCCATAAGCCTGGCATACCTGTAGAAATATGCTTTTTAAAACTTCCCTGCCGAATGTTAAATAGGTCTATATAGTCCAGTAGGTCTATCCAGACCATTCTAGTCTCTGATGGTTCTGCTGTAACACAACCCTCTCCGTTTGATTAATGTAAATGATGTCCCTATGTCAACCACAAGTAGATCCAAAGCTTACTCATATGTAAGGTCCAGGGTCAGCAGGACCCTCGCCTGACTTGAGACTTGGGCTGGTGACTTTAGGCAGACCATTAACAACCCTCCCTATACTTGCAGTCTTTGCTGGCTTCTCATGAATTTGTCTGGATGTTGGCTTGACTGGCATAGATTGTCTTATGTGAAACCAGACCTTGGTCTCCAGGGGACCCACCTGGAACTGAGTATTTCTACATGGGCAACAATGGGCAATCTGATTTAATGAAGTAGTTGTACCCACTCTTTGCATGGAGAATAATTGGAACTCTTTATTCCACTGGGAACACAGCTGGTACAGGATCAGCACTGGAGTTGACAGGTAGCTGGGAAGAGGAAATTTGGCAATACCTAACTACGATCCTCTCTGGCACTGTTTTAACCTCCACTGAAGCGACAGAGGTCGGGTCTGGTAGCCTACAAAAATGAACTAGTCATTGTGGCCTCCTTTTACCTAGGAACAACCTCTTACATATCTGTTCACTAGAACAACTAATTCCCTACTGTGCTACAAGATGGCATCCACCTTAGTTCCAGTTGCCTCCTTCACTTCCGAGCCGCCATACAATATGCCTTAAAGAAATAGTTTTATTTTTCACATTAGAATAGTTGTATGAATAAAATAAAAGTATTGGTGCTTCTTCGTACACATGCCCTACACATCCTAGGAGGGGTGCATTCTCAGTTAGTTTTGCCCTGCTGTGAACAGACACACCAGGATGCTTGATGCAAGCACAAGAGTTGGAGTGGTTTGTGGGTGACATAGAGACATTATCCAAATCAATGAAATGGAATGGAAGAGTCCATGTTTACAGAGGAGACAGAGGAGGCTAGAATGGTTTCGTACACCCACTGGAACATTTGGGCCTAACTAACATATGGCCCCAGAGTTTAAAAAAAATGCTTTCCTACAGATATGCCAGGCTTATGGGCAGTAAAAGAAATATGTTTAGAAAGATTTATTAATGACTGATATAGTGCTGCAAAGGGATCCGAAGGGGCAAACCTGGTAACCTGGTTAGGAGTGAGTAGATATGAGGTAGATTTTTCTTGCAGAACTTTCTGGTACTAAAAAGCAGTTTTATTTATCTGAATAGTTTTTTCTCTGCAGTGTATATATATATATGGATTTCTTCAAGCTCCGTTCAGGCTAGCAGGACAGTTTCAGATGTTTCTGCATTAAATCTGACATGTGAATGTACCATAATACATAGGCTAAGCGCATTCATAGAGATTTACACTTTGAAGAAGATTTATCAATGTATTTACGTTAGTCTTTTGATGTATATACATTACAAAATTATTACATTGGGAGAGATTTAGCCAAGCGTTGAGCATTTTTATGATCGCATATCAGCCAATGAACCACCGGTTGTTTGTTTGGGTATTAGTGCATCTTGACGCCACCAGGAAGTCCTGGTGGCATCAAGATTGACAGGGGGTTGACACCCCCTGTTCCTGATTGGCTGGAGAGCAGCCTGGAAACTAGGTATTGCAAGGCCACAAAAAGTACCTGGCAAAGACATGCAGCACTCCGTGGTGCCAGCCGATGCAGGGAGGCAACACGGCTGGGGGGCGGAGAGAGTGTAATATTTGGCTCCCCCGGTGCGGTTTTCCAGGCAGCGAAGCACAAGCGCTGACGCTCCCATGTGTCAGCAGGGGAAGCGGCTGGCAAACGTATCACTGTCCCGGCGGCGCTCTTGGAACTCTGGCTGGCCCCACACTTTCTCTGCAGTAGCCACTGCAGGAGAAATATAGTGCTTAGTGATGAGCGACACTTTGAAAAGTTTAGTTTGGCCAGTTTGTCAAATCGTTCAAAAAATTTGGTTTGGTCCGAATTATTTGAAATTGAACTAGAAGTTCACTGAAACCCCTAAAACTGGTGTATAATACTGCCTAAGAGCCACAAAAGCCCTGTATAATCCTGTACTATGAGATTCCTATGGCTCTTAGACAGTGTTATACAGTGTTCACGACTAGTATTGAGCGAACTGAACCAGTAGAACCCTTTTAGGTAAAACTTTGCTAAAAGTTTGGTTTTGGTTCATGCTGAACTGAAATTTTAGCAAGGTTTGACCTGAAATAGGATTCTATTGGTTAGTTCACTCAAAACTAGCCATCCATTCCAATTAATGGCTAACCATTTTATGGGCAGTCTGGCTCAACCAGAGCAGGAAGTCACACGTACTCAACAGCTCCCCATTCAGGCTTGTAGAGCAAAGGTACTGAGTTGTTTATTCCCTGTATGACATCTAAATACCACAACAAGGTAGATAGAAAAGGGTTAATTTTATACGACAAACGTTTTAATCTTAAAGGGGTTTTCCAGGGAAATACTATTGATGACCTATCATCAGGATAGGTAATCAATAGTTACGGCTGGGTTCTGCCGCTCGGGCTCCATGACCAATTAGCTGTGCGAGCACATGCTGTCAGTGCCACAATAACACTGAGGTCGTAGCCGGATTCTCCACGCCGACCTCTGTGTAGAGGCATGGCTTTCATTGAAATCAACTGGAGTCGTGGCTGCAGTTACAAGAGCCGGCACGGAAACTTCCGCTCCAAATACACGGAGGTCGGAGTGGAGGTTTCGGCTCCAACCTCTGTGTATTTGCGGTGCTGACAGAATGTGCCCGCTCAGCTGATCGGTCATGGTCCCGAGCTGCGGACCCCAGCCAATCAACTACTGATAACCTATCCTGATGATAGGTCATCAATAGTATTTCCCTGGAAAACCCTTTTAATTATCTCTATCTCTAATGAAGCTCATCGAAGGCTCCTTTAAGTCCACAATTCACAAACTTTTGGGTTTCAATCCCAAGTTTTATAAGATTACATTACTTATTTTACTCCGCAGGGTAACTAGGATGAAGACTTTTATGGAAGCTATTCTTGTAATATCTGTGTAACAATGATAGAGGCTGCCTTAGGAAATCAGGTAGCAAGCACATTGTTTGGAATGCAAGAACATGACCTTTAGCAACTTACCCCTGAAGAAATATTAGCTATGTTTATAAGTGCATTGTATTGCTTTCTACCACCACACAATGCATTTATTCTATGACTAAAATAAGGAGTCAGGTGATTATACGAGCTTGCTTTGTTCTACCTGTGGCAATGCAGATAAGGCCAGCAAAGATTTCATTAAACTTCTTATGAGTATACATGCACATTTTATAGTATCATTGTATAGTAATCCTCTTTAAAAAGTAAGTCAGAAATGCAGAGAGTCGGTTTAAAGGACAAAGGGTTATGTGTGAATACATGTGCTAGGAATGTGGTATCCAGGATTAGTGTGAGCTGCAGGGGTCTACCCTTTGGTCATAAGGAAGGAAGTGTAAACCATCCAGGGTGTGGATTTAAAAGTCTGGTGGCAAGAAAGGGTCATTCTAGTTTCTAAACTTTGAATTTACATTATGATTTCTATTTCGGCTAAATACGTCTTTACTACATTTAAAGGGAATTAAAAAATAAATAAATCTTGTTCCAACTTATTCCACAGCTCTTTCAAGCAGTTAATTTATTACCCCCCACCAAACTGAGTACTCATTTACCAACCTTGAAAGGATAGAAGGCTGAGTCAACCTTGAGCCGGCTACCTGAAGCATTAGGGGATTGAACTCACAACCCTCCGGTTGTGAGCGAGAGCATAGGAATGAAGGTTGTAAATTCATAGCACTCAGTGCCACACGAGGTATTTACCATTTTGTATTGCTCAAATACATAAAAAATAAACAAGGAAGCAAGTTTGCAAATAGCTTGGTTTGAAAATTTCCTACCATTTTGTGTCTACAGCTCCAATTCATGCTTATGTGTCTCCATGGTTACAGACTACACACAAACCTTTAGTGCAGTCTGATCCTGCGGCTGGCTATATTTCATAAATGTCAAAATGATAAGCCAGTGGTCTGATGTATATAGGTGCTTTTCGAATGTCACATGATGGCAGATGTTGCAGTAAAGACTGATCAGGCATACTGCATTTCAACTTGCCCAATCCTTTTTCCTTGTAAAAGATATGCCACTAACATAACTTTTTTTTCTTCTTCTCATGGAAATAAACATACATGCTCAGAACATTGTAGAGTCAGGAGAGTTCAACGTCAGCCAAACACTTTCATGTACATGGCCAGAGTCATTCCATTCCCTTTGCCCCAGTCAATAGTGACCCATAGACATTAGAAAAGGAGAAGATGGAAGAGAGTAAAGGCCCATTTACAAGGAGTGATGATTGCTCAAAAATCGCTAAAAAGCGATAGTTTGAGCGATAATCGTTGCGTATAAATGCGCAGCCATCATGCACTTTCCGTGCACTGCTAGCTGATCGTTAAGTTCAGGCCAAACTAAAAATCGTCATTTAGCCTTATCAAGAGTTCTCCACGGGGAGTGCTGATAGCATTGTTTCCTGTTGGAGAACAAAGGAGCTGGAAGCAGATAATAGCCCTCTGGCTATTAACTGCTTTCAGCTAAGGCTTCATTTGCACACTAATAAGCTATTAAGTAGCTGAGTAGCTACTTAATAGTTTATGCAAAATGATCGCTCAGAGCTGTCACTCAGGCTGTCCTTTGAGCGATCTTTGCTCCGTGTAAATGGGCCTTAACACATGACTGCAGATGCACAGGATTTGTTTGGGGTCTCCAACTATGCAGACGCACTGGTCTGTGTAGGAACTGTGGAAACAACATTAAAAAAAAGTATTTGTAAAATCCTTATTTTTTCATTGTAACATTAAAATCTGTTGCCAAAGTGTACATACCCTTTAAGTATTTAGTTTTTTTACATTAAAATTTTAATAAAACATTACATTGGATGATGTTATGTAAAAAAATACAAGTATCAGAACATCTCAGAGGATACTGTTTCTCCTTGCAGATATCTAGCTGGCATAGAAAATCTTACAAGTAATGCTCCCAGGGAAAGGATATCTAAATTAATTATTCTTCCCTGGGAAAAAAAAGTCTCTCTTAGCGCTCGTTGCGATGAGTGCTGTTTTTGCCCTGTTAGCAGCGCACAGAACACGCTTCTAATAGAAACCAATAGGTTCCTATAGAAGTGTTCCCATGAGAATCTGAATCCGCGAACCTAACAAAAGATAGGACAAACTCGCATGTCATCTCCAAGGTGCGCGCAAAGATAGGACATGTCCTATCTTTGCTACGTGCCTTCCATAGGCTCCTATAGAAGCCTTAAAAGCACGCAGTATGCACCTCGGATCACACGATTTTTACACAATCTTTTCTCATGGCTATAGTGTGCGAAAACAACGTTCATCTGAACAAGCCTTAATGCGGCATAGACATAGCTACCCTTTAACCCTTTCCAATCCACTGTCTGACTTCTGAAAGCATTTTGATTGAAGGCTGTACAGCTCTGATGTCAGAAGACATCCGGCAGGGTATTCTTACTGTAGATTACTGGCCGCTCTGTTGTCGGGGGCCTCTCCAGCATGTCCCATACCGCAGTACTTGCTCGAGCCAGCTGATGGTGCCATTGTATAATGGCAGAAAGAGAAAGCCACCTAGGAAACCCTGAATCCAAAATTGGATTGCAAAGGGTTAAAGGGGTTGTCCCGCGCCGAAACGTTTTTTGTTTTTTTTTAAACCCCCCCCCCCCCCCCCCCGTTCGGCGCGAGACAACCCCGATGCAGGGGTTAAAAAAACCACCCGCACAGCGCTTACCTGAATCCCGGCGGTCCGGCGTCTTCATACTCACCTGCTGAAGATGGCCGCCGGGATCCTCTGTCTCCATGGACCGCAGGGCTTCTGTGCGGTCCATTGCCGATTCCAGCCTCCTGATTGGCTGGAATCGGCACGTGACGGGGCGGAGCTACACGGAGCCCCATTCAGAAAAGAAGAAGACCCGGACTGCGCAAGCGCGGCTAATTTGGCCATCGGAGGGCGAAAATTAGTCGGCACCATGGAGATGAGGACGCCAGCAACGGAGCAGGTAAGTATAAAACTTTTGATAACTTCTGTATGGCTCATAATTAATGCACAATGTACATTACAAAGTGCATTATTATGGCCATACAGAAGTGTATAGACCCACTTGCTGCCGCGGGACAACCCCTTTAAGTCAATAGTTAATTTGTATATCAGAATGTTTATCCACAAAATATCAGCCTCAACTATTTCATTCTATTTTAGGGGCATCTCAAGCAAAGTTGGCATAACATAAAAGTAATTGGGCAGATAATAGTTAGAAGTCCTGCATAAGGATCCTTTTACACTGCTCTATATAAACCAGATGACAAGTGCTGATCAATGAGATGGGTACTTGCCTAACTAGTAGCCTTCACACAGGCCAATTAAGACTCTATTGTCCTATCAGTGATTAACACCAATCTGTGTACAACTGTACATACAAGGATAGCTGTCAATCACTGGTAGCTCCGCCCATTGGACTGTTCAGCTCAGAATGAGCAGAACTATAAATTAATAAAACACAAGTTATACTGACTGTTTCCCTATAAAACTATATATGAATCTGCTCAGCTCCTCCTGCTCTACAACATGATAGCTGCAACTTGTACATTATTTTCGAGCTCACAAATACCTTTTAAGGGCTCAGTCACACGGGCGACGATCTGCCCGTGTTCCTGCACGATACGACCGCTGCACTGCAGGTGCGGACGGCTCTCCGCACCGGCCGGCAAAAAGAACACATGGCCAGCAATGGAGCCGGTCATGCAGAGAGTAGTCCGCACGCGGTGCGCCCGTCTTATCGGGCACCGATTGGCACCCGTGCGGCTGAGCCCTAAATGAATACCACTGATCAGCTATGCATCAACAGTGCTTCCACTTTTGAAATTTCCAAATGGATGACTTAATTCACTGGTAGAGGCAGCTAAATACCAATTTTTAGCAAAACTTGAGTTGAAAGCTTCCTTTATGAGGAATAAACTGGGATATGATATCATCTATTGCACTATTTTGATATATTTCACCCTTTTGTATTAGAAATCACTGCTTTCTAGAAAATTATGAGCAATTTAACGCTGACATTCAGGAATGAGATTGACACCATAGATAGACACAACCCTGAGGTGTTACAATCCATATTTTTTTTGTACACTTAGAACTCGAACTTTTGAACTTTCTCTACAATACAAAATACACAATAAACGTGTGAGAACAATACAATTTCTCCACAAAATGCCTGGAATGTCATCAGCCGCCAGCCTTAACAGTTCAATGGTTATTGTTCATTTGGTCATACAAACTCATTTTAAGATCTTGACACTGGTGTAAACGAGCTATATCTGTCCACCGGGGCACCTCCATGACCCTGAGTTGTAAACAATAAGGATTTCAATTTTGGTAAATAATTAAAGATAAAAATAAGAGAATGACTTGAAATAACTACTGCAAGATGGCATTGGAAGATGCTGGATAGAATGGACACAGGCCTGGACACAGTTATTTAGATGATTGATTTCATACAATCCAAGAAATCAATAGAATAGTATTTTAAACACGTTACTTATTTTTTATGTTATGAGGCATTCTGGGGATGATGTGAACCCACTGTGTCCCTAATGAAGCAGGGACAGATTGAGGCTGCCCATAGTATGGAGCAGTTGATTATGATGAGCCCCACTTGCCCTGCCCCCATGTTAACGTCTGCAAGTGGTAAAATCTTGTGGTGTGCAACGTGCTGGGACAGTTTTTTAGGCTTCAAGCCTCTTATACTAAGCCATGTCCTTTGTATCTTCTCACAGCAGCGGTGTAAATAAAGGCTCAGGGGCCCTGATGCAAAATGTGAGCTGCCCCCCCTCTATCTGTAACTGTACCCGTACCCATACCTAAACCATGCTGCACGGAGACATAACGTGAAGCTTCTGGGCCCCAATGCAAAAGCTGTAACAGGGCCCCCAACTATAATGCTTTACTCATAGTACTGGGCTCCCTATATGGAGAAGAGAGGCCTTATGGGGCCCCTAAGGCTCCTGGGCCCGGGTGCAACCGCATCCCCTGCACCCTCTATAGTTACGCCCCTGCCGCACAGTAATATCGGTAGTACTCATTAGTGACCCCTTCATAGTAATAATATATCACTAAATATTACCCAGCTCCCATCTCTGCATAGTGACTTTGATTACTCTATATGTGTCCAGACCATCACGATGATTTCTCCCGGCCATAACTTGTCCCTGCAGAAATTGATACATAAATGTCTTTGGCTTTTTGCTTTACCATCACCATCCCTACGTTTTCCAGACCTCTACACAATTCGCAGTGCTATAGATAATAATTATGCCCCACACACTAAGTGCTGCTTTTAGTGCCCTCTACGCAATTAAAAAAACTGTTTTTTTCTGCCACCATCAGTACTATGTTTCCCCGATAATAATCCCTACTCTGTTTTTTGGGGTGGGGTGTGGTAGGGGGGAAGAGATGTGTTGAAATACAAGCCCTCCCTGAAAATAAGCCCTAGCTAGACTACATGTAAAAAAAACCCCCCAAACAATGCTCACCCAGCAGCCGGCGTTCGCGTCCCTTGCGCTGGGTTGTGGCACTGCTGCAGGCTTCTGTGTCCTACTGCATGCCAACAGAGCAGTTCTTCCTGGTAGTGGGGCTTGAATAACCCTCTTCCAGCAAGTTATTGCTCTGATTGGTCAATCGAGCGTCGTGTCAGCCAATGAAAGCCGGCGCTCAATTAACCAATCATAGCCATTGTCCAATTAACCAATCACAGCCATGATGTCAATCAATGAATGGCTGTGATTGGGTAATTGAGCACCGTCTCTCATTAGCTGACGTGGCGCTCGATTAACCAATCAGAGCATTAGCTTGCTGGAGGCGGGGTATTGAAGCTCCGCTACCAGGAAGAACTGCTCTGTCAGCATGCAAGAGGATACAGAAGCCTGCAGCAGCGACGGAGGACAACGCAGCATTATAAGAAACCCCTAAAAAAATAAGACACTGTGCCTCTTTTGAGGCAAAAATTAATATAAGACAGTGGGTTTTGGTTTCAAACTTTAGGTGGAGGTAAGGTGGAGGTAAGGACAGAAAGCAGACAGGTAGATGAGAGGTCTAATATACAAGCAAGGTTGGTTACAGAAGTATTAGGAACAAACACCTTAGTAAAAAGCAAGAACCAATTGGACATTATTGCTTAGGCCCAGAGAGCAATAAACATTCCTTAATAAAACGTAAGATACCCTTTAAGAAACTGGAAATCCATGGTCCAGTGCAGAGCAGCTGTAGCCAGGAGAAATATAGCGGGCTTGTGAAAAAGTAAGCCAGTGCATTATGACACTTTAGTGTATGGCTAGCTTCAGAGTCACTGATGGGGTTGCCCCACTTCAAGCTAGGGATGAGGTATACTCAGGATACAGATCAACAGGGATATACGGAAACAAACAGCTCCATACATTGTGTGGTGGCCCAGGTCAGTACTGCAGGTTGAGTCCCATTCACTTCAATGGGACTCAACCTGCAGTACTAATCCAGGCAGCTGCGCAATATGCTGAGATGTCTACTTGTGGCTAATGTAGAGTGATTAATTAAATATTCAGGTCTGGTCCTGATTCCATCTTGAATCGAGATGGCCAATTCTCATTGAACAATCTGACCAAAGGGCAAAATCTGTTCTATTCTCTTCCTTTGGGGCAAAAAATACAGCGGCGGTGACTCCGTTGTTAGAACTGCTACTTTGCAGGATTGGAGTTGAACTTAAAATCTGACCAAGGGCAACATCTGAATGGAGTTTTTTCATAGTCCATGCAGATGTTATCCTTGATGGGATTTGAACCTAGGAGCCTAGTATTGAGAAGAAAGGGTGCTTGCAAATGACCCACATTTAGAAGCCCCCTCCACCCTCTGCTTTTATTTGTAAAATGATTTTCAGTCGATTTCTGCTAAAAATTGGGTCAGGATGACCCAATCCAATGTTATGGAAATTGGCTTGATTTTATTGCCTGGCCAGTCGTGATGAGCAACAATGCTTGAGCCAACAATACAGCTCCGTACAGAAAGACGCCGGACATGAACAAAGGTCATCGAGCTAGTAGTGGGACAGCCCCTTTAACAAATAAGTGAGTTTTACCAAAAAGTTGGATACCAATTAATCCAGTTGTTTGTTGGTCCCCAATTTAGAGAAAATCTGGTGTTGTACTGTTTGAGGCTTTATTCACACGAGCTGCTTTTTACGCCCGACCAATATATGGGACCATCTGAGGCATTGGTTTCCAATGTATTCGTTCACACGGGCGAATATACAGTGCGTTAAAACGTCACAACCCTAAAAAATGGAACATATATGACCGAAATACGTGCCGATGCTTATACGGCGGCTCCCATAGACTCCTATGGGAGCTGAAAAAAAAGGAAGGGGGAGGCAGTTTAACAAAGTTCAACGCTCCAAAAAACTTACAGGCGCCTCTGTTTAGGCTTTTGAAGGCAACCAGAGGATTTATACAGAGCGAGGGTTTTTCGGGGTGCGACGAAATTTTTTGCTAAAATGTTGCTCTCGGCCGCGTAAATGGACGAGAATACGCTAATTATCTCTGACCGGGATCGCAGAAAATTGTCCATTCATGCGAATTTACGGCACGGACGGGAGAACATAACAACACATACGCTTGTGTGAAAGAGTCCTGAATGCGTATACATTTTTTTCCATAACAAATATATATAGTCACCGTTTCTAATTCACAGATGGCATGATTATTCATGTTTTTCTTCGTAACTGAGAAAAGCTCCATTTGCAGCGCCAGTGTTAGACACATTGAATAAATGCTGGTGTTACCCAGTGTCTTGTCACACCTCTCAGCAGGCGTTAAAAGGTGGTCTAATTATACCTACAACAAGGTCAACCAGCTGGAGATTGTAACCTGGTTTTCTGAACACTGTGTCAATGACAATAAAGCGAGAATTCCAGCCAGCAAGCAGTAAAGCTACAATCTACTTTATTATATCTAATACACGTCTAACGTTAACATTTTTGTACCTTTCTACTGACTTTAATTTTTATTAGTTCGTCATTTCTTCAGTGCTAGTCAAGTGATTAGCCTGCAGGCATATCATTTACAATGTAACACGAGAGATTACCTGTTTTAATTAGCATCCATGGAGGAAATAGTAATATCCTTTTTTAGTTAAGAGGGTTTTCAAATTTTTGAAAAATTATTACATTTTAAGTCATCTTGTTAAGTCATCTTGATCATACGGGCTCATTGTTGGAGGAGTACTGGACTATTCTGCTAGAAGCATTTCGACAGCTAAGTAAGAATCAAAAGTGGTATTTATTTGCGTATGGTAATACTTAGTGGCGCTCATTGGCCCTAATGATATTGGATACTCTCCGTGGCATATTTTTTATACACTTCCGCTGGTATTTCCCTCTATTGGTTCTGCAAATGTCTGGCAAATTGTCTCAAAGAAGATGCATCGGCCAATCTATAATAGTTCAATGATCATCATTAGAGATGAGCGAGTATACTCGCTAAGGCACATTACTCGAGCGAGTAGTGCCTTAGCCGAGTATCTCCCTGCTCGTCCCTAATGATTCGGGGGCCGGTACGGGTGACAGGTGAGTTGCAGCGGGGAGCGGGGGGGAGGGAGGGAGAGAGAGATCTCCCCTCCGTTTTTCCCCGCTCTTCCCCGCCGCTCCCTGCCGGCCCCCGAATCTTTAGAGACGAGCGGGGAGATACTCGGCTAAGGCACTACTCGCTCAAGTAATGTGCCTTAGCGAGTATACTCGCTCATCTCTAATCATCTTCATTGGATAGTTGAGCAATGGAAGAATGTTCTATGGAGTGACAAATCGCGCTACTCCATCCTTAAATTGGATGGACGTGGAGGACATCTCGGAATGCCTGCTGCCTGAGTGTGTTGTGGCAACAGTTTAGTATTGCGGAGGTTCCGTTATGGTCTGGGGATGTTTCACATGGCATGGTCTTAGTCCGTTGGTTGTAGCGACAAGAACCATGAACTCAGAGGTATACCTTGATATTCTAATGGTCAGCAATACTTCCAACAAGACAACGCGCCTTGTCACAAATCCAACACCAGTTTACGTTGGTTTGAGGATATGGATGTTCCACAATTGGATTGGCCTACACTGCCCAGAGTCCCGATCTGAACCCTACTGAACATCTATGGTACGAACTGGAACACCAGGTCAGGAAATATGAAAAGCATCTATCTGCTTTGAGAGAAGTCACCAGACATTTGCAGGATGAATGGAGGGAAATGAAGTGTATCAGATATTAGTAGGAAAGTATGCCACAGAGAGTAGTAACATATGGAAATAAATATTACTTTTGCTTCTTACTCAGGTGTACAATTACTTTTGTCCAATTATTTTTGGCAGGACGGTATATTTTTTATGGGACTATTTTACAATGGATTATTTTTTTTGTGTGAACATTTCTTAAATTGCTTTTTGCATTATAGGCATAATACACAGCCTCACAGAGAAAATGGCACGCTATGAAGAAATGCTCAAATGAGGTGAAACTCAACACAGAGACATCAGGGACATCACTGGCGGGAGATCACTGCGAACATTCACGATGATGGTGCGGTGCGATAGTCTTTGCAAAGGACAACTTGACCGCCAATCTTCAAGAAACTGTCATTGCTGATACTGAAGCATCCAAATCTGTCTGCAGAACGTTGCCAGCTGTGGATTGGAAAGCTGCTATGGCATAACTCCAGATGAGACGATCTGTGCTTTGTGACATTTGCCTCAGTGCTCCAGTCCCATTAAGAGGAAAACTTTAGTAAACGTCTCAAATTTGATGAAATAGCACTCAAAAGCATCTTCACTTTCAAAAGCATCTTCACTCCTTAAAGAGACAGTGTCACCTACTTTTTGCCCTATAAGCTAGGGCTGAAAGTAGGTGACCTGCTGGGTCCGGGGATGTGTTATACTTACCTCCTCTGTTGTTTCCCCAATGTGAGCATTGGAAGCACCGCTACAAAGCATGCTAAGTAGTCCGCTCATTATAATATTAGAATGGGCAGGCTGCTTAGCGCACTAATTGCATTAAGCGGCAGATTTCAGGGGTGATATTGGGGGAATGATGGGGGAAAAAAGAATAACATTTACATCCCCAGACTCATCCGGCCACCTACTTTTAGCCCAAATGCTTAGTTTATACGGCTACAAGTAGGTGACAGACTACCTTTAAGCCTATATTCACATTGCCGAGAGCTAATTGCGCTTGAGATTCTAGAACGCTACTGGTATTGCACGGCACACGGACACCCCATCCGTGTGCTGCGTGATGTGCATGACGGAACATGTTGCATTTCCCATTCTCGTGTGAGACTTGCATGAAAATAGGGCATGCAGCGATTAACAAACTCAGACCATTGGTCCTAATGAAAAATCATTGATGCGAATGTAACCATTCAAAAGAAAGGGTTCATTTTCCGTGTGAGTTCCGTCCATCTTGGAAACAGACAGAACTCGCCTAAAAATAACAACTGTATGAATGCAGCCCTATTATTCGTCTAGACACAAAAAACAATGACACAAAGCAGGTTCTTTGGACAAGATGTCTCAAAAGTAAGTTTCAATGGAGCTGAGCTGCAATACCGCATACAACCCTATATGGATAAGGGTGGCGCTGTGTTTGGAAGAAAGCAGCCATGTTTTTCTAACAGCGAACAACCCCTTTAGGGCTTATTCACACGATTGTATATCGGTTGCCGTTTTCACAGGCAGCTGATATATGCTATCATTTGAGCTGTCTTCCCCTTCGCTCCCCCTTGTGGGCTCACCTCCTCTCTCCTCGGTCACCATTTTCATTGGCAGCTGATATACGCTACCATCTGAGCTGTCTTCCCCTTCCCTCCCCCTCGTGGGCTCACCTCCTCTCTCCTCCACTCCGGCTGTTTGCAATGGGAAGGGGCAGGAGGGGGTGGAGTTAAGCTCCACCCCCATCCCACTCCTCCCATTGCTGGCTACGGACAAGGGGCTGGAGCTTAGCTCCGCCCCCTCCCATTGCAAACAGCCAGAAGGGAGGAGAGAGGAGGTGGGGCGGCGAGGAGGAGGGAAGAGGAAGACAGCTCAGATGGTAGCGTATGTCAGCCGGCCGTGAAAACGGCGGCCGATATACACTCGTGTGAATAAGCCCATATGGTGACTGTACACATTAAACAAAAGTCATGCAGACCCATTGATTTTGGAAAGACCAGTCGATCATGTAATATGTATAAGGTTGTCTTAATGGTTTTCAACATGCCTGATCCTTGTGTTCTCAAAGGAACAAGCTACTTTCAGAGGTGTCTGGCAGCCACCTTTTTCTCTCTCCCTTTTAAGAATACATGTACACTGACCATGCATGTGTATGGGGGGCATTTAGCAGACAGGTACTTCATATAATGTCTATAGGCAACTTTAGAACCTAGAGCAGTTCAATCACAGAGGAAATGTAAGGGACTCAGCTTAAAGGGTTAAGTTGCTATGAAGATGTACAGACCACTGGCATAGCTATAGGGGTCTCAGGGGTTGCAATTGTGACCAAACCCATAAATCAAGGTGACCCATGGGTCCCCCTCGACATCACACTACTAATGACCACATGTCAGTGAGTATGTGAGTGCTTCTGATGCTCCGCCTCTGGGGACGTCAGCAGCCTGGCCCTGGTGACGTCATTGAAGGTCCTACAACATATATATATAACACAGAGCCTGACCAACAGAAGAACAAGACAGTTAGTGCTCTTGAAAAAGGGAGGACAAAAATAACAAAATGAAAATACAACTAAGCTGTTATTATCTCAGACACAACTCAGCGGTCCTGACAGGGGACACCGACCTGCTGCCACCATAGAGATCCAGTGGGCTAAAGGACCTGTGGTGATGTCACTGTTGTAGGAGGAGCCATTGTGCAGTTTGGTGAAAAGTACTGGATACTGGATAAATCGACAGCAGGTACTACCAGGAGCTGTGATGATGTCACTGTCATGTGATCACCTGTGTGGGTGGAGTCAGGAATCACATGACCAGGGGCTGATCACTGTATCCAGGAGCTGTGTATGTCATGCATGGGAATCAGGATGGATGTGGATGTAGCAGAGCTGTGTGTGTGTGTGATGTGTGTGAATCAGGATGTAGCAGAGCTATGCGTTTCATGTGTGTGAATCAGGATGGATATAGTAATGCTGTGTGTGTCATGTGTGTGAATCAGCTCTACTACATCCATCCTGTGTGTGTGATGTGTGTGAATCAGGATGTAGCAGAGCTGTGTTTGTAATAGAGCGGTAATGGTTTTTCCATGTAGCCGAGCTGTGTGTGTGTGTGTGAATCACGATGCAGCAGAGCTGTGTGTGTCATTTGCTATGTGTGTGATGTGTGGGGTCAGGATGGATGTAGTAGAGCTATGTATGTGAATCAGGATGTACAGAACTGTGTGTGTAATGTGTTGCATGTGTAATGTGTGGGAATCAGGATGGATATAGTAGAGCTGTGTGTGTGATGTGTGGGGATCATAATGGATGTACAATGGAGCATGGCTGTGAGGCGCATTGCGCCAGCAGAAACACTGGTACTATAATTTCCTAATAATTACTAGTATTAATATTTCCGGAGTGTGTCTCCCTCCCCCCTCTGTTGACGCAATGTTGCTAACAGCCCAAGCATCATCTTATTGTAATGCTTAGTCATCTTACCCTGCTGCATGACAGCCTTACTCCTCATCTGTATCTGCTGCGCTGTCTGAGTGCTAGAGACACAGAGGAAACGTCAGGCTCTGATGCTGCCAGGTTGGGTGATTGAGCAGCGGTGAAAGAAAATTTGAGTTCCTGTCACCGCTGCTCAGTCAGCTAACATAGCAGCATCAGAGCCCGACTGTTACTGTGTTTCCAAGATTCAAACCAAGCTGCATATACAGATAAGGAGTTGGGCTCTGACTCTGGGTACATGGCACGGCACGTCCGGATTCCGGCTGCGGAATCCCACACAGAATCTGTTCCTGACCACAGCCGGTAACCCTGCGTACCTGTCATTCTCCGGCTTCTCTGCACTGCAGATGGTCATCACGGCTCGCCGTTGAACATGCACAGTACAGATTTTTTTTAACTCTTGCTTTTCCCGCGACCATCACCTAGCAAGGATGCGGAATCTGTGACCTTTCTGCAATGTCAATTGCAGAAGCGCCGTGGATCGGTAAACTTCCATTGACTTCAATAGAAGCCGTCCATGCAGAATCCGCGCAAAAATGGAGTGGGCTGCAATTTTTCAGCCACGAGCAGAAACCGCAATTGGTTTCCGCTCATATATATAAAGAATCACTTTTCCATAGCATGCTATGGGCGGTATTTGCCCTCCATGGTTTCTGCAATTTAAATTCGCCCGTGTGCATGAGGCTTCTTCCGGGTTAGGTGACTGAGTGCAGTGACCTGAAGTTTTCACTCATAGCAATTCTGGGTGGCCAGAGGACCTTGCAGGGTAAGGGGACACATTTGGCGAGCAATTACTGAGGGGACAGCGTTTGGGGGCACAGTTACTGAGATGCTGGGTTTGGGGGTACTGTTATTGAGGGTGCAGCGTCTAGCAGGTACTGTGATTCAATGGGCCCATGTGTGCGCACTGTTATTACTAGTAGGGTATGTTCACACATAGCAGAATTTATGCAGATTTTCCCAGCAGAAAATCCACACCAAAATCGAGTATACAGTGTATAATGAAAGACCACAGTATTGCATTATATTGTGTTTTGGCAGGCAGTCTATCAAGCTATGCCCCAAGCTGCCATGACAATCAAATGGCGCCTCACAATCTCATCATGGGGAGGGGGGGATCAGGGCTTTTAAATGCCGCTGTTAGAATTGGCAGCGCCATTTAAAGGGTTAACAGCTGGGAGCAGCTTCATGCTGATCGTTGCTGTTGTGGGCAGGTGTCAGCTGTCAAAGACAGTCGTCACCTGCCGGGTATGGAGTAATATTGGCTACCGATCCCACTTCATACAAACTCTGTGACTCCATGCCTGTAAATATATGCCGTCATGCGTCGTTAAGGGGTTAATAGTATACTATTATTCACTCACAATATGGTGGCATTATTCAGCAACTGTATGGTGGTGTATTTTTTTGTCATGGTAGGGTAGTGTTAACTGGTCAAACAAAAAGTACACGAAGGTAGCATTTACGTGCGATTATCACTCAAAAGCCATCGTTTTAACTAATTTTGAGCAATAATCGTTACGTGTAAAAGGGCCTTTATTCAGTCAGGGATTGGGGGTCTTAGTCGATGGATGATGGTATTATTTAGTCACATTATGCAGTTAACAGACAGTCAGAGTATGGCAAAGTTATCCTATCACAATATGGAGGTAATATGGAGAGGGGAGGGGGTCAAGTTTAATTTTTGTACCTGGGCCCATGACTCTGTTGCCACACCCCTGGTGCCATTGCGCTAAAATCACTACGTGTGCCAGAATTTGCACCAAATTTTGGCGCAGCAGCACTGTGCATAACCAGTGACCTCGATCAGTAGTAGCTGTGATTCACATGCAACAAACTGTAATTGAGGCCGGCCTCAGTAAAACCACTAGGTGTGCACACCAAAAAGGGCCTAAAAATATTCCGTAGGCCTGCTGCACAAGTTAGATATCTTGCCAAGGGGAATAAACTGTTTAGTAATCGCCTTTTGCTTGAGCTTCCACTTACAAACTGAAACAGCTTAGGGGAAGTGTGTGAGCCTTAGGTAAGAGACATTTTGAGAGGGTTTCATACGATGTACTTGTGACAGACTGTATTGATACTAGTGAAGTGTCAATCTTAAAGAGTAACTGTGTCATATCTTCTGTGAATTGTATTATGGTGAAAGGGTACCGTTGTTCTTAAAGTGCTATTGATATTGGTCTCCAACATTAAAGTTACTACCTGGTATTATTATTCCTACTCTTAGCTAGCAGTAGACAGGGTCTAGTTACCTGAGGTTAGTCAAATTGCTCAATAATATTTGATACATTATGGTTCCTTTCCATTTCTGTGTTGTTTTAATTAATATTGTATATTTTGGTTACTCCATCTGCTGCATCATATCTTACATCCTATGTAGTTGTACCTCCACCCACAACAGAAACACCCAAATCCCTATATGTGGCAAGTGTAGAGGGCACGGGGAAGTTAGAGGACATAACTGCTGACCAAAAGTGCATTTGTCTGACACTAAGCCTGGGTTCACACGGGACTGTTTCACCGCGGAAATCTCACGGTTTTGCCGCAGCGAAAAACGACGAGATTTCTGCGGGATAAGCGCAGCTCTAAAACCCGCAGCACTAAGTCGCGGGTTTTGGAGCAGCTTCGCCACGGAAAAAAAAAGGATTGACAGATCTCATCCACATGGCTGGCTAATACCGGGATTAGCGGATTTGCTGCAGCGAAACTCCGCGGCGAATCTGCCCTGTGTAAACCCAACCTAAAGGTGGTTTCAGATCTGTGTTGGGGGTTCCAGTTTCTTCTTCCGAGCGCGAAGCAGGAAAAGGGAAACTCCCGGGCTGAATGGGTCTGTCTTATGATGGAACTAAACAGTCTGTATGGACCCCATTGACTATAATAGGGTCTTTTGCTTTCTGCCCAGCTGCCTGGCATTTAGCCGGAATAAAAAGTGCTGCCTGCAGCACTTTTTCTTCCAGTATTTTGTGCCAGATCTGCAACGGAGCCTCCGGATGGAGGTTCCAATGCAGATGTGAAACCACCCTAATCTGTATAATTAGGTATGACCAGTTTAAAGTTAATTGTCATTTTTTTTTATAAATTCTTTATTTATGCATTTTTAATGTTTCAGTACAACATGATAGTCAATGTATAATAGTGAAATGATAATAACCGACCACAAAGATATACAGACACACAGGTTTCTGGTGTATAACCCCGTGCATCAGAACACATTTAACCAAACCAGGGGAGGTCGGAACTACCGGCCAAAGGATACAGCCCTGTGAAGTTAATATGCACAATATGCAGGGGATGCCCCTCTCCATTTGGATACCCGCCCTCATCCATGAATCACAAGAGTCCCCATAAAGGAGAGCAATGCTCTCACTAGGGAATCAAATAACTAGGGGAGGAAAGGAAAGAGAAAGGCGAGAGCAGGAAGATAGGGAAAAGAGAAAAAAAAAAGGAGAAAATAGGAGAAGTGGGCGGAGAGGGATATGCATAATAGTCAAGAGAACCTTGTATAAGAGGACAGGGCAGAAAAGTATAGACCCTTGAGGGACTGAAACTGTTGAACCTGATTCTAAGGAGATCGTAATTTAGAACCCTTGTATATGTAGGAGTTGTAGATGTCACGGAATTCTGAGGAATCCTCATATTATATCCAATAATACCATGTTTTCTTAAAGGGATTTCACAGGGAAATACTATCGATGACCTATCATCAGGATAGGTCATCAATAGTTGATCGGCCGGGATTTGCTCGGAACCCTGACCGATCAGCTGTCAGTGCCACAATAACACGGAGGTCGGAGCAGAAGCCTCTGCGTCAACTTCCGTGTAGTGGCCGGGGCTTGTAACTACAGGCAAAGCTCTCATTGAAATCAATGGGAGCCGTGCCTTTAGTTACAAGCGCTGGCCACTATAGGGAGGTCAGCGGGGAAGCTTCCTCTCCAACCTCTGTGTATTTGAAGCAGAAGTCTCCGCGCCGACCTCCCATGCAGTGGCCGGCGCTTGTAACTGCAGGCACAGCTCCCATTGATTTCACTACACGGATGTCGGCGCGGAGGCTTCCACTCAGACCTATGTGTTATTGCAGCGCTGACAGCTTGTGTCTGCTCAGCTGATTGGTCAGGGTCCCGAGTGGACCGTGGCCAATCAGCTATAGATCATCAATAGTATTGATCGGCCGTGATTTGCTCGGGACCCTGACCGATCAGCTGTCAGTGCCACAATAACACGGAGGTCGGAGCAGAAGCCTCTGCGTCGACCTCCGTGTAGTGGCCGGGGCTTGTAACTACAGGCATAGCTCTCATTTAAATCAATGGGAGCTGTGCCTTTAGTTACAAGCGCTGGCCACTATAGGGAGGTCAGCGGGGAAGCTTCCTCTCCAACCTCTGTGTATTTGGAGCAGAAGTCTCCGCGCCGACCTCCCATGCAGTGGCCGGCGCTTGTAACTGCAGGCACAGCTCCCATTGATTTCACTACACGGATGTCGGCGCGGAGGCTTCCACTCCGACCTATGTGTTATTGCAGCGCTGACAGCTTGCACATGCTCAGTTGATCGGTCGGAGTCCCGAGTGGACCCCGGCCGATCACCTATAGATCATCAACAGTATTTCCCTGGAAAACCCTTTAAATTTATCTTGCGTGCCTCTAAGAGCTGCAGTCACATCCTCCATCGTCTCCTATATAGCGTTTAACCACATAGGCGCAGTCTGTCGTTAATTGTTATTTTTTATAAGAAGTCCAACCGTAACATTTACCCAGATGATCAGACTTTTCTCACTTCAGCTCTAAGAACCTTCAGAATTGTTAATGTGTGAGTGATATTAGCATTTTTCTTCATAAACTGCACTTTTAGATACTTTTCTTTTAGTACCTCTTTAAAGATGGTCTCACACAGTGGAGTCCTGCTGGATTTCTACCATCCGGGGCCGCAAGAATCTCTTCTAACATCATGAAAGACTCACGACTGTGATCCGGCACACCTAGGGGGCTTTATGTAGAGCCTGCAATCAAGCTCCTCAATGGGAGTAGTTTGACAGTTTTTTCTTGTTTATATCTTGATGTCTTAATGCATCGGGGGATGGGTTGTGTTTTCTGCATTTATAGAGCTGATGATAATTCTGTAGTCATCATTCAATACACAATAAAGCCAATCGAAACATCTAACTAATATAACACCTAAAGCCGGACTGTACTGGGTTAGAGGTTTTTTTCTGTTCTTTTTTTGAATTTTTGACAATATTATTTAATGATAAAATCAAAGCAATATATTCATGTAAGTCAAACGAGAGTTTTTAATTAATCTAATATTATTTGGCAATGTTTACCCCTTAGTGACCACACTTTTTTGCTTTTTTCCCATTTTCGTTTTTTATTTATCCATCGACGTCGCTGTATGAGGGCTTGTTTTTTGCGGGACAAGTTGTATTTTTCAATGGTACTATTTAATATACTATATAATATACTTAAAAACTTTTAAAAAATTCTAAGTGAAGAGAAATTGAAAAAAAACGACATTCTGCCATCTTTTAGTGCGTCTTGTTTCTACAGCGCCCAAACTGTAGCAAAAATGACATAATAACTTTGTTCTATCGGTCAGTATGATTACTACGATACCAAACTTGTATAGTTTTTTTTTATTGCTACACTACTTATATATTTTTTTTAAAGGTATTTAATTTTTTTAAATTATTTTGTCTCCATCTTCTGTGCACAATAACTTTTTTATGTTTATGTCAATAGAGTTGTGTGAAGGCTCATTTTGTGCAGCACGTCCTGCAGTTTACGAAGGTACCATTTTGGAATACATTGCACTTTTTGATCGCTTTTTATGAGTTTTTTTGTTGGCAACACTGTGACCAAAAAAGCGCATTTTTTGGTGTTTCTTATTTTTTTATTTGGACAACATTCACCGTGCGCAGTTAATAATGCATTAATTTGATAGAATAGTCTTTTACAAATGCAGCGATACCAAATATGTATTTTTGTTTTAATATTTAGATTTTTTATTGTAAATATGGCAAAAGGTTTTTTTTTACTTTTATAACTTTTTTAAAAAATAATTAATAAAACTTTATGTTCTTATTTTTACTTTTTCCTTCAGTCCTCCTGGGGGACAACAACTAGCGTTGGATCGCCTATGCAGTATGATGTAATGCCATAGCATTGCCAATGCCCTTGGGGATGGCTTGATAGGCATTTTGCCATGACAGCCCTGGGGCCTTTCAAAAGGACCCTGGCTGCCATGACACCTGCATGGCTCCCCTGATCTCACCACAGGGGGAGCCACATGGGACCCTCAAACATCGTTCGTGGGATTTAAATGCGGCTGTCAGATTTGACAGCAGCATTTAAAGGGTTAGCAGTCCTGATAGGCTGGGAGACCGAACGGGGGCTGTTGCCTGCAGGTGTCAGCTGTTATAAACAGCTGACACCTGCGATGTATGGAAGAAGATAGCAGTGCTCCCTCCATATACACCCTGCAACGGCAGGACATAAAAAGACCATAGCGTGGTCACTAAGGGGTTAAACAGTTCAATATTCGATTTCTTGTACAGCTAACATAGCACCGATGAGGAAGGAAGGAGAGGAAGAAAAGGAAAGATACTGAGGATGTATTCACATGGGTGTGACTTTCGCACAAGACGGACGGACAGGACTTGTACAGAAAATAAGCCTATTCCTTTGAATGGGTTCATTCACATGAGCGGTTTTTCACTCAAACCAATGGTGGGCAGATACATCGTTGGCTCATTCAAACGAGAAATCGTTCAGTCGTTCACATTCATTGTATAAGTGAATGAGAACGAATGAATGATTGCTATTTAAGCCGAATAGCCAATGATTTTTAAGTTTTTTACGCTTGCCTAAAATGAACAAAAAGCTACCGATTTATCATTCGTTGTTCGATCGCCGGCTGCATTCACACTGAAAGATTTTCAATCATTTGAACGATTTTTGGAAAGATAATCGTTCTGTGTAAAAGGGCATTTAGAGAAATAAATATCCATTCCTATATTTTGCTCAAAAATTGCATTTCTGAGTGTAGACGGAGCCGATACAATGGAAAGTACATTAGAAAAACCTGTCACCCATACTAATGTCCTTCTGTAATGAAGACATAAATACTATTTCTTGCAAAGACATCCCGACACATAGCCAGACATTCTCCGTTTAAAAGAAGAAATGCAGACGCATGGCATATTTAATTTTATAATCACTTAAGTTTATAATCCGTATTAAATTAATTGTGACCCAGGTACTACACAGGACTGTTGAGAAAGATCAAGGTAATTGACATGATTTCTATTAGACTTTACGCTGAACTTTGACCGTAGGACTGATATGATTCATTTTTCATTTAGAAAATGATCTGGATTTATCCACAGTAATGGGTCAGATCTTTCGCAGCCATCTGGACTTAATGCTTTGATTAGAATACTTTGTACTCTTTTCTTTGTTCTTTCCTTCTATGATGTTGCAATATTGACTTTTGGACAACTTGTTCAAATATTTTTTACCCTCATGTGTAAATGATAAGGACTAGAGATGAGCGAGTATACTCGCTAAGGCACATTACTCGAGCGGGTAGTGCCTTAGCCGAGTATCTCCCCGCTCGTCTCTAAAGATTCGGGGGCCGGCGGGCGGCGGGGAGCGGCGGGGGAGAGCGGGGAGGAACGGAGGGGAGATCTCTCTCGCCCTCTCTCCCCGCCGCAACTCACCTCTCACCCACGCCGGCCCCCGAATCTTTAGAGATGAGCAGGGAGATACTCGGCTAAGGCACTACTCGCTCGAGTAATGTGCCTTAGCGAGTATACTCGCTCATCTCTAATAAGGACCCTCTGCTCTGTGTTAGCTGGTAGACCAAGTACGGTGAAAACTCACCCCGAGCTCCCCTCTTTAAAAGGGTTTTTCCAAGAGTTGTCGAAAAGTGGTTGAGTGTAGAGTATGGCACAGAATAACAAACTAAGCACTAGTCACCAGTCAGATGTCTCCTGGGTCCAACACAGCACCTGCAATCCTCACGCTCTTGTCAAGGAAGTTCCTGAAATAGTTGTGTGCCGTTCATTGTTCATGTGACTGCAGCAGCCAATCACCTGCCTGCTTGGGCAGACATGAATGCTAAGGCTAGTGATGAGCTGTAGTGGTTCATGTAAACAACAGCTTGTGACTGCTGTGGCAACTTGCCAAATTGGAGTGGCGGGGACTAGAGCAATTGTTCTAGACATCCAATGGGTGAGTAGAGCTGTTATTTTGTGTTGTCCACAGCCTACAGATGCTTTCTTTCGATTCATGGACAATCCCTGTAAGAACCCTTTTATCTAGGCAAGATTTCTTAGGACGACTTTTCAGTTCCATCATACAGGATATTATGCATATTGACCATCTTCTCCCAAAGATAATTTTTGGAACAAAAATTTCACAGACAAAGGTAAATGGGCCTTTACTACAAGTAGCTGAGTTGTTGTAGCAAGTAATAGCTGTTATGTCCAAGTCTATGCAATGCCTACAAAGTCTTTGTAGACTGGTATGTAATGGCATGTGACAACTAGGCCACATCTAGGGTAGAAAAGATTGAGAAACGTAGCTTTCGAAAATTTCTAATTGTTGGGCTATATTAAGATAAGTACAAGGTGTTTCACTCCAAAGACAGCCCTTATTTTAGCTCTTAACCCTTTCCAATTCACTGTCTGACGGCTGAAGACATTATGATTTAGGGCTGTACAGCTCTGATGTTGGAAGACGTCTGTCGGGGTTCTCTTACTGTATATTGCCAGCCTCTCTGCTGTCGGAGCCTATCCAACGTGTCACCTCATGCAGTACTGGCTTTAGCCAGCATATGGCGCCGTTGTATAATGGCAGAAAAGAGTAAGCCCCCTAGGAAAAACAGGATACAAATTGGATTGAAAAGGGTTAATTTGTGTAGAACTGTACTCATTTCCAGAAGTCTACTGTTTGTCGATGATGTTGATGTCCTGTTTCCCGCCATGCTGTATTGTTCGTCAGGGGGCATCACCTGCTCCATTTCTGGAGAAGGTGGGATTCATTTATGAAAACTCTCTAACTTTGTTGGACGCACATCATAGAGGGTGGCCAAAGATGTCAGCGGCTACAGTCCAGGAATTGGGGGAACATTTGCTCCATTCCCCACAAAAGTCTCTTCGTTGTTTATTACAAGAAACTAGTAAGCCCTTGGCAACATGTCAGAGAGCCACTAAGCAAGTGAAGTTGTAACAATACTGTGAATTCTAGCCTCTTGGCATGGTGAAGTGTGTGCAGTACAGGGAGCGGTTTCTGCGAAATTTAGGCCGAAAATGGTGCACAGATGAAGAATGGTTTGTTTTCGTGGCCAGGTAAATGACTAAGACATATTGAGTTGGGTCACAAGTAACCCACATGAAATTCATGAAAAACCATTGCATCCCGTAGAAGACGGTGTGAGCATGGGCGTAACTATAGGGGGTGCAAGGGATGCGGTTGCACCCGGGCCCAGGAGCCTTAGGGGGCCCATAAGGCCTCTCTTCTCCATATATGGAGCCCAGTACTATGAAAAAAGCATAATAGTTGGGGGCCCTGTTACAGATTTTGCACCTGGGCCCAGAAGCTTCAAGTTACGCCTCTGGGTGTGAGGTGTGTATTGTCCCGCTGCCGAATCATCGTTCTTCTGTTCTTTAATGACACCATCAACACAGAATGTTACTTGACAATATTCACAGAATTTGTGAACCAACTGGATGATGAGGAGCTGCAGAATAGTTACTTCTAGCAAGATGGGGTGACTTGTCACACATCAACCAGAGCATGGTGGAAGTTCATTCTTTGTTCAGGTACAGGATCATCTTGAAGGGTCTGAGGTAACCAAGATCCCTGGGTCTTATAACAGCAGACTTTTTACTGTGGGGCCACTTAAAGGGTTAGGTGTTCGCGAATAAACCCTGCATCGTTTCCACAGTGAAGAATAACATTAAAGGGGTTGTCCCACGCCGAAACGGGTGTTTTTTTTTTTTCAACCCCCCCCCCGTTCGGCGCGAGACAACCCCGATGCAGGGGTTAAAAAAGAACACCGGACAGCGCTTACCTGAATCCCCGCGCTCCGGTGACTTCTTACTCACCTGATGAAGATGGCCGCGGGGGATCTTCTTCCTCGGTGGACCGCAGGGCTTCTGTGCGGTCCATTGCCGATTCCAGCCTCCTGATTGGCTGGAATCGGCACGTGACGGGGCGGAGCTACACGGAGCCCCATTGAAGAAAGCAGAAGACCCGGACTGCGCAAGCGCGGCTAATTTGGCCATTAGACGGCGAAAATTAGTCGGCTCCATGGGAACGAGGACGCTAGCAACGGAGCAGGTAAGTGAAAAACTTCTTATAACTTCTGTATGGCTCATAATTAATGCACAATGTACATTACAAAGTGCATTAATATGGCCATACAGAAGTGTATAGACCCACTTGCTGCCGCGGGACAACCCCTTTAAGCATGAAATTGCTGTAATTAATGTGGGCATATTACAGCGTACGTTTGACAGCATGGGGCTCAGAGTTCAGAAGTTCATGGAGATTGGCCATGGCCACTTTCATCTTCTTCTGGGATGACTTTGAGTTTACCAAAAACCGAGGTAGGAGTCAGTATTCACGCTTGTAAGATATCATTGTTCTGAACACAAAATTGTGAGGATATTGGGTTAAGGCCCATTTACACAGAGCGATGATCGCTCAAAAATCGCTCAGTCAACAGTTTGAGTGACAGTTTTGAGCGATCATCTTTGCATAACTCTAAGAGCTAATTAGCTACTTAAGAGTTATGCAGGCAGAGTGGGATACCACAGCCATAGCTCGGAGAACAATGAGGCTGTTTTGAATATGCAAACAGCTGCATTGTTCTCGACACTTTCAGCTGCTGTCCTGCTAAGAACTGCCAGTGGGATTACAGCTGAAAGAATGATATCTGCACCGCCCACTGAGATATCAGCATGCGGCACTGATAAGGCTCATCGCTCATTTCTAGCTGTCTAGAAATGAGCGATGAACGAACAGTGCACGAACAATGCACAATGGCCCATTGTGTCTAAATGGGCCTTTGCACCTTGAGGGAAACATAATATATCATGAATAGAAAGTGAGCTGACTCAAGTGTTGGACATATTAGATAGAATAGTAAACTATAATGTAGTCTATAAATTGTATACAGTAGAGAAAGCATGGTTGTATGGCTCAGGCACATGCAGAAGAGCTGCCTATATGACCTTTAGCCCAGAGCCATGTAGCCTTCCTGCACTGTTGTACACACATCGTTAGATTCTGTATATACAGAGCGATTCTTCTTGGGGAATCTAGATTTGGACATATGAAGATCAATGGAATATGACAGGATTTTTTTTTTGTTTGATTCATTTGTAAGGGGTTAACCCTGCTGATTGCTGACTTTGCCTGGTTGTGTGTTTAAGGACCTTAAGCTCTGATCTGATACAGTGAACAGGACCTTTGACTCTGTCCCCAGATGACATCACTGCCAGGCAGCAGGGCTGAAGTTGTGGTGGCAAGTCAGAGGCAATTGTGTGGAGATGGTCTGAGGTTGCAGGCCATAGAAGAGAAGGTGCTGCCATGACTTAAGGACATTGTGGAACACATCCAAGTGAGAGGGGAGCACAGCATCTGGAGGGAGAGACACTGGGAGCCCCATGAACCCATCGAAACCTTGAGGAGACAATGGAGCCATGAGGGAGATCAATTGGTGGTGTTGCTTTTGCAAGGCCCATGCTTAAGGTAATAGCAGAACAAGGATGCTGTACTCTTCAGCAACAAACTGTAAGTGAGATCTGCTCCAACCGAGATAATAAGCCCTGCGGAATATGTTGGCGCTATATAAATAAAGGTTATTATTATTATTATTAATAAGTGTGCACACTAGTCCTGACTCACAACAGGCCTGTTGCATAGGGAGCACCTCAGTGATTGCTAGTTAAAGAGGTGATGCTCCCTGGTTAGAAACAGAGTCTTAATGCAATATATCCCCGTGAGTCTTGGGAGTATAGATGCTGTATTTAGTTAAAGTGAGTTCATAGTAGCGCAGTAACAACCTTATTCAAAAGGACTGTGTACCTCTTCCCGTGTCTGCAGTCAACTGTTACCAGTCTAACTCTTGCAAATGTCATTCATATTGTTTTGACTTATCACTTGTAGTAAGTAATAAACACAGAACTAAGTTAGTGAGTACAGCGTTAAGTAACTATTGAGTAAATTTTGCAGTGGAATTTTGGCAGAATTCGGTCAGCAATTCTGCACCAAAATCTACAGTTAGGGCTCAGTCACACGGGCGCCGATCCGCCCGTGTTCCTGCACGATACGACTGCTGCACTGCAGGTGCGGACGACTCTCCGCACCGGCCGGAAGATAGAACACATGGCCGGCAATGGAGCCGATCATGCATAAAGACGTCCGCACGTGGTGCGGCCGTCTTATCGCGCAAGAGCACAGGCGGATCGGCGCCCGTGTGACTGAGCCCTTAGTTGTGCAGATTTTGGCGTGGAATTCCAGGATGGCATATTCCGCAACAGTGTTGTGAAATATTCTGTCCCATGTGAAAGCACCCTAAGAAAAAACATTGCATGCCTGGTATCATATTGGAGGCATACGGAAGTACAATAAAACGCCCATGCATCTATTATGGCTATGCAGTTGCTATACGGCTGGATGTTAGAATATGTTTGCCATGGAAAATTCCACCTTTAAACCCCCATCAAAATCCATAGTTTTATGCTGTAGTTTTTGTCGCGGAACTGTATGCGGTATTTGTCCCGCCAATGGGCTAAATCGACATGCGGAATTCAGATGGGGAACTACATGGAAACGCAATTTTCTGTGTTGGAATTCTGCATGTGGATTTTCCACATTGACAGGACAAATTCTACACGTGGATCCGTGCGAAAAGCCGCAACAGAAAATCCATAAATTTTGACGCGGTGCAACTAGCTGTGGAGTATTCCTCTGTGAATTCCACCATGTGAACACAAACTGTAGAATCTTGGAGTCCCAGACACCCAGCAACCTGCAGCGCACATCTCTGTAAGTCATATCCCTATGAATATTTCATTCCGGCTCGCGCTGCTATAAAACATTTCAGTGGTTCTGTTCAAATATAGATGGCCAATTACCCAAGAAAGCGTTACAATAGTCTAATTTCATCCCACTTTGACTTCATTATCTTTGCTCATAAACCTGACGATGTGACAGACAGAGACCAGAAAGATTATTTGGAAAGTAGAAGTAACATCTGAACCTGAAAAGTTGCTCCTGTATGCTCTTTACTATATTTATGTTCTGAAATTTACACATTTTCCTTTCAAATAAAGGCTTGTTACGCCTGTTACATTCAGTAAGATGTCTCCTTATCAGCCACACAGGGTAAGTGCAATCACGCTTGAGTTAAATAGGACCTGTCACGTCTCCTGCCATGTCTGTTCTAATAAATTATTGTATCCCCCTAAGAGACAATTCTGCAACATATTTTCGTATAACTTTGTTGTTCTATTCCTCTGTTATTCCTCCTAGAAATTTAGGAATAGATTGACAAGTGGGTGTTACCGTTTAGGAGGGTATCTCTGCAAAGTATGACATTGGCCAATCAGTGCTGAGAGGATTGAACTGTGCAGTAACACCACTCCCCTTTGTTGATTTAGGGTGTAACACCCAATTGTCAATTTATTCATATAATTCTAGGAGGAATAACAGAGGAACAACACAATACAGAATTGTGTTTTTATGGTGAATACTAATCTATATATATAAAATAGGATGTGTGTATGTGCCCCCATAACTCATGAACGCCTGGAGCAATTTCAACCAAACTTGGTACATATATAACTCATCCCATGGGGACAAATTTGATGGGGGCGGATAAGCCAGCCCCACTACCCATGGTGGTGGGGGGGTGAATGCCGCAATTGCACTTGAGCAGATGGTTTTTATTTCACAGTCTTTGATTACACAGACAACCTCCTCCTCCTCAAATACTAATATATTACACAGAAGACCTTTGCCTCCTCAAATACTAATATATTACACAGACGACCTCTGCCTCCTCAAATACTTATATATTACACAGACCTCCTGCTCCTCAGATAATAATATCTTACACAGACAATCTCCTCCTCTGCTCCAACTACCACACAGCTTCCCACCAGCACTGAGCCACTATGTACCGCACAGAAAAAAGCCCAGCACCCACTCTTATGAAAGCTGTCCAAAAGAAAATCTGTGTTGCCCATAGTAACCAATCACAGCGCAGCTTTCATTTTACCTCAGCAGTATAACAAGTGAAAGCTGAGCTGTGATGGGTTTCTATTCTCAACTAAAATTACAGGGGAAGTCGGTGAGTTTTTGATTTTTAATTACGCTAGTATTACACAGACCTCCTGCTACTCACATAATAATAACTTACACAGGCAACTTCCTTCTCCTCAAATACTAATATTACACAGACGAACTCCTTCTCATATACCAATACACTACACACATGAACTCCTCCTCATGCAGTAAGATATTACACAGATGACCTCCTCCTCATATACTAATATATTACACAGACGACCTCCTCCTCATGCAGTAAGATATTAAAAAGATGACCTCCTCCTCATATACTAATATATTACACAGACAACCTCCTCCTCATGCCGTAAGATATTACATAGATGACCTCCTCATATACTAATATATTACACAGACGACCTCCTCCTCATGCAGTCAGATATTACACAGACGACCACCTCCTCATATACTAATATATTACACAGATGACCTCTTCCTGATGCAGTAAGATATTATACAGACGACTTCCTCCTCATATACCAATATATCACACAGACGACCTCCTCATGCAGTAAGATATTACACTGACAACCTCCTCCTCATATACCAATATATTACACAGATGACCTCTTCCTAATGCAGTAAGATATTACACAGACGACCTCCTCCTCATATACCAATATATTACACAGAGGACCTCCTCCTCATGCAGTAAGATATTACACAGACGACCTCCTCCTCATATACTAATATATTACACAGATAACCTCTTCCTCCTCATATAGTAATATATTACATAGACGACCTCCTCCTCATGCAGTAAGATATTAAGGCCCATTTAGACACAACGATTATCGTTTAAAAGATGTCTTTTGAGCGATGTTTGAGCGATCATCGTTGTGTCATTTACATCGCAAACGTTGAGCGATCACCTTGCGCTCCAGAGGATGCAGAGGACAAGCGAGGGTCCGCTTGTTCTCTGCATCCAGCTGTTTCCCGCTGGGAGTGCCCGGCTGTTATACAGCCAAGCGCACTGAGCGGAGGATGCAAAAGGCAAGCGGGGTGTCCCCGCTTGTTCTCTGCTTCCAGCTGTTCCCTGTTGGGAGTGCCCTGCTGTTATACAGCCAAGCGCTCTGAGCGGAGGATGCAGAAGGCAAGTGGGGTGTCCTCGCTTGTCTTCTGCACGGAGCGCCCAGCTGTTATACAGCCGAGTGCTCCATGCAGGGTATGGAGAACGCAGCTGGACAGCTCTGTTTTTCTTATCTAACTGTCATCAGGGAGCGGAATACAGCTGAAACAATAGTATCAGCTGTATCTCGCTGTGAATCCCTGATAAGCACGCTAAAAGACAACGATGAGCGATGGTTTAACGAAAACTGCAGTTACACACAACGATTATCGCTCAAAAGACGGTTTTGAGCGATTTTTGAGTGATAATCGCTGTGTCAAAATGGGACTTTAGACAGAAGACCTCCTCCTCATATACTAATATTACACAGATGACCTCCTCCTCATATATTAAATCAGTACACACACACATATTTAAATTCTTTTTGCGTCTAAAAATAAAATACACGGGCAACGCCGGGTAATCAGCTAGTATATACTAAAACAGACATGTCAGGAGAGATGACAGGTTCCCTTTAAAGTTCTCACACAGAACTCCGCACACAATATCAAGTCTTTTCAGTGCTGTGATTTTATTAAAGGCAATCCACACAAGTGACGTTTTGGCCAAAAGGTCCTTCATCAAGTGTATGCCATACGTAAGAACATAATGTCACAGGATACAAGCTGTAGAGTATAAAGAATGGAGCATCATGCACAATAAAGGTAATTAGTGATATACTGCCGTTGGTGTTGGGGTGTGTTCACATGGTGGATTCCACTGCGGAACTTTCCATTGGTGAAACCATGGCAGAAATCCACAGCTATTCTACTGCCCGTTTTACCCTGGATCTGCACACGGATTTAGCACTGTCGATGGGCAAAACTAATGTACAGAGTTTCTGACGTATTTTCATGCAGACCTGTGTGACGACCGGATGTGCCAATTTTTAATGCTCATGGCCTAAATCAGAGTGCCATGGACTGTCTTCTTTTTGAGGTTCCCTTTAAGCAGAATGTCTCACAACCATTTTCCTTATGCGGTATTTGTATGTATGGATGCCCCCATACTCAGGACCCCCCCTATGTGCCAGAGTGGAGAACCACTAAATATATCAGTCACTCCTCACTACTTAGTCAGCCATTCATTTGCAGCCATTCTTGGGGTAACGCACAGCTGGTGGCACTTGCCCCGACAATAACAACTGATCACAAGGGGTTTCAAAAGCCAGTCCCATGATCAGCTGACCATCAGGATGGTTAAATTAAAAAGATAGACTGACTTTATGAGACAACCATTCAAGATACATTTATGGTGGGGATTTGAAAAGTTAGCATTAGATTGATATTACCATCATTGTAGCTAACCATCATAAACTTAGAAATTCAAATTACAGCAATATGCGATAAAAGTCCTATAGCAAAAAATTGACATTAAAGAGGTTTCTCTTTAAAGGCATGTATCCCCTACGACATAAATGTCTGATTGCCAGGGGTCAACTCCTGGGACCTACTGCAAGGTGTACCCCAAATGCCCATGTGAATGTAGCTGAGGTGCATATGTGTGCCTACCATCCCATTCAGGTCTATGAAACAGAGGGAGATGTCCAAACGCATCAATCTCTGTCTGTCCCATGGAAGTGAATGGAGTAGACATATTGAAATTGCTATAACTGGTATATCATCTATAACTGGTTTCCCATAAGGAAACATTGAGCTTAGACTGCTTTCACATAAGCGTATTAAGGCTTCCCACACACGGGTGAATGAGTTATCAGGCCAAGAAACGTGGGCTGATATTGGCTTGCCAATAATTGGCAAAAACACCTCCCATCACTTCTGTGAAGTAGCGATCTTCCTACTCGGCTCTCAGGCGTGTCAGAGGATCGGCAAGTATTTCCCATGGGTTTTAATGGGAAACCTTGAATCGCATGGCGTGCAATGTGTTTTACTGTCCCATTGAATACAATGGGTGATGCATTCTGAAAAAAGATAGGACATGCCACGATTTTTTCCATGGATATGACTCCTTTCTGAAGAATGGGTTCATATTCGCGCAAGTTTTGTGAGTCTTGCAACACACCAAACTCGTGCGAGTTTCTCGGCCATGAGAAAGCAGCCTATAGGCTCATTTATGTATGTGTAATACAGATAAGTGTACCTGCCCTATCGTGGGTCTAGAAACTTGAATATTATAGATTCCTATGATGTTTTAAGTTTGGGTCACTAGACTCGCGGTCGGGCCGCGACACTCATCTTTATTATGAATGCATAAATGTGACTGTTATATGCTTGTGTGAAACTGGACTTATGTTGATCCGACATTTTTCCTGGAATCATGGTCAACCAAAGCCCGAGCCTAAGTTTTTGCTCTTATACATATAAAAATAAAATAAAGATATTTTGAAATCTGGATGATTTAAAATATCCTATTGTCTTGTGTATATGATAAGTAGATTGTTGCGTTCACCCATAAGGCTTCTTCACCTTGCCTGCGGGAACGTATATAAATCCTAACTGAACAGTAAGTATCTGGGCATAAATGGACAAAACTCGGATATACCAAAATCACAATAGTTTCATTAGACAAGTATCCAATATACAAATACATTGTCATACCAACAACAAGAAAACATCTGACCCTGGTCTACACCAAGAGGGAAGACCTGTGTATAAGCGGGGTAATCGTCCCGATAAGGACGGCTCCACATCAGGTACATAGGGCAAAACTCACTCTCCCTCAAAGGTAGCATGGGCACCAATTTCACATAATAAAAACTCCAGCAAATAGTACAACATGAACTAGAAATGCAGAAAACCCCCATAACATGAAACAGATCAGACCAGACATAGTTCAGACACGGTGTCCGCATACCTACGGACAGAGGGGAATTTAGACATCCGCACACCTAAGGACTCAAGCACAAGCATGCTTCAGCGCAAGACATTTGCGCTGTGAGCAAGGCCCTTTTGTGCATGGATCAGCACATTTTACCGTACTTTTTTGCCCACACAGGGCATGTTCACATGGAAGCAGGACACCCTCCGCGCCCCCCCCCCCCCACTGTGATTTAAAAGGCTATTCAGTTTAATTAGGCCCAGATATGTTGGTTCACAGAATTACACATTGTATGGCAAATTTGCACACATTCGCACACCTCCCGTAGACTCCTATGGGGAAAATAGAGCATGTCCTATTTTTTTTCTGCATATGCAAAAAAGGAGAAGGAGAAGAAACCTATTAAAATCAATGGGTTCATTTTCTACATTGTGCAGTGCAAATATTCTGTCTGAAGGGGATTCAGACATAACCCAAACAGGACATAGTTCAGACCAGGCGTCTATACATCTACAGATGGGGGGTCATTGAGGTGTCTGCACACCTACAAACAGAAAGGGATTCAGTCAGACCCACATGCTATCAATAGTGTTCATAAAGAATAATAAGGTGTAATGACTAGCTCCCTCTAGCTGGCGGGGCTGGTATGTATGTGCACAGACCCCAGGTGATTGGCTGGTTACAGCAATCCACACAATCAGCCAGCCAAATCAACCTGCACCTGCAGCGATGTGCTCCAGAAAGTGCTTAGAACTACAAGACCCCGGAGCCCAAACTATCACGACATGAGGCCGCCTGCACACGGGCGGAAATCCCGCGGCGGGATTTCCCGCCGCTCAAAGCCTGCATAGGATTGCGTTAACAAACGCAATCCTATGCAGACGGCCGCGGTTTGGCCGCGCGAAATATCACGCGACAAACAAACCGCGGCATGTCCTATTTCTGTGCGGGGCTCACAGAGCCCCTCACAGAAACGTCACTCACCCAGCTGCCGGCTCCGGTCTGCGCATGCGCCTGCTGCCCGGCAGCCGGCACATGAAAGAGTCGGGGCCGCCGGGTGCGGGTGAGTACGCGCTCGTCCCTGCAGGCGCTCGGGTCGGGTCACGCGGCGAGAATCCTTGCCGCCGGATCCGACCCGCTCTTCTGCAGGCCGCCTGACACAGATGTGTCATGCGATGCTGCTTGAAAAATAATCGCAGCATGTCCATTCTTTTTGCGTTATAACCCATTGCTCCCAATAGGGCCAGCGGCAGCAGCATTGAAGGCAATGGGAGGAGATCATGATCCCCTACCATGGCTGTGACAGCTGCAGCAGGGGATTCCTTCAGCCTCACAGGGATGCAAAGCTGTCGCATCCATGGGTTTCACCTTGTTCTCAAAGGGACCGGCGTCATTGAAAATAGTGGCTAACATTGTGATCTCCTGCTTTGGCTGTGACAGCCGCAGCGGGGATGAAGGAAACCCCCGCAGTGATGCAATGCTGTTGCATTCCAAGGGTTTCCACATGTTCTCAATGGGGCCAATGGCCCCATTGAAAGCAATGGGAGAAGATCGTGATCTCCTGCTTCGGCTGTGACAGCTGAGGAGGGGATGGAGGGAACCTCGCAGGGATGTGAGGCGGTTACCTTGTAAAAACGCCTCACATCCAGGGGTTTTCAGAAGGACTGCGAGGGCGATATCAGGCTATGAATCACGGCCCAATATCGCCCTCGCCGATGTACAGGAGCCCTAATAGCAACAATTGCAGTCTGTTCCTACAGCTCCAGTAGATGTGGCTCTAGCACTGATGGGAAAGAACCCATTGCCATAAATGGGTTCTATTCTCTGCATATTGCACGCTTATATTTTGCACGTGCAAATACATCCATATGAAGAAACCCTATTCTTAAGATTGGTCAGGGAATATGATTTAGCTGTGGTCAGGAAGTAAGGTACGACATATTCATTAACATCCCTCCTGACTCCATTAATGTGAAGGACTTGCTGCTCCAATGCTTGATGGGATGGGGAGGATGGGGATTTTAATCTGCTGAAGGCTGCATAGTCTGCTTAAAGGGCTCTTACAAGTCTTCAGCAGAACAGACACAATAGCAACTGAAATAATTAATGCTTCTTATGGCATTCATTTTCCAAAGGTCAACAAGAAAACAGAATATATCCTTTGTTACCATCTTGGAAGTCAGAAGCATATGTTCCAAAGTCTAGCTTGTCTTTGTTTGCAAACATAATGTTTGAATTAGTAACGATAGGAGACCTAGTGGAGAATGATACAGAAATATGGGGTTTTGTTCATGTATAATACATTTCCAAGACATCAACAAGTTGGAACCTCTGAATGCATTACCCTTCACATTTCTATGTCCTGTCCATCACACATATTCTCAACAATATATAAAGTTCCTGTAACTCTGGCAAACATGGCCTGAATGCCTGCAGAAAAGTTTCTTGAAGTAAGCGGGACTGAAGATAACTTTGAACGTATAAGGCCGCTTTTACTTTTAATTCCGTTTGGAGGTTCCATCGCAGATCCGGCACAAAATAGCGAAAGAAAAAGTCCTGTATGTAGCACTTCTTCGGACGGTAAAATGCCGGACAGCTAAATGGAAACCAAATGGACCCCATTATAGTTAATGAAGCCCTGTTCGGTTTCGTCATAAGACGGATCCCGTTCTGCCAGGGGATTCCCCTTTCCTGGTCCCTGGATGGAGCAGCCTAATGCAGGTTCTTGTGGGGGAATCATTGTTACTTTAGTAGTTGTTCTATATGCTACATAGTTGCAAGCACACGTCCCTGCACCTGGGCCCAGGAGCCCTAGGGGGCCCATAAAGTCTCTTTTCCCCATATTGCAAACCAATACTATCAATGAAGCTTTGTAGTTGGGGGCCCAGTTCCAGATTTTGTACTGGGGCCCAGCAGCTTCAATGCACACCTCCATCAAATTCAACTTTTCTCAATCAATCAATTATTCATTGTTCATGGCATCGTTGACTATAATCTAGTTATAAGTATAACTTGTAACAAAACCTGATTTTTTGGTGTTTCCACCATCTACTAATGTTATTTGTCCATTTCAGTGTGCGGTATCACCGCATCTTCTAGGCAGCACACCCGCAATCGTCGGGCTATATTTGACTCCAATCTTTCCTTTACTCCCTATATTCAATCTCTTGCGCACTCATGTCACCGGGACTTCAGAAGCATCTCCAGAATCTGCCCTGTTCTCACTGTGGATACATCAAAATCTCGGCTTGATTACTGTGACTCACTAATTAGTCTTCCCCTCACTAAATTCTCCCCTTTCAAATCTATCAAGAATGCAGCAGCCAGGTTCATCTTTTTGTCCAGCAGCTACACTGATTCCTCCATCCTGTGCCAGTCACTGCACTGATGCCTCCACACTGTGCCAGTCACTCAGTCACTGCACTGATGCCTCCACCCTGTGCCAGTCACTGCACCAATGTCTTCCCCCATGCCAGTCACTGCACCTATGCATCCATCCTGTGCCAGTCACTGCACCGATGCCTCCACCCTGCGCCAGTCACTGCACTGGCTGCCCATCCAGTATAGAATATAATTTAAACTCATCTCTGTTATCCATAAAGCTCTCCTCAGTGATGCATCGCTCTATATCTCCTCCCTCATATCAGTCTACCACCCTACCAGTGTTCTCCGCTCTGCTAACAACCTTATACTAAATTCCTCTTTAATCTGAACCTGCCACTTCCATCTTCAAGGTTTTTCCTGAGCTGCACCAGTTTTCTAGAATGCACTCTCAGACGAACTGCAAACATTTCCAAAGCCCAAGGTTTTAAGGGTGCCATAAAAACACATCTTTTTAGGAAGGTCTACAATTTCCCCTTATCTAGCTCTACTCTATTTACTCCATTTCTATATTGGAAACCTGACCCCCTTCATCCTGTTGCATCCCCAACACCTCAGACACCCTAATGCACTTCATATATGTGTATACAGATACCGACTGATGACTGGTTCATACAGCTTTATGTATAGTACCCTGTTTATATAAAAGGGGACTGGACCTTGGTACAGAACAAGCACTTGTATCTCTTATGCCACCCCATTTCCTAACTGACCATGTACTGCAAAGGGGCTACGCTGAAAGCCCCTCCTTATTGCTGATTCTACATCTGCTTAGTAGAATGGCAGCCTGTAGCAGAGACTTTATGGCATCAAGATGACCTAAAGTATATTGCATAGTACAATATATTAGTTTTGACCAAAGTGTTCATGTGTATTTTGCTTTCAGTTTTCTTCCCGTTATTAAACTTAATGGAAACGTCATGAATTTTTTTTATTGAGTTTTTTTTTTTTGTGATAAATCCACATTCGTATTCTGTTAAAAACATTATAAGAAAATAGTGGGGTTTTTTTCCTTGTAGAAATTGTAGGATACAGGGGCAGTTCTATCCCAAGACTTGTGCTGCTAATGCCTTTTCATCATGATCGTCTTTCATGTTCCATAGATGCCGCAGATCAAGTCGTGATCCGGAGTCTCCCTTCAACATCACTTACAGTCCTTGGAACATGGTTCGTGTTGACATTTTGCACTAATCCTCCCGCTGATCTCTGCAGTGAGGTAACATGCATGCTCAGACTGGCTTAAAGAGCCAAGGAATCAGGACAGTCTGATACTCTGCAACTGGCTGGGGCTCAGTACGACTCTCAAGTTATTTACAGATAACTGTTATAGATGGACATCCCCTATTTACTAAACTTATTTTACCATGCCTTAATTTAGACAATCTTCGCAAATATGCATCGTTGCAAAGTTAAATGTTGAAAGGTTCAAATAAAATAATACAACTATGGGAGTCCTATACTTTTACATGAACACAGTCATATATTTCAACGCTAAATGGGCTTAATATTTTCCATCTACACTCCTCAACATTGAAGTCCAATAAGGACAAGTCATAATTAGAGATGAGCGAACGTACTTGTTTAGGGCGATTTTGCAATCGAGCACCGCTTTTTTCGAGTAACTGACTACTCAGGAGAAAAGATTTGGGGGGCGCTGTGGGTGAGCGGGGGGTTGCAGAGGGGAGTGATGGAGAGAGAGAGCTCCCCCCTGTTCCCCACTGCTACCCCCCGCTCCACCACGCCGCCCCCCGGCGCCCCCTGAATCTTTTCGCCTGAGTAGTCAGTTACTTGAAAAAAGCGGTGCTTGTTTTGCGAAATCGCCCTAAATGAGTACATTCGCTCATCTCTAGTCATAATGTTATGCAAATCGAAGAAGTAGAAAGTGTTGCTAAGATATTCAAGTGTTCTAATTCTCAAGCACCTAGCTCCCATCTGTGGCATGTGGGAGGGACTTTAATGGTATAAAGCTAATTTTCTCAATCACATGAAACCTGAAAAATCGGATCAAGTCTTGTGGTATCAGTGTGCAATCTCTCCTGTTCATTGACGTCCCAGTTATTCCCAGTTGCTGCAAGCTGCAAGAAACAGAAGCATTGAACTAATGGTCCATTTACATATAGCGATTATGACTCAAAATTCGTTCAAACAACCGCAAATAAATAATAACCATTGCATGTAAACGCAGGCATTGTGCACTTTTCGTCCGAATGATGATTTTAAGGTGAACTTAAAATCTATCATTCAGCCACAGAGAGATAAATATCTCTCAGTAGACCGCATGCTGTGTTCTCTGCAGGAGCTGGGAGAATACATTGTATTCTGCTGGAGCCCCTACAAGAACAATGTAGCTGTTTGCACAGAAGGGCGTGTGATTACTCACATGCTGGGCCCTGCAAACAGCTCCTGGAGGCCCATCTACATGCAAATAAAGATGATAAAGTGTTAATGGACATTAGAGTCCATTAACACTTTATGCAAAAAGATTGCTAAAATTTTAAGTCGTTTGAAAGATTATCTTCACGTGCAAATGGGCCTTAAGAGACCATGGTTTATCACGATGGCAGAACACTACGCTTGTAGATATCAGCACTGCTCAATGTTGCGTGTCCCAGTGGTTGGGAAAACAATGTCAAACTCAAATGACAGCAAGAGGTGTATAGAGACTAACCTCTGCACGGATGGTTTGTCAAATTAGAAAGAATGGCATATAATGATTCATTCTGTATTGCGAGTGACATTGGATGTCACAACCAAAGCCTAGGGTGTCAAACAGTATCTGCTCAAACCATCATGAGACTGGGCTATGAGCCAGATGTGCAGCAGCAGGTATTCCATTGACCTCACACGACCACTCTCAAAGATTATCATGGTGCAGAGCAAGACAGCAATGGAGGCGGGAGGTCTATCAGCAACGAGTCCCGCTTTTGGGCGCAAGGATAGTGCAAGATTGGTATGCAGATCATGTAGGCAACATCATGAAGAGGCCTTCACAAGGGAATGTTATCCTGGGAGTATGATGTGGGGTGGCATAATGTACGCTAGCCGGACCTCTCTGGTCTTCATAAGAGATGAGCGAGTATACTCGCTAAAGGCAATTGCTCGAGCGAGCATTGCCTTTAGCGAGTACCTGCCCGCTCGAGACAAAACGTTTGGGTGCCAGCGGCGGGCAGGGAGCTGCAGGGGCGAGCGGGTCGGAACGGAGGGGAGATCTCTCTCTCCCTCTTTTCCCCCCCGCTCCCTCCTGCTGACTGCCGCTACTCACCGCTCCCCCGCACCGGCACCCGAACCTTTCGTCTCGAGCAGGCAAGTACTCGCTAAAGGCAATGCTCGCTCGAGCAATTGCCTTTAGCGAGTATACTCCCTCATCTCTAGTCTTCATTCAAGGTACACTAACAGCTCAGTGATATATTGATTTGATTGCGAAACTAGTGGTACGGCCAATTTTCCGAACTGTCCCAAAAGCCAATTTTCAATACAACAATGCCAGGCTGCATATTGCCCGTGCAACTGTGAGCACGGCCTAAACGTGCCACCATGGCCTGCAGCATCTCCAGACTTGCAAAGGAAGCTGCCAGCATTGCATTTTGATGATTTTCGCACCCAAGTGTTTTCAGAGTGGCTGGACATTCCTCAGGCAACCATTAATAACCTTCTTGATTGCATGTCAAGGCATGTAAGTGCATATAATTCTGCACATGGCACATACATGATGCTGAATAAAGTGAGATGTTTTGAATATTAGTTTCCATTTTTTTATTATTTGCCTATCATTAACATGTCCATCAATGCAGTGATTTCAATAATTCCATGATTTTTCTTTCTGGGTGTTGCAATTTCAATGTTAAGATATATTATATGTTCAAATTCAGACTTGTGTACTGATCATAAGATCACCTGGAACTTAGGAAGCATCCTGTAGATTTACCTAATGTTTATATGGTATAAACCAATCCCAGCCCTCGCATTGGTTCATTGAGCGCTGCATTGATTGGCTGAGTAGTTCTGGGTGAGCCAATTAGAGCCATCGCTTCCTGGAGGCAGGATTTTTGAATCCCACAACCAGGAAGTAATCTTCTATGGGCAAGCGAGAACTGCAGGATGCATGGCGGAGCACCTTACAGCAGAGGGAGGATCCAGACCGAGCCTGCTAGGTAAGTATTCCTTTTTTTTAAGGAATGCAGCTAGGGCTTATTTTAGAGGTATGGCTTAACCTTCTCATGATTAAATCGTGTGAGTTTATTGCAAAATTTTATCTCTGGCAGCAGCGAAGTGATGCACGATTTTTCACAAAGAAAGCGCATCACTGACGCTACAAAATCGTGGGAACACAGCTGCGATATCACTGCGATTTTGTAGCGGAGATATCACTATCGCTCATGTGAAAGAGGCCTAACAGTCGATGAGAAGCAAGAAACACAAGACTCCAGTGGGCAAAAGAGTGCAAAATTAGGTCAATGAGCAGTGGAAAAACATCGCCTGATCAGATGAATCTAGATTTCTGTTGCACCGTGCTGATGGGAGGTCAGAATTTGGTGCAAGCAGCATGAACCGATGATCCCATCTTGTCAGGCGTCAACAGGTCAACCAGGGGGAGGTGGAGTAATGGTGTGCTGAATGTTTTATTCGCACACCCTGAGTGCTCTGCTACCTGTGCATGGACACCACAATGTATTGCTGTGGCTCTGAAGGCCAAAGGAGGTCCACTGTGCTAATAGATGGAGTGATCTCATATGGTGGCCATCCAGTGTACATTGCTAAATCTCTAGTGATTCAAGCGTCACATCGTACATTATATGGGTTTGTATCCATTATGTCTCATTTGGATATAGAGTGATCTTGAGCATTCTCCGACTACAGGACTGTGCAGTAGGATTTTGGATCAGCGCTTTTAATTAACCAGTACAGTCAAACCAGTGCAAGACCTAAATTGCATCAACTTTATGGAATAAAAGCTATGATATATTGCCATATACTATTGGGATACAATTAAATTCATTACATGTGACCTGTACAAGTTATATAGAAAACAAAAACAAAAAAAAAAGCACCCACTGTCATTGTGGCACTGAAGCTCTTTATGACTATCCAGCTGTCAACATTACAAATGATAGGTGAAGTTCTTTCTACTGATTAACAAGTGTTGTCTAAGGACCCATCCAGATGATGATCCAGTTTTTACACCGTTTAACTCTGGCACTTTCAATCAATGGTCTCTGTGACAGCCACAAACTACAATATCAGGCCAATTGCCTGACAGTGCTTCAATTATCGCAGCATGTGTTGCTAGCGTACAAACTGAAAATAGAAGCCTATAGTTGAGAAGATGTAATAATCATCGGAACTAGTAATGAAGGTTTTCCATCGATATACGTGTAGACACCTTAGCATACGTACAATTACCTGGTTAGTTCTTAATAAGTTATAAAACTCAGTTTAAAGCCGTTGTCTGAAACAAAAACAATTATTTGTAAAAACTGGTCTCCCATGGGAGAAAATAATAAAGAGCTCGCACACATCTCTCCCCATTCCCCACTAGTCCCCTACTATTGTTCCAGGTCCCTTGGTTAATGTATTGTTTACAGGCTGAAGTCAACCAGTGACGTCCCGTAAACAGGCTGCTGTAGCCAATCACGGAGCTAAGTGATCGATCTCTGAGCTCTGCCATTGGTTGCAGCAGCCTGTGATGTCCTGTAAACAGGCTGCTGCAGCCTATAAATGGCACATCAATGTGGAGACCTGGAGCTGTGATGGAGGACTTTCAGGGAGTCGGGAGTGGTGTGTACAAGCTCTTTATCATTTTTACCTATAGGGAACCCATTTTTACAACAAAACTTTGATCTTGGACAACCCCTTTAAGGGACTAGGGGTGCCCTATGTCCGTTTTCCAGAGAAGTGGATGTGCATGCATGGTTACTGCACATTATATAGAATCAAATACATTCAGTGGCTGTTTCTGTGACTCCCATATACTAACAAGGAGAGTCACCATCCATACAAGGTTATCTCTCTACTAAAAATGGTGGACCAAGCACCCCTCAGTATCATAATCAGATAAGGCTTTAAACTGGCCATACATTTCAGATAGCTGTTTCCTGAATGCTCCACCATCTGACAACTATTCTTCGCTACTCTCTTATACATATGTACACTTGGCTCAGCACATGGCCATGTGGCATGTTTAACAGTCCAAGTTGCTGTGTAGCCCTAGCCTAAAACTGTATCTCTTCCTTTTTGTAGCTGAATATGGCTCCTGACTCTTACTCAAAGTTGAATGCAGATAACATGGTGCAAACAGTTGGGGACCTCTGCTGTAGAACCATGCCCAGTGGAAAATCATATTTTTCCATTCCAGTCACATGCAATATCTAGCCTCTGCCATCTAAAAAAATCCAAAGTTGGACTGTCACAAAAAAACGAGATTTCTTCTATTTACTCTTCCTGATAAAGAAGAGTCACCATGTCACAGCATGCTAGCGCTAGAGCTGGAATGGGACCAGTGTGATGTCACAACACTGGCCCCAGACCACAAAATACTCAAGTTAGCACATGCTTACTGTCATTCTGGACTGGTTGCTGACAAATGCACATCTCTGTCTGTGTATTTATTGGCTGAGAAGTGTTACACCCCAGTTAACCAATCAGCTTAAGTCACTGCACACTTATTCCGGCTCCTCCTCTTTGAGGGGACAGGTTATACTTTTAGTCAAGTCTGTGTGACACATGTTTGAAGGTATTCCTGGTCCATTCTGTAGACTGCTATCTGAAGGTGTTCTGGTCCAGTCTGAAGTTCCCTGCCTGACTCGAGTCTCCAATCAAGCTAAGTTTGCTGCACATTCACTTTAACACTTGTGAAGCTGTTTAACGCCTTCCTTCCCTGAGTGTTTATGGTCATTCACATACTGCATTATAGTATAATCTATCCTTTGCCACAACTCCGTTATCCTAGGAAAAGTTGTGGTTGCCCCAGGTTCCTGATGTGGGATTGCCCTCATCAGGGTGAATGTTCCCCTTTTAGACAGAGATCTCTGCCTAAAAGGCAGTGTAGTTCCCTTCCTGACCTGAGTCTCCAATCAAGCTAAGTTCACTTTAACACCTGTGAAGTTGTTTAACACCTTGCTACCCTGAGTGTTTGTGGTCATTCACATACTGTATTATCGTATCATCTATCCTTTGCCAAAACTCCATTATCCTAGGAAAACTTGGGTTGCCCCAGGTTCCTGACGTTGGGGGTTGCTCTCATCAGGGTGAATGCTCCCCTTTTAGGCAGAGATCTCTTATGTCCATGGTTTAGGATCAGATTCCCTTTCTCCCCACATTTTGGTTTCGCTGTTAATACATTTGGTTCTCCCCATTAGTATATTGGGTGTATATTCATCCTGTTTGGGTATTACATTTACCTTGAAAACCAAGCCCCGCACGCAGGGGCGTAACTAAAGGCTCAGGGGCCCTGATGCAAAAGGTGAGCTGGGGCCCCCCCTCTATCTGTATCTGTACCCGTACCCATACTTAAACCATGCTGCACAGAGGCATAACTTGAAGCTTCTGGGCCCCAATGCAAAACCTGTAACAGGGCCCCCAACTATAATGCTTTATTCATGATACTGGGCTCCCTACATGGAGAAGAGAGGCCTTATGGGTCCCCTAAGGCTCCTGGGCCCGGGTGCAACCGCATCCCCTATAGTTACTCCCCTGCCCGCACGGACATAACACGGTGAAGTAGTGAACAGGATGATGGCTTGTGAGCTACTTTGTATTATGTAGTTTCTGCTTCAATAAAAGGTTTTTTAAAACCCCATTAAAACCCAAAACAATAGAGCATACAAAGTTGGCGAAAGATCAATTCACTTTTTCCCACGTATATTAACATTCTGCATTCATTTCTATGCTATAATCCCCGGTATTATATTGCTTTTCATTTTACAATATTTGTTACATTTTTTTTTTTTTTTTGCCAGAATAGAAACTCACTTGGATATAACAGTGAAAGCAAAGGCATTTTAGTTAAAAAAAAAAAAAATCACCGTCTGAATAAAACCGGCCCTTTAATGTGGCAGCCAGGGCTCTCAGCCTGATAACATCCCTGTGTGTCTTGCATTTGGCCTTGTGCGGGGAAGGTAAAGTTCCCTTATCTTATCTGTATCTCCACACAACAACCGGCCTCTCTTCCAATTCAGTCTTAATCTCCTTAGTAAATAATACAGATATTTTCCCCATAACAAAAATGGAGCTGCCAGATTGAGTTAGATAAAACCTCTCATTTACACACCATTCTCTTTCAGAATCTGCCTGATTTCTCATAATCTCTTTAGCTTATCAGAAAAGGCCTTTTCACATTTTAGCCATGGTGTGGTTGCTATAACCAGGCTATTATTATTAAACAGAAATCTCGTAGGCTACAGCTGTCTTTTTGAATAGATATGTGACCTTATTGTCCCCGCTCTATTTTCCAAATTGAAGACAAATTATTGTTCTGTTGCCCAATTTTGCTACATATCACGGTACTGCAAGGAAGTGGCTTAAAATAGGTTATTAATTGGTCATAAGCCTAAAGGCGTTGCTCAGTACTGCGCCAGTGTGCTGCGTAATTCGAAGACAAAAAAGACACATTTTAATTAAAGAGCCAAGGCAATTGCCATGTAAAATATACTGGAAAGGGAAAAAAAAAAGCGGGAGAGAAGGAAAACTAGGTATCAGCTAAATTAGTTCAGCCCTTGAACATCTGTAAGTAATTAAAATCATCATCAAGAAAGGTGGCAATTAAACAAAGAAACGTAAACAGAAATTAGCAATATTTTGACATTTCGGTTTGTTATTCCAAAGCAGCTTCTTTTTGTGGTTTGATAGGGCGAAAAGGAAATAATAAATGTTGTATGCATAAAAGCCCGACTTCTATTCCTCCTATCAGGGCATTATTAGTGAATGGGATTTTGTTACTGTCACCGTATAAGTGTAATTTAATTTTTGAAAAAAAGGAACATAATTACTGTGACAATTAATTAAAGGGTGTCTGGTTGCAAAATGGGTTTTTTAAATCTGATCCAAATCAGAGTAAACAATAAATTAAATCGGCTGTACTAATAAATCCTCAGCCTTGATGACCCAGCGCTGCAGCCCTGTGATCGTCCTTGCCTTAGTTGTGGAATTGACGCCACATGACTGCTGCAGCCAATCAGAGGCTGCAGCAGTCAGATGATGTTCTCCTGGTACCGTATATGCACTCAGATGCTGGGCATGGATATGCCAGGACAATGATTGGCTGCAGCAGTCACATGGTGTCCATTCCACAACAAAGACTAGAAGGACTCTAGCCCTGGATCGCCAGGGCTGAGTATGAGTAAATACCGTTTTTTGGTTTTTTTTTCGTTTTAACTGATTTGGATCAAATTTTAAAAACTCCTTTTGCCACTGGACATCCCATTTAACTTCACTCATATGTGTCACCATTAAAGCCCCCATACACAATATACAGCAGTTATCCAAACCCACCTATTTTGGCAGGATCGGCTAACTGTTGGATATGTATGTGGGTGTCGTGCCCCTCCAGTCCTGTCAAGGAAACCGAGCAATAAATTCTAAAAAAGGGGAGTGGGATAGGCTGAATGATGTTAGTGGAGGGTGGTGGTACTGCGTTACTAGACATGTGGGACAGTATGACTGGTGGTAATGGAAACAATGGTGAGGCCTAAGAGCTTTCCCTAAGCTGCCCCAAATGGACCTGACAATTAAGTGGAGCACCCACCATGAAAAGGGGGACACCCCTTTTGAAACCTCACTAGATTTCCCACATGTGTCTAGGAGATGGAATATTTGAGGACAGAGCACTTTTTTGTGAATTACAGAAGGTTAGTGATTTTTGCTTGATGTTACATAGCAAACTGTAGTGAACTTTGAATGAGTTTTTTATAAGGCAGCACATTACAGAGTAGGAGGAGCTGAGCAGATTGATATATAGTTTTGTTGGAAAAGATTCAGTATCATTTATATTTAATTCATTTAATCTGGCCCTTTCTTTGCTTAGGAGTCCAGTGGGCGGTCCTACTCAGTCATTCTCTGTATGTTTTTACATTTGCCCACTGGACTCTCAAACTCAAAAAGAGCAGGAATTTAAATGAATAAAACACAAGTTATATTGAATCTTTTTCCATAAAACTATATATCATTCTGCCCAGCCCCTCTGGCTGTTCACCATGCTGTGCGCAGATACGACTGCATCTACAATGACAAGTTCCCTTTAAGCTCTAAAATATAATGATTATTCCTAGTAGAGCCATTATTGGCCATAATTGCAGCGATAATGTAATTATTGGGGCTTATTGGCTGCTACCCTGGAACCTGGTAGAATAAGGTTATAGACCTTCTACAGTCACACTAAGTGGATCAATTATACTCTTGACAAGGTTGACGAATATGTTTGACCTTTACAAGGTGGATTTTCTGCATATGTGAAAAACTAAGACCAAGAAATATCCAGAACAAAATAAAATATATATATTTTCCATTTGGTGGTCCATCCTAAAAAATCTATGAGGTAGGAGCTCACTACTTCTCCACAGGACGTTTAATAGTTTTCATTTAACATTGAGGACCCCTGTCAAAGTCAAATCTTGAAGTTGCTTCTGAAATTAAATTATATGAATTTTACATTTTCAGTGTCAGCTGCCGTTTGACCAATTCACTGACCTCACTGCATATGAAAAGAAACTGAATCGAAAGTGATTGACATCTCTAAGTAGACACTTGGCTTTATGGATTGCCTAAAAAAAATGTTAAGTAATAGTTGTAAAAGATGACATGCTGCCGCTAATCTTGTCTTCTTCAAGTCGGGCAAGGTTGATCCAAAGCAAGCTGATGATCCAAGGTTTGCACAATTACTAGAGACAAATCCTACTGGCCGTAAACAGTAGAGCTTTGTTCTCTGACAACAATAAAATCAAAGCATTGCGTTTTCAGTTTGTGCTGTGGGAAGTGAAATTATGGTTTGTTTCTAGAGATGAGCGAGTATACTCGCTAAGGCTAACTACTCGAGTGAGTAGTGCCTTAGCCGAGTATCCTCCCGCTCGTCTGTAAAGATTCGGCTGCCGGCGCGGGTGACAGGTGAGTTGCGGCGGTGAGCAGGGGGGAGCGGGGGGAAGAGAGGGAGAGAGAGATCTCCCCTCCATTCCTCCCCGCTCTCCCCCGCCGTTCCCCTCCCACCGCCGGCCCCCGAATCTTTAGAGACGAGTAGTTAGCCTTAGTAAGTATACTCGCTCATCTCTATTTGTTTCCAATGGAAAGCTATTAACAGTCCATTGTGGTCCATTCTGCACCATCACCAATTTGGACAATCCAATATCTTATTCTTAGAAACGGATGTTTAGGATCTCATTTCTGGGAGCCACCACCATATCTATACCTTTGCATGAAACATACAAATCAGACAGATTGTAAGAATATTTGCAATTATAAACTGTGAGAACATTCAATTTTTTCTGTTATGCCTACTGACACCAAACCTGTGCCAACATGGCAGACAGATAATGTATCGTAAGTTGACTAACAATGACCATATTAGACTGATATTTCATTCTAAACTTCTGATTACATGTACAGTAATACAATCCGGACTATTGTGGTCTATGGACACCTCTTTAATGGGATTAAAATTGATAGCCTATTCATAGGATAGTCTATCAATATTAGATAGATAGGAGTCCGCCAGTCAGCTGTTTGAAGGGCCCATGGTGCTCATTCTTTGTTAATGACAAGGCAAAGCCCAGTTTAGTAATGGCAGTGCCTGGATTTACAGATCAGTCCTATTCACTTGTATAGGTCGAAGCTTTAGTAAATTACACTAAACAATCACTGCGTTAGGAATAGCTGGCACTTGACATCTTGTGATCAGTAATATGATACCATGTGATGGCTGTATCATGATCTGTTCTCAGATTATGTGCTGACTTTTTCTCTCTACAACCAAAGGCAACATTCAGCTGTTATTGGTAAACGTGGTGACTTCAGTGACTTTCACCGCGGGCAGATTGTTAGTCTTCAGAGGTGTGGTGCCAGTATTTCTAAAACAGTCTCACTTGTTGGCTGCATTCAAGACTGGTTCAACCATGTACAGATATCTGACAGAAGATAACACAGCGGCAGGCCACATGTGGTTGATCCAGTAACAATGTGCCATAGTGAACCGACTGACCAAGCAGTACAACAGCAGGAAAGTTACACAAATTTCCACAATGACCAGGCAGTGTAACTTGTGGGGTTCAGTATGCAAAGACCAAGAAGTGTGCCCTTGATGAGCCCACGTCATACCCAGCAATGCTTTGCATGGGCCCAAAAAGATGTAAATAGACCTTGGACACATAGCAGAGGGTCATCTGGAGTGATAATTTCCATATGGATGGTCAGATCGACATCTGGTGTAAACAGCATGGAGCTGTAACCCATGAGGGCATCATTGGGGTGCAACAGGCCAGTGATGGCAGTATCATGGTCAGGGGAGCATTTTCCTGGCATAGCCTAGAACTATTTATCATCATATTACAATCCTTGAATGATGAATGCTACAGGGACCTATAAGCTGACCATCTGCACACCTTCCTATCTTCAGAAAGTTTTCCCTAACTACAGTGCCATCTTTCAAGAGGCCAACACTCCAAGATATCGAGCTCAGATCATTAGCGAGTGGTTGGAGAAATATGACAATGAATTATCCACACTGCCTCGGCCCCAAAACTCACCGGACTGTAACCCCATTGAACATGTTTGGGATATACTAGAAAGTGTTTTGAGATCTGCTCCCACTTATCCACAAAATATACACCAATTGACGGAGCTGCTGCACTGCAATGGTCGAGTTGAGTATGGAGGATGTCCACCACCTTGTGAAATATGTTCCCTGACATCTGAAAGCCGTAATAGCCCAAAATGTTGGACGAATCCATTATTGAGAAGGTGTTCCAAATGCAGTGATTGTTCAGTGTATAATACCAACCACTAAGTAAGGAGCTGTGCCTAGCAAAGAGTGACATAAATGCAGTGCTCGACATTGCCCCTTCAAACAGCTGCCAAGGGTTTCATTGATCTAATAAAATAGGCTACCAATATTAAAGCTGTAGATTGCCCTTTTAAAACACAGATATGACCACATGTATTGGACAATACAGTTTTAACAGTCTATCTGGGCTAAAACTAGATATTCCCGTAGAGGTTCCCAACCTTTTGTAGCTAATGAGCCACTTACATTTACTACTGATGGTGATGAGCCACACTGAATATTAAAAGGAAAGACAACTATTAACTATTTGACATTGTGATATGGCATATACACTGGTGTTAACTACCAAATTGGGTCCCTTATACAAAGTTCTAGTATTGCAATGGTATCCCTGCTGTCATTAGTGCATTGAAATATCTGCAAATACTGTTAGACCTGAACATTGTGAGGAACCACAATCTAGATTGCCTATAGCTACCTAGCCATGGGTATGTTGGTTATATTCCCCTAATAGAACAGATGTCAGATAAGGCAGTAGCAAAATAAAAACCCAGCTTGTTGAGTATAGAAACTAAGGTTATATATCCTTGGAGCCCTGTTGTATTGTGCAAGGAATGATGAAGAATTGACCTGAGATCATTTCAACTACTTGATGGTAATACCTGGGGATGGCAAAGTATGAAATATATATTTACCCCATCTGCTCTCTTTTGCAATTTCTCAATCCCATTCAGTGAAGGTCGACCTGTCATTAATGACAGATGCAGCCTGAATAGTATGGAGTCCCTATGTAATAAAATGGCACAGAGTTGACGGGAAGCAAACTGAATGGTTAGAATAGAAGACGCTAATGTTTTGTGTCAAGTTATCAACGACTGCAGTGCATCTGTCATCCAGAAGGCAGATATCTTTATCTTGCTCCTAACTATGTATTTAAGACTTATAAGATGATGTTTTTTGGAGAGAAGACCATGACACATTTTAATATTCTATGAAATTATTGTAAGGACCATCTATGCGAAATGATGGCGCATTGTCTATCATAACGACATAAGGTGGCATGTAACGTACTATCTTGAAGATATATGAAGAACTGTGAAAAATTCTCTATGATTCAATGGTTTGCATCATTTTTCATATAAGGCATAATATGGGATCCTGCCAATGAACATAAGCGGAAACCTCATACTTTGACCAAATGCAGGTGAAAGTAATACTATAATCATAGTCTCTATGGGAAACACCATATTTTTATGAGTCTCAGAAGTTCAAACTAGAACTAGTGATGTTACCGATAACAACCAATCAGATCACTGTTTTAATGTTGAGGCCTGAAAGAAGCTGAAATCTAATTGGTTGTATAGGCAACACCTCCGGTTCACTAGTGGCTGCAGTATACAAGAATCAAAAGTCTATTTTCCATAGAGATAGCTTTCACACCAAAGTCTGGGTGTCAAAGTAAGACCAAAGGTCCCTCTAACACAAAACAACACCTCAGTATTAAAAACAGCACATTGTAGTTGGGGGCCCTCTTAAAGATATTGTATTGGGGCCCAGGCACTTCCAGGTATGCCTTTGGCAGCTGTTACGGGGCCCTTTACAGAAAGGACCCAACTTAGGCCTCTTTAAGCACTGTGGAATAAATTGGTGCTATACAAATAAAGATTATTATTTTATTTTAGGTTAGGGGTGCACAACCATTTTTGGTGTGAGGGCCACATTGTCATGTTTTATCCTTAAGGGGATGTAATAAAATTTAAGTTGCTTGAAAGAATAATATCTCAGTCCTATTACTAAATTATATAATAACAGCACTGTATATTTATGCACGCCTCTTCAGATCCATTTTATTATGCCTTGATGAAGGACCCTGTGAGGCCCAAAAGCTTGCATTACCTTGATGTATTTTTGTTAGCCGTTAAAAGGTATCATATCTGCAAGATTACTTGGTTTCTCTTAGGGCTCAGTCACACAGGCGTTTTAACACGCAAATTTTTGTGTGCACAACGCATTCGCTCAAAATTTCGCATGACCGAAGTGGGCGGCACGCAGAAAAAACGGATCTGACCGTGTTTTTCCATGCAAAAAGTGCGCTGCCCGCTATCCCCTGCTGCGGCTGTGACAGCAGCAGCAGGGGATTTCTTGGATGTGAAACCCCTGGATGCTGTCACATCCAGGGGTTTCACCTTTGGTCAATGGGGCCCGCGGCAGCAGTGGCGGCCTGATTGACATACAGAGAACATCGCGATCCTCTGCCACAGCTGTGACAGAGGATTTCTTCATCTCCGCGGGGAGTCCCCTTGTCACTGAACACTGGGACAGCATTGTCACAGTGTCCAGTGACAACAGGACTCCCCGCGGAGATGAAGAAATCCTCTGCCATAGCTGTCAAGGCTGTGGCAGAGAATCGCAATGTTCTCCCATTGAATTCAATTGAGCCGGCGCTACGGCTAGCTCCATTGAATGCAATGGGCTGCCGGCAAGCTCTGCAGTGATTTTCGGGAAAGGGCTTTAAATATAAGCCCTTCCCTGAAAAATCATCCCTAAAATGTAGAAAACAATATATCTACTCACCTCTTTGCAGTTGCCAGGGCTCAGGTCCGTCTAGCCGGGTCTTCTCCTGAACTGCTAATAAGAGTTTTCAGCAGGCGGGAATTTAAAATTCCTGCCTGCTGAAAGGGCTACCTCTGATTGGCTGAGCGCTCTGACCAATCAGAGGCAGCTCTCAGCAATCGAATGACAGCTGAGAGCTGCCTGTGATTGGTCCCTGCGCTCAGTCAATCAGAGGCAGCACTCACCCATTCATTGAATTCAGCCATTGATTGAATTGAATGAGTAAGCGCTGACTCTGATTGGCTGAGCAAGAACTGCAGTTTTTCTTCTCTGCCATCCCTCGAAAGCTCCAGTTCTGGGTCCTGTTTTCAGCTATCCAAGATGGCTGAGACAATCTTTAAACTACCTAATCCCCACAATACATTGTTAGTCTTAGACTACTAATGCATCAATGCATTGGCCAGACCTGCTCATGTGATCAACACTTGCTTATCAGAGAGCATTGCACAGTGTGCAATAGTTAGGAAACTGCTGCAGCCAGCTTAGACAGCTGAAAAAAAGGCCTGAAATTGGCAGTTTGGAGGAGTAACAGAGAAGAATGACTGCAGGTAATATGCATTCCTCCCTTTTCTGTCTGGACACAGAATTTTGTCCCAAAACTAGAGGGTTGCCTTAAAGTGTTTTTTTTATGTAAATGTAAATTTCCCAGGCTAAAATTTTTGTAAAATAAAGAAAACAATGCATACTCACCTACTCCAGCAGCTCTCTGTCCAGTACTGCTACCGTAGTGACTTCCACTCGGAAGAAGTAAATAGGCATTCATGTGCCTTACATTGTGCATGTGATTGATTAGCTAATCACAGCTTGAGCGACCATGCTGAAGCCTGTGATTGGCTGAGCAGTCACATGCACAATGAATGGCACATGACTGCCCGGTGGCTTCTTTCAGGTTCCAAGCAACAAGCATTAAAGGGGTTGTCCCGCGAAACAAAGTGGGTCTATACACTTCTGTATGGCCATATTAATGTACTTTGTAATGTACATTGTGCATTAATTATGAGCCATACAGAAGTTATCAGAAATTTTTCACTTACCTGTTCCGTTGCTAGCGTCCTCGTTTCCATGGAGCCGCCTAATTTTCAGCGTCTAATCGCCAAATTAGACGCGCTTGCGCAGTCCGGGTCTTCTTCTTTTCTCAATGGGGCTCCGTGTAGCTCCGTGTAGCTCCGCCCCGTCACGTGCCGATTCCAGCCAATCAGGAGGCTGGAATCGGCAATGGACCGCACAGAAGCCCTGCGGTCCACCGAGGGAGAAGATCCCGGCGGCCATCTTCAGCAGGTAAGTAAGAAGTCACCGGAGCACGGGGATTCAGGTAAGCGCTGTCCGGTGTTCTTGTTTAACCCCTGCATCGGGGTTGTCTCGCGCCGAACGGGGGGGCTGTTGAAAAAAAAAAAAAACGTTTCGGCGCGGGACAACCCCTTTAAGGCACCAGCATGGAGTAGTTGAGTATGCATTTTTCTTTTTTTTACACCACTTTAAAGCCTGGGCATTTTTTTAAAGTCCCAGAAAAACCCTTTTAATAATTACGATAAGAATTAAAACTATCAGAACTCATGAACATAGAGAAATAGTGTGCATGGAGCCTGTACAGTGACACATGGAGTCCCTATAGCTCCTTTTTCCGGAGTCCCTACAGTTCCTGTAGGCACTCGGTGTTTGGCATTATGTTCTTGCCTTGCTGTGCATTGCTTCAAACGGGGAAAACGTCTCTAATTTTCACACAAATACTGCATGAAATCAAAAGGCATATACAAGTACAGTATAGAACCAAAGATTTCCAAGCTGTCCTTATGAGGGATGCATGTAACATGGTTCGTAATATAGCCTTACACCTGAGCCCTTAAATTGGCAAATCTCTGCTTCCACTCTCAATAATTTCTTAATAATGATACTCCATGCTGTAGTCCACAGCAATATATTTTCAGATTTGTTTGCATATAGGAAGATGGAACAATACCTCTACATTGCCAGCTATTGGAAGGCAGCATTCCTGCAAGTTAACATCAGACCCTTTCAACAAGCCTTGTAACAATGACTGGGAATTATGAGCCAAAGCCGAAATCTTCTCCGAAAGCCAAAAACCTACTGCACACTGTGCATGTATTCTAGCCTTGGCTCATAATTCCCTGTCATTGTTACAAGGCTTGTAAAAATATCTGACATTGACTTACAGGAAGGTGGCGCTGTAGAGTCATTGTTCCATTTCTTCATTTGCATATTTCCCAGGATGGCCTTCTAAATCTCCCTAAGGAGAAACGATACCCTTCCCGAACCTAGACATTTTTGTTAATATCATATCAGTCATTAATAATACTAGTCATTGCCTTTCCCAGGCATCCAAAATCTTTTGAGAAAGCTGGTATATCCGAAGAAAAACCAGAAACGAGAATTTGTTCGAAATGACAAGAGCCTGTACTCAGAAGCCATCCTTCAGTCCTAAACAATGTATAGATGCTAAAGTAGTTCAGAAGTCAAAAAGCTGCTACGACGAAGAAAAAAAAAAAAGGGAAATGTGTATTTCAAGGTCAAATCTTGTGGAAATTTCATATTTCTTTTTCATTAATGTTTTTAGAAAGAGACTTCAGGATGTTAGGTGGTGGCACAATGGGATTTGATATGAAGATGTGACACCTCGTCTTAAATTTCATAAGCGCGTTTCTAAACTTGACAGAAATGTCATGAAGTGTAGCTGATAAGGTTTGCTGTCCTCTAAAAACTGACTAATCGTACATGATGTCTTGGCAACAGATAACCAGATTACAGTAGAGCCAAAATGACATCACATCAACTCTGTTTCAAATCCTGTAGACACCAGTGCCTATCATCACTCTAGCTTGCTAACATCCTTGACACACAAATGGTATTTTCAGTCTCGAATGTCTTCCTTTCACTCCGTGTATGTCATGCTGGGGTAAATCACAAACAATTTTGTCATTAAATGTAAAGATCTATTAATTCACAGGCATTTGTCAGTCAGCACTTCATATACCGCCGCCGTGCTTACTACCCATCTGCCTCGTGAATGCCACCTATTCCATGTGATGTTCTTCCACCCGCTCTTCGGTATCAGATAGAGATATTGCTATCCTTGTTAAAATTCTGCTCGGATCTGACTATGGTAAATGGACTGGTGCTTTAAGTCTTGGAGAGTTGTTCAGATCAGTAATGAATTTCAAATAATTTATTCACTTCAGGAGTAAGTGGCTGGCATTCGCTCCTTACAGCTGGTTTGTTGAGATAATTGATTTTCGTATAGTTTAAAGATGGGGGAAAGAAATATGTGACAAGCACAGTGGATTTGGAGGCAATTCTGAATGCCATATCAGTTTAATTATAGTTCCTACTGACATAGGTTCTTCCTATTGGAATTAAAATATCCAGGCAACGGCGATGAATTTTTCATGCGCGCCTCTTACCTTGGCTTGCTAGCTGTGGGCACTTTTAACAAGTACACTCGTCGTTCTCTCCAGGACAAACATGACTTACACGAGAGGGCTGCGTGACACAGATAACTCGAGGGAATTGCAAGGGAGCAAATGAGATTCATTAGGATGTGGATGTAAGTTATCAGAGCTCCTTGTTTAATTTAGAAGAGAATATATGTTTTCTATGAATACAATTTTAAAATGGTAATCGTATTCGGGAAGTAAAAGGCCCCTTCTTTGGGAACTATTATCAATATGTAAAATAAAATCATTACTGGGGATGTGCGGCTGGAGAGGCTGATGCATTTTAACATGATAATTGTGCGGTTCGGGGGGAGAGGGGGAAAAAAAATCACTGTTTTATTTATGGCTAAGGTGGAATATTAATTTCGTCAGAGAAGGTGTTGGGAAGGTGGCGGGCTGTTGGGCACAAAGGACTGTAATATCAGGGGCCGCACTGACTCTTTGGAAATGCAAAGGAGGGATTAATTTGACCGACCTCGCCATCAGGCCACTGCATTGATAAACAGATTTGGGAACGGTGTTAGTTAATGCAGGCAAGTTGGCATGGGTAAGAGAAAAGTCAGGGGAAGGGAAATGGCGAGGACTAAAATAAGACTCATTTTGGTATTCTTCTAGTATAAAATGATTTGTGTAGACGGGTGAATTATTTTGTAATGAGAGGTAAAGAATTGTATAATCAGTACAGCAGATAGGAATATCTTTTAGTTGCATGGAAACCTGGGATGGGCATATACTATTCTACCAAAAGTATTTGAACACTGCTATCAGTGGATTGGATTGGGTCTTATTAGCATGTCATATGACCTAAACCATGCTACATAGGATGTAGACTAGAGATGAGCGAGCATACTCGCAAAGGGCAATTACTCGAGCGAGCATTGCCCTTAGCGAGTACCTGCCGGCTCGGAAGAAAAGATTTAGCTGCCGGCGCGGGGGAGCGGTGAGTTGCAGGAGTGAGCAGGGGGAGAGAGGGAGAGAGAGATCTCCCCTCCGTTCCCCCCTGCTCTCCCCCGCCGCTTCCCGCCCCCCGTCGGCAGCCGAATCTTTTCTTCCGAGCAGGCAGGTACTCGCTAAGGGCAATGCTCGCTTGAGTAATTGCCCTTAGCGAGTATGCCCGCTCATCTCTAATGTAGACCCTTGGAGATGGCAACCATAGTTTGTGATGGGAACAGCACGCTATTGGATATACGGGTTATACTGCAGCACAGATGCATTGGGGTATCTACAATGGCGCAAGGAGCGTTGTCATTGGACAGTTGGTCAATGGGAAAACGTTCTATGGAGTGACGGATCACGCTACTCTTCAAATCAGATGGATGTACCTGGGTGTGGAGAACACGTGATGACTTTCTTTTACCCACACATGTTTATAGTGCACACTTTTGTGACTCACATATGGTTATAGTGCACTTTACCGTGGTCCCCCCACACAGTTACAAAGCACCCTTCTATGACCTCCAAAATGGTTAAAGTGCTTCTGTTTGCAATCCCCACACAGTTATAGTGCATATCTTGTGCCTCCCAAGCACTTATAATGCAGCCCTCTGTGACTCCCCTCATAGTGCATGCCCCCGTGCCCCCACAGTTATGCTGCACCTCAGTTATACTGTGAGCCTCTGTGAACCCCCCCACTACAGTTATACTGCACGTCCCTGTGAGCCACCCTGCCTATACTAAATTGCACCTCTTCTGTCTTCACTGGCATCTTCACTCAGCTGCTACTGCCTCAGTGGCTTACTACTTCACCCAGTCTCTTGTTCTCAGTACAGGAGGAGCAAGGGAGCAATTGGCCACTCAGACAGCAGCAGTTGAGTGAAGATAGTTGAGTTGCAATGCAGTTGTGGGACCATGGCATATTGATGAACACCCCCGTTACTACAGTAACAAGAGGGGACCTTTGGCTGCAACCTAAGTGGTTCTGTCTTGATTCGGGAAAGTGAAACCCAAAAAGGTGAAACCAGGACAGCTGTCTGCTTCTCTTCAAAGGGATTATTTCATTTTCTTCTAGTATTGAATTTATGGAGGAAGGAGCATTTGGTTGTCATTATACTGTGCCTCAGTTTTCAAAATCTTCTCAAGCGATCATTATAAGCGGGTTTCTGTGTGCTAGCAGGTTGAGGAATATGACACACATGGAGAAGTTGATGCAAAATTTTCTAATTTTATTTTTCCTTTAATTAGCAATGTAATTTCACCAAAGGAAATATTAATAAGATGCAGTGACTTTAACAATATTCCAAAAATCTTAAATTTTCACCTGGTTATTTCTCCACACCAAATAGCAATAACACAGATAAATGGAGACTCTGTATGCAATGAACCTACATTCTTTTAACAATTCCCCTTAGAACTTTTATCTACCAGTACTCTCGGTACCATACTGTAGGTTTCGAATTCACTCTGAAGCAGTCCTTCCTTAGTTTTAATAAGTCGTATACATCAGTAACGGAGTATTGTCAGAATATTTTAAGTGATAACCTTGTAATACACAGAATCCTAGTGCTTATGTGGAGTAAATAGAAGATTTGTCCCAAATTAACTCTCCGCTTTGATTCTTATATGGGACAAATTCAAGAAATCAGATTTTAAGCAAATGAGCGAGTCTTTCTCTTGGGGGTCTGTTGGGATATTTGCTAAGTAATATATTAAAGAAGAGTATGAATATATGATATAAAAGAAGTAGAGGAAACTATTAATCTCTACCAGGGGCGTAACTATAGAGGGTGCAGGGGATGCAGTTGCACCCGGGCCCAGGAGCCTTAGGGGGCCCATAAGGCCTCTCTTCTCTATATAGGGAGCCCAGTACTATGAATAAAGCATTATAGTTGGGGGCCCTGTTACAGGTTTTGCATTGGGACCCAGAAGCTTCAAATTATGTCTCTGTGCAGCATGGTTTAGGAATGGGTACGGATACAGATACAGATAGAGGGGGGGGGGGGCCAGCTCACGTTTTGCATCAGGGCCCCTGAGCCTTTAGTTACACCCCTGATCTCTACCCTTCTTGAAGTGCTATTTCTTTAATCGCTGAGGGAATGTTGAGCATCGAAGACTGGCATACATACTGTACATACTGTGCTTTAACAGATAGTAACTTGTAAACAGTTATATTCTTGTATGCACACAAAGCTGAATGTCCTTTTTGTGGTTCCCTTTGCATCTCTTAATGTGAGCACATTCCAAAAGAGGTGGTATCACCAGTATAGGCTCACCATTCCGGTATCTCAATTACCACAGTGCGCCACACCATCACTTCTGTCAGCCCTCTCGATCTAGCCATCCTGAATTGGCTTGGCTGGCATACTGCACACTGTGCTCCACTTTTCATATCTGCATCATGAACAAGGGGTGATGCAATAAAGTTTCTGTACAAATGCACAGCTCGCTGTACAACCACTGCTCTACACATCAAACTGGAGTTATATGTAAGTATGCCTTTGATGTATGCCACTGTATACTACATATAGTATGTCAAAGATATAGGCTAAAATGTTAGAACAAACGTATGCCGAGTGTTTTGGTTTTTTTTCGTTGGCCCGCTATACAGAATGTCCACAGAAATATTATTGTGGGCAAAAAAGATCTTTTCAGCATTGCACAAGGGTATGTGCATGAAGCTGCTTGTTCCAGTGCTAAAATAAGGAAATTAATTTAAGACAAATTAGCAGAAAGGGCAAACAATTTCTGACTGCAAAGGATAAAGAGTTGCGGTGCAGTTTCAGGACTGGAAACAAAAAAATGAGCTTTAATATCTTACAGAAAATGTTCAAACTGATTCCTCTCAGTCACATTAACCTCTAAGCAAGGCCTTCTTCACATTAACTAATGTTAATGTTCATGAGACTACCATCAAGAGGACATTGAACAACAATGGTGTGCATGGCATGATTGCAAGGGAAAAGACGCTGCTCTCCAAAAAGAAGAACACTGCTGCCCATCTTCAGTTTGCTAAAGATCATCTGGACAAGCCGGAAGGCTATTGGAACAACGTTTTGTGGACAGATGACACCAAAATAGAACGTTTTGGCTTAAATGAGAAGCATTATGTTTAGAGAAAAAAAACACTGCATTACAACATAAAAACCTCATACCATCTGTGAAATACGGTGGTGGTAGAATCATGGTTTGAGCTTGTTTTTCTGCATCTAGGCCAGAACGGCTTGGAACAATGGATTTTGAATTATATCTGCAAGTTCTCAAGGGAAATGTCAACTCAAGGGACTTGACTGTGAGCTGAATCTCAAGAGAACGTGGGTAATGCAGCCTGACAACTACCTAAGGGTGGCTTCACGCGAGCGTGTGTTCGTGCGTACATAGGTGTGTACTTATGTGCGCACCCCTGTATTAGCAAAAACACACATGCATGCAGGTGCGCATTGCCTTCAATGGAGCCGCGGCTGCTGCTGCCTGTGGCTCCATTGAAGGTAATGGTCTGCCGGCACCCCGTAATTGTTTTTCAGGGAAGGGATTTAAATATAAGCCCTTCCCTGAAAAACAAGGCACACTAGTGTTAAAAAAAAAAAAAAAACACAAACCTTTAGCTGCTGGGGCTCAGCCGCGTCCTCTCTATGCTGTCCCCGGATCTGCAATGCAGTTCTTTGAGCAGGCGGGGAATTAAAATGAGAGGCGAGAGCTGCCTGTGATTAGCTGAGTGCCTCAGACAATCTGAAGCAGCTCTTTCAGCAGGCGAGGATTTTAATTCCCTGCCTGCTCAAAGAACTGCATTGTAGAGCCGTGGACAGCGCAGAGAGAACACAGCTCAGCCCCGGCAGCTGAAGGAAGGTGAGTATGTGTTTTTGTTTTTTTTTTACACTAGTTTGCCTTGTTTTTCAGGCAAGGGCTTATATTTATAGCCCTTCCCTAAAAAACATTTACGGGGTGCCGGCTGCTGGATCCTCTACCGCAGCTGTCATCTGTGACAGCTGTGGTAGGGAACTCTTTATTCCCCACGGGGATGAAGAATTCCTTTGCTGCATCTGTCACATCTGTAATAGGTGCAGCAGGGAATTCTTTATTCCCCGCGGGTATGAAGAAAACATCTGCCGCATATGGCAGATGTGCTCTTCATCCCCACGGGGGACACGGCAGTGGCGGACAGGTAAGTATATATAAATTTATTTTTTTTATGCACTAAAATGGTTGTTTTTCAGGAAAAGGCTTATATTTATAGCTCTTCCCTGAAAAATAATTAAGGGCTGCCGGCAGACCATTGCCTTCAATGGAGCCGCCGACAGCAGCTGCAGCACCATTGAAGGCAATGCGTGCATTCCCTATGGTGCACACATGTCCTTTCTCTACAGGCGCACGCCTGTACAACACAGACATATAAACACACCATAGGGAATGCATTGGTTATAATAGACGCATGCTTTTGTGCACGAGTATGGAAACGCTGGTGTGAAGCCACCCTTAGGCACACAACTTGTTCTATTAAAAAATACTAAAGAAAAATCAAAAAATCAAGTTAAAGTTTTGGAATGACCAAGTCAAACTCCTGACTTTAACCCTTAAGACATGTAGTGGAAGCAAGCAGTTCACGGGAGAAAACCCACCAACGTAACAGAGTTGAAGCTGTTTTGCATATAGGAATGGGCTACAATTTCTCCAAGTCGATGGGCCGAACTAATCAACAATTACGGGAAATGTTTAGATGCAGGTATTGATGTACAAATGGGTCACACTAGATACTGAAAAAAAAGGTTCACATACTTTCACTACTCCCAGACATGTGATATTGGGTCATTTTTCTCAATAAATGACCACATCTAATAAGTTTTACTCATTTGCTTGATTTGATTATCTTTATCTACTTTTAGGACACGTGTGAAAATCGGATGTAATTTTAGGTCAAATGGAAGCAGAAATATGGTAATTTCTGTGGACAGCCTGTATAAATACTGTATTTACTGAACCAAAAAGCTGGCTTTAAACATTAATCAAAATCAGCCATTTTAAATATACGGAAAGACAAGGTTAAATTCCATTTTGGTGCATTTTTGGTTTGAATAGAAAGAGAATCAGTTCATTAACTTTCCCTCCATTTCAGAGAACATCACATTTATTTCAACCGTCGGGAATAAGACAAAGCGGAAAAAAAAAAAACACACAAAAAGCTTCAATGATATTGATGTCTATTAAATATTTACTTTTCTCTACAGTTTAAACTAGAAAGGGTAATTTTGTATTTGGCAGAAAATGCTGCAATTATGTTCAGTCAATCCAAAAGCCTAACTTGCTCATGCAAAATGCAAACAAATTAGTTAAAATGTTCTAATTACAAGGCTGTAAAAATACAAACTATTGCCAGTGTAACTTTGCGTGTTCGGCAAATTTTCTAATTTTATTCATAAGAATTTAAAGCTGTCTAAACGCGCTTTTCAATGCTGCTCACCTGAACTTTGAACGTCTTTTCCACTTGATATAACATGTGGAGCAAGAATAGCTATTTATATGCAATCTGATAAAACCCGTGTAAAATTAAAATTTTAAATACACTACTTTAGAATGAAAGGTAAACTAGAATATTTGGTGACACTGTGATCCTATGATCGACAATGGGCCATCCCTTGATCATCGTCTGCCTGGAAAAGGCCACTGAATTTATAAATAATAACATTATCATTTAGATTAAAATTCGGCCCTGTTTTAAGTGCTGAGTATGGGAGGATCTGATGTGGCCTGAAAGATTACGGCCATAAATATGGATTTTGCTGAGCAATCTTTCTAATGTGATATTTCTATGTGGTAAGAATTGAATATTTCCTTTAAGAAGTGACTTTAGGAATGACTGTGCCTTGAGTGATTATCATGAATGGACTTCCTACTGGCAGCTAGAGATGAGCGAGCGTACTCGCTAAGGCAAACTACTCGAGCGAGTAGTGCCTTATTCGAGTACCTGCCCGCTCGTCTCAAAAGATTGGGGTGCCGGCGAGGGAGAGCGGGGAGGAACGGGGGGGAGATCTCTCTCTCACTCTCTCCCGCTCCCCCCTGCTCTCTCCCGCAACTCACCGCTCTCCCCAATCTTTTGAGACGAGCGGGCAGGTACTTGCATAAGGCACTACTCGCTCGAGTAGTTTGCCTTAGCTAGTACGCTCGCTCATCTCTACTGGCAGCCAAAAGTTAGACTTTTGAGAGTCACTAATGTACAACTATTTCCTAATATTATGGGCTTCAACCCAAAACATCACCAGGTTATATAGTAATAGAAAATATAACTGTTAGGTCTTGCTCAAACTGATGTAAATGGTTTGGGTTTATGGGACTTTGGGCAGATACTATGGAGTCATTATAGTCTATTATGTCATAGAGCCCAACAGATCCCAATGGATCCCGTTCACTTTTGATGGGTCTATTAGGTTTCTGTTCTTTTCACTGGATAGAATATTCTATCTGCTAAAGAATAAAAAAGAAAACTGATGGAGACATGTCACAGTGCCAACAGGTCCGTGACTTCCTGGTTTCTAACGCTGCTCTGGGGTGACACCACTACGTCAGCTCTGGATCACGTAATGTACTAGATGGTGCATGCGCAGAGTCATTTAGCACTGGATACCGAAAAAGTAACATCTCCCTTTCGGTTCCAGTGCTGATCAGCTGGGTGGGTTGCCTTTCAGTTCAGTCAGCCTATCAGTTTCCATTTGAGGGTATTTAGACTGGCTCTTTTGTGTTCTGTGGATCTAAACTCAAAGATTTCTGTGCCCAGTGGACCTGCGTTCTGTGGTTCTGTGCTCAGCCTCTTCAGGTAAAAGAGGTTCTGTGCTCAGTTTCCCTATATTTCATGCCTAGTACCCTGTGGTCTGGCGTTCTATGGTGGCTGGTGCTTATTCGTCTCGGATCAAAACTCGGCTTCTCTCCCACAATGGGATTGCTCTTTTCAGGGCAGGTGCTCTGCTTCAGTAGCCATTCTGGTTTAAGTGGTTCAGGTGATGCCTTGTCACCATTATCATAGTTCCTTGTTGAAGTCCATTCTAGTCTCCTATGTTTGGCCATAAAATCCCATTAATAAGAACTATCATCTGATCCCGTGCTTAGCTCCAGAATTTATCTTCTCAGGTTGCACCAAGAAGTCTTTCATATATGACAAAAAAATTAATGGCTTTGTGATTAAATGAAATCTAGTCCATAAGTCAGTTACTTTCTGTGGGGACATAACTAACGGCCTGTTCGCATCTCATTCGGGACTCTACACATGTGTGAGATTGGGATTTCTGTTTATAATTGCAATGCACTATAATTAATGAAATCAGAGGAACCTTTGATTTTCATCATTTAACCCTTTGAACAACCATGATCATGTCATACAAATGGGAAGACTAAGGGAGGGTGGGAGGCTTTACATTGCATCACAGGGAAATGGGGCCTTGTATGACCTTGTATGAGCAGACAGCAGGCTTGCCAAACTGGAAAATGTGTGTTTGTGTTTTTATATATTTTTATAATTTTTTCTCTACATATAAGTTTAGGTACTTTTTACATATATATATAATTTTATGTGTTCCTCTTTTTACCCCATAGCTATTACCATCCACCGCTGTACCACTATAGGGCTTCCTTTTTGTACATGTAACAATTTGTTTATATGAATGTATACTATATGTATGTCCTCATACATATTATGTTATATGCTTTTATCCTGATTGTCTATTGCCCTTTCTTTGATCTTCCTGATCTTTCTTTGATCTGCCTGATCATAACAACCACCTGTCCTATGGCAACTTGATTTACCGCTTGAATGCCACATCCTCCTGATACTCCTTTATGCTAATGTTACTATTTTACATTAATCTTTCGTTTATGCTTGTTTAGATTCATATTTTACCTTATCCTTGTTTCATTTTACCTTATCTTTCTTATATCTGTCCGTATAAGTTTTTTTGGCGTATTACTTCTGTCAATCAGATATAACGTTTTTTCTCTCCCACTATGCTGTTATTTCTGAGTACTGTGACATATGACACATCCACTGACTGTTTTCGCTATGCTAATGTCATTTTACCTATCACTTTGTACCTTTTATTTCATGTAATTTATGTATAAATATGCAATGTAAAACGGCTATTTACTGTTTGATTTACATATTTTTTTGTTTCCCATCTTTTTTTTTTACGCTCCCTTTCACTTTCCCAATTTACACACTCTATCTTGTAATTATCATCTTCTATACTAGTACCTCCCAGCATGACTGATGAAGGGGTTCAACCCGAAACACGTATCTTTGCTGTCTTTTAATTCATTAAGCAAAAAAGAAGTTGGATATTTCATCCCATTGTCTCACGACTTTCATTGGAGAGTTGCGCCAAGATACCATTTTTTTTTATTCGCAGAGCTCCAGAAGACTTTACTACTCGCCAGACAAAACAATGATCTTGATACTGATATAAATCTCGTTTTACAAATAGGTGGAATGTGTGAAAGGGCCGACTTTAAGTCTTGTGTAAACATGTCTGAATGGATCTGGGCATTAGGAAACGCCCTGCTAGACCATGAAACTAAATGTGTATCAATTTCATGAAGAATACCTTTTGAATTGTGTCCTAAGTGAACAATGCCATTTACCGCATGTTTGAATGAGACGTGAATGCATTAAGAACCTTTCCAGGAGGCAGCTTGATTAAGCTACCGAATTGTAGCCAAATATTTGACCCGGCTTACCTATGCAGTCTGCCAAAGTGCTAGATATATAACACTTCTGTGTACTCACATATCAGCTTGACATAAAGATATGATTGTTATCCAAAGAAGACGAGTAATGACGTGATGTTCTAAAACAAACGCATATGGAAAAGGAGCCAGAATAGCTTTCTCTTTTATTTAACTGCTTCTCTCCTGTTGGATACAAAATGGCAACATAATGTTGGGAAATGGCAAGCTGTCAGGATCAGTGGACATAGGTCCTTTGTAACACATACTGGCTTGGCTTAGGACCAAATCCAAAGCTGACACCTGGTCTTCACCGTTTAACCCATGTAAAGGTGCCTTTATCCAGATTTCCAGCAGTACATTAAAGCTGTTATCTGTCCTTAGAGGCAAGTTCAGACTGGCCCACAGGTTAACCAGTGAAACCCACAGCGGGCCTGACTTAGGGTGGGCCCTAAGGCAGGGTAGGCCACCATCCACAGGAGCTACACACAGGATCTGCACATATTGGGAGAATGAGAGTCTACCAATTCCCACCGGCTATGGAAACAGTTCCAAACACAAAAGCAGCCACCTTTCTATTAAAGCAAATGAAGAATGAAGTGGTCAGGAATTTGTGAATGCATCAGGTAATATTTACATGTACAGTGGGCCCCCAGAATGAATTTCACTGATGGGCTCTTGGCACTCCAGTACGACTCTGCTTAAAGGGGTATTCCCATCTTGGGAACTCCATTCCAATGCACTGCAAATAGGAAAGTAAAGCACTCACCAATGTCATGTCCATGGCAAAAATGCTTTATTTTCATTCAAAGCTATAGTCTTCTTTTAAAGTTATTAAATGCTCAGTGCTAGGGCAAATGACCACCTCTGTATGATGTAGAGAGGGCCAGTGATTGCACACTGCTAACTTGATGTGCAGCATTCTGTTGCATAGCCAGGATCTCTGGAGCCCACGAGCCGTAGCTCCCAGCCATCAGTTACTGTTAGGCCGCCTGCACACGGGTGGAAATCCCGCCACGGGATTTCCCGCGGGATTTCCGCCACTGAAAGTTTGCATAGGAGTGCATTACAATACACACTCCTATGCAGACGGCCGCGGTTTGGCCGCGCGAAATCTTGCGCGGCAAACAAACCGCGGCATGTCCTATTTTTGTGCGGGGCATGCACTCACCCGGCCGCCGGCTCCGGTCTGCGCATGCGCCGGCTGCGCGGCAGCCGGCACATGAAAGAGCCGGGGCCGCCAGGCGCGGGTGAGTACGCGCTCGTCCCTGCAGGCTCTCGGGTCGGGTCCCGCTGCGAGAATTCTCGCTGCCGGATCCGACCCGCTCGTGTGCAGGCGGCCTTACTCTAACAGGGCATATATGCAACAGGCATGGGTGAGTACTTTACATTCCTCTTTGCAGCACATTGGGATGGGGTTCCTGAGATGGGAATACCCCATTAAATTGCTCTTCTCTCTGCTCAATTCTGTCCCAGTCTAGTTAACAAATGCGCTGCAGAAAACTGGAAATGTCAGCCTATTGTATGTGCTCCAATGGCCAGGGAATATTTCAGAATTTTTTTTAATGGATAGTCAGATAAAAGATTTTAAAAAAGCACTACCAAATGTCACCAGTTTTTCGTTCTTCTCATTAAAATAATTTTTTTAGATTAGAGTAAAGGAAACTATCACTCATTTTTGGGCAATAAGTCCCTTGCGGAAACATATCCATCACCCACTTTCAGATGACGTAGCACTCAAAGTGTTAAATGATATGTCATTTTATAATTATACATTTCTTTAAAGGGGTTTTATCATAAATATAAAAACTTTTCCAGCAGCTAGGACCATAAAAATTTTTTAAAAACTGGATCATACCCCCCCTTTACCCCTGGAGTGGAGCTTAGTGGCTTACACTGCCCCATAGCCAACGTCCGGGTTGAAGGCCAAGTGGAAGCATATGACTGCTTCTGCCAATCAGAGGCTGCAGCATCACATCCCCAAACTCCTGGAATCATGGTGCCCAGGCTATGAGCACTAATGCTAGGAGCGTTGATGGTGATCCTGCAGCCTCTGATTGGCTGTAGTGGTCATGTGCTTCCGTGTGGCCGTTTACCTGGAAGCTGGCTCCAGGGCAGTGTGAGCCACTGAGCTCCGCTTTAGGGGTCCAAGGAGAGGCATTATCTATTTTTTTATTTTAGAATGAGCCCATCTGCTGGAAAAGTTTTCATATTAATGATAAAACTCCTTTAAAGTAGACTTCAGTCACATTCAGTTTCTCGCAGTGCCAAGGGTTACACTGTGAGGCAGGAAGCCAGTACACAAATCAGACCTGCCAGTATAGATATCTTTAAGTATAATTTTCAAAAAGTAACAAGAAAAAGTCATATAAAACAGAAACACAGGACAAACAAAAAAGAAAGATGGTGGTAAAAATGTGTGTCCTAAAAAATGTTGTGCACAGAAAGGACCTTGCTGAAGAGCTGTAAAGGCTGCACGTGCACTTAGTGGGGGAACTACATTTAAGTAGTCCCTAGCAAAACTTAGACTCACGTATTTTGGCCAGGTAATGCGAACAGAGTCGCTAGAAAAATCTATAATGCTTGGATAGATCAGTGGCAAAAGAAGACCTAGACGCCAAAGGACACGATGGCTGATACTGTCAAAGCTGATTACTGGCATGGATGTCACACAACTGGAAGAAGCAGTGATAAACCGAAAAACATGGAGGGAGCTCGCCTTTAGGGTCGCCAAGGGTCGTGAATGACTAAATGGCTAACAACAACAACAGCAGGAGGAAACTTGAAAGACTATACAAGAGTCATCAGATGTATAACAAAAAAACAATTTATGCATTTAACCACAAATTTTAATAGAAATCACCTTGTAATGTACTGAGGCTAAAGCACAAACAACAAAAACACTGTAATTGTACATTACAACAAGAACGTACAAAACTGTAGGAGCATCTAGCAAGGGAATTTTAGTCAAGTCCTTCATTTGATTGGGGACTCAATTATAATTTCAGAAAGAGTAGATTTTGCATGCCTTCACTATTACTCCACCAGTGTGAACTGTTGACGCCTGACAGGAAGGGTTCATTGATTCATGCTGCTCAAGCCAATTCTGACCCTCTCATCAGCATGGTTCAACAGAAATCTGAATTCATCTGACCAAGAGATGTTTTACTATTGCCCATTCATTCAATATTTATGTTTTTTGCCCACCAAAGTCTTTACTTTGTTTCTCTCAAGGCCCCCAAGCACCTTAGAGTTTAGTCATCCAAAGCTGTCAATAAAGACAGGGCTGGATGACTATCTAATGTGTGTGGGGTGGCTTAACTTTCCTCTGACAGATTAGGTCAGAGGAAAGAAGAATCAGGGACATTGAATTTCAAAATCTTATCTTTTTGTTTCCCAAGAGGTAAGCTACTGCCAGCGGTATCTAGCTGCAGGTAACCACCTTAAACCCACAAACATGTAGCTGAGTCAAATGTTCATGTGTATGGGAGAGCCAGTGGAAACACTTTGGATTGAGCACCAACATTGTATTTGGCTACACTTTGCTTGGCTTTGCATTGCCTGTTCATCAGAATGATTCTTGACATGCTCCTCTGACCCCTTTCATCAATGAGTTCCTTATGGGCCCCAGCTAGTCTAATAGCAATGAGCATGCCTTGAAGCGACTCAGATCGGTGAATTTTCCCATCGTCATATGACTTCACACTGAAACCGATCCACAGAAAACTTGCTCACTTGATTTTATGCTGCCCTCCTGGATCATGGGTGAAATTTCCATACAGGGAAGCTCCAATTATGAAAGGGCCAGTGTCGCTAATAAAGTGGCCATTCCTTGTATGTCTCAGCTGATTGATACTGGCAGCTTCAAATTATGTATTAACTTCTGAGAGTGCATGAAGTTGTCAATCACTCTCTGTGGGTAGTTGAGTTCACCCTCTGGCTCTGGCGATGAAAAGTGAGTCCAGGATTTTGATAAGTCATTTGAAGACTATAGTGCCCAGTTTGCATTGCATTACACATCAATCTTCTCAGCCGCCTTCTTATCTATCCCATGTTACCATCAGATAGGGCAGCATGTGAGCCCTCTTAGATCCTCTTTAAGCTTTGCAATTGTCAAACTTGTTTCAACACTTTGTTTGCTACTGTTTTTAAAGTGCTTTTCCATTGAATTTGTCTACCTTTATTCAATACCTTTTCTATCACTGTCTCCAACCTTAAGGAGGTGGAAGGAAACGGCAGCCAACGAAGGATAGATCTTCCTTTGACCAAATAATAAGGTCACATTAACACAAATTGCTAACAAAACATAGATTAAAAAGTTGGACGTAAGTGAGCTTTGTTGGATTGATCCACATGCTTTGAAAGTCTGTTTTGTTGGGTAATGCACCAGTATTGAAGATGTTTCTTAAGACTATAGCAACAAACAAAAGACATTGCATTTGTACTTTTGTGCACTGACAAAAGAATTATTAAAGATATTAATAATCCAAACATGAGCTTGTCATCAGGAAAGGAATACACTAGAGGAACATTTGCACAGATGGCTTTGTTTCATGTTGAATCAAGTCACCTCAACTTCAGCATCTAGTGACTGACTCTTCACTTTCAGAGAAAGGGTGTTGATGAGTATCTGGAATATCTACTGAAGGTTGTTGTACCTATATGGAAAATACCATGCAGTATATGATGGCACATGTTGGTCCTAGTTAGATGTTAATGCTTCTACAAATACTAGTTTTGCTCTTTCTAAACTATAAGATATTATAGACTAGTCACTTTCACTTAAATGGGCATTCATGTTCTTGCTACTTCATTTACGCTAAATATATCAGGAGGTCGAAAAGGGCAAATTTTCTGCAAACTCTTGACACCTTTTTGTGGCATGAAACATATGCTGACGGAACATAGATATCTGTTGAAAACTGACCTGCCATTTCTTTTTTGGTTGTTCTCAGGTGCAGTTGTTTCCTGTAACTAAAAAGTCATTCATACTAATGGCCGATTTACACAGGATGATTAGTGTTCAGAATTGTTCAAATTCCCACACTCCAGCGGGAATTTGAATGATAATCATCCCGTGTAAATGCATGCAAGGACTGAACAAGAATTGTTCAGTCGTTCAGGTCCGTCAGGTAAAAAACTGAACGATGTGCCATTCAGTGTAAACAACTGTCTGCTTACAGTGAAGCGATACAGGCGGGAGGAGAACAATCCACGGCCTGCTCTACCTCCATGTCCGCAGCGCTCTGAATGATGCCAGCGATACTTGATTCTGTGTAACAGCACAGGAGCAACATCACTGGGACGCGTTGTCAGGCAAACAATGTAAATGGGCCATTAATGACTAATGTCCATCCCATCATTCGAAGTCTAGTCCAAGTCATAGAACAATGCAGACATCAATCTCCCCGTTATTGATTTTTCATTTAAACTTATGGCATTGTCATCCAGAACAGAAAACCTTCACAGATCAATTGTGAGCTACAAGTCATTCACAAAGTAACTATCTAGTGTATTGCCAACATTAGAAATCTTTACTCTTCTTTTAACTAAATTTGAGCTAATCTTGCTCTACCTTACCAGGTATTTAATCTCTTAAGATTAGAAGTTTAAATGTTGAATATATTGTACTTGCAAATTTACGAATTTAGGAATCAAGAATATAGCGTGTCATGTCTGCTACTGTTGATGAATGAGTGAAAGGACTCACATGTGGAAATGGGAACCCTAAATATGCTAATAGTCACAAGTAGTGCACCAGTTGCTTGTCCCACTGTTGAGTAATGGTAGGGAGGGGAGTTTAACAGATAGAATTGGTCCAATAATTTAGGTTTACTAAGACCCTTTTATTTATACCCTTTTCTAATGGAGATCTGTCTATACAAAGGAGGCTATGCTCATGTACAAGAACAAAACATCATTCTGTTGAGCATTATTATTATTACTATTATTTCAGTAATGTAGTATTATGAACTGATAAATACAATAGTACTTTAATTTTTAAGTCACATTTGTAATTATTCCAGGTTACCCCTCAAAATATATTTCTATTATATATAACTTGGATCAAGTAATGCAAACTGTGATACACAATACTGAATATATCATACTTTTCTATTTTTTTGACATATGCTAAAAACAAGTTGCATTTTACTAAGAAAAGCATGATTCAGGATTGAATTGGGCAGCTGTAGACCCCATTACAGTGCCTATTTTTCCAAGAAGAATTTCTCACTCTGAGTATTTTCCAGCCCCTCTTTGACTAAATTAAATAGTGGTCTTGTTTCTCTGTCAGACTAGCCAAAGTACAGAACAGTACTTGTAAGACAATATACTCATACAGTATTTGTTGAATCTAAGCATTGTCAAATTCTTTCAGACACAACATAATCTGCTTTACATTGCTCAAGAACCTTTTTTGTTATTTAATGCATGCCAATTAAATAATTTTGTAATTAAAGAAATTTTAAAAATATATTTTACATAGTCTCCTCTTCCCATTCCCTTAGGGTCATATAATTTTAGGTGATTTAAGAATATTTAGACCTTTAAACTTAGAGGCAGTAGGCATCACTATATAAACAAGGCACTGAAGACCATAAAATGTTACTAAATGCTTTGTTTGTAGCTCTTAGGTGTTTCCAGACCATAATCCTAGCTGGGACAGGCCTTCTTCACAAACTATGAAATTCTTTAATTTTTATTAAGTGGAATGGAAGTGAAATGGCTGTATGGTACTACAAATTTTTTGAAATTTTGTAGACTATCAAGGTAGGATTAACACTTGAAGTGGCCATACACCTTCAGCAGCTGTTGGCCAAATGATCATTCAGCTGACAGCTCCCCCACACACATGAAACATTTGACTCAACCAAGCATTCATGTACTTAAGGAGAAGAGATACCTCTAGGAGCAGCCTATTTCTAAGGGACCAAAAGGATAGGATGTTGAAATGCAACATCCCTGATAATTTTTTCCCCCAACATCATCTGTCGGAGGAAAGTTAAGCCGTTCCCATACACATTAGAGAATTGTCCAGCCTCATCAAAATTGGTGGGTTCGGATGACATAGCACCGACATAATGCATGGTGTCTTCAGACCTTATGCACAAACTTTATATGGCTCCTTCCAACCTCCAAGTTGTACAGCGCTGTAGTATAGCACCATTAGACCTCAGTGAAGTCCTGGCATACCTGCATTTGTATATGCTCATAAGTAGACATGCAGCTTTTTTTCTGTTAGATTCCCTATGGATCAAATTGGAAAAATATGTAGCATACTCCATTATTTACTATATTATGGAGCTATTTTGTGCTCGAAACATTGTTTTTAGAAGAAAACATCTCCATAGTATGGTGCAGTACAAAACACCATGCAGCAGACTTTTTAGTGCCTGCGGTTCTGATGTGTTCTTGGGGCCTTTAGTCTTTCTTGTTGGATATAACTGTAGGGATTATTATGCATTACTTGTCCAAAAGACAACAAGAAGGGTGACCACCAAGAATAGGAATGTGCTCCCCAATGCAGAGCTCATTCCAATTTTTGGTGGTCACTTTTGGAGCTAAGTTCAGCCTACCCATACGGAGGAGTGGTTGTGAATGGATTCAGCATACCCTGGAGTGCATAATGTGCTATCTGTTGTGCCTGTAGCACAATGATATAACATGAGCAGAATTAACTCTACTTATCCTTTTGGTTGGGTTACTATCTAAGGAAGCACTGTGTCTCTTTTTGTCTTTCAGGGCAGCCTTATGGAAACAAATTAAAATTTCCCAACCTTTCTGCCGTGAACAGCTTTCGCTCAAATTTGCAACAAACTCTGGCTCCTCTGAAGTTGTGGTCCCCATGGTCCACGCATAGGGACCCCAAATAATGTTAATTACTTAATTATAGAAGCAATGCAGAATAAGAGCTGATATTGTTCTTAAACTGTCAAAGAGTTAAACATCTGACTCACTATGTAGAACCTCATTATTTTTCAATCCACCTGTTGTTATACTGTAAATATCTGTTATGTTTTTGCATGGCCTAAAATTCCTACTTTACTGTAACTCTATAATGTTTGTTTATGCAGAATTGAGTCTTTTGATGCTCCCAGGTTGGTGAGTTTGGTGGGAATATTGTTTTATAACTACTTTTGACACCGAAAAGGAAGTATGAGGTGGGAATAATAGACAAAACAAACTTCATTTCCCTAGGTAAGAATTGTATATATTACTTTGTCTATGATTGACTTTGAAGCCTTTAAATGCTTAATCTTTGTTGTATGAGAGCCATGTAGGCACGTAAAAAGATTTCCTCATAAATATTTTTAGTAAAAACTTCTTGTCTCCAACATTCATGAAATAGAAGCCATTTTTGCTGAAAGTAGACATGTCTTCAAAATAAGGCATTCAAAATTATCAGTCGTCTTCTCTGTGAGGTCAATGTAGATAGGATCCTGCAATAGATAAAGGAATAATATTCAAAATCTATGCTCACTGTTTTTTATTTTCTTGGTGTCATTGAAACACATTTGTGGTCCCAGTGTAAAGATTTTCGTGGATGTAGGTCTATGCGGAAAAACCTAGATGGAACCTTGTTGCTTGGGCAGATGTTCACTTCTATGTCATATTACCGCCACCTAAAATAGGTCTCTACATGTCTTATTAAAATAAGATTTATAATCCCATGTAATTTAAGGCATGCATTTTGTAAGGTGTTTCGATATTTTTGTCCACTCCATGTAGGACTTAATCTCTTCACAGGTACTGCAATATTAGCAAAAGGACCCATTTGGACAGCCATGTTGTCTTCTTTCCAGTCCAGGGATGAATGGAGAAGTTTGAGTTTTGCTATGAGGCTTACTGTCCTTTGTGTTTGTCTCAGGAAAAATTAAAAAACCTGATTTTTTTCATATATTTATACTTCCGGCAGTAAACCACTGAACAGTTGACAACCAAAAAGGATGAACCTACATACATGCAATACGAAGAGAATATTTTGAGAAATATATAAATAAGCATGGATGACCAACTTTAAAAAGGTCAACTACACAGTTGTTAGATATGTCATAGGTGAAGGCTGAAATACAAACATTCTATACAATCACAAAGAACAGCATAGAATATCTAGCATTTTTTGGCAAAGCGTGAAATGGTTAGGGTTAGTTTTGGCCAAGTATAAAATAATTGGTTTAGGGTTAGGGTTATGGTAAGGGTTGGGTTTAAAGTTACCCCTAATAATAATGATATGATTAGAGTTAGGCTTAAAGTTAAAGGGGTTCTATCCTGGCACAAGAAAACATAGGTTTTCGGGACAGAGCTATCATACTGGCCTCTTCAGCCTCTTGCTACCACACCCTTCTGACATCAGTGCTCATATGATAGGTTTTCTCAGTGACACCTTGACTCAGAGTTTTAATTGCGCCACCTCTTTGACTTGAGCCAGTGTATTTTCATAATGGGTACGCTGTAATAAAAGTAAGAGTTTGACTTTTTTGGCAAATCACTCTGTTCTGCTGAAAACATACACATTATTCTACTGCTGAGCTGATTTACACTATTGGGCCAGGTTATATGCCTATTTTCTAGGCAAAAGTTATCCTCGGGATAGGTCAACAATAATTAATTACCAGGGACCGGCTGCTCGTGATCCCCAGTGTAGCAGAATCTGTCAGTGCAGCGAAGCCAGTTGTCATTGAGTACGGGAGCGGAGGTGCCATAGCCAGTTTCATTCACATTGAAATCAATGGGAGCTGAAGCCTCCTATTACACTTCTACGTCCGACACCGATGTCAGAGGCGGAAGTACCGGAAGTGTTCCCAATGACGATGTCTGGCCTCACTGCACTGACAAAGCCGAGGCGATCGAGTGATCGCCAGGGATCCCGAGCGGCGGTCCCCAGTGATTAACTATTGAAAGGTCATCAATAGGATAAGTCACCAATAGTTTTTGCCTGGAAAACCGCCTTTGAGTGTGTTGATTAAAAAAGAATAATCGGGCATATTAATGTATGTGGGGCTAATGCGAAACTATTTGCGAATATTTATTTACTTACGCAACCATTTGTCAACAAGCGAATATTCAATGTCATAAGTGAACATTCAGGTGCTCAAGTGAAGTCCCATTCCCCTCTCGCGAGACTACCGGCGGCCATATTGCCTAGAAAACGTTATGTAACTGTGCCATCACGGCTGTTCAAGAGATGCAGCTAGTATGTGAGCATACAGCATGTGAGAGAGCCCAGCAGCAGCCACTAGACTGAAATGCCAGCTACCGCGCGTGAAAAGCTGCAAGAGCGGCACTCTCCTCGTGCTGGGGAGCAGTCAGGAAACAGTTCTGTGTAGACTGAGACTCAGAGTTGTATAAGCTGTATGCGCAACCGGATCCTTTTGTTGGGGAAATGGTCAGGACTGCCGCCAAGCAAGCATCTGGGACAAGGGCCTGATATTGAGGGTCCGCATCATGAGCTACCAAAAGGTCCCGATGACTGGGAACCAAAGGACAAGCCCAGTTGCGATGGCCTGTGACAGAGAGAGACCGGAGCTGTGCTGCATAGGTGGTGGGTTAGGCCACCGGAGGACATCTAGATTTAACACAGCAACAAAATGTATGTGAAACAATGTGCAGACTAGGACGTCTGTGACTGCTGATAACGGATGATGTTATGGGACTTGTATTACTTGGTTCAGGTTGTTAAGTGGATCGAATACTGCGAGGCACAGAGGACTAATGCACAACAGCATCAGAGCCTTTCACAAATCCGTAGGATGCAGAGGGGATTTTGTTATAGTTGGGTTATTTGATAAACCATAGACTAATGTTCTGTTATATAGTGTTATGGTTGCAAGGGTGCAGCGCCACACCTGACATTTCAAGTACAGTGGGTAGGTGTTCATGCTTTTGAGAGAGACCTGTGATACAGTGTTATGCATAATGTGAATGTTGAATAGTGACGTCTACGACACTATTGCACCTTGTACATTTAGGTGTTGCCCCAACGGGATGGTAATAGGTCTGGTCTACATGTAGCAGAGTCATGGCAAGGTCAGGTGACTTACTACAGCCTAGAGCAGGAGAAGATGTGGATGTAAGGCATGCCATTTGTTTGTTTGTCTGCAACATTAAAGTAATCATGGCCCGTCCATGGAGTGAAAATCTCACCGTTCGGTAAAGTTAATCCATCTGAAAATGTGTGCCGCCTCCATCTTGACACTGCCATGCAATATTACCATCACCCTGCTTCATTAAAGCAAAAAATACTTACCTACTGAGTCCTTGATCTCTCCCACGCACTGATGAACTCCGCAACACTTCGTGGTTGAGTGGTTGGAGTTACGTTCCTCATATGACATTATTATTGGGGTTCTTCAGCATTATGCAGTATAGTCACTGGCAGGGGCATAGCTAAAGGCTCATGGGCCCAAGTGCAAAAGTTTATCTTGGGGCCCCCCAACTTCTCTTAATTCCTGAACACAGAGGCGTAACTTGAAGCTCCTGGGCCCCAATGCAAAACCTGTAACAGGGCCCCCAACTACCGTATAATGCTTTATTCATAGTACTAGGCTCCCTATATGGAGAAGAGAGGCCTTATGAGCTCCCTAAGGCTCCTGGGCCCAGGTGCAACCGCATCCATTGCATCCTCTGGTCACTGGTCCTTCTCCCCTAACACACAACTCGATCAGAGGATTCAGAAGCAGGCAACATGTAGCCCCAACCCCTCAGATAACTATGGCACACAGAGCATTCCTTCTGCGTGGGCAGGGTTAGAAGGAAAGTGGTCATGTGATCAGCAGACAGGACATCCTGTCAGAGGAGCCACTGTTGAACTGTCAACATCATGTGACCATGGGGAAGACTGCACTTCAGAGCCCATAGCTCAAATCAAAGACTATGAGTAATTGCTTGACTGTTTTTTTTGTATTGAGTGGACACCACCTTCAAACCTAATGATATTAGTGTTAGACTTAAAGGGAATGTATCACTCATATTTTTTTTACTAATTAAAACCAGATAGTGACATATTTCCCATTTTCTACTCTGTTTTTATTTTCTGATTGTAGATTTTCTTTATTGTGTTGTTTTACTACGGGGCAGCCATCTTACCTATGCTGTTTTTAGCAGCATTTAGACATATGTTTTACAGCAGCCTCACAGGCCTTGGACAAGGGACATGAGGCCATTGACTTCTATATGAAAGTGTTGTGGGCATGCTCTGTGACCTGTACAGAAGACATTGTGCAGAGAGTGGGAGGAGGTGAGCTGTGGTAATTATCAATTCGAATGTGGGATCCTGTGATATCTATATATAGGTGTCACTTTTCACTTTGTACTTTTCCCTGTGAAGATAATGAGATTATTACGCAAAAGACATGCCTAGTGTACAGGTGTCATCTATGGTGACATCAGTGTAGATTATGTGTAATAGTCCAACTTTAGGCACACTCACTTCTGGGGCGCGAACCCATCAATTATCTGCAATCTTTATTTTGCTAACTTACAAAACACCTGATAATGTCTGACATCAAAGACAGTAATATGGCTGCAGCTTGTGCCAAAGCTTTGACAGCCTGACTGGAGCAGATGGCAAAATGCAGATAGTAAGTAATACGTCTTGGAGATATTCGTTGGGCACTTCCAATTAGAGAACATATTGACATCTTTTTGAGGACACACCTTGGCTTGAATGATGCAATGAGTGTTGTGTTCTTTATTCGAGGATAATAACAACCTGCTGTGGGAAATTCAATAAGAATATCTGATTTCTTGGCTCAAAGCGTAAAATTGTACATATGTCTCCTAAATGTACTATTGATGTGGTGCCATTGACAATACATTGCCTATTTGCAAAATTTCTAATGAGAACTACCCGACTGATTAATGCAGTGTTTCCCAACTCCAGTCCTCAAGGCACCCCAAAAGGTCATGTTTTCAGGATTTCCTCAGTATTGCATAGGTGATGTAATTCTTGTGAATGCCTTAGGCCTCATGTCCACGGGCAAAAGAAGTATTTGTATAGCACCAACTTATTCTGCAGCACTTTCTGGGTTCTCATTTTACTGACCTCGGAAGAATGAAAGGCTGAGTCAACCTCAAGCCGGCTACCTGAATCACACGGGATTGAACCTGCAACCTTTAGGTCATAGGTGAGAGCTTACACTCTGTGCCACACAAGGCTCTTAAAATCCACAGCGGATTTTAACTCTTCTCCCGCCCGCGGATCCGCACCCCATAGGGATGCATTGACCACCCGCGGGTAGATAAATACCCGCGGATGGTCAATAAAAGTGAATTTAAAAATTGGAGCATGAAAAAAAACGTGACATGCTCCATTTTTGTGCGGGTCCCGCAGACTTCTATTGAAGCCTATGGAAGCCGTCCGAATCCGCGGGAGACCTAAAATAAGAATAACTTACCCGCAGCGGACCGGGCAGGTCTTCTCTTCTTCACGGCCGGATCTTCTTGCTTCGGCCCGGCGGATGTGCCCGGCGCATGCGCGTGGCACGCTGCTGGCGTGCCGAGTACATCCGCCTGCCGAAGAAAGAAGATCCGGTCGTGAAGAAGAGAAGACCTTCCCGGTCCGCTGCGGGTAAGTTAATTCTTATTAATTCTTCTTTTCAGCGCTCATGTCCGCGGGGCAGGAGGGACCCGCTACGGATTCTCCATGGAGAATCCGTAGCGGGCCTGATTTTCCCCGTGGACATGAGGCCTTAGACATTGTCACAGGTCCTCTTCCTATAGGTCCTCTTCCTACATCCTGAAAACATGACCTGTTGGGGGCCTTGAGGACCAGAGTTGGTAAACACTGGATTAATGGATACAAGTGTTTACCCGGATGTTTGTTTCCCCTATAATTCGCTCATCTCAATGTGCAAACAATCAGCTGATCTGCTTCTTTACGCAAACATACAAGTCTTCACTGATTGGCTACATATCTGCCCTTGTAAATAGGGAGATATGCAGCAGGCCAATGTTAGTATGAGGACTTTTCCAATATAGAAATCATTAGTGACAATGGAGGGATGAAATAAATGGCAAAAAAACATACAGGATCTTCCCAATCTGAAACCCTCATAACTCTCATATTGAATCCTTTCCAATCCAATTTGCATCCTGGTTTTCCTAGGGGGCTTACTCTTTTTCTGCCGTTATACAATGACGCTATATGCCGGCTAGAGCCAGTACTGCATGAGGGGACACGTTGGATAGGCTCCGACAGCAGAGAGGCTGGTAGTCTACAGTAAGAGAACCCCGACGGACGTCTTCCAACATCAGAGCTGTACAGCCTTAAATCATAATGTCTTCAGAGGTCAGACAGTGGACTGGAAAGGGTTAAGGGAACTCAGATACATACATTTGATATTACTAGAAACAAACTCAAAAATTTTCATTTAGCAAAACTGTTTAACAATCTTATTGTTGCAACCAATCACAGCACAGCTTTCATTTCTCAAACTGCGGAGGACAAATGAAAGCTGTACTGTGATTGGCTCCTACAGGCAACAAGGACAGTCTTACTGGTAAACAGTTCTGCTAAAATGAGACCCAAAAGTTTTTACTCTGCTTTAGTCATCGCTAGGGAAATATGAGACAAAAAGGTTACTAATAAAGAGAGGGGAACATTTTGTGTCCTTGATTTTCACGTCTACCAGTGTTATTAGTGTGCAACATAATTTGTAAACAAGGGTGGGTGAAGAACCACCCAATTCGTAAGCGGTCCTCCAATTCTAAAGAAAAGGGTTGCATTTGTACGTGAAAATCATCCGGCCATCCACCAGTAAGCGTGGAAACAGCGGAGCGCGTCCGTGCAAGTTTCACGCGAAGTCCTCATAAATCCACCGTTTGAGCAAGCAGGAAATTGGACGTCCAGCAGCCGACTCTGTGGGAGATTCTGTGCAAATGTTTGAGAGGTTATCGTTACCGATTGCAATTGTTACCGGCACTAAATCCAGTTGACAACGCAAGGCAGCATTCTTTCTGCGAGAGTATCTGGACCCTAATGGAAAGCAATGGTTTCATGCGGTCTTAGTGTTTAGTGATGAAGCTACCTTCCACCTTTCGGGCAACAAACGTAATGTCAGTGGGAGGGAAAGCCCACCTGTTTACGCGGAGCGTATGCGTGATTCCCGCAAGGTGAATGTGTCCTTTGGGTCTCTTTCAGTCCTTTTAAATGTGCAGATCACTGCAAATAAAGGCTGATCTACAGTCAATGATTATCACTCAAGATTCGTCCAAACAACGTTTTTTGAGCGATAGCCGTTGCATCTAAATGCGTGCCCATCGTGCACTTACCGGGCACTCTTCGTCTATCGCTGAGTTCAGCTCAGCTTAAAATCCTCATCCCTGATAACAGGGACGGCAGCGCTGATAGCATTGTATGCAGTCGGCAGCCCGTGGCAGAAGAAAGCAGATGTATTTAGAGAACAGACCACCCGCTGTTCTCTAAATACATTGAAATGAAGCTAGTTAGCTACTAATGGGCTGATTAGCTCATTAGTAGCTAATGAAAAATGATCACTCAAAACTGTACATTTCTGAGGAATGTTGAGCAATCGTCTTTGCATGTTAATGGGCCTTAAGCGCTGAGTGACTATGAGCATGACGGTCAGCACTTAATAACACGGTCTTTTGACCTCCAACAGTCATCACAGGTTGGCTGCACATCTCCTCGTTTACACAAGAGTAAATAGTTTTTACTTACATAAAAGATACAATTAGTTGACAAACATTCTTGTCTGATAAACGGGCCATGTAAAAGGCCTTGTACTTACACCTAGGACAGAAAGACAGATAGACCAACAGGTAGGTATTTAGATGGATAGGATATTCTGCAACCAGATCTAAAAGTTTCTTCACTAACATGCCTGAAGGACTGAGTGTGAACGGAGGGAACACAGTATTTTGACAACCTTCCCAAAGAAGGAAATTCCTGAAGTTGTGCCGTAGACTAGTTCTCGGCTATATTATGATTGATTGGAGATACTGACTAGTATCCAAAGATAACTTTGTGATCGTCTGATGTGTAAATCACTGATACCCACAGGCAGTGACATATAGGAAGGTGTTTTCCTTATCACACGGATACTGCTCCTCACTCCCAATCATAGTCATTTAGAAAATCCTTTTAATAAACATTCATCTGCACGCAATAGTTAGCTTGTTCTTAGACTGAAAACTTTTATTAAGTATTTATTAACCACACACCCAAAGACAGCATTTCCAGATATCATTTTGACAGCTTTTGCTGCACATAGGCGTTACTGTTCAGATCAGCTTAGAGGGTTATTCTATGCAAAACAAAAAATTAGACTTTGCCCGGAATTTCTTTGCACCCACCCAACTCCCATTAATTTACTGTTCCTGTGCCACTCTTGATCTAACAAGCTTGACAGCATAACTCAAACCTCAAATCCTGGAGCCCTTCCCCTTAAACAGAGGAGTAACTTGAGGCTCTGAGACCTCAATACGACAACTCTACAAAGACCCCCATTGACTATGTACCACTTCTAATGCTGGCGTCTTACTTCATGACAGAAGGGGCTTTTGGACCACCTCAGGCACTAGGACTCTAGTTGGTTGGACCCCAATACAAAATCTGTAACAGAGCCCCCCAACTATAATTGCTTAGTACTGTTTTTTTTTTATTTGGAGAGGAGAGACCTCATGGACCTCCTAAGGTTCCAGAGCCCGGGTGCATCTGCAGCTTCTGTAGCCACTGGCACCACTTATACCTATGGCCTGCCTTTGGTGTTTGAACAGCCCAAATCCATTGTGCCATGTGTCTTGCACTATAATGGATTTACCACATAGTCTCAGGAAAGCTGACGGGATGTATGACACAAGGGATTGAACCTTTCCAAGAGCTAAGGAGAGACAAGATCCAGGCAGTCTTGTCTCAGCATTAAAGAGGTTTTCTGCTTTTGACAAGCACTACTTGTTATATCCCCCTCGTATATCTCTCTGCCTTTTGAAATAAACATGCACACTTGACCAAGCCAAAATGAGAGAAATAATGGAGTCAGTAGAAAGATCCGTTGATCAATTGTTTGTTCAGCCAATGGATTGCACTCTTTGCAGTGCAAAAGGTAAAATCTCCCGCGAATCCCCAATATTTCTACATCGCAATCAGTGACAAAATCTGCAGGAGTTTTTCGTATGCAAATATTCTGCAGATTTGGTGCAGATTTTCCACTGTGAAAAATCCACATTGAATCCACCCTGTGTGGCCGTACTGTTAGCATAAATGCACATTTTTAATTTTAATCTCCAGAGAAATACAACAGCAGGACAGTAGATGATGTTTTAAGAAATCCCATCTACATGTTGCACAAATTACTAAACAGCAAAGCGCCAATTCAGTGCAGATGCAATGAAATTTACAAGTAAGAGCATGAACCAATCAGAAGACAATGCAAATTTCAGTGTCAATGTGTGCGATGGACTTTGGAGCGATCAACTTGTTGGACCTGTGTTCATTCCAAGGACTCTCAATGCGGATCTCCTGCAGATGACGCTGGACAACTTCTTGGATGATCTACCCCTATTGTGGCAGAAGGAGACCACTTTGATTAGGCTTTCCTTACTTCAGTAATAGCAGCGGTCCCACAGGACTTAAAGAGTGGATTTCTGCTTCTCACGTTACTCTTCAACTTTGCAGTTGTGTTTTACTCTTTATGTCTTATAGGGGATCACAACAAAAAATTGAAATCCAAGTTCCAGGGCCCCCAGGGGTCTGTGCGCCATACCATAGTGTAGTACATCCATGCCTTCCTATTTAGGTACTCTATTGTTGTTTTAATATAGGACATCAGAACTAAGATATAGTGCAGCATCCGAGGAGCAGGCCCACAGCTGAGGAGATGGCGGGGTAGATTGAGGTCTTGTCATGGGACCATCTCCTCCCCTGGAGGAAGCATGAGACCTAACCAAATTACTGCTGGGGGAGTTTCACATAGGAAAACCCTAGGAGCGGTTTACCTTAAGTCCTTTGTCACTCGTGACGCCACCGTTCCGTCCTCTATGGTGAATCTGCTTGATTGAATAAAGTAGTCCACACACAGGGAAACGTTACAGCGCAAAACCGGAAATAGTCGGCAGTGCTTGTTTACTTGTAGCAACGGCTAACTGTCCAAAGACTTAATATAAGCCATCAGGACACTGGTGCAGGCAAACTAGTGGTGTGACATGGAGGAAATCACAGGATGACAGACGAGTCCACAATCCAAGTTATCTGTGGGGATCTGTTCCCAGCCACTCTCCTTCTCTCTTTCTCCAGCTCTCTACCGGTCAACACTCGCATTTAAGGAAAAGGCTCTCAGCACTGCACTGCAGTTCCTCTTTCAATCCTCCATGTTAATAGCAGGAATTGGACCCAGGGCACACACAAGACCATCACTCAGCCTCTTCCCTCCTGGGGCTCCGTGTAGGACAAGGCACAGTTTCTCCTACTCACTAAAGGTCTCTCCACTCCCACGACTCCAAGATAGACTCTTTTGCCAACGTCTAACTCCAACACAGACTGGACCAGACTACCTTGCATAGACTCTGGCTTAGACTCATTTGCATTCTACCTTGCAATCAGATATATATATAACATTGACACACAACAAGATACATTTTTCAGACATAACCCAGACGTTAACCCATTCAGTGCTGCAGAGGTGCAATATACATCAAATTCATGCAACATAGAAGACACAGACAACACATTGGCACAAGACAAACACATCCCTACTTACGGAGGGGCCCCATTAACTCTGGACCACTACAGTAGCACCAGATCTGTTTTATTGACTACACCCTGTGCAAAATTAGCAGCTTGTCATATAAGGTTATTTTTCTGGGTTTTGACTCTTCTTTCCCCATAAATGTCTATTATTATAGCAGTATTGCCATTTATTCCTGAAGTTTACGTGCCCTATTTTTGATTCCTTAAAGCGATTATTATTCTGTGTACAACAGGTCTAAATATGTGCTAATCTCAGCAGAAACCAGGGAAAGAGATATTTCTCTTACATGCACTATGAAATATACAACTCCGAAACAAACAATCCTGTCTGGCTTGATCAGATGAATTTTTACCTGATCTATGCCTGTCCTGCTGTGATCGGTGTAACTTATAATTAGTTTCTGCAAAGAGTTCTGCGGTTCTAAAGAATTGGGGATTAAGCTGCAGAAAAAAAAAAAAAAGAAAAAACTCAAATTTCTCTATGCCTGACAAGTTGAAACCTGAAAAGCAACACTTAGTCCATTATGGATTTTTCATAGTGACATTTTCCTGCAGCCCTGAAATATGCCACCTTGCCATTTATCATTTTCAGAGTATGGTTGTAGAAAAAGAGGTTACTATCGCAAACAAAATAAAATGGATTGTCTGTATAGAGGTGAACTGAACAATGCTGATAAATGTACTTCATTGAATGTCAGCAAATGTCACTTGAGAAGCCATTTGCAGCTGCCATAACAGCCTAAGAGACCAACAAAGAGTAACAAAACTAGGCGAAATGAGTGGGGAGTACCCATTTCCACATGAATAAGCAATGAGAGGCTGAGAAATTATACCAGAAAGTTGTTAAACTTCATAGAAGAAGCTTTATTTTTTTTTTTACATCTCTCTGACATATTGCTACAAAAGGCTGTGCGTGCTGCAGACCCGAAGGGAAGGGAATAATTGCGGCGTACAATGTCGTTTAACTCGGATTGTTGGGAAGGGCTTCTTTGATTGTAGAGAATTACACCGCATTTTTGTCACCTTTATGTCATGCCTATTTCTGTGGAGGATAAATCTGAGAACGTATAGGTTTCCTTTAAAGGCTAAATACAGGCTGGGCGGCAAAAAAAAAATACCGGCGATTGTACAATGCTGCAAGACCACCCGGTAAACACGGAGAAAATGGATTATTTTACAGATAGAATTACATTTAGGTCTTCTGCATATATTCATATTTGTCTTCATGTATTTGTTAAAGAAGACTCCCAGCCAGTGGGAGGATACGGGAAAATGCTTCTCCTTTCTGTAGGTTAGAAAGAAGGCAGGCGAGAGACGATGTACCTGACTAAGGGAGCTTTCCCACGTGCGGAATATTTTCGTAAGGCGTCAAAAATGTGGCACCAGATTATGGACCAGAAATCCACAACAGCAGATTAAGTTGCGTCTTTAGGGGCATTTTTAGGTGAGTCTTGCAGAAATATTCCGTAAGGTCCCTATGGAGGACTGCTAGCGTGTGTCAGTTTGGAGGAATGAACAGATTGTGCATGTTTCGGGTAGGATTGTGCGTGTAGTTTGGGTCTCTCCTCTAGATGTGTGCTATGTCTGTCCATGAGTCCAGTTTCCAGTTTCTGCTTTCCATCTGAGTTCCTGAGTTCTTGTGTGAACTGGACTTAACAGAATGTATTGAGGTAGGAGTGACTAGACGTAAATGATACCAAAGAAAATGATTAAAACAAGGCTAGACAAAACCAAGAAGAGAGGATTCGGTTTAGATAACAGTAAATAAAGAAGGATATAGAAAGAAGACTACAGGAAGAAGGATATAGAACAATGGAAGGTATCAAGCGAAGAAAGATATAAAGGAAGGGATGTATATATTGAAGGTTAGAGAATGAAGATTACAGGAAGACGGATAGTGAAGGATGAACTGTTATACAAAGAAAAGAAAGTAAAGGGAATAGTTTGACAACTGATCTATGTGTGTGTTGTGCCTTTGTTCTGTTCCCTCTCCTTGTCTGTCATACATGTATATCTGTATTAGGCCCGTGTGGATAAGTACTACATGTCATTCTGTCAGTCTGGCTTATGTCTGCTTTACGTCCTATGTCAAATCCACTGGTTGCTGGATGCCTGGTTCTTGTTTGTTTGTTCTACCCGTCCGTTGGTGGGCAGACGGCCGAACCTGACCCCTTTGTCCGTTGGTAGGCGGACGGTAAAGGCCCATTTAGACACAACGATTATCGCTCAAAAGCCATCTTTTGAGCGATAATCGTTGCGTGTAAATGTGCCCATCTTTCAGTTTTCTGACGAACAATGGATTTCAGTTTGGCTTGAAATCTGTCCTTCAGCAGAACAGCTGATAAGACTGACCGCACACTGTGCTCTGTCTGGGAGGAGAGCTGACAACAGCTGATTACATTGTCTCAGCTGTAATCAGCGCAGCAGAACAAAGGGAATGTATTCAGGGAACAGGGGGTGGTCTTCTGAATAAATTAAGCTCCCAGGGGCTCACACACTACTAATTGGTATTAATAGGCATTAGTACCAATTAGTAGATTGTGCAAAATGATCGCTCAAAAAATGGCTTTGTGTCTAAATACACCTTAAGGCCTCAATTGTTCATTTACTAGTAATTTGTGTATGTTTTGTTGTGTGACTTGTTCCCTCTCTCTGTGTTTTGTGTGCGCATTTGCGCAGTATTTCTGTGCACCGGACCCCTGTGTGTAAGGTACCTGTATCTCTGGAGACCACTCTTTAAGGGGGGAGGGGGGGTACTGTTAGGGTTCGCTGCTGAGATCTGATGTACTACATAGGTTTTCTGCAGCATAGTTTCATAGGTGGTGTTGATTGAGCTGGATGGGTGTGGATTGCTCCAGCCAGCCAATCCCCACGGTCTGTTGCTCACATATACCAGTTTCTCTGATAGAGGCTGCTGGTCTTTTCTCTGTTCGCTCCATGTGTTCAGTGTGAATAGTGTCATGCTTCTGCGGGCCAGTGCATGTGGCTGGACACAAGGTTTCTGTGCAGCATTCAGGATGTTCAGTGTGAACAGTGTTTTCCTCCTGTGTGTCTGTGCAGCTCTCTGTACATGTAGTGTGAACTGTATCTGGCTGTGGGTCCTTTATCATCTAGAATGAGGTAGGTCCCTAGGTTCCAGTGCGGAGTCATCCCTATCAGGAGGCAGGTTTCTTGGGGTTAGTTGTCTCGTTAGTGTAGGGACCCGCGAGACAACAAGGACCCATGAAGTGGGCTCGTGAGCTTAAGTATCCTGGCTAAAATACCAACTAATACCTCGTATTGTATCTATTCCATTAGTTTATACATGCAGGTATGCTTGGTGCGTGTTTTGAGCGTTTAACAGCCTTTGGTTTGTGTCTGTCCACGAGTATGAAGTCCGTTCCGCAGTTTTGCTGTTCGTTCTGGTTTTGCCAGTTCATGAGTTTGAATAGTGTAATGTTTATGTCTGTTTCTCAGTCATGTCCGCGAGTTTCATGTCTAGTACGCAGTTCTGCAGTTCACCTGCGAGTAAGACTCTGCAGAGTGTTCATGTCCCAGTTTGACATTACACCCAGTATATGAGATTGTGCCAGAGTGGGTGCTCGGCCCACGTGTTTATTACTTTTAATTCTTTTGGAATGTACCATAGTATGTTATGTAATGGTTAAGCTATGTGCCCTCCTATGGAGCGAACCGTAATTAATATTTTCTGTTTAGTAAAAGTTTAATTTGCTGCACTGAATTGCTTCTGCCTCCATCTGTCAGTACTGCACCATCACACATCATCATCCACATCTTACACTACCATTTTCTTTTTACAGCTACTATGCAAATCAGTGTGCCTCCATGGTAACAGTCAATGAACAAACCATAATGCTGCAGTTATGTAAAAGTGTGCAATTGTAGACTTGTGTTAAAATCCTGTTTTTAGTAAGGTTTTCTCTAATTTTCTTATACCCCCAAAGGTTTGCCTTGAGACACAGTAATTTGCTCCTGTAGACAAGCACTACATTAGTGGAGGGTGCAAGTAATGCACCCCCCATGGAAATGACCAACACATCAGACATAGACATAACCAATGTCTGCAACGGACAACTATAGACAAGTATTATAAGTCCAAAATGTGGGGAGTACAAAACAGGGTAAGTAACAGCAAGGGAAATGCAAGACTGGGAACACTATCCCTAACCAACTTTGGTGTGCCAGACCCTGTCTATAAGCAAGTTGATCACCCCGATAGGAGCAGCCCCACGTCAGGAACCGAGGGTCTTAGTCGGTCCCTAGATAAAAGATAGGGAAGATGTTTAATGCAGCAGATGGAAAGAGCAATGTATATATAACACAGTATAAAGTAGACATGAACAAGCCCCACACAGAACAAATAACCACAAGTGCTTATCTGACAGGAGTCTGCTGTTTTAACAAATACTGCAGGCAGGACGACAACTGGCGCCCCTGTAAGGGCGGACCCGGAATAAATACACTTCTTTTATGGCTAATTGGACAGCTAGGTAAAACAACTATCTGAGGGACAATCAGTCAATACACCACAGAAGATGTTGAAGCAGGGAAGACAAGAGTAAAACATGAAACACTGAGGGTGTCTTCACACTAGCGATCATGATTTTGCCGCTAGAAAATCGCGTTGAAATTGCGTCTTTTTTCCCATGATTTTTGAGCATCACCGCTGCTTATTTTCGCAAAAACATCGCTGCCAACTTGCACTTTTCTCTTACGATTTTCTAGCACAATTTTGCTGCAATTTTTTTAGCGCAAAAGGTAATTGGACTTTCCAATCTTAAAAACGCATTGCACGAAAATCACATGTTGGTCTTTGCAATGCGATAAAAAAGGAGGTTCCACAGGTAACATTGGAGATTAAAAAAAATAGCACAACGCTAAAATATAGGACATACCGCAAATTTTTTTTCACGCAATGTCGCATGCGTAAAAATATTGCAAATGTGAAGGAAACTATTGAGAACTATGAGTTTCCTAATTCTGCATTTTCACTCACTCTCGCATCGCATGAAAATCATGCGATAAAATGTAGTGCAAGTGTGAATGCACCCTGAACAATTTCCAACAAACAACAGGTACCTACTGCAGTGGCAGGAAAGACTGAGGGGTTTCTGACAGATGACACCTAAGGGGCCTTCTGAAAAAGGCACTCATCCCCACCCAACGGTAAATAATGGGAGGTGGGGGGAGCATGAGCCTAAGACGTGATCACATGGTTTCAGGCTGACATTATGACGTCACCCTGGCTCCACTTCCTGATTGAGGTCACAATATGTTTGCTCTTTCATCGGCAAATCATTTGTACCTTTACGCTGCCTGATGATAGGTAAAATAAATATTTAGGTGAACGCCTTTTACAGGCCCAACAATCAGGCCCTGTAAAAGGCGCTTAACTTTTGGCCAGTAGTCTTTTTGAGTTTTTTTTTTTTCTTGATAGGTAGCTTAAAGCAATCCTTCAGTTTTGGGACAATTCTGTCCGGGGAACAGAGGTGGAGGGGAGCATATTATCTGCAGTTGTTCTTCTTTGCCATCGCTCCAATCCATTAATTCCGGGTCTTGTTTTTAGCCATCAAAGATGGCCAACGCAATCTTCAGACTACCTAATGGTAATGTTAGTGCAGCGTCCCAGCGGCCACCTAGACACGAGGCCCACACTGAGGATCTGGGAGGGTAGAGTTGGCGCTTGTCACGGTGGCTCTTACCACACTCCTCTCTGGAGGAACTTACGCAACCTCGGCCCAAGTACCGCTAGGCGTCTTCAAAGCAATGCTGGGACAGCGATTACCTGTGCACCTGTGGTGAACTGTAGACTTGTCACGCGTGACGCCACCGTTCCTTGGCAAACAAATAAAGGAAGTCCACACACACAACTAACTTTAGTACCTCAGTCACTGGGAATGAGCAGTGACTGGAAAACTTTACTTAAAGCTTGTCAGAGTACAACATTACACACGCCAGTGCAGGAAAGACAAAGAATGTGATGTCAGGGAGGAGACACAGGATGACACCGGTCCTACAGTCCATGTTATCTGTAAGGTATTGCTCCTAGAAAGGGGAACACTCCAGAGGAGGATGGGGGTAGGAACACTCTACAGACACTTACTCAGTATTTGCAGGCAGCTCTGCACGGCGGACTCTTCACTTCCATCGCTCCTTAGAGGTGGTACCTGGAATAGAAGGCCTCAAGATACCTCTCCTCTTTCTCCATCACTTCACCACATGAGGGTTGAAGGTACCTCCATGTGGCCGGGAATCCACTCCACACTCAACCGTAGAAGATGATGAAAGACCCTTTCCCGCTCTCAGACACTCACATTTATAGGGTCTTAACATACCACGTGACAGGACATAAATTGATACTTTCCCAGACATATTCCAGCCACTTTCAGACATTAACCTCTCACATGCTGCAGCTGTGCAATACACATAACAAGAGACTAGACAGTTTGCACAGTGCATCTACACAAAAGACATGACATGTATGACAGTTATGGAGGGGCCAGAAATATAGACTTCCGGCCACTACATTAGACTACTAATGCACTATACCTGCTCTATGATTGGCCAGAGCTGCTCATGTGATCAACACTAGCTAATCAAAGAGCAGTGCACAGTATGCATGAGGTGTTAGAAAATTGCTGTAGTCATCTTAGATGGCCAAAAACAGAGTCTGAAACTGGAGGGGCAGCGGAGAAGGACCACTGCAGGTAATATCACCCCTGCCCCTCTTGTCCAGGGACAGAATTTTGCCCCAAAATTGGAGGGCCGCTTTAAATAAAAGAAATACAGTCATATAAAAAATCCTAAACGGTGAGCAACTATTTCTAAGCCATTGAAGTCATATTTCTATTACTGTGGGAGACCACATCACATCAGGTACATAAGATATTAATTCTAGAGTTAAATCGACTTATCCTTTTTAAAATGATAATTTCTACTTTTCCGCGTCCTTTCCAGGGGTGGTTGTCTTATCACGCTAAGTCCCATAAGCCTTGTTATCTGTTTCCACTTCCCAGAATAAACAAAGCACTCAGGGAGAGAGGAAAATAACTTTCACCAAATCTATTGTTTTTTCAATGCCTTTGGTCTTTAGTGCTGTTGTTCTGTTTTGTAGATAACAAGCAAACAGGCAACAAAACTCTGAAACTTTCAATTTTCATTGATTCTACCCACAAAGGTTTGTACAAACACAAGAAAAATAACGCGTCGGGGACTGGTGATTTTCTGCTCAGGGACTACTGAGCTACAATCCCTCCTGCATTGCAATTCAGAAAGAGAACGTAATGCGAATACTTCTCAGGAATGTGAAGGTCAACTTGCTCAGCAGTAAAATACTGTGTATGGCAGAAGTATTAGGCTTTCTCTCTTGTGTGGAGATCAGTTTAGATGTGGATTATCCATAAAGCCCATACAGAAACTATATGGTGAAGAAGCCACTTAAGCAACTTTTGGAGTCATGGACTGTGAGAGTGGTGGTGTATCTCTCAGGCAATGGTACTCTACAGGCTACCTAGATAATGAAACACTCTTCTTGGGCCTATGGGCAAGATGAGACCTCACTACTTGCTCTAACTCCCTTAGGCAACTATGACCTATGAGATGTTTTGGAGCTGGATGTAAATATCTCGGGGCATAAGAATTTTTCTCCATATAGTCAAAGTCTAGACACTTCGGTTCTATGCTCAAAAAACGTTAACTTTTTTGTAAAGTGGTTAGGAATATGGGTTCTCCGGGATCCCTTGGGTGCAGAGAGTAAACCCAGTTTATAAACAGTAAAAGGTCAACGGTAGACTTTAAAGTCTTTCACCTTATCACTCTGCCAGTGAGTTTAAGTCCTCAGGAAGGGTTTCTTTCCTGGTTTGTCAAGAATATCAATGTCCCTCTTTAGCTTTGCCTCTGTTAGGGGTGCAGAGACAGATGGGTCATGGCTGCAAGCTCCAGATTGTCGGTACATGTGAGTCTCTCTCTTTATTATTGGAGGTAATTCTAGAAATATCATATGCCGTGGAACTCTAGGACAAGGGCAGAAGATGCATGACCCGATGAGCTCAAGAATAGTATTTCTCCAGTGGCTCAGTGAATAGGCTAAGGCGCCACACCAATATCCGATTCTCGGTAGAAGGAAAGGTTGACACGTCTTCTTTCACTTCTCTCAGGACTCCTCTAACCCAGGAAGCACATTGCCTTCCAGTTTGCACCCGCAGCCACCACCCCTCCTCTTAAAATGACTATAGCTGATAAAGTAACAAACATTAAAATCAACTATAAAATCAATGCAAACAAGGGGCAGACAAAGGTACCACCAACCCCATTACATAGCTAATGTATGACCTTTGTTAGCATCAAACCATAAGGAGAACCATTAAACATCTTGACACCAAGTCAAGATGGATTATCTTTGTTAGTATTAAAAGACATAAAATATGCTTTACGTTTCGTACTTCGCTCTAGCTTTTAGATTGACATAGCACAATAGAATGCCCCCTGAGTGTCTTACCTAATGTGTCTATAGAAAGCTTCATGCTTGCCATTATCTCTCGATGTATATCTATAGCTGTCTTCCTCTGTAATTGCTTGGTATAGTGTTTGTAATAGGTACTAAAGCTAAAGCTGCCCATCGGCCAAGAATGGTGGAAGAATAGGATTGGTGAAAACAAAACTGATAAAAAGTTATAAAAATGGACTATTATATGGCCATTTCGCAATAACACTTTTACTTTCCATCTAGTTGTCCCATTGTGGGAGCAGCAAAGCAAAAATAAACAATTTCTGTTTTCCTGCTCATAGAAATGCATTGAAACTGAAGACCCTCAGTTAGTCAACAAATACAAAAAGCTTGGTGCATATATATTATTTGTGTCCAACCGGTAGATTTATGCCTGAGTTGGATACGAAGACAGTATTGTGCACTTTGTGCACAGGTGCGGCATCTACAATCTGAAATAAGCAGATAGAAAAGCACCATGTGCTGCGTTTTTCTACCCATCACAAGGAGGTGAGAGAACTGATGCACTGTATGCCAGAAACAATAGAAACCAATGGGATCAGTCCTGGCATCAGATTCTCTCCAGCGTTTCTGTACTACCCTAGAAAACTATGCTGGATCGCCTAGACTAAAGGTACCCATACACTTTCAACATGGGAACAGCAGGGTGTGATGGTATGGCATCCATAACAGGTTGCACAACCAGCGTGATGTATTACGTCAGCCTGGTCCACATGGCTATGACTTCAGCTCTGCTGCTTGCCTTTTACCTGCCACTGCAAAAGTTCCCTGTGACATTGTCTGTTGGAAACATCTCACTGGGACCTTCATTTCCACTTTGCTGTAACATCTTCTATGGTGTATGGACTGATTGGTTGACAGGGAGGTGTGTCTCTGGCTTGGCCAATCAGCCATGGTGTGGGTGTACTTAACCAAGCCACACCCATTCCTGGTTAAGGTTTATTCAGTAGCCTAGCTGTTCGTGTGAGGATGTGTGCTGTGCAGTTCTCTGTCTGGATCCAGTTTGGTGTATGAGTCTAGCTCGATGTTGTGTCAGATGTGTGTAGTCTGTTGGGGTTTGCGTGGATCTATATTAGAATTCATGTTTGGTTTTGTTTGTTCCTCAATGTCCACAAGTGTGCGTACCCCTGAATCCACTTCTGTCCATAGGGGTGCAGACACCCAAATCCACATCCGCCTGTAGGGATGTGGGCACCCAAATCCGCCTCCGTCCATTGCGCAAGGGGTACCCAAATCTGCCTCTGCCCATAGGGGTGCGGCAGCCTGAATGTGTCCCCACCCATAGGGGTGTGGATGCCTGAATCCACCCCCACCCATAGAGATGTGGCCACCTAAATCCGACCACAGGCATGCGGATGCCTTAATCTGCCCTGCCCATAGGGATTCGGATGCCTGAATCAGCCCCCACCTGTAGGGGTGCGAATTCTCGAATCTATCCCCACCCATAGGGGTGCGGACGCCCAAATCCACCTTTGTCCATAGGGGTTCAGACAGCCGAATCCACCCTCGCTTGTAGGAGTGCGGACGCCAAAATCCACATTTGTCCATAGGGGTGCGAATGCCCGAATCCACCCCTGCCTGTAGGGGTGCGGACGCCCAAAACTGTAGTGGCACGGAGGGTCCTACAGGATAGTCACACACTCAGTAGTCCTGAAATACCTGGCTATGTGCTTCTGCAGAGACATAGAGGGTATCTTAAGTGAGAGAGACCCTGTCTTTCCCCTACTTCATGGGCTAAAGCTATTCTCTCCAGCAACAGCTTGCTCTTGATTGGCTGTTTGTCATAGAATTCTCTCATTGGTAGTGGGGGGAGGAGTAGAGACAAGCCCAGGAAAAGTGAGCAGGACGAGGCATGATGTGAGGTGGGGAGAGAGAGAAATTGTGGGAAAGCAGTAGGAAGTGAAGGAGGAGATAAGGAGAGCCTGCACGAATTGACCCAAAGAGTACCAAATGGGGACCAACAGACAACTGACCCTGTGCTGAAGGGAAGATGGCAAGGCCCTACTTAACAGTGGAGCAATCGCCTCGATAAAGGCGGCCCCACGTTGGAACCTTTGCCCTGGCTCTGCCAGAATAGGTGGTACACGGAACTAGGACAAGTACGGGCAATCCAAATGCACAAACAGGAAACTAACAGATGACAAACACACTTACCACTCAACCTTCCACGCTAAAGCAGATGATACAGCTGAATATAAAAATGAGGGATTAGTTTGTGCATTGGCCAATGAACCTAAGCCACAAGCCGAATGATCAAGGGTCCTCGTGTCTTGCGGTCCCTACTCTAGCAAGGCACATAATCAGGCAGCACAGGACACAGAACACACAGCAAGCTGCAAAGCAAGATGTCCAGACACTACACACATAGCAAGCTGCAGGGAGACATGACACCTACACAGGCAGACAAGACTGAGGAGATACAGCTTTGTCTTGCAGAAGGGCTGGAGTATATATCTACACCCAGACCTAGGGGATTGGCTGACCTGAGCAACCACACTCAGCCAGCTCAATTAACCCCTACCTGTGAAGGTGTGCACCAGGAAGCCTGTAGAACAACAGGTCCCATATGCACAACCTAACATCTAGCTTACCAGTCAGCCTAACAATGTGGTATGAGCTGCACCTACTCCTGAAGGATTCACCCATTTTCTTCCAGTCTACATGCATTCAACCTGCAATAGGAGGGTTTTCACAGGCTAAACTAATTATGGCCATTTTGTTGAATTCCTGGACAACCCTTTTAAGGCTGATCCCCATCAATACAAATGTGAATGCACAGAAAGATTGACAGGTTGCTGGATACTTCTGGTGGTGGAAAAACTTGAGGGTTGGCAGATGAAAAGAAAACAATAGAAAAAAAAAGAAAATAGGCAAATAAACGTATATAGGCATCTTTAGCCCAAGTAACAAAATGTTGCTCATATCTACATTTAATAACTAGGAGGAAATTTACTAAGACCGGGGTTTCCAGTCTTAGCAAATTTCACTGGTCTTAATATATAACTGGTCTTAGTGTAATTGACGCCAGCACATGATTCACCTAATACATGAAGAGGAGCATCTTGGCATGCCTACACAGAAATATATGCCACGTCTGACCTGGTGTGCATTTCTGGGATAATTTATGCCAATTTCTGGAGTAAATTATACACAAATCTCTCAGTCCGGCATATTCCCACCCCGTCCTAACAAGCTTCGCCCACGTTTTTTAAAAGTGGCAAGGCCGGCGGAAACAGCCTAAAAGTCACACTTTTTTGCACAAATCCCCACTTGTGCAAAAATTTGCGACCCTTTTTTTTTACCAGAAGCTGGCATAAAAGGCTTTTTATGCCCACATATATGTCTAAATTAATTATCTTGATCTCACCTTGATCTTGAGCTCCTGATCCCACTCCATACGAACTCTGATGGTGGAGGGCATACATGTACGCCCAAAAGCATCAAGGGGTTAACTGAACACACATGCAACAGGACAATAGACTGTCCATACATTTTAGATAGCTGTTGGTTGGACAGCTATCTTGCCCAACACATCCTTACACAAGGATGCTCAGCTTGATCAAGCATGTATGTATTTTCAATGGGGAGAGGGGAGAAGATTACTGCCATATCTCAGCCATTGGCAGCAGTTTATCTGCAAGAACAAAAGTGCCATGTCTAGTTCCAGTAATTTGCACAACCAGTTGTGACCTGCAATGGAAAAATAGAGAGGATTTAACCAGTGACCAATAATACAAGTCTTTATAAACTACCGAAGCATATCAGGATAAAGTATGTAAAAGTACAATATGCTAACTATACAAATGAATATGCCAGAAGTGCCTGAACTGTATCGGTCCCTCAAGTCAAACACCCGACCTGATAAAGGTGACCCAATTACAGGAGAGAAACTGGATTGCGATCCCAGTCTAACTGGCGACAACTTCACTAAACCTAACTAGTGTGATGTAATACCTGACTAAATTCTGAAATTACAGAGTACTTCAATACAAAACACTCTGGCGCAGCAAGTGGCCAGGAATACAAATAGTATATTAGACTAAGGGGCCATTTTATATACTATATAACTAAGACTGATAGGCTGACTGGGCTTAAATGACAACCCAGCTAGCTTATCAGCACTGGCACCAGAAGGAGACGTTACTTTCTCGGTGTCCAGCGCTAAATGGCACATCTCAGGAGCATCACATGGTCAAGAGTGATGTGCTGACATCACCCTGGACCTGAAGAGAACCCAGATGTCACAGTGCAGCCAGCACTGTGGTAAAGAACATCAGATAGTTTAAATCTAACATGTTTAATACATATCTCCACCAACATCTGGCATTGATGGAGAGTCAGGAGGCTACCTGTCACGTCCAACCTTAGCGTGATGCACACCACGCCAGGACGAATGCAAATAGAAGGCTGGAGGGAAAAGATTGGGACAGAGGAATGTGCAAATACGCAAAACACCATAACAAACTAAACTGAAAATGGGACTTGCAAACAGACATCTAACAATGACTGACAATCACTAAAACACTTACCTAGAATACAAACACACATAAGCAGATGAAATAGCTAAAGTACATACGATGTATTGGTTTGTTTTCGGCCAAGATACTTAAGCTCACAAGCCCACGACAAGGGTCCTTGTTATCTCGGAAGTCCCTACTCTAACTACTTAAACCCCAGGGAATCCTGTCTGCAAACGGGGCAATCGTCCCAATAGGGACAGCCCCACTCTAGAACCTAGGGGCCTGGCTTCCAATAGATGGTAAACGGTATACAAGTTGAACAGGACACTGTTCACACCAACAGATAAGGAAATCTTCCCCAGAACCCCATGTATGCAGCAACACCAAGTAAAACATGCATGACTCCACACACCAGGGCTCTGGGAGGTAATGAGTGGAAAGATAAATGACCAGCACCCTCTAGCAAGAAGGGCTGGCATTTATGCACAGCAGACTGGTGGTGATTGGCTGACTGGAGCATTACATACCCAGCCATCTCAATCATCCCAGACCTATGGAAGTGTACTTGTGGAAACCCATAGAATTATAGGTCCCAGGAGCATAACATGAACCTACCATACACATTAGATGATCAGTGAGTTTGACAAACCAATGATATGGCCACTCTTAGTCTTTCCTATACTAAATTACTGTTCTGTTCCTGATGTAAAAGCTACACTTCCCAGAACTCTCAACTTGATTATTGCTACCCTCTACCAATCAGGTGTCCCCTCTCTAAACTTTGCCCTCTCCAATCCTGAAGGCAGTAGCCAGACTCATCTTCTTGTCAAGTTTCCACTGATGCCTCCACCCTGTGCCTAAATTGCTTTCTAATCTGAACCTCCCACTCTCACCTACATGAATTTTCTCAAGTTGCACCAGTTGTCTGGAATGCGCTACCCCAGACAAGCTAAGCCTGAATGCCCACTGCTTTACGTGTACCCTGAAAACACCTTTCTTTAGGAAGGCCTACCATATTTCCTAATCTAAACTGCTCTCCATCTACGCTGCTTCTACTCCCTCCCTACCCTATACTTCCCACTACATCCCCCACACACCCAACTGCACCTCTTATCTGTCTATACACAATGTGGCTCCCATGTTAAGTGCATATTTTTTATGCACGTAATACGCAGTGTAACATGCATATTTGTTGCATATGTTAAATCTCCATCACCTATATTAGTCCCTATTATGTGTGAAGTATGCACCCACATAGGACATGTTACTTTTTTTTCACATGCATGAAAAACACAGGTGTGAGTGGCCCAATAAAAGCTATTTAGTTTTAAGCACACGCGTGAAAAATCGGCACATAAGACGTGGGCCACATACGCCCTTGTGAATGAGCCCTTACTTTCAAGTCTATTTAGTTCTCCTATAATTCACTTCTAAGCCCAATTAAAGCGGTGACATAACCATTCTATTAATCTTTCATCAGAAGCTGGACGTTAGAAGGTAATTGTTTAGTTTAACTCCATCTAGGAGATACGAATGAACTACAGAGGTGCTTATTTCATGCGCCAAATGTTTGGGAGGTTTGCTGTAAAGTGCTAAAGATTTTCTTGTGAAGTGAAAATTGAGGTTAGACCAGCCACTGACAGCCTCCTGCTCGTAAAGAGCCAAACACCTTTCTGAAAGAAGTAATTATGTGATTAGTAACACTATATAACAATACCGATAAGAGATTGCTATGATCTTTTAACATTATCATCCTCTGTTTCTCTCCTTAAAATACCTTATCTAAAGTACCCTAGTTACAAAGAAAAAAAAATATTCAAAGCGGAGTTGAAGGGGCCACAAAACCAAAAAAAAAAAATTAAAGTCGATCCATTGTAATACCAAGATACTTGGAACCGTTCACAAATCCCCCAGTTGAACATTTCACAGAACTTGACAACCTGACAACATAAATTTTAATTAAACACAAAGGGAAGCGTATCACATTGCATGAAAGAAGGTCTATCAAGAAGGGAATGAAATGTTGAAAAACCTGATTATTTCATAATTCTCTGTATAATTTTCATTTATCATTACATTAATTACATGTTTGTCAATGATTCTCTCCAGAACATGGATCATTTCACTCATTTGTTATGATTTAATTTCAATTAATATTAGTCATATTCATTTTGGATTAGGTACACCCATACAGTAAATATTACGTTCCCTATGATTTCGCATATAAAAACGCTTTACTTGGTTCCCAAACGATTGCCCATGTGCTCGCATTTTCACACGTTTTAATACGAAATATGCAATAGAACTGAATGGGAATTTATGTTTGACTGATGAACAGTCAGAACAAGGTACTTTGGGTCCACCAGAAGGAATTATCCTCAGGATCACTATTAAAGGGGTTGTCCAATGGCTAATGGCTAAATGAGAAGATAATAAAGGAACCTGAATATACCTGCTCTGATTCGCTCCATCGTCTGTCTGCTAATGGGTAGCATGGTCATGTGGCATCTAAGCATTTGCCCGCTACAGCCATGGCCATTTTAATACCTGAGTGGACCAAGTGCACAGATATTAAAGGAGGCCTCCCTCTGCTATTGTTTTGCCTTCTTGACTTTCACCATGTCTTTCCATCCATGAACTTTTTATGGCAAAAAAACTCCACTTATATTCACTTTAACCAGGCCCGGCAGGGTGCAGACGTTCCACGGTCTCCTCTCTCCTTCAGGTCCAGTAGTCATGTGCCGATCTAAGCAGCCAATCGCTGGCCTCTATAGGTACTGTGACCACTGACTGACCATAGCAGTCACGTGCTTTAATAGGCATGTGACCACTGGACTCAGAAAATAGTGGAAATTATTTTTAACCTTCTCAATACTTTTCAACTATATTCAGGTCCTCAGGATTAGGATAGAGTTGAAATTGGTGCTACTGCCAGAGGGCTTAGGACTTCCAGGGGCCTGGTGCAGATGCACCGATTTCCTATATTTTTTAAGCCACCTAGGTTGCGGACAGTCACTGGTTTCAGCATTGTTAGCTCTGAGTCTAGTGACTGCAGCAATCACATGCTTCGAAGGTAAAAGACCAGCTGAGTCCAGAAATGAGTGAGGACCAGAGAAACTTGAGCGAAGAGACCGGGGCGATAGGGAAACGCAGCAGATGAGTTTAGGCTAGTTTATCATCTTCTCACCAGTCACCGACTTAAAAAGAAAATAAAAATTAGCCAACAAACAGCTCCCTTAATCTATGCAGAACATGTGTATTTCCACTCATAACTGCATCCAAAAGGTACATTTACATGGGTTGATTATCATTCGAATTCTCACTGGAAACAGTGATAATCATCAGGTGTACATGCAACCGCCGACAGGGCACTGAAGGAGGAATTGCTTATTTGTTGGAGTCACTTGGTTTTTGGATGAACTAAAGACAAAGTGGCTAAACATTAGCCATTCAATGTTTGAGCAACTCCTGTTTACTATGAATGGAGGCATGATTGAACAAATGTCGCTCCTGTGTGAAACACTGGAGCAATAGTCAGGCGGTAGCCCGTGGAACATCTGTCGGGCACTCAGGCGCCAGACAGTTGTCCCGTGTAAATGTGCCTTAAGCTATGACAAAATCATTGCACATTCCCATTCTAATAGGTTGTAATTCAGTGCCATAAGAATTGTCTCTAGCAACAAGTGATTGGCTCCAAATCAGCTTCAAATGGGGTTGTCTTCGGCTGAGTCTTTGAAGTCCATTACTCTATTAGAGCATAGATGATCCACTGTAACTCTGAGAAGCCCATCCAGTCCCAAGCAATATTGAATTTTGGTTATAGTTTTTTGGGTAACCAAAGCCTATACAATAGATTTGTTTCTAGATTGCCAAGCTTAGGACAGTTGTAGATGCCAAATCAATTGATATCTTGTCAATTTCCTGGTAAACAAGTCTGGATACAGGACTGAAAGCTGGTGTACATTTCTCTACTATCTCTCACACCTATTCAAGATGGATTAGGAGTAACCTACTTCAAAAACGTAAGAAGTCTTTTTAGTGTTTGGGATTCATAGACATTTTTCGAGAATGAGCCAAACAAAATTTTGAATTCTACTACCTGGTGTTCAGAATGCTAACTTTTCCATAACTTTACATCACTTTGATACTATAATAAGTACTAACCCCTTACCTCTGCCTTCAATCTTCTCTTTTCATGACCAGTCTATGTCTCAAAGAAAAGAGTTAACATGGTAGCCTTCTGTAAGACTATCTAAATATAGAGAGCTAATTGTTACAGCCTAGTGGACTCTATTACCTGTTCCCTGTACCAAATCTTGTTAGATTAGGCTACTGGCACTTTGAATCTGTCAAGTGGGCGGTCTCCTGCAGTCACTATCAAATCACCATCAAATCTGATGTCATCCATTTACAGTGAGCCATGAAGACAAGCCACTTGACTGATTCAAAGCACTAGAAGCTGAATCTAAGAAGTCTTAGTAGAGTAGAGAAAAAAGAATATGACATGATAACTTTATTCTATGAGTCAGTACGATTACTACGATACCAAATTTATATCTCCCTTCATACACGTCCTGCATCTGCAGGACGTAAAAACAATATAGGGCCGTCACTAAGGGGTTAAGCCTCATTGCATCTAAACGTCACAAAATATGTTCCATGTTCCAAGTGGTGTCAAATCTCTATTAGACTCAGGTGGTTTTGTACAAGTACCACCTTCCTATATTCACCAGTAGAGATGAGCGAACGTGTTCTTAACGAACACTTACGCACCCGAACACCGGCTTTTCCGAGGACTTCCGTGTTCGCGCGTAAGTATTCGGGGGGCGCCGGGGGGCGGGGAGAGGCGCGGCGGCGGGGGCGGCAGCAGCGGGGAACAGGGGGGAGCCCTCTCTCTCTCCCTCTCCCCCCCACTCCCCGCCGCAACCCCCCGCGCTGCCACGGCGACCCCCGAACTTTTTTCGCCCGAACACGGAATTCCTCGCGAAGTTCGGTGTCCGGGCGAAAAGGGGCGGAGCCGAACACGTTCGCTCATCTCTATTCACCAGTTCTTCCTTTCCTTAAAGGCCTCAAAAACATTTGTGCATAAAAATCATTACGCACATATTTTACTAGATCCCTGCAGAAAAAATGATGCACTAATCTGTTTTTTACATTTAATTTTCTTTCTCATGCATTTAAAAAACCTAATACTTGTTTTGCAGAATCTTCTGCATTCAAGTTTCTGGCTGGGAATGGTCCTAAGGCTGGTTTCACGTGGGCAAGCACGATATCTGGTCGAGAAATTTGGCCTGATATTGCACTCTTCAACATGTGTTTTACCCATGGATGTGAGAGGTTTTTCAGGCAAAAACACTTTACTTTTACTGTGAAATTTGGATCCTCTCACAATGGGAAACCTCACATTACACTCGCATGCACATCACATGGCCATGCAATGCATTTCAGGTCTCATTGAAAACAATGTGCGATGTCTTCTAAGGAATGTGAAAAAATAGGACATGCAGCATTTTTTTTACCCTTACAGCATCACTGTGAAAAAAATATCGCTCATGTGTATGACTTAATTCAAAATAGTTCATAATTGCTCCAGTTGTGTGCATCTTGCAATGCACAAAATTCACGCAAGATTCATGCTTGTGTGAAAGTAGTCCAAAGCGCCCTTTAGAAGGGACGACTGTTGGGCAAACAATGCCCGACACTTGTTCCCGCACATACTAGCTCCCATGCACCTGCACGGGAGCTAGTATCATTAGCTCTCAGCGGGAGGCTGTAGGAGATTTCTCTCCTCTCGCTCCCCCACCCCTTTCCATTGACATAACACAGCGGCCGTTTAGTACTGAACGACAATTTTTTACACTGAACGATAAGCAATCAGCTCATCGTATATCGTTTATCCTGCTGGCCTGCCCCCCTACTTGCCTCTCTGTGAGCGAGACAGCACTACTAGCTCCCATGCAGAAGCACTGGAGCGAGGACTCACAGGGACAAGTGTCGGGCATCGTTTGCCCGACATTCGTCTGGTGAAAACCCACCCTAACACTGATCAGCTAGTCTCTCTCGTAAATACACAGAAACTTAGCTTCTACTCCCCTCTTTCCCTTTCCTATATCAGAGGCTGTTTAGCATAACCGTGCCCATTCAATAGTACACAGATATCTCTCCATTACATCTCACCCTCTTTCTGAGTACCTGCTGGTCTATTCCCTCATTGCTAAGAGCAGAAAATTCTCCCAGAGTGAATTAAAGCCCTATGTAATAGTAGCTTTCTCTGCTCTATGTCCTCCTGATCTTTTGCACCATCCCCGATACTGCCATATAGCCCTTTGTAATAGTAGCTTTCTCTGCTCTCTGTTCTTCTGATCTCCTCCACCATCCCCCGCACAGTCATACAGTTCTCTGTAATAGTAGCTTTCTCTGCTCTTTGTCCTCCTGATCTTCTGCAACATCCCCCGATACTGTCATACAGCTCTGCATGATAGTAGCTTTCTCTGTTCTATGTCCTTCTGATCACCTCAACCATCCCCAACCACTGTCATAGCCCTCTGTAATAGTAGCTTTCTCTGCTCTCTGTCCTACTGAACTTCTTCCCCACCCCCTGTACTGCCATACAGCCTTCTGTAATAGTAGCATTCTCTAATCTCTGCCCTCCTGATCTCCTGCAGCATCTCCAATACCGTAATACAGCCCTGTGTAATAGTAGCTTTCTCTGCTCTCTATCCTCCTGATCTCCTCCACCATACCCCTGCACTGTCATACAGCCCTCTGTAGTAGTAGCTTTCTCTGCTCTCCATTTTCCTGATCTCCTCCACCATCCCCTGCACTGTAATACAGCCCTCTGCAATAGTAGCTTTCTCTGCTTCCTATCCTCCTGATCTCCTCCACCATCCCCCGGCACTGTCATACATCCCTCTATAATAGTAGCTTTCTCTGCTCTGTCCTCCTGATCTCCTCCACCATCCCCTGGCACTGTCATACATCCCTCTAAAATAGTAGCGATCTCTGCTCTCTGACCTCCTGATCTCCTCCACCATCCCCTGCTCTGTCATACAGTCCTCTGTAATAGTAGCTTTCTCTGCTCTGTCCTCCTGATCTCCTCCACCATTCCCCTGCACTGTCATACATCCCTCTGTAATAGCAGGGATTTCTGCTCTCTGACCTCCTGATCTCCTCCACCATCCCCTGCTCTGTTATACTTCCCTCTGTAATAGTAGCTTTCTCTGCTCTCTCTCCTCCTGATCTCCTCCACCATCCTCAGCACTGTCATCTAGCCCTCTGTAATAGTAGCTTTCTCTGCTCTCTCTCCTCCTGATCTCCTCCACCTCCCCTGCACTGTCATACAGCCCTCTGATTAACTCAGTGGAAAGGCAGTGAATGCACATTCATGACATGGGAGCAGCTAGAGGAGGAACTGTCAGTTCACTCTGACTGATGGAATTTGCTATGATTTCAGTCCTCGAGTCTGCAGCGCCTTGGAAAATAATAAAAGTATAGAAATCAAACAATTAGAAATTGTATATAAAACTAATTACAAAAAGTCTGCATTTACAAAAATACATTGATTAAAAGAAAAGAGTGCACATGTGTACATAGCCTTTAAGCATCATTTGAGCATCCAACATAAGAAAGTGGACTGTGTCTTAAATTTGATGTGATAATCTCTGTGGATTAGTGACCACTTAGCAAAATGAGACACATACCATTCGAATTGAGGAACAGAGAGAACAAGAGTGACCCAACTAGACATACTTGACATAGGCATGTTGATCTTGTTTTCACTCTATATTGTAGCTGCCCTTGCCTTTGCAGTGTATATTCTCCTTGAGACAGTCGTGAGCCAATTCCTTGAATTTTTGAGTTAAACTACGAAAGTTCCATAATTTACTTTTTTAACCATTGCATGTAGCTTTTATGAGCATTAATACAATATATTTTTCTGTTCTTCTTGATTCCACAAATCAAATACATTTTGTTAAGAAGAAGCCTCTTCCACAGTTGCATTTAAAGGGGTTGTCCCGCTCTGACTGTCACTGCGGGGGTTGCGTTTCCTTCTGCAGTGACATCACTGTGAATGGAGCACTGTTTGAGAATTTGTAGTAGTCCCGAGTAGGTATCTCAGCAGTCCCAGTGACAGTGAATGGAGCGCTAACACACTTGCAGGACCAGCCCACCATTCAGTCTTCATCTCACTGTGGGGGACTCGGTAACCCCGAAGTGAAGAGGACAAAGAACATGGACACCTGATCTTGAGGTCAGCGGGGGTCACAGCGATGAGACCCTCACTGATGAGAAAGTTACCCCCTATCCTGTGGATAGGTCATAACTTGCAATTCTGGTACAGCCCCTTTGAAGGTGTTGTACCAGAATTACACTGGATAGGAGATAACTTGCTGATCTGTGGGGTTATCATCACTATGACCCCCACCAATCCTGAGTATGCCCCATGTACCGCTCACTTTTTACTGCAGGGTTGTCATACCACCCACAGTGAATGGAGGGCTGGCCGAGCATATATGATCGATGCTCTATTTATTTCAATGGGACTGATGGAAATACTTGAGGGTTTGTCACTTGGCTACCTTTGCAGTCCCACTGAAAATGAATGGAGTGGCAGTGTTAGTGTGTAAGGGGGTAGTGTTCCATGCGCCCCTTTACACACAGCAGCTGCTCTGTTGCTGTTACAGGTGGCCAATGGCCGTAAGATAAAACCCTGCCCCCTCCTGTCTGGTACCAACCGGGTGGAGGAGTGGGGAGACAGGAGACTGGCGCTTGCCAACGTCTGTCTTGTTAGTGCTGTGGCACTGTGTGAAGTTCCTCTCCGCTGGTCAAAGACTAAAACTATGGTTATGGAGTACTAACAGGACAGTGTTTAACTGTGAGAGACTGTCCCATCATGGTGAACCCCTGTTATGGCAATGTATAATGTATATGGTGGTGAGGTATGCTAAATGATGAAAGAAGTATTTTGGGTCATGGTAGATAAATGGGTTACTGTCACTTTAAGAGAATTAATTCTGAATTAGTATGCAATGTTCAAAGTACCAATGCCCTCTTATAGAGTATAACTAGTTAACCAGTTTATTTGGTAAAAAAAATCTAGCCTCTGTCAGTTGCTACTCCATTATGAGCCTGTGTCGCACCATCACCTGCATGACCATCACTGCATTTATTCTCTTCCTTATTGTGAGGGTGCAGTGAGCCCACATAGAGGACGATGGGGGACATGGGATCCCAGCTATTGGGATCGTTGGGGCTATTAACAATGAGACCCCCACCGATCAGCAAGTTATTCCCTATGTGGATAGGAGAAAACTTGTAATTCCAATTACCCTTAAATGGGTTTTATATATGAGGTGCAGTGAATCTGAAAATTTTTGTCAATTGACACAAAACAAAAATATATGACTATTGTGTATCAATATGAAAATGGTCTTTCCGTGAAGTAAGCGTCACATGAGAATATTGCTGCCTTTTCTATCCCTATATAGTAAAACATGCTAAGCAAGATACTGTTGTACAGTTTGCCTCGTTACTCTATCCTTGATACTTTGTCAAGAGGGAAAGCCTGGGGTAGTGCATGAGTCAAGGGCATAACTACAGGTGGGTGCAGATGTTCTTTTTGCAGCTGTGCTCCAGCATCTGAAGGGGCCCAAAAAATCATTCTGCTCCAGATACATATATACAACTGTGAGATGTGTTGTCAATAGACTGAATCAAGTGATTTGGAATCCTTTACACTTTTGAGGAAGGCAACGCTTCCCAGAGCTTTTGTTTGCTGAATATACCAGATGCATGTAGGTCTTTTTTATATATTCATTAGGGGACAATATCCGGCAGGGGAGCCGACGTCTACCTGTGGATGTTCCTTAAAATAAATGAACAAGAAGTAGAAAGCTGTGCATCCTGACCTGTGTAAAAATGGTCAAAGTAGATGAACATCTGTCTCTTCATTAACATTTAACATTGATTCCCATGGTTTTTAGGACAAAGCATGCAATTATTTTGTTTTACATGCTCATTCATACATAAATCTCCACAGTAAAAGCTTGGATTACAGTTAGAAATTTGGCAAATCTGTAAAAATTCTTTTCTCCATACTTTCTCCAAAAAGCCCATCACTCCAATTGGTTGCTAATCTTAAAGGGGTTGTCCAGTTTTAAACTATTAACTGCCTATCCTTAATTTAGGCCATCAATAGTAGATCAGTGGGGGTCTGATTCTCAGGGCCTCCACCAATTGGCTTTTCAACAGACCGATGAACTCATGCACTGAGTTGATTTCTGCAGGAAGCAGACAGCTCTGTTTCCACTGCAGTGACCATGGTCAGTATTACAGGCAAAGTTCCTATCCACTTCAATGGGAAATTTGCCTGTAATACCAAGCATGGCCACTACAGTAGGAAGGGAGCTGTCTGTTTACTGTAAAAATCAGCTCAGAGCAAAGTGCACCCACTCAGTGGACAGCTAAGCTGCAATACCATGCACAACCCTGTGGATATGGGTAGCACTGTGTCTGGAAGAAAACAGCCTTGCTTTTCTAATTCTGGACATCCCCTTTAAGATTATACAAAGACTCACCTTTCCCATCCCCCCATTGTTTGGCAATCCACATTAGGGTGCTCTGTTGAAAATTTGTTGTAAAAGCAATAGAACAATTTTGAAAAAAATGAGCAAAGGGGAATAAACCACTCTGACTTTTGCTATGATACCTATGTGTTTCATATTTTCTGGACAATGGGACCAGTCAGCAGTCACCAATGTGGTCATTTGATAAATACAGTTCAGATTTGAGATAGCTTTACAGTGGCTGCTTGACCAATAAGGTAAACTCAGTGAAAGCAAAAATTATTTCTTAATATATTTAATGAAAAAATAGTATTTTACGTACAAAATCTAAATGGGGCAGAAAGTGTGGAGTAATGATGTACAGCAAAGAATAAAAGGCAGAGAATCAGAATGCTTTAATTATTATAGAAGACCTCGGCATTGTCTGTTCTAAAAGAAAGTAAATAAGAATTTGATAGAATGGGAAACGACAATAAGCAGATATAGATAAAACATGAACCTATTTAAGCTGCAGGGCTCATGTGTAGAAACTGAGCAGTATACCAGCCTGGGAGAGAAATCCAGCCCTACTTAGTGCTAGTCACCACTGCTTTAAAAAAAAGAAACGTGGCAGACATTGTATAATATAATCCACTGTATATGGATTAGTATCTATCTATCTATCTATCTTCTATCTATCTCATATCTATCTATCTATCTATCTCATATCTATCTATCTATCTATCTATCTCATATCTATCTATCTATCTATCTATCTATCTATCTCATATCTATCTATCTATTTCCTATCTATCTATCTATCTATCCTATCTCATATCTATTTTTCTATCTATCTCCTATCTATCTCATATATATCTATCTATCTAATATCTATCTCATATCTATCTATCTATCTATCTCATATCTATCTATCTCTTATCTATCTATCTATCTATCTCATATCTATCTATCTATCTATCTCATATCTATCTATCTCTTATCTATCTATCTATCTATCTATCTATCTCATATCTATCTATCTATCTATCTATCTATCTCATATCTATCTATCTATCTATCTCATATCTATTTATCTATCTATCTCATATCTATCTATCTATCTCATATCTATCTATCTATGTATCTATCCTATCTCGTATCTATTCATCAATCTATCTCCTATCTATCTATCAAAAAATGAAAAAGAGGTAGCACTCAAGTTATACAATGACAGTCTTTTATTCTCCATTAATGTCTATGCAATGTATCATCTTTCAATCTAAGCCTTTCTCAAAGATGTTGTGCTGCTGTTTTTTATTTTCATCTATCTCTATGGTATTAATCAAAAATATTATTAGTTATTATTAGATAGTTATTTATCTTTTTATCTATCTTATATTTATCATCTATCTATTATATGTTTTCTGACTCATTTATTTGTTAGAGGAGATGAGATAGATATGAGATAGATAGATAGATAGATAGATAGATAGATAGATAGATAGATAGATAGATAGATAGATAGATAGATAGATAGATAGAGATATAAGATAGATAGATAGATAGATATGAGATGGATAGATAGATAGATAGATAGATAGATAGATAGATATGAGATGGATAGATAGATATGAGATAGATAGATAGATAGATAGATAGATAGATAGATAGATAGGAGATAGATAGATAGATAGATAGATAGATAGATAGATAGATAGATATGAGATAGATAGATAGATAGATATGAGATAGATAGATAGATAGATAGATAGATAGATAGATAGATAGATACTAGATAAATAAATAGATAGGAAGTAGCAGACCGGGACTTGGACTAAACTTCTTAATAAGATGGTGACAGCACATAGAAGTTCTAAAGCTCCTGATTTTCATGTCTCCAGGTTTTGGCTTCTCTGTATAATCTTTTGTGTGTTTTTCTTTCATGAAGCAGACAGTCTGGGAGCAGATTTAGCCCTCAATCCTCCCCTGGACATCGCCCGCTCCATCCTCCTTGGCCCTGTCCAGTGACGCATGGATGCTGCATGTTTTCTCCAGTCTGGACCATTTCATAGATGAAGAAAAACAAACATTCCCCCAGCTGAGAGGCAGCCATGAAGAGAGCTGAGGAGGAAGACAGACGGGCACATCCTCTCAAGGAAGGAAAAGGGCTGTTTGAAGAAAGAAAACAAAGGAGTCAATAGTCTTTGTAACCCTAACATGAACCAAGAATCTTGTGGACACATTCAGGGACCTCACCTCCCAGTAACTTCCCATTACCCTTCCCTGACACTCCACTGACTCCGACACAATGAACTGTCCCACTATATTCATGGGAGGGTAAGGTTTGCCCAAGAGAGTAGCATTCAAAGAGCGTTCTTATGTCATGCAGCCACTGACACGCTATGGGGCTATTTTTGGGACTGATTTTGGAAAAATACAGGGATGTTTTCTGCACATTCACTCAGATGAAGGCCTGTATATTCATTCCCATGCAGAGGGGGGGGGGGGGGGGGGGAGTATCAGAAACCCTGAGTTTTATTTCATATAATGTAGAGTAAAAACTACATACAAAATAACCAGAAATTTTGTTTTATGCGTTTTTTAAAATATTTACTTTATTACTTTCTTAGATATTCATTGTACATTTTAAGCTTGTAGTGGATATGGATGGTTACATACACATACAAATATAAAATTCAGTGTGAACTTTTTGTGTTGGTGTGGAAAAGATGATGTAAAGTAAAATTGTCTTTTAAAAATAGAAGTGTTAATAGTTTATTTTGTCAATCAATCAAATGCAAAGTGATTGAACAAAAGAGGAATCTAAATTACATCAATATTCAATGTGACCACCCTTTGCCTTTACAATGGTATCAATTCTTCTAGGTACTCTTGCACACAGTTTTTGAAGGAACTTGGCAGGGAGGTTGTTTCAAACATTTTTTGAAGAACATGCCACAGATCATACGTGAATATAAGATGGCTCAAATCCTTCGGTCTCTTCACGTAATCCCAGGCAGACTGGATGATGTTGAGATGGTCATATCATCACTCCTAAGACTCCTTATTCTTCATTATGTTGAACATAGCTTTTAATGACATTGGCTGTCTGTTTTGGATTGTTGTCATGCTGCAGAATAAATTTGGAGTCAATTAGACACCATCCATTTTTGAAAGCATTCTTACTTTGCAGCATTTGTTCCACATCTGCCTAAAACTTTTTTACAGTACTGTACCTACTATGGAAAGCAGTTTTCAGAAAGATAGATAGATAGATAGATAGATAGATAGATAGATAGATATGAGATAGATAGATAGATAGATAGATAGATAGATAGATAGATATGAGATAGAAAGATAGATATGAGATAGATAGATAGATATGAGATATATAGATATGAGATAGATAGATAGATAGATAGATAGATAGATAGATAGATAGATAGATAGATAGATATGAGATAGATAGATATGAGATAGATAGATAGATAGATAGATAGATAGATAGATAGATAGATAGATAGATAGAAGGATAGATATGAGATAGATAGATATGAGATAAATAGATAGATAGATAGATAGATAGATAGATATGAGATAGAAAGATAGATACATATGTGATAGAAATATAGAAAGATAGATCTGAGATAGAAAAATAGATAGATATGCGATAGATAGATAGATAGATAGATAGATAGATAGAAGGATAGATATGAGATAGATAGATATGAGATAGATATATAGATAGATAGATCTGAGATAGATAGAAGGATAGATATGAGATAGATAGATAGATAGATAGATAGATAGATAGATAGATAGATCTGAGATAGATAGATAGATAGATAGATAGATAGATAGATAGATAGATAGATAGATAGATCTGAGATAGATAGATAGATAGATAGATGGATAGATATGAGATAGATAGATATTAGATAGATAGATAGATAGAGTCCAAAAAAGGTGCAGTACTACTAAGTGCTTAGGATGCATAGATTATTAAAAAGTCCATTAATGTGGGAGAGTGTAATCCTGTTGTATCATTTTTTTATTTGTATATTTGTTTTTCAAAAACACACATATATATTTTTTCTTCAAAAATTGACCATATTTATGGATATAGTATAAGACAGTTGCAACTATTATATTGCAATATACACAGTATTTGCAAAGTTTGTAAATACCTATTGAAATGGCATATTTCAAGTGAGGATCAAATGCTACTTTAGCATTTCTAATATACCATAATGCAGTTACACTGCAAATTTTCCAGTCACCCCATTTAAAGTGCTCTTGACCATATGGGTTATTCAAAGTATTAGATTGTTTATTCAAAATCATTGAATATTTTGATGATATATAATATATATTACACTGTTGTGATAATGCAGAGCTAGAGTAGATTTACACGGATTTTCTATGACTTTTTGTAAATGTCTGCTGTTCCCCTGATATTGCTTATTCTCTTTCAGTGCAGATGCCCATGAATCCAGTTTACTAGGCAATAGGATTACATGGAGCCTAATGATGACTTTCTAGTCCATCCTCCCCTCTTATTGAGGCCCAACAAAATTTATTAAACATTCATGAGCAATATTGGAGTAGGTGAATGGCCCAACTTCATTACAGTACTTGTTTAAATCAAGGCCACTTCTAATGAAACGGAGAGATGTCTATTTCCAACAGCTGTTCTTCATCCATATTTCATTATACAATCAGATAATGCGTCCTACCACCTTCTCAATTATTCACAGATAAACATTTTCAAGACGTTTTGACATCTGTCTTAGTGCTTGCTATTAATTTAGTAATCACTCTAGTTAAATATGTATATCAGTGTCTTTCTGCAATAGCCAATATCTGGGGAGATATTTTCTGTATATTTTAACAATGTTCTTCCTGGCCTAGGATTGAATGAACTGGCAAATAATTTAGATTGTGGCTATATTAAATAGTAATTATATGTACTCACCAATTCTAAACTATACATATACTTAAAATATGTTTTCATAAGATGATTAGATAGATATGAGATGGATAGATAGATAGATAGATAGATAGATAGATAGATAGATAGATAGATAGATAGATGTGAGATAGATAGATAGATAGATAGAAAGATAGATAGATAGATAGATAGATAGATAGATAGATGTGAGATAGATAGATAGATAGATAGATATAGATATGAGATAGATAGATAAGAGAGATAGATAGATAGATAGATAGGAGATAGATAGATAGATAGATAGATGTGAGATAGATAGATAGATAGATAGATAGATAGATATAGATATGAGATAGATAGATAAGAGAGATAGATAGATAGATAGATAGATATAGATATGAGATAGATAGATAGATCATTCTAAGTGCATCCTTAATCACTCATTACTTACATCATTGGTAGGTATGATTGCTAGATAGACAGACAGACAGATAGATAGATAGATAGATAGATAGATAGATAGATAACCAAAAACATTTGTGTCTATGGATGTGTGCATACAAGTAGAGTGTGTGTGTATGTTATATAGCTAATGTGCACATTTATACATATACATTGAGTTTACATATAAAATGTTGGATATATTGAAGTAAAATCTATATACACAACTACACAATGTACATGTCTATATATAATATTTATGTGTGCATATGTTGTTGCATATACAGCAGTATGAATGTGGTTATGTGTAGATAATTCTAAATTATATACATCATTGATAGGTATAAGTAAAAAAAAGAGAAAGAAAAAAGAAAGAGGAAATTATTTATACATAGTAGATAGATAGATAGATAGATAGATAGATAGATAGATAGATAGATAGATAGATAGATAGATAGATCACATAATAATTTGCCCAGAGGCTGTTGTAAGATTTCTTGCACTTCAGCATCTGGAGAACCACATGATGATCAGGTGCAGCGAGGAAGATGGGAATAGATATTGCTGTGTAAAAAAGAAATTGAGTAAAAACCGTATTATTGTACAAAGGAGCTGCCGGCAGATCAGCACAGTGCAATCATTTACATCACTGTAAATTTTGCTTAAGACTCTGGAAGAAAAGGAACCTGTGGGAATGGAAGACTTAAACCAACAAAATAACAGAACAACTATACATTCATATGGCCATTTAGATGTCTTTTAGGGATATGCAGTTGCTTTATTGAAACGCAAATACTGTTTCTATAGCAGCTAAAATCACCCAGTGGGAGGGAGGATAGGTATTTTGCAAATGTCACCTAGCTTGTAAATGTTGGTTTAAGAAAAAAAAATAAAAGGAAGAAATTAACTAAAATGATATAAAGTCTTGGAGAAGTCAAAAAAATGATAGAGGAATAGACATAATAATAACAATGATGTCAATCTTCTAACATTATAACAAGTACAATAGATAGGCTAAAAATAAATAAAGTAAAATAAACATAAATAATGCTAAAACACTTTTTAGAAATAAAAAGAACGAAATAGAAACAAAACAAAAATAAACTATAATTATTTATAGGATAATAATGCAATACAAAATATACATAGATAAATGGTTACAAACAATAGCACAACCGTAATATAACAATAATATAAAAGAAAACAAAAAGCAGTAATAAATAAAAAATATTGATATCTAGAATAGCAATAGGTAAAAAGGCAGAAGCACAATTTCTATGTAACAACCTTCTGCTATAGAGTCTGCGCCAAATTTCTGCTACAATCTAGAAGCAGAGAGCAGAGATTAAAGCTGGGGGAAATATAATGAAATGACGCATAAAGTTTTCTGCCAGTATAAATATTTGCACAGAGGCTTCTCACCTGTCACTAAAGTCATTGTACTTGTTATTAGCTGACCTTTTATAAAGGCATGCAGCCTTTACATTTTATTATATGTTTAAGGGCGAGCAGTCTTCTGTCTAGTATATGGCGTTGCCTTGTGAATACATGATGTAATATCTATTAGATTATTATTACTATCCCATTATTTTATATGATGTATGTTATTGTAAGTATTTATATACACAAATTATGCAAATAGAGAAATAAGAATATGCAAACGGCATTTACCCTGAGTTCAACTATTTTGTGATTTTCTGCTATTCTGACTATTATTAATAATACATTCAACTATTTTTTGTGATTTGCTTCTATTATTAGTATGATCATTAATCTTCCATAAAATTAGAGTTAATTTATACAGAAGAAAATTAAAAACAAGATCTATTGTGCTGATAATGTAGTATGTATGTGTGAAGGATGACAAATGTATCCATGTTCTACATAAGTTATTACACTTAGTACAGGCGATCTTGCAGTTTTCTATGTATCAGTGCAGAGTTCAGTATATTTGATATGTCTCTTCTATCGAGTAGATCGAGGTTCCTGTATGCAGGTTTACCCATAGTGAAAATATTCCACACACTCATGCGCATTATGTATGTGTAGATAATGCGATAGATAGAAGATAGATAGATGATGGATAGATAGATAGATAGATAGATAGATAGATAGATAGATAGATAGATAGATAGATAGATAGATAGATAGATAGATAGATAGATAGATAGGATAGATAGATAGATAGATAGATAGATAGATAGATAGATAGATAGATAGATAGATAGATAACCAAATACATTTGTGTATATGGATATGTGTATACAAGTAGTTGCGTGTACATGTTATATAGCTGATGTGTACATTTATATACATAGGAATATATCACTTTGCATGTAAAATGTTGGATATATTGAAGTAAAATCTATATACAGATTTATTTTTGTAGATGATTCATATAACATAATGTACATATATCTGGATATAATTATTTATGTGTACATATGGTGTTGTATATACAGTATGGATGTGGATATGTGTATGCAGTGAGTTTAAATGTTGTATAGTATGAATATTGTGTACATTTATCGACCTCCATAAAGAAGACGTAAACATATGTATATTACGGTATATGTATATGGGTGTATGTGTAAGCTATCATATACGATGATGTGAATATTAGGTTATATGTATGTGGGTGTATATATAAGCTATAGTATATATTAATGTGTATGTTGAAAGGTATAGCTCTGTATATGGTGTAGATGTATGTAGATAGTAGTGTGTATTGTATAAGGATTGATGTACTGGATTGTATACATTTATGGATGCGTATGCTGTTATATATTCTTCTGCATATAATGGCTTTAGAGTATATGTTGAGTAGATGTGGATTTGAAGTATTGCCATGCACGAGATAGTATTCCGAGTAGTGTGAACATTGCTGTACAAAATTGTATACATTGATGTGTGTGTACTGTATATTATAATGTGTGTGTAAAGAATATTAATGTGCATATTAGTAGATATCTATGTGTGAAATACGTTTTGTTGTAGATGTGTGTAAGAAGCAGCTTCGTGCTGTAGATAGTGATGTGTACAATATGTGTTGGTGTAAATGGGGATATGAAGTAATTTTATGCTGTATATAGCAATGTGTATAGTATGAGCATTGCTGTACAGGATTGTATACATTGATGTGTGTGTATATTAATGTACATGTTGATATGTATGGCTTTGTGATGTACTTGCTGTAGATGTTTGTATGAAGCAGCTTCATGCTGTTGATAGTGATGTGTATAGTATGAGGATATGTACAGGATTGTATACATTGATGTGTGTGTATATTGATGTGAGCAGGCCTCCCTGCAGTGCACTGTCTGCTACACTCATACCTGCCCCTTTGCTCTCTGTGTTTATCTCAGCCTGGAGACATCCTTCTCACTATTGATTGCTCAATCCAAACAGAGCAAAAGAGGAAAATAGTATTGGACAGATGCTGCTCATTCGTGAGTAACAGGTTCAGTGCAGCCTGCATCCTGCACCATTATCCTATTCAGATACAGCAGCAACTGAACTTCTGCCTCTGACCTTTAGGTCTTCCTGTGCCTCATACTTCCAATGATTCCCCTTCTATCCCTTTGTGTATGTTTTGTGGTAGAATCATTCATAGATTCATCATTTATAGAATCAGTAAGGCTTTGTTCACACTTGTCTTATCAAAGAAACTTAAATGAAGGAAAAGATCTATTGATGGATGGCAATCGTTTCTATAGGATGCAGATAGATAAATAAATTACATTTTGGTCATTTTGTATCCGTTTATTTAGAAAACTTTGTTTCATTGCCATGCAACATAATGCAAAAAAGTATGTGGATGAGGCAATATGCTATCTCCCAAAACTATAGGATGTATTTAGCTTATCTTATAGTAAAAGACAAAGAATGGATGGAAGTATCAGACAGGTAAGAACATAGCCTTATGAATGAATTCATATTCAAAGCATCGATAAATATGAAATGGATGGATGGGTAGATAGATATGAAGTGGATAGATAGATATGAAAGGGATAGCTAGAAAGATAGATAGATAGACACACCCTAGGGGGAAAAAACATTTAGGAAATAAAAAATAACCAGTGTTATGATGCTTTTATACAACATATCAGACAGATTTAATTATCTGTACAATTTACCTTCTCGCAGTATATGTACACCTCCACCTCCCATCCCCTTGCATTATATACAACTCTACTTGCATTGATCACACAGCGCCTACCCTATAGTGTTCTATCCGCCAACAGAAGCCCGTGTGAAGGTCACAGGGACATTGTGCATTTGCTCTTTGTAAAGTGAATATATGTGTAATGTCTGGTTATGTACTCTACAGGTAGGATTTATGAAATGCTGTATAGTGCATCAGTCATTGGAATATGTGCAGACTGTGACATCTGAAGCTTCATTTTGAAATAGCCTGCAAAACAAGTACCAGTAAACCTCACCATCTCATAGGGGTTTGCTGCTAGTAATTCAACTATATGAAATGTAATCATTCATTAATGGGTTAATCGTGAAATATAAAAAAAATATCAACACAATCTGAAAATAGCATTTCACTTGATTTCAACATTGATAGAAATCTTTGGAATGAATAGCAATATTTTTTTTTCCTTTCGTGTTTACATTCATTGTATCACTTCTTTTTGTTACATCTTCGTGTATGACAACTTTGCCTCCTAGATTAGATTTAGTGCTAGATTGTTGGAGTGAAAGAGTTAAATGCAAAATATTCCATTGTCCTTTTATACAATAATCACCCGGTAAATACAAATCCTAGAATCGAAATTACAATTTACTACAAAATAAAGAGTCTTGGGATTGGTCGATGAGGAAATGAAATGCTGGGAATCACTGAGTAGATTTGGAGTCGGGGAATATGAGGTTACATTCATTAGTGGTCATTATGTAAAACTCAAGTGACAAAAGAATCGATAATTAAAAGAAACAAATATCGATTGCAAATTTCTTCCTGATTCTTAAAGAAGCCGGAGATGCTAATTGAGCCGGACAGAAGTGATTTACAATTCATTTAGGAGAATTTCTCTTTTTTTCTGGAAATATTTGCTTTTGTATCCGAGTACTTTTAATGAATACATGCATACATATGGAAAAGTAAATATGTGCGTTCATATATAGGTATTATACATGTATATATGTATGTACAGGTTGTATGTATTAATGTGATGTACTTCCATAGATGTGAGTACTACGGAACACCTCTGCTTGTACATATGTCTATATTATGTATAAGATGTGTGTATGTGTATATATATATATATATATATATATATATATATATATATATATATATAGAATAGAAGTATGAATGCATATGTTATGTGTCTATAGATGTGTATACCAAAATATGCAAATGTGTGCCATAAGCTGTGTATATTTGTGTATCCATATTCTCTTTCTTCTTTTTCTCTCTCTCTCTCTCTCTCTCTCTCTCACACACAC